>NC_091282.1:1243340715-1246069963 GCF_032444005.1 Ranitomeya imitator
ATTGATCAGTCCTCCTGACACCTCTATATTGATAAATCCTCCTGACACTTCTATATTGATCAGTCTTCCTGACACTTCTATATTGATCAGTCCTCCTGACACTTCTATATTGATCAGTCCTCCTGACACTTCTGTATTGATCAGTCCTCCTGACACTTCTATATTGATCAGTCCTCCTGACACTTCTATATTGATCAGTCCTCCTGATACCTCTATATTGATCAGTCCTCCTGATACCTCTATATTTATCAGTCCTCCTGACACTTCTATATTGATCAGTCCTCCTGACATTCTATATTGATCAGTCCTCCTGACATTCTATATTGATCAGTCCTCCTGACACCTCTATATTGATCAGTCCTCCTGACACCTCTATATTGATCAGTCCTCCTGACACTTCTATATTGATCAGTCCTCCTGACATTCTATATTGATCAGTCCTCCTGACATTCTATATTGATCAGTCCTCCTGACACCTCTATATTGATCAGTCCTCCTGACACTTCTATATTGATCAGTCCTCCTGATACCTCTATATTGATCAGTCCTCCTGATACCTCTATATTGATCAGTCCTCCTGACACCTCTATATTGATCAGTCCTCCTGACACTTCTGTATTGATCAGTCCTCCTGACACTTCTATATTGATCAGTCCTCCTGACACCTCTATATTGATCAGTCCTCCTGACTCTTCTATATTGATCAGTCCATCTGATACCTCTATATTGATCAGTCCTCCTGACACTTCTATATTGATCAGTCCTCCTGACATTCTATATTGATCAGTCCTCCTGACACCTCTATATTGATCAGTCCTCCTGACACTTCTATATTGATCAGTCCTCCTGACATTCTATATTGATCAGTCCTCCTGACACTTCTATATTGATCAGTCCTCCTGACACTTCTATATTGATCAGTCCTCCTGACATTCTATATTGATCAGTCCTCCTGACACCTCTATATTGATCAGTCCTCCTGACATTCTATGTTGATCAGTCCTCCTGACACTTCTATATTGATCAGTCCTCCTGACACTTCTATATTGATCAGTCCTCCTGACTCTTCTATATTGATCAGTCCATCTGATACCTCTATATTGATCAGTCCTCCTGACACTTCTATATTGATCAGTCCTCCTGACATTCTATATTGATCAGTCCTCCTGACACTTCTATATTGATCAGTCCTCCTGACAATTCTATATTGATCAGTCCTCCTGACACTTCTATATTGATCAGTCCTCCTGACTCTTCTATATTGATCAGTCCTCCTGACACCTCTATATTGATCAGTCCTCCTGACACTTCTATATTGATCAGTCCTCCTGACACTTCTATATTGATCAGTCCTCCTGACACCTCTATATTGATAAATCCTCCTGACACTTCTATATTGATCAGTCTTCCTGACACTTCTATATTGATCAGTCCTCCTGACACTTCTATATTGATCAGTCCTCCTGACACTTCTATATTGATCAGTCCTCCTGACTCTTCTATATTGATCAGTCCATCTGATACCTCTATATTGATCAGTCCTCCTGACACTTCTATATTGATCAGTCCTCCTGACATTCTATATTGATCAGTCCTCCTGACACTTCTATATTGATCAGTCCTCCTGACACTTCTATATTGATCAGTCCTCCTGACACTTCTATATTGATCAGTCCTCCTGACTCTTCTATATTGATCAGTCCTCCTGACACCTCTATATTGATCAGTCCTCCTGACACTTCTATATTGATCAGTCCTCCTGACACTTCTATATTGATCAGTCCTCTTGACACCTCTATATTGATAAATCCTCCTGACACTTCTATATTGATCAGTCTTCCTGACACTTCTATATTGATCAGTCCTCCTGACACTTCTATATTGATCAGTCCTCCTGACACTACTGTATTGATCAGTCCTCCTGACATTCTATATTGATCAGTCCTCCTGACATTCTATATTTATCAGTCCTCCTGACACTTCTATATTGATCAGTCCTCCTGACATTCTATATTGATCAGTCCTCCTGACATTCTATATTGATCAGTCCTCCTGACACCTCTATAATGATAAGTCCTACTGACACTTCTATATTGATCAGTCCTCCTGATACCTCTATATTGATCAGTCCTCCTGATACCTCTATATTGATCAGTCCTCCTGACATTCTATATTGATCAGTCCTCCTGACACTTCTATATTGATCAGTCCTCCTGACACTTCTATATTGATCAGTCCTCCTGACATTCTATATTGATCAGTCCTCCTGACACCTCTATATTGATCAGTCCTCCTGACATTCTATGTTGATCAGTCCTCCTGACACTTCTATATTGATCAGTCCTCCTGACACTTCTATATTGATCAGTCCTCCTGACTCTTCTATATTGATCAGTCCATCTGATACCTCTATATTGATCAGTCCTCCTGACACTTCTATATTGATCAGTCCTCCTGACATTCTATATTGATCAGTCCTCCTGACACTTCTATATTGATCAGTCCTCCTGACAATTCTATATTGATCAGTCCTCCTGACACTTCTATATTGATCAGTCCTCCTGACTCTTCTATATTGATCAGTCCTCCTGACACCTCTATATTGATCAGTCCTCCTGACACTTCTATATTGATCAGTCCTCCTGACACTTCTATATTGATCAGTCCTCCTGACACCTCTATATTGATAAATCCTCCTGACACTTCTATATTGATCAGTCTTCCTGACACTTCTATATTGATCAGTCCTCCTGACACTTCTATATTGATCAGTCCTCCTGACACTTCTATATTGATCAGTCCTCCTGACTCTTCTATATTGATCAGTCCATCTGATACCTCTATATTGATCAGTCCTCCTGACACTTCTATATTGATCAGTCCTCCTGACATTCTATATTGATCAGTCCTCCTGACACTTCTATATTGATCAGTCCTCCTGACACTTCTATATTGATCAGTCCTCCTGACACTTCTATATTGATCAGTCCTCCTGACTCTTCTATATTGATCAGTCCTCCTGACACCTCTATATTGATCAGTCCTCCTGACACTTCTATATTGATCAGTCCTCCTGACACTTCTATATTGATCAGTCCTCTTGACACCTCTATATTGATAAATCCTCCTGACACTTCTATATTGATCAGTCTTCCTGACACTTCTATATTGATCAGTCCTCCTGACACTTCTATATTGATCAGTCCTCCTGACACTACTGTATTGATCAGTCCTCCTGACATTCTATATTGATCAGTCCTCCTGACATTCTATATTTATCAGTCCTCCTGACACTTCTATATTGATCAGTCCTCCTGACATTCTATATTGATCAGTCCTCCTGACATTCTATATTGATCAGTCCTCCTGACACCTCTATAATGATAAGTCCTACTGACACTTCTATATTGATCAGTCCTCCTGATACCTCTATATTGATCAGTCCTCCTGATACCTCTATATTGATCAGTCCTCCTGATACCTCTATATTGATCAGTCCTCCTGACACTTCTGTATTGATCAGTCCTCCTGACACTTCTATATTGATCAGTCCTCCTGACACCTCTATATTGATCAGTCCTCCTGACATTCTATATTGATCAGTCCTCCTGACACTTCTATATTGATCAGTCCTCCTGACACTTCTATATTGATCAGTCCTCCTGACTCTTCTATATTGATCAGTCCATCTGATACCTCTATTTTGATCAGTCCTCCTGACACTTCTATATTGATCAGTCCTCCTGACATTCTATATTGATCAGTCCTCCTGACACTTCTATATTGATCAGTCCTCCTGACTCTTCTATATTGTTCAGTCCATCTGATACCTCTATATTGATCAGTCCTCCTGACACTTCTATATTGATCAGTCCTCCTGACATTCTATATTGATCAGTCCTCCTGACACTTCTATATTGATCAGTCCTCCTGACACTTCTATATTGATCAGTCCTCCTGACTCTTCTATATTGATCAGTCCTCCTGACAACTCTATATTGATCAGTCCTCCTGACACTTCTATATTGATCAGTCCTCCTGACACTTCTATATTGATCAGTCCTCCTGACACCTCTATATTGATAAATCCTCCTGACACTTCTATATTGATCAGTCTTCCTGACACTTCTATATTGATCAGTCCTCCTGACACTTCTATATTGATCAGTCCTCCTGACACTACTGTATTGATCAGTCCTCCTGACACTTCTATATTGATCAGTCCTCCTGACACTTCTATATTGATCAGTCCTCCTGATACCTCTATATTGATCAGTCCTCCTGATACCTCTATATTTATCAGTCCTCCTGACACTTCTATATTGATCAGTCCTCCTGACATTCTATATTGATCAGTCCTCCTGACATTCTATATTGATCAGTCCTCCTGACACCTCTATATTGATCAGTCCTCCTGACACTTCTATATTGATCAGTCTTCCTGACACTTCTATATTGATCAGTCCTCCTGACACTTCTATATTGATCAGTCCTCCTGACACTTCTATATTGATCAGTCCTCCTGACTCTTCTATATTGATCAGTCCATCTGATACCTCTATATTGATCAGTCCTCCTGACACTTCTATATTGATCAGTCCTCCTAACATTCTATATTGATCAGTCCTCCTGACACTTCTATATTGATCAGTCCTCCTGACACTTCTATATTGATCAGTCCTCCTGACACTTCTATATTGATCAGTCCTCCTGACTCTTCTATATTGATCAGTCCTCCTGACACCTCTATATTGATCAGTCCTCCTGACACTTCTATATTGATCAGTCCTCCTGACACTTCTATATTGATCAGTCCTCCTGACACCTCTATATTGATAAATCCTCCTGACACTTCTATATTGATCAGTCTTCCTGACACTTCTATATTGATCAGTCCTCCTGACACTTCTATATTGATCAGTCCTCCTGACACTACTGTATTGATCAGTCCTCCTGACATTCTATATTGATCAGTCCTCCTGACATTCTATATTTATCAGTCCTCCTGACACTTCTATATTGATCAGTCCTCCTGACATTCTATATTGATCAGTCCTCCTGACATTCTATATTGATCAGTCCTCCTGACACCTCTATAATGATAAGTCCTACTGACACTTCTATATTGATCAGTCCTCCTGATACCTCTATATTGATCAGTCCTCCTGATACCTCTATATTGATCAGTCCTCCTGATACCTCTATATTGATCAGTCCTCCTGACACTTCTGTATTGATCAGTCCTCCTGACACTTCTATATTGATCAGTCCTCCTGACACCTCTATATTGATCAGTCCTCCTGACATTCTATATTGATCAGTCCTCCTGACACTTCTATATTGATCAGTCCTCCTGACACTTCTATATTGATCAGTCCTCCTGACTCTTCTATATTGATCAGTCCATCTGATACCTCTATATTGATCAGTCCTCCTGACACTTCTATATTGATCAGTCCTCCTGACATTCTATATTGATCAGTCCTCCTGACACTTCTATATTGATCAGTCCTCCTGACTCTTCTATATTGATCAGTCCATCTGATACCTCTATATTGATCAGTCCTCCTGACACTTCTATATTGATCAGTCCTCCTGACATTCTATATTGATCAGTCCTCCTGACACTTCTATATTGATCAGTCCTCCTGACACTTCTATATTGATCAGTCCTCCTGACACCTCTATATTGATAAATCCTCCTGACACTTCTATATTGATCAGTCTTCCTGACACTTCTATATTGATCAGTCCTCCTGACACTTCTATATTGATCAGTCCTCCTGACACTACTGTATTGATCAGTCCTCCTGACACTTCTATATTGATCAGTCCTCCTGACACTTCTATATTGATCAGTCCTCCTGATACCTCTATATTGATCAGTCCTCCTGATACCTCTATATTTATCAGTCCTCCTGACACTTCTATATTGATCAGTCCTCCTGACATTCTATATTGATCAGTCCTCCTGACATTCTATATTGATCAGTCCTCCTGACACCTCTATATTGATCAGTCCTCCTGACACTTCTATATTGATCAGTCCTCCTGACATTCTATATTGATCAGTCCTCCTAACACTTCTATATTGATCAGTCCTCCTGACACTTCTATATTGATCAGTCCTCCTGACATTCTATATTGATCAGTCCTCCTGACACCTCTATATTGATCAGTCCTCCTGACACTTCTATATTGATCAGTCCTCCTGACATTCTATATTGATCAGTCCTCCTGACACTTCTATATTGATCAGTCCTCCTGACACTTCTATATTGATCAGTCCTCCTGACTCTTCTATATTGATCAGTCCATCTGATACCTCTATATTGATCAGTCCTCCTGACACTTCTATATTGATCAGTCCTCCTGACATTCTATATTGATCAGTCCTCCTGACACTTCTATATTGATCAGTCCTCCTGACACTTCTATATTGATCAGTCCTCCTGACACTTCTATATTGATCAGTCCTCCTGACTCTTCTATATTGATCAGTCCTCCTGACACCTCTATATTGATCAGTCCTCCTGACACTTCTATATTGATAAATCCTCCTGACACTTCTATATTGATCAGTCTTCCTGACACTTCTATATTGATCAGTCCTCCTGACACTTCTATATTGATCAGTCCTCCTGACACTTCTGTATTGATCAGTCCTCCTGACACTTCTATATTGATCAGTCCTCCTGACACTTCTATATTGATCAGTCCTCCTGATACCTCTATATTTATCAGTCATCCTGACACTTCTATATTGTTCAGTCCTCCTGACATTCTATATTGATCAGTCCTCCTGACATTCTATATTGATCAGTCCTCCTGACACCTCTATATTGATAAGTCCTCCTGACACTTCTATATTGATCAGTCCTCCTGATACCTCTATATTGATCAGTCCTCCTGATACCTCTATATTGATCAGTCCTCCTGATACCTCTATATTGATCAGTCCTCCTGACACTTCTGTATTGATCAGTCCTCCTGACACTTCTATATTGATCAGTCCTCCTGACACCTCTATATTGATCAGTCCTCCTGACATTCTATATTGATCAGTCCTCCTGACTCTTCTATATTGATCAGTCCTCCTGACACCTCTATATTGATCAGTCCTCCTGACACTTCTATATTGATCAGTCCTCCTGACACTTCTATATTGAGAAATCCTCCTGACACTTCTATATTGATCAGTCTTCCTGACACTTCTATATTGACCAGTCCTCCTGACACTTCTATATTGATCAGTCCTCCTGACACTTCTGTATTGATCAGTCCTCCTGACACTTCTATATTGATCAGTCCTCCTGACACTTCTATATTGATCAGTCCTCCTGATACCTCTATATTTATCAGTCCTCCTGACACTTCTATATTGATCAGTCCTCCTGACATTCTATATTGATCAGTCCTCCTGACATTCTATATTGATCAGTCCTCCTGACACCTCTATATTGATAAGTCCTCCTGACACTTCTATATTGATCAGTCCTCCTGATACCTCTATATTGATCAGTCCTCCTGATACCTCTATATTGATCAGTCCTCCTGATACCTCTATATTGATCAGTCCTCCTGACACTTCTGTATTGATCAGTCCTCCTGACACTTCTATATTGATCAGTCCTCCTGACACCTCTATATTGATCAGTCCTCCTGACATTCTATATTGATCAGTCCTCCTGACACTTCTATATTGATCAGTCCTCCTGACACTTCTATATTGATCAGTCCATCTGATACCTCTATATTGATCAGTCCATCTGATACCTCTATATTGATCAGTCCTCCTGACACTTCTATATTGATCAGTCCTCCTGACTCTTCTATATTGATCAGTCCATCTGATACCTCTATATTGATCAGTCCTCCTGACACTTCTATATTGATCAGTCCTCCTGACATTCTATATTGTTCAGTCCTCCTGACACTTCTATATTGATCAGTCCTCCTGACTCTTCTATATTGATCAGTCCTCCTGACACCTCTATATTGTTCAGTTCTCCTGACACTTCTATATTGATCAGTCCTCCTGACACTTCTATATTGATCAGTCCTCCTGACACCTCTATATTGATAAATCCTCCGGACACTTCTATATTGATCAGTCTTCCTGACACTTCTATATTGATCAGTCCTCCTGACACTTCTATATTGATCAGTCCTCCTGACACTACTGTATTGATCAGTCCTCCTGACATTCTATATTGATCAGTCCTCCTGACATTCTATATTTATCAGTCCTCCTGACACTTCTATATTGATCAGTCCTCCTGACATTCTATATTGATCAGTCCTCCTGACATTCTATATTGATCAGTCCTCCTGACACCTCTATAATGATAAGTCCTACTGACACTTCTATATTGATCATTCCTCCTGATACCTCTATATTGATCAGTCCTCCTGATACCTCTATATTGATCAGTCCTCCTGATACCTCTATATTGATCAGTCCTCCTGACACTTCTGTATTGATCAGTCCTCCTGACACTTCTGTATTGATCAGTCCTCCTGACACTTCTATATTGATCAGTCCTCCTGACACTTCTATATTGATCAGTCCTCCTGACACTTCTGTATTGATCAGTCCTCCTGACACTTCTATATTGATCAGTCCTCCTGACACTTCTATATTGATCAGTCCTCCTGATACCTCTATATTTATCAGTCCTCCTGACACTTCTATATTGATCAGTCCTCCTGACATTCTATATTGATCAGTCCTCCTGACATTCTATATTGATCAGTCCTCCTGACACCTCTATATTGATAAGTCCTCCTGACACTTCTATATTGATCAGTCCTCCTGATACCTCTATATTGATCAGTCCTCCTGATACCTCTATATTGATCAGTCCTCCTGATACCTCTATATTGATCAGTCCTCCTGACACTTCTGTATTGATCAGTCCTCCTGACACTTCTATATTGATCAGTCCTCCTGACACCTCTATATTGATCAGTCCTCCTGACATTCTATATTGATCAGTCCTCCTGACACTTCTATATTGATCAGTCCTCCTGACACTTCTATATTGATCAGTCCATCTGATACCTCTATATTGATCAGTCCATCTGATACCTCTATATTGATCAGTCCTCCTGACACTTCTATATTGATCAGTCCTCCTGACTCTTCTATATTGATCAGTCCATCTGATACCTCTATATTGATCAGTCCTCCTGACACTTCTATATTGATCAGTCCTCCTGACATTCTATATTGATCAGTCCTCCTGACACTTCTATATTGATCAGTCCTCCTGACACTTCTATATTGATCAGTCCTCCTGACTCTTCTATATTGATCAGTCCTCCTGACATTCTATATTGATCAGTCCTCCTGACACTTCTATATTGATCAGTCCTCCTGACATTCTATATTGATCAGTCCTCCTGACATTCTATATTGATCAGTCCTCCTGACACCTCTATAATGATAAGTCCTACTGACACTTCTATATTGATCAGTCCTCCTGACACTTCCATATTGATCAGTCCTCCTGACTCTTCTATATTGATCAGTCCTCCTGACACCTCTATATTGATCAGTCCTCCTGACACTTCTATATTGATCAGTCCTCCTGACACTTCTATATTGATCAGTCCTCCTGACACCTCTATATTGATAAATCCTCCTGACACTTCTATATTGATCAGTCTTCCTGACACTTCTATATTGATCAGTCCTCCTGACACTTCTATATTGATCAGTCCTCCTGACACTACTGTATTGATCAGTCCTCCTGACACTTCTATATTGATCAGTCCTCCTGACACTTCTATATTGATCAGTCCTCCTGATACCTCTATATTGATCAGTCCTCCTGATACCTCTATATTTATCAGTCCTCCTGACACTTCTATATTGATCAGTCCTCCTGACATTCTATATTGATCAGTCCTCCTGACATTCTATATTGATCAGTCCTCCTGACACCTCTATATTGATCAGTCCTCCTGACACTTCTATATTGATCAGTCCTCCTGACATTCTATATTGATCAGTCCTCCTAACACTTCTATATTGATCAGTCCTCCTGACACTTCTATATTGATCAGTCCTCCTGACATTCTATATTGATCAGTCCTCCTGACACCTCTATATTGATCAGTCCTCCTGACACTTCTATATTGATCAGTCCTCCTGACATTCTATATTGATCAGTCCTCCTGACACTTCTATATTGATCAGTCCTCCTGACACTTCTATATTGATCAGTCCTCCTGACTCTTCTATATTGATCAGTCCATCTGATACCTCTATATTGATCAGTCCTCCTGACACTTCTATATTGATCAGTCCTCCTGACATTCTATATTGATCAGTCCTCCTGACACTTCTATATTGATCAGTCCTCCTGACACTTCTATATTGATCAGTCCTCCTGACACTTCTATATTGATCAGTCCTCCTGACTCTTCTATATTGATCAGTCCTCCTGACACCTCTATATTGATCAGTCCTCCTGACACTTCTATATTGATAAATCCTCCTGACACTTCTATATTGATCAGTCTTCCTGACACTTCTATATTGATCAGTCCTCCTGACACTTCTATATTGATCAGTCCTCCTGACACTTCTGTATTGATCAGTCCTCCTGACACTTCTATATTGATCAGTCCTCCTGACACTTCTATATTGATCAGTCCTCCTGATACCTCTATATTTATCAGTCCTCCTGACACTTCTATATTGTTCAGTCCTCCTGACATTCTATATTGATCAGTCCTCCTGACATTCTATATTGATCAGTCCTCCTGACACCTCTATATTGATAAGTCCTCCTGACACTTCTATATTGATCAGTCCTCCTGATACCTCTATATTGATCAGTCCTCCTGATACCTCTATATTGATCAGTCCTCCTGATACCTCTATATTGATCAGTCCTCCTGACACTTCTGTATTGATCAGTCCTCCTGACACTTCTATATTGATCAGTCCTCCTGACACCTCTATATTGATCAGTCCTCCTGACATTCTATATTGATCAGTCCTCCTGACTCTTCTATATTGATCAGTCCTCCTGACACCTCTATATTGATCAGTCCTCCTGACACTTCTATATTGATCAGTCCTCCTGACACTTCTATATTGAGAAATCCTCCTGACACTTCTATATTGATCAGTCTTCCTGACACTTCTATATTGACCAGTCCTCCTGACACTTCTATATTGATCAGTCCTCCTGACACTTCTGTATTGATCAGTCCTCCTGACACTTCTATATTGATCAGTCCTCCTGACACTTCTATATTGATCAGTCCTCCTGATACCTCTATATTTATCAGTCCTCCTGACACTTCTATATTGATCAGTCCTCCTGACATTCTATATTGATCAGTCCTCCTGACATTCTATATTGATCAGTCCTCCTGACACCTCTATATTGATAAGTCCTCCTGACACTTCTATATTGATCAGTCCTCCTGATACCTCTATATTGATCAGTCCTCCTGATACCTCTATATTGATCAGTCCTCCTGATACCTCTATATTGATCAGTCCTCCTGACACTTCTGTATTGATCAGTCCTCCTGACACTTCTATATTGATCAGTCCTCCTGACACCTCTATATTGATCAGTCCTCCTGACATTCTATATTGATCAGTCCTCCTGACACTTCTATATTGATCAGTCCTCCTGACACTTCTATATTGATCAGTCCATCTGATACCTCTATATTGATCAGTCCATCTGATACCTCTATATTGATCAGTCCTCCTGACACTTCTATATTGATCAGTCCTCCTGACTCTTCTATATTGATCAGTCCATCTGATACCTCTATATTGATCAGTCCTCCTGACACTTCTATATTGATCAGTCCTCCTGACATTCTATATTGTTCAGTCCTCCTGACACTTCTATATTGATCAGTCCTCCTGACTCTTCTATATTGATCAGTCCTCCTGACACCTCTATATTGTTCAGTTCTCCTGACACTTCTATATTGATCAGTCCTCCTGACACTTCTATATTGATCAGTCCTCCTGACACCTCTATATTGATAAATCCTCCGGACACTTCTATATTGATCAGTCTTCCTGACACTTCTATATTGATCAGTCCTCCTGACACTTCTATATTGATCAGTCCTCCTGACACTACTGTATTGATCAGTCCTCCTGACATTCTATATTGATCAGTCCTCCTGACATTCTATATTTATCAGTCCTCCTGACACTTCTATATTGATCAGTCCTCCTGACATTCTATATTGATCAGTCCTCCTGACATTCTATATTGATCAGTCCTCCTGACACCTCTATAATGATAAGTCCTACTGACACTTCTATATTGATCATTCCTCCTGATACCTCTATATTGATCAGTCCTCCTGATACCTCTATATTGATCAGTCCTCCTGATACCTCTATATTGATCAGTCCTCCTGACACTTCTGTATTGATCAGTCCTCCTGACACTTCTATATTGATCAGTCCTCCTGACACTTCTATATTGATCAGTCCTCCTGACACTTCTATATTGATCAGTCCTCCTGACACTTCTGTATTGATCAGTCCTCCTGACACTTCTATATTGATCAGTCCTCCTGACACTTCTATATTGATCAGTCCTCCTGATACCTCTATATTTATCAGTCCTCCTGACACTTCTATATTGATCAGTCCTCCTGACATTCTATATTGATCAGTCCTCCTGACATTCTATATTGATCAGTCCTCCTGACACCTCTATATTGATAAGTCCTCCTGACACTTCTATATTGATCAGTCCTCCTGATACCTCTATATTGATCAGTCCTCCTGATACCTCTATATTGATCAGTCCTCCTGATACCTCTATATTGATCAGTCCTCCTGACACTTCTGTATTGATCAGTCCTCCTGACACTTCTATATTGATCAGTCCTCCTGACACCTCTATATTGATCAGTCCTCCTGACATTCTATATTGATCAGTCCTCCTGACACTTCTATATTGATCAGTCCTCCTGACACTTCTATATTGATCAGTCCATCTGAAACCTCTATATTGATCAGTCCATCTGATACCTCTATATTGATCAGTCCTCCTGACACTTCTATATTGATCAGTCCTCCTGACTCTTCTATATTGATCAGTCCATCTGATACCTCTATATTGATCAGTCCTCCTGACATTCTATATTGATCAGTCCTCCTGACACTTCTATATTGATCAGTCCTCCTGACACTTCTATATTGATCAGTCCTCCTGACTCTTCTATATTGATCAGTCCTCCTGACACCTCTATATTGATCAGTCCTCCTGACACTTCTATATTGATCAGTCCTCCTGACACTTCTATATTGATCAGTCCTCCTGACTCTTCTATATTGATCAGTCCATCTGATACCTCTATATTGATCAGTCCTCCTGACACTTCTATATTGATCAGTCCTCCTGACATTCTATATTGATCAGTCCTCCTGACACTTCTATATTGATCAGTCCTCCTGACACTTCTATATTGATCAGTCCTCCTGACACTTCTATATTGATCAGTCCTCCTGACTCTTCTATATTGATCAGTCCTCCTGACACCTCTATATTGATCAGTCCTCCTGACACTTCTATATTGATCAGTCCTCCTGACACTTCTATATTGATCAGTCCTCCTGACACCTCTATATTGATAAATCCTCCTGACACTTCTATATTGATCAGTCATCCTGACACTTCTATATTGATCAGTCCTCCTGACACTTCTATATTGATCAGTCCTCCTGACACTACTGTATTGATCAGTCCTCCTGACATTCTATATTGATCAGTCCTCCTGACATTCTATATTTATCAGTCCTCCTGACACTTCTATATTGATCAGTCCTCCTGACATTCTATATTGATCAGTCCTCCTGACATTCTATATTGATCAGTCCTCCTGACACCTCTATAATGATAAGTCCTACTGACACTTCTATATTGATCAGTCCTCATGATACCTCTATATTGATCAGTCCTCCTGATACCTCTATATTGATCAGTCCTCCTGATACCTCTATATTGATCAGTCCTCCTGACACTTCTGTATTGATCAGTCCTCCTGACACTTCTATATTGATCAGTCCTCCTGACACCTCTATATTGATCAGTCCTCCTGACATTCTATATTGATCAGTCCTCCTGACACTTCTATATTGATCAGTCCTCCTGACACTTCTATATTGATCAGTCCTCCTGACTCTTCTATATTGATCAGTCCTCCTGACACCTCTATATTGATCAGTCCTCCTGACACTTCTATATTGATCAGTCCTCCTGACACTTCTATATTGATCAGTCCTCCTGACACCTCTATACTGATAAATCCTCCTGACACTTCTATATTGATCAGTCTTCCTGACACTTTTATATTGATCAGTCCTCCTGACACTTCTATATTGATCAGTCCTCCTGACACTACTGTATTGATCAGTCCTCCTGACACTTCTATATTGATCAGTCCTCCTGACACTTCTATATTGATCAGTCCTCCTGATACCTCTATATTGATCAGTCGTCCTGATACCTCTATATTTATCAGTCCTCCTGACACTTCTATATTGATCAGTCCTCCTGACATTCTATATTGATCAGTCCTCCTGACATTCTATATTGATCAGTCCTCCTGACACCTCTATATTGATCAGTCCTCCTGACACTTCTATATTGATCAGTCCTCCTGACATTCTATATTGATCAGTCCTCCTAACACTTCTATATTGATCAGTCCTCCTGACACTTCTATATTGATCAGTCCTCCTGACATTCTATATTGATCAGTCCTACTGACACCTCTATATTGATCAGTCCTCCTGACACTTCTATATTGATCAGTCCTCCTGACATTCTATATTGATCAGTCCTCCTGACACTTCTATATTGATCAGTCCTCCTGACACTTCTATATTGATCAGTCCTCCTGACTCTTCTATATTGATCAGTCCATCTGATACCTCTATATTGATCAGTCCTCCTGACACTTCTATATTGATCAGTCCTCCTGACATTCTATATTGATCAGTCCTCCTGACACTTCTATATTGATCAGTCCTCCTGACACTTCTATATTGATCAGTCCTCCTGACACTTCTATATTGATCAGTCCTCCTGACTCTTCTATATTGATCAGTCCTCCTGACACCTCTATATTGATCAGTCCTCCTGACACTTCTATATTGATCAGTCCTCCTGACACTTCTATATTGATCAGTCCTCCTGACACCTCTATATTGATAAATCCTCCTGACACTTCTATATTGATCAGTCTTCCTGACATTTCTATATTGATCAGTCCTCCTGACACTTCTATATTGATCAGTCCTCCTGACACTACTGTATTGATCAGTCCTCCTGACATTCTATATTGATCAGTCCTCCTGACATTCTATATTTATCAGTCCTCCTGACACTTCTATATTGATCAGTCCTCCTGACATTCTATATTGATCAGTCCTCCTGACATTCTATATTGATCAGTCCTCCTGACACCTCTATAATGATAAGTCCTACTGACACTTCTCTATTGATCAGTCCTCCTGATACCTCTATATTGATCAGTCCTCCTGATACCTCTATATTGATCAGTCCTCCTGATACCTCTATATTGATCAGTCCTAGTCCTGACACTTCTGTATTGATCAGTCCTCCTGACACTTCTATATTGATCAGTCCTCCTGACACCTCTATATTGATCAGTCCTCCTGACATTCTATATTGATCAGTCCTCCTGACACTTCTATATTGATCAGTCCTCCTGACACTTCTATATTGATCAGTCCTCCTGACTCTTCTATATTGATCAGTCCATCTGATACCTCTATATTGATCAGTCCTCCTGACACTTCTATATTGATCAGTCCTCCTGACATTCTATATTGATCAGTCCTCCTGACACTTCTATATTGATCAGTCCTCCTGACACTTCTATATTGATCAGTCCTCCTGACTCTTCTATATTGATCAGTCCTCCTGACACCTCTATATTGATCAGTCCTCCTGACACTTCTATATTGATCAGTCCTCCTGACACTTCAATATTGATCAGTCCTCCTGACACCTCTATATTGATAAATCCTCCTGACACTTCTATATTGATCAGTCTTCCTGACACTTCTATATTGATCAGTCCTCCTGACACTTCTATATTGATCAGTCCTCCTGACACTACTGTATTGATCAGTCCTCCTGACACTTCTATATTGATCGGTCCTCCTGACACTTCTATATTGATCAGTCCTCCTGATACCTCTATATTGATCAGTCCTCCTGATACCTCTATATTTATCAGTCCTCCTGACACTTCTATATTGATCAGTCCTCCTGACATTCTATATTGATCAGTCCTCCTGACATTCTATATTGATCAGTCCTCCTGACACCTCTATATTGATCAGTCCTCCTGACACTTCTATATTGATCAGTCCTCCTGACATTCTATATTGATCAGTCCTCCTAACACTTCTATATTGATCAGTCCTCCTGACACTTCTATATTGATCAGTCCTCCTGACATTCTATATTGATCAGTCCTCCTGACACTTCTATATTGATCAGTCCTCCTGACACTTCTATATTGATCAGTCCTCCTGACTCTTCTATATTGATCAGTCCATCTGATACCTCTATATTGATCAGTCCTCCTGACACTTCTATATTGATCAGTCCTCCTGACATTCTATATTGATCAGTCCTCCTGACACTTCTATATTGATCAGTCCTCCTGACACTTCTATATTGATCAGTCCTCCTGACACTTCTATATTGATCAGTCCTCCTGACTCTTCTATATTGATCAGTCCTCCTGACACCTCTATATTGATCAGTCCTCCTGACACTTCTATATTGATCAGTCCTCCTGACACTTCTATATTGATAAATCCTCCTGACACTTCTATATTGATCAGTCTTCCTGACACTTCTATATTGATCAGTCCTCCTGACACTTCTATATTGATCAGTCCTCCTGACACTTCTGTATTGATCAGTCCTCCTGACACTTCTATATTGATCAGTCCTCCTGACACTTCTATATTGATCAGTCCTCCTGATACCTCTATATTTATCAGTCCTCCTGACACTTCTATATTGATCAGTCCTCCTGACATTCTATATTGATCAGTCCTCCTGACATTCTATATTGATCAGTCCTCCTGACACCTCTATATTGATAAGTCCTCCTGACACTTCTATATTGATCAGTCCTCCTGATACCTCTATATTGATCAGTCCTCCTGATACCTCTATATTGATCAGTCCTCCTGATACCTCTATATTGATCAGTCCTCCTGACACTTCTGTATTGATCAGTCCTCCTGACACATCTATATTGATCAGTCCTCCTGACACCTCTATATTGATCAGTCCTCCTGACATTCTATATTGATCAGTCCTCCTGACACTTCTATATTGATCAGTCCTCCTGACACTTCTATATTGATCAGTCCATCTGATACCTCTATATTGATCAGTCCATCTGATACCTCTATATTGATCAGTCCTCCTGACACTTCTATATTGATCAGTCCTCCTGACTCTTCTATATTGATCAGTCCTCCTGACACCTCTATATTGATCAGTCCTCCTGACACTTCTATATTGATCAGTCCTCCTGACACTTCTATATTGATCAGTCCTCCTGACACTACTGTATTGATCAGTCCTCCTGACACTTCTATATTGATCGGTCCTCCTGACACTTCTATATTGATCAGTCCTCCTGATACCTCTATATTGATCAGTCCTCCTGATACCTCTATATTTATCAGTCCTCCTGACACTTCTATATTGATCAGTCCTCCTGACATTCTATATTGATCAGTCCTCCTGACATTCTATATTGATCAGTCCTCCTGACACCTCTATATTGATCAGTCCTCCTGACACTTCTATATTGATCAGTCCTCCTGACATTCTATATTGATCAGTCCTCCTAACACTTCTATATTGATCAGTCCTCCTGACACTTCTATATTGATCAGTCCTCCTGACATTCTATATTGATCAGTCCTCCTGACACTTCTATATTGATCAGTCCTCCTGACACTTCTATATTGATCAGTCCTCCTGACTCTTCTATATTGATCAGTCCATCTGATACCTCTATATTGATCAGTCCTCCTGACACTTCTATATTGATCAGTCCTCCTGACATTCTATATTGATCAGTCCTCCTGACACTTCTATATTGATCAGTCCTCCTGACACTTCTATATTGATCAGTCCTCCTGACACTTCTATATTGATCAGTCCTCCTGACTCTTCTATATTGATCAGTCCTCCTGACACCTCTATATTGATCAGTCCTCCTGACACTTCTATATTGATCAGTCCTCCTGACACTTCTATATTGATAAATCCTCCTGACACTTCTATATTGATCAGTCTTCCTGACACTTCTATATTGATCAGTCCTCCTGACACTTCTATATTGATCAGTCCTCCTGACACTTCTGTATTGATCAGTCCTCCTGACACTTCTATATTGATCAGTCCTCCTGACACTTCTATATTGATCAGTCCTCCTGATACCTCTATATTTATCAGTCCTCCTGACACTTCTATATTGATCAGTCCTCCTGACATTCTATATTGATCAGTCCTCCTGACATTCTATATTGATCAGTCCTCCTGACACCTCTATATTGATAAGTCCTCCTGACACTTCTATATTGATCAGTCCTCCTGATACCTCTATATTGATCAGTCCTCCTGATACCTCTATATTGATCAGTCCTCCTGATACCTCTATATTGATCAGTCCTCCTGACACTTCTGTATTGATCAGTCCTCCTGACACATCTATATTGATCAGTCCTCCTGACACCTCTATATTGATCAGTCCTCCTGACATTCTATATTGATCAGTCCTCCTGACACTTCTATATTGATCAGTCCTCCTGACACTTCTATATTGATCAGTCCATCTGATACCTCTATATTGATCAGTCCATCTGATACCTCTATATTGATCAGTCCTCCTGACACTTCTATATTGATCAGTCCTCCTGACTCTTCTATATTGATCAGTCCATCTGATACCTCTATATTGATCAGTCCTCCTGACACTTCTATATTGATCAGTCCTCCTGACATTCTATATTGATCAGTCCTCCTGACTCATCTATATTGATCAGTCCTCCTGACACTTCTATATTGATCAGTCCTCCTGACACTTCTATATTGATCAGTCCTCCTGACACTTCTATATTGATCAGTCCTCCTGACTCTTCTATATTGATCAGTCCTCCTGACACCTCTATATTGATCAGTCCTCCTGACACTTCTATATTGATCAGTCCTCCTGACACTTCTATATTGATAAATCCTCCTGACACTTCTATATTGATCAGTCTTCCTGACACTTCTATATTGATCAGTCCTCCTGACACTTCTATATTGATCAGTCCTCCTGACACTTCTGTATTGATCAGTCCTCCTGACACTTCTATATTGATCAGTCCTCCTGACACTTCTATATTGATCAGTCCTCCTGATACCTCTATATTTATCAGTCCTCCTGACACTTCTATATTGATCAGTCCTCCTGACATTCTATATTGATCAGTCCTCCTGACATTCTATATTGATCAGTCCTCCTGACACCTCTATATTGATAAGTCCTCCTGACACTTCTATATTGATCAGTCCTCCTGATACCTCTATATTGATCAGTCCTCCTGATACCTCTATATTGATCAGTCCTCCTGATACCTCTATATTGATCAGTCCTCCTGACACTTCTGTATTGATCAGTCCTCCTGACACATCTATATTGATCAGTCCTCCTGACACCTCTATATTGATCAGTCCTCCTGACATTCTATATTGATCAGTCCTCCTGACACTTCTATATTGATCAGTCCTCCTGACACTTCTATATTGATCAGTCCATCTGATACCTCTATATTGATCAGTCCATCTGATACCTCTATATTGATCAGTCCTCCTGACACTTCTATATTGATCAGTCCTCCTGACTCTTCTATATTGATCAGTCCATCTGATACCTCTATATTGATCAGTCCTCCTGACACTTCTATATTGATCAGTCCTCCTGACATTCTATATTGATCAGTCCTCCTGACTCATCTATATTGATCAGTCCTCCTGACACTTCTATATTGATCAGTCCTCCTGACACTTCTATATTGATCAGTCCTCCTGACACCTCTATATTGATAAATCCTCCTGACACTTCTATATTGATCAGTCTTCCTGACACTTCTATATTGATCAGTCCTCCTGATACCTCTATATTGATCAGTCCTCCTGACACAACTGTATTGATCAGTCCTCCTGACATTCTATATTGATCAGTCCTCCTGACATTCTATATTGATCAGTCCTCCTGACATTCTATATTTATCAGTCCTCCTGACACTTCTATATTGATCAGTCCTCCTGACATTCTATATTGATCAGTCCTCCTGACATTCTATATTGATCAGTCCTCCTGACACCTCTATAATGATAAGTCCTACTGACACTTCTATATTGATCAGTCCTCCTGATACCTCTATATTGGTCAGTCCTCCTGATACCTCTATATTGATCAGTCCTCCTGATACCTCTATATTGATCAGTCCTCCTGACACTTCTGTATTGATCAGTCCTCCTGACACTTCTATATTGATCAGTCCTCCTGATACCTCTATATTGATCAGTCCTCCTGATACCTCTATATTTATCAGTCCTCCTGACACTTCTATATTGATCAGTCCTCCTGACATTCTATATTGATCAGTCCTCCTGACATTCTATATTGATCAGTCCTCCTGACACCTCTATATTGATCAGTCCTCCTGACACTTCTATATTGATCAGTCCTCCTGATACCTCTATATTGATCAGTCCTCCTGATACCTCTATATTGATCAGTCCTCCTGATACCTCTATATTGATCAGTCCTCCTGACACTTCTGTATTGATCAGTCCTCCTGACACTTCTATATTGACCAGTCCTCCTGACACCTCTATATTGATCAGTCCTCCTGACATTCTATATTGATCAGTCCTCATGACACTTCTATATTGATCAGTCCTCCTGACACTTCTATATTGATCAGTCCTCCTGACTCTTCTATATTGATCAGTCCATCTGATACCTCTATATTGATCAGTCCTCCTGACACTTCTATATTGATCAGTCCTCCTGACATTCTATATTGATCAGTCCTCCTGACACTTCTATATTGATCAGTCCTCCTGACACTTCTATATTGATCAGTCCTCCTGACTCTTCTATATTGATCAGTCCTCCTGACACCTCTATATTGATCAGTCCTCCTGACACTTCTATATTGATCAGTCCTCCTGACACTTCTATATTGATCAGTCCTCCTGACACTTCTATATTGATCAGTCCTCCTAATACCTCTATATTGATCAGTCCTCCTGACACTTCTATATTGATCAGTCCTCCTGACACTTCTATATTGATCAGTCCTCCTGACACTTCTATATTGATCAGTCCTCCTGACACCTCTATATTGATCAGTCCTCCTGACACTTCTATATTGATCAGTCCTCCTGACACTTCTATATTGATCAGTCCTCCTGATACCTCTATATTGATCAGTCCTCCTGACATTCTATATTGATCAGTCCTCCTGACATTCTATATTGATCAGTAATCCTGACACTTCTATATTGATCAGTCCTCCTGACACCTCTATATTGATCAGTCCTCCTGACACTTCTATATTGATCAGTCCTCCTGACCCTTCTATATTGATCAGTCCTCCTGACACTTCTATATTGATCAGTCCTCCTGACACTTCTATATTGATCAGTCCTCCTGACACTTCTATATTGATCAGTCCTCCTGACATTCTATATTGATAAATCCTCCTGACACTTCTATATTGATCATTCCTCCTGACATTTCTGTATTGATCAGTCCTCCTGATACCTCTATATTGATCAGTCCTCCTGACACTTCTATATTGATCAGTCCTCCTGACACTTCTATATTGATCAGTCCTCCTGACACTTCTATATTGATCAGTCCTCCTGACACTTCTGTATTGATCAGTCCTCCTGACTCTTCTATATTGATCAGTCCATCTGATACCTCTATATTGATCAGTCCTCCTGACACTTCTATATTGATCAGTCCTCCTGACATTCTATATTGATCAGTCCTCCTGACACCTCTATATTGATCAGTCCTCCTGACACTTCTATATTGATCAGTCCTCCAGACATTCTATATTGATCAGTCCTCCTGACACTTCTATATTGATCAGTCCTCGTGACACTTCTATATTGATCAGTCTTCCTGACTCTTCTATATTGATCAGTCCATCTGATACCTTATATTGATCAGTCCTCCTGACACTTCTATATTGATCAGTCCTCCTGACATTCTACATTGATCAGTCCTCCTGACTCTTCTATATTGATCAGTCCATCTGATACCTTATATTGATCAGTCCTCCTGACACTTCTATATTGATCAGTCCTCCTGACATTCTATATTGATCAGTCCTCCTGACTCTTCTATATTGATCAGTCCATCTGATACCTTATATTGATCAGTCCTCCTGACACTTCTATATTGATCAGTCCTCCTGACATTCTATATTGATCAGTCCTCCTGACACTTCTATATTGATCAGTCCTCCTGACACTTCTATATTGATCAGTCCTCCTGACTCTTCTATATTGATCAGTCCTCCTGACACCTCTATATTGATCAGTCCTCCTGACACTTCTATATTGATCAGTCCTCCTGACACTTCTATATTGATAAATCCTCCTGACACTTCTATATTGATCAGTCTTCCTGACAGTTCTATATTGTTCAGTCCTCCTGACACTTCTATATTGATCAGTCCTCCTGACACTTCTGTATTGATCAGTCCTCCTGACACTTCTATATTGATCAGTCCTCCTGACACTTCTATATTGATCAGTCCACCTGATACCTCTATATTGATCAGTCCTCCTGATACCTCTATATTTATCAGTCCTCCTGACACTTCTATATTGATCAGTCCTCCTGACATTCTATATTGATCAGTCCTCCTGACATTCTATATTGATCAGTCCTCCTGACACCTCTATATTGATCAGTCCTCCTGACACTTCTATATTGATCAGTCCTCCTGATACCTCTATATTGATCAGTCCTCCTGATACCTCAATATTGATCAGTCCTCCTGATACCTCTATATTGATCAGTCCTCCTGACACTTCTGTATTGATCAGTCCTCCTGACACTTCTATATTGATCAGTCCTCCTGAAACCTCTATATTGATCAGTCCTCCTGACATTCTATATTGATCAGTCCTCCTGACACTTCTATATTGATCAGTCCTCCTGACACTTCTATATTGATCAGTCCTCCTGACTCTTCTATATTGATCAGTCCATCTGATACCTCTATATTGATCAGTCCTCCTGACACTTCTATATTGATCAGTCCTCCTGACATTCTATATTGATCAGTCCTCCTGACACTTCTATATTGATCAGTCCTCCTGACACTTCTATATTGATCAGTCCTCCTGACTCTTCTATAATGATCAGTCCTCCTGACACCTCTATATTGATCAGTCCTCCTGACACTTCTATATTGATCAGTCCTCCTGACACCTCTATATTGATAAATCCTCCTGACACTTCTATATTGATCAGTCTTCCTGACACTTCTATATTGATCAGTCCTCCTGACACTTCTATATTGATCAGTCCTCCTGACACTTCTGTATTGATCAGTCCTCCTGACACCTCTATATTGATCAGTCCTCCTGACACTTCTATATTGATCAGTCCTCCTGATACCTCTATATTGATCAGTCCTCCTGATACCTCTATATTGATCAGTCCTCCTGATACCTCTATATTGATCAGTCCTCCTGACACTTCTGTATTGATCAGTCCTCCTGACACTTCTATATTGATCAGTCCTCCTGACACCTCTATATTGATCAGTCCTCCTGACATTCTATATTGATCAGTCCTCCTGACACTTCTATATTGATCAGTCCTCCTGACACTTCTATATTGATCAGTCCTCCTGACTCTTCTATATTGATCAGTCCATCTGATACCTCTATATTGATCAGTCCTCCTGACACTTCTATATTGATCAGTCCTCCTGACATTCTATATTGATCAGTCCTCCTGACACTTCTATATTGATCAGTCCTCCTGACACTTCTATATTGATCAGTCCTCATGACTCTTCTATATTGATCAGTCCTCCTGACACCTCTATATTGATCAGTCCTCCTGACACTTCTATATTGCTCAGTCCTCCTGACACTTCTATATTGATCAGTCCTCCTGACACCTCTATATTGATAAATCCTCCTGACACTTCTATATTGATCAGTCTTCCTGACACTTCTATATTGATCAGTCCTCCTGACACTTCTATATTGATCAGTCCTCCTGACACTTCTGTATTGATCAGTCCTCCTGACACTTCCATATTGATCAGTCCTCCTGACACTTCTATATTGATCAGTCCTCCTGATACCTCTATATTGATCAGTCCTCCTGATACCTCTATATTTATCAGTCCTCCTGACACTTCTATATTGATCAGTCCTCCTGACATTCTATATTGATCAGTCCTCCTGACATTCTATATTGATCAGTCCTCCTGACACCTCTATATTGATCAGTCCTCCTGACACTTCTATATTGATCAGTCCTCCTGATACCTCTATATTGATCAGTCCTCCTGACACTTCTATATTGATCAGTCCTCCTGACATTCTATATTGATCAGTCCTCCTGACATTCTATATTGATCAGTGCTCCTGACACTTCTATATTGATCAGTCCTCCTGACACCTCTATATTGATCAGTCCTCCTGACACTTCTATATTGATCAGTCCTCCTGACACTTCTATATTGATCAGTCCTCCTGACTCTTCTATATTGATCAGTCCTCCTGACACTTCTATATTGATCAGTCCTCCTGACATTCTATATTGATCAGTCCTCCTGACACCTCTATATTGATCAGTCCTCCTGACACTTCTATATTGATCAGTCCTCCTGACACTTCTATATTGATCAGTCCTCCTGACTCTTCTATATTGATCAGTCCTCCTGACACTTCTGTATTGATCAGTCCTCCTGATACCTCTATATTGATCAGTCCTCCTGACACTTCTATATTGATCAGTCCTCCTGACACTTCTATATTGATCAGTCCTCCTGACACTTCTATATTGATCAGTCTTCCTGACACTTCTATATTGATCAGTCCTCCTGACTCTTCTATATTGATCAGTCCATCTGATACCTCTATATTGATCAGTCCTCCTGACACTTCTATATTGATCAGTCCTCCTGACATTCTATATTGATCAGTCCTCCTGACACCTCTATATTGATCAGTCCTCCTGACACTTCTATATTGATCAGTCCTCCTGACATTCTATATTGATCAGTCCTCCTGACACTTCTATATTGATCAGTCCTCCTGACACTTCTATATTGATCAGTCCTCCTGACATTCTATATTGATCAGTCCTCCTGACACCTCTATATTGATCAGTCCTCCTGACACTTCTATATTGATCAGTCCTCCTGACATTCTATATTGATCAGTCTTCCTGACACTTCTATATTGATCAGTCCTCCTGACACTTCTATATTGATCAGTCCTCCTGACACTTCTATATTGATCAGTCCTCCTGACTCTTCTATATTGATCAGTCCATCTGATACCTCTATATTGATCAGTCCTCCTGACACTTCTATATTGATCAGTCCTCCTGACACTTCTATATTGATCAGTCCTCCTGACACTTCTATATTGATCAGTCCTCCTGACACTTCTATATTGATCAGTCCTCCTGACTCTTCTATATTGATCAGTCCTCCTGACACCTCTATATTGATCAGTCCTCCTGACACTTCTATATTGATCAGTCCTCCTGACACTTCTATATTGATAAATCCTCCTGACACTTCTATATTGATCAGTCTTCCTGACACTTCTATATTGATCAGTCCTCCTGACACTTCTATATTGATCAGTCCTCCTGACACTTCTGTATTGATCAGTCCTCCTGACACTTCTATATTGATCAGTCCTCCTGACACTTCTATATTGATCAGTCCTCCTGATACCTCTATATTGATCAGTCCTCCTGATACCTCTATATTTATCAGTCCTCCTGACACTTCTATATTGATCAGTCCTCCTGACATTCTATATTGATCAGTCCTCCTGACATTCTATATTGATCAGTCCTCCTGACATTCTATATTGATCAGTCCTCCTGACACTTCTATATTGATCAGTCCTCCTGACACTTCTATATTGATCAGTCCTCCTGACTCTTCTATATTGATCAGTCCATCTGATACCTCTATATTGATCAGTCCTCCTGATACCTCTATATTGATCAGTCCTCCTGATACCTCTATATTGATCAGTCCTCCTGATACCTCTATATTGATCAGTCCTCCTGACACTTCTGTATTGATCAGTCCTCCTGACACTTCTATATTGATCAGTCCTCCTGACACCTCTATATTGATCAGTCCTCCTGACATTCTATATTGATCAGTCCTCCTGACACTTCAATATTGATCAGTCCTCCTGACACTTCTATATTGATCAGTCCTCCTGACTCTTCTATATTGATCAGTCCATCTGATACCTCTATATTGATCAGTCCTCCTGACATTCTATATTGATCAGTCCTCCTGACACTTCTATATTGATCAGTCCTCCTGACACTTCTATATTGATCAGTCCTCCTGACTCTTCTATATTGATCAGTCCTCCTGACACCTCTATATTGATCAGTCCTCCTGACACTTCTATATTGATCAGTCCTCCTGACACCTCTATATTGATAAATCCTCCTGACACTTCTATATTGATCAGTCTTCCTGACACTTCTATATTGATCAGTCCTCCTGACACTTCTATATTGATCAGTCCTCCTGACACTTCTGTATTGATCAGTCCTCCTGACACTTCTATATTGATCAGTCCTCCTGACACTTCTATATTGATCAGTCCTCCTGATACCTCTATATTGATCAGTCCTCCTGATACCTCTATATTTATCAGTCCTCCTGACACTTCTATATTGATCAGTCCTCCTGACATTCTATATTGATCAGTCCTCCTGACATTCTATATTGATCAGTCCTCCTGACACCTCTATATTGATCAGTCCTCCTGACACTTCTATATTGATCAGTCCTCCTGATACCTCTATATTGATCAGTCCTCCTGACACTTCTATATTGATCAGTCCTCCTGACATTCTATATTGATCAGTCCTCCTGACACCTCTATATTGATCAGTCCTCCTGACACTTCTATATTGATCAGTCCTCCTGATACCTCTATATTGATCAGTCCTCCTGACACTTCTATATTGATCAGTCCTCCTGACATTCTATATTGATCAGTCCTCCTGACACTTCTATATTGATCAGTCCTCCTGACACCTCTATATTGATCAGTCCTCCTGACACTTCTATATTGATCAGTCCTCCTGACACTTCTATATTGATCAGTCCTCCTGATACCTCTATATTGATCAGTCCTCCTGATACCTCTATATTGATCAGTCCTCCTGATACCTCTATATTGATCAGTCCTCCTGACACTTCTGTATTGATCAGTCCTCCTGACACTTCTATATTGATCAGTCCTCCTGACACCTCTATATTGATCAGTCCTCCTGACACTTCTATATTGATCAGTCCTCCTGATACCTCTATATTGATCAGTCCTCCTGACACTTCTATATTGATCAGACCTCCTGACATTCTATATTGATCAGTCCTCCTGACATTCTATATTGATCAGTCCTCCTGACACTTCTATATTGATCAGTCCTCCTGACACTTCTATATTGATCAGTCCTCCTGACACTTCTATATTGATCAGTCCTCCTGACACTTCTATGTTGATCAGTCCTCCTGACACTTCTATATTGATCAGTCCTCCTGACACTTCTATATTGATCAGTCCTGACATTCTATATTGATCAGTCCTCCTGACTAGGGTTGAGCGAAACGGGTCGAACATTTTCAAAAGTCGCCGACTTTTGGCGAAGTCGAGTTTCATGAAACCCGATCCGACCCCTGTGCGTGGTCGGCCATGCGGTACGCGACTTTCGCGCCAAAGTCGCGTTTCAATGACGCGAAAAGCGCCATTTCTCAGCCAATGAAGGTAAACGCAGAGTGTGGGCAGCGTGATGACATAGGTCCTGGTCCCCACCATCTTAGAGAAGGGCATTGCAGTGATTGGCTTGCTGTCTGCGGCGTCACAGGGGCTATAAAGGGGAGTTCCCGCCGACCGCCATGTTACTGCTGCTGATCTGAGCTTAGGGAGAGGTTGCTGCCGCTTCGTCAGAAGCAGGGATAGCGTTAGGCAGGGTCCATTAACCACAAAACCGCTTGTGCTGTAGCGATTTCCACTGCCCAACACCACCTTCGGTGTGCAGGGACAGTGGAAGCTCCTTTTTTTTTTTTTCCTCAGCGCTGTAGCTCATTGGGCTGCCCTAGAAGGCTCCCTGATAGCTGCATTGCTGTGTGTACGCCGCTGTGCAAACCAACTGCTTTTTTCAAAGCACAAATCCTCTTGTTCCTTCCTTTCTGCACAGCTATCTTGTTTGTTTGTCCACACTTTTTATTTAATTTGTGCATCAGTCCACTCCTTATTGCTGCCTGCCATACCTGGCTGAGATTACTGCAGGGAGATAGTAATTGAAGGACAGTTCCTTTTTTTTTTTTTTTTTTTTTTTTTTGTGGGAGATTAAGATTGACATTTCTGCTAGAGTGCCATCTCTGTCTGTGTCATCTCTCACTCAGTGGGCCATAGAAAGCCTATTTATTTTTTTGCTTGATTTGGGTTCCAAAATCTACCAGAAAAAATCACAACATCAATCAGTGGGAGAAAAATATTGGCCTCAGGGCTTGTGTGCCAGTCCTAAGCGTGCCATCTCTCTCTCTCTCAGATAGTGGGCCATAGAAAGCCTATTTTTTTATTATTTTATTGGGTTTATAAATTTTCCCTGGAAAAAAAAAAAAGTGGGAGATTAATATTGGCCTCTGGGCTTGTGTGCCAGTCCTGAGCGTGCCATCTCTCTCACAAATAGTGGGCCATAGAAAGCCTATTTATTTTTTTGGTTGATTTGGGTTCATAATTCTACCTGAAAAAATCAATCAATCAATCAGTGGGAGATTAATATTGGCCTTTGGGCTTGTGTGCCAGTCCTAAGCGTGCCATCTCTCTCTCTCAGATAGTGGGCCATAGAAAGCCTATTTATTATTATTTTTTTTATTGGGTTTATAAATTTTCCCTGGAAAAAAAAAAAAAGTGGGAGATTAATATTGGCCTCTGGGCTTGTGTGCCAGTCCTGAGCGTGCCATCTCTCTCACAAATAGTGGGCCATAGAAAGCCTATTTATTTTTTGGGTTGATTTGGGCTCCTAATTCTACCTGAAAAAATCAATCAATCAATCAGTGGGAGAAAAATATTGGCCTCAGGGCTTGTGTGCCACTCCTTACTCCTGTGTGTGCCATCTCTCACTCAGTGGGCCATAGAAAGCCTATTAATTTTTTTGCTTGATTTGGGTTCTAAATTCTACCTGAAAAAATCATTAAATCAATCAGTGGGAGATTAATATTGGGCTTTGGGCTTGTGTGCCAGTCCTAAGCGTGCCATCTCTCTCTCTCAGATAGTGGGCCATAGAAAGCCTATTAATTATTATTTTTTTTATTGGGTTTATAAATTTTCCCTGGAAAAAAAAAAAATGGGAGATTAATATTGGCCTCTGGGCTTGTGTGCCAGTCCTGAGCGTGCCATCTCTCTCACAAATAGTGGGCCATAGAAAGCCTATTAATTTTTTTGCTTGATTGGGGTTCCAAAATCTACCTGAAAAAAATCACTAAATCAATCAGTGGGAGATTAATATTGGCCTCTGGGCTTGTGTGCCACTCCTGACTCCTGTGTGCGTCATCTGTCACTCAGTGGGCCCTAGAAAGCCTATTTTTTGTTTTATTTGTTTTCTAAATTCTCCCTGAAACAATCATTTTATTTTCTTTGGTTTCTAAATTATTCCTGAAAAAAATCATTTTTTTTGTATTTTTTTTTTCTCTCAAGTCTCCCTGAAAAAAAAAAAAAAAAAAAAATCTGTGGGAGATTCATATTGCCCCTTCTGCTTGTGTGCCAGTCTTGACTCCTGGGTGTGCCATCTCTCTCTCTCTCCCCAATTGTTGGCCATAGAAAGCCTATTAATTTTTTTGCTTGATTTGGGTTCCAAAATCTACCAAAAAAAATCACTAAATCAATCAGTGGGAGATTAATATTGGCCTCTGGGCTTGTGTGCCACTCCTGACTCCTGTGTGCGTCATCTGTCACTCAGTGGGCCCTAGAAAGCCTATTTTTTGTTTTATTTGTTTTCTAAATTCTTCCTGAAACAATCATTTTATTTTCTTTGGTTTCTAAATTATTCCTGAAAAAAATCTTTTTTTTTGTATTTTTTTTTCTCTCAAGTCTCCCTGAAAAAAAAAAAAAAAAAAAAAAATCTGTGGGAGATTCATATTGCCCCTTCTGCTTGTGTGCCAGTCTTGACTCCTGGGTGTGCCATCTCTCTCTCTCTCTCCCCAATTGTGGGCCATAGAAAGCCTATTAATTTTTTGGCTTGATTTGGGTTCCAAAATCTACCAAAAAAAATCACTAAATCAATCAGTGGGAGATTAATATTGGCCTCTGGGCTTGTGTGCCACTCCTGACTCCTGTGTGCGTCATCTGTCACTCAGTGGGCCCTAGAAAGCCTATTTTTTGTTTTATTTGTTTTCTAAATTCTCCCTGAAACAATCATTTTATTTTCTTTGGTTTCTAAATTATTCCTGAAAAAAATCTTTTTTTGGGTATTTTTTTCTCTCTCAAGTCTCCCTGAAAAAAAAAAAAAAAAAAAAATCTGTGGGAGATTCATATTGCCCCTTCTGCTTGTGTGCCAGTCTTGACTCCTGGGTGTGCCATCTCTCTCTCTCTCCCCAATTGTTGGCCATAGAAAGCCTATTAATTTTTTTGCTTGATTTGGGTTCCAAAATCTACCTGAAAAAAATCACTAAATCAATCAGTGGGAGATTAATATTGGCCTCTGGGCTTGTGTGCCACTCCTGACTCCTGTGTGCGTCATCTGTCACTTAGTGGGCCCTAGAAAGCCTATTTTTTGTTTTATTTGTTTTCTAAATTCTCCCTGAAACAATCATTTTATTTTCTTTGGTTTCTAAATTATTCCTGAAAAAAATCATTTTTTTTGTATTTTTTTTTCTCTCAAGTCTCCCTGAAAAAAAAAAAAAAAAAAAAAATCTGTGGGAGATTCATATTGCCCCTTCTGCTTGTGTGCCAGTCTTGACTCCTGGGTGTGCCATCTCTCTCTCTCTCTCCCCAATTGTTGGCCATAGAAAGCCTATTAATTTTTTTGCTTGATTTGGGTTCCAAAATCTACCAAAAAAAATCACTAAATCAATCAGTGGGAGATTAATATTGGCCTCTGGGCTTGTGTGCCACTCCTGACTCCTGTGTGCGTCATCTGTCACTCAGTGGGCCCTAGAAAGCCTATTTTTTGTTTTATTTGTTTTCTAAATTCTCCCTGAAACAATCATTTTATTTTCTTTGGTTTCTAAATTATTCCGGAAAAAAAATCATTTTTTTTGTATTTTTTTTTCTCTCAAGTCTCCCTGAAAAAAAAAAAAAAAAAAAAAAATCTGTGGGAGATTCATATTGCCCCTTCTGCTTGTGTGCCAGTCTTGACTCCTGGGTGTGCCATCTCTCTCTCTCTCCCCAATTGTGGGCCATAGAAAGCCTATTAATTTTTTTGCTTGATTTGGGTTCCAAAATCTACCAAAAAAAATAACTAAATCAATCGGTGGGAGATTAATATTGGCCTCTGGGCTTGTGTGCCACTCCTGACTCCTGTGTGCGTCCTCTCACTCAGTGGGCCCTACAAAGCCTTTTTTTTCCCCTAAATTCTCCCTGAAACAATCATTTCATTTTATTTGTTTTATAAATTCTTCTGTAAAAAATAATTTTTTTTTATTTTTTTTTTTTTCTGAAGTCTCCCTTTTAAAAAAAACAAACACAAATCAGTGGGAGATAAATATTTACATTTGCGCTTCAGTGACAGTCCTGCGTGTGTGCCATCTCATTTGTTGCCAACAACAACAGAGTGTGTAACATTGTGGCTGATTTTCGTTGTGGTCTCACCCACCTGTAAAGGGGTAGCTAAATCATACTGAAGTTATAGCTCACCGTGTAAGTTGTGTGACAGCAACAAATACCGTTCGTTTGTTAACGTTTTTAAAACAATGAGGAAGTCTGGTGGAAGAGGTCGTGGCCGGGGGCGTTCATTGTCAGCTGGTAATGAGGGTAGTGGTAGTGGTGGAGCATCAGCTGGTCGTGGGAAAAAAAATATTGCACCTAAGTCTGGAGCTGTGGAGCCAGGTTCATCGTCTGGCTACACAAGGCCTCGAACGCTCCCTTTTCTGGGAGTAGGAAAACCGCTTTTAAAGCCGGAGCAGCAAGAGCAAGTTTTGGCTTATCTTGCTGACTCAGCCTCTAGCTCTTTTGCCTCCTCTCGTGAAACTGGTAAATGTCAAAGCAGCGCGTCGTTAGTGGATGTTCACGGTCAGGGACAAGTCGCTTCCTTGTCCTCTTCAGCAAAAACAACAACAGAGAAGAATGCAGCAGGCGACACAACGGGTTACTCCATGGAGCTCTTTACACATACCGTCCCTGGCTTAGAAAGTGAAGCAGTTAACAGTCCATGCCCATTACAAGTTGAATCTGACATGGAGTGCACTGATGCACAGCCACAGCCAGACTACTATCCTGGTCCTTTGACTCAGACCACAACATTGCCATCGCAGGGTGCTGATCAAGAATCAGACCCTGATGAGACTATGTTGCCCCATCACGAACGCTATACCACCGACCGCCACAGTGACACAGACGAAGTTGCACACGAGCTACAAGAAGAGGTAATAGATGACCCAGTTCTTGACCCCGATTGGCAGCCATTGGGGGAACAGGGTGCAGGCGGCAGCAGTTCTGAAGCGGAGGAGGAGGGGCCGCAGCAGGCATCAACATCGCAACAGGTTCCATCTGCCGGGCCCGTATCTTGCCCAAAACGCGTGGCAAAGCTAAAACCTGTTGGAGGACAGCGTGGCCATCCGGTTAAAGCTCAGTCTGCAATGCCTGAAAAGGTATCCGATGCTAGAAAGAGTGCAGTCTGGCATTTTTTTAAACAACATCCAATTGATCAGCGCAAAGTCATCTGTCAAAAATGTTCAACTACCTTAAGCAGAGGACAGAATCTGAAAAGTCTCAATACAAGTTGCATGCATAGATATTTAACCACCATGCATTTGCAAGCCTGGACTAACTACCAAACGTCCCTTAAGGTTGTAGCACCCTCGGCCAATGAAGCTAGTCAGCAACGCAACATCCCTTCCGGCAGTGTAGGGCCACCATTTTCCGCACCACCTGCAGTATCTGTGCAGGTTTCTTTGCCAGGCCAAAGCCATCAGGGTCAGGGAATCACCAGTTTCGTAGTAGGAAACACTGCATCTAGGGCACCGGTGGCAACAATACCATCTCCCACCGTCTCTCAGTCTGCCATGTCCACCGGCACCCCCGCTAGTTCCACGATCTCCAGCTCTCCAGACCAGCTCACCCTACATGAGACTATGGTTAGAAAAAGGAAGTACTTAGCCTCGCATCCGCGTACACAGGGTTTGAACGCACACATAGCTAGACTAATCTCGTTAGAGATGATGCCCTACCGGTTAGTTGAAAGCGAAGCTTTCAAAGCCCTGATGGACTACGCTGTACCACGCTACGAGCTACCCAGTCGACACTTTTTTTCCAGAAAAGCCATCCCAGCCCTCCACCAGCATGTTAAAGAGCGCATCGTCCATGCACTCAGGCAATCTGTGAGCACAAAGGTGCACCTGACAACAGATGCATGGACCAGTAGGCATGGCCAGGGACGTTACGTGTCCATCACGGCACACTGGTTAAATGTGGTGGATGCAGGGTCCACAGGGGACAGCCATGTTGGGACAGTTCTGCCTAGCCCACGGTCTAGGAAACAATTGGCTGTAGCCGTTCGCACCCCCTCCTCCTCCTCTTCGTCCTCCTGCAGAAGCGAGAGCTCGTCCACAGACCGCAGTCGCACAACCACTCCATCCGCAGCTGCCACTGTTGCACACCAGGTCTCCCATTATGGGGCAGCTACTGGCAAACGTCAGCAGGCTGTATTGGCTATGAAGTGTTTGGGCGACAACAGACACACCGCGGAAGTTCTGTCCGAGTTCTTGCAGAAAGAAACGCAGTCGTGGCTGGGCACTGTAGATCTTGAGGCAGGCAAGGTAGTGAGTGATAACGGAAGGAATTTCATGGCTGCCATCTCCCTTTCCCAACTGAAACACATTCCTTGCCTGGCTCACACCTTAAACCTGGTGGTGCAGTGCTTCCTGAAAAGTTATCCGGGGTTATCCGACCTGCTCCTCAAAGTGCGTGGACTTTGCTCACATATCCGCCGTTCGCCCGTACACTCCAGCCGTATGCAGACCTATCAGCGTTCTTTGAACCTTCCCCAGCATCGCCTAATCATAGACGTTGCAACAAGGTGGAACTCAACACTGCACATGCTTCAGAGACTGTGTGAACAGAGGCGGGCTGTTATGTTTTTGTGGGAGGATACACATACACGGGCAGGCAGTAGGATGGCAGACATGGAGTTGTCAGGTGTGCAGTGGTCGAAGATTCAAGACATGTGTCAAGTCCTTCAGTGTTTTGAGGAATGCACACGGCTGGTTAGTGCAGACAACGCCATAATAAGCATGAGCATCCCCCTAATGCGTCTGCTGATGCAAAGTTTGACGCACATAAAGGATCAGGCGTCTGCAGCTGAGGAAGAGGAAAGCCTTGATGACAGTCAGCCATTGTCTGGCCAGGGCAGTGTACAGGACGAGGTAGCGGGCGAAGAGGAGGAGGAGGACGAGGAGGATGATGGGGATGATTATATTTTTAATGAGGAAGCTTTTCCGGGGCCACTGGAAATTGGTGGCGCGGCAAGGCCGGGTTCTGGTTTTTTGAGGGACACAAGTGACGTGGATTTGCCTGAAACTGCCCCTCAACCAAGCACAACCGCAGATTTGAGAACTGGAACTTTGGCCCACATGGCGGATTATGCCTTACGTATCCTCAAAAGGGACACACGCATAACTAAAATGATGAATGATGACGATTACTGGTTGGCCTGCCTCCTTGATCCTCGCTATAAAGGCAAATTGCAAAATATAATGCCACATGAGAACTTGGAACTAATATTAGCAACCAAACAATCAACTCTTGTTGACCGTTTGCTTCTGGCATTCCCTGCACACAGCGCCCGTGATCGTTCTCACACGAGCTGCAGGGGCCAGCAGACCAGAGGAGTTAGAGGGGCAGAAATCAGAAGTGGCGTTGGCCAGAGGGGTTTTCTGACCAGGTTGTGGAGTGATTTTGCTATGACCGCAGACAGGACAGGTACTGCAGCATCAATTCAAAGTGACAGGAGACAACATTTGTCCAGTATGGTTACAAACTATTTTTCATCCCTTATCGATGTTCTCCCTCAACCGTCATTCCCATTTGATTACTGGGCATCAAAATTAGACACCTGGCCAGAATTGGCAGAATATGCATTGCAGGAGCTTGCTTGCCCGGCAGCTAGTGTCCTATCAGAAAGAGTATTCAGTGCTGCAGGTTCAATACTAACAGAAAAAAGGACTCGTCTGGCTACCCAAAATGTAGATGATCTAACCTTCATTAAAATGAACCACATCTGGATTTCGAAATCTTTTGCCCCACCTTGCCCGGCTGACACCTAGCTTTCCTATGAAAAGGTCTTGCCTGTGGACTATTCTGAATGCCTTTTCCAATCTCATAATTTTCAGCACCTGATTGTCCAGCATACGACATGTTTACACCTCACTAAATGGCCAAACTCCCCACACGGGGCCGTGGTATCGACACTTGGCGACAGCACCCGTGAGAGTGCAGTTTGTCTGAAGAGGTGGGTGAGCCCGCTTTTGGTCGACGGCACTGCCACTGGGTCCCTCCTAGTACAATAAAGTGTCTCTGGCGGTGGTGGTGCGCACCCAACGTCAGACACACCGTTGTAATATGAGGGGCCCTGGGCCTGTACCGCCGGCCACAAGACAGTTTCCCCCCACCCCAGCTCAAACAGTGCTCTACCACTTGCAAAATTATCTCACAGCTCCACCAATGTTTAGTCTATGCGCTGACATCCTTCAATGCCTGCCACTGACAATACCATTGTATTGACATTTTTGTTATGTTAGGCCTTCGATGCCTGTCTGTGGTCACTCCTTCCACTAGGCCTCCACTGACCACACCACTGCTGCCCGTGTACCCCTGGAACCAATTTAAAATTGCCTACAGCCATGTGTTATTATTTTAGGCCTTCGATGCCTGTCTGCGGTCACTCCTTCCACTAGGCCTCCACTGACCACACCACTGCTGCCCGTGTACCCCTGGAACCAATTTAAAATTGCCTACAGCCAGCCCAATTTTTTTATTTTAGGCCTTCGATGCCTGTCTGCGGTCCATTCTTTCAACTATTACTACACTGACCAGGTCACTGCTGCCCGTGTACCCCTGGAACCAATTTAAAATTGCCTACAGCCATGTGTTATTATTTTAGGCCTTCGATGCCTGTCTGCGGTCACTCCTTCCACTAGGCCTCCACTGACCACACCACTGCTGCCCGTGTACCCCTGGAACCAATTTAAAATTGCCTACAGCCATGTGTTATTATTTTAGGCCTTCGATGCCTGTCTGCGGTCCATTCTTTCAACTACTACTACACTGACCAGGGCACTGCTGCCCGTGTACCCCTGGAACCAATTTAAAATTGCCTACAGCCATGTGTTATTATTTTAGGCCTTCGATGCCTGTCTGCGGTCACTCCTTCCACTAGGCCTCCACTGACCACACCACTGCTGCCCGTGTACCCCTGGAACCAATTTAAAATTGCCTACAGCCAGCCCAATTTTTTTATTTTAGGCCTTCGATGCCTGTCTGCGGTCACTCCTTCCACTAGGCCTCCACTGACCACACCACTGCTGCCGGTGTACCCCTGGAACCAATTTAAAATTGCCTACAGCCATGTGTTATTATTTTAGGCCTTCGATGCCTGTCTGCGGTCACTCCTTCCACTAGGCCTCCACTGACCACACCACTGCTGCCCGTGTACCCCTGGAACCAATTTAAAATTGCCTACAGCCATGTGATATTATTTTAGGCCTTCGATGCCTGTCTGCGGTCCATTCTTTCAACTACTACTACACTGACCAGGGCACTGCTGCCCGTGTACCCCTGGAACCAATTTAAAATTGCCTACAGCCATGTGTTATTATTTTAGGCCTTCGATGCCTGTCTGCGGTCACTCCTTCCACTAGGCCTCCACTGACCACACCACTGCTGTCCGTGTACCCCTGGAACCAATTTAAAATTGCCTACAGCCATGTGTTATTAATTTAGGCCTTCGATGCCTGTCTGCAGTCCATTCTTTCAACTACTACTACACTGACCAGAGCACTGCTGCCCGTGTACCCCTGGAACCAATTTAAAATTGCCTACAGCCATGTGTTATTATTTTAGGCCTTCGATGCCTGTCTGCGGTCACTCCTTCCACTAGGCCTCCACTGACCACACCACTGCTGCCCGTGTACCCCTGGAACCAATTTAAAATTGCCTACAGCCATGTGTTATTATTTTAGGCCTTCGATGCCTGTCTGCGGTCACTCCTTCCACTAGGCCTCCACTGACCACACCACTGCTGCCCGTGTACCCCTGGAACCAATTTAAAATTGCCTACAGCCAGCCCAATTTTTTTATTTTAGGCCTTCGATGCCTGTCTGCGGTCCATTCTTTCAACTACTACTACACTGACCAGGGCACTGCTGCCCGTGTACCCCTGGAACCAACATCAGAAAATATAAAAATAAGTATTTTGCTTACAAAAAAGAAAATACTGGAGAGATATCAAATGCAGACATTTTAACATTAAAAACAAACACACAACTAAAATCTGGTACATTACTAAAAATGGCCACCAGCTACAATTACTTTCTCCTGCAAGTAGTTAACTGAAAGGTTTTTTAAATTGAAAACACACATAAGGCATCCATCGAGTGTTGTCCTGTCGCGTCTTCTTTATGTTATTGCCGAGAAGATGCAAAACAATGAAAATAATAAAATCATTAATTACCAAAATAATAGAGAAAGTCAACACCACATTGCAAATAAACATTCATTCCATATAAAGAAGCAGGGCGCGTCCGAGGGTGAGTATATACCTAATAAGAATATAATCACCCTCGGACGCGCAATGCTTATTTCCAACAGCCTTCCTTCCTAAGAATCAGCCCTTCCGTGGTGTAGAGAGACGTTGTGTTACACTCCAAGGTGTTCCCCAGGTTGCCTTTCCTGAGCTTCGTTCTTCATGCTCTCGTTTAGTAGTTGTCGGAAACTACGCTGCATTAGGCCTTCAAATTGGGTATGGGGTGTAGAGAGAGGGTGTGTTACACTCCAAGGTGTTCCCCAGGTTGCCTTTCCTGAGCTTCGATCTTCCGGCTCTCGTTTAGTAGTTGTTGGAAACTACGCTGCATTAGGCCTTCAAATTGGGTATGGGGTGTAGCGAGAGGGTGTGTTACACTCCAAGGTGTTCCCCAGGTTGCCTTTCCTGAGCTTCGATCTTCCGGCTCTCGTTTAGTAGTTCTTGGAAACTACACTGCATTAGGCCTTCAAATTGGGTATGGGGTATAGAGAGAGGGTGTGTTACACTCCAAGGTGTTCCCCAGGTTGCCTTTCCTGAGCTTCGATCTTCCGGCTCTCGTTTAGTAGTTCTTGGAAACTACACTGCATTAGGCCTACAAATTGGGTATGGGGTGGAGAGAGATGGTGTGTTACACTCCAAGGTGTTCCCCAGGTTTCCTTGCCATTGCTTCGGTCTTCCGACTCTCGTTTAGTAGTTGTAGAAAAGTACACTGCATTAGGCCTACAAAATGGGTATGGGGTGGAGAGAGATGGTGTGTTACACTCCAAGGTGTTCCCCAGGTTGCCTTTCCTGAGCTTCTATCTTCAGGCTCTCATTAAATTGTGGTTAAATGGAACAACTGCATTTGGCGTACTAGTTGGTTTGGGGCCTACTATCGGTGTCTGCCACTCCTTGCTGTTCTCCTGGTTTCCTGTCCTGAAATTCCATTTTCAGGCTCTCGTTAAGTAGTTGATAATGTTAGACTGCATTTGGCCTACTAGTTGGGTTGGGGCCTACTATCGGTGTCTGCCACTCCTTGCTGTTCTCCTCCACTGAACAAAGCTGTGCCGCCTGTTTACTACGGTTGCCAATTTTGAACTGCATTTCGACTACTTACTGATTTGGCCCTACTCTCTGTGTCAGCCTCTCATTCCAGTTGTCCTCCACTGCAATGCCCCCTGGTTATTCCTGTGTTACCAATTTTGAACTGCATTTAGCCCACTTTATTCTTTGGGCCTATATCTGTGTTTCCACTTCATCGTGCCCATTGCCCAGCCAGTGATAGATGAGTCTGCTGGTACATTGACCCATAACGCAACATTCCCCGTGCATGCTACACAACAACATTGTGACCCTGCTGAAAGTCAGGTTGCTCTTCCCGCATACCATACCACCTTACACGGGGACAAAGAGGAAGGTGCAGATGAAAGTGCAGGTTCCTTCATCAGGTGGGGGGAGGAATACTAGTTGGCGACGTCACTGGCACAGGGCCTCTCATAGTACGCAAAAGTGTTGCTGCCGGTGGGAGGCGCCCCCGCCGTGCAAACACACCGCTGTACTTTGAGGGGCCCTGTGCCAGTGCCAATGCCAACAAGTGGGCCCCCCCTGCTTGCTCAGGATCACAGCACTTGCAAAGTTGAAATACTTACCTCTCCCTGCTCCACTGCCGTGACGTGGTCCAGATTTCCTGGGCCCACTAATTACTTGAACCAGCCCTACCCCACACAACTTTAGCCAAATGACCCCCAATTTCAAATGCCTTACAATTATTATAAGCTAAATTACGCTTGACAAGCTTCATTAAGAAGAATGGATGGTTTTGACATTAAAATGGGCACTCTAGGTGTTTTCCTGGCCCCCACTCACTGCCGACTATGCTGCCCCATTGACTTGCATTGGGTTTCGTGTTTCGGTCGATCCCAACTTTACGTCATAATCGGCCGATTTCACTAGACCCGACTTTTGAGATAGTCGGGTTTCGCGAAACCCGGCTCGACTCTAAAAAGGTCAAGGTCGCTCAACTCTACTCCTGACACTTCTATATTGATCAGTCCTCCTGACACCTCTATATTGATCAGTCCTCCTGACACTTCTATATTGATCAGTCCTCCTGATACCTATATATTGATCAGTCCTCCTGACACTTCTATATTGATCAGTCCTCCTGACACTTCTATATTGATCAGTCCTCCTGACACTTCAATATTGATCAGTCCTCCTGACACTTCTATATTGATCAGTCCTCCTGATACCTCTATATTTATCAGTCCTCCTGAAACTTCTATATTGATCAGTCCTCCTGACATTCTATATTGATCAGTCCTCCTGACATTCTATATTGATCAGTCCTCCTGACACTTCTATACTGATCAGTCCTCCTGACACTTCTATATTGATCAGTCCTCCTGATACCTCTATATTGATCAGTCCTCCTGATACCTCTATATTTATCAGTCCTCCTGACACTTCTATATTGATCAGTCCTCCTGACATTCTATATTGATCAGTCCTCCTGACACTTCTATATTGATCAGTCCTCCTGACATTCTATATTGATCAGTCCTCCTGACACCTCTATATTGATCAGTCCTCCTGACACCTATATATTGATCAGTCCTCCTGACACTTCTGTATTGATCAGTCCTCCTGACACTTCTATATTGATCAGTCCTCCTGACACTTCTATATTGATCAGTCCTCCTGATACCTCTATATTGATCAGTCCTCCTGATACCTCTATATTTATCAGTCCCCTGACACTTCTATATTGATCAGTCCTCCTGACATTCTATATTGATCAGTCCTCCTGACACTTCTATATTGATCAGTCCTCCTGACACTTCTATATTGATCAGTCCTCCTGATGCCTCTATATTGATCAGTCCTCCTGACACCTCTATATTGATCAGTCCTCCTGACATTCTATATTGATCAGTCCTCCTGACATTCTATATTGATCAGTCCTCCTGACACCTCTATATTGTTCAGTCCTCCTGACACTTCTATATTGATCAGTCCTCCTGATACCTCTATATTGATCAGTCCTCCTGATACCTCTATATTGATCAGTCCTCCTGATACCTTTATATTGATCAGTCCTCCTGACACATCTGTATTGATCAGTCCTCCTGACACTTCTATATTGATCAGTCCTCCTGACACCTCTATATTGATCAGTCCTCCTGATACCTCTATATTAATCAGTCCTCCTGATACTTCTATATTGATCAGTCCTCCTGACATTCTATATTGATCAGTCCTCCTGACATTCTATATTGATCAGTCCTCCTGACACTTCTATATTGATCAGTCCTCCTGACACCTCTATATTGATCAGTCCTCCTGACACTTCTATATTGATCAGTCCTCCTGACACTTCTATATTGATCAGTCCTCCGGACACCTCTATATTGATCAGTCCTCCTGACACTTCTATATTGATCAGTCCTCCTGACATTCTATATTGATCAGTCCTCCTGACACCTCTATATTGATCAGTCCTCCTGACACTTCTATGTTGATCAGTCCTCCTGACACTTCTATATTGATCAGTCCTCCTGACACTTCTATATTGATCAGTCCTCCTGACATTCTATATTGATCAGTCCTCCTGACACATCTATATTGATCAGTCCTCCTGACACCTCTATATTGATCAGTCCTCCTGACACTTCTATATTGATCAGTCCTCCTGATACCTATATATTGATCAGTCCTCCTGACACTTCTATATTGATCAGTCCTCCTGACACTTTATATTGATCAGTCCTCCTGATACCTCTATATTGATCAGTTCTCCTGACATTCTATATTGATCAGTCCTCCTGACACTTCTATATTGATCAGTCCTCCTGAAACTTCTATATTGATCAGTCCTCCTGACACTTCTATATTGATCAGTCCTCCTGATACCTCTATATTGATCAGTCCTCCTGATACCTCTATATTTATCAGTCCTCCTGACACTTCTATATTGATCAGTCCTCCTGACATTCTATATTGATCAGTCCTCCTGACATTCTATATTGATCAGTCCTCCTGACACTTCTATATTGATCAGTCCTCCTGACACTTCTATATTGATCAGTCCTCCTGATACCTCTATATTGATCAGTCCTCCTGATACCTCTATATTTATCAGTCCTCCTGACACTTCTATATTGATCAGTCCTCCTGACATTCTATATTGATCAGTCCTCCTGACACTTCTATATTGATCAGTCCTCCTGACACTTCTATATTGATCAGTCCTCCTGACACTTCTGTATTGATCAGTCCTCCTGACACTTCTATATTGATCAGTCCTCCTGACACTTCTATATTGATCAGTCCTCCTGATACCTCTATATTGATCAGTCCTCCTGATACCTCTATATTTATCAGTCCTCCTGACACTTCTATATTGATCAGTCCTCCTGACATTCTATATTGATCAGTCCTCCTGACACTTCTATATTGATCAGTCCTCCTGACACTTCTATATTGATCAGTCCTCCTGATACCTCTATATTGATCAGTCCTCCTGATACCTCTATATTTATCAGTCCTCCTGACACTTCTATATTGATCAGTCCTCCTGACATTCTATATTGATCAGTCCTCCTGACACTTCTATATTGATCAGTCCTCCTGACACCTCTATATTGATCAGTCCTCCTGACACCTCTATATTGATCAGTCCTCCTGACACCTCTATATTGATCAGTCCTCCTGACATTCTATATTGATCAGTCCTCCTGACATTCTATATTGATCAGTCCTCCTGATACCTCTATATTGATCAGTCCTCCTGACACTTCTATATTGATCAGTCCTCCTGACACCTCTATATTGATCAGTCCTCCTGACACTTCTATATTGATCAGTCCTCCTGACACTTCTATATTGATCAGTCCTCCTGACACTTCTATATTGATCAGTCCTCCTGACATCCTATATTGATCAGTCCTCCTGACACTTCTATATTGATCAGTCCTCCTGACACTTCTATATTGATCAGTCCTCCTGACACTTCAATATTGATCAGTCCTCCTGACACTTCTATATTAATCAGTCCTCCTGACACTTCTATATTGATCAGTCCTCCTGACACTTCTATATTGATCAGTCCTCCTGACACTTCTATATTGATCAGTCCTCCTGATACCTCTATATTGATCAGTCCTCCTGATACCTCTATATTGATCAGTCCTCCTGACACTTCTATATTGATCAGTCCTCCTGACACTTCTATATTGATCAGTCCTCCTGACACTTCTATATTGATCAGTCCTCCTGACAGTTCTATATTGATCAGTCCTCCTGACACTTCTATATTGATCAGTCCTCTTGACACTTCTATATTGATCAGTCCTCCTGACACTTCAATATTGATCAGTCTTCCTGACACTTCTATATTCATCAGTCCTCCTGACACTTCTATATTGATCAGTCCTCCTGACATTCTATATTGATCATTCCTCCTGACACTTCTGTATTGATCAGTCCTCCTGACACTTCTGTACTGATCAGTCCTCCTGACACTTCTATATTGATCAGTCCTCCTGACACTTCTATATTGATCAGTCCTCCTGATACCTCTATATTGATCAGTCCTCCTGACATTCTATATTGATCAGTCCTCCTGACACTTCTATATTGATCATTCCTCCTGACACTTCTATATTGATCTGTCCTCCTGACACCTCTATATTGATAAATCCTCCTGACACTTCTATATTGATCAGTCCTCCTGACACTTCTATATTGATCATTCCTCCTGACACTTCTATATTGATCAGTCCTCCTGATACCTCTATATTGATCAGTCCTCCTGACATTCTATATTGATCAGTCCTCCTGACATTCTATATTGATCAGTCCTCCTGACACTTCTATATTGATCAGTCCTCCTGACACCTCTATATTGATCAGTCCTCCTGACATTCTATATTGATCAGTCCTCCTGACACTCCTATATTGATCGGTCCTCCTGACACCTCTATATTGATCGGTCCTCCTGACATTCTATATTGATCAGTCCTCCTGACACCTCTATATTGATCAGTCCTCCTGACACTTCTATATTGATCAGTCCTCCTGACACTTCTATATTGATCAGTCCTCCATACACTTCAATATTGATCAGTCCTCCTGACACTTCTATATTGATCAGTCCTCCTGACACTTCTATATTGATCAGTCCTCCTGATACCTCTATATTGATCAGTCCTCCTGATACCTCTATATTGATCAGTCCTCCATACACTTCAATATTGATCAGTCCACCTGACACTTCTATATTGATCAGTCCTCCTGACACTTCTATATTGATCAGTCCTCCTGACACTTCTATATTGATCAGTCCTCCTGATACCTCTATATTGATCAGTCCCCCTGATACCTCTATATTGATCAGTCCTCCTGACACTTCTATATTGATCAGTCCTCCTGACACTTCTATATTGATCAGTCCTCCTGATACCTCTATATTGATCAGTCCTCCTGACACTTCTATATTTATCAGTCCTCCTGACACTTCTATATTGATCAGTCCTCCTGACACTTCTATATTGATCAGTCCTCCTGACACTTCTATATTGATCAGTCCTCCTGACACTTCTATATTGATCAGTCCTCCTGATACCTCTATATTGATCAGTCCTCCTGACACTTCTATATTGATCAGTCCTCCTGACACTTCTATATTGATCAGTCCTCCTGACACTTCTATATTGATCAGTCCTCCTGACACTTCTATATTGATCAGTCCTCCTGATACCTCTATATTGATCAGTCCTCCTGATACCTCTATATTGATCAGTCCTCCTGATACCTCTATATTGATCAGTCCTCCTGACTCTTCTATATTGATCAGTCCTCCTGACACTTCTATATTGATCAGTCCTCCTGATACCTCTATATTGATCAGTCCTCCTGACACTTCTGTATTGATCAGTCCTCCTGACACCTCTATATTGATCAGTCCTCCTGATACCTCTATATTGATCAGTCCTTCTGACACTTCTATATTGATCAGTCCTCCTGACACTTCTATATTGATCAGTCCTCCTGACACTTCTATATTGATCAGTCCTCCTGACACTTCTATATTGATCAGTCCTCCATACACATCAATATTGATCAGTCCTCCTGACACTTCTATATTGATCAGTCCTCCTGACACTTCTATATTGATCAGTCCTCCTGACACTTCTATATTGATCAGTCCTCCTGATACCTCTATATTGATCAGTCCCCCTGATACCTCTATATTGATCAGTCCTCCTGACACATCTATATTGATCAGTCCTCCTGACACTTCTATATTGATCAGTCCTCCTGATACCTCTATATTGATCAGTCCTCCTGACACTTCTATATTGATCAGTCCTCCTGACACTTCCATATTGATCAGTCCTCCTGACACTTCTATATTTATCAGTCCTCCTGACACTTCTATATTGATCAGTCCTCCTGATACCTCTATATTGATCAGTCCTCCTGATACCTCTATATTGATCAGTCCTCCTGACTCTTCTATATTGATCAGTCCTCCTGACACTTCTATATTGATCAGTCCTCCTGATACCTCTATATTGATCAGTCCTCCTGACACTTCTATATTGATCAGTCTTCCTGACACCTCTATATTGATAAATCCTCCTGACATTTCTATATTGATCAGTCCTCCTGATACCTCTATATTGATCAGTCCTCCTGATACCTCTATATTTATCAGTCCTCCTGACACTTCTATATTGATCAGTCCTCCTGACATTCTATATTGATCAGTCCTCCTGACACTTCTATATTTATCAGTCCTCCTGACACTTCTGTATTGATCAGTCCTCCTGACACTTCTATATTGATCAGTCCTCCTGACACTTCTGTATTGATCAGTCCTCCTGACACTTCTATATTGATCAGTCCTCCTGACACTTCTGTATTGATCAGTCCTCCTGACACTTCTATATTGATCAGTCCTCCTGACACTTCTATATTGATCAGTCCTCCTGACACTTCTGTATTGATCAGTCCTCCTGACACTTCTATATTGATCAGTCCTCCTGACACTTCTGTATTGATCAGTCCTCCTGACACTTCTATATTGATCAGTCCTCCTGACACTTCTATATTGATCAGTCCTCCTGACACTTCTATATTGATCAGTCCTCCTGACACTTCTGTATTGATCAGTCCTCCTGACACTTCTATATTGATCAGTCCTCCTGACACTTCTATATTGATCGGTCCTCCTGATACCTCTATATTGATCAGTCCTCCTGATACCTCTATATTTATCAGTCCTCCTGACACTTCTATATTGATCAGTCCTCCTGACATTCTATATTGATCAGTCCTCCTGACACTTCTATATTGATCAGTCCTCCTGACACTTCTATATTGATCAGTCCTCCTGATACCTCTATATTGATCAGTCCTCCTGATACCTCTATATTTATCAGTCCTCCTGACACTTCTATATTGATCAGTCCTCCTGACATTCTATATTGATCAGTCCTCCTGACACTTCTATATTGATCAGTCCTCCTGACACCTCTATATTGATCAGTCCTCCTGACACCTCTATATTGATCAGTCCTCCTGACACTTCTATATTGATCAGTCCTCCTGACACTTCTATATTGATCAGTCCTCCTGACACTTCTATATTGATCAGTCCTCCTGACACTTCTATATTGATCAGTCCTCCTGACATCCTATATTGATCAGTCCTCCTGACACTTCTATATTGATCAGTCCTCCTGACACTTCTATATTGATCAGTCCTCCTGACACTTCAATATTGATCAGTCCTCCTGACACTTCTATATTAATCAGTCCTCCTGACACTTCTATATTGATCAGTCCTCCTGACACTTCTATATTGATCAGTCCTCCTGACACTTCTATATTGATCAGTCCTCCTGATACCTCTATATTGATCAGTCCTCCTGATACCTCTATATTGATCAGTCCTCCTGACACTTCTATATTGATCAGTCCTCCTGACACTTCTATATTGATCAGTCCTCCTGACACTTCTATATTGATCAGTCCTCCTGACAGTTCTATATTGATCAGTCCTCCTGACACTTCTATATTGATCAGTCCTCTTGACACTTCTATATTGATCAGTCCTCCTGACACTTCAATATTGATTAGTCTTCCTGACACTTCTATATTCATCAGTCCTCCTGACACTTCTATATTGATCAGTCCTCCTGACATTCTATATTGATCATTCCTCCTGACACTTCTGTACTGATCAGTCCTCCTGACACTTCTATATTGATCAGTCCTCCTGACACTTCTATATTGATCAGTCCTCCTGATACCTCTATATTGATCAGTCCTCCTGACATTCTATATTGATCAGTCCTCCTGACACCTCTATATTGATCACTCCTCCTGACACTTCTATATTGATCAGTCCTCCTGACACTTCTATATTGATAATTCCTCCTGACACTTCTATATTGATCAGTCCTCCTGACACCTCTATATTGATAAATCCTCCTGACACTTCTATATTGATCAGTCCTCCTGACACTTCTATATTGATCATTCCTCCTGACACTTCTATATTGATCAGTCCTCCTGATACCTCTATATTGATCAGTCCTCCTGACATTCTATATTGATCAGTCCTCCTGACATTCTATATTGATCAGTCCTCCTGACACTTCTATATTGATCAGTCCTCCTGACACCTCTATATTGATCAGTCCTCCTGACATTCTATATTGATCAGTCTTCCTGACACTCCTATATTGATCGGTTCTCCTGACACCTCTATATTGTTCGGTCCTCCTGACATTCTATATTGATCAGTCCTCCTGACACCTCTATATTGATCAGTCCTCCTGACACTTCTATATTGATCAGTCCTCCTGACACTTCTATTTTGATCAGTCCTCCATACACTTCAATATTGATCAGTCCTCCTGACACTTCTATATTGATCAGTCCTCCTGACACTTCTATATTGATCAGTCCTCCTGACACTTCTATATTGATCAGTCCTCCTGATACCTCTATATTGATCAGTCCTCCTGATACCTCTATATTGATCAGTCCTCCATACACTTCAATATTGATCAGTCCACCTGACACTTCTATATTGATCAGTCCTCCTGACACTTCTATATTGATCAGTCCTCCTGACACTTCTATATTGATCAGTCCTCCTGATACCTCTATATTGATCAGTCCACCTGATACCTCTATATTGATCAGTCCTCCTGACACTTCTATATTGATCAGTCCTCCTGACACTTCTATATTGATCAGTCCTCCTGATACCTCTATATTGATCAGTCCTCCTGACACTTCTATATTGATCAGTCCTCCTGACACTTCTATATTGATCAGTCCTCCTGACACTTCTATATTGATCAGTCCTCCTGACACTTCTATATTGATCAGTCCTCCTGACACTTCTATATTGATCAGTCCTCCTGATACCTCTATATTGATCAGTCCTCCTGACACTTCTATATTGATCAGTCCTCCTGACACTTCTATATTGATCAGTCCTCCTGACACTTCTATATTGATCAGTCCTCCTGACACTTCTATATTGATCAGTCCTCCTGATACCTCTATATTGATCAGTCCTCCTGATACCTCTATATTGATCAGTCCTCCTGATACCTCTATATTGATCAGTCCTCCTGACTCTTCTATATTGATCAGTCCTCCTGACACTTCTATATTGATCAGTCCTCCTGATACCTCTATATTGATCAGTCCTCCTGACACTTCTGTATTGATCAGTCCTCCTGATACCTCTGTATTGATCAGTCCTCCTGACACTTCTATATTGATCAGTCCTCCTGACACTTCTATATTGATCAGTCCTCCTGACACTTCTATATTGATCAGTCTTCCTGACACTTCTATATTGATCAGTCCTCCATACACTTCAATATTGATCAGTCCTCCTGACACTTCTATATTGATCAGTCCTCCTGACACTTCTATATTGATCAGTCCTCCTGACACTTCTATATTGATCAGTCCTCCTGATACCTCTATATTGATCAGTCCTCCTGATACCTCTATATTGATCAGTCCTCCATACACTTCAATATTGATCAGTCCACCTGACACTTCTATATTGATCAGTCCTCCTGACACTTCTATATTGATCAGTCCTCCTGACACTTCTATATTGATCAGTCCTCCTGATACCTCTATATTGATCAGTCCCCCTGATACCTCTATATTGATCAGTACTCCTGACACATCTATATTGATCAGTCCTCCTGACACTTCTATATTGATCAGTCCTCCTGATACCTCAATATTGATCAGTCCTCCTGACACTTCTATATTGATCAGTCCTCCTGACACTTCCATATTGATCAGTCCTCCTGACACTTCTATATTGATCAGTCCTCCTGACACTTCTATATTGATCAGTCCTCCTGATACCTCTATATTGATCAGTCCTCCTGATACCTCTATATTGATCAGTCCTCCTGATACCTCTATATTGATCAGTCCTCCTGACTCTTCTATATTGATCAGTCCTCCTGACACTTCTATATTGATCAGTCCTCCTGATACCTCTATATTGATCAGTCCTCCTGACACTTCTATATTGATCAGTCTTCCTGACACCTCTATATTGATAAATCCTCCTGACACTTCTATATTGATCAGTCCTCCTGATACCTCTATATTGATCAGTCCTCCTGATACCTCTATATTGATCAGTCCTCCTGACTCTTCTATATTGATCAGTCCTCCTGACACTTCTATATTGATCAGTCCTCCTGATACCTCTATATTGATCAGTCCTCCTGACACTTCTATATTGATCAGTCTTCCTGACACCTCTATATTGATAAATCCTCCTGATACCTCTATATTGATCAGTCCTCCTGACACTTCTATATTGATCAGTCTTCCTGACACCTCTATATTGATCAGTCCTCCTGACTCTTCTATATTGATCAGTCCTCCTGACACTTCTATATTGATCAGTCCTCCTGATACCTCTATATTGATCAGTCCTCCTGACACTTCTATATTGATCAGTCTTCCTGACACCTCTATATTGATAAATCCTCCTGACACTTCTATATTGATCAGTCTTCCTGACACCTCTATATTGATAAATCCTCCTGACTAGTGTTGAGCGATACCGTCCGATACTTGAAAGTATCGGTATCGGATAGTATCGGCCGATACCCGAAAAATATCGGATATCGCCGATACCGATATCCGATACCAATACAAGTCAATGGGATATCAAGTATCGGAATGTATCCTCATGGATCCCAGGGTCTGAAGGAGAGGAAACTCTCCTTCAGGCCCTGGGATCCATATTAAAGTGTAAAATAAAGAATTAAAATAAAAAATATTGTTATATTCACCTCTCCGGCGGCCCCTGGACATCAGCGGGAGGATCCGGCGTCCGGCACGGCTTCTTTCTTCAAAATGCGCGCCTTCAGGACCTGTGGAATGACGTCCCGGCTTCTGATTGGTCGCGTGCCGCCCATGTGACCGCCACGCGACCAATCAGAAGCCGCGACGTCATTCCTCAGGTCCTAGAAGGCGCTCATTCTAGGACTTTAGCTGAGGAATGACGTCGCGGCTTCTGATTGGTCGCGTGGCGGTCACATGGGCGGCACGCGACCAATCAGAAGCCGGGACGTCATTCCACAGGTCCTGAAGGCGCGCATTTTGAAGAAAGAAGCCGTGCCGGACGCCGGATCCTCCCGCTGATGTCCAGGGGCCGCCGGAGAGGTGAATATAACAATATTTTTTATTTTAATTCTTTATTTTACACTTCCGATACCGATACCCGATATCACAAAAATATCGGATCTCGGTATCGGAATTCCGATACCGCAAGTATCGGCCGATACCCGATACTTGCGGTATCGGAATGCTCAACACTACTCCTGACACTTCTATATTGATCAGTCTTCCTGACACTTCTATATTCATCAGTCCTCCTGACACTTCTATATTGATCAGTCCTCCTGACATTCTATATTGATCATTCCTCCTGACACTTCTGTATTGATCAGTCCTCCTGACACTTCTGTACTGATCAGTCCTCCTGACACTTCTATATTGATCAGTCCTCCTAACACTTCTATATTGATCAGTCCTCCTGATACCTCTATATTGATCAGTCCTCCTGACATTCTATATTGATCAGTCCTCCTGACACCTCTATATTGATCACTCCTCCTGACACTTCTATATTGATCAGTCCTCCTGACACTTCTATATTGATAATTCCTCCTGACACTTCTATATTGATCAGTCCTCCTGACACCTCTATATTGATAAATCCTCCTGACACTTCTATATTGATCAGTCCTCCTGACACTTCTATATTGATCATTCCTCCTGACACTTCTATATTGATCAGTCCTCCTGATACCTCTATATTGATCAGTCCTCCTGACATTCTATATTGATCAGTCCTCCTGACATTCTATATTGATCAGTCCTCCTGACACTTCTATATTGATCAGACCTCCTGACACCTCTATATTGATCAGTCCTCCTGACATTCTATATTGATCAGTCTTCCTGACACTCCTATATTGATCGGTTCTCCTGACACCTCTATATTGATCGGTCCTCCTGACATTCTATATTGATCAGTCCTCCTGACACCTCTATATTGATCAGTCCTCCTGACACTTCTATATTGATCAGTCCTCCTGACACTTCTATATTGATCAGTCCTCCATACACTTCAATATTGATCAGTCCTCCTGACACTTCTATATTGATCAGTCCTCCTGACACTTCTATATTGATCAGTCCTCCTGACACTTCTATATTGATCAGTCCTCCTGATACCTCTATATTGATCAGTCCTCCATACACTTCAATATTGATCAGTCCACCTGACACTTCTATATTGATCAGTCCTCCTGACACTTCTATATTGATCAGTCCTCCTGACACTTCTATATTGATCAGTCCTCCTGATACCTCTATATTGATCAGTCCCCCTGATACCTCTATATTGATCAGTCCTCCTGACACTTCTATATTGATCAGTCCTCCTGACACTTCTATATAGATCAGTCCTCCTGATACCTCTATATTGATCAGTCCTCCTGACACTTCTATATTGATCAGTCCTCCTGACACTTCTATATTGATCAGTCCTCCTGACACTTCTATATTGATCAGTCCTCCTGACACTTCTATATTGATCAGTCCTCCTGACACTTCTATATTGATCAGTCCTCCTGATACCTCTATATTGATCAGTCCTCCTGACACTTCTATATTGATCAGTCCTCCTGACACTTCTATATTGATCAGTCCTCCTGACACTTCTATATTGATCAGTCCTCCTGACACTTCTATATTGATCAGTCCTCCTGATACCTCTATATTGATCAGTCCTCCTGACTCTTCTATATTGATCAGTCCTCCTGACACTTCTATATTGATCAGTCCTCCTGATACCTCTATATTGATCAGTCCTCCTGACACTTCTGTATTGATCAGTCCTCCTGATACCTCTATATTGATCAGTCCTCCTGACACTTCTATATTGATCAGTCCTCCTGACACTTCTATATTGATCAGTCCTCCTGACACTTCTATATTGATCAGTCTTCCTGACACTTCTATATTGATCAGTCCTCCATACACTTCAATATTGATCAGTCCTCCTGACACTTCTATATTGATCAGTCCTCCTGACACTTCTATATTGATCAGTCCTCCTGACACTTCTATATTGATCAGTCCTCCTGATACCTCTATATTGATCAGTCCTCCTGATACCTCTATATTGATCAGTCCTCCTGATACCTCTATATTGATCAGTCCTCCTGATACCTCTATATTGATCAGTCCTCCATACACTTCAATATTGATCAGTCCACCTGACACTTCTATATTGATCAGTCCTCCTGATACCTCTATATTGATCAGTCCTCCTGATACCTCTATATTGATCAGTCCTCCTGATACCTCTATATTGATCAGTCCTCCTGACACTTCTGTATTGATCAGTCCTCCTGATACCTCTATATTGATCAGTCCTCCTGACACTTCTATATTGATCAGTCCTCCTGACACTTCTATATTGATCAGTCCTCCTGACACTTCTATATTGATCAGTCTTCCTGACACTTCTATATTGATCAGTCCTCCATACACTTCAATATTGATCAGTCCTCCTGACACTTCTATATTGATCAGTCCTCCTGACACTTCTATATTGATCAGTCCTCCTGACACTTCTATATTGATCAGTCCTCCTGATACCTCTATATTGATCAGTCCTCCTGATACCTCTATATTGATCAGTCCTCCATACACTTCAATATTGATCAGTCCACCTGACACTTCTATATTGATCAGTCCTCCTGACACTTCTATATTGATCAGTCCTCCTGACACTTCTATATTGATCAGTCCTCCTGATACCTCTATATTGATCAGTCCCCCTGATACCTCTATATTGATCAGTCCTCCTGACACATCTATATTGATCAGTCCTCCTGACACTTCTATATTGATCAGTCCTCCTGATACCTCTATATTGATCAGTCCTCCTGACACTTCTATATTGATCAGTCCTCCTGACACTTCCATATTGATCAGTCCTCCTGACACTTCTATATTGATCAGTCCTCCTGACACTTCTATATTGATCAGTCCTCCTGACACTTCTATATTGATCAGTCCTCCTGATACCTCTATATTGATCATTCCTCCTGATACCTCTATATTGATCAGTCCTCCTGACTCTTCTATATTGATCAGTCCTCCTGACACTTCTATATTGATCAGTCCTCCTGATACCTCTATATTGATCAGTCCTCCTGACACTTCTATATTGATCAGTCTTCCTGACACCTCTATATTGATAAATCCTCCTGACACTTCTATATTGATCAGTCCTCCTGATACCTCTATATTGATCAGTCCTCCTGATACCTCTATATTGATCAGTCCTCCTGACTCTTCTATATTGATCAGTCCTCCTGACACTTCTATATTGATCAGTCCTCCTGATACCTCTATATTGATCAGTCCTCCTGACACTTCTATATTGATCAGTCTTCCTGACACCTCTATATTGATAAATCCTCCTGATACCTCTATATTGATCAGTCCTCCTGACACTTCTATATTGATCAGTCTTCCTGACACCTCTATATTGATCAGTCCTCCTGACTCTTCTATATTGATCAGTCCTCCTGACACTTCTATATTGATCAGTCCTCCTGATACCTCTATATTGATCAGTCCTCCTGACACTTCTATATTGATCAGTCTTCCTGATACCTCTATATTGATAAATCCTCCAGACACTTCTATATTGATCAGTCTTCCTGACACCTCTATATTGATAAATCCTCCTGACACTTCTATATTGATCAGTCCTCCTGACACTTCTATATTGATCAGTCCTCCTGATACCTCTATATTGATCAGTCCTCCTGACATTCTATATTGATCAGTCCTCCTGACACCTCTATATTGATAAATCCTCCTGACACTTCTATATTGATCAGTCCTCCTGACACTTCTATATTGATCATTCCTCCTGACACTTCTATATTGATCAGTCCTCCTGATACATCTATATTGATCAGTCCTCCTGACATTCTATATTGATCAGTCCTCCTGACATTCTATATTGATCAGTCCTCCTGACACTTCTATATTGATCAGTCCTCCTGACACCTCTATATTGATCAGTCCTCCTGACATTCTATATTGATCAGTCCTCCTGACACTCCTATATTGATCGGTCCTCCTGACACCTCTATATTGATCAGTCCTCCTGACATTCTATATTGATCAGTCCTCCTGACACCTCTATATTGATCAGTCCTCCTGACACTTCTATATTGATCAGTCCGCCTGACACTTCTATATTGATCAGTCCTCCATACACGTCAATATTGATCAGTCCTCCTGACACTTCTATATTGATCAGTCCTCCTGACACTTCTATATTGATCAGTTCTCCTGACACTTCTATATTGATCAGTCCTCCTGATACCTCTATATTGATCAGTCCTCCTGATACCTTTATATTGATCAGTCCTCCATACACTTCAATATTGATCAGTCCACCTGACACTTCTATATTGATCAGTCCTCCTGACACTTCTTTATTGATCAGTCCTCCTGACACTTCTATATTGATCAGTCCTCCTGATACCTCTATATTGATCAGTCCCCCTGATACCTCTATATTGATCAGTCCTCCTGACACTTCTATATTGATCAGTCCTCCTGAAACTTCTATATTGATCAGTCCTCCTGATACCTCTATATTGATCAGTCCTCCTGACACTTCTATATTGATCAGTCCTCCTGACACTTCTATATTGATCAGTCCTCCTGACACATCTATATTGATCAGTCCTCCTGACACTTCTATATTGATCAGTCCTCCTGATACCTCTATATTGATCAGTCCTCCTGACACTTCTATATTGATCAGTCCTCCTGACACTTCCATATTGATCAGTCCTCCTGACACTTCTATATTGATCAGTCCTCCTGACACTTCTATATTGATCAGTCCTCCTGATACCTCTATATTGATCAGTCCTCCTGATACCTCTATATTGATCAGTCCTCCTGATACCTCTATATTGATCAGTCCTCCTGACTCTTCTATATTGATCAGTCCTCCTGACACTTCTATATTGATCAGTCCTCCTGATACCTCTATATTGATCAGTCCTCCTGACACTTCTATATTGATCAGTCTTCCTGACACCTCTATATTGATAAATCCTCCTGACACTTCTATATTGATCAGTCCTCCTGATACCTCTATATTGATCAGTCCTCCTGATACCTCTATATTGATCAGTCCTCCTGACTCTTCAATATTGATCAGTCCTCCTGACACTTCTATATTGATCAGTCCTCCTGATACCTCTATATTGATCAGTCCTCCTGACACTTCTATATTGATCAGTCTTCCTGACACCTCTATATTGATAAATCCTCCTGATACCTCTATATTGATCAGTCCTCCTGACACTTCTATATTGATCAGTCTTCCTGACACCTCTATATTGATCAGTCCTCCTGACTCTTCTATATTGATCAGTCCTCCTGACACTTCTATATTGATCAGTCCTCCTGATACCTCTATATTGATCAGTCCTCCTGACACTTCTATATTGATCAGTCTTCCTGACACCTCTATATTGATAAATCCTCCTGACACTTCTATATTGATCAGTCTTCCTGACACCTCTATATTGATAAATCCTCCTGACACTTCTATATTGATCAGTCCTCCTGACACTTCTATATTGATCAGTCCTCCTGATACCTCTATATTGATCAGTCCTCCTGACATTCTATATTGATCAGTCCTCCTGACACCTCTATATTGATAAATCCTCCTGACACTTCTATATTGATCAGTCCTCCTGACACTTCTATATTGATCATTCCTCCTGACACTTCTATATTGATCAGTCCTCCTGATACCTCTATATTGATCAGTCCTCCTGACATTCTATATTGATCAATCCTCCTGTCATTCTATATTGATCAGTCCTCCTGACACTTCTATATTGATCAGTCCTCCTGACACCTCTATATTGATCAGTCCTCCTGACATTCTATATTGATCAGTCCTCCTGACACTCCTAAATTGATCGGTCCTCCTGACACCTCTATATTGATCAGTCCTCCTGACATTCTATATTGATCAGTCCTCCTGACACCTGTATATTGATCAGTCCTCCTGACACTTCTATATTGATCAGTCCGCCTGACACTTCTATATTGATCAGTCCTCCATACACGTCAATATTGATCAGTCCTCCTGACACTTCTATATTGATCAGTCCTCCTGACACTTCTATATTGATCAGTCCTCCTGACACTTCTATATTGATCAGTCCTCCTGATACCTCTATATTGATCAGTCCTCCTGATACCTCTATATTGATCAGTCCTCCATACACTTCAATATTGATCAGTCCACCTGACACTTCTATATTGATCAGTCCTCCTGACACTTCTTTATTGATCAGTCCTCCTGACACTTCTATATTGATCAGTCCTCCTGATACCTCTATATTGATCAGTCCCCCTGATACCTCTAAATTGATCAGTCCTCCTGACACTTCTATATTGATCAGTCCTCCTGACACTTCTATATTGATCAGTCCTCCTGATACCTCTATATTGATCAGTCCTCCTGACACTTCTATATTGATCAGTCCTCCTGACACTTCTATATTGATCAGTCCTCCTGACACTTCTATATTGATCAGTCCTCCTGACACTTCTATATTGATCAGTCCTCCTGACACTTCTATATTGATCAGTCCTCCTGATACCTCTGTATTGATCAGTCCTCCTGACACTTCTATATTGATCAGTCCTCCTGATACCTCTATATTGATCAGTCCTCCTGACACTTCTATATTGATCAGTCCTCCTGACACTTCTATATTGATCAGTCCTCCTGACACTTCTATATTGATCAGTCCTCCTGACACTTCTATATTGATCAGTCCTCCTGACACCTCTATATTGATCAGTCCTCCTGACATTCTATATTGATCAGTCCTCCTGACACTCCTAAATTGATCGGTCCTCCTGACACCTCTATATTGATCAGTCCTCCTGACATTCTATATTGATCAGTCCTCCTGACACCTGTATATTGATCAGTCCTCCTGACACTTCTATATTGATCAGTCCGCCTGACACTTCTATATTGATCAGTCCTCCATACACGTCAATATTGATCAGTCCTCCTGACACTTCTATATTGATCAGTCCTCCTGACACTTCTATATTGATCAGTCCTCCTGACACTTCTATATTGATCAGTCCTCCTGATACCTCTATATTGATCAGTCCTCCTGATACCTCTATATTGATCAGTCCTCCATACACTTCAATATTGATCAGTCCACCTGACACTTCTATATTGATCAGTCCTCCTGACACTTCTTTATTGATCAGTCCTCCTGACACTTCTATATTGATCAGTCCTCCTGATACCTCTATATTGATCAGTCCCCCTGATACCTCTAAATTGATCAGTCCTCCTGACACTTCTATATTGATCAGTCCTCCTGACACTTCTATATTGATCAGTCCTCCTGATACCTCTATATTGATCAGTCCTCCTGACACTTCTATATTGATCAGTCCTCCTGACACTTCTATATTGATCAGTCCTCCTGACACTTCTATATTGATCAGTCCTCCTGACACTTCTATATTGATCAGTCCTCCTGACACTTCTATATTGATCAGTCCTCCTGATACCTCTATATTGATCAGTCCTCCTGACACTTCTATATTGATCAGTCCTCCTGACACTTCTATATTGATCAGTCCTCCTGACACTTCTATATTGATCAGTCCTCCTGACACTTCTATATTGATCAGTCCTCCTGATACCTCTATATTGATCAGTCCTCCTGATACCTCTATATTGATCAGTCCTCCTGATACCTCTATATTGATCAGTCCTCCTGACTCTTCTATATTGATCAGTCCTCCTGACACTTCTATATTGATCAGTCCTCCTGATACCTCTATATTGATCAGTCCTCCTGACACTTCTGTATTGATCAGTCCTCCTGACACCTCTATATTGATCAGTCCTCCTGATACCTCTATATTGATCAGTCCTCCTGACACTTCTATATTGATCAGTCCTCCTGACACTTCTATATTGATCAGTCCTCCTGACACTTCTATATTGATCAGTCCTCCTGACACTTCTATATTGATCAGTCCTCCATATACTTCAATATTGATCAGTCCTCCTGACACTTCTATATTGATCAGTCCTCCTGACACTTCTATATTGATCAGTCCTCCTGACACTTCTATATTGATCAGTCCTCCTGACACTTCTATATTGATCAGTCCTCCTGATACCTCTATATTGATCAGTCCTCCTGATACCTCTATATTGATCAGTCCTCCATACACTTCAATATTGATCAGTCCACCTGACACTTCTATATTGATCAGTCCTCCTGACACTTCTATATTGATCAGTCCTCCTGACACTTCTATATTGATCAGTCCTCCTGATACCTCTATATTGATCAGTCCCCCTGATACCTCTATATTGATCAGTCCTCCTGACACTTCTATATTGATCAGTCCTCCTGATACCTCTATATTGATCAGTCCTCCTGACACTTCTGTATTGATCAGTCCTCCTGATACCTCTATATTGATCAGTCCTCCTGACACTTCTATATTGATCAGTCCTCCTGACACTTCTATATTGATCAGTCCTCCTGACACTTCTATATTGATCAGTCTTCCTGACACTTCTATATTGATCAGTCCTCCATACACTTCAATATTGATCAGTCCTCCTGACACTTCTATATTGATCAGTCCTCCTGACACTTCTATATTGATCAGTCCTCCTGACACTTCTATATTGATCAGTCCTCCTGATACCTCTATATTGATCAGTCCTCCTGATACCTCTATATTGATCAGTCCTCCTGATACCTCTATATTGATCAGTCCTCCTGATACCTCTATATTGATCAGTCCTCCATACACTTCAATATTGATCAGTCCACCTGACACTTCTATATTGATCAGTCCTCCTGATACCTCTATATTGATCAGTCCTCCTGATACCTCTATATTGATCAGTCCTCCTGATACCTCTATATTGATCAGTCCTCCTGACACTTCTGTATTGATCAGTCCTCCTGATACCTCTATATTGATCAGTCCTCCTGACACTTCTATATTGATCAGTCCTCCTGACACTTCTATATTGATCAGTCCTCCTGACACTTCTATATTGATCAGTCTTCCTGACACTTCTATATTGATCAGTCCTCCATACACTTCAATATTGATCAGTCCTCCTGACACTTCTATATTGATCAGTCCTCCTGACACTTCTATATTGATCAGTCCTCCTGACACTTCTATATTGATCAGTCCTCCTGATACCTCTATATTGATCAGTCCTCCTGATACCTCTATATTGATCAGTCCTCCATACACTTCAATATTGATCAGTCCACCTGACACTTCTATATTGATCAGTCCTCCTGACACTTCTATATTGATCAGTCCTCCTGACACTTCTATATTGATCAGTCCTCCTGATACCTCTATATTGATCAGTCCCCCTGATACCTCTATATTGATCAGTCCTCCTGACACATCTATATTGATCAGTCCTCCTGACACTTCTATATTGATCAGTCCTCCTGATACCTCTATATTGATCAGTCCTCCTGACACTTCTATATTGATCAGTCCTCCTGACACTTCCATATTGATCAGTCCTCCTGACACTTCTATATTGATCAGTCCTCCTGACACTTCTATATTGATCAGTCCTCCTGATACCTCTATATTGATCAGTCCTCCTGATACCTCTATATTGATCATTCCTCCTGATACCTCTATATTGATCAGTCCTCCTGACTCTTCTATATTGATCAGTCCTCCTGACACTTCTATATTGATCAGTCCTCCTGATACCTCTATATTGATCAGTCCTCCTGACACTTCTATATTGATCAGTCTTCCTGACACCTCTATATTGATAAATCCTCCTGACACTTCTATATTGATCAGTCCTCCTGATACCTCTATATTGATCAGTCCTCCTGATACCTCTATATTGATCAGTCCTCCTGACTCTTCTATATTGATCAGTCCTCCTGACACTTCTATATTGATCAGTCCTCCTGATACCTCTATATTGATCAGTCCTCCTGACACTTCTATATTGATCAGTCTTCCTGACACCTCTATATTGATAAATCCTCCTGATACCTCTATATTGATCAGTCCTCCTGACACTTCTATATTGATCAGTCTTCCTGACACCTCTATATTGATCAGTCCTCCTGACTCTTCTATATTGATCAGTCCTCCTGACACTTCTATATTGATCAGTCCTCCTGATACCTCTATATTGATCAGTCCTCCTGACACTTCTATATTGATCAGTCTTCCTGACACCTCTATATTGATCAGTCCTCCTGATACCTCTATATTGATCAGTCCTCCTGACTCTTCTATATTGATCAGTCCTCCTGACACTTCTATATTGATCAGTCCTCCTGATACCTCTATATTGATCAGTCCTCCTGACACTTCTATATTGATCAGTCTTCCTGACACCTCTATATTGATAAATCCTCCTGATACCTCTATATTGATCAGTCCTCCTGACACTTCTATATTGATCAGTCTTCCTGACACCTCTATATTGATCAGTCCTCCTGACTCTTCTATATTGATCAGTCCTCCTGACACTTCTATATTGATCAGTCCTCCTGATACCTCTATATTGATCAGTCCTCCTGACACTTCTATATTGATCAGTCTTCCTGACACCTCTATATTGATAAATCCTCCTGACACTTCTATATTGATCAGTCTTCCTGACACCTCTATATTGATAAATCCTCCTGACACTTCTATATTGATCAGTCCTCCTGACACTTCTATATTGATCAGTCCTCCTGATACCTCTATATTGATCAGTCCTCCTGACATTCTATATTGATCAGTCCTCCTGACACCTCTATATTGATAAATCCTCCTGACACTTCTATATTAATCAGTCCTCCTGACACTTCTATATTGATCATTCCTCCTGACACTTCTATATTGATCAGTCCTCCTGATACCTCTATATTGATCAGTCCTCCTGACATTCTATATTGATCAGTCCTCCTGACATTCTATATTGATCAGTCCTCCTGACACTTCTATATTGATCAGTCCTCCTGACACCTCTATATTGATCAGTCCTCCTGACATTCTATATTGATCAGTCCTCCTGACACTCCTATATTGATCGGTCCTCCTGACACCTCTATATTGATCAGTCCTCCTGACATTCTATATTGATCAGTCCTCCTGACACCTGTATATTGATCAGTCCTCCTGACACTTCTATATTGATCAGTCCGCCTGACACTTCTATATTGATCAGTCCTCCATACACGTCAATATTGATCAGTCCTCCTGACACTTCTATATTGATCAGTCCTCCTGACACTTCTATATTGATCAGTCCTCCTGATACCTCTATATTGATCAGTCCTCCTGATACCTCTATATTGATGAGTCCTCCATACACTTCAATATTGATCAGTCCACCTGACACTTCTATATTGATCAGTCCTCCTGACACTTCTTTATTGATCAGTCCTCCTGACACTTCTATATTGATCAGTCCTCCTGATACCTCTATATTGATCAGTCCCCCTGATACCTCTATATTGATCAGTCCTCCTGACACTTCTATATTGATCAGTCCTCCTGACACTTCTATATTGATCAGTCCTCCTGAAACCTCTATATTGATCAGTCCTCCTGACACTTCTATATTGATCAGTCCTCCTGACACTTCTATATTGATCAGTCCTCCTGACACATCTATATTGTTCAGTCCTCCTGACACTTCTATATTGATCAGTCCTCCTGATACCTCTATATTGATCAGTCCTCCTGACACTTCTATATTGATCAGTCCTCCTGACACTTCCATATTGATCAGTCCTCCTGACACTTCTATATTGATCAGTCCTCCTGACACTTCTATATTGATCAGTCCTCCTGATACCTCTATATTGATCAGTCCTCCTGATACCTCTATATTGATCAGTCCTCCTGATACCTCTATATTGATCAGTCCTCCTGACTCTTCTATATTGATCAGTCCTCCTGACACTTCTATATTGATCAGTCCTCCTGATACCTCTATATTGATCAGTCCTCCTGACACTTCTATATTGATCAGTCTTCCTGACACCTCTATATTGATAAATCCTCCTGACACTTCTATATTGATCAGTCCTCCTGATACCTCTATATTGATCAGTCCTCCTGATACCTCTATATTGATCAGTCCTCCTGACTCTTCTATATTGATCAGTCCTCCTGACACTTCTATATTGATCAGTCCTCCTGATACCTCTATATTGATCAGTCCTCCTGACACTTCTATATTTATCAGTCTTCCTGACACCTCTATATTGATAAATCCTCCTGATACCTCTATATTGATCAGTCCTCCTGACACTTCTATATTGATCAGTCTTCCTGACACCTCTATATTGATCAGTCCTCCTGACTCTTCTATATTGATCAGTCCTCCTGACACTTCTATATTGATCAGTCCTCCTGATACCTCTATATTGATCAGTCCTCCTGACACTTCTATATTGATCAGTCTTCCTGACACCTCTATATTGATAAATCCTCCTGACACTTCTATATTGATCAGTCTTCCTGACACCTCTATATTGATAAATCCTCCTGACACTTCTATATTGATCAGTCCTCCTGACACTTCTATATTGATCAGTCCTCCTGATACCTCTATATTGATCAGTCCTCCTGACATTCTATATTGATCAGTCCTCCTGACACCTCTATATTGATAAATCCTCCTGACACTTCTATATTGATCAGTCCTCCTGACACTTCTATATTGATCATTCCTCCTGACACTTCTATATTGATCAGTCCTCCTGATACCTCTATATTGATCAGTCCTCCTGACATTCTATATTGATCAATCCTCCTGACATTCTATATTGATCAGTCCTCCTGACACCTCTATATTGATCAGTCCTCCTGACATTCTATATTGATCAGTCCTCCTGACACTCCTAAATTGATCGGTCCTCCTGACACCTCTATATTGATCAGTCCTCCTGACATTCTATATTGATCAGTCCTCCTGACACCTGTATATTGATCAGTCCTCCTGACACTTCTATATTGATCAGTCCGCCTGACACTTCTATATTGATCAGTCCTCCATACACGTCAATATTGATCAGTCCTCCTGACACTTCTATATTGATCAGTCCTCCTGACACTTCTATATTGATCAGTCCTCCTGACACTTCTATATTGATCAGTCCTCCTGATACCTCTATATTGATCAGTCCTCCTGATACCTCTATATTGATCAGTCCTCCATACACTTCAATATTGATCAGTCCACCTGACACTTCTATATTGATCAGTCCTCCTGACACTTCTTTATTGATCAGTCCTCCTGACACTTCTATATTGATCAGTCCTCCTGATACCTCTATATTGATCAGTCCCCCTGATACCTCTAAATTGATCAGTCCTCCTGACACTTCTATATTGATCAGTCCTCCTGACACTTCTATATTGATCAGTCCTCCTGATACCTCTATATTGATCAGTCCTCCTGACACTTCTATATTGATCAGTCCTCCTGACACTTCTATATTGATCAGTCCTCTTGACACTTCTATATTGATCAGTCCTCTTGACACTTCTATATTGATCAGTCCTCCTGACACTTCTATATTGATCAGTCCTCCTGACACTTCTATATTGATCAGTCCTCCTGATACCTCTATATTGATCAGTCCTCCTGACACTTCTATATTGATCAGTCCTCCTGACACTTCTATATTGATCAGTCCTCCTGACAATTCTATATTGATCAGTCCTCCTGACACTTCTATATTGATCAGTCCTCCTGATACCTCTATATTGATCAGTCCTCCTGATACCTCTATATTGATCAGTCCTCCTGATACCTCTATATTGATCAGTCCTCCTGACTCTTCTATATTGATCAGTCCTCCTGACACTTCTATATTGATCAGTCCTCCTGATACCTCTATATTGATCAGTCCTCCTGACACTTCTGTATTGATCAGTCCTCCTGACACCTCTATATTGATCAGTCCTCCTGATACCTCTATATTGATCAGTCCTCCTGACACTTCTATATTGATCAGTCCTCCTGACACTTCTATATTGATCAGTCCTCCTGACACTTCTATATTGATCAGTCCTCCTGACACTTCTATATTGATCAGTCCTCCATATACTTCAATATTGATCAGTCCTCCTGACACTTCTATATTGATCAGTCCTCCTGACACTTCTATATTGATCAGTCCTCCTGACACTTCTATATTGATCAGTCCTCCTGACACTTCTATATTGATCAGTCCTCCTGATACCTCTATATTGATCAGTCCTCCTGATACCTCTATATTGATCAGTCCTCCATACACTTCAATATTGATCAGTCCACCTGACACTTCTATATTGATCAGTCCTCCTGACACTTCTATATTGATCAGTCCTCCTGACACTTCTATATTGATCAGTCCTCCTGATACCTCTATATTGATCAGTCCCCCTGATACCTCTATATTGATCAGTCCTCCTGACACTTCTATATTGATCAGTCCTCCTGACACTTCTATATTGATCAGTCCTCCTGATACCTCTATATTGATCAGTCCTCCTGACATTCTATATTGATCAGTCCTCCTGACACCTCTATATTGATAAATCCTCCTGACACTTCTATATTGATCAGTCCTCCTGACACTTCTATATTGATCATTCCTCCTGAGACTTCTATATTGATCAGTCCTCCTGATATCTCTATATTGATCAGTCCTCCTGACATTCTATATTGATCAGTCCTCCTGACATTCTATATTGATCAGTCCTCCTGACACTTCTATATTGATCAGTCCTCCTGACACCTCTATATTGATCAGTCCTCCTGACATTCTATATTGATCAGTCCTCCTGACACTCCTATATTGATCGGTCCTCCTGACACCTCTATATTGATCAGTCCTCCTGACATTCTATATTGATCAGTTCTCCTGACACCTGTATATTGATCAGTCCTCCTGACACTTCTATATTGACCAGTCCTCCTGACACTTCTATATTGATCAGTTCTCCATACACTTCAATATTGATCAGTCCTCCTGACACTTCTATATTGATCAGTCCTCCTGACACTTCTATATTGATCAGTCCTCCTGACACTTCTATATTGATCAGTCCTCCTGATACCTCTATATTGATCAGTCCTCCTGATACCTCTATATTGATCAGACCTCCATACACTTCAATATTGATCAGTCCTCTTGACATTCTATATTGATCAGTCCTCCTGACACTTCTATATTGATCAGTCCTCCTGACACTTCTATATTGATCAGTCCTCCTGATACCTCTATATTGATCAGTCCCCCTGATACCTCTATATTGATCAGTCCTCCTGACACTTCTATATTGATCAGTCCTCCTGACACTTCTATATTGATCAGCCCTCCTGATACCTCTATATTGATCAGTCCTCCTGACACTTCTATATTGATCAGTCCTCCTGACACTTCTATATTGATCAGTCCTCCTGACACTTCTATATTGATCAGTCCTCCTGACACTTCTATATTGATCAGTCCTCCTGACACTTCTATATTGATCAGTCCTCCTGATACCTCTATATTGATCAGTCCTCCTGACACTTCTATATTGATCAGTCCTCCTGACACTTCTATATTGATCAGTCCTCCTGACACTTCTATATTGATCAGTCCTCCTGACACTTCTATATTGATCAGTCCTCCTGATACCTCTATATTGATCAGTCCTCCTGATACCTCTATATTGATCAGTCCTCCTGATACCTCTATATTGATCAGTCCTCCTGACTCTTCTATATTGATCAGTCCTCCTGACACTTCTATATTGATCAGTCCTCCTGATACCTCTATATTGATCAGTCCTCCTGACACTTCTGTATTGATCAGTCCTCCTGACACCTCTATATTGATCAGTCCTCCTGATACCTCTATATTGATCAGTCCTCCTGACACTTCTATATTGATCAGTCCTCCTGACACTTCTATATTGATCAGTCCTCCTGACACTTCTATATTGATCAGTCCTCCTGACACTTCTATATTGATCAGTCCTCCATATACTTCAATATTGATCAGTCCTCCTGACACTTCTATATTGATCAGTCCTCCTGACACTTCTATATTGATCAGTCCTCCTGACACTTCTATATTGATCAGTCCTCCTGACACTTCTATATTGATCAGTCCTCCTGATACCTCTATATTGATCAGTCCTCCTGATACCTCTATATTGATCAGTCCTCCATACACTTCAATATTGATCAGTCCACCTGACACTTCTATATTGATCAGTCCTCCTGACACTTCTATATTGATCAGTCCTCCTGACACTTCTATATTGATCAGTCCTCCTGATACCTCTATATTGATCAATCCCCCTGATACCTCTATATTGATCAGTCCTCCTGACACTTCTATATTGATCAGTCCTCCTGACACTTCTATATTGATCAGTCCTCCTGACACTTCTATATTGATCAGTCCTCCTGATACCTCTATATTGATCAGTCCTCCTGACACTTCTATATTGATCAGTCCTCCTGACACTTCTATATTGATCAGTCCTCCTGACACTTCTATATTGATCAGTCCTCCTGACACTTCTATATTGATCAGTCCTCCTGATACCTCTATATTGATCAGTCCTCCTGATACCTCTATATTGATCAGTCCTCCTGATACCTCTATATTGATCAGTCCTCCTGACTCTTCTATATTGATCAGTCCTCCTGACACTTCTATATTGATCAGTCCTCCTGATACCTCTATATTGATCAGTCCTCCTGACACTTCTGTATTGATCAGTCCTCCTGACACCTCTATATTGATCAGTCCTCCTGATACCTCTATATTGATCAGTCCTCCTGACACTTCTATATTGATCAGTCCTCCTGACACTTCTATATTGATCAGTCCTCCTGACACTTCTATATTGATCAGTCCTCCTGACACTTCTATATTGATCAGTCCTCCATATACTTCAATATTGATCAGTCCTCCTGACACTTCTATATTGATCAGTCCTCCTGACACTTCTATATTGATCAGTCCTCCTGACACTTCTATATTGATCAGTCCTCCTGACACTTCTATATTGATCAGTCCTCCTGATACCTCTATATTGATCAGTCCTCCTGATACCTCTATATTGATCAGTCCTCCATACACTTTAATATTGATCAGTCCACCTGACACTTCTATATTGATCAGTCCTCCTGACACTTCTATATTGATCAGTCCTCCTGACACTTCTATATTGATCAGTCCTCCTGATACCTCTATATTGATCAATCCCCCTGATACCTCTATATTGATCAGTCCTTCTGACACTTCTATATTGATCAGTCCTCCTGACACTTCTATATTGATCAGTCCTCCTGATACCTCTATATTGATCAGTCCTCCTGACACTTCTATATTGATCAGTCCTCCTGACACTTCTATATTGATCAGTCCTCCTGACACTTCTATATTGATCAGTCCTCCTGACACTTCTATATTGATCAGTCCTCCTGATACCTCTATATTGATCAGTCCTCCTGACACTTCTATATTGATCAGTCCTCCTGACACTTCTATATTGATCAGTCCTCCTGACACTTCAATATTGATCAGTCCTCCTGACACTTCTATATTGATCAGTCCTCCTGATACCTCTATATTGATCAGTCCTCCTGATACCTCTATATTGATCAGTCCTCCTGATACCTCTATATTGATCAGTCCTCCTGACTCTTCTATATTGATCAGTCCTCCTGACTCTTCTATATTGATCAGTCCTCCTGACACTTCTATATTGATCAGTCCTCCTGACACCTCTATATTGATCAGTCCTCCTGACATTCTATATTGATCAGTCCTCCTGACACTCCTATATTGATCGGTCCTCCTGACACCTCTATATTGATCAGTCCTCCTGACATTCTATATTGATCAGTCCTCCTGACACCTCTATATTGATCAGTCCTCCTGACAATTCTATATTGATCAGTCCTCCTGACACTTCTATATTGATCAGTCCTCCATACACTTCAATATTGATCAGTCCTCCTGACACTTCTATATTGATCAGTCCTCCTGACACTTCTATATTGATCAGTCCTCCTGACACTTCTATATTGATCAGTCCTCCTGATACCTCTATATTGATCAGTCCTCCTGATACCTCTATATTGATCAGTCCTCCATACACTTCAATATTGATCAGTCCTCCTGACACTTCTATATTGATCAGTCCTCCTGACACTTCTATATTGATCAGTCCTCCTGACACTTCTATATTGATCAGTCCTCCTGACACTTCTATATTGATCAGTCCTCCTGACACTTCTATATTGATCAGTCCTCCTGATACCTCTATATTGATCAGTCCTCCTGACACTTCTATATTGATCAGTCCTCCTGACACTTCTATATTGATCAGTCCTCCTGACACTTCTATATTGATCAGTCCTCCTGATACCTCTATATTGATCAGTCCTCCTGATACCTCTATATTGATCAGTCCTCCATACACTTCAATATTGATCAGTCCACCTGACACTTCTATATTGATCAGTCCTCCTGACACTTCTATATTGATCAGTCCTCCTGACACTTCTATATTGATCAGTCCTCCTGATACCTCTATATTGATCAGTCCCCCTGATACCTCTATATTGATCAGTCCTCCTGTCACTTCTATATTGATCAGTCCTCCTGACACTTCTATATTGATCAGTCCTCCTGATACCTCTATATTGATCAGTCCTCCTGACACTTCTATATTGATCAGTCCTCCTGACACTTCTATATTGATCAGTCCTCCTGACACTTCTATATTGATCAGTCCTCCTGACACTTCTATATTGATCAGTCCTCCTGACACTTCTATATTGATCAGTCCTCCTGATACCTCTATATTGATCAGTCCTCCTGACACTTCTATATTGATCAGTCCTCCTGACACTTCTATATTGATCAGTCCTCCTGACACTTCTATATTGATCAGTCCTCCTGACACTTCTATATTGATCAGTCCTCCTGATACCTCTATATTGATCAGTCCTCCTGATACCTCTATATTGATCAGTCCTCCTGATACCTCTATATTGATCAGTCCTCCTGACTCTTCTATGTTGATCAGTCCTCCTGACACTTCTATATTGATCAGTCCTCCTGATACCTCTATATTGATCAGTCCTCCTGACACTTCTATATTGATCAGTCTTCCTGACACCTCTATATTGATAAATCCTCCTGACACTTCTATATTGATCAGTCCTCCTGACACTTCTATATTGATCAGTCCTCCTGATACCTCTATATTGATCAGTCCTCCTGACACTTCTGTATTGATCAGTCCTCCTGACACTTCTATATTGATCAGTCCTCCTGATCTATATATATAATTGTCTAAGGGTTTTTCCGTCTGTCTGTCTGTCTGTCTATCCAGGATATCCCGCGTCTCTGATTGGTCGAGGCGAGCCTGGCGGCCTCGACCAATCAGAGACGGGCACAGCGACGATGATGTCATAAAGGACATAGAAATCGCACGTTTCTGATTCAGCGACGGGCACAGTATCGACGTAGATGTCATAATGGTTGCCATGGCGACGATGATGTCATAAAGGTTGCTTCGACCAATCAGGGACGGGAACAGTCTGACGCGAATTCTGGAATCATCATTGTCTATATACTACGGGGACATGCATATTCTTGAATACCCGATGCGTTAGAATCGGGCCACAATCTAGTATATATATATATATAGGTAGATATATATACAGCTCTAGCAAAAATTAAGAGACCACTGCAAAATGTTCACCTTCTCTGATTTTTCTCTTTATAGGCATAATTTTTAGTTAAATGTAAATTGTTCTTTTAGTCCAGAAACTTCTGGCAGCATGTCTCCGAATTTCCAAGCAATATTTTTTGTATTTTTTTTCTTACAAAGAAAAATGGTCAAAATTTTAAAAAATCCCAAGGCTTTCAGACCTCAAATAATGCAAAGAATTCAAGTTCAAAATCATTTCAAAATAACAATACTAATGTTTTAACTCAGGAAGAGTTCAGAAATCAATATTTTGTGGAATAACCATGATTTTTAATCACAGCTTTCATTCGTGCTTGCCACCAGTCTTTCACACTGCTTCTGGCACAATAATGTAAGCGGTTCTTCTTTATTTGATGGCTTGTGACCATCCATCATCTTCTTGATTACATTCCAGAGGTTTTAAATGGGGTTCAGGTCTGGAGATTTTTTGCCAGAGCTGTATATACATAAATTACTGCTGAATTCAACTAGTAATAGTATGATGAATTATACCTGATCTTTTGGTGTCACTCCTTTTCGTGATATACAACATGTTACCTCTTATTGCATTTTTCCACATGTGAAAGATTGTATACACTCACCGTATGCTATGTACCCACTGTCCTGTCCCAATTTATATTTATTTCGATTAATATTTTTTGGGGGCTACATTGCTTTTTCTATATCATGAAAACAATATATTTTGAGTTTTTGCCTAGCCCAATTTACTTGTATTGCATCTGGTGGGCCACAAGATGTATTTTAATTTATTTTAATTAAACACTAATAAAATATTTTTTTTAATATACATTTAGTGAACTAAGTTTACTCCAATTCTTTGTGTATGTAGCACATCACCCAGTTACTATAATACTATGTGGGAGAACTTGCTACTTTAAACCCTGCTGTTGTCTTCGGTCAGGGGAGACCGATTTTGAACTTTGGTATTTTTTGGGGTGTTCAAGATGCGGTTCTGAAACTTGTGGTTGATTGACGTACATGAGGATGGGTCGGTCGGCCACGGGTTTCAGAGCCGCATCTTGAATATTTTAAAGAATATTGAAGTTCAAGGTCGGTCGTTTTTGACCGAAGACAACAGCAGGGTTAAGGTTAAGTTTGCAGCCCGACATTATACATATTTTGCTGCGCTATGTCGCTTCTTTGATAACCCTTTAACTGTATGTCTAAGCAGAACATTAGGAGCTAATAGAATAGAAATGTAATAGAAAACCCAATTTGAATTAAAAGAATGAAGCACAGCCTGCAATTTCATCCTGGGCACATTTCCCGTTGATACAGTAAAATGCCGAATTGTTTCTAAATTTCAGGTTCCGTTTTTGAAGCAGAATATTGTTATAGCGAAATTTTCCTTTTTTTTTCCCCCCTCTCTCTGCACTAAAAACCATTATCACGCTCGGGCTGTTTACACCCATCACTGTCCTCATTTTAAATCACAAAGTAAAAAAATGTCGAGTGGATTACAAACGGCGAAACAATACCTAATCTGCTTCCAAGGCAAATTTTGAAAAATGCTAAATGGCAGCAACGTTTATAGCATAAACACTACAAGATACAGAAAGAGCGTCCAATGCTGTTTATGGAGTAATTGTCTGTGTGCTATGATTATCCATGACATGAAAAGGTAATTATAGAAGATTGGATTTTTTTTTTTTTTTTACCCAGAATTCTTACAAGGCAATTCTCACATATGTTTTCTCACAGGGATAAACTGGGATGAAACATTCTGGCTTTCAGCTATACAATTTATGTAAACTCATTAATGGAATTGACAATTTCAGACTGCCCAAAGCCTCCATCAAAAGGAACACAAGACAACAAAACTTGGCTTTAGCCAGACGTTATTTAATGAGTATCTGATGATCCCTGGCGCTTGCATCAGACTTGACCAATTAATAGATTGTTGTTTCCCTCTGACGCATGGTAACTGATGCTTATTGTTTTAATATTATTTTTTGTTTTTTTTTTTACTTTCTAATTTTATGTCCATATGGATTGACACAAAACAAAAACAGAAAACAACTGCCAAATCATTTTCGCATAAAATCAGCAAAAAAAAGATAAAAATGATAAAAAGAGCAAAAATCCATATATAAAAATCTCTTCAATAGACAAAACATGAGGAGACTGCTGCGATATTCAGCTGCTATGATATACTAATGCCATGGCTTGTTCATTCATGTCACCTACACCTCAAAAACGTATCTAAAATTTTACATTTTCTTACTTTTGACAATGCAAAAACTCTTACTGTAGTTCTTATTCATATCCATCTGGACTATAATATTAATAATACTAATCTTTATATAGCGCTAACATATTCCGCAGTTACAGTTTGCACACATTTTCATCGCTGTCCCCGATGAGGCCTACAATCTAAATTCCCTATCAGTATGTGTTTGGAATGTGGGAGGAAACCTGAGTATCCGGAGGAAATACTCACAACCACAAGGAGAACATACAAACTCCTCGCAGATGTTGTCCTTGGTGAACCCATTACTCCAGCGCTGCAAGGATGCAGTGCTAACCATTGAGCCACCCTGCTGCCCCGCAACTTTCCATTAATAAATCTCTCTCTTACTAAACTCTCCCCTCTCCAATCCATCTGGAATAGAGCAGCCAGGATCACATTCCTGTCCAACCTCTACACCGATGCCTCTACCCTGTGTCAGCCATTGCACTGGTTACCCATCCACTACGGATTCCAATATAAACTTATCACTCATACATGTCCTCCATATCTCTGTCATCTCCTTTCTGCTTTTGTTCTAAGAATAATATTCTCAATAATGCAAAATTCCCATTTTTTCTTTAAGACTTCTCATGCAAATTCTCAGGAATGAACTACGACAGACAACTTGATTAATTCTCAATACTTAAACTTTTAAACATGCCTATCACCTCGTCTCACTCACCTAACTATTCTCATTTTGCCTTAGCAAAATTTTCCTCTGAATTTGATCCCTTGTATCATCTGCTCACACATCCTCCATGCACCTGACACGTCCGTGTCTCGCATGTGAAAACCAGGCTCTGGCGCCGGCACTTGGGAGCGGAGCGTGCGGCTCCATGTGTTGCTGTGCGGCTGCACGCTCCGCTCCCAAGTGCCGGTGTTAGAGCTTGGTTTTCACATGCGAGGCACGGACGTGTTTCTCGCAAGTGGAAACAAGCCCTAGTACTTGTACACATACAAGGTGATGACCAGTTCATGCAGTTTTATGTGAGAGCCCTATTTATTATATTGATGCCTGGACTGTACATTATAAGCACTGTATTTTGTACCTTTTATGTCTCCCCTCTTTCCTTGTAGACTGTAAGCTTCTGAGCAGAAGGACCCTCACTCCTCTTGGTATCTGTGGAATTATGTGTTATTCTGTAATGCCTTTATTGTCTGTACAAGTCCTATTTAAAAAGTGCTGTGGAATATGTTGGTAGAAAGAAAAAAAATATATTATTTTCACAACCACACTGAAATCATTATTTACTCAATGATGCTGTACTTGTAGCCTCATTGGATAAAATAAATTAAATTTGCTTTAATATGATTTTTGTTGCCCGTAATTTGCTAGTTAAAAAAATAAAATTAATCATACTTTTATTTTTTTTTTTTTGTATTCAAAATTATTTTACTGTTATAGCCCCTGTAGCTCAACCCAGCCATATATAAATATTAATGAGACCCTGGCTCAGTTTACTAATTTCACATAGCCATTTTATCCCAAAGATTTTAAATCTTATTATAATTTATTATCATACTTAGGTCATGCCTTTTGACAAACTATTACGTTGAAGGGAAGTTATCATGTCTAGGAATGCTGTTTAACTGCAGATTTATGGGTAATCTGCAGGTAAATTAGTATGAAATGTATCTGTTTCTTACTGGGGCAGCGGCTGCAGGGAGAAAATGATGCTATGTTCTCCCTGCAGCTGTTCGCTTCCAGTCATAAAAGACGCTTAGTGAGTTTTATCGGTCATTGCTCACTACACAGTTAAGTGTGTTTGATAACTCAGAAACATAGGGAGCTAATTTCCCAGTGTAGAAAATATGTGTAAATAAGTGCTTAGTCTTGTTAACCTTAGAAAAAACTCATATTTTATTAATTATGACAAAAACAAGACAGGTAATAACATAATTAAGTCACAATGAATACAATAATAATAAACAGGTGAGTGATCATGCAACCATAATGTGACTGTACAGGCAAAAATGTATGTAAACATCCCAAAATAAGGGGCAGATGGGGAAAAGAGCATTCCATTAGCACCCCATGGGGTTAATAGTAGAGGGAAAGGGAAGGTCTGGAGATAGTACTAATCCCAGGGTCTGCAGTGTGTACCCAATAGTAAAGCTGCAAAACAACTGATGCACCAATATACAATAGTCATACATCTCTAACTTAACCCTGCTGTTCTGTTGGTCAAAAATGACCGCCTTTGAACTTCAATATTCTTTAAAATATTCAAGATGCGGCTCTGAAACCCGTGGCCGATCGACCCATCCTCATTTAAGTCAATCAACCACAAGTTTCAGAACCGCATCTTGAACACCCCAAAAAATACCAAAGTTCAAAATAGGTCTCCCCAGACCGAACAGAACAGCAGGGTTTTAAGTAGTTTGTGTCATTGCTCCAGGTGTCACCATGAATGGAAAATGGAGAAGGATGTAATGGCAGCAGAAACCTCGGGTAGATGACAGATCAACAACTCCTCTTACCCATATGTGAAGAGATGCCTGTTTGTCACGCCAGGGCCCTGACACGCATTTCGCTATTGCTTCCACAGGGGGCGGTATATTGGATGTGTCATTCGATCTTCGTATACCACTCCAGATTTTCTCAATGATGGGGATGGGCCGTGTTTGACCTCGTATAATATGCGAGTGAGGGCGGGATGTCCATTGCCAGTCAGTCACTTCTCGTGTCCCGACACCTTCCATCAAGGAGGCGGATAGGAAGGGCCGGCATCACACACAGCTAGCGGATGTTTGGATGGGTATATATCACATGATGTGAATACAAAAATGGCCATATTGGAGCGGGGCAAGAAAATGGGCACAGTACAGGAAAGTATATATTGCGTAATTTAAACGAGATCAAAAGAAATTACCTGTTCCTAAACTCGATTCCATTAGATCAGATTAAATGGTATAATATAAAGACTGTTATTATTATGATCCATGCATATCAGAATCAAAATGCAACATAATCAGTTGTTACAACAACTTATTGTACATCAAACAGCAATTAAGGCTAATAAAAGAAGCCGTCTCCATGGCAATAGTACAGCAATAATCATAAAGCCTGTGTACGCCCCAAATCCCCCTCTCTCCACCATCATGGTCGCACAGTAAGTGCGTCTGTAATAATTCCCCAGAGCAGTGATTGACACTCTGCTGTGCACACATATGCTGCAGAGCAAGCTGTCAATCAAGATTCCGCTGAGTGAATACATTGCGCTCACTTGTGTAGTTAACAGTGATTGTGACCGCTACCTGCACCACCATGAAAACTGGAAAAAAGCAAGAATAAAGTCCTTTATTTGAAATAAAAGTCCAATAAATAAAATAACACCATATTCCTCACCCTTCTGCCTATCAATAAATCATTAATGGCCATGTCCCACGATGATCCGGAAGGTTGAGAGAACAGTGAAATCCGTGATGTGACCGCTGCCTGCACCACCCGGCACAAATGTGAAGTTGTTAATGTGTACTCTATCACCCCATATGCACTAGCTGTCACTATCATTCAATACCACCTGGATAGTTATAGTGATTGTTCATCGAATTTGAAATGTTTTCTTATTTTGTCTCTTGAATATTTGATACACCATAATATCTTTATGTTCAATTCTGAATTTTTTTTTCAAATTTTGGGTGCCCTGATCGGTTGTATATGTCCTGGTCAGGATAACTTTATCTTTTCAGACAGTAATCTGTACCTTAACCCCTTCATGACCTTGGGATTTTCCATTTTTCCGTGTTCGTTTTTTGCTCCCCTTCTTCCCAGGGTCATTACTTTTTTTTATTTTTACGGCAATATGGCCATGTGAGGACTTATTTTTTTGCAAAACAAGTTGTACTTTTGAACGACATCATTGGTTTTAGCATGTCGTATACTAGAAAACAAGAAAACAAAATCCAAATGCGGTGAAATTGCAAAAAAAAGTGCAATCCCACACTTGTTTTTTGATTGGCTTTTTTGCTAGGTTCACTTAATGCTAAAACTGACCTGCCATTATGATTCCCCAGGTCATTATGAGTTCATAGACACCAAACATGTCTAGGTTCTCTATTATGTAAGTGGTGAAAACAAATTCCAAACTTCGCTAAAAAAAAAAAAAATTGTGCCATTTTTCGATACCCGTAGCGTCTCCATTTTTCAAGATCTGGGGTCGGTTGAGGGCTTATATTTTGCAAGCTGAGCTGGCATTTTTAATGATAGCATTACGGTGCAGATACGTTCTTTTAATCACCCGTTATTGAATTTTAATGCAATGTCCCGGCGACCCAAAAAACGTAATTCTAGTGTTTAGCGATCGTTTAGCGATCAGGTTAATCCTTTTTTTTATTGTTATATCGGCCAATTCTGAATGCGGCGATACCAAATATGTGTAGGTTTGATTTTTTTTTTATTGATTTATTTTGAATGGGGCAAAAGCGGGGTGATTTAAACTTTTATATATTTTTGGGGGGGTCTAAGAGAGATCGTTTCTCCTTATGGAGAGTGACATAAGGAGAAACGATACCCCTTAGACCCCTGTCCAGAGCCTCTCACCTAGCCAAATTGGTTCTCATGCTTCGCACTGACGAGGGCCAACAGCCCGAAACACTGTGTCTGCGAATTGAGATACTAATTTGGCTTTTATCCTAAGTCATATTGCACGACTCGTTAAAGGGTTGATTGTGACATGTAGGATCGCTACTTCCAACAGGTGGTGCTATAGAGTTAAGTCCTCTTTTTTCTCAGAAAGGGCAATTTGCATAATATATTTTTTTTCACATTTTTTTACTTTTTTTTTTACTTTTGCCATGCTTCAATAGCCTCCATGAGAGGCTAGAAGCTGGCACCACTCAATCGGCTCTGCTGTATAGCAGCGATCATTAGATCACTCCTATGCAGCAGAAATGCAGGTGTGCTATGAGCACTGACCACAGGGTGGTGCTCACAGCAGGCCGGCATCAGTAACCTTAGAGGTCTCAAGGACCTCTATGGTTACCATTCTGACGCATCGTTGACCCCCGATCATGTGACGGATGGGCGATGCGCTCATTTCCAGCCGCCCGGCTGGAAGCGCAGGTTAAATGCCACTGTCAGCGTTTGACAGCAGCATTTAACTAGTTAATAGCGGTGGGTGAATCACGATTTCACCCGCCGCTATTGCGGGCACATGTCAGCTGTTCAAAACAGCTGACATGTCCCGGCTTTGATGCGGGGTCACCGCCGGAGCCCTGCATCAAAACGTGGTATCTGACCTCGGACGTACTATCCCATCCGAGGTCAGAAAGAGGTTAATTACAATTGGTTTGGAAAATACATGGATGACCTCTTCATGGTCTGGCAATGCAACACTTTCTTGATTGACTGATTTGCCACGTATTTAAATTTTCTTGTGCTTAATCTACGATTTACAGTTAGTAGGCCAGTCATTAATTTGTGTCAATTTATCAGTTGATTACTGTAACAGGCTGGGTGGTGGAACCACTGTGCTGGAGTCCAAGGAAGATCTAACAACAGATTCTTGGCATCATACGATACAAAGTTTCAAGAAAGACAAGTGAGGTGGTCCATGTGCTACTCCAGGACTGACCTTGATTAAATGGCAGCTGACCCCCTGGAATTGGGTTGCTAGAGCGGCCTGAGGGAATTCCCAATAGATGCAGGCAGGTGGACTAAGAAGACAAGTACAACGGAAGCAGAAGGGCTGAGCTGACAGAGAGATGAGCACAAGCAAGTGCAACCAGGACCAGGTGATATAGAGGTATGCACTGGCAGGTGCAGCAGGACCAGCTGATGTAGAGATGAGCACTGGCAGGTGTAACACGACTGGCTGATGTAGAGATGAGCACCGGCAGATGCAGCGGGAGCTGCTGAGGTATAGATGAGAACTGGCAGGTGCAGTATACAGGGATACGAACACTGGGACTTGAGAAGTTACAAGAGTGTAAGGAAACAAACTCACAAAGTTCTACACACACCTCCAAGTTGGAGGAGGTGCCTTAAATAGTGAGTTTCCTCTGCTGCTGCTGCCTATTACAGATATTTAACATATACTGTATATGGCCCTCACAGCCATTTTGTTGGATTGTCTTATTCAAGTTATTTGCACCAGTTTACTGAAAAAAAATGTTACCTACAGACCAGCTATTTTAAACTCAGCCTTTTGTAGTGACCATGCAAAATATTGTACTCCATTTAAAATGGGCAAGGCACATGGCAAGGAATATGGAAGTGGACGTGATGGTGATGGTGATGGTGCATGCAGAGGCAGAGACCTAGACCATGGCCAAGATGAAATTGTGCCACAACAAACATCCACATCTTCTCGCCAGACCTATCTTTCCCAATTATTAGGGGACCGCAGCAGCACACCACTATTGAACCCAGAGCAGTGTCGAAAGGATGTTGGTTGAATAGAGGATAATGCTTCCAGTCAGTTTGTCACAACACCACCACACTGTCTTCCACATGGTTGAGTTTGAGTAGCCATGAGTCTGGACTGCATATTCCTCACCCTGATCTTCCTTCTACATTGTCCTGTAAGTTCACACACACCTGACGCGCGTTTCGGAAATCACTTCCTTGATTTGATCACTTCCTTGATGAAGGAAGTGATTTCCGAAATGCGCGTCGGGTGTGTGTGAATTTATAGGACAGTGAGGCACCCTAAGGTAATGTTCTAATAGTATCTTCCCCTGATATATATATATATATATATATATATATTTTTTTTTTTTTTTTTTTCCTGAGTCACTTTTTCAGCACATTGCACTTTGTGATTCTGCAGCTTTGCACAGCTCTCAGGGATTTCCCTATGCACATGTGAGGATTCCTCCCTGAATCTATTTCCACACTAAAGCACTTTATATTACTTGCTGCAATCTTGCACGGCTTTTTTGTGGGACCTCCACCCATTGCTATATACATTGTTTATATATTGTTTTTGTATATTTTTTATTTTTTATATTTGTTATATATATATTTAAACTTTTTTTCTGGCATAATGACACAAAAATTTCAGGGAATTGCCTTTATTCCTTAAAGGGGAATCATTACCTTGCACATGCCCATTGGTGGCACTTATATGAATTGTGTTTGTGGGTTTACTTTTATTATACATACTGTCCTGATTCGCACAACAGTCTGTTTTATTTTAAAAATATTTTTTTCTGTATTGCTACTATTAGTTAATAAAGATATTATTTTATAATCCAGTTTGGTCTCACTGGTGCATCCATAATACTGGTGTTTGGGTTTGTTTCTGGTCATGAGTGGTTTCCACTTTTCTTTCTTGTTTTAACACCTAGGGCAATCACTACTACAACTAATAATAATAATTTTATTTATATAGCGCCAACATATTCCGCAGCACTTTACAAATTATAGGGGGGACTTGTACAGACAATAGACATTACAGCATAACAGAAATACAGTTCAAGATAGATACCAGGAGGAGTGAGGGCCCTGCTCGCAAGCTACAAACTATGAGGAAAAGGGAGACACGAGAGGTGGATGGTAACAATTGCTTTAGTTATTCGGACCGGCCATAGTGTAAGGCTCAGGTGTTCATGTAAAGCTGCATGAACCAGTTACCTGCCTAAGTATGTAGCAGTACAGACACAGAGGGCTATTAACTGCATAAAGTGTATGAGAACATGATGCGAGGAACCTGATTACCGTATATACTCGAGTATAAGCCGACCCGAGTATAAGCCGACCCCCCTAATTTTGCCACAAAAAACTGGGAAAACTTATTGACTCGAGTATAAGCCTAGGGTGGAAATGCAGCATTTACCGGTGAATTTCAAAAATAAAAATAGATCATTATTTCCCCATAGCTGTGCCATATAGTGCTCTGCACCGTTCATATTTCCCCATAGGTGTGAACCATATAGTGCTCTGCACCGTTCATTGTGCCCCCTAGCTGTGCCATATACGGTGCTCTGCACCGTTCATTGTGCCCCATAGATGTGCCATATACGGTGCTCTGCACCGTTCACTGTGCCCCATAGCTGTGCCATATACGGTGCTCTGCACCGTTCACTGTGCCCCATAGATGTGCCATATACGGTGCTCTGCACCGTTCACTGTGCCCCATAGCTGTGCCATATACGGTGCTCTGCACCGTTCACTGTGCCCCATAGCTGTGCTGTGCCATATACGGTGCTCTGCACCGTTCACTGTGCCCCATAGCTGTGCTGTGCCATATACGGTGCTCTGCACCGTTCACTGTGCCCCATAGCTGTGCTGTGCCATATACGGTGCTCTGCACCGTTCACTGTGCCCCATAGCTGTGCTGTGCCTTATACGGTGCTCTGCACCGTTTACTGTGCCCCATAGCTGTGCCGTGCCATATACGGTGCTCTGCACCGTTCACTGTGCCCCATAGCTGTGCCGTGCCATATACGGTGCTCTGCACCGTTCACTGTGCCCCATAGCTGTGCTGTGCCATATACGGTGCTCTGCACCGTTCACTGTGCCCCATAGCTGTGCTGTGCCATATACGGTGCTCTGCACCGTTCACTGTGCCCCATAGCTGTGCTGTGCCATATACGGTGCTCTGCACCGTTCACTGTGCCCCATAGCTGTGCTGTGCCATATACGGTGCTCTGCACCGTTCACTGTGCCCCATAGCTGTGCTGTGCCATATACGGTGCTCTGCACCGTTCACTGTGCCCCATAGCTGTGCTGTGCCATATACGGTGCTCTGCACCGTTCACTGTGCCCCATAGATGTTCCACATAAATTTGTGCCGCCGCTGCCGCAATAAAGAAAAAAAAACACATACTCACCTCCCTTGATTGCAGCTCCCGGCGTCTCGTTCCGGCGCCTCCATCTTCCCGGCGTCTCTGCTCTGACTGATCAGGCAGAGGGCGCCGCGCACACTGTATGCGTCATCGCGCCCTCTGCCTGAACAGTCAGAGAGCAGAGACGCCGGGAAGATGGAGGCGCCGGCCGGGAAGATGGATCGGTGCCCGGCGGCTGGAACGAGGACAGGTGAATATGCTATACTCACCTAGTCCTGGCGATCCTCGCGCTGTCCCCTCCTGTCTTCGGTGCCGCAGCTTCTTTCTCTATCAGCGGTCACCGGCACCGCTGATTAGAGAAATGAATAAGCGGCTCCGCCCCTACGGGAGGTGGAGCCGCTTATTCATTTCTGTAATGAGCGGTCCCACGTGACCGCTGAAGAGAGGAAGAAACTGCAGCGCCGAAGCCCGTGGGACGGCAGGGACAGCGCGAGGATCGCTGGGACTAGGTAAGTATACCCCTGCGCCCTCAGCCCCTCACCTGCCGACCCCACCGCTACCGTGACTCGAGTATAAGCCGAGGGGGGCACTTTCAGCCCAAAAATTTGGGCTGAAAATCTCGGCTTATACTCGAGTATATACGGTATGTTTTTTTTTTATTTATTTATTTATTTTTTTGAATGGGCCACACAGGGATAGTTAGGTTAATGCGTTGAGGCGGTATTATTAATATATATAAATTTTATTGTGTTTTAAAAAGTATTTTATAGTTTTATATTGTTCCTAGGAGATTCAACTTTATCCACCATGACGAATGCCTGGAGACAACTGATCTCACATATGTACCATTACCCCTTCCCCCCCCCCCCCCCGGGGAAATTTTTGTCAGCCCATACACTTACTGCATGGGCATTACAAGTATAGGGCACCCTCTCCTTTGTAATGGGAACAGATTTTAGGAGGCCCTCCTCCACGTCTCTTCCAAGGAGTATTTTGGTGCATCCAAATTTGGGGCAGGCCTTGCATTCACTGCATAGGCAAACGGTATGGGAGAACTACTTCCTAATAATGGGAACTGTAGGGGTTGGTCAACTTCAATAATGCAATTCTCCATTGCCAGGTCTTAATCCTCAACAATGCAATTCTCCAATGCAGTTTCTCCAGGCTCCACACTAAAATGCTCCACAGCTGGGTGTTCAGCCTCAACATTGTAATGCTCCAATGCATGTTCTTCAGGCTCAACACTGCAATTCACTACACATGCAAATAGAATAGGACTACCAACTTCCTAACAATGGGAACTTTAGTTTCATGTGGCCATCCTGTACGTGGCTTCAAAAGGGTATTAGGGTGTCTAAATTTGATGCAGGGAAGGCCTTGCATGCAATGCATAAGCAAACCGTATCGGAGTACCAACTTCCTAATAATGGAAACAGTGCTTTCAGGTGGCCATCAAGGACATCTGTTCAAAGGGTAATTGGGGTGCATGTAATTTTGGGGCTGGGCAGGCCTTGCATTCAATGCATAGGCAAACAGTATGGGAGTACCACATTTCTAATAATAGGAACAATGCTTTTAGGTGGCCCTCCTGTATGTCTCGTCAAAGGGTTAGTGGGGGCATCCAAGTTTGGGGCAGATGTTGCATTCACTGCACAGGCAAACAGTATGGGAGTACCAACTTCCTAATAACGGGATCAATGCTTTTAGGTGGCCATCCAGTAGATCTGTTCAAAGGGTTATTGGTGTGTGTGTAACTTTGGGGCTGGGAAGGCCTTGCATTCAATGCTCAGGCAAACAGTATGGGAGAACCAAAATTACTAATAATGGGAGCATTGCTTTCAGGAGACCATCCTGTAGGTGGCTTCAAAGGCGTATTGGGGTAAGTATATATTTTGGACAGCCCTGCCACTCACTGCATGCGCAATAACATGATAGGAGACCCACTGTTTAATAATGGGAACAACAAAGCATAGCCGTCTGATGGCTCTCTAGGAATAGTGGCCCTTTAAGAATAGTAAGGGCCACCTGATGACCCTATAAAAATAGGCTTTGTGACTTTCAGAGTCCCTCCTTCAGGCCAGCTAGGGTTGTTAAATGTTACAATGACATTTCCCAGTGAATGCATTTATCTTGGTTGAAAGCAATGCTGGAGATGAAAAACGCATTAAAATCGCTACATGGGAACATAGCCCAAGTGGTGGAGGAGCATTTTTGTTTTGGATTATTTATTTTGCATTATATACAAGTCATTACTCTGGAAAGGATGTTCCTTAATAGTGATGAGCGAATATACTCGTTACTCGAGATTTCTCGAGCATGCTCGGGTGACCTCCGAGTATTTTTTAGTGCTCGGAGATTTAGTTTTTCTTGCCGCAGCTGAATGATTTCCATCTGTTAGCCAGCATAAGTACATGTGGGGATTCCCTAGCAACCAGGCAACCCCCACATGTACTTATGCTGGCTAACAGATGGAAATCATTCAGCTGCGGCAAGAAAAACTAAATCTCCGAGCACTAAAAAATACTCGGAGGACCCCCGAGCATGCTCGGGAAATCTTGAGTAACGAGTATATTCACTCATCACTAGTGTTGAGCGATACCGTCCGATACTTGAAAGTATCGGTATCGGATAGTATCGGCCGATACCCGAAAAATATCGGATATCGCCGATACCGATATCCGATACCAATACAAGTCAATGGGACATCAAGTATCGGAAGGTATTCTCATGGTTCCCAGGGTCTGAAGGAGAGGAAACTCTCCTTCAGACCCTGGGATCCATAGGGATGTGTAAAATAAAGAATTAAAATAAAAAATATTGATATATTTACCTCTCCGGTGGCCCCTGAACTCAGCGCGGGTAACCGGCAGGCTTCTTTGTTCAAAATCAGCGCTTTTAGGACCTGAGAATCACGTCCCGGCTTCTGATTGGTCGCGGGCCGCCCATGTGACCGCCACGCGACCAATCACAAGCCGCGACGTCACCGCAAGCTATTAACGCGCTCATTTTTAAAAATGAGCGCGTTAATGACTTTCAAAGACGTAGCGGCTTGTGATTGGTCGCATGGCTGCGACCAATCACAAGCCGCTACGTCTTTGAAAGTCATTAACGCGCTCATTTTTAAAAATGAGCGCGTTAATAGCTTGCGGTGACGTCGCGGCTTGTGATTGGTCGCGGCCCCGCGACCAATCACAAGCCGCTACGTCTTTGAAAGCCATTAACGCGCTCATTTTTAAAAATGAGCGCGTTAATAGCTTGCGGTGACGTCGCGGCTTGTGATTGGTCGCGGCCCCGCGACCAATCACAAGCCGCTACGTCTTTGAAAGCCATTAACGCGCTCATTTTTAAAAATGAGCGCGTTAATAGCTTGCGGTGACGTCGCGGCTTGTGATTGGTCGCGTGGCCGTCACATGGGCGGCCCGCGACCAATCAGAAGCCGGGACGTGATTCTCAGGTCCTAAAAGCGCTGATTTTGAACAAGGAAGCCTGCCGGTTACCCGCGCTGAGTCCAGGGGCCGCCGGAGAGGTAAATATATCAATATTTTTTATTTTAATTCTTTATTTTACACATCTCTATGTATCCGATACCGATACCCGATACCACAAAAGTATCGGATCTCGGTATCGGAATTCCGATACCGCAAGTATCGGCCGATACCCGATACTTGCGGTATCGGAATGCTCAACACTACTCATCACTATTCCTTAACATATTTCCGAGGAAAATCCATTTTGGTTTTATTTTTGTATGTGAGTCTGTAAAAGTGACGTGAAGCTCTGACAACATTGTTCAAAGAAGTGACCTGTGAGTCAGAAATGCTTCCAGGGGTCTTCCCAATGCTGTTCCCATGTCATTTGAGCACTGCTTCCATCACAGTTTATAGACCCTCTAATGACCCTCGAAAAATGCTCAAGTTTCCCATAGACTTACATTAGGCTCATTGCTCGAGTCGAGCACCCGAGCATTACATATGCTCGACCCGAGCAACGAGCACCCGAGCATTTTAGTGCTCGCCCATCACTAGTAAGAAGTTCTAGCAAGGTTTTTCTGCTTAACCTCCCCTATGATACTTTTCTATTGATCCATGTTAACCTTTTTGACATTTGTGTGTTTTGCTATTTTCTTTAAGACCAATATGTAGTTTCAATGAAATATGAATAAAATATGTTTTCGTGCTGACGCTGTAATTAGCTTTCAACTCTTCATTACAAACTAAAATTATTTCACAATGCACCACTGACATTGTAACCTTCATCAAAACAGAACATTATGATATCATGATGGAAAAATATTATGTTATCCTGGCACCAAAGATTCATGCCTTGAACTTGTCCTCAGAATTACATAAAGAGAAATTCTCTTACTTTAACCCCTTATAAGTGTCCCGTTTATCTCTTCCCAAGGAGAAGAGCAGCTTCAACGATCATGTCTTTGTCTCTATCTCTCCATGTTGTCTTGTACTACACTCACAGGATGTATAAAATACTCTGTTGCACTATATTGAAAACCTAACGCCATACATTTCCAGATTATTATTAGAATATTTTTGAGTGTGATATTTTGTAACAATAAAGATTGTCAAGCAATTTCCTCTACATTACTGTTTTTTGTGCTTTTTCTGGTCACCTTTGACCCCTCCCCATTTGGAGGGCCTTGGTGATTCGGACTGGGTTAGTATGTATTGATAGCACAATTTCATTTGGATCGCATTCCCTACTGATTTTATCTCTAGATTACATTAAATATTTGCAAGTCTCAGCAAGAGAACACATTGTGGTAAGCTTATAGTCATTAGACCCATCGAGCAAGAACTCTGTAGATTGTCTAAAATCAACCACTGTAACCCCTTAAATTCAGACACATATATACGTCAAGGTGGTTTGGTACTTACCGACCTGGGACATATGGATACATCTTACCTTTAATGCAGTCATGGTGAGAGCATTAAAATTACAGTGCTATCTTGGAGCTGGGCACATGGAATTGTAATCCTGGGGGGTGACAATGCCCCCCCAAACTTACTTGCTGTAAGAGAACCGATCGTAGGCTGGTACCTGGCAATGTCAGGATCACTAGTGCCAGCTTTGATTGGTGCGATCGACAATTACATCAATCGCAATAACCAAAGTGCACAGACACGCTGTGACCTGCAAGGAATCACCCTGGTCATCCTTAATCTAGCTTTGAAATTGTACAGGGAAGTCACTCTGTCCATCGGCGTGCTGTGCTGGGCCTTGTGGTGCCACAGAAGCCTGTGACATCATAGATCCTGCTGCTGCTTGTTCTCCTGCTCCTGCTGAAGAAAATAGTAAAAAGAGTCCCTGATCCCTGATCCTTCCCTGATCTCTCCTCATCATCCCCTTCTCTGCCGCCGGGCTCTTGTCAGTACCTGATCGCTGATTAGTCCTTGATCACCGATCAGTAGTGTTGAGCATTCCGATACCGCAAGTATCGGGTATCGGCCGATATTTGCCGTATCGGAATTCCGATACCGAATTCCGATACTTCCCGCGTATCGGATACCGGAATCGGAAGTTCCCAGAATTCAAACTGAACGCAGCAGCCAATGAGGAATGATTGGAAGTGTGGGCACATCCTGTTTAGCATGGTGGGCATGTAAGTACTGGCAAAGCTGTGATTGGCTGCTGAAATGATGTCACTCTGCACTATAAAAAACGCTGCCGCCATTCACTCTGCTGTGATTTCAGTTAGGGACAGGACGCTGTGTTCTAACTGAGGGCCAGTTGAGATAGCTAATTGCTTTATTTTCCTTTCCCAAGGCTAATTTAGCAAAACGCTGTGTGTTCTTCACTGTTCACCTTGCTCTTGCCTTGCAGCGCTGTTTTAACAGCGTTCTGCAAGGTCTCTGTGTGTGTGTGTGTGTATGCAGCTCACTCTGTAGTCTGTGTGCAGCCATATACCCGGTTGTATTCAGCTCAGGGGGGGTTCACACTGCCTCACACAGTTGTCCTTTTTTGCTCATAGTGCAGCCTGCTGCACATTTTTTCTCAAATTTCCTATTAGTGTTTTTCCACCCGTCTCCAGCTAAATTGTGGAAAAACACTACATAGGATAACCTAGAGAGGGGTTTTTGGGCCTTGCAGCGCCGTTTACGGCTGTCTGCACGGTCTCCGTGTGAGCCCAGCTCGCCCTGTAGTCTGTGTGCAGCCATAGCCGGTTGGATTCAGCTCAGGGTTCGTTACTGCCTCATACCTTGAAAAAAAATTTCCTTTTTTTCAAATAGTGCAGCCTGTTTAAAATTTTTTAAAAAAATTTCCTATTAGTGTTTTTCCACCCGTCTCCAGCTAAATTGTGGAAAAACACTACATAGGATAACCTAGAGGGGTTTTTTTGGGCCTTGCAGCGCCGTTTACGGCTGTCTGCACGGTCTCTGTGTGAGCGCAGCTCGCCCTGTAGTCTGTGTGCAGCCATAGCCGGTTGGATTCAGCTCAGGGTGCGTTACTGCCTCATACCTTGAAAAAAAATTTCCTTTTTTTCAAATAGTGCAGCCTGTTTAAAATTTTAAAAAAAAATTTCCTATTAGTGTCTTTCCACCCGTCTCCAGCTAAATAGTGGAAAAACACTACATAGGATAACCTAGAGGAGGGTTTTTGGGCCTTGCAGCGCCGTTTACGGCTGTCTGCACGGTCCCCGTGTCAGTTAAACTTGCTCTGTAGTCCGATCTGCAGAAAAAAAAAAAAGTAAAGTTCACCAAACACCACTTAACACTTGTGTAGGCCACATTTTATCAATAATAAAGTCTAGTCCACACTTTACAACATTAGTGTTTCTTACACCTGTTAGGAGGAGCATTTCAGGAATAAGCACACTAAGGCCTTAGTACTTTTCTGCTTATCTTTATCTGTCAACCAAGATGAAGAGGGCAGGGAGTAAGGCACGTGGGCATGGGCGCGGAGCAGGGAGAGGAGCAGGGAGAGGACGTGGTGATTCTGTGCCTGCTGCAGGCACCGGTGACTCGTCGTCACTCAGTTTCAGCAGGGAACAGTCCTTCATGCGCAGCTTTGTCGGAGAGCGCCGTGCACCGCTGCTGCGTGAAGACCAAATTGAAGCCGTTGTCGGGTGGATGGCAGCTAACGCCTCGGCGTCGACTTCAGTTAGTGCCACATCCTCTCAGGCACAGACCACTGGAGAGCAGCCATCTGTCTCTTCACCACCTGCCAAATTGGCCAGGCAGTCAGAGAGCCCAGGACAGGAGCCGTCTCTACTTCTGTTCTCTGAATCTCTTGGCTTGGAAACAGGGGGTCAGCCAAGCAGCATTGGAGAAATGGAAGAAGAGGCAGTGTGCAGTGATGCCCAACAGCTTTGTCTCTCTGACTCTGAAGAGGCAGGTGGGCCAGTGCCTCCGGTGACCACAGCGCAGTACGCATCTGATGATGAAACTCAGGTGCCGCTTTCTGGTGCGTACTGTGCTGCCGAGACTACCCAGGAGGAGCAGTTGGTGGCAGAGGGTAGTGGAGATGATGAGGTCGTTGACCCATCGTGGCGTGAGGAACAGGAAGGTGGTGGGAGCAGCTCTGAGGAAGAGATTCCCCTTACGGGCCAAAGAGGGAGAGGGAGGGGGAAGACTGCGGAGCCTGTAGCCTCCACTTTGGCACCCGTTAGGAGCCTGTCTCTTTCCAAAGCCAAAAAGGGCGCTCCCAAGACTTGCAGTGCCTGGTCCATTTTTGACACAGTTGCAGATGACATTTGTTTTGTCAAATGCAAGCTGTGTCATCAGAAAGTAAAAAGAGGGAAAAATGTCAGCAACCTCAATACCACAAATATGTGGAAACATGTGCGGACCAGGCACGCGGTGGAGTTACAGAAACACACTGAATATGTAGGCCAACCAACAGCGGCAGCTACCACCTCTTCAGCTCGTGTTGCCTCTTCCTCCAGCTCACGCACAGCTGGTTTGGCTTCCTCCCAGGATCGCCATGGAAGAACCTCTGGCACTGTTGTCCAGAGACCTTGTGTAATTCCACCCACAGCACCACCTTCCCAGTCATCCTCACACTCCCAGTCTACTCTACAGCCATCGGTAGTACAGGCATGGGAGAAAAGGCGGGCATTCTCGGCCAACCACCCCCGAGCACAGGTTCTGAATGCAGGCATTGCCAAACTGTTGTCCCTGGAAATGCTCTCATTCAGGCTGGTGGAGACTGACAGCTTCCATGACTTGATGGCATTGGCAGTCCCACAGTACAAGGTGCCCAGCCGCTTTTACTTCAGCAGGCAAGCTGTCCCTGCCCTGCACAGGCATGTTGAGGGAAACATAAAACATGCGCTACTGAACGCCGTCAGTAGCAAGGTCCACCTCACCACCGATGCGTGGACCAGTCAGCATGGACAGGGGCGATACGTTTCCCTCACTGCCCATTGGGTTAATGTTGTTGAGCCAGGTACAGATAGTGCGAGTGGCGCAGGATGTGTGCTGCCCACTCCAAGGATTGCAGGAATCCAGTCTGTACGCATTGACTCCTCCTCTTACACAAGTTCCTCAGAATCATCTCTGCAGGAGCCGTCACAGTCCACCTCCACATGGACCCGTGAACGTTTACCTATGACCGACATGAGCACAGCCGTGGCCAAACGTCAGCAGGCCGTCTTGAAACTAGTTTCATTGGGGAATCGAAGCCACACAGCGCAGGAGCTCTGGAATGCCATCAAGCAGGAGAGCGATGTGTGGTTACTGCCAGCGAATCTCCAGCCAGGCATGGGAGTGTGTGACAATGGCCGAAATCTGGTGGCAGCTTTGGCCCTTGGCAACCTCACTCACATCCCATGTCTGGCACATGTGCTCAATTTGGTTGTGCAGAGTTTTCTGAGGGACTATCCGGATCTTGATGCCCTGCTGCACAAGGTCCACCTAGAGTGTGCTCACTTGCGGCGTTCCAGCTTGGCAAGATCCCGCATTGCTGCTCTGCAGCGCCGATTCCGCCTTCCGGAACACCGCATCATATGTGACCTACCTACCCGGTGGAATTCCACGTTGCATATGTTGGAGCGGTTGTGTGAGCAGCAGCAAGCAGTTATGGAGTACCAGCTGCATCAGGCGCAAAGAAGTCGCAGTCAGCGCCGATCAGACTTCACAACCACAGAGTGGGCCACTATGAAGGACGTCTGCCAGGTTTTGCGTCCTTTTGATTATTCCACGCGGATGGCAAGTGCAGATGATGCACTAGTCAGCATGACTGTCCCCCTTATCTGCCTGCTTCAGCAAACTTTGCAAGGGTTAAGGGATGATGTTGTGGAAGAGGTGGAGGATGAGGAGTCACCTTTTCCATCAGCTTCTGGAGAGTCAGCGCCACGTGGTTCCTCACAAAGAGGTACGCAGGGGCCACTTTGTGAGTAGGATGAGGAGGAGTCAATGGAGGAGGAAGAGCTCCGTCCAGAGGAGGAAGCGACACAATTGTCCAGTGGTCAGTGTGTACAGCGAGGGTGGGGTGATGACGAGCGGGCAGAGATCATGTCTCAAGCAGGGGACAGCGTTTCTGGGCCAGTTGGCAGTCTGCAGCACATGGTGGATTTCATGCTGCAGTGCCTGAGAAACGACCGCCGCATCGACCACATTCTCAACATGCCTGATTATTGGGTGTTCACCCTCCTCGATCCTCGCTACCGGGACAACATCCAAAACCTCATCCCAGCGTTGACCCGGGAGTGTAAATTGCGGGAGTACCACGACACACTGGTGAATTCCATCATCTTCTCCAGTCCAACTGAGAGGAGTGCTGCTAGTGCTTTACAAAGCAGCTCAGTGCATCGAGGCAGTGGGGGAGGCTCTGCCCAAAGAGGGAGCAGAAGCAGTGCCTCTGCCCAAGGCAAGCCCAGTATGGCACAACTCTGGCACACTTTTGTGTGCCCGCCCCAAATGTCTACACCATTACCGGCGGCTCCAGTCAGCAGGAGGCAACGGTTCCGTCAGATGGTGACAGACTACATGGCTTGCCCTCTTACTGTACTCCCAGACGGCTCTTCCCCATTCAAGTTTTGGGTCTCTAAGCTGGATACATGGCCAGTAGGGTTGAGCGAAACGTGTCGTTCATTTTCAAAAGTCGCCGACTTTTGGCAAAGTCGGGTTTCATGAAACCCGATCCGACCCCTGTGCGGGGTCGGCCATGCGGTACGCGACTTTCGCGCCAAAGTCGCGTTTCAATGACGCGAAAAGCGCCATTTCTCAGCCAATGAAGGTAAACGCAGAGTGTGGGCAGCGTGATGACATAGGTCCTGGTCCCCACCATCTTAGAGAAGGGCATTGCAGTGATTGGCTTGCTGTCTGCGGCGTCACAGGGGCTATAAAGGGGAGTTCCCGCCGACCGCCATGTTACTGCTGCTGATCTGAGCTTAGGGAGAGGTTGCTGCCGCTTCGTCAGAACCAGGGATAGCGTTAGGCAGGGTCCATTAACCACCAAACCGCTTGTGCTGTAGCGATTTCCACTGCCCAACACCACCTTCGGTGTGCAGGGACAGTGGAAGCTACATTTTTTTTTTTTTTCCCCCTCAGCGCTGTAGCTCATTGGGCTAGAAGGCTCCCTGATAGCTGCATTGCTGTGTGTACGCCGCTGTGCAAACCAACTGCTTTTTTCAAAGCACAAATCCTCTTGTTCCTTCCTTTCTGCTATCTTTTTGGTTTGTACACACTTTTTATTTAATTTGTGCATCAGTCCACTCCTTATTGCTGCCTGCCATACCTGGCTGAGATTACTGCAGGGAGATAGTAATTGAAGGACACTCCCTGTTTTTTTTTTTTTTTTTTGTGGGAGATTAAGATTGACATTTCTGCTAGAGTGCCATCCCTGTCTGTGTCATCTCTCACTCAGTGGGCCATAGAAAGCCTATTTATTTTTTTGCTTGATTTGGGTTCTAAAATCTACCTGAAAAAATCACTACATCAATCAGTGGGAGAAAAATATTGGCCTCAGGGCTTGTGTGCCACTCTTGACTCCTGTGTGCATCATCACTCACTCAGTGGGCCATAGAAAGCCTATTTATTTTTTTGCTTGATTTTGGTTCTAAAATCTACCTGAAAAAATCACTACATCAATCAGTGGGAGAAAAATATTGGCCTCAGGGCTTGTGTGCCACTGCTGACTCCTGTGTGCATCATCACTCACTCAGTGGGCCATAGAAAGGCCATTTTTTTTGTTTTTTTGCTTTATTTGGGTTCTAAATTCTACCTGAAAAAATCAATAAATCAATCAGTGGGAGATTAATATTGGCCTTTGGGCTTGTGTGCCAGTCCTAAGCGTGCCATCTCTCTCTCTCAGATAGTGGGCCATAGAAAGCCTATTTATTTTTATTTTTTTTATTGGGTTTATAAATTTTCCCTGGAAAAAAAAAAAAAAGTGGGAGATTAATATTGGCCTCTGGGCTTGTGTGCCAGTCCTGAGCGTGCCATCTCTCTCACAAATAGTGGGCCATAGAAAGCCTATTTATTTATTTTTTTTTGGTTTTATAAATTCTCCCTTAAAAAAAAAGGGAGATTAATATTGGCCTTTGGGCTTGTGTGCCAGTCCTAAGCGTGCCATCTCTCTCTGTCTCTCAGATAGTGGGCCATAGAAAGCCTATTTATTATTTTTTTTATTGGGTTTATAAATTTTCCCTGGAACAAAAAAAAAAAAGTGGGAGATAAATATTGGCCTCTGGGCTTGTGTGCCACTCCTGACTCCTGTGTGTGTCATCTCTCACTCAGTGGGCCATAGAAAGCCTTTTTTTGTTTTATTTGTTTTCTAAATTCTCCCTGAAAAAATCATTTTATTTTATTTGGTTTCTAAATTCTTCCTGAAAAAATCATTTTATTCTATTTTTTTTTTTCCTAAAGTCTCCCTGAAAAAAAAAACAAAAAAACAAATCAGTGGGAGATTAATATTGCCCTTTCTGCTTGTGTGCCAGTCTTGACTCCTGGGTGTGCCATCTCTCTCTCTCTCTCCAATTGTGGGCCATAGAAAGCCTATTATTTTTTTAGCTTGATTTGGGTTCCAAAATCTACCTGAAAAAATCACTACATAAATCAGTGGGAGATAAATATTGGCCTCTGGGCTTGTGTGCCACTCCTGACTCCTGTGTGCGTCATCTCTCACTCAGTGGGCCATAGAAAGCCTTTTTTTGTTTTATTTGTTTTCTAAATTCTCCCTGAAAAAATCATTTTATTTTATTTGGTTTCTAAATTCTTCCTGAAAAAATCATTTTATTCTATTTTTTTTTTTCCTAAAGTCTCCCTGAAAAAAAAAACAAAAAAACAAATCAGTGGAAGATTAATATTGCCCTTTCTGCTTGTGTGCCAGTCTTGACTCCTGGGTGTGCCATCTCTCTCTCTCTCTCCAATTGTGGGCCATAGAAAGCCTATTATTTTTTTTAGCTTGATTTGGGTTCCAAAATCTACCCGAAAAAATCACTACATCAATCAGTGGGAGATAAATATTGGCCTCTGGGCTTGTGTGCCACTCCTGACTCCTGTGTGCGTCATCTCTCACTCAGTGGGCCATAGAAAGCCTTTTTTTGTTTTATTTGTTTTCTAAATTCTTCCTGAAAAAATCATTTTATTCTATTTTTTTTTCCTAAAGTCTCCCTGAAAAAAAACAAAAACAAAAACAAATCAGTGGGAGATTAATATTGCCCTTTCTGCTTGTGTGCCAGTCTTGACTCCTGGGTGTGCCATCTCTCTCTCTCTCTCCAATTGTGGGCCATAGAAAGCCTATTATTTTTTTTAGCTTGATTTGGGTTCCAAAATCTACCTGAAAAAATCACTACATCAATCAGTGGGAGATAAATATTGGCCTCTGGGCTTGTGTGCCACTCCTGACTCCTGTGTGCGTCATCTCTCACTCAGTGGGCCATAGAAAGCCTTTTTTTGTTTTATTTGTTTTCTAAATTCTCCCTGAAAAAATCATTTTATTTTATTTGGTTTCTAAATTCTTCCTGAAAAAATCATTTTATTCTATTTTTTTTTTCCTAAAGTCTCCCTGAAAAAAAAAAAAAAAAAAACAAATCAGTGGGAGATTATTATTGCCCTTTCTGCTTGTGTGCCAGTCTTGACTCCTGGGTGTGCCATCTCTCTCTCTCTCTCCAATTGTGGGCCATAGAAAGCCTATTATTTTTTTTAGCTTGATTTGGGTTCCAAAATCTACCTGAAAAAATCACTACATCAATCAGTGGGAGATAAATATTGGCCTCTGGGCTTGTGTGCCACTCCTGACTCCTGTGTGCGTCATCTCTCACTCAGTGGGCCATAGAAAGCCTTTTTTTGTTTTATTTGTTTTCTAAATTCTCCCTGAAAAAATCATTTTATTTTATTTGGTTTCTAAATTCTTCCTGAAAAAATCATTTTATTCTATTTTTTTTTCCCAAAGTCTCCCTGAAAAAAAAACAAAAAAAAAACAAATCAGTGGGAGATTAATATTGCCCTTTCTGCTTGTGTGCCAGTCTTGACTCCTGGGTGTGCCATCTCTCTCTCTCTCTCCAATTGTGGGCCATAGAAAGCCTATTATTTTTTTAGCTTGATTTGGGTTCCAAAATCTACCCGAAAAAATCACTACATCAATCAGTGGGAGATAAATATTGGCCTCTGGGCTTGTGTGCCACTCCTGACTCCTGTGTGCGTCATCTCTCACTCAGTGGGCCATAGAAAGCCTTTTTTTGTTTTATTTGTTTTCTAAATTCTCCCTGAAAAAATCATTTTATTTTATTTGGTTTCTAAATTCTTCCTGAAAAAATCATTTTATTCTATTTTTTTTTTCCTAAAGTCTCCCTGAAAAAAAAAAAAAAAAAACAAATCAGTGGGAGATTAATATTGCCCTTTCTGCTTGTGTGCCAGTCTTGACTCCTGGGTGTGCCATCTCTCTCTCTCTCTCCAATTGTGGGCCATAGAAAGCCTATTATTTTTTTTAGCTTGATTTGGGTTCCAAAATCTACCTGAAAAAATCACTACATAAATCAGTGGGAGATAAATATTGGCCTCTGGGCTTGTGTGCCACTCCTGACTCCTGTGTGCGTCATCTCTCACTCAGTGGGCCATAGAAAGCCTTTTTTTGTTTTATTTGTTTTCTAAATTCTCCCTGAAAAAATCATTTTATTTTATTTGGTTTCTAAATTCTTCCTGAAAAAATCATTTTATTCTATTTTTTTTTTCCTAAAGTCTCCCTGAAAAAAAAAACAAAAAAACAAATCAGTGGAAGATTAATATTGCCCTTTCTGCTTGTGTGCCAGTCTTGACTCCTGGGTGTGCCATCTCTCTCTCTCTCCAATTGTGGGCCATAGAAAGCCTATTATTTTTTTTAGCTTGATTTGGGTTCCAAAATCTACCCGAAAAAATCACTACATCAATCAGTGGGAGATAAATATTGGCCTCTGGGCTTGTGTGCCACTCCTGACTCCTGTGTGCGTCATCTCTCACTCAGTGGGCCATAGAAAGCCTTTTTTTGTTTTATTTGTTTTCTAAATTCTTCCTGAAAAAATCATTTTATTCTATTTTTTTTTCCTAAAGTCTCCCTGAAAAAAAAAACAAAAAAAAACAAATCAGTGGGAGATTAATATTGCCCTTTCTGCTTGTGTGCCAGTCTTGACTCCTGGGTGTGCCATCTCTCTCTCTCTCCAATTGTGGGCCATAGAAAGCCTATTATTTTTTTTAGCTTGATTTGGGTTCCAAAATCTACCTGAAAAAATCACTACATCAATCAGTGGGAGATAAATATTGGCCTCTGGGCTTGTGTGCCACTCCTGACTCCTGTGTGCGTCATCTCTCACTCAGTGGGCCATAGAAAGCCTTTTTTTGTTTTATTTGTTTTCTAAATTCTCCCTGAAAAAATCATTTTATTTTATTTGGTTTCTAAATTCTTCCTGAAAAAATCATTTTATTCTATTTTTTTTTTCCTAAAGTCTCCCTGAAAAAAAACAAAAAAAAACAAATCAGTGGGAGATTAATATTGCCCTTTCTGCTTGTGTGCCAGTCTTGACTCCTGGGTGTGCCATCTCTCTCTCTCTCTCCAATTGTGGGCCATAGAAAGCCTATTATTTTTTTTAGCTTGATTTGGGTTCCAAAATCTACCTGAAAAAATCACTACATCAATCAGTGGGAGATAAATATTGGCCTCTGGGCTTGTGTGCCACTCCTGACTCCTGTGTGCGTCATCTCTCACTCAGTGGGCCATAGAAAGCCTTTTTTTGTTTTATTTGTTTTCTAAATTCTCCCTGAAAAAATCATTTTATTTTATTTGGTTTCTAAATTCTTCCTGAAAAAATCATTTTATTCTATTTTTTTTTTCCTAAAGTCTCCCTGAAAAAAAACAAAAAAAAACAAATCAGTGGGAGATTAATATTGCCCTTTCTGCTTGTGTGCCAGTCTTGACTCCTGGGTGTGCCATCTCTCTCTCTCTCTCCAATTGTGGGCCATAGAAAGCCTATTATTTTTTTTAGCTTGATTTGGGTACCAAAATCTACCCGAAAAAATCACTACATCAATCAGTGGGAGATAAATATTGGCCTCTGGGCTTGTGTGCCACTCCTGACTCCTGTGTGCGTCATCTCTCACTCAGTGGGCCATAGAAAGCCTTTTTTTGTTTTATTTGTTTTCTAAATTCTTCCTGAAAAAATCATTTTATTCTATTTTTTTTTTCCTAAAGTCTCCCTGAAAAAAAAAAAAAAAAATCAAATCAGTGGGAGATTAATATTTACATTTGTGCTTCAGTGACAGTCCTGCGTGTGTGGCATCTCTCTCATTTGTTGCCACCAACAACAGAGTGTGTAACATTGTGCCTGATTTTCATTGTGGTCTCACTCACCTGTAAAGGGGTAGCTAAATCATACTGAAGTTATAGCTCACCGTGTAATTTGTGTGACAGCAACAAATACCGTTAGTTTGTTTACGTTTTTAAAACAATGAGGAAGTATGGTGGAAGAGGTCGTGGCCGGGGGCGTTCATTGTCAGCTGGTAATGAGGGTAGTGGTAGTGGTGGAGCATCAGCTGGTCGTGGGAAAAAAAATATTGCACCTAAGTCTGGAGCTGTGGAGCCAGGTTCGTCGTCTGGCTACACAAGGCCTCGAACGCTCCCTTTTCTGGGAGTAGGAAAACCGCTTTTAAAGCCGGAGCAGCAAGAGCAAGTTTTGGCTTATTTTGCTGACTCAGCCTCTAGCTCTTTTGCCTCCTCTCGTGAAACTGGTAAATGTCAAAGCAGCGCGTCGTTAGTGGATGTTCACGGTCAGGGACAAGTCGCTTCCTTGTCCTCTTCAGCAAAAACAACAACAGAGAAGAATGCAGCAGGCGACACAACGGGTTACTCCATGGAGCTCTTTACACATACCGTCCCTGGCTTAGAAAGTGAAGCAGTTAACAGTCCATGCCCATTACAAGTTGAATCTGACATGGAGTGCACTGATGCACAGCCACAGCCAGACTACTATGCTGGTCCTTTGACTCAGACCACAACATTGCCCTCGCAGGGTGCTGATCAAGAGTCAGACCCTGATGAGACTATGTTGCCCCATCACGAACGCTATACCACCGACCGACACGGTGACACAGACGAAGTTGCACACGAGCTACAAGAAGAGGTAATAGATGACCCAGTTCTTGACCCCGATTGGCAGCCATTGGGGGAACAGGGTGCAGGCGGCAGCAGTTCTGAAGCGGAGGAGGAGGGGCCGCAGCAGGCATCAACATCGCAACAGGTTCCATCTGCCGGGCCCGTATCTTGCCCAAAACGCGTGGCAAAGCTAAAACCTGTTGGAGGACAGCGTGGCCATCCGGTTAAAGCTCAGTCTGCAATGCCTGAAAAGGTATCCGATGCTAGAAAGAGTGCAGTCTGGCATTTTTTTAAACAACATCCAATTGATCAGCGTAAAGTCATCTGTCAAAATGTTCAACTACCTTAAGCAGAGGACAGAATCTGAAAAGTCTCAATACAAGTTGCATGCATAGACATTTAACCACCATGCATTTGCAAGCCTGGACTAACTACCAAACGTCCCTTAAGGTTGTAGCACCCTCGGCCAATGAAGCTAGTCAGCAACGCAACATCCCTTCCGGCAGTGTAGGGCCACCATTTTCCGCACCACCTGCAGTATCTGTGCAGGTTTCTTTGCCAGGCCAAAGCCGTCAGGGTCAGGGAATCACCAGTTTCGTAGTAGGAAACACTGCATCTAGGGCACCGGTGGCAACAATACCATCTCCCACCGTCTCTCAGTCTGCCATGTCCACCGGCACCCCCGCTAGTTCCACGATCTCCAGCTCTCCAGTCCAGCTCACCCTACATGAGACTATGGTTAGAAAAAGGAAGTACTTAGCCTCGCATCCGCGTACACAGGGTTTGAACGCACACATAGCTAGACTAATCTCGTTAGAGATGATGCCCTACCGGTTAGTTGAAAGCGAAGCTTTCAAAGCCCTGATGGACTACGCTGTACCACGCTACGAGCTACCCAGTCGACACTTTTTTTCCAGAAAAGCCATCCCAGCCCTCCACCAGCATGTTAAAGAGCGCATCGTCCATGCACTCAGGCAATCTGTGAGCACAAAGGTGCACCTGACAACAGATGCATGGACCAGTAGGCATGGCCAGGGACGTTACGTGTCCATCACGGCACACTGGGTAAATGTGGTGGATGCAGGGTCCACAGGGGACAGCAAGTTTGGGACAGTTCTGCCTAGCCCATGGTCTAGGAAACAATTGGCTGTAGCCGTTCGCACCCCCTCCTCCTCCTCTTCGTCCTCCTGCAGAAGCGAGAGCTCGTCCACAGACCGCAGTCGCACAACCACTCCATCCGCAGCTGCCACTGTTGCACACCAGGTCTCCCATTATGGGGCAGCTACTGGCAAACGTCAGCAGGCTGTATTGGCTATGAAGTGTTTGGGCGACAACAGACACACCGCGGAAGTTCTGTCCGAGTTCTTGCAGAAAGAAACGCAGTCGTGGCTGGGCACTGTAGATCTTGAGGCAGGCAAGGTAGTGAGTGATAAGGAAGGAATTTCATGGCTGCCATCTCCCTTTCCCAACTGAAACACATTCCTTGCCTGGCTCACACCTTAAACCTGGTGGTGCAGTGCTTCCTGAAAAGTTATCCGGGGTTATCCGACCTGCTCCTCAAAGTGCGTGGACTTTGCTCACATATCCGCCGTTCGCCCGTACACTCCAGCCGTATGGAGACCTATCAGCGTTCTTTGAACCTTCCCCAGCATCGCCTAATCATAGACGTTGCAACAAGGTGGAACTCAACACTGCACATGCTTCAGAGACTGTGTGAACAGAGGCGGGCTGTTATGTTTTTGTGGGAGGATACACATACACGGGCAGGCAGTAGGATGGCAGACATGGAGTTGTCAGGTGTGCAGTGGTCGAAGATTCAAGACATGTGTCAAGTCCTTCAGTGTTTTGAGGAATGCACACGGCTGGTTAGTGCAGACAACGCCATAATAAGCATGAGCATCCCCCTAATGCGTCTGTTGATGCAAAGTTTGACGCACATAAAGGATCAGGCGTCTGCAGCTGAGGAAGAGGAAAGCCTTGATGACAGTCAGCCATTGTCTGGCCAGGGCAGTGTACAGGACGAGGTAGCGGGCGAAGAGGAGGAGGAGGACGAGGAGGATGATGGGGATGATTATATTTTTAATGAGGAAGCTTTTCCGGGGCCACTGGAAATTGGTGGCGCGGCAAGGCCGGGTTCTGGTTTTTTGAGGGACACAAGTGACGTGGATTTGCCTGAAACTGCCCCTCAACCAAGCACAACCGCAGATTTGAGAACTGGAAATTTGGCCCACATGGCGGATTATGCCTTACGTATCCTCAAAAGGGACACACGCATAACTAAAATGATGAATGATGACGATTACTGGTTGGCCTGCCTCCTTGATCCTCGCTATAAAGGCAAATTGCAAAATATAATGCCACATGAGAACTTGGAACTAATATTAGCAACCAAACAATCAACTCTTGTTGACCGTTTGCTTCTGGCATTCCCTGCACACAGCGCCCGTGATCGTTCTCACACGAGCTGCAGGGGCCAGCAGACCAGAGGAGTTAGAGGGGCAGAAATCAGAAGTGGCGTTGGCCAGAGGGGTTTTCTGACCAGGTTGTGGAGTGATTTTGCTATGACCGCAGACAGGACAGGTACTGCAGCATCAATTCAAAGTGACAGGAGACAACATTTGTCCAGTATGGTTACAAACTATTTTTCATCCCTTATCGATGTTCTCCCTCAACCGTCATTCCCATTTGATTACTGGGCATCAAAATTAGACACCTGGCCAGAATTGGCAGAATATGCATTGCAGGAGCTTGCTTGCCCGGCAGCTAGTGTCCTATCAGAAAGAGTATTCAGTGCTGCAGGTTCAATACTAACAGAAAAAAGGACTCGTCTGGCTACCCAAAATGTAGATGATCTAACCTTCATTAAAATGAACCACAACTGGATTTCGAAATCTTTTGCCCCACCTTGCCCGGCTGACACCTAGCTTTCCTATGAAAAGGTCTTGCCTGTGGACTATTCTGAATGCCTTTTCCAATCTCGTAATTTTCTGCACCTGATTGTCCAGCATACGACATGTTTACACCTCACTAAATGTCCAAACTCCCCACACGGGGCCGTGGTATCGACACTTGGCGACAGCACCCGTGAGAGTGCAGTTTGTCTGAAGAGGTGGGTGAGCCCGCTTTTGGTCAACGGCACTGCCACTGGGTCCCTCCTAGTACAATAAAGTGTCTCTGGCGGTGGTGGTGCGCACCCAACGTCAGACACACCGTTGTAATATGAGGGGCCCTGGGCCTGTACCGCCGGCCACAAGACAGTTTCCCCCCACCCCAGCTCAAACAGTGCTCTACCACTTGCAAAATTATCTCACAGCTCCACCAATGTTTAGTCTATGCGCTGACATCCTTCAATGCCTGCCACTGACAATACCATTGTATTGACATTTTTGTTATGTTAGGCCTTCGATGCCTGTCTGTGGTCACTCCTTCCACTAGGCCTCCACTGACCACACCACTGCTGCCCGTGTACCCCTGGAACCAATTTAAAATTGCCTACAGCCATGTGTTATTATTTTAGGCCTTCGATGCCTGTCTGCGGTGACTCCTTCCACTAGGCCTCCACTGACCACACCACTGCTGCCCGTGTACCCCTGGAACCAATTTAAAATTGCCTACAGCCATGTGTTATTATTTTAGGCCTCCGATGCCTGTCTGCGGTTACTCCTTCCACTAGGCCTCCACTGACCACACCACTGCTGCCCGTGTACCCCTGTAACCAATTTAAAATTGCCTTCAGCCATGTGTTATTATTTTAGGCCTTCGATGCCTGTCTGCGGTGACTCCTTCCACTAGGCCTCCACTGACCACACCACTGCTGCCCGTGTACCCCTGGAACCAATTTAAAATTGCCTACAGCCATGTGTTATTATTTTAGGCCTTCAATGCCTGTCTGCGGTTACTCCTTCCACTAGGCCTCCACTGACCACACCACTGCTGCCCGTGTACCCCTGGAACCAATTTAAAATTGCCTACAGCCATGTGTTATTATTTTAGGCCTTCGATGCCTGTCTGCGGTGACTCCTTCCACTAGGCCTCCACTGACCACACCACTGCTGCCCGTGTACCCCTGGAACCAATTTAAAATTGCCTACAGCCATGTGTTATTATTTTAGGCCTTCGATGCCTGTCTGCGGTCACTCCTTCCACTAGGCCTCCACTGACCACACCACTGCTGCCCGTGTACCCCTGTAACCAATTTAAAATTGCCTACAGCCATGTGTTATTATTTTAGGCCTTCGATGCCTGTCTGTGGTCACTCCTTCCACTAGGCCTCCACTGACCACACCACTGCTGCCCGTGTACCCCTGGAACCAATTTAAAATTGCCTACAGCCATGTGTTATTATTTTAGGCCTTCGATGCCTGTCTGCGGTCACTCCTTCCACTAGGCCTCCACTGACCACACCACTGCTGCCCGTGTACCCCTGGAACCAATTTAAAATTGCCTACAGCCATGTGTTATTATTTTAGGCCTTCGATGCCTGTCTGCGGTTAATCCTTCCACTAGGCCTCCACTGACCACACCACTGCTGCCCGTGTACCCCTGTAACCAATTTAAAATTGCCTACAGCCATGTGTTATTATTTTAGGCCTTCGATGCCTGTCTGCGGTGACTCCTTCCACTAGGCCTCCACTGACCACACCACTGCTGCCCATGTACCCCTGTAACCAATTTAAAATTGCCTACAGCCATGTGTTATTATTTTAGGCCTTCGATGCCTGTCTGCGGTGACTCCTTCCACTAGGCCTCCACTGACCACACCACTGCTGCCCGTGTACCCCTGGAACCAATTTAAAATTGCCTACAGCCATGTGTTATTATTTTAGGCCTTCGATGCCTGTCTGCGGTCACTCCTTCCACTAGGCCTCCACTGACCACACCACTGCTGCCCGTGTACCCCTGTAACCAATTTAAAATTGCCTACAGCCATGTGTTATTATTTTAGGCCTTCGATGCCTGAATGTGGTCACTCCTTCCACTAGGCCTCCACTGACCACACCACTGCTGCCCGTGTACCCCTGGAACCAATTTAAAATTGCCTACAGCCATGTGTTATTATTTTAGGCCTTCGATGCCTGTCTGCGGTCACTCCTTCCACTAGGCCTCCACTGACCACACCACTGCTGCCCGTGTACCCCTGTAACCAATTTAAAATTGCCTACAGCCATGTGTTATTATTTTAGGCCTTCGATGCCTGTCTGCGGTCACTCCTTCCACTAGGCCTCCACTGACCACACCACTGCTGCCCGTGTACCCCTGGAACCAACATCAGAAAATATAAAAATAAGTATTTTGCTTATAAAAAAGAAAATACTGGAGAGATATCAAATGCAGACATTTTAACATTAAAAACAAACACATACAACAAAAATCTGGTACAGTACTAAAAATGGCCACCAGCTACAATAACTTTCTCCTGCAAGTAGTTAACTGAAAGGTTTTTTCAATTTTAAACACAGATATGGCATCCACCGAGTGTTGTCCTGTCGCGTCTTCTTTATATTATTGCCAAGAAGATGCAAAACAATGAAAATAATAAAATCATTATTTACCAAAAAAATAGAGTAAGTCAAAACCACATTGCAAATAAACATTCATTACAAATAAAGAAGCAGGGCGCGTCCGAGGGTGAGTATATACCTAATAAGAATATAATCACCCTCGGACGCGCCCTGCTTCTTTCCGACAGCCTTCCTTCCTAAGAATCAGCCCTTCCGTGGTGTAGAGAGAGGGTTTGTTACACTCCAAGGTGTTCCCCAGGTTGCCTTTCCTGAGCTTCGATCTTCCGGCTCTCGTTTAGTAGTTGTTGGAAACTACGCTGCATTGGGCCTACAAATTGGGTATGGGGTGTAGAGAGATGGTGTGTTCCACTCCAAGGTGTTCCCCAGGTTGCCTTTCCTGAGCTTCGATCTTCCGGCTCTCGTTTAGTAGTTGTTGGAAACTACGCTGCATTAGGCCTACAAATTGGGTATGGGGTGTAGAGAGATGGTGTGTTCCACTGTAGAGAGATGGTGTGTTCCACTCCAAGGTGTTCCCCAGGTTTCCTCTCCATTGCTTCGATCTTTCGGCTCTCGTTTAGTAGTTGTTGGAAACTACGCTGCATTAGGCCTACAAATTGGGTATGGGGTGTAGAGAGATGGTGTGTTACACTCCAAGGTGTTCCCCAGGTTTCCTCTCCATTGCTTCGATCTTCCGGCTCTCGTTTAGTAGTTGTTGGAAACTACGCTGCATTAGGCCTACAAATTGGGTATGGGGTGTAGAGAGATGGTGTGTTACACTCCAAGGTGTTCCCCAGGTTTCCTCTCTATTGCTTCGATCTTCCGGCTCTCGTTTAGTAGTTGTTGGAAACTACGCTGCATTGGGCCTACAAATTGGGTATGGGGTGTAGAGAGATGGTGTGTTCCACTCCAAGGTGTTCTCCAGGTTGCCTTTCCTGAGCTTCGATCTTCCAGCTCTCGTTTAGTAGTTGTTGGAAACTACGCTGCATTAGGCCTACAAATTGGGTATGGGGTGTAGAGAGATGGTGTGTTACACTCCAAGGTGTTCCCCAGGTTTCCTCTCCATTGCTTCGATCTTCCGGCTCTCGTTTAGTAGTTGTTGGAAACTACGCTGCATTAGGCCTACAAATTGGGTATGGGGTGTAGAGAGATGGTGTGTTACACTCCAAGGTGTTCCCCAGGTTTCCTCTCCATTGCTTCGATCTTCCGGCTCTCGTTTAGTAGTTGTTGGAAACTACGCTGCATTGGGCCTACAAATTGGGTATGGGGTGTAGAGAGATGGTGTGTTACACTCCAAGGTGTTCCCCAGGTTTCCTCTCCATTGCTTCGATCTTCCGGCTCTCGTTTAGTAGTTGTTGGAAAATACGCTGCATTGGGCCTACAAATTGGGTATGGGGTGTAGAGAGATGGTGTGTTCCACTCCAAGGTGTTCTCCAGGTTGCCTTTCCTGAGCTTCGATCTTCCGGCTCTCGTTTAGTAGTTGTTGGAAACTACGCTGCATTAGGCCTACAAATTGGGTATGGGGTGTAGAGAGATGGTGTGTTACACTCCAAGGTGTTCCCCAGGTTTCCTCTCCATTGCTTCGATCTTCCGGCTCTCGTTTAGTAGTTGTTGGAAGCTACGCTGCATTAGGCCTACAAATTGGGTATGGGGTGTAGAGAGATGGTGTGTTCCACTGTAGAGAGATGGTGTGTTCCACTCCAAGGTGTTCCCCAGGTTTCCTCGCCAATGCTTCGATCATCATGCTCTCGTTTAGTAGTTGTTGGAAACTACGCTGCATTAGGCCTACAAATTGGGTATGGGGTGTAGAGAGATGGTGTGTTCCACTCCAAGGTGTTCTCCAGGTTGCCTTTCCTGAACTTCTATCTTCAGGCTCTCATTAAATTGTGGTTAAACGGAACAACTGCATTTGGCGTACTAGTTGGTTTGGGGCCTACTATCGGTGTCTGCCGCTCCTTGCTGTTCTCCTGGTTTCCTGTCCTGAAATTCCGTTTTCAGGCGCTCGTTAAGTAGTTGTTAATGTTAGACTGCATTTGGCCTACTGGGTTGGGTTGGGGCCTACTATCGGTGTCTGCCACTCCTTGCTGTTCTCCTCCACTGAACAAAGCTGTGCCGCCTGTTTACTACTGTTGCCAATTTTGAACTGCATTTCGACTACTTACTGATTTGGGCCTACTCTCTGTGTCAGCCTCTCATTCCAGTTGTCCTCCACTGCAATGCCCCCTGATTAGTCCTGTGTTACCAATTTTGAACTGCATTTAGCCCACTTTATTCTTTTGGCCTATATCTGTGTTTCCTCCTCATCCTGCCCATTGCCCAGCCAGTGATAGATGAGTCTGCTGGTACATTGACCCATAACGCAACATTTCCCGTGCACGCTACACTGCAAGATTGTGACCCTGCTGAAAGTCAGGTCCCCCTTCCCGCATACCATACCACCTTACACGGGGACAAACAGGAAGGTGCAGATGAAAGTGCAGGTTCCTTCATCAGGTGGGGGGAGGAATACTAGTTGGCGACGTCACTGGCACAGGGCCTCTCATGGTACGCAAAAGTGTTGCTGCCGGTGGGAGGCTCCCCCGCCGCGCAAACACACCGCTGTACTTTGAGGGGCCCTGTGCCAGTGCCAATGCCAACGAGTGGGCCCCCCCTGCTTGCTCAGGTTCACAGCACTTGCAAAGTTGAAATACTTACCTCTCCCTGCTCCACTGCCGTGACGTGGTCCAGATTTCCTGGGCCCACTAATTACTTGAACCAGCCCTACCCACCACAACTTTAGCCAAATGACCCCCAATTTCAAATGCCTTCCAATTATTATAAGGTAAATTACGCTTGACAAGCTTCATTAAGAAGAATGGATGGTTTTGACATTAAAATGGGCACTCTAGGTGTTTTCCTGGCCCCCACTCACTGCCGACTATGCTGCCCCATTGACTTGCATTGGGTTTCGTGTTTCGGTCGATCCCGACTTTACGTCATAATCGGGCGATTTCACTCGACCCGACTTTTGAGATAGTCGGGTTTCGCGAAACCCGGCTCGACTCTAAAAAGGTCAAGGTCGCTCAACTCTAATGGCCAGAGCTAAGACAGTATGCATTGGAGGTGCTGGCTTGCCCTGCGGCTAGTGTCTTATCGGAACGTGTCTTTAGTGCCGCAGGTGGTGTACTAACAGACCGTCGCATGCGACTATCCTCCAATAACGTTGACCGGCTTACTTTCCTGAAAATGAACCAGGCCTGGATCTCGCAGGAATTTGCCACTCCTCTGCCTGATTAAGTAATTGGGTGTCATCCAGGTCTCCTGCTGTGTTCATCTTTCTACCACCTGAACTGCTATTCCTGGGCTCCAACACCGCCAGTTGCGGCTCAGAAGTGCAGGCTGCACAGTAAAAACATACGACCCAGTGTTATTGGGTTTCAGTAACGTCAGCTGATCCCCAGCTGTGTAGCCGGCAATGTGTCCTGCGACCGCCACGCTGGCACAACAACCTAAATGTAAGGGAACCTGTCCCCCCCCCCCCGTCGTTTGTTACTGAAAGAGCCATCTTGTGCAGCAGTAATGCTGCACAAGGAAAAGGTAGCTCTTTTAGTTTAGCTCCTTGCACACGCAGAACTTAACACTTATAAAATGTGTTCACTGATACCGTTATACCGTCCCGGAGCTGGGACTTTCCTTCGTAATGTGACGCAGCACAGCCGTCATTCCTACCCCCTTGGTGCCATGCGCTGCCTTCTCACCGTTGTTTTAAGCTGTCACGGAGCCTGCGCTGTTCTGTTATCCCTTGGCCATGCCCTATTTGCACTGCCTGTCTTCTGACATAATTTGGTGTCAGGCTGGCTGCGCCTGTGCGGCCGCGCTGCCCGAGATCCCGCCTCGCAGTGTCTTCTGATTGAATCACACTGCGGGCCTGGGATCCATGGGCATGCGCAGTGCATATCTTCCCCTTGGGCTCTCGCTCATCTCCCTCCGCCTTCTTTAGACTGTGCGCCGTCAGCTGATCCCTAATAGCATGCCACGGCCGTGACACCGCACAGTCTGAAGAAGAGGGAAGGAGGGGAGTGAGAGTCGAGGATATGTACTGTGCATGCCCATGGATCCAAGCCCCGCATTGGGATTACGTTAGACGACACTGCGAGGTGGGATCTGGAGCAGCGTGGACGCACAGGCACTTACAGCCTGACACCAAATTATGTCAGAAGACAGGCAGCGCTAATTGGGCATGGCCAAGGGATAACAGAACAGCGCAGGCTCCGTGACAGCTTAAAACAACGCTGAGGAGGCAGCGCACGGCACCAAGGGGATAGGAATGACAGCTGTGCTGTGTCCCATTACGAAGGAAATTCGCACCTCCGGGACGGTTTTACGGTATAAGGGGACACATTTTTAGTGTTTACTTCTGTGTTTGCAAGGAGCATAATTAAAAGAGCAACCTTTTCCTTTAGCATCCTTAGTGCTGCACAAGATGGCTCTTTCAGCTACAAACGTCTTGGGGGGGGGGTTAAAGGTTCGGCCTACACTCTGTTCCTCTGCTCCTCCTGCTGTCCCTGGGCTCTAACACCGCCAGTTGGTGCCTGGAAGTGCTGTCTGCACAGTCAACAGTCGCTCCTCTGTTATTGGGGTTCAGTAACGTCAGCTGATCCCCAGCTGTGTGTGCTGCAATACCTCCAATCTGCTCCTCCTGCTGTCCCTGGGCTCTAACACCGTCAGTTGGTGCCTGGAAGTGCTGTCTGCACAGTCAACAGTCGCTCCTCTGTTATTGGGGTTCAGTAACGTCAGCTGATCCCCAGCTGTGTGTGCTGCAATACCTCCAATCTGCTCCTCCTGCTGTCCCTGGGCTCTAACACCGCCAGTTGGTGCCTGGAAGTGCTGTCTGTACAGTCAACAGTCGCTCCTCTGTTATTGGGGTTCAGTAATGTCAGCTGATCCCCAGCTGTGTATCCGGCAACGTGTCATGCGACCACCACGCTGGCACAACTAAAATGTAAGGGAACCTGTCCCCCCCCCCCCTAGGCGTTTGTTACTGAAAGAGCCACCTTGTGCAGCACTAATACTGCACAAGGAAAAGGTCGCTCTTGAAATTATGCTCCTTGCAAACGCTGAACTACACACTCATGTAATGTGTCCCCTCACACCGTCCAACCGTCCCGGAGGTGGGACATTCCTTTGTAATGTGACGCAGCACAGCCGTCATTGCTACCCCCTTGGCACCGTGCGCTGCCTCCTTAGCGTTGTTTGATTCCGTCATGGACCCTGCGCTGTTATGTTATCCCTTGGCCATGCACAGTTTGCGCTGCCCGTCCTCTGACATCATTTGTTGTCGTCCTGGCTGCGCCTGTGCGTCCACGCTGCCCGAAATCCCACCTCGCAGTGTCGTCTAATGTGATCCCACAGTGGGCCTGGTATCCATGGCCATGCGCAGTGCATATACTAGCCTCTCACTCCCCTTCTTCACCCTTCTTAAGACTAGGCGGCGTCAGCTGATCCCTAATAGCATGCCACGGCCGTGACGCCGCACAGTCTGAAGAAGCAGGAAGGAGTTGAGTGAGAGGCGATGATATGCACTGCGCATGCCCATGGATCCCTGGCCCGCAGTGGGATTACATTAGATGACACTACGAGGTTGGATCTCGGGCAGCTTGGACGCACAGGCACTGCCAGCCTGATACCTAAATGATGTCAGAAGACGGGCACCGCTAACTGTGCATGGCCAAGGGATAACATTACAGCGCGGGCTCCGTGACAGAACCAAACAACGTTGAGGAGGTGGCGCACGGCACCAAGGGGGTTGGAATGACGGCTGTGCTGTGTCACATTACAAAGGAAAGTCCCACTTCCGGGACGGTTTGACGGTGTGAGGGGACACATTATATGAGTGTGTACTTCAGCGTTTGCAAGGAGCATAATTTTTGGAGCCACCATTTTCCATGTGCAGTATTACTGCTGTACAAGATGGCTCTTTCAGCAACAAATGCCTGGGGGGGGGGGTTAAAGGTTCCCTTTCAACTTGCTCCACTGCAGGCTTCGGCCTACACTCTGCTCCTCTTTGATTCCCTGGGTTTCAACACTGTCAGTTGCCACCTGGAAGTGTTGCCTACACAGAAAAAAACACTAGCTGATGTGTCAGTGGGGTTCAGCACCGACAGCTGTTCCCCTGCTGTGTAGTCGACAACGTGTCCAGCACAAGCCACGCTCGCACAACAGAACAAAAGCTGCCACCAGTGCAGGCTTCGGCCTACACTCTGCTCCTCTCCTCCTGCTGCTGCCCCTGGGCTCAAACACCGCTAGTTTTGGCCCGGAAGTGCTAGCTGCACAGAGAACAACACCAGCCAATGTGTTAGTGGGGTTCAGCAATGCCAGCTGTTCCCCTGCTGTGTAGCCGGCATCGTGTCCAGCACAAGCCACGCAGGCACAACAGACCAAAAGCTGCCACCAGTGCAGGCTTCGGCCTACACTTTGCTCCTCTCCTCCTCCTGCTGACCCTGGGCTCTAACACCGCCAGTTTTTGCCCGGACGTGCTAGCTGCACAGAGAAAAACACCAGTCAATGTGTCAGTGGGGTTCAGCACCGTCAGCTGTTCCCCTGCTGTGTAGCTGGCAACGTGTCCTGCAAACGCCATGCAGGCACCTGAACTGAAATTAAAGGGAACCAGCCCGCACCCCCGCAGGTGTTTCTATGTATAACAGCCACCTTGTACAGCAGTACTGCTGCATTTGTACAAGGTGTCTGACTTTTTCTCCTTGCCCACGTTTAATTAAACACTTACTAAATGTGTCTCATTGAGACCATTCCACTGTCCCTGAGGTGTGACTTTCCTTTCTAATGATACGCAGCACCAGCCCTGCTCGAAACAACGCCCCTCGGTGTCTTATTTTTTTGGAAAGCGAGGGTGTGATTGATGGGCATGTGCAGTGCATATGTTTGCCTGTGTTCACTCACCTCCTTCCGCCTTCTTCAGACTAGGTGGCCTCATGGCCGCGGCATGCGATAAGGGATCAGATGAGGCCGCCCAGTCTGAAGCAGGTGTAAGGACATGTGTGAGTGGCAAACATATTTACTGCACAAGGCCACGAATCCCAGCCACGCAGTGTGATTTTTTGAAAACACATTGTGGGTCTGGGATTCATGTCCATCGCTAACCGCAACGGCCGACATGAAATGAGGTCAGAAGACAGGAAGCGCTCACAGCGCATGGCCAAGGGATAACAATAGTGCAGTCTCCTGTACAGCAAATAACAACGCTCAGGAAGCTGCGCCCATGCACCAAGGTGTTATTTTGGACACCTGTGCTGCGTCTCCTTAAAAAGACAAGTCACGCCTCCACTACTGTTTGACAGTATAATGGGCTAAATAGTGTACGTGTTTTATTCAGCGTGTGCAAGGAGCAAAATTAATAGAGCAACCTTTGACTTGTGCAGCATTAATGCTGCACAAGGTGTGGCTCTTGTACCTTGCTACACCTGAGGGGGGGTTAAAGGTTACCTTTAAAATTGGTTCAACTAGGTTTCGGCCTACACTCTGCTCCACTCCTCCTCCTGCTGACCCTGGGCTCTAACACCGCTAGTTTTTGCCCGGAAGTGCTAGCTGCACAGAGAAAAACACCCGCCATTGTGTTAGTGGGGTTCAGCACCTCCAGCTGTTCCCCTGCTGTGTAGCCGGCATCGTGTCCAGCACAAGCCACGCTGGCACAACTGACCAAAAGCTGCCACCAGTGCAGGCTTCGGCCTACACTCTGCTACTCTCCTCCTCCTGCTGACCCTGGGCTCAAACACCGCCAGTTTTTGCCAAGACATGCTAGCTGCACAGAGAAGAACACCAGCCAATGTGTTAGTGGGGTTCAGCACCGCCAGCTGTTCCCCTGCTGTGTAGCCGGCAACGTGACCTGCAAACGCCACGCAGGCACATGAACTGAAATTGAAGGGAGCCTGCCCCCCACCCCCAGGTGTTTCTATGTATAACAGCCACCTTGTACAGCAGTAATGCTGCATTTGTACAAGGTGGCTGACTTTTTCTACTTGCCCACGTGGAACTCAACACGTACTAAATGTGTCTCATTGAGACCATTCCACTGTCCCTGAGGTGTGACTTTCCTTTTTAATGACACGCATCACCCCCATTGTTAGCGCTGCCCGACTTCTGACATCATTGGTTGGCTGGCTGTGCCTGTGCGTCCGCCCTGCCCGACACAATGCCCCTCGTTGTCTCATATATTATGACTGCGAGGGTGTGATTGATGGGCACGAGCAGTGCATATCTTCGCCTGTCTTCACTCCCCTCCTTCCGCCTTCTTCAGACTGTGCGGCCTCATGGCCGTGGCAGGCGATAAGGGATCAGCTGAGGCCGCCCAGCCTGAAGCAGGTGTAAGGAAATGTGTGAGCGGCGAACATATTTACTGCACAAGGCCACGAATCCCAGCACCGCAGTGTGACTTTATGAAAAGGCACTGTGGTTCTGGGATTTATGGCCATCGTTAACCGCACCGGCCAACATGAAATGAGGTCATAAGACGGCCTGCACTAACAGGGTATTGCCAAGGGATAACAAAAGAGCGCAGTCTCCTGTACTGCAAATAACAACGGTAAGGAATCTGCGCCCAGCACCTAGGTGTAAATTTTGACACCTGTGCTGCGTCTTCTTAAAAAGAAAAGTCACGCCTCCACTACTGTTTGACAGTATAATGGGCTAAATAGTGTACGTGTTTTATTCAGCGTGTGCAAGGAGCAAAATTAAGAGAGCAACCTTTGACTTGTGCAGCATTAATGCTGTTCAAGGTGTGGCTCTTGTACCTTGCAACACCTGAGGGGGGGTTAAAGGTTACCTTTGAAATTGGTTCAACTAGGCTTCGGCCTACACTCTGCTCCTCTCCTCCTCCTGCTGACCCTGGGCTCTAACACCGCTAGTTTTTGCCCTGAAGTGCTAGCTGCACAGAGAAAAACACCAGCCAATGTCTTAGTGGGGTTCAGCACCGCCAGCTGTTCCCCTGCTGTGTAGCCGGCATCGTGTCCAGCACAAGCCACGCTGGCACAACCGACCAAAAGCTGCCACCAGTGCAGGCTTCGGCCTACACTCTGCTACTCTCCTCCTGCTGTTGCCCCTGGGCTCAAACATCGCTAGTTTTGGCCCGGAAGTGCTAGCTGCACAGAGAAAAACACCAGCCAATGTGTTAGTGGGGTTCAGCACCGCCAGCTGTTCCCCTGCTGTGTAGCCGGCAACGTGACCTGCAAATGCCATGCAGGCACATGAACTGAAATTGAAGGAAGCCTGCCCCCAACACCCAGGTGTTTCTATGTATAACAGCCACCTTGTACAGCAGTACTGCTGCATTTGTTCAAGGTGGCTGACTTTTCCTACTTGCCCACGTGGAACTCAACACGTACAAAATGTGTCTCATTGAGACCATTCCACTGTCCCTGAGGTGTGACTTTCCTTTCTAATGATACGCAGCACCAGACTTGGTAGCGCTTCCCGTCTTTTGACATCATTGGTTAGCTGGCTGCGCCTGTGCGTCCGCCCTGCTCCAAACAACGCCCCTCGGTTTCTTATTTATTTTGTCAGCGAGGGTGTGGTTTATGGGCACGAGCAGTGCATATGTTCGCCTGTCGTCACTCATCTCCTTCCGCCTTCTTCAGACTGTGCAGCCCCATGGCCGCGGCATGCGAGAAGGGATCAGCAGAGGCTGCCCAGTCTGAAGCAGGTGTAAGGACGTGTGTGAGCGGCAAAAATATTTACTGCTCAAGGCCACGAATCCCAGCACCGCAGTGTGACTTTATGAAAAGGCACTCTGGGTCTGGGATTTATGGCCATTGTTAACCGCACCGGCCAACATGAAATGAGGTCATAAGACGGGCAGCGCTAACAGGGCATTGCCAAGGGATAACACAAGAGCGCAGACTCCTGTACAGCAAATAACAACGCTCAGGAAGCTGAGCCAAGCACCAAGTCGTTATTTGGGACACCTGTGCTGCGTCTCCTTAAAAAGCCAAGTCACGCATCCACTACAGTTTGACTGTAGAATGGGCTAAATTGTGTACGTCTTTCATTCAGCGTGTGCAAGTAGACAAATTAATAGAGCAACCTTTCACTTGTGCAGCATTAATACTGCACAAGGTGTGTCTCTTGTACTTTGTAACACCTGAGGGGGGGTTAAAGGTTTCCTTTGAAATTGGTTTAACTATGCTTCGGCCTACACTCTGCTCCTCTCCTCCTCCTCCTGCTTCACCACGGGCTCTAACATCGCTAGTTTTTGCCCGCAAGTGCTAGCTGCACAGAGAAAAACACCCGCCATTGTGTTAGTGGGGTTCAGCAACGCCAGCTGTTCCCCCACTGTGTAGCCGGCAAAGTGTCCTGCAAACGCAACGCAGACACAAAGCTGTCTCCAGTGCAGGCTTCGGCCTACACTCTGCTCCCCCTGCTTACCCTTTGCTCCAACACCGCTAGTTGGGGCTCTAGGAATACAATCTTTAATAGGCAACGCATCTGGGTTCCAGCACCGCCAGCTGGTTTTCGGCAGTGTTTTTGTCACAGGTAGTCCCTCGTGCCAAACCTGGTTTCAGCACCGTCAGCTGTTTCCGGGTTGTGTCAAGCTCGCTGAGACGCCTATGCTTGCCCCGTCGTGTTGTGGTCGGGTTAGCCAACTCCAGGGTGCCTCCAGTTTAGGAGCTTCCTATGTGGGCTGCATGAATTGGTAGTCAAGGCTGGTTCTGTAGTGCCAGTAGGCCAAGCTCCCCCTGTAGGACTGTTGGGGTTCGGTAACTGCGGCTGCCTCGCGGCCTAGCTGTTCTCTCCTCTCCTGTGGACCTTCGGGTCCACCACCTGGTTCCAGCACCGTCAGCTGGTTCCGGGCCGAGCCTTTGGCTTAGGTGCCTCCTCCTGGGTATCCGAGTTCCGCCAACGTCAGGCGGTCCTTGGTAGTGCTTTTAAGCGCAGGCACCTACAGCTTAGTAACCGGGTTCTAGCACCGTCAGCTGGTCCTCGGTCGTGCCATTGGCTCTTGCACACTGGGGCAACGCATCCGGGTTCCAGCACCGCCAGCTGGTTCTCGGCAGCGTTTTTGTCACAGGTACTCCCTCGTGCCAAACCTGGTTTCAGCACCGTCAGCTGTTTCCGGGTTGTGTCAAGCTCGCTGAGACGCCTATGCTTGCCCCGTCGTGTTGTGGTCGGGTTAGCCAACTCCAGGGTGCCTCCAGTTTAGGAGCTTCCTATGTGGGCTGCGTGAATTGGTAGTCAAGGCTGGTTCTGTAGTGCCAGTAGGCCAAGCTCCCCCTGTAGGACTGTTGGGGTTCGGTAACTGCGGCTGCCTCGCGGCCTAGCTGTTCTCTCCTCTCCTGTGGACCTTCGGGTCCACCACCTGGTTCCAGCACCGTCAGCTGGTTCCGGGCCGAGCCTTTGGCTTAGGTGCCTCCTCCTGGGTATCCGAGTTCCGCCAACGTCAGGCGGTCCTTGGTAGTGCTTTTAAGCGCAGGCACCTACAGCTTAGTAACTGGGTTCCAGCACCGTCAGCTGGTCCTCGGTCGTGCCATTGGCTCTTGCACACTGGGGCAACGCATCCGGGTTCCAGCACCGCCAGCTGGTTCTCGGCAGTGTTTTTGTCACAGGTACTCCCTCGTGCCCAGCCTGGTTCCAGCACCGTCAGCTGTTTCCGGGTACTGTCAAACTCACTGAGACACCTATGCGTTGCCCCGTCGTGTTGCGGTCGAGTTAGCCAACTCCAGGGTGCCTCCAGTATAGGAGCTTCCTATGTGGGCCTTCGGGTCCACCACCTGGTTCCAGCACCGTCAGCTGGTTCCGGGCCGAGCTTTTGGCTTAGGTGCCTCTTCCTGGGTATCCGAGTTCCGCCAATGCCAGGCGGTCCTTGGTAGTGCTTTTAAGCACCGTCAGCTGGTTCTCAGCAGTGTCTTTTGCTCTTGTACGTTCTGCTCCCCATCCTGGTTCCAGTACCGTCAGCTGGTTCTGGGCAGAGCCTTTGGCTTAGGTGCCTCCTTCTGGGTATCCAAGTTCCACCAACGTCAGGTGGTCCTTGGTAGTGCTTTCAGGCACGGGTACCTCCTGCTTAGTAACCGGGTTCCAGTAACGTCAGCTGGTCCTCGGTAGTTCCATTGGCTCTTGGACCTTCGGCTACCCATCCGGGTTCCAGTACCGTCAGCTGGTTCTCGGCAGTGTCTTTTGCTCTTGTACCTTCTGCTCCCCATTCTGGTTCAGTACCGTCAGCTGGTTCCGGGCAGAGCCTTTGGCTTAGGTGCCTCCTTCTGGGTATCCGAGTTCCGCCAACGTCAGGCGGTCCTTGGTAGTGCTTTTTAGCACGGGTACCTCCTGCTTAGTAACCGGGTTCCAGTAACGTCAGCTGGTCCTCGGTAGTTCCATAGGCTCTTGAACCTTCGGGTAGCCATCCGAGTTCCAGTTCCATCAGCTGGTTCTTGGCATTTTCTCAGCCTTCTTGTACCTTCTGTTACATTTCCAAGTTGAAGACCCTAACGTCGACGACACGGAAGACCACCCCGATGACGACGACGACGACGGCGGAGACGACGACACTGGAGACGACGACCCTGGAGACAACGACATGGAAGACCGAGAAGCAGAAGAACAAGAGGCTGCAGAACAAAGAGCAGAAGAACATTAAGCATAACACTTAATATCAGAGCAAAAGATATTATCTAAATTATATGCAGAAGAAGACTAAGCAGTGTATGGGGGTGAGTCCGTTCCTCCTCGTGGTGCCCCTGGATAAAGCCTGATGCTGCAGGCCAAACTGAACGCGGACAAATGTAACTTTTGTGACTGGCAGAACGGAAGGTGTAATCTTCCAACTTTTATAGATAACAACTATGGGAATGCCTGTCACAAATGAGAATATGATGAAGAAGTAGAATAGGAAGAATAATAACAGTTGAATAAAATGAATATGTAGAATAGGAAGAATAATAATAGTTGAATAAAATGAATATGAAGAATGTAATAAAAAAAAAAAAGGTAAAGGATGAAGAAGAAGATGAATAAGGTGAAGAAGAAGTTGATGTCAAAGATGCTGATGATGATGAAGATGAAAGTGTGGGAAAAGTTAAAAAAAAAAGAAGGGGAAGGGCATGGAATAGTGAAACATCAATATCGGACAAAATAAAAAAAAAATTTACATAGTCAATATCTTTGTCACTCCGAACGTCTTTAAAAAAAAAAAAAAACATGCTATTCTATTTGATTGGGCTAAACCTCTACGACTTTAATGTCTCCGCCATCTCCCCAAATACATCCTGCATTATTCTTAGTTGTTTTCCTTCATGTAGAATGAACCTACAAGGAAAGAAAGGGTTTATTTTAATTCCGATATTTTGGTCCCATTGACTTGCATTGGGATCGGGTATCGGTATCGGCTATATCCGATATTTTTTGAATATCGGCCGATCCTATCCGATACCGATACTTTCCGATATCGGAAGGTATCGCTCAACACTACTGATCAGTACTTGATTGCTCTATTTTTGGCAGTTTTTTCTTTTCTTGTGTGTCCTTCAGCGGCCCAGTGCTGATCAGTGACACAAATCACTAATCAATGAAAGTGCTCACTGTTTTCCAGGACATTTTTTGACCCTGTCCATTTTTTTCCCCACCTCCCATTTGCACCACCTTGGTGCTTGCATCCTGCAGCCGAGCATTGATCAGTGATGCAAATCACTGGTTCGCACTCATCCTTGCTGTTTTCCACAACTTTCTTTTTCACCGACTATTCTCTCCACCATTGCATCACTCCATGTATGCATCCTACAGCTGCCGAGCCGCTGATCAGACGCAAATCACTGAATAGCACCAGTGCTCGTTTATTTCAAGAACTTCTTTTTTCTATTTTTTTAGCCCCTTTTTGCACCACATCCGTGGGTCTGTCCTACATCTTTCGAGCGCTGATCACTGATGCACATCGCTTATCAGACTGCAGTTTTTTATTTTTTTTTATTTAGAAAAAAGATAAAGTTTACATCAAGCACTCACACACATGCACACACAGGAATAAAGTTTGGTACTCATACAGTACAGACCAAAGGTTTGGACACACCTTCTCATTTAAAGATTGTTCTGTATTTTCATGACTATGAAAATTATAGATTCACACTGAAGGCATCAAAACTATGAATTAACACATGTGGAATTATATACTTAACAAAAAAGTGTGAAACAACTGAAATTATGTCTTATATTCTAGGTTCTTCAAAGTAGCCACCTTTTGCTTTGATGACTGCTTTGCACACTCTTGGCATTCTCTTGATGAGCTTCACGAGGTAGTCACCGGGAATGGTCTTCCAACAATCTTGAAGGAGTTTGTCTGGTGCTAGAGCTCTGTGTGGCATTGACCTGGTCTATAATCTTATATATAATTAGCTGTGTATCCCCCAGACTTCTGCACAACACAACTGATGGTCCCAACACCATTTATAAGGCAAGAAATCCCACTTATTAAACCTGACAGGGCACACCTGTGAAGTGAAAACCAGTCCCGTTGACTACCACTTGAAGCTCAACAAGAGAATGCCAAGAATGTGCAAAGCAGTCATCAAAGCAAAAGGTGTCTACTTTGAAGAACCTAAAATATAAGACATAATTTCAGTTGTTTCACACTTTTTTGCTAAGTATATAATACCTAAAAGAAAAAAACACCAGCGCTCCCTTGTGTAAATACTATCCTTAGCAGCTGGAATCAAACAGCCAAGTGCCAAGGCTGCCACATAAATGAACAATAATGAAAGAAATTGATACCGCGCATCAGGATAGGCTTCCAACCAACAAATGTGATGGTGAAATACAGAGAAATTGCCTTCCAGTGAAATGACTACAAAAAGTAAATAACCTGTTTCAGGCTAACCTCCCAATAAACAGATATAATGACAAAGTGAAAGGAAACTCCCTGCCGACACTTATAGATATGTCCAATAGAAATACAGCCTAATCAATGTGGCATAGCGAGTAATATAGATATGCAATGCAGATCAGCACGGCACTATATGATGTACTGTGCCGTAGTTCAGATCGAACTCACCCGGGTCCCAAGATGTAGTGGATGCACAGGGCTCGAAGTACGAGGACCGCTGTCAGGTTGCCTGGTGGGGCTCCTGCCAGGCGGGAAATGGGTGATGGAGTAGGGCTGTCTGCAGCCGCAGCAGAACGGTGTGGCGGTAGTTGGCGTAGAGCCAGGGAAAAAATGGCCGACAAAAGCGCTCAGAGCGTGATGTTACAAGAGCTACAGAAGGATGCTTGGGCAAAAAAGTTTCCGACGCGTTTCCAAGGAACCCAGTCCTTCTTTTTCAGGGTTACCTATTGCTTAGAGCACCCAGCCTTATATAACAGCCCATTATATAAGGCACGCACAGAGCCCCAGCAGCCCACACAGAGCCCCAGCAGCCCGCCCAGAGCCCCGGCAGCCCGCAAAGAGCCCTGGCAGGCAGGCACAGACCCCTAGCAGCCTGCACAGAGCCCCGGCAGGCATGCACAGAGCCCCGGCAGCCCGCACAGAGCCCCGGCAGGCACGCACAGACCCCCGGCAGCCAGCACTGAGCCCCGGCAGGCATGCAAATAACATTGTCAGCCCGCACAGAGCCCTGGTAGCCCGCAAAGAGCCCTGGCAGGCAGGCACAGACTCCCAGCAGCCTGCACAGAGCCCCGGCAGGCACGCACAGAGCCCCAGCAGCCCGCACAGAGCCCCGGCAGGCACGCACAGACCCACGGCAGCCCACACAGAGCCCCAGCAGGCACGCACAGACCCCCGGCAGCCCGCACAGAGCCCCGGCAGGCACACACAGAGCCCCGAGAGGCCCGTACAGAGCCCCGGCAGGCACGCATATGCCCCCCACGGTCACACACAGATGCTGCCTTCACAAACAGACATGCAGTCTCTGCCCACGCACCACCCACACTCCATTACAGTGCATCATTGCACTATGGGAACTTCTGATTCCGGTATCCGATATCGCAAATGTATCGGAACTCGGTATCGGAATTCCGGTACAGCGAATATCGGCCGATACTCAATATTTGCAGTATCGGAATGCTCAACACTAGAGACGACTCCCTGGGACGCTAATTGGGCAGCAGCTCAGAAAGTATGAGAGCAGAGCCCAATATGGCAAGAACATTCTGGTGGTCAAGTAGAAGTACAAGAGGGATGTCCTTTCTTTGACTACCATACATGGTGATGGCAGCACCCTCAGCACTGTACAAGGTAGCTCTTTACTCTTCTTTATTCTGCATTTGCCTGTGTAACAGTCATATTTGCCTGAACTTGCCTGTCCAATCTCTATACCAGGCGTACTTACCTGCACTTGCCTCTGCCAACCTGTATACCAGCCATCCCTGACTGCACCTGTCATTGCTTACCTGTCTACCAACCGAGCCCAGCAGCACCTGCCAATCCTGGGTTCCTGCCATACCTGCATGTGGCAGCTAAACTTTCCATTTTTCTGGCGGCCATTCTAGCTTTCTGTCCCTTGGGTCCAGCTGCCATGTGTCCGAAGTTCATCCTGGTGTAGCACCTCATGTTCGTCTGGAGCCAAGTCTCACTCCACCATCAGTGGCTCTAGCAAACTGTCAGTTGTTCCCCTAGTTATGCCCCACCAGACTCTCCTCGTACCACAGCACAGCGGTTCCACTACTTCCATAACCACTTCAAAGGGAACTCTCAGTGCTCTAGACATTTTATTCCAGGTAATTACATATTTTTTTACTTGCTATTCAAGCAAATTTTTTGCTGTAAATAAAATTTGGGGAGAAAATTTGGTAAAGCCGGCAAATTTGAATTTCAAAGGATCCTCTAATCTCTAAAATACATTAATGGCAACAGTCTCCAAGGACTTAAATAGAAGAGATATCTAAAAGTAAATACAAAGGACTGAAATGACTGAAACTATGGGTGTGGGTAAGCTATCAAGAAGATGCTAAGCATACCATTTGACACCCTGTGACCAATCTCTATATGGGGAACCCAACAAGCATGAAATGTTCAAAGTGGCTAACTCCAGAAAAAAATATGACTTTTTGACTAATATCTCAGAAAAGATTATGTGACCACATATGCAATCGTTTTAGTACAGAATGAGGGGAATAAAGTCATCAGAGAAGCTTCATTTTCATTTTAAGATGAAAGTTGAAGCTTTTGTTATGGAACCCAGTGCCCCTTTTAGAGAACTATTCAATAGCTTATAATGGTTTAAACTTCTCCCTGGAGAACAATGAGCCATTTTTCCTCTTTATTAATGCAAAATAGTAGTGGATTTATGTAGAATAAATGAATACTATTATGGCTTGATGTGGACAGAAAAATAATTGTTTCAATTTCTGTAAGTCTAGACTTATTCAACCACTTTATACTTGATTTATAAAGCCGTAAGAGGCCATTCATCATAGCTCCTGAGAGAGACTGAGTTTTTCTAGTTTTATTTTATTCTTTATTTTTTGTAAATTGCAAAATTTATTATTTTTTTGTACAAGGATTCTGGAACTTTTTTTGTATTTCCAGTTGAATGCTTTTTTGCTATGAAGAAAGTAGAATGTAAATGGTTTTATTTAGAATAAAGGGCTAACATTGTATTACTGGGAACAATAAAAATAGATGTGGCAGCTACCAATCTAACAGTCATAAGGTACCTTCACACTGAACAACTTAACAACGATAACGATAGCGATCCGTGACGTTGCAGCGTCCTGGATAGCGATATCGTTGTGTTTGACACGCAGCAGCGACCAGGATCCTGCTGTGACATCGCTGGTCGGAGCTAGAAGGCCAGAACTTTATTTCGTCGCTGGATCACCCGCTGACATCGCTGAATCAGCGTGTGTGACGCCGATCCAGCGATGTCTTCACTTGTAACCAGGGTAAACATCGGGTTACTAAGCATGGCCGCGCTTAGTAACCCAATGTTTACCCTGGTTACCATTGTAAATGTAAAAAAAAAAAACACATACACTCCGGTGCTTGTCACTTCCCCCGACGTCTGCTTCCCTGCACTCCTCCTGCATCCTGTGTCAGCGCCGGCTGGCCATAAAGCAGAGCACAGCGGTGACATCACCGCTCTGCTTTACGGCCGGCGCTTACACAGGATGCAGGAGGAGTGCAGGGAAGCGGACGCCGGGGGACGTGACAGGCACCGGAATGTAAGTATGTGGTTTTTTTTTTACATTTACAATGGTAACCAGGGTAAACATCGGGTTACTAAGCGCGGCCCTGCGCTTAGTAACCCGATGTTTACCCTGGTTACCCGGGGACTTCGGCATCGTTGGTCGCTGGAGAGCTGTCTGTGTGACAGCTCTCCAGAGACCACACAAGGACTTTCTAACGATCACGGCCAGGTCGTATTGCTGGTCATGATCGTTGGAAAGTTGCTGAGTGTGACGGTACCTATAGTATGGTTAATCTGCAATATTTACTTAGCCACACTGCTCAGTGAGATTGAGGCCAATTTTGTCTGTTTTCTGTTGTTTGATGGGGATCTTAGGAAATAAGCCCATCGCTGATTATGCATTTGTTGTGTAATTCACAACATCCTACAATCTTAAACTTCCTTTAAGTGGGATACTATGAGCGTTCAAAAAGGCACTCAAATCAGGATTCAATTCATTCTTGTTCCTCATCGTAAGAACCTTTCAAATGATTTCTCAATGGCACAGCTTTTTGTTCCTTTTGTCCATTGACTGGTCCGTTTTGTTTGGCTTTACTGTTGGTTCTGTTTTGATCAGCTTGACTTTACATTATTTTGAAGGAACTCTTTAGGATGTCCCATGCTTTGCCATTCCCTTTTTCTTTGGGTTTTATTTAGTTTTCCTAATACTAAATCAGTCACTCTTAGGTCCACTGAGTTATCTAGATTACAAACTTTGCCTCATGTTAAATAAGTGCTACCAAACACCTTTTCCATTTTTTCTTGTTTTAATTTTTTTGCTTGTCTCTATGTGGAAGTTATTCTTTCCCCATTTACTCACACAAACTTTTTTTTTCTCGTACAGTGGCACTGGCATTATCAATCAGCCTATTCGGCATTGCTTGCCACTGCAAGAACCCATATTAGACATTGCTTCAAATATTATTTTTCCCCCACTGATGAACCCCTCGAACAGAGGGAGAAATACATTGGGAGGCTATATAACCTTTATGGGTAACTTTTAAACTTTTCAATACTTGGGTACTGCCCTTGTCAGGGGCGCCACTTGAAAAAGGAAATCTATTTCCGAAACGTGCGTTGGGGAATGAATCCTGACATAGGTACCGGGACATTATGACGGGTAAATATACTTTGTAAATATATGACATTGCTGTGCACACTTCTTTGGTGTTTATATGTGTTTGGAGTCGCCCTATTGAACTTTAAATATATAGGGGAGTTGCAAATAGTGGCCACTAGTACCCATATGGGAAATATATCCCATTATGACCACAAGGGGACTCCAACATAATATTGTTTGAATTTGCGCCAAGATGACACTTTATGTATTACAGCAACATATTTCTAAAACCTGCCCCGTATGCACTCCTCCTGCACTGACTGAGCACAGCGGCCGGAAAGCAGAGCGGTGATGTCACCGCTCTGCTTTCCGGCTGACCGACGCTCACAGCCAGTGCAGGAGGAGTGCAGAGCACAGCGCCGGGGACAGACAGCGGTAGGTAAGTATGTAGTGGTTGTTTTTTTTACTTTTACGCTGGTAACCAGGGTAAACATCGGGTTAATAAGCGCGGCCCTGCGCTTAGTAACCCGATGTTTACCGTGGTTACCAGTGAAGACATCGCTGGATCGGTGTCACACACGCCGATCCAGCGATGTCCGCAGGGAGTCCAGCGACGAAATAAAGTTCTGGACTTTCCTCAGCGACCAACGATCTCCCAGCAGGGGCCTGATCATTGGTCGCTGTCACACAGAACGATTTCCTTAATGATATCATTGCTACGTCACAAAAAGCAACGATATCGTTAACGATATCGTTATGTGTGAAGGTACCTTTATTTGTAACCCTTAAATTACTTACTTACCTATCTGGTTGCTCCATACTATGGGCTTTTTTTCTTTTCAAAGCCCTGTTTTTAAGATATTTATACGTGATTTATTGGATTAATAAACTTTTCTAAGAATACATCTTTATTATTAGCATGACTCTTATTCCTCCTGTGTATTATGTATTTTTGAGTCGCTTTTTTCTCACGATATGCAATTTAGCATATAAAGGCAAACTAATGCAATGCAATACTTATTGATTAACATGTTTTGGGGACTATATGTGCACCTTAATTAATTAGCCTGTTAGGGTTATGACTTTCTCACTATCATTGTTTGGAAAGGTCAGGTGATTAAAATGTCCCAGCTATATAAAAACCCAATCTCTTCTAACCTTGTGCCAAAAAACACCATCCATGGGTTCTTCCAATGTAATTAAGAAAGGACAGTTAACAAGAATAGTGGAGGTCAAGAAAAGGTCTAGAAGACCAAGCAAAATTTCAGTGACAGCGCCTCGTAGGATTGCTAGAAATGCAGAAAAACTGCTTGACTGCAAAACACCTTCAGAAAGATTTAGCAGCTGTGGTACATTGTTCTGCTGTTCAAAGACACCTGCACAAATATGGCCATCATGGAAGAGTCATCAGAAGAAAACCTATCGCAGGTCCTCAGCATGAAATTCAGTTTTATAAGTATGCACTTCTAAACCAGTCTGATGCATTTTGGAACCAAGTCCTGTGGGCCGATGAAGTTAAAATAGAAAGCTTTGGCCACAATGATCAAAGGAATGTGTGGAGAAAAAAGGTCACAAAATATCAGGAAAAGAACATCTTGCCAAACGTTATGCATGGGGGTGGATCAATCATGCTTTGGGTATGGGTTGCAGCCAATGGCAAGGGAATATTTCTTGGGCACAGGGAAAAATAGATGCAATAAAATTTCAACAAGTTCTCAATGCAAATATAACACCATCTGTAAAAAAGCTTTACTTAAAAAGAAGATGGCTTCTACAAAATGGATAATGATCCTAAACATACATCAAAATACACAATAGACGACCAGAAAAATCTCAAGCTGAAGGTTTTACAATGGCCCTCACAGTCCTCTGTTCTGAATATCATTGAAAATCTGTGTCTAGACCTCAAAGTAGCATTGTATGCAAGATGACCCAAGAATCTCACAGGACTGAAAGAATTTTCCAAGGAAGAATGGATAACAATCCCTCAAACATGAATTTAGAGATTCTTGACTAGCTACAAAAAGCGTTTACAAGCTGTCATACTTTCAAAAGGGGGTGCTTCTAGCTGCTAACCAAGCAGGGTTCCCAAAGTTTTGCATCAAACCATTTTCCTTTTTGTAATTTTTAAAATGTAACAGGTGAAAAAAATAATCATAGTCATCTTTAACTTTAGGCCTTTTAGAGATCATTGCATCTTCAACTCTTCAACTTGCTTAACTATTCACAATGCCAGTACCAAGGGGTGCCCGAAGATTTGCATGCTACTGTAAAACAATTTATTATATGTGTTCCAGGAAATAAACCCTGATATTTCTCCTCTTCAATGCCGTGTATGTTAGAAAACTGTAGCAGAAGCATTTCCCTGTAACATCTGTGCCGGTTTGTGTCCTTTTTGTTAATGTTTCAGCCTCTAGGTAGCATTGTACTTTTGTTGTTTTTTTTTGTTTGTTTTTTTTGTTCTTGGGACTTTTCGTGCTGCTAGACAAGGGGTTAGTTGTCTGTTTTTTGATTGCTGCTTTCTGATATCCTTGGGTTTGGCTGCCTACTATTTAATCCTCTGAGTCTCTCACTTCCAGTGTCAGTCAATTAGTTTTGCTCCTGACTTGTTAGCTATTGTCTTTGCTTGCACTGTTTTCCTGATCCCTTTTGTTTTCTGACCTCGTTGTGAAATTTGACCATCTTCTTGTCTTACAATTCTGTTCCCGACATGAACTCTTGGCTCTTAGCCTCCTACGTGACCCTACCTGCCTCTGGTTCGCTCCTCTGGATGGCTGCCCTTCCACTGGACCCAGTTATAAGACCATATCTGTGTACATAGGGTTAAAGGGTAACATAGTAACATAGTTAGTAAGGCCGAAAAAAGACATTTGTCCATCCAGTTCAGCCTATATTCCATCATAATAAATACCCAGATCTACGTCCTTCTACAGAACCTAATAATTGTATGATACAATATTGTTCTGCTCCAGGAAGACATCCAAACTTGGAGTTTCCATGGAATTCGTCCGATGGAGTAACTTATGCCCAGTCTTTCCGAGGTCGCTTTTTTGAGCCTGTGGTCTCTGAGAGATGTGACACTACTCTCTTCAACATAACACACAGATTTTAAACTCCTACGCCTTCCTCTGTTGGCAGTATTTTTTCTTTCAGGATGCTGATTTTTTTCCCTGTTTCCTTGATATATGTATTGCAAAGCAAGTTTTATTCATTTTATTCAATGTCTACTTACTTTGATAATAGTTGTTCCACGTTAAATGTAAAGTTTTAAACTTTCTAAAAAAGTAATCAGAAAATAAAAATGTAACTAAATGTAAAAGTTTTCAAAGTTGCTTTTGGAGTACGTTCATCTCTTTTCTTCTGTATTAAAACTATTATTGAATTTCTTTATGCTACAGTAGATGGTATTTCATTACGTTCCTTTGCTGTCACACAGTTGCATCCATACAGCTATACAAATTGCAGCCATCCTAATGAATATAGTCAAACATGCACATTATTTTTGACTATATCAGTTTATGATCAATAGACACCCTTTTCACTCATGAGTGGTACTTGATGCAACTACAATACATGAATAAGATACAAGTGTAGTGTACATTGGGAGATGAATTTTGAAAAAATGATTAAAGCACATAATACTTAGTAATCCTTTTGTAAATGTTTTCATTTCTTTATTGTAACCTACAGCTTTGCCAGAATTTTTGTTTGATAACCTTGAGGTTTTCATGAGACCTATTCATGGAAATAAAGTACCATTTTCGTTTCTGGAGCTGAAACAGACATAATGGTTCCCACTTGCTATATACTTTACCAATATCTTGAAACTAAACATCTTTGTATTTTGTAAATCAGACCCCTTTCACTGACACAGATAGGCAATAGTAAAAAAAAAAAACATCTTAAAATGAGGCAAGCGCATTTGGTCATTTTAATATTAAAAAAAATAAAATCCATATAAAAATAGATAAAAGATTGAAAAATAGTCCATCATGAAGCTAATTACACTCAATAATATGAACAATGATAATCATGTTTTCATATTTCCATTACGATCTTTGGAGTGGAGCCACATAGGCTTCATGAGTATGGCCTATAGATGTAGAGAATATTTCTCTGGGTTCAGCTGTCATGCTAACTTGTTAATCTGATGCTTATTGTCTTTTTTATGATGAAGTTTCTGCTCTGTTTTGCCCCATGAGAATTTGCAAGATGGCTTTTCAGGAGGACATGCTAGGGTCAACAGATTGGCAGGGTTGAACTCTTGGCCAAACCAGCATGGAAAACATGGGAAGATAGTTGGGTTGCATTTCCTGCTGTAGGTGGCAAGAGGAAGAGTTTATAAATTGGACGGAGCTCTAGTAGATGGGTCAGTTAAATGCTTGATAAAGTACCACACACACGGGTACAGTGCTTGATTTACATCTTAAGAACTAGTAGTCCTAATTAATCAAATGCCATCAAGGAGCCAACTAGGTGAGTTAGAGGCCATTAAAATGTATGGAGATAAGAGATGGACATGCCAAACAAAAAGTGTTAAAGAGACTCGATAGGGCTAGGATATGAAAATAAAAACTTAATAAATATGTAAACCAGCAATAGAACAAATCATCCCACAAAATTAAAGGAAGACTTGACTTATTTTGTAATAAATCAGTTTTATTCAACTCCTTAAAATTGAAGCCAAGAACAATATGACTTGTACCGTAGAAAGAAGTCAACAGCAATTCACTCAACAATGAGGCCAATAAAAGTTAGACTCATTCAGTACAAAGAAGGTAACAACTATTTACCCAGAAAATAAGCTTGAAAAATATTGCACTTTCAGTAGAACAATGGCAATTAGAGCTGGATGAATTTCTTTGAGAAGAATTGAAATATAGCTGCATTTTACAAAACACTGTATTTCCTAGAATATAGAAATTATTTAGTCTATTTAGCATGCATTCAGCAAAATAAAAGCCAGCTGTGGCCACCATCTTGCTGAACTATAAAGGGCCATCAAAAGGTTAAAAAACAACCTAACGCTTTTCTGACCACTCAACTATCGTTGCAGCATCATTGTCTCTGGTGTCCTTTGCCCTCCCTCAGAGCCTCTCTTTTTCCTCAGTCACATGACAGCTTCTTCATTGTACAGGGTGGGCCATTTATATAGATACATCTAAATAAAATGGGATGATGCACATCTCGTATCGAGACAATTGCAGCATAGACCATTGCCTTCAGATGACCCCAGCATTGGAAACAATGGATGCTGGAAGAGTGTGCTAGCATTTCTTCTGTGGTGTTTCTATCAGTGTGTCAAGAGTGGGAGAAGAGGGTTGCATTGACAATCCAACACAATGGGCAGCACTTTGAACACATTTTATAAGTGGTCACAAACTTGTAAATAACTCATGAAAGAATAAGGTTATGTTAAAAACAAGCACACCATTGTTTTTCTTGTAAAATGCTCAATAAGTTTGATGTGTCACATGACCCTCTTCCCATTGGAAAAAATAAAGTTGGATTTAAAATGGCTGACTTCAAAATGGCCGCCATGGTCCCCACCCCCTCCCATATACTAATGTGCAACAAACAGAAAGTTGATATCACCAACCATTCCCATTTTATTTAGGTGTATCCATATAAATGGCCCACCCTGTAAAACATGACTTACAGCCACAAACAAGACTCATAGGTAATGGCGAGTTCTAACATCATTACACGTGATGAAATCCATGGCCAGAAGTCCTGTTCTAGAGTAAAGACTCCAGGCCATAGAGGTCATAACATGTTCTAATATTATGACATCATGACATGTGCCACGACATTACTACATCATGTCCTCTGAGTCTTGGTCCCATTCTAGAGTGAAGACACCATCATGTGTCTGCTGAAAGAATAGACCTCAAAGACTGAACGGGTGGGCACCAGAGTTAGCCGAGGTACTGTATAGGATGAGCAGTTAGATAAGTATTAGGATTTCCCTCAATTTTTTACATTTCATGTTTTTTGTACTCAAGACTCTAATAGGGAACATTCAACTCATAGAGAATATCTTGATTGTGAATTGAATTTTCTGTTAAAATCTGTACAATTTGATGAATTTGAATTTTCTTGTAACTGCTCATCTCTAATTGCAACAACTATTTATTAAAAAATTATTCCACCAAAAATTTGACTTGTTCATATATGAAGATAGGGGCATGTGTCACTCAAAATTTCAATGAAAAATAAAGTAATTTATTCCAAACTTTGGGATATGGACATGACATACAAGTGTATGGAAGCAAGGCTGTGCCCGCTGGCCGGGAGTATGTATTAACTCATGCAGACCCTCCAGTCCTGGGACAGAAACTAGTGAATTCCCACAGCGCACAGTGCGTGTACTGGGGATTCGTAAGTCTGCAGTCACACAGAATGGCTGCAGACTTATTGATTTGGACCGGACAGCCCCTTTAAGGGGTCAAGGATAAAAAAAATACTAAAAATTTCAGAGCAATAAAAATAATAAAAAGCACAATACATACCTCTTAAATCCACAATAATGAAGTGTTCTATTGGCTTTTGAGCAATGCAACCAATAACTAGTAAGCAAAATGTGTGATTACTGAGGTCAATGATACAGATGGTCATTTCGCTCAAGATGTAGACACAGACAAATTAGAGCATCGAAGCATCCAATGGACCATGCCGAGGTTCAAATTTATTACAATTCATGGATCCGTATCTACTGTGCAAATCTACCTCTAAATACGCAATTACCTATAACCTGAAGATCATAAACATTTGCCTTTTTTACCTTTTTGTTTTTCTTTAACATGCACATTCTTGACATATTAACATCACAATAACTTGGACCCAGAGTAACTTTTTAATTGATAGCACGTGAATAATGAATATGACTTAAATGACTCATTTGCATAAAACGTGAATACATCAAACTTTAAGTATTCTTCATGGCAAAATGTTCCAGGAGAATACTGTAGTGGCTTCATTATCCAACGTATAATGAATAAAATAATGCAACCTTCACACTGAAATGGCACCGTGCGTTAAACTCTGTTTAATTAATTGTCATATTAAAGCGCTATTGTGATTCGCCAACAAGTAAACACTAACCTATGATACCTTATTGCCATGTCTCCTCTGTAATAATCCTCCAAAGACTTGGTATAGTGGAGAACATTACAATATTTAGAAAGAGCGGGGAATTTACATATAGCTTTTTTAATTAGCTCAAAGCTGTCAGCTTGTCTTTTGTACGTCTGAGGCTAAAACAATAAAAAGTGGCAAGAAACTTTAAAGAACTCACGCATTTTGCTAAAGAATAAAACTAAAAACATTAAATAACTAGAAAAATTTGAAAGTGTATGAGCTGTCACGTGACGCTCAGTGAGCGGTCAGCAATAGCGCCCTTCACAAGAAGAATGACAGCAATAGTTATTTTAAAAAATACTTCTTTCCACTGTTTAAATCAAATGGGGCAATATTTATTGTAGTGGACAACTTCTTTAATTGATTGTTGCAGCATACTGATGCCCTGTTATGTGTAGTACAAAGACTCAGAATATCTCTGATTCAGCTCTCCTATGGAGACTATTGAAACAAGTAAAAAGTTTAAAAAAAGCTTTTACAAATTAAAAAAAACAAAAAACAAAAATATAAAAGTTCATATTACCCTTTTGCCCCATTCAAAATAAAACAAACCACAAAAAAAAGCAAAAAATACAAATAGGTGGCATTGCTTCCTTCAGAAATTCATGATCTATTAAAAAATAAGAGAATTAAAAGAATTAATCCGATCGGTAAACGGCTTAGCAAGAAAAACATCAGAATGCCAGAATTACGTTTTTTTATTTGCCGAGACATTGCTCTAAAATGCAATAACAGACAATCAAAACAATTATTAAAAAATCCCATTAAGAAGCATAATAAAAATCACACAAAATCAATTTGTCCTAATGTGTCCACCAACATGTCCTGTATAAAAAAATAATAATTTAGGAATAATCTCACAAAAAAGTCAGAAGACAGTCCCTATTGTTCCAAAACAATGCTCCTGAGATAAGGGGAAGGAGTCACCCTTTATATTACCATGAGTCTGAAAATTTCAAGGGAAATTAATAATCTTGCACAGCCTAACCCCTGTCTCGCTTGAGCATAGATCGTCACAGTCGTGTGTGATCCTATAGTGTCCCAGCAGAGATGTTACATCTGCCTTATAGATTTCACTTAGGCTACTTTCACACATCAGGTTTTTAGTTTCAGGCTAAATCCGGCGAATGTTGGAAAAACTGGAACCGGCGCAGATTGTGAAAAAACTGATGCGACAGATCCATTTTTTTGACGGATCTGGCTAGCCTATCTAGATTATTGGATAAAAAAATTGAGCATGCTCAGTTTAAAAAACCGGATCAGGCTGCCAGATCTGCCATTTTCTGCATCCGGCACCTTCCGGCTCCCATAGGCTTCCATTCTAGAAAACAGCAGAAAGCGCCGGATCCGGCACTTCAGGCTTTTTCGCCGGAGACAAAAAACGTTACAGTAGATGTTTTTTCCAGATGCCGGAATCGAGTGTACACCTGATCCGGCATCAAACCGGAAGAAACGCTGGGCCATCCGGCGCAATCCGGCACTAATACAAGTCAATGGAGGAAAACCGGATCCGGTTTTTATTTTTTCCGGTTTTTCTCCCGAGCCGGATTTAGCCTGAAACAAAAAACCTGATGTGTGAAAGCAGCCTTAATGAGATTATCCCATGCACTTGAGGGCTAATTCAAACAATAACTATGTGTAGGGATTTATTTGGAATGCACACCATCATTCTGTGCACTTCCGATCCAATGTTGATGTCATCCTGCTGCGCCCTGTGACCAGTGGAATACTAAAGGCATTCCTGGACTGCAAATACAATTTCTAGTTTCACGATCAAAGGACAGCATCTATCTTGTTTCCATCTGCATTTTTTATAATAGAACCCATGTTCGAGCAGAGTGGGCTTGGTTTTATATTAATGGGATTATTTAATCCCATTCCCATTTTTTGTATCTGGGGGCTTTCAGTCTCCATTTATTTAGACAGACAGCCAATAAGATTAACAACTGGGAAGGGATAAGTTTCACATGGTTCCTCATGGCTGCATGTCCACTAGCAGGGTTTCAGTAATTCTCTGCTCTTTTTCACTCTCACTTCCCTTTTGTCAACTAGTAAGGTTTTAATTTCAGAGGTCAAGGCCTTCCCAAATATGGTGACCATAATAAGGTGGAATGGCTTTTGAATTATTTTTATCAAAATTATGTTAACTAAGTACCCTATGTTATTTTCATGCACTACTGCTGTTTATTTATGGCTTGCAGAAGGCTTGCTTACTATGTTTTTATCTTGGGTTTTCGTCTGTTTAATGGACCATAGGGATGAGCGAACGTGCTCAGAGATAATCGGATATCATACGAGTATCTGGGTGCTTGGATGTGCTCGTCACTCGATGACATTGGCTGGCGCTCGGATTTGAAGGTCAAATTCCTGATCCACATGTGTGGTGCCTGTTACACAGCCAATAAGCATATGAAGTTTACTTGTCAGTCATTGTAATACCGCAGTCATCTTGGTCGTGGCTTTAGTGTGATTGACAGGCCCCATTACTTTATCATGTTATAAAAGGACAAGCGCCACCACGCTTAGCTCACTGATGCCATTGCACAGCTCAGGGACAGTTGTGATTGGAGGGAGAGAGCAATTATCCAGGCCTGTGTGTGCACAGTTTAACTAATCAGAGTCCTGTAGTGTTGATACTAGTGCTGATGCATGAAACACAGTGTCTGGTGATGTCCATGAGTTCAAGACTTCAGGCAGTCATTGCCAACAAAGGATTTTCAACCAAGTACTAAAAATTAGCATTTTCTTTAAAATTATTTAATCTGTCCAATTACTTTTGGTCCCTTTAAAACAGGGTGGCATGTTAAGGAGCTGAAACTCCTAAACCCTTCATCCAATTTTAATGTGAATACCCTCAAATGAAAGCTGAAAGTCTGAATTTCAACTACATCTGAATTATTTTGTTTAAAATTCATTGTAGTAATGTCTATAACCAAAATTAGAAAAATGTTGTCTCTGTCCAAATATATATGGACCTAACTGTATATTACTAAAACGTATTAAAACCCTATCCACTGCGTAGAAACAAATGTCAATATATTTAATAGAAATGCTCCATAACAGTAAAAACACCCCAATGAAACTGGATCAACAAATTGCATTTGGCAGCATAAACGTGAACATAATGTCCCCGAGGATCTGGGTCTATAGTCTGAATAGTCCAAATCACTGAGGCTGTTTTTTTTAATTATTTATTAAATAATTTAAAAAACAGCATGAGTACCCCTTTATACTTGATAACCAGCTTTTCTAACACTGACAGCTGAGTGTTGCGGCCCCAGCTGTCTGTTTTGCCTATCTGGTTTTTAAAAATATAGAGGAACCCACGCCGGGTGTTTTTTTATTATTTATTTACAGTGCAGGAGTCGGCTGATGAATACTCCCATCAGCCGCTCCTGCTCTCACTGTTATTAGTGGCAGCAGGCATCGGCTGATACCAGTGACTGGAGGAATACATTATAACTCCGATCAAAGCAGCGAGCTCATGCTGATAACCATTGCTCTGTGATCAGCGGTGATGATTTTACTACCAATCATAAGTGGTGTATGCTGTGCTGTGAGGCACATGATAGCATGACAAACACCTGGTGTTCAGGGGGCCGAACCTAAACAGTAACACAGACGTCCTGGTGAAGTTGCTGTTTGGTGACCGTGCCTGAACAGTAGGTGTCCGGTATGGAGGCCGAACTTTACTGTTCTGGCTCGCCCATCTCTAGTCTCAAGCTGTTGCCTTCAAGGGTCTATGGATGACTGGATGACCATCCTTACTTTTTTTTCTGGCTTTGCACTGTGTGCAAAGCTTTTATAAGTGTAGAAATGCCACAACTATACTTACTTAATTTTTTTATGAGGCACTTCATTTGGTGCCTTCAAGAGTGTAAGGATGGCCATTTTTTTCTGGCTTTTCACTGTGTGCAGAGCTTTTATGAGTGTAGGAGTACCAAAACTAAACTTTACTAATATTTAATGAGGAACTACAAATGGTGCCTTCAAATGTTTATGGATGATCCTGCTTGTAATTTTTGAACTGTGTGCAGGGCTTTTAGGAGAGTAGGAGAAGCACGATTGCACTTTGTTCACAATATTTGAATGAGGTACTACAGTTGGTGCCTGCAATGGTGTATGAATGACCCTTGTTGTTATTTTTGGCAGCCTTTGCACTGTCTGCAAATCTTTTATGAGTGTAGGGGTACAACAACTACACTTTGTTTACAATATTTGAATGTTGCTCAACAGTTGATGCCTTCACGGGTGTATTGATGACCCTGCTTGTAATTTTTAGCAGGCCTTGCACTTAGTCATAGCCATTTTGAGTCTAGGAGTACCACTGCATAACAATTTAAACATATTGTGCATGAGGCCTTCCTTTATGTCTAATACAGGGTGCATCTGAGTCCCTCCTCTATCTAATTTTTGTTAGTTCTTGCTTCTTCATAAATTACACTGAAATTTCTATTTTTTTAATCAATTTTGGTTTACTTCAATTATTTTCTTTTTTAAATTCATTTTAAAAATTGCCTTACATAAAATTCATTATACAGAAAAGAATGTTTCTTGATATTTTTGTTCCTGTAAACTCCAAATTCCCTTCAGTTTTGAACATTTCATTGTCAGTGAAAGTGGAGTAAAAGTGTGACACCACTGTCCTCCGCAGCGATCTGGGAGTCTGAGATGATTCCAGGGGTTTTCTCCATACTGTTTTCCTTCCATTTGTAATGGGGGCCAGGATGGTAGTCACAGCGAGGGTCTGCTGCTGCTGCTTCCTCATCACACCCCGACGCTCCGCTACAGAAATATCAGAGTGTCCATTTTGTGGTGTGCTGTGTGTGTCTTGTATTTCACCCACGTGTGGGTCAGAATCTTTCACAACATGCAGGGCTCCTATCCGTTGCAGCCACACACAAATGTTCTCAAAGTCCAAGTTAATTTTCAATAAAACTTTACTGAACTCGGGCATCTTCATAAGAGTTATAATCCATCCATTTTCCCAATACATAAGTAATCCATCTCCTCTGTTTTCCCTGGTCTGCCGCCTCAGTATTTCTTCCTGCACCATGGCTCCCAAGCCCGCAGCTTCTTAAACCATCCAGCTAGCTGATACTGAGTGCTCCCCGTCCACTTTTCCCATCTTTGGTAAAAATTCAGGTTGCCTCCACAATTCCTGTTCGGACCGTAAGTCCCGGACGCCACGGGAGGTAACCTGTTATGGTAACCAATTCAGTAACACAATGGACATAGAGGTTAGAGCACATACAGTGATCTGACAAAACCCCAAAATAATAGAACGAGCTCTGAGACGTGGGAACTCTGCAGACCGCAATCCCTAATCCTCACAAACAACACTAGAGGCAGCCGCGGATTGCGCCTAACTCTGCCTATGCAACTCGGCACAGCCTGAGAAACTAACTAGCCTGAAGATAGAAAATAAGCCTACCTTGCCTCAGAGAAATACCCCAAAGGAAAAGGCAGCCCCCCACATATAATGACTGTGAGTTAAGATGAAAAGACAAACGTAGAGATGAAATAGATTTAGCAAAGTGAGGCCCGACTTTCTGAACAGAGCGAGGATAGGAAAGGTAACTTTGCGGTCTACACAAAACCCTACAAAACCACACAAAGGGGGCAAAAAGACCCTCCGTACCGAACTAACGGCACGGAGGTACATCCTCTGCGTCCCAGAGCTTCCAGCAAACAAATAGACAAGCTGGACAGAAAAAATAGCAAACAAAAATAGCAAAGAAGAACTTAGCTATGCAGAGCAGCAGGCCACAGGAACGATCCAGGAAAAAGCAAGTCCAATACTGGAACACTGACAGGAAGCCAGGATCAAAGCATTAGGTGGAGTTAAGTAGAGCAGCACCTAACGACCTCACCAAATCACCTGAGGGAGGAAACCCAGAAGCCGCAGTACCACTTTCCTCCACCAACGGAAGCTCACAGAGAGAATCAACCGAAGTACCAATTGTGACCACAGGAGGGAGCTCTGCCACAGAATTCACAACAGTACCCCCCCTTGAGGAGGGGTCACCGAACCCTCACCAGAGCCCCCAGGCCGACCAGGATGAGCCACATGAAAGGCACGAACAAGATCGGGAGCATGGACATCAGAGGCAAAGACCCAGGAATTATCCTCCTGAGCATAACCCTTCCACTTAACCATATACTGGAGTTTCCGTCTTGAAACACGAGAATCCAAAATCTTCTCCACAATATACTCCAACACCCCCTCCACCAAAACCGGGGCAGGAGGGTCAACAGATGGAACCATAGGTGCCACGTATCTCCGCAACAATGACCTATGGAATACGTTATGTATGGAAAAAGAATCTGGAAGGGTCAGACGAAAAGACACAGGACTAAGAACCTCAGAAATCCTATACGGACCAATGAAACGAGGTTTAAACTTAGGAGAGGAAACCTTCATAGGAATATGACGAGAAGATAACCAAACCAGATCCCCAACACGAAGTCGGGGACCCACACAACGTCTGCGATTAGCGAAACGTTGAGCCTTCTCCTGGGACAAGGTCAAATTGTCCACTACCTGAGTCCAAATCTGCTGCAACCTGTCCACCACAGTATCCACACCAGGACAGTCCGAAGACTCAACCTGTTCTGAAGAGAAACGAGGATGGAACCCAGAGTTGCAGAAAAATGGCGAAACCAAGGTAGCCGAGCTGGCCCGATTATTAAGGGCGAACTCAGCCAAAGGCAAAAAGGACACCCAATCATCCTGATCAGCAGAAACAAAGCATCTCAGATATGTTTCCAAGGTCTGATTGGTTCGTTCGGTCTGGCCATTAGTCTGAGGATGGAAAGCCGAGGAAAAAGACAAGTCAATGCCCATCCTACCACAAAAGGCTCGCCAAAACCTCGAAACAAACTGGGAACCTCTGTCAGAAACGATATTCTCTGGAATGCCATGTAAACGAACCACATGCTGGAAGAACAATGGCACCAAATCAGAGGAGGAAGGCAATTTAGACAAGGGTACCAAATGGACCATCTTAGAAAAGCGATCACAGACCACCCAAATGACTGACATCTTTTGAGAAACGGGAAGATCTCTAATAAAATCCATGGAAATATGCGTCCAGGGCCTCTTCGGGACCGGCAAGGGCAAAAGCAACCCACTGGCACGAGAACAGCAGGGCTTAGCCTGAGCACAAATCCCACAGGACTGCACAAAAGTACGCACATCCCGCGACAGAGATGGCCAACAAAAGGATCTAGCCACTAACTCTCTGGTACCAAAGTTTCCAGGATGACCAGCCAACACCGAACAATGAACCTCAGAGATAACTTTATTCGTCCACCTATCAGGGACAAACAATTTCTCCGCTGGACAACGATCAGGTTTATTAGCCTGAAATTTTTGCAGCACCCGCCGCAAATCAGGGGAGATGGCAGACACAGTTACTCCTTCCTTGAGGATACCCGCCGGCTCAGACAAACCCGGAGAGTCGGGCACAAAACTCCTAGACAGAGCATCCGCCTTCACATAACTGCGCATAGCGGCATGCTCAGGCACAGATAAATTAAACAGTCGGCCTTTTGGGAATTTACTACCAGGAATCAAATTGATAGCACAATCACAATCCCTATGCGGAGGTAGGGTATCGGACTTGGGCTCCTCAAATACATCCCGGTAATCAGACAAGAACTCTGGAACCTCAGAAGGGGTGGATGACGAAATTGACAGAAATGGAACATCACCATGTACCCCCTGACAACCCCAGCTGGACACCGACATGGATTTCCAATCTAATACTGGATTATGGACTTGTAGCCATGGCAACCCCAACACGACCACATCATGCAGATTATGCAACACCAGAAAGCGAATAACCTCCTGATGTGCAGGAGCCATGCACATGGTCAGCTGGGTCCAGTACTGAGGCTTATTCTTGGCCAAAGGCGTAGCATCAATTCCTCTCAATGGAATAGGACACTGCAAGGGCTCCAAGAAAAACCCACAACGCTTAGCATACTCCAAGTCCATCAAATTCAGGGCAGCGCCTGAATCCACAAATGCCATGACAGAATACGATGACAAAGAGCAAATCAAGGTAACGGACAGAAGAAATTTTGACTGTACCGTACCAATGGTGGCAGACCTAGCAAACCGCCCAGTGCGTTTAGGACAATCAGAGATAGCATGAGTGGAATCACCACAGTAGAAACACAGCCCATTCAGACGTCTGTGCTCTTGCCGTTCAACTCTGGTCAAAGTCCTATCGCACTGCATAGGCTCAGGTTTAAGCTCAGGTAATACCGCCAAATGGTGCACAGATTTACGCTCACGCAAGCGTCGACCGATCTGAATGGCCAAAGACATAGATTCATTCAGACAAGCAGGCATAGGAAATCCCACCATGACATCCTTAAGGGCTTCAGAGAGACCCTTTCTGAAAATCGCTGCGAGCGCACCTTCATTCCATTGCGTGAGTACGGACCACTTCCTAAATTTCTGACAATATACCTCTATCTCATCCTGACCCTGACAAAGAGCCAGCAAATTTTTCTCTGCCTGATCCACTGAATTAGGCTCATCGTACAGCAATCCAAGCGCCAGGAAAAACGCATATTACTTAATGCAGGATCTCCTGACGCAAGAGAAAACGCCCAGTCCTGAGGGTCGCCACGCAAAAAAGAAATAACGATCCTAACTTGCTGAACTGGGTCACCAGAGGAGCGAGGTTTCAAAGCCAGAAATAGTTTACAATTATTTTTGAAACTCAGAAATTTAGTTCTATCTCCAAAAAACAAATCTGGAATAGGAGTTCTCGGTTCTAACATAGAATTTTGAACCACAAAGTCTTGAATATTTTGTACTCTTGCCATGAGCTGATCCACACATGAAGACAGACCTTTAATGTCCATTGCTACACCTGTGTCCTGAACCACCCAAATGTCTAGGGGAAAAAAAAGGCAAAACACAGTGCAAAGAAAAAAAAATGGTCTCAGAACTTCTTTTTTCCCTCTATTGAGAATCATTAGTACTTTGGGCTTCCTGTACTGTTATGGTAACCAATTCAGTAACACAATGGACATAGAGGTTAGAGCACATACAGTGATCTGACAAAACCCCAAAATAATAGAACGAGCTCTGAGACGTGGGAACTCTGCAGACCGCAATCCCTAATCCTCACAAACAACACTAGAGGCAGCAGTGGATTGCGCCTAACGCTCCCTATGCAACTAGACACAGCCTGAGAAACTAGCTAGCCTGAAGATAGAAAATAAGCCTACCTTGCCTCAGAGAAATACCCCAAAGGAAAAGGCAGCCCCCCACATATAATGACTGTGAGTTAAGATGAAAAGACAAACGTAGAGATGAAATAGATTTAGCAAAGTGAGGCCCGACTTTCTGAACAGAGCGAGGATAGGAAAGATAACTTTGCGGTCTACACAAAACCCTACAAAACCACACAAAGGGGGCAAAAAGACCCTCCGTACCGAACTAACGGCACGGAGGTACACCCTCTGCGTCCCAGAGCTTCCAGCAAACAAATAGACAAGCTGGACAGAAAAAATAGCAAACAAAAATAGCAAAGAAGAACTTAGCTATGCAGAGCAGCAGGCCACAGGAACGATCCAGGAAAAAGCAAGTCCAATACTGGAACATTGACAGGAAGCCAGGATCAAAGCATTAGGTGGAGTTAAGTAGAGCAGCACCTAATGACCTCACCAAATCACCTGATGGAGGAAACTCAGAAGCCGCAGTACCACTTTCCTCCACCAACGGAAGGTCACAGAGAGAATCAACCGAAGTACCACTTGTGACCACAGGAGGGAGCTCTGCCACAGAATTCACAACAGTAACCCACAGATTAGCCACTGATTCTTCCAGGCTGCCTCGCTCTCTCAAATCTACACTGTTGCTCTGTTCAACTTTCTGTCACAACTCCTCCAAGAACAATTCCTCTCACTCTGCTCTAGTTCCTCCCACTACCTGAAAATTTCCTCACAAAGTCCCTCTCCCTGCCACTACACTGGCTCTGTCCCCTTTCTCAACTGTCACTACTCTGACTGAACCAGTTCTCAACACAATCTAATCTCCTACTCTACAGTTCCCCATTAACACTAACCCACACTGACCTACCACTGCCACTGACTGTCCCTATTCCTGTCCCTAACACACATATATCAGAACAGTGTCAGCCATTATCATATTAAACAGTGTCAACTATCATAAACTACACAGGGCACACCGCAAACACAAAACATACCCAATTTCATTAAGCAGGTATGCACAGGAATGCAGGGCTCAATCCAGTCGCCTGCACACCCCCTTACACATTCAGCATTTTTTAATCCATTTCAACATTTTCACTGCCCCCAAGACCTCCTTGTAGGGTCTCCCAGAAATATACTAAGATTTCCTATTGACTCCCATTACACTTGTTACTCAAAAAAAGTATTCGAGCATTTGGAATTGCTTGGTTCAATTGCCGAGCAGCCGAGCATTTTAGTACTCACTCATCCTTAGTGGCCAGTGTGAACATGCCCTTACATGCTGCATGCAAACAAACTCATATTGCAGTTCATCACTTTAGATTTTTTGTTATTAATTTGATTGTTTGAGTAAATACATCAATTCCTAAGAGATGCCATCAATGTCTGATCAATGGATTGCGACTTTTGACAATCACTAGACTGAAGTGGTAAAATCTCAAAAAAAATACTCGGTGAATTTTTATGAACTCTGTTGGACTTTTAAAAGGCCAAATAGTTGACATGTTAGTATGGAGTCACACTAGCGTAGGGCATCTGATGCGAGAGCATCGGATGTGATATGCTAATATCCCTCGGCTCCTGCTCTGCTGCGAGAGTGAACTGAGTGTCATGCATCTGTGCTCCGAGCCTCTCGTACAGCTGCGGAGGAGGCGGAGAAATGAATTTCTCCATCTCCTCCATTGCCAGGGTCAGTGTATGATATGATATCTGCGTATCTTTGTATGATGATATCTGCGTGATGTGCATTGTCTCACTCGCACCCATAGGCTTATACGGCTGAGAGTGAGCCGAGACTCGGCTGAGTGTCGGTGACAATCGCAGCATGCTGCGATTTCACTCGCACACTGAAAATTGCAGAGAAAAAATACGGTGAAGTGAGCTGCCCCATAGATGAATACTGGTCTGAGTGCTATGTGATTTTTTTTATCGCATATCACTCGTCCGTATTCAACGGTAGTGTGACTCGTGTCTTAAAGTAATAATTTGAGTCCAGGATTTTTCATGGAGGAAAAGTCCACGTTTCTTGCTTATTAACAAGTTTTAAAATACTATAAGTGGTCTAATTATTCAATCCATACTATAGGTTTAATTGAGTTACTTTTCAAATTCTAATAATAATCTAATAATAATCTTTATTTTTATATAGCGCTAACATATTTCGCAGCGCTTTACACACATTATCGTCGCTGTCCCCGTTAGGGCTCACAATCTAAATTCCCTATCAGTATGTCTTTGGAATGTGGGAGGAAACCGGAGTGCCCGGAGGAAACCCACGCAAACACGGAGAGAACATACAAACTCTTTGTAACCTATTAATGACTAACCTATTCTAACCTATTAATGACTGATATCAGCTGTTTAACCCCTTCACCCCAAAGCCTGTTTTCACCTAAGTGACAGGGCCAATTTTTACAATTCTGACCACTGTCACTTTATGAGGTCATAACTCTGAAACGCTTCAACGGATCCTGGTGATTCTGACACTGTTTTCTCGTGACATATTGTACTTCATGATAGTGGTAAAACTTCTTCGATATGACTTGCATTTATTTGTGAAAAAAACAAAAATTTGTCGGAAATTATGAAAATTTAGCAATTTTCAAACTCTTAGTTTTTATGCCCTTAAATTAGAGAGTTATATCACATAATATAGTTAATAAACAACATTTCCCACATGTCTGCTTTACATCAGCACAATTTTGGAAACATAATTTTTTTTTGTTAGGACGTTATAAGGGTTAAAAGTTGACCAGCGATTTCTCATTTTTGCAACAAAATTTGCAAAACCATTTTTTTACGGACCACCTCACACTTGAAGTGACTTTGAGGGGTCTATATGACAGAAAATGCCCAAAAGTGACACCATTCTAAAAACTGCACCCCTCAAGGTACTCAAAACCACATTCAAAAAGTTTATTAACCCTTCAGGTGCTTCACAGGAATTTTTTGAATGTTTAAAAAAATTGAACATTTAACTTTTTTTTCATAAAATTTTTACTTCAGGTCCAATTTGTTTCATTTTACCAAGGGTAACAGGAGAAATTGGACCACAAAAGTCGTTGTACAATTTGTCCTGAGTACGCCGATACCCCATATGTGGGGGTAAACCACTGTTTGGGCACATGGCAGAGCTCGGAAGGGAAGGAGCGCCATTTGACTTTTCAATGCAAGATTTGCTGGAATTGAGATCTGAGCCCATGTCACGATTGGAGAGCCCCTGATGTGCCTAAACAGTGGAAACCCCCACAAGTGACACCATTTTGGAAAGTAGACACCCTAAGGAACTAATCTAGATGTGTGGTGAGCACTTTGAACCTCCAAGTGCTTCACAGAAGTTTATAATGTAGAGCCGTAAAAAAATTTTTTTTATTAATTTTCACAAAAAATGATCTTTTTGCCCCAAATTTTTTATTTTCCCAAGGGTAAAAGGATAAATTGGACGCCAAAAGTTGTTGTGCAATTTGTCCTGAGTACGTCGATACTTCATATATGGGGATAAACCACTGTTTGACCGCATGGCAGAGCTCGGAAGGGAAGGAGTGCCATTTGACTTTTCAATGCAAAATTGGCTGGAATTGAGATCGGACGCCATGTCGCATTTGGAGAGCCCCTGACGTGCCTTAACAGTGGAAACTCCCCACAAGTGACCCCATTTTGGAAAGAAGACCCCCTAAGGAACTTATCTAGATGTGTGGTGAGCACTTTTAACCCCCAATTGTTTCACTAAAGTTTAGAATGTAGCATTGTGAAAATAAAAAAATCATTATTTCTTTCCACAAAATGATGTTTTAGCCCGCAATTTTTTTTTCCCAAGGGTAACAGGAGAAATTGGACCACAAATGTTATTGTCCAATTTGTCCTGAGTACGCTGATACCCCACATGTGGGGAGAACCACCGTTTGAGTGCATGGCAGAGCTCGGAAGGGAAGGAGCACCGTTTGAAATGCAGACTTAGATGGAATGGACTGCAGGTGTCATGTTGCATTTGCAGAGCCCCTGATGTACCTAAACAGTACAAACCCACCACAAGTGACCCCATATTGGAAACTAGACCCCCAAAGGAACTTACCTAGATGTGTTGTGAGAGCTTTGAACCAACAAGTGTTTCACTACAGTTTATAACGCAGAGCCGTGAAAATAAAAAATATTTTTTTTTCCACGAAAATGATATTTTATCCCCTATGTTTTTATTTTCCCAAGGGTAACAGGACAAATTGGACCCAAAAAGTTGTTGTCCAACTTGTCCTGAGAACGCTGATACCCCATATGTTGGGGGGAACCACTGTTTGGGTGCACGGCAGAGCTCGGAAGGGAAGGAGCGCCATTTGAAATGCAGACTTAGATGGATTGGTCTGCAGGCGTCATGTTGCATTTGCAGAGCCCCTGATGTACCTAAACAGTAGAAACCCCCCACAAGTGACCCCATATTGGAAACTAGACCCCCCAAGGAACTTATCTAGATGTGTTGTGAGAGCTTTGAACCAACAAGTGTTTCACTACAGTTTATAACGCAGAGCCGTGAAAATAAAAAATATTTTTTTTTCCACGAAAATGATATTTTATCCCCTATGTTTTTATTTTCCCAAGGGTAACAGGACAAATTGGACCCCAAAAGTTGTTGTCCAACTTGTCCTGAGAACGCTGATACCCCATATGTTGGGGGGAACCACTGTTTGGGTGCACGGCAGAGCTCGGAAGGGAAGGAGCGCCATTTGAAATGCAGACTTAGATGGATTGGTCTGCAGGCGTCATGTTGCATTTGCAGAGCCCCTGATGTACCTAAACAGTAGAAACCCCCCACAAGTGACCCCATATTGGAAACTAGACCCCCCAAGGAACTTATCTAGATGTATTGTGAGAGCTTTGAACCAACAAGTGTTTCACTACAGTTTATAACGCAGAGCCGTGAAAATAAAAAATATTTTTTTTTCCACGAAAATGATATTTTATCCCCTATGTTTTTATTTTCCCAAGGGTAACAGGACAAATTGGACCCCAAAAGTTGTTGTCCAACTTGTCCTGAGAACGCTGATACCCCATATGTTGGGGGGAACCACTGTTTGGGTGCACGGCAGAGCTCGGAAGGGAAGGAGCGCCATTTGAAATGCAGACTTAGATGGATTGGTCTGCAGGCGTCATGTTGCATTTGCAGAGCCCCTGATGTACCTAAACAGTAGAAACCCCCCACAAGTGACCCCATATTGGAAACTAGACCCCCCAAGGAACTTATCTAGATGTATTGTGAGAGCTTTGAACCAACAAGTGTTTCACTACAGTTTATAACGCAGAGCCGTGAAAATAAAAAATATTTTTTTTTCCACGAAAATGATATTTTATCCCCTATGTTTTTATTTTCCCAAGGGTAACAGGACAAATTGGACCCAAAAAGTTGTTGTCCAACTTGTCCTGAGAACGCTGATACCCCATATGTTGGGGGGAACCACTGTTTGGGTGCACGGCAGAGCTCGGAAGGGAAGGAGCGCCATTTGAAATGCAGACTTAGATGGATTGGTCTGCAGGCGTCATGTTGCATTTGCAGAGCCCCTGATGTACCTAAACAGTAGAAACCCCCCACAAGTGACCCCATATTGGAAACTAGACCCCCAAAGGAACTTATCTAGATGTGTTGTGAGAGCTTTGAACCAACAAGTGTTTCACCACAGTTTATAACGCAGAGCTGTGAAAATAAAAAATATTTTTTTTTCCACGAAAATGATATTTTATCCCCTATGTTTTTATTTTCCCAAGGATAACAGGACAAATTGGACCCCAAAAGTTGTTGTCCAACTTGTCCTGAGAACGCTGATACCCCATATGTTGGGGGGAACCACCGTTTTGGCACACAGGAGAACTCGGAAGGGAAGGAGCCCTGTTTTACTTTTTCAAAGCAGAATTGGCTGGAATTGAGATCGGACCCATGTCGCGTTTGGAGAGCCCCTGATGTGCCGAAACAGTGGAAACCCCCAATTATAACTGAAACCCTAACCCCAACCCTAACCCTAGCCCTAACCCTAACCCTAGCCCTAGCCCTAACCCTAGCCCTAACCCTAGCCCTAACCCTAGCCCTAGCCCTAACCCTAGCCCTAACCCTAGCCCTAACCCTAGCACTAATGGGAAAATGGAAATAAATACATTTTTTTACATTTTATTATTTTTCCCTAACTAAGGGGGTGATGAAGGGGGGTTTTATTTACTTTTATAGCGTTTTTTTGGCGGATTTTTATGATTGGCAGCTGTCACACACTAAAAGACGCTTTTTATTGCAAAAAATAGTTTTTGCATCACCACATTTTGAGAGCTATAATTTATCCATATTTTGGCCCACAGAGTCATATGAGGTCTTGTTTTTTGCGGGACGAGTTGACGTTTTTATTGGTAACATTTTCTGGCAGATGACATTTTTTGATCGCTTTTTATTCCGATTTTTTTGAAGCGGAATGAACAAAAACCGCAATTCCTGAATTTCTTTTAGGGGGGGCGTTTATACCGTTCCATGTGTGGTAAAATGGACAAAGCAGTTTTATTCTTCGGGTCAGTACGATTACAGCGATACCTCATTTATGTAATTTTTTTATGTTTTGGCGCTTTTACACAATAAAAACTATTTTATATAAAAAAATAATTGTTTTTGCATCGCATTATTCTGAGAGCTATAACTTTTTTATTTTTCTGCTGATGATGCTGTATGGCGGCTTTTTTTTTGCGGGACAAGATGACGTTCATGGTTATTTATATCCGTCGTTTTGATCGCGTGTTATTCCACTTTTTGTTCGCCTGTATGATAATAAAGCGTTGTTTTTTGCCTTGTTTTTTTTTTTTGCGGTGTTCACTGAAGGGGTTAACTAGTGGGATAGTTGTATAGAACGGGTTGTTACGGACGCGGCGATACCAAATATGTGTACATTTATTTAATTATTTTTTTTTTACATAAATAAATGGATTTATTGGGAAATGTTTTTTTTTTTTTAATTTGGGGATTTTTTTTTATTTTTTTTACACATTCTATTTTTTTTTTTTTACTTTCTAACATTGTCCCAGGGTGGGACATCTCTGTATTAGATCAGATCGTTGATCTGACACTGTGCATAGCACACTGTCAGATCAACGATCTGACAGGCAGCTTAGCTGGCTCTCCAGCGCCTGCTCTCAGCAACTCTCAGCAGGCGCCGGCTAGCCAGGTCACTTCATGACCCGGAAGGAGTCCGGCGGCCATCTTGGATCCGGGGACTCCTTCCGGGTCACCGGAGCAACGCGATCTCATTGCGTTGCTCCGGTGGGAGAGCGCAGGGAGCCCCCGTCCCTGCGCGATCCCCCTCTATGCCGCTGTCACTACTGACAGCGGCATCAGAGGGGTTAAATGCCCGCGATCGGCGATAGCGCCGATCGTGGGCATTGCTGCGGGGTGTCAGCTGTCGTATACAGCTGACACCTGCACCCGATCACCGCGGCGCTCAGCGCGAGACCGCGGTGATCGGTGCACTGTACTAGTACTGCTGCTGGCACTAATGCAGTGCCGGCAGCGCAGTACTAGTACGGCGCATGTCGCGAAGGGGTTAAAATACCTGACACCATTTTGCATTGACTATTATCATTGTTAGTACTGATTGTGTTTGCTTAACCCCCATAGACGTGGCTTTCAATTTTGACAGTGTCATTTAGATGGTTAAGAGAGGGAAGAGTATCCTTCTTTAATCCCATGACCATGGCATTATTGCAATGGGGTGCCGATGGTTTCCAAAGTAACCTAAAACCAAGTAGATAACTATTTTAATTAAAAATAAAATGTAATTTTTTAATTTCTTCATTACACTTTGCAGTAGGTCCTATATAGCACCCAAAGGGTTAAAAACTTAATGGGTGCATTTTTTTTTAATTGTTATCACTTTTGGGTATTTTCCAATAAATAGGCCTCACAAAGTCACTTAAAAGCTGAATCCTAAAGAAAGGTTGTAAAGAAACAGATTTTGTAAAGTTCTTTGAAAAATTGATAAATTGTTGCTAAATTTTTGCTTTTCTAAAATCCTAAGAAGATAAAAGGAGGTTTGAAAAAATAATGCAGAAGTAAAGTAAACTTATGGTAAATGTTATTAGATTTTTTTTAGTCTGATATGAAGACTAGTGTTGAGCATTCCGATACCGCAAGTATCGGGTATCGGCCGATATTTGCGGTATCGGAATTCCGATACCGAATTCCGATACTTCCCGCGTATCGGATACCGGAATCGGAAGTTCCCAGAATTCAAATTGAACGCAGCAGCCAATGAGGAATGAATGAAAGTGTGGGCACATCCTGTTTAGCATGGTGGGCATGTAAGTACTGGCAAGGCTTGGATTGGCTGCTGAAATGATGTCACTCTGCACTATAAAAAAGCGCTGCCGCCATTTTGCGCTCACTCTGCTGTGATTTCAGTTAGGGACAGGACGCTGTGTTCTAACTGAGGGCCAGTTGAGCTAGCTAATTGCTTTATTTTCCTTTCCAAAGGCTAATTTAGCAAAACGCTGTGTGTTCTTCACTGTTCACCTTGCTCTTGCCTTGCAGCGCTGTTTTAACAGCGTTCTGCAAGGTCTCTGTGTGTGTGTGTGTGCAGCTCACTCTGTAGTCTGTGTGCAGCCATATACCCGGTTGTATTCAGCTCAGGGGGGGTTCACACTGCCTCACACAGTTGTTCTTTTTTGCTCTTAGTGCAGCCTGCTGCACATTTTTTCTCAAATTTCCTATTAGTGTTTTTCCACCAGTCTCCAGCTCTATTGTGGAAAAACACTACATAGGATAACCTAGAGGGGGGTTTTTGGGCCTTGCAGCGCCGTTTACGGCTGTCTGCACGGTCTCCGTGTGAGCCCAGCTCGCCCTGTAGTCTGTGTGCAGCCATAGCCGGTTGGATTCAGCTCAGGGTTCGTTACTGGCTCATACCTTGAGAAAAATTTTCCTTTTTTTCAAATAGTGCAGCCTGTTTAAAATTTGAAAAAAAAAATTCCTATTAGTGTCTTTCCACTCGTATCCAGCTAAATAGTGGAAAAACACTATATAGGATAACCTAGAGGAGGGTTTTTTGGCCTTGCAGCGCCGTTTACGGCTGTCTGCACGGTCTCCGTGTGAGCCCAGCTCGCCCTGTAGTCTGTGTGCAGCCATAGCCGGTTGGATTCAGCTCAGGGTTCGTTACTGGCTCATACCTTGAGAAAAATTTTCCTTTTTTTCAAATAGTGCAGCCTGTTTAAAATTTGAAAAAAAAAATTCCTATTAGTGTCTTTCCACTCGTATCCAGCTAAATAGTGGAAAAACACTATATAGGATAACCTAGAGGAGGGTTTTTTGGCCTTGCAGCGCCGTTTACGGCTGTCTGCACGGTCTCCGTGTGAGCCCAGCTCGCCCTGTAGTCTGTGTGCAGCCATAGCCGGTTGGATTCAGCTCAGGGTTCGTTACTGGCTCATACCTTGAGAAAAATTTTCCTTTTTTTCAAATAGTGCAGCCTGTTTAAAATTTGAAAAAAAAAATTCCTATTAGTGTCTTTCCACTCGTATCCAGCTAAATAGTGGAAAAACACTATATAGGATAACCTAGAGGAGGGTTTTTTGGCCTTGCAGCGCCGTTTACGGCTGTCTGCACGGTCTCCGTGTGAGCCCAGCTCGCCCTGTAGTCTGTGTGCAGCCATAGCCGGTTGGATTCAGCTCAGGGTGCGTTACTGCCTCATACCTTGAAAAACAATTTCCTTTTTTTCAAATAGTGCAGACAGTTTAAAATTTGAAAAAAAAAATTCCTATTAGTGTCTTTCCACTTGTATCCAGCTAAATAGTGGAAAAACACTATATAGGATAACCTAGAGGAGGGTTTCTTGGCCTTGCAGCGCCGTTTACGGCTGTCTGCACGGTCTCCGTGTGATTTAAACTAGCTCTGTAGCCCGATCTGCACCAAAAAAAAGGTTAAGTTCACCAAACACAACTTACACTTGTGTAGGCCACATTTGAAAAATAATAAAGTTTAGTCCACAATTTACAACATTAGTGTTTCTTACACCTGTTAGGAGGAGCATTACAGGAATAAGCACACTAAGGCCTTAGTACTTTTCTGCTTATCTTTATCTGTCAACCAAGATGAAGAGGGCAGGGAGTAAGGCACGTGGGCGTGGGCGCGGAGCAGGGAGAGGAGCAGGGAGAGGACGTGGTGATTCTGTGCCTGCTGCGGGCGCCGGTGACTCGTCGTCACTCAGTTTCAGCAGGGAACAGTCCTTCATGCGCAGCTTTGTCGGAGAGCGCCGTGCACCGCTGCTGCGTGAAGACCAAATTGAAGCCGTTGTCGGGTGGATGGCAGCTAACGCCTCGGCATCGACTTCAGTTAGTGCCACATCCTCTCAGGCACAGAGCACTGGAGAGCAGCCATCTGTCTCTTCACCACCTGCCAAATTGGCCAGGCAGTCAGAGAGCCCAGGACAGGAGCCGTCTCTACTTCTGTTCTCTGAATCTCTTGGCTTGGAAACAGGGGGCCAGCCAAGCAGCATTGGAGAAATGGAAGAAGAGGCAGTGTGCAGTGATGCCCAAAAGCTTTATCTCTCTGACTCTGAAGAGGCAGGTGGGCCAGTGCCTCCGGTGACCACAGCGCAGTACGCATCTGATGATGAAACTCAGGTGCCGCTTTCTCGTGCGTACTGTGCTGCTGAGACTACCCAGGAGGAGCAGTTGGTGGCAGAGGGTAGTGGAGATGATGAGGTCCTTGACCCATCGTGGCGTGAGGAACAGGAAGGTGGTGGGAGCAGCTCAGAGGAAGAGCTTCCTCTTACGGGCCAAAGAGGGAGAGGGAGGGGGAAGACTGCGGAGCCTGTAGCCTCCACTTTGGCACCCGTTAGGAGCCTGTCTCTTTCCAAAGCCAAAAAGGGCGCTCCCAAGACTTGCAGTGCCTGGTCCTTTTTTGACACAGTTGCAGATGACATTTGTTTTGTCAAATGCAAGCTGTGTCATCATAAAGTAAAAAGAGGGAAAAATGTCAGCAACCTCAATACCACAAATATGTGGAAACATGTGCGGACCAGGCACGCGGTGGAGTTACAGAAACACACTGAAGATGTAGGCCAACCAACAGCGGCAGCTACCACCTCTTCAGCTCGTGTTGCCTCTTCCTCCAGCTCACGCACAGCTGGTTTGGCTTCCTCCCAGAGACCTTGTGTAATTCCACCCACAGCACCACCTTCCCAGTCATCCTCACACTCCCAGTCTACTCTACAGCCATCGGTAGTACAGGCATGGGAGAAAAGGCGGGCATTCTCGGCCAACCACCCCCGAGCACAGGCTCTGAATGCAGGCATTGCCAAACTGTTGTCCCTGGAAATGCTCTCGTTCAGGCTGGTGGAGACTGACAGCTTCCGTGACTTGATGGCATTGGCAGTCCCACAGTACAAGGTGCCCAGCCGCTTTTACTTCAGCAGGCAGGCTGTCCCTGCCCTGCACAGGCATGTTGAGGCAAACATAAAACATGCGCTACTGAACGCCGTCAGTAGCAAGGTCCACCTCACCACCGATGCGTGGACCAGTCAGCATGGACAGGGGCGATATGTTTCCCTCACTGCCCATTGGGTTAATGTTGTTGAGCCAGGTACAGATCGTGCGAGTGGCGCAGGACGTGTCCTGCCCACTCCAAGGATTGCAGGAATCCAGTCTGTACGCATCGACTCCTCCTCTTACACCAGTTCCTCTGATTCCTCTCTGCAGGATCCGTCACAGTCCACCCCCACATGGACCCGTGAACGTTTACCTATGACCGACATGAGCACAGCCGTGGCCAAACGTCAGCAGGCCGTCTTGAAACTAGTTTCATTGGGGCATCGAAGCCACACAGCGCAGGAGCTCTGGAATGCCATAAAGCAGGAGAGCGATGTGTGGTTACTGCCAGCGAATCTCCAGCCAGGCATGGTAGTGTGTGACAATGGCCGAAATCTGGTGGCAGCTTTGGCCCTTGGCAACCTCACTCACATCCCATGTCTGGCACATGTGCTCAATTTGGTTGTGCAGAGTTTTCTGAGGGACTATCCGGATCTTGATGCCCTGCTGCACAAGGTCCGCCTAGAGTGTGCTCACTTGCGGCGTTCCAGCTTGGCCAGATCCCGCATTGCTGCTCTGCAGCGCCGATTCCGCCTTCCGGAACACCGCATCATATGTGACCTACCTACCCGGTGGAATTCCACGTTACATATGTTGGAGCGGTTGTGTGAGCAGCAGCAAGCAGTTATGGAGTACCAGCTGCATCAGGCGCAAAGAAGTCGCAGTCAGCGCCGATCAGACTTCACAACCACAGAGTGGGCCACTATGAAGGACGTCTGCCAGGTTTTGCGTCCTTTTGATTATTCCACGCGGATGGCAAGTGCAGATGATGCACTAGTCAGCATGACTGTCCCCCTTATCTGCCTGCTTCAGCAAACTTTGCAAGGGTTAAGGGATGATGTGGTGGAAGAGGTGGAGGATGAGGAGTCACCTTTTCCATCAGCTTCTGGAGAGTCAGCGCCACGTGGTTCCTCACAAAGGGGTACGCAGGGGCCAATTTGTGAGGAGGATGAGGAGGAGTCAATGGAGGAGGAAGAGCTCCGTCCAGAGGAGGGAGCGACACAATTGTCCAGTGGTCAGTGTGTACAGCGAGGGTGGGGTGATGACGAGCGGGCAGAGATCATGTCTCAAGCAGGGGACAGCGTTTCTGGGCCGGTTGGCACTCTGCAGCACATGGTGGATTTCATGCTGCAGTGCCTGAGAAACGACCGCCGCATCGACCACATTCTCAACATGCCTGATTATTGGGTGTTCACCCTCCTCGATCCTCGCTACCGGGACAACGTCCAAAACCTCATCCCTGCGTTGACCCGGGAGCGTAAATTGCGGGAGTACCACGACACACTGGTGAATTCCATCATCTTCTCCTGTCCAACTGAGAGGAGTGCTGCTAGTGCTTTACAAAGCAGCTCAGTGCGTCGAGGCAGTGGGGGAGGCTCTGCCCAAAGAGGGAGCAGAAGCAGTGCCTCTGCCCAAGGCAAGCCCAGTATGGCACAACTCTGGCACACTTTTGTGTGCCCGCCCCAAATGTCTACACCATCACCGGCGGCTCCAGTCAGCAGGAGGCAACGGTTCCGTCAGATGGTGACAGACTACATGGCTTGCCCTCTTACTGTACTCCCAGACGGCTCTTCCCCGTTCAAGTTTTGGGTCTCTAAGCTGGATACATGGCCAGAGCTAAGCCAGTATGCATTGGAGGTGCTGGCTTGCCCTGCGGCTAGTGTCTTATCGGAACGTGTCTTTAGTGCCGCAGGTGGTGTACTAACAGACCGTCGCATGCGACTATCCTCCGATAACGTTGACCGGCTTACTTTCCTGAAAATGAACCAGGCCTGGATCTCGCAGGAATTTGCCACTCCTCTGCCTGATTAAGTAATTGGGTGTCATCCAGGTCTCCTGCTGTGTTCATCTTTCTACCACCTGAACTGCTATTCCTGGGCTCCAACACCGCCAGTTGCGGCTCAGAAGTGCAGGCTGCACAGTAAAAACATACGACCCAGTGTTATTGGGTTTCAGTAACGTCAGCTGATCCCCAGCTGTGTAGCCGGCAATGTGTCCTGCGACCGCCACGCTGGCACAACAACCTAAATGTAAGGGAACCTGTCCCCCCCCCCCCCGTCGTTTGTTACTGAAAGAGCCATCTTGTGCAGCAGTAATGCTGCACAAGGAAAAGGTAGCTCTTTTTTTTTAGCTCTTTGCACACGCAGAACTTAACACTTATAAAATGTGTTCACTGATACCGTTATACCGTCCCGGAGCTGGGACTTTCCTTCGTAATGTGACGCAGCACAGCCGTCATTCCTACCCCCTTGGTGCCATGCGCTGCCTCCTCAGCGTTGTTTTAAGCTGTCACGGAGCCTGCGCTGTTCTGTTATCCCTTGGGCATGCCCTATTTGCGCTGCCTGTCTTCTGACATAATTTGGTGTCAGGCTGGCTGCGCCTGTGCGGCCGCGCTGCCCGAGATCCCGCCTCGCAGTGTCTTCTGATTGAGTCACACTGCGGGCCTGGGATCCATGGGCATGCGCAGTGCATATCTTCCCCTCGGGCTCTCGCTCATTTCCCTCCGCCTTCTTTAGACTGTGCGCCGTCAGCTGATCCCTAGCATGCCACGGCCGTGACACCGCACAGTCTGAAGAAGAGGGAAGGAGGGGAGTGAGAGTCGAGGTTATGCACTGTGCATGCCCATGGTTCCAAGGCCCGCAGTGGGATTACGTTAGATGAGACTGCGAGGTGGGATCTGGAGCAGCGTGGACGCACAGGCACTGACAGCCTGACACCAAATTATGTCAGAAGACAGGCAGCGCTAATTGGGCATGGCCAAGGGCTAACAGAACAGCGCAGGCTCCGTGGCAGCTTAAAACAACGCTGAGGAGGCAGCGCACGGCATCAAGGGGATAGGAATGACAGCTGTGCTGTGTCCCATTACGAAGGAAATTCGCACCTCCGGAACGGTTTAACGGTATAAAGGGACACATTTTTAGTGTTTACTTCGGTGTTTGCAAGGAGCATAATTAAAAGAGCAACCTTTTCCTTTTGCATCCTTAGTGCTGCACAACATGGCTCTTTCAGCTACAAACGTCTTGGGGGGGGGGGTTAAAGGTTTCCTTTCAACTTGCTCCAATCAGGCTTCGGCCTACACTCTGTTCCTCTGCTCCTCCTGCTGTCCCTGGGCTCTAACACCGCCAGTTGGTGCCTGGAAGTGCTGTGTGCACAGTCAACAGTCGCTCCTCTGTTATTGGGGTTCAGTAACGTCAGCTGATCCCCAGCTGTGTGTGCGGCAATACCTCCAATCTGCTCCTCCTGCTGTCCCTGGGCTCTAACACCGCCAGTTGGTGCCTGGAAGTGCTGTGTGCACAGTCAACAGTCGCTCCTCTGTTATTGGGGTTCAGTAACGTCAGCTGATCCCCAGCTGTGTATCCGGCAACGTGTCATGCGACCGCCACGCTGGCACAACTAAAATGTAAGGGGACCTGTCCCCCCCCCCCCCTAGGCGTTTGTTACTGAAAGAGCCACCATGTGCAGCACTAATACTGCACAAGGGAAAGGTCGCTCTTGAAATTATGCTCCTTGCAAACGCTGAACTACACACTCATGTAATGTGTCCCCTCACACCGTCCAACCGTCCCGGAGGTGGGACTTTCCTTTGTAATGTGACACAGCACAGCCGTCATTGCTACCCCCTTGGCACCGTGCGCTGCCTCCTTAGCGTTGTTTGATTCCGTCATGGACCCTGCGCTGTTATGTTATCCCTTGGCCATGCACAGTTTGCGCTGCCCGTCCTCTGACATCATTTGTTGTCGTCCTGGCTGCGCCTGTGCGTCCACGCTGCCCGAAATCACACCTCGCAGTGTCGTCTAATGTGATCCCACAGTGGGCCTGGTATCCATGGCCATGCGCAGTGCATATACTAGCCTCTCACTCCCCTTCTTCACGCTTCTTCAGACTAGGCGGCGTCAGCTGATCCCTAATAGCATGCCACGGCCGTGACGCCGCACAGTCTGAAGAAGCAGGAAGGAGGTGAGTGAGAGGCGATGATATGCACTGCGCATGCCCATGGATCCCTGGCCCGCAGTGGGACTACATTAGATGACACTGCAAGGTTGGATCTCGGGCAGCTTGGACGCACAGGCACTGCCAGCCTGACACCTACATGATGTCAGAAGACGGGCACCGCTAACTGTGCATGGCCAAGGGATAACATTACAGTGCGGGCTCCGTGACAGAACCAAACAACGTTGAGGAGGTGGTGCCCGGCACCAAGGGGGTTGGAATGACGGCTGTGCTGTGTCACATTACAAAGGAAAGTCCCACTTCCGGGATGGTTTGACGGTGTGAGGGGACACATTATATGAGTGTGTACTTCAGCGTTTGCAAGGAGCATAATTTTCGGAGCCACCATTTTCCATGTGCAGTATTACTGCTGTACAAGATGGCTCTTTCAGCAACAAATGCCTGGGGGGGGGGGGTTAAAGGTTCCCTTTCAACTTGCTCCACTGCAGGCTTCGGCCTACACTCTGCTCCTCTTTGATTCCCTGGGTTTCAACACTGTCAGTTGCCACCTGGAAGTGTTGTCTACACAGAAAAAAACACTAGGTGATGTGTCAGTGGGGTTCAGCACCGCCAGCTGTTCCCCTGATGTGTAGTCGGCAACGTGTCCAGCACAAGCCACGCTGGCACAACAGAACAAAAGCTGCCACCAGTGCAGGCTTCGGCCTACACTCTGCTCCTCTCCTCCTCCTGCTGACCCTGGGCTCAAACACCGCTAGTTTTTGCCCGGAAGTGCTAGCTGCACAGAGAAAAACACCAGCCAATGTGTTAGTGGGGTTCAGCAACGCCAGCTGTTCCCCTGCTGTGTAGCCGGCAAAGTGACCTGCAAACGCCATGCAGGCACAGGAACTGAAATTAAAAGGGAACCTGGCCCCACCCCCCCAGGTGTTTCTATGTATAACAGCCACCTAGTACAGCAGTACTGCTGCATTTGTACAAGGTGGCTGACTTTTTCTCCTTGCCCACGTGGAACTCAACACGTACAAAATGTGTCTCATTGAGACCATTCCACTGTCCCTGAGGTGTGACTTTCCTTTGTAATGATACGCAGCACCCCCCTTGGTAGCGTTTCCCGTCTTTTGTCATCATGGTTAGCTGGCTGCGCCTGTGCATCCGCCCTGCTAGAAACAACGCCCCTCGTTGTCATATTTATTTTGTCAGCGAGGGTGTGGTTTATGGGCACGAGCAGTGCATATGTTCGCCTGTCTTAACTCATCTCCTTCCGCCTTCTTCAGACTGTGCGGCCTCCTGGCCGTGGTAGGCGATAAGGGATCAGCTGAGGCCGCCCAGTCTGGAGCAGGTGTAAGGACATGTGTAAGCGGCCAACCTATTTACTGCACAAGGCCACGAATCCCAGCCACGCAGTGTGATTTTTTGAAAACACACTGTGGGTCTGGGATTCATGTCCATCGCTAACCGCAACGGCCGACATGAAATGAGGTCAGAAGACAGGAAGCGCTCACAGCGCATGGCCAAGGGATCACAATAGCGCAGACTCCTGTACAGCAAATAAGAACGCTCAGGAATCTGCGCCCAGTACCTAGGTGCAAATTTTGACACCTGTGCTGCGTCTCGTTAAAAAGACAAGTCACGCCTCCACAACTGTTTGACAGTATAATGGTCTAAATAGTGTACGTGTTTTAGTCAGCGTGTGCAAGGAGCAAAACAAATAGAGCAACCTTTTACTTGTGCAGCATTAATGCTGCACAAGGTGTGGCTCTTGTACCTTGCAACACCTGAGGGGGGGTTAAAGGTAACCTTTGAAATTGGTTCAACTAGGCTTCGGCCTACACTCTGCTCCTCTACTCCTCCTGCTGACCCTGGGCTCAAACACCGCTAGTTTTTGCCCGGAAATGCTAGCTGCACAGAGAAAAACACCAGCCAATGTGTTAGTGGGGTTCAGCACCGCCAGCTGTTCCCCTGCTGTGTAGTCGGCAACGTGTCCAGCACAAGCCACGCTGGCACAACCGACCAAAAGCTGCCACCAGTGCAGGCTTCGGCCTACACTTTGCTCCTCTCCTCCTCCTGCTGACCCTGGGCTCAAACAACGCCAGTTTCTGCCCGGACATGCTAGCTGCACAGAGAAAAACACCAGCCAATGTGTTAGTGGGGTTCAGCACCGCCTGCTGTTCCCCCGCTGTGTAGCCGGCATCGTGTCCAGCACAAGCCACGCTGGCACAACCGACCAAAAGCTGCCACCAGTGCAGGCTTCGGCCTACACTTTGCTCCTCTCCTCCTCCTCCTGCTGACCCTGGGCTCTAACACCGCTAGTTTTTGCCCGGACATGCAATCTGCACAGAGAAAAACACCAGTCAATGTGTCAGTGGGGTTCAGCAACGCCAGCTGTTCCCCTGCTGTGTAGCTTGCAACGTGACCTGCAAACGCCACGCAGGCACATGAACTGAAATTGAAGGGAGCCTGCCCCCCACCCACAGGTGTTTCTATGTATATCAGCCACCTTGTACAGCAGTACTGCTGCATTTGTACGAGGTGGCTGACTGTTTCTCCTTGCCCACGTGGAACTCAACACGTACAAAATGTGTCTCATTAGAGACCATTACAATGTCCCTGAGGTGTGACTTTCCTTTGTAATGACACGCAGCACCACCCTTGTTAGCGCTGCCCGTCTTTTGACATCATTGGTTAGCTGGCTGCGCCTGTGCATCTCCCCTGCTCGAAACAACGGCCCTCGGTGTCTTATTTTTTTGGACAGCGAGGGTGTGATTGATGGGCATGTGCAGTGCATATGTTTGCCTGTGTTCACTCATCTCCTTCCGCCTTCTTCAGACTGGGTGTCCTCATGGCCGCGGCAGGCGATAAGGGATCAGATGAGGCCGCCCAGTCTGAAGCAGGTGTAAGGACATGTGTGAGCGGCAAACATATTTAGTGCACCAGGGCACGAATCCCAGCACCGCAGTGTGATTTTTTAAAAACACACTGTGGGTCTGGGATTCATGTCCATCGCTAACCGCAACGGCCGACATGAAATGAGGTCAGAAGACAGGAAGCGCTCACAGCGCATGGCCAAGGGATCACAATAGCGCAGACTCCTGTACAGCAAATAAGAACGCTCAGGAATCTGCGCCCAGTACCTAGGTGCAAATTTTGACACCTGTGCTGCGTCTCGTTAAAAAGACAAGTCACGCCTCCACAACTGTTTGACAGTATAATGGGCTAAATAGTGTACGTGTTTTAGTCAGCGTGTGCAAGGAGCAAAACAAATAGAGCAACCTTTTACTTGTGCAGCATTAATGCTGCACAAGGTGTGGCTCTTGTACCTTGCAACACCTGAGGGGGGGGTTAAAGGTAACCTTTGAAATTGGTTCAACTAGGCTTCGGCCTACACTCTGCTCCTCTACTCCTCCTGCTGACCCTGGGCTCAAACACCGCTAGTTTTTTGCCCGGAAATGCTAGCTGCACAGAGAAAAACACCAGCCAATGTGTTAGTGGGGTTCAGCACCGCCAGCTGTTCCCCTGCTGTGTAGTCGGCAACGTGTCCAGCACAAGCCACGCTGGCACAACCGACCAAAAGCTGCCACCAGTGCAGGCTTCGGCCTACACTTTGCTCCTCTCCTCCTCCTGCTGACCCTGGGCTCAAACAACGCCAGTTTCTGCCCGGACATGCTAGCTGCACAGAGAAAAACACCAGCCAATGTGTTAGTGGGGTTCAGCAACGCCAGCTGTTCCCCTGCTGTGTAGCTTGCAACGTGACCTGCAAACGCCACGCAGGCACATGAACTGAAATTGAAGGGAGCCTGCCCCCCACCCACAGGTGTTTCTATGTATATCAGCCACCTTGTACAGCAGTACTGCTGCATTTGTACGAGGTGGCTGACTTTTTCTCCTTGCCCACGTGGAACTCAACACGTACAAAATGTGTCTCATTAGAGACCATTACAATGTCCCTGAGGTGTGACTTTCCTTTGTAATGACACGCAGCACCCCCATTGTTAGCGCTGCCCGTCTCCTGACATCATTGGTTGGCTGGCTGTGCCTGTGCGTCCCCCCTGCCCGACACAACGCCCCCCGTTGTCTCATATATTTTGACTGCGAGGGTGTGATTGATGGGCACGAGCAGTGCATATGTTCCCCTGTTTTCACTCCCCTCCTTCCGCCTTCTTCTGACTGTGCGGCCTCATGGCCGCGGCATGCGATAAGGGATCAGCTGAGGCCGCCCAGTCTGAAGCAGGTGTAAGGACATGTGTGAGCGGCGATCATATTTACTGCACAAGGCCACGAATCCCAGCACCGCAGTGTGACTTTAGGAAAAGCCACTGTGGGTCTGGGATTTATGGCCATCGTTAACCGCACCGGCCAACATGAAATGAGGTCATGAGACGGCCTGCACTAACAGGGTATTGCCAAGGGATAACACAAGAGCGCAGACTCCTGTACAGCAAATAACAACGCTCAGGAATCTGCGCCCAGTACCTAGGTGCAAATTTTGACACCTGTGCTGCGTCTCGTTAAAAAGACAAGTCACGCCTCCACAACTGTTTGACAGTATAATGGGCTAAATAGTGTACGTGTTTAATTCAGCGTGTGCAAGGAGCAAAATTAAATAGAGCAACCTTTGACTTGTGCATCATTAATGCTGTTCAAGGTGTGGCTCTTGTACCTTGCAACACCTGAGGGGGGGGTTAAAGGTAACCTTTGAAATTGGTTCAACTAGGCTTCGGCCTACACTCTGCTCCTCTACTCCTCCTGCTGACCCTGGGCTCAAACAACGCCAGTTTCTGCCCGGAAATGCTAGCTGCACAGAGAAAAACACCAGCCAATGTGTTAGTGGGGTTCAGCACCGCCAGCTGTTCCCCTGCTGTGTAGTCGGCAACGTGTCCAGCACAAGCCACGCTGGCACAACAGAACAAAAGCTGCCACCAGTGCAGGCTGCGGCCTACACTTTGCTCCTCTCCTCCTCCTCCTGCTGACCCTGGGCTCTAACACCGCTAGTTTTTGCCCGGACATGCAATCTGCACAGAGAAAAACACCAGTCAATGTGTCAGTGGGGTTCAGCAACGCCAGCTGTTCCCCTGCTGTGTAGCTTGCAACGTGACCTGCAAACGCCACGCAGGCACATGAACTGAAATTGAAGGGAGCCTGCCCCCCACCCACAGGTGTTTCTATGTATAACAGCCACCTTGTACAGCAGTACTGCTGCATTTGTACAAGGTGGCTGACTTTTTCTCCTTGCACACGTGGAACTCAACAAGTACAAAATGTGTCTCATTACAGACCATTACAATGTCCCTGAGGTGTGACTTTCCTTTTTAATGACACGCAGCACCCCCATTGTTAGCGCTGCCCGTCTCCTGACATCATTGGTTGGCTGGCTGTGCCTGTGCGTCCCCCCTGCCCGACACAACGCCCCCCGTTGTCTCATATATTTTGACTGCGAGGGTGTGATTGATGGGCACGAGCAGTGCATATGTTCCCCTGTTTTCACTCCCCTCCTTCCGCCTTCTTCTGACTGTGCGGCCTCATGGCCGCGGCATGCGATAAGGGATCAGCTGAGGCCGCCCAGTCTGAAGCAGGTGTAAGGACATGTGTGAGCGGCGAACATATTTACTGCACAAGGCCACGAATCCCAGCACCGCAGTGTGACTTTAGGAAAAGCCACTATGGGTCTGGGATTTATGGCCATCGTTAACCGCACCGGCCAACATGAAATGAGGTCATGAGACGGCCTGCACTAACAGGGTATTGCCAAGGGATAACACAATAGCGCAGACTCCTGTACAGCAAATAACAACGCTCAGGAATCTGCGCCCAGTACCTAGGTGCAAATTTTGACACCTGTGCTGCGTCTCGTTAAAAAGACAAGTCACGCCTCCACAACTGTTTGACAGTATAATGGGCTAAATAGTGTACGTGTTTAATTCAGCGTGTGCAAGGAGCAAAATTAAATAGAGCAACCTTTGACTTGTGCATCATTAATGCTGTTCAAGGTGTGGCTCTTGTACCTTGCAACACCTGAGGGGGGGGGTTAAAGGTAACCTTTGAAATTGGTTCAACTAGGCTTCGGCCTACACTCTGCTCCTCTACTCCTCCTGCTGACCCTGGGCTCAAACACCGCTAGTTTTTGCCCGGAAATGCTAGCTGCACAGAGAAAAACACCAGCCAATGTGTTAGTGGGGTTCAGCACCGCCAGCTGTTCCCCCGCTGTGTAGCCGGCATCGTGTCCAGCACAAGCCACGCTGGCACAACCGACCAAAAGCTGCCACCAGTGCAGGCTTCGGCCTACACTTTGCTCCTCTCCTCCTCCTCCTGCTGACCCTGGGCTCTAACACCGCTAGTTTTTGCCCGGACATGCAATCTGCACAGAGAAAAACACCAGTCAATGTGTCAGTGGGGTTCAGCAACGCCAGCTGTTCCCCTGCTGTGTAGCTTGCAACGTGACCTGCAAACGCCACGCAGGCACATGAACTGAAATTGAAGGGAGCCTGCCCCCCACCCACAGGTGTTTCTATGTATAACAGCCACCTTGTACAGCAGTACTGCTGCATTTGTACGAGGTGGCTGACTTTTTCTCCTTGCCCACGTGGAACTCAACACGTACAAAATGTGTCTCATTAGAGACCATTACAATGTCCCTGAGGTGTGACTTTCCTTTGTAATGACACGCAGCACCACCCTTGTTAGCGCTGCCCGTCTTTTGACATCATTGGTTAGCTGGCTGCGCCTGTGCATCTCCCCTGCTCGAAACAACGGCCCTCGGTGTCTTATTTTTTTGGACAGCGAGGGTGTGATTGATGGGCATGTGCAGTGCATATGTTTGCCTGTGTTCACTCATCTCCTTCCGCCTTCTTCAGACTGGGTGTCCTCATGGCCTCGGCAGGCGATAAGGGATCAGATGAGGCCGTCCAGTCTGAAGCAGGTGTAAGGACATGTGTGAGCGGCAAACATATTTACTGCACCAGGGCACGAATCCCAGCACCGCAGTGTGATTTTTTAAAAACACACTGTGGGTCTGGGATTCATGTCCATCGCTAACCGCAACGGCCAACATGAAATGAGGTCATAAGACAGGAAGCGCTCACAGCGCATGGCCAAAGGATCACAAGAGCGCAGACTCCTGTACAGCAACTAACAACGCTCAGGAAGCTGCGCCCATGCAAAAAGGTGTTGTTTTCGACACCTGTGCTGCTTTTCTTTAAAAAGACAAGTCACGCCTCCACTACTGTTAAACAGTATAATGGGCTAAATAGTCTACGTGTTGCATTCAGCTTGTGCAAGTAGACAAATTAATAGAGCAACCTTTTACTTGTGCAGCATTAATGCTGCAGAAGGAGTGGCTCTTGTTCTTTGTAACACCTGAGGGGGGGTTAAAGGTAACCTTTGAAATTGGTTCAACTAGGCTTCGGCCTACACTCTGCTCCTCTCCTCCTCCTGCTGACCCTGGGCTCTAACAACGCTAGTTTTTGCCCGGAAATGCTAGCTGCACAGAGAAAAACACCAGCCAATGTGTTAGTGGGGTTCAGCAACGCCAGCTGTTCCCCCGCTGTGTAGCCGGCATCGTGTCCAGCACAAGCCACGCTGGCACAACCGACCAAAAGCTGCCACCAGTGCAGGCTTCGGCCTACACTTTGCTCCTCTCCTCCTCCTCCTGCTGACCCTGGGCTCAAACACCGCTAGTTTTTGCCCGGAAATGCTAGCTGCACAGAGAAAAACACCAGCCAATGTGTTAGTGGGGTTCAGCACCGCCAGCTGTTCCCCTGCTGTGCAGCTTGCAACGTGACCTGCAAACGCCACGCAGGCACATGAACTGAAATTGAAGGGAGCCTGGCCCCCACCCCCAGGTGTTTCTATGTATAACAGCCACCTTGTACAGCAGTACTGCTGCATTTGTACAAGGTGGCTGATGTTTTCTCCTTGCCCACGTGGAACTCAACACGTACAAAATGTGTCTCTTTGAGACCATTCCACTGTCCCTGAGGTGTGACTTTCCTTTCTAATGATACGCAGCACCCCCCTTGGTAGCGCTTCCCGTCTTCTGACATCATTGGTTGGCTACTTGCGCCTGTTCGTCCGCCCTGCCTGAATAAAATGCTCCTCGTTGTCTTAATTATTTTGACTGCGAGGGTGTGATTGATGGGCACGAGCAGTGCATATCTTCGCCTGTCTTAACTCATCTCCTTCAGCCTTCTTCAGACTGTGCAGCCTCATGGCCGCGGCATGCGAGAAGGGATCAGCAGAGGCCGCCCAGTCTGAAGCAGGTGTAAGGACGTGTGTGAGCGGCCAAAATATTTACTGCTCAAGGCCACGAATCCCAGCACCGCAGTGTGGCTTTATGAAAAGACACTGTGGGTCTGGGATTTATGGCCATCGTTAACCGCACCGGCCAACATGAAATGATGTCATAAGATGGGCAGCGCTAACAGGGCATTGCCAAGGGATAACACAAGAGCGCAGACTCCTGTACAGCAAATAACAACGCTCAGGAAGCTGCTCCAAGCACCAAGGCGTTATTTTGGACACCTGTGCTGCGTCTCATCAAAAAACCAAGTCACGCATCCACTACAGTTTGACTGTAGAATGGGGTAAATTGTGTATGTCTTTCATTCAGCGTGTGCAAGTAGACAAATTAATAGAGCAACCTTTCACTTGTGCAGCATTAATACTGCACAAGGTGTGTCTCTTGTACTTTGTAACACCTGAGGGGGGGGTTAAAGGTTTCCTTTGAAATTGGTTCAACTAAGCTTCGGCCTACACTCTGCTCCTCTCCTCCTCCTCCTGCTTCAACACGGGCTCTAACATCGCTAGTTTTTGCCCGCAAGTGCTAGCTGCACAGAGAAAAACACACGCCATTGTGTTAGTGGGGTTCAGCAACGCCAGCTGTTCCCCCAGTGTGTAGCCGGCAAAGTGTCCTGCAAACGCAACGCAGACACAAAGCTGCCTCCAGTGCAGGCTTCGGCCTACACTCATCTCCCCCTGCTTACCCTTTGCTCCAACACCGCTAGTTGGGGCTCTAGGAAGACAATCTTTAATAGGCAAGGCAACGCATCCGGGTTCCAGCACCGCCAGCTGGTTCTCGGCAGTGTTCTTGTCACAGGTACTCCCTCGTGCCAAGCCTGGTTTCAGCACCGTCAGCTGTTTCCGGGTTGTGTCAAGCTCACTGAGACACCTATGCTTGCCTCGTCGTGGTGCGGTCGGGTTAGCCAACTCCAGGGTGCCTCCAGTTTAGGAGCTTCCTATGTGGGCTGCGTGAACTGGTAGTCAAGGCTGGTTCTGTAGTGCCAGTAGGCCCAGCTCCCCCTGTAGGACTGTTGGGGTTCGGTAACTGCGGCTGCCTCGCGGCCTAGCTGTTCTCTCCTCTCCTGTGGACCTTCGGGTCCACCACCTGGTTCCAGCACCGTCAGCTGGTTCCGGGCCGAGCCTTTGGCTTAGGTGCCTCCTCCTGGGTATCCGAGTTCCGCCAACGCCAGGCGGTCCTTGGTAGTGCTTTTAAGCGCGGGCACCTACAGCTTAGTAACCGGGTTCCAGCACCGTCAGCTGGTCCTCGGTCGTGCCATTGGCTCTTGCACACTGGGGCAACGCATCCGGGTTCCAGCACCGCCAGCTGGTTCTCGGCAGTGTTTTTGTCACAGGTACTCCCTCGTGCCAAGCCTGGTTTCAGCACCGTCAGCTGTTTCCGGGTTGTGTCAAGCTCACTGAGACACCTATGCTTGCCTCGTCGTGGTGCGGTCGGGTTAGCCAACTCCAGGGTGCCTCCAGTTTAGGAGCTTCCTATGTGGGCTGCGTGAACTGGTAGTCAAGGCTGGTTCTGTAGTGCCAGTAGGCCCAGCTCCCCCTGTAGGACTGTTGGGGTTCGGTAACTGCGGCTGCCTCGCGGCCTAGCTGTTCTCTCCTCTCCTGTGGACCTTCGGGTCCACCACCTGGTTCCAGCACCGTCAGCTGGTTCCGGGCCGAGCCTTTGGCTTAGGTGCCTCCTCCTGGGTATCCGAGTTCCGCCAACGCCAGGCGGTCCTTGGTAGTGCTTTTAAGCGCGGGCACCTACAGCTTAGTAACCGGGTTCCAGCACCGTCAGCTGGTCCTCGGTCGTGCCATTGGCTCTTGCACACTGGGGCAACGCATCCGGGTTCCAGCACCGCCAGCTGGTTCTCGGCAGTGTTTTTGTCACAGGTACTCCCTCGTGCCAAGCCTGGTTTCAGCACCGTCAGCTGTTTCCGGGTTGTGTCAAGCTCACTGAGACACCTATGCTTGCCTCGTCGTGGTGCGGTCGGGTTAGCCAACTCCAGGGTGCCTCCAGTTTAGGAGCTTCCTATGTGGGCTGCGTGAACTGGTAGTCAAGGCTGGTTCTGTAGTGCCAGTAGGCCCAGCTCCCCCTGTAGGACTGTTGGGGTTCGGTAACTGCGGCTGCCTCGCGGCCTAGCTGTTCTCTCCTCTCCTGTGGGCCTTGGGGTCCACCACCTGGTTCCAGCACCGTCAGCTGGTTCCGGGCCGAGCCTTTGGCTTAGGTGCCTCCTCCTGGGTATCCGAGTTCCGCCAACGCCAGGCGGTCCTTGGTAGTGCTTTTAAGCGCGGGCACCTACAGCTTAGTAACCGGGTTCCAGCACCGTCAGCTGGTCCTCGGTCGTGCCATTGGCTCTTGCACACTGGGGCAACGCATCCGGGTTCCAGCACCGCCAGCTGGTTCTCGGCAGTGTTTTTGTCACAGGTACTCCCTCGTGCCAAGCCTGGTTTCAGCACCGTCAGCTGTTTCCGGGTTGTGTCAAGCTCACTGAGACACCTATGCTTGCCTCGTCGTGGTGCGGTCGGGTTAGCCAACTCCAGGGTGCCTCCAGTTTAGGAGCTTCCTATGTGGGCTGCGTGAACTGGTAGTCAAGGCTGGTTCTGTAGTGCCAGTAGGCCCAGCTCCCCCTGTAGGACTGTTGGGGTTCGGTAACTGCGGCTGCCTCGCGGCCTAGCTGTTCTCTCCTCTCCTGTGGGCCTTGGGGTCCACCACCTGGTTCCAGCACCGTCAGCTGGTTCCGGGCCGAGCCTTTGGCTTAGGTGCCTCCTCCTGGGTATCCGAGTTCCGCCAACGCCAGGCGGTCCTTGGTAGTGCTTTTAAGCGCGGGCACCTACAGCTTAGTAACCGGGTTCCAGCACCGTCAGCTGGTCCTCGGTCGTGCCATTGGCTCTTGCACACTGGGGCAACGCATCCGGGTTCCAGCACCGCCAGCTGGTTCTCGGCAGTGTTTTTGTCACAGGTACTCCCTCGTGCCAAGCCTGGTTTCAGCACCGTCAGCTGTTTCCGGGTTGTGTCAAGCTCACTGAGACACCTATGCTTGCCTCGTCGTGGTGCGGTCGGGTTAGCCAACTCCAGGGTGCCTCCAGTTTAGGAGCTTCCTATGTGGGCTGCGTGAACTGGTAGTCAAGGCTGGTTCTGTAGTGCCAGTAGGCCCAGCTCCCCCTGTAGGACTGTTGGGGTTCGGTAACTGCGGCTGCCTCGCGGCCTAGCTGTTCTCTCCTCTCCTGTGGGCCTTGGGGTCCACCACCTGGTTCCAGCACCGTCAGCTGGTTCCGGGCCGAGCCTTTGGCTTAGGTGCCTCCTCCTGGGTATCCGAGTTCCGCCAACGCCAGGCGGTCCTTGGTAGTGCTTTTAAGCGCGGGCACCTACAGCTTAGTAACCGGGTTCCAGCACCGTCAGCTGGTCCTCGGTCGTGCCATTGGCTCTTGCACACTGGGGCAACGCATCCGGGTTCCAGCACCGCCAGCTGGTTCTCGGCAGTGTTTTTGTCACAGGTACTCCCTCGTGCCAAGCCTGGTTTCAGCACCGTCAGCTGTTTCCGGGTTGTGTCAAGCTCACTGAGACACCTATGCTTGCCTCGTCGTGGTGCGGTCGGGTTAGCCAACTCCAGGGTGCCTCCAGTTTAGGAGCTTCCTATGTGGGCTGCGTGAACTGGTAGTCAAGGCTGGTTCTGTAGTGCCAGTAGGCCCAGCTCCCCCTGTAGGACTGTTGGGGTTCGGTAACTGCGGCTGCCTCGCGGCCTAGCTGTTCTCTCCTCTCCTGTGGGCCTTGGGGTCCACCACCTGGTTCCAGCACCGTCAGCTGGTTCCGGGCCGAGCCTTTGGCTTAGGTGCCTCCTCCTGGGTATCCGAGTTCCGCCAACGCCAGGCGGTCCTTGGTAGTGCTTTTAAGCGCGGGCACCTACAGCTTAGTAACCGGGTTCCAGCACCGTCAGCTGGTCCTCGGTCGTGCCATTGGCTCTTGCACACTGGGGCAACGCATCCGGGTTCCAGCACCGCCAGCTGGTTCTCGGCAGTGTTTTTGTCACAGGTACTCCCTCGTGCCAAGCCTGGTTTCAGCACCGTCAGCTGTTTCCGGGTTGTGTCAAGCTCACTGAGACACCTATGCTTGCCTCGTCGTGGTGCGGTCGGGTTAGCCAACTCCAGGGTGCCTCCAGTTTAGGAGCTTCCTATGTGGGCTGCGTGAACTGGTAGTCAAGGCTGGTTCTGTAGTGCCAGTAGGCCCAGCTCCCCCTGTAGGACTGTTGGGGTTCGGTAACTGCGGCTGCCTCGCGGCCTAGCTGTTCTCTCCTCTCCTGTGGGCCTTGGGGTCCACCACCTGGTTCCAGCACCGTCAGCTGGTTCCGGGCCGAGCCTTTGGCTTAGGTGCCTCCTCCTGGGTATCCGAGTTCCGCCAACGCCAGGCGGTCCTTGGTAGTGCTTTTAAGCGCGGGCACCTACAGCTTAGTAACCGGGTTCCAGCACCGTCAGCTGGTCCTCGGTCGTGCCATTGGCTCTTGCACACTGGGGCAACGCATCCGGGTTCCAGCACCGCCAGCTGGTTCTCGGCAGTGTTTTTGTCACAGGTACTCCCTCGTGCCAAGCCTGGTTTCAGCACCGTCAGCTGTTTCCGGGTTGTGTCAAGCTCACTGAGACACCTATGCTTGCCTCGTCGTGGTGCGGTCGGGTTAGCCAACTCCAGGGTGCCTCCAGTTTAGGAGCTTCCTATGTGGGCTGCGTGAACTGGTAGTCAAGGCTGGTTCTGTAGTGCCAGTAGGCCCAGCTCCCCCTGTAGGACTGTTGGGGTTCGGTAACTGCGGCTGCCTCGCGGCCTAGCTGTTCTCTCCTCTCCTGTGGGCCTTGGGGTCCACCACCTGGTTCCAGCACCGTCAGCTGGTTCCGGGCCGAGCCTTTGGCTTAGGTGCCTCCTCCTGGGTATCCGAGTTCCGCCAACGCCAGGCGGTCCTTGGTAGTGCTTTTAAGCGCGGGCACCTACAGCTTAGTAACCGGGTTCCAGCACCGTCAGCTGGTCCTCGGTCGTGCCATTGGCTCTTGCACACTGGGGCAACGCATCCGGGTTCCAGCACCGCCAGCTGGTTCTCGGCAGTGTTTTTGTCACAGGTACTCCCTCGTGCCAAGCCTGGTTTCAGCACCGTCAGCTGTTTCCGGGTTGTGTCAAGCTCACTGAGACACCTATGCTTGCCTCGTCGTGGTGCGGTCGGGTTAGCCAACTCCAGGGTGCCTCCAGTTTAGGAGCTTCCTATGTGGGCTGCGTGAACTGGTAGTCAAGGCTGGTTCTGTAGTGCCAGTAGGCCCAGCTCCCCCTGTAGGACTGTTGGGGTTCGGTAACTGCGGCTGCCTCGCGGCCTAGCTGTTCTCTCCTCTCCTGTGGGCCTTGGGGTCCACCACCTGGTTCCAGCACCGTCAGCTGGTTCCGGGCCGAGCCTTTGGCTTAGGTGCCTCCTCCTGGGTATCCGAGTTCCGCCAACGCCAGGCGGTCCTTGGTAGTGCTTTTAAGCGCGGGCACCTACAGCTTAGTAACCGGGTTCCAGCACCGTCAGCTGGTCCTCGGTCGTGCCATTGGCTCTTGCACACTGGGGCAACGCATCCGGGTTCCAGCACCGCCAGCTGGTTCTCGGCAGTGTTTTTGTCACAGGTACTCCCTCGTGCCAAGCCTGGTTTCAGCACCGTCAGCTGTTTCCGGGTTGTGTCAAGCTCACTGAGACACCTATGCTTGCCTCGTCGTGGTGCGGTCGGGTTAGCCAACTCCAGGGTGCCTCCAGTTTAGGAGCTTCCTATGTGGGCTGCGTGAACTGGTAGTCAAGGCTGGTTCTGTAGTGCCAGTAGGCCCAGCTCCCCCTGTAGGACTGTTGGGGTTCGGTAACTGCGGCTGCCTCGCGGCCTAGCTGTTCTCTCCTCTCCTGTGGACCTTCGGGTCCACCACCTGGTTCCAGCACCGTCAGCTGGTTCCGGGCCGAGCCTTTGGCTTAGGTGCCTCCTCCTGGGTATCCGAGTTCCGCCAACGCCAGGCGGTCCTTGGTAGTGCTTTTAAGCGCGGGCACCTACAGCTTAGTAACCGGGTTCCAGCACCGTCAGCTGGTCCTCGGTCGTGCCATTGGCTCTTGCACACTGGGGCAACGCATCCGGGTTCCAGCACCGCCAGCTGGTTCTCGGCAGTGTTTTTGTCACAGGTACTCCCTCGTGCCAAGCCTGGTTTCAGCACCGTCAGCTGTTTCCGGGTTGTGTCAAGCTCACTGAGACACCTATGCTTGCCTCGTCGTGGTGCGGTCGGGTTAGCCAACTCCAGGGTGCCTCCAGTTTAGGAGCTTCCTATGTGGGCTGCGTGAACTGGTAGTCAAGGCTGGTTCTGTAGTGCCAGTAGGCCCAGCTCCCCCTGTAGGACTGTTGGGGTTCGGTAACTGCGGCTGCCTCGCGGCCTAGCTGTTCTCTCCTCTCCTGTGGGCCTTGGGGTCCACCACCTGGTTCCAGCACCGTCAGCTGGTTCCGGGCCGAGCCTTTGGCTTAGGTGCCTCCTCCTGGGTATCCGAGTTCCGCCAACGCCAGGCGGTCCTTGGTAGTGCTTTTAAGCGCGGGCACCTACAGCTTAGTAACCGGGTTCCAGCACCGTCAGCTGGTCCTCGGTCGTGCCATTGGCTCTTGCACACTGGGGCAACGCATCCGGGTTCCAGCACCGCCAGCTGGTTCTCGGCAGTGTTTTTGTCACAGGTACTCCCTCGTGCCAAGCCTGGTTTCAGCACCGTCAGCTGTTTCCGGGTTGTGTCAAGCTCACTGAGACACCTATGCTTGCCTCGTCGTGGTGCGGTCGGGTTAGCCAACTCCAGGGTGCCTCCAGTTTAGGAGCTTCCTATGTGGGCTGCGTGAACTGGTAGTCAAGGCTGGTTCTGTAGTGCCAGTAGGCCCAGCTCCCCCTGTAGGACTGTTGGGGTTCGGTAACTGCGGCTGCCTCGCGGCCTAGCTGTTCTCTCCTCTCCTGTGGGCCTTGGGGTCCACCACCTGGTTCCAGCACCGTCAGCTGGTTCCGGGCCGAGCCTTTGGCTTAGGTGCCTCCTCCTGGGTATCCGAGTTCCGCCAACGCCAGGCGGTCCTTGGTAGTGCTTTTAAGCGCGGGCACCTACAGCTTAGTAACCGGGTTCCAGCACCGTCAGCTGGTCCTCGGTCGTGCCATTGGCTCTTGCACACTGGGGCAACGCATCCGGGTTCCAGCACCGCCAGCTGGTTCTCGGCAGTGTTTTTGTCACAGGTACTCCCTCGTGCCAAGCCTGGTTTCAGCACCGTCAGCTGTTTCCGGGTTGTGTCAAGCTCACTGAGACACCTATGCTTGCCTCGTCGTGGTGCGGTCGGGTTAGCCAACTCCAGGGTGCCTCCAGTTTAGGAGCTTCCTATGTGGGCTGCGTGAACTGGTAGTCAAGGCTGGTTCTGTAGTGCCAGTAGGCCCAGCTCCCCCTGTAGGACTGTTGGGGTTCGGTAACTGCGGCTGCCTCGCGGCCTAGCTGTTCTCTCCTCTCCTGTGGACCTTCGGGTCCACCACCTGGTTCCAGCACCGTCAGCTGGTTCCGGGCCGAGCCTTTGGCTTAGGTGCCTCCTCCTGGGTATCCGAGTTCCGCCAACGCCAGGCGGTCCTTGGTAGTGCTTTTAAGCGCGGGCACCTACAGCTTAGTAACCGGGTTCCAGCACCGTCAGCTGGTCCTCGGTCGTGCCATTGGCTCTTGCACACTGGGGCAACGCATCCGGGTTCCAGCACCGCCAGCTGGTTCTCGGCAGTGTTTTTGTCACAGGTACTCCCTCGTGCCAAGCCTGGTTTCAGCACCGTCAGCTGTTTCCGGGTTGTGTCAAGCTCACTGAGACACCTATGCTTGCCTCGTCGTGGTGCGGTCGGGTTAGCCAACTCCAGGGTGCCTCCAGTTTAGGAGCTTCCTATGTGGGCTGCGTGAACTGGTAGTCAAGGCTGGTTCTGTAGTGCCAGTAGGCCCAGCTCCCCCTGTAGGACTGTTGGGGTTCGGTAACTGCGGCTGCCTCGCGGCCTAGCTGTTCTCTCCTCTCCTGTGGACCTTCGGGTCCACCACCTGGTTCCAGCACCGTCAGCTGGTTCTCGGCAGTGTCTTTTGCTCTTGTACCTTCTGCTCCCCATCCTGGTTCCAGTACCGTCAGCTGGTTCCGGGCAGAGCCTTTGGCTTAGGTGCCTCCTTCTGGGTATCCAAGTTCCACCAACGTCAGGTGGTCCTTGGTAGTGCTTTCAGGCACGGGTACCTCCTGCTTAGTAACCGGGTTCCAGTAACGTCAGCTGGTCCTCGGTAGTTCCATTGGCTCTTGGACCTTCGGCTACCCATCCGGGTTCCAGTACCGTCAGCTGGTTCTCGGCAGTGTCTTTTGCTCTTGTACCTTCTGCTCCCCATCCTGGTTCCAGTAACGTCAGCTGGTTCCGGGCAGAGCCTTTGGCTTAGGTGCCTCCTTCTGGGTATCCGAGTTCCGTCAACGTCAGGCGGTCCTTGGTAGTGCTTTTTAGCACAGGTACCTCCTGCTTAGTAACCGGGTTCCAGTAACGTCAGCTGGTCCTCGGTAGTTCCATAGGCTCTTGAACCTTCGGGTAGCCATCCGAGTTCCAGTTCCATCAGCTGGTTCTTGGCATTTTCTCAGCCTTCTTGTACCTTCTGCTACATTTCCAAGTTGAAGACCCTAACGTCGACGACCCGGAAGACCACCACGATGACGACGACACGGAAGACCACCCCGATGACGACGACGACGACGGCGGAGACGACGACGGCGGAGATGACGACACTGGAGACGACGACCCTGGAGACGACAACATGGAAGACCGAGAAGCAGAAGAACAAGAGGCTGCAGAACAAAGAGCAGAAGAACATTAAGCATAAGACTTAATATCAGAGCAAAAGATATTATCTAAATTATATGCAGAAGAAGACTAAGCAGTGTATGGGGGTGAGTCCGTTCCTCCTCGTGGTGCCCCTGGATAAAGCCTGATGCTGCAGGCCAAACTGAACGCGGACAAATGTAACTTTTGTGACTGGCAGAACGGAAGGTGTAATCTTCAAACTTTTATAGATAACAACTACGGGAATGCCTGTCACAAATGAGAATATGATGAAGAAGTAGAATAGGAAGAATAATAACAGTGGAATAAAAAGAATATGTAGAATAAGAAGAATAATAATAGTTGAATAAAATGAATATGAAGAATGTAATAAAAAAAAAAAAATAGGTAGAAGATGAAGAAGAAGATGAATAAGGTGAAGAAGTTGATGTCAAAGATGCTGATGATGATGAAGATGAAAGTGTGGGAAAAGAAAAAAAAAAAGAAAAAAAAGAAGGGGAAGGGCGTGGAATAGTGAAACATCAATATCTGACAAAATAAAAAAAAAATTTACATAGTCAATATCTTTGTCACTCCGAACGTCTTAAAAAAAAACAAAAAACATGCTATTCTATTTGATTGGGATAAACCTCTATGACTTTAATGTCTCCGCCACCTCCCCAAATACATCCGGCATTATTCTTAGTTGTTTTCCTTCATGTAGAATGAACCTACAAGGAAAGAAAGGGTTTATTTTAATTCCGATATTTTGGTCCCATTGACTTGCATTGGGATCGGGTATCGGTATCGGCGATATCCGATATTTTTTGAATATCGGCCGATCCAAACCGATACCGATACTTTCCGATATCGGAAGGTATCGCTCAACACTAATGAAGACCTGTTTTAAGGGTATGCAACTTACAAATTTGAATGAGACACATTTTATAAAATTTTCATCAAATTTCACATATGTTCTTAAAAAAAAACCAAGAATAAACAAACTAAAAAAACTAATTTAACACTAACATAAAGTAAAATAAAGTATGATATGTCAAGGGAAAATAAAACAAAAAAAACATTTTCAGAATCCCTGGAGTATGTGCTCACATTCCATATTTATTAGTGCATAAAGTGACTGGTGTCACATTTGAAAAAGGTGGATTGGTCACTAAAGGGGTAGTTGAACAAGGCATAAACTTACTTGTAAATTATTTGTAAGAGGTTCACATATCCAAACAAACACCTATTCTGTATGTTGGTTCTTTAAAGGGAACCTGTCACCCCGTTTTTTGAGATTGAGCTATAAATACTGTTAAATAGGGCCTGCGCTGTGTGTTCCTATAGTGTATGTAGTGTACCCCGATTCCCCATGTATGCTGAGAAATAACTTACCAAAGTCGCCGTTTTCGCCTGTCAATCAGGCTGGTCAGGTCGGGAGGGCGTGGTGACATCGCTGGTTCTTCCTCAGCTTTACGTTGGTGGCGTAGTGGCGTAGTGGTGAAGACACAGCGCGCGATCTGCGCTGTCATCCCTTTCGTCGGTGGGGGCGGCCATCTTCCTGGGGCCGCGCGTGCGCAGATCGAGTGCTCTGCTGCACGGGGCTTCAGGAAAATGGCCGCGGGATGCCGCGCGTGCGCATTAGAGATCGCGGCGGCCATTTTCCCAAAGCCGAGATGCAAACTCGGCTTTGGGAAAATGGCCGCCGCGATCTCTAATGCGCACGCGCGGCATCCCGCGGCCATTTTCCTGAAGCCCCGTGCAGCAGAGCACTCGATCTGCGCACGCGCGGCCCCAGGAAGATGGCCGCCCCCACCGACGAAAGGGATGACAGCGCAGATCGCGCGCTGTGTCTTCACCACTACGCCACTACGCCACCAACGTAAAGCTGAGGAAGAACCAGCGATGTCACCACGCCCTCCCGACCTGACCAGCCTGATTGACAGGCGAAAACGGCGACTTTGGGAAGTTATTTCTCAGCATACATGGGGAATCGGGGTACACTACATACACTATAGGAACACACAGCGCAGGCCCTATTTAACAGTATTTATAGCTCAATCTCAAAAAACGGGGTGACAGGTTCCCTTTAAATGTAAATTTCTACCTATATTGCTATTTAAGTCACCAATTATTTTATTACTATGTTACATGATATTTCTCTGTAATCTCTTACTAAATAATCTCCCTTCTGTAATTTTCGAATGAAAATTTTAAAATGACTGAATTGAAAATAGAATTGAAAATAAATGAATATGCTGATTTCTGTATATGTTTAATGTAACTATGATATTTTAGTTTTTTTTAGTTTTTAAATGGTAATTTTTTTTACAATAAAAGTGGTATCAGATAATAACTATTCTACTTTTCGATGAAAAATGGCTCGTACAATTAAATTCCAAGAAATCTGAGGCAGCGAAGAGTAATCATTATATAAAACTAGACTTTTATTCCATAATATTAAAAAAAAACAGGAAGACAAGGCAATGTTTTGGTCATATTTGGTCTTTTTCAAGCCTAGAGAATACAGCTATTGTGCACAGATAGCATGGCAATGCTTTATGTATATCTTATAGGAAATGGGCTCCACTTCTTCCACCCGCACACAGAGCCCATCCCGGTTGCCCTTGTGGCAATCTAATGCCCCAAATGAATGCAGTGTTAAAACCACCATAAAATAATTTGCATTCTGTATAAAAAGAAAATGGAGTATCGCTCACATGAAAAATGCCACAGATCCAATGTTCTGGTCATCCATATACAAAGCTATTATAGGAAAAACAAGAGTCGTTGGCAAACGGCAAGTGGGGCAACAATAGGATCCATTATGGAACACAACTATAATAGGTGCAGGGGTTGCAATTGCACTCACACTCTGGAGCCTAAAGGACCAAAAATGCCCATTGACTTATATGAAAAAAACAATACTATTAAAGACATGAAATACTTGGGACCCCATTGGAGTATTTGCATTGGAACCCACAAATTTCAAGTTACACCAATGAAGATCCATAGGTATGGATGAGGTCGCTAAAATACCTGCTATCGACTTCCACTCAGTAGACAGCTGGGAAGGAGGGGCAGTGGGTGATATTATAATAACCTCTAGGATATGTTACTATGCGATATCACATGATTGATATCGGGCTTCAAAAAGTCCAGATAAAGATGAGAAGTTGCCCAGTCTTCCTGTTGTTATATTTTTTTAATACTTTGCAATAAAAGTCAAGTTTTATGCAAGGACTACGCTCTGATGTCTCGGATTACTTGGAAATCTATTTTTTTGGACCTAGTGGTGGGTCAAACCAAGCAACTATAAAATGTATCAATGTTGCATGAGATCGGTCCACTCAACTGATTTGCACTAGCCAGACTTGTTTCCGGAACCAATGAAATGAGCCGGACTATAAACTGGTATACTTGCAAAATGTACGAGATTTTGTCCACTGTGGCCATTTCACAGACAAAATCCAAGAAATAAAACAAGGAAACAAAATGTGCATACATTCTACAACAAGTAATTAAGTAAATAGTACATGTGAGTAAAATAAAGTACTTAGCTTAAGTTATTTGACCAAAAAAGCTTAAAGCCAGCCCATCACAACAAGGTGTAACCATGGGGAGGGTTGTAACCTGAAGACAAAAAAAAAATTTGATAGCTAGCAGGGTCTCAATATCATTAGAACCCAAAAAAGAAAATCGTCCTCTAAAAACTAACTTTTATTAATTTCTTAAAAGTACAAACTTTCAAAAAACCTTGAAAAATAGTATTATAGAGGTGTGACCTGTGAGGATCATCCAAGCTTGAACCAAAAAATGAAAATATATTGAAAGAAAGAGAAGAGGATTGTGGAAGGGTAATGTCCCCTAAGGACCCCTACCTCTCACCCTACCTGACAGCGGAGGTTGGTACCATAAAATTAACAATATGGCTACCCCGCTCAATGTCGTTACCATGGATACCCAGTTACACATCTACACTATATTGATGAAGCAACACAGACTGTGAAAGAATCCCAATAATAGCAAATACATGTATATACATACAGTGAGTACGGAAAGTATTCAGAACCCTTTAAATTTTCACTCTTTGTTTCATTGCAGCCATTTCATAAATTTAATAACGTTCTTTTTTTTCTCATTAATGTACAATCTGCACCCAATCTTGACCGAGAAAAAAACAGAAATGTCGTAATTTTTTGCAAATTTATTAAAAAGGAAAAACTGAAATATCCCATGGCCATAAGTATTCAGTCCCTTTGCTCAGTATTGCGGTGAAGCCCCTTTGGAGCTAGTACAGCCATGAGTCTTCTTGGGAATGATGCAACAAGTTTTTCACCCCTGGATTTGGGGATCCTCGGCCATTCTTCCTTGCAGATCCTCTCCAGTTCCGTCAGGTTGGATGGTGAACGTTGGTGGACAGCAATTTTCAGGTCTCTCCAAAGATGCTCAATTGGGTTTAGGTCAGGGCTCAGGCTGGGACAGTCAAGAAAGGTCACAGAGTTGTTCTGAAGCCGCTCCTTTGTTATTTTAGCTGTGTGCTTAGGGTGATTATCTTGTTGGAAGGTGAACTTTTGGACAAGTCTGAGGTCCAGAGCACTCTGGAAGAAGTTTTCATCCAGGATATCTCTGTACTTGGCCGCATTCATGTTTCCTTCAATGACAACCAGTCGTCCTGTCCTTGCAGCTGAAAAACACCCCCATAGCATGTTGCTGCCACCACCATGTTTCACTGTTGGGATTGTATTGGGCAGGGTGATGAGCAGTGCCTGCTTTTCTCCACACATACCGCTTAGAATTATCACCAAAAAGGTCGATCTTCATCTCATCAGACCAGAGAATCTTATTTCTCATAGTCTGGGATACCTTCATATGTTTTTTAGCAAACTCTATGCGGGCTTTCATATGTCTTGAAATTGCAGCGGAAAGTGTTGAAACATGTAATCCTTTGTACAGAGGAGTTGAGCCAGATTATAGAGCCTTTATCAGCATAAATGTCCAAATTGGAGGTGCTCAGCATATATCAACATGTAGATATAAATAATTCAGAAAAAAGTATGCGGCACTCACCATGGCAACTTGAAATGAATAGTCCTTTATTTCATGACTTTCATCTTAGATGGTAAGGTGCAAAGTGTTTTCAGTTTTAAACATAGTCCGATGGATAGGGCTATACTTGCCTCTATCAGGAAGAATTGGCACATTCTATACATGGATAGGGATTTGCGAAAGATGGGGGTTTTAAAACCTATTTTTTCCTATCGCAGATCATGTAACATCTCAGATGTCCTAGTTTAACACAAAGTTAAATCTCCATCTAAAAATTGATTACAAAAAACTGCACCTTCAGGTAAATTTAGATGTGGTAATAGCCCCAGTTGCCATCTCCATGTAACTTGTAACTCTGTATGTTTAGGCTCCATCGTACACACAGTGAAAGATTTTATAACATGTAGGACGCAATTTGTAGTGTATGTTCTCTTCTGACCCTGCATACTTTTTTCTATAGCCAAAACTATAAGACCCCTAAAAAATATTTCCGTGAGCATTATCAATCTATCTTCTCAGGAAAAGGTTCTCAGCGATTAATAAATCATATAACAAATTTTTATAATTCCGACCCTGAGTCCCTAAGCTTTGCAGGGCTTCAAATAATACAGGATCCTGCAAGAGAAGGTAATCGAAATGATTTGCTATTGAAACAAGAAGCCAAATGGATTCTCAAAACGCAGGCTCAGTGTCCCATAGGTCTGAATGACAAGATTGATTTGTCAATATTTGTGCGAGACTTTTGTGAAAAAAAATGTATTCCTAAAGGATTGTTTCCTTAAACATTTTTTTCTGCAATAACTGTAAAAGTTAAAATGCTGTTGCATGTGATAATTCATAATAATGTTTTTTAGTCATTTCATTTTTGTTTGATTGTTCACTTTGTCATGTATATGGTTAAATCACATGTTCAGACTTTTTAAAGAAAGCACTTGTTAATTAGTTATCCACCTGGACCCGTTGAAGCATAGTAACGCAAAACAACCGTCGTCTTTTCTCCTCTCTCCCCACACCCCTCTGCACCTTACCATCTAAGATGAACGTCATGAAATAAGGGACTTTTCATTCAAGCTTTCATATGTCTTGCACTGAGGAGAGACTTCCGTCGGGCCACTCTGCCATAAAGGCCTGACTGGTGGAGGGCTGCAGTGATGGTTGACTTTGTGGAACTTTCTCCCATCTCCTTACTGCATCTCTGTAGCTCAGCCACAGTGATCTAGGGGTTCTTCTTTACCTCTCTCACCAAGGCTCTTCTCCCACGATTGCTCAGTTTGGCTGTATGGCCAGGTCAAGGAAGACTTCTGTGGTCCCAAAATTCTTCAGTATTAGGATTATGGAGGCCACTGTGCTCTTAGGAACATTCAGTATTGTAAAAATTCTTTTGTAACCTTGGCTGTACCCATTCTATATATCCATATATATCCATATATATATTCACTGTGGTGAGTCTAAATGGCTATGTGTGGCTGTTATGCTTCTATATTCAGCCAAAGATACAGACAAGTCCTGTGGGATCTACGCCTGGTGAATTTTAATGAATGTTAGGTTGCCACGTTAGCTGTGGACAGGCGCATGCACCTTTCTGTGATCACATACTCTGCTATGTTAAACACAAGTTCCAACACTACACTTTCCGCAGTGCAGGCCAGCACCACCAAAGCATAAATGGCAAGCTCAGGCCATGTGTCTAATTTGGAGACCCAGAAGTTAAATGGGCCAGACCCATCAATCGGTATGTGGAGATCTGTGAACACGTAGTCTTCCACCACTTTGTTGAAGCTGTCATGCTCCTGGATTTGATCCTTTGAAGTTGTGTTCTGTGGTCGGCTTCTTTTCCTGCCATGCAGTTGTTACGTTGACTGTTATGATGCGGTGGTCAAGGAGCAACATGGAATGAGCTCTGAAGGAAGTGGTAACTGTACTGACCGCAGTCCCTAAGCTCAACACAACACTAGAAGTAGCCGTGGAATGCTCCTAACTTTCCCTAGGCACCTCGTCACAGCCTAAGAGCTAACTACCCCTAAAGACAGAAGCAGGAAAACTATCTTGCCTCAGAGAAAATCCCCAAAGGATAGATTAGCCCCCCCACAAATAATGACTGTGAGTGGAGAGGAAAAAGACATACACAGAATGAAACCAGGATGAGCACAGGAGGCCAGTCTAGCTTGATAGATAGGACAGGACGGAATACTGTGCGGTCAGTATAAAACACTACAAAAATCCACGCAGAGTTTACAAAAAATCTCCACACCTGACTAAAGGTGTGGAGGGTAAATCTGCTTCCCAGAGCTTCCAGCAAGACAGAATTAATTCATACTGATAACGCTGGACAAACATAGAAAGCACTGAACGGATAAGTCCACAATCTGTGAACAGAAAAGCGCAAGCAAAAACTTAGCTTTGCTGAACTGGTCAGGATAACAAGGAAATCCAAAGAGATGTGAATCCAACCAGGAACCATTTACAAGTGGCACTGGCTGAAGGAACAGCCAGGCCTAAATAGCCGAGCAGAAGAGACGATAAGTGGAGGCAGCTGATGACAGCTAACTCCAAGGAGCAGCCATACCACTTGAAACCACAAGAGGGAGCCCAAGAGCAGAAATCACAAAAGTGCCACTTACAACCACTGGAGGGAGCCCAAGAGCGGAATTCACAACAGTTGACTGGATGAAAAGGTGGATCCACAGCTCTTGCACGGTGTGGAATGTTTCCCCCCAAAAAAGAAGAGTTTCAGAGCAGCCTGTTGTCATTTTCATCTGACTATGCTAAGGTTGGTTGAGCAGGTGTTAGGTTGATTGAACGAGGAGGCAGAAGAGGAGGCAACATGGACAGAGAAACATCCAGCAATCCTTGGTGGTGGTAAGACATGCTCCAAAACGCTTTCTGCCTCATGCCCCGCCACCACTACATTTACTCAGTGGGCAGTTATGGGAGATATTACTTCCCTTATCAATAGTTTGATGACTTATCTGATTTATCCTCTGCAAGATTAGCTTACAACACAACTTTTATGGAGATTTCACAATACCCATTTCAATTTCTTCAATTTATGTGCAATAGGAATGACAATTACCCAAAGGTATGCATGTAACATATGAATCATTTCTATGAATATCTATAAAGGTTCCGCACCACATCAAGCAATGGATGCCAAAAGGAAACTTCGGCACTAACAAGAAGAAATAAACCTTTGGTACAAATGTAATCTTTCTTAAAGTAGTTCAATTTATTGAGCCAAGCCACATGAGACAAAGATTATAGATGTTTCGGCCTATTGGCCTTTCTCAAGGTTATCTGTACAAAATGCAAAATATATAGCTAAAGAAAATTCATGAACATGTCCCATAATATGAAAAAAACAAAATGTATACTTTTTTTTGTAGCATTTACGTAAATTCAACATAATAGACGCTACTTCTTGTTCATAAAGGTTCTGCTGGAGGTATAACTTTCACTCCAAGTAAGCATATTCTATGAAGTAGAAAGAGAAGATATCTGATAATGATGAGAAGAATAAATGTCATAACAATGATGTATGGGTATGCATGAGGTCAAGCAGGCCACAGGATTCAAGAGGAATGTGCAACATACATTATAATAGTATATAGTATATATAGTATAAGCCAACCCGAGTATAAGCCATCTCCCCTAATTTTGACACAAAAAAATGGGAAAACTTAATGACTCAAGTATAATCCTAGGGTGGAAAATGCAGCAGCTACCGGTAAATTTCAAAAATAAAAATAGATCCCAATAAAAGTAAAATTAATTGACACATCAGTAGGTTAAGTGTTTTTGAATATTCATATTGAATCAGGAGCTCCCAATCAGGAGCCCCATAAAATGTTCCATACAGTTCATGATGGGCCCCATAAGATGCTCCATAAAGTTTATGATGGGCCCCATAAGATTCTCCATAGAAACATTTGCCCCATATAATGCTGCACAAAGATTAATAATGGCCCCATAAGATGCTCCATAGACACATTTGCCCCATATAATGCTGCAGAAAAGTTGATTATTGCCACATAAGATGCTCCATAGGAAATTTGCCCCATATAATGCTGCATAAAAGTAGATTATGGCCCCATAAAAAGCAGTTTATGCTGATATTATTAACTGTACAGTATATCTGCTGCTGCTGCATTAAAAAAAATGACATACTCGCCTCTCGTCCCTGCCCGCTGCTCCTCAGCATCCTCCGCAGTGACTATTTAGGCAGAGGGCAGCACGCACACTAACACGTGTCATTGCACCCTCTGACCTGAATGTCACAAGCAGAGGACGCAGAAGACGGAGCCCGGCAGTGGAACGAGTGCAGGTGAATATTGCGCAATGCCCCCTTTATACTCACTTGGTTCCTGGCATGGTGCCTGCACGTCCCTGGTTCTCCGGGCGCTGACAGCTTCTTCCACCATTGAGCGGTCACCTGTACCTATGCTCAATACTGTAATGAATATGCGGCTCCACCCTTATGGGAGTGAAGTCACGTCCATATTCATTACTGTAATGAGCGGTACCATGTGACCACTCAATGCTGGAAGAAGCTGTCAGCACCCGGAGAACCAGGGGTGTGCAGAGACCGCGCCAGGAGCAGGTGAGTATAATCAGACAGCTTCCGCTCCCCCTCCCCTGCCGACCCCTGGGTATGACTCGAGTATACGCCGAGAGGGGCAATTTCAGCCTAAAAAAATGGGCTGAAATTCTCGGCTTATACTCAAGTATATACGGTATATAAATATATATAATACGTTTACCTGTCAGAGTGCTCATCAATGGGTGATCTGTGTGAATGTATATAATAAAGTTAAAGTACAATAGAGAAGTTGTCTGAAACAGAATATGAATACCCAGACTAAAAGAGAAAAAAAGGTAAAATAACCAAAACTATTATCTGTCTTAGAGCATCAGTGTGCATGTGTCTAGCGTGAGAGTCATGGTGGCTTGTATCAGAGCTCACCACGGACCAGATATAAGAAGGGGAAGGGCGTGGAGGTACAAAGCCTCATTGAGGGAACAGCTGTGCAAACATGACCTCCTGGTGCTCTAGTGCACATTCCGTGCTTGCCATCAGCCGGAATTTGCCGACAAGAGCCGAGCAGCAATTGTGATTTGCGCAGTGAAGCGTTCCAGGGAGATATATTAGTGCACATGCGTGTGAGGAATATCAGACAAAACAGCAAGTCTAGGAAAGACGGCTAGAAAATGACAAACGCAGGGAGGCATATTATCTTGTTTACAGAGTTGACAGATGAGTATCAGCTGGTGAAGGGTATACACTAAAGAAATAAAAGAACTAATGAAAAATAAAAAATAAAATGAAGGAATGAACTGAGTATATAGAAATGAAAAAAAACAGGATGACCAGAAGAAGAAAGGTGGGACCAAGAAAAACAAAGTTGATACTGGGTGGAACACTAAGTGACCAGTAGAACAAGACACAAAATTAAAGCTATAATATATAACTGTGACAGGGTGAAAGACACAGAAGACAAAAGTGCTTGTGAACATGTGCAGCCTCACTATACTGTTCCCTGCTGATAAAGAATCCTGCCTAGCTGTAGGGGTTAGCACCCTACTGTTCAGCGGATATGGCGCCCCCACTCGGTGACGGCTGACCCTTGGAAATCCTGTAAGCAACTAAAGTCCCAAAGGACATGTCAAATGATAGGCTCCAAGCTGGTAGCCATGTCATACATATAAGGCAGATAAAATAACAAGTAACGCACAGCCCTGATTATTAGCTGGTATTACATATATACAAATTATATCAGCAAGTAAGGAAAGATACTCATCGCATATGATGTTCAGACCACGCTTCATTTTCAGAGACCAATTTGATGAGCACCCCGACAGGTAAACCTATGCCTTCTAAATTTCTTGACTGTGTCTAGTAATTTTCTCTACATATATCTTTAATATATATATATCTATAATATAACACTGGGAGCATCACTCTGTCCGAAGCCTTTATAGACTGCGCAAGCGCCGGCGCAGTCTGGGCCTCAAAGAGTGACGCTACCAGGAGATCGCGGTATGCGTAAACACTGAACGCACACCGCGATCTCCAACAGAGAAGCAGGGACCGCCAGGAGGGTATGTATGAGCTATATTCACCTGGCCCCGTTCCACCGCTGCGCGCCGCCATCTTCCCCGTCCTCAGCCTGTGACCTTCGGTTCAGAGGGCGCGATGACGCGCTTAATGCACGCCGGCGCGGCCCTCTGACTGACCAGTCACAGCCAGAGGACCGGGAAGATGGCGGCGCGCAGCAGTGGAACTGGGCCAGGTGAATATAGTAAGTGCTGGGGGGCCTGAGCTGGCGGCGATACCGGCACCTGACCCATACAGCGTGCCGGTGTCCCCGCCTGCTCAGGCCCCCCAGCACTTGGTGCCCAGCGACCATAGGTGAGTATGGTATTTTTTTTTATATATATTGCAGCAGCATATGGGACATATACAATGGAGCATTTTATGGGGGCCATAAACCTTTATGGAGCAGTGTATGGGGCATATGGATGGGAGCAGCAAATTAAAGAACGGTGGCGCAGGATGGGAGCAGCACATGACAAAACGGGGGCGCAGGATGGGAGCAGCACATGACAGAATAGGGCAGCACATGACAGAATGGGGGCGCAGGATGGGAGCAGCACATGACAGGATGGGGACGCAGGATGGGTGCAGCACATGTCAGAATGGAGGCGCAGGATGGGTGTAGCACATGTCAGAATGGGGGCGCAGGATGGCAGCAGCACATGACAGAACGGGGGCGCAGGATGGGAGCAGCACATGTCAGAATGGGGGCGCAGGATGGGAGCAGCACATGTCAGAATGGGGGCGCAGGATGGGAGCAGCACATGACAGAATGGGGGCGCAGGATGGGAGCAGCACATGACAGGATGGGGGCGCAGGATGGGAGCAGCACATGTCAGAACGGGGGCGCAGGATGGGAGCAGCACATGACAGGATGGGGACGCAGGATGGGTGCAGCAAATGTCAGAATGGAGGCGCAGGATGGGTGTAGCACATGTCAGAATGGGGGCGCAAGATGGCAGCAGCACATGAGAGAACGGGGGCGCAGGATGGGAGCAGCACATGTCAGAATGGGGGCACAGGATGGGAGCAGCACATGTCAGAATGGGGGCGCAGGATGGGAGCAGCACATGTCAGAACGGGGGCGCAGGATGGGAGCAGCACATGACAGGATGGGGACGCAGGATGGGAGTAGCACATGACAAGATTAGGGCGCAGGATGGAGCAGCACATACCAGGATGGAGACCATATACCGATATAAATGCTCGCCACCCGGGCGTAGAACGGGTTCAATAGCTAGTGTATATATATATATATATATATATATATATATTCAGTATATATTTGTTCTGTTGGATTTCTTTTCCACTTCATACACTTATAATGTATGTCGCATGTTCCTCTTGAATCCTGTGGCCTGCTTGACCTCATGCACACCCATACATCATTGTTATGACATTTATTCTTCTCATCATTATCAGATATCTCTTCTTTCTACTTCATAGATTATGTTTACTTGGAATGAAAGTTATGCCTCCAGCAGAACAAAGCATAGCGTCTATTATGCTGAATTTACATAAATGATATTAAAAAATGTATACATTAGTTTTTCTCACACAATGGAGCATGTTCATGAATTTTCTTTAGTTATAAATTTTATAAATTTTACATTTTGCACAGATAACCTTGATAAAGGCTGAGAGGCCGAAACATCTATCCATTCTTTCTCATGTGGGTTGGATCAGTAAACTGAATTACTTTAAGCAAGATTGTACTTGTGAAAATGGTTTATTCCTCTTATATGAATCATTTCTACTTGTTTTAGCAATGGATTGATACAACAATGGATTGGTTTGATATGTACAAATCTTTCTCTGAACCATATGATAATAGGTGTTACGACCAGACATACTTACTTGTCTTCTTCTGTCCCTCGGCGCACTCCCGACTCTGCTCCGCGCCACTCTGCTTCTCCCTTCTCTGGGTCGCGGCGTTCTGTTCTTCCGCGCATGCACAGTCGCATCTCCTGCACCGCTCTGCCTCCTGGGAGGTCGCAACCCAATGGCCCCGCCCCAACATGGCGGCGCCCATCGGGTATTTCTTCCCAGCGTCTTCCCAGGTAAGACGCCTTTGCTTTGTAGGATACTCTGAGCTTTGTTTCTGCGTTCCTATGTCCTAGGCTCCCCTGTTCTCTGTACTACTTCTCCTCGCTAGCTGTTCCTTGTCCTCCCTGTGTTTCCGCTGAGTTTGTTCTTGGTTCCAGCTTTGCCCGCTCTGTGTCTCTGCCTTTGCCCCGGTCCCTTTTGTGTCTCCGCATTACCTGTTCCTTTCTCTAGTTCCGCATTCTGTTTTTTCCCTTCCTGTTGTTATCCCTGTTCCTTAGTTCTCTCTTTTTGTTTTCTTGCAGCCCCGTGGTTTCCTTGTTCTTCTCCAGTGATCCCATTTATATCTACCTCCCCAGTCTGTTCCAGTTTTCCATTTGTCAGTCCTCTGTCTTCCTCTTTTGTTTTTGGTCGCCCCTTTGGCTCTAGCTGTTGTGCCTCCATTCCCCCTTAGACCTGCTCCTAACGCTCCCTGTATAGGGGGTGGTTACATCTGGTCCACTCGTCCTCAGGGGCTCTAGAGTCACACCCCAGAGGGTCCACTTTCGGATTCTTCTCCGAATCCCTACAATAGGCAACACATGTATGTACTGCCTGTATGTTCTGACCGGATAAGGAGACGGTGATGGAAGCGGAATAGGAGGAGACAACATGGACATAGAAAAGGCCTGCCTGTTTCCAGAGAACCCCCCCCCCCACAAACTTTTTTTTCTTTCCACATCCAAGAAAAGCTTATATCCCTCTGATCAAAATCTGATCATAATAATTGGACCGTTTTTTTCGGAAGTGGAGAATACTGTCAATACCTATAAACTTAGTGAGTGCTTTTCCCCATAATGTAGGTTGGATGTGTGTTCTGTAAGTATCCAGAATGCTATTGTCTTCCTTATGTCATATAAAAGTACAGCTTCTATCCAGCACTTACTACCTTTCCATATATTTTTCTCCTTTTCTGTAGCCTGTTTTCTCTGTCCTCTCAGAAATACTTTCTCGCCTCCCTTGGTATGAAGATCCGTGTACACCTCCTCACAGTTGGGATCTGTAACTCTGAGAGGAGGGAGGGACAAGTAAGTTTATGACTGAACCAGAGGCAGAAGCTTTGATGGATTTGTAACATTTTGTACAAAATACTCAGTTTTATAAATAACTTACAAACTTTCTACGGAAGCATAAATACCTGAAATTTGCCATCTGTAATTTGATAAATTTGAATACAGATTTATTACTGGAGAGAAAAAAAGTAAAAATATTTACAAGCTCTTCCGAGAAGCCTACAATGTGCAGGAATGACCGATCCACCAAACCACTGCAGGACCAGCTCTACCCTCACATACTGTATCCTCACCCATCCTTTGTAGATTGTGAGCCCTCGTGGGCAGGGTCCATTCTCCTACGGTACCAGTCATGACTTGTATTTTGTATGCTACCAATGTTTGACATTTTATTTGGCATACTGACATACAATGTACGCATATCATACCACACAGTTAGTAATTATACAAGCATTTAAAGTTAAAGGGAATCTGTCACCTACTTTTTCGTATATAAGCTGCAGCCACCTCCATCAGGGGCTTATCTACAGAATTCTGTAATGCTGTAGATAAGCCCCCAATGTAACCTGAAAGATAAGAAAAACAAGTTAGATTATACTTATGGGGGGGGGGGTGGGGGGCTCTCTGGCCTTTCCCGGCACCTGCGCTCTCCAGTACATTGCTCGTGCCTCAACATGGCCCATAAAGTACGCCTGTGCAGGAGCCGAGACAGAAGCAAGGAAGAGGACATCAATGCCTGAAGATGGGAGGCGCCGGACCCGGACCTGTGATGCCCATCGGTCCGGACCGCACCGGACCGCCCCTGGATTAGTATAATCTAAAGGTACCTTCACACATAACGATTTTGTTAACGATATCGTTGCAACGTCACACTTTTTGTGACGTAGCAATGATCCCGCTAACGACCTCGTTATGTGTGACAGCGACTAGGGTTGAGCGACTTTTGTTTTTATAGGATCGGGTCGGATTTCACGAAATCCGACTTTTTCAAAAGTCGGGTCGAGTGAAATCGGCCGATCCAATAGAAAAGTCGGGGTCGGGGTCGGGGTCGGCCGAAACACGAAACCCAATGCAGTGCATTGGGTTTCTAATGGTTCCCAGGGTCTGAAGGAGAGGAAACTCTCCTTCAGGCCCTGCGATCCATATTAATTAGTGTTGAGCGATACCTTCCTGATATCGGAAAGTATCGGTATCGGATAGGATCGGCCGATATTCAAAAAATATCGGATATCGCCGATACCGATATCCGATCCGAATGCAAGTCAATGGGACCAAAATATCGGAATTAAAATAAACCCTTTCTTTCCTTGTAGGTTCATTCTACATGAAGGAAAACAACAAAGAATAATGCAGGATGTATTTGGGGAGGTGGCGGAGACATTAAAGTCATAGAGGTTTAGCGCAATCAAATAGAATAGCCTTTTTTTTTTTAAAGACGTTCGTAGTGACTAAGATATTGACTATGTAACTTTTTTTTTATTTTGTCAGATATTGATGTTTCACTATTCCACGCCCTTCCCCTTTTTTTTTAAACTTTTCCCACACTTTCATCTTCATCATCATCATCAGCATCTTTGACATCAACTTCTTCACCTTATTCATCTTCTTCTTCATCTTCTACCAATTTTTTTTTTATTACATTCTTCATATTCATTTTATTCAACTATTATTATTCTTCCTATTCTACATATTCATTTTATTCAACTATTATTATTCTTCCTATTCTACTTCTTCATCATATTCTCATTTGTGACAGGCATTCCCGTAGTTGTTATCTATAAAAGTTTGAAGATTACACCTTCCGTTCTGCCAGTCACAAAAGTTACATTTGTCCGCGTTCAGTTTGGCCTGCAGCATCAGGCTTTATCCAGGGGCACCACGAGGAGGAACGGACTCACCCCCATACACTGCTTAGTCTTCTTCTGCATATAATTTAGATAATATCTTTTGCTCTGATATTAAGTGTTATGCTTAATGTTCTTCTGCTCTTTGTTCTGCAGCCTCTTGTTCTTCTGCTTCTTGGTCTTCCATGTCGTCGTCTCCAGGGTCGTCGTCTCCAGGGTCGTCGTCTACGCCGTCGTCGTCTCCGTCGTCGTCGTCATCGGGGTGGTCTTCCGGGTCGTTGACTTTAGGGTCTTCAACTTGGAAATGTAGCAGAAGGTACAAGAAGGCTGAGAAAATTCCAAGAACCAGCTGATGGAACTGGAACTCGGATGGCTACCCGAAGGTTCAAGAGCCTATGGAACTACCGAGGACCAGCTGACGTTACTGGAACCCGGTTACTAAGCAGGAGGTACCCGTGCTAAAAAGCACTACCAAGGACCGCCTGACGTTGGCGGAACTTGGATACCCAGAAGGAGGCACCTAAGCCAAAGGCTCTGCCCGGAACCAGCTGACGTTACTGGAACCAGGATGGGGAGCAGAAGGTACAAGAGCAAAAGACACTGCCGAGAACCAGCTGACGGTACTGGAACCCGGATGGGTAGCCGAAGGTCCAAGAGCCAATGGAACTACCGAGGACCAGCTGACGTTACTGGAACCCGGTTACTAAGCAGGAGGTACCCGTGCCTGAAAGCACTACCAAGGACCACCTGACGTTGGTGGAACTTGGATACCCAGAAGGAGGCACCTAAGCCAAAGGGTCTGCCCGGAACCAGCTGACGGTACTAAAACCAGGATGGGGAGCAGAAGGTACAAGAGCAAAAGACACTGCCGAGAACCAGCTGACGGTGCTGGAACCAGGTGGTGGACCCGAAGGTCCACAGGAGAGGAGAGAACAGCTAGGCCGCGAGGCAGCCGCAGTTACCGAACCCCAACAGTCCTACGGGGGGAGCTTGGCCTACTGGCACTACAGAACCAGCCTTGACTACCAATTCATGCAGCCCACATAGGAAGCTCCTAAACTGGAGGCACCCTGGAGTTGGCTAACTCGACCGCAACACGACGGGGCATCGCATTGGTGTCTCAGTGAGTTTGACAGTACCCGGAAACAGCTGACGGTGCTGGAACCAGGCTGGGCACGAGGGAGTACCCGTGACAAAAACACTGCCGAGAACCAGCTGGCGGTGCTGGAACCCAGATGCGTTGCCCCAGTGTGCAAGAGCCAATGGCACGACCGAGGACCAGCTGACGGTGCTGGAACCCGGTTACTAAGCTGTAGGTGGCTGCGCTTAAAAGCACAACCAAGGACCGCCTGACGTTGGCGGAACTCGGATACCCAGGAGGAGGCACCTAAGCCAAAGGCTCGGCCCGGAACCAGCTGACGGTGCTGGCACCAGGTGGTGGACCCGAAGGTCCACAGGAGAGGAGAGAACAGCTAGGCCGCGAGGCAGCCGCAGATACCGAACCCCAACAGTCCTACAGGGGGAGCTTGGCCTACTGTCACTACAGAACCAGCCTTGACTACCAATTCATGCAGCCCACATAGGAAGCTCCTAAACTGGAGGCACCCTGGAGTTGGCTAACTCGACCGCAACACGACGGGGCAACGCATAGGTGTCTCAGTGAGTTTGACAGTACCAGGAAACAGCTGACGGTGCTGGAACCAGGCTGGGCATGAGGGAGTACCCGTGACAAAAACACTGGCGAGAACCAGCTGGCGGTGCTGGAACCCAGATGCGTTGCCCCAGTGTGCAAGAGCCAATGGCACGACCGAGGACCAGCTGACGGTGCTGGAACCCGGTTACTAAGCTGTAGGTGCCTGCGCTTAAAAGCACAACCAAGGACCGCCTTACGTTGGCAGAACTCGGATACCCAGGAGGAGGCACCTAAGCCAAAGGCTCGGCCCGGAACCAGCTGACGGTGCTGGAACCAGGTGGTGGACCACAAGGTCCACAGGAGAGGGCAGAACAGCTAGGCCGCGAGGCAGCCGCAGTTACCGAACCCCAACAGTCCTACAGGGGGATCTTGGCCTACTGGCACTACAGAACCAGCCTTGACTACCAATTCATGCAGCCCACATAGGAAGCTCCTAAATTGGAGGCACCCTGAAGTTGGCTAACCCGACCGCAACACGACGGGGCAAGCATAGGCGTCTCAGTGAGTTTGACAGTACCAGGAAACAGCTGACGGTGCTGGAACCAGGCTGGGCACGAGGGAGTACCCGTGACAAAAACACTGCCGAGAACCAGCTGGCAGTGCTGGAACCCAGATGCGTTGCCCCAGTTTGCAAGAGCCAATGGCACGACCGAGGACCAGCTGACGGTGCTGGAACCCGGTTACTAAGCTGTAGGTGCCTGCGCTTAAAAGCAGTACCAAGGACCGCCTGACGTTGGCGGAACTCGGATACCCAGAAGGAGGCACCTAAGCCAAAGGCTCGACCCGAAACCAGCTGACGGTGCTGGAACCAGGTGGTGGACCTGAAGGTCCTCAGGAGAGAAGAGAACAGCTAGGCCGCGAGGCAGCCGCAGTTACCGAACCCCAACAGTCCTACAGGGGGAGCTTGGCCTACTGGCACTACAGAACCAGCCTTGACTACCAATTCATGCAGCCCACATAGGAAGCTCCTAAACTGGAGGCACCCTGGAGTTGGCTAACTCGACCGCAACACGACGGGGCAACGCATAGGTGTCTCAGTGAGTTTGACAGTACCCAGAAACAGCTGATGGTGCTGGAATCAGGCTGGGCATGAGGGAGTACCCGTGACAAAAACACTGGCGAGAACCAGCTGGCGGTGCTGGAACCCAGATGCGTTGCCCCAGTGTGCAAGAGCCAATGGCACGACCGAGGACCAGCTGACGGTGCTGGAACCCGGTTACTAAGCTGTAGGTGCCTGCGCTTAAAAGCACAACCAAGGACCGCCTGACGTTGGCGGAACTCGGATACCCAGGTGGAGGCACCTAAGCCAAAGGCTCGGCCCGTAACCAGCTGACGGTGCTGGAACCAGGTGGTGGACCACAAGGTCCACAGGAGAGGGGAGAACAGCTAGGCCGCGAGGCAGCCGCAGTTACCGAACCCCAACAGTCCTACAGGGGGAGCTTGGCCTACTGGCACTACAGAACCAGCCTTGACTACCAATTCATGCAGCCCACATAGGAAGTTCCTAAACTGGAGGCACCATGGAGTTGGCTAACCCGACCGCAACACGACGGGGCAAGCATAGGCGTCTCAGTGAGTTTGACAGTACCCGGAAACAGCTGACGGTGCTGGAACCAGGCTGGGCACGAGGGAGTACCCGTGACAAAAACACTGCCGAGAACCAGCTGGCGGTGCTGGAACCCAGATGCGTTGCCCCAGTGTGCAAGAGCCAATGGCACGACCGAGGACCAGCTGACGGTGCTGGAACCCGGTTACTAAGCTGTAGGTGCCTGCGCTTAAAAGCACTACCAAGGACCGCCTGACGTTGGTGGAACTCGGATACCCAAGCGGAGGCACCTAAGCCAAAGGCTCGGCCCGGAACCAGCTGACGGTGCTGGAACCAGGTGGTGGACCCGAAGGTCCACAGGAGAGGAGAGAACAGCTAGGCCGTGAGGCAGCCGCAGTTACCGAACCCCAACAGTCCTACAGGGGGAGCTTGGCCTACTGGCGCTACAGAACCAGCCTTGACTACCAATTCATGCAGCCCACATAGGAAGCTCCTAAACTGGAGGCACCCTGGAGTTGGCTAACCCGACCGCAACACGACGGGGCAAGCATAGGCGTCTCAGTGAGTTTGACAGTACCCGGAAACAGCTGACGGTGCTGGAACCAGGCTGGGCACGAGGGAGTACCCGTGACAAAAACACTGGCGAGAACCAGCTGACGGTGCTGGAACCCGGATGCGTTGCCTATTAAAGATTGTCTTCCTAGAGCCCCAACTAGCGGTGTTGGAGCAAAGGATAAGCAGGGGGAGCAGAGTGTAGGCTGAAGCCTGCACTGGAGGCAGCTTTGTGTCTGCGTTGTGTTTGCAGGACACTTTGCCGGCTACACAGTGGGGGAACAGCTGGCGTTGCTGAACCCCACTGACACAATGGCGGGTGTTTTTCTCTGTGCAGCTAGCACTTCCGGGCAAAAACTAGCGGTGTTAGAGCCCGGGGGCAGCAGGAGGAGGAGAGGAGCAGAGTGTAGGCCGAAGCCTATTTGAACCAATTTCAAGGGAAACCTTTAACCCCCCCTCAGGTGTTACAAAGTACAAGAGACACACCTTGTGCAGTATTAATGCTGCACAAGTCAAAGGTTGCTCTATTATTTTGTCTACTTGCACACGCTGAATGAAAGACGTACACAATTTAGCCCATTCTACAGTCAAACTGTAGTGGAGGCGTGACTTGGCTTTTTAAGGAGACGCAGCACAGGTGTCCCAATTAACGCCTTGGTGCTTGGCGTAGCTTCCTGAGCATTGTTATTTGCTGTACAGGAGTCTGCGCTCTTGTGTTATCCCTTGGCACTGCCCTGTTAGCGCTGCCCGTCTTATGACCTCATTTCATGTTGGCCGCTGCCGTTAACGATGGCCATAAATCCCAGACCCACAGTGCCTTTTCATAGTCACACTGCGGTGCTGGGATTCGTGGCCTTGAGCAGTAAATATTTTCGCCGCTCACACACATCCTTACACCTGCTTCAGACTGGGCGGCCTCATCTGATCCCTTATCGCATGCCGCGGCCATGAGGCCACCCAGTCTGAAGAAGGCGGAAGGAGATGAGTGAACACAGGCAAACATATGCACTGCTCGTGCCCATAAGCCACACCCTCGCTGACAAAATAAATAAGAAACCGAGGGGCGTTTTTTCGAGCAGGGCGGACGCACAGGCGCAGCCAGCTAACCAATGATGTCAAAAGACGGGAAGCGCTACCAAGGGTGGTGCTGCGTATCATTAGAAAGGAAAGTCACTCCTCAGGGACAGTGGAATGGTCTCAATGAGACACATTTTGTACGTGTTGAGTTCCACGTGGGCAAGTAGAAAAAGTCAGCCACCTTGTACAAATGCAGCATTACTGCTGTACAAGGTGGCTGTTATACATAGAAACACCTGGTGGTGGGGGGCAGGCTCCCTTCAATTTCAGTTCATGTGCCTCCGTGGCGTTTGCAGGTCACGTTGCCGGCTACACAGCAGGGGAACAGCTGGCGGTGCTGAACCCCACTAACACATTGGCTGGTGTTTTTCTCTGTGCAGCTAGCACTTCCGGGCAAAAACTAGCGGTGTTTGAGCCCAGGGGCAGCAGGAGGAGGAGAGGAGCAGAGTGTAGGCCGAAGCCTCCACTAGTGGCAGCTTTTGGTCAGTTGTGCCAGCGTGGCTTGTGCTGGACACGATGCCGGCTACACAGCAGGGGAACAGCTGGCGGTGCTGAACCCCACTAACACATTGGCTGGTGTTTTTCTCTGTGCAGCTAGCACTTCCGGGCAAAAACTAGCGGTGTTTGAGCCCAGGGGCAGCAGGAGGAGGAGAGGAGCATAGTGTAGGCCGAAGCCTCCACTGGTGGCAGCTTTTGGTCAGTTGTGCCAGCGGGGCTTGTGCTGGACACGATGCCGGCTACACAGCAGGGGAACAGCTGGCGGTGCTGAACCCCACTAACACATTGGCTGGTGTTTTTCTCTGTGCAGCTAGCACTTCCGGGCAAAATCTAGTGGTGTTTGAGCCCAGGGGCAGCAGGAGGAGGAGAGGAGCAGAGTGTAGGCCGAAGCCTCCCCTGGTGGCAGCTTTTGGTCAGTTGTGCCAGCGGGGCTTGTGCTGGACACGATGCCGGCTACACAGCAGGGGAACAGCTGGCGGTGCTGAACCCCACTAACACATTGGCTGGTGTTTTTCTCTGTGCAGCTAGCACTTCCGGGCAAAAACTAGCGGTGTTAGAGCCCAGGGTCAGCAGGAGGAGGAGAGGAGCAGAGTGTAGGCCGAAGCCTAGTTGAACCAATTTCAAAGGTAACCTTTAACCCCCCCTCCGGTGTTGCAAGGTACAAGAGCCACACCTTGTGCAGCATTAATGCTGCACAAGTAAAAGGTTGCTCTATTAATTTTGCTCCTTGCACACGTTGAATAAAACACGTACACTATTTAGCCCATTATACTGTCAAACAGTAGTGGAGGTGTGACTTGTCTTTTTAAGGAGACGCAGCACAGGTGTCCAAAATAACACCTTGGTGCATGGGCGCAGCTTCCTGAGCGTTGTTATTTGATGTACAGGAGACTGCGCTATTGTTATCCCTTGGCCATGCGCTGTGAGCGCTTCCTGTCTTCTGACCTCATTTCATTTTGGCCGTTGCGGTTAGCGATGGACATGAATCCCAGACCCACAGTGTGTTTTCAAAAATTCACACTGTGTGGCTGGGATTCGTGGCCTTGTGCAGTAAATATGTTTGGCGCTCACACATGTCCTTACACCTGCTTCAGACTGAGCGGCCTCATCTGATCCCTTATCGCATGCCACGGCCATGAGGCCACCCAGTCTGAAGAAGGCGGAAGGAGATGAGTGAACACAGGCAAACATATGCACTGCACATGCCCATCAATCACACCCTCGCTGTCCAAAAAAATAAGACACCGAGGGGCGTTGTTTCGAGCAGGGCAGACGCACAGGCGCAGCCAGCTAACCAATGATGTCAAAAGACAGGAAGCGCTACCAAGGGTGGTGCTGCGTATCATTAGAAAGGAAAGTCACACCTCAGGGACAGTGGAATGGTCTCAATGAGACACATTTTGTACGTGTTTAATTAAACGTGGGCAAGGAGAAAAAGTCAGCCACCTTGTACAAATGCAGCAGTACTGCTGTACTAGGTGGCTGTTATACATAGAAAGACCTGGGGGGGTGGGGCCAGGTTCCCTTTAATTTCAGTTCAGGTGCCTGCATGGCTTTTGCAGGACACATTGCCAGCTACACAGCAGGGGAACAGCTGGCGTTGCTGAACCCCACTAACACATTGGCTGGTGTTTTTCTCTGTGCAGCTAGCACTTCTGGGCAAAAACTAGCGGTGTTTGAGCCCAGGGGCAGCAGGAGAAGGAGAGGAGCAGAGTGTAGGCCGAAGCCTGCACTGGTGGCAGCTTTTGGTCTGTTGTGCCAGCGTGGCTTGTGCTGGACACGATGCCGGCTACACAGCAGGGGAACAGCTGGCGCTGCTGAACCCAACTAACACATTGGCGGGTGTTTTTCTCCTTGCAGCTAGCACTTCCAGGCTACAACTGGCGGTGTTATAGCCCAGGGTCAGCAGGAGGAGGAGAGGAGAGGTGCAGAGTGTAGGCCGAAGCCTACACTGGTGGCAGCTTTTGGTCTGTTGTGCCAGCGTGGCTTGTGCTGGACACGATGCCGGCTACACAGCAGGGGAACAGCTGGCGGTGCTGAACCCCACTGACACAATGGTGGGTGTTTTTCTCTGTGCAGCCAGCACTTCCGGGCCCCAACTGGCGTAGTTAGAGCCCAGGTTCTGCAGGAGGAGCAGAGTGTAGGCAGAAGCCTACTTGAACCAATTTCAAAGGTAACCTTTAACCCACCCTCAGGTGTTACAATGTTGAAGAGCCACACCTTGTGCAGCAGTAAAGCTCCACAAGTTAAAGGTTGCCCTTTAAGTTTTGCTCATTGCACACGCAGAATGAAAGATGTACACAATTTAGCCCATAGAACAGTAGTTCAGTTCTGTATTGGAGGCGTGACTTGTCTTTTTAAGGAGACGCAGCACAGGTGCACATAAATAACGCCTTGGTGCTGGGTGCAGCCTCCTGAGCGTTGTTATTTGCTGTACAGGAGTCTGCGCTATTGTGATCCCTTGGCCATGCGCTGTGAGCGCTGCCTGTCTTCTCACCTCATTTCATGTTGGCCGGTGCGGTTAGCAATGGCCATGAATCCCAGACCCGCAGTGTGTTTTCAAAAAATCACACTGCGTGGCTGGGATTCGTGGCCTTGTGCAGTAAATATGTTTGCCGCTCACACATGTCCTTACACCTGCTTCAGACTGGGCGGCCTCAGCTGATCCCTTATCGCCTACCACGGCCATGAGGCCGCACAGTCTGAAGAAGGCGGAAGGATATACATAGTAACATAGTAACATAGTTAGTAAGGCCGAAAAAAAGACATTTGTCCATCCAGTTCAGCCTATATTCCATCATAATAAATCCCCAGATCTACGTCCTTCTACAGAACCTAATTGTATGATACAATATTGTTCTGCTCCAGGAAGACATCCAGGCCTCTCTTGAACCCCTCGACTGAGTTCGCCATCACCACCTCCTCAGGCAAGCAATTCCAGATTCTCACTGCCCTAACAGTAAAGAATCCTCTTCTATGTTGGTGGAAAAACCTTCTCTCCTCCAGACGCAAAGAATGCCCCCTTGTGCCCGTCACCTTCCTTGGTATAAACAGATCCTCAGCGAGATATTTGTATTGTCCCCTTATATACTTATACATGGTTATTAGATCGCCCCTCAGTCGTCTTTTTTCTAGACTAAATAATCCTAATTTCGCTAATCTATCTGGGTATTGTAGTTCTCCCATCCCCTTTATTAATTTTGTTGCCCTCCTTTGTACTCTCTCTAGTTCCATTATATCCTTCCTGAGCACCGGTGCCCAAAACTGGACACAGTACTCCATGTGCGGTCTAACTAGGGATTTGTACAGAGGCAGTATAATGCTCTCATCATGTGTATCCAGACCTCTTTTAATGCACCCCATGATCCTGTTTGCCTTGGCAGCTGCTGCCTGGCACTGGCTGCTCCAGGTAAGTTTATCATTAACTAGGATCCCCAAGTCCTTCTCCCTGTCAGATTTACCCAGTGGTTTCCCATTCAGTGTGTAATGGTGACATTGATTCCTTCTTCCCATGTGTATAACCTTACATTTATCATTGTTAAACCTCATCTGCCACCTTTCAGCCCAAGTTTCCAACTTATCCAGATCCATCTGTAGCAGAATACTATCTTCTCTTGTATTAACTGCTTTACATAGTTTTGTATCATCTGCAAATATCGATATTTTACTGTGTAAACCTTCTACCAGATCATTAATGAATATGTTGAAGAGAACAGGTCCCAATACTGACCCCTGCGGTACCCCACTGGTCACAGCGACCCAGTTAGAGACTATACCATTTATAACCACCCTCTGCTTTCTATCACTAAGCCAGTTACTAACCCATTTACACACAATTTCCCCCAGACCAAGCATTCTCATTTTGTGTACCAACCTCTTGTGCGGCACGGTATCAAACGCTTTGGAAAAATCGAGATATACCACGTCCAATGACTCACCGTGGTCCAGCCTATAGCTTACCTCTTCATAAAAACTGATTAGATTGGTTTGACAGGAGCGACTTCTCATAAACCCATGCTGATATGGAGTTAAACAGTTATTCTCATTGAGATAATCCAGAATAACATCCCTCAGAAACCCTTCAAATATTTTACCAACAATAGAGGTTAGACTTACTGGCCTATAATTTCCAGGTTCACTTTTAGAGCCCTTTTTGAATATTGGCACCACATTTGCTATGCGCCAATCCTGCGGAACAAACCCTGTCGCTATAGAGTCCCTAAAAATAAGAAATAATGGTTTATCTATTACATTACTTAGTTCTCTTAGTACTCGTGGGTGTATGCCATCCGGACCCGGAGATTTATCTATTTTAATCTTATTTAGCCGGTTTCGCACCTCTTCTTGGGTTAGATTGGTGACCCTTAATAATGGGGTTTTCATTGTTTCTTGGGATTTCACCTAGCATTTCATTTTCCACCGTGAATACCGTGGAGAAGAAGGTGTTTAATATGTTAGCTTTTTCCTCGTCATCTACAACCATTCTTTCCTCACTATTTTTTAAGGGGCCTACATTTTCAGTTTTTATTCTTTTACTATTGATATAGTTGAAGAACAGTTTGGGATTAGTTTTACTCTCCTTAGCAATGTGCTTCTCTGTTTCCTTTTTGGCAGCTTTAATTAGTTTTTTAGATAAAGTATTTTTCTCCCTATAGTTTTTTAGAGCTTCAATGGTGCCATCCTGCTTTAGTAGTGCAAATGCTTTCTTTTTACTGTTAATTGCCTGTCTTACTTCTTTGTTTAGCCACATTGGGTTTTTCCTATTTCTAGTCCTTTTATTCCCACAAGGTATAAACCACTTACACTGCCTATTTAGGATGTTCTTAAACATTTCCCATTTATTATCTGTATTATTAGTTCTGAGGATATTGTCCCAGTCTACCAGATTAAGGGCATCTCTAAGCTGGTCAAACTTTGCCTTCCTAAAGTTCAGTGTTTTTGTGACTCCCTGACAAGTCCCCCTAGTGAAAGACAGGTGAAACTGTACAATATTGTGGTCGCTATTTCCTAGATGCCCGACCACCTGCAGATTTGTTTTTCTGTCAGGTCTATTAGATAGTATTAGGTCTAAAAGTGCTGCTCCTCTGGTTGGATTCTGCACCAATTGTGAAAGATAATTTTGCTTGGTTATTAGCAGAAACCTGTTGCCTTTATGGGTTTCACAGGTTTCTGTTTCCCAGTTAATATCCGGGTAGTTAAAGTCCCCCATAACCAGGACCTCATTATGGGTTGCAGCTTCATCTATCTGCTTTAGAAGTAGACTTTCCATGGTTTCTGTTATATTTGGGGGTTTGTAACAGACCCCAATGAGAATTTTGTTACCATTTTTCCCTCCATGAATTTCGACCCATATGGACTCGACATCCTCATTTCCTTCGCTAATATCCTCCCTTAAAGTGGACTTTAGACAAGACTTTACATAAAGACAAACCCCTCCTCCTCTCCGATTTTTACGATCCTTTCTAAACAGACTGTAACCCTGTAAGTTAACTGCCCAGTCATAGCTTTCATCTAACCATGTCTCGGTTATTCCCACTATGTCAAAGTTACCTGTAGATATTTCTGCTTCTAGTTCTTCCATGTTGTTTGTCAGGCTTCTGGCGTTTGCAAGCATGCAGTTTAGAGGATTTTGTTTTGTTCCAATCTCCTCGCTGTGGATTGTTTTAGAAATGTTCTTACCTCCCTTCTGAGTATGTTTTCCTGGATCTTCTTTGTTCAAGTCTAATGTTTTTCTTCCCGTCCCCTCTTCTTCTAGTTTAACGCCCTCCTGATGAGTGTAGCGAGTCTTCTGGCGAATGTGTGTTTCCCAGGTTTGTTGAGGTGTAGTCCGTCTCTGGCGAGGAGTCCATCGTACAAGTAATTCACACCGTGGTCCAGGAATCCGAATCCTTGTTGTCTGCACCATCGTCTTAGCCAGTTGTTTGCATCAAGGATCCTGTTCCATCTCCTGGTGCCATACCCGTCTACTGGAAGGATAGAAGAAAAAACTACCTGTGCATCCAGTTCCTTTACTTTCTTCCCCAACTCTTCAAAGTCTTTGCAGATTGTCGGTAGGTTCTTCCTTGCCGTGTCATTGGTGCCAACATGTATCAGAAGAAATGGGTGGACGTCCTTGGAGTTGAAGAGCTTTGGTATCCTATCGGATATGAGTTAAGACAGGCGAACATATGCACTGCACATGCCCATCAATCACACCCTCACAGCCAAAATATATGAGACAACGAGTGGGGTTGTGTCGGGCAGGGCGGACGCACAGGCACAGGCAGCCAACCAATGATGTCAGAAGACGGGCAGCGCTACCAAGGGGGGTGGTGCGTGTCATTTAAAAGGAAAGTCACACCTCAGGGACACTGTAATGGTCTCTAATGAGACACATTTTGTTCGTGTTGAGTTCCACCTGGGCAAGGAGAAAAAGTCAGCCACCTTGTACAAATGCAGCAGTACGGCTGTACAAGGTGGCTGTTATACATAGAAACACCTTGGGGTGGGTGGCAGGGTCCCTTTAATTTCAGTTCATGTGCCTGCGTGGCGTTTGCAGGTCACGTTGCCGGCTACACAGCAGGGGAACAGCTGGCAGTGCTGAACCCCACTAACACATTGGCTGGTGTTTTTCTCTGTGCAGCTAGCACTTCCGGGCAAAAACTAGCGGTGTTTGAGCCCAGGGGCAGCAGGAGGAGGAGAGGAGCAGAGTGTAGGCCGAAGCCTGCACTGGTGGCAGCTTTTGTTCTGTTGTGCCAGCGTGGCTTGTGCTGGACACGTTGCCGACTACACAGCAGGGGAACAGCTGGCGGTGCTGAACCCCACTGACACATCAGCTAGTGTTTTTTTCTGTGTAGACAACACTTCCAGGTCCCAACTGACAGTGTTGAAACCCAGGGTATCAAAGAGGAGCAGAGTGTAGGCCGAAGCCTGCAGTGGAGCAAGTTGAAAGGGAACCTTTAACCCCCCCCCAGGCATTTGTTGCTGAAAGAGCCATCTTGTACAGCAGTAATACCGCACATGGAAAATGGTGGCTCCGAAAATTATGCTCCTTGCAAACGCTGAAGTACACACTCATATAATGTGTCCCCTCACACCGTCAAACCATCCCGGAAGTGGGACTTTCCTTTGTAATGTGACACAGCACAGCCGTCATTCCAACCCCCTTGGTGCCGTGCGCCACCTCCTCAACGTTGTTTGGTTCTGTCAAGGAGCCCGCGCTGTAATGTTATCCCTTGGCCATGCACAGTTAGCGGTGCCCGTCTTCTGACATCATTTAGGTGTCAGGCTGGCAGTGCCTGTGCGTCCAAGCTGCCCGAGATCCAACCTCGCAGTGTCATCTAATGTAATCCCACTGCGGGCCAGGGATCCATGGGCATGCGCAGTGCATATCATCGCCTCTCACTCACCTCCTTCCTGCTTCTTCAGACTGTGCGGCGTCACGGCCGTGGCATGCTATTAGGGATCAGCTGACGCCGCCTAGTCTGAAGAAGCGTGAAGAAGGGGAGTGAGAGGCTAGTATATGCACTGCACATGGCCATGGATACCAGGCCCACTGTGGGATCACATTAGACGACACTGCGAGGTGTGATTTCGGGCAGCGTGGACGCACAGGCGCAGCCAGGACGACAACAAATGATGTCAGAGGACGGGCAGCGCAAACTGTGCATGGCCAAGGGATAACATAACAGTGCAGGGTCCATGACGGAATCAAACAACGCTAAGGAGGCAGCGCACGGTGCCAAGGGGGTAGCAATGACGGCTGTGCTGCGTCACATTACAAAGGAAAGTCCCACCTCCGGGACGGTTGGACGGTGTGAGGGGACACATTACATGAGTGTGTAGTTCAGCGTTTGCAAGGAGCATAATTTCAAGAGCGACCTTTTCCTTGTGCAGTATTAGCGCTGCATAAGGTGGCTCTTTTAGTAACAAACGCCTAGGGGGGGGGGACAGGTCCCCTTACATTTTAGTTTTGCCAGCGTGGCGGTCGCATGACACGTTGCCGGATACACAGCTGGGGATCAGCTGACGTTACTGAACCCCAATAACAGAGGAGCGACTGTTGACTGTGCAGACAGCACTTCCAGGCATCAACTGGCGGTGTTAGAGCCCAGGGACAGCAGGAGGAGCAGATTGGAGGTATTGCCGCACACACAGCTGGGGATCAGCTGACGTTACTGAACCCCAATAACAGAGGAGCGACTGTTGACTGTGCAGACAGCACTTCCAGGCACCAACTGGCGGTGTTAGAGCCCAGGGACAGCAGGAGGAGCAGATTGGAGGTATTGCCGCACACACAGCTGGGGATCAGCTGACGTTACTGAACCCCAATAACAGAGGAGCGACTGTTGACTGTGCAGACAGCACTTCCAGGCACCAACTGGCGGTGTTAGAGCCCAGGGACAGCAGGAGGAGCAGATTGGAGGTATTGCCGCACACACAGCTGGGGATCAGCTGACGTTACTGAACCCCAATAACAGAGGAGCGACTGTTGACTGTGCAGACAGCACTTCCAGGCACCAACTGGATGTGTTAGAGCCCAGGGACAGCAGGAGGAGCAGATTGGAGGTATTGCCGCACACACAGCTGGGGATCAGCTGACGTTACTGAACCCCAATAACAGAGGAGCGACTGTTGACTGTGCAGACAGCACTTCCAGGCACCAACTGGCGGTGTTAGAGCCCAGGGACAGCAGGAGGAGCAGAGGAACAGAGTGTTGGCCCGAAGCCTGATTGGAGCAAGTTGAAAGGGAACCTTTAACCCCCCACCCCAAGACGTTTGTAGCTGAAAGAGCCATCTTGTGCAGCACTAAGGATGCAAAAGGAAAAGGTTGCTCTTTTAATTATGCTCCTTGCAAACACAGAAGTAAACACTAAAAATGTGTCCCCTTATACCGTAAAACCGTCCCGGAGGTGCAAATTTCCTTCGTAATGGGACACAGCACAGCTGTCATTCCTATCCCCTTGGTGCCGTGCGCTGCCTCCTCAGCGTTGTTTTAAGCTGTCACGGAGCCTGCGCTGTTCTGTTATCCCTTGGCCATGCCCAATTAGCGCTGCCTGTCTTCTAACATAATTTGGTGTCAGGCTGTCAGTGCCTGTGCGTCCACGCTGCTCCAGATCCCACCTCGCAGTGTCATCTAATGTAATCCCACTGCGGGTCTTGGATCCATCGGCATGCACAGTGCATATCCTTGACTCTCACTCCCCTCCTTCCCTCTTCTTCAGACTGTGCGGTGTCACGGCCATGGCATGCTATTAGGGATCAGCTGACGGCGCACAGTCTAAAGAAGGCGGAGGGAGATGAGCGAGAGCCCGAGGGGAAGATATGCACTGCGCATGCCCATGGATCCCAGGCCCACAGTGTGATTCAATCAGAAGACACTGCGAGGCGGGATCTCGGGCAGCGCGGCCGCACAGGCGCAGCCAGCCTGACACCAAATTATGTCAGAAGACAGGCAGCGCAAATAGGGCATGGCCAAGGGATAACAGAACAGCGCAGGCTCCGTGACAGCTTAAAACAACGCTGAGGAGGCAGCGCATGGCACCAAGGGGGTAGGAATGACGGCTGTGCTGCGTCACATTACGAAGGAAAGTCCCAGCTCCGGGACAGTATAACGGTATCAGTGAACACATTTTATAAGTGTTAAGTTCTGCGTGTGCAAGGAGCTAAACTAAAAGAGCTACCTTTTCCTTGTGCAGCATTACTGCTGCACAAGATGGCTCTTTCAGTAACAAACGATGGGGGGGGGGACAGGTTCCCTTACATTTAGGTTGTTGTGCCAGTGTGGCGGTCGCAGGACACATTGCCGGCTACACAGCTGGGGATCAGCTGACGTTACTGAAACCCAATAACACTGGGTCGTATGTTTTTACTGTGCAGCCTGCACTTCTGAGCCGCAACTGGTGGTGTTGGAGCCCAGGAATAGCAGTTCAGGTGGTAGAAAGATGAACACAGCAGGAGACCTGGATGACACCCAATTACTTAATCAGGCAGAGGAGTGGCAAATTCCTGCGAGATCCAGGCCTGGTTCATTTTCAGGAAAGTAAGCCGGTCAACGTTATCGGAGGATAGTCGCATGCGACGGTCTGTTAGTACACCACCTGCGGCACTAAAGACACGTTCCGATAAGACACCAGCCGCAGGGCAAGCCAGCACCTCCAATGCATACTGGCTTAGCTCTGGCCATGTATCCAGCTTAGAGACCCAAAACTTGAACGGGGAAGAGCCGTCTGGGAGTACAGTAAGAGGGCAAGCCATATAGTCTGTCACCATCTGACGGAACCGTTGCCTCCTGCTGACTGGAGCCGCCGGTGATGGTGTAGACATTTGGGGCGGGCACACAAAAGTGTGCCAGAGTTGTGCCATACTGGGCTTGCCTTGGGCAGAGGCACTGCTTCTGCTCCCTCTTTGGGCAGAGCCTCCCCCACTGCCTCGACGCACTGAGCTGCTTTGTAAAGCACTAGCTGCACTCCTCTCAGTTGGACTGGAGAAGATGATGGAATTCACCAGTGTGTCGTGGTACTCCCGCAATTTACGCTCCCGGGTCAACGCTGGGATGAGGGTTTGGACGTTGTCCCGGTAGCAAGGATCGAGGAGGGTGAACACCCAATAATCAGGCATGTTGAGAATGTGGTCGATGCGGCGGTCGTTTCTCAGGCACTGCAGCATGAAATCCACCATGTGCTGCAGACTGCCAACTGGCCCAGAAACGCTGTCTCCTGCTTGAGACATGATCTCTGCCCGCTCGTCATCACCCCACCCTCGCTGTACACACTGACCACTGGACAATTGTGTCGCTCCCTCCTCTGGACGGAGCTCTTCCTCCTCCATTGACTCCTCCTCATCCTCCTCACAAAGTGACCCCTGCGTACCCCTTTGTGAGGAACCACGTGGCGCTGACTCTCCAGAAGCTGATGGAAAAGGTGACTCCTCATCCTCCACCTCTTCCACAACATCATCCCTTAACCCTTGCAAAGTTTGCTGAAGCAGGCAGATAAGGGGGACAGTCATGCTGACTAGTGCATCATCTGCACTTGCCATCCGCGTGGAATAATCAAAAGGACGCAAAACCTGGCAGACGTCCTTCATAGTGGCCCACTCTGTGGTTGTGAAGTCTGATCGGCGCTGACTGCGACTTCTTTGCGCCTGATGCAGCTGGTACTCCATAACTGCTTGCTGCTGCTCACACAACCGCTCCAACATATGTAACGTGGAATTCCACCGGGTAGGTAGGTCACATATGATGCGGTGTTCCGGAAGGCGGAATCGGCGCTGCAGAGCAGCAATGCGGGATCTCGCCAAGCTGGATCGCCGCAAGTGAGCACACTCTAGGAGGACCTTGTGCAGCAGTGCATCAAGATCCGGATAGTCCCTCAGAAAACTCTGCACAACCAAATTAAGCACATGTGCCAGACATGGGATGTGAGTGAGGTTGCCAAGGGCCAAAGCTGCCACCAGATTTCGGCCATTGTCACACACTACCATGCCTGGCTGGAGATTCGCTGGCAGTAACCACACATCGCTCTCCTGCTTGATGGCATTCCAGAGCTCCTGCGCTGTGTGGCTTCGATTCCCCAATGAAACTAGTTTCAAGATGGCCTGCTGACGTTTGGCCACGGCTGTGCTCATGTCGGTCATAGGTAAACGTTCACGGGTCCATGTGGAGGTGGACTGTGACGGCTCCTGCAGAGATGATTCTGAGGAACTTGTGTAAGAGGAGGAGTCAATGCGTACAGACTGGATTCCTGCAATCCTTGGAGTGGGCAGGACACATCCTGCGCCACTCGCACGATCTGTACCTGGCTCAACAACATTAACCCAATGGGCAGTGAGGGAAACGTATCGCCCCTGTCCATGCTGACTGGTCCACGCATCGGTGGTGAGGTGGACCTTGCTACTGACGGCGTTCAGTAGCGCATTTTTTATGTTTCCCTCAACATGCCTGTGCAGGGCAGGGACAGCTTGCCTGCTGAAGTAAAAGCGGCTGGGCACCTTGTACTGTGGGACTGCCAATGCCATCAAGTCACGGAAGCTGTCAGTCTCCACCAGCCTGAATGAGAGCATTTCCAGGGACAACAGTTTGGCAATGCCTGCATTCAGAGCCTGTGCTCAGGGGTGGTTGGCCGAGAATGCCCGCCTTTTCTCCCATGCCTGTACTACCGATGGATGTAGAGTAGACTGGGAGTGTGAGGTTGACTGGGAAGGTGGTGCTGTGGGTGGAATTACACAAGGTCTCTGGACAACAGTGCCAGAGGTTCTTCCATGGCGATCCTGGGAGGAAGCCAAACCAGCTGTGCATGAGCTGGAGGAAGAGGCAACACGAGCTGAAGAGGTGGTAGCTGCCGCTGTTGGTTGGCCTACATCTTTAGTGTGATTCTGTAACTCCACCGCGTGCCTGGTCCGCACATGTTTCCACATATTTGTGGTATTGAGGTTGCTGACACTTTTCCCTCTTTTGACTTTCTGATGACACAGCTTGCATTTGACAAAACAAATGTTATCTGCAACTGTGTCAAAAAAGGACCAGGCACTGCAAGTCTTGGGAGCGCCCTTTTTGGCTTTGGAAAGAGACAGGCTCCTAACGGGTGCAAAAGTGGAGGCTACAGGCTCCGCAGTCTTCCCCCTCCCTCTCCCTCTTTGGCCCGTAAGGGGAATCTCTTCCTCAGAGCTGCTCCCACCACCTTCCTGTTCCTCACGCCACGATGGGTCAACGACCTCATCATCTCCACTACCCTCTGCCACCAATTGCTCCTCCTGGGTAGTTTCGGCAGCACAGTACGCACCAGAAAGTGGCACCTGAGTTTCATCATCAGATGCGTACTGCGCTGTGGTCACCGCAGGCACTGGCCCACCCGCCTCTTCAGAGTCAGAGAGACAAAGCTGTTGGGCATCATTGCACACTGCCTCTTCTTCCATTTCTCCAATGCTGCTTGGCTGGCCCCCTGTTTCCAAGCCAAGAGATTCAGAGAACAGAAGTAGAGACGGCTCCTGTCCTGGTCTCTCTGACTGCCTGGCCAATTTGGCAGGTGGTGAAGAGACAGATGGCTGCTCTCCAGTGCTCTGTGCCTGAGAGGATGTGGCACTAACTGAAGTCGATGCCGAGGCGTTAGCTGCCATCCACCCGACAACGGCTTCAATTTGATCTTCACGCAGCAGCGGTGCACGGCGCTCTCCGACAAAGCTGCGCATGAAGGACTGTTCCCTGCTGAAACTGAGTGACGACGAGTCACCGGTGCCCGCAGCAGGCACAGAATCACCACGTCCTCTCCCTGCTCCTCTCTCTGCTCCGCGCCCACGCCCACGTGCCTTACTCCCTGCCCTCTTCATCTTGGTTGACAGATAAAGATAAGCAGAAAAGTACTAAGGCCTTAGTGTGCTTATTCCTGAAATGCTCCTCCTAACAGGTGTAAGAAACACTAATGTTGTAAAGTGTGAACTAAACTTTATTATTTTTCAAATGTGGCCTACACAAGTGTTAAGTGGTGTTTGGTGAACTTTACTTTTTTTTTTTCTGCAGATCGGACTACAGAGCAAGTTTAACTCACACGGGGACCGTGCAGACAGCCGTAAACGGCGCTGCATGGCCCAAAAACCCTCCTCTAGGTTATCCTATGTAGTGTTTTTCCACAATTTAGCTGGAGACGGGTGGAAAGACACTAATAGGAAATTTTTTTTAACATTTTAAACAGGCTGCACTATTTGAAAAAAAGGAAATTTTTTTTCAGGGTATGAGGCAGTAACGCACCCTGAGCTGAATCCAACCGGCTATGGCTGCACACAGACTACAGGGCGAGCTGCGCTCACACGGAGACCGTGCAGACAGCCGTAAACGGCGCTGCAAGGCCCAAAAACCCTCCTCTAGGTTATCCTATGTAGTGTTTTTCCACTATTTAGCTGGAGACGGGTGGAAAGACACTAATAGGAAATTTTTTTTAAAATTTTAAACAGGCTGCACTATTTGAAAAAAAGGAAAATTTTTTTCAAGGTATGAGGCAGTAACGCACCCTGAGCTGAATCCAACCGGCTATGGCTGCACACAGACTACAGGGCGAGCTGCGCTCACACGGAGACCGTGCAGACAGCCGTAAACGGCGCTGCAAGGCCCAAAAAAACCCCTCTAGGTTATCCTATGTAGTGTTTTTCCACAACTTAGCTGGAGATGGGTGGTAAAACACTAATAGGAAATTTTTTTTGAAATTTTAAACAGGCTGCACTATTTGAAAAAAAGGAAATTTTTTTTCAAGGTATGAGGCAGTACCGAACCCTGAGCTGAATCCAACCGGCTATGGCTGCACACAGACTACAGGGCGAGCTGCGCTCACACGGAGACCGTGCAGACAGCCGTAAACGGCGCTGCAAGGCCCCAAAACCCCCCTCTAGGTTATCCTATGTAGTGTTTTTCCACAATTTAGCTGGAGACGGGTGGAAAAACACTAATAGGAAATTTGAGAAAAAATGTGCAGCAGGCTGCACTATGAGCAAAAAAGGACAACTGTGTGAGGCAGTGTGAACCCCCCCTGAGCTGAATACAACCGGGTATATGGCTGCACACAGACTACAGAGTGAGCTGCACACACACACACACAGAGACCTTGCAGAACGCTGTTAAAACAGCGCTGCAAGGCAAGAGCAAGGTGAACAGTGAAGAACACACAGCGTTTTGCTAAATTAGCCTTGGGAAAGGAAAATAAAGCAATTAGCTATCTCAACTGGCCCTCAGTTAGAACACAGCGTCCTGTCCCTAACTGAACTCACAGCAGAGTGAGCGCAAAATGGCAGCAGCGTTTTTTATAGTGCAGAGTGACATCATTTCAGCAGCCAATCACAGCCTTGCCAGTACTTACATGCCCACCATGCTAAACAGGATGTGCCCACACTTCCAATCATTCCTCATTGGCTGCTGCGTTCAGTTTGAATTCTGGGAACTTCCGATTCCGGTATCCGATACGCGGGAAGTATCGGAATTCGGTATCGGAATTCCGATACCGCAAGTATCGGCCGATACCCGATACTTGTGGTATCGGAATGCTCAACACTAATATTAATGTGTAAAATAAAGAATAAAAATAAAAAATATTGCTATACTCACCCTCGGACGCGCCCTGGTTGTAACCGGGAGCCTTCCTTCCTAAGAATCAGCGCTTGTAGGACCTTTCGATGACGTCACGGCTTCTGATTGGTCGCGTGAGCGGTCACATGGGTGTCACGCGACCAATCAGAAGCCGTGATGTCATCGAAAGGTCCTTCAAGCTCTGATTCTTAGGAAGGAAGGCTCCCAGTTACAACCAGGGTGCGTCCGATGGTGAGTATAGCAATATTTTTTATTTTTATTCTTTATTTTACACTTAAATCTGATTTCCGATACCAATTCCCGATATCTTAAACATATCGGGAATCGGTATCAGAATTCCAATTCCAGATTCAGAAGATCACCGACTTCATGGCCGACCCCACACAGGGGTCGGGTCGGGTTTCATGAAACCCGACTTTGCCAAAAGTCGGCGACTTTTGAAAATGGCCGACCCGTTTCGCTCAACCCTAACAGCGACCAACGATTAGGCCCCTGCTGGGAGATCGGCCCTGCACTTAGTAACCCGATGTTTACCCTGGTTACCCGAGTGCTGCAGGGGGACTTCGGCATCGTTGAAGACAGTTTCAACGATGCCGAAGTCGTTCTCCTGATCGTTGGTCGCTGGAGAGAGCTGTCTGTGTGACATCTCCCCAGCGACTAGGGTTGAGCAACTTTTCTTTTTATAGGATCGGGTCGGGTTTCACGAAACCCGACTTTCTCAAAAGTCGGGTCGAGTGAAATTGGCCGATCCTATAGAAAAGTCAGGGTCGGGGTCGGCCGAAACACGAAACCCAATGCAGTGCATTGGGTTTCTAATGGTTCCCAGGGTCTGAAGGAGAGGAAACTCTCCTTCAGGCCCTGGGATCCATATTTAAGTGTAAAATAAAGAATCAAAATGAAAAATATTGATATATTTACCCTCAGACGCGCCCTGGTTCTCACCGGCAGCCTTCCTTCCTAAGAATGAGCGCCTGAAGGACCTTCGATGACGTCGCGGCTTGTGATTGGTCGCGTGAGCGGTCACTTGGGCGGTCACGCAACCAATCACAAGCCGCGACGTCATCTAAGGTCCTTCAGGCGCTGATTCTTAGGAAGGAAGGCTGCGGGTTAGAACCAGGGCGCGTCCGAGGGTGAGTATATACCTATTAGGAATATACTCACCCTCAGACGCGCCCTCGTACGCTTCCATCCTAAGAATTAGCGCCTGAAGGACCTTAGATGACATCGCGGCTTGTGATTGGTTGCGTGACCGCCCATGTGACCGCTCACGTGACCAATCACAAGCCGCGACGTCATCGAAGGCCCTTCAGGTGCTAATTCTTAGGAAGGAAGGCTGCCGGTGAGAACCAGGGCGCGTCCGAGGGTGAATATATCAATATTTTTTTATTTTGATTCTTTATTTTACACTTAAATATGAATTCCGATACCGATTCCCGATATCTTAAACATATCGGAACTCGGTATCGGAATTCCGATTCCAGATCAGAAGATCGCCGACCTCATGGCCGACCCCGCACAGGGGTCGGGTCAGGTTTCATGAAACCCGACTTTGCCAAAAGTCGGCGACTTCTGAAAATGGCCGACCCGTTTCGCTCAACACTACCAGCGACCACAAAATGACTTACCAACGATCATGGCCAGGTCATATAGCTGGTCGTGATAGTTGGTAAGTCGTTTAGTGTAACGGTATCTTAACTTGTTTTTCTTATCTTTCAGGTTACATCGGGGGCTTATCTACAGCATTACAGAATACTGTAGATAAGCCCCTAATGGCGATGGTGCAGCTTATAGGCCAAAAATAGGCAGACAGATTCCCTTTAATATCACCAGTAGGGTTGAGCGACCTTGACCTTTTTAGAGTCGAGCCGTGTTTCGCGAAACCCGACTATCTTAGAAGTCAAGTCGAGTGGAATCGGCCGATTATCGCGAAAAGTCGGGTATCGCCCGAAACACGAAACCCAATGCAAGTCAATGGGGGAGCATAGTCGGCAGTGAGTGGAGGCCAGGAAAACACCTACACTGCCCATTTTAATGGCAAAAACATCCATTCTTGTTAAAGAAGCTTGTCAATCGTAATTTACCTTATAATAATTGGAAGGCATTTGAAATTGGGGGTCATTTGGCTAAAGTTGTGGGGGGTAGGGCTGGTTCAAGTAATTAGTGGGCCCAGTAAATCTGGACCACGTCACGGCAGTGGAGCAGGGAGAGGTAAGTATTTCAACTTTGCAAGTGCTGTGATCCTGAGCAAGCAGGGGGGGCCCACTCGTTGGCATTGGCACTGGCACAGGGCCCCTCAAAGTACAGCGGTGTGTTTGCATGGCGGGGGCGCCTCCCACCGGCAACAACACTTTTGCGTACTATGAGAGGCCCTGTGCCAGTGACGTCGCCAACTAGTATTCCTCCCCCCACCTGATGAAGGAACCTGCACTTTCATCTGCACCTTCCTCTTTGTCCCCGTGTAAGGTGGTATGGTATGCGGGAAGAGGAACCTGACTTTCAGCAGGGTCACAATCTTGCTGTGTAGCGTGAACGGGGAATTTTGCGTTATGGGTCAATGTACCAGCAGACTCATCTATCACTGGCTGGGCAATGGGCAGGATGAGGAGGAAACACAGATATAGGCCCAAAGAATAAAGTTGGCTAAATGCAGTTCAAAATTGGTAACACAGGACTAACCAGGGGGCATTGCAGTGGAGGACAACTGGAATGAGAGGCTGACACAGAGAGTAGGCCCAAATCAGTAAGTAGTCGAAATGCAGTTCAAAATTGGCAACCGTAGTAAACAGGCGGCACAGCTTTGTTCAGTGGAGGAGAACAGCAAGGAGTGGCAGACACCGATTGTAGGCCCCAAACCAACTAGTACGCCAAATGCAGTTGTTCCGTTTAACCACAATTTAATGAGAGCCTGAAGATAGAAGTTCAGGAAAGGCAACCTGGAGAACACCTTGGAGTGGAACACACCATCTCTCTACACCCCATACCCAATTTGCAGGCCTAATGCAGTGTAGTTTCCAAGAACTACTAAACGAGAGCCGGAAGATCGAAGCTCAGGAAAGGCAACCTGGAGAACACCTTGGAGTGGAACACACCATCTCTCTACACCCCATACCCAATTTGTAGGCCTAATGCAGTGTAGTTTCCAAGAACTACTAAACGAGAGCCGGAAGATCGAAGCTCAGGAAAGGCAAACTGGAGAACACCTTGGAGTGGAACACACCATCTCTCTACACCCCATACCCAATTTGCAGGCCTAATGCAGTGTAGTTTCCAAGAACTACTAAACGAGAGCCGGAAGATCGAAGCTCAGGAAAGGCAACCTGGAGAACACCTTGGAGTGGAACACACCATCTCTCTACACCCCATACCCAAATTGTAGGCCTAATGCAGCGTAGTTTCCAAGAACTACTAAACGAGAGCCGGAAGATCGAAGCTCAGGAAAGGCAACCTGGAGAACACCTTGGAGTGGAACACACCATCTCTCTACACCCCATACCCAATTTGTAGGCCTAATGCAGTGTAGTTTCCAAGAACTACTAAACGAGAGCCGGAAGATCGAAGCTCAGGAAAGGCAACCTGGAGAACACCTTGGAGTGGAACACACCATCTCTCTACACCCCATACCCAATTTGTAGGCCTAATGCAGTGTAGTTTCCAAGAACTACTAAACGAGAGCCGGAAGATCGGAGCTCAGGAAAGGTAACCTGGAGAACACCTTGGAGTGGAACACACCAACTCTCTACACCCCATACCCAATTTGTAGGCCTAATGCAGTGTAGTTTCCAACAACTACTAAACGAGAGCATGAAGATCGAAGCATTGGCGAGGAAACCTGGGGAACACCTTGGAGTGGAACACACCATCTCTCTACACCCCATACCCAATTTGTAGGCCTAATGCAGTGTAGTTTCCAACAACTACTAAACGAGAGCATGAAGATCGAAGCATTGGCGAGGAAACCTGGGGAACACCTTGGAGTGGAACACACCATCTCTCTACACCCCATACCCAATTTGTAGGCCTAATGCAGTGTAGTTTCCAACAATTACTAAACGAGAGCCGGAAGATCGAAGCTCAGGAAAGGCAACCTGGAGAACACCTTGGAGTGGAACACACCATCTCTCTACACCCCATACCCAATTTGTAGGCCTAATGCAGTGTAGTTTCCAAGAACTACTAAACGAGAGCCGGAAGATCGGAGCTCAGGAAAGGTAACCTGGAGAACACCTTGGAGTGGAACACACTATCTCTCTACACCCCATACCCAATTTGTAGGCCTAATGCAGCGTAGTTTCCAACAACTACTAAACGAGAGCCGGAAGATCGAAGCTCAGGAAAGGCAACCTGGAGAACACCTTGGAGTGGAACACACCATCTCTCTAGACCCCATACCCAATTTGTAGGCCTAATGCAATGTAGTTTCCAAGAACTACTAAACGAGAGCCGGAAGATCGAAGCTCAGAAAAGGCAACCTGGAGAACACCTTGGAGTGGAACACACCATCTCTCTACACCCCATACCCAATTTGTAGGCCTAATGCAGTGTAGTTTCCAAGAACTACTAAACGAGAGCCGGAAGATTGAAGCTCAGGAAAGGCAACCTGGAGAACACCTTGGAGTGGAACACACCATCTCTCTACACCCCATACCCAATTTGTAGGCCTAATGCAGTGTAGTTTCCAAGAACTACTAAACGAGAGCCGGAAGATCGGAGCTCAGGAAAGGTAACGTGGAGAACACCTTGGAGTGGAACACACCATCTCTCTACACCCCATACCCAATTTGTAGGCCTAATGCAGCGTAGTTTCCAACAACTACTAAACGATAGCCGGAAGATCGAAGCTCAGGAAAGGCAACCTGGAGAACACCTTGGAGTGGAACACACCATCTCTCTACACCCCATACCCAATTTGTAGGCCTAATGCAGTGTAGTTTCCAAGAACTACTAAACGAGAGCCGGAAGATCGAAGCTCAGGAAAGGCAACCTGGAGAACACCTTGGAGTGGAACACACCATCTCTCTACACCCCATACCCAATTTGTAGGCCTAATGCAGTGTAGTTTCCAAGAACTACTAAACGAGAGCCGGAAGATCGAAGCTCAGGAAAGGCAACCTGGAGAACACCTTGGAGTGGAACACACCATCTCTCTACACCCCATACCCAATTTGTAGGCCTAATGCAGCGTAGTTCCAAGAACTACTAAACGAGAGCCGGAAGATCGAAGCTCAGGAAAGGCAACCTGGAGAACACCTTGGAGTGGAACACACCATCTCTCTACACCCCATACCCAATTTGTAGGCCTAATGCAGTGTAGTTTCCAAGAACTACTAAACGAGAGCCAGAAGATCGAAGCTCAGGAAAGGCAACCTGGAGAACACCTTGGAGTGGAACACACCATCTCTCTACACCCCATACCCAATTTGTAGGCCTAATGCAGTGTAGTTTCCAAGAACTACTAAACGAGAGCCGGAAGATCGGAGCTCAGGAAAGGTAACCTGGAGAACACCTTGGAGTGGAACACACCATCTCTCTACACCCCATACCCAATTTGTAGGCCTAATGCAGCGTAGTTTCCAACAACTACTAAACGATAGCCGGAAGATCGAAGCTCAGGAAAGGCAACCTGGAGAACACCTTGGAGTGGAACACACCATCTCTCTACACCCCATACCCAATTTGTAGGCCTAATGCAGTGTAGTTTCCAAGAACTACTAAACGAGAGCCGGAAGATCGAAGCTCAGGAAAGGCAACCTGGAGAACACCTTGGAGTGGAACACACCATCTCTCTACACCCCATACCCAATTTGTAGGCCTAATGCAGTGTCGTTTCCAAGAACTACTAAACGAGAGCCGGAAGATCGAAGCTCAGGAAAGGCAACCTGGAGAACACCTTGGAGTGGAACACACCATCTCTCTACACCCCATACCCAATTTGTAGGCCTAATGCAGCGTAGTTCCAAGAACTACTAAACGAGAGCCGGAAGATCGAAGCTCAGGAAAGGCAACCTGGAGAACACCTTGGAGTGGAACACACCATCTCTCTACACCCCATACCCAATTTGTAGGCCTAATGCAATGTAGTTTCCAAGAACTACTAAACGAGAGCCGGAAGATCGAAGCTCAGGAAAGGCAACCTGGAGAACACCTTGGAGTGGAACACACCATCTCTCTACACCCCATACCCAATTTGTAGGCCTAATGCAGTGTAGTTTCCAAGAACTACTAAACGAGAGCCGGAAGATCGGAGCTCAGGAAAGGTAACCTGGAGAACACCTTGGAGTGGAACACACCATCTCTCTACACCCCATACCCAATTTGTAGGCCTAATGCAGTGTAGTTTCCAACAACTACTAAACGAGAGCATTAAGATCGAAGCAATGGCGATGAAACCTGGGGCACACCTTGGGGAGGCAGACACCGTTAGTAGGCCCTACCAAAGTTGTACCCCCAATGCAGTTTTAAAATTCCTAGAGGCTGAAAACAAGACTATTGACACTCAGCTTTTTTCAAAGGAACACACCTGAATTGAGTGGCGCAGACAGACACAGGTAGTAGGACTTAACCCAAAAATGTGGCTCACTGCAGCTTAAAAAAGTTACAGGGGTACACAAGCAGCAGTGCTCTGGGCAGTGGAGGACAATTTCAATAGTAGACCGCAGACAGACTTTGTACGCCTACTATTAAAAAAAGGATGCTCTATGCAATTAAAAATAGGTTCCAGGGGTCCACGGGCAGCAGTGGTGTGGTCAGTGGACGAGTATTGGAAGGAGGGACCGCAGACAGGCGTAGTAGGCCTAACATAACAAAATTAGGCTGTAGACACTGTAAAATTGGTTCCAGGGGTACACGGGCAGCAGTGGTGTGGTCAGCGGAGGAAAATTGGAATTAGGGACTGCAGACAGACTTTGTAGGCTGTCCCCTGTGGACCATGCATCCAACACATTAACCCAGTGCGCCGTAATGGACACGTAACTTTTTGTGGACATGCCTACTGGCCCATGCGTCTCTTGTCAGGTGCACCTTTCTACTGTTTGATTGCCTGAGTGCTATGACAATGCAGACTTTTTCATGCCGGTGGAGGGCTGGGATGGCTTTTCTCGCAAAAGAAATGTCGACTGGGTAGCTTGAACCGTTGCACAGCGTAGTTCATCTGGGCTTTCTAAATATAAAACAAAGAAAAAAAGGAGGCTCCATGCACTTTCAGCTGGGTTCCAGGGGTACACGGCCAGTATTGGTCTGGTCAGTGGAGAACTATTGGAAGGAGTGACCGCAAACAGGCATCGAAGGCCTAACATAATAACACATTGCTGTTGGCAATTTTAAATTGGTTCCAGGGGTATACGGGCAGCAGTGGTGTGGTCAGTGGAGGCCTAGTGGAAGGAGTGACCGCAGACAGGCATCGAAGGCCTAACAATAATAACACATTGCTGTTGGCAATTTTAAATTGGTTCCAGGGGAACACGGGCAGCAGTGGCCTGGTCAGTGTAGTAGTAGTAGAAAGAACGGACCGCAGACAGGCATCGAAGGCCTAAAATAAAAAAATTGGGCTGGCTGTAGGCAATTTTAAATTGGTTCCAGGGGTACACGGGCAGCAGTGGTGTGGTCAGTGGAGGCCTAGTGGAAGGAGTGACCGCAGACAGGCATCGAAGGCCTAAAATAAAAAAATTGGGCTGGCTGTAGGCAATTTTAAATAGGTTCCAGGGGTACACGGGCAGCAGTGGTGTGGTCAGTGGAGGCATATTGTAAGGAGTGACCGCAGACAGGCATCGAAGGCCTAAAATAATAACACATGGCTGTAGGCAATTTTAAATTGGTTCCAGGGGTATACGGGCAGCAGTGGTGTGGTCAGTGGAGGCCTAGTGGAAGGAGTGACCGCAGACAGGCATCAAAGGCCTAACAATAATAACACATTGCTGTTGGCAATTTTAAATTGGTTCCAGGGGAACACGGGCAGCAGTGGCCTGGTCAGTGTAGTAGTAGTAGAAAGAACGGACCGCAGACAGGCATCGAAGGCCTAAAATAAAAAAATTGGGCTGGCTGTAGGCAATTTTAAATTGGTTCCAGGGGTACACGGGCAGCAGTGGTGTGGTCAGTGGAGGCCTAGTGGAAGGAGTGACCGCAGACAGGCATCGAAGGCCTAACAATAATAACACATTGCTGTTGGCAATTTTAAATTGGTTCCAGGGGAACACGGGCAGCAGTGGCCTGGTCAGTGCAGTAGTAGTAGAAAGAACGGACCGCAGACAGGCATCGAAGGCCTAAAATAAAAAAATTGGGCTGGCTGTAGGCAATTTTAAATTGGTTCCAGGGGTACACGGGCAGCAGTGGTGTGGTCAGTGGAGGCCTAGTGGAAGGAGTGACCGCAGACAGGCATCGAAGGCCTAAAATAAAAAAATTGGGCTGGCTGTAGGCAATTTTAAATTGGTTCCAGGGGTACACGGGCAGCAGTGGTGTGGTCAGTGGAGGCATATTGTAAGCAGTGACCGCAGACAGGCATCGAAGGCCTAAAATAATAACACATGGCTGTAGGCAATTTTAAATTGGTTCCAGGGGTACACGGGCAGCAGTGGTGTGGTCAGTGGAGGCCTAGTGGAAGGAGAGACCGCAGACAGGCATCGAAGGCCTAAAATCATAACACATGGCTGTAGGCAATTTTAAATTGGTTCCAGGGGTACACGGGCAGCAGTGGTGTGGTCAGTGGAGGCCTAGTGGAAGGAGTGACCGCAGACAGGCATCGAAGGCCTAAAACAATAACACATGGCTGTAGGCAATTTTAAATTGGTTCCAGGGGTACATGGGCAGCAGTGGCCTGGTCAGTGTAGTAGTAGTAGAAAGAACGGACCGCAGACAGGCATCGAAGGCCTAAAATAAAAAAATTGGGCTGGCTGTAGGCAATTTTAAATTGGTTCCAGGGGTACACGGGCAGCAGTGGTGTGGTCAGTGGAGGCCTAGTGGAAGGAGTGACCGCAGACAGGCATCGAAGGCCTAAAATAAAAAATTGGGCTGGCTGTAGGCAATTTTAAATTGGTTCCAGGGGTACACGGGCAGCAGTGGTGTGGTCAGTGGAGGCCTAGTGGAAGGAGTGACCGCAGACAGGCATCGAAGACCTAAAATAATAACACATGGCTGTAGGCAATTTTAAATTGGTTCCAGGGGTACACGGGCAGCAGTGGTGTGGTCAGTGGAGGCCTAGTGGAAGGAGTGACCGCAGACAGGCATCGAAGGCCTAAAATAATAACACATGGCTGTAGGCAATTTTAAATTGGTTCCAGGGGTACACGGGCAGCAGTGGCCTGGTCAGTGTAGTAGTAGTAGAAAGAACGGACCGCAGACAGGCATCGAAGGCCTAAAATAAAAAAATTTGGCTGGCTGTAGGCAATTTTAAATTGGTTCCAGGGGTACACGGGCAGCAGTGGTGTGGTCAGTGGAGGCATAGTGGAAGGAGTGACCGCAGACAGGCTTCGAAGGCCTAACATAACAAAAATGTCAATTCAATGATATTGTCAGTGGCAGGCATTGAAGGATGTCAGCGCATAGACTAAACATTGGTGGAGCTGTGAGATAATTTTGCAAGTGGTAGAGCACTGTTTGAGCTGGGGGCGGGGGGGAACTGTCTTGTGGCCGGCGGTACAGGCCCAGGGCCCCTCATATTACAACGGTGTGTCTGACGTTGGGTGCGCACCACCACCGCCAGAGACACTTTATTGTACTAGGAGGGACCCAGTGGCAGTGCCGTCGACCAAAAGCGGGCACACCCACCTCTTCAGGCAAACAGCACTCTCACGGGTGCTGTCGCCAAGTGTCGATACCACGGCCCCGTGTGGGGAGTTTGGCCATTTAGTGAGGTGTAAACATGTCGTATGCTGGACAATCAGGTGCAGAAAATTACGAGATTGGAAAAGGCATTCAGAATAGTCCACAGGCAAGACCTTTTCATAGGAAAGCTAGGTGTCAGCCGGGCAAGGTGGGGCAAAAGATTTCGAAATCCAGTTGTGGTTCATTTTAATGAAGGTTAGATCATCTACATTTTGGGTAGCCAGACGAGTCCTTTTTTCTGTTAGTATTGAACCTGCAGCACTGAATACTCTTTCTGATAGGACACTAGCTGCCGGGCAAGCAAGCTCCTGCAATGCATATTCTGCCAATTCTGGCCAGGTGTCTAATTTTGATGCCCAGTAATCAAATGGGAATGACGGTTGAGGGAGAACATCGATAAGGGATGAAAAATAGTTTGTAACCATACTGGACAAATGTTGTCTGCTGTCACTTTGAATTGATGCTGCAGTACCTGTCCTGTCTGCGGTCATAGCAAAATCACTCCACAACCTGGTCAGAAAACCCCTCTGGCCAACGCCACTTCTGATTTCTGCCCCTCTAACTCCTCTGGTCTGCTGGCCCCTGCAGCTCGTGTGAGAACGATCACGGGCGCTGTGTGCAGGGAATGCCAGAAGCAAACGGTCAACAAGAGTTGATTGTTTGGTTGCTAATATTAGTTCCAAGTTCTCATGTGGCATTATATTTTGCAATTTGCCTTTATAGCGAGGATCAAGGAGGCAGGCCAACCAGTAATCGTCATCGTTCATCATTTTAGTTATGCGTGTGTCCCTTTTGAGGATACGTAAGGCATAATCCGCCATGTGGGCCAAAGTTCCAGTTCTCAAATCTGCAGTTGTGCTTGGTTGAGGGGCAGTTTCAGGCAAATCCACGTCACTTGTGTCCCTCCAAAAACCAGAACCCGGCCTTGCCGCGCCACCAATTTCCAGTGGCCCCGGAAAAGCTTCCTCATTAAAAATATAATCATCCCCATCATCCTCCTCGTCCTCCTCCTCCTCTTCGCCCGCTAACTTGTCCTGTACACTGCCCTGGCCAGACAATGGCTGACTGTCATCAAGGCTTTCCTCTTCCTCAGCTGCAGACGCCTGATCCTTTATGTGCGTCAAACTTTGCATCAGCAGACGCATTAGGGGGATGCTCATGCTTATTTTGGCGTTGTCTGCACTAACCAGCCGTGTGCATTCCTCAAAACACTGAAGGACTTGACACATGTCTTGAATCTTCGACCACTGCACACCTGACAACTCCATGTCTGCCATCCTACTGCCTGCCCGTGTATGTGTATCCTCCCACAAAAATATAACAGCCCGCCTCTGTTCGCACAGTCTCTGAAGCATGTGCAGTGTTGAGTTCCACCTTGTTGCAACGTCTATGATTAGGCGATGCTGGGGAAGGTTCAAAGAACGCTGATAGGTCTGCATACGGCTGGAGTGTACGGGCGAACGGCGGATATGTGAGCAAAGTCCACGCACTTTGAGGAGCAGGTTGGATAACCCCGGATAACTTTTCAGGAAGCACTGCACCACCAGGTTTAAGGTGTGAGCCAGGCAAGGAATGTGTTTCAGTTGGGAAAGGGAGATGGCAGCCATGAAATTCCTTCCGTTATCACTCACTACCTTGCCTGCCTCAAGATCTACAGTGCCCAGCCACGACTGCGTTTCTTTCTGCAAGAACTCGGAAAGAACTTCCGCGGTGTGTCTGTTGTCGCCCAAACACTTCATAGCCAATACAGCCTGCTGACGTTTGCCAGTAGCTGCCCCATAATGGGAGACCTGGTGTGCAACAGTGGCAGCTGCGGATGGAGTGGTTGTGCGACTGCGGTCTGTGGACGAGCTCTCGCTTCTGCAGGAGGACGAAGAGGAGGAGGAGGGGGTGCGAACGGCTACAGCCAACTGTTTCCTAGACCGTGGGCTAGGCAGAACTGTCCCAAACTTGCTGTCCCCTGTGGACCCTGCATCCACAACATTCACCCAGTGTGCCGTGATGGACACGTAACGTCCCTGGCCATGCCTACTGGTCCATGCATCTGTTGTCAGGTGCACCTTTGTGCTCACAGATTGCCTGAGTGCATGGACGATGCGCTCTTTAACATGCTGGTGGAGGGCTGGGATGGCTTTTCTGGAAAAAAAGTGTCGACTGGGTAGCTCGTAGCGTGGTACAGCGTAGTCCATCAGGGCTTTGAAAGCTTCGCTTTCAACTAACCGGTAGGGCATCATCTCTAACGAGATTAGTCTAGCTATGTGGGCGTTCAAACCCTGTGTACGCGGATGCGAGGCTAAGTACTTCCTTTTTCTAACCATAGTCTCATGTAGGGTGAGCTGGACTGGAGAGCTGGAGATCGTGGAACTAGCGGGGGTGCCGGTGGACATGGCAGACTGAGAGACGGTGGGAGATGGTATTGTTGCCGCCGGTGCCCTAGATGCAGTGTTTCCTACTACGAAACTGGTGATTCCCTGACCCTGACTGCTTTGGCCTGGCAAAGAAACCTGCACAGATACTGCAGGTGGTGCGGAAAATGGTGGCCCTACACTGCCGGAAGGGATGTTGCGTTGCTGACTAGCTTCATTGGCCGAGGGTGCTACAACCTTAAGGGACGTTTGGTAGTTAGTCCAGGCTTGCAAATGCATGGTGGTTAAATGTCTATGCATGCAACTTGTATTGAGACTTTTCAGATTCTGTCCTCTGCTTAAGGTAGTTGAACATTTTTGACAGATGACTTTGCGCTGATCAATTGGATGTTGTTTAAAAAAATGCCAGACTGCACTCTTTCTAGCATCGGATACCTTTTCAGGCATTGCAGACTGAGCTTTAACCGGATGGCCACGCTGTCCTCCAACAGGTTTTGGCTTTGCCACGCGTTTTGGGCAAGATACGGGCCCGGCAGATGGAACCTGTTGCGATGTTGATGCCTGCTGCGGCCCCTCCTCCTCCGCTTCAGAACTGCTGCCGCCTGCACCCTGTTCCCCCAATGGCTGCCAATCGGGGTCAAGAACTGGGTCATCTATTACCTCTTCTTGTAGCTCGTGTGCAACTTCGTCTGTGTCACCGTGTCGGTCGGTGGTATAGCGTTCGTGATGGGGCAACATAGTCTCATCAGGGTCTGATTCTTGATCATTACCCTGCGAGGGCAATGTTGTGGTCTGAGTCAAAGGACCAGCATAGTAGTCTGGCTGTGGCTGTGCATCAGTGCACTCCATGTCAGATTCAACTTGTAATGGGCATGGACTGTTAACTGCTTCACTTTCTAAGCCAGGGACGGTATGTGTAAAGAGCTCCATGGAGTAACCCGTTGTGTCGCCTGCTGCATTCTTCTCTGTTGTTGTTTTTGCTGAAGAGGACAAGGAAGCGACTTGTCCCTGAACATCCACTAACGACGCGCTGCTTTGACATTTACCAGTTTCACGAGAGGAGGCAAAAGAGCTAGAGGCTGAGTCAGCAAGATAAGCCAAAACTTGCTCTTGCTGCTCCGGCTTTAAAAGCGGTTTTCCTACTCCCAGAAAAGGGAGCGTTCGAGGCCTTGTGTAGCCAGACGACGAACCTGGCTCCACAGCTCCAGACTTAGGTGCAATATTTTTTTTCCCACGGCCAGCTGATGCTCCACCACTACCACTACCCTCATTACCAGCTGACAATGAACGCCCCTTGCCACGACCTCTTCCACCAGACTTCCTCATTGTTTTAAAAATGTAAACAAACTAACGGTATTTGTTGCTGTCACACAACTTACACGGTGAGCTATAACTTCAGTATGATTTAGCTACCCCTTTACAGGTGAGTGAGACCACAACGAAAATCAGGCACAATGTTACACACTCTGTTGTTGGTGGCAACAAATGAGAGAGATGCCACACACGCAGGACTGTCACTGAAGCACAAATGTAAATATTAATCTCCCAATGATTTGATTTTTTTTTTTTTCAGGGAGACTTTAGGAAAAAAAATAATAGAATAAAATGATTTTTTCAGGAAGAATTTAGAAACCAAATAAAATAAAATGATTTTTTCAGGGAGAATTTAGAAAACAAATAAAACAAAAAAAGGCTTTCTATGGCCCACTGAGTGAGAGATGACGCACACAGGAGTCAGGAGTGGCACACAAGCCCAGAGGCCAATATTTATCTCCCACTGATTGATGTAGTGATTTTTTCAGGTAGATTTTGGAACCCAAATCAAGCTAAAAAAATAATAGGCTTTCTATGGCCCACAATTGGAGAGAGAGAGAGAGATGGCACACCCAGGAGTCAAGACTGGCACACAAGCAGAAAGGGCAGTATTAATCTCCCACTGATTTGTTTTTGTTTTTTTTTTCAGGGAAACTTTAGGAAAAAAAAATAATAGAATAAAATGATTTTTTCAGGAAGAATTTAGAAACCAAATAAAATAAAATGATTTTTTCAGGGAGAATTTAGAAAACAAATAAAACAAAAAAAGGCTTTCTATGGCCCACTGAGTGAGAGATGACGCACACAGGAGTCAGGAGTGGCACACAAGCCCAGAGGCCAATATTTATCTCCCACTGATTGATGTAGTGATTTTTTCAGGTAGATTTTGGAACCCAAATCAAGCTAAAAAAATAATAGGCTTTCTATGGCCCACAATTGGAGAGAGAGAGAGAGAGAGATGGCACACCCAGGAGTCAAGACTGGCACACAAGCAGAAAGGGCAATATTAATCTCCCACTGATTTGTTTTTGTTTTTTTTTCAGGGAGACTTTAGGAAAAAAAAATAATAGAATAAAATGATTTTTTCAGGAAGAATTTAGAAACCAAATAAAATAAAATGATTTTTTCAGGGAGAATTTAGAAAACAAATAAAACAAAAAAAGGCTTTCTATGGCCCACTGAGTGAGAGATGACGCACACAGGAGTCAGGAGTGGCACACAAGCCCAGAGGCCAATATTTATCTCCCACTGATTGATGTAGTGATTTTTTCAGGTAGATTTTGGAACCCAAATCAAGCTAAAAAATAATAGGCTTTCTATGGCCCACAATTGGCGAGAGAGAGAGAGATGGCACACCCAGGAGTCAAGACTGGCACACAAGCAGAAAGGGCAATATTAATCTCCCACTGATTTGTTTTTTTTTTCAGGGAGACTTTAGGAAAAAAAAATAATAGAATAAAATGATTTTTTCAGGAAGAATTTAGAAACCAAATAAAATAAAAAGATTTTTTCAGGGAGAATTTAGAAAACAAATAAAACAAAAAAAGGCTTTCTATGGCCCACTGAGTGAGAGATGACGCACACAGGAGTCAGGAGTGGCACACAAGCCCAGAGGCCAATATTTATCTCCCACTGATTGATGTAGTGATTTTTTCAGGTAGATTTTGGAACCCAAATCAAGCTAAAAAAATAATAGGCTTTCTATGGCCCACAATTGGAGAGAGAGAGAGAGATGGCACACCCAGGAGTCAAGACTGGCACACAAGCAGAAAGGGCAATATTAATCTCCCACTGATTTGTTTTTGTTTTTTTTTTCAGGGAGACTTTAGGAAAAAAAAAAAATAGAATAAAATGATTTTTTCAGGAAGAATTTAGAAACCAAATAAAATAAAATGATTTTTTCAGGGAGAATTTAGAAAACAAATAAAACAAAAAAAGGCTTTCTATGGCCCACTGAGTGAGAGATGACGCACACAGGAGTCAGGAGTGGCACACAAGCCCAGAGGCCAATATTTATCTCCCACTGATTGATGTAGTGATTTTTTCAGATAGATTTTGGAACCCAAATCAAGCTAAAAAAATAATAGGCTTTCTATGGCCCACAATTGGAGAGAGAGAGAGAGATGGCACACCCAGGAGTCAAGACTGGCACACAAGCAGAAAGGGCAATATTAATCTCCCACTGATTTGTTTGTTTGTTTTTTCAGGGAGACTTTAGGAAAAAAAAAATAGAATAAAATGATTTTTTCAGGAAGAATTTAGAAACCAAATAAAATAAAATGATTTTTTCAGGGAGAATTTAGAAAACAAATAAAACAAAAAAAGGCTTTCTATGGCCCACTGAGTGAGAGATGACGCACACAGGAGTCAGGAGTGGCACACAAGCCCAGAGGCCAATATTTATCTCCCACTGATTGATTTATTGATTTTTTCAGGTAGAATTTAGAACCCAAATCAACCAAAAACATAAATAGGCTTTCTATGGCCCACTATTTGTGAGAGAGATGGCACGCTCAGGACTGGCACACAAGCCCAGAGGCCAATATTAATCTCCCACTTTTTATTTTTTTTCAGGGAAAATTTATAAACCCAATAAAAAATAAATAAATAGGCTTTCTATGGCCCACTATCTGAGAGAGAGAGATGGCACGCTTAGGACTGGCACACAAGCCCAAAGGCCAATATTAATCTCCCTTTTTTTTTTCATTGAGAATTTATAAAACCAAAAAAAAATAAATAAATAGGCTTTCTATGGCCCACTATTTGTGAGAGAGATGGCACGCTCAGGACTGGCACACAAGCCCAGAGGCCAATATTAATCTCCCACTTTTTTTTTTTTGTTCCAGGGAAAATTTATAAACCCAATAAAAAAAATAATAAATAGGCTTTCTATGGCCCACTATCTGAGAGAGAGAGATGGCACGCTTAGGACTGGCACACAAGCCCAAAGGCCAATATTAATCTCCCACTGATTGATTTATTGATTTTTTCAGGTTGAATTTAGAACCCAAATAAAACAAAAAAAAAAAAAAATGGGCTTTCTATGGCCCACTGAGTGAGTGATGATGCACACAGGAGTCAGGAGTGGCACACAAGCCCTGAGGCCAATATTTTTCTCCCACTGATTGATGTAGTGATTTTTTCAGGTAGATTTTAGAACCCAAATCAAGCAAAAAAATAAATAGGCTTTCTATGGCCCACTGACTGAGAGATGGCACACACAGGAGTCAAGAGTGGCACACAAGCCCTGAGGCCAATATTTTTCTCCCACTGATTGATGTAGTGATTTTTTCAGGTAGATTTTATAACCCAAATCAAGCAAAATAATAAATAGGCTTTCTATGGCCCACTGAGTGAGAGATGGCACACACACGGATGGCACTCTAGCAGAAATGTCAATCTTAACCCCTTCCCGACCTTTGACGCATACGCTGCGTCATGAAAGTCGGTGCCATTCCGACCCATGACGCAGCATATGCGTCATGGAAAGATCGCGTCCCTGCAGGCCGGGTGAAAGGGTTAACTCCCATTTCACCCGATCTGCAGGGACAGGGGGAGTGGTAGTTTAGCCCAGGGGGGGTGGCTTCACCCCCTCGTGGCTACGATCGCTCTGATTGGCTGTTGAAAGTGAAACTGCCAATCAGAGCGATTTGTAATATTTCACCTAAAAAACTGGTGAAATATTACAATCCAGCCATGGCCGATGCTGCAATATCATCGGCCATGGCTGGAAACACTTATGTGCACCCACCCCACCCCTCCGATCGCCCCCCCAGCCCCCCGATCTGTGGTCCGCTCCCCTCCGTCCTGTGCTCCGCTCCCCCGTCCTCCTGTCCGCTTCCCCCGTGCACCAATCACACCCCCCGCGCTCCAATCAAACCCCCCCGCACTCCGATCCCCCCCCGCACACAGCGACCCCCCCCGTGCTCCGATCCACCCCCCCGCACAGCGATCCCTCACCCCGTGCTCCAATCCTCCCCCGTGCTCCAATCCTCCCTCCCGTGTTCCGATCCACCCCCCCATGCTCCGATCCACCCCCCCGTGCTCCGACGCCCCCCCGTGCCCTGATCTCCCCCCCCTTATACTTACCTGGCCGCCCGAGGTCCGTCCGTCTTCTTTCCTGGGCGCCGCCATCTTCCAAAATGTGCAGTGCGCCCGCCGAATCTGCCGGCCGGCAGATTCGTTCCAGAGTGAATTTTGATCACTGAGATATAACCTATCTCAGTGATCAAAATAAAAAAAATAGTAAATGACCGCCCCCTTTGTCACCCCCATAGATAGGGACAATAAAAAAATAAAGAATTTTTTTTTTTTCACTAAGGTTGGGGTAAGAACTAGGGTTAGGGTTAGGGGTAGGGTTAGGGGTAGGGTTAGGGTTAGGGGTAGGGTTAGGGGTAGGGTTAGGGGTAGGGGTAGGGTTAGGGGTAGGGTTAGGGGTAGGGTTAGGGGTAGGGTTTCGGTATGTGCACACATATTCTGGTCCTATGCGGATTTTTCCGCAGCGGATTTGAAAAATCCACAGTGCTAAACCGCTGCCGATTTATCGTTGATTTACCGCGGTTTTTCTGCGCATTTCACTGCGGTTTTACAACTGCGATTTTCTATTGGAGCAGTTGTAAAACCGCTGCGGAATCCGCAGAAAGAAGTGACATGCTGCGGAATGTAAACCGCTGCGTTTCCGTGCAGTTTTTCCGCAGCATGTGTACAGCGATTTTTGGTTCCCATAGGTTCACATTGAACTGTAAACTCATGGGAAACTGCTGCGGATCCGCAGCATTTTCTGCAGCGTGTGCACATACCTTTAGAATTAGGCTATGTGCACACGGTGCGGATTTGGCTGAGGATCCGCAGCAGTGTTCCATCAGGTTTACAGTACCATGTAAACATATGGAAAACCAAATCCGCTGTGCCCATGGTGCGGAAAATACCGCGCGGGAACGCTGCGTTGTATTTTACGCAGCATGCCAATTCTTTGTGCGGATTCCGCGGCGTTTTACACCTGTTCCTCAATAGGAATCCGCAGGTGAAATCCGCACAAAAAACACTGGAAATCTGCGGAAAATCCGCAGGTAAAACGTAGTGCCTTTTACCCGCGGATTTTTCAAAAATGGTGCTGAAAAATCTCATACGAATCCGCAACGTTGGCACATAGCCTTAGGGTTGGGTTGGAATTAGGGTTGTGGTTAGGGTTAGGGGTGTGTTGGGGTTAGGGTTGTGGTTAGGGGTGTGTTGGGGTTAGGGTTGTGATTAGGGTTATGGCTACAGTTGGGATTAGGGTTAGGGGTGTGTTGGGGTTAGTGTTGGAGGTAGAATTGAGGGGTTTCCACTGTTTAGGCACTTCAGGGGGTCTCCAAACGCAACATGGCGCCACCATTGATTCCAGCCAATCTTGTATTCAAAAATTCAAATGGTGCTCCCTCACTTCCGAGCCCTGATGTGTGCCCAAACAGTGGTTTACCCCCACATATGGGGTACCAGCATACTCAGGACAAACTGCGCAACAATTACTGGGGTCCAATTTCTCCTGTTACCCTTGAGAAAATAAAAAATTGCTTGCTAAAACATCATTTTTGAGGAAAGAAAAATGATTTTTTATTTTCATGGCTCTGCGTTGTAAACGTCTGTGAAGCACTTGGGGGTTCAAAGTGCTCACCACATATCTAGATAAGTTCCTTGGGGGGTCTAGTTTCCAAAATGGGGTCACTTGTGGGGGGTTTCTACTGTTTAGGCACACCAGGGGCTCTGCAAACGCAACGTGACGCCCGCTTTCCATTCCATCAAAGTCTGCATTTCAAAAGTCACTACTTCCCTTCTGAGCCCCCACGTGTGCCCAAACAGTGGTTTACCCCCACACCTGGGGTATCAGCGTACTCAGGAGAAACTGGACAACAACTTTTGTGGTCCAATTTCTCCTGTAACCCTTGGGAAAATAAATAATTCTGGGCTTAAAAAATTATTTTTGAGGAAAGAAAACGTATTTATTATTTTCACGGCTCTGCGTTATAAACTTCTGTAAAGCACTTGGGGGTTGAAAGTGCTCACCACACATCTAGATAAGTTCCTTTGGGGGTCTAGTTTCCAAAATGGGGTCACTTGTGGGGGGTTTCTACTGTTTAGGCACACCAGGGGCTCTGCAAACGCAACGTGACGCCCGCAGACCATTCCATCAAAGTCTGCATTTCAAAAGTCACTACTTCCCTTCTGAGCCCCCACGTGTGCCCAAACAGTGGTTTACCCCCACACATGGGGTATCAGCGTACTCAGGAGAAACTGGACAACAACTTTTGTGGTCCAATTTCTCCTGTAACCCTTGGGAAAATAAAAAATTCTGGGCTAAAAAATTATTTTTGAGGAAAGAAAACGTATTTATTATTTTCACGGCTCTGCGTTATAAACTTCTGTAAAGCACTTGGGGGTTAAAAGTGCTCACCACACATCTAGATAAGTTCCTTTGGGGGTCTAGTTTCCAAAATGGGGTCACTTGTGGGGGGTTTCTACTGTTTAGGCACACCAGGGGCTCTGCAAACGCAACGTGACGCCCGCAGACCATTCCATCAAAGTCTGCATTTCAAAAGTCACTACTTCCCTTCTGAGCCCCCACGTGTGCCCAAACAGTGGTTTACCCCCACACATGGGGTATCAGCATACTCAGGAGAAACTGGACAACAACTTTTGTGGTCCAATTTCTCCTGTAACCCTTGGGAAAATAAAAAATTCTGGGCTAAAAAATTATTTTTGAGGAAAGAAAATGTATTTATTATTTTCACTGCTCTGTGTTATGAACTTCTGTGAGGCACTTGGGGGTTCAAAGTGCTCACCTCACATCTAGATAAGTTCCTTTCGGGGTCTAGTTTCCAAAATGGGGACACTTGTGGGGGGTTTCTACTGTTTAGCCACATCAGGGGCTCTGCAAACGCAACGTGACGCCCACAGAGCATTCCATCAAAGTCTGCATTTCAAAACGTCACTACTTCACTTCCGAGCCCCAGCATGTGCCTAAACAGTGGTTTACCCCCACATATGGGGTATCAGCGTACTCAGGAGAAACTGGACAACAACTTTTGGGGTCAAATTTCTCCTGTTACCCTTGGGAAAATAAAAAATTGCGGGCTAAAATTCATTTTTGAGAAAATATTTTTTTTATTTTATTTTCATGGCTCTGCGTTATAAACTTCTGTGAAGCACTTGAGGGTTCAAAGTGCTCACTACACATCTAGATTAGTTCCTTTGGGGGTCTAGTTTCCAAAATGGGGTAATTTGTGGGGGATCTCCAATGTTTAGGCACACAGGGGCTCTCCAAACGCGACATGGTGTCCGCTAATGATTGGAGATAATTTTCCATTTAAAAAGCCAAATGGCGTGCCTTCCCTTCTGAGCCCTGCCGTGCGCCCAAACAGTGGTTTACCCCCACATATGGGGTATCTGCATGCTCAGGACAAACTGGACAACAACATTTGTGGTCCAATTTCTCCTATTACCATTGGCAAAATAGGAAATTCCAGGCTAAAAAATCATTTTTGAGAAAAGAAAAATTATTTTTTATTTTCATGGCTCTGCATTATAAACTTCTGTGAAGCACCTGGGGGTTTAAAGTGCTCAGTATGCATCTAGGTAAGTTCCTTGGGGGGTCTAGTTTCCAAAATGGGGTCACTTGTGGGGGAGCTCCATTGCATAGGCACACAGGGGCTCTCTAAATGCGACATGGTGTCCGCTAACAATTGGAGCTAATTTTCCATTCAAAAAGTTAAAAGGCGCGCCTTCCCTTCCGAGCCCTGCCGTGTGCCCAAACAGTGGTTTACCCCCACATATGAGGTATCGGCGTACTCGGGAGAAATTGCTCAACAAATTTTAGGATCCATTTTATCCTGTTGTCCATGTGAAAATGAAAAAATTGAGGCTAAAAACTTTTTTTGTGAAAAAAAAGTACTTTTTCATTTTTACGGATCAATTTGTGAAGAATCTGGGGGTTTAAAGGGCTCACTATGCATCTAGATAAGTTCCTTGGGGCGTCTAGTTTCCAAAATGGGGTCACTTGTGGGGGAGCTCCAATTTTTAGGCACACGGGGGCTCTCCAAATGTGACATGGTGTCCGCTAAAGAGTGCAGCCAATTTTTCATTCAAAAAGTCAAATGGCGCTCCTTCCCTTCCGAGCCCTGCCGTGCGCCCAAACAGTGGTTTACCCCCACATATGAGGTATCAGCGTACTCTGGACAAATTGTACAACAACTTACGTGGTTCAGTTTCTCCTTTTACCATTGGGAAAATAAAAAAATTGTTGCTGAAAAATCATTTTTGTGACTAAAAAGTTAAATGTTCATTTTTTCCTTCCATGTTGCTTCTGCTGCTGTGAAGCACCTGAAGGGTTAATAAACTTCTTGAATGTGGTTTTGTGCACCTTGAGGGGTGCAGTTTTTAGAATGGTGTCACTTTTGGGTATTTTCAGCCATATAGACCCCTCAAACTGACTTCAAATGTGAGGTGGTCCCTAAAAAACATGGTTTTGTAAATTTCGTTGTAAAAATGAGAAATCGCTGGTCAAATTTTACCCTTATAACTTCCTAGCAAAAAAAAATTTTGTTTCCAAAATTGTGCTGATGTAAAGTAGACGTGTGGGAAATGTTATTTATTAACTATTTTGTGTCACATATCTCTCTGGTTTAACAGAATAAAAATTCAAAATGTGAAAATTGCGAAATTTTCAAAATTTTCGCCAAATTTCCGTTTTTATCACAAATAAACACAGAATCTATTGACCTAAATTTACCACTAACATGAAGCCCAATATGTCACGAAAAAACAATCTCAGAACCGCTAGGATCCATTGAAGCGTTCCTGAGTTATTACCTTATGAAGGGACACTGGTCAGAATTGCAAAAAAACGGCAAGGTCTTTAAGGTCAAAATAGGCTGGGTCATGAAGGGGTTAATCTCCCACAAAAAAAAAAAAAAACAGGGAGTGTCCAACAATTACTATCTCCCTGCAGTAATCTCAGCCAGGTATGGCAGGCAGCAATAAGGAGTGGACTGATGCACAAATTAAATAAAAAGTGTGGACAAACAAACAAGATAGCTGTGCAGAAAGGAAGGAACAAGAGGATTTGTGCTTTGAAAAAAGCAGTTGGTTTGCACAGCGGCGTACACACAGCAATGCAGCTATCAGGGAGCCTTCTAGGGCAGCCCAATGAGCTACAGCGCTGAGGGGAAAAAAAAAATAAAATGTAGCTTCCACTGTCCCTGCACACCGAAGGTGGTGTTGGGCAGTGGAAATCGCTACAGCACAAGCGGTTTGGGGGTTAATGGACCCTGCCTAACGCTATCCCTGCTTCTGACGAAGCGGCAGCAACCTCTCCCTAAGCTCAGATCAGCAGCAGTAACATGGCGGTCGGCGGGAACGCCCCTTTATAGCCCCTGTGACGCCGCAGACAGCAAGCCAATCACTGCAATGCCCTTCTCTAAGATGGTGGGGACCAGGACCTATGTCATCACGCTGCCCACACTCTGCGTTTACCTTCATTGGCTGAGAAATGGCGCTTTTCGCGTCATTGAAACGCGACTTTGGCGCGAAAGTCGCGTACCGCATGGCCGACCCCGCACAGGGGTCGGATCGGGTTTCATGAAACCCGACTTTGCCAAAAGTCGGCGACTTTTGAAAATGAACGACCCATTTCGCTCAACCCTAATCACCAGTGTGCAATTGAATATATTTTTTAAATCAAAGAATAAAAAGTAGATCACTGTATGCCATAAAGATGTTATATATGAACTCTTCCCTTTTCTTGTCTAACCAGTTTTCTGTGTTATTTATTCTCACAATGTAGATCTTTAAAGCAATTTTTCTTTTAATCTCCCAGAACCTAAATTACCTTGTTCATTATACAGAAATTATATAAATGGCTCCAGTCCATTAGATTTCTTTTGTGCTTTCCATTAAATGTTTTTAGGCTTTTAATTAGGTTGCTGTAATCAAGGCTGACCATGGATGACATTTGCAGGTAAATGATGAGCAAAGGCAAGTAAGTGATAACACAATATGATAGATAGAAACTATTATGTGAATTTCACAGTAAAAATGTGATGATTATTTGTTTATATCAAATTCATGTAAGAGTCTTCATTTAATAGTTAAGTGTTGTAAATTTGTTGGCCAGTTAACTCTAACAATAGGTTTTTCACCCTAACGGCTGGTCATCTTGTTATCATCGCACACAGCATTTCAATGATAATTACTAAACCATCTTCCTGCAAAGTAAGTATCTAAAATATCAACATGTCCATTAAACTCTTACGCAACATGCTTATTAAATAGTCCCACAGCAAGCTCACTGCACTAGACCATAGCATGCTAAATGCTCACTATATTCTCTATAGTCCATCCATTCAAAAGCCAAGAGATGGACGAAGAGACAAGATAACGGAGACAACAAGTCGGCTCATTCCAAGGTCTATCAGTTCTGGTGTGACAAACAATGCAGTGGAGGTGACTCGGATGCTTCGTAATAGTGAGATCAGAGACGTTCATGCAAGCACCATACAATTGTTCCACAAAATCCTACAAATATATGGTCTAACCTCTTACACAATTCAATAATACAACATCCCCAATCGATTAAAGGGGAAAATGAGGCATAAACCCCAAAAAATTTAAATATCCAAAATTTTATTAAATTATATAATTAAAATTGATTTACCAAAAGATCTTTTACATGCAATGGGTATTTCATTAAAAAAGTTGGCAGAGGGGTAAATAGGACAATAGGTCGGGGTAGTAGCATGGGCGCATAGTGCAACACATCTTCATCCACGTAAGCTAACCTTTGCGTACTCTGTGTATTCTGCAGTAGGCAGGCTATTCATTAACCACTTGGTTTGTATTTATATTGGCACATTGAAAATGTCATGATCATATTTCTTTTTTTAGAATTTTTTATATATATCCTAGTCACTTAACTATAATATCAATTATTAGGTTTATATATGATTTAAGCACTTTGCACTTTTTTGCCTTCTTTTTGCACATTTTTTTGGAACCTAAAACATTACTTTTTTCTGGTAGGATATGTGACTATATCTATTGTTTTCAAGACATTTGAATGCTGCTTAAGTCCATTGTCCTATTTGCCCCTCTGCTATCTTTTTTAATGAATTACCCACTGTATGTAAAAGATGTTTTTGGTAAATCAATTTTAATTATATTATTTAATAACATTTTGGATATTTTAATTTTTGGGGGTTTATGCCTCATTTTCCCTTTTAATTGATTGGTGATGTTGTATTATTGAAGCACCATACAATGCACATTTCACAAGTTTGAAATGAAGGCCCATAAAAAGATGAAGTCTCGACTTTGATATCGCCATGAGAGACGTTTACTAAAGTTTGCAAAAAAGTACAAGAAGAGAGAAGTAGAAGATTGGGAATGACTAGGTTCTGATGAGTGCAAATGAGTCTGAACGAAACAAGGGAAAAAATGGGCCAATGCATTGGGAAATTGAAGGAACTGTCAAGTTCGGTGGAGGAAGTTTCATGATATGGGACTGTTTCACAGCCAAAAGGTGTTTGATACTTGCCCAGGATGGATGGTGGTCTCAATCCTGAGTTATAGGTGAGTTTTCCACAATACGAGTTACTTCATACACTTGAGTACTATGGGTATGAAAAGGACCACATTGTGTTCCAGCAGGACAACGACCAGAAGCATACGTCGAGATAGTCGAAGAAATGGATCAATGACAATGAAACAAAGGTGCTGGATTAGCCACCACTGTCCCCAGAACTAAATTTAATTGAGCACTTATGGGTATAGTCTAAGAAAAAGCTGTATAGATACCCAAGTGCTTCGACCAGTATGCACCGACTTTGAGAACATGTAGAAGACACCTGGGAACAGATTTTGGTTGAGGCCTGCTGGAATCTAATCAAGAACATCATGCCCAGAAGGATTAAGGCAGTGCAGAAAGCCAAAGCTAAATTTAGGACTTACGGCTCAGGCATGCACATGAACAGACGCTGGTGATAAGGGTGGTTTCACACTTGCGTTTTTGTCTACAGCGTTTTTTGCAAAAAAAAACGCATGCGTTTTTTTCCTATACTTAACATTGAAAACGCATGCGTTTTTTTGTGTACGCGTTTGGTCGCGTTTTCAATCGCATGCGTTTTTTTACTGCATGCGTTCATTTTCCAAAATGCAACTTGTAGTATTTTTGAGAGGCGTTTTTTGGACCCAAAAAAACGCATGCGTTTTCATGCGATTTTTTTTGGACCAAAAATGCATTGGCGTCAATGGGGACGCATGCGTTTTTTTGTACATGCGTTTGCATGCGTTTTTTTGACGCATGCGTTTTTTTAGCAAAGGTTGAATAGACTGTAGATAAGGTTGTCTAGACACTGATAAGCCTCCCCCATAGCAGCAGGGTTATAAAAGGAAGGTTGGGGGAAGTTTTTGGTCACTTCTCATCAGACTCCAAAGAAGACAAGACCCTGCTCGGACGCATTGGTGGACAAGACCCAGAGCAATGTGAGTATATCCTAGCCAATGCATTTTTTTTTTTTTGGATCTACATGTCCTAATTTCTTTTTTTTTTATTTCAACATGCATCAGAATGTCTTCTGCGGAGTCGTCATCTGATGAGGAGTTTGAGCCACGTCAGTCAGAAGTGGATCATGTCAGTGAGGTTAGTTTTTTGTCCTTCAGCTTGGTAAGTATTGACTGTCACATCGACACATGAGACAATTTGATTTTTTTTTTTTATAGAGCACTTCAACTGAGGGACAGACGGAGCAGCGGAGTCAAGGTCCGGTGGGAAGACATCAGCGGGTATGTATACAAGGCAGACTGTCCTCATTGTAATATTCTTGAATCTTCCTTTCTGTACCCTTGATTGTCTTTTAATTTTTCTTGTATGATCCTTTTCTGAAAGTTGACTTTTATATTCCTGCCCTTTCTCATCTTCTTTTTTTTTCTTGTTTCCCAATGTGATTGAGCAAAGTTATATGATTTTCTTTTACTTTTAGGTTTCACAACGGGACGATGACCGGATCGATAACGACCTCCTGATCACCCTGGTCCAGGAGCAAGTCCCGTTGTGGGACGGCCGGGATCCACAGCACGCAGTCAATAGTACGTTACGTCGGTTGCGGAGTGAGGTGGCCCAAGCGTTGTGGAATGGCTGGGAGAATGCCCCGCCACGGGTCCGTAATGCATTTGGTAAGTATTGCACTGCAGTGTGAAGCAGCAGAAACCTTGGCCGGGCTCTCTTGACTGTGTGTGATGAAAGAAACTTTTTGGAGTTTCTGTCATCACACACAGTCAAGAGAGCACGGCCCAAAGTACATTTTCTGACCATTATATGTTTTTGTTATTTCACAGTGGACAAAATAAGAACACGTTGGCGTTCTATGAAGGACCGCTTCAACAAGGACCTGCGTGCAGAGAAGAGTGCAGCTAGTGGTTCCGGAGCAAGGCACCGGCTCTACAAATATCACCGTGCGCTGGCCTTTTTAAGACCGGTCCTTCTCATGTGAACGTAAGTATTTCTTACATGCTTCCGGTTGTATTGCATTGACATAATCTGTCATTTTTAATTCCACAGGATGTACTGTCTTGTTATAGTTTGGTATTAATTTTCTGTTTTCTTTTTTCACAGCACACACTGCATGACTGTCGCAACAGGTTCTGGAGCGGTCCTTCAGCCGGCAGCCACAGACCCGTCCCAGCCATCCAGCAGCGCAGCAGCAGGTGGGTCTTCCACACTCACTGGAGACCAGGGGGCTGGCCCATCAGGTCTTCCCCTTTCGCAGTCCTCTTTCACTGCATCCATTTTTGCGGGCTTATCCCCGCAGCGACAGAGAGCTTCGGATAGGTCCCTCATGCCCGAGTTTTTGCACTTGAGCTCGGTTTTACACGAAACAATCAAGGCTTTAGGTGACAGAATGGATGTGTCCCATAATCTCTTGGATTGCCGCATCCATGATGTCGCCAAAAGCATTGATCAAGTTAAAGCCGACCTCCAGAAGCCAGCTCATCATTTTTTTAATCAAATTCAACAGGGCATGTCGGAACACCTTAGCCCTGATCTCCAGCTGAGTGTGATGCAGGCCTGCAATGTTGCTTTTGTGCAGGCTATGCAGCAGAGTCAGAGTCGTAATGTGGCGGCATATCCAACTGTGCCGTCACTGTCACGATTAACCACCATTCCTACCTCTGCTGCATACCACTGCACGGCCACCTCTATTCCCTCCACAGATGTACTCCACTACAGCGCCAACACGATGACGAGTGCTGTTGGACATCCCACCGCCACCACCATGACAACCGCTGCTCCGGCTTGGACCTCCTCCGCTGACACCACGATGACGCAGGATCCTGGCGTGGCTTATTGGCCCGGCCCCCTCCCGATGCAGCAGGAGCCAGGCATGGCATATCGGACCGCCCCCCCCCCGATGCAGCAGGACCGAGGCATTGCTTTCCGGGCAGGACACCACCCGATGCAGCAGGACCCAGGCCAGGCGTATAGGACGGCCCCCACCCCCATGCAGCAGGACCCAGGCATGGCGTATCGCACCGGCCCCCGCACGATGCAGCAGGACCAAGCCATGGCTTTCTGGGCAGGACCCACCCCGATGACGCAGGACCCTGCCAGGGCTTTATGTTCCCCCCACCAGCAATGCAGCAGGACCCTGGGAGGGGTTTTGGTCCCCCCAACGATGCACCAGGACCCTGGTATGGGCTTATGTTCCCCCCAACGATGCACCAGGACCCTGGGAGGGTTTTATGCTCCCCCCCAAACAATGCACCAGGACCCTGGGAGGGTTTTATGTTCCCCCCCCCAACGAGGCACCAGGACCCTGGCAGGGCTTTATCTTTCCCCCCCACTGCGATGCAGTTGGACTCTGACGTTGCCGAGCGCTCCACAATGGAGACGGACTGTGTTATTGTGGAGCCGGATCCTGACGTGTCTCTCGCCAACACTCAACAGCCAATTACCCAAAGAAGACATCCCCCTCCAAAAAAACCCAAAAGAAAACCCACAAAACACACAAAAAACAAAAAACTCTGAGTATTCCTCCCCCATCACCTACCGATGTGTCTGTATTGTCTGTTGTGTCTCACCCTTCCAGTGTGTCTCAAGCCCCTCATGTTTTAAGCCCCATCCCCGAACTTCCAGACCCTTCCAGTTTTATTGCCCCTTCTCCTGCCACCTCTGCCTCCTCCACGGTGAGCCAGGCTTCAGTTCTCAACAACCCCCGGTTACGTCACTCAACCCCAAGCCGTCGCGGTACAACCCGTCGCGGTACCAAAAAATAAATTTGGTTGTCAAAACTCAATAAAAAAAAAGTTTATTTGCAACAATTATGCTTGGTTTATTGTGTCTTTCACCGCTCTCAATACACACCAATAAACTTCGCCACACACTTATTCTTTTGGCCAAAACATATCTCCAGTAGTATAAAATATAAGACTACATCTATATGTGTTTCTTCAGTATACAGATATGAGTTGGCCAAAAAAATATTAGTTATTTCCATACTCTTATTATTGTACCTAGTGTAGTGTCACTGTACAAAGAAAAAATGGTGGAAATCAAGTTCAGTACTCAACTGAACCGGTCAGATGTCAAAATAGACACCTGACCTATTTAGTTGAGTACTGCCTTGTATATTCACCATATTCTCTTATTTATATAGCACATTATGTGACAATGGTTGTCAAAATGATGGGACAATGTTTGTGAAACGCTACATATCTATGCTCACCTGGCCAGGTGTAAGAAATTGTGAATTCATGAGCATGTATATGTTTATCATTAATTCATTATTTCTTACACTTGACTTGATGGGTATAGATAGCGTGACAGTCTTGACGCAATGATGTCAAGAAGATTACCAATAAATCTACATTTTTTTCCATTATTATAAGTATGCAGCCTGTGTTTTATATCATTATTTGTAAACCAAAATAGGGAGTGCAACAAGAGGTCAATTATGAAAAAAAAAAAAAAATTACCTCATCATCTATCACCCACTCCTGGTTTTGGATTACAAAATATGATATACATATCTACTGCCCATCTTTGGTCAACCTTTGTTTATAGAGGAAAAAGATAGGAGACATGGTCAACACAACCAACACTCAAGTTTATTAATTTTTAAAATTTGTATCTGCATTTAATAATTTGTAAAGATAAACATACAACAGGACATTTAAACAACATTGTCCTGCCATGACACCCGTCCAATATCGGACACAAAATAGGCCGCAAATTGGTCCCGCATAAGACCAACGGCTGCAGTTGATCGCATCGGGTGATGCTGAAAATCAGGCAATGGGTGTGAAACAGGTTCATCCAGTTCAATGTGGGGTCGCTCCTTAGCCATTATAAAATTGTGTAGAACCACACAGGCTTTGACCATCTCGTCCACTGTTTCCACTTTTAGATTTGTGGCTGTTGCAAGAATGCGCCATTTAGCAACCAGAATGCCAAAGCTGCACTCTACGGTTCTTCTGGCCCTGGTCAGTCTGTAGTTGAATATTCTTCGAGTGTGGTCCAAGTCCCTACTAGAATAGGGCTTCAGGAGATTTTCACACATCTGGAAGGCCTCATCCCCAACCATAACAAATGGCAGCAGTGGGCATTGAGTGTTGGGGAGAGGCTGTGGAGGGTGGAAATTAAAATTGTTGCCATACACACGACGGCCCATATCCGAGCTCTTAAAAGTCTGGGAATCATTGCCACGGCCAAAAGCTCCAATGTCCACGGCGATGAAGCGACACTCCGCATCCGCTATTGCCATGAGAACTACCGAAAAATATTTTTTGTAGTTAAAAAACTCAGATCCAGTTCTGGCAGGTTTTATAATGCGGATGTGCTTTCCATCCACCGCCCCTATACAGTTGGGGAAATCACACACGTTGAAAAATTTTTCAGAAATTTCCCGCCACATGTCCACGGTGGGTACTGGTATAAACTCCTCACGGAGTACATTCCATAACGCACGACAAGTGTCCACAACAATTCCGGACAGGGTTGAGATTCCAAGGCGGTATTGGAAGTGGAGGGAAGATAAACTCTCTCCTGTGGCAAGAAATCTAGAAGAAAAAGAAACAAAAAAAAACATTTAAAATCGGCTCTTTTAATGCTGTGTTTAAAAAACAAAAAAGAAAAAAACAACATAAAAAACATGTCATAACCAAAAATTTGACGGTCATTGGTTTAGTTTGGGAACGTACCGTAATGTCACTAACAGACGTTCCTCAGGTGGAATCGCTGTACGGAGCCATGTGTCCTGTCGCCGTATGGATCCTTCGACACGAGACAGTAAATCCCGGAAAGAATTTTGAGACATTCTCGTGTAATCCTGGAATTTCTCCGGGTTGGCATTCAGCTCCGCATAGAGCGTGTGATATGCTCGACGGCTCTCACGCACTTCAATGATGGGGTGCCTCCAAAAACGCCGACGCTGTCTCCTCCATCTTTGGCGGTTTCGGTCTTGCTCCCAAGCAAAAACACAGGCAAGGAAAATCTTGAAGCTGAACTCCAGTTTGAAATAAAAGTTCTCCATTGAAAGATCCATCTTGACACCGGAAACAGTAGCAAGCTCTGAACATTTCTGTACCCCTAGGGCAGTGTTCCCCAACTCCGGTCCTCAAGAGCCACCAACAGTTCATGTTTTCAGGATTTCCATAGTATTGCACAGGTGATAATTGCATCACCTGCACAGGCAATAATTCTATCACCTGTGCAATACTAAGGAAATCCTGAAAACATGACCTGTTGGTGACTCTTGAGGACCGGACTTGGGGAACACTGCCCTAGGGTCTATATATTGAGAGACAATCATATACGCCCTCTGTATTTCCATTGGTTGTGTCTGATAACCTTTTTTTTTGCATTTTTTTTTTTTTTGGAAACTGCTCAAAAAAACGCAAACGCATGCAAAAACGCATGTAAACGCATGTAAACGCTGCGTTTTTTGACGCATGCGTTAAACGCGTGCGTAAAAAAAAACGCAGCATTTACACGCGTTTACATGCGTTTTTGCACCATGCGTTTTTTTAAAAAAACGCATGCGTTCAAAAACGCAAGTGTGAAACCAGCCTTACAGCACCATGACTTTTAACAGTGATAGCTCGGTTGTGCTGACTTTCCACTTCTCTAAACTTCTGCAGCACATTGGGACATGTGCCCTTAAATATATGTGTCATTATAGTGCGTCTGAAAAAATTACCACCAATGTTTTGCCTTAAGTAAGCCCAATACTGTGCCCCGGAATAAATAATTGCCCCGCACTGTGCTCACTGAACAAAAAATACCCCCCTATATCGTTTCTCTTATGTTGCATAGTTTCCTAACTGTCTTTTCCTATAAAATGTTCCCACCATACCATTCGCCCATTTATTCTAAGACTACAAACACACTGTACACCTTGGTGAACTACAAGTGCCACTGACTTCCTTTGTTAGTTATATCCACCACACCTTCATCTTTCATGAACTTTGACTTCAACAAAGTTTTACCCAGCAGCATGGGAGGGTAATATGAGGGTACAGCAGGGAGAGGGCAGTATGTTGAGGAGGTTGAGGGTGAGATGAAGGCATAGTATAGAAACTGGGAAGTGTATGGGGACACTGTGAGGGAACAGTGTGAAGAGGGGCCCAGTATGAAAAGTAGAGGAGCATATGTAGGGCATGCACCATTAGAGGAATAGTGTGGGAGTCATATTTTGTGCAGTGAGTAATTATCCAGGGGCACAGCACAGGGCAGATATTTGTATTCCGGAGCATTATAGTTATGCTTCTATTTTTAAGGTCACCATGTTGGGGTGTATTGCAGAAGACCAGAGAAAACTTATCATTGCATCTACAGCAGGTGGAGAAGAAAAGAAAGAGAACAACTCCATTTAGAGAAGATGCCACCTATAAAGAAGAAAAGAAAATGGATGTAAGTGTTTATTTGTGCTACTACCTGCAGCTCACCAGTACTCTGGTTCCTGTAGGGTCTGCAGTTTGATGATGGCTCATAACAACAACTACCAGCATCTTCTTATCATTTTTAAGGACTTACTAGGAATTGTAAATTCATGTAACACAATTGTCTATGGGGCTGACCTGACATTACAACTGATCGTTGTAGCAAGTTTGGTGCCTTATTCATTTACTGATTTTGGTTCTGGTGATATAGTTTTGTACTGATGATGGTTCTGGTGATGTATTCCTTTACTGATTGTGGTTCTTGTGCAGTCTTTACTGATTTGTGGTTCTTGTGTTTGATGGTGTTGATGTATTTTTGTACTGATGGTTGTTCTGGTAATATATTTTTGTATTAATGGTAGTTCAAGTGATGTTTTTGTGTGCTGATGATGGTTCTTGTGATGTATTTCTGTACTGATGGAGGGTTTTATGATGTATGTCTGTACTGATGGTGGTTCTGGTGATGTGTTTTTATATTCCTTTCCTGCTATTGGTTTTGATTGATTCTATACAAGTATAACAATCCAAAACCTTTGTCGTACAGGGCTATGTCAATAAAGTATTGTGCTGTCTGATAAATTAAGGGTTGCTATACTTGTATTTATAAAATACGATTAGGAGGGTGCTCACTGCTTATAAGCAGGTGCTCTGGAGAAAAAGTTAAATATAGCATAAGTAAACTCCGGCACACTACAGGTATAATAAGTTTATCCGTTATTTTATTTGATTTTGTTCCAGAAAACAAGATGGTGGGGTTCCACAGGACAAGAATTTGTAACTTCAGTGACAGATTTATATATTCAACGTTTCGGCTTATTAACCTTTTTCAAGAAACATCTGTCTTTCTGTAATATACATAAATGAATAAAATATGAGAAAACATAAGAAAACATCATAGTGAACAAACATTGTTATGAGTGACCTATCCTGTCACCCAGATCCAACCATCTATGTAAATCATACAATAAACAATTATACAGAGGCAATAAATGTAGGATTGATCTAGAGGAGTCCATTTATCTAATTCAAGAGGCAGCCAGGAATAAAATAGAAAAAAACAGAAAAAAACATACAAGACAAAACAAGAGTGTTGGTGTGCATGCGCACTCAGTGCGGATCATAGATTCTAAGTTCCACCTGTATGATGACAGAAGAAAAAGTAAGAGATAAAAAAAAGGATGAAAAACATGAAAAAAATGAAAAAGAAGGACCAATTAACATCCTAAAACATTTCTTAGACCTGCCTATGTTAATAAAAATGTGATATATGATACCTCAGCATTATAATGACGTTTTTTCAATAAACTAGGCAATATCTTTAGGATGACATGCAAAATTTTTGAAATGCTATAAAACAAGTTAATATATACTAAGCTTCCCTTTATGGGAGGTGAGAACACTTGAACGTTGCAAACAATAACATATTTACATTGTGCGCACGACTTTTACAGGCAAATTGAAAACAATTACTATATAACTAGAAAACACAATTACCCATACAGGTAATCGATCTACTTAGTGCAAGTACCCTCTAAGGGTATACTATCATTAACCCTTAAAGTGCTAATCAACATTTTCTTTATCTCTCTTCTACACATGCAGGACTATCTGTCTACCACCCACGGGCCTACGGCATTTCCTTTCCTAAAACCTCAATTTTATTTAAAGTACATCATTTAACATTTTATTCTCAACATTATCAAACATTTTATCACTATCTAACTTTCTAGCTACATACTATCGGCTATGTAAACATTATTACTAGGCTGACTTAAATGTCTAACTTTATTCGCTATATTACTCTATAATATATTAACTCTTTAGCAAAGTGCAACAAATGTACATTCCCTTTAACGGCAAAGTCAAGTCTTTCTCTGAGGTAGTGCAAAGTATCAATACACAAGTCACTTATTAACTTTAAAACAGCAAAAACTTTCACAATGTCATCAGGAACAGTCTCTTCAAAAAGCTCAGCTTGTAAAACCAGTAGAGAGCACCTTTAAGAAGGTGCAAACTATGTACAGTGGACAGTTTGTGATCATGCACAGTTCATGATCCTGTAGTTCTTTTAAAACAATGATGAAACTTTGTGCAAAACTGAGGATCCCTTTAACGCGGGACCCCTTTAAGGAATAACCCTAGACGGGTTCAAGCAGCAAAAAGGAAATGTTTTTAAGAACTATAAACATTTATCGGGTTTTCAAGGTTTGCTTAGACGGCTTTAAGGACTTTACCTGGCACACCACCCTTCTTGGCCTGGGAAGGGCAGAATCCAGGGCTACACCCGATGCTGGATAGACACCATTGGTCTGTCTTTCGTGGATTGTCATATCATGAGCAGCGATGGAAATCTGCGTAGCTTGGGTATGGGCATTTGCTGTAGCAAAGGTAGCGGCTGCTGCAAGATCAGTCACTGGAACGGAGTCAGTAGCAGTGGCACGAGCAGTTGCTGGAGTGGTGTTGGTCATCAGGGCAGGGTCGTTCTTCATACCTGCTTCAGATTCAGTCCCTCCGGTGCCGGTCTGCTCCACCTCTGCTGAGGTCTGGAATGCTGGTTGCAGGGCTTTGCACTGTGGCGTTGTCATCTCCGCTTGCAGCATCTCGCTTTCCAGCAGGGCCTTGCTTTCTGGCTTCGGAGTGCCGGAACTTCTTTCTTGCTTCGGACCTGATGAGGCTTCTGACAGACTTCTGGTGAGGCTCCCGATGAAGGTCTTCATGTGGAATCAAATGTCCTGCCAGTCTCTGAAGTAATGGCATAGAGATCCTTACTCCCTCGGTGTTCTGGCTACCGGTACTGCGCTTCAGAAGGAGGTAGCCTGCTTCTAGCTGGTCTCCCACTGATGTTCCTCTCCTTTTGCTATGACTTCATTTGTCACTCACTGCAACACAATTCCTTTCAATGTCTCTTTCTTGGGTTGCTGCCTCATGGGATGTAGGCGCAGCTCCGTGAATCCTCGCCTTCCGCAGGCTGCAGTCTGGAGCTGGCTGGAACCCACTCCAACCAGCCTCTGCCAAACTCGGTCGGGACTCACTGACTATCTCCTACTCCCTCCAGTCAGCTTTTGCCTAACTTCCTAACCAACCCACCAGTTTTACCTAAGTGTGAGGATTGCCCTTATAGGTAGAAGCATGGCTCCCCCTGGTGGACTGGAGTGTGAAGTGTGTTTTGTGGTTGTGATACCAGGACAGAAGATCTCCTTCATTGCCTTCAGATGTAACATCACTCCCCCTGGTGGAAGAATAACATTACTGCAACGACCAGGACTCTTGGGCGCTGCACCTGCATATAATAGTTATTAATTATTATTAGTATTATTAGTTGGCAGTAGTAGTAGTGCTAATAGTAGTTTAATTGTTATTTAATATTTAGATTTTTATGCTGTAGCACTAATGTAGTTTCATTATTATTTAATATTTAGATTTTTTTTGCTGTTTTTGTTATAAATCCATTTATTAATTATCTTAGTTTTAGCACCAAATTAGAAATTACATAGTGTAACTTAAAACAATCCCCATGGGTACATCATGGGCTACTTAATTATTGTGATGTCTAAAGTTTGCCTTTAGCTTCTACTTCCTGTTCTCCGAAAGCAAGGACTAGCTTGACTTGGGGCGAGTGATGTTCTGTAATGCTTTGTATAAATTATAACCCAAGACTGCTATTTCATCTGATTTCTTTTAATTTTTTTTTTTGGCTTCCAGTAAAATAAATATTCTGCTGAGATCACATTAATTCATTCTGCACATAATGCTTTCAGCATCAACAGCTATAGTAACAAATGAATTGCCGAGATGTAGGTAGATATGTAAATAAAACATTCTATTGATGGATTTGGAGGCTCTGGCGGAATTAGATAGCCCTCGTCTTTTTACCTAATGTTTATTGGAATAAGTTATTAGTATGTAAAAATAGTCCTGTGTGCTGTGAACAAATATACTAACATGTGAAGAGGGTTAGAAAATTGTGCTGCCATGTTTTTAGCTTATGTACTTTAAATTCCAGATTATTACAATGGAACTGTATGAAAAAAATAATTATATTAAAGGGAATCTGTCAGCAACATTTTGCTATTTAATCTGAGAACAGCATGAACTAGTGGCAGGGAGACTGATTTCAAGGATGTGTCACTAGCTCAGCAGCTTTCTATATTTTCAAAGCAATCAGATTTTTATTAACAAGATTATCATTAGAGGACTAGTTCTCATGTGCAGGACAGTCCAGCTAATATGTGTAAAGAGAAGCTGCCAATCAGGGGTATGGGCAGGCTTATATACAGATCAGCATTCCGAGCTCTGTTAAATCTACAGCAGTAACGTGTCCCTAAATCATTCTGTTATCAGATTCCATAGCAAAAACCTGCTGCCGTAATCCATTTAAATTGTCGGCATATGAATTGTTACGCTCAACGGTGGCACATGTGAATTTGTGGCCCCACTGTGCCACAGGGCCACATCTGCTCAGGAAGGGGCATGACTCAGTGGTTACCTGGTGTTCAATGGAGCACCTGATGGTGGAGACAGACTGAGCTGCAGGTAGTCACCAGGTACCACTCCTGGGTAGAACCCGATATTGCAGCTGCTGACCCTAGGGATCAAGTATGCTGACACTGATTTAGGGTTAGTTTAGGCACAACAGTCTAAGGTACTGAACTACCACACACCGATCAGGGGATAATGTTTATGAACTGGCTGCTCTGGGACTAGGGGACGAGGTTCAGGTTGGGCACTCAGAGACCAGGGGGCAAGGTTTAGGCACTGGCTGCCCCGTGACAAGGAGACTTTGGATACAGGTCTGGTCACACTGGGTCCAGGGGACTACAAATACAGGACTGGCCACTACAGGGCCAAGAGACCACGAGCACAATACTGGCCGCTCCAGGACCAGGGGTCTACAAATACAATACTGGCTGCTCCAGGACAGGGGGGCTACAAATACAAGACTGGCTATACCCGAGACAAGGGATGCAGGTTCAGGACACTGGACCAGGAGACCTAACAATTCAGTAGTTGTACACCTTACTGGCATGAGTCTTTACTTTACTTGGTGACACCCTAGAGGAGAGGGAGTCTTTTAAACAAGATACCTCTCAACTATTGGGTGGAGTCCACCTTACAGGTGCACTACATTATACTAACTGCCTCTCAGCAATAATCTGAGGGCATTTAGTATATGCTCACACTGTCTCTTTAAGATCAGGGGAGAACGCACACGCATACTAGGAGCATCACTGAGAACTTCGGCATGCATACCAAGATGCAGGATGGATACTCCAGGAGACCACGCCACGGGGTTGGGGTGGTGAGTAATGGAAGGGGAAGGTGGCATTATGCATGGGTGCTGGCAGCAGCATTATAGTACCCTCCACCTTATGCCCCCTTTTATTCAAGCCCTTGAGGATTCCTTGCAGAGAAGTTGGAGGCTGATACCTGTTCATGGACTGCCACAACTAAACTTCAGGGCCATGACTTCTTCTGTCCTTTAGAAGAAAAGTTACATCTCTCACCATCTTCATGACTAGGAAGCTTCTCCAGCTATCCTCAGCATCAGACGAAGCGGGCATAGTACCAGGAACTCGGCATAGGGAAGCCTCTCTCAGTCCGTTGAGATCAGCTACCACCCCAGAGGATTCAAAGACCAACTGGAGTTTCTCTACTTGGTTGGTGTATAGCAGAGACTTGGAAGATTCTCTTTGCCAAACCTACTAGAGATTGAAGATACCTGCTCTGAGCCTGTCTTCAGCCTGGTCATCAAGATGACTTGTCCATAAGATGTTTAGGTTCCTGGAGGCATTGGAACAACTGCTGGGACCGGGACATATGGGGACCAGACACTTCTTGTAATTTGGCTGTCCCCAACAAAGCACCACACAGAGTCTTTAGGTTGGAACGGGATCTGCTCTGGAAGACCAAGGGGAATACCAGACAGAACGTGGAAGATGATCTTCTTCTAGTATAATGCTCCAATCTGGAGCTTAAGCTGTTCACACATGACTTGATAGCTTCTGAGTGTGGTGCTTCTTCACCTGACAACATCCTCACTAGATTATGGAGCTGTCAGACGGGAGTCTGACACCAAATCTTCACGGAATGCAGCACAAACTCTCCCACCAAACCAAAGCCTCCACTTGCCACGCATATAGTCCCAGTCAATTGTGGAGAGGTAATAAGAAGAGTTCCAGCTTCTGTTTAAGGTGCCAAACACAGTTAACCTTCACAGATTCTGCATGGGTAGCTGCCTCAACAGGCTGGTGAATGGATAGTCTTTGTAAGGACAGTGCCAGACATGATAATTCACCCGTAGCTCCGATCTAACTCACCAGGATCCTGAGGTGTCGTAGGTGCACAGGGCTCAAGATGCATGAACGGCTCTATGCCGACCACCGCCACGCCGTTTCGCTGCGGCTGCGGCCAGCCCCACTCCATTGCCCATTTCCCGCCTGGTAGTATCTCCATCAGGGAACCTGACAGCTGTTCATGCATCTTGAGCCCTGTGCACCTACTACACCTCGGGATCCTGTGAGTTAGATCGGAGCTACGGGTGTAGTACACCATACAGTACCGTGCTGGCTTGTATTATATGCCCACATTGCACGTTGCACAGCATTCATAAGGGTGTATTTAAATTGAGCATATCTATGAGTGTTAGCAGGGAGTTTCTTTGCATTTTGCCATCACATTTGATTATTGGGAATCTATTCTGAAACACAGTATTCTCTCTTTGTAGTATTTTTATTTGCAGGCAGTTTCTTTGCATTTCGTTATCACATTTGTTGATTGGAAGTCTATCCTGAAGCGCGGTATCAATTTTTTCCAGTATTATTGTTTACTTTTGTGTCAGCCTTGGCACCTGGCTGTCTGATTCCACCTGCTAAGGACAGTATTCATACAAGGGAGCGCTGGTATTTTTTTCTTTACAATATACAGTACTTAGTTAACATGTTTTTTGATTAAAAAATGGAAAGCCATCCCGCTTTGTCACGATGACCATAGTTGGAACAGTCCCAACTCTAATATTAAAAACCTTACAGTTTGTCAAGTGGCATGCATGCAGAAAAGAGATGAGAGGGGCTAAGCCCAAATAGTGGACAGACAGCCAAGGGAGACATTTGGGTTTTGCATCTTGTGCATATAAAGGTGTGGCCTGCGTATTCTATGAGCTGGGCATTATATTGATGTGGACTCTCATGGCTGAGTGTAAACTAGTTGGGCTCAGTCCCTCTCAGCCCTTTTCCGCGTGCATGTCACATGACTAGTGTTGAGCGATACCGTCCGATACTTGAAAGTATCGGTATCGGATAGTATCGGCCGATACCCGAAAAATATCGGATATCGCCGATACCGATATCCGATACCAATACAAGTCAATGGGACATCAAGTATCGGAATGTATCCTCATGGATCCCAGGGTCTGAAGGAGAGGAAACTCTCCTTCAGGCCCTGGGATCCATATTAAAGTGTAAAATAAAGAATTAAAATAAAAAATATTGTTATATTCACCTCTCCGGCGGCCCCTGGACATCAGCGGGAGGATCCGGCGTCCGGCACGGCTTCTTTCTTCAAAATGCGCGCCTTTAGGACCTGTGGAATGACGTCCCGGCTTCTGATTGGTCGCGTGCCGCCCATGTGACCGCCACGCGACCAATCAGAAGCCGCGACGTCATTCCTCAGGTCCTAAAAGGCGCTCATTCTAGGACTTTAGCTGAGGAATGACGTCGCGGCTTCTGATTGGTCGCGTGGCGGTCACATGGGCGGCACACGACCAATCAGAAGCCGGGACGTCATACCACAGGTCCTAAAGGCGCGCATTTTGAAGAAAGAAGCCGTGCCGGACGCCGGTTCCTCGCGCAGATGTCCAGGGGCCGCCGGAGAGGTGAATATAACAATATTTTTTATTTTAATTCTTTATTTTACACTTCCGATACCGATACCCGATATCACAAAAATATCGGATCTCGGTATCGGAATTCCGATACCGCAAGTATCGGCCGATACCCGATACTTGCGGTATCGGAATGCTCAACACTACACATGACCAACGGCAATGTTTTTAATATTAGAGTTAGGACTGTCCCACCTCTGGTGGCCGTGATGAGGCAGGATGGCTTTCACATTTTTTTCATCAAAAAACATGTTAACTAAGTATATTATTTTCATGCACTATGCTATTTATTTACTGCAGGGCATTAAATGTTTGGTTTAGAGTATTTTATTTAACCTATAATTCAACATCTACAGGATATCAGTATTTTTTTTTGTTGAACCCCAGCTCAAGAGCAAGGTCTCATTTTTATTTGCTGTTATTTAGTAAATTTAAAATTAAATTACTTTCATCCCTTTCAAGCTATTTCACTGACCAATGTTGTTTTTTTTTCTTACTTTACGAGAAGGTATCGATAATTTTGCCTGTGTCTGAATGTAATCAGTCTGACATTGCTTAAAAACGCTAAGAATTCAGAAAGAATTAAGGAATCACTCTTGGATGGAAAGTAAAGACACCGGCCTCATCAAGAGAAGGTGATCATTTCCATGATATATATAAATTCAATTGTTAGATTTAAATATAATGCTTTAAAGATGACAATCACAAACAATGCAGTCTTTTGAATATAGGTCATTAATCTGATGGTCATGGCTCTGGGACTCCCACAATGATCAGAAGAGGACATCAAGGTGCATTCTCGGAAAAAAATCAATGAAAGATCTAGAATAGTGATGGGAGAGCATGCTCGGATAACGTTTTATCTGAGGACGCTCTTGTGCTAATATAATATCTTCGGCGTCCTCGAATACTATGTTTGAAACTCCATGGCTGTTCAACAGCCGCGATACATGAAGTTACAGCTCCTCGAACATAGAATTCGAGGATGACGGAGATATTCTAAGTTTGAGATACCACGGATTTATTTCTCACTTCTGGTCGACAGCTGCAACACATACATGGTTTGCCTGTTTGTTAGACAATCCATGCATGTGTTGCGGCTGTCGAACAGCCGCGAGACATGCAGCTGTGATGACTCAAACCTAGTGGTCGAGCACGCTGAAAATACTCTATTAGTATATGAACATGCTCAGATAACAACTTACCGAGCACGTCCGCTCATCACTAGTGTTGAGCATTCCGATACTGCAATATCGGGTATCGGCCGATATTCGCTGTATTGGAGTTCCGATACTGAGTTCTGATACTTTTACAATATCGAATACCGGAATCGGAAGTTCCCATAATGCAATGTGCCAATTTTATTCTATTCAGTCAATGAGGATTCTAAGAAGTGTGAGCACATCCTGTTAGGCATGTTAGCCATGTTAACTAATGGCATGGCTGTGATTGGCTGCTCAAATGATGTCATGATGCACTATAATGGAGGGTGGGCGGTGCATGGGCGGAGACTGCGTGTCTGCGTGTGCGGGTGGGGTCTGTGCGGGCCTGCCAGGGGTCTGTACCGGAATCTCAGGGGTCTGTGTGTGCCTGCCGGGGGTCTGTGCGGGCCTCTCGGGGGTATGTTCGGGCCTGCCGGGGGTCTTTGTGTCTGTGTGCAGGCATCCTTCGATGGGACTACAAGTCCCATCGGGCTTTGCCTGCTACAATGACAGTGATTGACACATTAGCCAATAATGGGACAGTAGTAGTCCCATCATCTGGCTAATGTGTTGAATGTAAAAAAACCACAAACAAACATACTACATACAGACTATTTACATACTACATACATACATGCATACAACATACTACATACATACTACATACATACAACATACTATATACTACATACATACTACATACATACATACATACAACATACATACAAAGACCCCGGCAGGCCTGCACAGACCCCGGAGAGGCCCGTACAGACCCCCGGCAGGCCCGCACACCCCCCCAAGATTCCCGCACAGACCCCCAAGAAGCCCGTACAGACCCTTGGCAGGCCCGCACAGACCCCCGGCAGGCCCGTACATAGATGTTTCTATCCATATATCTATCTACATCTATCCATATATCTATCTGGCTAATTTCACACATCAGGTTTTTGCCGTCAGGCACAATCCGGCGAGTTTTGAAAAAAAGATCAGTTTTTTTTCTGCTGGATCCGTTTTTTCTCATAGAGTAGCATTAGCGCTGGATTGCGCCCGATGGCCACACGTTTCATCCATTTTTTGTTGGATCCGTCGTTGTGCATTTTTTCGCCGGACAGAAAACCGTTCCTCTGTTTGTGTTTTCTGTCCGGCGGAAACAGCTTTTTTTGACGGATCCGTCAAAAAACGGATGAAACGTGTGGACATCAGGTGCAATCCGGCACTAATACAACTCTATGAGAAAAAACGGATCCAGCAGAAAAAAAGGGATCTTTTTTTCAAAAGTCGCCGGATTGTGCCTGACGGCAAAAACCTGATGTGTGAAATTAGCCAGATAGATATATGGATAGAAACATCTATGTATCTATAGATATATCTATAGATAGATATATCCATAGATAGGCCGATGTTGATAAATGAACATAAAGAAGAAAAAGGGAAAGAAAACGACGTGGGCTCTATTTTCTGCACCAGAGGGGGAAAGCCGACGGCCAGGGGCAAATTTTTGTAGCCTGGGAAGGGGGTAATACCCATGGCCCCTCCCAGGCTATGAATATAAAATAGGGGGACCCCCCAATAAAATGACATGGGGTCCCCCTATCTTTTATAGCCAGAAAGGCTATGCAGACAGCTGCGGGCTGATATTCAAAGCCTAGAGGGGGGCCATGGATATTGGGCCCCTCAGCTACAAATACAGTCCACAGCCGCCCCAGAAATGGCAAATCTGTAAAATGTGCCAATTCCGGCACTTAGCCCCTCTCTTCCCACTCCCATGTAGCGGTGGGATATGGGGTAATAAGGGGTTAATGTCACCTTGCTATTGTAAGGTGACATTAAGTTGGGTTAATAATGGAGAGGCGTCAATAAGATGCCTATCCATTATTAATCCTACAGTAGTGAAAGAGTTAAAAAAATAGACACAGCCAGAAAAAAATATTTTAATATTCTTAATTTAACCATACTTACCATGCTTCAGCGCTGGCAAAAAATGTAAAATAATAAACCATATACTCCCTGTCCGATGCAGTCCAATTGTGTCCCACGATGATCTCCCTTATATAGAACAGTGACATCGGCTGATGTCACTGCTCTATAGGACCTTCAGTGACACACTGACAGGAGACAATGGCTCCTGCAGTGCATCACTGAGAGGTTACCTTAGTTCACTGGTCTCACTTTATGACAAAAGCTGCGTTGGAACTTTCTCACACAGCAATACCAAAAGTTTGACTAGGGACTATTTTTTTACAATGGCGGAGGAATACAGTGCGAAAGGATACCCCCCTCCCATCATTGTATTCCTGGAGCCTCTAGAGAGCGGTCACATCAGCTGATGCTGCTGTTCTCCACGGGAGATCGTCGTGGGACACTCATGGATTTCTGCAGATCAGTGAGTATATTGTTTGTTTGTTATTTTAAGATTTTTTACAGATGACACTGGCTTCGGGGAACAAAGTGACAAGTGATGGCCAGTATGTACTCTATGTAATATGTACTGTATGTCTATATGTATGTATTGTATGTAATGTATGAATGTATTGTATGTAGTATGTATGTAGTATGTTGTATATATGTTTTATGTATGTAGTATGCATGATGTATGTATGTTGTATGTATGTAGTATGTATGTAGTTTTTATGTAGTATGTATGTAGTATGTTGTATGTATGTATGTTGCATGTAAGTAGTATGTAATGTATGTTGTATGTAGTATGTATGTATGTATGTAGTGTGTATGTATGTTGTATGTATGTAGCGTGTATGTATGTTGTATGTATGTAGCGTGTATGTATGTTGTGTGTTGTGTGTTGTATGTATGTAGTATGTATGTAGTATTTATGTTGTATGTATGCAGTATGTATGTAGTATGTATGTAGTATGTATGTTGTATGTATGTAGTATGTTGTATGCAGTATGTATGTTTGTGGTTTTCTTTTACATTCAACACAGTAGTCGGATGATGGGACTACTACTCTCCCATCATTGGCTCATGTGTCAATCACTGTCATTGTAGCAGGCATAGCCCGATGGGACTTGTAGTCCCATCGGACGATGACTGCACACAGACACAAAGACACCCGAGAGGCCTGCACAGACCCCTGGCAGGCCTGCACAGACCCCCGAGAGACCCGTACAGACCCATGGCAGGCCCGCACAGATACCCTAGAGGCCCGTAAAGGCCCCGGCAGGCCCGCACGGACCCCCGAGAGGCCCGTACTGACCCCCAGCAGGCACGCACAGACCCCCGAGAGGCCCGTACAGACCCCCAGCAGGCCCGCACAGACCCACGAGAGGCCCGTGCACCCGCCCACGCACCGCCCACACTCTTTCCCCCTCCCAAACTGGATGTGCAAGGAAAGAAAAGGTTTATTTTCATTCCGATATTTGTGTCCCATTGACTTGCATTGGTTTCCGGTATCGGAATCGGCGATATCCGATATTTTTGGGGTATGGGTCCGATCCAATCCGATCTGATATTTCCCGATATCGGAAGGTATCACTCAACACCACTATAAGGTGTAGAGCACTTTTCTTGGCACAAAAAAATATAATCTAAAATTCTACACCAAAGATGGTACTGATGTCATATTTACAGTTTACTTTTTGTAATACTGACAATTGTGTATCTGGAAATCAATTTGCCAAATTAACACATTTTGTTTGGAAAACATAAAAATAATGCAACGGTCTCAGAAAAAAAATCAACTGAGCATACTGCAGACAGAAACAAGCAGATACACGCATCAATGTAACGCACACATTGTTATCTGCTTTCGAGAAATGTCTTAATTAACCATTCTATCAGTGATCACCATATGCTTCCATGTTTTCATGTAAATATTGCATTATAATGCTGTAATAAGCTCATTTTACTCATAGATTTTAAGAAATTACAAAACCTTTTTTTTCAGATCTTGATTTCCTTCTGTATCAAAGAATAGGAGGAAGAATTTCTTATAATTTCATCACTAATTTAAGGGGCAACTTTGGATTTGAACAAAAAAAGATTTAGCTATTCTAGACTTTGAATAGAGTGTGCTATGATTTTTTTTTTAGAGAAAATGAATGAAAATGGAGACCAGGTGTCTTGGGTATGTGGTAATACCAGCACTTGCTCCAACTCCAAGAGATAATACTTAAGGCACCAATTGGCAGTATACACCCTTGGTGGTGTAAAAAATCATGCAAAACTAGAATTTATTTATGTTCTTCTGTGCTAAATGGATATACACTAATATAAATTGAGAACAAAATGACTGACAGCGCACATAAAGGAAAACAGTAGTGATTGTTATATATACGCACATAAATGAAAACAGTAGTAATTGTTATAAATAAAAAAACATAAATGAAATTATGGCTATTTAACATAGTTAGTTTTTAATGGGGCAAAATAAAATATACCATTTTTAGATTTTTGTATTATATAATGTTGTAAATATCCTGCCATGTACAGTGATGGCGATATTTTGTTTGACTAGTAGAATACATTGGACCCACAGGCTATAAAACCACAAGGGAGCAACAACCTTGTAATAGCCTCTGATGAAGAAGACTGCTCTATTTTCAAAACGCATCAGTGAAGTACGGCACCTTTCAGGTTTACGTACACGAGAAGCAGTGTGACGTCACACGCCGTCTGCTCCCACCATAGATTCAGGTGAGTCACCGGCCAGGACTTCCTGAAAGCTTTTACCGCGATCGATGCCTGGAATGTTCTACCACACCACTGATATGCCCTACCATACTGAGCACTAACAGTATTTCTACCCTGAGAATCGTGGTTACAACGTTATAGAGGCACACATGTCAATTACTGTGTTTACCAAACAGGCTATGAATATTTTTTATTGATATCTATTTTTTATAAATGAATATTTTTCATTTAAGTACCCCATAAAAAGAAGCTTACAAATTTCACTAACAGACAATGGAGCAGAGTATCCCCCAAGAAGCAGCTTAAACTTTCACCCAAAGACCATGGGGCAGAGTACCCCTTGATAAGAAGCTTATAAATTTCAACCACACACCATGGGGCAGAGTACCCTCTAAGAAGAAGTTTACAAATTTCACCCACAGGCAATGGGGCAGAGTACCCCTAATAAGCAGCTTACAATTTTCACTTTTCACTCATAGACCATGGGACCAAGTACCCGTAGCACGTAGCTAATAAATTTCACCCACAGACCATGGGACAGATTACCCCCTAAGAAGCAGCTTAAAAATTTCACCTACAGACCATTGAATAGAATAATTCCTAAGAATCAGCTTACAAATTTTGCTCGCAGATCATGGGGCTGAGTACCTCTTAAAGGGAACCTGTCACCCCCAAAATGGAAGACGAGCTAAGCCCATCAGCATCAGGGGCTTATCTACAGCATTCTGTAATGCTGTAGATAAGCCCCCGGTGTATCTTAAAAGATGAGAAAAAGAGGTTAGATTATACTCATCCAGGGGCAGTCCCGGTATGATGGGCGTGCTGGTCCGGTCCGGGGCCTCCCATCTTCTCTCCTCTTCTTGTCTTCACGCTGCGTCTCCGGTGCAGGCGTACTTTGTCTGCCCTGTTGAGGGCAGAGCAAAATACTGCAGTGCGCAGGAGCCGAGCCGCTCTGACCTTCCCCGGCACCTGCGCTCTGCAGTACTTTGCTCTGCCCTCAACAGGGTAGACAAAGTACGCCTGCACCAGAGCCGCAGCATGAAGACAAGAAGAGGACATCATCCTATGAAGATGGGAGGTGCCAGAGCGGACTGCGACACCCATCGGACCAGACCGCAGCGGGACCGCCCCTGGGTGAGTATAATCTAACCTCTTTTTCTCATCTTTCAGGATGCATCAGGGGCTTTTCTACAGCATTCCAGAATGCTGTAGATAAGCCCCTGATGCCGGTGGGCTTAGCTCAACTTCCATTTTGGGGGTGACAGGTTCCCTTTAAGAAGCAGTTTTCAAATTTCACCCACAGACTATGGAGCAGAGTATCCTCTAAGAAGCAGCTTACACATTTCCCCCACAAATCATTGGGCACAGAACCGCCTAATAAGAAGCTCACAAATTTCACCAACAGACCATGGGGCAGAGAACCTCCTAAGAATCAACTTTCAAATATCACCTGCAGAGCATGGGGCAGAGTACGACCTAATAAGCAGCTTGCAAATTTCATACACAGACCATGGGGCAGAGTATCCGCTCAAAAGCAGCTTACAAGCTTCACCCACAGACTATGAAGAAGAGTATCCCTAAGAAGCAACTTCCAAATTTCACCCACAGACCATGGGGAAGATGTCACGGGTGTGTTAGAGGCTGCAAATCATTTCTCTGTATCAGCAGTTTGCTTTGCAGACATCTTCCCAGGCCTTCTGACTTTGGGACCCAGTGGCAACCTTCGTCGGCTTTATTTGACACACCTGGACAAGGGTGTATATAACTCTCAGCTTGCTGCTGGAAGGCGCAGTTGATATTTCTATTTCCAGTTCTCTGTTGCTGCTTGGAGCTATAGCACTTGGCTATCTTCCTCTCTGATGTTTTTGAGGATGTTCATGTTTCTCTCTGAGTCTACTCAAGCTAAGTGTTCCCCCTTGTCTGTGTATCCCATCTGTCTTTTGTGGTAGTAAGGATTGACTAGCGCACATACTATCCTTCCGGGTTATCACCAGGGTCAGTCAGGGATTAGGTATCCTGCTTGGCGATATGTGTGGAACCTATATAGGGATGATAGTGCAGACAGGAAGATGTTAGATCTGTCTAGGGGTCTTCACTCCCCCCTTCTCTAGTGTTTGGTTCCCTTTCCCTTATCCCTTCGTGTTGCACTTAGCCTTCCCTATACATTGCATGACAGCAAAGTACCCCCTAAGAAGCAGTTTACAAAATTCTCCTACAGACCATGGGGAAGAGTTCCCCTTAAGAAGAGCCTACATATTTTACCAAGGTTGCAGAGTAAACAAAGTGGCTTTTGACAAACTACTCCCACAGATATGGGTTCCAAAATAAACACAGTGCCTTTTCACACAGTACTATGACAGACGTGATTGCCTAAGAGTAGAAAGATTTTATGACAAACTCATCACTTTAACTGAGTCAAAAACAAGGAGAAAGCATAGTCTGAAAAATACCACTAAAAAATCACCAAAATGTATTGATTAAATTAAATAAACAACATGCAAAAAAAATGTAAATGAATAAATAAATACAAAAATGTAATACGTAGGTCTTAGTCACAATGTGATTAAATCTACAGGTGTAAACAATGGGCCGAAGGTCAGGGTTTATCATAAGGTGGGAATCATGGTGGCTCAGTGGTTAGCACTGCAGCCTTGCAGCGCTGGAGTCCTGGGTTCAAATCCCACTAAGGACAACATCTGCAAGGAGTTTGTATGTTCTCCCCGTTTTTCCTCCAGGTCCTCTAGTTTCCTCCCACATTTCAAAGATATACTGATAGGGAATTTAGATTGTGAGCCCCATAGGAGACAGCGATCATAATGTGTGCAAACTGTAAAGCGCTGCGGAATATGTTAGCGCTATATAAAAAGAAAGGTAATTACTATTTTAAGGTGCAAACAGGATAAAAGGACAACATATAATCCATTTCAAAGGACAATAGGAAAGTGATATCACATGTCTATATATACCAAAGTTTCTCCATTAGCCTTAAATGTCCAGTAAATAAAGCCTCTAAATCTCTCTGTTGCATCATGTGCCTATCCAGAGGGATGTTAGTAAAATTGGTAATAATTATGCCATATAGTGATGCATCCTGCCTTGTCTTCGGCCACATACCCCGACGCGCGTTTCACATTCAAATTAACTCAAGTGAAGTCACTGAAAAAAAGTTTTGCATGTTGTCATTTAAAGACATTATTACAGTGTAACTGAGAATATCTGAAGTTTTACTGTTTGTTTACACATGTTGCTAATAACCTGTGGTGCATTTCCTTGTAGATAGAGCTGACAATACCATGCTAATCACATGCAAAGCACTGAATGATAACAACCAAGTGAAAGTTTCCTTGAAAAATCACAAAAATCAGGAAGTTAGATTGTAAACCAGCAGCCAAAATGACAAATAAATATGTCAGTTTGGAATGAAGAGTGAAGACAAATTAACTGTAACGCTCTATGGAGCCCAAGTGATAGAGCTCTCATTGTGTCGCCATGGGTAGAATGTGAAATTCCCCTGTCAGATAAATCAGATTTCTGTATAATTCTCTCATGGTATTTTAAGGAAAGTAATTCAAGTATAAAATAACACATGTCAGCAGTGCTGATGGGACATCCCTCATTGAAACTTTCCTGATTTGGGTCAAATTCTGTAGGGAAATGTAGGTCCAGCCAAGCAGATATGCATTAATTTAAGAAATACTGTATATTGTGTTGCAGTCCCACGTGTTTGGATGTAATATTAAAATGACCCAAAGAAAACTGTTCTGACTCTCACTCCTTAAAGAAAGATGCCATGGAAGTCATCCATCAGGAACATTCACAGACCGAGTCGTATGTTATTGAGGATGGAAAAAAAAAAATGAAGATAATTGTAAAACTACCGGAACAATGTACTGTAGGAGAAAATGACAGAATGAGTTGGAAAGGATGGAGGATTGAAATGGGAGTAACTTGGTGTTAGGACTGGCGGAACGCAACAAGTACAGTATAAGGTGAAATAATATTGGTGCATTCGCAGTCCGGGGTCCACCGTCCAGGTGAAAACCTGCTGCTAGTAAATGGCAGCGCTATATGGCGGTGGAAGTGAACCCTGTAAAGCCACAGGTCCGCAATACCGCACTAATGAGTGCAAGCAAGGAGTCAGCAAACTCAATCCCAAGACTCAGGGTTGAAGTACGTTCAGACTACTTGCACACAACACCGCAACTGGGTGTGTTAGGTAACTGTTAGATATAGTTAGAGCACCGGAGTGCGAACTGTACCGTGCTGGCAGACAACACTAAGCACCCGGACGTGGGTCAGGAAGCGCACTACTGGCGCGTGGTGCCGCACTGGCGGTCACAGCAATAGACGCTGATTCGTGTGTAACACGTTGAGAGGTTAGTTGGGTGCTAGATAGCAGCCATACATCTTACGCCAACAGTCATACAATAGGGTAGGGGTATTTAATGAATGACTTGCACTCACAACAAACACACGTATACAATTGTACACTAGCGCATGGCCGTGCGGTCATGAGAAGCTTATATAGCTCCAGCACGTTCAGGACCTTCCAATAAAGGACCAATGGGCAGCTGCCACAGAAGTTAGCACCTTCAGGACCTTCCAGGAGGACCAATGGGAACCGCTGCAGCATCTGAGCATGTGACCCTCGATCTCCAACGGGAGATCTCACCCTGGGCATGCTCAGAAGGGAAAAAGCAGGACTTAGTCCCAAATGCATCCGCTCGCTGCTACCCAGCACTGGCTTTAATGGCAAAAGCTGGAAAAGCAACAGCAAGCCTAAGCACAGAGTGAGACTGAGCCAGACGCAAGGACCGACGTCTCCGCTGAGCAGGTTCCACTGCGGCAGGAGAAGAATGGGAGACTGGAGCAGAAACGGCGTGAGATTCCCCCTATGCAGAAGCGGGAACTCGACCCCTAACATCATCCCCCCTCCTAAGGCCCCCCTCCTTGGACCTCGATACGCTCGAAGGCAGCAATGAGCTGTGGAGCCTGAATGTGCTCAGCAGGCTCCCAAGACCTGTCCTCAGGACCACAGCCCTTCCAATCCACCAGATAAAATTTTTTGCCACGTACCACCTTGTACCCCAAAATGGCATTCATCTCGTAATCGTCCGTAGACGAACCCGATGTCCCAGCAAATGACTCGGAAAAACCGGCACATGTATACGGGCTTCATAAGGGACACATGAAAGGTGTCGGTGATACCTAGGCGAGGCGGAAGGGCTAAAAGGTAGACCACAGGATTGACCTGTTCGAGGACCTTAAAAGGACCCAAGTAGTGAGGTGCAAACTTAGTGGACTCAACTCGCAGCCTGATGTTACGGGCGGAGAGCCACACTAAGTCGCCAGGAGCAAAGGTCGGAGCGGGGCGCCGATGTGAATCGTCGGAGGACCTCATTCTCTCCTTGGATGCCCGAATGGCATCCTGAGTGCGATCCCAAATGTCCCGTGGTTCCACAGCCCAGTCTGCCACCCTGGAATCGGCGGAAGACATGGGCATGGGCACAGGTACCCGCGGATGCTAACCATAGTTAAGGAGGAATGGAGTCTGTCCAGTGGAATCGGCTACAGTGTTGTTCGTTCAGAGCAAACCCCGCCCACGATAGCAAAGATGCCCAGTCATCTTGCCTAGCAGAGACAAAATGTCGCAGATATGTGACCAAGGTCTGGTTGGCTCTCTCTACCAACCCATTCGTCTCAGGATGAAAGGCAGAAGAGAGATTTAACTCAATACTGAGAAGATGACAAAGCTCTCTCCAGAACTGAGACGCAAACTGGGGACACCGATCACTGACAATTTTGTCTGGCATACCGTGAAGGCAGAAGATATGTTTAATAAACAACGCTGCCAAGGCCCGTGCAGAAGGTAGCCGAGGAAGCGGCACCAAATGCACCATTTTAGAAAAATGGTCGATGATTACCCAAATGACGGTACAGCCACATGACTTGGGCAAACCCACCACAAAGTCCATCCCGACCATCTCCCAGAGGATATAACAATCCAGCTGGCCGTTGTCAGAGAGACTTATTTTGGCACAGGAGACACATGCCCGAACATAGTCTCCGACGTCACGAACTATATGTGGCCACCAGTACATTCTCGCCAGCAACTCAGATGTCCTCTTTTCCCCACAGTGTCCACCCACTCTGGATGAATGAGCCCAAGAGAGAGCCTCCGGTCGCAAATTGATGGGAACAAAAGTCTTACCCGGAGGCACAGACTCTAGCGAAACCGGGGCTACGGTTCTCAGACTCTCTGAGGGGACAATAAGCCGAGGCTCCTCTTCCTCCTCCTCAGTTGACACAAGGGAGCGAGAGAGAGAATCAGCATGAATGTTCTTCTCCCAGGCGAGATAATGGAGAGTGAAGTGGAATTGGGAGAAGAACAAGGACCATCTGGCCTGACGAGAATTCAGCCGCTGAGCTGTACGCAAATAGACCAAATTTTTGTGGTCCGTGAAGACTTAGAAGGTAAACCGAGCACCTTCCAAAAGATGTCTCCACTCCGAAAAGGCCAACTTCATTGCTAGCAACTCCCTATCCCCGATGGAGTAATTTCTCTCCGCTGGTGTGAAGGTCTTTGAGAAGAAGAAGCATGGATGCTTCCGAACCTGATCATCCTTTTGATAGAGTACTGCTCCAGCACCAACGGATGAAGCATCCACCTCCATTAGGAATGGCTTATCCGCATCGGGACAATGTAAGATGTAAGTTGGGAGCGCTAGCAAAATGAGACTTTATAGAAGTGAAGGCCTTGGAGACCTCTTCCGACCACAATTTGGGATTCGCTCCTTTCTTGGTGAGGGATACCAAGGGAGCTACCAAAGTTGAGAAGTGGGGAATGAACTGGCGATAGTAATTTATGAACCCCATAAAGCGCTGCACCGCTTTAAGAGAATGGGGTTCTTGCCAGTCCATCACAGCCTGTAGTTTGGCAGGATCCATAGCCAATCCCTGGGTGGAGATGATATAGCCCAGGAAAGGTAAGGACTCCTGCTCAAACACACACTTCTCCAAATTTGCATAAAGGGAATTCGCCCGTAAGAGTTCGAAGACTCTGCCAACATCTCTCCGGTGGGAGTCAATATCTGGAGAGAAGATGAGAATATCATCCAGATAGACTACAACCGAGGTGGAAGGCATATCCCGGAAGACATCGTTGACAAAGTCCTGAAAAACGGCTGGGGCATTACAGAGCCCGAAGGGCATCACCAGATACTCATAGTGGCCATCCCTGGTATTAAAAGCCGTTTTCTATTCGTCCCCCTCACGGATGCGAATCAGGTTGCAGGCACCCCGCAGATCTAGTTTGGTGAATACCTTTGCTCCCCTTAGCCTGTCAAAGAGCTCAGAAATCAGGGGCAATGGGTACTTATTTTTAATGGTGATGGCATTAAGACCCCTGTAATCAATGCAAGGATGTAATTCCCCGTTCTTCTTCTGTACGAAGAAGAATCCCGCCCCTGCAGGAGACACTGACTTCCTAATGAACCCTCTTGCCAAATTCTCCTGGATGTATTGAGACATAGCCTCCATCTCAGGGAGATAGAGGAGATATACCCTTCCCCGAGGAGGTTCCGCTCCAGGCAAGAGATCAATAGGACAGTTGTAGGGGCGATGAGGCGGTAGAGTCTCTGCTGCCTTTTTAGAGAATACGTCTGCATAACCCCAGTAGCACATGGGAAGAGAAGAAAGGTCTGCGGGTATCTCAGTAGTAGAAACCTGTACACACTCACTCACACACCTGCCCATGCAAAACTCACTCCAACCCAATATTCTCCCTGAGGACCACTCAATATGTGGGGATTGGAAACGAAGCCAGGGTATTCCCAGTAAAATCTCATCCATTCCCTCGGGAAGGACAAGAAGGGAAATAATCTCCTGGTGGGAAGGGGACATGAACAACAAGAACGGAACTGTCTGGTGTGTGATTTGCTGTGGAAGTGTCGACCCATTAACAACTCTAACAGTTACAGGTTTGGCGAGCATTACAAGTGGTACAGCGTGGCGCAGAGCAAAAGCAGAGGACATGAAATTTCCCTCTGCTCCTGAATCCACACAAAGCTCGACTGTTAGAGTGGATGAGACAAACAGGATTGTCCCTTTAAAGGACAGTTTGGAGGAAAATGCCGCTGTGTCTAGTGAACCTCCCCCAATGGTTACCAGACGCGATCTCGGATTGTTTTGGGATCCCTTGGACTCGTGTGGACTATTGCTTTGTTAGCTGGCACAAGGATTATCGGGAGGTGCCCCGAACCTTTTCCGTTGGACTAATTGTGGACTCTGTAGATCTACCTGCATGTGTTGTTCCAGCGTTCTTGATAATAAATCTGTTGAATCATCCCTCGGCCTGTTGTCCCTTCTTGCTCTGCCGTACACCACATCACAACCACGTCCAATGAATGGTGAGTTCTCTTTAAATTTAAGTCTTCAAACAGAGGCTAGACTGACATCTGTCTGAAATGGTTTAGTGAATCCTGCATTGAGCAGGGGGGTTGAACATGGTGACCCTTGAGGTCCCTTCCAAATCTAACATTCTTTGATTCCATGATTCTGTGATTTTCATGTGTGTATGTATACTGTATATGTTAAACATTTAAAATAAATTATTTAACCAAGTGTTAGGGGTCGAGATCCCGCTTCTGCACAGGGGGAATCTCGGACTGTTTCTGCTACGGTCTCCCATTCTTCTCCTGCCGCAGGGGAATCTGCTCAGCAGAGATGTCGGTCCTTGCATCTGGCTCAGTCTCACTCTGTGCTTAGGCTTGCAGTTGCTTTTCCAGCTTTTGCCATTAAAGCCAGTGCTGGGCAGCAGCAAGCGGACGCTTTTGGGACTAAGTCCTGCTTTTTCCCTTCTGAGCATGCCCAGGGTGAGATCTCTTGGAGATCGAGGGTCACATGCTCAGATGCTGCAGCGGTTCCCATTGGTCCTCCTGGAAAGTCCTGAAGGTGCTCACTTCTGTGGTAGCTTCCCATTGGTCCATTATTGGAAGGTCCTGAACGTGCTGCAGCTATATAAGCTTTGCATGACCGCACGGCCATGCGCTAGTGTACAATTGTATACGTGTGTTCGTTGTGAGTGCAAGTCGTTCATTAACCCCTTACCGGCATCGGACGTACTATACCGTCCGATGCCGGCTCCCCTGCTTTGATGCAGGGCTCCGCGGTGAGCCCGCACCAAAGCCGGGACATGTCAGCTGTTTTGAACAGCTGACATGTGCCCGTAATAGGCGCGGGCAGAATCGCGATCTGCCCGCACCTATTAACTAGTTAAATGCCGCTGTCAAACGCAGACAGCGGCATTTAACTACCGCTTCCGGCCGGGCGGCCGGAAATGACGTCATCGCCGACCCCCGTCACATGTCCGGGGTTCGGCGATGCGTCTCCATTGTAGCCATAGAGGTCCTTGAGACCTCTATGGTTACTGATTGCCCGTCGCTGTGAGCGCCACCCTGTGGTCGGCGCTCACAGCACACGTGCAATTCTGCTACATAGCAGCGATCAGCAGATCGCTGCTATGTAGCAGAGCCGATCGTGCTGTCCCTGCTTCTAGCCTCCCATGGAGGCTATTGAAGCATGGCAAAAGTTAAAAAAAAAAGTTTAAAAAAATGTGAAAAAAATAAAAAAAACATAAAAGTTTAAATCACCCCCCTTTCGCCCCAATCAAAATAAATCAATAAAAAAAATATCAAATCTACGCATATTTGGTATCGCCGCGCTCAGAATTGCCCGATCTATCAAATAAAAAAAAGTATTAACCTGATCGCTAAACAGCGTAGCGGGAAAAAAACTCGAAACGCCAGAATTACGTTTTTTTGGTCGCCGCGACATTGCATTAAAATGCAATAAAGGGCGATCAAAAGAACGTATCTGCACCAAAATGCTATCATTAAAAACGTCATCTCGGCACGCAAAAAATAAGCCCTCAACTGACCCCAGATCACGAAAAATGGAGACGCTACGAGTATCAGAAAATGGCGCAATTTTTTTTTTTTTTTTTTTTTTAGCAAAGTTTGGAATTTTTTTTCACCACTTAGATAAAAAATAACCTAGTCATGTTTGGTGTCTATGAACTCGTAATGACCTGGAGAATCATAATAGCAGGTCATTTTTAGCATTTAGTGAACCTAGCAAAAAAGCCAAACAAAAAACCAATGTGGGATTGCACTTTTTTTGCAATTTCACCGCACTTGGAATTTTTTTCCCGTTTTCTAGTACATGACATGCTAAAACCAATGATGTCGTTCAAAAGTACAACTCGTCCCGCAAAAAATAAGCCCTCACATGGCCAAATTGACGGAAAAATAAAAAAGTTATGGCTCTGGGAAGGAGGGGAGCGAAAAACGAACACGGAAAAACGAAAAATCCCCTGGTCATGAAGGGGTTAAATACCCCTACCCTATTGTATGACTCTTCGCGTAAGGTGTATGGCTGCTATCTAGCGCCCGACTAACCTCTCAACGTGTTACACACGAATCAGCATCTATTGCTGTGACCGCCAATGCGGTGCCACGCGCCAGTAGTGCGCTTCCTAACTCACGTCCGGGTGCTTAGTGGTGTCTGCCAGCACGGCACAGTTTGCACTCCGGTGCTCTAACTATATCTAACAGTTACCTAACACACCCAGTTGTGGTGTTGTGCACAAGTAGTCTGAATGGACTTCAACCCTTAGTCTTGGGATTGAGTTCGCTGACTCCTTACTTGCACTCATTAGTGCGGTATTGCGGAACTGTGGCTTTACAGGGTTCACTTCCACCGCCATATAGCGCTGCCATTTACTAGCAGCAGGTTTTCACCTGCACGGTGGACCCCGGACTGCGAACGCTCCAATATTATTTCACTTTATACTTGGTGCGTTCCGCCAGTCCTAACAGAACACTAGCGCCAGGGTCTGGCTATTAAATGGCGGATGATCAGAGTTTACAGCGGTACATCCAACAGCTGGAGGGAAGGTTGGCGGCTCTAGAGCATTCAACCTCAGCTGTGGATGTCACTGCTGTTGCTGTTCAGGCTGCAAGTATAACCGCAGCCAGTTTGTCCGCTGCCACCCCTCTTCCGACTATATCCCGTCTCCCGCTTCCTGACAAGTTTGCTGGTGAAAGTAACAATGTCCTGGGATTGTCATTGAACTGGTTGGTGGACAATGGAGGACTATTCCCACAGCCACTGTGCATCTGAACTTTGGTTTTGGGGTCAAGCGATGTGTGGTTGGGGTGATGGGTAGTCTGCCTGCAGATGTTCTCCTGGGAAATGATGTGGGAGAGCTACGATGCCAATTCGTGGCTGCATGAAGCCACATGTAAGTTACGCTCTGCCTGTGTGTACTTAACCAGTGACCTGTAGAGGTCCCTAGTAAGTACACAAATTGGGAGGGGAAGGGATTGTCATGATATGTACTTTTGCCCTGTCCTGTATTTGAATAATATGTCATTTGATGTATGTAACTGTTCTCTGGTTTCTATTAGCTGTAATTTATGTATTTTCTTGTGCTGGGAGTTCACCTGTAACAATATGTATTTAAGCTTTGTCAACATCACTAGTGAAAGAATAGCCATTCTTCCTCATAGCAGGTGGCTAGTCAAATGTACATACTACATAGACTAAGTGGAGCCCACCAGTCTAGAATCTTCTGGTGGACCCAACCATTGAATAGAAGGTGTGACCCCTACCCCCCTTCATGGGCGGATCCCAGGAGCTCAGACAATCCATTCTTATTTTGAGATCAGATGTGAGTTGATCCTGAAAGGAGAAGGAGTGGGGATTCTTAGCTGAGGCAAGACCCCATGTCCATCTGTGACTGCGGAAGTGAACGGGGCGAGACTTGAGCTGAGGACATATCTCGTCGTTCTGGCCTCCTTCTTATCGTCTATGGTGGCCTCTTCTCCCAGCAATGCCAACTCCTCCTCGTACCACACAACCCACTAACATTTTTGGGTATTAACCTCTGGCTGCCTTCTTTCCTCCATTTGCTGTGAGGATCCTTCCTCAGCGTAATCTTGCAGGCGAACTCCTTCCAAAGCCTCAATTAGCTGCTCCCTGGAGAGTCCTTTAAAACGGACTCCTACTTCACGGGCCTTTGATTGTAGGCTCCCCAAAGTCCAGTTCTTGTACTCTGCGGTGTTGGTTCCCGATGTTGGGCCATTGTCCTCCATTCCTTCTGCTCTGATCCCACTGCTGCCACCCAGGTTGTGACGGGGTGTACGGCAGAGCAAGAAGGGACAACAGGCCGAGGGATGATTCAACAGATTTATTATCAAGAACGCTGGAACAACACATGCAGGTAGATCTACAGAGTCCACAATTAGTCCAACGGAACAGGTTCGGGGGCACCTCCTGATAATCCTTGTGCCAGCTAACAAAGCAATAGTCCACACGAGTCCAAGGGATCCCAAAACAATCCCACGAACGACGAGATATGTCCTCAGCTCAAGTCTCGCCCCGTTCGCTTCCGCAGTCACAGATGGACATGGGGTCTTGCCTCAGCTAAGAATCCCCACTCCTTCTCCATTCAGGATCAACTCACATCTGATCTCAAAATAAGAATGGATTGTCTGAGCTCCTGGGATCCGCCCATGAAGGGGGGTAGGGGTCACACCTTCTATTTAATGGATGGGTCCACAAGAAGATTCTAGACTGGTGGGCTCCACTTAGTCTATGTAGTATGTACATTTGACTAGCCACCTGCTGTGAGGAAGAATGGCTATTCTTTCGCTAGTGATGTTGACAAAGCTAAATTACATTATAGCTTAGGGCTGCAAGTATTGGGGGAAGGAGACATATTGTTACAGGTGAACTCCCAGCACAAGAAAATACATAAATTACAGCTAATAGAAACCAGAGAACAGTTACATACATCAAATGGCATATTATTCAAATACAGGACAGGGCAAAAGTACATATCATGACAGTGGTATATCTCGATTTTTCCAAAGCATTTGATACCGTGCCGCACAAGAGGTTGGTACACAAAATGAGAATGCTTGGTCTGGGGGAAAATGTGTGTAAATGGGTTAGTAACTGGCTTAGTGATAGAAAGCAGAGGGTAGTTATAAATGGTATAGTCTCTAACTGGGTCGCTGTGACCAGTGGGGTACCACAGGGGTCGGTATTGGGACCTGTTCTCTTCAACATATTCATTAATGATCTGGTAGAAGGTTTACACAGTAAAATATCGATATTTGCAGATGATACAAAACTATGTAAAGCAGTTAATACAAGAGAAGATAGTATTCTGCTACAGATGGATCTGGATAAGTTGGAAACTTGGGCTGAAAGGTGGCAGATGAGGTTTAACAATGATAAATGTAAGGTTATACACATGGGAAGAAAGAATCAATATCACCATTACACACTGAACGGGAAACCACTGGGTAAATCTGACAGGGAGAAGGACTTGGGGATCCTAGTTAATGATAAACTTACCTGGAGCAGCCAGTGCCAGGCAGCAGCTGCCAAGGCAAACAAGATCATGGGGTGCATTAAAAGAGGTCTGGATACACATGATGAGAGCATTATACTGCCTCTGTACAAATCCCTAGTTAGACCGCACATGGAGTACTGTGTCCAGTTTTGGGCACCGGTGCTCAGGAAGGATATAATGGAACTAGAGAGAGTACAAAGGAGGGCAACAAAATTAATAAAGGGGATGGGAGAACTACAATACCCAGATAGATTAGCGAAATTAGGATTATTTAGTCTAGAAAAAAGACGACTGAGGGGCGATCTAATAACCATGTATAAGTATATAAGGGGACAATACAAATATCTCGCTGAGGATCTGTTTATACCGAGGAAGGTGACGGGCACAAGGGGGCATTCTTTGCGTCTGGAGGAGAGAAGGTTTTTCCACCAACATAGAAGAGGATTCTTTACTGTTAGGGCAGTGAGAATCTGGAATTGCTTGCCTGAGGAGGTGGTGATGGCGAACTCAGTCGAGGGGTTCAAGAGAGGCCTGGATGTCTTCCTGGAGCAGAACAATATTGTATCATACAATTATTAGGTTCTGTAGAAGGACGTAGATCTGTGGATTTATTATGTTGGATTATGGGCTGAACTGGATGGACAAATGTCTTTTTTCGGCCTTACTAACTATGTTACTATGTTACCTCTCGTGACAGCCTGTACTACTCATTGATCACCCTCACGGTAAAAAAGTTTTTTCTATCATCTAATCTGTTATTCTCACTTTCAGTTTTATTCCATTGCTTCTCGTGTTTCAATGTGTAAATGAGAATAAGGATTATTTTTTAAATTGTGGTTTACAGAATAGGACACAGCATTCCAGATGCGGCTTGACCAAGGTGATGTAGAAGGGGATAGATACTTTGTGATCTAGACTCTATGCTTCTCTTAAAACATCCTATAACTGTTTTTGCCTTTTTTGCTGCTGCATCGCACTGTTGACACATGTGCAGTCTTTAATCTATTAGTATACCCAAGTCTTTTTCACACGTGCTGTTGCTTAGTTCTATTCCTCCCATTCTGTAGATGTATTTTCATTTCACTTGCCCAGATTTAAAATCTTGTATTTCTCCCTGTTTAATACCATTCCATTAGTCGCTGCCCATTGCTCAAGCTTATCTAGATCCATCTGTATCATTTCTCTGTCTTCTTTATCCCTCCTAGATTTGCATCATCTGCAAATTTGATTAGTTTACCTACAATACCCTTATCTAGATCATTTTTAAAAATGCTGAACAAAACTGGGTATAATATGCATTTATTTTTTCCTGAGTTTAAGTTCTTCATGCATCCATGCTTGTTTCTTTAAATACATCCAATTTTTCCTTATTTGGGGGATTTTTATTGATTGTGCTGTGAGAATTTCATTAAGCAAAATCTCCCATCCTTCTTGGACATTTCTGACCTTTAGAACATCCAGCCATTTCACCTTTCCTATTGTCTTTCTGAATCAATTAAAATCTGCCTTTCAGAAGTCCAACCTTAAAGTCTAACACCTCGTTGGTTTTCTTCCTCTTAAAATTCAAAATTTGAGGATAGCATGATAGCTGTCTCCTAAATTCCCAACCGCCTTTACTTCCTCAACCTTTGCCGAGAGAGATTCCCAACAAATATCTGGATAGTTAAGATCTCCTATGATCACTATGTCATACTTTTTGAGAACAAAGATATCAGATGTAAAAAGAGTTTATCCATTTATTCAGTCTGTCCTGGTGGCCTATGGTAAACAACTGGTGTCCTTTCTGTTGTTTTCTCCTTGTATTCTCATCCTAACAGTTTTGGCAGAGATACCATTCTAAGAGGAGGAGAGGTCACTTGATGCAGAGCTTGCCATCCACTGGAGCACATTCTGTCCTTCATCTACAAGGCATACCCATGTGTGGCTCCGAAAGAAAGGTAGTCGAGTAGCCCATCCAGAAACAGAAATTGTCAAAAATGCTGCACAATTTTTCACTGCAGCAAAATAAACCTACTGTTAGGGCTAGCAAAACGCACCGAGTAAATATAGATGTTTTATTGTAATTGATGCGTTCACAGCCCTGGGTCCACCGTGCAGGAGAACCTGCTGCTAGCAAACGGCGGAACTATATGGCGGTATGAACTAACTCTGTTATTTCACAGAGTAGCCGTGAAAGCAAAGCATTGCACCCTGTTAGACTTCACAGAGGCACAGGCTAAATAACCAACTGAGAGCAGTCAGTGGTCATGCATGCACACAAAACTCCTCGCCGGAGGTGCCAGCATTCTAGGGGCTTATTTCAGCCAGGTCCCTGAATACATACACACACAATCTCCTCACTGGAGGTGCCAGCATTCTTGGGGCTTATTTCAGCCGGGTCCCTGAACACAAACTTACATGATCACACTGGCACAAAGCACATAACAGAAAGATACTACTACAGGACCTTCCTGAAGGACCAATGGCTTTAGCTGCAGTATCTGAACATGTGACCCTCGATCTCCACTGAGAGGGTCAAACCAGGGATTCAAGCTTCAGGAGGCTAATTTGCATATTCCAGGTGCCTTCTGGGAGAAGCGAAGTCTCCCTAAGCTAGAAGATCGTTGGGTACAGCCGGGACCAGCTGCTTCGAAAGCATCACCAAACCAGGGATTCAAGCTTCAGGAGGCTAATTTGCATATTCCAGGTGCCTTCTGGGAGAAGCGAAGTCTCCCTAAGCTAGAAGATCGTTGGGTACAGCCGGGACCAGCTGCTTCGAAAGCATCACCAAACCAGGGATTCAAGCTTCAGGAGGCTAATTTGCATATTCCAGGTGCCTTCTGGGAGAAGCGAAGTCTCCCTAAGCTAGAAGATCGTTGGGTACAGCCGGGACCAGCTGCTTCGAAAGCATCACCAAACCAGGGATTCAAGCTTCAGGAGGCTAATTTGCATATTCCAGGTGCCTTCTGGGAGAAGCGAAGTCTCCCTAAGCTAGAAGATCGTTGGGTACAGCCGGGACCAGCTGCTTCGAAAGCATCACCAAACCAGGGATTCAAGCTTCAGGAGGCTAATTTGCATATTCCAGGTGCCTTCTGGGAGAAGCGAAGTCTCCCTAAGCTAGAAGATCGTTGGGTACAGCCGGGACCAGCTGCTTCGAAAGCATCACCAAACCAGGGATTCAAGCTTCAGGAGACTAATTTGCATATTCCAGGTGCCTTCTGGGAGAAGCGAAGTCTCCCTAAGCTAGAAGATCGTTGGGTACAGCCGGGACCAGCTGCTTCGAAAGCATCACCAAACCAGGGATTCAAGCTTCAGGAGGCTAATTTGCATATTCCAGGTGCCTTCTGGGAGAAGCGAAGTCTCCCTAAGCTAGAAGATCGTTGGGTACAGCCGGGACCAGCTGCTTCGAAAGCATCACCAAACCAGGGATTCAAGCTTCAGGAGGCTAATTTGCATATTCCAGGTGCCTTCTGGGAGAAGCGAAGTCTCCCTAAGCTAGAAGATCGTTGGGTACAGCCGGGACCAGCTGCTTCGAAAGCATCACCAAACCAGGGATTCAAGCTTCAGGAGGCTAATTTGCATATTCCAGGTGCCTTCTGGGAGAAGCGAAGTCTCCCTAAGCTAGAAGATCGTTGGGTACAGCCGGGACCAGCTGCTTCGAAAGCATCACCAAACCAGGGATTCAAGCTTCAGGAGGCTAATTTGCATATTCCAGGTGCCTTCTGGGAGAAGCGAAGTCTCCCTAAGCTAGAAGATCGTTGGGTACAGCCGGGACCAGCTGCTTCGAAAGCATCACCAAACCAGGGATTCAAGCTTCAGGAGGCTAATTTGCATATTCCAGGTGCCTTCTGGGAGAAGCGAAGTCTCCCTAAGCTAGAAGATCGTTGGGTACAGCCGGGACCAGCTGCTTCGAAAGCATCACCAAACCAGGGATTCAAGCTTCAGGAGGCTAATTTGCATATTCCAGGTGCCTTCTGGGAGAAGCGAAGTCTCCCTAAGCTAGAAGATCGTTGGGTACAGCCGGGACCAGCTGCTTCGAAAGCATCACCAAACCAGGGATTCAAGCTTCAGGAGGCTAATTTGCATATTCCAGGTGCCTTCTGGGAGAAGCGAAGTCTCCCTAAGCTAGAAGATCGTTGGGTACAGCCGGGACCAGCTGCTTCGAAAGCATCACCAAACCAGGGATTCAAGCTTCAGGAGGCTAATTTGCATATTCCAGGTGCCTTCTGGGAGAAGCGAAGTCTCCCTAAGCTAGAAGATCGTTGGGTACAGCCGGGACCAGCTGCTTCGAAAGCATCACCAAACCAGGGATTCAAGCTTCAGGGGGCTAATTTGCATATTCCAGGTGCCTTCTGGGAGAAGCGAAGTCTCCCTAAGCTAGAAGATCGTTGGGTACAGCCGGGACCAGCTGCTTCGAAAGCATCACCAAACCAGGGATTCAAGCTTCAGGGGGCTAATTTGCATATTCCAGGTGCCTTCTGGGAGAAGCGAAGTCTCCCTAAGCTAGAAGATCGTTGGGTACAGCCGGGACCAGCTGCTTCGAAAGCATCACCAAACCAGGGATTCAAGCTTCAGGGGGCTAATTTGCATATTCCAGGTGCCTTCTGGGAGAAGCGAAGTCTCCCTAAGCTAGAAGATCGTTGGGTACAGCCGGGACCAGCTGCTTCGAAAGCATCACCAAACCAGGGATTCAAGCTTCAGGGGGCTAATTTGCATATTCCAGGTGCCTTCTGGGAGAAGCGAAGTCTCCCTAAGCTAGAAGATCGTTGGGTACAGCCGGGACCAGCTGCTTCGAAAGCATCACCAAACCAGGGATTCAAGCTTCAGGGGGCTAATTTGCATATTCCAGGTGCCTTCTGGGAGAAGCGAAGTCTCCCTAAGCTAGAAGATCGTTGGGTACAGCCGGGACCAGCTGCTTCGAAAGCATCACCAAACCAGGGATTCAAGCTTCAGGGGGCTAATTTGCATATTCCAGGTGCCTTCTGGGAGAAGCGAAGTCTCCCTAAGCTAGAAGATCGTTGGGTACAGCCGGGACCAGCTGCTTCGAAAGCATCACCAAACCAGGGATTCAAGCTTCAGGGGGCTAATTTGCATATTCCAGGTGCCTTCTGGGAGAAGCGAAGTCTCCCTAAGCTAGAAGATCGTTGGGTACAGCCGGGACCAGCTGCTTCGAAAGCATCACCAAACCAGGGATTCAGGCTTCAGGGGGCTAATTTGCATATTCCAGGTGCCTTCTGGGAGAAGCGAAGTCTCCCTAAGCTAGAAGATCGTTGGGTACAGCCGGGACCAGCTGCTTCGAAAGCATCACCAAACCAGGGATTCAAGCTTCAGGGGGCTAATTTGCATATTCCAGGTGCCTTCTGGGAGAAGCGAAGTCTCCCTAAGCTAGAAGATCGTTGGGTACAGCCGGGACCAGCTGCTTCGAAAGCATCACCAAACCAGGGATTCAAGCTTCAGGGGGCTAATTTGCATATTCCAGGTGCCTTCTGGGAGAAGCGAAGTCTCCCTAAGCTAGAAGATCGTTGGGTACAGCCGGGACCAGCTGCTTCGAAAGCATCACCAAACCAGGGATTCAAGCTTCAGGGGGCTAATTTGCATATTCCAGGTGCCTTCTGGGAGAAGCGAAGTCTCCCTAAGCTAGAAGATCGTTGGGTACAGCCGGGACCAGCTGCTTCGAAAGCATCACCAAACCAGGGATTCAAGCTTCAGGGGGCTAATTTGCATATTCCAGGTGCCTTCTGGGAGAAGCGAAGTCTCCCTAAGCTAGAAGATCGTTGGGTACAGCCGGGACCAGCTGCTTCGAAAGCATCACCAAACCAGGGATTCAAGCTTCAGGGGGCTAATTTGCATATTCCAGGTGCCTTCTGGGAGAAGCGAAGTCTCCCTAAGCTAGAAGATCGTTGGGTACAGCCGGGACCAGCTGCTTCGAAAGCATCACCAAACCAGGGATTCAAGCTTCAGGGGGCTAATTTGCATATTCCAGGTGCCTTCTGGGAGAAGCGAAGTCTCCCTAAGCTAGAAGATCGTTGGGTACAGCCGGGACCAGCTGCTTCGAAAGCATCACCAAACCAGGGATTCAAGCTTCAGGAGGCTAATTTGCATATTCCAGGTGCCTTCTGGGAGAAGCGAAGTCTCCCTAAGCTAGAAGATCGTTGGGTACAGCCGGGACCAGCTGCTTCGAAAGCATCACCAAACCAGGGATTCAAGCTTCAGGAGGCTAATTTGCATATTCCAGGTGCCTTCTGGGAGAAGCGAAGTCTCCCTAAGCTAGAAGATCGTTGGGTACAGCCGGGACCAGCTGCTTCGAAAGCATCACCAAACCAGGGATTCAAGCTTCAGGAGGCTAATTTGCATATTCCAGGTGCCTTCTGGGAGAAGCGAAGTCTCCCTAAGCTAGAAGATCGTTGGGTACAGCCGGGACCAGCTGCTTCGAAAGCATCACCAAACCAGGGATTCAAGCTTCAGGAGGCTAATTTGCATATTCCAGGTGCCTTCTGGGAGAAGCGAAGTCTCCCTAAGCTAAAAGATCGTTGGGTACAGCCGGGACCAGCTGCTTCGAAAGCATCACCAAACCAGGGATTCAAGCTTCAGGAGGCTAATTTGCATATTCCAGGTGCCTTCTGGGAGAAGCGAAGTCTCCCTAAGCTAGAAGATCGTTGGGTACAGCCGGGACCAGCTGCTTCGAAAGCGTCACCAAACCAGGGATTCAAGGAATTTTTGCCTGTAGGACATTATTGCAAGAGAGCTTGGCTGAGTAGATTACACAAGAAGGAAAACACACAGCAAGTCAGCAGTATCTAGGAGCAACATGGCAGATGTGACAACCTACATGGTGAGCTGCAGCATGTGCTACATGTTCACAGATCGACCAGAAGAAGAATCCAATTTCACCTGTCAGAAGTGTAGACTAGTGGCCCTTTTAGAAGAAAAGGTGCGGGGTCTGGAAGAAAGAATAGCAACTTTGAAACTCATCAAAGTGAATGAAGACTTTCTAGACAGAACAGAAGCATCTCTACTGGTCACAGAAGGTGCAAAAAGTGTCAGAGAACCTCCAAAAGCAGATGAGTGGAAGCATGTGACCAAAAGAAGCAAGAAGACCGTGGAGAAATCACCAACCACACAACTGAAGAACCGATATCAAATCTTTGTAGAGGATGAAGATGGCACACCTAAGAATGAAGCAATACCAGCAAGCAAAAAAGAAAAGGGCACACAGCAACAAGTGACAGCAAAAGGTACAGCCAAGAAGCAACGAAGAGTGGTGGTGGTGGGAGACTCACTACTGAGAGGCACAGAAGCAGCCATCTGCAGACCGGACATAACTGCAAGAGAAGTATGCTGCCTTCCAGGTGCGATGATCAAGGATGTGACCGATAGGATACCAAAGCTCTTCAGCTCCAAGGACGTCCACCCATTTCTTCTGATACATGTTGGCACCAATGACACGGCAAGGAAGGACCTACCGACAATCTACAAGGACTTTGAAGAGTTGGGGAAGAAAGTAAAGGAACTGGATGCACAGGTAGTTTTTTCTTCTATCCTTCCAGTAGATGGGCATGGCACCAGGAGATGGAACAGGATCCTTGATGCAAACAACTGGCTAAGACGATGGTGCAGACAACAAGGATTTGGATTCCTGGACCACGGTGTGAATTACTGGTATGATGGACTCCTCGCCAGAGACGGACTACACCTCAACAAACCTGGGAAACACACATTCGCCAGAAGACTCGCTACACTCATCAGGAGGGCGTTAAACTAGAAGAAGAGGGGACGGGAAGAAAAACATTAGACTCGAACCAAGACAACCCAGGAAAACATACTCAGAAGGGAGGTAAGAACATTTCTAAAACAATCCACAGTGAGGAGATTGGAACAAAAAAAATCCTCTAAACTGCATGCTCGCAAACGCCAGAAGCCTGACAAACAAGATGGAAGAACTAGAAGCAGAAATATCTACAGGTAACTTTGACATAGTGGGAATAACCGAGACATGGTTAGATGAAAGCTATGACTGGGCAGTTAACTTACAGGGTTACAGTCTGTTTAGAAAGGATCGTAAAAATCGGAGAGGAGGAGGGGTTTGTCTCTATGTAAAGTCTTGTCTAAAGTCCACTTTAAGGGAGGATATTAGCGAAGGGAATGAGGATGTCGAGTCCATATGGGTTGAAATTCATGGAGGGAAAAATGGTAACAAAATTCTCATTGGGGTCTGTTACAAACCCCCAAATATAACAGAAAGCATGGAAAGTCTACTTCTAAAGCAGATAGATGAAGCTGCAACCCATAATGAGGTCCTGGTTATGGGGGACTTTAACTACCCGGATATTAACTGGGAAACAGAAACCTGTGAAACCCATAAAGGCAACAGGTTTCTGCTAATAACCAAGAAAAATTATCTTTCACAATTGGTGCAGAATCCAACCAGAGGAGCAGCACTTTTAGACCTAATACTATCTAATAGACCTGACAGAATAACAAATCTGCAGGTGGTTGGGCATTTAGGAAATAGCGACCACAATATTGTGCAGTTTCACCTGTCTTTCACTAGGGGGACTTGTCAGGGAGTCACAAAAACATTGAACTTTAGGAAGGCAAAGTTTGAACAGCTTAGAGATGCCCTTAATCTGGTAGACTGGGACAATATCCTCAGAAATGAGAATACAGATAATAAATGGGAAATGTTTAAGAACATCCTAAATAGGCAGTGTAAGCGGTTTATACCTTGTGGGAATAAAAGGACTAGAAATAGGAAAAACCCAATGTGGCTAAACGAAGAAGTAAGACAGTCAATTAACAGTAAAAAGAAAGCATTTGCACTACTAAAGCAGGATGGCACCATTGAAGCTCTAAAAAACTATAGGGAGAAAAATACTTTATCTAAAAAACTAATTAAAGCTGCCAAAAAGGAAACAGAGAAGCACATTGCTAAGGAGAGTAAAACTAATCCCAAACTGTTCTTCAACTATTTCAATAGTAAAAGAATAAAAACTGAAAATGTAGGCCCGTTAAAAAATAGTGAGGAAAGAATGGTTGTAGATGACGAGGAAAAAGCTAACATATTAAACACCTTCTTCTCCACGGTATTCACGGTGGAAAATGAAATGCTAGGTGAAATCCCAAGAAACAATGAAAACCCTATATTAAGGGTCACCAATCTAACCCAAGAAGAGGTGCGAAACCGGCTAAATAAGATTAAAATAGATAAATCTCCGGGTCCGGATGGCATACACCCACGAGTACTAAGAGAACTAAGTAATGTAATAGATAAACCATTATTTCTTATTTTTAGGGACTCTATAGCGACAGGGTCTGTTCCGCAGGACTGGCGCATAGCAAATGTGGTGCCAATATTCAAAAAGGGCTCTAAAAGTGAACCTGGAAATTATAGGCCAGTAAGTCTAACCTCTATTGTTGGTAAAATATTTGAAGGGTTTCTGAGGGATGTTATTCTGGATTATCTCAATGAGAATAACTGTTTAACTCCATATCAGCATGGGTTTATGAGAAATCGCTCCTGTCAAACCAATCTAATCAGTTTTTATGAAGAGGTAAGCTATAGACTGGACCACGGTGAGTCATTGGACGTGGTATATCTCGATTTTTCCAAAGCGTTTGATACCGTGCCGCACAAGAGGTTGGTACCCAAAATGAGAATGCTTGGTCTGGCGGAAAATGTGTGTAAATGGGTTAGTAACTGGCTTAGTGATAGAAAGCAGAGGGTGGTTATAAATGGTATAGTCTCTAACTGGGTCGCTGTGACCAGTGGGGTACCGCAGGGGTCAGTATTGGGACCTGTTCTCTTCAACATATTCATTAATGATCTGGTAGAAGGTTTACACAGTAAAATATCGATATTTGCAGATGATACAAAACTATGTAAAGCAGTTAATACAAGAGAAGATAGTATTCTGCTACAGATGGATCTGGATAAGTTGGAAACTTGGGCTGAAAGGTGGCAGATGAGGTTTAACAATGATAAATGTAAGGTTATACACATGGGAAGAGGGAATCAATATCACCATTACACACTGAACGGGAAACCACTGGGTAAATCTGACAGGGAGAAGGACTTGGGGATCCTAGTTAATGATAAACTTACCTGGAGCAGCCAGTGCCAGGCAGCAGCTGCCAAGGCAAACAGGATCATGGGGTGCATTAAAAGAGGTCTGGATACACATGATGAGAGCATTATACTGCCTCTGTACAAATCCCTAGTTAGACCGCACATGGAGTACTGTGTCCAGTTTTGGGCACCGGTGCTCAGGAAGGATATAATGGAACTAGAGAGAGTACAAAGGAGGGCAACAAAATTAATAAAGGGGATGGGAGAACTACAATACCCAGATAGATTAGCGAAATTAGGATTATTTAGTCTAGAAAAAAGACGACTGAGGGGCGATCTAATAACCATGTATAAGTATATAAGGGGACAATACAAATATCTCGCTGAGGATCTGTTTATACCAAGGAAGGTGACGGGCACAAGGGGGCATTCTTTGCGTCTGGAGGAGAGAAGGTTTTTCCACCAACATAGAAGATGATTCTTTACTGTTAGGGCAGTGAGATTCTGGAATTGCTTGCCTGAGGAGGTGGTGATGGCGAACTCAGTCGAGGGGTTCAAGAGAGGCCTGGATGTCTTCCTGGAGCAGAACAATATTGTATCATACAATTATTAGGTTCTGTAGAAGGACGTAGATCTGGGGATTTATTATGATGGAATATAGGCTGAACTGGATGGACAAATGTCTTTTTTCGGCCTTACTAACTATGTTACTATGTTACTATGATCTTACTCTGGGCATGCTCAGAATGAGAAAAGCAGGACTTAGTCCCAGAAGCGTCTGCTCGCCGCTGCCCAGCACTGACTTCAATGGTAGAAGCAGGAAAAGCAGCAGTAACTCTTTGTACAGAGTCAGACTGAGTGAGACGCTGGGACTGACGTCTCTGCTGAGCAGGCTCCACTGTGGCAGGAGAAGAATGGGAGACCACAGTGGAGATGGCCTGAGATTCCCCCTGTGCAGAGGCGGGAACTCGACCCCTACCACCTACTTCTCATTTCTCATATCATCCATGTCTCACAACACTAATCAGCTATTAAATACTTTCAATTCTTTCCTGCTCCCCCTCTGTATCCACTTATCTAAGTGGAATACTATGCTTCATTCTTTAAGCAGAATATTGACAACATAAGGCAATCTTTTTGCCTAAAGTCTCCACAGCCCCTCTTCATAACTACTCAACTCTCCTCCTCCAAAACCAACTTCACCATCATGTAAGGTCAACTGTCCTCTTTACTCTCCAAAACATGTCTCACCACTTGTGAACTTGACCCAATCCCGTCCCACCTCATTCTAAACATTACAACAGTCTTCATTAGTGATGAGCAAGCACTAAAATGCTTGGGTGCTTGTTGCTCGGGTTAAGCAAATTGGAATACTTGGGTACTCGACACGAGCAACGAGCCCAATGTAAGACTATGGGAAACCTGAGTATTTTAACCGCGATCCCCCCGGGGGTCCTTTTAAGGTCTAAAAACGTCTAAAAATTATGGATGCACTGCTCAAATGACACAGGAACTTCATGGGGATCACCTCTGGAAGCATTCCTGACTCCAAGGTCCCAGCTGTAAGTAATGCTGTCAGAGTTTCACGCCATTTTTACAGGTGCACCAAAAAACATGCAAAAACTAAACCAAAATGGATTTTGCTGGGAAATATGTTAAGGTACATCCTTTCCACGGTAATGACTTGTATATAAGGCAAAATAATTAATCCCAGAACAAAATGTTCCTCAACCACTTTGGCTATGTTCAAACGCAGAGTTTTTGATGTGTTTTTCAACTTTTACATTGCTTTCAACCAATACAAAATGCCCCCCTGCAGAGGATACTAATGCATAAATACCCTATTGGTATATATAGAAACCAGCTGGCTGCGGGCCAAAGGTAAAAGTAAAAGTACAGTGCACGCTCACATTAAGCACCCATTAGCGCCTGGTTTCACAATACAATCCAGCTCCAACTATGATTGCTCTCGCCTACCTTCTTAGGGGTGGAGGATTATCTGCTTTAGCCGCAGGGTAGATGTGGCCGGTGTGCAGGGTTCCCGTGCCGCTCTTGCACAGCGGGTAGGACGGAGGAGATGCTTTAGCTGCAGGGTAGATATGGCCGGCGTGCAGGGTTCCCGTGCCGCTCTTACACAGCGGGTAGGACGGAGGAGATGTGGGCAGTGCAGAGCCAGAGGCGCCCCGGCCGGTAGCGTCCCTGGATGCACGCAAAAAACAGGAAGATGGCCGATACCAATCGGCCGCTTGACCTGGCAGTGACGTCACTAGTGCTACGGGAGCAACGGAGCAGGGACCCTGACGAAGAGGTGCGTCCCACCTCGAAACGCGTTGGTTTATTCTGACCCTCCGTTGCTCCCGTAGCACTAGTGACGTCACTGCCAGGTCGAGCGGCCGATTGGTATCGGCCATCTTCCTGTTTTTTGCGTGCATCCAGGGACGCTACCGGCCGGGGCGCCTCTGGCTCTGCACTGCCCACATCTCCTCCGTCCTACCCGCTGTGTAAGAGCGGCACGGGAACCCTGCATGCCGGCCACATCTACCCTGCAGCTAAAGCATCTCCTCCGTCCTACCCGCTGTGCAAGAGCGGCACGGGAACCCTGCACACCGGCCACATCTACCCTGCAGCTAAAGCAGATTATCCTCCACCCCTAAGAAGGTAGCAGCACAAAATCCGTGGTGATCTAGTGGCGGCTCTATACTCTGTGCCTTCACTCTGCTCTTGGCTCTGAACTCTGTGCCTTCAATCTGCTCTTGGCTTTTTTTTTATTTTGGTACACCTCTCTGCCTGTGGAAGGAGAGATTGAAAGTTCTCCTTGTAGCATGGGTCTAGAAGTGTCACCAACCAGTAACAAGTGTCACCAAAATTTTTTATAATGCGAGGGTCACGAGAAACGCAGCGGAACATAAAGTCAGCCATGTGTGCCAGACAGTTAACAGGCAAGACTTCCATGTACTCACAAACGGGATGACTGACTATTCTGTCCTCCTCCTCCTCATCCTCCTCCTCCCTGTCCTCATGCCATCCCTGCTGAACAGACGGTATGACAGCTGTGCTTGTAATACCATCTATAGCACATGAAAGTAGCTCCTTCCTCCTCCTCCTGCTCATTGTCTACCAATCCACGTTGGGAAGACATGAGGCTAGGCTTAATTTCATCCCCCTGTATAGTTCCTTGCTCCATGTCCTCGTGCTCTGCCTGCAATGTATCCTCTGCAATTTTGAGCTGAGAGGTTTTCAAAATGCTGAGAAGCAGGATGTGACGCTAATTATGGCGTCATCGCCGCTCACCATCTTGGTGCAAGTCCTCAAAGTTTTGGAGGATGGTACATATGTCGGACATCCATATTCACTCCTGAGGTCTGAACTGAATATCGACGGCCTTGTTGATGTTGGTAGTCAACAACTGCCTTCTTCTGCTCACAAATCCTTTCCAACATATGCAGTGTAGAGTTCCAACGCATTGGGACATCACACATCAGGCGGGGAGCCGGATGCTGCAAACACTGCTGAAGCACACCAAGGGCAGCTGAAACTGCAGCTGACTTTCTAACATAGACAGATAAACGGCTTACTTTCACTAGCAGATTCAGCTGTAACAACTCTGCTGGTATCACGGCATGGCCTCTCATCCCTCACACTATCTTACCCACTGCTCAAAGCAATGTTGTGGTTTCTGTTTCTTGCCAGCTCCATATTCTGTGCCTCTGCTCTCTGCATGCTTCCTGGCTGTGTGCATAGGGGGCAGCGCCTGAACTCTCTGGTTCTTATAGGAATCAGGTGCACCTGTCTAATCTGTTCCTGACCAATTACCTTGAGGCCTCCAGTATTTAGTGCAGCTCCACTCAGTGGACTGGGCCTGTGCAATGTGTTTACTCAGTTTGTGCTTTGCTTCTGAGCTGCCAGGCCTTGCTTTATGTCTTGCCTTCTCTGAAGGCTGTTCACCTTGCTTTTCCTTGTATCTTGTTTGTCTGCCGTCCAGGAGGCTGAATATCCTGGTCCCGGTGTCTTTGTTCTTGTACCTTGTCTTATGCCATTACCTTGTCTGAAAATTGTCCTATCTCTGTCTCCTTGTCTGTGGTTTCTTTCCCTGCAGTGCCTCTCTGCTCTGCTTTCAGCTCCGCACTCTGCGACCTTGCTTTGCTCTTGTCTCTGCACTCTGTGCCTTTGCTTTGCATTTGGCTCTTGGCTCTGCACTCTGTGCCTTCACTCTGCTCTAGGCTCTACACTCTGTGCCTTCACTCTGCTCTTGGCTCTTCACTTTGTGATTCTACCCTTGCCTCTCTTGCAGCTTTACCTCTGCTCCGCACTCCTGCGGTTCTGCTCCGTTCTACTCTGCTCCACTCTTTTTGCTGCAGTAATCTCTTGCTGCAGCTCCTCTCTGCATTCCTTGCAGTTCTGCTCTGCTTAGCTTCTGTTGCTGCGCTATCTCTTGCTGCTCTACCACTCCTATCCGCAGCCTTGCGGTTCTCTTCCTGTGTGAACAGGTCCCAACCTGTTCCTTCATACTCTTTTCCTTTTTTGTTTCCGCACCTGCATCTCCTGTGTGAACAGGTCCCTACCTGTTCCTTCATACACACCAACCTGCCCTGTGTCTCTGCCGTACCAGCCAGCCCCGTGTCTCTGCCGTACCTGCCAGCCCTGTGTCTCTGCTGTGCCTGTCAGCCCTGTGTCTCTGCCATGCCTGCCAGCCCTGTCTCTGCCGTGCCTGCCAGCCCTGTGTCTCTGCCGTGCCTGCCAGCCCTGTGTCTCTGCCAGCTATGTCTCAGCCATGCCAGCCTACTCGTCTGAGTTTCATCTGTGCTCATCTGCTAGTCCTGCCTGATGCCCGCACCAATCCTAGTATTCCTGTTCCCGAGTGAGATCAGCAGCCACAGCCAGACACCACCCTGGAATAGCACCTGGCAGCTGCCTGCTGCACAAGCCTGACCTCACCATCAGAGGCTCCAGTGTAGACCAAAGCAGCTGTCATAGTCACGCCCCTTCCAGGGTAGTCTGGTTCATGGCACAGTGGGGCCACAACCCCCCCCGAGCACACGCCCACCAATCAGGGCGTGAGCATTACACCGGCAGCTCCGAGTAGCTTTTCAGAAAATGTTGAACCACGAGGTTAAGCACATGGGCCAGGCAAGATACATGTGTGAGCTCACCTTGCTTCAGAGCCGCCACCAGGTTACGGACATTTTCACACACAACCATGCCTGGCTGTAGTCTCAGCAGTGTCTTCCAAATATCTGACTTCTCTTTCAGCGCTGTCCACAACTCTTCACACCGGGAGAAATAGTGGTGACTGGGGACTGAGTACATTGGGATAGCTGCTGCTATCAGGTTGCAGAAAGCTTCCTTCTCAACGTGCCTAAAAGGCAACATTTCGAGCGCAAGGAGGCAACAAATGTTCAAATTTAGTACCGTGGCCTGTGGGGCATTGGCTGGGTATTTCCACTTGCGTTCCAATGAGTGGGGTATAGCCAACTGAAGGCTGTGCTGTGACAAGTACGTGGACGGGCTTGATGATTGTGCTGCTTGACTGTGGGCAACAACAAGTGCAGGCACAGGGGCATCTTCACATGCATGTGGACTGGGGATTAGCTTCTACTAAAAACTGTGGAAGAAGCAGTGGTGTCACCTGCAGACAGTGTTCCTGGAGCCTGGGGTTTGGCCCACAAAGTCAGATGCTTTGCTGCCATGTGCCTTATCATGCTGGTGGTGACCAGGCTGGTAGTTTTGCTACCCCTGCTGATGCAGGCATGGCAGGTGCTGCAATTGGCCTGTTTGGGATTATCGGAAAAGTCTTTAAAAAATAACCAGACTTGGGAAGATCTAACAGTTGGAATGGCAACTTCCCTCATGTTGGTGTGACGGGGAATGGATGCACACCTTCTGTCTGTGGCCACAACACTGCTTCTTCCTGCCTGTTGGGGTAATATGACGCCTTCCCCATGTGTGCTGCTGTCCTCCCTCTGCATGTCCTCCTGCCAGGTTGGGTCAGTCACTATTTCATCCACCACCTAGTCTTCCACATCCGCACCCTGCTCCTCCTCCTGACTTTCTGGCAATTGTGTCTAATCATTGTCCACCTCTTTTGACACTTTCCCACCATCACCTTCATGTGACATGCCTGTTCAAAGCTTTGCACATCACTACATGCGATCTCATCTGGCTCCACTTCAAGTTGACCATCCGGAATCTTTAAAGAGAAAACTGAACAGCTCTTTGGAGTGTCCAAGTGTGAGATCAGTTGTCTCAGGGCACTCGGCATGGTGGGAGGAAGGAAGATTAGGGTGAGGGATATCCGGTCCAGACCGATGGCTACTCAGAGTTTACTGTGTGGAAGACAAGGTAGTGGTGGTGCCGGCTAAGTGACTGGAAGCATTATCCTCTATCCAACCAACAACCGTTTCACACTGCTCTAGCTTCAATAGTGGTGTGCTGCGGTCCCCTAGAAACTGAGACAGGAAGGTCAAGCGAGAAGGTGTGGGTCTTTGTTGTGGCCCACATTCAGCTTGACCACATCCTCTGCATGCACCATCAGCATCACATCCACTTCCCCATCCCTTGCCCCTTGCCTTGCCCATTTTAAATGAACTACTGAATTATTTCAAAAGCTCAAGACAAATGTATTTATTTGGAGAAAAATTATATGTGATCAGTATGCCTGTGAAGCTACGATTTTTCCACCACAGATACAACAGGCCTCAGCCTGACATAATAGAGTATTTAAAGTATTTTTTTGTTTTTTGTAAATTTTGGAAAAAAAGAGTTGAACAAGGCTAGCAGATAGAACTATGCAACTTTTGCCTGCGAACCTACGATTTTTCCACCACAGATACACCAGGCCTCAGCTTGACATAACAGACTGTATAAAGTATTTTTTTTTGTTTTTTGTGAATTTTGGAAAAAATGGAGAACAAGGCCAGCAGACATAATTATCCTACGTATGCCTGCTAAGCTACAATTTTTATTTTTCCACCACAGATACACCAGGCTTCAGCCTGACATAACAGACTGTATAATTTTTTTTCTTGGTGATTTTTTGAACAAACAAAATGAGTTGAACAAGGCTAGCAGACAGAACTATACAACTTATGCCTGCGAAGCTACGATTTTTCCACAGAGATACATCAGGCCTCAGCCTGACATAACAGACTGTATACATTTTTATTTTTTTTCGGAGATTTGAAAAAAAAAAGAGTTGAACAAGGCTAACAGACAGAACTATGCAACGTATGCCTGCGAAGCTATAATTTTTCCAACACAGATACACCAGGCCTCAGCCTGATATAACAGACTGTATAAATAATAGTTTTTTTGTCAATTAAAAAAAAAAATAAGTGTAGAACAAAGCTAGCAGACATAACTATGCAACTTATGCCTGAGAAGCTACGATTTTTCCAACACATATACACCAGCTGTCAGCCTGAGATAACAGACTGGTCTAAATGTGGCCTTGATTTTTTGGGGCACAACTAAATTGTGTCAATAAGTTGGCTTTGACACAAAAAAATAAATATTTTTGGCTCACTTACATCTAATGCCTGGGACAAAAAAAAAAATTAGATTTGCACGCTATTCGATTACAATGACCTGGCTGTAGTCTGCTGCGTGACCAAGCAAATAATGTCCAACACATCTCTACTTTCGAAACATCAGATGGGCTCAAACAATTTAAAATCAGACAGCACATTACTTGTGGCACAAGCAATGTCATCTATTACGCCACCTGTGCCTGTCCTCGGATCTATATTGGCCTCACATCCAGAGAGCTCAGAGTGAGGGTACGTGAGCATGTTCAGGACATTCGCGTGGCTGGGGCGGTGGTCGATCCCACTGAGCTGAAGGCAATCCCGCATCATTTCAGGACTTTTCACAATTGTGATGAGGGATCTCTTCGGGTCAGAGGGATTGAGAGTCTACATCTGGGGGTGAGGGGTGCAAATTATAAGAAACTTCTGGCCCAACGAGAGGCAAACTGGATAGTGCGCCTTAATACTATGGTACCAAATGGGCGCAATGAGGCATTGAGCATTTTGACGTTTCCATGACTCATAGACCATGCTCTGGGGCTCATAAAATCGTGTCCCCCCCTTTTTGCGATCAGGGTGCACCCCCTTGATCACAGAATTGGATCCTAATCTTGTTCTTAACATTTTAACTTTTAATTTTTTCTATTATTTTCTCAGTTTTTAGGAATTTGTGCATGGACCGGAATATTCCATATGTATCTCCAAGTGCCTTCAGCTATACCCTAAGTCTTTCCCATCTGAGCCCGATACATCGGCAATTTTGCCTTCAACATTCAAGATGTTTGCATCATCAGTATGAGGACTTCCTTCCATGAAGATTTTGTATAGACCAAGAATGATTTGGGACTTTTAATATCTATTATTTACTGTGATGCATGCAAACATGAGGCTAAACTTCACAGGGATATGTATAAGTCAGGCTTACTCGGCTGTGCGCGTGTGCGCTGTTGTTGCGGCGGCTCCTCCTCCTGCTGCGGCGTCTCTATGGCCCTCTGCATGTGCGTGGTGAATTCACATTCCCGCGCATGCGCGGTTGTGCTTGATGCCGGCGGCCGGTGCAGGACCTGCGGCTCACAGTGCGTACGCGCCGTATAGGCTGGAGTGATTGGCCGGATCACAACATGTGACCGGCTCCATAATGACCACTAATGGGATATAAAGGTCCTTGCTGGGCTAAAGAGTTATCCCCTTGATAAAAATGAATACCAACAGTCGAAATGTACGTTGGGGCGCTCTTGGATGCAATTTGGTGCCACCTCCCCATTGATCTTATACTGGTAAGCGCTGCTCTTGATATGCCTTTGTAGGTATAGACCACTTGGTCATGATAAGTATATACTCTATCTAGAGCATGCCTTTATATACCTCAGATGTTCTGTGTACCACTGGGGGGTAGGTGGCGCTGGTGATCCTGCACATCATCCTTTTCTATTTTATCTTTTGTATTATATTTATGTCACTTGATTTGTTTATAATAAAGTATCTTTTTTAACCCTAAACACTTAATTCTTCTCCAATTTTTCTATGTTTATGTATGGAGTGGGGTAATATTTTTCCTCGTTTGGAGGCTTGGTTTTGCGTAATTTCACGCATGGTATAGTTACAATGTGGTTGTCTGGTATTCTGATTGTACCAAGCAAATAATTGTAGAAACAAGAGGGCTATGGATTGCTTTAAAATAAAAGGAGCAGGTATAAGGTGAAGAAAAAAAAATTGCCACAGATAACTTCAGCTAGGTATATATTAAATAAGCAGCAGCAGCTAGCAATGGAGCTTTTGGAGGTGTGCAGTGAGAGCTATCGACGCACATACAGTGCCTGCAGGCCTTGCACTGATGTGGATATGCCGTGCCCTGCCTACCTAGCGCTACAATCTCTGAACCCCCAAATTAGCCTTAAAAAGGACTGTTGGTTTCCCAGGAGTTGTGGACTGAACAGTTGCAGACCTACACTAACTCTTAAAAGCACGATTCTGACCCTATCTCAGCAGCAGCTCTCCCTACACTTGCTAAGTCTGGAGCTTAATGCGGCGAGCAGGGCGGCGCCAGGTCTCTTATAGACCGGATGACACTGTGCGGTCAGCTAATGACTGCAATATCACAACAAAGATGGCTGCAGTATTACAGTGCATGGCTGACAATCCCTGCACTGTTATTGGCGTTCTAAAGAGCGCCAGAATTGCAGGGTGGAGACCCGAGCTCCCGCTGAATAATCCCGAAATACTCGGTGTTCGCCGAGTACACCGAGTATAGTGATACTCAGGCGAGTACCGAGTAGTGGCGAGCACGTTCGCTCATCACTAGTCTTCATCCCGAAACTAACCCACCAATTCAACCTGTAACTAACAACTGTTGTCTTCCCCTCTTGCTTCAGACATACCTCCATCACACCCATCCTCATAAAGTCTTCCCTTGATCCATCCTTTGTGTACAGCTATCGCCCTTTATCAGTTCTCTCCTATGCTTCAAAATCAGTGGAGCAACAAGTCCATTACAATACAAGATGCCGACTGCTACGGCTGGCGAGAGGACTCTGCCCATGAGGAATAACAGTCTACAAAGGATTTGTGAGAATACACTAGGTGAAAATAGAGCTGCTTTCGCAGCGGTATGGTGGAGCGATGGTTAGTGTAGATCAGTGGTCCCCAACTCCAGGCCTCGAGGGCCGCCAACAGTGCAGGTTTTCAGGATTTCCTTAGTATTGCACAGGGGTTGGAATCATCACCTGTGCAGATGATCACATTACCAACGATGCAATACTAAAGATATCCTGAAAACCTGCACTGTTGACGGCCCACGAGGCCTGGAGTTGGGGACCCCTGGTGTAGATTGTAGGCTTTTTTTGAAGAGGTCTTTCTTCAAGCTTATGTTGACGGTACCCATGGTGGGCAAGAGTATGATATGTTGATGGACACAGTTCCACTGCGGAGGAGATCGACGTGAGAAATCTATTGTGCGATTGTGGGAAGAGGAGATAAAAGAGGAATAGAGAAGAAGATCTTGTGATGAACAGAGGTTGCATGCAGGTAATTTTAACCTATTATTGTACTTGTTTTTATTATGTATACCCTTTTCACATAAATGGCTCTATAACAATAAATAAAAATAATACCGCTGTGCGGCTCCCAACGAAATGGAGTCGAGTAGACCATACAGTAAATGAAGTTTTCAAAGAACTGCACAATTATAATATTTCGACTCTGTGAAATTGATGACACTTTAGTGGCGTGTGTTGATAATTTTGGGAAATGTTTGCACCAGGCAGCAGCTGCCAAGGCAAACAGGATCATGGGGTGAATTAAAAGAGGTCTGGATACACATGATGAGAGCATTATACTGCCTCTGTACAAATCCCTAGTTAGACCGCACATGGAGTACTGTGTCCAGTTTTGGGCACCGGTGCTCATGAAGGATATAATGGAACTAGAGAGAGTACAAAGGAGGGCAACAAAATTAATAAAGGGGATGGGAGAACTACAATACCCAGATAGATTAGCGAAATTAGGATTATTTAGTCTAGAAAAAAGACGACTGAGGGGCGATCTAATAACCATGTATAAGTACATAAGGGGACAATACAAATATCTCGCTGAGGATCTGTTTATACCAAGGAAGGTGACGGGCACAAGGGGGCATTCTTTGCGTCTGGAGGAGAGAAGGTTTTTCCACCAACATAGAAGAGGATTCTTTACTGTTAGGGCAGTGAGAATCTGGAATTGCTTGCCTGAGGAGGTGGTGATGGCGAACTCAGTCGAGGGGTTCAAGAGAGGCCTGGATGTCTTCCTGGAGCAGAACAATATTGTATCATACAATTATTAGGTTCTGTAGAAGGACGTAGATCTGGGGATTTATTATGATGGAATATAGGCTGAACTGGATGGACAAATGTCTTTTTTCGGCCTTACTAACTATGTTACTATGTTACTCCAAGTTGGGCCTTGGAGTACAGGCCCGACTTGATCAGAAGGTCTGCAATCACTTTCAGTCAACTAGCTGTGTTACTATCCTTAAACATTTATCATTTGTGGTATACTAAGCTGATATTTGTGCCACCTTAGTGTGACTGATCAAAAATCACATTTTATGATGTTGCTTGAGGTATCAGGGCTCCCAGCACAGCAGGCTTACACCGGACTCTCACCCACTTTGTCTTAATTGAAACTTCAATTCCAAGCAGTACATGTTGAGCCAGACCCTGATACCTCATGCATGGCACATGGCTGACTGCTTGAGTGCCATTATAACAGGTTCTACTGCGGGTCAATTGATCAGTCAACTACCTGTGTTGCTATTCTTCCATTTTTCTATCAATAGTAGTCCATGAAACTGATGTTTGTGCCATCTAAATGTGGATGGAATAAATTAAATGGTTGTATTGCATGAGGTGTGGGATCTCCCAGCTAAGAATGCTTACATCACTCCCTTAACCACCAGTTCCTCTTTGAAACTTCAATTCCAAGCTGTAAATGCTGGGTCAGGCCCTGATACCTCATGTATGGCCCATGGCTGACTGCTGCTGTGCCATTTGCAAATTTCTACTGTGGGTCAATTGATGCCATTTTTTATGGTGTCTGCCCCTAATTTTAGCTATTTGGGAAGCTTTTTGTCACCCATTAAGGTGTTGTCTATGCAATTGGTTTTGCCTACCATTGAATCCAATGGGGTTCGGGTACGTTTCAGCCAACTATTCAGCGAACTGTTTGGCGATCGGAACTCCATTTGGCAAATCCGAATCTAACCGAAGCTTAAAGGGTTCGGTCATCTCTACTTAGCATTGCATTGATGATGTAATTTTCAAAACATCAGAAATTGCTACAAGTTCCCTGTATAGTATATAGAGAACCTATGGTTATTTTTGATGCCTTCATAAATACATCACCTTTACAATGCTAAGGAAATCCTGAAAACATAACTAGCTTTGGGGAAATCTTGGTCTAAATGAGTTTGATATTTTAATGCGAAAACTTCTTGGCCCATTTTATATATCAGGGCCAGAAGACCGCTGAGCATAACAAATGTATGTGCTGTATGGATAACATAACTGCTTCAAAGAGAAATGTATGCACAAGAGTTGTTACTGTGATTGATTAGTGTCATGTTTCTAGAACAATCACGTGATTCCTCACTTTTTGATAGAAGAAATTTGGTGTTTTTGTTTAATTGAGCAAACTTATCCATCTCTAGATACCAAGTCTGTGGAGAGCAGGTCAAATGGGCAATGAACATGTTCATAGGCAATTTCTTGCTAGCACTCCGAGTGGTCAGATTTGGTATTGCGAGAGAACCTTTTTTTTTTTAAAGAAGAAAATTGAAAAGTTAAAATGATAATTAGATTTATGCAAGTCCAGAGAATCAAAGTGAAATCTCATGCATACAATTTATGTCATGTAATATGTATTTAAATATGAAGTCTTCCACATATTTCTGTGCAACAGACCTTCCTTGAAGTCAATATATATGAGAACCTGGAAAGATCATTTTTCTTCTCAATGTCAGAATGTTGTATGTTTTATCTTATCCTTTCCATTATACTGTCATTGGTTTTTATTGGCCATGTCCGTCTTGTTCTGCTTTGCTATATGTGGGTGTACTCATTGATGTTAGAAAATGCAAAGATTACATTTATTACAATTTTCTCTGAATTTCATACGTTAATGATTGGAACAGCATATCGACCACTTTTAATAGACTTGTATTACAGTCAGTAGCGTAGCTACTGGGGGGGGCAGAGGGGGCCTTCGCCCCGGGCCCTGTCACATGAAGGGGCCCACTGGGAGCTGAGACACAACACAGCAGAGGTGGAGAGCAGTAAAATGTCTGCTCTCCGGAAGGAGATTCTGCACGCTGGTCGGACACTGGCCAGAGGCAAATCTTCCTCCTGCACTGTATTGTGCTGACCGACCTCAGGAGCTTCTCCCAGGCCGCAGGTTTCTTCCCTCTGTGCGCATGCTGGGACTGGCACAGGGCAGCACGCTGGGTCCTAGTGCCCGCCTGCATTTCACTCGCTCAGATACTTCCTGGTCCTGCTGCAAACGTCATTGGTAAGTGGGGATACAATAATGATTATTGAAAGGCATGTCATAGTCACTGGGGGGTAAATGTGAGAGGATAGGGTATTGTGGAGGAGTGGGACAGGGCACTGGGTGGTGAATGGGAAAGGATGGGGGTGTTGTGAGGGCTTAGGTGGGGGGAGGGTCGACAGGGCACTGGGGGGGCTGAATGTGAGAAGATAAGGATATTGTGAGGGCTGAGGAGGGTGAGGGGCGACGGCACTGGGGGCTGATTATTATATGGTTTTGTTATGAGATTATATGCCCTCCATCACATGTAATAGTTGTTCTCTGGGATGGGGAGGTAGGGGGCTTACTATACTAACCAGCTGGGGAAGCCATGAGCTGCATCACATTTAAAGCATCACTCCAGCATTTTTTGTTATTTCACCGCTGGAGTGGCACTTTAAGGCTACGTGCACCAATAGGAAAAGTGGTGCAGAATTCTCTGCATAAAATCTGCAACTCCTGGCAGAATCCGCAGACGCGAATTTGCCGCGGTTTTTATGTGGATTTGCATCGGAATTGATGCGGATTTTGTGCGGTTTTTGCCACTGTGGATTTCTACTATAGAGGTATGCAGAAACGCTGCAGATCTGCACAAAAGAAGCGACATGCACTTCTTTTAAATCCGCAGAAATTCCGCACTGATTTTTCTGCACCATCTGCACAACTTTTTTTTTTTACATTGATTTACATGGTACTGTAAATCACAGTGCGGATCTGCAGTGTTTCTGCGTGGAAAAATCCTCTGCGGATTCGCAGCAAATCTGCATCGTGTGCACATAGCCTAAGGGTATGTGCACACGTAGCAGATTTAGCTGCGGATCTGCAACGGATTTGATGCTGCAGATTTGCAGCAGTTTTCCATGCGGTGTACAGTACCATGTAAACCTATGGAAAACAAAATCCGCAGTGCACATGCTGCAGAAAATACCGCCCGGAAACGCTGCATTGTGTTTTCCGCAGCATGACAATTCTTTGCGGATTAAGCAGCGTTTTACACCTGCTCCAGAATAGGAATCCGCAGGTGTAAAACCGCAGGCGTAATCCACACAAAAACCACTGGAAATCCGGTAAAAGCAGTGTTTTACATGCAGATTTTTCAAAATCTGTGTGGAAAAGTCCACACACAAATCCGCAACGTGCGCACATAGCCTCAATCCAAGACCAACTGTCTGATACTCACCTTCCGGTGTTTTCATCTGTTTTCGCCACCGCACCGCCTGGGTCCATCTCTTGCAGTTTGTGACCTGTCCGCTGCTCCAGTGTTTCATGGAGCGGTACGGAGGTCACTAATCACTGTCTGTCTATAAGAGCCTCGTTCTGGCCTCTTCCTGGACCTCAGACTTACATTGAGCGCTTGTGATGCAGCTTCTAACTTCTGGCCAATCAGAAGCTGTGCTCACAAGATGGAGCCGCGGGACTGGAGCAGTGCCAAAAAGCGGTGAATACGGCGGAGGATGAGTATATCACCGAGGCAAGGGACTTGTGCTTAAAGCACCAATCCAGCAGTGGAAAAAAAAACCCTGCTAGAGTGGTGCTTTAATAATGTAATAATTAGACTGCCAAATCATGACACGGAGCGCCTGCTGCATGAGCCCCCAATATCACTGGCGTCATCAGGCTGTCATGCGACCACATGTTTACTATGTGCTCGTGTCAACTAGAAAAGTTTGGTTTCTTTCAATAGAAGAGAATTGAGAGAAGCCGAAAGAGTCGACTCGTCACTTGACCGCCCGCTGACATCAGCGATGCTCGGGCCATTGTTACTGTACATGGGGGGACTCAAGGGACATTATTAAATGTCAAGTGGGCACTTAAGAAGCATTATTATTTATAGGGGCATCAGTGTGCATCTACTGGGTGGTAGAGGCTGCTGAGCCGGCTGTCAGTCGCAGTAAGGCTATGTGCACATGTTGTGGATTTGGCTGCGGATCTGCAGCAGTTTTCCATGCGTTATACAGTAGCATGTTAGCCTATGGAAAACAAAATCCACAGTGCCCATGGTGCGGAAAATTCTGCGTGGAAACACAGCGGTTTATTTTCCGCAGCATGTCAATTCTTAGTGCGGATTCCACAGCATTTTACACCTGTTCCTTAATAGGAATCCGCAGGTGTAAATACACAGGTGAAATCCGCACAAAAACAGCACAAAATCCGCAGGACGTTTTACCTGCAGATTTTGCAGAATCCGCACTGAAAAATTCACAATGGAATCCGCAATGTGTGCACATACCCTAAGAGGCACAGTTACAGCTGCTGCTCTCTATACACAGAGCGGTGACTGAAACCGTGCCTGTGCCGCTCCCGAGGTTGCAGTGAGGAATAACGTTAATTTCCTCCTGGCAGTGGGACTTTCAGTGCAGGCGACACACGGCGTCAGAGCGCTACTAACTATTAGGCTGCGGTCACACTATCAGTATTTGGTCAGTATTTTACATCAGTATTTGTAAGCCAAAACCAGCAGTGGAACAATTAGAGGAAAAGTATAATAAAAACGCGTTACCACTTCTGCATTTATCACCACTCCTGGTTTTGGCTACAAATACTGATGTAAAATACTGACCAAATACTGCAAGTGTGACGGCAGCCTTATACTGTGTTTTGGGGGACCAATGGGACATCATTCTATGTATAGGGGAGCTCTAATGGACATCATACTGTATGTACGGGAGCTGTAGGTTCATCATTCTGTGTATAGGGGAGTTGTGAGCACACCACACTGTGTATAGGGAGCAGTGGTGACATCATACTGTGTATATGGGAGCAGTGGGATCATCATATTGTGTATAGGGGAGCTCTGGGGGCATAATACTGTGTATAGGAAAGCTGTGGGCCCACCATACTGTGTATAGTCAAGCTGTACATGTATTATTGTTATAGGGGCACTCAGAGTACTGAGACCATCAAAATTGTGGTATTATTACTTTTTAGGGACAAAATGTGGAGGGCACTAGCACAGGGCATTAATGTTTTCTAGGGGTGAATTTTATTATCTAGAGAGCACAAAGGAGTCATTATTACAATGTAAGGGGCTCAGTGGTGGCATTACTATGTGGCGCGGCACCATTATTGTACCACACAGCACGTGCTGTATGACACATACGGCAGCAGCGGCTCAGTATTGGGGTATCAGCAGGATGAGGAGTTTGTGCAGGTTGGGGATAGATGGGGACGGGGCTGGAAATGTGAGATGTCTGATGTGTCGTCATAATTTCTGCAGACGAGTCCTGGGTGGAGAAGTTGTCATGTCGGTCTGGGCCAGATGGAAAAGACGAGAAAAGTGAACCATTCCATCGGAAAGAATGTCAGTGGTAAGACATTATCTGTAACTGTGCAGTGATCTCTTATATAGTCTGCAGGACTGGTATCTACCAATATATGGTCTCCATATAGGAATACCAGTGTTCGGTTTTGTATATAGATGTATTTTCTGTCACAGTGCGGTCATCTGCTGATGTTCCTGGTTAGGGGCCCACTCAGATTTTTCGCCCCCCCTAAGCTGAAACCCTAGCTACGCCTCTGATTACAGTTAAAGCTTTTTGTTGCAACAGCGAATTGCCAACAGGGCTCATCATTCCTAGTGCTAACATACATATTCCTAAGACCATTGTAAAGCTTTTCATAGAAGTTTTTTATACAGCTCTGACAAAAATTAAGAGACCACTGCAAAATGTTCAGTTTGTCTGATTTTTCTCTTTATAGGCATATTTTTGAGAAAAATGTAAATTGTTAATTCTATAAACTTCTGACAACATGTCTCCGAATTTCCAAGCAATAAATTTTGTTTTGTTTTTCTGAAAAGAAGAAATGGTCAAAAAAAAAAATAAAATAAAGTTCTTTCAAGACCTCAAATAATGAAAAGAAAACAAGTTCATAATCATTTAGAAACAACAATACTAATGTTTTAACTCAGGAAGAGTTCAGAAATCAATATTTTGTGGAATAACCATGATTTTTAATCGCAGCTTTTATTCGTGCTTTCCACCTGTCTTTCACCCTGCTTCTGGTGCAAAAATGTAAGTAGTCCTTCTTTGTTTGATGGCTTGTGACTATCCATCATCCTCTTGATTACATTCCAGAGGTTTCCATTGGCATTCAGGTCTGGAGATTGGGCCGCCCATGAACGGGTTTTAATGTTGTGGTCTCTTCATTTTTGCCAGAGCTGTATATGCTATATATTAAATTAAATTCCATAAATATAATAACTTTACTTTCACATACTGATATGAAATGTCTATAAGAATATATTAATGATAAAATTAATTATGTGACAAATATATTTGTAGGGAGCGCCAAGCTGTCACAGTAAGAATTATTGGTCATACACTGGTTTCTGGATAATAAATATGCAATAAAACCTCTTCAGATAGGAAGAGAACATGGACTCTAGTGCCACTTACTAGAATTATAAATCCTAAAAGTCAATATTCACCCTTTAAAGAGCATGGCCACACAACTTGGAATATATAGCCAAACTAGAACCATTTCCAGATAGACATGTTCCAGGGGTCTTGCCCCTCATCAGCGCAAGACAGGAGAAGTGGTTGGGTGAGTGAGAGGCCATTTACAGAGCTTCTAAATGATAAAGTTTCTTGTGAAGAATGCTAACTTGGCATAGGGATACAGTATGTGGGAATTCAATGGCAAATAATTATCCCGACACCAACTTGGCACTCTTCACAAGGAGAAACTTTAGTTCTTAGAAACTCTGTCTCTGTCGAAAGCCCCTCCGCAGGTCCGTCTGTACTACTGCTTGCACTGATGAAGGGCGACAGCCCCAAAACATGTGTCTGCATGTGGAGGTTCCAGTTTGGCTGCATATCCTAGTGTAAGTCAGGTGGCTAGACTCTTTAATGGGTCGTTATTGACTTTCCGGATAGCTACTTCAAATAGGAGCACTAGAGGCCCCGTGAAAAGGCTATTTACGATATAGTTATATTAAGATATATTGGTGTTCCCTTTTCAGGAGTTGGAGACAGCCTCTCAAGCCTCCCAGTATGTGGTTCTTTGGTTGTTAGCTTCTGATTTTATTATACTAGAACCAAGAAAGTTATCCTATTAATCACACTTGACATAAGGGCCAGATCTACATTTCCGGATGTTGACATACAGTAAGACCAAAGCTGCATTTACACTGAAAGATTATTGCAAATGAGTGTTCTTAGAAACAAAACACTACTTCAGAAGAAATTATCCTTTGTATAACTCAACAGACCATCGTTCTTGTTAGTACATCAACCAGAGCACACAGGACACTTCCAAGAACAATGGCAGCCTATGCGCAATGAGTAATCTATTACAGATCGCTCAGCATGCATCGTTTACTGATGCTTGATTGTGTAAAAAGGCTATTAAACAATTTCTGATCATTGGTAAAGGTTTATCTCTCAACAGTAGGAGTTATGTGACTTAATGTGAAAATTATTGCTAATTCTTATTATGGCTAAAAATGAACTATGATTAGAAAAGTAAAACTGGACCAATCATATCATCCAATAGGGCCCATGTAATTATAACTTGCAAAATTAATATAATCATTCTGTGTCCAAATAGAATCACCATCAAATGCTCACATAAGGTCCACATAGATCACCATACAGTATCATGTTATCAGTAGCACATCTGCAGTTTACACCGGTGATGTGCTGCTGAGAACAATGATTTTTGTTCTGGCATAAACAATTCAATCACTTGATGAATAGGCAGCATTTTGCTTGTTTAGTATAATACACCCCATAGTCTCCCATATATAATAATGTGCACCACAGTCCTCCATATTGTAAACTGCACACCCCATAGTCTTCCATATAATTTAATATGCCCCATAGTCCTCCGTATAGTATAATACACTCCTTAGTCCTCCATATAGTATAATACACTTCTCATAATTCTCCATATATTAAAATTCACTGCTCAGTCCTCCACATAGTATAATACACTACTCATAGTGCTCCATATAGAATAATGCACCGCCATAGTCATTCATGTAGTACAATTCAGTACCCATAGTTTTTCATATAGTATATGTATTCCCCATAGTCCTCGATACAGTATAATGCAGCCCACATAAAGTATAATGCAGCCACCCTATAGAGCATAACGCATCCACCCCACAGAGTATAATGCAAACACAACAGAGAAAAATGTAACCCCCATAGAATATAATGCAGCCCCCCTCATATAGTATAATGTAGCCCTCTCATAGAGAATGATGCAATCACACCTCATAGAATATAAATATAATGCAGCCCCCATAGAATATAATGTGGCCAAGAATAGAATATAATACAGCCTGTTGTGAATTCTGTTGTCGGGCTCCCTCCTGTGGTCATGAATGGTACTTCGGCTGGTTCTGTCCATGGTCTTCCTCTGGTGGGTGTTTCTGAGTTTCCTTCCACAGGTGACGAGGTTAATTCGTTTGCAGGCTGCTCTATTTAACTCCACTTAGATCTTTGCTCCATGCCACCTCTAAATGTTCCAGTATTGGTCTAGTTCACTCCTGGATCGTTCTTGTGACCTGTCTTCCCAACAGAAGCTAAGTTCCAGCTAGTATTTCTTTGGTTTGCTATTTTTCTGTCCAGCATGCTATTTTTATTGTTGTCTTGCTTGCTGGAAGCTCTGGGACGCAGAGGGAGCGCCTCCGCACCGTGAGTCGGTGCGGAGGGTCTTTTTGCACCCTCTGCGTGGTCGTTTTGTAGGTTTTTGTGCTGACCGCAAAGTAACCTTTCCTATCCTCGGTCTGCTCAGTAAGTCGGGCCTCACCTTGCTAAATCTATTTCATCTCTGTGTTTGTATTTTCATCTTTACTCACAGTCATTATATGTGGGGGGCTGCCTTTTCCTTTGGGGAATTTCTCTGAGGCAAGGTAGGCTTTATTTTTCTTTCTTCAGGGCTAGCTAGTTCCTTAGGCTGTGCCGAGTTGCATAGGGAGCGTTAGGCGCAATCCACGGCTATTTCTAGTGTGTTTGATAGGATTAGGGATTGCGGTCAGCAGAGTTCCCACGTCACAGAGCTCGTCCTTTATTATCAGTAACTATCAGGTCATTCCGTGTGCTCTTAACCACCAGGTCCATTATTGTCCTGACCACCAGGTCATAACAACAGCCCACCTCCCCATAGAATATAATGTAGCCCCATCAAAGAGTATTATGCCATCCTCCCTCATAAAATCTAATAAAGCCAACATAGAATATAATGTAGCCCCCACAGAATATAATACAGCCCACCTCTCCATAGGATATAATGTAGCCACCCATAATATATAACACAGCCTCCCCCATAGAATATAATGAACCCTATATAGTATATCACACAGCCTCTCCCATAGAATATAATGTGTAATGTCCCCCCAATAGTATATAGCACAGCCACATAATATATAACACAAACTCCCCCATAAAATATAATATACCCCCCATAGTATATAACACAGCCTCTCCCATAGAACATAATATGCCCCCAATAGAATATAACACAGCCACATAGTATATAGCACAGCCTTCCCCTATAGAATATAATATACCCCAATAATATATAAGACAGCCCGCATAGTATATAACACAGCCCGCATAGTATATAGCACAGCCCGCATAGTACATAGCACAGCCCACATAGTATATGGTACAGCCCACATAGTATATAGCACAACCCACATAGTATATAACACAGCTCACATAGTATATAGCACAGCCTGCATAGTATATAGCACAGCTCGCATAGTATATAACACAGTCCGCATAGTATATAGCACAGCCCGCATAGTACATAGCACAGCCCACATAGTATATAGTACAGCCCACATAGTATATAGCACAGCCCACATAGTATATAACACAGCTCACATAATATATAGCACAGCCCGCATAGTATATAGCAAAGCTCGCATTGTATATAACACAGGCCGCATAGTATGTAGCACAGCTCACATATTATATAGCACAGCCCACATCTCCCCATCGAGATTAGCCCCACAGTCCTGTACTCACTGTTATAGTAAAAAAATAAACACACTCCCCGCCTCTCCTCTTGCCCGCGCTGCTCCCTGCTCCTGTCTCAGCGGCTGCACTGCCTGTCACAGAATGAGTGTGTGATGATGTCATCGCGCACTTGCAGTGTCAGAGGCATAGCGGGGAAAGATGGGAGAGGGGGCGTCAGCTGACACTCTCTCCTCCATCATTGCTTTGAACTGTACCGGCAGATGCCGGTACAGTTCAACATGGTGGTGGCGGGGAAGTCGGTGCTGGCGGCAGGTGAGCCCCCCTGCCTCACAGGGGCCCCATAGCAACCATACAACCATCCTGTGCACACTGTACATTACACATTGCCAAAATCATACCATTATACAGGGATCAAATAAAATCATCATTCAATGAACAAAAGATATTTTTATACATTACCAAAATAATACCATCACACAATACTCATATAATAGTATCATTTAGTGCCCAGATAATATCATCATACATTGCCAAAGTCCATTACAGTGTACAAATAATATACTCATTTAGTGCACAAATAATGACATTATACAGTGTCTAAATTTTATCATATTGTTATTAGACAGTGCCCAAATAATATCACCTAAATATTACCATAATGTATATCCAAAAACTATATTCATACCTTATGAAAATAACACTATCACACGGTGCCAAAATAATAGCATTTACAGTGCTGACATACAATCACTAGATATTGCCTAAACAATACCACAGTACAGGATACAAGTAATATAATAATGCAGTTTAATCTTTGCGAAGGACGTATGAATCAAGCTGCATGCAAGGTTATCCTAGAAAAACAGTTGATTCCTTCTGCTCAGGCAATGTTCCCCAACTCTGAGGACTACCGTATATACTCGAGTATAAGACGACCCGAGTATAAGCCGACCCCCCTAATTTTGCCACAAAAAACTGGGAAAACTTATTGACTCGAGTATAAGCCTAGGGTGGAAATGCAGCATTTACCGGTGAATTTCCAAAATAAAAATAGATCATTATTTCCCCATAGCTGTGCCATATAGTGCTCTGCACCGTTCATATTGCCCCATATCTGTGCCCCATATAGTGCTCTGCACCGTTCATATTGCCCCATATCTGTGCCCTATATGCTCTGCAGCATTCATATTGCCCCATATCTGTGCCCTATATGCTCTGCACCATTCATATTGCCCCATATCTGTGCCCTATATGCTCTGCACCGTTCATATTGCCCCATATCTGTGCCCTATATGCTCTGCACCGTTCATATTGCCCCATATCTGTGCCCCATATAGTGCTCTGCACCGTTCATATTGCCCCATATCTGTGCCCTATATGCTCTGCACCGTTCATATTGCCCCATATCTGTGCCCCATATATGCTCTGCACTGTTCATTTTTGTCCCATAGCTGTGCCCCATATAGTGCTCTGCACCGTTCATACTGCCCCATATAGTGCTCTGCACCATTCATACTGCCCCATATAGTGCTCTGCACCGTTCATACTGCCCCATATAGTGCTCTGCACCGTTCATACTGCCCCATATAGTGCTCTGCACCGTTCATACTGCCCCATATAGTGCTCTGCACCGTTCATACTGCCCCATATAGTGCTCTGCACCGTTCATACTGCCCCATATAGTGCTCTGCACCGTTCATACTGCCCCATATAGTGCTCTGCACCGTTCATACTGCCCCATATAGTGCTCTGCACCGTTCATACTGCCCCATATAGTGCTCTGTACCGTTCATACTGCCCCATATAGTGCTCTGCACCGTTCATACTGCCCCATATAGTGCTCTGCACCGTTCATACTGCCCCATACAGTGCTCTGCACCGTTCATACTGCCCCATACAGTGCTCTGCACCGTTCATACTGCCCCATATAGTGCTCTGCACCGTTCATACTGCCCCATATAGTGCTCTGCACCGTTCATACTGCCCCATACAGTGCTCTGCACCGTTCATACTGCCCCATACAGTGCTCTGCACCGTTCATACTGCCCCATATAGTGCTCTGCACCGTTCATACTGCCCCATACAGTGCTCTGCACCGTTCATACTGCCCCATACAGTGCTCTGCACCGTTCATACTGCCCCATATAGTGCTCTGCACCGTTCATACTGCCCCATACAGTGCTCTGCACCGTTCATACTGCCCCATACAGTGCTCTGCACCGTTCATACTGCCCCATATAGTGCTCTGCACCGTTCATACTGCCCCATACAGTGCTCTGCACCGTTCATACTGCCCCATACAGTGCTCTGCACCGTTCATATTTCCCTATAGATGTTCCACATAAATCTGTGCCGCTGCTGCAATAAAAAAAAAAAAGCCATACTCACCTCTCTTGATTGCAGCTCCCGGCGTCTCGTTCCGGCGTCTCATCCCGGCGTCTCTCTCCGCTCTGACTGATCAGGCAGAGGGCGCCGCGCACACTATATGCGTCAACACGCCCTCTGACCTGCACAGTCAGAGCGGAGATAGACGCCGGGAAGATGGAGCGGCGCCCGGCAGCTGGAACGGGGACAGGTAAGTATGACATACTTACCTAGTTCCAGCGATCCTGGCGCTCCCCGCCTGTCACACTGTCTTCTGTGCTGCAGCTCTTCCTGTCAGCGATCACCGGCACCGCTGATTAGAGAAATGAATAGGCGGCTCCACCCCTATGGGAGGTGGAGCCGCCTATTCATTTTTCTAATGAGCGGTCCCACGTGACCGCTGAAGAGGGGAAGAAGCTGCAGCACAGAAGACCGTGGGACGGCAGGGGGAGCGCCAGGATCGCTGGGACTAGTTAAGTATACCTCAGCGCCCTCTCCCCCTCACCCGCCGACCCCACCGCTACCGTGACTCGAGTATAAGCCGAGAGGGGCACTTTCAGCCCAAAAATTTGGGCTGAAAATCTCGGCTTATACTCGAGTATATACGGTACTTTTTCCATCAGGACAATGTGCCATGCCACACAGCTAGGTCAATCAAGGTGTGGATGAAGGATCACCACATCAAATCCCTGTCATGGCCAGCTCAATCTCCAGACCTGAACCCCATTGAAAACCTCTGGAATGTAATCAAGAGGAAGATGGATTGTCACAAGCCATCAAACAAAGAAGAATTGCTTACATTTTGTACCAGGAGAGGCATAAGGTCACCCAGAAGCAGTGTGACAGACTGGTGGAAAGCATGCCAAGACGCATGAAAGCTGTGATTAAAAATCATGGTTATTCCACAAAATATTGATTTCTGAACTCTTCCTGAGTTAGTATTGTTGTTTCTAAATGATCATGAACTTGTTTTCTTTACATTATTTGAGGTCTACAAGCAATGCAATTTTTTGTTATTTTGACCATTTCTCATTTTCAGAAAATAAATACAAAATGTATTGCTTGGAACTTTGGAGACGTGTTGTCAGTAATTTATAGAATAAATGAACAATTTACATTTTACTCAAAAAATATAACTATAAAGAGAAAAATCAGAAAATTTTGCAGCGGTCTCTTAATTTTTACCAGAGCTGTATATATAGGCAGCAATTTCGGCAGCAGTGTTCTTTTAGTATTTCAGGCATTTTTTTTCAAAGAATTCTAAAAATGCCAAAATATACATGTACACAATGTAAAAAAAGAAATAAAAAATCATCAAGAATTGCTGGTAAATATAATCTGCATGTATTCGTTATGTTCTTGATGATTTTGTTGTCACGGCCCGTAGATGACGCATCGTCCTAAGAACGTGTCCTTTTCGCCCTTCCACATCATCCATCTCTTTGAATGGCTAGCGCGAAAATATAATTTTTCTGCTTTATTATTAGACTTACGTCTACTTCTAAAAGGAGCAATTACGATAATGCCGTTCAATTCATTAAATTTAAATGGCTCTAGGCCGCTTTAAAAGGCCCTTAATGCAAAAATGATATAAAATAATACAACACATGCGACGCGCAGTAGATAAGGACCATTTCTGTGCATTAAAATTTCATGCAAATCTTTCTATGATCCCGTTCCATCAAGCGCTCTCGTTACAGGTAATTTAACTGATCGGCGATGATCTTAATCACTGTCATAGAAGGACACCATAAACAATTGACGGTATACATCTTTCTTGACATGACCCTTAATCACCGAAAATAAAACCTGCTGCCCTTGATTAACATTGCACTGCTGAATATGATAGTCTGCAAATCTCATTGATCATCCATCTCATCAAAATGGCAAGCTAATGCATTTTTGTTTGCTGCTTATAAAGGCTATATATCATTAAAAGACCCGGACTCCATAGGGATTCATTGCCAATAGGACCCTGTATACCTATTGCTGATGACACAATTCATCTCCAGAGAATCAACGCGTCAATTAACCTTCTGACTGCTCCGGAGGCAATGTAATTAGTTAATAGAGCATTTATAGAATGGATGAGATGTTATGGGCTCATTAGCATAATGCATATGCATCATTATAATCAGAGTGCATTATGGAACTGAAATGGGGGGGGGGCGATAAGGTGATCTGTTCGGATGTAGGTATGGATGTGGTGTCAAGGAATATTTTGGGGTAAAAAAAAAGAATGACTTCATACATGCCTGGAATAATTGAAAACACAAAAAAGCACAGTAAAACCAAAAACACACTGTTGCAAAAAAAATCAGTGGACAGCAAGTGCTAGTAAAAAGATGGAAAAAACAGGGTATTTGGTTGATACGTTTTTTGCAAAAAATGTATATTAAGCCGCTCTACCAAACGTCAAGGTATACCCATATCAGAGCAGTCCTAACTGATGTATGGACACGCTGGACAGAACGGCTCCTGTGCGCACAGCTCAAAATAAAGAGGGGTTCTGTCCAGCGTGTCCATACATCAGTTAGGACTGCTCTGATATGGGTATACCTTGACGTTTGGTAGAGCGGCTTAATATACATTTTTTGCAAAAAACGTATCAACCAAATACCCTGTTTCTTCCATCTTTTTACTAGCACTTGCTGTCCACTGATTTTTTTGCAACAGTGTGTTTTTGGTTTTACTGTGCTTTTTTGTGTTTTCAAGTCTCTTGGTGGTGTGAACATGTCTCTACGGGCTTGTTCACTGTGCCTCATGTGTTCTGGTTTTCACATGCCTGGAATAATACAGATAGATAATGCTACATATGAATGATGTCCCTGTCCTGGACTTTCCTTCTTCAAATTGAGGTCAGAGGTCACATGCTAGGAAAATCTGGAGTGATAAGTTATATGAGTAGAACATCCAAGCTTTCGAGCCTACACAGGTCTCTTCATGTAGACTGTGTAGTCACGAAAGCTTGCAATTTGTTACCATCTTTTCAGTTAGCCATTAAAAGGTATCAACCACTGAGGACTCTCAATTCTAAATATTTTTCTATCTACTGGCTAACACGGTACCAAGATATATTTCTTTCCTGTATCATGAGTAGAACAATCAGAGTAAACTCGTCACCACTTCTGCATTTACCAGCAACTACTGATGTAAAATACTGACCAAACACTGAACGTGTGAATGTGGCCCAAGTCTCCAGGACTAATATATAGTATGCAAATCGTACAATGGGAATCTATAACCAAATTTCATAATACAAATTTTAGAAGCTATGAAATATATCTGTTAGATTCAATCAGGCTGGTGTACTTTGAAAATCCAACAGCGGAAGAGTGGTTAGCACAACAGCCTTGCAGCGCTGGAGTCCAGGGTTCTAATCCCACCTTGGACACCATCTGCAAGGAGTTTGTATGTTCTCCTCGTGTTTGCGTGGGTTTCCTTCAGGTTCTCCGGTTTCCTCCCACATTCCAAAGACATACTGATAGGGAATTTAGATTGTGAGCCCCATCGGGGACAGTGTTGATAATGTGTGCAAACTGTAAAGTGCTGCGGAATATGTTAGCGCTATATAAAGATTATTATTATTATTACTATTATAAATATCTGGAGTATAACATATGCTGTAACTCATAATCAGGGCATGTTAAGTAACGTGATGTGCATAGACAGTGATTTACCAGAAGTAGACGGAATGCAGCTTTGGAGAATAATAAAGGATGTATCTCAGGATCAGTAAAGAATATTATGTGTATTCAGTGAATTAAAAAGGCAAGTAATGACTGCAGCTCTGGGGTATAATACAGGATGTAACTCAGGATCAGTAATGTAATGTACGTACACAGTGACTGCATCGGCAGAATAGTGAGTGCAGCTCTGGAGTATAATACAGGATGTAACTCAGGATCAGTAATGTAATGTATGTACACAGCGACTGCACCAGCAGAATAGTGAGTGCAGCTCTGGAGTATAATACAGGATGTAACTCAGGATCAGTAATGTAATATATGTACACAGTGACTGCACCAGCAGAATAGTGAGTGCAGCTCTGGGGTATAATACAGGATGTAACTCAGGATCAATAATGTAATGTATGTACACAGTGACTGCACCAGCAGAATAGTGAGTGCTGCTCTGGAGTATAATACAGGATGTAACTCAGGATCAGTAATGTAATGTATGTACACAGTGACTGCACCAGCAGAATAGTGAGTGCAGCTCTGGGGTATAATACAGAATGGAACTCAGGATCAGTAATGTATGTACACAGTGACTGCACCGGCAGAATAGTGAGTGCAGCTCTGGGGTATAATACAGGATGTAACTCAGGATCACTAATGTAATGTATGTACACAGTGACTGCACAAGCAGAATAGTGAGTGCAGCTCTGGGGTATAATACAGAATGGAACTCAGGATCAGTAATGTAATGTATGTACACAGTGACTGCACCAGCAGAATATTGAGTGCAGCTCTGGAATATAATACATGAGATAACTCAGGATCAGTAATGTAATGTATGTCCACAGTGACTGCACCAGTAGAATAGTGAGTGCAGCTCTGGGGTATAATACAGAATGGAACTCAGGATCAGTAATGTAATGTATGTACACAGTAACTGCACCAGCAGAATAGTGAGTGCAGCTCTGGGGTTTAATACAGGATGTAACTCAGGATCAGTAATGTAATGTATGTACACAGTGACTGCACCAGCAGAATAGTGAGTGCAGCTCTGGGGTATAATACAGAATGGAACTCAGGATCAGTAATGTAATATATGTCCACAGTGACTGCACCAGCATAATAGTGAGTGCAGCTCTGGGGTATAATACAGGATGTAACTCAGGATCAGTAATGTAATGTATGTACACAGTGACTGCACCAGCAGAATAGTGAGTGCAGCTCTGGGGTATAATACAGGATGTAACTCAGGATCAGTAATGTAATGTATGTATACAGTGACTGCACCAGCAGAACAGTGAGTGCAGCTCTGGGGTATAATACAGAATGGAACTAAGGATCAGTAATGTAATGTATGTACACAGTGACTGCACCAGCAGAATAGTGAGTGCAGCTCTGGGGTATAATACAGGATGTAACTCAGGATCAGTAATGTATGTACACAGTGACTGCAGCGGCAGAATAGTGAGTGCAGCTCTGGGGTATAATACAGGATGTAACTCAGGATCAATAATGTAATGTATGTACACAGTGACTGCACCAGCAGAATAGTGAGTGCAGCTCTGGGGTATAATACAGAATGGAACTCAGGATCAGTAATGTAATGTATGTACACAGCGACTGCACCAGCAGAATAGTGAGTGCAGCTCTGGGGTATAATACAGAATGTAACTCAGGATCAGTAATGTAATGTATGTATACAGTGACTGCACCAGCAGAATAGTGAGTGCAGCTCTGGGGTATAATACAGGATGTAACTAAGGATCAGTAATGTAATGTATGTACACAGTGACTGCACCAGCAGAATAGTGAGTGCAGCTCTGGGGTATAATACAGGATTTAACTCAGGACCAGTAATGTAATGTATGTACACAGTGACTGCACCAGCAGAAGAGAGAGTGCAGCTCTGGGGTATAATACAGGATGTAACTCAGGATCAGTAATGTAATGTATGTACACAGTGACTGCACCAGCAGAATAGTGAGTGCAGCTCTGGGGTATAATACAGAATGGAACTCAGGATCAGTAATGTAATATATGTCCACAGTGACTGCACCAGCATAATAGTGAGTGCAGCTCTGGGGTATAATACAGGATGTAACTCAGGATCAGTAATGTAATGTATGTACACAGTGACTGCACCAGCAGAATAGTGAGCGCAGCTCTGGGGTATAATACAGGATGTAACTCAGGATCAGTAATGTAATGTATGTACACAGTGACTGCACCAGCAGAATAGTGAGCGCAGCTCTGGGGTATAATACAGGATGTAACTCAGGATCAGTAATGTAATGTATGTACACAGTGACTGCACCAGCAGAATATTGAGCGCAGCTCTGGGGTACAGTACAGGATGTAACTCAGGATCAGTAATGTAATGTATGTACACAGTGACTGCACCAGCAGAATAGTGAGTGCAGCTCTGGGGTATAATACAGGATGTAACTCAGGATCAGTAATGTAATGTATGTACGCAGTGACTGCACCAGCAGAACAGTGAGTGCAGCTCTGGGGTACAATACAGGATGTAACTCAGGATCAGTAATGTAATGTATGTACACAGTGACTGCACCGGCAGAATAGTGAGCGCAGCTCTGGGGTACAATACAAGATGTAACTCAGGATCAGTAATGTAATGTATGTACACAGTGACTGCACCAGCAGAATAGTGAGCGCAGCTCTGGGGTACCATACAGGATGTAACTCAGGATCAGTAGTGTAATGTATGTACACAGTGACTGCACCAGCAGAATAGTGAGTGCAGCTCTGCGCTATAATACAGGATGTAACTCAGGATCAGTAATGTAATGTATGTGCACAGTGACTACACCAGCAGAATAGTGAGTGCAGCTCTGGGGTATAATACAGGATGTAACTCAGGATCAGTAATGTAATGTATGTACACAGTGACTGCACCAGCAGAATAGTGAGTGCAGCTCTGGGGTATAATACAAGATCAGTACAGGATCAGTAATGTAATGTATGTACACAGTGACTGCACCAGCAGAATAGTGAGTGCAGCTCTGGAGGATAATACAGGATGTAACTCAGGATCAGTAATGTAATGTATGTACACAGTGACTGCACCAGCAGAATAGTGAGTGCAGCTCTGGGGTATAATACAGGATGTAACTCAGGATCAGTAATGTAATGTATGTACACAGTGACTGCACCAGCAGAATAGTGAGTGCAGCTCTGGGGTATAATACAGGATCAGTACAGGATCAGTAATGTAATGTATGTACACAGTGACTGCACCAGCAGAATATTGAGTGCAGCTCTGGGGTATAATACTGGATGTAGCTCAGGATCAGTACAGGATCAGTAATATATTGTTTGTATACAGTGACTGCACCAGCAAAACTGTGATTTCAGCTATGGAGTTTACAGCATTACGTATAATAAATGATTAAACACAAGATAAGTGAAGTTTTGTATAAAGTGAATCGCCTTTTTTTGCTTATTATTTATTTTCTAAACTGTATCATGGTGTTTAAATTTGAACCTCTGCTTTCTTATTGCAATCTATGTGTCTTCCATATTGAAGACTTACTATGTTAATGCATTAAGAGCTGTAAGAAGGGGCTACTTTTTTAGACAAGAACTACAAAGAGAAGATCTCTATCAGTTGTTTGAGAACAATCAAGGCACCAGTCACTTGAAAGGAAGCAGAACTGAATTTCATCTGTTGTAGGCTTTTTTTTTTTTTTCGACACTACTTACGCATGGAAATTATTCTTTAATGTAGATTTCCTTTTCATCACTTGGCAAATCCTATTAAATAATCCAAGGGGAAAAGAACACAGAGATATTTAATATAGTTTTATAGAACAATAACTTATTTGTTTTGCTTGAGATGAAAGTAAGTTATTACAATTGCAAAGACGAACACTTCAATTACTTTTTTTTTAAATCAACCTCATACATAATTGCCAAATTATTTTTAAGAAACATAACAGAATTGATTTCAGTTTTCTTAAGATCACAACGAATTTCTTCCGCTAGTAGATTGAATTTATCAATCTTAATTGGAGCAATACAAAACACCCATCACACAGTGCACTACACGATAGCGCTAAATGATGATCGAATGCTGAAAAAATGTCTTCTAAGTGGCATCAGGTGACTAGAGAGTAGGCGGAAATAATCTGATTCGCTGCGCCCCCATGTGAAATCACCAAATATCAAGGGATCAAGATTCTCTTCACCACTTTTGTGCAAAATATGCAGGTTAGAAAACTAAACTCTGACTTTTTTTAGCAGATGGTAATTTAAAAATGAATTGCAGCATTGAAAACTATTGAAACCGTGTTATGCGAGCTCTCTAAAGGGAATTTATCACCAAAGTTTAAACTTTTCTTAGCATAGAATAATGACTGAGATCTTGATTACAGCTGTGTGTACAGGAGCAGAAGGTAAATCCTGGATGGCAGAAGTGTATCAAAGAGGTGGCTGGGATTGGTGATGTATGTTCCGGAAGAGAATTTTTATGGGACTAGATTTTGGGTCCGGGATTTAGGAGTAACCAAAAGAGCCTTGGTGGGAAAGGTCGCTCCCAGACACTCCAGCCTGGGGTTTGCTTGTCCAATAACAGGCAGCTGGGCTAGTTCAGCAGTGACTGATGTGTTAGGAGAAGGTAAAGACTAATAATTTTAATTATTATTATTATTTATTGTTATAGCGCCATTTATTCCATGGCGCTTTACATGTGAGGAGGGGTATACCTATTAAAAACAAGTACAATAATCTTAAACAATAGAAGTCATAACTGGTACAGGAGGAGAGAGGACCCTGCCCGCGAAGGATCACAGTCTACAGGGAAAAGGTGAGGATACAGTAGGTGAGGGTAGAGCTGCTCATGCAGCGGTTTGGTCGATCGGTGGTTACTGCAGGTTGTAGGCCTGTCGGAAGAGGTGGGTCTTCATGTTCTTTTTGAAGGTTTCGATGGTAGGCGAGAGTCTGATGTGTTGTGGTAGAGGGTTCCAGAGTAGGGGTGATACGCGAGAGAAATCTTGTATACGATTGTGGGAAGAGGAGATAAGAGGGGAGTAGAGTAGGAGGTCTTGTGAGGATCGGAGGTTGCGTGTAGGTAAGTACCGGGAGACGAGGTCACAGATGTATGGAGGAGACAGGTTGTGGATGGCTTTGTATGCCGAGGTTGGGTATTGTACTGGAGTCTCTGGGTAATGGGGAGCCAGTTCAGGGATTGACAGATGGGAGAAGCTGGGGAATAGCGGGAGGACAGGTGGATTAGTCAGGCAGCAGAGTTTAGAATAGATAGGAGGGGTGCGAGAGTGTTAGAGGGGAGGCTACAGAGCAGGAGGTTGCAGTAGTCGAGGCGGGAGATGATGAGGGCATGGACTAGGGTTTTTGCAGATTCTTGGTTGAGGAATGAACGGATTTGTGAAATATTTTTGAGTTGAAGTCGGCAGGAAGTGGAAAGGGCTTGGATATGTGGTTTGAAGGCGAGATCAGCGTCAAGGATTACCCCGAGGCAGCGAGCTTGTGGGACTGGGGAGAGTGAGCAGCCATTTGCTGTAATGGATAGGTTCGTTGGGGGGGTCGCGTGAGATGGGGAAAGATGATGAATTCTGTTTTGTCCATGTTAAGTTTCAGAAATCTAGCGGAGAAGAAGGATGAAATAGTGGACAGACATTGAGGGATTCTGGTTAGTAGGGAGGTGATATCTGGTCCAGAGATGTAGATCTGTGTGTCGTCAGCATGGAGGTGATACTGGAGGCCGTGAGATTCTATGAGCTGTCAAAGGCCAAAGGTGTAAATGGACATTAATTAATGGTAGACAGTCTCTGCAAGAGCCTAAGGGTATGTGTCCACGTTAAGGATTGCATCAGGATTTGGTCAGGATTTTATGCAGGTAAAATCCTGACCAAATCTGCACCTGAGGTCACTGGCAGGTCACCTGCGTTGTTCATGCGTTGTTTCTGCAAAGTAAGGACATGCTGCGTTCTTAAAAGACGCGCCGCATGTGCGTTTTCGCGGGTATGCCGCATGCGTCTTTTAATGCATAGTGGAGACGGGATTTCATGAAATCCCCTCCACTATGCTGTAACATCTGGACGCTGCGTTTTTGACGCGGTGGCTCAACGCAGCATCAAAAACGCAGCGTTTCCTGAACGTGGAAACATACCCTGAGAGGTGAATTTAAAACTAAATGGTGAGACTGTTTTGAACTATTTTACCTACCCAGTGAAAGGAATGTTTTTTTATTTGTTTCTGCCAGTAAAAGGTAATTTTTTTTTTTTGTGTTTGAGCGCTGTGGAAGTTTCTGAATTACAGTAAATCTTACACTTTGACACAAGAACCGGGCGCCTATGTGTACGCTGACAGCTCCCAGACGGCTGTGATACTTGCTGTAGGTTTGATCTGCTGCAGCTCTGCTATTCTTTTCAGTGAAGTCTGACTACCTTTACCCAAACCCGTGATCGACTGCTTTCTGTCTGCACTGTGCATCGGGGTGTATAGCCATCGAATATTAACAAAGCAGGAGCTTTGCTGAAAAGAATAGCAAGGCCGCAGCAAATTAAATTATGTTTTATAAAGACTTTTAAAAAGATTACTGTAAGAATTCGAGTAGGAAACACAGGAAGAAAATCGGAGTTTGCGGTCCTACTTTACGCTTTTCTCAGATTGCGCAGCAAAACTTGGTGATAGACTACCTTATAGAGAATATTCTGTGCATAATGTATCTCGTTCAAGGGAATCTGTCACCGAGTTTTAGTGAACTAATGCATAATGTGCAGACAGTTGCTTTCATTCTAGCTCTGTGTCTTTTACACTGACTGCTTGCTTCAAATTTTTATGAAATCACTGATTCATCAGCAGAGCATTTTCACTGGAGGACTCGTAAATCTGCTTCCATTTAGTCCTCCATATTTATAAGCTCTGTATGACCCCTCCCTCAACACTGACTGACAGATTTCTGCCTATGCACAGGATACACAGAAATTAGCCATTCAGTGATGTGGATGGGATTACACAGAGCTCAGCATTTAGAGAACTGCTAGATCTGCTGCAGAGAAAACAGGGATTTTCTAACAGTGATCCAAGCAGAGGAGATACTTTGTGAGCAGCTTATTGTCAAGGACCATTCTTGCAAAGTAAGAACTAAGCCTTTTTCAAGCACAAAAATCTGTGTAGAGACATATATAAAGTGTTAATATACAGAACAGAAAAATGGGTCATAATATACAAATAAGTGGCTATATCTGGAAGATCGTAACTAGTGATGAGCGAATATACTCGTTAGTCGAGATTTCTTTAGCACGCTCGGGGTTCCTCCGAGTATTTTTTAGTGCTCGGAGATTTAGTTTTTCTTGCCGCAGCTGAATGATTTACATCTGTTAGCCAGCATAAGTACATGTGGGGGTTGCCTGGTTGCTAGGGAATCCCCACATGTACTTATGCTGGCTAACAGATGTAAATCATTCAGCTGCGGCAAGAAAAACTAAATCTCTGAGCACTAAAAAATACTCGGAGGACCCCCGTGCATGCTCGAGAAATCTCAAATAACGAGTATATTCGCTCATCACTAATCATAACCATAATGGGTCAAAAGGACATGCTAGAGCCTGTGTCACAAGTAAACATATAAATATAAATGTTATCACATATAACTATTAAATTTGAGTATGGTATAAACACGAATAAATGCAGCAAAGAGAAGAAAAGGGAAAAAGATGCCTTTTTGGGGGAAAGGAACAGTATCAGACACCCTCAACCGGTGCTTGTTAGATAAAAGAAACAGGAGTTACCTGAGGAGTGTAGGGTCACTGCATAATGATGTCACCTTGTGCCTGGTATAAGGACCTAAATGGTCCATTATTTATATGCATCAAGGAGGGATGTGTTACATTGTGCTTCCGATGTCAGGATGGCTAAGCACTTCCGGTGTCAAACCGGATCGAAGGCTCCTCTATGAACTGCACATGCGTATCAGCAGAAAAAGCTAGAGATGCTCAAAGGGGTGATTAATGCGCATGCGCAAGCACAAATTCTGCCTTGAATACCCGAAGACCAGAGGGATGTTAGTACTGCAGACATAGGAGTAAACGCGCATACGTGGGGGATAAAATCCAAATATAGTCCCAAACCGAAGGTTAGAAGGCTGAGGCTTTATCAAAGTAGTGATGGGGCTATATGAATGTGTTAATATGCAAATTAATTGATAAGCATATAAACTATGGCCAATGATACAAGCACAAATAATAAAATGCAAACAATTAGAGATGTTAGTATGTAAATTCAGTATATAGATGTGCGAGCCCAAAGATGAAGACTCACAACAGGAAGAACCCAAACAACGAAGTATCTAATGTGGAATCTATGAGCAGAAGAAAAAAGTGAGAAGGTAAGTACAAGATTCAAATATCACAAATGTTCCGATTAAAAGATAAACAACAATAATAGATCTACCCCATTACACATGCATATGAGCCATGAGATGGAGTACAACAATCCAGACAATGATTATATTAATGAAAACACTAGTTAATATTGGACTTCATATTCTTGATTAAGCCCCAACGGTGTGAGGGTTTGCAAATTGTAACGTGTGGATCCAAACGTGTCTGTAATGCCTTAATTCTATCGCCTCCCCATGTGTGTAGTGGGATATGGTCTATAATTTTATATTTCAACTTGATTTGTGCTGAGATAAGCAGTCTCGAATATGCTGGGTGGCTTCCCCAACATATCCGAGGCCGCATGGATATTTAATCAGGTATATCACATATGAGGACTCGCACGTATAGAAACCCTTGATGGGATAGTGCCGACCAGAACAGGGGTGAGTGAAGGTGTCTCCTTTGAGAATGTTAGAACATTCAAGGTATCCCAGGCATGGGAAAGTGCCATTACGTGGTGTTGCTAGAATGCGTTGTATAGGAACTGACCTGGAGGAACCCACATCAGCTCTAACCAGGTGATTCCCGATGTTTTCTGGTGTTTTGCGACCCATGATAGGTCTGTTATTAAATTCAGGGATGTTAGGAAAAGAATCTTAAAGAATCTTTTCCCAACTTTTGTGAACTTTTGATCAGGGTCATTTGGATATTTTGGGTTGTCATTATGATTTAATGACAGAAAACACAGTAGATTGACAATAAATGGATTCACCCAACCACGATACAACCACTATAGAAAAAAAGGTTGCACTCTATCTTGCTAAAGCATGTCAATGTGAAATATATGAAACATGAATAGCAATACGGCTTTTGAATATTAGGAAAAAATTTGAGATGCAATTATATCTGCCCATCAACCATTGTCAACGTGGTTTCATAAACTGCGTGTGTAAACACCTCTCTTAGGCTGGTGTCTGAATTCCTGGGCGAATGTGGACACCTCTCATTTATGCGTAAGTAGGGACCTGCTGTAATTAAAATCGCCACATGTATATTGGCGTAGTGCTCGGTCAGTAAGCTAACATACAAATGACAAAAAACTGCTTGGCACATCCAGACGAGTGTGAATAGGTGCATACCAGGAGGAGCTACCTCAATATACAATATACAGAAAAAAATGCTTTAGCATGATAGAGTGCAACCTTTTTTTGTATTTAGCCATGCTACATACCTCCCCCCTCTGCCTAAAGCCGTGGGGCTTGGCACTTTCTCCCACTAAACAAGGGATTCTTGATAGGGCATCCGCATTACCGTGCAGCCCTATGTTCCACATGGAAACTGAAGTCCTGCAGGGCTAAGAACCAACGGGTGACTCTAGCATTTCTACCCTTCGTTTCCCTCATCCACCTAAGTGGGGCATGGTCGGATATCAGTCTAAATTTACGTCCCAGCAGATAGTACTGTAATGTGTCCACTGCCCATTTTATGGCCAAGCACTCCTTCTCAACGACTGAGTAGGTCTTTTCAGACGAGGACAGCTTCCTACTCAGATAGAGAACAGGATGCTCCTCCCCATGTAGCTCTTGGGAAAGGACTGCTCCCACCCCAACATCTGAGGCATCTGTCTGAAGAATAAACTCTTTCTTGAAGTTTGGGGCCATCAGAACGGGTTGCTTACACAAAGCCTCTTTCATTTCTTGGAAGGCTCACTCTGTTTCTTCGGACCACTTAACCATTACGGATTTTGTCCCTTTTAGCAGGTCAGTCAGAGGCGCAGCCATCGTGGCGAAGTTTGGGATGAACCTCCTGTAATATCCTACGATTCCCAGGAAGGCTTTAACTTGCTTCTTGGAAACTGGTTTTGGCCATGTTTGAATTGCCTCCACTTTACTGATTTGGGGTTTTATTTCTCCATGACCCACTATGTATCCAAGGTACTTAGCTTCTTCTTTACCCAAGGCACACTTCTTTGGGTTTATTGTAAATCCGGCCTCTCTTATAGCATCAAACACCGCTTGGACTTTCTCCAGATGACTCTCGCAGTCCGGGCTAAAGATGACGATATCATCTAGGTACGCAGCAGCGTAGGACTTATGGGGTGCAAGGACTCTATCCATAGCCCTCTGGAAGGTCGCCGGAGCTCCCTGTAGGCCAAACGGCATCCAGACATACTGCCAATACCCCTTTGTCACATCCAAGGTGGATATATATCTGGCGTGCCCAAGCCTTTCGATGAGCTCATCAACGCGGGGCATGGGATAGGCGTCAAACTTGGAGACCTCATTCAACTTCAGATAGTCGTTGCAAAACCTCCACTCTCCATCAGGTTTTGGGACCAGGACAATTGGGCTCGACCAACCGCTCTTGGATTCCTCAATGACTCCAAGCCTCAACATACGCTCCACTTCCTTGGAGATAACTTCTCGACGAGCCTCAGGAATACGATAAGGTTTCACATTCACCCGCACATGTGGCTCTGTTAAGACCTCGTGCTCTATGACCTTCGTGTATCATGGCAATTCTGAAAACAGGTCCCTGTTTTTCTGGAGTAACTCCCGGCACTGCTGTTTCTGGGTCTTCGATAGCGTCTCTGCTATAGTAACCGCTCCAACCTCACCTTCTGGGTTGCTTAACAATGACGGAGTTACTGTCGGCTCTCTATCTTGCCATGGCTTGATGAGGTTGACATGGTAAACTTGGAATGGTTTCCGTCTTCCTGGTTGGTGAATTTTATAATTTACCTCACCAAGTTTCTCGACAACCTCATATGGCCCTTGCCATTTGGCCAAGAACTTGCTTTCCACCGTTGGAACTAACACAAGAACTCGGTCTCCCGGATTGAACTGCCTCACTCTTGCAGACCGGTTGTAGACCCTGGCCTGAGCTTCTTGTGCTTGGAGAAGGTGTTCTTTCACGATAGGCATCACCTTTGCAACCCTCTGCTGCATCAGGGCCACATGCTTAATGACGCTTCTGTGGGGCGTGACTTCGGCTTCCCAGGTTTCCTTGGCTATATCCAGGAGACCTCGTGGAAGTCGGCCATATAGAAGCTCAAACGGTGAGAACCCTGTGGAGGCCTGTGGAACTTCACGAATGGAAAACATCAAATAGGGTAAGAGACAATCCCAGTCTCTACCGTCTTTCTCTATAGCTTTTCTCAGCATGCTCTTCAGTGTCTTGTTAAATCTCTCAACAAGGCCATCTGACTGGGGATGGTACACCGAGGTCCTCAACTGGGAGATTTTCAGGGCTTTGCATAACTCCCTCATCACCTTGCTCATGAAAGGTGTCCCCTGGTCAGTCAGGATCTCCTTCGGCAGACCTGTCCGGGAAAAGACATGGACCAACTCGCGGGCTATAGTCTTCGAGGAAGAATTTCTCAAGGGAATTGCCTCAGGATAGCGTGTGGCATAGTCCAGGATGACTAATATATACTGATGGCCCCATGCTGATTTAACTAAGGGACCGACCAAGTCCATGGCAATTCTCTCGAACGGTACCTCAATAATGGGCAGTGGCACAAGGGGGTTCCGGAAATGAGGAGTAGGAGCAGTTAGCTGACATGTAGGGCAGGACCTGCAATAGTTCACTATTTCCCGGTGACACCCAGGCCAATAGAACCTCTGCACAACCCTTTCCTGCGTTTTTTCTACCCCTAGGTGTCCACCCAAGATGTGTGAATGGGCCATGTCCAACACTTTCCGTCTATACGGACCAGGCACTACCAACTGCTCTACCAACTCCTCCCTTATTTTCGTGACCCGGTACAACAACTCCCCACTCATCAGAAAATGGGGAAATCTTGTGTCTGCCCCCGGCTCCTGTACCACCCCATCAATAACTGTGACATTATTAAAGGCTTCCCTCAGAGTGGGGTCCCTATGTTGGGCAGTCCCAAAATTTTCACCGGTAACCTCTAACTCCAGAATGTCAGATGTAGGGGATACCTCCTCCTCATCCCCAACCAGAACACAAAAAGGAAACCTGTCTGCCTCTGGGTGTGGCGATACCCTTCCAGGGTTCACTGGTTCCCTGCTAGGGAGCTCAGAACCTTTTCCCCACAAATCCCAAAACAAACAGAAATCCCGGCCAATAATTATAGGGTGCAAGAAGTCCTGAACAACGCCGATTATGTGGGGCTCAGTGCCACATGCCGTTTCAATGTCCACCCTGGCCATAGGGTAGTCCTTTGCATCACCATGTATGCACCGCACACCGACCTTCTTTCCCGGGAGCAGGTGGAGAGGAAAAGTGGCCCTCACCAGGGTCACTAGGCTCCCCGAGTCTAACAGTGCCGTTACTGCTCGACCGTTCACCTTTACGGGACACGCTTGAGGTCCCTCGTTGGGCGGAGAGTTCACACTGCAGGCTGGATACGCATAGTATGAACAACGGCGTCCCATGCTGCAGTCCATCTGCTCAGTGGTCTGGGAACAACGGGCAGCTATATGTCCTGGCCCGTGGCACTTACAACAAACAATATCACCCGTAGGGACCTTGGGCACCACCTCCCCCGCCCTTTGTGACCTTGGACGCACCACCCCTTTTTGGGACTCAGCTCCCTTCTGGGACCCCCAGTACGGCATGGGCTGCCTCCTGAAGGAGCCTTCCAACCCTTGGTATCTCTCAACCAGTCCGATTAGCTCGTCGGCATTCTGGGGATCACCCTGGGCAACCCAAGACTGTATAGGCCTCGGGAGGGAATGGACAAACCGATCCATCATCACCCGTTCTACCATCTGTGCAGGTGTAGATGACTCTGGCTGCAGCCATTTCTGGACCAGGTGCAACAGATCAAACATTTGGGAACGAGGTGGTTTGTCCCGGTGATAGGCCCAGCAGTGAACTCGCTGTGCCCTGACAGTAAGTGTCACCCCCAAATATGCGAGAATCTCAACTTTCAATTTCTGATACTCTTTGGCATCCTGCAAGGTCAAATCATAGTACGCCTTCTGGGGTTCTCCCGTCAGGTATGGCGCCAGTACCTCTGCCCACTGCTCTGGCGGAAGTTTTTCCCTCTCAGCGACCCTCTCAAACACCGTCAGGAAGACCTCAACATCATCCCCGGGAATCATTTTCTGCAATGCGCGTCTTACCGTCTTCCGGACGTGGGTGTCATCAGCCAGACCTGGGGTTGGGGCGCTCGCCTTGCCCTGGATGGCGGTTGCCAGAAGCTGCATCTGCTGCCAATGCTCCTGCTGGCTCTGCCGTTGCTCCTGCTGGCTCTGTTGTATCTGCTGCTGGCTCTGTTGTATCTGCTGCATCAGCAGCCTGTTGGTCTCTTGCTGCCGTTGCTCCTGCTGTGACTGCATCTGGACCAAGTGCTTCAGCAGGTCCTCCATTTTCCCCGGCAATGCTTGCTGGCTTGCAACAAACTTGACCGAGGACTAGGGTTGAGCGACCTTGACCTTTTTAGAGTCGAGCCGTGTTTCGCGAAACCCGACTATCTTAGAAGTCGAGTCGAGTGGAATCGGCCGATTATCGCGAAAAGTCGGGTATCGCCCGAAACACGAAACCCAATGCAAGTCAATGGGGGAGCATAGTCGGCAGTGAGTGGAGGCTAGGAAAACACCTACACTGCCCATTTTAATGGCAAAAACATCCATTCTTGTTAAAGAAGCTTGTCAATCGTAATTTACCTTATAATAATTGGAAGGCATTTGAAATTGGGGGTCATTTGGCTAAAGTTGTGGGGGGTAGGGCTGGTTCAAGTAATTAGTGGGCCCAGTAAATCTGCACCACGTCACGGCAGTGGAGCAGGGAGAGGTAAGTATTTCAACTTTGCAAGTGCTGTGATCCTGAGCAAGCAGGGGGGGCCCACTCGTTGGCATTGGCACTGGCACAGGGCCCCTCAAAGTACAGCGGTGTGTTTGCATGGCGGGGGCGCCTCCCACCGGCAGCAACACTTTTGCGTACTATGAGAGGCCCTGTGCCAGTGACGTCGCCAACTAGTATTCCTCCCCCCACCTGATGAAGGAACCTGCAGTTTCATCTGCACCTTCCTCTTTGTCCCCGTGTAAGGTGGTATGGTATGCGGGAAGAGGAACCTGACTTTCAGCAGGGTCACAATCTTGCTGTGTAGCGTGCACGCGGAATTTTGCGTTATGGGTCAATGTACCAGCAGACTCATCTATCACTGGCTGGGCAATGGGCAGGATGAGGAGGAAACACAGATATAGGCCCAAAGAATAAAGTGGGCTAAATGCAGTTCAAAATTGGTAACACAGGACTAACCAGGGGGCATTGCAGTGGAGGACAACTGGAATGAGAGGCTGACACAGAGAGTAGGCCCAAATCAGTAAGTAGTCGAAATGCAGTTCAAAATTGGCAACCGTAGTAAACATGCGGCACAGCTTTGTTCAGTGGAGGAGAACAGCAAGGAGTGGCAGACACCGATAGTAGGCCCCAACCCAACTAGTAGGCCAAATGCAGTCTAACATTAACAACTACTTAACGAGAGCCTGAAAATGGAATTTCAGGACAGGAAACCAGGAGAACAGCAAGGAGTGGCAGACACCGATAGTAGGCCCCAAACCAACTAGTACGCCAAATGCAGTTGTTCCGTTTAACCACAATTTAATGAGAGCCTGAAGATAGAAGTTCTGGAAAGGCAACCTGGAGAACACCTTGGAGTGGAACACACCATCTCTCTACACCCCATACCCAATTTGAAGGCCTAATGCAGTGTAGTTTCCAACAACTACTAAACGAGAGCCGGAAGATCGAAGCTCAGGAAAGGCAACCTGGAGAACACCTTGGAGTGGAACACACCATCTCTCTACACCCCATACCCAATTTGTAGGCCTAATGCAGCGTAGTTTCCAACAACTACTAAACGAGAGCCGGAAGATCGAAGCTCAGGAAAGGCAACCTGGAGAACACCTTGGAGTGGAACACACCATCTCTACACCCCATACCTAATTTGAAGGACTAATGCAGTGTAGTTTCCAACAACTACTAAACGAGAGCCGGAAGATCGAAGCTCAGGAAAGGCAACCTGGAGAACACCTTGGAGTGGAACACACCATCTCTCTACACCCCATACCCAATTTGTAGGCCTAATGCAGTGTAGTTTCCAAGAACTACTAAACGAGAGCCGGAAGATCGAAGCTCAGGAAAGGCAACCTGGAGAACACCTTGGAGTGGAACACACCATCTCTCTACACCCCATACCCAATTTGAAGGCCTAATGCAGTGTAGTTTCCAACAACTACTAAACGAGAGCCGGAAGATCGAAGCTCAGGAAAGGCAACCTGGAGAACACCTTGGAGTGGAACACACCATCTCTCTACACCCCATACCCAATTTGTAGGCCTAATGCAGTGTAGTTTCCAAGAACTACTAAACGAGGGCCGGAAGATCGAAGCTCAGGAAAGGCAACCTGGAGAACACCTTGGAGTGGAACATACCATCTCTCTACACCCCATACCCAATTTGTAGGCCTAATGCAGTGTAGTTTCCAACAACTACTAAACGAGAGCATGAAGATCGAAGCATTGGCGAGGAAACCTGGGGAACACCTTGGAGTGGAACACACCATCTCTCTACACCCCATACCCAATTTGTAGGCCTAATGCAGCGTAGTTTCCAACAACTACTAAACGAGAGCCGGAAGATCGAAGCTCAGGAAAGGCAACCTGGAGAACACCTTGGAGTGGAACACACCATCTCTCTACACCCCATACCCAATTTGTAGGCCTAATGCAGTGTAGTTTCCAAGAACTACTAAACGAGAGCCGGAAGATCGAAGCTCAGGAAAGGCAACCTGGAGAACACCTTGGAGTGGAACACACCATCTCTCTACACCCCATACCCAATTTGTAGGCCTAATGCAGTGTAGTTTCCAAGAACTACTAAACGAGAGACGGAAGATCGAAGCTCAGGAAAGGCAACCTGGAGAACACCTAGGAGTGGAACACACCATCTCTCTACACCCCATACCCAATTTGTAGGCCTAATGCAGTGTAGTTTCCAAGAACTACTAAACGAGAGCCGGAAGATCGAAGCTCAGGAAAGGCAACCTGGATAACACCTTGGAGTGGAACACACCATCTCTCTACACCCCATACCCAATTTGTAGGCCTAATGCAGTGTAGTTTCCAACAACTACTAAACGAGAGCATTAAGATCGAAGCAATGGCGAGGAAACCTGGGGCACACCTTGGGGAGGCAGACACCGTTAGTAGGCCCTACCAAAGTTGTACCCCCAATGCAGTTTTAAAATTCCTAGAGGCTGAAAACAAGACTATTGACTCTCAGCTTTTTTCAAAGGAACACAGCTGAATTGAGTGGCGCAGACAGACACAGATAGTAGGACTTAACCCAAAAATGTGGCTCACTGCAGCTTAAAAAAGTTACAGGGGTACACAAGCAGCAGTGCTCTGGGCAGTGGAGGACAATTTCAATAGTGGACCGCAGACAGACTTTGTACGCCTACTATTAAAAAAAGGATGCTCTATGCAATTAAAAATAGGTTCCAGGGGTCCACGGGCAGCAGTGGTGTGGTCAGTGGACGAGTATTGGAAGGAGGGACCGCAGACAGGCTTAGTAGGCCTAACATAACAAAATTAGGCTGTAGACACTGTAAAATTGGTTCCAGGGGTACACGGGCAGCAGTGGTGTGGTCAGCGGAGGAAAATTGGAATTAGGGACTGCAGACAGACTTTGTAGGCTGTCCCCTGTGGACCATGCATCCAACACATTAACCCAGTGCGCCGTAATGGGCACGTAACTTTTTGTGGACATGCCTACTGGTCCATGCGTCTCTTGTCAGGTGCACCTTTCTACTGTTTGATTGCCTGAGTGCTATGACAATGCAGACTTTTTCATGCCGGTGGAGGGCTGGGATGGCTTTTCTCGCAAAAGAAATGTCGACTGGGTAGCTTGAACCGTTGCACAGCGTAGTTAATCTGGGCTTTCTAAATATAAAACAAAGAAAAAAAGGAGGCTACATGCACTTTCAGCTGGGTTCCAGGGGTACACGGCCAGCATTGGTCTGGTCAGTGGAGAACTATTGGAAGGAGTGACCGCAAACAGGCATCGAAGGCCTAACATAATAACACATTGCTGTTGGCAATTTTAAATTGGTTCCAGGGGAACACGGGCAGCAGTGGCCTGGTCAGTGTAGTAGTAGTAGAAAGAACGGACCGCAGACAGGCATCGAAGGCCTAAAATAAAAAAATTGGGCTGGCTGTAGGCAATTTTAAATTGGTTCCAGGGGTATACGGGCAGCAGTGGTGTGGTCAGTGGAGGCCTAGTGGAAGGAGTGACCGCAGACAGGCATCGAAGGCCTAACAATAATAACACATTGCTGTTGGCAATTTTAAATTGGTTCCAGGGGAACACGGGCAGCAGTGGCCTGGTCAGTGTAGTAGTAGTAGAAAGAACGGACCGCAGACAGGCATCGAAGGCCTAAAATAAAAAAATTGGGCTGGCTGTAGGCAATTTTAAATTGGTTCCAGGGGTACACGGGCAGCAGTGGTGTGGTCAGTGGAGGCCTAGTGGAAGGAGTGACCGCAGACAGGCATCGAAGGCCTAAAATAAAAAAATTGGGCTGGCTGTAGTCAATTTTAAATTGGTTCCAGGGGAACACGGGCAGCAGTGGCCTGGTCAGTGTAGTAGTAGTAGAAAGAACGGACCGCAGACAGGCATCGAAGGCCTAAAATATATAAATTGGGCTGGCTGTAGGCAATTTTAAATTGGTTCCAGGGGTATACGGGCAGCAGTGGTGTGGTCAGTGGAGGCCTAGTGGAAGGAGTGACCGCAGACAGGCATCGAAGGCCTAAAATAATAACACATGGCTGTAGGCAATTTTAAATTGGTTCCAGGGGTACACGGGCAGCAGTGGTGTGGTCAGTGGAGGCCTAGTGGAAGGAGTGACCGCAGACAGGCCTCGAAGGCCTAAAATAAAAAAATTGGGCTGGCTGTAGTCAATTTTAAATTGGTTCCAGGGGTACACGGGCAGCAGTGGCCTGGTCAGTGTAGTAGTAGTAGAAAGAACGGACCGCAGACAGGCATCGAAGGCCTAAAATAAAAAAATTGGGCTGGCTGTAGGCAATTTTAAATTGGTTCCAGGGGTACACGGGCAGCAGTGGTGTGGTCAGTGGAGGCATATTGTAAGGAGTGACCGCAGACAGGCATCGAAGGCCTAAAATAATAACACATGGCTGTAGGCAATTTTAAATTGGTTCCAGGGGTACACGGGCAGCAGTGGTGTGGTCAGTGAAGGCCTAGTGGAAGGAGTGACTGCAGACAGGCATCGAAGGCCTAAAATAATAACACATGGCTGTAGGCAATTTTAAATTGGTTCCAGGGGTACACGGGCAGCAGTGGTGTGGTCAGTGGAGGCATATTGTAAGGAGTGACCGCAGACAGGCATCGAAGGCCTAAAATAATAACACATGGCTGTAGGCAATTTTAAATTGGTTCCAGGGGTACACGGGCAGCAGTGGTGTGGTCAGTGGAGAACTATTGGAAGGAGTGACCGCAAACAGGCATCGAAGGCCTAACATAATAACACATTGCTGTTGGCAATTTTAAATTGGTTCCAGGGGAACACGGGCAGCAGTGGCCTGGTCAGTGTAGTAGTAGTAGAAAGAACGGACCGCAGACAGGCATCGAAGGCCTAAAATAAATAAATTGGGCTGGCTGTAGGCAATTTTAAATTGGTTCCAGGGGTATACGGGCAGCAGTGGTGTGGTCAGTGGAGGCCTAGTGGAAGGAGTGACCGCAGACAGGCATCGAAGGCCTAAAATAATAACACATGGCTGTAGGCAATTTTAAATTGGTTCCAGGGGTACACGGGCAGCAGTGGTGTGGTCAGTGGAGGCCTAGTGGAAGGAGTGACCGCAGACAGGCCTCGAAGGCCTAAAATAAAAAAATTGGGCTGGCTGTAGTCAATTTTAAATTGGTTCCAGGGGTACACGGGCAGCAGTGGCCTGGTCAGTGTAGTAGTAGTAGAAAGAACGGACCGCAGACAGGCATCGAAGGCCTAAAATAAAAAAATTGGGCTGGCTGTAGGCAATTTTAAATTGGTTCCAGGGGTACACGGGCAGCAGTGGTGTGGTCAGTGGAGGCATATTGTAAGGAGTGACCGCAGACAGGCATCGAAGGCCAAAAATAATAACACATGGCTGTAGGCAATTTTAAATTGGTTCCAGGGGTACACGGGCAGCAGTGGTGTGGTCAGTGAAGGCCTAGTGGAAGGAGTGACTGCAGACAGGCATCGAAGGCCTAAAATAATAACACATGGCTGTAGGCAATTTTAAATTGGTTCCAGGGGTACACGGGCAGCAGTGGTGTGGTCAGTGGAGGCATATTGTAAGGAGTGACCGCAGACAGGCATCGAAGGCCTAAAATAATAACACATGGCTGTAGGCAATTTTAAATTGGTTCCAGGGGTACACGGGCAGCAGTGGTGTGGTCAGTGGAGAACTATTGGAAGGAGTGACCGCAAACAGGCATCGAAGGCCTAACATAATAACACATTGCTGTTGGCAATTTTAAATTGGTTCCAGGGGAACACGGGCAGCAGTGGCCTGGTCAGTGTAGTAGTAGTAGAAAGAACGGACCGCAGACAGGCATCGAAGGCCTAAAATAAATAAATTGGGCTGGCTGTAGGCAATTTTAAATTGGTTCCAGGGGTATACGGGCAGCAGTGGTGTGGTCAGTGGAGGCCTAGTGGAAGGAGTGACCGCAGACAGGCATCGAAGGCCTCACAATAATAACACATTGCTGTTGGCAATTTTAAATTGGTTCCAGGGGAACACGGGCAGCAGTGGCCTGGTCAGTGTAGTAGTAGTAGAAAGAACGGACCGCAGACAGGCATCGAAGGCCTAAAATAAAAAAATTGGGCTGGCTGTAGGCAATTTTAAATTGGTTCCAGGGGTACACGGGCAGCAGTGGTGTGGTCAGTGTAGTAGTAGTAGAAAGAACGGACCGCAGACAGGCATCGAAGGCCTAAAATAAAAAAATTGGGCTGGCTGTAGGCAATTTTAAATTGGTTCCAGGGGTACACGGGCAGCAGTGGTGTGGTCAGTGGAGGCATATTGTAAGGAGTGACCGCAGACAGGCATCGAAGGCCTAAAATAATAACACATGGCTGTAGGCAATTTTAAATTGGTCCCAGGGGTACACGGGCAGCAGTGGTGTGGTCAGTGGAGGCCTAGTGGAAGAAGTGACCGCAGACAGGCATCGAAGGCCTAAAATAATAACACATGGCTGTAGGCAATTTTAAATTGGTTCCAGGGGTACACGGGCAGCAGTGGTGTGGTCAGTGGAGGCATATTGTAAGGAGTGACCGCAGACAGGCATCGAAGGCCTAAAATAATAACACATGGCTGTAGGCAATTTTAAATTGGTTCCAGGGGTACACGGGCAGCAGTGGTATGGTCAGTGGAGGCATATTGTAAGGAGTGACCGCAGACAGGCATCGAAGGCCTAAAATAATAATACATGGCTGTAGGCAATTTTAAATTGGTTCCAGGGGTACACGGGCAGCAGTGGTGTGGTCAGTGGAGGCCTAGTGGAAGGAGTGACCCCAGACAGGCATCGAAGGCCTAAAATAATAACACATGGCTGTAGGCAATTTTAAATTGGTTCCAGGGGAACACGGGCAGCAGTGGCCTGGTCAGTGTAGTAGTAGTAGAAAGAACGGACCGCAGACAGGCATTGAAGGCCTAAAATAAAAAAATTGGGCTGGCTGTAGGCAATTTTAAATTGGTTCCAGGGGTACACGGGCAGCAGTGGTGTGGTCAGTGGAGGCATATTGTAAGGAGTGACCGCAGACAGGCATCGAAGGCCTAAAATAATAACACATGGCTGTAGGCAATTTTAAATTGGTTCCAGGGGTACACGGGCAGCAGTGGTGTGGTCAGTGGAGAACTATTGGAAGGAGTGACCGCAAACAGGCATCGAAGGCCTAACATAATAACACATTGCTGTTGGCAATTTTAAATTGGTTCCAGGGGAACACGGGCAGCAGTGGCCTGGTCAGTGTAGTAGTAGTAGAAAGAACGGACCGCAGACAGGCATCGAAGGCCTAAAATAAATAAATTGGGCTGGCTGTAGGCAATTTTAAATTGGTTCCAGGGGTATACGGGCAGCAGTGGTGTGGTCAGTGGAGGCCTAGTGGAAGGAGTGACCGCAGACAGGCATCGAAGGCCTAAAATAATAACACATGGCTGTAGGCAATTTTAAATTGGTTCCAGGGGTACACGGGCAGCAGTGGTGTGGTCAGTGGAGGCCTAGTGGAAGGAGTGACCGCAGACAGGCCTCGAAGGCCTAAAATAAAAAAATTGGGCTGGCTGTAGTCAATTTTAAATTGGTTCCAGGGGTACACGGGCAGCAGTGGCCTGGTCAGTGTAGTAGTAGTAGAAAGAACGGACCGCAGACAGGCATCGAAGGCCTAAAATAAAAAAATTGGGCTGGCTGTAGGCAATTTTAAATTGGTTCCAGGGGTACACGGGCAGCAGTGGTGTGGTCAGTGGAGGCATATTGTAAGGAGTGACCGCAGACAGGCATCGAAGGCCAAAAATAATAACACATGGCTGTAGGCAATTTTAAATTGGTTCCAGGGGTACACGGGCAGCAGTGGTGTGGTCAGTGAAGGCCTAGTGGAAGGAGTGACTGCAGACAGGCATCGAAGGCCTAAAATAATAACACATGGCTGTAGGCAATTTTAAATTGGTTCCAGGGGTACACGGGCAGCAGTGGTATGGTCAGTGGAGGCATATTGTAAGGAGTGACCGCAGACAGGCATCGAAGGCCTAAAATAATAATACATGGCTGTAGGCAATTTTAAATTGGTTCCAGGGGTACACGGGCAGCAGTGGTGTGGTCAGTGGAGGCCTAGTGGAAGGAGTGACCCCAGACAGGCATCGAAGGCCTAAAATAATAACACATGGCTGTAGGCAATTTTAAATTGGTTCCAGGGGAACACGGGCAGCAGTGGCCTGGTCAGTGTAGTAGTAGTAGAAAGAACGGACCGCAGACAGGCATTGAAGGCCTAAAATAAAAAAATTGGGCTGGCTGTAGGCAATTTTAAATTGGTTCCAGGGGTACACGGGCAGCAGTGGTGTGGTCAGTGGAGGCATATTGTAAGGAGTGACCGCAGACAGGCATCGAAGGCCTAAAATAATAACACATGGCTGTAGGCAATTTTAAATTGGTTCCAGGGGTACACGGGCAGCAGTGGTGTGGTCAGTGGAGAACTATTGGAAGGAGTGACCGCAAACAGGCATCGAAGGCCTAACATAATAACACATTGCTGTTGGCAATTTTAAATTGGTTCCAGGGGAACACGGGCAGCAGTGGCCTGGTCAGTGTAGTAGTAGTAGAAAGAACGGACCGCAGACAGGCATCGAAGGCCTAAAATAAATAAATTGGGCTGGCTGTAGGCAATTTTAAATTGGTTCCAGGGGTATACGGGCAGCAGTGGTGTGGTCAGTGGAGGCCTAGTGGAAGGAGTGACCGCAGACAGGCATCGAAGGCCTAAAATAATAACACATGGCTGTAGGCAATTTTAAATTGGTTCCAGGGGTACACGGGCAGCAGTGGTGTGGTCAGTGGAGGCCTAGTGGAAGGAGTGACCGCAGACAGGCCTCGAAGGCCTAAAATAAAAAAATTGGGCTGGCTGTAGTCAATTTTAAATTGGTTCCAGGGGTACACGGGCAGCAGTGGCCTGGTCAGTGTAGTAGTAGTAGAAAGAACGGACCGCAGACAGGCATCGAAGGCCTAAAATAAAAAAATTGGGCTGGCTGTAGGCAATTTTAAATTGGTTCCAGGGGTACACGGGCAGCAGTGGTGTGGTCAGTGGAGGCATATTGTAAGGAGTGACCGCAGACAGGCATCGAAGGCCAAAAATAATAACACATGGCTGTAGGCAATTTTAAATTGGTTCCAGGGGTACACGGGCAGCAGTGGTGTGGTCAGTGAAGGCCTAGTGGAAGGAGTGACTGCAGACAGGCATCGAAGGCCTAAAATAATAACACATGGCTGTAGGCAATTTTAAATTGGTTCCAGGGGTACACGGGCAGCAGTGGTGTGGTCAGTGGAGGCATATTGTAAGGAGTGACCGCAGACAGGCATCGAAGGCCTAAAATAATAACACATGGCTGTAGGCAATTTTAAATTGGTTCCAGGGGTACACGGGCAGCAGTGGTGTGGTCAGTGGAGAACTATTGGAAGGAGTGACCGCAAACAGGCATCGAATGCCTAACATAATAACACATTGCTGTTGGCAATTTTAAATTGGTTCCAGGGGAACACGTGCAGCAGTGGCCTGGTCAGTGTAGTAGTAGTAGAAAGAACGGACCGCAGACAGGCATCGAAGGCCTAAAATAAATAAATTGGGCTGGCTGTAGGCAATTTTAAATTGGTTCCAGGGGTATACGGGCAGCAGTGGTGTGGTCAGTGGAGGCCTAGTGGAAGGAGTGACCGCAGACAGGCATCGAAGGCCTCACAATAATAACACATTGCTGTTGGCAATTTTAAATTGGTTCCAGGGGAACACGGGCAGCAGTGGCCTGGTCAGTGTAGTAGTAGTAGAAAGAACGGACCGCAGACAGGCATCGAAGGCCTAAAATAAAAAAATTGGGCTGGCTGTAGGCAATTTTAAATTGGTTCCAGGGGTACACGGGCAGCAGTGGTGTGGTCAGTGTAGTAGTAGTAGAAAGAACGGACCGCAGACAGGCATCGAAGGCCTAAAATAAAAAAATTGGGCTGGCTGTAGGCAATTTTAAATTGGTTCCAGGGGTACACGGGCAGCAGTGGTGTGGTCAGTGGAGGCATATTGTAAGGAGTGACCGCAGACAGGCATCGAAGGCCTAAAATAATAACACATGGCTGTAGGCAATTTTAAATTGGTCCCAGGGGTACACGGGCAGCAGTGGTGTGGTCAGTGGAGGCCTAGTGGAAGAAGTGACCGCAGACAGGCATCGAAGGCCTAAAATAATAACACATGGCTGTAGGCAATTTTAAATTGGTTCCAGGGGTACACGGGCAGCAGTGGTGTGGTCAGTGGAGGCATATTGTAAGGAGTGACCGCAGACAGGCATCGAAGGCCTAAAATAATAACACATGGCTGTAGGCAATTTTAAATTGGTTCCAGGGGTACACGGGCAGCAGTGGTATGGTCAGTGGAGGCATATTGTAAGGAGTGACCGCAGACAGGCATCGAAGGCCTAAAATAATAATACATGGCTGTAGGCAATTTTAAATTGGTTCCAGGGGTACACGGGCAGCAGTGGTGTGGTCAGTGGAGGCCTAGTGGAAGGAGTGACCCCAGACAGGCATCGAAGGCCTAAAATAATAACACATGGCTGTAGGCAATTTTAAATTGGTTCCAGGGGAACACGGGCAGCAGTGGCCTGGTCAGTGTAGTAGTAGTAGAAAGAACGGACCGCAGACAGGCATTGAAGGCCTAAAATAAAAAAATTGGGCTGGCTGTAGGCAATTTTAAATTGGTTCCAGGGGTACACGGGCAGCAGTGGTGTGGTCAGTGGAGGCATATTGTAAGGAGTGACCGCAGACAGGCATCGAAGGCCTAAAATAATAACACATGGCTGTAGGCAATTTTAAATTGGTTCCAGGGGTACACGGGCAGCAGTGGTGTGGTCAGTGGAGGCATAGTGGAAGGAGTGACCGCAGACAGGCTTCGAAGGCCTAATATAACAAAAATGTCAATACAATGGTATTGTCAGTGGCAGGCATTGAAGGATGTCAGCGCATAGACTAAACATTGGTGGAGCTGTGAGATAATTTTGCAAGTGGTAGAGCACTGTTTGAGCGGGGGGGGGGGAACTGTCTTGTGGCCGGCGGTACAGGCCCAGGGCCCCTCATATTACAATGGTGTGTCTGACGTTGGGTGCGCACCACCACCGCCAGAGACACTTTATTGTACTAGGAGGGACCCAGTGGCAGTGCCGTCGACCAAAAGCGGGCACACCCACCTCTTCAGACAAACAGCACTCTCACGGGTGCTGGCGCCAAGTGTCGATACCACGGCCCCGTGTGGGGAGTTTGGCCATTTAGTGAGGTGTAAACATGTCGTATGCTGGACAATCAGGTGCAGAAAATTACGAGATTGGAAAAGTCATTCAGAATAGTCCACAGGCAAGACCTTTTCATAGGAAAGCTAGGTGTCAGCCGGGCAAGGTGGGGCAAAAGATTTCGAAATCCAGTTGTGGTTCATTTTAATGAAGGTTAGATCATCTACATTTTGGGTAGCCAGACGAGTCCTTTTTTCTGTTAGTATTGAACCTGCAGCACTGAATACTCTTTCTGATAGGACACTAGCTGCCGGGCAAGCAAGCTCCTGCAATGCATATTCTGCCAATTCTGGCCAGGTGTCTAATTTTGATGCCTAGTAATCAAATGGGAATGACGGTTGAGGGAGAACATCGATAAGGGATGAAAAATAGTTTGTAACCATACTGGACAAATGTTGTCTCCTGTCACTTTGAATTGATGCTGCAGTACCTGTCCTGTCTGCGGTCATAGCAAAATCACTCCACAACCTGGTCAGAAAACCCCTCTGGCCAACGCCACTTCTGATTTCTGCCCCTCTAACTCCTCTGGTCTGCTGGCCCCTGCAGCTCGTGTGAGAACGATCACGGGCGCTGTGTGCAGGGAATGCCAGAAGCAAACGGTCAACAAGAGTTGATTGTTTGGTTGCTAATATTAGTTCCAAGTTCTCATGTGGCATTATATTTTGCAATTTGCCTGTATAGCGAGGATCAAGGAGGCAGGCCAACCAGTAATCGTCATCGTTCATCATTTTAGTTATGCGTGTGTCCCTTTTGAGGATACGTAAGGCATAATCCGCCATGTGGGCCAAAGTTCCAGTTCTCAAATCTGCGGTTGTGCTTGGTTGAGGGGCAGTTTCAGGCAAATCCACGTCACTTGTGTCCCTCCAAAAACCAGAACCCGGCCTTGCCGCGCCACCAATTTCCAGTGGCCCCGGAAAAGCTTCCTCATTAAAAATATAATCATCCCCATCATCCTCCTCGTCCTCCTCCTCCTCTTCTCCCGCTAACTCTTCCTGTACACTGCCCTGGCCAGACAATGGCTGACTGTCATCAAGGCTTTCCTCTTCCTCAGCTGCAGATGCCTGATCCTTTATGTGCGTCAAACTTTGCATCAGCAGACGCATTAGGGGGATGCTCATGCTTATTATGGCGTTGTCTGCACTAACCAGCCGTGTGCATTCCTCAAAACACTGAAGGACTTGACACATGTCTTGTATCTTTGACCACTGCACACCTGACAACTCCATGTCTGCCATCCTACTGCCTGCCCGTGTATGTGTATCCTCCCACAAAAACATAACAGCCCGCCTCTGTTCGCACAGTCTCTGAAGCATGTGCAGTGTTGAGTTCCACCTTGTTGCAACGTCTATGATTAGGCGATGCTGGGGAAGGTTCAAAGAACGCTGATAGGTCTGCATACGGCTGGAGTGTACGGGCGAACGGCGGATATGTGAGCAAAGTCCACGCACTTTGAGGAGCAGGTCGGATAACCCCGGATAACTTTTCAGGAAGCACTGCACCACCAGGTTTAAGGTGTGAGCCAGGCAAGGAATGTGTTTCAGTTGGGAAAGGGAGATGGCAGCCATGAAATTCCTTCCGTTATCACTCACTACCTTGCCTGCCTCAAGATCTACAGTGCCCAGCCACGACTGCGTTTCTTTCTGCAAGAACTCGGACAGAACTTCCGCGGTGTGTCTGTTGTCGCCCAAACACTTCATAGCCAATACAGCCTGCTGACGTTTGCCAGTAGCTGCCTCATAATGGGAGACCTGGTGTGCAACAGTGGCAGCTGCGGATGGAGTGGTTGTGCGACTGCGGTCTGTGGACGAGCTCTCGCTTCTGCAGGAGGACGAAGAGGAGGAGGAGGGGGTGCGAACGACTACAGCCAACTGTTTCCTAGACCGTGGGCTAGGCAGAACTGTCCCAAACTTGCTGTCCCCTGTGGACCCTGCATCCACAACATTCACCCAGTGTGCCGTGATGGACACGTAACGTCCCTGGCCATGCCTACTGGTCCATGCATCTGTTGTCAGGTGCACCTTTGTGCTCACAGATTGCCTGAGTGCATGGACGATGCGCTGTTTAACATGCTGGTGGAGGGCTGGGATGGCTTTTCTGGAAAAAAAGTGTCGACTGGGTAGCTCGTAGCGTGGTACAGCGTAGTCCATCAGGGCTTTGAAAGCTTCGCTTTCAACTAACCGGTAGGGCATCATCTCTAACGAGATTAGTCTAGCTATGTGGGCGTTCAAACCCTGTGTACGCGGATGCGAGGCTAAGTACTTCCTTTTTCTAACCATAGTCTCATGTAGGGTGAGCTGGACTGGAGAGCTGGAGATCGTGGAACTAGCGGGGGTGCCGGTGGACATGGCAGACTGAGAGACGGTGGGAGATGGTATTGTTGCCGCCGGTGCCCTAGATGCAGTGTTTCCTACTACGAAACTGGTGATTCCCTGACCCTGACTGCTTTGGCCTGGCAAAGAAACCTGCACAGATACTGCAGGTGGTGCGGAAAATGGTGGCCCTACACTGCCGGAAGGGATGTTGCGTTGCTGACTAGCTTCATTGGCCGAGGGTGCTACAACCTTAAGGGACGTTTGGTAGTTAGTCCAGGCTTGCAAATGCATGGTGGTTAAATGTCTATGCATGCAACTTGTATTGAGACTTTTGAGATTCTGTCCTCTGCTTAAGGTAGTTGAACATTTTTGACAGATGACTTTGCGCTGATCAATTGGATGTTGTTTAAAAAAATGGCAGACTGCACTCTTTCTAGCATCAGATACCTTTTCAGGCATTGCAGACTGAGCTTTAACCGGATGGCCACGCTGTCCTCCAACAGGTTTTGGCTTTGCCACGCGTTTTGGGCAAGATACGGGCCCGGTAGATGGAACCTGTTGCGATGTTGATGCCTGCTGCGGCCCCTCCTCCTGCGCTTCAGAACTGCTGCCGCCTGCACCCTGTTCCCCCAATGGCTGCCAATCGGGGTCAAGAACTGGGTCATCTATTACCTCTTCTTGTAGCTCGTGTGCAACTTCGTCTGTGTCACCGTGTCGGTCGGTGGTATAGCGTTCGTGATGGGGCAACATAGTCTCATCAGGGTCTGATTCTTGATCATTACCCTGCGAGGGCAATGTTGTGGTCTGAGTCAAAGGACCAGCATAGTAGTCTGGCTGTGGCTGTGCATCAGTGCACTCCATGTCAGATTCAACTTGTAATGGGCATGGACTGTTAACTGCTTCACTTTCTAAGCCAGGGACGGTATGTGTAAAGAGCTCCATGGAGTAACCCGTTGTGTCGCCTGCTGCATTCTTCTCTGTTGTTGTTTTTGCTGAAGAGGACAAGGAAGCGACTTGTCCCTGACTGTGAACATCCACTAACGACGCGCTGCTTTGACATTTACCAGTTTCACGAGAGGAGGCAAAAGAGCTAGAGGCTGAGTCAGCAAGATAAGCCAAAACTTGCTCTTGCTGCTCTGGCTTTAAAAGCGCTTTTCCTACTCCCAGAAAAGGGAGCGTTCGAGGCCTTGTGTAGCCAGACGACAAACCTGGCTCCACAGCTCCAGACTTAGGTGCAATATTTTTTTTCCCACGACCAGCTGATGCTCCACCACTACCACTACCCTCATTACCAGCTGACAATGAACGCCCCCGGCCACGAACTCTTCCACCAGACTTCCTCATTGTTTTAAAAACGTAAACAAACTAACGGTATTTGTTGCTGTCACACAACTTACACGGTGAGCTATAGCTTCAGTATGATTTAGCTACCCCTTTACAGGTGAGTGAGACCACAACGAAAATCAGGCACAATGTTACACACTCTGTTGTTGGTGGCAACAAATGAGAGAGATGCCACACACGCTGGACTGTCACTGAAGCACAAATGTAAATATTAATCTCCCACTGATTTTTTTTTTTTTTTTTTTTCAGGGAGACTTCAGGAAAAAAAAATAATAGAATAAAATGATTTTTTCAGGAAGAATTTAGAAACCAAATAAAATAAAATGATTTTTTCAGGGAGAATTTAGAAAACAAATAAAACAAAAAAAGGCTTTCTATGGCCCACTGAGTGAGAGATGACGCACACAGGAGTCAGGAGTGGCACACAAGCCCAGAGGCCAATATTTATCTCCCACTGATTGATGTAGTGATTTTTTCAGGTAGATTTTGGAACCCAAATCAAGCTAAAAAAATAATAGGCTTTCTATGGCCCACAATTGGAGAGAGAGAGAGAGATGGCACACCCAGGAGTCAAGACTGGCACACAAGCAGAAAGGGCAATATTAATCTCCCACTGATTTGTTTTTTGTTTTTTTTTCAGGGAGACTTTAGGAAAAAAAAATAATAGAATAAAATGATTTTTTCAGGAAGAATTTAGAAACCAAATAAAATAAAATGATTTTTTCAGGGAGAATTTAGAAAACAAATAAAACAAAAAAAGGCTTTCTATGGCCCACTGAGTGAGAGATGACGCACACAGGAGTCAGGAGTGGCACACAAGCCCAGAGGCCAATATTTATCTCCCACTGATTGATGTAGTGATTTCTTCAGGTAGATTTTGGAACCCAAATCAAGCTAAAAAAATATTAGGCTTTCTATGGCCCACAATTGGAGAGAGAGAGAGAGATGGCACACCCAGGAGTCAAGACTGGTACACAAGCAGAAAGGGCAATATTAATCTCCCACTGATTTTTTTTTTTTTTTTTTTTCAGGGAGACTTTAGGAAAAAAAAATAATAGAATAAAATAATTTTTTCAGGAAGAATTTAGAAACCAAATAAAATAAAATGATTTTTTCAGTGAGAATTTAGAAAACAAATAAAACAAAAAAAGGCTTTCTATGGCCCACTGAGTGAGAGATGACGCACACAGGAGTCAGGAGTGGCACACAAGCCCAGAGGCCAATATTTATCTCCCACTGATTGATGTAGTGATTTTTTCAGGTAGATTTTGGAACCCAAATCAAGCTAAAAAAATAATAGGCTTTCTATGGCCCACAATTGGAGAGAGAGAGAGAGATGGCACACCCAGGAGTCAAGACTGGCACACAAGCAGAAAGGGCAATATTAATCTCCCACTGATTTGTTTTTTGTTTTTTTTTCAGGGAGACTTTAGGAAAAAAAAATAATAGAATAAAATGATTTTTTGAGGAAGAATTTAGAAACCAAATAAAATAAAATGATTTTTTCAGGGAGAATTTAGAAAACAAATAAAACAAAAAAAGGCTTTCTATGGCCCACTGAGTGAGAGATGACGCACACAGGAGTCAGGAGTGGCACACAAGCCCAGAGGCCAATATTTATCTCCCACTGATTGATGTAGTGATTTTTTCAGGTAGATTTTGGAACCCAAATCAAGCTAAAAAAATAATACGCTTTCTATGGCCCACAATTGGAGAGAGAGAGAGAGATGGCACAACCAGGAGTCAAGACTGGCACACAAGCAGAAAGGGCAATATAAATCTCCCACTGATTTGTTTTTTTTGTTTTTTTCAGGGAGACTTTAGGGAAAAAAAATAATAGAATACAATGATTTTTTCAGGAAGAATTTAGAAACCAAATAAAATAAAATGATTTTTTCAGGGAGAATTTAGAAAACAAATAAAACAAAAAAAGGCTTTCTATGGCCCACTGAGTGAGAGATGACGCACACAGGAGTCAGGAGTGGCACACAAGCCCAGAGGCCAATATTTATCTCCCACTGATTGATGTAGTGATTTTTTCAGGTAGATTTTGGAATCCAAATCAAGCTAAAAAAATAATAGGCTTTCTATGGCCCACAATTGGAGAGAGAGAGAGAGATGGCACACCCAGGAGTCAAGACTGGCACACAAGCAGAAAGGGCAATATTAATCTCCCACTGATTTGTTTTTTTTTTTTTTTTCAGGGAGACTTTAGGAAAAAAAAATAATAGAATACAATGATTTTTTCAGGAAGAATTTAGAAACCAAATAAAATAAAATGATTTTTTCAGGGAGAATTTAGAAAACAAATAAAACAAAAAAAGGCTTTCTATGGCCCACTGAGTGAGAGATGACGCACACAGGAGTCAGGAGTGGCACACAAGCCCAGAGGCCAATATTTATCTCCCACTGATTGATGTAGTGATTTTTTCAGGTAGATTTTGGAACCCAAATCAAGCTAAAAAAATAATAGGCTTTCTATGGCCCACAATTGGAGAGAGAGAGAGAGATGGCACACCCAGGAGTCAAGACTGGCACACAAGCAGAAAGGGCAATATTAATCTCCCACTGATTTGTTTTTTTTTTTTTTTTTTCAGGGAGACTTTAGGAAAAAAAAATAATAGAATAAAATGATTTTTTCAGAAAGAATTTAGAAACCAAATAAAATAAAATGATTTTTTCAGGGAGAATTTAGAAAACAAATAAAACAAAAAAAGGCTTTCTATGGCCCACTGAGTGAGAGATGACGCACACAGGAGTCAGGAGTGGCACACAAGCCCAGAGGCCAATATTTATCTCCCACTGATTGATTTATTGATTTTTTCAGGTAGAATTTAGAACCCAAATCAACCAAAAACATAAATAGGCTTTCTATGGCCCACTATTTGTGAGAGAGATGGCACGCTCAGGACTGGCACACAAGCCCAGAGGCCAATATTAATCTCCCACTTTTTATTTTTTTTCAGGGAAAATTTATAAACCCAATAAAAAAATAAATAAATAGGCTTTCTATGGCCCACTATCTGTGAGAGAGAGATGGCACGCTTAGGACTGGCACACAAGCCCAAAGGCCAATATTAATCTCCCTTTTTTTTTTCAGGGAGAATTTATAAAACCAAAAAAAAAAAAATAAATAGGCTTTCTATGGCCCACTATTTGTGAGAGAGATGGCACGCTCAGGACTGGCACACAAGCCCAGAGGCCAATATTAATCTCCCACTTTTTTTTTTTTGTTCCAGGGAAAATTTATAAACCCAATAAAAAAAATAATAAATAGGCTTTCTATGGCCCACTATCTGAGAGAGAGATGGCACGCTTAGGACTGGCACACAAGCCCAAAGGCCAATATTAATCTCCCACTGATTGATTTATTGATTTTTTCAGGTAGAATTTAGAACCCAAATAAAGCAAAAAAAAAAAAAAAAAGGGCTTTCTATGGCCCACTGAGTGAGTGATGATGCACACAGGAGTCAGGAGTGGCACACAAGCCCTGAGGCCAATATTTTTCTCCCACTGATTGATGTAGTGATTTATTCAGGTAGAATTTAGAACCCAAATCAAGCAAAAAAATAAATAGGCTTTCTATGGCCCACTGAGTGAGAGATGGCACACACAGGGATGGCACTCTAGCAGAAATGTCAATCTTAATCTCCCACAAAAAAAAAAAAAACAAAAAAAAAAAAACAGGGAGTGTCCAACAATTACTATCTCCCTGCAGTAATCTCAGCCAGGTATGGCAGGCAGCAATAAGGAGTGGACTGATGCACAAATTAAATAAAAAGTGTGGACAAACAAAAAAGATAGCTGTGCAGAAAGGAAGGAACAAGAGGATTTGTGCTTTGAAAAAAGCAGTTGGTTTGCACAGTGGCGTACACACAGCAATGCAGCTATCAGGGAGCCTTCTAGGGCAGCCAAATGAGCTACAGCGCTGAGGGGGAAAAAAAAAATGTAGCTTCCACTGTCCCTGCACACCGAAGGTGGTGTTGGGCAGTGGAAATCGCTACAGCACAAGCGGTTTGGTGGTTAATGGACCCTGCCTAACGCTATCCCTGCTTCTGACGAAGCGGCAGCAACCTCTCCCTAAGCTCAGATCAGCAGCAGTAACATGGCGGTCGGCGGGAACGCCCCTTTATAGCCCCTGTGACGCCGCAGACAGCAAGCCAATCACTGCAATGCCCTTCTCTAAGATGGTGGGGACCAGGACCTATGTCATCACGCTGCCCACACTCTGCGTTTACCTTCATTGGCTGAGAAATGGCGCTTTTCGCGTCATTGAAACGTGACTTTGGCGCGAAAGTCGCGTACCTCATGGCCGACCCCGCACAGGGGTCGGATCGGGTTTCATGAAACCCGACTTTGCCAAAAGTCGGCGACTTTTGAAAATGAACGACCCGTTTCGTTCAACCCTACCGAGGACATTCAAAATAGACTTACGTCTCCGCTGGGAACGCTGCCCGCATTCTCCACCAATTGTAGGGATTTCACTCACTCAGGTGCGACGGCTGAGACTCAGGAGGCACGTTCCTTGAAAAGTTCACAGGGTTTATTGCATCATAAACCACATGGCAAAATAACAGAAAGGAAATAGCCTTTGGCTCAGTGAAAGAAAAACAAGTGTCCAGTCCATCAGGCTAAGTCCTGGAGCCTTGACACACTCAGGAGGGTTTCACCTCCACACATATCTGCTGTGTAAAGCATTAGCCTGTCTTATATAGAGCTAACCACACCCAGTAACCCATCACATGATTAGCCATGTGGTCTGACATCACCACAGGTCCTGAAACACATATATACATGGCTATGTGCAATAAAGAAACACTCCGGGCTACATTACAGCAACAAGGCACTTATGTGGCACATACCTCCCGTCGACTACACACCCTTTAGCCATGCTACAATATATATATGTATATATATATATATACACATATATATATATATATATACACTAGATGGTGGCCCGATTCTAACGCATCGGGAATTCTAGAATATGTATGTCCACGTAGTATATTGCCCAACCACGTAGTATATTGCCCAGTCACGTAGTATGCACCATATCCCTGTTAAAAAAAAGAATTAAAATAAAAAATAGTTACATACTCACCTCCTGGAGCCTCCGGTTCCAGATGCGTGTCGCGCGCTCCGGTCTGAAGATTGCATTGCGGTCTTGCGAGATGATGACTTAGTGGTCTCGCAAGACCGTACGTCATCATCTCGCGAGACCGCAAGGCATGCAGCGGTCACCGGGGTGTCGCGCGGAGTGGGAAATGCCGGTTCCTGATCCGGGGGGGGGGGGCCACCGGAGGGTGAGTATGTAACTATTTTTAATTTTTTTAATATATTTTTAACATTAGATATTTTTACTATTCATGCTGCATAGGCAGCATGAATAGTAAAAAGGTGGTCACACAGGGTTAATAGCAGCGTTAACCGAGTGTGTTACACTGCGGTCAACGCTGCCATTAACCCTGTGTGAGCGCTGACCGGAGGGAAGTATGCGGATGCCGGGCACTGACTGCAGGGAGGAAGGTGCGGCCTTTTTCTTCCGGACTGTGCCCGTCGCTGATTGGTCGCGGCAGCTATGACAGGCAGCTGCCGAGACCAATCAGCGAATGAATAACCGTGACAGAAAGAAGGACAGACAGACAGAAAGACGGAAGTGACCCTTAGACAATTATATAGTAGATATACAATAAAAGTAATATAATTGTGTCTATTTATATTTATTTATTTTAACTAATGTGAGGATGAAATGTTATATTTCCTGCAAATGTACAGATATAACATGATTTTGCATTTTAGTGACAAGCCAAAGCGTGTAAAGACAGAAATATAGTCAAAGGCATAATCTATATTTTAACTTGGCTATGGAAAGTTTTTGCTATTGCAATTCATAGAGAACACCGTGCAACGAGTACTTCTTCTTTGGATCTACCTTTGCTTGATGAAGTAATGATATCTGCTCCAAGGTCCAGTTTGATCTTTTTTCAACTAATGAATAATTTGAAATTATTTTGCAGTAGAGAAGAAGAGAAACAAACTCTCCCGTCAGAGCGAGCAGTTTTTGTTTGTAGACTGGTTTCATCTAATAAAAAAATAAATATAAAAAAAAATTTAAATATTTGCTCTCCTACAGTGCGAAACTTATTGACAACCTCCAAATAAATTGGAGCCACTTATTTATTCATACAAAATCCCCATTTATTTTTGTAGAAATGAAAAAAAGTGTCATAAAAAATGACTTAAAAGATAAAGACTTCTTTGGGGCATTTTCTTTTATTTTTTATGTAAATGATAACTGCTGTTTTAACAGTAGTTACAGTAGCATTTACATAAAAAAAAATTTGTATTTAATCAGACAAATATGCTTTTTCCTCTACTTATGAACTACTTATTCTACTCCCCTCTATCTCTTGAACTAAATCACTATGAAAAATAGCTAAAATCTGTCTTGGTCAAGATGAGACAAATTGCCACCTCAGTGAGGTATCAGATTACAGCTGCCTAATTAAGGCATCTTTCACACTTCCGCTTTTTTACAATCAGTCACAATCCGTCAAAGTGTTGAAAAGACAGATCAGGTGCAGATTGTAAAAAACGGATGCACTGAAGCACTGGAGCTGCATCTTCCGGAATTTAAAGGAACACAATTCTGGAGAGAGGGAGAGGGAGAGAGAGAGAGAGAGGAAGAGAGAGACATCTCTCGCCGGAATGAAAAAAGGGTTAAATTAAATGAAGAAAAATTCTTCCAGGCATGCTCAGTTTCAAAAAACGGAATTCGTCACTTTATTCCGTCTTTTGACGGACAGCGACAGATCCTGCGCCCATAGGCTTCCATTATAGCCAAAGACGGACAGTGCAGGATCCATCGCTGTCTGACTTTTCGACGTACAAAAAAAAAGTTCCTCTGTGCGCTATCTCTGCCCGACGGACAGCGATTTTACGACGGATTCAGTGCACGAAGGACAAAACGGAAGGCGATCCGTCACAATCCGTCGCTAGTACAAGTCTATGAGAATAAAACAGATCCAGCAGAAACATTTGCTGGATCTGTTTTTTTCTAAAAGCAACGGATTGTGACTGATGGCAAAAAGCGGATGTGTGAAAGAGGCTTAGGGCTACTTTCACACTTGCATTTTTAGCAATCCGTCGCGATCCGTCGTTTTGGGATCCTTCAAATGTGCTCGCAGATATGTTTTTTGCCCATAGACTTATATTAACAATGAATCGCGACGTATGGCCACACGTCGCATAAGTCGTCACTGGATGCGTCAAGTTTTGCCGGACCGTCGGCACGAAAAAACATCCAAATGAACTTTTTTTTGTCCGTCGCGTCCACCATTTTCTACCGCACATGCGCGGCTGGAACTCCACCCCCTCATCCCTGGACTTTAGAATGGGCAGCGGATGCATTGTAAAACTGCATCCGCTGCCCACGTCGTGGCACATTTTCACAACTTGCATCGGTACGTCGGGTACCGATGCAAGTGTGAAAGAAGCCTAAGTCTACAATAAAGACAGGGAAGCAAAGAAGATCAGAGTGAAAAGCTAAGCCGGGGGGCGGGGAAGCAATAACCATGGACCCTCTCCAGGCTATTAATATCTGCCCTCAGTCACTGGCTTTACTACTCTGGCGGAGAAAATTGTGCGGGAGCCCACGCCAATTTTTTCCGCCATTTAACCCTTTAATTTAATAGCTAGAACGGCCAAATTTTGCATATACACACTACTAACATTAGTAGTGAGGAATATGCAAAAAAAATGGTGATATGAGATGGTTTACTGTATGTAACCATGTCTCATATCATGTCGGGTTTAGGAAGGAGATAGCAAAAGCCGGTAATACATATATGTGTCTCACTGACATATATATATATATATATACCTATTCTATTTGTACACATTTATTCTACCTATTCTACTGTAAGCTGTCAGTGTGATTTTACTGTACACCGCACTGAATTGCCGGCTTTTCTCTCTAACACCGCTGCGTATTTCTCGCAAGTCACACTGCTGGTCCGTGTGTAATCCGTATTTTTGGGGCTTCCATAGACTTTCATTGGCGTTTTTTTTGCACAATACGGTGACAAACGCAGCATGCTGCGATTTTCTACGGCCGTAGAAAGCCGTATAATACTGATCAGTAAAATACGGCAGATAGGAGCAGGGGCATAGAGAATAATTGGGACGTTTGTTAGGCGAGTTTTACGGACGTATTTTATGCGCTCATACGTCCGTAAAACTCGCTAGTGTGACTCCAGCCTAAGTGTTTACCTCACCTTAGTATAGCTATTACAGCTACACTGCTCAGTACTGATGTATAATTTCCTTTATGGTACTGCTTCTGAACAAGTACCATATACTGTAAGTACACAGAAATCCCACCTGTTTCTGTTTGCAGTATATGGGAGAAAATAGTCTCCCCCAACTATCTCAGAGACCACCAAAAGCTAGAAATAGAGCCTTCAAAAGGGAAAACTTGTTAAGCCCCTTACCCCTGGCCATTTAATTTTGTTTTTCGTTTTTGACCTCCCCTTCATCCAAGAGCCATAAATATTTTATTTTTCCTTCAATATAGCTATGTGAGGGCTTGTTGTTTGCAGGACGAGTTGTACTTTTGAATGACACCTTTCACTTTACCATACAGTCTACTGGTAAAATCGGAAAAAAAAGACTTCAAGTGCGTTGAAATTGCCAAAAAAGTCCAATTCGACAATAGCTTTTTTTTCTTTTATCTACCCCGTTTACTGTCTGATAAAACTGACATGGCACTATAATTCTCCAGGTAGGTACAATCTGCAGATATCAAATATTCATAATTTTTTTTTATTAAAAAAAAATTGGAAATTGAAATAAAAAAATGTTTTTGCTTTTGTCGCCATTTTCCAAGATCCGTAACTTTTTCACTTTTCCAAATTTTGGGCTGTGTGAAGGCTTATTTTTTGCACCTCAAGCTTTTAAATTAATTTGATTCTTGGTAGATATGTTGTTTTCATCACTTTTTTGCATTTCACTGCAATGTTGCAGCAGCCAAATATACCTAATCTTTCTTTTTTTCCTCATTATGTTGCCTACCAATCGGATTTATTTATTTTACATTTTGATAGATTAGATATTTCTGAATGTAGCAATACAAAACGTGTATTTTTATATTTTTTTTAATGGCTTAATTTTCAATTGGGCAAAAGGAGGGTGATTTGAACTTTTTAATTTTTAAATTTTTTCATTTGCAAATTTCTGGCAACTCTAATCAGAGGTGAAGTCAATAACTCTACCGCTCATCAGAGTCGCCGGGTCTCACAGAGGGCAGCGTTACCCACTGACTCTGATGAACGGTATAGGTACTGATGTCACTTCAGAGTCGCTGGGTCTCGTGGGGTGCAGAGGGACCCAGATTAGCTACTGCTACAGCCTATGGCTCTTCATTCTCTGAATAAGGCTCCATATTTTGGTCAGATTTTAGGATTGTCGTGGGAATGCCAAGAACTGCCTGTGAACTTTTTTTTCTAATAAATTGGTGAAGGGAAGTGTCTTGTCTTTATTTCTCTCAATTTACTACAGTGGAATCTTATGGCGGAACTGCATGACTTTAAAAAAAAAAAAATTATTAATTGGTCAATAGTAATGAGTAGGGTTGAGCGAAACGGGTCGAAAATTTTCAAAAGTCGCCGACTTTTTGCGAAGTCGAGTTTCATGAAACCCGATCCGACCCCTGTGCGTGGTCGGCCATGCGGTACGCGACTTTCGCGCCAAAGTCGCATTTCAATGACGCGAAAAGCGCCATTTCTCAGCCAATGAAGGTAAACGCAGAGTGTGGGCAGCGTGATGACATAGGTCCTGGTCCCCACCATCTTAGAGAAGGGCATTGCAGTGATTGGCTTGCTGTCTGCGGCGTCACAGGGGCTATAAAGGGGAGTTCCCGCCGACCGCCATGTTACTGCTGCTGATCTGAGCTTAGGGAGAGGTTGCTGCCGCTTCGTCAGAAGCAGGGATAGCGTTAGGCAGGGTCCATTAACCACAAAACCGCTTGTGCTGTAGCGATTTCCACTGCCCAACACCACCTTCGGTGTGCAGGGACAGTGGAAGCTCCTTTTTCTTTTTTTCCCCTCAGCGCTGTAGCTCATTGGGCTGCACTAGAAGGCTCCCTGATAGCTGCATTGCTGTGTGTACGCTGCTGTGCAAACCAACTGCTTTTTTCAAAGCACAAATCCTCTTGTTCCTTCCTTTCTGCACAGCTATCTTGTTTGTTTGTCCACACTTTTTATTTAATTTGTGCATCAGTCCAGTCCTTATTGCTGCCTGCCATACCTGGCTGAGATTACTGCAGGGAGATAGTAATTGAAGGACAGTTCCTTTTTTTTTTTTTTTTTTTTTTGGGGGGGAGATTAAGATTGACATTTCTGGTAGAGTGCCATCTCTGTCTGTGTCATCTCTCACTCAGTGGGCCATAGAAAGCCTATTTATTTTTTTGCTTGATTTGGGTTCCAAAATCTACCAGAAAAAATCACAACATCAATCAGTGGGTGAAAAATATTGGCCTCAGGGCTTGTGTGCCACTCCTTACTCCTGTGTGTGCCATCTCTCACTCAGTGGGCCATAGAAAGCCTATTAATTTTTTTGCTTGATTTGGGTTCTAAATTCTACCTGAAAAAATCAATAAATCAATCAGTGGGAGATTAATATTGGCCTTTGGGCTTGTGTGCCAGTCCTAAGCGTGCCATCTCTCTCTCTCTCGGATAGTGGGCCATAGAAAGCCTATTTTTTTATTATTTTATTGGGTTTATAAATTTTCCCTGGAAAAAAAAAAAAAGTGGGAGATTAATATTGGCCTCTGGGCTTGTGTGCCAGTCCTGAGCGTGCCATCTCTCTCACAAATAGTGGGCCATAGAAAGCCTATTTATTTTTTTGGTTGATTTGGGTTCATAATTCTACCTGAAAAAATCAATCAATCAATCAGTGGGAGATTAATATTGGCCTTTGGGCTTGTGTGCCAGTCCTAAGCGTGCCATCTCTCTCTCTCTCAGATAGTGGGCCATAGAAAGCCTATTTTTTTATTATTTTATTGGGTTTATAAATTTTCCCTGGAAAAAAAAAATAGTGGGAGATTAATATTGGCCTCTGGGCTTGTGTGCCAGTCCTGAGCGTGCCATCTCTCTCACAAATAGTGGGCCATAGAAAGCCTATTTATTTTTTTGGTTGATTTGGGTTCATAATTCTACCTGAAAAAAATCAATCAATCAATCAGTGGGAGATTAATATTGGCCTTTGGGCTTGTGTGCCAGTCCTAAGCGTGCCATCTCTCTCTCTCAGATAGTGGGCCATAGAAAGCCTATTTATTATTATTTTTTTTATTGGGTTTATAAATTTTCCCTGGAAAAAAAAAAAAATGGGAGATTAATATTGGCCTCTGGGCTTGTGTGCCAGTCCTGAGCGTGCCATCTCTCTCACAAATAGTGGGCCATAGAAAGCCTATTTATTTTTTTGGTTGATTTGGGTTCATAATTCTACCTGAAAAAATCAATCAATCAATCAGTGGGAGAAAAATATTGGCCTCAGGGCTTGTGTGCCACTCCTTACTCCTGTGTGTGCCATCTCTCACTCAGTGGGCCATAGAAAGCCTATTAATTTTTTTGCTTGATTTGGGTTCTAAATTCTACCTGAAAAAATCATTAAATCAATCAGTGGGAGATTAATATTGGCCTTTGGGCTTGTGTGCCAGTCCTAAGCGTGCCATCTCTCTCTCTCTCAGATAGTGGGCCATAGAAAGCCTATTTTTTTATTATTTTATTGGGTTTATAAATTTTCCCTGGAAAAAAAAAAAAGTGGGAGATTAATATTGGCCTCTGGGCTTGTGTGCCAGAGTCCTGAGCGTGCCATCTCTCTCACAAATAGTGGGCCATAGAAAGCCTATTTATTTTTTGGGTTGATTTGGGTTCATAATTCTACCTGAAAAAATAAATCAGTCAATCAGTGGGAGATTAATATTGGCCTTTGGGCTTGTGTGCCAGTCCTAAGCGTGCCATCTCTCTCTCTCAGATAGTGGGCCATAGAAAGCCTATTTATTATTATTTTTTTTATTGGGTTTATACATTTTCCCTGGAAAAAAAAATGGGAGATTAATATTGGCCTCTGGGCTTGTGTGCCAGACCTGAGCGTGCCATCTCTCTCACAAATAGTGGGCCATAGAAAGCCTATTAATTTTTTTGCTTGATTTGGGTTCCAAAATCTACCAAAAAAAATCACTAAATCAATCAGTGGGAGATTAATATTGGCCTCTGGGCTTTTGTGCCACTCCTGACTCCTGTGAGCGTAATCTGTCACTCAGTGGGCCCTAGAAAGCCTATTTTTTGTTTTATTTGTTTTCTAAATTCTCCCTGAAAAAATCATTTTATTTTCTTTGGTTTCTAAATTATTCCTGAAAAAAATCATTTTTTTTTGTATTTTTTTTTTCTCTAAAGTCTCCCTGGAAAAAAAAAAAAAAATCTGTGGGAGATTCATATTGCCCCTTCTGCTTGTGTGCCAGTCTTGACTCCTGGGTGTGCCATCTCTCTCTCTCTCCCCAATTGTGGGCCAAAGAAAGCCTATTAATTTTTTTGCTTGATTTGGGTTCCAAAATCTACCAAAAATAATCACTAAATCAATCAGTGGGAGATTAATATTGGCCTCTGGGCTTGTCTGCCACTCCTGACTCCTGTGTGCGTCATCTGTCACTCAGTGGGCCCTAGAAAGCCTATTTTTTGTTTTATTTGTTTTCTAAATTCTCCCTGAAAAAATCATTTTATTTTCTTTGGTTTCTAAATTATTCCTGAAAAAAATCATTTTTTTTGTATTTTTTTTTCTCTAAAGTCTCCCTGAAAAAAAAAAAAAAAAAAAATCTGTGGGAGATTCATATTGCCCCTTCTGCTTGTGTGCCAGTCTTGACTCTTGGGTGTGTCATCTCTCTCTCTCTCCCCAATTGTGGGCCATAGAAAGCCTATTAATTTTTTTGCTTGATTTGGGTTCCAAAATCTACCAAAAAAAATAACTAAATCAATCAGTGGGAGATTAATATTGGCCTCTGGGCTTGTGTGCCACTCCTGACTCCTGTGTGCGTCATCTGTCACTCAGTGGGCCCTAGAAAGCCTATTTTTTGTTTTATTTGTTTTCTAAATTCTCCCTGAAACAATCATTTTATTTTCTTTGGTTTCTAAATTATTCCTGAAAAAAATCATTTTTTTTGTATTTTTTTTTCTCTCAAATCTCCCTGAAAAAAAAAAAAAATCTGTGGGAGATTCATATTGCCCCTTCTGCTTGTGTGCCAGTCTTGACTCCTGGGTGTGCCATCTCTCTCTCTCTCCCCAATTGTGGGCCATAGAAAGCCTATTAATTTTTTTGCTTGATTTGGGTTCCAAAATCTACCAAAAAAAATCACTAAATCAATCAGTGGGAGATTAATATTGGCCTCTGGGCTTGTGTGCCAGAGTCCTGAGCGTGCCATCTCTCTCACAAATAGTGGGCCATAGAAAGCCTATTTATTTTTTTGGTTGATTTGGGTTCATAATTCTACCTGAAAAAATCAATCAGTCAATCAGTGGGAGATTAATATTGGCCTTTGGGCTTGTGTGCCAGTCCTAAGCGTGCCATCTCTCTCTCTCAGATAGTGGGCCATAGAAAGCCTATTTATTATTATTTTTTTTATTGGGTTTATACATTTTCCCTGGAAAAAAAAATGGGAGATTAATATTGGCCTCTGGGCTTGTGTGCCAGACCTGAGCGTGCCATCTCTCTCACAAATAGTGGGCCATAGAAAGCCTATTAATTTTTTTGCTTGATTTGGGTTCCAAAATCTACCAAAAAAAATCACTAAATCAATCAGTGGGAGATTAATATTGGCCTCTGGGCTTTTGTGCCACTCCTGACTCCTGTGAGCGTAATCTGTCACTCAGTGGGCCCTAGAAAGCCTATTTTTTGTTTTATTTGTTTTCTAAATTCTCCCTGAAAAAATCATTTTATTTTCTTTGGTTTCTAAATTATTCCTGAAAAAAATCATTTTTTTTTGTATTTTTTTTTCTCTAAAGTCTCCCTGGAAAAAAAAAAAAAAATCTGTGGGAGATTCATATTGCCCCTTCTGCTTGTGTGCCAGTCTTGACTCCTGGGTGTGCCATCTCTCTCTCTCTCCCCAATTGTGGGCCATAGAAAGCCTATTAATTTTTTTGCTTGATTTGGGTTCCAAAATCTACCTGAAAAAATCACTAAATCAATCAGTGGGAGATTAATATTGGCCTCTGGGCTTGTGTGCCACTCCTGACTCCTGTGTGCGTCATCTGTCACTCAGTGGGCCCTAGAAAGCCTATTTTTTGTTTTATTTGTTTTCTAAATTCTCCCTGAAAAAATCATTTTATTTTCTTTGGTTTCTAAATTATTCCTGAAAAAAATCATTTTTTTTGTATTTTTTTTTCTCTAAAGTCTCCCTGAAAAAAAAAAAAAAAAAATCTGTGGGAGATTCATATTGCCCCTTCTGCTTGTGTGCCAGTCTTGACTCCTGGGTGTGTCATCTCTCTCTCTCTCCCCAATTGTGGGCCATAGAAAGCCTATTAATTTTTTTGCTTGATTTGGGTTCCAAAATCTACCAAAAAAAATAACTAAATCAATCAGTGGGAGATTAATATTGGCCTCTGGGCTTGTGTGCCACTCCTGACTCCTGTGTGCGTCATCTGTCACTCAGTGGGCCCTAGAAAGCCTATTTTTTGTTTTATTTGTTTTCTAAATTCTCCCTGAAACAATCATTTTATTTTCTTTGGTTTCTAAATTATTCCTGAAAAAAATCATTTTTTTTGTATTTTTTTTTCTCTCAAATCTCCCTGAAAAAAAAAAAAAATCTGTGGGAGATTCATATTGCCCCTTCTGCTTGTGTGCCAGTCTTGACTCCTGGGTGTGCCATCTCTCTCTCTCTCCCCAATTGTGGGCCATAGAAAGCCTATTAATTTTTTTGCTTGATTTGGGTTCCAAAATCTACCAAAAAAAATCACTAAATCAATCAGTGGGAGATTAATATTGGCCTCTGGGCTTGTGTGCCAGAGTCCTGAGCGTGCCATCTCTCTCACAAATAGTGGGCCATAGAAAGCCTATTTATTTTTTTGGTTGATTTGGGTTCATAATTTCTACCTGAAAAAATCAATCAGTCAATCAGTGGGAGATTAATATTGGCCTTTGGGCTTGTGTGCCAGTCCTAAGCGTGCCATCTCTCTCTCTCAGATAGTGGGCCATAGAAAGCCTATTTATTATTATTTTTTTTATTGGGTTTATACATTTTCCCTGGAAAAAAAAATGGGAGATTAATATTGGCCTCTGGGCTTGTGTGCCAGACCTGAGCGTGCCATCTCTCTCACAAATAGTGGGCCATAGAAAGCCTATTAATTTTTTTGCTTGATTTGGGTTCCAAAATCTACCAAAAAAAATCACTAAATCAATCAGTGGGAGATTAATATTGGCCTCTGGGCTTTTGTGCCACTCCTGACTCCTGTGAGCGTAATCTGTCACTCAGTGGGCCCTAGAAAGCCTATTTTTTGTTTTATTTGTTTTCTAAATTCACCCTGAAAAAATCATTTTATTTTCTTTGGTTTCTAAATTATTCCTGAAAAAAATCATTTTTTTTTGTATTTTTTTTTCTCTAAAGTCTCCCTGGAAAAAAAAAAAAAATCTGTGGGAGATTCATATTGCCCCTTCTGCTTGTGTGCCAGTCTTGACTCCTGGGTGTGCCATCTCTCTCTCTCTCCCCAATTGTGGGCCATAGAAAGCCTATTAATTTTTTTGCTTGATTTGGGTTCCAAAATCTACCAAAAATAATCACTAAATAAATCAGTGGGAGATTAATATTGGCCTCTGGGCTTGTCTGCCACTCCTGACTCCTGTGTGTGTCATCTGTCACTCAGTGGGCCCTAGAAAGCCTATTTTTTGTTTTATTTGTTTTCTAAATTCTCCCTGAAAAAATCATTTTATTTTCTTTGGTTTCTAAATTATTCCTGAAAAAAATCATTTTTTTTGTATTTTTTTTTCTCTAAAGTCTCCCTGAAAAAAAAAAAAAAAAAAATCTGTGGGAGATTCATATTGCCCCTTCTGCTTGTGTGCCAGTCTTGACTCCTGGGTGTGTCATCTCTCTCTCTCTCCCCAATTGTGGGCCATAGAAAGCCTATTAATTTTTTTGCTTGATTTGGGTTCCAAAATCTACCAAAAAAAATAACTAAATCAATCAGTGGGAGATTAATATTGGCCTCTGGGCTTGTGTGCCACTCCTGACTCCTGTGTGCGTCATCTGTCACTCAGTGGGCCCTAGAAAGCCTATTTTTTGTTTTATTTGTTTTCTAAATTCTCCCTGAAACAATCATTTTATTTTCTTTGGTTTCTAAATTATTCCTGAAAAAAATCATTTTTTTTGTATTTTTTTTTCTCTCAAATCTCCCTGAAAAAAAAAAAAAAATCTGTGGGAGATTCATATTGCCCCTTCTGCTTGTGTGCCAGTCTTGACTCCTGGGTGTGCCATCTCTCTCTCTCTCCCCAATTGTGGGCCATAGAAAGCCTATTAATTTTTTTGCTTGATTTGGGTTCCAAAATCTACCAAAAAAAATCACTAAATCAATCAGTGGGAGATTAATATTGGCCTCTGGGCTTGTGTGCCAGAGTCCTGAGCGTGCCATCTCTCTCACAAATAGTGGGCCATAGAAAGCCTATTTATTTTTTTGGTTGATTTGGGTTCATAATTCTACCTGAAAAAATCAATCAGTCAATCAGTGGGAGATTAATATTGGCCTTTGGGCTTGTGTGCCAGTCCTAAGCGTGCCATCTCTCTCTCTCAGATAGTGGGCCATAGAAAGCCTATTTATTATTATTTTTTTTATTGGGTTTATACATTTTCCCTGGAAAAAAAAATGGGAGATTAATATTGGCCTCTGGGCTTGTGTGCCAGACCTGAGCGTGCCATCTCTCTCACAAATAGTGGGCCATAGAAAGCCTATTAATTTTTTTGCTTGATTTGGGTTCCAAAATCTACCAAAAAAAATCACTAAATCAATCAGTGGGAGATTAATATTGGCCTCTGGGCTTTTGTGCCACTCCTGACTCCTGTGAGCGTAATCTGTCACTCAGTGGGCCCTAGAAAGCCTATTTTTTGTTTTATTTGTTTTCTAAATTCTCCCTGAAAAAATCATTTTATTTTCTTTGGTTTCTAAATTATTCCTGAAAAAAATCATTTTTTTTTGTATTTTTTTTTCTCTAAAGTCTCCCTGGAAAAAAAAAAAAAAAATCTGTGGGAGATTCATATTGCCCCTTCTGCTTGTGTGCCAGTCTTGACTCCTGGGTGTGCCATCTCTCTCTCTCTCCCCAATTGTGGGCCATAGAAAGCCTATTAATTTTTTTGCTTGATTTGGGTTCCAAAATCTACCAAAAATAATCACTAAATCAATCAGTGGGAGATTAATATTGGCCTCTGGGCTTGTCTGCCACTCCTGACTCCTGTGTGCGTCATCTGTCACTCAGTGGGCCCTAGAAAGCCTATTTTTTGTTTTATTTGTTTTCTAAATTCTCCCTGAAAAAATCATTTTATTTTCTTTGATTTCTAAATTATTCCTGAAAAAAATCATTTTTTTTTGTATTTTTTTTTCTCTAAAGTCTCCCTGGAAAAAAAAAAAAAAATCTGTGGGAGATTCATATTGCCCCTTCTGCTTGTGTGCCAGTCTTGACTCCTGGGTGTGTCATCTCTCTCTCTCTCCCCAATTGTGGGCCATAGAAAGCCTATTAATTTTTTTGCTTGATTTGGGTTCCAAAATCTACCAAAAAAAATAACTAAATCAATCAGTGGGAGATTAATATTGGCCTCTGGGCTTGTGTGCCACTCCTGACTCCTGTGTGCGTCATCTGTCACTCAGTGGGCCCTAGAAAGCCTATTTTTTGTTTTATTTGTTTTCTAAATTCTCCCTGAAACAATCATTTTATTTTCTTTGGTTTCTAAATTATTCCTGAAAAAAATCATTTTTTTTGTATTTTTTTTTCTCTCAAATCTCCCTGAAAAAAAAAAAAATCTGTGGGAGATTCATATTGCCCCTTCTGCTTGTGTGCCAGTCTTGACTCCTGGGTGTGCCATCTCTCTCTCTCTCCCCAATTGTGGGCCATAGAAAGCCTATTAATTTTTTTGCTTGATTTGGGTTCCAAAATCTACCAAAAAAAATCACTAAATCAATCAGTGGGAGATTAATATTGGCCTCTGGGCTTGTGTGCCACTCCTGACTCCTGTGTGCGTCATCTGTCACTCAGTGGGCCCTAGAAAGCCTATTTTTTGTTTTATTTGTTTTCTAAATTCTCCTGAAACAATCATTTTATTTACTTTGGTTTCTAAATTATTCCTGAAAAAAATCATTTTTTTTTGTATTTTTTTTTTCTCTCAAGTCTCCCTGAAAAAAAAAAAAAAAAAAAAATCTGTGGGAGATTCATATTGCCCCTTCTGCTTGTGTGCCAGTCTTGACTCCTGGGTGTGCCATCTCTCTCTCTCTCCCCAATTGTGGGCCATAGAAAGCCTATTAATTTTTTTGCTTGATTTGGGTTCCAAAATCTACCAAAAAAATAACTAAATCAATCAGTGGGAGATTAATATTGGCCTCTGGGCTTGTGTGCCACTCCTGACTCCTGTGTGCGTCATCTGTCACTCAGTGGGCCCTAGAAAGCCTATTTTTTGTTTTATTTGTTTTCTAAATTCTCCCTGAAACAATCATTTTATTTTCTTTGGTTTCTAAATTATTCCTGAAAAAAATCATTTTTTTTGTATTTTTTTTTCTCTCAAGTCTCCCTGAAAAAAAAAAAAAAAAAAAAAAATCTGTGGGAGATTCATATTGCCCCTTCTGCTTGTGTGCCAGTCTTGACTCTTGGGTGTGCCATCTCTCTCTCTCTCCCCAATTGTGGGCCATAGAAAGCCTATTAATTTTTTTGCTTGATTTGGGTTCCAAAATCTACCAAAAAAAATAACTAAATCAATCGGTGGGAGATTAATATTGGCCTCTGGGCTTGTGTGCCACTCCTGACTCCTGTGTGCGTCCTCTCTCACTCAGTGGGCCCTACAAAGCCTTTTTTTTTTTTTTTTTCCTAAATTCTCCCTGAAACAATCATTTCATTTTATTTGTTTTATAAATTCTTCTGTAAAAAATAATTTTTTTTTATTTTTTTTTTTTCTGAAGTCTCCCTTTTAAAAAAAACAAACACAAATCAGTGGGAGATAAATATTTACATTTGCGCTTCAGTGACAGTCCTGCGTGTGTGCCATCTCATTTGTTGCCAACAACAACAGAGTGTGTAACATTGTGGCTGATTTTCGTTGTGGTCTCACCCACCTGTAAAGGGGTAGCTAAATCATACTGAAGTTATAGCTCACCGTGTAACTTGTGTGACAGCAACAAATACCGTTCGTTTGGTAACGTTTTTAAAACAATGAGGAAGTCTGGTGGAAGAGGTCGTGGCCGGGGGCGTTCATTGTCAGCTGGTAATGAGGGTAGTGGTAGTGGTGGAGCATCAGGTGGTCGTGGGAAAAAAAATATTGCACCTAAGTCTGGAGCTGTGGAGCCAGGTTCGTCGTCTGGCTACACAAGGCCTCGAACCCTCCCTTTTCTGGGAGTAGGAAAACCGCTTTTAAAGCCGGAGCATCAAGAGCAAGTTTTGGCTTATCTTGCTGACTCAGCCTCTAGCTCTTTTGCCTCCTCTCGTGAAACTGGTAAAAGTAAAAGCAGCGCGTCGTTAGTGGATGTTCACGGTCAGGGACAAGTCGCTTCCTTGTCCTCTTCAGCAAAAACAACAACAGAGAAGAATGCAGCAGGCGACACAACGGGTTACTCCATGGAGCTCTTTACACATACCGTCCCTGGCTTAGAAAGTGAAGCAGTTAACAGTCCATGCCCATTACAAGTTGAATCTGACATGGAGTGCACTGATGCACAGCCACAGCCAGACTACTATGCTGGTCCTTTGACTCAGACCACAACATTGCCCTCGCAGGGTGCTGATCAAGAATCAGACCCTGATGAGACTATGTTGCCCCATCACGAACGCTATACCACCGACCGACACGGTGACACAGACGAAGTTGCACACGAGCTACAAGAAGAGGTAATAGATGACCCAGTTCTTGACCCCGATTGGCAGCCATTGGGGTAACAGGGTGCAGGCGGCAGCAGTTCTGAAGCGGAGGAGGAGGGGCCGCAGCAGGCATCAACATCGCAACAGGTTCCATCTGCCGGGCCCGTATCTTGGCCAAAACGCGTGGCAAAGTCAAAACCTGTTGGAGGACAGCGTGGCCATCCGGTTAAAGCTCAGTCTGCAATGCCTGAAAAGGTATCCGATGCTAGAAAGAGTGCAGTCTGGCATTTTTTTAAACAACATCCAATTGATCAGCACAAAGTAATCTGTCAAAAATGTTCAACTACCTTAAGCAGAGGGCAGAATCTGAAAAGTCTCAATACAAGTTGCATGCATAGACATTTAACCACCATGCATTTGCAAGCTTGGACTAACTACCAAACGTCCGTTAAGGTTGTAGCACCCTCGGCCAATGAAGCTACTCATCAACGCAACATCCCTTCCGGCAGTGTAGGGCCACCATTTTCTGCACCACCTGCAGTATCTGTGCAGATTTCTTTGCCAGGCCAAAGCAGTCAGGGTCAGGGAATCTCCAGTTTCGTAGTAGGAAACACTGCATCTAGGGCACCGGCGGCAACAATACCATCTCCCACCGTCTCTCAGTCTGCCATGTCCACCGGCACCCCCGCTAGTTCCACGATCTCCAGCTCTCCAGTCCAGCTCACCCTACATGAGACTATGGTTAGAAAAAGGAAGTACTTAGCCTCGCATCCGCGTACACAGGGTTTGAACGCCCACATAGCTAGACTAATCTCGTTAGAGATGATGCCCTACCGGTTAGTTGAAAGCGAAGCTTTGAAAGACCTGATGGACTACGCTGTACCACGCTACGAGCTACCCAGTCGACACTTTTTTTCCAGAAAAGCCATCCCAGCCCTCCACCAGCATGTTAAAGAGCGCATCGTCCATGCACTCAGGCAATCTGTGAGCACAAAGGTGCACCTGACAACAGATGCATGGACCAGTAGGCATGGCCAGGGACGTTACGTGTCCATCACGGCACACTGGGTAAATGTGGTGGATTCAGGGTCCACAGGGGACAGCAAGTTTGGGACAGTTCTGCCTAGCCCACGGTCTAGGAAACAGTTGGCTGTAGCCGTTCGCACCCCCTCCTCCTCCTCGTCCTCCTGCAGAAGCGAGAGCTCGTCCACAGACCGCAGTCGCACAACCACTCCATCCGCAGCTGCCACTGTTGCACACCAGGTCTCCCATTATGGGGCAGCTACTGGCAAACGTCAGCAGGCTGTATTGGCTATGAAGTGTTTGGGCGACAACAGACACACCGCGGAAGTTCTGTCCGAGTTCTTGCAGCAAGAAACGCAGTCGTGGCTGGGCACTGTAGATCTTGAGGCAGGCAAGGTAGTGAGTGATAACGGAAGGAATTTCATGGCTGCCATCTCCCTTTCCCAACTGAAACACATTCCTTGCCTGGCTCACACCTTAAACCTGGTGGTGCAGTGCTTCCTGAAAAGTTATCCGGGGTTATCCGACCTGCTCCTCAAAGTGCGTGGACTTTGCGCACATATCCGCCGTTCGCCTGTACACTCCAGCCGTATGCAGACCTATCAGCGTTCTTTGAACCTTCCCCAGCATCGCCTAATCATAGACGTTGTTACAAGGTGGAACTCAACACTGCACATGCTTCAGAGACTGTGCGAACAGAGGCGGGCTGTTATGTTTTTGTGGGAGGATACACATACACGGGCAGGCAGTAGGATGGCAGACATGGAGTTGTCAGATGTGCAGTGGTCGAAGATTCAAGACATGTGTCAAGTCCTTCAGTGTTTTGAGGAATGCACACGGCTGGTTAGTGCAGACAACGCCATAATAAGCATGAGCATCCCCCTAATGTGTCTGCTGATGCAAAGTTTGATGCACATAAAGGATCAGGCGTCTGCACCAGAGGAAGAGGAAAGCCTTGATGACAGTCAGCCATTGTCTGGTCAGGGCAGTGTACAGGACGAGGTAGCGGGCGAAGAGGAGGTGGAGGATGAGGAGGATGATGGGGATGAGTATATTTTTAATGAGGAAGCTTTCCCGGGGTCATTGGAAATTGGTGGCGTGGCAAGGGCGGGTTCTGGTTTTTTGAGGGACACAAGTGACGTAGATTTGCCTGCAACTGCCCCTCAACCAAGCACAACCGCAGATTTGACAACTGGAACTTTGGCCCACATGGCGGATTATGCCTTGCGTATCCTCAAAAGGGACACACGCATTACAAAAATGATGAACGATGACGATTACTGGTTGGCCTGCCTCCTTGATCCTCGCTATAAAGGCAAATTGCAAAATATTATGCCACATGAGAACTTGGAACTAATATTAGCAACAAAACAATCAACTCTTGTTGACCGTTTGCTTCTGGCATTCCCTGCACACAGCGCCCGTGATCGTTCTCACACGAGCTCCAGGGACCAGCAGACCAGAGGTGTTAGAGGGGCAGAAATCAGAAGTGGCGTTGGCCAGAGGGGTTTTCTGACCAGGTTGTGGAGTGATTTTGCTATGACCGCAGACAGGACAGGTACTGCAGCATCAATTCAAAGTGACAGGAGACAACATTTGTCCAGTATGGTTACAAACTATTTTTCATCCCTTATCGACGTTCTCCCTCAACCGTCATTCCCATTTGATTACTGGGCATCCAAATTAGACACCTGGCCAGAATTGGCAGAATATGCATTGCAGGAGCTTGCTTGCCCGGCAGCTAGTGTCCTATCAGAAAGAGTATTCAGTGCTGCAGGTTCAATACTAACTGAAAAAAGGACTCGTCTGGCTACCCAAAATGTAGATGATCTAACCTTCATTAAAATGAACCACAACTGGATTTCGAAATCTTTTGCCCCACCTTGCCCGGCTGACACCTAACTTTCCTATGAAAAGGTCTTGCCTGTGGACTCTTCTGAATGACTTTTCCAATCTCGTAATTTTCTGCACCTGATTGTCCAGCATACGACATGTTTACTCCTAACAAAATGGCCAAACTCCCCACACGGGGCCGTGGTATCGCCACTTTGCGCCAGCACCCGTGAGAGTGCTGTTTGTCTGAAGAGGTGGGTGTGCCCGCTTTTGGTCGACGGCACTGCCACTGGGTCCCTCATAGTACAATAAAGTGTCTCTGGCGGTGGTGGTGCGCACCCAACGTCAGACACACCATTGTAATATGAGGGGCCCTGGGCCTGTACCGCCGGCCACAAGACAGTTCCCCCCCCAGCTCAAACAGTGCTCTACCACTAGCAAAATTATCTCTCACAGCTTTACCAATGTTTAGTCTATGCGCTGACATCCTTCAATGCCTGGCACTGACAATACCATTGTTTTGACATTTTTGTTATGTTAGGCCTTCGAAGCCTGTCTGCGGTCCGTTCTTTCTACAACTACTACACTGACCAGGCCACTGCTGGCTGTGTTCCCCTGGAACCAATTTAAACTTGCCTACAGCCAGCCCAATTTTGTTATGTTAGGCCTTCTTAGCCTGTCTGCCGTCACTCCTTCCACTAGACTTCCACTGACCAGACCACTGTTGCCCGTGTACCCCTGGAACCAATTTTAAATTGCCAACAGCCAAATGTTATTATGTTAGGCCTTTGATGCCTGTCTGCCGTCACTCCTTCCACTAGACTTCCACTGACCAGACCACTGTTGCCCGTGTACCCCTGGCACCAATTTTAAATTGCCAACAGCCCAATGTTATGATGTTAGGCCTTTGATGCCTGTCTGCCGTCACTCCTTCCACTAGGCCTCCACTGACCTGTCTACTGCTGCCCGTGTTCCCATGGAACCAATTGTAAATTGCCTACAGCCAGCCCATTTTATTACGTTAGGCCTTCGAAGCCTGTCTGCGGTCCCTCCTTCCACTAGGCCTCCACTTACCTGTCTACTGCTGCCCGTGTTCCCCTGGAACCAACTTTAAATTGCCTACAGGCAGCCCAATTTATTATGTTAGGCCTTCGAAGCCTGTCTGCGGTCCCTCCTTCCACTAGGCCTCCACTTACCTGTCTACTGCTGCCCGTGTTCCCCTGGAACCAATTTTAAATTGCCTACAGCCAGCCCATTTTATTATGTTAGGCCTTTGAAGCCTGTCTGCGGTCCCTCCTTCCACTAGGCCTCCACTGACCTGTCTACTGCTGCCCGTGTTCCCCTGGAACCAATTTTAAATTGCCTACAGCCAGCCCATTTTATTATGTTAGGCCTTCGAAGCCTGTCTGCGGTCCCTCCTTCCACTAGGCCTCCACTTACCTGTCTACTGCTGCCCGTGTTCCCCTGGAACCAATTTTAAATTGCCTACAGGCAGCCCAATTTATTATGTTAGGGCTTCGAAGCCTGTCTGCGGTCCCTCCTTCCACTAGGCCTCCACTGACCTGTCTACTGCTGCCCGTGTTCCCCTGGAACCAATTTTAAACTGCCTACAGGCAGCCCAATTTATTATGTTAGGGCTTCGAAGCCTGTCTGCGGTCCCTCCTTCCACTAGGCCTCCACTGACCTGTCTACTGCTGCCCGTGTACCCCTTGAACCAACATCATAAAATAAAAAAAAAAGTATTTTGCTTATAAAAAAGAAAACACTGGTGAGATATCAAATGCAGACATTTTAACATTAAAAACAAACACACAACTAAAATCTGGTACAGTACTAAAAATGGCCACCAGCTACAATTACTTTATCCTGCAAGTATTTAACTGAAAGGTTTTTTAAATTGAAAACACAGATATGGCATCCACCGAGTGTTTTGTCCTGTCGCGTCTTCTTTATATTATTGCCGAGAAGATGTAAAACAATGAAAATAATAAAATCATTAATTACCAAAATAATAGAGAAAGTCAACACCACATTGCAAATAAACATTCATTCCAAATAAAGAAGCAGGGCGCGTCCGAGGGTGAGTATATACCTAATAAGAATATAATCACCCTCGGACGCGCAATGCTTATTTCCAACAGCCTTCCTTCCTAAGAATCAGCCCTTCCGTGGTGTAGAGAGACGTTGTGTTACACTTTAAGGTGTTCCCCAGGTTGTCTTTCCTGAGCTTCGATCTTCCGGCTCTCATTTAGTAGTTCTTGGAAACTACACTGCATTAGGCCTTCAAATTGGGTATGGGGTGTAGAGAGAGGGTGTGTTACACTCCAAGGTGTTCCCCAGGTTGCCTTTCCTGAGCTTCGATCTTCCGGCTCTCGTTTAGTAGTTGTTGGAAACTACGCTGCATTAGGCCTTCAAATTGGGTATGGGGTGTAGAGAGAGGGTGTGTTACACTCCAAGGTGTTCCCCAGGTTGCCTTTCCTGAGCTTCGATCTTCCGGCTCTCGTTTAGTAGTTCTTGGAAACTACACTGCATTAGGCCTTCAAATTGGGTATGGGGTGTAGAGAGAGGGTGTGTTACACTCCAAGGTGTTCCCCAGGTTGCCTTTCCTGAGCTTCGATCTTCATGCTCTCGTTTAGTAGTTGTCGGAAACTACGCTGCATTAGGCCTACAAATTGGGTATGGGGTGTAGAGAGAGGGTTTGTTACACTCCAAGGTGTTCCCCAGGTTGCCTTTCCTGAGCTTCGATCTTCCGGCTCTCGTTTAGTAGTTGTTGGAAACTACGCTGCATTAGGCCTTCAAATTGGGTATGGGGTGTAGAGAGAGGGTGTGTTACACTCCAAGGTGTTCCCCAGGTTGCCTTTCCTGAGCTTCGATCTTCCGGCTCTCGTTTAGTAGTTCTTGGAAACTACACTGCATTAGGCCTTCAAATTGGGTATGGGGTGTAGAGAGAGGGTGTGTTACACTCCAAGGTGTTCCCCAGGTTGCCTTTCCTGAGCTTCGATCTTCCGGCTCTCGTTTAGTAGTTCTTGGAAACTACACTGCATTAGGCCTACAAATTGGGTATGGGGTGGAGAGAGATGGTGTGTTACACTCCAAGGTGTTCCCCAGGTTTCCTTGCCATTGCTTCGGTCTTCCGACTCTCGTTTAGTAGTTGTAGATAAGTACACTGCATTAGGCCTACAAAATGGGTATGGGGTGGAGAGAGATGGTGTGTTACACTCCAAGGTGTTCCCCAGGTTGCCTTTCCTGAGCTTCTAGCTTCAGGCTCTCATTAAATTGTGGTTAAATGGAACAACTGCATTTGGCGTACTAGTTGGTTTGGGGCCTACTATCGGTGTCTGCCACTCCTTGCTGTTCTCCTGGTTTCCTGTCCTGAAATTCCATTTTCAGGCTCTCGTTAAGTAGTTGTTAATGTTAGACTGCATTTGGCCTACTAGTTGGGTTGGGGCCTACTATCGGTGTCTGCCACTCCTTGCTGTTCTCCTCCACTGAACAAAGCTGTGCCGCCTGTTTACTACGGTTGCCAATTTTGAACTGCATTTCGACTACTTACTGATTTGGCCCTACTCTCTGTGTCAGCCTCTCATTCCAGTTGTCCTCCACTGCAATGCCCCCTGGTTATTCCTGTGTTACCAATTTTGAACTGCATTTAGCCCACTTTATTCTTTGGGCCTATATCTGTGTTTCCACTTCATCATGTCCATTGCCCAGCCAGTGATAGATGAGTCTGCTGGTACATTGACCCATAACGCAACATTCCCCGTGCATGCTACACAACAACATTGTGACCCTGCTGAAAGTCAGGTTGCTCTTCCCGCATACCATACCACCTTACACGGGGACAAAGAGGAAGGTGCAGATGAAAGTGCAGGTTCCTTCATCAGGTGGGGGGAGGAATACTAGTTGGCGACGTCACTGGCACAGGGCCTCTCATAGTACGCAAAAGTGTTGCTGCCGGTGGGAGGCGCCCCCGCCGTGCAAACACACCGCTGTACTTTGAGGGGCCCTGTGCCAGTGCCAATGCCAACAAGTGGGCCCCCCCTGCTTGCTCAGGATCACAGCACTTGCAAAGTTGAAATACTTACCTCTCCCTGCTCCAATGCCGTGACGTGGTCCAGATTTCCTGGGCCCACTAATTACTTGAACCAGCCCTACCCCACACAACTTTAGACAAATGACCCCCAATTTCAAATGCCTTCCAATTATTATAAGGTAAATTACGCTTGACAAGCTTCATTAAGAAGAATGGATGGTTTTGACATTAAAATGGGCACTCTAGGTGTTTTCCTGGCCCCCACTCACTGCCGACTATGCTGCCCCATTGACTTGCATTGGGTTTCGTGTTTCGGTCGATCCCGACTTTTCGCCATAATCGGCCAATTTCACTCGACCCGACTTTTGAGATAGTCGGGTTTCGCGAAACCCGGCTCGACTCTAAAAAGGTCAACGTCGCTCAACTCTAGTAATGAGCGAATATTTCAATGTTCAGTTTGGTTTAAAATCAGCGAATTTGCAATATTCGACAATTAATTTGTTGACTATTCACCGAACATAACCAAATGCCATTCACGTCAATTGGAGGCAAAAACAAACAAATGCACAACACCTTATAACGGCCCCAAATGCTGCCAAAACACATCAAATGAGGGACAGACACCAGAAAAGTGGCCTCAATTCACCCACAGTACAAATTGTAGCATGTCACTTCAGCAATCAGCCAGACATAATGTGTCAAGGTCTGGGACATCATTTATAGCTCTCAATTGAACATTGCAGTAAGATGAGTTGGGTGAGGGATCAGTATAGGCCTCCTGTGCTGGGAACCCTGATACCACATGCAACACCTCTATCTGCTTTCATTATGGCACAAATATCATTTTTTTACACTACCATTGTTAGAAAAATTTAAGGATAGGAACACGGGTAGTTGAGTCCAAGGAAGTGGAGGTCTGATGGTCTCAGAGGCCTACTGTTACAGGAAACAAGCATGAAGGAGACCCAACCAGGAGTGTTCACATTTCCAAAAGTTATTGGCAGACTTCACCAAAATGGCACCAATTTCACCACAGTAGAAATAGTATGGTAGGGTCCGACAGGTCTTCCACTACGACCAATCCAGGAAATGGACACCCAACCAAGAATGTTCACATTTCCAAAAATTATTGACAGACAATACCAAAGCGGCATCAATTTCACCGCAGTATAAATATCATAATAGGGATCAACAGGTCTTCCACTACGCCCAATCGAGCAGATGGACACCCAACCAGGAATGTTCACATTTTAACAAATGTGGGCCTTACAGCACAGAAGTGGCATAAATTTCACGAGAGTAGAAATAGTATAATATGGACCGACAGGTTTTCCACTACACCCAATCCAGCAGATGGACTCAGAACCAGGAGTGTTCACATTTCCAAAGATTATTGGCAGACACCACCAAAGTGGCATCAATTTCACCACAGTAGAAATAGTGTAATAGGGACCAACAGGTCTTCCACTACACCCAACCAAGCAGGTGGACAACCAACAAGTAATGTTCACATTTTCAAAAATTATTGGCAAACAATACCAAAGTGGCATCAATTTCACCACAGTAGAAATAGTACAATAGGGACCAACAGGTCTTCCACTACACTCAATCCAGTAGATGGACACCCAACCAGGAGAATTCACATTTCCAAAGATTATTGGCAGACACCACCAAAGTGGCATCAATTTCACCACAGTATAGATAGTATAATAGGGACCGACAGGTCTTCAACTACACTGAATCCAGCAGATGGACACCAAACCTGGAGTTTTCACACTTAAAAAAATGAGGTACTGACACCACCGAAATGGTATAAAGATATCACAGAGTGTAGTTATGTGACATTAATGTATCACACTAAAAATGCAATATCACCTAGTCTGTACAGTCTGAGATTGGGGTGCAAAACTACTTGGAGATCTATGACTTGGTCATCTTAATGAAAGTTAGGAGGTCTACATTTTTAGGGGACTTCCAGCTGCGCCTATCTGTCAGGACACCACCAGCAGTGCTGGAGACAAGTTCTGAGAAAACGCTGGCTGCAGGGGAAGATAAAAAATCCAAAGCGTGTGAGGCAAGCTCAGGCCACTCATCCATTTTGGAAGACCAAAATGTGAAAGGGTCCAAAGTCTCCCTGATGGTATTGATATTCAGTTCTAGAGAGGGGAGGATTACCCTCTTCATCTGACAGTTGCTCGCCCATCACCTCTTCCTCCTCCATTTGTTCCTTGGATAATGCACCTTTAATGACAGTTTGTTTGTTATCTGCAGCCCCCCTTGATTGCAATAATCCAACCTCCCTTGGCACTCGCCTGTGTGACAACAGTCTGGAACTTAGAGACAATGTTATCCCTTCCGCATCCTCCTCTTCTTCCTCCTCTTCTTCTGGGACTACCATCTCCTCCAGCAGGCTATTTAAAGTCTGCTCCAACATATAAATGACCAGAATAGTGATGCTGATGACGGTGTCGTCAGTGCTAACCATCTTAGTAGCCATTTTGAAACTGTGCAGAAGGATGCAGAGGTCCTTAATTTGTGCCCAGTCCATAAAGTGATATGCACTACATCTGTATTGCATTGGCCCAGGCTATATGACATGACATACTGCATCAGCGCTCGTTGCTGCTTTCACAGTTGCTGCAACATGTGCAGAATGGAATTCCACCATTTCAGCATATCTAATATCAACCTGTAAACTGACATGGGCAAAGACCTCTATATTGATACTAGTCAATGACCTGAGGGGTGCGAAAGGCGGAAATGTGGCCCCAGCTAATGTGCTTTCTGAAGCAGCTCACCCAGGCAAGGATTGCAGTGTAGAAAACGCTGTACCATCAGGTTGAGGATGTGAGCCATGCAAGGCACCTGTGTGAGCTTGCCTTGCCATAGGGCCGCCACCAGGTTCACACTGTTATTGTACAGGGCTCTCCCTGGATGCAGGTTCAGGGGAGACAGCCATTGATCAATCTCAGCCTGGAGGGCTGTACACAACTCTTCTGCTGTATGACTGTGATCTCCAAGGAATATTAATTTTAAGACTGAGCAGTACTGAGGTGGTGGACATTCGCTCTGCATGTCTCATTAAGGCAGAGGTTGAGGCTGCAGGTGTAGGCCCTAAAGAGGTTCACAATCAATGAAATGTAACTCCCTTGACCATGCTTACTTGTCCAAGTGTCTGTGATGAAATGCACCCTGGCAGACAGAGATTTTGTCAAGGAACGGTGATGTTGTCTGTGACATGCTGGTGTAGCACAGGCACAGCTTTCTTAAAAAAGTAATTTCAACTGGGCAATTGGTACTTGGGGACTGCGACGGCCATCAGCTTTTGGAAACTGCCTGGATCTACCAGGCAGAAAGGCAGCATTTCTGTGGCCAACAGATTGGAGATGGTGGAGTTCAACCTCTTAGCTTTGTCATGCATGAGAGGACACAATCTTTTACATGACCAAGACTGCGGAATCGTGGGCTGGCTGCAGTGTTGTGAGAAAGCAGGGTACAGTGAACTGGACAAACTGCTGGACCATAAGAGTGGTGCAGGAGGAGATTTTATGGAGATTGGAGAACATTGTTGAGTGCTCGTTCTCTGAGATCGGTTAAAAACAGCAGGCATGTCTGCTTCTATTTCATTTGATGGCAGCCTTTCAGTCAGCATGACAGGAGCAGGTAAAGAACCTGAGGTTCTGCAGTCGAAGACCTGCATCTCAATAGTTGGCATAATAACAGGGAGGAGGAAGAAGCAGCAGATGTGATTGATGGGGCGTTTGATGGTTGTTGAGGTCCGCTGGTCCGCATTTTTTCACAGTGGGATTCCCACAGTAACGCATGTTAATTGCGCATGTGAAGATTCATACATGTAGTGGTCAAATTATTGCAATTTTTTCCTCTACTCAGTTTTTTTTTTTGCAAAGTTGGAAGATTAAGTGAGTTGGCTCATCCTTTGCAATGTCACAATATGCCCATGCTAGGCAACCCCTGCCACCCCTGCGAGCTGTGGACCTACGAATGCTGCTATTTACAGTCACAGTTGTGTCAGAGGATGCATTGCTTGTCGTGGCTGCATCACTACTTGTCTGCAATGTACAGTGCAATGTAACCTCCTCACCTTCCTCTTCAGATGAACTACTCAGCTGTGTGCCTCAATGTTTTCATGTCAAGTGGGATCTAATGCCGCATCATCATCATACTTTGTGTTATAACATTCTTCGCCCTTGGAGTCTCCCTCCTCCTCTTCCTGCCTTGACAGCACAGCACAGTCCTCATGAGCCTCAGAAACCTGAGTCTCATCAGGATCAGCTCCCTCAGAGGTTAACTTCTGATGACAAGGGTCAAGATGCTGTTCTGACCCTACTTCGTCCTGCCCTGGATCCAAGCTAAAAGAATATTGGGCATCAGTGCAGATTTCCTCCTGTTGACTCTGTGAAGCTTTTGAGCACACTTCAGATGACCATGTCATAGAATGTGTGAACAGCTCTTCAGACTCATGCACCTCTGGTTCCATACAGTCAGTTGTATAGTTGGAGAGTTGGGACACAGGGGCACGCAAGGGGAATTTGTGTACCTCATCTGTGAACTGTACTGCGTGTGATGTTGAGGTGGAGGAAGAGGAGGATAGGCTACTTTAATCTGCACTTGCCATCCACTCGAGCACATTCTCTTTCTGGGCCTCATCAACAAGACATACCATTGTGCGTCTGAAAGGAAGCAGAGTAGCCCGTCCAGTGACAGAAGTTATCAGATGTCGTAACATAGGATGTGATATTGTTGATTCACTAGTGCTTTCACTAACTTTACCACCTACCCCACCAACACCTTGAACATCAAGCCCAATTCCCTTTCCACCATGGCTTTGCTTTTTCCCAGGCATGTTGCTCAGATACTATGGTAGGAGCACAGTATTTGCAACAGAAGCTTAGATTTTAAACTCTGCATCACCTCTGCAAAAAGCTGAATTTCAGCAACAGTAAATTCCAAAATGAAATATGGCTTACTGTATCATGTTAGTCACAAATCAAATAATTGTTTGCATTTGGATGAGGCCTGTATGACAAAGAAGATATGCAGCAAAAATTTAAAAGTCTGATGTCCCCTACTGTATGACGTTAGGAACACAAGAATTTTTTGTTGGCCTCTGAATCAGGCCTCTCTAACACATTAGATGCTACAAACTGTTTTAAAGTCTGGTCCCCTACTGTATGACATGGGATATTAGCAGCCAGTGGCATAAGCCGTGGTGTCAGGACATTGTGGATGTTTCCTGCACCAAAGTTGGTTAGCTGCAATGTGCACACATAAAGTTGGGTAAAAATAAAGTTTACCAGAGCGCCGTGCCTCTGAGCTCAGCAAACCCCCTCCCCTCATCAAACACATGCAAAATGCTCTTGATATACCACCATTATCGTTGCAAAAGTGGTGAAAATACTTTTGTGGCAGCGCAAATATTTTCCCGCACTTTTTACCAAATGTTACCGATTTTTTCTGATTTTATAAAATTTTGCTCCTGTTTCCAATCACGAATCTGAATGTGCCATATTTGTGCCAATTTTTTGTTTGGCAATTGTTTTCTGAACAAATTCTGTAATCACTGTTGGTGAACCAGGGAAAGTGTCAGAAAGCTTTTTTTTTCAAATAAAGTATTTTTTTTTATTACTGGTTTAGTAATGGGGATGTCTCTCCATTACTAACCCCAGGACTTGATGGCAGATGTGATTTTTGACAAATCACACCTAACATCAACCCCATCACATCAGGTCTATCAGGAAGAGCCGGGCCAAGCCACTTCTGAGGTAGCTGAGGGCTGGTATTATTAGGCTATGAGGTACTCAATATCAATGGATCTTACCAGCCTATTCATGTCAACTCAGAGCTGTCTGCTTTACCTTTGCTGGTTATCAAAAATAAGGAGGTCCCCAAGTCATTTTTTGTAATAACATATTTATTAGATTAAACAAAGCTAAACACCCTTTAGTGCCACATGAAAGGCACATTGTACTACACTTCCACAGCAAAAATAAAAATAAATTAAAAATCTGAAAAAACAAGAAGACTTAGTAGGGACTCCAAAAAATGAATGAATAAATAGATTAAAATAAAATGATCCTTATATGGCTTAGTTAAATATAGAGCTGGGTACATAATGCTCTGTTATACTACTCATCAACATTCTCCACTAATATGACTTGTATCCAAAGTAAATGAAATGTGAAAGCATTGTCATAATTGATCTGCTTATAACCCAGGATAGTAATGGTTCCAGGAAATTTGATAATTACAATTATATCATAAATTCCTGGGTTCCACTGATAAATATGCAGATTTTCCTAGAAGCAATTCTAATTTATTATATCATATATTTAATTTGTCTTTACAATGTGGAAAGATTTATTTTTTTCCTGGAAGCGATATTCATTGTCAACTATTATTCCGGTGACCCTCCTTCCTTCGCTAAATGCGTAGGCTTAAAAACTGCTATCTATTATAACAATTATTACTGTAAATAGGATTAAAGAAAGATGCAATAACACTACACCTTACCCTGTAGGAAGCATTAAGCCACATAAAAAGTCGTGCTAACTGCCTGTGTGCTTAAAGAGTACAAAAAAAATGAATAAAAGTTAAATGCGTTAGTTCACCTCTATGTGCCCAAAGCTATACATATACTATTCATTAAATGAAGGTGTCTTCTATACAGATGTAGTGGTTACACCTTACACATGTAAGTGTGGCCAACTTCTCCTACCTCTAGATAGATGAGATGAATAATGTAATGAAGCTGTCCTAACTCGGTGGAGCATGTGGTAGAGTCACTAGGCCCTATGTCCATATTGTGGTTTTATGGTGTCTCTAGTGCTCTGTCAAAATTATTTTTCCTAATATCTAATCTGTATCTTCTCCTTTCCAGTTTCTTTCCATTGCTCCTTGTGTTTCCATGTGCAAATGGCAATAAGGATTAACCCTCTACACTCTGACATCCTTTCAGATATTTGTAGTTAGCTATTAAGTCTCCTCTTAGCCTTCTTTTTTGCAAGCTATACATTCCCAGATCTTTTAACCGTTCCTCATAGAACATAATTTGCAGTCCGCTCACCCTCCTGGTCGCTCTTCTCTGAACTTGCTCCAGTTTTTCAATGTGTTTTTTTTAAGATGTGGTGCCAAGAACTGGACACAGTATTCCAGATGAAATCTGACCAAGAAGGAGTAGAGGAGGATAATGACTTCAGGTGATCTAGCCGAGACACGCTGGATAAGAAAAAGACTACCACTTTCTGCAAACATGACATCACTTGCTATGGGTTCCCCAGTAGGTAAAAACAATAGTCCTTTAACCTACATGTTTCAGAGATAGTGTTCTCCTTCCTCAGGAGTTATGGCCTGATTTCATGGTCTTCAAATGTAGACCGTTCTATTTCGTTGTTTCAACCAGCACTTCTGATGTGTAAAATGTGCAAAATTACCCCTTCTCCAATATTTTTTGATAAAGTTAATGGCCCAATAGGAGCTTCCTCTTAAAATACCTTTGTGTACTTGTTATCCGACATATAGTTTTAATACACCGGGAGGATTATTTTCTATTAGGGATCATATAACTTTCCAGTGCAAAGGTGTAATTTATTGTATATGATGCCCAGAAATTATATGCAGGAACATTCATTATACATTATGATAAAAGAACACGCCTATAACATTAAAAGACAATTTATAAGACACCCACTATTTAAACACAATAAACAAGTACACAAATGTAGTTTAAGAAGTCTTTTTGGGGGATACTGATGTAACACCTGCACTGGGAACTGTTAGGGCAGCTACTGGTATACTGGGATTTACAGACACTAAGAAGAGCTTTGCAGCTGCTGTTATACCAGGACCTACAGACATTAGCAGATTTTCCTCTGAGCTGCAGTGGACTACAATTCCCAAGGACCCCTGGACTACAATTCCCAGGGATCCTTGTTTGAGTCAGATGACACAGCTTGGATTGGAGGAGGAGGGACTTGGAGGCAGGAGCTGGGGAGAAAGTGAAACTAAGAATTCAGAGGAAGAAAAGAGCGTGGTATCTTGTTGGGAGAGACGGAGCATGGGGGACTTGCCTGGCCCCATGCTGCAGGGTTGCTGTCCTCCCGGATATACTCGTGTGGCTGGAGAGAGTGCGACTTTGTTTTACCCTCTGGAGCAAGTTGCATCAAGAACTTGGAGAGTTCTGCCTGCACTCCCACCGTATAAAGGACTGAATCCGGCCGCCCCCAGCTGGTGTCCAGAGAACCATCCGACCGTTAGAGACGTGCCGTGAGTGACTTTCTGAGACTTGTGGTCCTACCAGCGTTATTTACAGTGAGTACATTACAGCCCAGACTATTGCCAGTTATATTCGTCTAAGTGCACCAACTGTTTTAATTTGCGCGCCTGCATCCGCGGCAACTGGGCCCCAACGTTTGGACTGAGTTAAACTAGAAGAAACAAACAAAAAACCCTACTACGTTATACTTGCAGGGTTGAAGTAGAATTAGAGTGAGATGTGTATATGACCTTGACAGAGCACAGTTATTTGTATTTCATGTTATTCTTTTAAATCCATCTAATTTATGCTGCATAGCAATAAACCTGTTAAACTGTTTTACTCCTGATCCCTGTGAGTGTGTACTGCGAGTGGCAGGGGCTTCCCGAATCAGCCCCTGGCAGAAGATAATAGCCCTTCTGCAGTCCCAGAGAGAGAACTCCAATCAAGAGTCGGGTGGAGGCACTGCGCCCTGGAGAGGGGAGACCCCCCATAACACCCAGTGTACCGTGGTAGCCCTAAAGGGGTGTTACAGTGGAGGCACTGCTGAGATCTAGAACTAACACAGGAGTATTTACTATGGAGACTTTAACAGAACAAGAAGTGTATTTATGGTGTGAAGAGATGGATGTTCCCGCCAAACAAAGCTTTGCAGTGATTGGTGAGCTCTGTGATGCGTCTGATGAAGAGATACTGAAAATAGTTAACCGACTCACTGAACTTGCCCACCCTAAAGTGGTTGATCACCGGAAGGAAAAGGGGGGACAGTTACCCACAGCCCTGATTTCAACCGGGCAGATCTTGAGGAAAGAATACTTCCCCTCTATGGTAGTTGTGTCTTCAGAGTATGGTCGACAATGGCAGATCACTTGGCCTACTGAGTCCAAAGTTGAGACCCGGCAACAGGAACCACTCAGCCTAGAAAGACTAGTGTATCTCCACCTTCTACTCCACCTAGATTCCGTCCTGAAGAGACAGCGGCCCCTGCTGATGTGCTTATGACAGCTATGGAAAAGTTAGTCAGTCAGTTTGCCAAGATGCAGCCAGAAGGGAACTACAGTCGTCTAAGAATTTTCTCGGGTGCCCTCCCCACCCCTACTGGAGAAGAAGGATATGATACTTGGAGGGATGTCACTTTACAGTGCCTAGAAGAGTGGCAGTGCACTGATCCTGTAAAGAGGCAGAGAATAGTAGAGAGCTTGAAGGGTACTGCTATGGAGGTGGTGCAGGCTGCTTGGCGGAGCAAGCCTCTGGCAACTTATCAAGATTATATGAGTGCTTTAGAAGATGCTTTTGGATCCCCTGAAGATGCTACTGATCTACTCTTTAAACTCCGTACCACCTACCAACAGCCAGATGAGAAGATGTCCGACTATTTATACCGACTAGATAAGCTGGTTCATAGAATAGTAGCTAAAGGTGGCATCAGCCCTCAAGAAGTTGATCAGTGTCGCTTGGAACAAGTACTCAGAGGAGCTCTCACTCATGATCCAATTGCCCAGCGGATGAGGTCTTGTGATAGAGAGAAGATTCCTGGATCTTTTCATGAGTTGCTTAAGGAAGTTCGGAAGGAGGAGGTTATTTTGGCCGCAGGAGAGAAGGCATCCCCTCGGGTGACTACTGTTGCCTTGAAGCCAGAAGCCGACTGCCGACACATAGAACTGTTGAAAGTCATCGAGAAACAGGGGGAGCAGATTACACAACTGTTAAGTGCTCAGGCCAAGACAATACAGCGACTTCAAAGTGTTGCGGAGGTAGCCGAGCAGAAAACACAGGTTTCAGGAAGAGAGAAAGAAGATCTCGGTAGAGTGGAGAGTAGGAAACCAGAAGGGGGCTTCGTCTGTGGGAGTCCAGGCCATATAGCTTGTCAGTGTCCAAAGAGGTGGAGCTCAAAGAACTCTTCACAGCTTCCCCATCACCCTCAGAGGCAGTCGGGAAACGGGAAAGGGGGCCAGTAGAACCCCATACTGAGCCCCCATCAGCAACTAGGACCTACTCTACCGCCCCATCTAATAGTGCATCATCGAAAACCCTGCCTGAAGGTTTAGTGGGACCATCCCCACATGTCCCCGCATATATCAATGGTCAACCTTGCACAGTATTACTGGATAGCGGGTCTCAAGTATCTATCATCTTTGAAGGATGGTATAAGAGATATTTATGCAAAGTGCCTCTGAAACCGTTGTCTGGACTCGTGGTGTGGGGACTGAGTGAGCACAGCTACCCCTACAGAGGATACGTGTCGGTGACGCTACGATTCTCAGAGACTGTTGTTGGAGTGGATAAAGAGATACTCATCATAGCGCTAATCTGCCCAGAGGCCGAGGCAGATGAGAGACAAACACCTGTCATAGTGGGAACAAATGCCAACATCTTCCGTACATTAGCTCAGTGGTGTCGGGAAGTTGGGGGAGAAAATTACTCGCAGACCCTATCCATCCACCCAGTCTGCCTGGAGGCCTATGTGCGAACGGAGGAGGAGAAGAGGGAACTACGGCCTGAAAGCTTTGACCCTTGTTTTGAAGGAAGCGAGCTAAAAGGAGAAGAGAGGGGGTTGGTCATTGATGGCCTGATGATGCGAGGTGCAGTTTTTTCTCTAGGTGAATGGGACATGGGCCTCGCTCATGGAGTGGAGCATCGCATTCGGTTGAAGGATCAAAAGCCTTTCCGAGAGAGGTCCCGAAGATTGGCCCCAGCAGATATCGAAGATGTCAGGCAGCATCTACGCGGTATGTTAGACAGAGGAGTCATCATAGAATCTAGTAGCCCTTATGCTTCCCCCATTGTGATAGCTCGAAAGAAAAATGGAGCTATTCGGATGTGTGTGGATTATCGAACCTTGAATAAGCGTACGATCCCCGACCAGTACACTGTGCCCAGAATCGATGAAGCTTTGGATTGCTTGCAAGGGAGCCAATGGTTTTCTGTGTTAGATCTCCGGAGTGGCTACTATCAGATACCCATGTCAAAAGAAGATCAAGAGAAGACTGCTTTTATCTGCCCCATTGGGTTCTTCGAGTTTCAGAGACTGCCTCAAGGACTGACAGGTGCTCCGGCCACTTTTCAGAGATGTATGGACAAAGTAGTGGGGGACATGCACTTACGTGAGGTCCTGGTTTATCTCGATGATCTAATTGTTTTTGGGAAGACTCTGGAAGAACACAACCAGCGGTTGTTCAAGGTGCTGGATCGGTTGAAGGAGGCTGGGTTGAAGTTGTCCCTTGATAAGCGCCGGATTTGCCAGACGACTGTGAAATATGTGGGGCACATAGTCAGCAGAGAAGGAATTTCCACCGACCCCGCCAAAGTGGAGGCTGTTGTAAAGTGGCCAAAACCCACCAAACTTAAGAAGCTTAGGTCCTTTTTAGGATTTTGCGGATACTACCGAAGATTTGTACCCAGTACTCTCGGATTGCGAAGCCGTTAACTGCCCTTACTCAGGGGTATCCCCCTTCCGGGAGGACAGCCCATTCCTCAAGGTCAGAAAAGAAGGTCTACTTCAAAGTTAACGAACTTTTTGGGGATAGATGGACACCGGCATGCGATGAGGCATTCGAGAATTTGAAGTCATGCTTGACCCAAACCCCAGTGTTGGCCTATGCAGACCCCAGCAAACCATATGTGTTACATGTAGATGCTTCTCTTGACGGGCTAGGAGGGATTCTTTATCAAGACCATGAAGGCTGTCTGCGTCCCGTCTACTACATTAGTCGAGGATTGACTCCCAGTGAACGCAACTACCCAGCCCACAAACTGGAGTTTCTGGCCTTGAAATGGGCTGTAGTGGACACGCTGCATGACAACCTCTATGGGGTAACCTTTGTGGTTCATACCGACAACAATCCATTAACCTACATGAGAACCACGGCAAAACTGGATGCCACGGGGTACCGGTGGCTTGCCGCACTCTTTTTGTACGATTTCAGCTTAAAATATCGACCGGGGATCAGTAACATCGATGCAGACACACTCTCTCGCCTGCCTAGGGAACCCTTAAATGAAGAAGAAGAAGGAGGAAGGATAGAGGTCCCTGCCCCTGAGGTGAAGACTCTGTGCCATAGACATCAAACTAATGCTCTCCCTATGCAGGGTTGTGCTGAATTCCTAGGAGTATCCAGTGAAGCGCTCCCGTTGTTGTACTGCCAAGTGACAAATGTAACCCCAGACTTTCTCCCTCAACTGACTCGTAATCAAGTCCAAAAGGCGCAGCAGGAGGATCGATCAGTGGGGGTGGTCCGATGGTGGGTTAAGAGGGGCTGGAGGCCCAAAAAGAATGCATTACAAACAGAGGAATCTGTCCTGCAGACGCGGCAGCTAGAGTCTCTGGTAGTAAGAAATGGACTACTATACCGGGAGGCAAAGCGCCAGAAGGAAGGAGTCCACCGACAGCTGGTGTTACCCACCGGATTCCGGAGGATGGTCATGAAGTCCCTGCATGATGACCATGGACATCTTGGCATCGAAAAGACCACGAGTCTTGTGGCTGACCAATTTTACTGGCCTCGGATGGCAGCGGATATTGAAGACTACTGCAAATCATGCTCCCGATGTGTGTTGAGAAAAACCTTGCCTTTGAGAACAGCCCCCCTTGTGAACATTACCAGTGATGGCCCACTTGAGCTAGTGTGCATTGATTTCCTTTCCATCGAGCCTGATGAAAGCAATGTCAGTAATGTGTTAGTGGTCACTGACCATTTCACCCGATATGCCCAAGCCTACCCCACCAAAGATCAAAGGGCAACTACTGTAGCAAAAACACTATGGGAGAAGTTCTTCGCCCATTATGGGCTGCCTGCCCGCATCCATACCGATCAAGGAAGAGATTTCGAAAGTAGACTAATCAAGGAGCCATGCGCTATCTGTGGGATCAAGAAATCCAGAACCACCCCGTATCACCCCCAAGGGGACCCTCAACCTGAGAGGTTCAACCGTACCCTTCTGAACATGTTAGGCACTTTGGATCCCAGGAAGAAGGGACAATGAAGCAGGCATGTGAGTCAGTTGGTTCATGCCTACAATTGCACCACAAATGAGTCAACGGGATACTCGCCCTATTTTCTCATGTTTGGAAGAAAAGCTCGGTTACCAGTGGATATTAGTTTTGGGACATCCTTTGAAAATTCTAATGGGAAGACCTATTTAAAATATGTGTCCCAGCTAAAAGAATATTTGGAAAAAGCGTACAGATTGGCAGAGCAGGCCTCTGGTCGGTCAGGGAAGCGCAATAAGACTTGCTACGACTGTAGAGTTTGGGAACAAGTTTTACTGCCTGGAGATAGAGTTCTTATCCAACTTCTAGGTCTTCCTGGGAAGCATAAGCTTGCTGATCGGTGGTGTACTGACCCTTATGTGGTGATGGAGAAGCTGCCTGGTGTCCCGGCCTACAGAGTGAAGCCCGAGAAAGGGAGTGGAGCTGTCAAAACCTATCATCGACACCATTTGTTGCCTGTGGGAAAAAACATCCTGTTACCGCCATTGCCAACCCAAGGAGGTCATACAAACCTTCCATGCAATAGGAGAAGTCGTAGGTGTCAACAACCACCCCAGCCTGGAGTTGCTTCAGGAGGAAGTGACAGCGAGTCTGGGGATGAATGGGGATCTGAAGGTCAATGGAGCTACAGGTGGACTGAGGACCCATGCCCCATAGGGGGGGGGGACCCTGAAAACCAGACTTCTGAAGTGGAAACACAAAAAAAGGACATTCGTCAGGAGGCGAGTGCGCTCTGCCCACCATTGGGGGAGAGTTCAGAAGAGGGACATTTATTAAATGAAGAGATCCACCTGGAGGAGCCCGTTCTTGACCGACAAGAGTCGGGAGCTGAGGAGGGGGCCCCCTCAGTACACAATCGTCCCAAACGGGACACTAGGCCACCCATGATGCTGACCTATGATAGAATGGGACATACCACTGAGGTCCCCCGGCTGATACACTTTAATTCAAAATCTGTTTGGCCTTATTTCCCAGTATCTCCTATGTGTCCAGGAGGTGGTTTGCGTGCATGTAAATTTGGTGTTAGTCAGTATGCTTTCACCCCCATTCATGTTTCAGGTGGTGAGTCCTCATGTCGTGATGGGACATTTTCAATGACTCACCAGGGGGAGAGAGTAACACCTGCACTGGGAACTGTTAGGGCAGCTACTGGTATACTGGGATTTACAGACACTAAGAAGAGCTTTGCAGCTGCTGTTATACCAGGACCTACAGACATTAGCAGATTTTCCTCTGAGCTGCAGTGGACTACAATTCCCAAGGACCCCTGGACTACAATTCCCAGGGATCCTTGTTTGAGTCAGATGACACAGCTTGGATTGGAGGAGGAGGGACTTGGAGGCAGGAGCTGGGGAGAAAGTGAAACTAAGAATTCAAGGAAGAAAAGAGCGTGGTATCTTGTTGGGAGAGACGGAGCACGGGGGACTTGCCTGGCCACATGCTGCAGGGTTGCTGTCCTCCCGGATATACTCGTGTTGCTGGAGAGAGTGCGACTTTGTTTTACCCTCTGGAGCAAGTTGCATCAAGAACTTGGAGAGTTCTGCCTGCACTCCCACCGTATAAAGGACTGAATCCGGCCGCCCCCAGCTGGTGTCCAGAGAACCATCCGACCGTTAGAGACGTGCCGTGAGTGACTTTCTGAGACTTGTGGTCCTACCAGCGTTATTTACAGTGAGTACATTACAGCCCAGACTATTGCCATTTATATTCGTCTAAGTGCACCAACTGTTTTAATTTGCGCGCCTGCATCCGCGGCAACTGGGCCCCAATGTTTGGACTGAGTTAAACTAGAAGAAACAAACAAAAAACCCTACTACGTTATACTTGCAGGGTTGAAGTAGAATTAGAGTGAGATGTGTATATGACCTTGACAGAGCACAGTTATTTGTATTTCATGTTATTCTTTTAAATCCATCTAATTTATGCTGCATAGCAATAAACCTGTTAAACTGTTTTACTCCTGATCCCTGTGAGTGTGTACTGAGAGTGGCAGGGGCTTCCCGAATCAGCCCCTGGCAGAAAATAATAGCCCTTCTGCAGTCCCAGAGAGAGAACTCCAATCAAGATTCGGGTGGAGGCACTGCGCCCTGGAGAGGTGAGACCCCCCATAACACCCAGTGTACCGTGGTAGCCCTAAAGGGGTGTTACACTGAAATAAAAAAAATTGGAGAAGGGGTACTTTTACACATTTAGGGCTCGCTCACACTAGTTTAGAGAATCCTATGTTTGTCTCAAGTGAGAGAATCGGATGCCGTATACAAATGACCCTTGGCTCAAACTATGCTACGAGCGTGAGCCGAGTGTGATTTTACTATGATTCAACTCTACCGAATAAAACAATCGAATGTAGAATGCAGAATGTAGAAAATGGAGAACTTAATTTCTCCATCTTTTCATTTTGTATGATGCCCTTAACAAGCCCTTAATAATCAGAAAACAGGTGGATATTTCAAATAAATACCTTCAGGCCCACTGGTTTAAACAACAAAATAAAGCTTTTTGCGTTTGAAGACAATTAGATCTTCAGGAGTCCTGGGTTAGGGGTAATAATCATAGGTTATTCATCGGTACCTATAAAAGACTGGCATTACAAGTATTTAAGAGATGTCAAAAATTCTAAATTTTGTGAAAGAAATGTTTTGCTTTGTTTCGCGATTTTCTGATAATTGCAACATTTTTATTTCTTTGTTGATGAATGTGGGCTTGTTTTTTGTGTGGTGAGTTGATTTTATTCATAGCAATTTTGAGTACATATAACATTTTATTCTCTTTTTATTGCATTTTTGAAGGAGACCAAAAAAGTGCAATTCTTACATTTTTACTTTTTTTTACTCTGTTTTATTTTTATAGAATTAACTGACTTATAGACTCTGTGATACACTCGTGTTCCCTTAGTAGATATGAACCAGTGATTGTTTGATCACTTATACTATATACTGCAATATGGCAGTGTCCTGACACAGCATTTATACATGTACTCTTAATTATGTCAGACATATATTTACTAGATCAAGGGACATGAACTATTGTTCATATGAGTCGGAGTGCTGATTCTTGTAGATTGAATTGATATCTGTGAATTGTTGAATGGTTGCTTTTACTTATCTGTTCTTGCAGGTGTTGTTCAGATATCTTTAGGAAACAAAGGCACAGGATAATTGAACAATGTGTGTTAATATGTTGACTATCCATTTTCTCAGTCCATGAAGCTTGTTCTGCAAAAAATTGAAGGACAAACTATGTAGGTTATTTGAACACTCGAACAAGAAGAAGTGATCTCCTCACATCATTTTCCCAATCCTGTGGAAAAATGCTTGAATAAGAGCTTTGAACTATAAAAGGTGGGTCTGCCTCTGTTTTGAGAGACTCTGCCTGACAGTAGCCAAGACAACATGGCTCCAACTAGAGGAATACAGATTTGACACTCTACAGGACATTAGTATAAGAGGCCACCATTCCAGCTGGAGGAATACAGATCTGCTCCATTTACAATCACAGAACCCTCAAGACATTTGGAGAATCCAGGTTGGGGCAATCAGGTCACCTGATCACATACATCAATGTACTCTGTCAGCTTCCTAATCTTGCTGCTACTTCCTCTCTGCTGTTGCCCACCAAAATTGGGGTGCCACTGGTTGGGGCAGTTGGCCCTGGAAGCCCTGAAGTTGCAGATGTTCTTATTCCCGGCAAGCTAGCAGAAAGTTGAGACTCTGTAATTTGCACCATCTTATTTACTTGCTGGGACTGTACTATATGTTGTTGATTATTGCTGATGCAATACGTTACTACTGTAGTGTGTTACTCTTAGCCTATGTTGTCTGAATAGTATTCTGCCCACAGGGAAGGATTATGGGCCTTCAGTGGGATGATCCTTGGTCCATGCGGTCTTTCAAAGACAGCCAGGCCAACGGACGAGAGCCCGCAGTGAGTTCAGCCTGTGGTTGATCTTCATAGGAGTAACAAGATTACTGCAACGGGAGCATTTAGCAGTCAACCCATTGGTGTCTTATGATTTTGTCACTGGGGGTTAATGCTAGCTGGAGTATGGGAGCACTGTTTTCCATTTATTTAAACTATGTCAAAGATTGAAAGCGGCATTTACATTGTTTATCAGTCATGTTGGAGCTCAGCTTCAGTCTCAGCTGTTAGAGATATTTCTTGGCTATGTATTATAGCTGTCTTCAGCTGCTTGTGAAGCGAGCCTGGCTCCTGAGCTCCCTTCACATGCATAATCCCCTTCAAAGTACATTAATTCATGTCATAATGCAGGAAGGGATTTAAATGATTGGAATCAGATTTTTCTCTGATCTTGGCTGTTAATTATGTCTATCAAAGTTGGTAATCACATCAACACATGAATGTAGAGATGTAGGAAACAAAGTGGAGCAAAACTCCCATAAATTGATTTGTGCAGATTCTATTAAGTCAGTGGATGAGATTTGATTCACATTGAATAGGCTCAGGTTCAATTTAATCTCTTGGGAATTCGTTAAAAAATAATAAACTCTTACACTCTCTTCTTCTCTGCCCTTTTCATACCTGCGCCACTTGATCATTCCCACCCAATGCTCCAATCAACTCCTTTTACATCTCTTTTCCACTGCTGAATCTGTTGCCAGGTGCCACCACTGACAGGCCCGGCAAAAGGAGGGAATCTGTGGGACAGCCCAAGTATTCTTGAGTCTAAAGGTACCGTCACACTAAGCGACGCTGCAGCGATACCGACAACGATGTCGATCGCTGCAGCGTCACTGTTTGGTCGCTGGAGAGCTGTCACACAGACAGCTCTCCAGCGACCAACGATCCCGAAGTCCCGGGGTAACCAGGGTAAACATCGGGTTACTAAGCGCAGGGCCACGCTTAGTAACCCGATGTTTACCCTGGCTACCGTTGTAAATGTAAAAAAAAACACTACATACTTACATTCCCGGTGTCTGGTCATGTCCCTCGCCTTCAGCTTCCCGCACTGACTGAGCGCCGGCCGTAAAGTACAGCGGTGACATCACCACTGTGCTGTGCTTTACGGCTGGCCGGTGCTCACCAGTCAGTGCGGGAAGATGACGGCGGGGGACCTGACCAGACACTGGGAATGTGAGTATGTAGTGTTTTTTTTTTTACATTTACAACAGTAACCAGGGTAAACATCGGGTTACTAAGCACGGCCCGGCGCTTAGTAACCTGATATTTACCCTGGTTACCAGTGAAGACATCGCTGAATCGGCGTCACACACGCCGATCCAGCGATGTCAGCGGGAGATCCAGCAACAAAATAAAGTGCTGGACTTTCCCCAGCGACCAACGATCTCCCAGCAGGGGCCTGATCGTTGGTCAATGTCACACATAACGATTTCGTTAACGATATTGTTGCTACGTCACAAAAAGCAACGATATCGTTAACGATATCGTTATGTGTGACGGTACCTTAAGAGTTTATTGTGTTGTTTTTTTAAGCCATGATCTGGCCCTTAGAATCCTGCAAAATTGCAGTCAAGTGGCTGCTACTTTACTAGATTTGCTTAGATTGAAACACCAACAATTGGGATTCATTAGAATGGGGAGGGGGGTTCTTTTCAAATTAAATTAGATTAGATTAAGTTCACTCTTTCTGGGCCGGAAGAAACATTTTCCAATCTAGTATGTGCGTGTTGCTCGGGAAAGAGGATAATAATATAATAGTTTTGTTTTAATATTTTAGACTGCTTTGCTTTGAAACTGCCAATCTTTTCATCAGCTCATGAGATATAAATTCTGTTCTCTATAGGTAGATTTTCAAAAATCACTTGAGAATGTTATACTGACATATCAATAATGAAGGAATCAAAACCTGCAATTGCTTGTATGGTAAACAAGCTCTGTCATACACCATGCCGTTCTATTGATCGGTACAGGATTATATAGAAGCAACCTGAACAATGAGCCAAGGAACTGAAATCACTATGAAGCATAGCTCTAATGTAATTTAATGAAGGTAAGGAGGGCAGGAATGCAACATAAAAGTAAGAAATGTTCTTTTAATATAAGCTCTCACTGTGTCTTAGCTACATTGCTATGTTCCCTCATAGCTACCCATTCCATGGTTCAGATATCCAGCAGCTTTATTTCTGATTTTGGTATTTGTACCATGTGGTTTTACTGTGAAATACTTTCATGCTGTGTGATTAGACTCAGAATAGATGTCCATTTTGTATCATCCTTGTTAGAAGTATCGAGGTTGGAATCCATGAATGGCGTTGCAGCCTAAGTGCCAAGTCTGTCAGTGGTCATAAATTTCAAAAAATTGACCGTCACATCCAAATATAGACTAAGTGTGAGCAGGTGCTGAACCTAGAGTCACCAACTCGTATACAGTCAAACAAATAAGGCAGCACACTGCAGCGCTAAAACATGCAAACATGAAACTGCATTACTGCACTAGAAACTTCTTCTTAGACTAAATTTCTCTCTCTCTGTGGAGGGGTAATGGACCTGCTGTGATTAAAACACCTGTGGCTCAGAGGCGGAGTGCTCAGTCAGAAGGCTAATGAATACGAATTTAAAAAAACTAAAATATGAAAAAATGAGAGCGTTTAGCGCATAAATTGGCCAATTCATTTGTACCACAGAGAGAGAAAAATTTAGTTTAAGTAGAGGTTTCACAGGTACCCATTCAGATGAAGACGTTTATTCTCAGCGAGGAAAGGAAAGTGTAGGACCTGGTATACGAGAGATGCCCTAATGTGGCTACCAGGTACACATGAATTGGCCAATTTATGCGCTAAACGCTCTAATTTTTTCATATTTCTAGTGCAGTAGTGCAGTTCAATTTTCAAGTTTCATGTTTGCATGTTTTAGAGCCGCAGTGTGCTGCCTTATTTATTTGACTGTCAGTGGTCATAGGCTCAAAAAGGCTACCTCGGATAGACTTGGCACAAGCCACTCTGTCTGGCAGATTTCAGAGACACTCTCAACTTCACCCTTTAACCCCTGTACTGAGATCTGGTCTTACAATGGAGTCCATTGCTTCCATCGAAGGGCTGCCATCCAGAGGAACAAACCAGAGGCAGGAAGTGTCGCCAAACAGGATCAAAGTGAAGAGGTCACGTCAGGAACAGAATTGTAAAACAAGAGGATGGTCTGAATTCACGCTGAGGTCAGAAAACAGGAGGAATTAGGAGAACACACCACAAGAAATAAACAGCGCACAAGCCAGGTGGCAAAAGTAATTGACTAGCAGTGGAAGTCAGAGACTCAAAGGTTTAAATAGCAGGCAGCGCAAAGCAGGGCTCTCAAAAAGGAGCAGCCAAAACCATACAATTAACTCCATAGTTCCCTGATCTCATGTCACCAAAAGTACAAGAAATTAAACAAGACTGATGCTGTCAAGCATTACCCACTTTAAAAGCGCATCACCACCCAACAGCCAAAGCAGAAGCCGGCACAGATGTTACACTATATTAGGATGACTGCCAGCCAGATTATTGAATGAGTTGTATACTGTACAGTTTATGAATTAAAAAAAGAAACAAAAAAACTCACAATAATTTTTACAGTCAAATGAGCTACTTGTTTGCTGCTTTTCAGACAAATAAATGCAAATGAATAGTTTGTCCCTTTAAGAAAATAACATACAATAGCCTTTAGTGGCTGAGTGGTTTTCGCAATCAGAAACAGAAAAATAAATTAAGTCATACATGTGAGACCATTTATGATAACTTTATTTATGAAGAGGTAACAAGCTTGATGGTAGCACAGTCTATGAAGAGGCAACGTGCTTCATAGTTACATAGTAACACGTGGTAGATCGGCTCCCTCGGCTGCACACGGAGGTAGACAAAAAACATTGTCTATTTAAGACAGTCACTGGCTTATTAGCAGTGATGGATAAACCAATGCAGAGTTAGCAAAAATAAACAAGGTCTTCCTGGATTAAGGAAAACAAAGCAAAACATACAGCACATTTCAGAAAAAAAGCAAAATACACAGGTTCAGCTTCCTTGACAGGACACATAACACTTAAGTTCCACTCTCCGAGTCTACGAAATACTGAATGCCTCAGAAGGCCAACTATTTAAACCTTAGACCACACACTGGGGAGGACAGCCTCCCACCCACTCTATAGTTGCCCACAAAAACCCAGCCCTTAAAATGGCCAATTAACTCCTCTCAACTAGTGTTGAGCGATACCTTCCGATATCGGAAAGTATCGGTATCGGTTTGGATCGGCCGATATTCAAAAAATATCGGATATCGCCGATACCGATACCCGATCCCAATGCAAGTCAATGGGACCAAAATATCGGAATTAAAATAAACCCTTTCTTTCCTTGTAGGTTCATTCTACATGAAGGAAAACAACTAAGAATAATGTAGGATGTATGGGGGAGGTGGCGGAGACATTAAAGGCAATGAGGATTAGTCCAATCAAATAGAATAGCATGTTTTTTTTTTTTTTTAAAGACGTTCGGATTGAAAAAGATATTGACTATGTAAATTTTTTTTATTTTGTCAGATATTGATGTTTCACTATTCCATGCCCTTCCCCTTCTTTTTTTTTTTTTCTTTTCCCACACTTTCATCTTCATCATCATCAGCATCTTTGACATCAACTTCTTCACCTTATTCATCTTCTTCTTCATCTTCTACCTATTTTTTTTTTTTTATTACATTCTTCATATTCATTTTCTTCAACTATTATTATTCTTCCTATTCTACATATTATTTTTATTCCACTGTTATTATTCTTCCTATTCTACTTCTTCATCATATTCTCATTTGTGACAGGCATTCCCGTAGTTGTTATCTATAAAAGTTGGAAGATTACACCTTCCGTTCTGCCAGTCACAAAAGTTACATTTGTCCGCGTTCAGTTTGGCCTGCAGCATCAGGCTTTATCCAGGGGCACCACGAGGAGGAACGGACTCACCCCCATACACTGCTTAGTCTTCTTCTGCATATAATTTAGATAATATCTTTTGCTCTGATATTAAGTCTTATGCTTAATGTTCTTCTGCTCTTTGTTCTGCAGCCTCTTGTTCTTCTGCTTCTCGGTCTTCCATGTTGTCGTCTCCAGGGTCGTCGTCTCCAGTGTCGTCATCTCCGCCGTCGTCGTCTCAGCCGTCGTCGTCTCCGCCGTCGTCGTCTCCGCCGTCGTCGTCGTCGTCGTCATCGGGGTGGTCTTCCGGGTCGTCGTCATCGGGGTGGTCTTCCGGGTTGTCGACGTTAGGGTCTTCAACTTGGAAATGTAGCAGAAGGTACAAGAAGGCTGAGAAAATGCCAAGAACCAGCTGATGGAACTGGAACTCGGATGGCTACCCGAAGGTTCAAGAGCCTATGGAACTACCGAGGACCAGCTGACGTTACTGGAACCCGGTTACTAAGCAGGAGGTACCCGTGCTAAAAAGCACTACCAAGGACCGCCTGACGTTGGCGGAACTCGGATACCCAGAAGGAGGCACCTAAGCCAAAGGCTCTGCCCGGAACCAGCTGACGTTACTGGAACCAGGATGGGGAGCAGAAGGTACAAGAGCAAAAGACACTGCCGAGAACCAGCTGACGGTACTGGAACCCGGATGGGTAGCCGAATGTCCAAGAGCCAATGGAACTACCAAGGACCAGCTGACGTTACTGGAACCCGGTTACTAAGCAGGAGGTACCCGTGCCTGAAAGCACTACCAAGGACCACCTGACATTGGTGGAACTTGGATACCCAGAAGGAGGCACCTAAGCCAAAGGCTCTGCCCGGAACCAGCTGACGGTACTGGAACCAGGATGGGGAGCAGAAGGTACAAGAGCAAAAGACACTGCCGAGAACCAGCTGACGGTGCTGGAACCAGGTGGTGGACCCGAAGGCCCACAGGAGAGGAGAGAACAGCTAGGCCGCGAGGCAGCCGCAGTTACCGAACCCCAACAGTCCTACAGGGGGAGCTGGGCCTACTGGCACTACAGAACCAGCCTTGACTACCAGTTCACGCAGCCCACATAGGAAGCTCCTAAACTGGAGGCACCCTGGAGTTGGCTAACTCGACCGCACCACGACGGGGCAAGCATAGGCGTCTCAGTGAAGTTGACACAACCCGGAAACAGCTGACGGTGCTGAAACCAGGCTTGGCACGAGGGAGTACCTGTGACAAGAACACTGCCGAGAACCAGCTGGCGGTGCTGGAACCCGGATGCGTTGCCCCAGTAAGCAAGAGCCAATGGCACGACCGAGGACCAGCTGACGGTGCTGGAACCCGGTTACTAAGCTGTAGGTGCCCGCGCTTAAAAGCACTACCAAGGACCGCCTGGCGTTGGCGGAACTCGGATACCCAGGAGGAGGCACCTAAGCCAAAGGCTCGGCCCGGAACCAGCTGACGGTGCTGGAACCAGGTGGTGGACCCGAAGGCCCACAGGAGAGGAGAGAACAGCTAGGCCGCGAGGCAGCCGCAGTTACCGAACCCCAACAGTCCTACAGGGGGAGCTGGGCCTACTGGCAATACAGAACCAGCCTTGACTACCAGTTCACGCAGCCCACATAGGAAGCTCCTAAACTGGAGGCACCCTGGAGTTGGCTAACTCGACCGCACCACGACGGGGCAAGCATAGGCGTCTCAGTGAAGTTGACACAACCCGGAAACAGCTGACGGTGCTGAAACCAGGCTTGGCACGAGGGAGTACCTGTGACAAGAACACTGCCGAGAACCAGCTGGCGGTGCTGGAACCCGGATGCGTTGCCCCAGTGTGCAAGAGCCAATGGCACGACCGAGGACCAGCTGACGGTGCTGGAACCCGGTTACTAAGCTGTAGGTGCCCGCGCTTAAAAGCACTACCAAGGACCGCCTGGCGTTGGCGGAACTCGGATACCCAGGAGGAGGCACCTAAGCCAAAGGCTCGGCCCGGAACCAGCTGACGGTGCTGGAACCAGGTGGTGGACCCGAAGGCCCACAGGAGAGGAGAGAACAGCTAGGCCGCGAGGCAGCCGCAGTTACCGAACCCCAACAGTCCTACAGGGGGAGCTGGGCCTACTGGCACTACAGAACCAGCCTTGACTACCAGTTCACGCAGCCCACATAGGAAGCTCCTAAACTGGAGGCACCCTGGAGTTGGCTAACTCGACCGCACCACGACGGGGCAAGCATAGGCGTCTCAGTGAAGTTGACACAACCCGGAAACAGCTGACGGTGCTGAAACCAGGCTTGGCACGAGGGAGTACCTGTGACAAGAACACTGCCGAGAACCAGCTGGCGGTGCTGGAACCCGGATGCGTTGCCCCAGTGTGCAAGAGCCAATGGCACGACCGAGGACCAGCTGACGGTGCTGGAACCCGGTTACTAAGCTGTAGGTGCCCGCGCTTAAAAGCACTACCAAGGACCGCCTGGCGTTGGCGGAACTCGGATACCCAGGAGGAGGCACCTAAGCCAAAGGCTCGGCCCGGAACCAGCAGACGGTGCTTGAACCACGTGGTGGACCCGAAGGCCCACAGGAGAGGAGAGAACAGCTAGGCCGCGAGGCAGCCGCAGTTACCGAACCCCAACAGTCCTACAGGGGGAGCTGGGCCTACTGGCACTACAGAACCAGCCTTGACTACCAGTTCACGCAGCCCACATAGGAAGCTCCTAAACTGGAGGCACCCTGGAGTTGGCTAACTCGACCGCACCACGACGGGGCAAGCATAGGCGTCTCAGTGAAGTTGACACAACCCGGAAACAGCTGACGGTGCTGAAACCAGGCTTGGCACGAGGGAGTACCTGTGACAAGAACACTGCCGAGAACCAGCTGGCGGTGCTGGAACCCGGATGCGTTGCCCCAGTGTGCAAGAGCCAATGGCACGACCGAGGACCAGCTGACGGTGCTGGAACCCGGTTACTAAGCTGTAGGTGCCCGCGCTTAAAAGCACTACCAAGGACCGCCTGGCGTTGGCGGAACTCGGATACCCAGGAGGAGGCACCTAAGCCAAAGGCTCGGCCCGGAACCAGCTGACGGTGCTGGAACCAGGTGGTGGACCCGAAGGCCCACAGGAGAGGAGAGAACAGCTAGGCCGCGAGGCAGCCGCAGTTACCGAACCCCAACAGTCCTACAGGGGGAACTGGGCCTACTGGCACTACAGAACCAGCCTTGACTACCAGTTCACGCAGCCCACATAGGAAGCTCCTAAACTGGAGGCACCCTGGAGTTGGCTAACTCGACCGCACCACGACGGGGCAAGCATAGGCGTCTCAGTGAAGTTGACACAACCCGGAAACAGCTGACGGTGCTGAAACCAGGCTTGGCACGAGGGAGTACCTGTGACAAGAACACTGCCGAGAACCAGCTGGCGGTGCTGGAACCCGGATGCGTTGCCCCAGTGTGCAAGAGCCAATGGCACGACCGAGGACTAGCTGACGGTGCTGGAACCCGGTTACTAAGCTGTAGGTGCCCGCGCTTAAAAGCACTACCAAGGACCGCCTGGCGTTGGCGGAACTCGGATACCCAGGAGGAGGCACCTAAGCCAAAGGCTCGGCCCGGAACCAGCTGACGGTGCTGGAACCAGGTGGTGGACCCGAAGGCCCACAGGAGAGGAGAGAACAGCTTGGCCGCGAGGCAGCCGCAGTTACCGAACCCCAACAGTCCTACAGGGGGAGCTGGGCCTACTGGCACTACAGAACCAGCCTTGACTACCAGTTCACGCAGCCCACATAGGAAGCTCCTAAACTGGAGGCACCCTGGAGTTGGCTAACTCGACCGCACCACGACGGGGCAAGCATAGGCGTCTCAGTGAAGTTGACACAACCCGGAAACAGCTGACGGTGCTGAAACCAGGCTTGGCACGAGGGAGTACCTGTGACAAGAACACTGCCGAGAACCAGCTGGCGGTGCTGGAACCCGGATGCGTTGCCCCAGTGTGCAAGAGCCAATGGCACGACCGAGGACTAGCTGACGGTGCTGGAACCCGGTTACTAAGCTGTAGGTGCCCGCGCTTAAAAGCACTACCAAGGACCGCCTGGCGTTGGCGGAACTCGGATACCCAGGAGGAGGCACCTAAGCCAAAGGCTCGGCCCGGAACCAGCTGACGGTGCTGGAACCAGGTGGTGGACCCGAAGGCCCACAGGAGAGGAGAGAACAGCTAGGCCGCGAGGCAGCCGCAGTTACCGAACCCCAACAGTCCTACAGGGGGAGCTGGGCCTACTGGCACTACAGAACCAGCCTTGACTACCAGTTCACGCAGCCCACATAGGAAGCTCCTAAACTGGAGGCACCCTGGAGTTGGCTAACTCGACCGCACCACGACGGGGCAAGCATAGGCGTCTCAGTGAAGTTGACACAACCCGGAAACAGCTGACGGTGCTGAAACCAGGCTTGGCACGAGGGAGTACCTGTGACAAGAACACTGCCGAGAACCAGCTGGCGGTGCTGGAACCCGGATGCGTTGCCCCAGTGTGCAAGAGCCAATGGCACGACCGAGGACCAGCTGACGGTGCTGGAACCCGGTTACTAAGCTGTAGGTGCCCGCGCTTAGAAGCACTACCAAGGACCGCCTGGCGTTGGCGGAACTCGGATACCCAGGAGGAGGCACCTAAGCCAAAGGCTCGGCCCGGAACCAGCTGACGGTGTTGGAACCAGGTGGTGGACCCGAAGGCCCACAGGAGAGGAGAGAACAGCTAGGCCGCGAGGCAGCCGCAGTTACCGAACCACAACAGTCCTACAGGGGGAGCTGGGCCTACTGGCACTACAGAACCAGCCTTGACTACCAGTTCACGCAGCCCACATAGGAAGCTCCTAAACTGGAGGCACCCTGGAGTTGGCTAACTCGACCGCACCACGACGGGGCAAGCATAGGCGTCTCAGTGAAGTTGACACAACCCGGAAACAGCTGACGGTGCTGAAACCAGGCTTGGCACGAGGGAGTACCTGTGACAAGAACACTGCCGAGAACCAGCTGGCGGTGCTGGAACCCGGATGCGTTGCCCCAGTGTGCAAGAGCCAATGGCACGACCGAGGACTAGCTGACGGTGCTGGAACCCGGTTACTAAGCTGTAGGTGCCCGCGCTTAAAAGCACTACCAAGGACCACCTGGCGTTGGCGGAACTCGGATACCCAGGAGGAGGCACCTAAGCCAAAGGCTCGGCCCGGAACCAGCTGACGGTGCTGGAACCAGGTGGTGGACCCGAAGGCCCACAGGAGAGGAGAGAACAGCTAGGCCGCGAGGCAGCCGCAGTTACCGAACCCCAACAGTCCTATAGGGGGAGCTGGGCCTACTGGCACTACAGAACCAGCCTTGACTACCAGTTCACGCAGCCCACATAGGAAGCTCCTAAACTGGAGGCACCCTGGAGTTGGCTAACTCGACCGCACCACGACGGGGCAAGCATAGGCGTCTCAGTGAAGTTGACACAACCCGGAAACAGCTGACGGTGCTGAAACCAGGCTTGGCACGAGGGAGTACCTGTGACAAGAACACTGCCGAGAACCAGCTGGCGGTGCTGGAACCCGGATGCGTTGCCCCAGTGTGCAAGAGCCAATGGCACGACCGAGGACTAGCTGACGGTGCTGGAACCCGGTTACTAAGCTGTAGGTGCCCGCGCTTAAAAGCACTACCAAGGACCGCCTGGCGTTGGCGGAACTCGGATACCCAGGAGGAGGCACCTAAGCCAAAGGCTCGGCCCGGAACCAGCTGACGGTGCTGGAACCAGGTGGTGGACCCGAAGGCCCACAGGAGAGGAGAGAACAGCTAGGCCGCGAGGCAGCCGCAGTTACCGAACCCCAACAGTCCTACAGGGGGAGCTGGGCCTACTGGCACTACAGAAGCAGCCTTGACTACCAGTTCACGCAGCCCACATAGGAAGCTCCTAAACTGGAGGCACCCTGGAGTTGGCTAACTCGACCGCACCACGACGGGGCAAGCATAGGCGTCTCAGTGAAGTTGACACAACCCGGAAACAGCTGACGGTGCTGAAACCAGGCTTGGCACGAGGGAGTACCTGTGACAAGAACACTGCCGAGAACCAGCTGGCGGTGCTGGAACCCAGATGCGTTGCCCCAGTGTGCAAGAGCCAATGGCACGACCGAGGACCAGCTGACGGTGCTGGAACCCGGTTACTAAGCTGTAGGTGCCCGCGCTTAAAAGCACTACCAAGGACCGCCTGGCGTTGGCGGAACTCGGATACCCAGGAGGAGGCACCTAAGCCAAAGGCTCGGCCCGGAACCAGCTGACGGTGCTGGAACCAGGTGGTGGACCCGAAGGCCCACAGGAGAGGAGAGAACAGCTAGGCCGCGAGGCAGCCGCAGTTACCGAACCACAACAGTCCTACAGGGGGAGCTGGGCCTACTGGCACTACAGAACCAGCCTTGACTACCAGTTCACGCAGCCCACATAGGAAGCTCCTAAACTGGAGGCACCCTGGAGTTGGCTAACCCGACCGCACCACGACGAGGCAAGCATAGGTGTCTCAGTGAGCTTGACACAACCCGGAAACAGCTGACGGTGCTGAAACCAGGCTTGGCACGAGGGAGTACCTGTGACAAGAACACTGCCGAGAACCAGCTGGCGGTGCTGGAACCCAGATGCGTTGCCTTGCCTATTAAAGATTGTCTTCCTAGAGCCCCAACTAGCGGTGTTGGAGCAAAGGGTAAGCAGGGGGAGATGAGTGTAGGCCGAAGCCTGCACTGGAGGCAGCTTTGTGTCTGCGTTGCGTTTGCAGGACACTTTGCCGGCTACACACTGGGGGAACAGCTGGCGTTGCTGAACCCCACTAACACAATGGCGTGTGTTTTTCTATGTGCAGCTAGCACTTGCGGGCAAAAACTAGCGATGTTAGAGCCCGTGTTGAAGCAGGAGGAGGAGGAGAGGAGCAGAGTGTAGGCCGAAGCCTAGTTGAACCAATTTCAAAGGAAACCTTTAACCCCCCCCTCAGGTGTTACAAAGTACAAGAGACACACCTTGTGCAGTATTAATGCTGCACAAGTGAAAGGTTGCTCTATTAATTTGTCTACTTGCACACGCTGAATGAAAGACATACACAATTTACCCCATTCTACAGTCAAACTGTAGTGGATGCGTGACTTGGTTTTTTTGATGAGACGCAGCACAGGTGTCCAAAATAACGCCTTGGTGCTTGGCGCAGCTTCCTGAGCGTTGTTATTTGCTGTACAGGAGTCTGCGCTCTTGTGTTATCCCTTGGCAATGCCCTGTTAGCGCTGCCCATCTTATGACATCATTTCATGTTGGCCGGTGAGGTTAACGATGGCCATAAATCCCAGACCCACAGTGTCTTTTCATAAAGCCACACTGCGGTGCTGGGATTCGTGGCCTTGAGCAGTAAATATTTTGGCCGCTCACACACGTCCTTACACCTGCTTCAGACTGGGCGGCCTCTGCTGATCCCTTCTCGCATGCCGCAGTCTGAAGAAGGCGGAAGGAGATGAGTTAAGACAGGCGAAGATATGCACTGCTCGTGCCCATCAATCACACCCTCGCAGTCAAAATAATTAAGACAACGAGGAGCATTTTATTCAGGCAGGGCGGACGAACAGGCGCAAGTAGCCAACCAATGATGTCAGAAGACGGGAAGCGCTACCAAGGGGGGTGCTGCGTATCATTAGAAAGGAAAGTCACACCTCAGGGACAGTGGAATGGTCTCAAAGAGACACATTTTGTACGTGTTGAGTTCCACGTGGGCAAGGAGAAAACATCAGCCACCTTGTACAAATGCAGCAGTACTGCTGTACAAGGTGGCTGTTATACATATAAACACCTGGGGGTGGGGGCCAGGCTCCCTTCAATTTCAGTTCATGTGCCTGCGTGGCGTTTGCAGGTCACGTTGCAAGCTGCACAGCAGGGGAACAGCTGGCGGTGCTGAACCCCACTAACCATTGGCTGGTGTTTTTCTCTGTGCAGCTAGCATGTCCGGGCAGAAACTGGCGTTGTTTGAGCCCAGGGTCAGCAGGAGGAGGAGAGGAGCAAAGTGTAGGCCGAAGCCTGCACTGGTGGCAGCTTTTGGTCAGTTGTGCCAGCGTGGCTTGTGCTGGACACGATGCCGACTACACAGCAGAGGAACAGCTGGCGGTGCTGAACCCCACTAACACATTGGCTGGTGTTTTTCTCTGTGCAGCTAGCATGTCCGGGCAGAAACTGGCGTTGTTTTAGCCCAGGGTCAGCAGGAGGAGGAGAGGAGCAAAGTGTAGGCCGAAGCCTGCACTGGTGGCAGCTTTTGGTCGGTTGTGCCAGCGTGGCTTGTGCTGGACACGATGCCGGCTACACAGCGGGGGAACAGCTGGCGGTGCTGAACACCACTAACACATTGGCTGGTGTTTTTCTCTGTGCAGCTAGCATTTCCGGGCAAAAACTAGCGGTGTTTGAGCCCAGGGTCAGCAGGAGGAGTAGAGGAGCAGAGTGTTGGCCAAAGCCTAGTTGAACCAATGTCAAAGGTTACCTTTAACCCCCCCCTCAGGTGTTGCAAGGTACAAGAGCCACACCTTGAACAGCATTATTGATGCACAAGTCAAAGGTTGCTCTATTTCATTTTGCTCCTTGCACACGCTGAATTAAACACGTACACTATTTAGCCCATTATACTGTCAAACAGTAGTGGAGGCGTGACTACTAGTCTTTTTAAGGAGACGCAGCACAGGTGTACAAATTTACACCTAGGTGCTGTGCGCTGATTCCTTACCGTTGTTATTTGCAGTACAGGAAACTGCGCTCTTGTGTTATCCCTTGGCAATACCCTGTTAGTGCAGGCCGTCTCATGACCTCATTTCATGTTGGCCGGTGCGGTTAACGATGGCCATAAATCCCAGACCCACAGTGGCTTTTCCTAAAGTCACACTGCGGTGCTGGGATTCGTGGCCTTGTGCAGTAAATATGTTCGCCGCTCACACATGTCCTTACACCTGCTTCAGACTGGGCGGCCTCAGCTGATCCCTTATCGCATGCCGCGGCCATGAGGCCGCACAGTCAGAAGAAGGCGGAAGGAGGGGAGTGAAAACAGGGGAACATATGCACTGCTCGTGCCCATCAATCACACCCTCGCAGTCAAAATATATGAGACAACGGGGGGCGTTGTGTCGGGCAGGGGGGACGCACAGGCACAGCCAGCCAACCAATGATGTCAGGAGACGGGCAGCGCTAACAATGGGGGTGCTGCGTGTCATTAAAAAGGAAAGTCACACCTCAGGGACATTGTAATGGTCTGTAATGAGACACATTTTGTACTTGTTGAGTTCCACGTGTGCAAGGAGAAAAAGTCAGCCACCTTGTACAAATGCAGCAGTACTGCTGTACAAGGTGGCTGTTATACATAGAAACACCTGGGGGGGTGGGGGGCAGGCTCCCTTCAATTTCAGTTCATGTTCCTGCGTGGCGTTTGCAGGAAACGTTGCAAGCTACACAGCAGGGGAACAGCTGGCGGTGCTGAACCCCACTAACACATTGGCTGGTGTTTTTCTCTGTGCAGCTAGCATGTCCGGGCAGAAACTGGCGTTGTTTTAGCCCAGGGTCAGCAGGAGGAGGAGAGGAGCAAAGTGTAGGCCGAAGCCTGCACTGGTGGCAGCTTTTGGTCAGTTGTGCCAGCGTGGCTTGTGCTGGACACGATGCCGACTACACAGCAGAGGAACAGCTGGCGGTGCTGAACCCCACTAACACATTGGCTGGTGTTTTTCTCTGTGCAGCTAGCATGTCCGGGCAGAAACTGGCGTTGTTTTAGCCCAGGGTCAGCAGGAGGAGGAGAGGAGCAAAGTGTAGGCCGAAGCCTGCACTGGTGGCAGCTTTTGGTCGGTTGTGCCAGCGTGGCTTGTGCTGGACACGATGCCGGCTACACAGCGGGGGAACAGCTGGCGGTGCTGAACCCCACTAACACATTGGCTGGTGTTTTTCTCTGTGCAGCTAGCATGTCCGGGCAGAAACTGGCGTTGTTTGAGCCCAGGGTCAGCAGGAGGAGGAGAGGAGCAAAGTGTAGGCCGAAGCCTGCACTGGTGGCAGCTTTTGTTCTGTTGTGCCAGCGTGGCTTGTGCTGGACACGTTGCCGACTACACAGCAGGGGAACAGCTGGCGGTGCTGAACCCCACTAACACATTGGCTGGTGTTTTTCTCTGTGCAGCTAGCATTTCCGGGCAAAAACTAGCGTTGTTAGAGCCCAGGGTCAGCTGGAGGAGGAGAGGAGCAGAGTGTAGGCCGAAGCCTAGTTGAACCAATTTCAAAGGTTACCTTTAACCCCCCCTCAGGTGTTACAAAGTACAAGAGCCACTCCTTCTGCAGCATTAATGCTGCACAAGTAAAAGGTTGCTCTATTAATTTTTCTACTTGCACAAGCTGAATGCAACACGTAGACTATTTAGCCCATTATACTGTTAATCAGTAGTGGAGGCGTGACTTGTCTTTTTAAAGAAAAGCAGCACAGGTGTCGAAAACAACACCTTTTTGCATGGGCGCAGCTTCCTGAGCGTTGTTAGTTGCTGTACAGGAGTCTGCGCTCTTGTGATCCTTTGGCCATGCGCTGTGAGCGCTTCCTGTCTTATGACCTCATTTCATGTTGGCCGTTGCGGTTAGCGATGGACATGAATCCCAGACCCACAGTGTGTTTTTAAAAAATCACACTGCGGTGCTGGGATTCGTGCCCTGGTGCACTAAATATGTTTGCCGCTCACACATGTCCTTACACCTGCTTCAGACTGGGCGGCCTCATCTGATCCCTTATCGCCTGCCGCGGCCATGAGGACACCCAGTCTGAAGAAGGCGGAAGGAGATGAGTGAACACAGGCAAACATATGCACTGCACATGCCCATCAATCACACCCTCGCTGTCCAAAAAAATAAGACACCGAGGGCCGTTGTTTCGAGCAGGGGAGATGCACAGGCGCAGCCAGCTAACCAATGATGTCAAAAGACGGGCAGCGCTAACAAGGGTGGTGCTGCGTGTCATTACAAAGGAAAGTCACACCTCAGGGACATTGTAATGGTCTCTAATGAGACACATTTTGTACGTGTTGAGTTCCACGTGGGCAAGGAGAAAAAGTCAGCCACCTTGTACAAATGCAGCAGTACTGCTGTACAAGGTGGCTGATATACATAGAAACACCTGTGGGTGGGGGGCAGGCTCCCTTCAATTTCAGTTCATGTGCCTGCGTGACGTTTGCAGGTCACGTTGCAAGCTACACAGCAGGGGAACAGCTGGCGTTGCTGAACCCCACTGACACATTGACTGGTGTTTTTCTCTGTGCAGATTGCATGTCCGGGCAAAAACTAGCGGTGTTAGAGCCCAGGGTCAGCAGGAGGAGGAGGAGAGGAGCAAAGTGTAGGCCGAAGCCTGCACTGGTGGCAGCTTTTGGTCGGTTGTGCCAGCGTGGCTTGTGCTGGACACGATGCCGGCTACACAGCGGGGGAACAGCTGGCGGTGCTGAACCCCACTAACACATTGGCTGGTGTTTTTCTCTGTGCAGCTAGCATGTCCGGGCAGAAACTGGCGTTGTTTGAGCCCAGGGTCAGCAGGAGGAGGAGAGGAGCAAAGTGTAGGCCGAAGCCTGCACTGGTGGCAGCTTTTGTTCTGTTGTGCCAGCGTGGCTTGTGCTGGACACGTTGCCGACTACACAGCAGGGGAACAGCTGGCGGTGCTGAACCCCACTAACACATTGGCTGGTGTTTTTCTCTGTGCAGCTAGCATTTCCGGGCAAAAACTAGCGGTGTTTGAGCCCAGGGTAGGCAGGAGGAGTAGAGGAGCAGAGTGTAGGCCGAAGCCTAGTTGAACCAATTTCAAAGGTTACCTTTAACCCCCCCCTCAGGTGTTGCAAGGTACAAGAGCCACACCTTGTGCAGCATTAATGCTGCACAAGTAAAAGGTTGCTCTATTTGTTTTGCTCCTTGCACACGCTGACTAAAACACGTACACTATTTAGCCCATTATACTGTCAAACAGTTGTGGAGGCGTGACTTGTCTTTTTAACGAGACGCAGCACAGGTGTCAAAATTTGCACCTAGGTACTGGGCGCAGATTCCTGAGCGTTGTTATTTGCTGTACAGGAGTCTGCGCTATTGTGATCCCTTGGCCATGCGCTGTGAGCGCTTCCTGTCTTCTGACCTCATTTCATGTCGGCCGTTGCGGTTAGCGATGGACATGAATCCCAGACCCACAGTGTGTTTTCAAAAAATCACACTGCGTGGCTGGGATTCGTGGCCTTGTGCAGTAAATAGGTTTGCCGCTTACACATGTCCTTACACCTGCTCCAGACTGGGCGGCCTCAGCTGATCCCTTATCGCCTACCACGGCCAGGAGGCCGCACAGTCTGAAGAAGGCGGAAGGAGATGAGTTAAGACAGGCGAACATATGCACTGCTTGTGCCCATAAACCACACCCTCGCTGACAAAATAAATATGACAACGAGGGGCGTTGTTTCTAGCAGGGCGGATGCACAGGCGCAGCCAGCTAACCATGATGACAAAAGACGGGAAACGCTACCAAGGGGGGTGCTGCGTATCATTACAAAGGAAAGTCACACCTCAGGGACAGTGGAATGGTCTCAATGAGACACATTTTGTACGTGTTGAGTTCCACGTGGGCAAGGAGAAAAAGTCAGCCACCTTGTACAAATGCAGCAGTACTGCTGTACTAGGTGGCTGTTATACATAGAAACACCTGGGGGGGTGGGGCCAGGTTCCCTTTTAATTTCAGTTCCTGTGCCTGCATGGCGTTTGCAGGTCACGTTGCCGGCTACACAGCAGGGGAACAGCTGGCGTTGCTGAACCCCACTAACACATTGGCTGGTGTTTTTCTCTGTGCAGCTAGCACTTCCGGGCAAAAACTAGCGGTGTTTGAGCCCAGGGTCAGCAGGAGGAGGAGAGGAGCAGAGTGTAGGCCGAAGCCTGCACTGGTGGCAGCTTTTGTTCTGTTGTGTCAGCGTGGCTTGTGCTGGACACGTTGCCGACTACACAGCAGGGGAACAGCTGGCGGTGCTGAACCCCACTGACACATCACCTAGTGTTTTTTCTGTGTAGACAACACTTCCAGGTGGCAACTGACAGTGTTGAAACCCAGGGAATCAAAGAGGAGCAGAGTGTAGGCCGAAGCCTGCAGTGGAGCAAGTTGAAAGGGAACCTTTAACCCCCCCCCCCCCAGGCATTTGTTGCTGAAAGAGCCATCTTGTACAGCAGTAATACTGCACATGGAAAATGGTGGCTCCGAAAATTATGCTCCTTGCAAACGCTGAAGTACACACTCATATAATGTGTCCCCTCACACCGTCAAACCATCCCGGAAGTGGGACTTTCCTTTGTAATGTGACACAGCACAGCCGTCATTCCAACCCCCTTGGTGCCGGGCACCACCTCCTCAACGTTGTTTGGTTCTGTCACGGAGCCCGCACTGTAATGTTATCCCTTGGCCATGCACAGTTAGCGGTGCCCGTCTTCTGACATCATGTAGGTGTCAGGCTGGCAGTGCCTGTGCGTCCAAGCTGCCCGAGATCCAACCTTGCAGTGTCATCTAATGTAGTCCCACTGCGGGCCAGGGATCCATGGGCATGCGCAGTGCATATCATCGCCTCTCACTCACCTCCTTCCTGCTTCTTCAGACTGTGCGGCGTCACGGCCGTGGCATGCTATTAGGGATCAGCTGACGCCGCCTAGTCTGAAGAAGCGTGAAGAAGGGGAGTGAGAGGCTAGTATATGCACTGCGCATGGCCATGGATACCAGGCCCACTGTGGGATCACATTAGACGACACTGCGAGGTGTGATTTCGGGCAGCGTGGACGCACAGGCGCAGCCAGGACGACAACAAATGATGTCAGAGGACGGGCAGCGCAAACTGTGCATGGCCAAGGGATAACATAACAGCGCAGGGTCCATGACGGAATCAAACAACGCTAAGGAGGCAGCGCACGGTGCCAAGGGGGTAGCAATGACGGCTGTGCTGCGTCACATTACAAAGGAAAGTCCCACCTCCGGGACGGTTGGACGGTGTGAGGGGACACATTACATGAGTGTGTAGTTCAGCATTTGCAAGGAGCATAATTTCAAGAGCGACCTTTCCCTTGTGCAGTATTAGTGCTGCACATGGTGGCTCTTTCAGTAACAAACGCCTAGGGGGGGGGGGACAGGTCCCCTTACATTTTAGTTGTGCCAGCGTGGCGGTCGCATGACACGTTGCCGGATACACAGCTGGGGATCAGCTGACGTTACTGAACCCCAATAACAGAGGAGCGACTGTTGACTGTGCACACAGCACTTCCAGGCACCAACTGGCGGTGTTAGAGCCCAGGGACAGCAGGAGGAGCAGATTGGAGGTATTGCCGCACACACAGCTGGGGATCAGCTGACGTTACTGAACCCCAATAACAGAGGAGCGACTGTTGACTGTGCACACAGCACTTCCAGGCACCAACTGGCGGTGTTAGAGCCCAGGGACAGCAGGAGGAGCAGAGGAACAGAGTGTAGGCCGAAGCCTGATTGGAGCAAGTTGAAAGGAAACCTTTAACCCCCCCCCAAGACGTTTGTAGCTGAAAGAGCCATGTTGTGCAGCACTAAGGATGCAAAAGGAAAAGGTTGCTCTTTTAATTATGCTCCTTGCAAACACCGAAGTAAACACTAAAAATGTGTCCCTTTATACCGTTAAACCGTTCCGGAGGTGCGAATTTCCTTCGTAATGGGACACAGCACAGCTGTCATTCCTATCCCCTTGATGCCGTGCGCTGCCTCCTCAGCGTTGTTTTAAGCTGTCACGGAGCCTGCGCTGTTCTGTTAGCCCTTGGCCATGCCCAATTAGCGCTGCCTGTCTTCTGACATAATTTGGTGTCAGGCTGTCAGTGCCTGTGCGTCCACGCTGCTCCAGATCCCACCTCGCAGTCTCATCTAACGTAATCCCACTGCGGGCCTTGGAACCATGGGCATGCACAGTGCATAACCTCGACTCTCACTCCCCTCCTTCCCTCTTCTTCAGACTGTGCGGTGTCACGGCCGTGGCATGCTAGGGATCAGCTGACGGCGCACAGTCTAAAGAAGGCGGAGGGAAATGAGCGAGAGCCCGAGGGGAAGATATGCACTGCGCATGCCCATGGATCCCAGGCCCGCAGTGTGACTCAATCAGAAGACACTGCGAGGCGGGATCTCGGGCACCGCGGCCGCACAGGCGCAGCCAGCCTGACACCAAATTATGTCAGAAGACAGGCAGCGCAAATAGGGCATGCCCAAGGGATAACAGAACAGCGCAGGCTCCGTGACAGCTTAAAACAACGCTGAGGAGGCAGCGCATGGCACCAAGGGGGTAGGAATGACGGCTGTGCTGCGTCACATTACGAAGGAAAGTCCCAGCTCTGGGACGGTATAACGGTATCAGTGAACACATTTTATAAGTGTTAAGTTCTGCGTGTGCAAAGAGCTAAAAAAAAAGAGCTACCTTTTCCTTGTGCAGCATTACTGCTGCACAAGATGGCTCTTTCAGTAACAAACGACGGGGGGGGGGGGGACAGGTTCCCTTACATTTAGGTTGTTGTGCCAGCGTGGCGGTCGCAGGACACATTGCCGGCTACACAGCTGGGGATCAGCTGACGTTACTGAAACCCAATAACACTGGGTCGTATGTTTTTACTGTGCAGCCTGCACTTCTGAGCCGCAACTAGCGGTGTTGGAGCCCAGGAATAGCAGTTCAGGTGGTAGAAAGATGAACACAACAGGAGACCTGGATGACACCCAATTACTTAATCAGGCAGAGGAGTGGCAAATTCCTGCGAGATCCAGGCCTGGTTCATTTTCAGGAAAGTAAGCCGGTCAACGTTATCGGAGGATAGTCGCATGCGACGGTCTGTTAGTACACCACCTGCGGCACTAAAGACACGTTCCGATAAGACACTAGCCGCAGGGCAAGCCAGCACCTCCAATGCATACTGGCTTAGCTCTGGCCATGTATCCAGCTTAGAGACCCAAAACTTGAACGGGGAAGAGCCGTCTGGGAGTACAGTAAGAGGGCAAGCCATGTAGTCTGTCACCATCTGACGGAACCGTTGCCTCCTGCTGACTGGAGCCGCCGGTGATGGTGTAGACATTTGGGGCGGGCACACAAAAGTGTGCCAGAGTTGTGCCATACTGGGCTTGCCTTGGGCAGAGGCACTGCTTCTGCTCCCTCTTTGGGCAGAGCCTCCCCCACTGCCTCGACGCACTGAGCTGCTTTGTAAAGCACTAGCAGCACTCCTCTCAGTTGGACAGGAGAAGATGATGGAATTCACCAGTGTGTCGTGGTACTCCCGCAATTTACGCTCCCGGGTCAACGCAGGGATGAGGTTTTGGACGTTGTCCCGGTAGCGAGGATCGAGGAGGGTGAACACCCAATAATCAGGCATGTTGAGAATGTGGTCGATGCGGCGGTCGTTTCTCAGGCACTGCAGCATGAAATCCACCATGTGCTGCAGAGTGCCAACCGGCCCAGAAACGCTGTCCCCTGCTTGAGACATGATCTCTGCCCGCTCGTCATCACCCCACCCTCGCTGTACACACTGACCACTGGACAATTGTGTCGCTCCCTCCTCTGGACGGAGCTCTTCCTCCTCCATTGACTCCTCCTCATCCTCCTCACAAATTGGCCCCTGCGTACCCCTTTGTGAGGAACCACGTGGCGCTGACTCTCCAGAAGCTGATGGAAAAGGTGACTCCTCATCCTCCACCTCTTCCACCACATCATCCCTTAACCCTTGCAAAGTTTGCTGAAGCAGGCAGATAAGGGGGACAGTCATGCTGACTAGTGCATCATCTGCACTTGCCATCCGCGTGGAATAATCAAAAGGACGCAAAACCTGGCAGACGTCCTTCATAGTGGCCCACTCTGTGGTTGTGAAGTCTGATCGGCGCTGACTGCGACTTCTTTGCGCCTGATGCAGCTGGTACTCCATAACTGCTTGCTGCTGCTCACACAACCGCTCCAACATATGTAACGTGGAATTCCACCGGGTAGGTAGGTCACATATGATGCGGTGTTCCGGAAGGCGGAATCGGCGCTGCAGAGCAGCAATGCGGGATCTGGCCAAGCTGGAACGCCGCAAGTGAGCACACTCTAGGCGGACCTTGTGCAGCAGGGCATCAAGATCCGGATAGTCCCTCAGAAAACTCTGCACAACCAAATTGAGCACATGTGCCAGACATGGGATGTGAGTGAGGTTGCCAAGGGCCAAAGCTGCCACCAGATTTCGGCCATTGTCACACACTACCATGCCTGGCTGGAGATTCGCTGGCAGTAACCACACATCGCTCTCCTGCTTTATGGCATTCCAGAGCTCCTGCGCTGTGTGGCTTCGATGCCCCAATGAAACTAGTTTCAAGACGGCCTGCGGTCATAGGTAAACGTTCACGGGTCCATGTGGGGGTGGACTGTGACGGATCCTGCAGAGAGGAATCAGAGGAACTGGTGTAAGAGGAGGAGTCGATGCGTACAGACTGGATTCCTGCAATCCTTGGAGTGGGCAGGACACGTCCTGCGCCACTCGCACGATCTGTACCTGGCTCAACAACATTAACCCAATGGGCAGTGAGGGAAACATATCGCCCCTGTCCATGCTGACTGGTCCACGCATCGGTGGTGAGGTGGACCTTGCTACTGACGGCGTTCAGTAGCGCATGTTTTATGTTTGCCTCAACATGCCTGTGCAGGGCAGGGACAGCCTGCCTGCTGAAGTAAAAGCGGCTGGGCACCTTGTACTGTGGGACTGCCAATGCCATCAAGTCACGGAAGCTGTCAGTCTCCACCAGCCTGAACGAGAGCATTTCCAGGGACAACAGTTTGGCAATGCCTGCATTCAGAGCCTGTGCTCGGGGGTGGTTGGCCGAGAATGCCCGCCTTTTCTCCCATGCCTGTACTACCGATGGCTGTAGAGTAGACTGGGAGTGTGAGGATGACTGGGAAGGTGGTGCTGTGGGTGGAATTACACAAGGTCTCTGGGAGGAAGCCAAACCAGCTGTGCGTGAGCTGGAGGAAGAGGCAACACGAGCTGAAGAGGTGGTAGCTGCCGCTGTTGGTTGGCCTACATCTTCAGTGTGTTTCTGTAACTCCACCGCGTGCCTGGTCCGCACATGTTTCCACATATTTGTGGTATTGAGGTTGCTGACATTTTTCCCTCTTTTTGCTTTATGATGACACAGCTTGCATTTGACAAAACAAATGTCATCTGCAACTGTGTCAAAAAAGGACCAGGCACTGCAAGTCTTGGGAGCACCCTTTTTGGCTTTGGAAAGAGACAGGCTCCTAACGGGTGCCAAAGTGGAGGCTACAGGCTCCGCAGTCTTCCCCCTCCCTCTCCCTCTTTGGCCCGTAAGAGGAAGCTCTTCCTCTGAGCTGCTCCCACCACCTTCCTGTTCCTCACGCCACGATGGGTCAAGGACCTCATCATCTCCACTACCCTCTGCCACCAACTGCTCCTCCTGGGTAGTCTCAGCAGCACAGTACGCACGAGAAAGCGGCACCTGAGTTTCATCATCAGATACGTACTGCGCTGTGGTCACCGGAGGCACTGGCCCACCTGCCTCTTCAGAGTCAGAGAGAAAAAGGTGTTGGGCATCACTGCACACTGCCTCTTCTTCCATTTCTCCAATGCTGCTTGGCTGGCCCCCTGTTTCCAAGCCAAGAGATTCAGAGAACAGAAGTAGAGACGGCTCCTGTCCTGGGCTCTCTGACTGCCTGGCCAATTTGGCAGGTGGTGAAGAGACAGATGGCTGCTCTCCAGTGCTCTGTGCCTGAGAGGATGTGGCACTAACTGAAGTCGATGCCGAGGCGTTAGCTGCCATCCACCCGACAACGGCTTCAATTTGGTCTTCACGCAGCAGCGGTGCACGGCGCTCTCCGACAAAGCTGCGCATGAAGGACTGTTCCCTGCTGAAACTGAGTGACGACGAGTCACCGGCGCCCGCAGCAGGCACAGAATCACCACGTCCTCTCCCTGCTCCTCTCCCTGCTCCGCGCCCACGCCCACGTGCCTTACTCCCTGCCCTCTTCATCTTGGTTGACAGATAAAGATAAGCAGAAAAGTACTAAGGCCTTAGTGTGCTTATTCCTGTAATGCTCCTCCTAACAGGTGTAAGAAACACTAATGTTGTAAATTGTGGACTAAACTTTATTATTTTTCAAATGTGGCCTACACAAGTGTTAAGTTGTGTTTGGTGAACTTAACCTTTTTTTTGGTGCAGATCGGGCTACAGAGCTAGTTTAAATCACACGGAGACCGTGCAGACAGCCGTAAACGGCGCTGCAAGGCCAAAAAACCCTCCTCTAGGTTCTCCTATATAGTGTTTTTCCACTATTTAGCTGGATACAAGTGGAAAGACACTAATAGGAATTTTTTTTTTCAAATTTTAAACTGGCTGCACTATTTGAAAAAAAGGAAATTGTTTTTCAAGGTATGAGGCAGTAACGCACCCTGAGCTGAATCCAACCGGCTATGGCTGCACACAGACTACAGGGCGAGCTGCGCTCACACAGAGACCGTGCAGACAGCCGTAAACGGCGCTGCAAGGCCCCAAAAAAACCCTCTAGGTTATCCTATGTAGTGTTTTTCCACAATTGAGCTGGAGACTGGTGGAAAGACACTAATAGGAATTTTTTTTTTTTCAAATTTTAACCCCTTAATCCCATATGACGTACTATCCCGTCCAGGTGACCTGGGACTTAATTCCCATGGACGGGATAGTACGTCATATGCGATCGGCCGCGCTCACGGGGGGAGCGCGGCCGATCGCGGCCGGGTGTCAGCTGCCTATCGCAGCTGACATCCGGCACTATGTGCCAGGAGCGGTCACGGACCGCTCCCGGCACATTAACCCCCGGCACACCGCGATCAAAGATGATCGCGGTGTGCCGGCGGTGCAGGGAAGCATCGCGCAGGGAGGGGGCTCCCTGCGGGCTTCCCTGAGACGATCGGTACACGGTGATGTGCTCACCGTGTACCGAGCGTCTTCTCCCTGCAGTCCCCGGATCCAAAATGGCCGCCGGGCTGCATCCGGGTCCTGCAGGGAGCACTTCCGGGTCAGGATCAGGCTGCAGCTGCAGCTCTAATCCTGCCCGGCTGTATGTCAGATCACCGATCTGACAGAGTGCTGTGCACACTGTCAGATCGGTGATCTGTGATGTCCCCCCCTGGGACAAAGTGAAAAAGTAAAAAAAAAAATTTCCACACTTGTAAAAAAAAAAATAAAAAAAAAATTCCTAAATAAAGCAGAAAAAAAAAAATATTATTCCCATAAATACATTTCTTTACATAAAAAAAAACAAAAAAACAATAAAAGTACACATATTTAGTATCGCCGCGTCCGTAACGACCCGACCTATAAAACTGGCCCACTAGTTAACCCCTTCAGTGAACACCGTAAGAAAAAAAAAAAAAAAACGAGCCAAAAAACAACGCTTTATTATCATAACGCTGAACAAAGAGTGGAATAACACGCGATCAAAAAGATGGATATAAACAACCATGTTACCTCTGAAAACGTCATCTTGTCCCGCAAAAAACGAGCCGCCATATAGCATCATAACCAAAAAAATAAAAAAGTTATAGTCCTCTGAATAAAGCGATGCCAAAATAATTATTTTTTCTATAAAATAGCTTTTATCGTATAAAAGCGCCAAAACATAAAAAAAATGATATAAATGAGGTGTCGCTGTAATCGTACTGACCCGAAGAATAAAACTGCTTCATCAATTTTACCAAACGCGGAACGGTATAAACGCCTCCCCCAAAAGAAATTCATGAATAGCTGGTTTTTGGTCATTCTGCCTCACAAAAAAATCGGAATAAAAAGCGATCAAAAACTGTCACGTGTCCGAAAATGTAACCGATAAAAACGTCAACTCGTCCCGCAAAAAACAAGACCTCACATGACTCTGTGGACCAAAATATGGAAAAATTATAGGTCTCAAAATGTGGAGACGCAAAAACTTTTTTGCTATAAAAAGCGTCTTTTAGTGTGTGACGGCTGCCAATCATAAAAATCCGCTAAAAAACTCGCTATAAAAGTAAATCAAACCCCCCTTCATCACCCCCTTAGTTAGGCTAGGTTCACATTGCGTTAATGGGTTAACGCTAACGGACAGCGTTGCACGGCGAAAATGTCACAATTAACGCCGTGCAACGGGTCCGTTAGCACAACCATTGACAGCAATGTGATTTTCAGGTGTAGCGCATCGCTAGAGCGTGCCATTTTCGGCTCGCGCTAGCAAGGTGCCATTCTTTTGTGGCGCGCCTCAGACGCTGCTTGCAGCGTCCGCGGCGCGCCCGAGGTCCGATCCCCGATCTTCCAGAGCGGGGACGTTAACGCGACCACTAAACACGACACCTAAAAAGACATTGTGTTAGCGCAATCCGCTAGTGCTAAACGGATTTCCCTAACGCAATGTGAACCTAGCCTTAGGGAAAAATAATAAAATTAAAAAAAATGTATTTATTTCCATTTTCCGGTTAGGGTTAGGGTTAGGGCTAGGGTTAGGGTTAGGGCTAGGGTTAGGGTTTGGATTACATTTACGGTTGGGATTAGGGTTGGGATTAGAATTAGGGGTGTGTCTGGGTTAGGTGTGTGGTTAGGGTTACAGTTGGGATTAGGGTTAGTGGTGCGTTTGGATTAGGGTTTCATTTATAATTGGGGGGTTTCCACTGTTTAGACACATCAGGGGCTCTCCAAACGCGACATGGCGTCCGATCTCAATTCCAGCCAATTCTGCATTGAAAAAGTAAAACAGTGCTCCTTCACTTCCGAGCTCTCCCGTGCGCCCAAACAGGGGTTTACCCCAACATATGGGGTATCAGCGTACTCGAGACAAATTGGACAACAACTTTTTGGGTCCAAGTTCTCTTGTTATCCTTGGGAAAATAAAAATTTGGGGGGCTAAAAATCATTTTTGTGGGAAAAAAAAGGATTTTTATTTTCACGGCTCTGCGTTGTAAACTGTAGTGAAACACTTGGGGGTTCAAAGTTTTCACAACACATCTAGATAAGTTCCATGGGAGGTCTAGTTTCCAATATGGGGTCACTTGTGGGTGGTTTCTACTGTTTGGGTACATCAGGGGCTCTGCAAATGCAACGTGACGCCTGCAGACCAATCCATCTAAGTCTGCATTCCAAATGGCGCTCCTTCCCTTCCGAGCTCTGCCATGAGCCCAAACAGTGGTTCCCCCCCACATATGGGGTATCAGCGTACTCAGGACAAATTGAACAACAACTTTTGGGGTCCAATTTATTCTGTTACCCTTGTAAAAATACAAAGCTGGGGGCTAAAAAATCATTTTTGTGAAAAAAAAAAGAATTTTTATTTTCACGGGTCTGCGTTATAAACTGTAGTGAAACACTTAGGGGTTCAAAGTTCTCACAACACATCTAGATAAGTTCCATGGGAGGTCTAGTTTCTAATATGGGGTCACTTGTGGGGGGTTTGTACTGTTTGGGTACATCAGGGGCTCTGCAAATGCAACGTGACTCCTGCAGACCAATCCATCTAAGTCTGCATTCCAAATGGCGCTCCTTCCCTTCCGAGCTCTGCCATGCGCCCAAACAGTGGTTCCCCCCCACATATGGGGTATCAGCGTACTCAGGACAAATTGGACAACAACTTTTGGGGTCCAATTTATTATGTTACCCTTGTGAAAATACAAAACTGGGGGCTAAAAAATTTTTGCGAAAAAAAAATAAATTTATTTTAACGGCTCTGCGTTATAAACTGTAGTGAAACACTTGGGGGTTCAAAGCTCTCAAAACACATCTAGATAAGTTCCTTAGAGGGTCTAGTTTCCAAAATGGTGTCACTTGTGGGGGTTTTTAATGTTTAGGCACATCAGGGGCTCTCCAAACCAACATGGCGTCCCATCTTAATTCCAGTCAATTTTGCATTGAAAAGTCAAATGGCGCTCCTTCCCTTCCGAGCTCTGCTATGCACCCAAAAAGTGGTTTACCCCCACATATGGGGTATCGTCGCACTCAGGACAAATTGCACAACAACTTTTGTGGTCTAATTTCTTCTCTTACCCTTGGGAAAATAAAAAATTGGGGGCGAAAAAATCATTTTTGTGAAAAAATAAGATTTTTTATTTTTACGGCTCTGCATTATAAACTTCTGTGAAGCACTTGTTGGGTCAAAGTGCTCACCACACATCTAGATAAGTTCCTTAAGGGGTCTACTTTTCAAAATGGTGTCACTTGTGAGGGGTTCCAATGTTTAGGCACATCAGGGGCTCTCCAAACGCAACATGGCGTCCCATCTCAATTCCAGTCAATTTTGCATTGAAAAGTCAAATGGCGCTCCTTTCCTTCCGAGCTCTGCCATGCGCCCAAACAGTGGTTTACCCCCACATATGGGGTATCGTCGCACTCAGGACAAATTGCACAACAACTTTTGTGGTCTAATTTCTTCTCTTACCCTTGGGAAAATAAAAAATTGGTGGCGAAAAGATTATTTTTGTGAAAAAATATGATTTTTTATTTTTACGGCTCTGCATTATAAACTTCTGTGAAGCACTTGTTGGGTCAAAGTGCTCACCACACCTCTAGATAAGTTCCTTAAGGGGTCTACTTTCCAAAATGGTGTCACTTGTGGGGATTTCAATGTTTAGGCACATCAGGGGCTCTCCAAACGCAACATGGCATCCCATCTCAATTCCAGTCAATTTTGCATTGAAAAGTAAAATGGCGCTCCTTCCCTTCCGAGCTCTGCCATACGCCCAAACAATGGTTTACACCCATATACGGGGTATCAGCGTACTCAGGACAAATTGGCCAACAATTTTTGAGGTTCAATTTCTTCTCTTACTCTTGGGAAAATAAAAAATTGGGGGCGAAAAGATCATTTTTGTGAAAAAATATGATTTTTTATTTTTACGGCTCTGCATTATAAACTTCTGTGAAGCAATTGGTGGGTCAAAGTGGTCACCACACATCTAGATAAGTTCCTTAGGGTGTCTACTTTCCAAAATGGTGTCACTTGTGGGGGGTTTCAATGTTTAGGCACATCAGTGGCTCTCCAAACGCAACATGGTGTCCCATCTCAATTCCTGTCAATTTTGCATTTAAAAGTCAAATGGCGCTCCTTCCCTTCCGAGCTCTGCCATGCGCCCAAACAGTGGTTTACCCCCACATATGGGGTATCAGCGTACTCAGTACAGATTGTACAACAATGTTTGGCATCCATTTTATCCTGTTACCCTTGGTAAAATAAAACAAATTGGAGCTGAAATAAATTTTGTGTGAAAAAAAGTTAAATATTCATTTTTATTTAAACATTCCAAAAATTCCTGTGAAACCCCTGAAGGGTTAATAAACTTCTTGAATGTGGTTTTGAGCACCTTGAGGGGTGCAGTTTTTAGAATGGTGTCACACTTGGGTATTTTCTATCATATAGACCCCTCAAAATGACATCAAATGAGATGTGGTCCCTAAAAAAAAATGGTGTTGTAAAAATGAGAAATTGCTGGTCAACTTTGAACCCTTATAACTCCCTAACAAAAAAAAATTTTGGTTCCAAAATTGTGCTGATGTAAAGGAGACATGTGGGAAATGTTACTTATTAAGTATTTTGCGTGACATATCTCTGTGATTTAAGGGCATAAAAATTTAAAGTTGGAAAATTGCGAAATTTTCAAAATTTTCGCCAAATTTCCGTTTTTTTCACAAATAAACGCAAGTTATATCGAATAAATGTTACTACTAAAATGAAGTACAATATGTCACGAGAAAACAATGTCAGAATCGCCAAGATCCGTTGAAGCGTTCCAGAGTTATAACCTCATAAAGGGACAGTGGTCAGAATTGTAAAAATTGGCCCGGTCATTAACGTGCAAACCACCCTCGGGGCTTAAGGGGTTAAACAGGCTGCACTATTTAAAAAAAAGGAAAATTTTTCTCAAGGTATGAGCCAGTAACGAACCCTGAGCTGAATCCAACCGGCTATGGCTGCACACAGACTACAGGGCGAGCTGGGCTCACACGGAGACCGTGCAGACAGCCGTAAACGGCGCTGCAAGGCCAAAAAACCCTCCTCTAGGTTATCCTATATAGTGTTTTTCCACTATTTAGCTGGATACGAGTGGAAAGACACTAATAGGAATTTTTTTTTTCAAATTTTAAACAGGCTGCACTATTTGAAAAAAAGGAAAATTTTTCTCAAGGTATGAGCCAGTAACGAACCCTGAGCTGAATCCAACCGGCTATGGCTGCACACAGACTACAGGGCGAGCTGGGCTCACACGGAGACCGTGCAGACAGCCGTAAACGGCGCTGCAAGGCCCAAAAACCCCCCTCTAGGTTATCCTATGTAGTGTTTTTCCACAATAGAGCTGGAGACTGGTGGAAAAACACTAATAGGAAATTTGAGAAAAAATGTGCAGCAGGCTGCACTAAGAGCAAAAAAGAACAACTGTGTGAGGCAGTGTGAACCCCCCCTGAGCTGAATACAACCGGGTATATGGCTGCACACAGATTACAGAGTGAGCTGCACACACACACACACACAGAGACCTTGCAGAACGCTGTTAAAACAGCGCTGCAAGGCAAGAGCAAGGTGAACAGTGAAGAACACACAGCGTTTTGCTAAATTAGCCTTTGGAAAGGAAAATAAAGCAATTAGCAAGCTCAACTGGCCCTCAGTTAGAACACAGCGTCCTGTCCCTAACTGAAATCACAGCAGAGTGAGCGCAAAATGGCGGCAGCGCTTTTTTATAGTGCAGAGTGACATCATTTCAGCAGCCAATCCAAGCCTTGCCAGTACTTACATGCCCACCATGCTAAACAGGATGTGCCCACACTTTCATTCATTCCTCATTGGCTGCTGCGTTCAATTTGAATTCTGGGAACTTCCGATTCCGGTATCCGATACGCGGGAAGTATCGGAATTCGGTATCGGAATTCCGATACCGCAAATATCGGCCGATACCCGATACTTGCGGTATCGGAATGCTCAACACTACTCTCAACACATAATGTGCTGGAGCAAATTTCTGGTTTTTAAACCACTGAAGCTCAAAGCCTAAGTGAAACTTATCTCCGCACCAGCATTTTGCCAGTGACTTTGTCACATATCACTCCCTCTGCCAAAACCTGGGGGTTTTGGTACCTTCACTCACTAAACAGGGCAATCTGGACAGGGCATTCTTGCTATCATGTAGTTTCCCAGGCCTATGCTCCACATGAAAACTGCACGTCCTGCACTGCTAGCAACCACCTAGTCACACGGGCATTCTTCCCCTTGCTTAACCTCATCCATCTCAGTTGCTCTTGATCTGACACTAGCCTGAACTCCCGGCCTAGCAGATAGTACCTTAGTGTGTCAATTGCCCATTTGATGGCCAATCACTCTGTCTCTACGGTGGCATAATTTTCACAGGAGGAGATTTTCCTTCTCAGGTATAGGACTGGATGTCCCCATCTATTTCCTATGACAATTCAGCTTCCAAACCACAAACTCCTTAGTGAAGTAAGAAACGACCAAGACCGGTGGTATACATAGCGCAAGCTTCAACTCCTGGAACACCATTTTCTATGGTCACCATTTTTTATGAATTGAGGAAAATCAGGAGTGAAGTTGCCAAGATGCCATTTGCTACCAGTTTTGCCATATTTCAGAGCTGCAACGTTACTGGAGTAACAAAAAGCACAAGGTGTGCGATACTCAGGGACATGGCCAAGGTGAGGAAGGCTGAAAAACCACCACCTTTGAACAAGAAACATAAGATAAAATGTCAAGACTGGGCAAAGAAATATCTTAAGACTGACTTTTCAAAGGTTTTATGGACTGATGAAATGAGAGTAACTCTTGATGGGAAAGATGGATGGGCCAGAGACTGGATCAGTAAAGGGCAGAGAGCTCCACTCCCACTCAGATGCCAGCAAGGTGGAGGAGGGGTACTGGTATAATAATAATAATAATAATCTTTATTTTTATATAGCGCTAACATATTCCGCAGCGCTTTACAGTTTTTGCACACATTATCATCACTGTCCCCGATTGGGCTCACAATCTAGAATTCCTATCAGTATGTCTTTGAAAATGTGGGAGGAAACCGGAGTGCCCGGAGGAAACCCACGCAAACACGGAGAGAACATACAAATGGACTGATATAATCAAAGATGAACTTGTGGGACCTACTCTGGTTGAGGATGAAGTGAAACTCAACTCCCAGACCTACTGCCAGTTTCTGGAAGACTTCTTCAAGCAGTGGTACAGGAATAAGTCAGTATCATTCAAGAAAAACATGATTTTCTTGCAGGACAATGCTCCGTCACATGCCTCCAACAATTCAACAGCGTGGCTGGCCAGTAAAGGTCTCAAAGAAGAAAAAATAATGACATGTCCCTCTTGTTCACATGATCTAAACCCAATAGAGAACCTGTGGTCCCTCTTAAAATGTGAGATCAACAGGGAGGGAAACAGTCCACCTCGCGGAAAAGTGTCTCGGAGGCTGTGGTGGCTGCTGTATGCAATGTTGATCGAAAACAGATCAAGCAGCTGATAATCTATGGATGGAAGGCTGTTGAGTGTCATCATAAAGAAAGGTGGCTATATTGGTCACTAATTTTGGGGGCTTTTGGTTCTGCATGTCAGAAATGTTTATTTCTAAATTTTCTAAATTTTGTGCAGTTACATTGGTTTACCTGGTGCAAATAAACAAGTGAGATGGGAATATATTTGTTTTTTATTAAGTTGCCTAATAATTCTGCACAGTAATAGTTACCTGCACAAACAGATATCCTCCTAAGATAGCCAAATCTAAAAAAAAAACACTCCAACTTCCAAAAATATTAAGCTTTGATATTCATGAGTCTTTTGGGTTGATTGAGAACATAGTTGTTGATCAATAATAAAACAATCCTCTAAAATACAACTTCCCTAATAATTCTGCACATAGTGTAGACTAAATGAACAATTTACATTTTACTCAAAAATACACCTAAAAAGAGTAAAATCAGACAAACTGACAATTTTGCAGTGGTCTCTTAATTTTTGCCAGAGTTGTAGTATTTATTCACCATGTACATTCACATGTCAGCTTATTATGAACAGTTAAGTAAATAAGGCAGCACACTGCAGCGCTAGAACATACAAACTTGAAAAATGAAATTTGAACTGCATTACTGCACTAGAAATATGAAAAATGAGAGCTTTTAGCGCATAAAAATGGCCAATTTTATGTGTACCTGGTAGCCCCTTTACGGCATCTCTCTTATGCCAGGTCCTACACTTGCCTTACCTCGCTGAGAATAAACGTCTCCATCTGAATGGGTACATGTGAAACCTCTATTAAGAACCCGTTTTTGCGGTTTATACGTGCCTATTATAGGTTTGCAGACGATGTCTTTATTGTGTGGGACAGCTCAAAACAGGATTTTGAGAATTTTGTTTCTTATCTGAACAATAATAATGATGACAATATGCAGTTTACCGCCGTATTTGGGGGCTTGTTGCTTGAATTTTTAGATGTTAAGATCGAGATAGCCGAAGGTAAAATTAATACATCGGTACATAAAAAATTGACAGTGACAAATAGTTTATTGCATTTTAATAGCGCTCATCCTTTTCACACAAAAAACAGCATACCTTACAGCCAGATGGTTAGATATAGGAAAATTATTAATAATGAGGAAGTTTTTGATAAACAAATAGCTGAACTCAAAACTAATTTTCTAGAAAGAAATTATCCCCCCAAAATTTTGTCGGTAGCAGAAAATAGGGTTAGAAAATTAGCACAAGAGGATTTGCTCAAAAATCGTAAAAAAATAAAAAGTTCCCCTAGTGGCAGTGATAGTAATAAATTTGTATTTACATTCATGCATAGCCCGATGAATAAAGTAATTTATGCGGCTATACAAAAAAACTGGCACATTTTACAGTCCGATCGGGAACTTTCATCTTTGACAAAAAATCACCCAATTTTCGCCTATAGACGAAAAAAAATTTAGGGGACCTTATTGTGAAAAACCGCTTGTCAGCCATTGAAAATTCAAATTGGTTGAGGGAACTGCGACCTACAGGTAACCACAAATGTGGAAATTGCAGTTATTGTCGATTTAGACTACTTGATAATCCCATTCATATTGGTCCCATCTGTCACACAGTCTGCCAATTAATAACATGTAAATCACAATATGTGGTTTATTTAATTATGTGCCCATGCCATTCCTTCTATATCGGTAAAACTATCCGCCCACTTTACCACAGGTTCAGAGAACATTATAGTTCGGTCTCCTCTGGGAAGGGCTGTCCCCGCTTTATTAAGCATATGCGTGACATACACAATGCAGACCCGAATGTCTTGCGGTTTGCAGGCTTGGAAATCGTAAAAAATCCCCAGAATGGAGGAGATCGAGGTAATGCATTGTTACAACGTGAAGCAAGGTGGATTATTGAAACGAATGAGCAAGGCGCAATAGGATTGAATGACAAATTGGACATGTCTATTTTCCTGTAAGAATTATATATATATATTTTTTTTTTGTATTAGCATTATGTATAGTATATACAAAAAGCGTTTGTACTTGTGCTTATTAGCATATTTTGGTGTTTGTATCCAAATATGTTTTTAATGGTATCACCTGTTCACACCATGATGTTTAGTCCTCTATATAGGATGTGACGTTCTTAATTCATGCACCTGGACCCATTGAAGCGCGCAGGTGCGAAACGGCCGTCGTCCTCTTGCCTCCTCTTGCACCTCCCTTCCTACCAAGCCGCCTCTCCACCCGATGTCTGTGAGTGTATACTCTGAATAAAGGACATTTTTCATATAGCAATATTGGGTGAGTGCCACTTTATTTTTTCTTCATTCCTTGGATCTTCATTGCTTTTTTGTTGAGCACCACCCTAATGCTTTTGATTACCGCATGCCACAGTGGTTCTAAATTGAGTCTCCATTTTCCAGCGCTGTTTGTTTGACAGTCTAGGCATACCCCACGTTATACCATATTCGTGGAGGAAACACTTGGTGCCATTCTATCTTCACCTTTACATTAATTTACACATTTATAATTATATACTTAACAAAAAAGTGTGAAACAATTGAAAATATGTCTTATATTCTAGGTTCTTCAAAATAGCGACCTTTTGCTTTGATGACTGCTTTGCACACTCTTGGCATTCTCTTGATGAGCTTCAAGAAGTACCCACCGGGAATGTTTTCACTTCACAGGTGTGCCCTGTCAGGTTTAATAAATGGGATTTCTTGCCTTATAAATGGGGTTGGGACCATCAGTTGTGTTGTGCAGAAGTCTGGTGGATACACAGCTGATAGTCCTACTGAATAGTCTATAAGAATTTGTATTATGGCAGGAAAAAAGCAGCTAAGTAAAGAAAACCAAGTAGCCATCATTACTTTAAGAAATGAAGGTCAATCAGTCTGAAAAATTGGGAAAACTTTGAAAGTGTCCCCAAGTGCAGTGGCAAAAACCATCAAGCGCTACAAAGAAACTGGCTCACATGAGGACCGCCCCAGGAAAGGAAGACCAAGAGTCACCTCTGCTTCTGAGGATAAGTTTATCCGAGTCACCAGCCTCAGAAATCGCAGGTTAACAGCAGCTCAGATTAGAGACCAGGTCAATGCCACACAGAGTTCCAGCAGCAGACACATCTCTACAACAATTGTTAAGAGGAGACTTTGTGCAGCAGGCCTTCTGTTGTGAAAGGTAATTCAGTACCACAATGGACATAGAGGTCAGCGCACATACAGTGACCTGGCAATAATCCAAAAAACAAGAACGAGCTCTGAGACGTGGGAACTCTGTTGACCGCCATCCCTAATCCTCTCCAACACACTAAAAGCAGCCGTGGATTGCGCCTAACGCTCCCTATGCAACTCGGCACGGCCTGAGAAACTAGCTAGCCTGAAGATGGAAAAAAGCCTACCTTGCCTCAGAGAAATACCCCAAAGGAAAAGGCAGCCCCCACAAAACCAGGGATTCAAGCTTCAGGAGGCTAATTTGCATATTCCAGGTGCCTTCTGGGAGAAGCGAAGTCTCCCTAAGCTAGAAGATCGTTGGGTACAGCCGGGACCAGCTGCTTCGAAAGCATCACCAAACCAGGGATTCAAGCTTCAGGAGGCTAATTTGCATATTCCAGGTGCCTTCTGGGAGAAGCGAAGTCTCCCTAAGCTAGAAGATCGTTGGGTACAGCCGGGACCAGCTGCTTCGAAAGCATCACCAAACCAGGGATTCAAGCTTCAGGAGGCTAATTTGCATATTCCAGGTGCCTTCTGGGAGAAGCGAAGTCTCCCTAAGCTAGAAGATCGTTGGGTACAGCCGGGACCAGCTGCTTCGAAAGCATCACCAAACCAGGGATTCAAGCTTCAGGAGGCTAATTTGCATATTCCAGGTGCCTTCTGGGAGAAGCAAAGTCTCCCTAAGCTAGAAGATCGTTGGGTACAGCCGGGACCAGCTGCTTCGAAAGCATCACCAAACCAGGGATTCAAGCTTCAGGAGGCTAATTTGCATATTCCAGGTGCCTTCTGGGAGAAGCGAAGTCTCCCTAAGCTAGAAGATCGTTGGGTACAGCCGGGACCAGCTGCTTCGAAAGCATCACCAAACCAGGGATTCAAGCTTCAGGAGGCTAATTTGCATATTCCAGGTGCCTTCTGGGAGAAGCAAAGTCTCCCTAAGCTAGAAGATCGTTGGGTACAGCCGGGACCAGCTGCTTCGAAAGCATCACCAAACCAGGGATTCAAGCTTCAGGAGGCTAATTTGCATATTCCAGGTGCCTTCTGGGAGAAGCGAAGTCTCCCTAAGCTAGAAGATCGTTGGGTACAGCCGGGACCAGCTGCTTCGAAAGCATCACCAAACCGCGCGCCTTACGGCGCGCGAATTTTTGCCTGTAGGACATTATTGCAAGAGAGCTTGGCTGAGTAGATTACACAAGAAGGAAAACACACAGCAAGTCAGCAGGATCTAGGAGCAACATGGCAGATGTGACAACCTACATGGTGAGCTGCAGCATGTGCTACATGTTCACAGATCGACCAGAAGAAGAATCCAATTTCACCTGTCAGAAGTGTAGACTAGTGGCCCTTTTAGAAGAAAAGGTGCGGGGTCTGGAAGAAAGAATAGCAACTTTGAAACTCATCAAAGAGAATGAAGACTTTCTAGACAGAACAGAAGCATCTCTACTGGTCACAGAAGGTGCAAAAAGTGTCAGAGAACCTCCAAAAGCAGATGAGTGGAAGCATGTGACCAAAAGAAGCAAGAAGACCATGGAGAAATCACCAACCACACAACTGAAGAACCGATATCAAATCTTTGTAGAGGATGAAGATGGCACACCTAAGAATGAAGCAATACCAGCAAGCAAAAAAGAAAAGGGCACACAGCAACAAGTGACAGCAAAAAGTACAGCCAAGAAGCAACGAAGAGTGGTGGTGGTGGGAGACTCACTACTGAGAGGCACCGAAGCAGCCATCTGCAGACCGGACATAACTGCAAGAGAAGTATGCTGCCTTCCAGGTGCGATGATTAAGGATGTGACCGATAGGATACCAAAGCTCTTCAGCTCCAAGGACGTCCACCCATTTCTTCTGATACATGTTGGCACCAATGACACGGCAAGGAAGGACCTACCGACAATCTGCAAGGACTTTGAAGAGTTGGGGAAGAAAGTAAAGGAACTGGATGCACAGGTAGTTTTTTCTTCTATCCTTCCAGTAGACGGGCATGGCACCAGGAGATGGAACAGGATCCTTGATGCAAACAACTGGCTAAGACGATGGTGCAGACAACAAGGATTTGGATTCCTGGACCACGGTGTGAATTACTGGTATGATGGACTCCTCGCCAGAGACGGACTACACCTCAACAAACCTGGGAAACACACATTCGCCAGAAGACTCGCTACACTCATCAGGAGGGCGTTAAACTAGAAGAAGAGGGGACGGGAAGAAAAACATTAGACTCGAACAAAGACGACCCAGGAAAACATACTCAGAAGGGAGGTAAGAACATTTCTAAAACAATCCACAGTGAGGAGATTGGAACAAAACAAAATCCTCTAAACTGCATGCTCGCAAACGCCAGAAGCCTGACAAACAAGATGGAAGAACTAGAAGCAGAAATATCTACAGGTAACTTTGACATAGTGGGAATAACCGAGACATGGTTAGATGAAAGCTATGACTGGGCAGTTAACTTACAGGGTTACAGTCTGTTTAGAAAGGATCGTAAAAATCGGAGAGGAGGAGGGGTTTGTCTCTATGTAAAGTCTTGTCTAAAGTCCACTTTAAGGGAGGATATTAGCGAAGGGAATGAGGATGTCGAGTCCATATGGGTTGAAATTCATGGAGGGAAAAATGGTAACAAAATTCTCATTGGGGTCTGTTACAAACCCCCAAATATAACAGAAAGCATGGAAAGTCTACTTCTAAAGCAGATAGATGAAGCTGCAACCCATAATGAGGTCCTGGTTATGGGGGACTTTAACTACCCGGATATTAACTGGGAAACAGAAACCTGTGAAACCCATAAAGGCAACAGGTTTCTGCTAATAACCAAGAAAAATTATCTTTCACAATTGGTGCAGAATCCAACCAGAGGAGCAGCACTTTTAGACCTAATACTATCTAATAGACCTGACAGAATAACAAATCTGCAGGTGGTTGGGCATTTAGGAAATAGCGACCACAATATTGTGCAGTTTCACCTGTCTTTCACTAGGGGGACTTGTCAGGGAGTCACAAAAACATTGAACTTTAGGAAGGCAAAGTTTGAACAGCTTAGAGATGCCCTTAATCTGGTAGACTGGGACAATATCCTCAGAAATGAGAATACAGATAATAAATGGGAAATGTTTAAGAACATCCTAAATAGGCAGTGTAAGCGGTTTATACCTTGTGGGAATAAAAGGACTAGAAATAGGAAAAACCCAATGTGGCTAAACAAAGAAGTAAGACAGGCAATTAACAGTAAAAAGAAAGCATTTGCACTACTAAAGCAGGATGGCACCATTGAAGCTCTAAAAAACTATAGGGAGAAAAATACTTTATCTAAAAAACTAATTAAAGCTGCCAAAAAGGAAACAGAGAAGCACATTGCTAAGGAGAGTAAAACTAATCCCAAACTGTTCTTCAACTATATCAATAGTAAAAGAATAAAAACTGAAAATGTAGGCCCCTTAAAAAATAGTGAGGAAATAATGGTTGTAGATGACGAGGAAAAAGCTAACATATTAAACACCTTCTTCTCCACGGTATTCACGGTGGAAAATGAAATGCTAGGTGAAATCCCAAGAAACAATGAAAACCCTATATTAAGGGTCACCAATCTAACCCAAGAAGAGGTGCGAAACCGGCTAAATAAGATTAAAATAGATAAATCTCCGGGTCCGGATGGCATACACCCACGAGTACTAAGAGAACTAAGTAATGTAATAGATAAACCATTATTTCTTATTTTTAGTGACTCTATAGCGACAGGGTCTGTTCCGCAGGACTGGCGCATAGCAAATGTGGTGCCAATATTCAAAAAGGGCTCTAAAAGTGAACCTGGAAATTATAGGCCAGTAAGTCTAACCTCTATTGTTGGTAAAATATTTGAAGGGTTTCTGAGGGATGTTATTCTGGATTATCTCAATGAGAATAACTGTTTAACTCCATATCAGCATGGGTTTATGAGAAATCGCTCCTGTCAAACCAATCTAATCAGTGTTTATGAAGAGGTAAGCTATAGACTGGACCACGGTGAGTCATTGGACGTGGTATATCTCGATTTTTCCAAAGCGTTTGATACCGTGCCGCACAAGAGGTTGGTACACAAAATGAGAATGCTTGGTCTGGGGGAAAATGTGTGTAAATGGGTTAGTAACTGGCTTAGTGATAGAAAGCAGAGGGTGGTTATAAATGGTATAGTCTCTAACTGGGTCGCTGTGACCAGTGGGGTACCGCAGGGGTCAGTATTGGGACCTGTTCTCTTCAACATATTCATTAATGATCTGGTAGAAGGTTTACACAGTAAAATATCGATATTTGCAGATGATACAAAACTATGTAAAGCAGTTAATACAAGAGAAGATAGTATTCTGCTACAGATGGATCTGGATAAGTTGGAAACTTGGGCTGAAAGGTGGCAGATGAGGTTTAACAATGATAAATGTAAGGTTATACACATGGGAAGAAGGAATCAATATCACCATTACACACTGAATGGGAAACCACTGGGTAAATCTGACAGGGAGAAGGACTTGGGGATCCTAGTTAATGATAAACTTACCTGGAGCAGCCAGTGCCAGGCAGCAGCTGCCAAGGCAAACAGGATCATGGGGTGCATTAAAAGAGGTCTGGATACACATGATGAGAGCATTATACTGCCTCTGTACAAATCCCTAGTTAGACCGCACATGGAGTACTGTGTCCAGTTTTGGGCACCGGTGCTCAGGAAGGATATAATGGAACTAGAGAGAGTACAAAGGAGGGCAACAAAATTAATAAAGGGGATGGGAGAACTACAATACCCAGATAGATTAGCGAAATTAGGATTATTTAGTCTAGAAAAAAGACGACTGAGGGGCGATCTAATAACCATGTATAAGTATATAAGGGGACACTACAAATATCTCGCTGAGGATCTGTTTATACCAAGGAAGGTGACGGGCACAAGGGGGCATTCTTTGCGTCTGGAGGAGAGAAGGTTTTTCCACCAACATAGAAGAGGATTCTTTACTGTTAGGGCAGTGAGAATCTGGAATTGCTTGCCTGAGGAGGTGGTGATGGTGAACTCAGTCGAGGGGTTCAAGAGAGGCCTGGATGTCTTCCTGGAGCAGAACAATATTGTATCATACAATTATTAGGTTCTGTAGAAGGACGTAGATCTGGGTATTTATTATGATGGAATATAGGCTGAACTGGATGGACAAATGTCTTTTTTCGGCCTTACTAACTATGTTACTATGTTACTATGTTACTATAATGACTGTGAGCTAAGATGAAAAGACAAACGTAGAGATGAAATAGATTTAGCAAAGTGAGGCCCAACTTTCTGAACAGAGCGAGGATAGGAAAGGTAACTTTGCGGTCAACACAAAACCCTACAAATACCACGCAAAAGGGGGCAAAAAGACCCTCCGTACCGAACTAACGGCACGGAGGTACACCCTCTGCGTCCCAGAGCTTCCAGCAAGCAGAAAAAAAACAAATTGACAATCTGGACAGAAAAAAACAGCAAACAAATAGCAAAGAGGAACTTAGCTATGCAGAGCAGCAGGCCACAGGAACGATCCAGGAGGAAACAGGTCCAATACTAGAACATTGACTGGAGGCCAGGATCAAAGCACTAGGTGGAGTTAAATAGAGCAGCACCTAACTACTTCACCACATCACCTGAGGAAGGAAACTCAGGAGCCGCAGTACCACTTTCCTCCACCAACGGAAGCTCACAGAGAGAACCAGCCGAAGTACCACTTGTGACCACAGGAGGGAGCTCTGCCACAGAAATCACAACAGCCTTCATGGTAAAATAGCTGCTAGGAAACCACTGCTAAGGACAGGCAAAAAGCAGAAGAGAATTGTTTGGGCTAAAGAACACAAGGAATGGACATTAGACCAGTGGAAATCTGTGCTTGGTCTGATGAGTCCAAATTTGAGATCTTTGGTTCCAACCACCGAGTCTTTGTGCGACGCAGAAAAGATGAACGGATGGACTCTACATGCCTGGTTCCCACCGGGAAGCATGGAGGAGGAGGTGTGATGGTGTGGGGGGGCTTTGCTGGTGACACTGTTGGAGATTTATTCAAAATTGAAGGCATAATGAACCAGCATGGCTACCACATCATCCTGCAGCGGCATGCTATTCCATCCGGTTTGCGTTTAGTTGGACCATCATTTATTTTTCAAGAGGACAATGACCCCAAACATACCTCCAGTCTGTGTAACGGCTATTTGACCAAGAAGGAGAGTGATGGGGTGCTACGCCAGATGACCTGGCCTCCAGAGTCACCAGACTTGAACCCAATAGAGATGGTTCGGGGTGAGCTGGACCGCAGAGTGAAGGCAAAAGGGCCAACAAGTGCTAAGCATCTCTGGGAACTCCTTCAAGATTGTTGGAAAGCCATTCCCGGTAACTACCTCTTGAAGCTCATGAAGAGAATGCCAAGAGTGTGCAAAGCAGTCATCAAAGCAAAAGGTGGCTACTTTGAAGAACCTAGAATATAAGACATATTTTCAATTGTTTCACATTTTTTTGCTAAGTATATACAGTTAGGGCCAGAAATATTTGGACAGTGACACAAGTTTTGTTATTTTAGCTGTTTACAAAAACATGTTCAGAAATACAATTATATATATAATATGGGCTGAAAGTGCACACTCCCAGCTGCAATATGATAGTTTCCACATCCAAATCGGAGAAAGGGTTTAGGAATCATAGCTCTGTAATGCATAGCGTCCTCTTTTTCAAGGGACCAAAAGTAATTGGACAATGGACTCTAAGGGCTGCAATTAACTCTGAAGGCGTCTCCCTCGTTAACCTGTAATCAATGAAGTAGTTAAAAGGTCAGGGGTGGATTCCAGGTGTGTGGTTTTGCATTTGGAAGCTGTTGCTGTGAGCAGACAACATGCGGTCAAAGGAACTCTCAATTGAGGTGAAGCAGAACATCCTGAGGCTGAAAAAAAAGAAAAAATCCATCAGAGAGATAGCAGACATGCTTGGAGTAGCAAAATCAACAGTTGGGTACATTCTGAGAAAAAAGGAATTGACTGGTGAGCTTTGGAACTCAAAAAGGCCTGGGCGTCCACGGATGACAACAGTGGTGGATGATCGCCGCATACTTAATTTGGTGAAGAAGAACCCGTTCACAACATCAACTGAAGTCCAGAACACTCTCAGTGAAGTAGGTGTATCTGTCTCTAAGTCAACAGGAAAGAGAAGACTCCATGACAGTAAATACAAAGGGTTCACATCTAGATGCAAACCATTCATCAATACCAAAAATAGACAGAAAAACACCTCAAGAAGCCAGCTCAGTTCTGGAAAAGTATTCTATGGACAGATGAGACAAAGATCAACCTGTACCAGAATGATGGGAAGAAAAAAGTTTGGAGAAGAAAGGGAACGGCACATGATCCAAGGCACACCACATCCTCTGTAAAACATGGTGGAGGCAACGTGATGGCATGGGCATGCATGGCTTTCAATGGCACTGGGTCACTTGTGTTTATTGATGACATAAGAGCAGACAAGAGTAGCCGGATGAATTCTGAAGTGTACCGGGATATACTTTCAGCCCAGATTCAGCCAAATGCTGCAAAGTTGATTGGACGGCGCTTCATAGTACAGATGGACAATGACCCCAAGCATACATCCAAAGCTACCCCGGAGTTCATGAGTGCCAAAAAGTGGAACATTCTGCAATGGCCAAGTCAATCTCCAGATCTAAACCCAATTGAGCATGCATTTCACTTGCTCAAATCCAGACTTAAGACGGAAAGACCCACAAACAAGCAAGACCTGAAGGCTGCGGCTGTAAAGGCCTGGCAAAGCATTAAGAAGGAGGAAACCCAGCGTTTGGTGATGTCCATGGGTTCCAGACTTAAGGCAGTGATTGCCTCCAAAGGATTTGCAACAAAATATTGAAAATAAAAATATTTTGTTTGGGTTATGTTTATTTGTCCAATTACTTTTGATCTCCTAAAATGTGGAGTGTTTGTAAAGAAATGTGTACAATTCCTACATTTTCTATCAGATATTTTTGTTCAACCCTTCAAATTAAACGTTACAATCTGCACTTGAATTCTGTTGTAGAGGTTTCATTTCAAATCCAATGTGGTGGCATGCAGAGCCCAACTCGCGAAAATTGTGTCACTGTCCAAATATTTCTGGCCCTAACTGTAATTCCACATGTGTTAATTCATCATGTGAATTCACAATTTTCATAGTCATGAAAATGCAGAAACATCTTTAAATGAGAAGGTGTGTCCAAACTTTTGGTCTGTACTGTAGTTGTGTTCAAAAGTTTACGTACCCCGGCAAAATATTTGCTTTCTTGGTCTTTTTTTCAGAGAATATGAATGATAACACCAAAACTTTTCTCCACTCATGGTCAGTGGTTGGGTGAAGACATTTATTGTCAAACTACTGTGTTTTCTCTTTTTAAATCATATTGACAACCCTGGGTTTCCCTGGGTTCTATAGAGTATGTCACTCTGAGGACTGCAGGGTATGTTACCCTAGAGGCTGCAGGTCATGTTACTCTGAGGGCTGGTGGATATGTTACCCTGGGGGATGCAGGGTATGTTACTTTGGGGGATGCAGGGACTGTTACCCTGGGGGTTGCAAGATATGTTACCCTGGGGGCTGCTGAGTTTGTTACCCTAGGGGCTGCAGGGCATGTTACCTTGGAGGCTGCTGGGTATGTTACCCTGTGGACTGCTGGATATGTTATCATGGGAGCTGCAGGGTATTTTAACTTAGATGCTGCAGAGTATGTTTTCCTAGGTGCGACATAGTATGTGTGGGAATGTTACCCTGGAGGCCGCTGGTTATGTTTACCTGGGGGCTGCTGGGTTTGTTACTCTGGAGGCTGCTGGGTTTGTAACTCTGTTGGCTGCTGGGTATGCTACCCTAGGGGCTGTAGGGCATGTTACCCCGGGTGCTACAGGGTATGTTAGCCTGGGTGCTGCAGGGCATGCTACCCTGGGTGTGACAGAGAATTACTCTGGGGGCTGCTGGGTATGTGAACATAGAGACTGCAGGACATGTTACCCTGGGGGCTGCTGAGTATGTTACCCTAGAGGTTGCAGGGCATTTTACCCTAGGGGATGAAGGGCATGTTACCATGGGTGCGACAGAGTATGTTACCCTGGGGACTGTTGGGTATGTTAACCTGGGGGCTGAGGAGTATGTTACCCTAGGGGATGCAGGGCATTTTACCATAGAAGCTAAACGGCATGTTACCCTGGGTGCTACAGAGTATGTTACCCTGGGGGTTCAGGGTATTTTACCCTAGGGGCTGCAAGGTATATTACCTGGGGAGCTGCAGGGCATGTTACCCTAGACGCTGCTGGGTATGTTATCCTAGGAGCTGCAGGGTATGCTAACTTGGGGGCTGCAGGGCATGTTGCCCTGGGGGATGCAGGATATGTTACCCTGGGGTAACCCCTGCTCTATTATGTATAGCGCTATATTATGTAAAGTTCTGTACACAATGGAAACATTTGTGCAACGCACTGTGCATGCCGCTATTTCTGTCAGTGGGGTTAGGGGGGCCCGTACCTTCTAAACTGCTCAGTGCCCAATTGTGGAAATTATTATTATTCCAAGATCTATTGTTAAAAATGAACTTTTGTAAGTGAGACAACCCCTTTAAATTATTCTTTCCTGGGTAATACCACGTAACTATCTGAGTATAATATTTTACAATAAAATGTGTAGATTTGTGGAAATTATTCAATGTGTCTGTACGAGTATATAATTATCCAATAAAACGGCAAAGACATAGAACTGCTACATTAAAGCACAGAATCCTGAACATAAAGGAAACAGGCAGTCCATTATGGTCCTATTACTCTGGTTGTAGATTTAATCAAGCATTGGAATCCATTAAGTGGGTGTAATATAGTGGGGCCATTTAGGTTAGGCTCCCATTTTATGGTAATAGCTCCTCCTAACGGATTCACCCAGAGGTGTTATCTAATCATAAGACATTGCCTAATTATATGTTGTTATAAGTGGTAGTAAAATCTATTTCCTCCCTTGAGAGACATTAGAGTAATCTGCTAAAGAAAACAGACAGAATTAGTGGCCACATGGTAAGTCAGCAACTTCTGTGTTACATACTAGCTCCAAAGTAGTTAGTAACAAGAAAAAGAATCCCTGATAAATAGTGTTGAGAATTCCGATACCGCAAGTATCGGCTATCGGCCGATACTTGCGGTATCGGAATTCCGATACCGAGATCCGATACTTTTGTGGTATCGGGTATCGGTATCGGATACATAGAGATGTGTAAAATAAAGAATTAAAATAAAAAATATTGATATATTTACCTCTCCGGCGGCCCCTGGACTCAGCGCGGGTAACCGGCAGGCTTCGTTGTTCAAAATCAGCGCTTTTAGGACCTGAGAATCACGTCCCGGCTTCTGATTGGTCGCGGGCCGCCCATGTGACCGCCACGCGACCAATCACAAGCCGCGACGTCATTCGCAGGTCCTTAACGCGCTCATTTTTTAAAAATGAGCACGTTAATGGCTTTCAAAGACGTAGCGGCTTGTGATTGGTCGCGTGGCCGCGACCAATCACCAGCCGCGACGTCACCGCAAGCTATTAACGCGCTCATTTTTAAAAATGAGCGCGTTAATGACTTTCAAAGACGTAGCGGCTTGTGATTGGTCGCGGCCCGCTACGTCTTTGAAAGTCATTAACGTGCTCATTTTTAAAAATGAGCGCGTTAATAGCTTGCGGTGACGTCGCTGCTTGTGATTGGTCACGTGGCCGCGACCAATCACAAGCCGCTACGTCTTTGAAAGTCATTACCGCGCTCATTTTTTAAAAATGAGCGCGTTAAGGACCTGCGAATGATGTCACGGCTTGTGATTGGTCGCGTGGCGGTCACATGGGCGGCCCACGACCAATCAGAAGCCGGGACGTGATTCTCAGGTCCTAAAAGCGCTGATTTTGAACAAAGAAGCCTGCCGGTTACCCGCGCTGAGTTCAGGGGCCGCCAGAGAGGTAAATATATCAATATTTTTTATTTTAATTCTTTATTTTACACCTCCCTATGGATCCCAGGGCCTGAAGGAGAGCTTCCTCTCCTTCAGACCCTGGGAACCATGAGAATACCTTCCGATACTTGATGTCCCATTGACTTGTATTGGTATCGGATATCGGTATCGGCGATATCCGATATTTTTCGGGTATCGGCCGATACTATCCGATACTGATACTTTCAAGTATCGGACGGTATCGCTCAACACTAGTGTTGAGCGATACCTTCCGATATCGGAAAGTATCGGTATCGGTTTGGATCGGCCGATATTCAAAAAATATCGGATATCGCCGATACCGATACCCGATCCCAATGCAAGTCAATGGGACCAAAATATCGGAATTAAAATAAACCCTTTCTTTCCTTGTAGGTTCATTCTACCTGAAGGAAAACAACTAAGAATAATGTAGGATGTATGGGGGAGGTGGCGGAGACATTAAAGGCAATGAGGATTAGTCCAATCAAATAGAATAGCATGTTTTTTTTTTTTTTTTAAAGAAGTTCGGATTGAAAAAGATATTGAGTATGTAAATTTTTTTTATTTTGTCAGATATTGATGTTTCACTATTCCACGCCCTTCCCCTTCTTTTTTTTCTTTTTTTTTTTTTTCTTTTCCCACACTTTCATCTTCATCATCATCAGCATCCTTGACATCAACTTCTTCACCTTATTCATCTTCTTCTTCATCTTCTACCTATTTTTTTTTTTTATTACATTCTTCATATTCATTTTCTTCAACTATTATTATTCTTCCTATTCTACATATTCTTTTTATTCCACTGTTATTATTCTTCCTATTCTACTTCTTCATCATATTCTCATTTGTGACAGGCATTCCCGTAGTTGTTATCTATAAAAGTTGGAAGATTACACCTTCCGTTCTGCCAGTCACAAAAGTTACATTTGTCCGCGTTCAGTTTGGCCTGCAGCATCAGGCTTTATCCAGGGGCACCACGAGGAGGAACGGACTCACCCCCATACACTGCTTAGTCTTCTTCTGCATATAATTTAGATAATATCTTTTGCTCTGATATTAAGTCTTATGCTTAATGTTCTTCTGCTCTTTGTTCTGCAGCCTCTTGTTCTTCTGCTTCTCGGTCTTCCATGTTGTCGTCTCCAGGGTCTTCGTCTCCAGTGTCGTCATCTCCGCCGTCGTCGTCTCAGCCGTCGTCGTCTCCGCCGTCGTCGTCGTCGTCGTCATCGGGGTGGTCTTCCGGGTCGTCGTCATCGGGGTGGTCTTCCGGGTTGTCGACGTTAGGGTCTTCAACTTGGAAATGTAGCAGAAGGTACAAGAAGGCTGAGAAAATGCCAAGAACCAGCTGATGGAACTGGAACTCAGATGGCTACCCGAAGGTTCAAGAGCCTATGGAACTACCGAGGACCAGCTGACGTTACTGGAACCCGGTTACTAAGCAGGAGGTACCCGTGCTAAAAAGCACTACCAAGGACCGCCTGACGTTGGCGGAACTCGGATACCCAGAAGGAGGCACCTAAGCCAAAGGCTCTGCCCGGAACCAGATGACGTTACTGGAACCAGGATGGGGAGCAGAAGGTACAAGAGCAAAAGACACTGCCGAGAACCAGCTGACGGTACTGGAACCCGGATGGGTAGCCGAATGTCCAAGAGCCAATGGAACTACCAAGGACCAGCTGACGTTACTGGAACCCGGTTACTAAGCAGGAGGTACCCGTGCCTGAAAGCACTACCAAGAACCACCTGACATTGGTGGAACTTGGATACCCAGAAGGAGGCACCTAAGCCAAAGGCTCTGCCCGGAACCAGCTGACGGTACTGGAACCAGGATGGGGAGCAGAAGGTACAAGAGCAAAAGACACTGCCGAGAACCAGCTGACGGTGCTGGAACCAGGTGGTGGACCCGAAGGCCCACAGGAGAGGAGAGAACAGCTAGGCCGCGAGGCAGCCGCAGTTACCGAACCCCAACAGTCCTACAGGGGGAGCTGGGCCTACTGGCACTACAGAACCAGCCTTGACTACCAGTTCACGCAGCCCACATAGGAAGCTCCTAAACTGGAGGCACCCTGGAGTTGGCTAACTCGACCGCCCCACGACGGGGCAAGCATAGGCGTCTCAGTGAAGTTGACACAACCCGGAAACAGCTGACGGTGCTGAAACCAGGCTTGGCACGAGGGAGTACCTGTGACAAGAACACTGCCGAGAACCAGCTGGCGGTGCTGGAACCCGGATGCGTTGCCCCAGTGTGCAAGAGCCAATGGCACGACCGAGGACCAGCTGACGGTGCTGGAACCCGGTTACTAAGCTGTAGGTGCCCGCGCTTAAAAGCACTACCAAGGACCGCCTGGCGTTGGCGGAACTCGGATACCCAGGAGGAGGCACCTTAGCCAAAGGCTCGGCCCGGAACCAGCTGACGGTGCTGGAACCAGGTGGTGGACCCCAAGGCCCACAGGAGAGGAGAGAACAGCTAGGCCGCGAGGCAGCCGCAGTTACCGAACCCCAACAGTCCTACAGGGGGAGCTGGGCCTACTGGCACTACAGAACCAGCCTTGACTACCAGTTCACGCAGCCCACATAGAAAGCTCCTAAACTGGAGGCACCCTGGAGTTGGCTAACTCGACCGCCCCACGACGGGGCAAGCATAGGCGTCTCAGTGAAGTTGACACAACCCGGAAACAGCTGACGGTGCTGAAACCAGGCTTGGCACGAGGGAGTACCTGTGACAAGAACACTGCCGAGAACCAGCTGGCGGTGCTGGAACCCGGATGCGTTGCCCCAGTGTGCAAGAGCCAATGGCACGACCGAGGACCAGCTGACGGTGCTGGAACCCGGTTACTAAGCTGTAGGTGCCCGCGCTTAAAAGCACTACCAAGGACCGCCTGGCGTTGGCGGAACTCGGATACCCAGGAGGAGGCACCTAAGCCAAAGGCTCGGCCCGGAACCAGCTGACGGTGCTGGAACCAGGTGGTGGACCCGAAGGCCCACAGGAGAGGAGAGAACAGCTAGGCCGCGAGGCAGCCGCAGTTACCGAACCCCAACAGTCCTACAGGGGGAGCTGGGCCTACTGGCACTACAGAACCAGCCTTGACTACCAGTTCACGCAGCCCACATAGGAAGCTCCTAAACTGGAGGCACCCTGGAGTTGGCTAACTCGACCGCCCCACGACGGGGCAAGCATAGGCGTCTCAGTGAAGTTGACACAACCCGGAAACAGCTGACGGTGCTGAAACCAGGCTTGGCACGAGGGAGTACCTGTGACAAGAACACTGCCGAGAACCAGCTGGCGGTGCTGGAACCCGGATGCGTTGCCCCAGTGTGCAAGAGCCAATGGCACGACCGAGGACCAGCTGACGGTGCTGGAACCCGGTTACTAAGCTGTAGGTGCCCGCGCTTAAAAGCACTACCAAGGACCGCCTGGCGTTGGCGGAACTCGGATACCCAGGAGGAGGCACCTTAGCCAAAGGCTCGGCCCGGAACCAGCTGACGGTGCTGGAACCAGGTGGTGGACCCCAAGGCCCACAGGAGAGGAGAGAACAGCTAGGCCGCGAGGCAGCCGCAGTTACCGAACCCCAACAGTCCTACAGGGGGAGCTGGGCCTACTGGCACTACAGAACCAGCCTTGACTACCAGTTCACGCAGCCCACATAGGAAGCTCCTAAACTGGAGGCACCCTGGAGTTGGCTAACTCGACCGCCCCACGACGGGGCAAGCATAGGCGTCTCAGTGAAGTTGACACAACCCGGAAACAGCTGACGGTGCTGAAACCAGGCTTGGCACGAGGGAGTACCTGTGACAAGAACACTGCCGAGAACCAGCTGGCGGTGCTGGAACCCGGATGCGTTGCCCCAGTGTGCAAGAGCCAATGGCACGACCGAGGACCAGCTGACGGTGCTGGAACCCGGTTACTAAGCTGTAGGTGCCCGCGCTTAAAAGCACTACCAAGGACCGCCTGGCGTTGGCGGAACTCGGATACCCAGGAGGAGGCACCTTAGCCAAAGGCTCGGCCCGGAACCAGCTGACGGTGCTGGAACCAGGTGGTGGACCCCAAGGCCCACAGGAGAGGAGAGAACAGCTAGGCCGCGAGGCAGCCGCAGTTACCGAACCCCAACAGTCCTACAGGGGGAGCTGGGCCTACTGGCACTACAGAACCAGCCTTGACTACCAGTTCACGCAGCCCACATAGAAAGCTCCTAAACTGGAGGCACCCTGGAGTTGGCTAACTCGACCGCCCCACGACGGGGCAAGCATAGGCGTCTCAGTGAAGTTGACACAACCCGGAAACAGCTGACGGTGCTGAAACCAGGCTTGGCACGAGGGAGTACCTGTGACAAGAACACTGCCGAGAACCAGCTGGCGGTGCTGGAACCCGGATGTGTTGCCCCAGTGTGCAAGAGCCAATGGCACGACCGAGGACCAGCTGACGGTGCTGGAACCCGGTTACTAAGCTGTAGGTGCCCGCGCTTAAAAGCACTACCAAGGACCGCCTGGCGTTGGCGGAACTCGGATACCCAGGAGGAGGCACCTTAGCCAAAGGCTCGGCCCGGAACCAGCTGACGGTGCTGGAACCAGGTGGTGGACCCCAAGGCCCACAGGAGAGGAGAGAACAGCTAGGCCGCGAGGCAGCCGCAGTTACCGAACCCCAACAGTCCTACAGGGGGAGCTGGGCCTACTGGCACTACAGAACCAGCCTTGACTACCAGTTCACGCAGCCCACATAGGAAGCTCCTAAACTGGAGGCACCCTGGAGTTGGCTAACTCGACCGCCCCACGACGGGGCAAGCATAGGCGTCTCAGTGAAGTTGACACAACCCGGAAACAGCTGACGGTGCTGAAACCAGGCTTGGCACGAGGGAGTACCTGTGACAAGAACACTGCCGAGAACCAGCTGGCGGTGCTGGAACCCGGATGCGTTGCCCCAGTGTGCAAGAGCCAATGGCACGACCGAGGACCAGCTGACGGTGCTGGAACCCGGTTACTAAGCTGTAGGTGCCCGCGCTTAAAAGCACTACCAAGGACCGCCTGGCGTTGGCGGAACTCGGATACCCAGGAGGAGGCACCTAAGCCAAAGGCTCGGCCCGGAACCAGCTGACGGTGCTGGAACCAGGTGGTGGACCCCAAGGCCCACAGGAGAGGAGAGAACAGCTAGGCCGCGAGGCAGCCGCAGTTACCGAACCCCAACAGTCCTACAGGGGGAGCTGGGCCTACTGGCACTACAGAACCAGCCTTGACTACCAGTTCACGCAGCCCACATAGAAAGCTCCTAAACTGGAGGCACCCTGGAGTTGGCTAACTCGACCGCCCCACGACGGGGCAAGCATAGGCGTCTCAGTGAAGTTGACACAACCCGGAAACAGCTGACGGTGCTGAAACCAGGCTTGGCACGAGGGAGTACCTGTGACAAGAACACTGCCGAGAACCAGCTGGCGGTGCTGGAACCCGGATGCGTTGCCCCAGTGTGCAAGAGCCAATGGCACGACCGAGGACCAGCTGACGGTGCTGGAACCCGGTTACTAAGCTGTAGGTGCCCGCGCTTAAAAGCACTACCAAGGACCGCCTGGCGTTGGCGGAACTCGGATACCCAGGAGGAGGCACCTTAGCCAAAGGCTCGGCCCGGAACCAGCTGACGGTGCTGGAACCAGGTGGTGGACCCCAAGGCCCACAGGAGAGGAGAGAACAGCTAGGCCGCGAGGCAGCCGCAGTTACCGAACCCCAACAGTCCTACAGGGGGAGCTGGGCCTACTGGCACTACAGAACCAGCCTTGACTACCAGTTCACGCAGCCCACATAGGAAGCTCCTAAACTGGAGGCACCCTGGAGTTGGCTAACTCGACCGCCCCACGACGGGGCAAGCATAGGCGTCTCAGTGAAGTTGACACAACCCGGAAACAGCTGACGGTGCTGAAACCAGGCTTGGCACGAGGGAGTACCTGTGACAAGAACACTGCCGAGAACCAGCTGGCGGTGCTGGAACCCGGATGCGTTGCCCCAGTGTGCAAGAGCCAATGGCACGACCGAGGACCAGCTGACGGTGCTGGAACCCGGTTACTAAGCTGTAGGTGCCCGCGCTTAAAAGCACTACCAAGGACCGCCTGGCGTTGGCGGAACTCGGATACCCAGGAGGAGGCACCTAAGCCAAAGGCTCGGCCCGGAACCAGCTGACGGTGCTGGAACCAGGTGGTGGACCCCAAGGCCCACAGGAGAGGAGAGAACAGCTAGGCCGCGAGGCAGCCGCAGTTACCGAACCCCAACAGTCCTACAGGGGGAGCTGGGCCTACTGGCACTACAGAACCAGCCTTGACTACCAGTTCACGCAGCCCACATAGGAAGCTCCTAAACTGGAGGCACCCTGGAGTTGGCTAACTCGACCGCCCCACGACGGGGCAAGCATAGGCGTCTCAGTGAAGTTGACACAACCCGGAAACAGCTGACGGTGCTGAAACCAGGCTTGGCACGAGGGAGTACCTGTGACAAGAACACTGCCGAGAACCAGCTGGCGGTGCTGGAACCCGGATGCGTTGCCTTGCCTATTAAAGATTGTCTTCCTAGAGCCCCAACTAGCGGTGTTGGAGCAAAGGGTAAGCAGGGGGAGATGAGTGTAGGCCGAAGCCTGCACTGGAGGCAGCTTTGTGTCTGCGTTGCGTTTGCAGGACACTTTGCCGGCTACACACTGGGGGAACAGCTGGCGTTGCTGAACCCCACTAACACAATGGCGTGTGTTTTTATCTGTGCAGCTAGCACTTGCGGGCAAAAACTTGCGATGTTAGAGCCCGTGTTGAAGCAGGAGGAGGAGGAGAGGAGCAGAGTGTAGGCCGAAGCCTAGTTGAACCAATTTCAAAGGAAACCTTTAACCCCCCCCTCAGGTGTTACAAAGTACAAGAGACACACCTTGTGCAGTATTAATGCTGCACAAGTGAAAGGTTGCTCTATTAATTTGTCTACTTGCACACGCTGAATGAAAGACATACACAATTTACCCCATTCTACAGTCAAACTGTAGTGGATGCGTGACTTGGTTTTTTGATGAGACGCAGCACAGGTGTCCAAAATAACGCCTTGGTGCTTGGCGCAGCTTCCTGAGCGTTGTTATTTGCTGTACAGGAGTCTGCGCTCTTGTGTTATCCCTTGGCAATGCCCTGTTAGCGCTGCCCATCTTATGACCTCATTTCATGTTGGCCGGTGCGGTTAACGATGGCCATAAATCCCAGACCCACAGTGTCTTTTCATAAAGCCACACTGCGGTGCTGGGATTCGTGGCCTTGAGCAGTAAATATTTTGGCCGCTCACACACGTCCTTACACCTGCTTCAGACTGGGCGGCCTCTGCTGATCCCTTCTCGCATGCCGCGGCCATGAGGCTGCACAGTCTGAAGAAGGCGGAAGGAGATGAGTTAAGACAGGCGAAGATATGCACTGCTCGTGCCCATCAATCACACCCTCGCAGTCAAAATAATTAAGACAACGAGGAGCATTTTATTCAGGCAGGGCGGACGAACAGGCGCAAGTAGCCAACCAATGATGTCAGAAGACGGGAAGCGCTACCAAGGGGGGTGCTGCGTATCATTAGAAAGGAAAGTCACACCTCAGGGACAGTGGAATGGTCTCAAAGAGACACATTTTGTACGTGTTGAGTTCCACGTGGGCAAGGAGAAAACGTCAGCCACCTTGTACAAATGCAGCAGTACTGCTGTACAAGGTGGCTGTTATACATAGAAACACCTGGGGGTGGTGGCCAGGCTCCCTTCAATTTCAGTTCATGTGCCTGCGTGGCGTTTGCAGGTCACGTTGCAAGCTGCACAGCAGGGGAACAGCTGGCGGTGCTGAACCCCACTAACACATTGGCTGGTGTTTTTCTCTGTGCAGCTAGCATGTCCGGGCAGAAACTGGCGTTGTTTGAGCCCAGGGTCAGCAGGAGGAGGAGAGGAGCAAAGTGTAGGCCGAAGCCTGCACTGGTGGCAGCTTTTGTTCTGTTGTGCCAGCGTGGCTTGTGCTGGACACGTTGCCGACTACACAGCAGGGGAACAGCTGGCGGTGCTGAACCCCACTAACACATTGGCTGGTGTTTTTCTCTGTGCAGCTAGCATGTCCGGGCAGAAACTGGCGTTGTTTGAGCCCAGGGTCAGCAGGAGGAGGAGAGGAGCAAAGTGTAGGCCGAAGCCTGCACTGGTGGCAGCTTTTGTTCTGTTGTGCCAGCGTGGCTTGTGCTGGACACGTTGCCGACTACACAGCAGGGGAACAGCTGGCGGTGCTGAACCCCACTAACACATTGGCTGGTGTTTTTCTCTGTGCAGCTAGCATTTCCGGGCAAAAACTAGCGGTGTTTGAGCCCAGGGTCAGCAGGAGGAGTAGAGGAGCAGAGTGTTGGCCAAAGCCTAGTTGAACCAATTTCAAAGGTTACCTTTAACCCCCCCCTCAGGTGTTGCAAGGTACAAGAGCCACACCTTGAACAGCATTATTGATGCACAAGTCAAAGGTTGCTCTATTTAATTTTGCTCCTTGCACACGCTGAATTAAACACGTACACTATTTAGCCCATTATACTGTCAAACAGTTGTGGAGGCGTGACTTGTCTTTTTAACGAGACGCAGCACAGGTGTCAAAATTTGCACCTAGGTACTGGGCGCAGATTCCTGAGCGTTGTTATTTGCTGTACAGGAGTCTGCGCTCTTGTGTTATCCCTTGGCAATACCCTGTTAGTGCAGGCCGTCTCATGACCTCATTTCATGTTGGCCGGTGCGGTTAACGATGGCCATAAATCCCAGACCCACAGTGGCTTTTCCTAAAGTCACACTGCGGTGCTGGGATTCGTGGCCTTGTGCAGTAAATATGTTCGCCGCTCACACATGTCCTTACACCTGCTTCAGACTGGGCGGCCTCAGCTGATCCCTTATCGCATGCCGCGGCCATGAGGCCGCACAGTCAGAAGAAGGCGGAAGGAGGGGAGTGAAAACAGGGGAACATATGCACTGCTCGTGCCCATCAATCACACCCTCGCAGTCAAAATATATGAGACAACGGGGGGCGTTGTGTCGGGCAGGGGGGACGCACAGGCACAGCCAGCCAACCAATGATGTCAGGAGACGGGCAGCGCTAACAATGGGGGTGCTGCGTGTCATTAAAAAGGAAAGTCACACCTCAGGGACATTGTAATGGTCTGTAATGAGACACATTTTGTACTTGTTGAGTTCCACGTGTGCAAGGAGAAAAAGTCAGCCACCTTGTACAAATGCAGCAGTACTGCTGTACAAGGTGGCTGTTATACATAGAAACACCTGGGGGGGTGGGGGGCAGGCTCCCTTCAATTTCAGTTCATGTGCCTGCGTGGCGTTTGCAGGTCACGTTGCAAGCTACACAGCAGGGGAACAGCTGGCGTTGCTGAACCCCACTGACACATTGACTGGTGTTTTTCTCTGTGCAGATTGCATGTCCGGGCAAAAACTAGCGGTGTTAGAGCCCAGGGTCAGCAGGAGGAGGAGGAGAGGAGCAAAGTGTAGGCCGAAGCCTGCACTGGTGGCAGCTTTTGGTCGGTTGTGCCAGCGTGGCTTGTGCTGGACACGATGCCGGCTACACAGCGGGGGAACAGCTGGCGGTGCTGAACCCCACTAACACATTGGCTGGTGTTTTTCTCTGTGCAGCTAGCATGTCCGGGCAGAAACTGGCGTTGTTTGAGCCCAGGGTCAGCAGGAGGAGGAGAGGAGCAAAGTGTAGGCCGAAGCCTGCACTGGTGGCAGCTTTTGTTCTGTTGTGCCAGCGTGGCTTGTGCTGGACACGTTGCCGACTACACAGCAGGGGAACAGCTGGCGGTGCTGAACCCCACTAACACATTGGCTGGTGTTTTTCTCTGTGCAGCTAGCATTTCCGGGCAAAAAATAGCGGTGTTTGAGCCCAGGGTCAGCAGGAGGAGTAGAGGAGCAGAGTGTAGGCCGAAGCCTAGTTGAACCAATTTCAAAGGTTACCTTTAACCCCCCCCTCAGGTGTTGCAAGGTACAAGAGCCACACCTTGAACAGCATTAATGATGCACAAGTCAAAGGTTGCTCTATTTAATTTTGCTCCTTGCACACGCTGAATTAAACACGTACACTATTTAGCCCATTATACTGTCAAACAGTTGTGGAGGCGTGACTTGTCTTTTTAACGAGACGCAGCACAGGTGTCAAAATTTGCACCTAGGTACTGGGCGCAGATTCCTGAGCGTTGTTATTTGCTGTACAGGAGTCTGCGCTATTGTGATCCCTTGGCCATGCGCTGTGAGCGCTTCCTGTCTTCTGACCTCATTTCATGTCGGCCGTTGCGGTTAGCGATGGACATGAATCCCAGACCCACAGTGTGTTTTTAAAAAATCACACTGCGGTGCTGGGATTTGTGCCCTGGTGCACTAAATATGTTTGCCGCTCACACATGTCCTTACACCTGCTTCAGACTGGGCGGCCTCATCTGATCCCTTATCGCCTGCCGCGGCCATGAGGACACCCAGTCTGAAGAAGGCGGAAGGAGATGAGTGAACACAGGCAAACATATGCACTGCACATGCCCATCAATCACACCCTCGCTGTCCAAAAAAATAAGACACCGAGGGCCGTTGTTTCGAGCAGGGGAGATGCACAGGCGCAGCCAGCTAACCAATGATGTCAAAAGACGGGCAGCGCTAACAAGGGTGGTGCTGCGTGTCATTACAAAGGAAAGTCACACCTCAGGGACATTGTAATGGTCTCTAATGAGACACATTTTGTACGTGTTGAGTTCCACGTGGGCAAGGAGAAAAAGTCAGCCACCTCGTACAAATGCAGCAGTACTGCTGTACAAGGTGGCTGATATACATAGAAACACCTGTGGGTGGGGGGCAGGCTCCCTTCAATTTCAGTTCATGTGCCTGCGTGGCGTTTGCAGGTCACGTTGCAAGCTACACAGCAGGGGAACAGCTGGCGTTGCTGAACCCCACTGACACATTGACTGGTGTTTTTCTCTGTGCAGATTGCATGTCCGGGCAAAAACTAGCGGTGTTAGAGCCCAGGGTCAGCAGGAGGAGGAGGAGAGGAGCAAAGTGTAGGCCGAAGCCTGCACTGGTGGCAGCTTTTGGTCGGTTGTGCCAGCGTGGCTTGTGCTGGACACGATGCCGGCTACACAGCGGGGGAACAGCAGGCGGTGCTGAACCCCACTAACACATTGGCTGGTGTTTTTCTCTGTGCAGCTAGCATGTCCGGGCAGAAACTGGCGTTGTTTGAGCCCAGGGTCAGCAGGAGGAGGAGAGGAGCAAAGTGTAGGCCGAAGCCTGCACTGGTGGCAGCTTTTGTTCTGTTGTGCCAGCGTGGCTTGTGCTGGACACGTTGCCGACTACACAGCAGGGGAACAGCTGGCGGTGCTGAACCCCACTAACACATTGGCTGGTGTTTTTCTCTGTGCAGCTAGCATTTCCGGGCAAAAACTAGCGGTGTTTGAGCCCAGGGTCAGCAGGAGGAGTAGAGGAGCAGAGTGTAGGCCGAAGCCTAGTTGAACCAATTTCAAAGGTTACCTTTAACCCCCCCCTCAGGTGTTGCAAGGTACAAGAGCCACACCTTGTGCAGCATTAATGCTGCACAAGTAAAAGGTTGCTCTATTTGTTTTGCTCCTTGCACACGCTGACTAAAACACGTACACTATTTAGCCCATTATACTGTCAAACAGTTGTGGAGGCGTGACTTGTCTTTTTAACGAGACGCAGCACAGGTGTCAAAATTTGCACCTAGGTACTGGGCGCAGATTCCTGAGCGTTGTTATTTGCTGTACAGGAGTCTGCGCTATTGTGATCCCTTGGCCATGCGCTGTGAGCGCTTCCTGTCTTCTGACCTCATTTCATGTCGGCCGTTGCGGTTAGCGATGGACATGAATCCCAGACCCACAGTGTGTTTTTAAAAAATCACACTGCGGTGCTGGGATTTGTGCCCTGGTGCACTAAATATGTTTGCCGCTCACACATGTCCTTACACCTGCTTCAGACTGGGCGGCCTCATCTGATCCCTTATCGCCTGCCGCGGCCATGAGGACACCCAGTCTGAAGAAGGCGGAAGGAGATGAGTGAACACAGGCAAACATATGCACTGCACATGCCCATCAATCACACCCTCGCTGTCCAAAAAAATAAGACACCGAGGGCCGTTGTTTCGAGCAGGGGAGATGCACAGGCGCAGCCAGCTAACCAATGATGTCAAAAGACGGGCAGCGCTAACAAGGGTGGTGCTGCGTGTCATTACAAAGGAAAGTCACACCTCAGGGACATTGTAATGGTCTCTAATGAGACACATTTTGTACGTGTTGAGTTCCACGTGGGCAAGGAGAAAAAGTCAGCCACCTCGTACAAATGCAGCAGTACTGCTGTACAAGGTGGCTGATATACATAGAAACACCTGTGGGTGGGGGGCAGGCTCCCTTCAATTTCAGTTCATGTGCCTGCGTGGCGTTTGCAGGTCACGTTGCAAGCTACACAGCAGGGGAACAGCTGGCGTTGCTGAACCCCACTGACACATTGACTGGTGTTTTTCTCTGTGCAGATTGCATGTCCGGGCAAAAACTAGCGGTGTTAGAGCCCAGGGTCAGCAGGAGGAGGAGGAGAGGAGCAAAGTGTAGGCCGAAGCCTGCACTGGTGGCAGCTTTTGGTCGGTTGTGCCAGCGTGGCTTGTGCTGGACACGATGCCGGCTACACAGCGGGGGAACAGCAGGCGGTGCTGAACCCCACTAACACATTGGCTGGTGTTTTTCTCTGTGCAGCTAGCATGTCCGGGCAGAAACTGGCGTTGTTTGAGCCCAGGGTCAGCAGGAGGAGGAGAGGAGCAAAGTGTAGGCCGAAGCCTGCACTGGTGGCAGCTTTTGTTCTGTTGTGCCAGCGTGGCTTGTGCTGGACACGTTGCCGACTACACAGCAGGGGAACAGCTGGCGGTGCTGAACCCCACTAACACATTGGCTGGTGTTTTTCTCTGTGCAGCTAGCATTTCCGGGCAAAAACTAGCGGTGTTTGAGCCCAGGGTCAGCAGGAGGAGTAGAGGAGCAGAGTGTAGGCCGAAGCCTAGTTGAACCAATTTCAAAGGTTACCTTTAACCCCCCCCTCAGGTGTTGCAAGGTACAAGAGCCACACCTTGTGCAGCATTAATGCTGCACAAGTAAAAGGTTGCTCTATTTGTTTTGCTCCTTGCACACGCTGACTAAAACACGTACACTATTTAGCCCATTATACTGTCAAACAGTTGTGGAGGCGTGACTTGTCTTTTTAACGAGACGCAGCACAGGTGTCAAAATTTGCACCTAGGTACTGGGCGCAGATTCCTGAGCGTTGTTATTTGCTGTACAGGAGTCTGCGCTATTGTGATCCCTTGGCCATGCGCTGTGAGCGCTTCCTGTCTTCTGACCTCATTTCATGTCGGCCGTTGCGGTTAGCGATGGACATGAATCCCAGACCCACAGTGTGTTTTCAAAAAATCACACTGCGTGGCTGGGATTCGTGGCCTTGTGCAGTAAATAGGTTTGCCGCTTACACATGTCCTTACACCTGCTCCAGACTGGGCGGCCTCAGCTGATCCCTTATCGCCTACCACGGCCAGGAGGCCGCACAGTCTGAAGAAGGCGGAAGGAGATGAGTTAAGACAGGCGAACATATGCACTGCTCGTGCCCATAAACCACACCCTCGCTGACAAAATAAATATGACAACGAGGGGCGTTGTTTCTAGCAGGGCGGATGCACAGGCGCAGCCAGCTAACCATGATGACAAAAGACGGGAAACGCTACCAAGGGGGGTGCTGCGTATCATTACAAAGGAAAGTCACACCTCAGGGACAGTGGAATGGTCTCAATGAGACACATTTTGTACGTGTTGAGTTCCACGTGGGCAAGGAGAAAAAGTCAGCCACCTTGTACAAATGCAGCAGTACTGCTGTACTAGGTGGCTGTTATACATAGAAACACCTGGGGGGGTGGGGCCAGGTTCCCTTTTAATTTCAGTTCCTGTGCCTGCATGGCGTTTGCAGGTCACGTTGCCGGCTACACAGCAGGGGAACAGCTGGCGTTGCTGAACCCCACTAACACATTGGCTGGTGTTTTTCTCTGTGCAGCTAGCACTTCCGGGCAAAAACTAGCGGTGTTTGAGCCCAGGGTCAGCAGGAGGAGGAGAGGAGCAGAGTGTAGGCCGAAGCCTGCACTGGTGGCAGCTTTTGTTCTGTTGTGCCAGCGTGGCTTGTGCTGGACACGTTGCCGACTACACAGCAGGGGAACAGCTGGCGGTGCTGAACCCCACTGACACATCACCTAGTGTTTTTTTCTGTGTAGACAACACTTCCAGGTGGCAACTGACAGTGTTGAAACCCAGGGAATCAAAGAGGAGCAGAGTGTAGGCCGAAGCCTGCAGTGGAGCAAGTTGAAAGGGAACCTTTAACCCCCCCCCCCAGGCATTTGTTGCTGAAAGAGCCATCTTGTACAGCAGTAATACTGCACATGGAAAATGGTGGCTCCGAAAATTATGCTCCTTGCAAACGCTGAAGTACACACTCATATAATGTGTCCCCTCACACTGTCAAACCATCCCGGAAGTGGGACTTTCCTTTGTAATGTGACACAGCACAGCCGTCATTCCAACCCCCTTGGTGCCGGGCACCACCTCCTCAACGTTGTTTGGTTCTGTCACGGAGCCCGCACTGTAATGTTATCCCTTGGCCATGCACAGTTAGCGGTGCCCGTCTTCTGACATCATGTAGGTGTCAGGCTGGCAGTGCCTGTGCGTCCAAGCTGCCCGAGATCCAACCTTGCAGTGTCATCTAATGTAGTCCCACTGCGGGCCAGGGATCCATGGGCATGCGCAGTGCATATCATCGCCTCTCACTCACCTCCTTCCTGCTTCTTCAGACTGTGCGGCGTCACGGCCGTGGCATGCTATTAGGGATCAGCTGACGCCGCCTAGTCTGAAGAAGCGTGAAGAAGGGGAGTGAGAGGCTAGTATATGCACTGCGCATGGCCATGGATACCAGGCCCACTGTGGGATCACATTAGACGACACTGCGAGGTGTGATTTCGGGCAGCGTGGACGCACAGGCGCAGCCAGGACGACAACAAATGATGTCAGAGGACGGGCAGCGCAAACTGTGCATGGCCAAGGGATAACATAACAGCGCAGGGTCCATGACGGAATCAAACAACGCTAAGGAGGCAGCGCACGGTGCCAAGGGGGTAGCAATGACGGCTGTGCTGCGTCACATTACAAAGGAAAGTCCCACCTCCGGGACGGTTGGACGGTGTGAGGGGACACATTACATGAGTGTGTAGTTCAGCGTTTGCAAGGAGCATAATTTCAAGAGCGACCTTTCCCTTGTGCAGTATTAGTGCTGCACATGGTGGCTCTTTCAGTAACAAACGCCTAGGGGGGGGGGGGGGACAGGTCCCCTTACATTTTAGTTGTGCCAGCGTGGCGGTCGCATGACACGTTGCCGGATACACAGCTGGGGATCAGCTGACGTTACTGAACCCCAATAACAGAGGAGCGACTGTTGACTGTGCACACAGCACTTCCAGGCACCAACTGGCGGTGTTAGAGCCCAGGGACAGCAGGAGGAGCAGATTGGAGGTATTGCCGCACACACAGCTGGGGATCAGCTGACGTTACTGAACCCCAATAACAGAGGAGCGACTGTTGACTGTGCACACAGCACTTCCAGGCACCAACTGGCGGTGTTAGAGCCCAGGGACAGCAGGAGGAGCAGATTGGAGGTATTGCCGCACACACAGCTGGGGATCAGCTGACGTTACTGAACCCCAATAACAGAGGAGCGACTGTTGACTGTGCACACAGCACTTCCAGGCTCCAACTGGCGGTGTTAGAGCCCAGGGACAGCAGGAGGAGCAGAGGAACAGAGTGTAGGCCGAAGCCTGATTGGAGCAAGTTGAAAGGAAACCTTTAACCCCCCCCCCCAAGACGTTTGTAGCTGAAAGAGCCATGTTGTGCAGCACTAAGGATGCAAAAGGAAAAGGTTGCTCTTTTAATTATGCTCCTTGCAAACACCGAAGTAAACACTAAAAATGTGTCCCTTTATACCGTTAAACCGTTCCGGAGGTGCGAATTTCCTTCGTAATGGGACACAGCACAGCTGTCATTCCTATCCCCTTGATGCCGTGCGCTGCCTCCTCAGCGTTGTTTTAAGCTGCCACGGAGCCTGCGCTGTTCTGTTAGCCCTTGGCCATGCCCAATTAGCGCTGCCTGTCTTCTGACATAATTTGGTGTCAGGCTGTCAGTGCCTGTGCGTCCACGCTGCTCCAGATCCCACCTCGCAGTCTCATCTAACGTAATCCCACTGCGGGCCTTGGAACCATGGCCATGCACAGTGCATAACCTCGACTCTCACTCCCCTCCTTCCCTCTTCTTCAGACTGTGCGGTGTCACGGCCGTGGCATGCTAGGGATCAGCTGACGGCGCACAGTCTAAAGAAGGCGGAGGGAAATGAGCGAGAGCCCGAGGGGAAGATATGCACTGCGCATGCCCATGGATCCCAGGCCCGCAGTGTGACTCAATCAGAAGACACTGCGAGGCGGGATCTCGGGCACCGCGGCCGCACAGGCGCAGCCAGCCTGACACCAAATTATGTCAGAAGACAGGCAGCGCAAATAGGGCATGCCCAAGGGATAACAGAACAGCGCAGGCTCCGTGACAGCTTAAAACAACGCTGAGGAGGCAGCGCATGGCACCAAGGGGGTAGGAATGACGGCTGTGCTGCGTCACATTACGAAGGAAAGTCCCAGCTCCGGGACGGTATAACGGTATCAGTGAACACATTTTATAAGTGTTAAGTTCTGCGTGTGCAAAGAGCTAAAAAAAAAGAGCTACCTTTTCCTTGTGCAGCATTACTGCTGCACAAGATGGCTCTTTCAGTAACAAACGACGGGGGGGGGGGGGGGACAGGTTCCCTTACATTTAGGTTGTTGTGCCAGCGTGGCGGTCGCAGGACACATTGCCGGCTACACAGCTGGGGATCAGCTGACGTTACTGAAACCCAATAACACTGGGTCGTATGTTTTTACTGTGCAGCCTGCACTTCTGAGCCGCAACTGGCGGTGTTGGAGCCCAGGAATAGCAGTTCAGGTGGTAGAAAGATGAACACAGCAGGAGACCTGGATGACACCCAATTACTTAATCAGGCAGAGGAGTGGCAAATTCCTGCGAGATCCAGGCCTGGTTCATTTTCAGGAAAGTAAGCCGGTCAACGTTATCGGAGGATAGTCGCATGCGACGGTCTGTTAGTACACCACCTGCGGCACTAAAGACACGTTCCGATAAGACACTAGCCGCAGGGCAAGCCAGCACCTCCAATGCATACTGGCTTAGCTCTGGCCATGTATCCAGCTTAGAGACCCAAAACTTGAACGGGGAAGAGCCGTCTGGGAGTACAGTAAGAGGGCAAGCCATGTAGTCTGTCACCATCTGACGGAACCGTTGCCTCCTGCTGACTGGAGCCGCCGGTGATGGTGTAGACATTTGGGGCGGGCACACAAAAGTGTGCCAGAGTTGTGCCATACTGGGCTTGCCTTGGGCAGAGGCACTGCTTCTGCTCCCTCTTTGGGCAGAGCCTCCCCCACTGCCTCGACGCACTGAGCTGCTTTGTAAAGCACTAGCAGCACTCCTCTCAGTTGGACAGGAGAAGATGATGGAATTCACCAGTGTGTCGTGGTACTCCCGCAATTTACGCTCCCGGGTCAACGCAGGGATGAGGTTTTGGACGTTGTCCCGGTAGCGAGGATCGAGGAGGGTGAACACCCAATAATCAGGCATGTTGAGAATGTGGTCGATGCGGCGGTCGTTTCTCAGGCACTGCAGCATGAAATCCACCATGTGCTGCAGAGTGCCAACCGGCCCAGAAACGCTGTCCCCTGCTTGAGACATGATCTCTGCCCGCTCGTCATCACCCCACCCTCGCTGTACACACTGACCACTGGACAATTGTGTCGCTCCCTCCTCTGGACGGAGCTCTTCCTCCTCCATTGACTCCTCCTCATCCTCCTCACAAATTGGCCCCTGCGTACCCCTTTGTGAGGAACCACGTGGCGCTGACTTTCCAGAAGCTGATGGAAAAGGTGACTCCTCATCCTCCACCTCTTCCACCACATCATCCCTTAACCCTTGCAAAGTTTGCTGAAGCAGGCAGATAAGGGGGACAGTCATGCTGACTAGTGCATCATCTGCACTTGCCATCCGCGTGGAATAATCAAAAGGACGCAAAACCTGGCAGACGTCCTTCATAGTGGCCCACTCTGTGGTTGTGAAGTCTGATCGGCGCTGACTGCGACTTCTTTGCGCCTGATGCAGCTGGTACTCCATAACTGCTTGCTGCTGCTCACACAACCGCTCCAACATATGTAACGTGGAATTCCACCGGGTAGGTAGGTCACATATGATGCGGTGTTCCGGAAGGCGGAATCGGCGCTGCAGAGCAGCAATGCGGGATCTGGCCAAGCTGGAACGCCGCAAGTGAGCACACTCTAGGCGGACCTTGTGCAGCAGGGCATCAAGATCCGGATAGTCCCTCAGAAAACTCTGCACAACCAAATTGAGCACATGTGCCAGACATGGGATGTGAGTGAGGTTGCCAAGGGCCAAAGCTGCCACCAGATTTCGGCCATTGTCACACACTACCATGCCTGGCTGGAGATTCGCTGGCAGTAACCACACATCGCTCTCCTGCTTTATGGCATTCCAGAGCTCCTGCGCTGTGTGGCTTCGATGCCCCAATGAAACTAGTTTCAAGACGGCCTGCTGACGTTTGGCCACGGCTGTGCTCATGTCGGTCATAGGTAAACGTTCACGGGTCCATGTGGGGGTGGACTGTGACGGATCCTGCAGAGAGGAATCAGAGGAACTGGTGTAAGAGGAGGAGTCGATGCGTACAGACTGGATTCCTGCAATCCTTGGAGTGGGCAGGACACGTCCTGCGCCACTCGCACGATCTGTACCTGGCTCAACAACATTAACCCAATGGGCAGTGAGGGAAACATATCGCCCCTGTCCATGCTGACTGGTCCACGCATCGGTGGTGAGGTGGACCTTGCTACTGACGGCGTTCAGTAGCGCATGTTTTATGTTTGCCTCAACATGCCTGTGCAGGGCAGGGACAGCCTGCCTGCTGAAGTAAAAGCGGCTGGGCACCTTGTACTGTGGGACTGCCAATGCCATCAAGTCACGGAAGCTGTCAGTCTCCACCAGCCTGAACGAGAGCATTTCCAGGGACAACAGTTTGGCAATGCCTGCATTCAGAGCCTGTGCTCGGGGGTGGTTGGCCGAGAATGCCCGCCTTTTCTCCCATGCCTGTACTACCGATGGCTGTAGAGTAGACTGGGAGTGTGAGGATGACTGGGAAGGTGGTGCTGTGGGTGGAATTACACAAGGTCTCTGGGAGGAAGCCAAACCAGCTGTGCGTGAGCTGGAGGAAGAGGCAACACGAGCTGAAGAGGTGGTAGCTGCCGCTGTTGGTTGGCCTACATCTTCAGTGTGTTTCTGTAACTCCACCGCGTGCCTGGTCCGCACATGTTTCCACATATTTGTGGTATTGAGGTTGCTGACATTTTTCCCTCTTTTTACTTTATGATGACACAGCTTGCATTTGACAAAACAAATGTCATCTGCAACTGTGTCAAAAAAGGACCAGGCACTGCAAGTCTTGGGAGCGCCCTTTTTGGCTTTGGAAAGAGACAGGCTCCTAACGGGTGCCAAAGTGGAGGCTACAGGCTCCGCAGTCTTCCCCCTCCCTCTCCCTCTTTGGCCCGTAAGAGGAAGCTCTTCCTCTGAGCTGCTCCCACCACCTTCCTGTTCCTCACGCCACGATGGGTCAAGGACCTCATCATCTCCACTACCCTCTGCCACCAACTGCTCCTCCTGGGTAGTCTCAGCAGCACAGTACGCACGAGAAAGCGGCACCTGAGTTTCATCATCAGATGCGTACTGCGCTGTGGTCACCGGAGGCACTGGCCCACCTGCCTCTTCAGAGTCAGAGAGAAAAAGGTGTTGGGCATCACTGCACACTGCCTCTTCTTCCATTTCTCCAATGCTGCTTGGCTGGCCCCCTGTTTCCAAGCCAAGAGATTCAGAGAACAGAAGTAGAGACGGCTCCTGTCCTGGGCTCTCTGACTGCCTGGCCAATTTGGCAGGTGGTGAAGAGACAGATGGCTGCTCTCCAGTGCTCTGTGCCTGAGAGGATGTGGCACTAACTGAAGTCGATGCCGAGGCGTTAGCTGCCATCCACCCGACAACGGCTTCAATTTGGTCTTCACGCAGCAGCGGTGCACGGCGCTCTCCGACAAAGCTGCGCATGAAGGACTGTTCCCTGCTGAAACTGAGTGACGACGAGTCACCGGCGCCCGCAGCAGGCACAGAATCACCACGTCCTCTCCCTGCTCCTCTCCCTGCTCCGCGCCCACGCCCACGTGCCTTACTCCCTGCCCTCTTCATCTTGGTTGACAGATAAAGATAAGCAGAAAAGTACTAAGGCCTTAGTGTGCTTATTCCTGTAATGCTCCTCCTAACAGGTGTAAGAAACACTAATGTTGTAAATTGTGGACTAAACTTTATTATTTTTCAAATGTGGCCTACACAAGTGTAAGTTGTGTTTGGTGAACTTAACCTTTTTTTTGGTGCAGATCGGGCTACAGAGCTAGTTTAAATCACACGGAGACCGTGCAGACAGCCGTAAACGGCGCTGCAAGGCCAAGAAACCCTCCTCTAGGTTATCCTATATAGTGTTTTTCCACTATTTAGCTGGATACAAGTGGAAAGACACTAATAGGAATTTTTTTTTTCAAATTTTAAACTGGCTGCACTATTTGAAAAAAAGGAAATTGTTTTTCAAGGTATGAGGCAGTAACGCACCCTGAGCTGAATCCAACCGGCTATGGCTGCACACAGACTACAGGGCGAGCTGCGCTCACACAGAGACCGTGCAGACAGCCGTAAACGGCGCTGCAAGGCCCCCAAAAAAACCTCTAGGTTATCCTATGTAGTGTTTTTCCACAATTGAGCTGGAGACTGGTGGAAAGACACTAATAGGAATTTTTTTTTTTTTCAAATTTTAAACAGGCTGCACTATTTGAAAAAAAGGAAAATTTTTCTCAAGGTATGAGCCAGTAACGAACCCTGAGCTGAATCCAACCGGCTATGGCTGCACACAGACTACAGGGCGAGCTGGGCTCACACGGAGACCGTGCAGACAGCCGTAAACGGCGCTGCAAGGCCAAAAAACCCTCCTCTAGGTTATCCTATATAGTGTTTTTCCACTATTTAGCTGGATACGAGTGGAAAGACACTAATAGGAATTTTTTTTTTCAAATTTTAAACAGGCTGCACTATTTGAAAAAAAGGAAAATTTTTCTCAAGGTATGAGCCAGTAACGAACCCTGAGCTGAATCCAACCGGCTATGGCTGCACACAGACTACAGGGCGAGCTGGGCTCACACGGAGACCGTGCAGACAGCCGTAAACGGCGCTGCAAGGCCCAAAAACCCCCCTCTAGGTTATCCTATGTAGTGTTTTTCCACAATAGAGCTGGAGACTGGTGGAAAAACACTAATAGGAAATTTGAGAAAAAATGTGCAGCAGGCTGCACTAAGAGCAAAAAAGAACAACTGTGTGAGGCAGTGTGAACCCCCCCTGAGCTGAATACAACCGGGTATATGGCTGCACACAGACTACAGAGTGAGCTGCACACACACACACACACACAGAGACCTTGCAGAACGCTGTTAAAACAGCGCTGCAAGGCAAGAGCAAGGTGAACAGTGAAGAACACACAGCGTTTTGCTAAATTAGCCTTTGGAAAGGAAAATAAAGCAATTAGCTAGCTCGACTGGCCCTCAGTTAGAACACAGCGTCCTGTCCCTAACTGAAATCACAGCAGAGTGAGCGCAAAATGGCGGCAGCGCTTTTTTATAGTGCAGAGTGACATCATTTCAGCAGCCAATCCCAGCCTTGCCAGTACTTACATGCCCACCATGCTAAACAGGATGTGCCCACACTTTCATTCATTCCTCATTGGCTGCTGCGTTCAATTTGAATTCTGGGAACTTCCGATTCCGGTATCCGATACGCGGGAAGTATCGGAATTCAGTATCGGAATTCCGATACCGCAAATATCGGCCGATACCCGATACTTGCGGTATCGGAATGCTCAACACTACTCAACAGTACTGATAAATGATATACAAGTCTGATAGATCTAAATACACAGACAGACAGATTGGATGGATGGATGGATGGATGGATAGATAGATAGATAGATAGATAGATAGATAGATAGATAGATAGATAGATAGATAGATAGATAGATAGATAATAGATAGATAGATAGATGATAGATAGATAGATAGATAGATAGATAGATAGATAGATAGATAGATAGATAGATAGATAGATAGATAATAGATTGATAATGGATAGATAATAGATAGATAGATAGATAGATAGATAGATAGATAGATAGATAGATAGATAGATAGATAATAGATGGATAGATAGATAATATATAAATAGATAGATAGATAGATAGATAGATAGATAGATAGATAGATAGATTGATAATGGATAGATAATAGATAGATACATAGATAATAGATAGATAGATAGATAGATAGATAGATAGATAGATAGATAGATGATAGATAGATTGATAGATAGATAGATAGATAGATAGATAGATTGATAATGGATAGATAATAGATAGATAGATAGATAATAGATAGATAGATAATAGATAGATAGATAGATAGATAGATAGATAGATAGATAGATAGATAGATAGATAGATAGATAGATAGATAGATAAGGTCTAAAGTTGAGCAAACCCGTGGATGTTTGGGTATGCTGGGTTCGCCGAACATACAGTAAAAAGTTCAGTATGGGTCCAAGCTTGACCTCGACTTGATCCCGATTCGAACCCAATAGAAGTCAATGGAATCCAAACTTTGGTGCTGTAAAATGGTCATAGTGAGGGATAGTGGGCTGCAAAAGGAAACTAAATGGGGGTAAGAGCAGGACAATTGCCCTGCAAGAAAAAGTGGGAAGGGAATTGACTTACAGGAATAAAGTCACCATAGCAATCATTGGAAAAATAGGAAGCAAATTAATAAATGAATAGCATATAACATTTAAAAGTGTCCTCACTGAGACTGAGGCAAGCTATTTCCAGTCCAGTTAAAAAAAAAATCATCCACAGAGTATGAGGCAGAGTGTAGGGCAGAGTATCCCCAAAATTATCAGCTTACAATTGCAAAATGAGTGTATGTGTGTGTCTGTATGTGTGTGTGTATCAGCCAAGCCCACTCCACTTAGCCCCAACCAATCCCTAAGCATGTGTGTGTATCAGCCACACCCACTCCACTTAGCCCCAACCAATCACTAAGCATGTGTGTGTATCGGCCACGCCCACTCCACATAGCCCCAACCAATCACTAAGCATTTTTCATTTCATTTCACCAGAGCTGTTTAAAAGACGCTGAGCTGTGATTGGTTGCTATGATCAACAGTTTTCCTTGTAGGCAGTTGTGGTATCTGAGGCCTATTATTCTTATCATTTCTCTGGTGTTATCGTCCTTCTGTAAAGCTGGAAATAAGACAATTTATTACCGTACCGACACAGACCACCCTCTGACACAGACTGCAGGGGCCCAGAATTAGGAACTTCTCGTTGTCTGGCATGAAGCATCTCATTAGCTTAAAACTTCAAACACAGGTTAAAAAAAAAGAAAGGATTTGCACAAGCAAGGCTGCCACCAGGAATTTCAGGGCCGCATACTAGCAACATTTTTGGGCCCCCTTGAGACCCCGCCCAGTCTCCACCACTCGAACCTTCCACAGTCAAACCGCCCACGCTAGGAAAAAGCGCCACTTTCTGCACCACGTCCTCACCAATCACACATTAACAGTTCCCATCAAACACTGTATCACATATTGTACATAGCCAGCAGCTTTAGTTTTGGTCAAAAGGTTGTTTAAGCCGCCACCACGACAAGGTAGACTCTTTAGGCCGGGCCCTACTCTACTCTAGCCTATTAAACATTTGTTAAAATATCCATTACTCTTTTTAGGTATATTTTTATTTATCTTTCTTCAAGGGAATGTGTCACATTACATACATTTTTTAAAATGACTAATAATACCACATACAAAGAACAAATATTATCATACCATGGCCGGACTGCATATTACCACCACATAGTGACCGAATAACACCACATACAAGGAACAAATACCGCCACACCGTGAACAATCCAATTAGTGACTGAATACTACCACATACTAGAGCAAATACCCTCACACCATGACCAGACACTAATACACTGATCACCGAAGACATCATGCACAGCAGCTCTGTATATATTATATAGTGTATAGAGTAAGTGTACAAGTAACACACTGACTTAGCAGGTTTGTCTCTAGTTGAAGATATTCATCTTCTCTGTTCACTACCTTCAGCCTGGACTCGTCTCTGCATAAAAAAGTACAGTTATCTAGAGTACATTCTCTAATTTTTCCTCAACTTCTTCACTACACCAGATGAAGAAAAAAGTGAGTGTCAAGATGAAGAAAAAAATATCTTACATACTAGCACCTTCCTTTAATAATGTCCCCCATTCTGCCCCAATGTATCTCATTCCTGGCCCCATGTGATTCCATCTTGCATTCACTCTCTTATGTCCTCCCATCAGGGCCCCATGTGTCTCCATCATCCCCTAATATGTTCTTTCATCCTGGCCCCATATGTCCTCCCATCCTGGCCACATATATCTCCATCTTGCCCACCCATATGTCTAGTCATCCTGGCTCCATATGTCCCCATTCTGCCCCCCTCAAATGTCTCCATCTTTCCCCCCAGAAGTCTACATCCTGCCCCCATATATTTCCTCTCATCCAGACCCCTATGTCTCCATCCTGACCCCCATATGTCTCTATCCTGCACCCATATGTCTCCATTCTGCCCCTATATATTTCCTCTCATCCTGGCCCCATATGTCTCCATCCTTCCCCCCATATGTCTCCATCCTGTGACACATATGTCTCCATCATGACCCCCACATATCTCCATCCTGCCCCACATATTTGCTCTCATCCTGACCCCCCTATCTCCATCCTGAGCCCCATATGTCTCCATCTTGCACCGATATATCTCCATCTTGTCTTATGTCCTCCCTTCCTACCCCCAATATTCCTCAAACATGCCCCACGTCTCCATCCTGCCCCATATATGTCCATCATGCTACCATATACTGTATGTCCTCACATTCTGACCCCCATATCTCTCCATGCTGCCCTCCATATGTCTCATCCTAACCCCTCTTATGTCTCATCTCCATCCTGTTCCCTATATGTATTCTTCCTGTCCGATATGTCCCATCCCCCATATGTCTCATCCTGACCCCCCATATGTCTCGATCCTGACCCACATATGTCTCCATCCTGACCCCATATGTTTCCATCCTGTCTGCATGTGTTCTCCCATCCTGTTCCCATATGTCCTCTCATCTTGGTCCCTTATGTATTCATCCTACCCACCCATATGTTTCCATCTTGCCCCCATATATTTCCTATCATCCTGACCCCCATATGTCTATATATTCATCTTGATTCCTATATGTCTTTATCCTGGCCACATATGTCTCCATCTTGCTCCACATATGTCCTCTCTTCCTGCCCTATGTGCCTCCATCATCCCCCAATATGCCTCCATCCTGCACCATATATGTCCATCTTGCCCCAATATATCTCCTCTCATCCTGACCCTCATATGTCATCATCCTGCCCCATATGTCTCCATCCTGTCCCACATATGTCTACATCCTGTCCAAATATATGTCTTTTTATCCTGACCCCCATATATCTCCATTAGGGTTGAGCGAAACGGGTCGTTCATTTTCAAAAGTCGCCGACTTTTGGCAAAGTCGGGTTTCATGAAACCCGATCCGACCCCTGTGCGGGGTCGGCCATGCGGTACGCGACTTTCGCGCCAAAGTCGCGTTTCAATGACGCGAAAAGCGCCATTTCTCAGCCAATGAAGGTAAACGCAGAGTGTGGGCAGCGTGATGACATAGGTCCTGGTCCCCACCATCTTAGAGAAGGGCATTGCAGTGATTGGCTTGCTGTCTGCGGCATCACAGGGGCTATAAAGGGGCGTTCCCGCCGACCGCCATCTTACTGCTGCTGATCTGAGCTTAGGGAGAGGTTGCCGCCGCTTCGTCAGAAGCAGGGATAGCGTTAGGCAGGGTCCATTAACCACCAAACCGCTTGTGCTGTAGCGATTTCCACTGCCCAACACCACCTTCGGTGTGCAGGGACAGTGGAAGCTACATTTTTATTTTTTTTTCCCTCAGCGCTGTAGCTCATTGGGCTGCCCTAGAAGGCTCCCTGATAGCTGCATTGCTGTGTGTACGCCGCTGTGCAAACCAACTGCTTTTTTCAAAGCACAAATCCTCTTGTTCCTTTCTTTCTGCACAGCTATCTTTTTGGTTTGTACACACTTTTTATTTAATTTGTGCATCAGTCCACTCCTTATTGCTGCCTGCCATACCTGGCTGAGATTACTGCAGGGAGATAGTAATTGAAGGACACTCCCTGTTTTTTTTTTTTTTTTGTGGGAGATTAAGATTGGCATTTCTGCTAGAGTGCCATCCCTGTCTGTGTCATCTCTGTCAGTGGGCCATAGAAAGCCTATTTATTTTTTTGCTTGATTTTGGTTCTAAAATCTACCTGAAAAAATCACTACATCAATCAGTGGGAGAAAAATATTGGCCTCAGGGCTTGTGTGCCACTCCAGACTCCTGTGTGCATCATCACTCACTCAGTGGGCCATAGAAAGCCCATTTTTTTTTTTTTTGCTTTATTTGGGTTCTAAATTCTACCTGAAAAAATCAATAAATCAATCAGTGGGAGATTAATATTGGCCTTTGGGCTTGTGTGCCAGTCCTAAGCGTGCCATCTCTCTCTCTCAGATAGTGGGCCATAGAAAGCCTATTTTTTTTTTTTTTTTATTGGGTTTATAAATTTTCCCTGGAAAAAAAAAAAAAGTGGGAGATTAATATTGGCCTCTGTTCTTGTGTGCCAGTCCTGAGCGTGCCATCTCTCTCACAAATAGTGGGCCATAGAAAGCCTATTTATTTATTTTTTTTTGGTTTTATAAATTCTCCCTTAAAAAAAAAAGGGAGATCAATATTGGCCTTTGGGCTTGTGTGCCAGTCCTAAGCGTGCCATCTCTCTCTGTCTCTCAGATAGTGGGCCATAGAAAGCCTATTTATTATTTTTTTTATTGGGTTTATAAATTTTCCCTGGAACAAAAAAAAAAAAGTGGGAGATAAATATTGGCCTCTGGGCTTGTGTGCCACTCCTGACTCCTGTGTGCGTCATCTCTCACTCAGTGGGCCATAGAAAGCCTTTTTTTGTTTTATTTGTTTTCTAAATTCTCCCTGAAAAAATCATTTTATTTTCTTTGGTTTCTAAATTCTTCCTGAAAAAATCATTTTATTCTATTTTTTTTTTTTCCTAAAGTCTCCCTGAAAAAAAAAAAAACAAAAACAAATCAGTGGGAGATTAATATTGCCCTTTCTGCTTGTGTGCCAGTCTTGACTCCTGGGTGTGCCATCTCTCTCTCTCTCTCCAATTGTGGGCCATAGAAAGCCTATTATTTTTTTAGCTTGATTTAGGTTCCAAAATCTACCTGAAAAAATCACTACATCAATCAGTGGGAGATAAATATTGGCCTCTGGGCTTGTGTGCCACTCCTGACTCCTGTGTGCGTCATCTCTCACTCAGTGGGCCATAGAAAGCCTTTTTTTGTTTTATTTGTTTTCTAAATTCTCCCTGAAAAAATCATTTTATTTTATTTGGTTTCTAAATTCTTCCTGAAAAAATCATTTTATTCTATTTTTTTTTTCCTAAAGTCTCCCTGAAAAAAAAAAAAAAAAACAAATCAGTGGGAGATTAATATTGCCCTTTCTGCTTGTGTGCCAGTCTTGACTCCTGGGTGTGCCATCTCTCTCTCTCTCCAATTGTGGGCCATAGAAAGCCTATTATTTTTTTTAGCTTGATTTGGGTTCCAAAATCTACCTGAAAAAATCACTACATCAATCAGTGGGAGATAAATATTGGCCTCTGGGCTTGTGTGCCACTCCTGACTCCTGTGTGCGTCATCTCTCACTCAGTGGGCCATAGAAAGCCTTTTTTTGTTTTATTTGTTTTCTAAATTCTCCCTGAAAAAATCATTTTATTTTATTTGGTTTCTAAATTCTTCCTGAAAAAATCATTTTATTCTATTATTTTTTTTTCCTAAAGTCTCCCTTAAAAAAAAAAAAAAAAATCAAATCAGTGGGAGATTAATATTTACATTTGTGCTTCAGTGACAGTCCTGCGTGTGTGGCATCTCTCTCATTTGTTGCCACCAACAACAGAGTGTGTAACATTGTGCCTGATTTTCGTTGTGGTCTCACTCACCTGTAAAGGGGTAGCTAAATCATACTGAAGTTATAGCTCACCATGTAATTTGTGTGTCAGCAACAAATACCGTTAGTTTGTTTACGTTTTTAAAACAATGAGGAAGTATGGTGGAAGAGGTCGTGGCCGGGGGCGTTCATTGTCAGCTGGTAATGAGGGTAGTGGTAGTGGTGGAGCATCAGCTGGTCGTGGGAAAAAAAAATATTGCACCTAAGTCTGGAGCTGTGGAGCCAGGTTCGTCGTCTGGCTACACAAGGCCTCGAACGCTCCCTTTTCTGGGAGTAGGAAAACCGCTTTTAAAGCCGGAGCAGCAGGAGCAAGTTTTGGCTTATCTTGCTGACTCAGCCTCTAGCTCTTTTGCCTCCTCTCGTGAAACTGGTAAATGTCAAAGCAGCGCGTCGTTAGTGGATGTTCACGGTCAGGGACAAGTCGCTTCCTTGTCCTCTTCAGCAAAAACAACAACAGAGAAGAATGCAGCAGGCGACACAACGGGTTACTCCATGGAGCTCTTTACACATACCGTCCCTGGCTTAGAAAGTGAAGCAGTTAACAGTCCATGCCCATTACAAGTTGAATCTGACATGGAGTGCACTGATGCACAGCCACAGCCAGACTACTATGCTGGTCCTTTGACTCAGACCACAACATTGCCCTCGCAGGGTGCTGATCAAGAATCAGACCCTGATGAGACTATGTTGCCCCATCACGAACGCTATACCACCGACTGACATGGTGACACAGACGAAGTTGCACACGAGCTACAAGAAGAGGTAATAGATGACCCAGTTCTTGACCCCGATTGGCAGCCATTGGGGGAACAGGGTGCAGGCGGCAGCAGTTCTGAAGCGAAGGAGGAGGGGCCGCAGCAGGCATCAACATCGCAACAGGTTCCATCTGCCGGGCCCGTATCTTGCCCAAAACGCGTGGCAAAGCCAAAACCTGTTGGAGGACAGCGTGGCCATCCGGTTAAAGCTCAGTCTGCAATGCCTGAAAAGGTATCCGATGCTAGAAAGAGTGCAGTCTGGCATTTTTTTAAACAACATCCAATTGATCAGCGCAAAGTCATCTGTCAAAAATGTTCAACTACCTTAAGCAGAGGACAGAACCTGAAAAGTCTCAATACAAGTTGCATGCATAGACATTTAACCACCATGCATTTGCAAGCCTGGACTAACTATCAAACGTCCCTTAAGGTTGTAGCACCCTTGGCCAATGAAGCTAGTCAGCAACGCAACATCCCTTCCGGCAGTGTAGGGCCACCATTTTCCGCACCACCTGCAGTATCTGTGCAGGTTTCTTTGCCAGGCCAAAGCAGTCAGGGTCAGGGAATCACCAGTTTCGTAGTAGGAAACACTGCATCTAGGGCACCGGTGGCAACAATACCATCTCCCACCGTCTCTCAGTCTGCCATGTCCACCGGCACCCCCGCTAGTTCCACGATCTCCAGCTCTCCAGTCCAGCTCACCCTACATGAGACTATGGTTAGAAAAAGGAAGTACTTAGCCTCGCATCCGCGTACACAGGGTTTGAACGCACGCATAGCTAGACTAATCTCGTTAGAGATGATGCCCTACCGGTTAGTTGAAAGCGAAGCTTTCAAAGCCCTGATGGACTACGCTGTACCACGCTACGAGCTACCCAGTCGACACTTTTTTTCCAGAAAAGCCATCCCAGCCCTCCACCAGCATGTTAAAGAGCGCATCGTCCATGCACTCAGGCAATCTGTGAGCACAAAGGTGCACCTGACAACAGATGCATGGACCAGTAGGCATGGCCAGGGACGTTACGTGTCCATCACGGCACACTGGGTAAATGTGGTGGATTCAGGGTCCACAGGGGACAGCAAGTTTGGGACAGTTCTGCCTAGCCCACGGTCTAGGAAACAATTGGCTGTAGCCGTTCGCACCCCCTCCTCCTCCTCTTCGTCCTCCTGCAGAAGCGAGAGCTTGTCCACAGACCGCAGTCGCACAACCACTCCATCCGCAGCTGCCACTGTTGCACACCAGGTCTCCCATTATGGGGCAGCTACTGGCAAACGTCAGCAGGCTGTATTGGCTATGAAGTGTTTGGGCGACAACAGACACACCGCGGAAGTTCTGTCCGAGTTCTTGCAGAAAGAAACGCAGTCGTGGCTGGGCACTGTAGATCTTGAGGCAGGCAAGGTAGTGAGTGATAACGGAAGGAATTTCATGGCTGCCATCTCCCTTTCCCAACTGAAACACATTCCTTGCCTGGCTCACACCTTAAACCTGGTGGTGCAGTGCTTCCTGAAAAGTTATCCGGGGTTATCCGACCTGCTCCTCAAAGTGCGTGGACTTTGCTCACATATCCGCCGTTCGCCCGTACACTCCAGCCGTATGCAGACCTATCAGCGTTCTTTGAACCTTCCCCAGCATCACCTAATCATAGACGTTGCAACAAGGTGGAACTCAACACTGCACATGCTTCAGAGACTGTGTGAACAGAGGCGGGCTGTTATGTTTTTGTGGGAGGATACACAACACGGGCAGGCAGTAGGATGGCAGACATGGAGTTGTCAGGTGTGCAGTGGTCGAAGATTCAAGACATGTGTCAAGTCCTTCAGTGTTTTGAGGAATGCACACGGCTGGTTAGTGCAGACAACGCCATAATAAGCATGAGCATCCCCCTAATGCGTCTGCTGATGCAAAGTTTGACGCACATAAAGGATCAGGCGTCTGCAGCTGAGGAAGAGGAAAGCCTTGATGACAGTCAGCCATTGTCTGGCCAGGGCAGTGTACAGGACGAGGTAGCGGGTGAAGAGGAGGAGGAGGACGAGGAGGATGATGGGGATGATTATATTTTTAATGAGGAAGCTTTTCCGGGGCCACTGGAAATTGGTGGCGCGGCAAGGCCGGGTTCTGGTTTTTTGAGGGACACAAGTGACGTGGATTTGCCTGAAACTGCCCCTCAACCAAGCACAACCGCAGATTTGAGAACTGGAACTTTGGCCCACATGGCGGATTATGCCTTACGTATCCTCAAAAGGGACACACGCATAACTAAAATGATGAATGATGACGATTACTGGTTGGCCTGCCTCCTTGATCCTCGCTATAAAGGCAAATTGCAAAATATAATGCCACATGAGAACTTGGAACTAATATTAGCAACCAAACAATCAACTCTTGTTGACCGTTTGCTTCTGGCATTCCCTGCACACAGCGCCCGTGATCGTTCTCACACGAGCTGCAGGGGCCAGCAGACCAGAGGAGTTAGAGGGGCAGAAATCAGAAGTGGCGTTGGCCAGAGGGGTTTTCTGACCAGGTTGTGGAGTGATTTTGCTATGACCGCAGACAGGACAGGTACTGCAGCATCAATTCAAAGTGACAGGAGACAACATTTGTCCAGTATGGTTACAAACTATTTTTCATCCCTTATCGATGTTCTCCCTCAACCGTCATTCCCATTTGATTACTGGGCATCAAAATTAGACACCTGGCCAGAATTGGCAGAATATGCATTGCAGGAGCTTGCTTGCCCGGCAGCTAGTGTCCTATCAGAAAGAGTATTCACTGCTGCAGGTTCAATACTAACAGAAAAAAGGACTCGTCTGGCTACCCAAAATGTAGATGATCTAACCTTCATTAAAATGAACCACAACTGGATTTCGAAATCTTTTGCCACACCTTGCCCGGCTGACACCTAGCTTTCCTATGAAAAGGTCTTGCCTGTGGACTATTCTGAATGCCTTTTCCAATCTCGTAATTTTCTGCACCTGATTGTCCAGCATACGACATGTTTACACCTCACTAAATGGCCAAACTCCCCACACGGGGCCGTGGTATCGACACTTGGCGACAGCACCCGTGAGAGTGCAGTTTGTCTGAAGAGGTGGGTGAGCCTGCTTTTGGTCGACGGCACTGCCACTGGGTCCCTCCTAGTACAATAAAGTGTCTCTGGCGGTGGTGGTGCGCACCCAACGTCAGACACACCGTTGTAATATGAGGGGCCCTGGGCCTGTACCGCCGGCCACAAGACAGTTTCCCCCCACCCCAGCTCAAACAGTGCTCTACCACTTGCAAAATTATCTCACAGCTCCACCAATGTTTAGTCTATGCGCTGACATCCTTCAATGCCTGCCACTGACAATACCATTGTATTGACATTTTTGTTATGTTAGGCCTTCGATGCATGTCTGTGGTCACTCCTTCCACTAGGCCTCCACTGACCACACCACTGCTGCCCGTGTACCCCTGGAACCAATTTAAAATTGCCTACAGCCATGTGTTATTATTTTAGGCCTTCGATGCCTGTCTGCGGTGACTCCTTCCACTAGGCCTCCACTGACCACACCACTGCTGCCCGTGTACCCCTGTAACCAATTTAAAATTGCCTACAGGCATGTGTTCTTATTTTAGGCCTTCGATGCCTGTCTGCGGTGACTCCTTCCACTAGGCCTCCACTGACCACACCACTGCTGCCCGTGTACCCCTGTAACCAATTCAAAATTGCCTACAGCCATGTGTTATTATTTTAGGCCTTCGATGCCTGTCTGCGGTGACTCCTTCCACTAGGCCTCCACTGACCACACCACTGCTGCCCGTGTACCCCTGGAACCAATTTAAAATTGCCTACAGCCATGTGTTATTATTTTAGGCCTTCGATGCCTGTCTGCGGTCACTCCTTCCACTAGGCCTCCACTGACCACACCACTGCTGCCCGTGTACCCCTGGAACCAATTTAAAATTGCCTACAGCCATGTGTTATTATTTTAGGCCTTCGATGCCTGTCTGCGGTGACTCCTTCCACTAGGCCTCCACTGACCACACCACTGCTGCCCGTGTACCCCTGGAACCAATTTAAAATTGCCTACAGCCATGTGTTATTATTTTAGGCCTTCGATGCCTGTCTGCGGTGACTCCTTCCACTACGCCTCCACTGACCACACCACTGCTGCCCGTGTACCCCTGGAACCAATTTAAAATTGCCTACAGCCATGTGTTATTATTTTAGGCCTTCGATGCCTGTCTGCGGTCACTCCTTCCACTAGGCCTCCACTGACCACACCACTGCTGCCCGTGTACCCCTGGAACCAATTTAAAATTGCCTACAGCCATGTGTTATTATTTTAGGCCTTCGATGCCTGTCTGCGGTCACTCCTTCCACTAGGCCTCCACTGACCAAACCACTGCTGCCCGTGTACCCCTGGAACCAATTTAAAATTGCCTACAGCCATGTGTTATTATTTTAGGCCTTCGATGCCTGTCTGCGGTCACTCCTTCCACTAGGCCTCCACTGACCACACCACTGCTGCCCGTGTACCCCTGGAACCAACATCAGAAAATATAAAAATAAGTATTTTGCTAACATTAAAAACAAACACATACAACAAAAATCTGGTACAGTACTAAAAATGGCCACCAGCTACAATAACTTTCTCCTGCAAGTAGTTAACTGAAAGGTTTTTTCAATTTTAAACACAGATATGGCATCCACCGAGTGTTGTCCTGTCGCGTCTTCTTTATATTATTGCCAAGAAGATGCAAAACAATGAAAATAATAAAATCATTATTTACCAAAAAAATAGAGTAAGTCAAAACCACATTGCAAATAAACATTCATTACAAATAAAGAAGCAGGGCGCGTCCGAGGGTGAGTATATACCTAATAAGAATATAATCACCCTCGGACGCGCCCTGCTTCTTTCCGACAGCCTTCCTTCCTAAGAATCAGCCCTTCCGTGGTGTAGAGAGAGGGTTTGTTACACTCCAAGGTGTTCCCCAGGTTGCCTTTCCTGAGCTTCGATCTTCCGGCTCTCGTTTAGTAGTTGTTGGAAACTACGCTGCATTGGGCCTACAAATTGGGTATGGGGTGTAGAGAGATGGTGTGTTCCACTCCAAGGTGTTCCCCAGGTTGCCTTTCCTGAGCTTCGATCTTCCGGCTCTCGTTTAGTAGTTGTTGGAAACTACGCTGCATTAGGCCTACAAATTGGGTATGGGGTGTAGAGAGATGGTGTGTTCCACTGTAGAGAGATGGTGTGTTACACTCCAAGGTGTTCCCCAGGTTTCCTCGCCAATGCTTCGATCATCATGCTCTCGTTTAGTAGTTGTTGGAAACTATGCTGCATTAGGCCTACAAATTGGGTATGGGGTGTAGAGAGATGGTGTGTTCCACTCCAAGGTGTTCCCCAGGTTTCCTCTCCATTGCTTCGATCTTCATGCTCTCGTTTAGTAGTTGTTGGAAACTACGCTGCATTAGGCCTACAAATTGGGTATGGGGTGTAGAGAGATGGTGTCTTACACTCCAAGGTGTTCCCCAGGTTTCCTCTCCATTGCTTCGATATTCCGGCTCTCGTTTAGTAGTTGTTGGAAACTACGCTGCATTAGGCCTACAAATTGGGTATGGGGTGTAGAGAGATGGTGTGTTACACTCCAAGGTGTTCCCCAGGTTTCCTCTCCATTGCTTCGATCTTCCGGCTCTCGTTTAGTAGTTGTTGGAAACTACGCTGCATTAGGCCTACAAATTGGGTATGGGGTGTAGAGAGATGGTGTGTTACACTCCAAGGTGTTCCCCAGGTTTCCTCTCCATTGCTTCGATCTTCCGGCTCTCGTTTAGTAGTTGTTGGAAACTACGCTGCATTAGGCCTACAAATTGGGTATGGGGTGTAGAGAGATGGTGTGTTCCACTCCAAGGTGTTCCCCAGGTTGCCTTTCCTGAGCTTCGATCTTCCGGCTCTCGTTTAGTAGTTGTTGGAAACTACGCTGCATTAGGCCTACAAATTGGGTATGGGGTGTAGAGAGATGGTGTGTTCCACTGTAGAGAGATGGTGTGTTCCACTCCAAGGTGTTCCCCAGGTTTCCTCGCCAATGCTTCGATCATCATGCTCTCGTTTAGTAGTTGTTGGAAACTACGCTGCATTAAGCCTACAAATTGGGTATGGGGTGTAGAGAGATGGTGTGTTCCACTCCAAGGTGTTCCCCAGGTTTCCTCTCCATTGCTTCGATCTTCATGCTCTCGTTTAGTAGTTGTTAGAAACTACGCTGCATTAGGCCTACAAATTGGGTATGGGGTGGAGAGAGATGGTGTCTTACACTCCAAGGTGTTCCCCAGGTTTCCTCTCCATTGCTTCGATCTTCCGGCTCTCGTTTAGTAGTTGTTGGAAACTACGCTGCATTAGGCCTACAAATTGGGTATGGGGTGTAGAGAGATGGTGTGTTACACTCCAAGGTGTTCCCCAGGTTTCCTCTCCATTGCTTCGATCTTCCGGCTCTCGTTTAGTAGTTGTTGGAAACTACGCTGCATTAGGCCTACAAATTGGGTATGGGGTGTAGAGAGATGGTGTGTTACACTCCAAGGTGTTCCCCAGGTTTCCTCTCCATTGCTTCGATCTTCCAGCTCTCGTTTAGTAGTTGTTGGAAACTACGCTGCATTAGGCCTACAAATTGGGTATGGGGTGTAGAGAGATGGTGTGTTCCACTCCAAGGTGTTCCCCAGGTTGCCTTTCCTGAGCTTCGATCTTCCGGCTCTCGTTTAGTAGTTGTTGGAAACTACGCTGCATTAGGCCTACAAATTGGGTATGGGGTGTAGAGAGATGGTGTGTTCCACTGTAGAGAGATGGTGTGTTCCACTCCAAGGTGTTCCCCAGGTTTCCTCGCCAATGCTTCGATCATCATGCTCTCGTTTAGTAGTTGTTGGAAACTACGCTGCATTAGGCCTACAAATTGGGTATGGGGTGTAGAGAGATGGTGTGTTCCACTCCAAGGTGTTCCCCAGGTTTCCTCTCCATTGCTTCGATCTTCATGCTCTCGTTTAGTAGTTGTTGGAAACTACGCTGCATTAGGCCTACAAATTGGGTATGGGGTGTAGAGAGATGGTGTGTTACACTCCAAGGTGTTCCCCAGGTTTCCTCTCCATTGCTTCGATCTTCCGGCTCTCGTTTAGTAGTTGTTGGAAACTACGCTGCATTAGGCCTACAAATTGGGTATGGGGTGTAGAGAGATGGTGTGTTACACTCCAAGGTGTTCCCCAGGTTTCCTCTCCATTGCTTCGATCTTCCGGCTCTCGTTTAGTAGTTGTTGGAAACTACGCTGCATTAGGCCTACAAATTGGGTATGGGGTGTAGAGAGATGGTGTGTTACACTCCAAGGTGTTCCCCAGGTTGCCTTTCCTGAGCTTCGATCTTCCGGCTCTCGTTTAGTAGTTGTTGGAAACTACGCTGCATTAGGCCTACAAATTGGGTATGGGGTGTAGAGAGATGGTGTGTTCCACTGTAGAGAGATGGTGTGTTCCACTCCAAGGTGTTCCCCAGGTTTCCTCGCCAATGCTTCGATCATCATGTTCTCGTTTAGTAGTTGTTGGAAACTACGCTGCATTAGGCCTACAAATTGGGTATGGGGTGTAGAGAGATGGTGTGTTCCACTCCAAGGTGTTCCCCAGGTTCCCTCTCCATTGCTTCGATCTTTATGCTCTCGTTTAGTAGTTGTTGGAAACTACGCTGCATTAGGCCTACAAATTGGGTATGGGGTGTAGAGAGATGGTGTGTTACACTCCAAGGTGTTCCCCAGGTTTCCTCTCCATTGCTTCGATCTTCCGGCTCTCGTTTAGTAGTTGTTGGAAACTACGCTGCATTAGGCCTACAAATTGGGTATGGAATGTAGAGAGATGGTGTGTTACACTCCAAGGTGTTCCCCAGGTTTCCTCTCCATTGCTTCGATCTTCCGGCTCTCGTTTAGTAGTTGTTGGAAACTACGCTGCATTAGGCCTACAAATTGGGTATGGGGTGTAGAGAGATGGTGTGTTACACTCCAAGGTGTTCCCCAGGTTTCCTCTCCATTGCTTCGATCTTCCGGCTCTCGTTTAGTAGTTGTTGGAAACTACGCTGCATTAGGCCTACAAATTGGGTATGGGGTGTAGAGAGATGGTGTGTTCCACTGTAGAGAGATGGTGTGTTCCACTCCAAGGTGTTCCCCAGGTTTCCTCGCCAATGCTTCGATCATCATGCTCTCTTTTAGTAGTTGTTGGAAACTACGCTGCATTAGGCCTACAAATTGGGTATGGGGTGTAGAGAGATGGTGTGTTCCACTGTAGAGAGATGGTGTGTTCCACTCCAAGGTGTTCCCCAGGTTTCCTCGCCAATGCTTCGATCATCATGCTCTCGTTTAGTAGTTGTTGGAAACTACGCTGCATTAGGCCTACAAATTGGGTATGGGGTGTAGAGAGATGGTGTGTTCCACTCCAAGGTGTTCCCCAGGTTTCCTCGCCAATGCTTCGATCATCATGCTCTCGTTTAGTAGTTGTTGGAAACTACGCTGCATTAGACCTACAAATTGTGTATGGGGTGTAGAGAGATGGTGTGTTCCACTCCAAGGTGTTCTCCAGGTTGCCTTTCCTGAACTTCTATCTTCAGGCTCTCATTAAATTGTGGTTAAACGGAACAACTGCATTTGGCGTACTAGTTGGTTTGGGGCCTACTATCGGTGTCTGCCGCTCCTTGCTGTTCTCCTGGTTTCCTGTCCTGAAATTCCATTTTCAGGCGCTCGTTAAGTAGTTGTTAATGTTAGACTGCATTTGGCCTACTAGTTGGGTTGGGGCCTACTATCGGTGTCTGCCACTCCTTGCTGTTCTCCTCCACTGAACAAAGCTGTGCCGCCTGTTTACTACTGTTGCCAATTTTGAACTGCATTTCGACTACTTACTGATTTGGGCCTACTCTCTGTGTCAGCCTCTCATTCCAGTTGTCCTCCACTGCAATGCCTGATTAGTCCTGTGTTACCAATTTTGAACTGCATTTAGCCCACTTTATTCTCTGGGCCTATATCTGTGTTTCCTCCTCATCCTGCCCATTGCCCAGCCAGTGATAGATGAGTCTGCTGGTACATTGACCCATAACGCAACATTTCCCGTGCACGCTACACTGCAAGATTGTGACCCTGCTGAAAGTCAGGTCCCCCTTCCCGCATACCATACCACCGTACACGGGGACAAACAGGAAGGTGCAGATGAAAGTGCAGGTTCCTTCATCAGGTGGGGGGAGGAATACTAGTTGGCGACGTCACTGGCACAGGGCCTCTCATGGTACGCAAAAGTGTTGCTGCCGGTGGGAGGCGCCCCCGCCGTGCAAACACACCGCTGTACTTTGAGGGGCCCTGTGCCAGTGCCAATGCCAACGAGTGGGCCCCCCCTGCTTGCTCAGGTTCACAGCACTTGCAAAGTTGAAATACTTACCCCTCCCTGCTCCACTGCCGTGACGTGGTCCAGATTTCCTTGGCCCACTAATTACTTGAACCAGCCCTACCCACCACAACTTTAGCCAAATGACCCCCAATTTCAAATGCCTTACAATTATTATAAGGTAAATTACGCTTGACAAGCTTCATTAAGAAGAATGGATGGTTTTGACATTAAAATGGGCACTCTAGGTGTTTTCCTGGCCCCCACTCACTGCCGACTATGCTGCCCCATTGACTTGCATTGGGTTTCGTGTTTCGGTCGATCCCGACTTTACGTCATAATCGGCCGATTTCACTCGACCCGACTTTTGAGATAGTCGGGTTTCGCGAAACCCGGCTCGACTCTGAAAAGGTCAAGGTCGCTCAACTCTAATCTCCATCCTTCCCCTGTATGTCTCCATCCTGCCAAACCCATATTTCACCATCCTGTCCCCCACATGTCCTCCCACCCATACTGCAACCAGCGTTTTGGTCCACTCCTCCATACAGATCTCCAGATCTTTCAGGTTTCAGGGCTGTTGCTGGACAACATTGAGTTTCAGCTCCCTCCAAAGATTTTCAATTGGGTTCAGGTCCAGGGCTAGGCCACTCCAGGACCTTGAAATGCTTCTTACGAAATCATTAATTGCCCTGGCTGTGTGTTTTTGGTCATTGTCATGCTGGACAACCAAGCCACGACCCATCTTCAATACACTTTCTGAGGGAAGGAGGTTGTTGGCAAAAACCTCACGTTGCATGACCACATTCATCCTCCCTTCAATACGGTCCAGTAGTCCTGTCCCCTTTGCAGAGAAGTACTCCCAAAGTATGATGTTTCCCCCACCATGCTTCACAGCTGGGATAGTGTTCTTGGAGTTGTACTCATCCTTCTTCCTCCTTCAAACACAGCGAATGGAGTTGATACCAAAATGTTCTATTTTTTGTCATCTGACCTCATGACCTTCTCCCTTGCCTTCTCTAGATCACCCAGATGGTCATTAATGAACTTCAAACGGGCCGGACATGTGCTGGCAAGAGTAGGGTGACCTTGAGTACCTTGCAGGAATTTAATCCATGACTGCATACTGTATTAATAATGGTAATGTTTGAGACTGTGGTCACAAATCTATTCAGGTCATTGTCCAGGTCATACTTTGTAGATTTGGGCTGATTCCTGACCTTTCTCAAAATCATCCTTACCCCACGAGGAGAGACCTTGCATGGAGCCCCAGACCAAAGAAGATTTAAAGTCATCTTGTGATTCTTCAATTTTCTAATTATTGCACCAACAGTTGTTGCCTTCTCACCAAGCTGTGTGCCTATTGTCCCACCCTTCTGCATGTATAGAATTTTGTCCCTGGTGTCCTTAGACAGCTCTTTGGTCTTGGCCATGGCACAGAGGTTGGAATGTGATTGATTGAGTGTGTGGACAGGTATCTTTTATACAGGTAACAAGTTCAAACAGTTGCAATTAATATAGGTAATGAGTGCAGTGTAGGAGGGTATCTTAAAGAAAAACTAACAGGTCTGTTAGAACCAGAATTCTTGCTGGTGGGTAGGCGATCAAATACTTATTTAATGCAATAAAATGCAAATCACTTATTTTTGATCTATCATAAAATAATATATCAGTATTTAGCTATTATTTCACATTAGTATTTGAAAGCCATACTAGGAGTTGGTAAAAATGCAGACATTATGCGCATGCTTCCATCATACTTTTCCTCCGAATGATCCATTCTTCATTTTGGCTTACAAAAACTGAGGTCAAATACTGACCAAATACTGAACATGTGTATATGGCCTAAAGATTCTGTTGACAAGAAATTCTCAACAGATGTAGATAACAACCTATCCAATCCACACAGGCAAAGAAAACAAACCATATATATCTATAAATTAAGTTATGTGTAATAAAGGGAAATGACACAGGGAAAAATTAATGACTATGCTTACTGAAATTTATTTAATACTCCACACAAAAAAAACCTTTTTTGGTGATGACAGCTTCAAGACAACGTGTATGGAGAAACTAGTCGCAGGCATTGCTCAGGGATGATTTTGGCCCATTCTTCCACAAAAACACTCATCAAATCAGGAAGGTGGGTTCCTTTTATGAACTCTGAGCTTTAGCTTTTGATAAATTCTCCCATAAATTATCTTTTGGATTCAGGTCAGGTGATTGGCTGGGCCATTCCAGCAGATTTATATAATTTCTCTGAATCCAATTGAGAGTTTCCTTGGCTGTGTGTTTGAGATTATTGTCTTTTTGAAATGTCCACCTTCATTTCATCTTAATCATCGTAGAAGATGGTAGCAGATTTTTATCAAGAATGTCTCGACATATCTGTCCATTCATGCTACCTTCAATTATATGGTTTGCCAGTGCCGTATGCAGAAAAACACCCTGATGTTCCTACCACCAATACTTATTTCTCTTCCTCTATGTACAGTATAATTGAATTTATACTTATTGATATCTATGTACATATAATGTAATCTAATATAGCTGAATTTTTATCAACAGCCTTTATTGAAATCGGTGTATTATCCTGGTAAATTATTTGAGCGCTGTCTTCTCAAATGAATAGATTCAATGACGCTGCCTGCAAAATACGAGCGGCATCATTGTACTGTAAAATGACTGTCAGCAGACGCACATTAAAAAGTGAAGTACATCTGCCTCATGTTCTGATTGGCATGAGATCATAGAGAATGTCTAAACAAAATTTGCTAATTAGTCCATATTGTTTTGAAGCGGAGCAATGATCTAATGATGCAGTATGGCAGTAACATGTGTGTCAAAATATCCACAGGGCATTTTTGCAGATGGAAATGCGGCCTTAAAAAAATGTATTTTCATAAATAATTCTGCTGATCTCTGCTTTTAATAAATACGTAAAATATTTTCCTGTGATGTCCAGTATTGCCATTAAAAATGATTTATCAGTGTGAGGAGAGTTGATTACCATGAAGAACAGCAGGTAATTGCTACATTTACACTTAAAGAGTTTGGTTACTATATTTTTATCAAGGGCCCATCTTTAGGATTCGCCATCAATATCTGATCGGTGGAGGTGTGGCACCAAGCTGCTGCCGGCAGTGACGGTAAAGAGAAGATCTCCGATCCTGCCAAAACAAATCAAAAATAGTAGCCACGACCAAAATCTTGCTCCGATTCACCAGAGGTGGTGCCACGTGTCTCTCCCCCTCCTATTAGATATTGATGGCCTATTTTAAGGAAAGAACATAAATTAAAAAGAAAGTGCCAAACCCTTTACGTAAATACAGTATACCCCTAAAGGGGTTAATCAGGGATTTTTTTTTTTCGATACATCTAAAACAAAAATCTTAGCTGGACTACTGTTTGGCGTATACAGCTGCCATGCTGAGTGTATCAGCTTAATGGGAATCTGTCAGCAGGTTTTTTCTATGTAATCTGAGGACAGCATAATGTAGGGGTTAAATTACTGAATTCAACGATGTGTTACTTATTAGGCTGTGTGCTATTGCTTACTTACAATGAAAGTTTTATCACTAGGATATTAAAAATCCTGGAACTAGTCGACAGTAGATTGTCCGACTCCTCCCCCTCTTGTGATAAGCAGCTCACTGTCAAAAGACAATGTACATTGAGAGCCTGGGGTGGGCCTACGAAGCTTTGTAATCTGTGCTGCATACTGCATCTAAGAACACTCATGGTGTGACAACTGGTGAATAGGGATAAGCGAGTATACTCGTTGCTTGGGTTTTCCCAAGCACGCTCCGGTGGTCTCCGAGTATTTGATAGCGTTCGAAGATTTAGTTTCTGTTGACTCAGCTGCATGATTTACAGCTGCTAGCCAGCCTGAGTACATGTGGGGGTTGCCTGATTGGTAAGGAATCCCCACATGTATTCAAGCTGTCTATCAGCTGTAAATCATGCAGCTGAGTCAGCGAAAACTAAATCTCCGAGTAGTTACAAATACTCAGAGATCACCCGAGCAACGAGTACATTTTTGGAATCTGGTCTTTCTGCCTACATCTTACGGTAAGCACACTAGGAGATTAAAGTGGATATAAAGCCAGCATTGCCGGGGATCTAACATATGATAATAAACAAGATGCGGTTTTATTTGTCAACGCATTTTGAGGTGTACATACCTCTTCATCAGGACAAACCATCCTCATGCAGGGTGCCCAAAGATTAGCATCAGCCCATTTTTCCTTTTTGTAATTTTTAAAATGAAAGAAAAAAAACAATATATATATACAGTGGGGCAAAAAAGTATTTAGTCAGTCAGCAATAGTGCAAGTTCCACCACTTAAAAAGATGAGAGGCGTCTGTAATTTACATCATAGGTAGACCTCAACTATGGGAGACAAACTGAGAAAAAAAAATCCAGAAAATCACATTGTCTGTTTTTTTAACATTTTATTTGCATATTATGGTGGAAAATAAGTATTTGGTCAGAAACAAAATTTCATCTCAATACTTTGTAATATATCCTTTGTTGGCAATGACAGAGGTCATACGTTTTCTGTAAGTCTTCACAAGGTTGCCACACACTGTTATTGGTATGTTGGCCCATTCCTCCATGCAGATCTCCTCTAGAGCAGTGATGTTTTTGGCTTTTCGCTTGGCAACACGGACTTTCAACTCCCTCCAAAGGTTTTCTATAGGGTTGAGATCTGGAGACTGGCTAGGCCACTCCAGGACCTTGAAATGCTTCTTACGAAGCCACTCCTTCGTTGCCCTGGCGGTGTGCTTTGGATCATTGTCATGTTGAAAGACCCAGCCACGTTTCATCTTCAATGCCCTTGCTGATAGAAGGAGGTTTGCACTCAAAATCTCACGATACATGGCCCCATTCATTCTTTCATGTACCCGGATCAGTCGTCCTGGCCCCTTTGCAGAGAAACAGCCCCAAAGCATGATGTTTCCACCACCATGCTTTACAGTAGGTATGGTGTTTGATGGATGCAACTCAGTATTCTTTTTCCTCCAAACACGACAAGTTGTGTTTCTACCAAACAGTTCCAGTTTGGTTTCATCAGACCATAGGACATTCTCCCAAAACTCCTCTGGATCATCCAAATGCTCTCTAGCAAACTTCAGACGGGCCCGGACATGTACTGGCTTAAGCAGTGGGACACGTCTGGCACTGCAGGATCTGAGTCCATGGTGGCATAGTGTGTTACTTATGGTAGGCCTTGTTACATTGGTCCCAGCTCTCTGCAGTTCATTCACTAGGTCCCCCCGCGTGGTTCTCGGATTTTTGCTCACCGTTCTTGTGATCATTCTGACCCCACGGGGTGGGATTTTTCGTGGAGCCCCAGATCGAGGGAGATTATCAGTGGCCTTGTATGTCTTCCATTTTCTAATTATTGCTCCCACTGTTGATTTCTTCACTCCAAGCTGGTTGGCTATTGCAGATTCAGTCTTCCCAGCCTGGTGCAGGGCTACAATTTTGTTTCTGGTGTCCTTTGACAGCTCTTTGGTCTTCACCATAGTGGAGTTTGGAGTCAGACTGTTTGAGGGTGTGCACAGGTGTCTTTTTATACCGATAACAAGTTTAAACAGGTGCCATTACTACAGGTAATGAGTGGAGGAAAGAGGAGACTCTTAAAGAAGAAGTTACAGGTCTGTGAGAGCCCGAAATCTTGATTGTTTGTTTCTGACCAAATACTTATTTTCCACCATAATATGCAAATAAAATGATAAAAAACAGACAATGTGATTTTCTGGATTTTTTTTTCTCAGTTTGTCTCCCATAGTTGAGGTCTACCTATGATGTAAATTACAGACGCCTCTCATCTTTTTAAGTGGTGGAACTTGCACTATTGCTGACTGACTAAATACTTTTTTGCCCCACTGTATATATATATATATATATATATATATATATATATATATATATATATTACCTAAATTACAAAGGAAATGTGTCCTCTTTAACTTTAAGCCTTTTAGAGATCATTTCATTTTCAACTTGCTTAACTGTTCATAATAACAGTAATTTTGACCAGGGTGCCCAAAACTTTTACATAACACTATGAACCTGAAGACCCACCTCTTCCGACAAGTCTACAACCTGCAGTAACCACCAATCGACTGAACCGCTGCATGACCAGCTCTATCCTCACCTACTGTATCCTCACCCATCCCTTATAGATTGTGAGCCCTCGCGGGCAGGGTCCTCACTCCTCCTGTACCAGGCGTGACTTGTATTGTTTAAGATTATTGTACTTGTTTTTATTATGTATACCTCTCCTCACATGTAAAGCGCCATGGAATAAATGGCGCTATAACAATAAATAATAATAATAATATTGCTGAGCTGTTCCCTCTGAGTCCGATTACTCTTCAGGGCCCTTCTGTTCACTAATTAGGTCTCACAAGATGATATAATTGTGGAGTGAAGCATGCCATGATATGTGTGGCCATAGATTGACATCATGGTGCCTGGCCAGCTGAACAGACCAGTCACTGGAAGTTGCACAACAGATTAGTGCGCACATGATTTTGCATGAGGCCTATTCAGCACTAGATGTGCAGAAGATCAATCAAAATTGACCAGAATCCGAGAGGCGAGGATTACATATATTTTGTTTACTTATTCTAAGCTCTAAAATTATTAGTAGGCATCCATTTTGATGGTTTTGAGCAAATCGAATCATAAAATAATTTGGTTTCTAGAAAACCAGATTATTTTTTGTGAAATTTGTTGCAACTTTGATTAGGGATGAGTGGACCTCATCTTTAAAGTTTGCCATTTCTACCAGAAGCTGTTGCAATGTTCTCTGTTCCGGGGAAATAGAGAGAGCGATAGATAGGAAGGGAGGGAGTAAAGGAGGCAGACAGGGGAAGAATTTTCTGTCTCAAAAGTCTAGGTGCTTATTGTTTTCAGTGGTTTTTGGGTTCTGGTTCAAGTTCAGTTATGGTACCCAAACCAAACTTTGAAATAAAGTTAAGGTTGGGTACCAGAACCCAAACCTCCACGGGTCTGCTCATCCCTATGTACGACCAAGCTCTGTACCTGCCACTCCACAAATAGGATGTCACAGAAGGTAGGAAACCAACTGTGTGTATTCTGGTTTCTTATCGCCAGTTGGCTTTTTTATAAGCAATGCAGAGGTATCTAAGCAAGTCAGAAGGATTCATACACAGGCTGTATTATTGAGAACGATGAGTCATATAAAATAATTTCTCATACAAATCACATCTTTATAAAAAAAAAACATGCAGCACTGTGGCAGATATAAAGATAGATGAGATGCTAGAACTTGGCCAAAGTAATCGCTGAGTGTTACCTAAAGCTTCTTATTCCAGGGCCTGATTTCCTCAGTCAGCTGAATTTTTTCTCCAGTGTAGCTTTTTCAGTTTGTTGCTGCTCTACTTACTGCAGATGATGCCATGGCCGGTGGCTCCTGTGTGGACATTCCGATTCCGATCCTGATCCCTACTCTGGACTCATTTTTGCTTTCCCTCTTGTCATTTAGTTTGCTTAGTATGTGTTGTCCTACTCTTAGTTTTGACTGTTCAGGTTCGCTCACATGAACATATTAAAAATCGCTCCGATGTTCATCCTGAAAAGTAGAATGAGTATCATGTAACGTTGCCGAATCACGCTGCCCTCTGCGAGACCTGGAGACTCTGATGAGTGGCATATTTACTGAAGTCACTGCTGTTCAGAGCACCGGGTCTCCTAGAGTGCAGCCAGCGATTCTGATGAGCGGCAACGTCAATATCCAGGTACTGTGAATACCAGAATCATTATTGCTATTCTGAGGCACCGGGACCGGATTCGGGGAACACCGGAATACATCGGACCTAAGTGTGAACATTTCTTCGAATAAATTGGTGAACAAGGAATAGTGTTTTTTTTTTTCTATTTTGTTATGTTTTTCATGTAATTATTATTGAACTACTTTGAATTCGGTAGATTCGGAAGATTATTTGGACTATGGCGAACCTGCATGGCTTTTTTAAAATTTAAATATAAGTTGTTGAACCAGGGAAAGTGCTGGGGAGTATTTTTGCAAATTTTTCTGTGTGTGATTTTTTTGTTTATTACTGGGTTAGAAATGAGGTTGTGTTGGGCCAGATGGGGTAGACTCCACATTGTTTTTTTTTAAATTTCTTTATTAGGTTAAACAGGCATAAACACTAGTGATGAGTGAGTATGCTTGCCACTGGTCTATAATCGATCGAGCATCAGGGTGCTTGGGCATACTTTTTACTTGATTGAGTATCACATGTGCTCAACTGCAATGCTCGAGTTCCCAAACTGCATACCTGGTACCTGTTAGACAGTCCATGAACATTTGGGGATCACCAGCATGCACAGTAATGCCATAGTACTGTATTGGCTGGCCGCATCACATCATGGGGTCTTATGTAAGACCCATTGACGCAATGCTTGGCACATTGTGTTCAGGAAGCAGTTCAGGGAAAGTTGTTATTGGTGGGAGAGGCTAGTTTAAAGCAGGGATATAGTCAGAGTTTAATAATCTTGCTATTGCAGTACTTGCAAACTGCTCCTTCAGCGTTAAAGCAACAGTCTTTTCAGGGCAAAATATTTACCTTTCTGTAGTAAAACTTCTGTAACCTGCATTCTGTGTAGGGAAAGTTTAGGATTAGAGACACCTAGGCAGGTTTTAATGTTAGCATTGAAGTGCTTGTATACCACCTCAGCTGCTGCACCGTTAAAATAACAGTATTTGTCAGGGTTAAATATTTTCTTTTTTATAGTAAAAGGGCTGTTACCTGCATTCAGTGGATGGAAAGTTTAGGATTAAATATATCTAAACAGGGTTTAATATTACTACTGCAGTTCGTGCATGCACCACTTCTGCTGCCACATTAAAACAAAATTCCTTGTGATAGCTAAACATTTATTTTTTTCCCATTAATACCTGAAACTTTGCAGGCATTTATTCATAATTTAAAATGCACAAGGCTTCCGGTAAGGGACAGAGAAGTGGATTTGCTGAAAATGTTTCATGCGTAGGCCGAGGCCGTGGGACACAGGAACCTGTGCCTGCTGTGGGAGCAGAACATTCATGAGGCCTAATTTCTTGTCCCACTTTTGTAGGGGGGACAGCACACCACTCTTGAAGCCAGAATAGTGCAAATAGGTGTCTGGTTGGATGGCAGATAATGCTTCCAGCATGATTCCCAGCACCACCCTTTCTTCCACCTCAACCTGATCCTCCTACTTCCCACCATGGCGAGTCTCAGGAGACAAATGATCTCACATTCAGACACTCTGAAAAGCTCTTTACATTTATTGATTTTGACCTCTCGTCTTGCTTGTTTTATGAGGGACATGAAGAACTCAGGTGTAGTGATGCCGAAATATTTGAGCAGCTACGTGTCAGTAGAAGATAGGGGTGGAGAACAGTAATTAGTGTCTCAAGAGGTAGAGGATGAGACACAATTGCCAACATGTGTTTTTGTTAAGTCAACAAGTCAGGAGGCCCAGAGTGTGGAAATTGATGATGCGGTGGTGACCGATGGAGTCACTGCCTCAATCTGGGAAGGTGACAGGCAGAGCAAGGTCAGAGGGGGAGGGGTCCGCTGCACTGCAACAGGCACAAACAGGTAGTGGGGTGGCTAGAGAAAGAAAGCAGAAAACTGATCCCCTGAGCACCCACACACGTCTAGTTCTCAAGCCAAGGGTTAGTGTCATGCCGTTGCTGCCGCCGCCTCTCCCCGCTGCAGCTCGCCGGGTGCACGCGCGCGTCGCATTCAGCTCTGCGCGTGCGCACATCTGATTCCTCTGTTGGCGCTCTTTCCTGTCCTCTCCGTCATCCTGGAGGACTGTAACCTGGAAGTAGCTCCCATGCTGCTATGTAAACTGCTTCCTGCTGCTTCTCTGTGCCTGATGTTCATTTGTGTTTACAAGTGCTTCTGGCCACCTGTGGTCTCTGTGCGTTCCTAGCTCTCTGACTTTGGGTCTCCTCCGCCCTCTGCAGTGCCTGCCTGTTTCCTGTGTTCCTGCCTTGTTCCTTCAGTTCCTTTTCCTCTGCGGTACCTGCCCGGATCCTATATCTTTTCCTTGCTCCCGTCAGCCTCGGTGTCTCCATATTGTCTTGCCAGCCTCCGTGCCTCCGTAGCATTCCCATCTTCTCCCCTGTCTCAGTAGTTCCTTTCTGTTCCCTCTTTCCCTTTGTGCCTGCTGTGTTCCCTTCTGTTCTTAGTCGACCCTCCAGCTTCCGTGGCGATAGTCCCTCACGGGCCTGCCCCTAACTCTCCCTGTATAGGGGGCGGTCCATCTGGTCAGCTCGTCCGAGAGGGGTTCGTCATCACGGTCCAGTGGGTCCACTCTCCGTTTTTCACTGTTTGAATCTACATGCACTAATAAGACTGCACTCGGGTGACATCCGAGTGCAGCCAGATTCTTACAGCGTCACAGTAACATCAGGCCATGGACCCCGCAAGAGTCTCCGCCACTCAAAAGGAGTTACTCTTTTTGCGTGAAAACCAGGCTAGGATCATGTCATTTTTAAAGAATATGGAGTCTCGCCTAGCGGCTTTACAGCCTTCTGATCCTGGTATTGCTCCGCAGTTGGTTGCCCTTCAGCAGGAGCTAGGTCAACAACGGGACACTCGGTCCCATATTTTGAATTTTATGGCCTCCATTAATAATCGGCTTCTCTCCCTCCAGAATGTGGCCTCTGTTTCCACTCCTGTCTCTGCGCCACAACCCTCGCCCCGACTTGCTAGACCTCCTCGGTATGGTGGGGATTCTAAAGCGTGCCGCGGGTTTCTTAATCAATGCCAGTTGCATTTTGAATTGTCTCCGCTACTTTATCCTACCGACCGAGCTAAGGTTGCTTTTATAGTATCCCATTTGGAGGGTGAGGCTTTGGCATGGGTTAATCCTCTCTGGGAGCGTGATGATCCTTTGGTCTCCCAACTCAATCCGTTCCTGGATACCTTCCGTAAGGTTTTTGATGAACCTGGTCATCTGGTCTCTACCACTGAGTCCCTCTTTAACCTTTACCAGGGTACTCTCTCAGTAGCCCAGTACGCCATCCATTTCCGGACTCTGTCCTCAGACCTTGGGTGGAATAATGAGGCTTTGGTTGGAGCGTTTTGGCGTGGTTTGTCTTCACGGATTAAGGATGAGTTGGCGGGACAGGACACTCCCACCTCTTTGGATGATCTTATCTCCTTGGCCATACGCATTGATCTGCGCTTTCAGGAGCGCACTCGTGAGCTTGCCAGAGAGAGGAGATCTCTTCGCCAGACCACTGTTGCTCGAGGGACTTCTTTTTCTCAAGCAGCCCCGGTGGCTTCTTCATCTTCTCCTGAACCCATCCAGGTCAATCGCCTTAAGTCTTCTGAGCTACGCCGCAAGGAGAGACTCGCACAAGGTCTTTGTTTTTACTGCGGCAATGCCTCTCATCTCTTACGCGCTTGTCCTCAGAAGCCGGGAAACGCATCCGCCTAGGACAGGTAAGAGAAGCCTTCCTAGGTGGTTATGATTCCTCTCCGCCTCTGGTTTTGTCTGTTATTCTACATTTAGGTTCCCGTCACTTTTCTCTGGAGGCTTATGTTGATTCAGGAGCAGCTGGGAACTTTGTTCAGCTCGATGTTGTTAACAGGCTTGGGATACCTGTTAGAACCTTGGAGACTCCTAGACAAATAGCTTCCGTCGATGGTCAGCCTTTGCGGGAGACCGTCAACTTGGTTACGGAGGAAGTCGAACTTCAGATTGGAGCTCTTCATCATGAGAAACTGGCCTTTTATGTTTTACCTTCTTTGTCTCATTCTTTCCTTTTGGGTTTTCCTTGGTTGAGAGATCACAAACCCACGCTGGACTGGCGTACTGGAGATGTTCTACGGTGGGGACAGTCTTGTCTGAACAGGTGCCTGCTTCCCGTCAAGCCTGCGTCCTCCTCTCGGTCTGCTTCGGAATCCGTGGGAATTCCTCCAGCCTATTGCGCGTTCTCGGACGTCTTTAACAAGAAGGAAGCGGAGATTTTGCCGCCGCACCGCTCTTATGACTGCCCGATAGACCTTGTTCCTGGTTCTACTCCACCTAGGGGGTCGTATTTACCCATTGTCTCCTACCGAGACTCAAGCCATGTCCGAATATATTCAAGAGAATCTGGCCAGAGGCTTCATTCGAAAGTCTTCCTCACCTGCAGGAGCTGGGTTCTTCTTCGTTAAAAAGAATTACGGTTCTCTTCGCCCATGTATAGACTATCGGGGTCTCAACACCATCACGATCAAAAACAAGTACCCACTTCCTCTCATACCAGAACTCTTTGATCGTCTGCGTGGAGCACGAATCTTTACCAAATTGGATCTCAGAGGAGCTTATAATTTGATCCGTATCCGTTCTGGTGACGAGTGGAAGACTGCGTTTAATACCAGAGATGGTCATTATGAATATTTGGTTATGCCATTCGGTTTATGCAATGCACCCGCAGTCTTCCAGGAGTTCGTAAATTATGTTTTTCGGGATCTACTTTACACCTGTGTTGTAGTGTACTTGGACGATATCCTTGTGTTCTCTCCAGATCTGTCTACTCACAGAAGAGATGTACGGCAAGTACTTCAGCGTTTGAGAGAGAATCGGCTGTACGCAAAACTGGAAAAATGTGTCTTCGAACAGTCATCTCTACCCTTCTTGGGTTTCATCATTTCCGACGCTGGTTTGTGTATGGATCCGGGAAAAGTTTCTGCCGTGCTCAACTGGCCGCGTCCTCTTGGAATGAAAGCAATTCAGCGATTTCTTGGATTTGCTAACTACTATCGGCAGTTTATACCTCACTTTTCCTCTCTTTCAGCTCCAATCTCCTCCATGATTCGGAAGGGTGCCAATCCTCATCCGTGGTCGTCTGAGGCCGAAGAGGCGTTCCGGTCCATCAAGCAAGCCTTTGCCTCAGCTCCTATTCTTCATCGTCCAGTGGCCAATAAACCCTTCATCCTTGAAGTAGATGCTTCTGCAATTGGAGCTGGAGCTGTGCTCTCGCAGAAATCCTCTTCTGGTCGTCTTGTGCCCTGTGGTTTTTTCTCAAAGATCTTCTCCTCCTCAGAAAAAAATTATTCCATCGGTGATAAAGAACTTTTGGCAATCAAGTTGGCATTAGAGGAGTGGCGGTACCTCTTAGAAGGGGCTTTACATCGTTTTATAATCTACAGCGATCACAAGAATCTGGCGTATATTCGTTCTGCGCAAAGACTTAATCCTCGGCAGGCCAGGTGGGCCTTGTTTTTCGCCAGGTTTGACTTCGAACTTCGTTTCTTGCCAGGAAATAAAAACTCCAAAGCCGACGCTCTGTCTAGGTCATTCCAGGTGGTGGATTTGGAGGACGAGCCTGCACACATCATTGATCCTGCCAGAATCATCACAGTTGCTCCAGTCTCTCTCACTTCGTTGCCTCCGGGTAAGACCTTTGTCGCTGAAGGGAACAGGAGACGTGTCTTACTTTGGGGTCACGCCTCCAAACTGGCTGGACATGTTGGTTTCAAAAAAACCTTTCGTTTGATCTCTCGTTTTTACTGGTGGCCAACGTTGTCTAAGGATGTCCAAAGTTTTGTCGCCTCTTGTCCTTCCTGTGCCAAGAATAAGATTCCCAGGCAACTACCTTCTGGGCTTCTACATCCTTTGCCAGTACCTTCCTCTCCGTGGCAACATTTACCTATGGATTTCATCACTGATCTGCCTCATTCTTCTGGTTCCACCGTCATCTTCGTGGTCATGGACCGTTTCTCCAAGATGGCTCATTTCATCGCTCTCCCAGGTTTACCTTCTGCTCCCGAATTGGCAAAGATTTTTGTTCACCATATTTTTCGTCTTCATGGTCTTCCTTTACATATTGTTTCTGACCGAGGTGTTCAATTCACCGCCCGCTTCTGGAGATCCCTCTGCAGATCTATGAACATTTCGCTTGATTTTTCTTCGGCCTACCATCCACAGTCCAATGGCCAAGTGGAACGTACTAATCAGACCTTGGTAACTTATCTCCGTCATTTTTCCAATTCTCATCAGAATGATTGGTCTGACTTACTGCCATGGGCTGAGTTTTCTTACAATAACCATCCCAGCGAAGCCACTAACAAATCTCCATTTTTTATCATCTACGGTCAACATCCTGGTCTTCCTCTTCCGGTTCCTCCTGTCTCTACTGTACCAGCGGCTGATCTTCTGTCTAGAGAGTTCTCCAGGGTCTGGCAGGAGACCAAGTCCGCCCTTGAGTTGGCTCAAGTTAGAATGAAGAGACATGCGGACAAAAGACGTCTTGATTCTCCTATATTCCATCCTGGGGACAAGGTTTGGGTTTCTTCTAAATTTATCCGTCTCAAAATCCCTTCACATAAGCTGGGTCCTCGCTATATCGGTCCATTCTAAGTTTTGTCTCGTATTAATGACGTTTCTTACAAACTTAAGTTGCCTGCCTCTCTGCGTATTTCTAATTCTTTTCATGTGTCTCTCCTTAAACCTGTAGTTTTAATCAGTTTCATTCTTCTAACCTTTGTTCTCCTTCGCCTGTTTCCGAGGATGATGTCTTTGAAGTTAGGGACATTTTAGCCATGAAAAAACTTAGAGGGAGAACTTTGTTTTTGGTTGACTGGAAGGGTTTTGGTCCTGAGGAGAGGTCCTGGGAGCCTCGAGAGAACATTCGGGCTCCTCGTATTTTGTCCCGGTTTCTTTCTAGTCTTAAAAAGGAGGGGCGTAAAGGTGGGGGTACTGTCATGCCGTTGCTGCCGCCGCCTCTCCCCACTGCAGCTCGCCGGGTGCGCGCGCGTCGCATTCAGCTCTGCGCGTGCGCACATCTGATTCCTCTGTTGGCGCTCTTTCCTGTCCTCTCCGTCATCCTGGAGGACTGTAACCCGGAAGTAGCTCCCATGCTGTTATGTAAACTGCTTCCTGCTGCTTCTCTGTGCCTGATGTTCATTTGTGTTTACAAGTGCTTCTGGCCACCTGTGGTCTCTGAGCGTTCCTAGCTCTCTGACTTTGGGTGTCCCCCGCCCTCTGCAGTGCCTGCCTGTTTCCTGTGTTCCTGCCTTGTTCCTTCAGTTCCTTTTCCTCTGCGGTACCTGCCCGGCTCCTATATCTTTTCCTTGCTCCCGTCAGCCTCGGTGTCTCCATATTGTCCTGCCAGCCTCCGTGCCTCCGTAGCGTTCCCATCTTCTCCCTTGTCTCAGTAGTTCCTTTCTGTTCCCTCTTTCCCTTTGTGCCTGCTGTGTTCCCTTCTGTTCTTAGTCGACCCTCCAGCTTCCGTGGCGATAGTCCCTCACGGGCCTGCCCCTAACTCTCCCTGTATAGGGGGCGGTCCACCTGGTCAGCTCGTCCGAGAGGGGTTCGTCATCACGGTCCAGTGGGTCCACTCTCCGTTTTTCACTGTTTGAATCTACATGCTCTAATAAGACTGCACTCGGGTGACATCTGAGTGCAGCCAGATTCTTACAGCGTCACAGTTAGGTATTCCCAAGTCTGGCGCTTTTTAAAGATAGTGCAGCTGATAAAAGAATGGTTATTTTTAAACTGTTCTGTACCAAGATCACCAGGGGCCTGACTACTAGCAGCCTTAACCATACCAGCAATGCAAAGGCACATGTCATAAAAGCACCTGACAGGTGGGCCGAATGCCTGGGTCCACAATGAGTGTCTGTGGGTATGACAACACTAGGGTTGAGCGAAACGGGTCGTTCATTTTCAAAAGTCGCCGACTTTTGGCAAAGTCGGGTTTCATGAAACCCGATCCGACCCCTGTGCGGGGTCGGCCATGCGGTACGCGACTTTCGCGCCAAAGTCGCGTTTCAATGACGCGAAAAGCGCCATTTCTCAGCCAATGAAGGTAAACGCAGAGTGTGGGCAGCGTGATGACATAGGTCCTGGTCCCCACCATCTTAGAGAAGGGCATTGCAGTGATTGGCTTGCTGTCTGCGGCGTCACAGGGGCTATAAAGGGGAGTTCCCGCCGACCGCCATGTTACTGCTGCTGATCTGAGCTTAGGGAGAGGTTGCTGCCGCTTCGTCAGAAGCAGGGATAGCGTTAGGCAGGGTCCATTAACCACCAAACCGCTTGTGCTGTAGCGATTTCCACTGCCCAACACCACCTTCGGTGTGCAGGGACAGTGGAAGCTACATTTTTTTTTTTTTCCCCCTCAGCGCTGTAGCTCATTGGGCTGCCCTAGAAGGCTCCCTGATAGCTGCATTGCTGTGTGTACGCCGCTGTACAAACCATCTGCTTTTTTCAAAGCACAAATCCTCTTGTTCCTTCCTTTCTGCACAGCTATCTTGTTTGTTTGTACACACTTTTTATTTAATTTGTGCATCAGTCCACTCCTTATTGCTGCCTGCCATACCTGGCTGAGATTACTGCAGGGAGATAGTAATTGAAGGACACTCCCTGTTTTTTTTTTTTTTTTTGTGGGAGATTAAGATTGACATTTCTGCTAGAGTGCCATCCCTGTCTGTGTCATCTCTCACTCAGTGGGCCATAGAAAGCCTATTTATTTTTTTGCTTGATTTGGGTTATAAAATCTACCTGAAAAAATCACTACATCAATCAGTGGGAGAAAAATATTGGCCTCAGGGCTTGTGTGCCACTCTTGACTCCTGTGTGCATCATCACTCACTCAGTGGGCCATAGAAAGCCTATTTATTTTTTTTTTTTTGCTTTATTTGGGTTCTAAATTCTACCTGAAAAAATCAATAAATCAATCAGTGGGAGATAAATATTGGCCTCTGGGCTTGTGTGCCACTCCTGACTCCTGTGTGCGTCATCTCTCACTCAGTGGGCCATAGAAAGCCTTTTTTTGTTTTATTTGTTTTCTAAATTCTCCCTGAAAAAATCATTTTATTTTCTTTGGTTTCTAAATTCTTCCTGAAAAAATCATTTTATTCTATTTTTTTTTTTCCTAAAGTCTCCCTGAAAAAAAAAAAAAAAAAAAACAAATAAGTGGGAGATTAATATTGCCCTTTCTGCTTGTGTGCCAGTCTTGACTCCTGGGTGTGCCATCTCTCTCTCTCTCTCCAATTGTGGGCCATAGAAAGCCTATTATTTTTTTTAGCTTGATTTGGGTTCCAAAATCTACCTGAAAAAATCACTACATCAATCAGTGGGAGATAAATATTGGCCTCTGGGATTGTGTGCCACTCCTGACTCCTGTGTGCGTCATCTCTCACTCAGTGGGCCATAGAAAGCCTTTTTTTGTTTTATTTGTTTTCTAAATTCTCCCTGAAAAAATCATTTTATTTTCTTTGGTTTCTAAATTCTTCCTGAAAAAATCATTTTATTCTATTTTTTTTTTCCTAAAGTCTCCCTGAAAAAAAACAAAAAAAAAAACAAATCAGTGGGAGATTAATATTGCCCTTTCTGCTTGTGTGCCAGTCTTGACTCCTGGGTGTGCCATCTCTCTCTCTCTCTCCAATTGTGGGCCATAGAAAGCCTATTATTTTTTTAGCTTGATTTGGGTTCCAAAATCTACCTGAAAAAATCACTACATCAATCAGTGGGAGATAAATATTGGCCTCTGGGCTTGTGTGCCACTCCTGACTCCTGTGTGCGTCATCTCTCACTCAGTGGGCCATAGAAAGCCTTTTTTTGTTTTATTTGTTTTCTAAATTCTCCCTGAAAAAATCATTTTATTTTATTTGGTTTCTAAATTCTTCCTGAAAAAATCATTTTATTCTATTATTTTTTTTCCTAAAGTCTCCCTTAAAAAAAAAAAAAATCAAATCAGTGGGAGATTAATATTTACATTTGTGCTTCAGTGACAGTCCTGCGTGTGTGGCATCTCTCTCATTTGTTGCCACCAACAACAGAGTGTGTAACATTGTGCCTGATTTTCGTTGTGGTCTCACTCACCTGTAAAGGGGTAGCTAAATCATACTGAAGTTATAGCTCACCGTGTAATTTGTGTGACAGCAACAAATACCGTTAGTTTGTTTACGTTTTTAAAACAATGAGGAAGTATGGTGGAAGAGGTCGTGGCCGGGGGCGTTCATTGTCAGCTGGTAATGAGGGTAGTGGTAGTGGTGGAGCATCAGCTGGTCGTGGGAAAAAAAATATTGCACCTAAGTCTGGAGCTGTGGAGCCAGGTTCGTCGTCTGGCTACACAAGGCCTCGAACGCTCCCTTTTCTGGGAGTAGGAAAACCGCTTTTAAAGCCGGAGCAGCAAGAGCAAGTTTTGGCTTATCTTGCTGACTCAGCCTCTAGCTCTTTTGCCTCCTCTCGTGAAACTGGTAAATGTCAAAGCAGCGCGTCGTTAGTGGATGTTCACGGTCAGGGACAAGTCGCTTCCTTGTCCTCTTCAGCAAAAACAACAACAGAGAAGAATGCAGCAGGCGACACAACGGGTTACTCCATGGAGCTCTTTACACATACCGTCCCTGGCTTAGAAAGTGAAGCAGTTAACAGTCCATGCCCATTACAAGTTGAATCTGACATGGAGTGCACTGATTCACAGCCACAGCCAGACTACTATGCTGGTCCTTTGACTCAGACCACAACATTGCCCTCGCAGGGTGCTGATCAAGAATCAGACCCTGATGAGACTATGTTGCCCCATCACGAACGCTATACCACCGACCGACACGGTGACACAGACGAAGATGCACACGAGCTACAAGAAGAGGTAATAGATGACCCAGTTCTTGACCCCGATTCGCAGCCATTGGGGGAACAGGGTGCAGGCGGCAGCAGTTCTGAAGCGGAGGAGGAGGGGCCGCAGCAGGCATCAACATCGCAACAGGTTCCATCTGCCGGGCCCGTATCTTGCCCAAAACGCGTGGCAAAGCCAAAACCTGTTGGAGGACAGCGTGGCCATCCGGTTAAAGCTCAGTCTGCAATGCCTGAAAAGGTATCCGATGCTAGAAAGAGTGCAGTCTGGCATTTTTTTAAACAACATCCAATTGATCAGCGCAAAGTCATCTGTCAAAAATGTTCAACTACCTTAAGCAGAGGACAGAATCTGAAAAGTCTCAATACAAGTTGCATGCATAGACATTTAACCACCATGCATTTGCAAGCCTGGACTAACTACCAAACGTCCCTTAAGGTTGTAGCACCCTCGGCCAATGAAGCTAGTCAGCAACGCAACATCCCTTCCGGCAGTGTAGGGCCACCATTTTCCGCACCACCTGCAGTATCTGTGCAGGTTTCTTTGCCAGGCCAAAGCAGTCAGGGTCAGGGAATCACCAGTTTCGTAGTAGGAAACACTGCATCTAGGACACCGGTGGCAACAATACCATCTCCCACCGTCTCTCAGTCTGCCATGTCCACCGGCACCCCCGCTAGTTCCACGATCTCCAGCTCTCCAGTCCAGCTCACCCTACATGAGACTATGGTTAGAAAAAGGAAGTACTTAGCCTCGCATCCGCGTACACAGGGTTTGAACGCACACATAGCTAGACTAATCTCGTTAGAGATGATGCCCTACCGGTTAGTTGAAAGCGAAGCTTTCAAAGCCCTGATGGACTACGCTGTACCACGCTACGAGCTACCCAGTCGACACTTTTTTTCCAGAAAAGCCATCCCAGCCCTCCACCAGCATGTTAAAGAGCGCATCGTCCATGCACTCAGGCAATCTGTGAGCACAAAGGTGCACCTGACAACAGATGCATGGACCAGTAGGCATGGCCAGGGACGTTACGTGTCCATCACGGCACACTGGGTAAATGTGGTGGATGCAGGGTCCACAGGGGACAGCAAGTTTGGGACAGTTCTGCCTAGCCCACGGTCTAGGAAACAATTGGCTGTAGCCGTTCGCACCCCCTCCTCCTCCTCTTCGTCCTCCTGCAGAAGCGAGAGCTCGTCCACAGACCGCAGTCGCACAACCACTCCATCCGCAGCTGCCACTGTTGCACACCAGGTCTCCCATTATGGGGCAGCTACTGGCAAACGTCAGCAGGCTGTATTGGCTATGAAGTGTTTGGGCGACAACAGACACACCGCGGAAGTTCTGTCCGAGTTCTTGCAGAAAGAAACGCAGTCGTGGCTGGGCACTGTAGATCTTGAGGCAGGCAAGGTAGTGAGTGATAACGGAAGGAATTTCATGGCTGCCATCTCCCTTTCCCAACTGAAACACATTCCTTGCCTGGCTCACACCTTAAACCTGGTGGTGCAGTGCTTCCTGAAAAGTTATCCGGGGTTATCCGACCTGCTCCTCAAAGTGCGTGGACTTTGCTCACATATCCGCCGTTCGCCCGTACACTCCAGCCGTATGCAGACCTATCAGCGTTCTTTGAACCTTCACCAGCATCGCCTAATCATAGACGTTGCAACAAGGTGGAACTCAACACTGCACATGCTTCAGAGACTGTGTGAACAGAGGCGGGCTGTTATGTTTTTGTGGGAGGATACACATACACGGGCAGGCAGTAGGATGGCAGACATGGAGTTGTCAGGTGTGCAGTGGTCGAAGATTCAAGACATGTGTCAAGTCCTTCAGTGTTTTGAGGAATGCACACGGCTGGTTAGTGCAGACAACGCCATAATAAGCATGAGCATCCCCCTAATGCGTCTGCTGATGCAAAGTTTGACGCACATAAAGGATCAGGCGTCTGCAGCTGAGGAAGAGGAAAGCCTTGATGACAGTCAGCCATTGTCTGGCCAGGGCAGTGTACAGGACGAGGTAGCGGGCGAAGAGGAGGAGGAGGACGAGGAGGATGATGGGGATGATTATATTTTTAATGAGGAAGCTTTTCCGGGGCCACTGGAAATTGGTGGCGCGGCAAGGCCGGGTTCTGGTTTTTTGAGGGACACAAGTGACGTGGATTTGCCTGAAACTGCCCCTCAACCAAGCACAACCGCAGATTTGAGAACTGGAACTTTGGCCCACATGGCGGATTATGCCTTACGTATCCTCAAAAGGGACACACGCATAACTAAAATGATGAATGATGACGATTACTGGTTGGCCTGCCTCCTTGATCCTCGCTATAAAGGCAAATTGCAAAATATAATGCCACATGAGAACTTGGAACTAATATTAGCAACCAAACAATCAACTCTTGTTGACCGTTTGCTTCTGGCATTCCCTGCACACAGCGCCCGTGATCGTTCTCACACGAGCTGCAGGGGCCAGCAGACCAGAGGAGTTAGAGGGGCAGAAATCAGAAGTGGCGTTGGCCAGAGGGGTTTTCTGACCAGGTTGTGGAGTGATTTTGCTATGACCGCAGACAGGACAGGTACTGCAGCATCAATTCAAAGTGACAGGAGACAACATTTGTCCAGTATGGTTACAAACTATTTTTCATCCCTTATCGATGTTCTCCCTCAACCGTCATTCCCATTTGATTACTGGGCATCAAAATTAGACACCTGGCCAGAATTGGCAGAATATGCATTGCAGGAGCTTGCTTGCCCGGCAGCTAGTGTCCTATCAGAAAGAGTATTCACTGCTGCAGGTTCAATACTAACAGAAAAAAGGACTCGTCTGGCTACCCAAAATGTAGATGATCTAACCTTCATTAAAATGAACCACAACTGGATTTCGAAATCTTTTGCCACACCTTGCCCGGCTGACACCTAGCTTTCCTATGAAAAGGTCTTGCCTGTGGACTATTCTGAATGCCTTTTCAAATCTCGTAATTTTCTGCACCTGATTGTCCAGCATACGACATGTTTACACCTCACTAAATGGCCAAACTCCCCACAAGGGGCCGTGGTATCGACACTTGGCGACAGCACCCGTGAGAGTGCAGTTTGTCTGAAGAGGTGGGTGAGCCCGCTTTTGGTCGACGGCACTGCCACTGGGTCCCTCCTAGTACAATAAAGTGTCTCTGGCGGTGGTGGTGCGCACCCAACGTCAGACACACCGTTGTAATAGGAGGGGCCCTGGGCCTGTACCGCCGGCCACAAGACAGTTTCCCCCCACCCCAGCTCAAACAGTGCTCTACCACTTGCGAAATTATCTCACAGCTCCACCAATGTTTAGTCTATGCGCTGACATCCTTCAATGCCTGCCACTGACAATACCATTGTATTGACATTTTTGTTATGTTAGGCCTTTGATGCCTGTCTGTGGTCACTCCTTCCACTAGGCCTCCACTGACCACACCACTGCTGCCCGTGTACCCCTGTAACCAATTTAAAATTGCCTACAGCCATGTGTTATTATTTTAGGCCTTCGATGCCTGTCTGCGGTGACTCCTTCCACTAGGCCTCCACTGACCACACCACTGCTGCCCGTGTACCCCTGTAACCAATTTAAAATTGCCTACAGCCATGTGTTATTATTTTAGGCCTTCGATGCCTGTCTGCGGTGACTCCTTCCACTAGGCCTCCACTGACCACACCACTGCTGCCCGTGTACCCCTGGAACCAATTTAAAATTGCCTACAGCCATGTGTTATTATTTTAGGCCTTCGATGCCTGTCTGCGGTCACTCCTTCCACTAGGCCTCCACTGACCACACCACTGCTGCCCGTGTACCCCTGTAACCAATTTTAAATTGCCTACAGCCATGTGTTATTATTTTAGGCCTTCGATGCCTGTCTGCGGTCACTCCTTCCACTAGGCCTCCACTGACCACACCACTGCTGCCCGTGTACCCCTGGAACCAATTTAAAATTGCCTACAGCCATGTGTTATTATTTTAGGCCTTCGATGCCTGTCTGCGGTCACTCCTTCCACTAGGCCTCCACTGACCACACCACTGCTGCCCGTGTACCCCTGGAACCAACATCGGAAAATATAAAAATAAGTATTTTGCTTATAAAAAAGAAAATACTGGAGAGATATCAAATGCAGACATTTTAACATTAAAAACAAACACATACAACAAAAATCTGGTACAGTACTAAAAATGGCCACCAGCTACAATAACTTTCTCCTGCAAGTAGTTAACTGAAAGGTTTTTTCAATTTTAAACACAGATATGGCATCCACCGAGTGCTGTCCTGTCGCGTCTTCTTTATATTATTGCCAAGAAGATGCAAAACAATGAAAATAATAAAATCATTATTTACCAAAAAAATAGAGTAAGTCAAAACCACATTGCAAATAAACATTCATTACAAATAAAGAAGCAGGGCGCGTCCGAGGGTGAGTATATACCTAATAAGAATATAATCACCCTCGGACGCGCCCTGCTTCTTTCCGACAGCCTTCCTTCCTAAGAATCAGCCCTTCCGTGGTATAGAGAGAGGGTTTGTTACACTCCAAGGTGTTCCCCAGGTTGCCTTTCTTGAGCTTCGATCTTCCGGCTCTCGTTTAGTAGTTGTTGGAAACTACGCTGCATTGGGCCTACAAATTGGGTATGGGGTGTAGAGAGATGGTGTGTTCCACTCCAAGGTGTTCCCCAGGTTGCCTTTCCTGAGCTTCGATCTTCCGGCTCTCGTTTAGTAGTTGTTGGAAACTACGCTGCATTAGGCCTACAAATTGGGTATGGGGTGTAGAGAGATGGTGTGTTCCACTGTAGAGAGATGGTGTGTTCCACTCCAAGGTGTTCCCCAGGTTTCCTCGCCAATGCTTCGATCATCATGCTCTCGTTTAGTAGTTGTTGGAAACTACGCTGCATTAGGCCTACAAATTGGGTATGGGGTGTAGAGAGATGGTGTGTTACACTCCAAGGTGTTCCCCAGGTTTCCTCTCCATTGCTTCGATCTTCATGCTCACGTTTAGTAGTTGTTGGAAACTACGCTGCATAGGCCTACAAATTGGGTATGGGGTGTAGAGAGATGGTGTGTTACACTCCAAGGTGTTCCCCAGGTTTCCTCTCCATTGCTTCGATCTTCCGGCTCTCGTTTAGTAGTTGTTGGAAACTATGCTGCATTAGGCCTACAAATTGGGTATGGGGCGTAGAGAGATGGTGTGTTACACTCCAAGGTGTTCCCCAGGTTTCCTCTCCATTGCTTCGATCTTCCGGCTCTCGTTTAGTAGTTGTTGGAAACTACGCTGCCTTAGGCCTACAAATTGGGTATGGGGTGTAGAGAGATGGTGTGTTCCACTCCAAGGTGTTACCCAGGTTGCCTTCCCTGAGCTTCGATCTTCCGGCTCTCGTTTAGTAGTTGTTGGAAACTACGCTGCATTAGGCCTACAAATTGGGTATGGGGTGTAGAGAGATGGTGTGTTCCACTGTAGAGAGATGGTGTGTTCCACTCCAAGGTGTTCCCCAGGTTTCCTCGCCAATGCTTCGATCATCATGCTCTCGTTTAGTAGTTGTTGGAAACTACGCTGCATTAGGCCTACAAATTGGGTATGGGGTGTAGAGAGATGGTGTGTTCCACTCCAAGGTGTTCCCCAGGTTTCCTCTCCATTGCTTCGATCTTCATGCTCTCGTTTAGTAGTTGCTGGAAACTACGCTGCATTAGGCCTACAAATTGGGTATGGGGTGTAGAGAGATGGTGTGTTACACTCCAAGGTGTTCCCCAGGTTTCCTCTCCATTGCTTCGATCTTCCGGCTCTCGTTTAGTAGTTGTTGGAAACTACGCTGCATTAGGCCTACAAATTGGGTATGGGGTGTAGAGAGATGGTGTGTTACACTCCAAGGTGTTCCCCAGGTTTCCTCTCCATTGCTTCGATCTTCCGGCTCTCGTTTAGTAGTTGTTGGAAACTACGCTGCATTAGGCCTACAAATTGGGTATGGGGTGTAGAGAGATGGTGTGTTCCACTCCAAGGTGTTCCCCAGGTTGCCTTTCCTGAGCTTCGATCTTCCGGCTCTCGTTTAGTAGTTGTTGGAAACTACGCTGCATTAGGCCTACAAATTGGGTATGGGGTGTAGAGAGATGGTGTGTTCCACTGTAGAGAGATGGTGTGTTCCACTCCAAGGTGTTCCCCAGGTTTCCTCGCCAATGCTTCGATCATCATGCTCTCGTTTAGTAGTTGTTGGAAACTACGCTGCATTAGGCCTACAAATTGGGTATGGGGTGTAGAGAGATGGTGTGTTCCACTCCAAGGTGTTCCCCAGGTTTCCTCTCCATTGCTTCGATCTTCATGCTCTCGTTTAGTAGTTGTTGGAAACTACGCTGCATTAGGCCTACAAATTGGGTATGGGGTGTAGAGAGATGGTGTGTTACACTCCAAGGTGTTCCCCAGGTTTCCTCTCCATTGCTTCGATCTTCCGGCTCTCGTTTAGTAGTTGTTGGAAACTACGCTGCATTAGGCCTACAAATTGGGTATGGGGTGTAGAGAGATGGTGTGTTCCACTCCAAGGTGTGCCCCAGGTTTCCTCTCCATTGCTTCGATCTTCATGCTCTCGTTTAGTAGTTGTTGGAAACTACGCTGCATTAGGCCTACAAATTGGGTATGGGGTGTAGAGAGATGGTGTGTTACACTCCAAGGTCTTCCCCAGGTTTCCTCTCCATTGCTTCGATCTTCCGGCTCTCGTTTAGTAGTTGTTGGAAACTACGCTGCATTAGGCCTACAAATTGGGTATGGGGTGTAGAGAGATGGTGTGTTACACTCCAAGGTGTTCCCCAGGTTTCCTCTCCATTGCTTCGATCTTCCGGCTCTCGTTTAGTAGTTGTTGGAAACTATGCTGCATTAGGCCTACAAATTGGGTATGGGGTGTAGAGAGATGGTGTGTTCCACTCCAAGGTGTTCCCCAGGTTGCCTTTCCTGAGCTTCGATCTTCCGGCTCTCGTTTAGTAGTTGTTGGAAACTACGCTGCATTAGGCCTACAAATTGGGTATGGGGTGTAGAGAGATGGTGTGTTCCACTGTAGAGAGATGGTGTGTTCCACTCCAAGGTGTTCCCCAGGTTTCCTTGCCAATGCTTCGATCATCATGCTCTCATTTAGTAGTTGTTGGAAACTACGCTGCATTAGGCCTACAAATTGGGTATGGGGTGTAGAGAGATGGTGTGTTCCACTCCAAGGTGTTCCCCAGGTTTCCTCTCCATTGCTTCGATCTTCATGCTCTCGTTTAGTAGTTGTTGGAAACTACGCTGCATTAGGCCTACAAATTGGGTATGGGGTGTAGAGAGATGGTGTGTTACACTCCAAGGTGTTCCCCAGGTTTCCTCTCCATTGCTTCGATCTTCCGGCTCTCGTTTAGTAGTTGTTGGAAACTACGCTGCATTAGGCCTACAAATTGGGTATGGGGTGTAGAGAGATGGTGTGTTACACTCCAAGGTGTTCCCCAGGTTTCCTCTCCATTGCTTCGATCTTCCGGCTCTCGTTTAGTAGTTGTTGGAAACTACGCTGCATTAGGCCTACAAATTGGGTATGTGGTGTAGAGAGATGGTGTGTTACACTCCAAGGTGTTCCCCAGGTTTCCTCTCCATTGCTTCGATCTTCCGGCTCTCGTTTAGTAGTTGTTGGAAACTACGCTGCATTAGGCCTACAAATTGGGTATGGGGTGTAGAGAGATGGTGTGTTACACTCCAAGGTGTTCCCCAGGTTTCCTCTCCATTGCTTCGATCTTCCGGCTCTCGTTTAGTAGTTGTTGGAAACTACGCTGCATTAGGCCTACAAATTGGGTTTGGGGTGTAGAGAGATGGTGTGTTACACTCCAAGGTGTTCCCCAGGTTTCCTCTCCATTGCTTCGATCTTCCGGCTCTCGTTTAGTAGTTGTTGGAAACTACGCTGCATTAGGCCTACAAATTGGGTATGGGGTGTAGAGAGATGGTGTGTTCCACTCCAAGGTGTTCCCCAGGTTGCCTTTCCTGAGCTTCGATCTTCCGGCTCTCGTTTAGTAGTTGTTGGAAACTACGCTGCATTAGGCCTACAAATTGCGTATGGGGTGTAGAGAGATGGTGTGTTCCACTGTAGAGAGATGGTGTGTTCCACTCCAAGGTGTTCCCCAGGTTTCCTCGCCAATGCTTCGATCATCATGCTCTCGTTTAGTAGTTGTTGGAAACTACGCTGCATTAGGCCTACAAATTGGGTATGGGGTGTAGAGAGATGGTGTGTTCCACTCCAAGGTGTTCCCCAGGTTTCCTCTCCATTGCTTCGATCTTCCGGCTCTCGTTTAGTAGTTGTTGGAAACTACGCTGCATTAGGCCTACAAATTGGGTATGGGGTGTAGAGAGATGGTATGTTACACTCCAAGGTGTTCCCCAGGTTTCCTCTCCATTGCTTCGATCTTCCGGCTCTCGTTTAGTAGTTGTTGGAAACTACGCTGCATTAGGCCTACAAATTGGGTATGGGGTGTAGAGAGATGGTGTGTTACACTCCAAGGTGTTCCCCAGGTTTCCTCACCATTGCTTCGATCTTCCGGCTCTCGTTTAGTAGTTGTTGGAAACTACGCTGCATTAGGCCTACAAATTGGGTATGGGGTGTAGAGAGATGGTGTGTTCCACTCCAAGGTGTTCCCCAGGTTTCCTCTCCATTGCTTCGATCTTCCGGCTCTCGTTTAGTAGTTGTTGGAAACTACGCTGCATTAGGCCTACAAATTGGGTATGGGTTGTAGAGAGATGGTGTGTTACACTCCAAGGTGTTCCCCAGGTTTCCTCTCCATTGCTTCGATCTTCCGGCTCTCGTTTAGTAGTTGTTGGAAACTACGCTGCATTGGGCCTACAAATTTGGTATGGGGTGTAGAGAGATGGTGTGTTCCACTGTAGAGAGATGGTGTGTTCCACTCCAAGGTGTTCCCCAGGTTTCCTCGCCAATGCTTCGATCATCATGCTCTCGTTTAGTAGTTGTTGGAAACTACGCTGCATTAGGCCTACAAATTGGGTATGGGGTGTAGAGAGATGGTGTGTTCCACTCCAAGGTGTTCCCCAGGTTTCCTCTCCATTGCTTCGATCTTCATGCTCTCGTTTAGTAGTTGTTGGAAACTACGCTGCATTAGGCCTACAAATTGGGTATGGGGTGTAGAGAGATGGTGTTTTACACTCCAAGGTGTTCCCCAGGTTTCCTCTCCATTGCTTCGATCTTCCGGCTCTCGTTTAGTAGTTGTTGGAAACTACGCTGCATTAGGCCTACAAATTGGGTATGGGGTGTAGAGAGATGGTGTGTTACACTCCAAGGTGTTCCCCAGGTTTCCTCTCCATTGCTTCGATCTTCCGGCTCTCGTTTAGTAGTTGTTGGAAACTACGCTGCATTAGGCCTACAAATTGGGTATGGGGTGTAGAGAGATGGTGTGTTACACTCCAAGGTGTTCCCCAGGTTTCCTCTCCATTGCTTCGATCTTCCGGCTCTCGTTTAGTAGTTGTTGGAAACTACGCTGCATTGGGCCTACAAATTGGGTATGGGGTGTAGAGAGATGGTGTGTTCCACTCCAAGGTGTTCTCCAGGTTGCCTTTCCTGAGCTTCGATCTTCCGGCTCTCGTTTAGTAGTTGTTGGAAACTACGCTGCATTAGGCCTACAAATTGGGTATGGGGTGTAGAGAGATGGTGTGTTCCACTGTAGAGAGATGGTGTGTTCCACTCCAAGGTGTTCCCCAGGTTTCCTCGCCAATGCTTCGATCATCATGCTCTCGTTTAGTAGTTGTTGGAAACTACGCTGCATTAGGCCTACAAATTGGGTATGGGGTGTAGAGAGATGGTGTGTTCCACTCCAAGGTGTTCCCCAGGTTGCCTTTCCTGAGCTTCGATCTTCCGGCTCTCGTTTAGTAGTTGTTGGAAACTACGCTGCATTAGGCCTACAAATTGGGTATGGGGTGTAGAGAGATGGTGTGTTCCACTGTAGAGAGATGGTGTGTTCCACTCCAAGGTGTTCCCCAGGTTTCCTTGCCAATGCTTCGATCATCATGCTCTCATTTAGTAGTTGTTGGAAACTACGCTGCATTAGGCCTACAAATTGGGTATGGGGTGTAGAGAGATGGTGTGTTCCACTCCAAGGTGTTCCCCAGGTTTCCTCTCCATTGCTTCGATCTTCATGCTCTCGTTTAGTAGTTGTTGGAAACTACGCTGCATTAGGCCTACAAATTGGGTATGGGGTGTAGAGAGATGGTGTGTTACACTCCAAGGTGTTCCCCAGGTTTCCTCTCCATTGCTTCGATCTTCCGGCTCTCGTTTAGTAGTTGTTGGAAACTACGCTGCATTAGGCCTACAAATTGGGTATGGGGTGTAGAGAGATGGTGTGTTACACTCCAAGGTGTTCCCCAGGTTTCCTCTCCATTGCTTCGATCTTCCGGCTCTCGTTTAGTAGTTGTTGGAAACTACGCTGCATTAGGCCTACAAATTGGGTATGGGGTGTAGAGAGATGGTGTGTTACACTCCAAGGTGTTCCCCAGGTTTCCTCTCCATTGCTTCGATCTTCCGGCTCTCGTTTAGTAGTTGTTGGAAACTACGCTGCATTAGGCCTACAAATTGGGTATGGGGTGTAGAGAGATGGTGTGTTACACTCCAAGGTGTTCCCCAGGTTTCCTCTCCATTGCTTCGATCTTCCGGCTCTCGTTTAGTAGTTGTTGGAAACTACGCTGCATTAGGCCTACAAATTGGGTATGGGGTGTAGAGAGATGGTGTGCTACACTCCAAGGTGTTCCCCAGGTTTCCTCTCCATTGCTTCGATCTTCCGGCTCTCGTTTAGTAGTTGTTGGAAACTACGCTGCATTAGGCCTACAAATTGGGTATGGGGTGTAGAGAGATGGTGTGTTCCACTCCAAGGTGTTCCCCAGGTTGCCTTTCCTGAGCTTCGATCTTCCGGCTCTCGTTTAGTAGTTGTTGGAATCTACGCTGCATTAGGCCTACAAATTGGGTATGGGGTGTAGAGAGATGGTGTGTTCCACTGTAGAGAGATGGTGTGTTCCACTCCAAGGTGTTCCCCAGGTTTCCTCGCCAATGCTTCGATCATCATGCTCTCGTTTAGTAGTTGTTGGAAACTACGCTGCATTAGGCCTACAAATTGGGTATGGGGTGTAGAGAGATGGTGTGTTCCACTCCAAGGTGTTCCCCAGGTTTCCTCTCCATTGCTTCGATCTTCCGGCTCTCGTTTAGTAGTTGTTGGAAACTACGCTGCATTAGGCCTACAAATTGGGTATGGGGTGTAGAGAGATGGTATGTTACACTCCAAGGTGTTCCCCAGGTTTCCTCTCCATTGCTTCGATCTTCCGGCTCTCGTTTAGTAGTTGTTGGAAACTACGCTGCATTAGGCCTACAAATTGGGTATGGGGTGTAGAGAGATGGTGTGTTACACTCCAAGGTGTTCCCCAGGTTTCCTCTCCATTGCTTCGATCTTCCGGCTCTCGTTTAGTAGTTGTTGGAAACTACGCTGCATTAGGCCTACAAATTGGGTATGGGGTGTAGAGAGATGGTGTGTTCCACTCCAAGGTGTTCCCCAGGTTTCCTCTCCATTGCTTCGATCTTCCGGCTCTCGTTTAGTAGTTGTTGGAAACTACGCTGCATTAGGCCTACAAATTGGGTATGGGGTGTAGAGAGATGGTGTGTTACACTCCAAGGTGTTCCCCAGGTTTCCTCTCCATTGCTTCGATCTTCCGGCTCTCGTTTAGTAGTTGTTGGAAACTACGCTGCATTGGGCCTACAAATTTGGTATGGGGTGTAGAGAGATGGTGTGTTCCACTGTAGAGAGATGGTGTGTTCCACTCCAAGGTGTTCCCCAGGTTTCCTCGCCAATGCTTCGATCATCATGCTCTCGTTTAGTAGTTGTTGGAAACTACGCTGCATTAGGCCTACAAATTGGGTATGGGGTGTAGAGAGATGGTGTGTTCCACTCCAAGGTGTTCCCCAGGTTTCCTCTCCATTGCTTCGATCTTCATGCTCTCGTTTAGTAGTTGTTGGAAACTACGCTGCATTAGGCCTACAAATTGGGTATGGGGTGTAGAGAGATGGTGTTTTACACTCCAAGGTGTTCCCCAGGTTTCCTCTCCATTGCTTCGATCTTCCGGCTCTCGTTTAGTAGTTGTTGGAAACTACGCTGCATTAGGCCTACAAATTGGGTATGGGGTGTAGAGAGATGGTGTGTTACACTCCAAGGTGTTCCCCAGGTTTCCTCTCCATTGCTTCGATCTTCCGGCTCTCGTTTAGTAGTTGTTGGAAACTACGCTGCATTAGGCCTACAAATTGGGTATGGGGTGTAGAGAGATGGTGTGTTACACTCCAAGGTGTTCCCCAGGTTTCCTCTCCATTGCTTCGATCTTCCGGCTCTCGTTTAGTAGTTGTTGGAAACTACGCTGCATTGGGCCTACAAATTGGGTATGGGGTGTAGAGAGATGGTGTGTTCCACTCCAAGGTGTTCTCCAGGTTGCCTTTCCTGAGCTTCGATCTTCCGGCTCTCGTTTAGTAGTTGTTGGAAACTACGCTGCATTAGGCCTACAAATTGGGTATGGGGTGTAGAGAGATGGTGTGTTCCACTGTAGAGAGATGGTGTGTTCCACTCCAAGGTGTTCCCCAGGTTTCCTCGCCAATGCTTCGATCATCATGCTCTCGTTTAGTAGTTGTTGGAAACTACGCTGCATTAGGCCTACAAATTGGGTATGGGGTGTAGAGAGATGGTGTGTTCCACTCCAAGGTGTTCCCCAGGTTTCCTCGCCAATGCTTCGATCATCATGCTCTCGTTTAGTAGTTGTTGGAGACTACGCTGCATTAGACCTACAAATTGGGTATGGGGTGTAGAGAGATGGTGTGTTCCACTCCAAGGTGTTCTCCAGGTTGCCTTTACTGAACTTCTATCTTCAGGCTCTCATTAAATTGTGGTTAAACGGAACAACTGCATTTGGCGTACTAGTTGGTTTGGGGCCTACTATCGGTGTCTGCCGCTCCTTGCTGTTCTCCTAGTTTCCTGTCCTGAAATTGGGTATGGGGTGTAGAGAGATGGTGTGTTACACTCCAAGGTGTTCCCCAGGTTTCCTCTCCATTGCTTCGATCTTCCGGCTCTCGTTTAGTAGTTGTTGGAAACTACGCTGCATTAGGCCTACAAATTGGGTATGGGGTGTAGAGAGATGGTGTGTTACACTCCAAGGTGTTCCCCAGGTTTCCTCTCCATTGCTTCGATCTTCCGGCTCTCGTTTAGTAGTTGTTGGAAACTACGCTGCATTAGGCCTACAAATTGGGTATGGGGTGTAGAGAGATGGTGTGTTCCACTCCAAGGTGTTCCCCAGGTTGCCTTTCCTGAGCTTCGATCTTCCGGCTCTCGTTTAGTAGTTGTTGGAAACTACGCTGCATTAGGCCTACAAATTGGGTATGGGGTGTAGAGAGATGGTGTGTTCCACTGTAGAGAGATGGTGTGTTCCACTCCAAGGTGTTCCCCAGGTTTCCTCGCCAATGCTTCGATCATCATGCTCTCGTTTAGTAGTTGTTGGAAACTACGCTGCATTAGGCCTACAAATTGGGTATGGGGTGTAGAGAGATGGTGTGTTCCACTCCAAGGTGTTCCCCAGGTTTCCTCTCCATTGCTTCGATCTTCATGCTCTCGTTTAGTAGTTGTTGGAAACTACGCTGCATTAGGCCTACAAATTGGGTATGGGGTGTAGAGAGATGGTGTTTTACACTCCAAGGTGTTCCCCAGGTTTCCTCTCCATTGCTTCGATCTTCCGGCTCTCGTTTAGTAGTTGTTGGAAACTACGCTGCATTAGGCCTACAAATTGGGTATGGGGTGTAGAGAGATGGTGTGTTACACTCCAAGGTGTTCCCCAGGTTTCCTCTCCATTGCTTCGATCTTCCGGCTCTCGTTTAGTAGTTGTTGGAAACTACGCTGCATTAGGCCTACAAATTGGGTATGGGGTGTAGAGAGATGGTGTGTTACACTCCAAGGTGTTCCCCAGGTTTCCTCTCCATTGCTTCGATCTTCCGGCTCTCGTTTAGTAGTTGTTGGAAACTACGCTGCATTGGGCCTACAAATTGGGTATGGGGTGTAGAGAGATGGTGTGTTCCACTCCAAGGTGTTCTCCAGGTTGCCTTTCCTGAGCTTCGATCTTCCGGCTCTCGTTTAGTAGTTGTTGGAAACTACGCTGCATTAGGCCTACAAATTGGGTATGGGGTGTAGAGAGATGGTGTGTTCCACTGTAGAGAGATGGTGTGTTCCACTCCAAGGTGTTCCCCAGGTTTCCTCGCCAATGCTTCGATCATCATACTCTCGTTTAGTAGTTGTTGGAGACTACGCTGCATTAGGCCTACAAATTGGGTATGGGGTGTAGAGAGATGGTGTGTTCCACTCCAAGGTGTTCCCCAGGTTTCCTCGCCAATGCTTCGATCATCATGCTCTCGTTTAGTATTTGTTGGAGACTACGCTGCATTAGACCTACAAATTGGGTATGGGGTGTAGAGAGATGGTGTGTTCCACTCCAAGGTGTTCTCCAGGTTGCCTTTCCTGAACTTCTATCTTCAGGCTCTCATTAAATTGTGGTTAAACGGAACAACTGCATTTGGCGTACTAGTTGGTTTGGGGCCTACTATCGGTGTCTGCCGCTCCTTGCTGTTCTCCTGGTTTCCTGTCCTGAAATTCCGTTTTCAGGCGCTCGTTAAGTAGTTGTTAATGTTAGACTGCATTTGGCCTACTAGTTGGGTTGGGGCCTACTATCGGTGTCTGCCACTCCTTGCTGTTCTCCTCCACTGAACAAAGCTGTGCCGCCTGTTTACTACTGTTGCCAATTTTAAACTGCATTTCGACTACTTACTGATTTGGGTCTACTCTCTGTGTCAGCCTCTCATTCCAGTTGTCCTCCACTGCAATGCCCCCTGATTAGTCCTGTGTTGCCAATTTTGAACTGCATTTAGCCCACTTTATTCTTTGGGCCTATATCTGTGTTTCCTCCTCATCCTGCCCATTGCCCAGCCAGTGATAGATGAGTCTGCTGGTACATTGACCCATAACGCAACATTTCCCGTGCACGCTACACTGCAAGATTGTGACCCTGCTGAAAGTCAGGTCCCCCTTCCCGCATACCATACCACCTTACATGGGGACAAACAGGAAGGTGCAGATGAAAGTGCAGGTTCCTTCATCAGGTGGGGGGAGGAATACTAGTTGGCGACGTCACTGGCACAGGGCCTCTCATGGTACGCAAAAGTGTTGCTGCCGGTGGGAGGCGCCCCCGCCGTGCAAACACACCGCTGTACTTTGAGGGGCCCTGTGCCAGTGCCAATGCCAACGAGTGGGCCCCCCCTGCTTGCTCAGGTTCACAGCACTTGCAAAGTTGAAATACTTACCTCTCCCTGCTCCACTGCCGTGACGTGGTCCAGATTTCCTGGGCCCACTAATTACTTGAACCAGCCCTACCCACCACAACTTTAACCAAATGACCCCCAATTTCAAATGCCTTCCAATTATTATAAGGTAAATTACGCTTGACAAGCTTCATTAAGAAGAATGGATGGTTTTGACATTAAAATGGGCACTCTAGGTGTTTTCCTGGCCCCCACTCACTGCCGACTATGCTGCCCCATTGACTTGCATTGGGTTTCGTGTTTCGGTCGATCCCGACTTTACGTCATAATCGGCCGATTTCACTCGACCCGACTTTTGAGATAGTCGGGTTTCGCGAAACCCGGCTCGACTCTAAAAAGGTCAAGGTCGCTCAACTCTAGACAACACTGCTTCATCCCCTGTACTATATGCTTGCCAATCCCCTTTCCATGACACAGATACGGATACCTCCCGCCCTGCACCTGTCATTGCACATTCACAAACAGCATCAGCAGCCACGTCCAATTCCCAAGGCAGGGTTCAGCCGTCCCTACCCCAGGCCTTGGAACACAAGCAATAACATTGCTCACCCCACCCACTGGCCCACTCAATAAACAGGCACTTTTTCAAACTGCATGCTCTGGAAATGTTGCCATTTAGGAGTATGGACACTGATTTTTTTTTGCAACCTCTTGACAGCAGGCATCCCTCAGTACTTAGTCACCAGACACCATTATTTTTCCTGGTGTGCTATTTTAGCCTTCCGCCAGCAATTGTTCCATAAGATCACCTGGGCCTGACCAATGCATTTACTGGTAAAGGTCACTTATTAACGAACCTGTGGACAAGTGCTACCTTTCTCACGACAGGTCACTGGGTAAACCTAGTGGAGGCCAGAACTGGCTTGGAAACTGTGATGACAAACATTTTACCAACGCTGCGGATTTCGAGCCCTACTTCCATGAAGATTTCTTACATCAGTTCTTTCACCACCTCTTCCTCATCAACCTCCATCTTATAATTGTCATACAAATCAGTCGCAATCTGGAAGCACTGCAGCGGTGAAGTGGTAACAGGCTCGATGAAACGAATTTATTTAGGTGACCAACAGCAGACCTCCGCAAAGTTGTTGAAAGGTATTGCAGACCAGACAGATTTGTGGCTCTCACCGCTCGACCTTCATCCAGTCATGGTCGAGTGTAATAATTGCTGTAATGGTCATATGTGATAATTGCTGTAAGCTGGTAGCAGCTCTGAAGCTTGGAAAGCTCATAAAACACATACCATGCCTAGCCCACATACTCGAATTAGCACCAAAAAACGTCGATCACACAAAAAAGTCTGGTTTAAAATTAATTTCCCTCTCCTCTGATATGATCTAGCATGTCAGAGAAGAGAGAAATGGAGTAGACCTTTGTGATAAACGCTATTACAGTGATCAAAATAAAACAGTAGTAAATCAAATCCCCTTTTGTCACCCACCTATTTAGATAAAAATTATAAAATACAAAATTTTAATATTTTCCATTCTTTGCAGTTAGGGTTCAGGTAAGGGTTAGGGTTGTGTTAGGGTTATGTTAGGATTGTGTTATGGTTAAGGTACCTTCACACATAACGATATTGTTAACGATATCGTTGCTATTTGTGACGTAGCAACGATATCGTTAATGAAATCGTTATGTGTGACAGCGACCAACGATCAGGCCCCTGCTGGGAGATCGTTGGTCGCTGAATAAAGTCCAGAACTTTATTTAGTCGCTGGACTCCCTGGAGACATCGCTGGATCGGCGTGTGTGACACCGATCCAGCGATGTCTTCACTGGTAACCAGGGTAAACATCGGGTAACTAAGCGCAGGGCCGCGCTTAGTAACCCGATGTTTACCCTGGTTACCATGCTAAAAGTAAAAAAAAAACAAACAGTACATACTTACCTACAGCTGTCTGTCCTCCAGCGCTGCGCTCTGCACTCCTCCTGTACTGGCTGTGAGCCGGAAAGCAGAGCGGTGACGTCACCGCTCTGCTTTCCGGCTCCCAGACAGTACAGGAGGAGAGCAGAGAAGCAGAGCGCAGCGCTGGAGGACAGACGGCTGTAGGTAAGTATGTACTGTTTGTTTTTTTTTACTTTTAGCATGGTAACCAGGGTAAACATCGGGTTACTAAGCGCGGCCCTGCGCTTAGTTACCCGATGTTTACCCTGGTTACCGGCATCGTTGGTCGCTGGAGAGCGGTCTGTGTGACAGCTCTCCAGCGACCAAACAGCGACGCTGCAGCGATTCGGATCGTTGTCGGTATCGCTGCAGCGTCGCTAAATGTGAAAGGGCCTTTAGGGTTTTAGCTAGGGTTGTATTAGGATTAGTGTTGGGGTTAAGGTTGTGTTAGGGTTAGGGTTATGGCTAGGGATAGGGTTGTGATTAGGGTTGTGTTAGGGTTAGGGTTGTGTTAGGATTAGGGTTGGGGTTAGGGTTGTGTTAGGTTTGAAGTTATAATTCATTTTTTTTCAAAAATAAAACAAAAAAATGATGATATGATGGTTAGTAGGGTTGAGCGACATTTTTTTATAGGATCGGATCGGGTTTCACGAAACCCGACTTTTTCAAAAGTTAGGTCGAGTGAAATCGACCGATCCTATAGAAAAGTCGAGGTCGGGGTCGGCCGAAACACGAAAGCCAATGCAGTGCATTGGGTCTCTAATGGTTCCCAGGGTCTGAAGGAGAGGAAACTCTCCTTCAGGCCCTGGGATCTATATTTAAGTGTAAAGTAAAGAATCAAAATAAAAAATATTGATATACTTACCCTCAGACGCGCCCTGGTTCTCGCCGGCAGCCTTCCTTCCTAAGAATGAGCGCCTGAAGGACCTTCGATGACGTCGTGGCTTGTGATTGGTCGCGTGAGCTGTCACATGGGCGTCACGCGACCAATCACAAGCCGCGACGTCATCTAAGGCCCTTCAGGCGCTGATTCTTAGGAAGGTAGGCTGCGGGTTAGAACCAGGGCGCGTCCGAGGGTGAGTATATACCTATTAGAAATATACTCACCCTCGGACGAGCCCTCGGACGCTTCCTTCCTAAGAATTAGCGCCTGAAGGACCTTAGATGACGTTGCGGCTTGTGATTGGTCGTGTGACCGCCCATGTGACCGCTCACGCGACCAATCACAAGCCGCGACGTTATCGAAGGCCCTTCAGGCGCTCATTCTTAGGAAGGAAGGCTGCTGGCGAGAACCAGCGCGCATCCGAGGGTGAGTATATCAATATTTTTTTATTTTTATTCTTTATTTTACACTTAAATATGAATTCTGATACCGATTCCCGATATCTTAAACATATCGGAACTCGGTATCAGAATTCCGATTCCAGATCAGAAGATCGCCGACCTCATGGCCGACCCCACACAGGGGTCGGGTCGGGTTTCATGAAACCCGACTTTGCCAAAAGTCGGCGACTTCTGAATCTGGCCGACCCGTTTCGCTCAACCCTAATGGTTAGTATTCAGCACAAGTGCTCGCTACACAAGTTTACATTGTGCACTCGAGTTTGCATAGAGTATCGCTGATCCCTGCATTTTTTTGTGTCTAACAGCTGTGAAAAATGTGGGCACGGGACATTTGGTACATACCCAAGCACCCAATGCAAACAGAAGTAGCAAGCACTTGCGCTCAACACTAAAGATGACTTATTCAATATGACAATCTGATGTTATCAAATTCTGTGTTGTAGTTGTGGGTTCATAATGCTCACTATATCCTTGGATAAAATCCTTGAGGAGTGTGGTTTCCAAAATGAGGTCACTTGTGGGGGTTTCTCACTGTTTAGGTACATTAGGTACATTAGGGGCTCTACAAAAACGACATGGCATCCACTTTTGATTCCAGCCAATTTTTCGTTCAAAAAGTCAAATAATGCTCTTTCCCTTCCAAGACCTGCCAGTTGATTTATCCACATATGGGGTATCAGCGTGCTCAGGAGAAATTGCACAAAAAGTTTGTGGTACATTTTCTCATGTTACCTTTGTAAAAATAAAAACGTTTGAGTCTAGAGTAATTTTTTAGTCAAAAAAGTTAAATGTTCGTTTTTTTCTTCCACATTGCTTCAATTCTCGTGAAGCAACTGAAGGGTTAATAAGCTTCCCGAATGTGGTTTTTAACACCTTGAAAGGTGCATATTTTAGAATGGTGTCACTTTTGGCTTTTTTTTGTCATATAGACCCCTCAAAGGGACTTCAAATGTGACGTGGTATGTAAAAAAATGTTTTTGTTAATTTTGTTGGAAAAATGAGAAATCGGTAGTCAACTTTTAAGTTTTAACTTTTAAAAAAAAAAATCATGTCCCCAAACTTTTCTGATGAAAAGTAGACACATTCGAAATGTCATTTATTTTTTACAGGACATCTATTTGTGGTTCGTGTGCCATCCATTTTTGTCTTGCACCCATTGATTTGCATTGGTGAGTCGCATCCAAAATATGCAGTCAATAGTAGGATGCTGCAATTTTTCCTGAGACCAATTAGACCCTTTGCGAAACCTGTGTTTGGCGCCCACTCAGATGTGTTTCACACATACCCTGTGCTAAACCCTTCAGTACACCTCTGCATACAGTGTCCTCCTTTATTATCTACTAGCTGAAGAGCCCGGCGTTGCCTGGGCATAGTAAATATCTGTGGTTAGTTATAGCACCTCACTTCTCTTATTTTCCCATCACGCCTCTCATTTTCCCAATCACATCTTTCATTTTCCCCCTCACATCTCTCATTTTCTCCCTCACACCTCTCATTTTCTCCCTCACTCCTCTCATCCCCCCCTAACACTTGTCATTTCAACCTCACATCTGTCATTTTCTGATCACTCCACTATTTTTCCTCACTCCTCTCATTTTGCACTCACACCTTTTCATTTTCACCTCACACCTCTCATTTTCACCTCATCACCTCAGTATATACATGTTTGTCATCTCCCTTATATATAGTATAAATCTGTATGTCATCTCCTGTATATAGTATATACCTGTATGTCATCTCCCCTGTATATAGTATATACCTGCTGTGTGTCATCTCCCCTATATATAGTATATACCTGAATGTCATCTCCTTCTATATATAGTATATACCTGTATGTCATCTCCTCCTGTATATAGTATATACCTGTGTGTCATCTCCCCTGTATATAGTATATATCTGAGTGCCATCTCCTCCTGCATATAGTATATACCTGCATGTCATCTTCTATATATAGCATATACCTGTATGTCATCTCCTCCTGTATATAGTATATACCTGTGTGTCATCTCCCATGTATATAGTATATATCTGAGTGTCATCTCCTCCTGCATATAGTATATACCTGCATGTCATCTTCTATATATAGCATATACCTGTATGTCATCTCCTCCTGTATATAGTATATACCTGTATGTCATCTCCTCCTGTATATATGTACCTATATGTCATCTCCTCCTCTATATAGTATATACCTGTGTGTCATCTCTCCTGTATATAGTATATATCTGTGTGTCATCTCCCCTGTATATAGTATGTACCTGTGTGTCATCTCCTCCTGTATTAGACCTCGTTCACACGTTATTTGCTCAGTATTTTTACCTCAGTATTTGTAAGCTAAATTGGCAGCCTGATATATCCCCAGCCAACAGGAAGCCCTCCCCCTGGCAGTATATATTAGCTCACACATACACATAATAGACAGGTCATGTGACTGACAGCTGCCGTATTTCCTATATGGTGCAATTATTGTAGTTTGTCTGCTTATTAATCAGATTTTTATTTTTGAAGGATAATACCAGACTTGTGTGTGTTTAAGGGCGAGTTTCGTTTGTCAAGTTGTATGTGTTGAGTTGCGTGTGGCGACATGCATGTAGCGACTTTTGTGAGATGAGTTTTGTGTAGCAACATGCGTGTAGCAACTTTTTGTGTGTCGAGTTGCATGTGACAGGTTAGTGTAGCAAGTTGTGTGCAGCAAGTTTTGCGCATGGCGAGTTTTGCGCGTGGTGAGTTTTGCGCGTTGCGAGTATTATGTGTGGTGTCTTTTGAGTATGTGCAAGTTTTGTGTGAGGCAACTTTTGCATGTGTTGCAACTTTTGTGCATGTGGCAATTTTTCCGCGTGTGCAAGTTTTGCGTGTGGCGAGTTTTTCATGCGGAGAATTTTGCACTTGTGGCGAGTTTTGCAAGAGCCTAGTTTTTGCATGTGGCGAGTTCTGCGCGTGGCGAGTTTTGAGTGGCGACTTTTGTGTTTTGACTTTTATGTGGCGAGGTTGGTGTATTTGTGGTGAAATGTGTGCTGAGGGTAATATGTGTTCAAGCACGTGGTAGTGTGTGGCGCATTTTGTGTGTGTTCATATCCCCGTGTGTGGTGAGTATCCCATGTCGAGACCCCACCTTAGCAACTGTACGGTATATACTCTTTGGCGCCATCGCTCTCATTCTTTAAGTCCCCCTTGTTCACATCTGGCAGCTGTCAATTTGCCTCCTACACTTTTCCTTTCATTTTTTCCCAATATGTAGATAGGGGCAAAATTGTTTGGTGAATTGGAAAGCGCGGGGTTAATATTTCACCTCACAACATAGCCTATGACGCTCTCGGGGTCCAGACGTGTGACTGTGCAAAATTTTGTGGCTGTAGCTGCGACGACTCCAACACTTTTCCTTTCACTTTTTCCCCATTATGTAGATAGGGGCAAAATTGTTTGGTGAATTGGAACCCGCGGGGTTAAAATTTCACCTCACAACATAGCCTATGACGCTCTCAGTGTCCAGATGTGTGACTGTGCAAAATTTTGTTTCTGTAGCTGCGAGGCCTCCAACACTTTTACTTTCACCTTTTTCCCCATTATGTAGATAGGGGCAAAATTGTTTGGTGAATTGGAAAGCGCGGGGTTAAAATTTCGCCTCACAATATAGCCTATGACGCTCTCAGGGTCCAGACGTGTGACTGTGCAAAATTTTGTTGCTGTAGCTGCGACGCTTCCAACACTTTTCCTTTCACTTTTTTCCCCATTATGTAGATAGGGGCAAAATTGTTTGGTGAATTGGAAAGCGCGGGGTTAAAATTTCGCCTCACAATATAGTCTATGACGCTCTCGGGGTCCAGACGTGTGACTGTGCAAAATTTTGTGGCTGTAGCTGCGACGGTGCAGATGCCAATCCCGGACATACACACATACACACACACACACATTCAACTTTATATATTAGACTAGCTGAAGAGCCCGGCGTTGCCTGGGCATAGTAAATATCTGTGGTTAGTTATAGCATGTCACTTCTCTTATTTTCCCATCACGCCTCTCATTTTCCCAATCACATCTTTAATTTTCCCCCTCACATCTCTCATTTTCTCCCTCACACCTCTCATTTTCTCCCTCACTCCTCTCATTCCCGCCTAACACTTGTCATTTCGACCTCACATCTGTCATTTTCCGATCACTACACTATTTTCACCTCACACCTCTCATTTTCACCTCAGTATATACATGTTTGTCATCTCCCTTATATATAGTATACACCTGTATGTCATCTCCTGTATATAGTATATACCTGTATGTCATCTCCCCTGTATATAGCATATACCTGCTGTGTGTCATCTCCCCTGTATATAGTATATACCTGTATGTCATCTCCTCCTATATATAGTATATACCTGTATGTCATCTCCTCCTATATATAGTATATACCTGTATGTCATCTCCTCCTATATATAGTATATACCTGTATGTCATCTCCTTCTATATATAGTATATACCTGTATGTCATCTCCTCCTGTATATAGTATATACCTGTGTGTAATCTCCTCCTGTATATAGTATATACCTGTATGTCATCTTCTATATATAGCATATACCTGTATGTCATCTCCTCCTGTATATAGTATATACCTGTAGGTAATCTGCTCCTGTATATAGTATATACCTGTGTGTCATCTCCTCCTGTATATAGTATGTACCTGTATGTCATCTCCTCCTCTATATAGTGCATACCTGTGTGTCATCTCTCCTGTATATAGTATATATCTGTGTGTCATCTCCCCTGTATATAGTATATACCTGTGTGATCTCCTGTATTAGACCTCGTTAACACGTTATTTGCTCAGTATTTTTACCTGAGTATTTGTAAGATAAATTGGCAGCCTGATAAATCCCCAGCCAACAGGAAGCCCTCCCCCTGGCAGTATATATTAGCTCACACATACACATAATAGACAGGTCATGTGACTGACAGCTGCCGTATTTCCTATATGGTACATTTGTTGCTCTTGTAGTTTGTCTGCTTATTAATCAGATTTTTATTTTTGAAGGCTAATACCAGACTTGTGTGTGTTTTAGGGCGAGTTTCGTTTGTCAAGTTATATGTGTTGAGTTGTGTGTGGCGACATGCATGTAGCGACTTTTGTGAGCTGAGTTTTGTGTGGCAACATGCGTGTAGCAACTTTTTGTGTGTCGAGTTGCATGTGACAGGTTAGTGTAGCAAGTTGTGTGCAGCAAGTTTTGCGCATGGCGAGTTTTGCGCGTGGTGAGTTTTATATCTGGTGCCTTTTGAGTATGTGCAAGTTTTGTGTGAGGCAACTTTTGCATGTGTTGCAAATTTTGTGCATGTGGCAATTTTTCCACGTGTGCAAGTTTTGCGTGTGGTGAGTTTTCCATGAGGTGAGTATTGCACTTGTGGCGAGTTTTACGTGAGCCTAGTTTTTGCATGTTGCGAGTTTTGCGCATGGCGAGTTTTGAGCGGCGACTTTTGTGTTTCGACTTTTATGTGGCGAGGTTGGTGTATGTGTGGTGAAATGTGTGCTGAAGGTAATATGTGTTCAAGCACGTGGTAGTGTGTGGCGCATTTTGTGTGTGTGTTCATATCCCCGTGTGGGGTGAGTATCCCATGTCGGGGCCCCACCTTAGCAACTGATCGGTATATACTCTTTGGCGCCATTGCTCTCATTCTTTAAGTCCCCCTTGTTCACATCTGGCAGCTGTCAATTTGCCTCCAACACTTTTCCTTTCACTTTTCCCCATTATGTAGAAAGGGGAAAAATAGTTTGGTGAATTGGAAAGCGCGGGGTTAAAATTTCACCTCACAACATAGCCTATGACGCTCTCAGGGTCTAGACGTGTGACTGTGCAAAATTTTGTTTCTGTAGCTGCGACGCCTCAAACACTTTTCCTTTCACTTTTTTCCCCATTATGTAGATAGGGGCAAAATTGTTTGGTGAATTGGAAAGCGCGGGGTTAAAATTTCACCTCACAACATAGCCTATGACGCTCTCAGGGTCCAGACGTGTGACTGTGCAAAATTTTGTTTCTGTAGCTGTGACGCCTCCAACACTTTTCCTTTCACTTTTTTCCCCATTATGTAGATAGGGGCAAAATTGTTTGGTGAATTGGAAAGCGCGGGGTTAAAATTTCACCTCACAACGTAGCCTATGACACTCTCAGGGTCCAGACGTGTGACTGTGCAAAATTTTGTGGCTGTAGCTGCGACGGTGCAGATGCCAATCCCGGACATACAGACATACACACACACACATTCAGCTTTATATAGTAGACTAGCTGAAGAGCCCGGCGTTGCCTGGGCATAGTAAATATCTGTGGATAGTTATAGCACCTCACGTCTCTTATTTTCCCATCACGCCTCTCATTTTCCCAATCGCATCTTTCATTTTCCCCCTCACATCTCTCATTTTCTCCCTCACACCTCTCATTTTCTCCCTCACTCCTCTCATTCCCCCCTAACACTTGTCATTTCAACCTCACATCTGTCATTTTCTGATCACTCCACTATTTTTCCTCACTCCTCTCATTTTGCACTCACACCTTTTCATTTTCACCTCACACCTCTCATTTTCACCTCAGTATATACATGTTTGTCATCTCCCTTATATATATTATACACCTGTATGTCATCTCTTGTATATAGTATATACCTGTATGTCATCTCCCCTGTATATAGTATATACCTGCTGTGTGTCATTTCCCCTGTATATAGTATATACCTGTATGTCATCTCCTCTTATATATAGTATATACCTGTATGTCATCTCCTCCTGTATATAGTATATACCTGTGTGTCATCTCCCCTGTATATAGTATATATCTGTGTGTCATCTCCTCCTGTATATAGTATATACTTGTATGTCATCTTCTATATATAGCATATACCTGTATGTCATCTCCTCCTGTATATAGTATATACCTGTAGGTCATCTGCTCCTGTATATAGTATATACCTGTGTGTCATCTCCTCTTGTATATAGTATATACCTGTATGTCATCTCTTCCTGTATATATATATGTACCTGTATGTCATCTCCTCCTCTATATAGTATATACCTGTGTGTCATCTCTCCTGTATATAGTATATATCTGTGTGTCATCTCCCCTGTATATAGTATATACCTGTGTGTCATCTTCTCCTGTATTAGACCTCGTTCACACGTTATTTGCTCAGTATTTTTACCTCAGTATTGGTAAGCTAAATTGGCAGCCTGATAAATCCCCAGCCAACAGGAAGCCCTCCTCCTGGCAGTATATATTAGCTCACACATACACATAATAGACAGGTCATATGACTGACAGCTGCCGTATTTCCTATATAGTACATTTGTTGCTCTTATAGTTTGTCTGCTTATTAATCAGATTTTTATTTTTGAAGGATACCAGACTTGTGTGTGTTTTAGGGTGAATTTCGTTTGTCAAGTTGTGTGTGTTGAGTTGCATGTGGCAACATGCGTGTAGCAACTTTTTGTGTGTCGAGTTGCATGTGACATGTTAGTATAGCTGTTAGGGGTCGAGTTCCCGCTTCTGCACAGGGGGAATCTCGAGCCACTTCTGCTGCGGTCTCCCATTCTTGTCCAGCCGCAGTGGAGCCTGCTCAGCAAGGACGTCGGTCCCAGCGTCTTGCTCATTCTCACTCTGTTCTGAGAGTTAGTGCTGCTTCTCCAGTCTCTGCCTTTAAAGTCAGTGCTGGTCAGCAGCGAGCGGACTTCTCTGGGACTAAGTCCTTGTCTGCATGTACTGAGCATGCCCAGCGTAAGGTCTCCCGTTGGAGATCGAGGGTCATGTGCTCAGTCTCTGCAGCACATTCCATTGGTCCTCTTGGCAGGTCCTAGAAGGGCAAAAGTGCTGTGGCCACTTCCTGTGCTGCTGCTATATTAACTGCGCATGACCGCACGGCCATGCGCTAGTATTTTCTTACAATTGCTTATGTGTGTATGTTGTGAGTGCAAGTCGTCCTTGGAAACCCCTACCCTATTGAATGTCTGTTCGCGGAAGGTGTATGGCTGCTACCTAGCGCCCGACTTAGCCTACAGCACTAACACACATCACAGCGTCCTGTAGCTGTGCCTGCCAGTACGGCGCCGTGCGCCTGCCTTGCGCTTTCCATACCCGAGTCTGGGTGGTTAGTGGCGTCCGTTAGTGCGGCATCGCTCGCACTCTTGTGCACATAGATTGCTTAAGGTTCTCTACACACCCAGTTGCGGTGTTACGCCAGCAAGGGTCTAATCGGGCTCCAATCCCTTCTGGGGTTAAGTCCGCTGACCACTTGCTCGCGCACTAGTGCGGTACTGCGGTCCTGTGAATTAACAGGATCGCTTTCTTCACGCTGGGTGAGGTTTAACCCACGCGTGTATACCGCCATATTGTCTGCTAATTGCTAGCAGCAGGTTCTCACCTGCACGGTGGACCCCGGACTGCGAACGCACCTTTATCATCTGTCTTGGTGCGTTCCGCCAGTCCTAACATAATACTAGCGCCAGGGTCTGGCTAGTAAAATGGCGGACGATCAGCGTTTACAGCGGTACATCCAGCAGCTGGAGGGAAGGTTGGCGGCTCTTGAGCGTTCAACCTCAGCTGTGGATGTTACTGCTGTCGCTGTTCAGGCTGCAAGTGTGGCTGCAGCTACCTTGTCCACTGCCGCTCCTGTACCGACGCTATCTCGCCTCCCGCTACCAGAGAAATTTTCTGGTGACAGTAAGTCCTGTAGGGGTTTCGTGAGTCAGTGCTCAATACATCTCGAGCTTCTGGCCTCTCGTTTCCCTACAGAGCGGGCTAAGGTGGGCTTAATAATTTCCTTATTGTCGGACAGGGCGTTGCAGTGGGCTACGCCGCTGTGGGAGCGTGGCGATCATGTGGTGCAGAGTGCTCCGTTATTCCTGAGCACTCTGAAACAGGTCTTTCTGGGACCTCGTGTCACCCATGATACGGCGCTCCAACTGTTGGCACTGACTCAGGGCTCGTCCTTGGTCAGCCTTTTTGCCGTCCATTTCCGCACTCTGGCATCTGAGCTGGAGTGGACGGATAAAGCCCTTATCCCTATATTTTGGAGGGGGCTGGCTGACCACGTTAAGGACGCTCTGGCCACTAGGGAGATTCCCGCCACACTGGAGGAGTTAATAGCAGTATCTACTCGCATTGACCTCCGTTTTCACGAGCGGAGGTTAGAGCGAGCCCAGTGTAGGCAGAGGTTTCGGCTGGCTCCCACCTTCGCCAAACCTTTGGAATCTCCAGTTCAGGCTCCTGAGTTCCAGGAACCTAAGGTGGTGTCACGAGCGGGATCTAAGTCCCAGACTGCTCGTGCACCCCAGGGTTGCCAGGTTTGCCAACAGTCAGGACATCTTGCCACCAGATGTCATCAGCGGTCGAGGAAACGTCAGCGTCTAGTGGTAGTAGGTGGAGGTGCACTAGACACTGCGACGTTTGCCTCCAAATTGTCCTTTAAGGGGACAATTACCTTTGGCTCATCCTCCCACTCGGTAGACCTCTGCGTGGATTCTGGGGCGGAGGGCAATTTTATGTCTTCTGCCTTCGCCCAACGTCACGCAATACCCCTGGTTATGCTATCCCAACCAGTAACGGTACGAGTGGTGAATGGGTCGACACTCCCCGCACAGATAACACATCAGACCATCCCTATTACTCTGTCCCTGTCGCCATCCCATCAGGAGATTATTTCTCTGCTCGTCATTCCTGAGGGTATTGATGAGGTCCTGTTGGGGATACCTTGGCTACGGTACCACTCTCCTCACATCGAGTGGTCCTCAGACAGAATTCTGGGATGGGGTGAATCATGTGGGGGTAGGTGTCACCGAGAGTGCGTTCAGGTTGCTACTACTGAGGTACCCGCAGATCTATCCTCTCTCCCCAAGCAATATTGGTCTTATGCAGATGTATTCTCCAAGAAGGCGGCGGAGACCCTTCCGCCCCATCGCCCCTATGACTGTCCTATCGATCTCTTGCCTGGTGCTGAGCCTCCCCGGGGTCGAGTCTATCCATTATCTCTCCCGGAAACGGAGGCAATGTCTCAGTACATACAAGAGAATCTGGCAAGAGGGTTCATTAGGAAGTCAGTGTCACCTGCTGGGGCAGGGTTCTTCTTCGTGCAGAAGAAGAATGGAGAACTACGTCCATGCATAGACTACAGGGGTCTTAATGCTATCACAGTGAAGAACAAGTACCCTTTGCCGTTGATTTCTGAGCTTTTCGATAGGCTTCGGGGAGCTAGAGTGTTTACGAAACTAGATCTGCGGGGTGCTTACAATCTGATTCGCATCCGTGAGGGGGACGAGTGGAAAACGGCATTTAACACCAGAGATGGGCACTATGAGTATCTGGTGATGCCCTTCGGGCTCTGTAATGCACCTGCCGTTTTTCAAGACTTTGTCAATGACATCTTCCGGGATATGCTTTCCACCTCGGTTGTAGTCTATCTGGATGATATTCTCATCTTTTCTCCAGATATTGACTCCCACCGGAGAGATGTTGGCAGAGTCTTCGACCTTCTACGGGCAAACTCTCTTTACGCAAAGTTGGAGAAGTGTGTGTTTGAGCAGGAGTCCTTACCTTTCCTGGGCTATATCATCTCCGCCCAGGGATTGGCTATGGATACTGCCAAACTACAGGCTGTGATGGACTGGCAAGAGCCCCATTCTCTTAAAGCGGTGCAGCGCTTTATGGGGTTCATAAACTATTACCGCCAGTTCATTCCCCACTTCTCAACTCTGGTGGCTCCCTTGGTAGCCCTCACCAAGAAGGGAGCGAATCCCAAATTGTGGTCGGAAGAGGTCTCCAAGGCCTTCACTTCTATTAAGTCCCACTTTGCTAGCGCTCCCATCTTACATCGTCCCGATGTGGATAAGCCATTCCTACTGGAGGTGGATGCCTCGTCCGTTGGTGCTGGAGCAGTCCTCTACCAAAAGGATGCTCAAGGTCGGAAGCATCCATGCTTCTTCTTCTCCAAGACCTTCACGCCAGCGGAGAGGAACTACTCCATCGGGGACAGGGAGTTGCTAGCAATGAAGTTGGCCTTTTCGGAGTGGAGACATCTTCTGGAAGGTGCGCGGTTTCCCTTCCAAGTTTACACGGACCACAAAAATTTGGTCTATTTGCAGACAGCCCAGCGGCTAAATTCTCGCCAGGCCAGATGGTCCCTGTTCTTCTCCCGGTTCCACTTTTCCCTTCATTATCTCGCCGGGGAGAAGAATATCCGTGCTGACGCTCTCTCTCGCTCCCTTATGTCAACTGAGGAGGAGGAAGAGGAGCCTCGGCTTATTGTCCCTTCCGAGAGCCTGAGAACCGTGGCGCCGGTTTCGCTAGAGTCTGTGCCTCCGGGCAAGACTTTTGTGCCCATTAATTTGCGACCGGAGGTTCTCTCTTGGGCTCATTCGTCCAGGGTGGGTGGACACTTTGGGACAAAGAGGACATCTGAGCTACTGGCGAGGACGTACTGGTGGCCGCATATGGTCCGGGATGTCAGGGATTATGTTCTGGCGTGTGTCTCCTGCGCCAAAAATAAATCTCCGCGTCAAAGGCCAGCTGGTTTGCTCTATCCCTTGCCGGTGGCAGATAGGCCCTGGGAGATGGTCGGGATGGACTTTGTTGTGGGTTTGCCCAAGTCTCGCGGCTGTACCATCATTTGGGTCATCACCGATCATTTCTCAAAAATGGTGCATTTGGTGCCGCTGCCGCGGTTACCTTCTGCACGGGCCTTGGCAGCGTTGTTCATCAAACATATCTTCCGCCTACATGGTATGCCAGACAAAATTGTCAGTGACCGGGGTCCCCAGTTTGCGTCTCGGTTCTGGAGAGAGCTCTGTCGTCTTCTCAGTATTGAGTTGAATCTCTCTTCCGCTTATCATCCCGAGACGAATGGGTTGGTAGAGAGGGCCAACCAGACCTTGGTCACATACCTGCGGCATTTTGTTTCAGCCAGGCAGGATGACTGGGCATCCTTGCTATCATGGGCAGAGTTTGCACTGAACAACGCCGTTGCCGACTCCACTGGACAAACCCCATTCCTCCTCAACTATGGTCAGCATCCACGGGTACCTGTGCCTATGCCCGTGTCTTCCGCCGACTCCAGGGTGGCAGACTGGGCTGTGGAGGCACGGGATATTTGGGACCGCACTCAGGATGCCATTCGGGCCTCTAAGGAGAGAATGAGGTCCTCCGCTGATGCTCATCGGCGTCCCGCCCCGACCTTTGCTCCTGGCGACTTGGTGTGGCTCTCCGCCCGTAACATCAGGCTGCGAGTTGAGTCCACTAAATTTGCTCCTCGCTACTTGGGTCCATTCAAGGTCCTCGAACAGGTTAATCCTGTGGTCTATCGTTTGGCCCTTCCGCCACGCCTGGGTATCACCGACACCTTTCATGTGTCCCTCTTGAAACCCGTGTATATGTCCCGCTTTTCCGAGTCATCTGCTGGGACATCGGGTTCGTCTACGGACGATTATGAGGTGAACGCTATTTTGGGGTGCAAGGTGATGCGTGGTAAAAAATTTTATTTGGTGGACTGGAAGGGTTATGGTCCCGAGGACAGGTCCTGGGAGCCTGTTGAGCACATTCGGGCTCCGCAGCTCATTGCTGCCTTCGAACGTAGCGAGGCCCAAGGAGGGGGGGGCCCTAGGAGGGGGGGTAATGTTAGGGGTCGAGTTCCCGCTTCTGCACAGGGGGAATCTCGAGCCACTTCCGCTGCGGTCTCCCATTCTTGTCCAGCCGCAGTGGAGCCTGCTCAGCAAGGACGTCGGTCCCAGCGTCTTGCTCATTCTCACTCTGTTCTGAGAGTTAGTGCTGCTTCTCCAGTCTCTGCCTTTAAAGTCAGTGCTGGTCAGCAGCGAGCGGACTTCTCTGGGACTAAGTCCTTGTCTGCATGTACTGAGCATGCCCAGCGTAAGGTCTCCCGTTGGAGATCGAGGGTCATGTGCTCAGTCTCTGCAGCACATTCCATTGGTCCTCTTGGCAGGTCCTAGAAGGGCAAAAGTGCTGTGGCCACTTCCTGTGCTGCTGCTATATTAACTGCGCATGACCGCACGGCCATGCGCTAGTATTTTCTTACAATTGCTTATGTGTGTATGTTGTGAGTGCAAGTCGTCCTTGGAAACCCCTACCCTATTGAATGTCTGTTCGCGGAAGGTGTATGGCTGCTACCTAGCGCCCGACTTAGCCTACAGCACTAACACACATCACAGCGTCCTGTAGCTGTGCCTGCCAGTACGGCGCCGTGCGCCTGCCTTGCGCTTTCCATACCCGAGTCTGGGTGGTTAGTGGCGTCCGTTAGTGCGGCATCGCTCGCACTCTTGTGCACATAGATTGCTTAAGGTTCTCTACACACCCAGTTGCGGTGTTACGCCAGCAAGGGTCTAATCGGGCTCCAATCCCTTCTGGGTTAAGTCCGCTGACCACTTGCTCGCGCACTAGTGCGGTACTGCGGTCCTGTGAATTAACAGGATCGCTTTCTTCACGCTGGGTGAGGTTTAACCCACGCGTGTATACCGCCATATTGTCTGCTAATTGCTAGCAGCAGGTTCTCACCTGCACGGTGGACCCCGGACTGCGAACGCACCTTTATCATCTGTCTTGGTGCGTTCCGCCAGTCCTAACAATAGCAAGTTGTGTGCAGCAAGTTTTGCACATGGCGAGTTTTGCGCGTGGCGAGTTTTATGTGTGGTGCCTTTTGAGTATGTGCTAGTTTTGTGTGAGGCAAATTTTGCATGTGTTTCAACTTTTGTGCATGTGGCAATTTTTCCGCGTGTGCAAGTTTTGCGTGTGGCGAGTTTTACATGAGGTAAGTTTTGCACTTGTGCCGAGTTTTGCAAGAGCCTAGTTTTTGCATGTGGCGAGTTCTGCGTGTGGCGAGTTTTGAGTGGCGACTTTTGTGTTTCGACTTTTATGTGGCGAGGTTGGTGTATGTGTGGTGAAATGTGTGCTGAGGGTAACATGTGTTCATGCACGTGGTAGTGTTTGGCGCATTTTGTGTGTGTGTTCATATCCCCGTGTGTGGTGAGTATCTTATGTCGGGGCCCCACCTTAGCAACTGTACGGTATATACTCTTTGGCGCCATCGCTCTCATTCTTTAAGTCCCCCTTGTTCACATCTGGCAGCTGTCAATTTGCCAGCAACACTTTTCCTTTCACTTTTCCCCATTATGTAGATGGGGGAAAAATAGTTTGGTGAATTGGAAAGCGCGGGGTTAAAATTTCACCTCATAACATAGCTTATGACGCTCTCAGGGTCCAGACGTGTGACTGTGCAAAATTTTGTGGCTGTAGCTGCGACGGTGCAGATGCCAATCCCGGACATGCACACATACACACACACACACACATACACACATTCAGCTTTATATATTAGACTAGCTGAAGAGCCCGGCGTTGCCTGGGCATAGTAAATATCTGTGGTTAGTTATAGCACCTCACTTCTCTTATTTTCCCATCACGCCTCTCATTTTCCCAATCACATCTTTCATTTTCCCCCTCACATCTCTCATTTTCTCCCTCACATCTCTCATTTTCCCCCTCACTCCTCTCATTCCCCCCTAACACTTGTCATTTCAACCTCACATTTGTCATTTTCTGATCAGTCTATTATTTTTCCTCACTCCTCTCATTTTGCACTCACACCTTTTAATTTTCACCTCACACCTCTCATTTTCACCTCATCACCTCAGTATATACATGTTTGTCATCTCCCTTATATATAGTATACATCTGTATGTCATCTCCTGTATATAGTATATACCTGTATGTCATCTCCCCTGTACATATTATATACCTGCTGTGTGTCATCTCCCCTATATATAGTATATACCTGAATGTCATCTCCTACTGTATATAGTATATACCTGTGTGTCATCTCCCCTGTATATAGTCTATATCTGTGTCATCTCCTCCTGTATATAGTATATACCTGCATGTCATCTTCTATATATAGCATATACCTGTATGTCATCTCCTCCTGTATATAGTATATACCTGTAGGTCATCTGCTCCTGTATATAGTATATACCTGTGTGTCATCGCCTCCTGTATATAGTATATACCTGTATGTCATCTCCTCCTGTATATATATGTACCTGTATGTCATCTCCTCCTCTATATAGTATATACCTGTGTGTCATCTCTCCTGTATATAGTATATATCTGTGTGTCATCTCCCCTGTATATAGTATATACCTGTGTGTCATCTCCTCCTGTATATAGTATATACCTGTAGGTCATCTCCTCCTGTATATAGTATATACCTGTAGGTCATCTGCTCCTGTATATAGTATATACCTGTAGGTCATCTCCTCCTGTATATAGTATATACCTGTGTGTCATCTCCTCCTGTATATAGTATGTACCTGTATGTCATCTCCTCCTCTATATAGTATATACCTGTGTGTCATCTCCTGTGCATATAGTATATACCTGTAGGTCATCTCCTCCTGTATATAGTATATACCTGTAGGTCATCTGCTCCTGTATATAGTATATACCTGTGTGTCATCTCCTCCTGTATATAGTATATACCTGTGTGTCATCTCCTCCTGTATATAGTATGTACCTGTATTTCATCTCCTCCTCTATATAGTATATACCTGTGTGTCATCTCTCCTGTATATAGTATATATCTGTGTGTCATCTCCTCCTGTATATAATATATACCTGTGTGTCATCTGCTCCTGTATTAGACCTCGTTCACACGTTATTTGCTCAGTATTTTTACCTCAGTATTTTTAAGCTAAATTGGCAGCCTGATATATCCCCAGCCAACAGGAAGCCCTCCCCCTGGCAGTATATATTAGCTCACACATACACATAATAGACAGGTCATGTGACTGACAGCTGCCGTATTTCCTATATGGTACATTTGTTGTAGTTTGTCTGCTTATTAATCAGATTTTTATTTTTGAAGGATAAGACCAGACTTGTGTGTGTTTTAGGGCGAGTTTCGTTTGTCAAGTTGTGTGTGTTGAGTTGCGTGTGGCGACATGCATGTAGCGACTTTTGTGAGATGAGTTTTGTGTGGCAACATGCGTGTAGCAACTTTTTGTGTGTCGAGTTGCATGTGACAGGTTAGTGTAGCAACTTGTGTGCAGCAAGTTTTGCGCATGGCGAGTTTTGCGCATGGCGAGTTTTGTGTGGTGCCTTTTGAGTATGTGCAAGTTTTGTGTGAGGCAAATTTTGCATGTGGCAATTTTTCCGCGTGTGCAAGTTTTGCGTGTGGCGAGTTTTCCATGAGGTGAGTTTTGCACTTGTGGCGAGTTTTGCAAGAGCCTAGTTTTTGCATGTGGCGAGTTCTGCACGTGGCGAGTTTTGAGCGGCGACTTTTGTGTTTCGACTTTTATGTGGCGAGGTTGGAGAATGTGTGGTGAAATGTGTGCTGAGGGTGATATGTGTTAAAGCATGTGGTAGTGTGTGGCACATTTTGTGTGTGTGTTCATATCCCCGTGTGTGGTGAGTATCCCATGTCAGGGCCCCAGCTTAGCAACTGTATGGTATATACTCTTTGGCGCCATCGCTCTCACTCTTTACGTCCCCCTTATTCACATCTGGCAGCTGTCAATTTGCCTCCAACACTTTTCCTTTCATTTTTTCCGATTATGTAGATAGGGGCAAAAGTGTTTAGTGAATTGGAAAGCACGGGGTTAAAATTTCACCTCACAACATAGCCTATGACGCTCTCAGTGTCCGGACGTGTGACTGTGCAAAATTTTGTTTCTGTAGCTGCGATGCCTCCAACACTTTTCCTTTCACTTTTTCCCCATTATGTAGATAGGGGCAAAATAGTTTGGTGAATTGGAAAGCGCGGGGTTAAAATTTCACCTCACAACATAGCCTATGAGGCTCTCAGGGTCCGGACGTGTGACTGTGCAAAATTTTGTTTCTGTAGCTGCGACGCCTCCAACACTTTTCCTTTCACTTTTTCCCCATTATGTAGATAGGGGCAAAATAGTTTGGTGAATTGGAAAGCGCGGGGTTAAAATTTCACCTCACAACGTAGCCTATGACGCTCTCAGGGTCCAGACGTGTGACTGTGCAAAATTTTGTGGCTGTAGCTTCGACGCCTCCAACACTTTTCCTTTCACTTTTTTCCCCATTATGTAGATAGGGGCAAAATTGTTTGGTGAATTGGAAAGCGCGGGGTTAAAATTTCACCTCACAATATAGCCTATGACGCTCTCGGGGTCCAGACGTGTGACTGTGCACAATTTTGTGGCTGTAGCTGCGACGGTGCAGATGCCAATCCCGGACATACACACACACACATACACACATACACACATTCAGCTTTATATAATAGACTAGCTGAAGAGCCCGGCGTTGCCTGGGCATATTAAATATCTGTGGTTAGTTATAGCACCTCACTTCTCTTATTTTCCCATCACGCCTCTCATTTTCCCAATCACATCTTTCATTTTCCCCCTCACATCTCTCATTTTCTCCCTCACACCTCTCATTTTCTCCCTCACACCTCTCATTTTCTCCCTCACTCCTCTCATTCCCCCCTAACACTTGTCATTTCAACCTCACATCTGTCATTTTCTGATCACTCCACTATTTTTCCTCACTTCTCTCATTTTGCATTCACACCTTTTCATTTTCACCTCACACCTCTCATTTTCACCTCATCACCTCAGTATATACATGTTTGTCATCTCCCTTTATATATAGTATACATCTGTATGTCATCTCCCCTGTATATAGTATATACCTGCTGTGTGTCATCTCCCCTATATATAGTATATACCTGAATGTCATATCCTTCTATATATAGTATATACCTGTATGCCATCTCCTCCTGTATATAGTATATACCTGTGTGTCATCTCCCCTGTATACAGTATATATCTGAGTGTCATCTCCTGCTGCATATAGTATATACCTGCATGTCATCTTCTATATATAGCATATACCTGTATGTCATCTCCTCCTGTATATAGTATATACCTGTATGTCATCTCCTCCTGTATATATATGTACCTGTATGCCATCTCCTCCTGTATATAGTATATACCTGTGTGTCATCTCCCCTGTATATAGTATATATCTGAGTGTCATCTCCTCCTGCATATAGTATATACCTGCATGTCATCTTCTATATATAGCATATACCTGTATGTCATCTCCTCCTGTATATAGTATATACCTGTGTGTCATCTCCCCTGTATACAGTATATATCTGAGTGTCATCTCCTCCTGCATATAGTATATACCTGCATGTCATCTTCTATATATAGCATATACCTGTATGTCATCTCCTCCTGTATATAGTATATACCTGTATGTCATCTCCTCCTGTATATATATGTACCTGTATGTCATCTCCTCCTGTATATAGTATATACCTATGTGTCATCTCCCCTGTATACAGTATATATCTGAGTGTCATCTCCTCCTGCATATAGTATATACCTGCATGTCATCTCCCCTGTATATAGTATATATCTGTGTGTCATCTCCCCTGTATATAATATATACCTGTGTGTCATCTCCTCCTGTATTAGACCTCGTTCACACGTTATTTGCTCAGTATTTTTACCTCAGTATTTGTAAGCTAAATTGGCAGCCTGATATATCCCCAGCCAACAGGAAGCCCTCCCCCTGGCAGTATATATTAGCTCACACATACACATAATTGACAGGTCATGTGACTGACAGCTGCCGTATTTCCTATATGGTGCAATTGTTGTAGTTTGTCTGCTTATTAATCAGATTTTTATTTTTGAAGGATAATACCAGACTTGTGTGTGTTTTAGGGCGAGTTTCGTTTGTCAAGTTGTGTGTGTTGAGTTGCGTGTGGCGACATACATGTAGCGACTTTTGTGAGATGAGTTTTGTGTAGCAACATGCGTGTAGCAACTTTTTGTGTGTCGAGTTACATGTGACAGGTTAGTGTAGCAAGTTGTGTGCAGCAAGTTTTGCGCATGGCGAGTTTTGCGCCTTGCGAGTATTATGTGTGGTGCCTTTTGAGTATGTGCAAGTTTTGTGTGAGGCAACTTTTGCATGTGTTGCAACTTTTGTGCATGTGGCAATTTTTCCGCGTGTGCAAGTTTTGCGTGTGGCGAGTTTTTCATGAGGAGAATTCTGCACTTGTGGCGAGTTTTGCAAGAGCCTAGTTTTTGCATGTGGCGAGTTCTGCGCGTGGCGAGTTTTGAGTGGCGACTTTTGTGTTTTGACTTTTATGTGGCGAGGTTGGTGTATTTGTGGTGAAATGTGTACTGAGGGTAATATGTGTTCAAGCACGTGGTAGTGTGTGGCGCATTTTGTGTGTGTTCTTATCCCCGTGTTTGGTGAGTATCCCATGTCGAGGCCCCACCTTAGCAACTGTACGGTATATACTCTTTGGCGCCATCGCTCTCATTCTTTAAGTCCCCCTTGTTCACATCTGGCAGCTGTCAATTTGCCTCCTACACTTTTCCTTTCATTTTTTCCCATTATGTAGATATGGGCAAAATTGTTTGGTGAATTGGAAAGCGCGGGGTTAAAATTTCACCTCACAACATAGCCTATGACGCTCTCGGGGTCCAGACGTGTGACTGTGCAAAATTTTGTTGCTGTAGCTGCGACGCTTCCAACACTTTTCCTTTCACTTTTTTCCCCATTATGTAGATAGGGGCAAAATTGTTTGGTGAATTGGAACGCGCAGGGTTAAAATTTCGCCTCACAATATAGCCTATGACTCTCTCGGGGTCCAGACATGTGACTGTGCAAAATTTTGTGGCTGTAGCTGCGACTCCTCCAACACTTTTCCTTTCACTTTTTTCCCCATTATGTAGATAGGGGCAAAATTGTTTGGTGAATTGGAAAGTGCGGGGTTAATATTTCACCTCACAACGTAGCCTATGACGCTCTCAGGGTCCAGACGTGTGACTGTGCAAAATTTTGTTGCTGTAGCTGCGACAGTAACATAGTAACATAGTAACATAGTTAGTAAGGCCGAAAAAAGACATTTGTCCATCCAGTTCAGCCTATATTCCATCATAATAAATCCCCAGATTTACGTCCTTCTACAGAACCTAATTGTATGATACAATATTGTTCTGCTCCAGGAAGACATCCAGGCCTCTCTTGAACCCCTCGACTGAGTTCGCCATCACCACCTCCTCAGGCAAGCAATTCCAGATTCTCACTGCCCTAACAGTAAAGAATCCTCTTCTATGTTGGTGGAAAAACCTTCTCTCCTCCAGACGCAAAGAATGCCCCCTTGTGCCCGTCACCTTCCTTGGTATAAACAGATCCTCAGCGAGATATTTGTATTGTCCCCTTATATACTTATACATGGTTATTAGATCGCCCCCCTCAGTCGTCTTTTTTCTAGACTAAATAATCCTAATTTCGCTAATCTATCTGGGTATTGTAGTTCTCCCATCCCCTTTATTAATTTTGTTGCCCTCCTTTGTACTCTCTCTAGTTCCATTATATCCTTCCTGAGCACCGGTGCCCAAAACTGGACACAGTACTCCATGTGCGGTCTAACTAGGGATTTGAACAGAGGCAGTATAATGCTCTCATCATGTGTATCCAGACCTCTTTTAATGCACCCCATGATCCTGTTTGCCTTGGCAGCTGCTGCCTGGCACTGGCTGCTCCAGGTAAGTTTATCATTAACTAGGATCCCCAAGTCCTTCTCCCTGTCAGATTTACCCAGTGGTTTCCCATTCAGTGTGTAATGGTGATATTGATTCCCTCTTCCCATGTGTATAACCTTACATTTATCATTGTTAAACCTCATCTGCCACCTTTCAGCCCAAGTTTCCAACTTATCCAGATCCATCTGTAGCAGAATACTATCTTCTCTTGTATTAACTGCTTTACATAGTTTTGTATCATCTGCAAATATCGATATTTTACTGTGTAAACCTTCTACCAGATCATTAATGAATATGTTGAAGAGAACAGGTCCCAATACTGACCCCTGCGGTACCCCACTGGTCACAGCGACCCAGTTAGAGACTATACCATTTATAACCACCCTCTGCTTTCTATCACTAAGCCAGTTACTAACCCATTTACACACAATTTCCCCCAGACCAAGCATTCTCATTTTGTGTACCAACCTCTTGTGCGGCACGGTATCAAACGCTTTGGAAAAATCGAGATATACCACGTCCAATGACTCACCGTGGTCCAGCCTATAGCTTACCTCTTCATAAAAACTGATTAGATTGGTTTGACAGGAGCGATTTCTCATAAACCCATGCTGATATGGAGTTACACAGTTATTCTCATTGAGATAATCCAGAATAACATCCCTCAGAAACCCTTCAAATATTTTACCAACAATAGAGGTTAGACTTACTGGCCTATAATTTCCAGGTTCACTTTTAGAGCCCTTTTTGAATATTGGCACCACATTTGCTATGCGCCAATCCTGCGGAACAGACCCTGTCGCTATAGAGTCCCTAAAAATAAGAAATAATGGTTTATCTATTACATTACTTAGTTCTCTTAGTACTCGTGGGTGTATGCCATCCGGACCCGGAGATTTATCTATTTTAATCTTATTTAGCCGGTTTCGCACCTCTTCTTGGGTTAGATTGGTGACCCTTAATATAGGGTTTTCATTGTTTCTTGGGATTTCACCTAGCATTTCATTTTCCACCGTGAATACCGTGGAGAAGAAGGTGTTTAATATGTTAGCTTTTTCCTCGTCATCTACAACCATTCTTTCCTCACTATTTTTTAAGGGGCCTACATTTTCAGTTTTTATTCTTTTACTATTGATATAGTTGAAGAACAGTTTGGGATTAGTTTTACTCTCCTTAGCAATGTGCTTCTCTGTTTCCTTTTTGGCAGCTTTAATTAGTTTTTTAGATAAAGTATTTTTCTCCCTATAGTTTTTTAGAGCTTCAATGGTGCCATCCTGCTTTAGTAGTGCAAATGCTTTCTTTTTACTGTTAATTGCCTGTCTTACTTCTTTGTTTAGCCACATTGGGTTTTTCCTATTTCTAGTCCTTTTATTCCCACAAGGTATAAACCGCTTACACTGCCTATTTAGGATGTTCTTAAACATTTCCCATTTATTATCTGTATTACTAGTTCTGAGGATATTGTCCCAGTGCAGATGCCAATCCCGGACATACACACACACACACACACATTCAGCTTTATATAGTAGATTGTGTTGTCTTGTGTCACATACATTTAACACCAATGATACCTATACTGCATACAATGACTAGCTCCATAAGGACATGGTTGCTTAGCTCGGAAATATATACAATCTAACAATTAGATGGCTTACATATTCTTTCTTAGTAAACCTAAGTCACCTGATATATATTGCATTATTTGAGAAAAGGGGCTGCTGTTGAGCTTTAAAATAGAGAAAATGCAAAAAGGGGAAATACATAAGAATAAACACAACACAATGTTAACATTGTGTGCAACTTGTTTTTTTTTTCTTTTTTTTTCCATGAATTGACCAGTTTCCTTAGCAACATAAAATGCTATTATTGAATTTATGGAGCACAATTCATGGCATTCTGACATCATAATGCACTTGTTATTCGCACAACAGAGCACACAATAGAATGAAACATGAGAGAATTGAGTGGAATCTTGCTTATCATAAAATGGCTAAAAGAGCACTTGCAACAAGAAAGGACTGCAAGAACAATGTTTTCTATGACATCTGAGCACTTAGCAGTTACATGTGTTTTCCTCATTCATTCTATTGCATTAAATCAAAACATTGAAGTGACATTGCACAAGGATGTTTGCACAGTGTATATTACAAAAAAAAAACCTTTTATATTGCTTTAGAGGACCTGCTGAACCAACAGTTAGGTTGCCAAAAGAGTTTGTCCGCTACTTACGGACTGCCTTTCCTTAGAATAAATAATCAATGTTGGATCGGTGGGGATGCAACACCAGGAATTTCCACCAATCAGTTGCTCTCAGTGCTAACAGAGGCTGATGATTGGATCCAGATCTTCACACAAGCTAAATATCCAACAAGGGAAAGAGCCAGTTTACAAAAGAAAAACCCCCGTAAAAAAAATTATACTTTTATTGAATCACAAAACGAACAAAATATATACCCTCGAGAGGAATAGCCTAAATGGTAGGTCAATCAAAAACTAACCGTAGACATCCTCCCCAGATAGGACTAGACTAATACTTATCCAGTCACTAACAACCTCTTTTAACAAAAAAAGAGGTATGCCCACCTTCATATAGGCCAGAGAGTAGGAGGTTGCAGTAGTCGAGGCAGGAGATGATAAGGGCATGTACAAGTGTTTTTGTGGTTTCATGGTCAAGGAATGTACGGATCCAGGAAATATTTTTGAGTTGGAATTGGCAAGAGGAGGCAAGTGCTTGGATATGTGGCTTGAAAGAGAGGGTAGAGTCAAGGATCACCCCGAGGCTGCGAGCGTGCTGGACCAGGGAAAGTGAGCAGCCTTTGACATTGATGGATAGGTCGGGTGGAGGGGGTAAAGTGAGGTTGGGGAAAGATGATGAATTCTGTTTTGTCCATGTTCAGTTTTAGAAAACGAGCGTAAAAGAAGGATGAAATAGCAGACAGACATTGTGGGATTTTGGTCAGTAAGGAAGTGAGGTCGGGTCCAGATAGGTAGATCTGCGTGTCATCAGCGTAGAGATGATATTGTAAACCGTGGGATTCTATGAGCTGTCCCAGGCCGAAGGTGTAGATGGAGAAGAGTAGGGGTCCTAGAACTGAGCCTTGGGGAACACCGACAGACAGGGGGAGAGATGAGGAGATGGTGTGGGAGAGGGAGACACTGAATGTACGGTCTGTTAGATATAATGAGAGCCAGGATAGGGCCAAGTCTGTGATGCCAAGAGATGAGAGGATCTGTAACAGGAGGGAGTGGTCCACAGTGTCGAAGGCAGAAGACAGGTCCAGGAGGAGGAGGAGGACAGAGTAGTGTTGCTTGCTCTTGGCGGTTAATAGGTCATTGGTCACTTAAGTTAGGGCAGTTTCAGTTGAGTGATGTGTTCTGAAGCCAGATTGTAACCGGTCAAAGAGGGAGAAGGAGGAGAGGTGAGATTACAGTTCAAGATGGACATGCTGTTTCAGTAGTTTTGAGGCATAAGGGAGAAGGGATATCGGGCGATAGCTGGGCACAGAGGATGGGTCGAGGGAGGGTTTTTTGAGGCTAGGTGTGATTGATGCGTGTTTGAAGGATGAGGGGAAGACACCATTTGTAAGTGAGAGGTTGAAGAGTTGTGTTAAGGTTAGGATGAAGACTTTTGCGAGGTTAGGGATGAGGTGGGACGGGGGCAGGTCAAGAGTGCAAGTGGTGAGATGTGATCTTGATAGAAGGATGGAGAGCTGATCGTCTGTCATGGTGGAGAAGCTGGCTTTGGAACAGGGCTGAGAAATTAAAAGGAGGGGCATTGGGGGCTGCGGGCCAAAGCTTTGTCTGATGTTATCTATCTTCTGCTTAAAGAAAGAGGCAAATTCTTCAGCTGAAATGAGAGGGGAGGGAGGAGATGCTGGGGGACGGAGTAGAGAATTGAAGGTGTTGAAGAGCACTTTAGGGTTGTGAGTCAGGGAGGATATGAGAGACGAGAAGTAAGTTTGTTTTGCAGCAGTGAGTGCGGACTTGAAGCTGGTGAGGGACTGCTTGTATGCAGTGAAGTGCTTAGCAGAACGAGATCTCTTCCATCGCTGTTCAGCGATCCTGGAAGCCCGTCTCAGTTCTTTGACAAGGCTCGTTAGCCAGGGCTGCCTGTTAATTCTACGAGTTTTGCTATGCATGAGTGGGGCGGCCGAATCGAGTGTTGCTGTTATTGTGGTGTTATAAAAAGAGGCAGCAGCATCTGTTTCATGGAAGGAAGCTATGTCTGTAAGAGGGAGAAGGGACTCAGAGAGTGATTGTAAATTGAGGTGTTTGAGATTTCTGCGAGGGTGAGTGAGTTTGTGGAGTGGAGGTTGTGCGCTAGGAGGGGAGAGAGAAGAAAATGTCAGTAGGTTGTGGTCAGACAGGGGGAGGGGTGAGTTAGTGAGATTAGTAAGGGAACAGAGACGGGTGAAGATGAGGTCCAATGTGTGGCCATCTTTATGGGTGGCTGCAGATGACCATTGAGTGAGACCAAAGGAGACAGTGAGCGATAAAAGTTTAGAGGCGGCTGAAGTGGAAGTGTCAATGGCGTCTTCGTATTGGTTTTGACCATTGTATAATTTGTTAAAACACAAAGAGAGCAACTGATTCCTCCAGGTGTATGTTTGCTATCTAGTGCCCGACTTACCCAACAGCACGTTACACACTAATACTGCGTCTAAAACCGAACTGAAAAAATATGACACCCGCACTGCCGTAATTAGTTAGACCCTTGTTACTCAGATAAGAACGATTTCGAGAGCGGAAAAGCTTTCTCTTGGAATAAAAACATCCAACCACATAATTATCATAAAATCCGAGGAAAAGGTTTTTTAAAAGAGGACATGCATGGAGGAAAAACCTAAATAAAAAAGACTACCTTACTACGGACTCTGATTCCAGCGCCGGAGAAGATTTGGCAACAGCACCTGGACCATCCACTCCGGCTCCTACTCGCTATTCAGATAGTGCGTCTTTCCCTTTAGATGGAGGACACGCCGTGGAGGCAAAAGAAGGGGCAGGCAACAACGACCGGAAAAGGAAACAGGTCTCTTGGAGACCACCGCATTAGATGACAATATGAATACGGTCTGTTATGAACAGGTATGTTGTGAGTTCTGTTTTTGGGCTCCCTCTGGTGGTTACTGATGGTACTGGGTGACTTGTCTTTCCTGGGTCTCTGGGTTCCACCTGTTCCATCAGGATATGGGAGTTTCCTATTTAACCTGGCTTTGCTGGCATTTCCTCAATGTATCCAGTGTGTCTTGTTACCTCTGCTCCCTGCTCCTAGAACCTTCTGGTCAAGCTAAGTTTGGATTTTCCTGTTTTGGTGTTTTGCTTTATTTGTTTTTTTAGTCCAGCCTGCAGATATGTGATTCTTTGCTGCTGGTTGCTCTAGTGGGCTGAAATTGCTCCTCATGTACCATGAGTTGGCACATGAGTTCAAGTAATTTCAGGATGGTTTTTTGAAGGGTTTTTCGCTGACCGTGCAGTTCACTTTTGTATCCTCTGCTATCTAGCTTTAGCGGGCCTCATTTTGCTGAAACTGTTTTCATACTGCGTATGTGCTTTCCTCTCATTTCACCGTCATTATATGTGGGGGGCTGCTATTTCTGTGGGGTATTTCTCTGGAGGCAAGAGAGGTCTGTGTTTCTTCTAATAGGGGAAGTTAGATCTTCGGCTGGAGCGAGACGTCTAGGATCATCGTAGGCACGTTCCCCGGCTACTTTTATTTGTGTGTTAGGTTCAGGGTCGTGGTCAGCTCAGGTTCCATCGCCCTAGAGCTTGTTTGTATCTGTGCTTGTCCTTTAGTGATCCCCTGCCATTGGGATCATGACAGTAGAACCGGCCCACAAAGTGTTAATTGTATTGGCTGAAGTAGGACGATAAGTAGTCTGAGGAAGTTTTTGTTTTTTTTTTTTTCTCTTTCCCTCAGAGTTTGCTGCCTAGCCTTATTGCAGCCTGGCTACTTCCTCCTCCTCTTAATCTTTGAATGGCTCTGATCCCAGCTGTTTATCATGGACGTCCAGAGTTTGGCTTCCAGCCTGAATAATCTTGCCGCTAAGGTTCAAAATATACAGGATTTTGTTGTACATGCTCCTATGTCTGAACCTAGAATTCCTGTCCCAGAGTTTTTTTCTGGAGATAGATCTTGTTTTCTGAATTTTAGGAACAATTGCAAGTTGTTTCTTTCTTTGAAATCTCGCTCCTCTGGAGACCCTGCTCAGCAAGTCAAGATTATTATATCTTTCCTGCGGGGTGACCCTCAGGATTGGGCATTTGCATTGGCACCAGGGGACCCTGCGTTGCTTTATGCGGATGCGTTTTTTCTGGCATTGGGTTTGCTCTATGAGGAACCTAACCAAGAGATTCAGGCTGAAAAAGCTTTGTTGGCCCTCTCTCAGGGGCAAGATGAAGCAGAAATTTATTGTCAAAAATTTCGGAAGTGGTCGGTACTTACTCAGTGGAGTGAGTGCGCTCTGGCTGCAAAGTTCAGAGATGGCCTTTCTGAGGCCATTAAAGATGTTATGGTGGGGTTCCCTGTGCCTACTGGTCTGAATGAGTCTATGACTATGGCTATTCAGATTGATCAGCGTTTACGGGAGCTCAAACCTGTGCATCATTTGGCGGTGTCGTCTGAACCGTCACCTGAGATAATGCAATGTGATAGAATTCAGTCCAGAAGTGAACGGCAAAATTATAGGCAGAAAAAAAGGTTGTGCTTTTATTGTGGTGATTCAGCTCATGTTATATCAGCATGCTCTAAACGCACAAAAAAGGTTGATAAGTCTGTTGCCATTAGTACTTTACAGTCTAAGTTCATTCTGTCTGTGACTCTGATTTGTTCATTATCATCCATTTCCGTCGATGCCTATGTGGATTCAGGCGCTGCCCTGAGTCTTATGGATTGGTCATTTGCCAATCGCTGTGGGTTTAGTCTGGAGCCTCTGGAAGTCCCTATTCCTTTGAAGGGAATTGACTCTACACCTTTGGCTATGAATAAACCTCAGTACTGGACACAAGTGACCATGCGTATGACTCCTGTTCATCAGGACGTGATTCGCTTCCTGGTACTGTATAATTTGCATGATGTCCTAGTGCTTGGTCTGCCATGGTTACAAACTCATAATCCAGTCCTTGACTGGAAATCGATGTCTGTGTTAAGCTGGGGTTGTCAGGGGGGTCATGATGATGCACCTCCGATTTCTATCGCTTCATCTACTCCTTCTGAGATTCCTGTGTTTTTGTCTGACTATCGGGATGTTTTTGAGGAGCCTGAGCTCAGTTCGCTTCCTCCTCACAGGGATTGCGATTGTGCTATAAATTTAATTCCAGGCAGTAAATTTCCTAAAGGTCGTTTGTTCAATCTGTCAGTGCCAGAGCATACTGCTATGCGGGATTATGTTAAGGAGTCCTTGGAAAAGGGACATATCCGTCCATCTTTGTTCCCTTTGGGAGCAGGTTTTTTTTTCGTGGCCAAAAAAGATGGTTCCTTGAGGCCTTGTATAGATTATCGTCTTTTGAATAAGATTACCGTAAAATATCAGTATCCTTTGCCATTGTTGACTGATTTGTTTGCTCGCATTAAGGGGGCTAAATGGTTCACTAAGATTGATCTTCGGGGTGCGTATAATCTTATACGAATAAAGCAAGGTGATGAGTGGAAAACCGCATTTAATACGCCTGAGGGCCATTTTGAGTATTTGGTAATGCCTTTCAGACTTTCTAGTGCTCCTTCAGTCTTCCAGTCCTTTATGCACGATATTTTCCGTGAATATCTGGATAAATTTATGATTGTGTATTTGGATGATATTTTGTTTTTTTCTGATGACTGGGAGTCTCATGTTCAGCAGGTCAGGAAGGTGTTTCAGGTCCTGCGGGCCAATTCCTTGTTTGTAAAAGGCTCAAAGTGTCTCTTTGGAGTCCAGAAGATTTCTTTCTTGGGGTATATTTTTTCCCCTTCTACTATTGAGATGGATCCCGTCAAGGTTCAGGCTATTTGTGACTGGACACAGCCTACATCTCTTAAGAGTCTGCAGAAGTTCTTGGGCTTTGCTAATTTCTATCGTCGTTTTATAGCTAATTTTTCTAGTGTTGTTAAGCCTTTGACGGATTTGACTAAGAAGGGTGCTGATGTTGCTAATTGGTCTCATGCGGCTGTGGAGGCCTTTCAGGAACTTAAGCGCCGGTTTTCTTCTGCTCCTGTGTTGCGTCAGCCAGATGTTTCGCTCCCTTTTCAGGTTGAGGTTGATGCTTCCGAGATTGGAGCGGGGGCGGTTTTGTCACAGAGAAGCTCCGATGGCTCAGTGATGAAGCCATGCGCGTTTTTTTCTAGAAAGTTTTCGCCGGCTGAGCGGAATTATGATGTTGGTAATCGGGAACTTTTGGCCATGAAGTGGGCATTTGAGGAGTGGCGTCATTGGCTAGAGGGTGCTAGACATCGTGTGGTGGTCTTGACTGATCACAAAAATTTGATTTACCTTGAGTCTGCCAGGCGTCTGAATCCTAGACAGGCTCGTTGGTCACTGTTTTTCTCTCGTTTCAATTTTGTGGTTTCATACCTGCCAGGTTCAAAGAATGTGAAGGCGGATGCTCTTTCTAGGAGTTTTGTGCCTGACTCCCTTGGAAATTCTGAGCCCTCTGGTATCCTTAGGGATGGGGTGATTTTGTCTGCTGTCTCCCCAGACTTGCGACGTGCTTTGCAGGAGTTTCAGGAGGGTAAACCTGATCGTTGTCCGCCTGAGAGACTGTTTGTTCCGGATAATTGGACCAGTAGAGTCATCTCCGAGGTCCATTCTTCTGCGTTGGCAGGTCATCCTGGAATATTTGGTACTAGAGACTTGGTGGCCAGGTCTTTTTGGTGGCCTTCCTTGTCGAGGGATGTGCGTTCTTTTGTGCAGTCTTGTGAGGTTTGTGCTCGGGCTAAGCCTTGCTGTTCTCGGGCCAGTGGATTGTTGTCACCTTTGCCTATCCCGAAGAGGCCTTGGACGCACATTTCCATGGACTTTATTTCGGATCTCCCTGTCTCTCAAAATATGTCCGTCATCTGGGTTGTGTGTGATCGCTTTTCTAAAATGGTTCATCTGGTACCCTTGCCTAAGTTACCTTCCTCCTCTGAGTTGGTCCCTCTGTTTTTTCAGAATGTGGTTCGTTTGCATGGGATTCCTGAGAACATCGTTTCTGACAGGGGATCCCAGTTTGTGTCTAGATTTTGGCGGACGTTCTGTGCTAAGATGGGCATTGATTTGTCCTTTTCGTCTGCATTCCATCCTCAGACGAATGGCCAGACTAAACGAACTAATCAGACCTTGGAAACTTATTTAAGGTGTTTTGTTTCTGCTGATCAGGATGACTGGGTTACCTTTTTGCCGCTGGCCGAGTTTGCCCTTAATAATCGGGCTAGTTCTGCTACCTTGGTTTCTCCTTTCTTTTGTAATTCGGGGTTTCATCCTCGTTTTTCCTCTGGTCAGGTGGAACCTTCTGATTGTCCTGGAGTGGACATGGTGGTGGATAGGTTGCATCGGATTTGGAGTCATGTGGTGGACAATTTGAAGTTGTCCCAGGAGAAGGCTCAGCAGTTTGCTAATCGCCGTCGCCGCGTGGGTCCTCGACTTCTTGTTGGGGACTTGGTGTGGTTGTCTTCTCGTTTTGTTCCTATGAAGGTCTCTTCTCCTAAGTTCAAGCCTCGGTTCATCGGTCCCTATAGGATCTTGGAAATTCTTAACCCTGTGTCGTTTCGTTTGGATCTCCCGGCATCGTTTGCTATTCATAATGTGTTCCATCGGTCGTTGTTGCGGAAGTATGAGGTACCTGTTGTTCCTTCGCTTGAGCCTCCTGCTCCAGTGCTGGTGGAGGGAGAATTGGAGTATGTTGTGGAGAAGATCTTGGATTCTCGTGTTTCCAGACGGAAACTCCAGTATTTGGTCAAGTGGAAGGGTTATGGTCAGGAGGATAATTCTTGGGTGGTTGCCTCGGATGTTCATGCTGATGATTTGGTTCGCGCTTTTCATAGGGCTCATCCTGGTCACCCTGGTGGTTCTCGTGAGGGTTCAGTGACCCCTCCTCAAGGGGGGGTACTGTTGTGAGTTCTGTTTTTGGGCTCCCTCTGGTGGTTACTGATGGTACTGGGTGACTTGTCTTTCCTGGGTCTCTGGGTTCCACCTGTTCCATCAGGATATGGGAGTTTCCTATTTAACCTGGCTTTGCTGGCATTTCCTCGCCGGTTATCAATGTATCCAGTGTGTCTTGTTACCTCTGCTCCCTGCTCCTAGAACCTTCTGGTCAAGCTAAGTTTGAATTTTCCTGTTTTGGTGTTTTGCTTTATTTGTTTTTTTAGTCCAGCCTGCAGATATGTGATTCTTTGCTGCTGGTTGCTCTAGTGGGCTGAAATTGCTCCTCATGTACCATGAGTTGGCACATGAGTTCAAGTAATTTCAGGATGGTTTTTTGAAGGGTTTTTCGCTGACCGCGCAGTTCACTTTTGTATCCTCTGCTATCTAGCTTTAGCGGGCCTCATTTTGCTGAAACTGTTTTCATACTGCGTATGTGCTTTCCTCTCATTTCACCGTCATTATATGTGGGGGGCTGCTATTTCTGTGGGGTATTTCTCTGGAGGCAAGAGAGGTCTGTGTTTCTTCTAATAGGGGAAGTTAGATCTTCGGCTGGAGCGAGACGTCTAGGATCATCGTAGGCACGTTTCCCGGCTACTTTTATTTGTGTGTTTAGGTTCAGGGTCGCGGTCAGCTCAGGTTCCATCGCCCTAGAGCTTGTTTGTATCTGTGCTTGTCCTTTAGTGATCCCCTGCCATTGGGATCATGACACAGGTAATTCAGAACCACAATGGACCTTGAAGTTCAGAGCACACAAAGTGACCTTACAATTACCAAAAACATAGGACGAGCTCTGAGACGTGGGAACTCTGCTGACCGCAATCCCTAATCCTATCCAACCACACTAAAGGTAGCCGTGGAGCGCTCCTGACCAGTCCTATGCGCCTCGAGCACAGCCTGAGAAACTAGCTAGCCCTAAGAAAGAAAAATAAGCCTACCTTGCCTCAGAGAAATACCCCAAAGGAAAAGGCAGCCCCCCACATATAATGACTGTGAGTTGAGATGAAAATACAAACGCAGAGATTAAATAGATTTAGCAAAGTGAGGCCCAACTTACTGAACAGACCGAAATAGGAAAGATTGCTTTGCGGTCAACACAAAACCCTACAAACAACCACGCAGAGGGGGCAAAAAGACCCTCCGTACCGACTAAAGGTACGGAGGTACTCCCTCTGCGTCCCAGAGCTTCCAGCAAGCAAGAAAAACCAATATAGCAAGCTGGACAGAATTAGCTTATGCAGGAAGACAGGCCACAGGAACGATCCAGGAGGAAGCAAGACCAATACTAGAACATTGACTGGAGGCCAGGATCAAAGCACTAGGTGGAGTTAAATAGAGCAGCACCTAACGACTTAACCTCATCAACTGAGGAAGGAAACTCAGAAGCCGCAGTACCACTCTCATCCACCAAAGGAAGCTCATAGACAGATCCAGCCGAAGTACCACTCACGACCACAGGAGGGAGCTCTGCCACAGAATTCACAACAGTACCCCCTCCTTGAGGAGGGGTCACCGAACCCTCACCAGAGCCCCCAGGCCGACCAGGATGAGCCATATGAATGGCACGAACAAGATCGGCAGCATGGACATCAGAGGCAAAGACCCAGGAATTATCTTCCTGACCATAACCCTTCCACTTAACCAGATACTGGAGTTTCCGTCTCGAAACACGAGAATCCAAAATCTTCTCCACAATATACTCCAACTCCCCCTCCACCAAAACCGGGGCAGGAGGATCAACAGATGGAACCATAGGTGCCACGTATCTCCGCAACAATGACCTATGGAATACGTTATGAATGGAAAAAGAATCTGGAAAGGTTAAACGAAAAGACACAGGATTAAGAACCTCAGAAATCCTATACGGACCAATGAAACGAGGCTTAAACTTAGGAGAGGAAACCTTCATAGGAATATGACGAGATGACAACCAAACCAAATCCCCAACACGAAGTCAGGGACCCACACAGCGTCTGCGATTAGCGAAACGTTGAGCCTTCTCCTGGGACAAGGTCAAATTGTCCACTACATGAGTCCAAATCTGCTGTAACCTGTCCACCACCGTATCCACACCAGGACAGTCCGAAGACTCAACCTGCCCTGAAGAGAAACGAGGATGGAACCCAGAGTTGCAGAAAAATGGCGAAACCAACGTAGCCGAGCTGGCCCGATTATTAAGGGCGAACTCAGCCAAAGGCAAGAAGGACACCCAATCATCATGATCAGCAGAAACAAAGCATCTCAGATATGTTTCCAAGGTCTGATTGGTTCGTTCGGTCTGGCCATTTGTCTGAGGATGGAAAGCCGAGGAAAAAGACAAATCAATGCCCATCCAAGCACAAAAAGCTCGCCAAAACCTCGAAACAAACTGGGAACCTCGGTCAGAAACGATGTTCTCTGGAATGCCATGTAAACAAACCACATGCTGGAAGAACAATGGCACCAAATCAGAGGAGGAAGGTAATTTAGACAAGGTTACCAAATGGTTCATCTTAGAGAAGCGATCACAAACCACCCAAATGACCGACATTTTTTGAGAGACGGGGAGATCCGAAATAAAATCCATAGAGATATGTGTCCAAGGCCTCTTCGGGACCGGCAAGGGCAAAAGCAACCCACTGGCACGAGAACAGCAGGGCTTAGCCCGAGCACAAATCCCACAGGACTGCACAAAAGAACGCACATCCCGCGACAGAGACGGCCACCAAAAGGATCTAGCCACTAAATCTCTGGTACCAAAGATTCCAGGATGACCAGCCAACACCGAACAATGAACCTCAGAGATAACTTTATTCGTCCACCTATCAGGGACAAACAGTTTCTCCGCTGGGCAACGGTCAGGTCTATTAGCCTGAAATTTTTGCAGCACCCGCCGCAAATCAGGGGAGATGGCAGACAAAATTACTCCCTCTTTGAGAATACCCGCCGGCTCAGACAAACCCGGAGATTCGGACACAAAACTCCTAGACAGGGCATCCGCCTTCACATTTTTAGAGCCCGGAAGGTACGAAACCACAAAGTCAAAACGGGAGAAAAACAGTGACCAACGAGCCTGTCTAGGATTCAACCGTTTGGCAGACTCGAGATAAGTCAAGTTCTTGTGATCAGTCAAGACCACCACGCGATGCTTAGTTCCTTCAAGCCAATGACGCCTAGCATACTCCAAGTCCATCAAATTCAGGGCAGCGCCTGAATCCACAAATGCCATGACAGAATAAGATGACAAAGAGCAGATCAAAGTAACGGACAAAAGAAATTTCGACTGTACCGTACCAATGGTGGCAGACCTAGCGAACCGCTTAGTGCGCTTAGGACAATCGGAGATAGCATGAGTGGAATCACCACAGTAGAAACACAGCCCATTCTGACGTCTGTGTTCTTGCCGTTCAACTCTGGTCAAAGTCCTATCGCACAGATTTACGCTCACGCAAGCGTCGACCGATCTGAATGGCCAAAGACATAGACTCATTCAGACCAGCAGGCATGGGAAATCCCACCATGACATCCTTAAGGGCTTCAGAGAGACCCTTTCTGAAAATAGCTGCCAGCACACCTTCATTCCATTGAGTGAGCACGGACCACTTTCTAAACTTCTGACAATAAATCTCTATCTCATCCTGACACAGAGCCAGCAAATTTTTCTCTGCCTGATCCACCGAATTAGGTTCATCGTACAGCAATCCGAGCGCCAGGAAAAACGCATCAATATTACATAATGCAGGATCTCCTGGCGCAAGGGAAATTGCCCAGTCTTGAGGGTCGCCACGTAATAAAGAAATAATGATCCTAAGTTGTTGAACTGGGTCACCAGAGGAGCGAGGTTTCAAAGCCAGAAACAGTTTACAATTATTTTTGAAACTCAGAAATTTAGCTCTATCTCCAGAAAACAAATCAGGAATAGGAATTCTTGGTTCTAACATAGAATTCTGAACCACAATGTTAGGACTGGCGGAACGCACCAAGACAGGTGACAAAGATGCGTTCGCAGTCCGGGGTCCACCGTGCAGGTGAGAACCTGCTGCTAGCAATTTGCAGACTATATAGCGGTACACTAAAGTAAACACGCGTGGGTTAAACCTCACCCAGCGTGAGGAAAGCGATCCTGTTAATTCACAGGACCGCAATACCGCACTAGAGTGCGAGCAAGTGGCCAGCGGACTTAACCCCAGAAGGGATTGAAGCCCGATTAGGCCCTTGCTGGCACAACACCGCAACTGGGTGTGTAGAGAACCTTCAGAAATATAAGCGCACAAGTGCGCGAGCGATGCCGCACTAACGGACGCCACTAACCACCCAGACTTGGGTATGGAAAGCGCAAGGCAGGCACAGCTACAGGACGCTGTGATGTGTGTTTAGTGTAGTAGGCTAAGTCGGGCGCTAGATAGCAGCCGTACACCTTCCGCGAACAGACATTCAATAGGGAAGGGGTAACCAAGAACGACTTGCACTCACACATACACACATATCAATTGTAAGACAATACTAGCGCATGGCCGTGCGGTCATGCGCAGTTTATATAGCTGCAGCACAGGAAATGGCTATAGAACTTTTGCCCTTCTAGGACCTGCCAAAAGGACCAATGGAATGTGCCGCAGAGCCTGAGCACATGACCCTCGATCTCCAACGGGAGATCTTGCCCTGGGCATGCTCAGTGTGTGCAGATAAGGACTTAGTCCCAGAGAAGTCCGCTCGCTGCTGACCAGAATAGGCTTCAAAGGCAGAAGCTGGAGAAGCAGCAATAACTCTTCTCACAGAGTCAGACTGAGCGAGACGCTGGGATCGACGTCCCTGCTGAGCAGAATCCACTGCGGCTGGAGGGGAATGGGAGACCGCAGCGGAGACGGATCGAGATTCCCCCTGTGCAGCAGAGGAAACTCGACTCCTAACACACAAAGTCTTGAATATTTTGTACTCTTGCAGTGAGATGATCCACACATGAAGACAGACCTTTAATGTCCATCACTACTCCTGTGTCCTGAACCACCAAATGTCTGGGGGAAAAAAAAAGGCAAAACACAGTGCAAAGAAAAAAAAATGGTCTCAGAACTTCTTTTTTCCCTCTATTGAGAAGCATTAGTACTTTGGGCCTCCAGTACTGTTATGATTAGGTAATTCAGAACCACAATGGACCTTGAAGTTCAGAGCACACAAAGTGACCTGACAATTACCAAAAAACATAGGACGAGCTCTGAGACGTGGGAACTCTGCTGACCGCAATCCCTAATCCTATCCAACCACACTAGAGGCAGCCGTGGATTGCGCCTAACGCTCCCTATGCAACTCGGCACAGCCTGAGAAACTAGCTAGGCCTAAGATAGAAAAATAAGCCTACCTTGCCTCAGAGAAATACCCCAAAGGAAAAGGCAGCCCCCCACATATAATGACTGTGAGTTGAGATGAAAATACAAACGCAGAGATGAAATAGATTTAGCAAAGTGAGGCCCAACTTACTGAACAGACCGAAGATAGGAAAGATTGCTTTGCGGTCAACACAAAACCCTACAAACAACCACGCAGAGGGGCAAAAAGACCCTCCGTACCGACTAACGGTACGGAGGTGCTCCCTCTGCGTCCCAGAGCTTCCAGCAAGCAAGAGAAACCAATATAGCAAGCTGGACAGAAAAAATAGCAAATGAAAATGACACAAGCAAAACTTAGCTTATGCAGGAAGACAGGCCACAGGAACGATCCAGGAGGAAGCAAGACCAATACTAGAACATTGACTGGAGGCCAGGATCAAAGCACTAGGTGGAGTTAAATAGAGCAGCACCTAACGACTTAACCTCATCACCTGAGGAAGGAAACTAAGAAGCCGCAGTACCACTCTCATCCACCAAAGGAAGCTCATAGACAGAACCAGCCGAAGTACCACTCACGACCACAGGAGGGAGCTTGGCCACAGAATTCACAACAGCGGTCATTAATTTGACTGATTTCTCTTTGAATGAGGCACACTTGTCGGTTTTGTCAAAGGGTTTGAATTACTGTTTACCCGAAAAATTTAGTATAGTAGATTTCAAAATAGATCTTTATAAGTCGGTAAGAAAAATCCATTTGTTTAAATCATTCGCACAGAGCACGGGAGAGGGTAAAGAACATAATGTCAACCGTATGGATTTTCCAGCGGAACAACCTTGCAAAATGTGTCCGTTAGGCTTCATATTGTCAGATGATCCATCTGATAATATACAACAAGATGCAGAGCTGCTTTTAAGCCTTACTAATGAGTCTCGGCTGGGCCAAAACAAAAACACAACTCCGGTAATACCTTTTAATAAAGTAGTAAGGTCCACATATGTTCCTCCAGTATCCCCGGGAAATCCAATAGACATCTTTGAGGCTCAGGTAATTAAAGATATAAAAGCCTTAATGTATAACGAGCCTGCCAAAAATTTAAAACCGGGAGAACTGAAAGCCATAAAGGAGATACAAGAACGCTCTGACATTGTAGTACGCAGGGCTGATAAAGGTGGGAATACCGTTCTTCTACAGAGGGAAGTCTACATAAAAGAAGCTTTAAAACAACTGTCAGACAGAAAAACATACAAAATATTAAAAGAGGATCCCACCTTCAAAATTCAAAATTCTTTGCGGTCCTTTTTGAGATTTTATGTTGAGAACGGCACTATGTCTAAAAAACAAGCTGAGAAACTTTTTCCAGAATATCCTAGAAAGCCGCATTGGTACTTTTTACCTAAAATCCACAAATCTCTAAAAGAACCGCCGGGACACCCTATCGTATCCGGGGTGGGGTCGATAACTGAACCCCTATCTGCATATATAGATTGGCTTCTACGCCCCCTGTTATGTGATACACCGTCATATATAAAAGATACCAAAGATTTCTTAAAAGCCTTAAATGGTTTTGATTGGCAGGATAGCTTCTCTCCAGCCTCAATAGACGTAGAAAGCCTCTATACCCGGATTCCACAAGATCTGGGAATAGAGGCTATTCAAGAAGTTCTGAAAAGTACCCCCACGGATGAGAACACTATTTCTTTTATCTGCAAGGGCCTTGCATTTATTTTGAGGAACAACACATTCAAATTTGATAACACCTGGTACAGACAGGTGGAAGGTACAGCCATGGGTACTCCCGTCTGATGTACCCTGGCTAACCTCTTCCTGTCTGTATTTGAGGAAAGGTACATATATTCTTCAAAAAATCCATATTTGAAATATATGAAATTCTACGTCAGATTCGTGGATGACATGTTCGTGGTGTGGGATGGGGACCAGGTTTCTTTCACTCATTTTGTGGAGTACCTGGAACAGTCCAACACCATGAACATGAAGTTCATTCACCAATTCGGAGGATCGGATTTGACGTTTCTTGATGTGAATTTAAAAGTGATTATGGGAAATATACACACAGAAGTTCACCGTAAACCATCTTCCTCTAATGCCCTGCTACACTTCAACAGTGCCCATCCACCGAACATAAAGAAAGCTTTACCCTATAGCCAATTCTTGAGGGTTAAAAGAATAAACAGTAGTACCGCAGGTTTTCAAAAACAGTCCCAAGAACTCTATAAAAGATTCAGAAATAGAGGTTACCCCCAATCTATTTTACATACAGCATTAGAACAGGCAAAAGAAGAAAACATCAATAAAACAAAACAAAGGACAAAAAAAAGATAAAAAATTTGTCTTCTGTTTTAAGTACGGACCAATGGACACACAAATCAGAACTGCAATTAGAAAAAACTGGCAGATTCTTTGTCAGGACCCTGCCCTAAAAGAAATGACAGAAAGGGGTCTGTTATTTGCCTGTCGCCGTAGCAGAAATATAGGAGACTCCTTAGTCCGTAATCGGGTGGTCTCTCCTCGAAATAACTGGTTGCAAACTGCGGCCCCCAAAGGCAATTTTAGATGCGGACACTGTAACTTTTGTTGTTATCATCTAACAGGTACCTCTTTAAAAATCGGCCCAATAACGCACACAGTACGAGATTTCATCTCGTGCAGAACAACACATGTGGTATACATTTTGTATTGCCCATGTGGGTTTTTTTACATTGGCAAGACAATTCGGCCACTGTTTGTACGTTTCAGAGAACATCTAAATTCAATACGCACAGGAAAAGGAGTCCCTCGCTTAATAAAACATATAAAAGAGCACCATGATGGTAATGATCAGACACTACGGTTTGCAGGAATAGAAAAAGTCTCCTTGCCGCAAGACGGCGGTGACTTACATCGTATGCTGCTGCGTAATGAAGCTAGGTGGATTTTGCGTGCAGACGCATCCGGACCAATAGGGTTCAATGAAAAAATAGATATGTCTGTCTTTTTGTAAAAAAGTTCCTGTTTAAATGCGATTCATACTTCTTGTGGTTATATCATTCCTATTGGTTATTGTTTTTAATCTTTTAAATGTCATTTCACTGTTATACTCACTTTTTTTCCGGACTGTGGCTAATTATCCAACAAGATGGGGAAGGAGTGAGGAGGGGCCAGAGACTCTTGCAGTTCAAAAGGCCGGGCTCCCTCCCCCCTCGTCATTGGACCTGTCGAAGTGCTGTATAGCACGAAACAGCTGTCGTCCTGTGTGTGTTCACTACCCTCCCTGCATCACGTAACTATGTGTAAATAAATCGCTGAAGTTCACCACCGGTGAGTGCGCTCTCACTTTTTTCCTTTTGGATACTTCTATATAATACTGCGTCTAGTTGCTGTGTCCGCCAGTGCGGCGCCGTGCGCTTTCACAGCGCTTTCCTGACCCAAGCCTGGGTGGTTAGTGGCGTCCGCCAGTGCGGCACCGCACGCACTCTTGTGCATTCCTTTGTTATTATTTTGGTTTCGCTGACACCCCAGTTGCGGTGTCGACCGCAAGTAGTCTTCACAGACTCAGATCCCAAGTCTTTGGACTGAGCTCGGAGACTCCTTGCTTGTGCTCTTGTGTGCGGTACCGCGGCCCTGTGACTTAACTGGGTTTACTTCCTTCACACAGGGTGAAGTTAACCCTTGTGTATTCACATTGTACCGCCATATAGTCCGTCATTACTTGGCAGCAGGTTCCATCTCTGCATGGTGGACCCCGGGCTGCGAACGCACCTTATTCTACCTACCTTATTATTTGGTGCGTTCCGCTAGCCCTAACAGCATGTTTGTGAGACCAAAGGGCATGACCAAGTTTTCAAACAGGCCCTTGGAGGTGAGAAATGCCGTTTTCCACTCATCCCCTTCCTGAATGCGGATAAGGTTGTATACTCCCCTAAGATCGAGTTTGGAAAACCACTTAGCCCCAGACAATTGGTTATAGAGATCAGGAATGATTGGGAGAGGGTAAGTACTTCTCACCGTAATTTTATTTAGTTCCCGGAAATCAAGGCATGGGCTTAAACCACCATCTTTTTTCTTGACAAAAAAAACCCCACGGCCACAGGTGAGACAGAGGGACGGATGTGACCTTTGCGTAGACTATCAGAGATATAGTTTTTCATAGCAGTACGTTCCGGACCAGAAAGATTGTACAAATGGGCTTTGGGCAATTTAGAACCCGGAATAAGGTTGATGGTACAATCATAAGGACGATGGGGTGGTAAGACCTCAGCCTCTATTTCGGAGAACACATCACCAAAATCCTTTAGGTACTCCGGAAAACCCTCCGGACTAATGGTGGACACAAACACAGCAGAAAGACAACCAATGGAACAATTAGGACCCCATTTAACAAAAACCCCAACGAGATCCCCAGTCTATAACAGGATTATGTCTCTGCAGCCAGGGGAACCCCAGCACCAGTCCCGCAGGAAGATTAGTCATAACATAACATGAAATTCGTTCCAGGTGCAAAGAACCCACTTTGAGGAGGAACTCCTCAGAGACAAATTTAAGGACATTTTGAGCCAACAGTGTCTTATCAATGGCAACGATATGGATGGGAGTCTCTAGCCTAACTGTCCCTAACTTTAACTTGGACACCAGACTATGGTCAATGAAGTTCATGGAAGATCCCCAGTCCACAAACGCTGAAGTGGATGCAAAAACACCTCCATAACACAGTTCCATGTCTAACAAAATGTTTTGAAATGACGAAAATGGTACCTGTGAGTCTGGATGACCTCCTAGACCATTACCCAGACTCGGCAGCTTGTTACTCGATGGACAAGAGGGGCAGTCCTTCTTCCAATGTCCCGGATCTCCACAGTAAAAACATAGTTTCCCATCACATCACCGTTTCCTCTCCTTCTCCTTGAAATTTATCTCACCAACTTCCATAGTCTCCTTGAATGACATCACCTCAGACTTGGCAGGCAAAACAGAAATTTCACGCTGGATAATTCTTCTCTCCCGTAACCTTCAGTCCATACGAATGGCCTGAGTCATGACCTCTACCAGGGAACTGGGTGGCGTATGAGGGGCCAGCGCATCCTTGAGATGATCTGAAAGTCCTCTCTCAAACAGGTGCTTCAGAGCAGAGTCACCCCAAGACACCTCAACGGACCACCACCTAAACTCAGAACAATACTGTTCAGCGGTGAGTTCATTCTGGGAGAGACTCATGATCATGTCCTTTGCTACCCTGACCTGGTCTGGTTCGTCATAAATCAGTCCCAAAGCCTCAAAGAATTTGTCCACAGACACACGTTCAGGGGCAGAAGCAGGTAAAGAGAAGGCCCATGACTGAGGTCCCTCCCACAGTGAGGAAATAATTATCCCCACTCACTGACTCTCATCTCCAGAAGATCTGGGTCTAAGAGAAAAAAATGCTTGCAACTCTCCTTAAAAGTAAAAAATCTCTCCCTCTCCACAGAGAAGGTATCTGGGAGCTTGACTGTAGGTTCAGGAGGGTGCAAAGAGACATCAACAGTGTCAGATAGTTCAAAGTCAGTCTGCAATGATTTAACTGTGTCTGAAAGCTCCCTTTGCAGGTGGTTATGAGAAGAGGACAAGGCCCTCTGTTCCACAAACAGGTCTTTTATCATAACAGTCAAGCTATCCATTTGATCTGCCAAGGTATGGAGCGGATTCATAGCAAACAGAGCAGAGAAAAAAAATGCAGATATCCCTTTAAATGTGTTGTTCAGCCATAATGTCATGCAGCTGCAGTGCAGTACAGCACAACCTCCACCAGGGGGAGCTTGGTAGGGAAGCCAGACTGCACGCACAGAGCAACTGAACAGACGCCACCTAGTGGCGAGAGCGAGGTCAGGAAAGCCGAGTCAGATTACAAGACAGCACAATAGTACAAATGGAGTTAGATAGAATGAATAGTCAAGACATAGCAAGAGATCAGTAAACCAGGACGGGCAAAATACTGTACAATAGCGACAAACTGAAACAGAGTCAAAGAGCCAAGCCAAAATCATAACCAGGGAGTCAAGCAGATATACAAACAAACAAAGAGAAACTGGGAAAGGGCAGGCATGGGGAGATAACAGACACAGGACAAGTCAGGGTTCACAGTAGGACAAACCAAGGGCTTCCAGAGTCAGGTTCACACGCCAAAGACAGAGCTATAGCTGACACCACCCTCAGGATACCTGGGAGCTAAATAGCAAATACGAGCCCAGAATGAGGCAGATCAAAGTTAACCCTTGACATGATCAACCCAGAGAAAGAGCAGACAGAACTAAACTCCGGAACGGATCATGACACATTGCAGGAAAAGCTGAGTAGATGAGCAGCATACCAGGTTGCAATTACATGCACTTCACATAGACAGACATTGCAGGAAAAGCTGAGTAGATGAGCAGCATACCAGGTGGCAATTACATGCACTTCACATAGACAGACATTGCAGGAAAAGCTGAGTAGATGAGCAGCATACCTGTGGGTAGATAAAACAACTCGATTAGAGGATACAGGTGGTGATGAGGTTGATGAAAGTACAGCAGTGATGAATGGGTAAATGCTTCAAGGAATTCTAGTCTAATTCATAGTAATTAAAAATCTGTAATTTAAAAGATGGAATTTCAAAGATGGTCAGACACGTCTGTCAGACTCATGGCTTCTGACTGTTACCTTATAGGGCATAGCCAGAAGAGTAGGGACAGCCATCGTACGAGCAGGGGCACCATTCTCGTATTTCTTAGGGTGCCAACCTCCCACACTAGTACACTTCAAGTAGCTCTTTCATAATAATTTCTTAATTTTGGCCTTTCACCCTTGATTTTCCAAGAGGAACAAAAGGACATGCTACTTAGCGGTGCACAAAAAATAGAGAAGCCACAGTCACAAAAAGCTGATGGTAGGGAAAGGCAAATTTTGGATAAGAAGGTAGATGATGATAAGACACATTTGCTGATAAGTCAAGTTGTTGTTAAGTCATCATGTCAGGAAGACCAGGGTGCAGCAGTGGAAGACAAGATGTTGAATGACAAAGTCACAGACCCAACCTGGGAAGATGACGCTCATGAGTTTTTTTCTCAAATAGTTTGGAGTTCCCTAGTCTTGGACTTATTTAAAGTGAGATCTGAGACAACAAAAAATGGTAATTTGAAACCCTTGCCATGCCAAAATAAGCAGGGGCCTGACCACTAAGAGTCTAATCACTATCATCCAGATCATGCACATGTCATCTAATCACCTGACTGAGTGGGCCAAATGGCTGGGTCCACAATTGGTGCCAACAGGTGACACCCCTGCTTCATCTCCTGTGCTAGGTGTTTGCCAATCCCCTGTCCATGCCACTGGTTCTGATTCCTCTCGCTCTGCACCTGTCCTTGTACATTCTAAGGCAGCATCATCAGGCAATTCCAAATCTTGTTGCAGCACAGCGTTCAGCTGTCCCTAACTCAGACCTTGGAAAAACAATAGATCACAGCCACCACCCACAGGCACAAATGCTGAATGGGCACATTTCCAGGCTGTTTGTTGTGGAAATGTTATCGTTTCAGCTTGTAGGTGTGGAGAATTTCTGACGACTCATGGTGGCAGCCATCCCTTGGTACTCGTGTGAGAGGCAGGGCCAGGGCCGTAGTTGTGGCTGAGCATACATGGTTACACATGCCCTGGCCTCCCGTCACATAAAAACAATGTTTATTTTCTTGCATATTTTCTGCTGTACCCTCTGGACTGTCAGGGTCCCATCGGGGCTGCTGAAGTTCGGCTGCTGGTGTTGTTGAGCACAAAGAGACAGAGTCCATTTCAAACTGTAAACAAAGAACTTTACTTGGATTCAATTGCAGTACATCCACATCAGTTACAGCATCAACACAGAGTGCGGCATCTTTCACTTTCCCTGTGTCTTCACTAGTTCCTTCAAGGGGTTCCCCGGGTCATACCAAACCATTCGGTCCAGCATGACTACTCTTAAGAGTTCCCTTGTCTCTTTTGCAACAGGCAGAAGGGTTTCTGCCCATGTAGATAACTGCCGCATTTTCAGACAACCTGCGTCTTTATCTTGCTGCAAATTTTTAGGCTGTAATTGTCTGACCTACTAGCACTGAATGGCTGGGCACAATTCCTGCACATGTTGTGGTGCTGCTGCACCCTCCCGGGCTCTTAAGCCCTTCAGGATGCCTGGGGGCTCCCTGCCCCTTTGAGCTGTACCAGCTCCCTGTCTTCACTCAACTAGCATCAGGAAATGCTCATGCTTTACCCACAGCTAGCTCCATCCATGGTTATCTATATGCACTGTTTTATGAGACCTCATCTAGTGGCCAAACTTCAATACTACACTGTCCCTATCGTACATAACAAGACACAGTGGATATACATAGCAATATACCAGAACACCACAGCAATTACAATCAAGTAATTTACATTGTACATTCAGCAATAAAGTGGCATAAACATAGCAGCACACAAGCACATATCAGTAACTATAAATACTTCATGTGTTTCAATGAGAACTGGGTCGGTGAATAGGGGCAAGTACCAGTCCTTGAAACCCCTCACACTCGATCCTCAGCAGCCACTATTTCGTCCAGTGTGGGGTCCTTGCTTAACAACCGATACGTGGACAAGCTCTTGTGGCCAGGAAAGCTCCATTTCCCTGACAGCCCACTGTGTGAACATTGTGGAGGCTGGGGCCGAGTCTCACACCAACAAAACCAGCATACTCCTTAATTCCTCTGTGACCTTCAACTATTGGATCTCAAAGCTGGACACCTAGCATGAGCTGCCCTTTTATGCCTTGGAGGTGTTGTGCTGCTCTGCTGCTAGAGTCTTGTCTGAACGTGTTTTTAGTGCGTCTGGGGAGGTCATAAAAGACAGGCACTTTCACCAGTCAACAGAAAATACTGACAGGCTCACTCTAAGGGCCCCTTTCCACTTGTGAGAAAAACGGACGAGTGCAATCCGATAAAAAATCGGATTGCACTCGGACCAATGTTAATCAATAGGTGACATTCCATTTGCAATTTTTTTCTCAGCTGAAATCGGACTGAGAAAAAAATCGCAGCATGCTGCGATTTGCTGCGATTCTTGGACGAGACTCGCCAATGCAAGTCAATGGGTGCGAGAAAAAAAACGCATGGAATACGGACCATCCGTATTCCATCCGTTTTTTATGGATACCTTACCATTCTGTGGCACAGAACACTGTAAATAGTCCTGTAAATGACTGTATAAAAATAGTTGCAGAGAAAAAAAACGGATTGCATACGGATGTCATGCGGATGAAAAAACGGATGATGCGATTAAAAATCGCATTACACTCGCATGACACTCGCATGACAATCGCACACGTTACATCCGTTTTTTCGGTCCGTAAATCGGACCGTTTTTTTCTCACACAAGTGGAAAGGGGCCCTAATAAAAATGAACAAATCTTGCATTAGCCCCGACTTTTCCACACTATCAGATAACAGCAGCACATAAAGCGTTTTTAACCTTCAATAGTTGAATGTGGCCCTCCAGTTGTTGCCCTCAAGGCTGTATGGATGACCCTCCACTACATCCATCTTTTAATTGTGACAATAAAGAAGAGTTTTTATGGGTGTTCAGAGTGCCACCCTTTCCTCTACTTTTTGAACTATAATATGGGTGTATGTGAATCCCTCTCCCATTAAATTTGTGGCAGTTATTACTTCCTTCATAAATTATACTGAAATTAAAAGATTTTAAATAAAAACTTCAATTTTGGTTTACTTAAATTATTATTATTGTTTAAAACCTTTTAAAATGTTGCATTATGTACAAGTAGAGTTGAGCGACCTTGACCTTTTTAGAGTCGAGCCGGGATTCGCGAAACCCGACTATCTCAAAAGTCGGGTCGAGTGAAATCGGCCGATTATGACGTAAAGTCGGGATCGACCGAAACACGAAACCCAATGCAAGTCAATGGGGCAGCATAGTCGGCAGTGAGTGGGGGCCAGGAAAACACCTAGAGTGCCCATTTTAATGTCAAAACCATCCATTCTTCTTAATGAAGCTTGTCAAGCGTAATTTACCTTATAATAATTGGAAGGCATTTGAAATTGGGGGTCATTTGGCTAAAGTTGTGGTGGGTAGGGCTGGTTCAAGTAATTAGTGGGCCCAGGAAATCTGGACCACGTCACGGCAGTGGAGCAGGGAGAGGTAAGTATTTCAACTTTGCAAGTGCTGTGAACCTGAGCAAGCAGGGGGGGCCCACTCGTTGGCATTGGCACTGGCACAGGGCCCCTCAAAGTACAGCGGTGTGTTTGCACGGCGGGGGCGCCTCCCACCGGCAGCAACACTTTTGCGTACTATGAGAGGCCCTGTGCCAGTGACATCGCCAACTAGTATTCCTCCCCCCCACCTGATGAAGGAACCTGCACTTTTATCTGCACCTTCTTCTTTGTCCCCGTGTAAGGTGGTATGGTATGCGGGAAGAGCAACCTGACTTTCAGCAGGGTCACAATGTTGTTGTGTAGCGTGCACGGGGAATGTTGCGTTATGGGTCAATGTACCAGCAGACTCATCTATCACTGGCTGGGCAATGGGCAGGATGAGGAGGAAACACAGATATAGGCCCAAATAATAAAGTGGGCTAAATGCAGTTCAAAATTGGTAACACAGGAATAACCAGGGTGCATTGCAGTGGAGGACAACTGGAATGAGAGGCTGACACAGAGAGTAGGCCCAAATCAGTAAGTAGTCGAAATGCAGTTCAAAATTGGCAACTGTAGTAAACAGGCGGCACAGCTTTGTTCAGTGGAGGAGAACAGCAAGGAGTGGCAGACACCGATAGTAGGCCCCAACCCAACTAGTAGGCCAAATGCAGTCTAACATTAACAACTACTTAACGAGCGCCTGAAAACGGAATTTCAGGACAGGAAACCATGAGAACAGCAAGGAGCGGCAGACACTGTTAGTAGGCCCCAAACCAACTAATACGCCAAATGCAGTTGTTCCATTTAACCACAATTTAACGAGAGCCTGAAGATAGAAGCTCAGGAAAGGCAACCTGGAGAACACCTTGGAGTGGAACACACCATCTCTCTCCACCCCATACCCATTTTGTAGGCCTAATGCTGTGTAGTTTTCTACAACTACTAAACGAGAGTCGGAAGACCGAAGCAATGGCGAGGAAACCTGGAGAACACCTTGGAGTTTAACACACCATCTCTCTCCACCCCATACCCATTTTGTAGGCCTAATGCTGTGTAGTTTTCTACAACTACTAAACGAGAGTCGGAAGACCGAAGCAATGGCAAGGCAACCTGGGGAACACCTTGGAGTGTAACACACCATCTCTCTCCACCCGATACCCATTTTGTAGGCCTAATGCAGTGTAGTTTTCTACAACTACTAAACGAGAGTCGGAAGACCGAAGCAATGGCAAGGCAACCTGGGGAACACCTTGGAGTGTAACACACCATCTCTCTCCACCCGATACCCATTTTGTAGGCCTAATGCAGTGTAGTTTTCTACAACTACTAAACGAGAGTCGGAAGATCGAAGCAATGGCGAGGAAACCTGGAGAACACCTTGGAGTGGAACACACCATCTCTCTACACCCCATACCCAATTTGTAGGCCTAATGCAGTGTAGTTTCCAAGAACTACTAAACGAGAGCCGGAAGATCGAAGCTCAGGAAAGGCAACCTGGAGAACACCTTGGAGTGGAACACACCATCTCTCTACACCCCATACCCAATTTGTAGGCCTAATGCAGTGTAGTTTCCAACAACTACTAAACGAGAGCCGGAAGATCGAAGCTCAGGAAAGGCAACCTGGAGAACACCTTGGAGTGGAACACACCATCTCTCTACACCCCATACCCAATTTGTAGGCCTAATGCAGTGTAGTTTCCAACAACTACTAAACGAGAGCCGGAAGATCGAAGCTCAGGAAAGGCAACCTGGAGAACACCTTGGAGTTGAACACACCATCTCTCTACACCCCATACCCAATTTGTAGGCCTAATGCAGCCTACTTTCCGACAACTACTAAACGAGAGCATGAAGATCGAATCTCAGGAAAGGCAACCTGGGGAACACCTTGGAGTGTAACACACCCTCTCTCTACACCATGGAAGGGCTGATTCTTAGGAAGGAAGGCTGTCGGAAAGAAGCAGGGCGCGTCCGAGGGTGAATATATTCTTATTAGGTATATACTCACCCTCGGACGCGCCCTGCTTCTTTATTTGTAATGAATGTTTATTTGCAATGTGCTTTTGACTTACTCTATTTTTTTGGTAAATAATGATTTTATTATTTTCATTGTTTTGCATCTTCTTGGCAATAATATAAAGAAGACGCGACAGGACAACACTCGGTGGATGCCATATCTGTTTTAAATTGAAAATAACTTTCAGTTAACTACTTGCAGGAGAAAGTTATTGTAGCTGGTGGCCATTTTTAGTACTGTACCAGATTTTTGTTGTATGTGTTTGTTTTTAATGTTAAAATGTCTGCATTTGATATCTCTCCAGTAGTGTTGAGCGATACCTTCCGATATCGGAAAGTATCGGTATCGGTTTGGATCGGCCGATATTCAAAAAATATCGGATATCGCCGATACCGATACCCGATCCCAATGCAAGTCAATGGGACCAAAATATCGGAATTAAAATAAACCCTTTCTTTCCTTGTAGGTTCATTCTACCTGAAGGAAAACAACTAAGAATAATGTAGGATGTATGGGGGAGGTGGCGGAGACATTAAAGGCAATGAGGATTAGTCCAATCAAATAGAATAGCATGTTTTTTTTTTTTTTTAAAGAAGTTCGGATTGAAAAAGATATTGAGTATGTAAATTTTTTTTATTTTGTCAGATATTGATGTTTCACTATTCCACGCCCTTCCCCTTCTTTTTTTTCTTTTTTTTTTTTTTCTTTTCCCACACTTTCATCTTCATCATCATCAGCATCCTTGACATCAACTTCTTCACCTTATTCATCTTCTTCTTCATCTTCTACCTATTTTTTTTTTTATTACATTCTTCATATTCATTTTCTTCAACTATTATTATTCTTCCTATTCTACATATTCTTTTTATTCCACTGTTATTATTCTTCCTATTCTACTTCTTCATCATATTCTCATTTGTGACAGGCATTCCCGTAGTTGTTATCTATAAAAGTTGGAAGATTACACCTTCCGTTCTGCCAGTCACAAAAGTTACATTTGTCCGCGTTCAGTTTGGCCTGCAGCATCAGGCTTTATCCAGGGGCACCATGAGGAGGAACGGACTCACCCCCATACACTGCTTAGTCTTCTTCTGCATATAATTTAGATAATATCTTTTGCTCTGATATTAAGTCTTATGCTTAATGTTCTTCTGCTCTTTGTTCTGCAGCCTCTTGTTCTTCTGCTTCTCGGTCTTCCATGTTGTCGTCTCCAGGGTCTTCGTCTCCAGTGTCGTCATCTCCGCCGTCGTCGTCTCAGCCGTCGTCGTCTCCGCCGTCGTCGTCGTCGTCGTCGTCATCGGGGTGGTCTTCCGGGTCGTCGTCATCGGGGTGGTCTTCCGGGTTGTCGACGTTAGGGTCTTCAACTTGGAAATGTAGCAGAAGGTACAAGAAGGCTGAGAAAATGCCAAGAACCAGCTGATGGAACTGGAACTCGGATGGCTACCCGAAGGTTCAAGAGCCTATGGAACTACCGAGGACCAGCTGACATTACTGGAACCCGGTTACTAAGCAGGAGGTACCCGTGCTAAAAAGCACTACCAAGGACCGCCTGACGTTGGCGGAACTCGGATACCCAGAAGGAGGCACCTAAGCCAAAGGCTCTGCCCGGAACCAGATGACGTTACTGGAACCAGGATGGGGAGCAGAAGGTACAAGAGCAAAAGACACTGCCGAGAACCAGCTGACGGTACTGGAACCCGGATGGGTAGCCGAATGTCCAAGAGCCAATGGAACTACCAAGGACCAGCTGACGTTACTGGAACCCGGTTACTAAGCAGGAGGTACCCGTGCCTGAAAGCACTACCAAGGACCACCTGACATTGGTGGAACTTGGATACCCAGAAGGAGGCACCTAAGCCAAAGGCTCTGCCCGGAACCAGCTGACGGTACTGGAACCAGGATGGGGAGCAGAAGGTACAAGAGCAAAAGACACTGCCGAGAACCAGCTGACGGTGCTGGAACCAGGTGGTGGACCCCAAGGCCCACAGGAGAGGAGAGAACAGCTAGGCCGCGAGGCAGCCGCAGTTACCGAACCCCAACAGTCCTACAGGGGGAGCTGGGCCTACTGGCACTACAGAACCAGCCTTGACTACCAGTTCACGCAGCCCACATAGGAAGCTCCTAAACTGGAGGCACCCTGGAGTTGGCTAACTCGACCGCCCCACGACGGGGCAAGCATAGGCGTCTCAGTGAAGTTGACACAACCCGGAAACAGCTGACGGTGCTGAAACCAGGCTTGGCACGAGGGAGTACCTGTGACAAGAACACTGCCGAGAACCAGCTGGCGGTGCTGGAACCCGGATGCGTTGCCCCAGTGTGCAAGAGCCAATGGCACGACCGAGGACCAGCTGACGGTGCTGGAACCCGGTTACTAAGCTGTAGGTGCCCGCGCTTAAAAGCACTACCAAGGACCGCCTGGCGTTGGCGGAACTCGGATACCCAGGAGGAGGCACCTAAGCCAAAGGCTCGGCCCGGAACCAGCTGACGGTGCTGGAACCAGGTGGTGGACCCCAAGGCCCACAGGAGAGGAGAGAACAGCTAGGCCGCGAGGCAGCCGCAGTTACCGAACCCCAACAGTCCTACAGGGGGAGCTGGGCCTACTGGCACTACAGAACCAGCCTTGACTACCAGTTCACGCAGCCCACATAGGAAGCTCCTAAACTGGAGGCACCCTGGAGTTGGCTAACTCGACCGCCCCACGACGGGGCAAGCATAGGCGTCTCAGTGAAGTTGACACAACCCGGAAACAGCTGACGGTGCTGAAACCAGGCTTGGCACGAGGGAGTACCTGTGACAAGAACACTGCCGAGAACCAGCTGGCGGTGCTGGAACCCGGATGCGTTGCCCCAGTGTGCAAGAGCCAATGGCACGACCGAGGACCAGCTGACGGTGCTGGAACCCGGTTACTAAGCTGTAGGTGCCCGCGCTTAAAAGCACTACCAAGGACCGCCTGGCGTTGGCGGAACTCGGATACCCAGGAGGAGGCACCTAAGCCAAAGGCTCGGCCCGGAACCAGCTGACGGTGCTGGAACCAGGTGGTGGACCCCAAGGCCCACAGGAGAGGAGAGAACAGCTAGGCCGCGAGGCAGCCGCAGTTACCGAACCCCAACAGTCCTACAGGGGGAGCTGGGCCTACTGGCACTACAGAACCAGCCTTGACTACCAGTTCACGCAGCCCACATAGGAAGCTCCTAAACTGGAGGCACCCTGGAGTTGGCTAACTCGACCGCCCCACGACGGGGCAAGCATAGGCGTCTCAGTGAAGTTGACACAACCCGGAAACAGCTGACGGTGCTGAAACCAGGCTTGGCACGAGGGAGTACCTGTGACAAGAACACTGCCGAGAACCAGCTGGCGGTGCTGGAACCCGGATGCGTTGCCCCAGTGTGCAAGAGCCAATGGCACGACCGAGGACCAGCTGACGGTGCTGGAACCCGGTTACTAAGCTGTAGGTGCCCGCGCTTAAAAGCACTACCAAGGACCGCCTGGCGTTGGCGGAACTCGGATACCCAGGAGGAGGCACCTTAGCCAAAGGCTCGGCCCGGAACCAGCTGACGGTGCTGGAACCAGGTGGTGGACCCCAAGGCCCACAGGAGAGGAGAGAACAGCTAGGCCGCGAGGCAGCCGCAGTTACCGAACCCCAACAGTCCTACAGGGGGAGCTGGGCCTACTGGCACTACAGAACCAGCCTTGACTACCAGTTCACGCAGCCCACATAGGAAGCTCCTAAACTGGAGGCACCCTGGAGTTGGCTAACTCGACCGCCCCACGACGGGGCAAGCATAGGCGTCTCAGTGAAGTTGACACAACCCGGAAACAGCTGACGGTGCTGAAACCAGGCTTGGCACGAGGGAGTACCTGTGACAAGAACACTGCCGAGAACCAGCTGGCGGTGCTGGAACCCGGATGCGTTGCCCCAGTGTGCAAGAGCCAATGGCACGACCGAGGACCAGCTGACGGTGCTGGAACCCGGTTACTAAGCTGTAGGTGCCCGCGCTTAAAAGCACTACCAAGGACCGCCTGGCGTTGGCGGAACTCGGATACCCAGGAGGAGGCACCTAAGCCAAAGGCTCGGCCCGGAACCAGCTGACGGTGCTGGAACCAGGTGGTGGACCCCAAGGCCCACAGGAGAGGAGAGAACAGCTAGGCCGCGAGGCAGCCGCAGTTACCGAACCCCAACAGTCCTACAGGGGGAGCTGGGCCTACTGGCACTACAGAACCAGCCTTGACTACCAGTTCACGCAGCCCACATAGGAAGCTCCTAAACTGGAGGCACCCTGGAGTTGGCTAACTCGACCGCCCCACGACGGGGCAAGCATAGGCGTCTCAGTGAAGTTGACACAACCCGGAAACAGCTGACGGTGCTGAAACCAGGCTTGGCACGAGGGAGTACCTGTGACAAGAACACTGCCGAGAACCAGCTGGCGGTGCTGGAACCCGGATGCGTTGCCCCAGTGTGCAAGAGCCAATGGCACGACCGAGGACCAGCTGACGGTGCTGGAACCCGGTTACTAAGCTGTAGGTGCCCGCGCTTAAAAGCACTACCAAGGACCGCCTGGCGTTGGCGGAACTCGGATACCCAGGAGGAGGCACCTTAGCCAAAGGCTCGGCCCGGAACCAGCTGACGGTGCTGGAACCAGGTGGTGGACCCCAAGGCCCACAGGAGAGGAGAGAACAGCTAGGCCGCGAGGCAGCCGCAGTTACCGAACCCCAACAGTCCTACAGGGGGAGCTGGGCCTACTGGCACTACAGAACCAGCCTTGACTACCAGTTCACGCAGCCCACATAGGAAGCTCCTAAACTGGAGGCACCCTGGAGTTGGCTAACTCGACCGCCCCACGACGGGGCAAGCATAGGCGTCTCAGTGAAGTTGACACAACCCGGAAACAGCTGACGGTGCTGAAACCAGGCTTGGCACGAGGGAGTACCTGTGACAAGAACACTGCCGAGAACCAGCTGGCGGTGCTGGAACCCGGATGCGTTGCCCCAGTGTGCAAGAGCCAATGGCACGACCGAGGACCAGCTGACGGTGCTGGAACCCGGTTACTAAGCTGTAGGTGCCCGCGCTTAAAAGCACTACCAAGGACCGCCTGGCGTTGGCGGAACTCGGATACCCAGGAGGAGGCACCTAAGCCAAAGGCTCGGCCCGGAACCAGCTGACGGTGCTGGAACCAGGTGGTGGACCCCAAGGCCCACAGGAGAGGAGAGAACAGCTAGGCCGCGAGGCAGCCGCAGTTACCGAACCCCAACAGTCCTACAGGGGGAGCTGGGCCTACTGGCACTACAGAACCAGCCTTGACTACCAGTTCACGCAGCCCACATAGGAAGCTCCTAAACTGGAGGCACCCTGGAGTTGGCTAACTCGACCGCCCCACGACGGGGCAAGCATAGGCGTCTCAGTGAAGTTGACACAACCCGGAAACAGCTGACGGTGCTGAAACCAGGCTTGGCACGAGGGAGTACCTGTGACAAGAACACTGCCGAGAACCAGCTGGCGGTGCTGGAACCCGGATGCGTTGCCCCAGTGTGCAAGAGCCAATGGCACGACCGAGGACCAGCTGACGGTGCTGGAACCCGGTTACTAAGCTGTAGGTGCCCGCGCTTAAAAGCACTACCAAGGACCGCCTGGCGTTGGCGGAACTCGGATACCCAGGAGGAGGCACCTAAGCCAAAGGCTCGGCCCGGAACCAGCTGACGGTGCTGGAACCAGGTGGTGGACCCCAAGGCCCACAGGAGAGGAGAGAACAGCTAGGCCGCGAGGCAGCCGCAGTTACCGAACCCCAACAGTCCTACAGGGGGAGCTGGGCCTACTGGCACTACAGAACCAGCCTTGACTACCAGTTCACGCAGCCCACATAGGAAGCTCCTAAACTGGAGGCACCCTGGAGTTGGCTAACTCGACCGCCCCACGACGGGGCAAGCATAGGCGTCTCAGTGAAGTTGACACAACCCGGAAACAGCTGACGGTGCTGAAACCAGGCTTGGCACGAGGGAGTACCTGTGACAAGAACACTGCCGAGAACCAGCTGGCGGTGCTGGAACCCGGATGCGTTGCCCCAGTGTGCAAGAGCCAATGGCACGACCGAGGACCAGCTGACGGTGCTGGAACCCGGTTACTAAGCTGTAGGTGCCCGCGCTTAAAAGCACTACCAAGGACCGCCTGGCGTTGGCGGAACTCGGATACCCAGGAGGAGGCACCTAAGCCAAAGGCTCGGCCCGGAACCAGCTGACGGTGCTGGAACCAGGTGGTGGACCCCAAGGCCCACAGGAGAGGAGAGAACAGCTAGGCCGCGAGGCAGCCGCAGTTACCGAACCCCAACAGTCCTACAGGGGGAGCTGGGCCTACTGGCACTACAGAACCAGCCTTGACTACCAGTTCACGCAGCCCACATAGGAAGCTCCTAAACTGGAGGCACCCTGGAGTTGGCTAACTCGACCGCCCCACGACGGGGCAAGCATAGGCGTCTCAGTGAAGTTGACACAACCCGGAAACAGCTGACGGTGCTGAAACCAGGCTTGGCACGAGGGAGTACCTGTGACAAGAACACTGCCGAGAACCAGCTGGCGGTGCTGGAACCCGGATGCGTTGCCCCAGTGTGCAAGAGCCAATGGCACGACCGAGGACCAGCTGACGGTGCTGGAACCCGGTTACTAAGCTGTAGGTGCCCGCGCTTAAAAGCACTACCAAGGACCGCCTGGCGTTGGCGGAACTCGGATACCCAGGAGGAGGCACCTAAGCCAAAGGCTCGGCCCGGAACCAGCTGACGGTGCTGGAACCAGGTGGTGGACCCCAAGGCCCACAGGAGAGGAGAGAACAGCTAGGCCGCGAGGCAGCCGCAGTTACCGAACCCCAACAGTCCTACAGGGGGAGCTGGGCCTACTGGCACTACAGAACCAGCCTTGACTACCAGTTCACGCAGCCCACATAGGAAGCTCCTAAACTGGAGGCACCCTGGAGTTGGCTAACTCGACCGCCCCACGACGGGGCAAGCATAGGCGTCTCAGTGAAGTTGACACAACCCGGAAACAGCTGACGGTGCTGAAACCAGGCTTGGCACGAGGGAGTACCTGTGACAAGAACACTGCCGAGAACCAGCTGGCGGTGCTGGAACCCGGATGCGTTGCCCCAGTGTGCAAGAGCCAATGGCACGACCGAGGACCAGCTGACGGTGCTGGAACCCGGTTACTAAGCTGTAGGTGCCCGCGCTTAAAAGCACTACCAAGGACCGCCTGGCGTTGGCGGAACTCGGATACCCAGGAGGAGGCACCTAAGCCAAAGGCTCGGCCCGGAACCAGCTGACGGTGCTGGAACCAGGTGGTGGACCCCAAGGCCCACAGGAGAGGAGAGAACAGCTAGGCCGCGAGGCAGCCGCAGTTACCGAACCCCAACAGTCCTACAGGGGGAGCTGGGCCTACTGGCACTACAGAACCAGCCTTGACTACCAGTTCACGCAGCCCACATAGGAAGCTCCTAAACTGGAGGCACCCTGGAGTTGGCTAACTCGACCGCCCCACGACGGGGCAAGCATAGGCGTCTCAGTGAAGTTGACACAACCCGGAAACAGCTGACGGTGCTGAAACCAGGCTTGGCACGAGGGAGTACCTGTGACAAGAACACTGCCGAGAACCAGCTGGCGGTGCTGGAACCCGGATGCGTTGCCCCAGTGTGCAAGAGCCAATGGCACGACCGAGGACCAGCTGACGGTGCTGGAACCCGGTTACTAAGCTGTAGGTGCCCGCGCTTAAAAGCACTACCAAGGACCGCCTGGCGTTGGCGGAACTCGGATACCCAGGAGGAGGCACCTAAGCCAAAGGCTCGGCCCGGAACCAGCTGACGGTGCTGGAACCAGGTGGTGGACCCCAAGGCCCACAGGAGAGGAGAGAACAGCTAGGCCGCGAGGCAGCCGCAGTTACCGAACCCCAACAGTCCTACAGGGGGAGCTGGGCCTACTGGCACTACAGAACCAGCCTTGACTACCAGTTCACGCAGCCCACATAGGAAGCTCCTAAACTGGAGGCACCCTGGAGTTGGCTAACTCGACCGCCCCACGACGGGGCAAGCATAGGCGTCTCAGTGAAGTTGACACAACCCGGAAACAGCTGACGGTGCTGAAACCAGGCTTGGCACGAGGGAGTACCTGTGACAAGAACACTGCCGAGAACCAGCTGGCGGTGCTGGAACCCGGATGCGTTGCCCCAGTGTGCAAGAGCCAATGGCACGACCGAGGACCAGCTGACGGTGCTGGAACCCGGTTACTAAGCTGTAGGTGCCCGCGCTTAAAAGCACTACCAAGGACCGCCTGGCGTTGGCGGAACTCGGATACCCAGGAGGAGGCACCTAAGCCAAAGGCTCGGCCCGGAACCAGCTGACGGTGCTGGAACCAGGTGGTGGACCCCAAGGCCCACAGGAGAGGAGAGAACAGCTAGGCCGCGAGGCAGCCGCAGTTACCGAACCCCAACAGTCCTACAGGGGGAGCTGGGCCTACTGGCACTACAGAACCAGCCTTGACTACCAGTTCACGCAGCCCACATAGGAAGCTCCTAAACTGGAGGCACCCTGGAGTTGGCTAACTCGACCGCCCCACGACGGGGCAAGCATAGGCGTCTCAGTGAAGTTGACACAACCCGGAAACAGCTGACGGTGCTGAAACCAGGCTTGGCACGAGGGAGTACCTGTGACAAGAACACTGCCGAGAACCAGCTGGCGGTGCTGGAACCCGGATGCGTTGCCTTGCCTATTAAAGATTGTCTTCCTAGAGCCCCAACTAGCGGTGTTGGAGCAAAGGGTAAGCAGGGGGAGATGAGTGTAGGCCGAAGCCTGCACTGGAGGCAGCTTTGTGTCTGCGTTGCGTTTGCAGGACACTTTGCCGGCTACACACTGGGGGAACAGCTGGCGTTGCTGAACCCCACTAACACAATGGCGTGTGTTTTTATCTGTGCAGCTAGCACTTGCGGGCAAAAACTTGCGATGTTAGAGCCCGTGTTGAAGCAGGAGGAGGAGGAGAGGAGCAGAGTGTAGGCCGAAGCCTAGTTGAACCAATTTCAAAGGAAACCTTTAACCCCCCCCTCAGGTGTTACAAAGTACAAGAGACACACCTTGTGCAGTATTAATGCTGCACAAGTGAAAGGTTGCTCTATTAATTTGTCTACTTGCACATGCTGAATGAAAGACATACACAATTTACCCCATTCTACAGTCAAACTGTAGTGGATGCGTGACTTGGTTTTTTGATGAGACGCAGCACAGGTGTCCAAAATAACGCCTTGGTGCTTGGCGCAGCTTCCTGAGCGTTGTTATTTGCTGTACAGGAGTCTGCGCTCTTGTGTTATCCCTTGGCAATGCCCTGTTAGCGCTGCCCATCTTATGACCTCATTTCATGTTGGCCGGTGCGGTTAACGATGGCCATAAATCCCAGACCCTCAGTGTCTTTTCATAAAGCCACACTGCGGTGCTGGGATTCGTGGCCTTGAGCAGTAAATATTTTGGCCGCTCACACACGTCCTTACACCTGCTTCAGACTGGGCGGCCTCTGCTGATCCCTTCTCGCATGCCGCGGCCATGAGGCTGCACAGTCTGAAGAAGGCGGAAGGAGATGAGTTAAGACAGGCGAAGATATGCACTGCTCGTGCCCATCAATCACACCCTCGCAGTCAAAATAATTAAGACAACGAGGAGCATTTTATTCAGGCAGGGCGGACGAACAGGCGCAAGTAGCCAACCAATGATGTCAGAAGACGGGAAGCGCTACCAAGGGGGGTGCTGCGTATCATTAGAAAGGAAAGTCACACCTCAGGGACAGTGGAATGGTCTCAAAGAGACACATTTTGTACGTGTTGAGTTCCACGTGGGCAAGGAGAAAACGTCAGCCACCTTGTACAAATGCAGCAGTACTGCTGTACAAGGTGGCTGTTATACATAGAAACACCTGGGGGTGGGGGGCAGGCTCCCTTCAATTTCAGTTCATGTGCCTGCGTGGCGTTTGCAGGTCACGTTGCAAGCTGCACAGCAGGGGAACAGCTGGCGGTGCTGAACCCAACTAACACATTGGCTGGTGTTTTTCTCTGTGCAGCTAGCATGTCCGGGCAGAAACTGGCGTTGTTTGAGCCCAGGGTCAGCAGGAGGAGGAGAGGAGCAAAGTGTAGGCCGAAGCCTGCACTGGTGGCAGCTTTTGTTCTGTTGTGCCAGCGTGGCTTGTGCTGGACACGTTGCCGACTACACAGCAGGGGAACAGCTGGCGGTGCTGAACCCCACTGACACATCACCTAGTGTTTTTTTCTGTGTAGACAACACTTCCAGGTGGCAACTGACAGTGTTGAAACCCAGGGAATCAAAGAGGAGCAGAGTGTAGGCCGAAGCCTGCAGTGGAGCAAGTTGAAAGGGAACCTTTAACCCCCCCCCAGGCATTTGTTGCTGAAAGAGCCATCTTGTACAGCAGTAATACTGCACATGGAAAATGGTGGCTCCGAAAATTATGCTCCTTGCAAACGCTGAAGTACACACTCATATAATGTGTCCCCTCACACCGTCAAACCATCCCGGAAGTGGGACTTTCCTTTGTAATGTGACACAGCACAGCCGTCATTCCAACCCCCTTGGTGCCGGGCACCACCTCCTCAACGTTGTTTGGTTCTGTCACGGAGCCCGCACTGTAATGTTATCCCTTGGCCATGCACAGTTAGCGGTGCCCGTCTTCTGACATCATGTAGGTGTCAGGCTGGCAGTGCCTGTGCGTCCAAGCTGCCCGAGATCCAACCTTGCAGTGTCATCTAATGTAGTCCCACTGCGGGCCAGGGATCCATGGGCATGCGCAGTGCATATCATCGCCTCTCACTCACCTCCTTCCTGCTTCTTCAGACTGTGCGGCGTCACGGCCGTGGCATGCTATTAGGGATCAGCTGACGCCGCCTAGTCTGAAGAAGCGTGAAGAAGGGGAGTGAGAGGCTAGTATATGCACTGCGCATGGCCATGGATACCAGGCCCACTGTGGGATCACATTAGACGACACTGCGAGGTGTGATTTCGGGCAGCGTGGACGCACAGGCGCAGCCAGGACGACAACAAATGATGTCAGAGGACGGGCAGCGCAAACTGTGCATGGCCAAGGGATAACATAACAGCGCAGGGTCCATGACGGAATCAAACAACGCTAAGGAGGCAGCGCACGGTGCCAAGGGGGTAGCAATGACGGCTGTGCTGCGTCACATTACAAAGGAAAGTCCCACCTCCGGGACGGTTGGACGGTGTGAGGGGACACATTACATGAGTGTGTAGTTCAGCGTTTGCAAGGAGCATAATTTCAAGAGCGACCTTTCCCTTGTGCAGTATTAGTGCTGCACATGGTGGCTCTTTCAGTAACAAACGCCTAGGGGGGGGGGGGACAGGTCCCCTTACATTTTAGTTGTGCCAGCGTGGCGGTCGCATGACACGTTGCCGGATACACAGCTGGGGATCAGCTGACGTTACTGAACCCCAATAACAGAGGAGCGACTGTTGACTGTGCACACAGCACTTCCAGGCACCAACTGGCGGTGTTAGAGCCCAGGGACAGCAGGAGGAGCAGATTGGAGGTATTGCCGCACACACAGCTGGGGATCAGCTGACGTTACTGAACCCCAATAACAGAGGAGCGACTGTTGACTGTGCACACAGCACTTCCAGGCACCAACTGGCGGTGTTAGAGCCCAGGGACAGCAGGAGGAGCAGATTGGAGGTATTGCCGCACACACAGCTGGGGATCAGCTGACGTTACTGAACCCCAATAACAGAGGAGCGACTGTTGACTGTGCACACAGCACTTCCAGGCACCAACTGGCGGTGTTAGAGCCCAGGGACAGCAGGAGGAGCAGATTGGAGGTATTGCCGCACACACAGCTGGGGATCAGCTGACGTTACTGAACCCCAATAACAGAGGAGCGACTGTTGACTGTGCACACAGCACTTCCAGGCACCAACTGGCGGTGTTAGAGCCCAGGGACAGCAGGAGGAGCAGATTGGAGGTATTGCCGCACACACAGCTGGGGATCAGCTGACGTTACTGAACCCCAATAACAGAGGAGCGACTGTTGACTGTGCACACAGCACTTCCAGGCACCAACTGGCGGTGTTAGAGCCCAGGGACAGCAGGAGGAGCAGAGGAACAGAGTGTAGGCCGAAGCCTGATTGGAGCAAGTTGAAAGGAAACCTTTAACCCCCCCCCCCCAAGACGTTTGTAGCTGAAAGAGCCATGTTGTGCAGCACTAAGGATGCAAAAGGAAAAGGTTGCTCTTTTAATTATGCTCCTTGCAAACACCGAAGTAAACACTAAAAATGTGTCCCTTTATACCGTTAAACCGTTCCGGAGGTGCGAATTTCCTTCGTAATGGGACACAGCACAGCTGTCATTCCTATCCCCTTGATGCCGTGCGCTGCCTCCTCAGCGTTGTTTTAAGCTGCCACGGAGCCTGCGCTGTTCTGTTAGCCCTTGGCCATGCCCAATTAGCGCTGCCTGTCTTCTGACATAATTTGGTGTCAGGCTGTCAGTGCCTGTGCGTCCACGCTGCTCCAGATCCCACCTCGCAGTCTCATCTAACGTAATCCCACTGCGGGCCTTGGAACCATGGGCATGCACAGTGCATAACCTCGACTCTCACTCCCCTCCTTCCCTCTTCTTCAGACTGTGCGGTGTCACGGCCGTGGCATGCTAGGGATCAGCTGACGGCGCACAGTCTAAAGAAGGCGGAGGGAAATGAGCGAGAGCCCGAGGGGAAGATATGTACTGCGCATGCCCATGGATCCCAGGCCCGCAGTGTGACTCAATCAGAAGACACTGCGAGGCGGGATCTCGGGCACCGCGGCCGCACAGGCGCAGCCAGCCTGACACCAAATTATGTCAGAAGACAGGCAGCGCAAATAGGGCATGCCCAAGGGATAACAGAACAGCGCAGGCTCCGTGACAGCTTAAAACAACGCTGAGGAGGCAGCGCATGGCACCAAGGGGGTAGGAATGACGGCTGTGCTGCGTCACATTACGAAGGAAAGTCCCAGCTCCGGGACGGTATAACGGTATCAGTGAACACATTTTATAAGTGTTAAGTTCTGCGTGTGCAAAGAGCTAAAAAAAAAGAGCTACCTTTTCCTTGTGCAGCATTACTGCTGCACAAGATGGCTCTTTCAGTAACAAACGACGGGGGGGGGGGGACAGGTTCCCTTACATTTAGGTTGTTGTGCCAGCGTGGCGGTCGCAGGACACATTGCCGGCTACACAGCTGGGGATCAGCTGACTTTACTGAAACCCAATAACACTGGGTCGTATGTTTTTACTGTGCAGCCTGCACTTCTGAGCCGCAACTGGCGGTGTTGGAGCCCAGGAATAGCAGTTCAGGTGGTAGAAAGATGAACACAGCAGGAGACCTGGATGACACCCAATTACTTAATCAGGCAGAGGAGTGGCAAATTCCTGCGAGATCCAGGCCTGGTTCATTTTCAGGAAAGTAAGCCGGTCAACGTTATCGGAGGATAGTCGCATGCGACGGTCTGTTAGTACACCACCTGCGGCACTAAAGACACGTTCCGATAAGACACTAGCCGCAGGGCAAGCCAGCACCTCCAATGCATACTGGCTTAGCTCTGGCCATGTATCCAGCTTAGAGACCCAAAACTTGAACGGGGAAGAGCCGTCTGGGAGTACAGTAAGAGGGCAAGCCATGTAGTCTGTCACCATCTGACGGAACCGTTGCCTCCTGCTGACTGGAGCCGCCGGTGATGGTGTAGACATTTGGGGCGGGCACACAAAAGTGTGCCAGAGTTGTGCCATACTGGGCTTGCCTTGGGCAGAGGCACTGCTTCTGCTCCCTCTTTGGGCAGAGCCTCCCCCACTGCCTCGACGCACTGAGCTGCTTTGTAAAGCACTAGCAGCACTCCTCTCAGTTGGACAGGAGAAGATGATGGAATTCACCAGTGTGTCGTGGTACTCCCGCAATTTACGCTCCCGGGTCAACGCAGGGATGAGGTTTTGGACGTTGTCCCGGTAGCGAGGATCGAGGAGGGTGAACACCCAATAATCAGGCATGTTGAGAATGTGGTCGATGCGGCGGTCGTTTCTCAGGCACTGCAGCATGAAATCCACCATGTGCTGCAGAGTGCCAACCGGCCCAGAAACGCTGTCCCCTGCTTGAGACATGATCTCTGCCCGCTCGTCATCACCCCACCCTCGCTGTACACACTGACCACTGGACAATTGTGTCGCTCCCTCCTCTGGACGGAGCTCTTCCTCCTCCATTGACTCCTCCTCATCCTCCTCACAAATTGGCCCCTGCGTACCCCTTTGTGAGGAACCACGTGGCGCTGACTCTCCAGAAGCTGATGGAAAAGGTGACTCCTCATCCTCCACCTCTTCCACCACATCATCCCTTAACCCTTGCAAAGTTTGCTGAAGCAGGCAGATAAGGGGGACAGTCATGCTGACTAGTGCATCATCTGCACTTGCCATCCGCGTGGAATAATCAAAAGGACGCAAAACCTGGCAGACGTCCTTCATAGTGGCCCACTCTGTGGTTGTGAAGTCTGATCGGCGCTGACTGCGACTTCTTTGCGCCTGATGCAGCTGGTACTCCATAACTGCTTGCTGCTGCTCACACAACCGCTCCAACATATGTAACGTGGAATTCCACCGGGTAGGTAGGTCACATATGATGCGGTGTTCCGGAAGGCGGAATCGGCGCTGCAGAGCAGCAATGCGGGATCTGGCCAAGCTGGAACGCCGCAAGTGAGCACACTCTAGGCGGACCTTGTGCAGCAGGGCATCAAGATCCGGATAGTCCCTCAGAAAACTCTGCACAACCAAATTGAGCACATGTGCCAGACATGGGATGTGAGTGAGGTTGCCAAGGGCCAAAGCTGCCACCAGATTTCGGCCATTGTCACACACTACCATGCCTGGCTGGAGATTCGCTGGCAGTAACCACACATCGCTCTCCTGCTTTATGGCATTCCAGAGCTCCTGCGCTGTGTGGCTTCGATGCCCCAATGAAACTAGTTTCAAGACGGCCTGCTGACGTTTGGCCACGGCTGTGCTCATGTCGGTCATAGGTAAACGTTCACGGGTCCATGTGGGGGTGGACTGTGACGGATCCTGCAGAGAGGAATCAGAGGAACTGGTGTAAGAGGAGGAGTCGATGCGTACAGACTGGATTCCTGCAATCCTTGGAGTGGGCAGGACACGTCCTGCGCCACTCGCACGATCTGTACCTGGCTCAACAACATTAACCCAATGGGCAGTGAGGGAAACATATCGCCCCTGTCCATGCTGACTGGTCCACGCATCGGTGGTGAGGTGGACCTTGCTACTGACGGCGTTCAGTAGCGCATGTTTTATGTTTGCCTCAACATGCCTGTGCAGGGCAGGGACAGCCTGCCTGCTGAAGTAAAAGCGGCTGGGCACCTTGTACTGTGGGACTGCCAATGCCATCAAGTCACGGAAGCTGTCAGTCTCCACCAGCCTGAACGAGAGCATTTCCAGGGACAACAGTTTGGCAATGCCTGCATTCAGAGCCTGTGCTCGGGGGTGGTTGGCCGAGAATGCCCGCCTTTTCTCCCATGCCTGTACTACCGATGGCTGTAGAGTAGACTGGGAGTGTGAGGATGACTGGGAAGGTGGTGCTGTGGGTGGAATTACACAAGGTCTCTGGGAGGAAGCCAAACCAGCTGTGCGTGAGCTGGAGGAAGAGGCAACACGAGCTGAAGAGGTGGTAGCTGCCGCTGTTGGTTGGCCTACATCTTCAGTGTGTTTCTGTAACTCCACCGCGTGCCTGGTCCGCACATGTTTCCACATATTTGTGGTATTGAGGTTGCTGACATTTTTCCCTCTTTTTACTTTATGATGACACAGCTTGCATTTGACAAAACAAATGTCATCTGCAACTGTGTCAAAAAAGGACCAGGCACTGCAAGTCTTGGGAGCGCCCTTTTTGGCTTTGGAAAGAGACAGGCTCCTAACGGGTGCCAAAGTGGAGGCTACAGGCTCCGCAGTCTTCCCCCTCCCTCTCCCTCTTTGGCCCGTAAGAGGAAGCTCTTCCTCTGAGCTGCTCCCACCACCTTCCTGTTCCTCACGCCACGATGGGTCAAGGACCTCATCATCTCCACTACCCTCTGCCACCAACTGCTCCTCCTGGGTAGTCTCAGCAGCACAGTACGCACGAGAAAGCGGCACCTAAGTTTCATCATCAGATGCGTACTGCGCTGTGGTCACCGGAGGCACTGGCCCACCTGCCTCTTCAGAGTCAGAGAGAAAAAGGTGTTGGGCATCACTGCACACTGCCTCTTCTTCCATTTCTCCAATGCTGCTTGGCTGGCCCCCTGTTTCCAAGCCAAGAGATTCAGAGAACAGAAGTAGAGACGGCTCCTGTCCTGGGCTCTCTGACTGCCTGGCCAATTTGGCAGGTGGTGAAGAGACAGATGGCTGCTCTCCAGTGCTCTGTGCCTGAGAGGATGTGGCACTAACTGAAGTCGATGCCGAGGCGTTAGCTGCCATCCACCCGACAACGGCTTCAATTTGGTCTTCACGCAGCAGCGGTGCACGGCGCTCTCCGACAAAGCTGCGCATGAAGGACTGTTCCCTGCTGAAACTGAGTGACGACGAGTCACCGGCGCCCGCAGCAGGCACAGAATCACCACGTCCTCTCCCTGCTCCTCTCCCTGCTCCGCGCCCACGCCCACGTGCCTTACTCCCTGCCCTCTTCATCTTGGTTGACAGATAAAGATAAGCAGAAAAGTACTAAGGCCTTAGTGTGCTTATTCCTGTAATGCTCCTCCTAACAGGTGTAAGAAACACTAATGTTGTAAATTGTGGACTAAACTTTATTATTTTTCAAATGTGGCCTACACAAGTGTAAGTTGTGTTTGGTGAACTTAACCTTTTTTTTGGTGCAGATCGGGCTACAGAGCTAGTTTAAATCACACGGAGACCGTGCAGACAGCCGTAAACGGCGCTGCAAGGCCAAGAAACCCTCCTCTAGGTTATCCTATATAGTGTTTTTCCACTATTTAGCTGGATACAAGTGGAAAGACACTAATAGGAATTTTTTTTTTCAAATTTTAAACTGGCTGCACTATTTGAAAAAAAGGAAATTGTTTTTCAAGGTATGAGGCAGTAACGCACCCTGAGCTGAATCCAACCGGCTATGGCTGCACACAGACTACAGGGCGAGCTGGGCTCACACGGAGACCGTGCAGACAGCCGTAAACGGCGCTGCAAGGCCAAAAAACCCTCCTCTAGGTTATCCTATATAGTGTTTTTCCACTATTTAGCTGGATACGAGTGGAAAGACACTAATAGGAATTTTTTTTTTCAAATTTTAAACAGGCTGCACTATTTGAAAAAAAGGAAAATTTTTCTCAAGGTATGAGCCAGTAACGAACCCTGAGCTGAATCCAACCGGCTATGGCTGCATACAGACTACAGGGCGAGCTGGGCTCACACGGAGACCGTGCAGACAGCTGTAAACGGCGCTGCAAGGCCAAAAAACCCTCCTCTAGGTTATCCTATATAGTGTTTTTCCACTATTTAGCTGGATACGAGTGGAAAGACACTAATAGGAATTTTTTTTTTCAAATTTTAAACAGGCTGCACTATTTGAAAAAAAGGAAAATTTTTCTCAAGGTATGAGCCAGTAACGAACCCTGAGCTGAATCCAACCGGCTATGGCTGCACACAGACTACAGGGCGAGCTGGGCTCACACGGAGACCGTGCAGACAGCCGTAAACGGCGCTGCAAGGCCAAAAAACCCTCCTCTAGGTTATCCTATATAGTGTTTTTCCACTATTTAGCTGGATACGAGTGGAAAGACACTAATAGGAATTTTTTTTTTCAAATTTTAAACAGGCTGCACTATTTGAAAAAAAGGAAAATTTTTCTCAAGGTATGAGCCAGTAACGAACCCTGAGCTGAATCCAACCGGCTATGGCTGCACACAGACTACAGGGCGAGCTGGGCTCACACGGAGACCGTGCAGACAGCCGTAAACGGCGCTGCAAGGCCCAAAAACCCCCCTCTAGGTTATCCTATGTAGTGTTTTTCCACAATAGAGCTGGAGACTGGTGGAAAAACACTAATAGGAAATTTGAGAAAAAATGTGCAGCAGGCTGCACTAAGAGCAAAAAAGAACAACTGTGTGAGGCAGTGTGAACCCCCCCTGAGCTGAATACAACCGGGTATATGGCTGCACACAGACTACAGAGTGAGCTGCACACACACACACACACACAGAGACCTTGCAGAACGCTGTTAAAACAGCGCTGCAAGGCAAGAGCAAGGTGAACAGTGAAGAACACACAGCGTTTTGCTAAATTAGCCTTTGGAAAGGAAAATAAAGCAATTAGCTAGCTCGACTGGCCCTCAGTTAGAACACAGCGTCCTGTCCCTAACTGAAATCACAGCAGAGTGAGCGCAAAATGGCGGCAGCGCTTTTTTATAGTGCAGAGTGACATCATTTCAGCAGCCAATCCCAGCCTTGCCAGTACTTACATGCCCACCATGCTAAACAGGATGTGCCCACACTTTCATTCATTCCTCATTGGCTGCTGCGTTCAATTTGAATTCTGGGAACTTCCGATTCCGGTATCCGATACGCGGGAAGTATCGGAATTCAGTATCGGAATTCCGATACCGCAAATATCGGCCGATACCCGATACTTGCGGTATCGGAATGCTCAACACTACTCTCCAGTATTTTCTTTTTTATAAGCAAAATACTTATTTTTATATTTTCTGATGTTGGTTCAAGGGGTACACGGGCAGCAGTAGACAGGTCAGTGGAGGCCTAGTGGAAGGAGGGACCGCAGACAGGCTTCGAAGCCCTAACATAATAAATTGGGCTGGCTGTAGGCAATTTAAAATTGGTTCCAGGGGAACCCGGGCAGCAGTAGACAGGTCAGTGGAGGCCTAGTGGCAGGAGGGACCGCAGACAGGCTTCGAAGCCCTAACATAATAAATTGGGCTGGCTGTAGGCAATTTAAAATTGGTTCCACGGGAACACGGGCGGCAGTAGACAGGTCAGTGGAGGCCTAGTGGAAGGAGGGACCGCAGACAGGCTTCGAAGCCCTAACATAATAAATTGGGCTGGCTGTAGGCAATTTAAAATTGGTTCAAGGGGAACCCGGGCAGCAGTAGACAGGTCAGTGGAGGCCTAGTGGAACGAGGGACCGCAGACAGGCTTCGAAGCCCTAACATAATAAATTGGGCTGGCTGTAGGCAATTTAAAATTGGTTCCAGGGGAACCCGGGCAGCAGTAGACAGGTCAGTGGAGGCCTAGTGGAAGGAGTGACCGCAGACAGGCTTCGAAGGCCTAACATAAGAAAAATGTCAATACAATGGTATTGACAGTGCCAGGCATTGAAGGATGTCAGCGCATAGACTAAACATTGGTGGAGCTGTGAGAGAAAATTTTGCAAGTGATAGAGCACTGTTTGACCTGGGGGGGGGGGACTGTCTTGTGGCCGGCGGTACAGGCCCAGGGCCCCTCATATTACAATGGTGTGTCTGACGTTGGGTGCGCACCACCACCGCCAGACACTTTATTGTACTATGAGGGACCTAGTGGCAGTGCCGTCGACCCAAAGCGGGCACACCCACCTCTTCAGACAAACAGTACTCTCACGGGTGCTGGCGCCAAGTGGCGATACCACGGCCCCGTGTGGGGACTTTGGCCATTTAGGGAGGTGTTAACATGTCAGATGCTGGACAATCAGGTGCTGCAAATTACGAGATTGGAAAAGTCGTTCAGAATAGTCCACAGGCAAGACCTTTACATAGGAAAGCTAGGTGTCAGCCAGGCAAGGTGGGGCAAAAGATTTCGAAATCCAGTTGTGGTTCATTTTAATGAAGGTTAGATCATCTACATTTTGGGTAGCCAGACGAGTCCTTTTTTCTGTTAGTATTGAACCTGCAGCACTGAATACTCTTTCTGATAGGACACTAGCTGCCGGGCAAGCAAGCTCCTGCAATGCATATTCTGCCAATTCTGGCCAGGTGTCTAATTTTGATGCCCAGTAATCAAATGGGAATGACGGTTGAGGGAGAACGTCGATAAGGGATGAAAAATAGTTAGTAACCATACTGGACAAATGTTGTCTCCTGTCACTTTGAATTGATGCTGCAGTACCTGTCCTGTCTGCGGTCATAGCAAAATCACTCCACAACCTGGTCAGAAAACCCCTCTGGCCAACGCCACTTCTGATTTCTGCCCCTCTAACTCCTCTGGTCTGCTGGCCCCTGCAGCTCGTGTGAGAACGATCACGGGCGCTGTGTGCAGGGAATGCCAGAAGCAAACGGTCAACAAGAGTTGATTGTTTGGTTGCTAATATTAGTTCCAAGTTCTCATGTGGCATTATATTTTGCAATTTGCCTTTATAGCGAGGATCAAGGAGGCAGGCCAACCAGTAATCGTCATCGTTCATCATTTTTGTTATGCGTGTGTCCCTTTTGAGGATACGTAAGGCATAATCCGCCATGTGGGCCAAAGTTCCAGTTCTCAAATCTGTGGTTGTGCTTGGTTGAGGGGCAGTTTCAGGCAAATCCACGTCACTTGTGTCCCTCCAAAAACCAGAACCCGGCCTTGCCGCGCCAACAATCTCCACTGGCCCCGGAAAAGCTTCCTCATTAAAAATATAATCATCCCCATCATCCTCCTCGTCCTCCTCCTCCTCTTCGCCCGCTACCTCGTCCTGTACACAGCCCTGGCCAGACAATGGCTGACTGTCATCAAGGCTTTCCTCTTCCTCAGCTGCAGACGCCTGATCCTTTATGTGCGTCAAACTTTGCATCAGCAGACGCATTAGGGGGATGCTCATGCTTATTATGGCGTTGTCTGCACTAACCAGCCGTGTGCATTCCTCAAAACACTGAAGGACTTGACACATGTCTTGAATCTTCGACCACTGCACACCTGACAACTCCATGTCTGCCATCCTACTGCCTGCCCGTGTATGTGTATCCTCCCACAAAAACATAACAGCCCGCCTCTGTTCACACAGTCTCTGAAGCATGTGCAGTGTTGAGTTCCACCTTGTTGCAACGTCTATGATTAGGCGATGCTGGGGAAGGTTCAAAGAACGCTGATAGGTCTGCATACGGCTGGAGTGTACGGGCGAACGGCGGATATGTGAGCAAAGTCCACGCACTTTGAGGAGCAGGTCGGATAACCCCGGATAACTTTTCAGGAAGCACTGCACCACCAGGTTTAAGGTGTGAGCCAGGCAAGGAATGTGTTTCAGTTGGAAAATGGAGATGGCAGCCATGAAATTCCTTCCGTTATCACTCACTACCTTGCCTGCCTCAAGATCTACAGTGCCCAGCCACGACTGCGTTTCTTTCTGCAAGAACTCGGACAGAACTTCAGCGGTGTGTCTGTTGTCGCCCAAACACTTCATAGCCAATACAGCCTGCTGACGTTTGCCAGTAGCTGCCCCATAATGGGAGACCTGGTGTGCAACAGTGGCAGCTGCGGATGGAGTGGTTGTGCGACTGCGGTCTGTGGACGAGGTCTCGCTTCTGCAGGAGGACGAGGAGGAGGAGGAGGGGGTGCGAATGGCTACAGCCAACTGTTTCCTAGACCATGGGCTAGGCAGAACTGTCCCAAACTTGCTGTCCCCTGTGGACCCTGCATCCACCACATTTACCCAGTGTGCCGTGATGGACACGTAACGTCCATGGCCATGCCTACTGGTTCATGCATCTGTTGTCAGGTGCACCTTTGTGCTCACAGATTGCCTGAGTGCATGGACGATGCGCTCTTTAACATGCTGGTGGAGGGCTGGGATGGCTTTTCTGGAAAAAAAGTGTCGACTGGGTAGCTCGTAGCGTGGTACAGCGTAGTCCATCAGGGCTTTGAAAGCTTCGCTTTCAACTAACCGGTAGGGCATCATCTCTAACGAGATTAGTCTAGCTATGTGGGCGTTCAAACCCTGTGTACGCGGATGCGAGGCTAAGTACTTCCTTTTTCTAACCATAGTCTCATGTAGGGTGAGCTGGACTGGAGAGCTGGAGATCGTGGAACTAGCGGGGGTGCCGGTGGACATGGCAGACTGAGAGACGGTGGGAGATGGTATTGTTGCCGCCGGTGCCCTAGATGCAGTGTTTCCTACTACGAAACTGGTGATTCCCTGACCCTGACTTCTTTGGCCTGGCAAAGAAACCTGCACAGATACTGCAGGTGGTGCAGAAAATGGTGGCCCTACACTGCCGGAAGGGATGTTGCGTTGATGACTAGCTTCATTGGCCGAGGGTGCTACAACCTTAAGGGACGTTTGGTAGTTAGTCCAAGCTTGCAAATGCATGGTGGTTAAATGTCTATGCATGCAACTTGTATTGAGACTTTTCAGATTCTGCCCTCTGCTTAAGGTAGTTGAACATTTTTGACAGATGACTTTGCGCTGATCAATTGGATGTTGTTTAAAAAAATGCCAGACTGCACTCTTTCTAGCATCGGATACCTTTCCAGGCATTGCAGACTGAGCTTTAACCGGATGGCCACGCTGTCCTCCAACAGGTTTTGACTTTGCCACGCGTTTTGGGCAAGATACGGGCCCGGCAGATGGAACCTGTTGCGATGTTGATGCCTGCTGCGGCCCCTCCTCCTCCGCTTCAGAACTGCTGCCGCCTGCACCCTGTTCCCCCAATGGCTGCCAATCGGGGTCAAGAACTGGGTCATCTATTACCTCTTCTTGTAGCTCGTGTGCAACTTCGTCTGTGTCACCTTGTCGGTCGGTGGTATAGCGTTCGTAATGGGGCAACATAGTCTCATCAGGGTCTGATTCTTGATCAGCACCCTGCGAGGGCAATGTTGTGGTCTGAGTCAAAGGACCAGCATAGTAGTCTGGCTGTGGCTGTGCATCAGTGCACTCCATGTCAGATTCAACTTGTAATGGGCATGGGCTGTTAACTGCTTCACTTTCTAAGCCAGGGACGGTATGTGTAAAGAGCTCCATGGAGTAACCCGTTGTGTCGCCTGCTGCATTCTTCTCTGTTGTTGTTTTTGCTGAAGAGGACAAGGAAGCGACTTGTCCCTGACCGTGAACATCCACTAACGACGCGCTGCTTTTACTTTTACCAGTTTCACGAGAGGAGGCAAAAGAGCTAGAGGCTGAGTCAGCAAGATAAGCCAAAACTTGCTCTTGCTGCTCCGGCTTTAAAAGCGGTTTTCCTACTCCCAGAAAAGGGAGCGTTCGAGGCCTTGTGTAGCCAGACGACGAACCTGGCTCCACAGCTCCAGACTTAGGTGCAATATTTTTTTTCCCACGACCACCTGATGCTCCACCACTACCACCACCCTCATTACCAGCTGACAATGAACGCCCCCGGCCACGACCTCTTCCACCAGACTTCCTCATTGTTTTAAAAACGTTACCAAACTAACGGTATTTGTTGCAGTCACACAACTTACACGGTGAGCTGTAACTTCAGTATGATTTAGCTACCCCTTTACAGGTGAGTGAGACCACAACGAAAATCAGGCACAATGTTACACACTCTGTTGTTGGTGGCAACAAATGAGAGAGATGCCACACACGCAGGACTGTCACTGAAGCGCAAATGTAAATATTAATCTCCCACTGATTTGTGTTTTTTTTTTTTAAAAAGGAGACTTTAGAAAAAAAAAAAAAAAATGATTTTTTAAGGAAGAGTTTATAAACCAAATAAAATGAAATGATTTTTTCAGGGAGAATTTAGAAAACAAATAGAACATAAAATAGCCTTTCTAGGGCCCAGTGAGTGAGAGAGGACGCACACAGGAGTCAGGAGTGGCACACAAGCCTAGAGGCCAATATTTATCTCCCACTGATTGATTTAGTGATTTTTTCAGGTAGATTTGGAACCCAAATCAAGCAAAAAAATTAATAGGCTTTCTATGGCCCACAATTGGAGAGAGAGAGATGGCACACCCAGGAGTCAAGACTGGCACACAAGCAGAAAGGGCAATATTAATCTACCACTGATTTGTTTTTTTTTGTTTTTTTCAGGGAGACTTTAGAAAAAAAAAATACAAAAAAAATGATTTTTTTCAGGAATAATTTAGAAACCAAATAAAATAAAATGATTTTTTCAGGGAGAATTTAGAAAACAAATAAAACAAAAAATAGGCTTTCTAGGGCCCACTGAGTGAGAGAGGACGCACACAGGAGTCAGGAGTGGCACACAAGCCCAGAGGCCAATATTTATCTCCCACTGATTGATTAAGTGATTTTTTCAGGTAGATTTTGGAACCCAAATCAAGCAAAAAAATAAATAGGCTTTCTATGGCCCACAATTGGAGAGAGAGAGATGGCACACCCAGGAGTCAAGACTGGCACACAAGCAGAAAGGGCAATATTAATCTCCCACTGATTTGTTTTTTTTGTTTTTTTTCAGGGAGACTTTAGAAAAAAAAATACAAAAAAAATGATTTTTTTCAGGAATAATTTAGAAACCAAATAAAATAAAATGATTTTTTCAGGGAGAATTTAGAAAACAAATAAAACAAAAAATAGGCTTTCTAGGGCCCACTGAGTGAGAGTGGACGCACACAGGAGTCAGGAGTGGCACACAAGCCCAGAGGCCAATATTTATCTCCCACTGATTGATTTAGTGATTTTTTCAGGTAGATTTTGGAACCAAATCAAGCAAAAAAATTAATAGGCTTTCTATGGCCCACAATTGGAGAGAGAGAGATGGCACACCCAGGAGTCAAGACTGGCACACAAGCAGAAAGGGCAATATTAATCTCCCACTGATTTGTTTTTTGTTTTTTTTTCAGGGAGACTTCAGAAAAAAAAAATACAAAAAAAATGATTTTTTTTCAGGAATAATTTAGAAACCAAATAAAATAAAATGATTTTTTCAGGAAGAATTTAGAAAACAAATAAAACAAAAAATAGGTTTTCTAGGGCCCACTGAGTGAGAGAGGACGCACACAGGAGTCAGGAGTGGCACACAAGCCCAGAGGCCAATATTAATCTCCCACTTTTTTTTTTTTTCCAGGGAAAATTTATAAACCCAATAAAAAAAATAATAAATAGGCTTTCTATGGCCCACTATCTGAGAGAGAGAGATGGCACGCTTAGGACTGGCACACAAGCCCAAAGGCCAATATTAATCTCCCACTGATTGATTTATTGATTTTTTCAGGTAGATTTTGGAACCCAAATCAAGCAAAAAAATAAATAGGCTTTCTATGACCCACTGAGAGATGGCACACACAGGAGTAAGGAGTGGCACACAAGCCCTGGGGCCAATATTTTTCTCCCACTGATTGATGTAGTGATTTTTTCAGGTAGATTTTAGAACCCAAATCAAGCAAAAAAATAAATAGGCTTTCTATGGCCCACTGAGTGAGAGATGACACAGACAGGGATGGCACTCTAGCAGAAATGTCAATCTTAATCTCCCACAAAAAAAAAAAAAAAAAAGGAACTGTCCTTCAATTACTATCTCCCTGCAGTAATCTCAGCCAGGTATGGCAGGCAGCAATAAGCAGTGGACTGATGCACAAATTAAATAAAAAGTGTGGACAAACAAACAAGATAGCTGTGCAGAAAGGAAGGAACAAGAGGATTTGTGCTTTGAAAAAAGCAGTTGGTTTGCACAGCGGCGTACACACAGCAATGCAGCTATCAGGGAGCCTTCTAGGGCAGCCCAATGAGCTACAGCGCTGAGGGGAAAAAAAAAAAAAAATGTAGCTTCCACTGTCCCTGCACACGGAAGGTGGTGTTGGGCAGTGGAAATCGCTACAGCACAAGCGGTTTGGTGGTTAATGGACCCAGCCTAACGCTATCCCTGCTTCTGACGAAGCGGCAGCAACCTCTCCCTAAGCTCAGATCAGCAGCAGTAACATGGCGGTCGGCGGGAACGCCCCTTTATAGCCCCTGTGACGCCGCGGACAGCAAGCCAATCACTGCAATGCCCTTCTCTAAGATGGTGGGGACCAGGACCTATGTCATCACGCTGCCCACACTCTGCGTTTATCTTCATTGGCTGAGAAATGGCGCTTTTCGCGTCATTGAAACGCGACTTTGGCGCGAAAGTCGCGTACCGCATGGCCGACCCCGCACAGGGGTCGGATCGGGTTTCATGAAACCCGACTTTGTCAAAAGTCGGCGACTTTTGAAAATGTTCGACCCGTTTCGCTCAACCCTATGTACAAGTCATTAAACAGAAAAATAAATGTTTCTTAACATTTTTTATCCTGTAAACTCCAATTTCGCCTCAATTTTGAAAAATGTTATCGTCAGACCTTAAAGTGGAGTAAAAGTGTGAACCATTGTTGTCATCAGCAATCTGGGAGTTAGAGATGCTTCCAGGGGTCTTCCCCACGCTGTTCTCCTGCCATTCTCCACTTTTTTCATCCATTTCAACATTTTCACTGCTGCCCAGACCTCCTCTCCTTGTAAGGTCTACTGGAAAAATGCTCAGATTTCCTGTTGACTCCCCATATACTCTTTCCTTAAAAGAGCATCTGAGCATTAGGAATTTCTTGGTTCGAGTAACAAACGTCCGAGTATTTTAGTGCTCTCTCATCCTTATTTTTTAAGTGACCTTTTTGTCTTGTTGTATTTATTGCTATTTTTTAATTAATTATACGTAAAATTAAACATTTTTTTTGCTTTTTTTGTTACCTTTTTTGTGCCTTTTTAGGCCGGAAAGTTGCACAAACCTTTAAAATATCTATAAAGGCAATATAACATGAAGCAAGATGAAGACGAGGGGAATAAGGAGGTAGAGTAGCAGCAGGTGCATGTGGAAGGTGACATTGAGTTAGCCCAGCAATACGAAGGGGGCGAGGCTGATAGTCAGTGTGAAATTAATGATGACGATGATCAATCAAAGTGATTAAAGAGGACTCATAGGTCATGTCGGTAAGCATGGCAAACTGCATGCTCGATTACTTGTGGGATGACAGGTGTGTTGTCAATGTAAAGCAAAAAAAGGACTATAGGATAGCCATGCTTTTAGACCCTCAGTATAGGGGTATGCAAGTAAGAGATTTTTTTCCTGACCTTAGAAATAGTTATAATCAGGTCATTACAAGAAACGCTGTTTTTTAGGCTCCGCGAAGCTTTCACCAAACAGGTGCCTGCCAACTGCGCAAGCATTAGGGCTACAAAAAACAGCTAATGCAGAAGCTACTACTGTATGGGACGCATACCTGGGGCCTCGCAGGCCCGTTAGGTTAATTGATTTCCATTTTCTGCAAGATTACTTTAGTTAGAATTCTGAAACTCGAGATATTCCTCAGGTATATAGTTGTTAGTAATTTCCAGTTGTTCATATATTTTTATGTTACAGGCATTTCGGTATAACAACTCTTTTTTGGGAATACCCCATATTCGCATACCTGGGACCTTTTAGGCCCATACTAGGTTTACATGTGATTACAAGAGATGTTTTCTGTAAATTTTTTTCAAATGATATTGTAGATGAGGTAGTTTTGTGTACTAACTTAGAAGGAAAACGTATTGCTTCAGTATGATAAAAAAAAGTGTAAAAATATTCTATTGTCTGTACAAGTCCCCTCCATAATTTGTAAAGCGCTGCGGAATATGTTGGCGCTAAAGAAATAAAAATTATTATTATTATTATTATAAAAGAGGAACTGTATGCTTATATTGCCCTTATAGTGAAACTCATCCAGAATTCCATGCCAACAGGAAGGACAAGAGACGTCTATTCTTGACGGAAATTTGCTATGAACTTTTAATGCCTACCATGATGGAGCGAAGCAACACGAAAAGCTTGCAAAGGCAAACTACAAAAGCTATGATCCGATGTGGTATACATTTTCAGGAACATCCAGAGCTAAGAGAAAAAAAAAAGAAAGCGTTGTTATATTTGTCCAGGAAAGGAAATCTGAGCGTATCTGTAGGCTCCTTAGCAGGGGTCATCAGGAGGACAGATCCATTACGGATCCCCTCCTGGCGGACCCCAGTGCCGCAAGTGGGAATGCATCCTTAATTTGCAATTTCAAATAAACTTTGAAAAATATTTTTATTTGAGTTATTCCATGTTATTTGCACACGGGCCTAAAAGGCCCCAGGTATGTGAAAGTGTAGATTTTTATGGTCATGCGTCCTAGGGATAATTGACATGATGGCCCAGATGTTTAACCTGCCTCTATGCTAAACTGACTCACATCAACTGGGAACTACCACACTCAGTCATACTGTACCTGGACTGTGCTCTTTTCCCAGCAGAGACTTGCTCAGCAAACTTGTCCATTGGCAAGAACTGGCTAAGTTTACTAAGGGTGAACCAGCTTGTACGGCCTCCAATGTATCGACCGAGAGTGTGCTCAGCGCATCAGGCAGCTTTGTCATACCGGCGCGTACCAGATTGTTCTCTGTAGTCATGGAAAGCCTTATATTTTTAATAATAAATCATGCATGGATCAGTGCTGATTGGCATTTACCTATGGTTTGTGCAAATTACATTGGGTGTACCATCTGCCTGCCAGTCCACTGTGTTCAACAGTGTTCTGCTGCAACCAGTCATGATGGTTTGCCAACCAACCAAGCATCTTGCACCTATTTATCATGTTTTATCAATATTGTGCTACTGCTGCTGCCATGCAAGCTTCCAGTACTTGCCCTACAAAACCAGAAAGACTATTGACTATTCCATCATATACTATGCTATGTGTTGCTGCCTACAGCTACATACTGTATAAACAACCACATATCTCCTGCTTGTCCACTGAATTTTGGACTGCTACTTCTGGGGCTATCAGTAATGGCCGTGCACAGCAAGATATTCTTTTGTCTGTCCTATTATGGCCACTGACTGCTTCATACATCTCCTGCTTCTCCAAAGTGTTCCATAGCCGTACTGTATTTCTGTTGGGAACCCTTATTATGATGTCTGTCAGAGGACACATGCTCAAATAGGCTACCTCGGATAGACTTGACACAAGCCACTCCATCTTGCAGATTCCAGAGAAACTCCGAACACCATTTAAGCCCTGTACAGGGATCTAGTCTAACAATTGTGTCCAATGGATTGTTTCAAAGAAGGGCTGCCACCAGAGGCGGAAAGAATGGCCAAGTCGGGTCGATGTCGAGAAGTCACATCAAGGACAACATCACGAAAAAAGCAGGTAGTCAAAACCTAAGCCAGAGTCAGAACGTGGGAAATACAAAACAGACCACAGAAGCCAAGTCAGAGCCAAGCCAGAGAGCCTAGTACTAGCTAATTAAACTAATACCTGGCAGCTGCAGACTGTTCGCTGAGGTTTTTCTAGAAACGATCCCTGCCCATGGCTCGCAGCAGTGAAATAATTACCTACCAGCTTACTGCAGTAAACCAAAACAGAATAGCAAAGGGGAATTAGGCTAGGTTCACATTGCGTTAGTGGGTGTCCATTGACGGAATCCGTTACATAGCGCCACTAACGCAATGACCGCAATGTATGTAACGCATCCCTAACGCATGCCATATTTGGCATGCGTTAGCGATGTGCCGCTATTTTCTGATGGACCTCGAACGCTGTCTGCAGCGTTTTTGGGTCCGTTCTCGCTAGCGCAGATCGGGCATCTGCGCTAGTGCGATCGCTAAACGAGATCCCTTTTTAGACATTGCGTTAACGCAGTCCGTTAGCGTATGCGCTAGATGGACTGCACAACGCAAATGTGAACCTAGCCTTAGTATCAGCATTGTGAAACTTAAACAGCCACACACTGTCGGAGTCCAGCAGTAGCAGCAGTTTTAGTGTAGTGTCAACCAGGGCAGGGGTTGCAGCATTATGTTTAGACACATATGTGACATTTAACCTGTGCAAGTTAAATGAACCTGAAATTGCTCATTGCAAACATTTTAACCCCTTCATGACATGTGCAGTAATAGTACTTTGCATGTTGTGTCTCCCCCATTTGAGGCGGTGAGCCCATATCTATCCCGGCCTATGTCAGCTGTTTTGAGCAGCACTTCTATATTCTTTATTCTCAGCGGTCATTTAACACTGTGTGTGCAAATATTGTGAAAGCAGAGATGGTAATAAGCAGTTTCTGCCTTTTTTACGGGAAGTCCAGCCGTATCCAATAGCCACGTCTCTGCTCCTGCAGCTGCAAGATCTTCGTGGAGCTGCGGACGGCAATGACGTTCTAAAAAGCAGTTGCAGTTACATATATGCAGATTGCTCTGACATTTTAAGTTATTAGGTGGTCGGCAAACACATACAAAGCCCTTAATGATAACATCAGCTTATTATTCACTAATAAGAATTAAACAATATTGATTTATATTCCGCATCATATTTTAAACAGGTGAAACTTATTTTTTGCATCCCGTTATTTATTTATTTTATTTTATTTTTATTTATGGTATCCAAGTATTAAAACATATTAAATATATCTCCTTGGAATACACTTCCCATGATCAAACTGCATAATAAAATAGATTAACATACCCTCAGAGAGAATACGTTTTGAAGAAAGATGGAAAAAAATAGAATCCTAATTTCACCAAGGGAAATACTTAAAATGTCTAGAAATCTTGTCCTAGTTATTATTTTACACGGCATTGTCGACATTGCATAAAATCCATAGAGAATCGTTCATTTTTTTTATTTCAAATAGTGTCTATTAAAAAGGTAACTCTATAGTAACATTACAAGGTCTCTGATGTTTCTATGTTTATTTGTAATATGATCTGTTTAAATTATGAAAAGCTCGGTTTTCTATTGCTTCGGGCAAAAATTCTGTTCACTCATTTGAAAAATGCAACTGATAATATTAGATCTATTTTTCCAGTCTATTCATGTTATCAGCTGCTGTAATGTCTGCATACTGCAAGAAAGAAAACCTACTTTATTATGCCACTTTTCAAAATTAGGAATTGTAAAGCTGCTAACATAATTGGGAGGTTTTCTGCTTCTTTGCAATGAATTTTGCAATAGCGCTGCTGCCATCAAAGGGCAAACCGGGGGAAAATCTGCATTGGTTTTGTTCCTACGCCTTCTGTTTGCTTTTGCTTTCTTTTCGTTTATCCAAGCAGATAAACAAACAGAATTATGAAGGTCAGGGACTAGGTCATGGACTAAGCAAGCTGCAGTAATGATTTTTTTCGTTTAGAAGAGACACAATAAGTACTGCAAGTAGGTGTCGGAATCACTCAGCGACACATGCTCCTGCATGTAAAATGTTACACATCTGTTCCGGGTTCTGCTTCCATCACTTCGATTTGCTTCCCAATGTTGTGCTCCACATTGGGTTTTGCAAGTTTCCCAGTGTGTCTCAGAGACTTCATCTACCAAATCCTATTTAAGGTCCATCAGGACACATACCAGTGTCTTAGGGTTGAGACTCAATACTTTTGTTTGGTCTACGCCACCTCCTACAAATTCCATGCTTAATCTGCTTCCATACCTTATGGGTTCACTTCATCTGTCCTGTTGCTCCTCAGATTCCTGAGTGTGCCAAGTCCTTGCTTTCCAAGGACCTGAGTATGCCCACCTGGACCTGAGCCTTAGAGGATCCACCCAAGTGATGAGTGGAATAACCAAAGTCTGATGGGCCTTGGTGAAAAATTTGGACCTGGGTTCCCCCCATGTTGGTCAGATGTATGAGCTTTTGAAGAGTTCTAAATCCTATAAGGCCAAACAAATTGCACCTCCATCCCCATTATGTAGTAATGTCTCCCATCCTGGGTCCATCCTAGTATACAGTGGGGAAAATAAGTATTTAATACACTGCTGATTTTGCAAGTTTTCCCACCTACAAAGAATGGAGAGACCTGTAATTTTTATCATAGGTACACTTCAATTATGAAAGACAGAATCTTTAAAAAATCCAGAAAATCACATTAAATTGCATGAAATAAGTATTTGATACAATAGAAAAGCAGAAATGAAAATTTGATACAGAAAACTTTGTTTGCAGTTACAGAGGTTAGATGTTTCCTGTAGTTCTTGACCAAGTTTTCACATACTGAAGCATAGATTTTGGCCCTCTCCTTCATACAGATCTTTTCCAGATATTTCAATTTTTGGGCGTGTCATTCGACAATATTGAATTTCAGTTCCCTAAAAGATTTTCTATTTGGTTCAGGTCTGGAGAATGGCAAGGCCACTTTAGAACCTTGAAATGCTTCTTATGGAGCCACTGCTAGTTGTGCTGATTGTGTGTTTCAGGTCATTGCTATACTGGAAGACCAAGCCATGACCCACCTTCAATGCTCTTACTGAGGGAAGAAGGAAATTTGGCCAAAATCTCACTATACATCACCCCATCCATCTTCCCTTAAATATGGTGCTGTCATCCTGTCCCCTTTTGCAGAACCCCCCCCCCAATGTATGATGTGTTTCCCACCATGCTTCATGGTTGGGACGGTGTTCTTGGGGTTGTACTCATTCTTCTTCTTCCTCCAAAGACAACAAGTGGAGTTGATACCAAAAAGTTCAATATTGGTCTCATCTGATCACATGACCTTTTCCCATGCCTCCTCTAGATCATCCAGATGGTCATTTGCATACTTAAAATGGGCCTGAACATGTGCTGTCTTGAGCAGGGGGACCTCTCATTTCCTGCAGGATTTTTTATCCATTATGGCGTAGTGTGTTTCTAACGGTAACGTTTGAGATTGTGCTCCCAGCTCTCTTCAAGTCATTGATCAGTTTCTCCTGTATAGTTCTGCGCTGATTCCTGACCTTTCCCAGAACCATCCTTACCCCACAAGGCAAGATCTTGAATGGAGCCCCAGACCAAGGAAGACTGAGAGTTATCTTGTGTTTCTTCCATTTTCTAATAATTGTGCCAACAGTTGTTGCTTTCTCAACTAGCTGCTTGCTTAATGTCCTGTAACCCATCCTAGCCTTGTGCAAGTCTACAGTTTTGTCACTGGTGTCCTAAGACAGCTTTTTGGAATTGGTCATGGCAGAGAGGTTGATTGAAGTGTGATTGATTGAGTGTGTGGACAATCATCTCGTATACAGGTAGAAAGTTTAAACAGGTGCAATTAATACAGATAATGAGTGCAGAGGAGTAGGAGGCTTCTTAAAGAAAAACTGATAGGTCTGTGAGAACCAGGATTATTGCTGGCTGGTAGGTGATTAAATATTTGTTTATGGCAATAAAAATTAATTATTTAAAAATCATGCAATGTTATTTTCATTTTTTTTATCTTTAAATTCTGTTTCTCACAGATGACGTGTACCTACAAAAAAATTACAGACTTCTCTATTCTTTGTAGGTGGTGTAGTGGTTGTACTCACTTGTGTGCGTCAGCAGGAAGACAGGAGGCTTGTTCCATTAAAAGCTCAGGTGGGTTTATTGTTTCATAAACCCTGAAGCCAAACAGAGAACAAACACACTTCAGATCAGGCAAACAAAATAGAAATGTCCATAGCAGAGCTTTGCTCCTCCAAACCTGTGGGCACACAGGCTGGGGTAGCATCCAGTATTCAGGCTTGGTCTGGAGCCAAAAAAACACAGGAGGTCTTCTTCCTCACAATATACAGACTTGCCAAACAACAGCCTCCATTATTTAGGCTGTTAACCACACCCAGAGGTGAGGCATGGGGGTAGCTTGACCCGCCCTTCTCTGACAGCTATCGGTAACCCGATGTTGTGAATTCTGTGATCAAGCTCCCTCCTGTGGTCAAGAGTGGTACTGCGGCTTCTGAGTTTCCTTCCTCAGGTGATGAGGTTAAGTCGTTAGGTGCTGCTCTATTTAACTCCACCTAGTGCTTTGATCCTGGCCTCCAGTCAATGTTTTAGTATTGGTCTTGCTTCCTCCTGGATCGTTCCTGTGGCCTGTCTGCTCAGCATAAGCTAAGTTCTGCTTGTGTTACTTTTTGCTATATTTTCTGTCCAGCTTGCTTTTTTGGTTTTGCTTGCTTGCTGGAAGCTCTGAGACGCAGAGGGAGCACCTCCGTACCGTTAGTCGGTGCGGAGGGTCTTTTTGCCCCTCTGCGTGGTTGTTTGTAAGTTTTGGTGTTGACCGCAAAGCTATCTTTCCTATCCTCGGTCTATTCAGTAAGTCGGGCCTCACTTTGCTAAATCTATTTCATCTCTGTGTTTGTATTTTCATCTTACTCACAGTCATTATATGTGGGGGGCTGCCTTTTCCTTTGGGGAATTTCTCTGAGGCAAGGTAGGCTTATTTTTCTATTTTCAGGTCTAGCTAGTTTCTCAGGCTGTGCCGAGTTGCATAGGGAGCGTTAGGCGCAATCCACGGCTACCTCTAGTGTGGTTTGATAGGTTTAGGGATTGCGGTCAGCAGAGTTCCCACGTCTCAGAGCTCGTCCTATGTTTTGTGGTTTTTGTCAGGTCACTTGTGTGCTCTGAACTTCAAGGTCCATTGTGGTTCTGAATTACCTATTCATAACAGTACTGGAGGCCCAAAGTACTATGCTTCTCAATAGAGGGAAAAAAGAAGTTCTGAGACCATTTTTTTTTCTTTGCACTGTGTTTTGCCTTTTTTTTCCCCTAGACATTTGGGTGGTTCAGGACACAGGTGTGGTGATGGACATTAAAGGTCTGTCTTCATGTGTGGATCTTCTCACTGCAAGAGTACAAAATATTCAAGACTCTGTGGCTCAGAATTCTATGTTAGAACCAAGAATTCCTATTCCTGATTTGTTTTCTGGAGATAGAGCTAAATTTCTGAGTTTCAAAAATAATTGCAAATTGTTTCTGGCGTTGAAACCTCGCTCCTCTGGTGACCCAGTTCAACAAGTTAAGATCATTGTTTCTTTATTACGTGGCGACCCTCAAGACTGGGCATTTTCCCTTGCGCCAGGAGATCCTGCATTATGTAATATTGATGCGTTTTTTCTGGTGCTCGGATTACTGTACGATGAACCTAATTCAGTGGATCAGGCAGAGAAAAATTTGCTGACTCTGTGTCAGGGTCAGGATGAGATAGAGATTTATTGTCAGAAGTTTAGAAAGTGGTCTGTGCTCACTCAATGGAATGAATGTGCTTTGGCAGCAATCTTCAGAAAGGGTCTCTCTGAAGCCCTTAAGGATGTCATGGTGGGATTTCCTATGCCTGCTGGTCTGAGTGAGTCTATGTCTTTGGCCATTCAGATCGGTCGACGCTTGCATGAGCGTAAATCTGTGCACCATTTGGCGGTATTATCTGAGCATAAACCTGAGCCTATGCAGTGCGATAGGACTTTGACCAGAGCTGAAAGGCAAGAACACAGACGTCAGAATGGGCTGTGTTTCTACTGTGGTGATTCCACTCATGCTATCTCCGATTGTCCTAAGCGCACTAAGCGGTTCGCTAGGTCTGCCACCATTGGTACGGTACAGTCGAAATTTCTTTTGTCCGTTACTTTGATCTGCTCTTTGTCTTCCTATTCTGTCATGGCATTTGTGGATTCAGGCGCTGCCCTGAATTTGATGGACTTGGAGTTTGCTAGGCGCTGTGGGTTTGTCTTAGAGCCCTTGCAGTGTCTTATTCCATTGAGAGGAATTGATGCTACGCCTTTGGCCAAGAATAAGCCTCAGTATTGGACCCAGCTGACTATGTGCATGGCTCCTGCGCACCAGGAGGATATTCGCTTTCTGGTGTTGCAAAATCTGCATGATGTGGTCGTGTTGGGGTTGCCATGGCTACAAGCCCATAACCCAGTATTAGATTGGAAATCAATGTCTGTGTCTAGCTGGGGTTGTCAGGGGGTACATGGTGATGTTCCATTTCTGTCTATCTCATCATCCACCCCTTCTGAGGTCCCAGAGTTCTTGTCTGATTACCGGGATGTATTCGATGAGCCCAAGTCCAATGCCCTACCTCCGCATAGGGATTGTGATTGTGCTATCGAGTTGATTCCTGATAGTAAGTTTCCTAAGGGTCGACTGTTTAATTTATCTGTACCTGAGCATGCCGCTATGCGGAGTTACGTAAAGGAATCCTTGGAGAAGGGTCATATTCGGCCCTCGTCGTCGCCATTGGGAGCAGGGTTCTTTTTTGTGGCCAAGAAGGATGGTTCGCTGAGACCTTGTATTGATTACCGCCTTCTAAATAAAATCACGGTCAAATTTCAGTACCCCTTGCCGCTGCTATCTGATTTGTTTGCTCGGATTAAGGGGGCTAGTTGGTTCACCAAGATAGATCTTCGTGGTGCATATAATCTTGTGCGTATTAAACGGGGCGATGAATGGAAAACTGCATTTAATACGCCCGAGGGCCATTTTGAGTACCTAGTTATGCCATTCGGACTTGCCAATGCTCCATCAGTATTTCAGTCCTTTATGCATGACATCTTCCGAGAGTACCTGGATAAATTCCTGATTGTATACTTGGATGATATTTTGGTCTTCTCGGATGATTGGGAGTCTCATGTGAAGCAGGTCAGAATGGTGTTCCAGGTCCTGTGTGCTAATTCTTTGTTTGTGAAGGGATCAAAGTGTCTCTTTGGTGTTCAGAAGGTTTCATTTTTGGGGTTCATTTTTTCCCCTTCTACCATCGAGATGGACCCTGTTAAGGTCCAGGCCATTTATGATTGGACTCAGCCGACATCTCTGAAGAGTCTGCAAAAGTTCCTTGGCTTTGCTAATTTTTATCGTCGCTTCATTTGTAATTTTTCTAATATTGCTAAACCATTGACCGATTTGACCAAGAAGGGTGCTGATGTGGTCAATTGGTCTTCTGCTGCTGTGGAAGCTTTTCAAGAGTTAAAGCGTCGTTTTTCTTCTGCCCCTGTGTTGTGTCAACCAGATGTTTCGCTTCCGTTCCAGGTTGAGGTTGATGCTTCAGAAATTGGAGCGGGGGCTGTTTTGTCGCAAAGAGGTGCTGATTGCTCGGTGATGAAGCCATGCGCCTTCTTTTCCAGGAAGTTTTCGCCTGCTGAGCGAAATTATGATGTTGGCAATCAACAGTTGCTGGCCATGAAGTGGGCATTCGAGGAGTGGCGTCATTGGCTTGAAGGAGCTAAGCATCGCGTGGTGGTCTTGACTGATCACAAGAACTTGACTTATCTCGAGTCTGCCAAACGGTTGAATCCTAGACAGGCTCGTTGGTCGCTGTTTTTCTCCCGTTTTGACTTTGTGGTTTCGTACCTTCCGGGCTCTAAAAATGTGAAGGCGGATGCCCTGTCTAGGAGTTTTGTGCCCGACTCTCCGGATTTGCCTGAGCCGGCGGGTATTCTCAAAGAGGGAGTAATTGTGTCTGCCATCTCCCCTGATTTGCGGCGGGTGCTGCAAAAATTTCAGGCTAATAAACCTGATCGTTGCCCAGCAGAGAAACTGTTTGTCCCTGATAGGTGGACGAATAAAGTTATCTCTGAGGTTCATTGTTCGGTGTTGGCTGGTCATCCTGGAATCTTTGGTACCAGAGATTTGGTGGCTAGATCCTTTTGGTGGCTGTCTCTGTCGCGGGATGTGCGTTCTTTTGTGCAGTCCTGTGGGATTTGTGCTCGGGCTAAGCCCTGCTGTTCTCATGCCAGTGGGTTGCTTTTGCCCTTGCCGATTCCGAAGAGGCCTTGGACACATATCTCTATGGATTTTATTTCGGATCTCCCCGTCTCTCAAAAAATGTGGGTCATTTGGGTAGTTTGTGATCGCTTCTCTAAGATGATTCATTTGGTACCCTTGTCTAAATTGCCTTCCTCCTCTGATTTGGTGCCATTGTTCTTTCAGCATGTGGTTCGTTTACATGGCATTCCAGAGAACATCGTTTCTGACAGAGGTTCCCAGTTTGTTTCGAGGTTTTGGCGAGCCTTTTGTGCTAGGATGGGCATTGATTTGTCTTTTTCCTCGGCTTTCCATCCTCAGACAAATGGCCAGACTGAACGAACCAATCAGACCTTGGAAACATATCTGAGATGTTTTGTTTCTGCTGATCAGGATGATTGGGTGTCCTTTTTGCCGTTGGCTGAGTTCGCTCTTAATAATCGGGCCAGCTCGGCTACCTTGGTTTCACCGTTTTTCTGCAATTCTGGGTTCCATCCTCGTTTCTCTTCAGGGCAGGTTGAGTCTTCGGACTGTCCTGGTGTGGATACTGTGGTGGACAGGTTGCAGCGGATTTGGACTCATGTGCTGGACAATTTGACCTTGTCCCAGGAGAAGGCTCAACGTTTCGCTAATCGCAGATGCTGTGTGGGTCCCCGACTTCGTGTTGGGGATTTGGTTTGGTTGTCATCTCGTTATATTCCTATGAAGGTTTCCTCTCCTAAGTTTAAGCCTCGTTTCATTGGTCCGTATAGGATTTCTGAGGTTCTTAATCCTGTGTCTTTTCGTTTGACCCTTCCAGATTCTTTTTCCATCCATAACGTATTCCATAGGTCATTGTTGCGGAGATGCGTGGCGCCTGTGGTTCCGTCTGTTGATCCTCCTGCCCCGGTTTTGGTGGAGGGGGAGTTGGAGTATATAGTGGAGAAGATTTTGGATTCTCGTGTTTCGAGACGGAAACTCCAGTATCTGGTTAAGTGGAAGGGTTATGGTCAGGAAGATAATTCCTGGGTCTTTGCCTCTGATGTCCATGCTGCCGATCTTGTTCGTGCCTTCCATATGGCTCATCCCGGTCGGCCTGGGGGCTCTGGTGAGGGTTCGGTGACCCCTCCTCAAGGGGGGGGTACTGTTGGGAATTCTGTGATCAAGCTCCCTCCTGTGGTCACGAGTGGTACTGCGGCTTCTGAGTTTCCTTCCTCAGGTGATGAGGTTAAGTCGTTAGGTGCTGCTCTATTTAACTCCACCTAGTGCTTTGATCCTGGCCTCCAGTCAACGTTCTAGTATTGGTCTTGCTTCCTCTTGGATCGTTCCTGTGGCCTGTCTGCTCAGCATAAGCTAAGTTCTGCTTGTATTACTTTTTGCTATATTTTCTGTCCAGCTTGCTTTTTTGGTTTTGCTTGCTTGCTGGAAGCTCTGAGACGCAGAGGGAGCACCTCCGTACCGTTAGTCGGTGCAGAGGGTCTTTTTGCCCCTCTGCGTGGTTGTTTGTAGGTTTTTGTGTTGACCGCAAAGCTATCTTTCCTATCCTCGGTCTATTCAGTAAGTCGGGCCTCACTTTGCTAAATCTATTTCATCTCTGTGTTTGTATTTTCATCTTACTCACAGTCATTATATGTGGGGGGCTGCCTTTTCCTTTGGGGAATTTCTCTGAGGCAAGGTAGGCTTATTTTTCTATTTTCAGGTCTAGCTAGTTTCTCAGGCTGTGCCGAGTTGCATAGGGAGCGTTAGGCGCAATCCACGGCTACCTCTAGTGTGGTTTGATAGGTTTAGGGATTGCGGTCAGCAGAGTTCCCACGTCTCAGAGCTCGTCCTATGTTTTGTGGTTTTTGTCAGGTCACTTGTGTGCTCTGAACTTCAAGGTCCATTGTGTTTCTGAATTACCTATTCATAACACCCGATCCCAGGTGCAACAAATCCTCATCTGGCGTGGCTCAATACTTTAAGGGAGAGAGGGAATCCTCTGGTCTACAACTTGTGGACTATCTAAAAAACCTTTTGTAAGGTTTTTGATGTGTGAGGTCATGTTTCCTCTGCAGGATTCTCCCTCCTCAGGTTGCACCAAGGAATTCTCGCTGTGGGCCATTATATTGTTCGTTTTTGTACTTTATCATCTAAGTTTGCCTGGTATAATGAAGTGCTGATTGCCCCCTTCTGGGAAAATCTGTTGGGGAGAATTAATGAAGAACTGGCTGGCCGAGATGTACCCACCTCTCTAGATGACCTGGTATCCCTGGCTACCCAGATTGACCTTAGGTTTCAGTAGTGTTCCAAGGAGATGATCTGAGAGACAAGACCTATGCACTTGGCTCCTACCGTCCAATTGCCAATTATGCCGCAGTCCTCTGTTTTGACACCCTCCCCTGAACCTATGCCAGTAGATAGAGTAAAACTGGCAAAGCATCATCAGGAGGTCCGGCATTCCGAGGGGAGGTGCTTCTACTGCTGTAGGCCCAAGCATCTGCATCACTCATGTCCAGAGAAGCCAGGAAACTCCAGAGCCCAGGGTCAAAAGGAGAGGCTACTCTGGTTGAGAATTACTCCCCTCCTTCACTGATTCTGTTAGCCTCCATTTCCTGTGGCAACACCCATTTCATAGAATTGGTCTAGCTGTACTCTCGTTCCGCAGGAAATTTCATATGACATGCTGTAGTGGATCAGTATCAGAGCCACATTCATTACCTCCAAAGTCCATTGGTGGTTTCATCCGTGGATGGGAGACCTCTATCCAAAGCCGTTCTCTTAATCTCCAAGCTTGTGGAACTGCACGTAGGAATGTTGCATTCAGAGAAAATCTTCTTTTATGTGCTTCCAGGTCTGTCCTATCCTGAGCTTCTATAACTCCCTTTGCTACGTGCACACAAGCCTGTCCTGGCTTGGAGATCCAGAGAAATACTGTGTTGGAGTCAGTATTGTTATGAGAAATGCCTGATCCATCTCCGACTACCTCATAAAATTTACCTGGCTTGTCTCCTGCTTATTGGGCCTTCACAGACATCTTCGATAAGAAAGTGGCTGTATGACTGTCCTATAGATCTTCTTCCTGGTTTTTCTCTTCCTCAAAGCCTGCACCTATTCCTTGTCTCAGGCAGAGACCTGAGCCATGTCCGAATATATAGAAAAAACCTTGCCAGGGGATTTATCTGGAAGTCATCCTCCCCAGCTGGAGCAGGACTTTTCTTTGTTAAAAAAAGGACTTCTCACTTCATCCCATTATTGATTATACGGTCTCAACCAGATAACAATGAAGAATAAGTTTCCTCTGCCCCCTTCTCAGAGTTGCTTGATCATCTCAGTGGTTCTACAGTCTTTACTAAGCTTGATCTACTGGGTGCATATAGCCTAGTCCAAATACGCCAGGGGGGCAAATAGAAGATTGTCTTCAACACTCAGGATGGCTATTATGAATATTGATTAATGCTGTTTGGGCTCTGCAATGCCCTAGCAGTCTTCGAAGACCTGGTAAATTATATCTTTCAGGATCGTCTCTACTCTTGTGTGTTTACCTGGATGACATACTATTCTCCTCCGATCTTTTCACACACAGGAGGGATGTCAGATCATCCTGAGATTGAGTAAGAAGTACGTATTTGACCAAACATCTCTTCCCTTCTTAGGATACATAATATCTGACACTGGACTAAGGATTAATCCTGAGAAAATGTCTGCTGTCCTGAAGTGACCTCATCCTGTTGGCTTGAAAGCTTTCCAGTGCTTTCTGGGATTCACAAATTACTAACACCAGTTTATTTCACATATCTTCTCCAGGTAGCTCCAAATTCTGCCCTGACCATTAACTCTAAGGTATTGACTCCGGAGGCTGACAGCGCCTTTTCTTCCATAAAACAGGCCTTTTTTCCAGTTCCAGCATCAAATTGACAATAATTAACAATTCTTCTTGGAGGTTTATGCTTCCTCCTGTGGGGTCAGTGCCATCCTCACTCACAAATCTATTACATGGCATATTTTGACATGCAGTTTCTTTTCCAAATCTTTCTCAGCTCCAGAACACAACTACTCAATAGACGATTGAGAACTGTTGGCAATTAAATTGGCTTTGGAGGAGTGGAGCTTTCTACTCAAAGGAGCAATTCATTCTGTAATTATTTATACCGACCCCAAGAACTTTACCTATCTGCACTCCGCATAGTGACTAAATCTACGTCAAGCCAGGAGGTCTGTTTTTTTTTGCTCACTTTGATTTTGTTCTCCAAGAATATCAAAGCGGTTGTCTTCTGACCAGGAGGTTTGGCGTCATTGAGCCCTCCAACATGCTTACTGTCCCTCCATTGGACTTGACTCAGGACTCATCCGGAAAGACCTTTAGTTCACAGCATTATTGGTTATCTTACCTAGGTAAGAATATTGTACGTTTTGTCTCAGCCTATCCCTCCTGTGCCCACAATAAGACTCCGCAACTGAGTCCGACTGGCAAATTACTTCCTTTGCCCATACCATTTGCTCCCTTGCAGCAGATCATGACAGATTTCAATACTGATAAAGATGAGCGAATACTAAAATGCTTGGATGCTCGTTACTTGATCACAGCAATTTCTCATGTTTGGGTACTCATTTTAAGTAACAAGTGTAATGAATGTCTAAAGGTACCATCACACTCACGACGCTGCAGCGATATAGACAACGAGCCGACCGCTGGAGCGTCGCTGTTTAGGTCGCTGTAGAGACGTCAAACACAGCAACTCCAGAACGATGCAGGAGCGATCCAGTGACGTAACGGCGACTTACTTATCATTGTAGCTGGTTGTTGCTCCATGTAAAACATTGCTGGCATCGTTGCTTTTGTTGTCAAACACGACGATACACGCCGACCTGATGACAAAATAAAGTTCTGGACTTCTAGCTACAACCAGCGATATCACAGCAGGATCCTGATTGCTGCTGCGTGTCAAACACAACCAGATCGCTATCCAGGACGCTGCAACATCACGGATCATTGTCATTCTCATTGTAAAGTTGCTGAGTGTGAAGGTACCTTAAGGGAAATCTGAACTTTTTTCCAGCAGACCCTACCAGGAGGTCCCGGGGGCAGTGAAAATGTTGAAATGAATGGAAAAAGTGCTGAAAGGAAGGAAAACAGCATGGGGAAGATCCCTGGAACCATATCAGACTCTCAGATCACTCCTGAAAACAAAGGTGTCACATTTTTACTCCACCTTAAGGACTGAAAATAAAACATTCAAAATCGAAGAGAGATTGGATATTTCTGTATAATGACTTGTATATCAGGCTAAATGTTAAAAGGTCTTAATATATATATAATTTAAGTAAACCAAAATTGAATTTTTTATTAAAATATTAGAAATTTTAGTGAAATTTATGAATGAAGCAAGAAGGAAATTTGCGACTCAAATAAACCATGTTTTAGGCATAAAGGAAGACCTCATACACATTCTATTCAAATTGTCATACAGTGGAAATCCTTAAATCATAAAGGCTATGCTCTAAGTGCAGATCTTTCCCAAATTTACAAGCAGAGTCATCTATACACCCGTGAAGACACCAACTTTAGTGCCTTATTAAAAAAAAAATAGAAAGTGTACTTGTGGTACTTGTACACTCATAAAGGCTTTGCACAATTTGCTAAGCCAGAAAAAAATATATAGGTAGGGTCATCCATACCCACTGGGGCAGCACAACACCTCCAAGGCATGGAGGGACAGTTTATGCCAGGTGTCCAGCCTTGAGACTCAATAGCTGAAAGTTGCTGAGGAATTAGGGAGTACGCTTTTTTAAGGCAAGGCATTGCTTGACCATCTTTAAAAACTTTTCCCTCCTTGTTAAAATTACCTGGTCTTTAGGGTTGTACATCATGCAGGGTGTCATGAAATTTGCCAAGGCCTTTGAAAGTGTACCCTTGCCTCTGCAGTGTGTCTCCATCACCTCTCTTCCTTGGTTGCCCATGATGTATTTTCTGAGCCATGTAAATCTGAATTGTCTGAATAAAAGTTGGAATATTCATTGGAAAACAAAGCCTCTATATGAAAGAACAAGTTTGAAACTCATTATATGAGATAATAATAATAATGTTAGTGCTGTATGTTAAACTGTAGTATTATTAGTAGCAGTGACTGTAGTAGTAGCAGCAGCAATGGAATTAATAGAAGTAGCAGTAGAAGTGTTGATAGTATAAAACATATTGTTATTTTCTGAAAAAACTAGAAAACTATTCTCTCTATAAGTTAGCATCACAGCTAAGTGAACAGATGGCCGTGCAATCACTTTATCTAGGGCAGAATCTATCCATTCTGGCTTCCAAGTCCATATTTCTTAAGAAGTAATTCAAAGCATTCCTTAGGGATGTCTCCGAGAAAGAGAACTTGTGTATAGTGTAGCTTATCCATGCCATAGGTAATTGCCAGCCACCTGGTAACTTTGGCTTCACCCTAGATTCCTTAGAAGTAGTGATGAGAGAATATACTCGGTACTCGAGATTTCTCGAGCACGCTCGGGTGTCCACCGAGTATTTGTAAGTACTCAGAGATTTGGTTTTCAGTGCCGCAGCTGAATGATTTACATCTGTTAGTCAGAATAAGTACATGTGGTGATTCCCTAGCAACCAGGCAACCCCCTACATGTACTTATGCTGGCTAACAGATGTAAATCATTCAGCTGCGGCGCTGAAAACTAAATCTCCGAGAACTTACAAAAATACTCGAAGGACACCCAAGCGTGCTTGGGATATCTCGAGTACCGAGTATATTCGCTCGTCACTATTTAGGAGTATCAATGTATGTGAAAGAACACATGAAGAATAAAATTGAAACAGCAGCTTGACGGATAAATATAACGTAATTATAAGATTGATTTGTGTGTATATGCCTTTTTTGAAAATCACTACATTTTTCATATGTGAAAAATTGCAGTTATTCCGGTGGCCCTGAAAATTATTGAAATTGCAACACTGAGAAAGAAAAGAAAAAGTCAAGGATAGTGATGGCTGAACCCAAAGTATTGGCATGGCTGTGACTGGCCTGCGCACCATGTAAAAACAAACAAACAAAAAAAGTGGTGCCCCCCTATTTTTGATAAAAGCACAAGTAAGCAGACAGCTGAAGGCTAGTTTTCTCAGGATAGGAAGGTCCATGCTTATTGAGCCCATTTCCAGCCTAAAAATAGCAGCCCGCAGCCGCCCCAGAAAAGGCATATCCATTAGATGCACCAATTCCGGTGCCTTGTCTGGCTCTACCTGCTTGCCCTAGTGCGTTGGCAAATGGGGTAATACTTTATATACTACAAACAGCTGAGTCTCAAACAATTTTTTTTTTAAGTCCGGCCGGACGTGAACATCCGTATGTCCTTTCATCACTAGTCAAGGGATCATGGAAATCACAGGAAGCATAGACAAATGATCTACAAATGATGACAAAATGTAAATTCATTTTCAAAACATCTCAATTTATTTAGTATTTAGTATGAGCAACACAAGCAGAAATCTCCATACTTACTGTCTTGGCTGCTATCAGTGACTTTATTAATGGTTGTCTGATGATTGCTCACCTGCACTGATTGCACTTGAGCAAATTATCAAGATCCGCTGCTGGCAGCTATCTTTGTAGTTGCCAACCACTACAACTATGTGCCAGATGTGCTCGATAGGAGAAGCTGTGGCTCAGATTAGGACATTCTGTACTGAAAGTGAAATTTTAATTGACATACCATGTCCAAGGCATGAAACATTGTCTACACACAATCAGAACGCATGTACACAACATTGGGCTATGAGCCAGATGTCCAGCTGTAGGTGTTCCATTGTCCTCACTCCACCGCTCTCAATGGTTATTATGGTGCAGGGCAAGATGGAAATGGAGGTCCATATTATAAAACAATGAGTCTCACTTTTGGCTTGGATACAGAGATGGCTAAAGACTGGTCTGGAGACCATTTGGGCAATGCTATGAAGAGACCTTCAAAAGGAAACATAACACCGGTCCCACTGGCATGTAATATTGAATGAGGTGGCATAATGTATCTTAGCAGAACCCATCTAGATTAGTTTTATATTAGTTTCTCCAAAATGTTCAAGGGCCATTTTTCAACATGATAATAACGCATATTACTCATATTACTGTGAGCGGCCTGCATGGTCTAAATGTTCTACCATGGCCTGCAATGTCTCTAGACTTTTCTTGCATTGACCACATTTGGGACATCATCAGTTGACAATTGGAAAGGGAGCTGCCAGCAGTGGATTGTGAGGATTGTGTGCCTAGTGTATTCAGCGTAGCAGAACTTTCCTTAGACAGCCATTAATAACCTCATTTTGACAGCAGCTGATATGTGTAAGTACGAGGATTTCTTCACGTGGTTTTCATACTCCATACCGAATTTATTGAGCTGTCATGAAAATTAATATTTCCATTTATCGATCATTTGCATATCATTATTATGCCTATCCACCCTGTGTTTTAACAAATTCTACTATTTTCCCTTCTTAGTGTAGCAATTTCAGTGTTGAGGAGTGTTACAGTATATACAGTGGTGCTTAAAAGTTTGTGAACCCTTACATAAATTTCCATATTTCTTCAAACTTTTGACCTATAATTAGTCCTGAATAGAACACAAGTACTAAAAGTAGATAAAAAGATAAAAGAACCTCATCATACAAATTATTACACTTTCTGAGTGACTAAAGTATGTAAACTTTCAGGATTAGCAGATAATTCAGATAATTAAAGGTGAAATCAGAGTGGTAAATATAAATCATTCCACTTGGCAAACACGATTTAAGAAAGGTTCTTCTTCACATCTGGTATATATATATTTTTTTCTCCTGATTTCTCACCCTAACCGTTTGGCTTATTATCGCTATTAAAATGGAAGAGGTAATTAGGGTTGACATTACCTTGCTCATTTAGAATTTTATGTATTACAGTTACATTTTCTTCTGCTATTTAAAGTTAGTTCTTAACTCAACTTCGCAGCTCGGGGATTTACTTTGATGTATTTTACTCCAAGCAATATCCTTTAATAAGAATATGTTCATTAAAAACAAATTGCATAATTGCAACATAAAGAATAAAGATCATGTTAGTGGCGTGACCATAAATGTAATAGGTTCTCCTGTACACAAAATTCTGCCCATCACATTTGTGAATGTCGGAGAACTCAAGGCCAAATGTACTTCGTGTACATTATGAATTGTTATGTTGCTCTTTGTTTTAGTTTGCTTGTGATTCCTATTTTATGGATTTGTTTTTTGTAGGTTTTAATCAGTCGACATTCTCATGGCAGGTTGGCATTTAGACAATCCACCGTGGATTACAGTAGCAACAAATTATTGAACAAAGTTTGGTGAAAAGTCACAAAAATCGCTCACGACTTTAAACTACGGCTAGCAATTTTCCTCTAATGAATTTTTGGTAAGGGGCTTTTGCTTGCATTAAACAGCTAATCTGAACAAGCTAAGTAAGTAATGTCAAAGTGACCTCACCATAGAAATGGATAGTAACAGTCTATGTAATAATACCGCAACTAGCAGACTTTTCATGCTTGTCTAATTTAAACAAATGGTCAAAAAATTATCCATTTAGTCAACTTTGTTCGGGCAGACCATTCTGTGCAGAACAATGGCTCAGACTGATGGTGTCGCTGTTAGAGGTAACATCTTCCTGCTGTAATTGAGAGGAGTGATTGCCATAATCTCCTCCACTTCCTCTCTATTAATATACTTTCTGGAGGCAAAGGAGGTCAATTATGACTTACGATTGGTAGTACTAAAGCCCATAGGCTGGTACAAATGGTGGTGGTGGTGTTTTTGCTGTTGCTAGCAACTTCCACATTCTTAGCTGTTGTATACATTTTTTCTTTTCTTTTACACTCACCTTCAATTGCCATTACAACTTTTTTTTCCATAATATACTTTCCAAATCGCTATAATGAACTTTTGACAATCTTTTCAAATTCCGATTATCTAACTATTGCTGAAAAGGATGTTACAGGGATTACTAGCCAGGTAATTACATAAAAAAAGCAAAATTTGGCAGACGTCCACAGTTTAGGCATGATGTGTATGGTTGACAATTTGGACTAGCAAAATTGACATGCAAAAATAAACATGCAAAATCAAATATCTGCTTTTTAAACTAAATTCAATGGAGATATTCACGACATTTTTTTTTCTTATAAAACTAAGAACTTACTCTTCTTAGACAGTGACAACCTCTCCCAGCTCAGATGGCGATTTTCCTGCTTTCTCTCATCCCCCTTGACTGAGTAACTCTCTTCCAAGGGGTGTCACTGCCAACGTCATGGCGATAGACAGCCAGCTCCGTACTGTCAGTTGGCATGACATTAGCAGTGACACCCTGTTGACAGAGCAGTGCTAAGGAGAAGGAACTACTCTGTCAACATGACATCCCAAGAATGAGGAGAATCACCAGCAGATCTGGTCCATGACTACTCTGAGATGGAAGAGATTGTCACAGGGCAGAACAGAAAAGGCAGATATTTAGTAACTACCTGCTGATGACCTCTTAGACCAATAGTAAGAAAAGAAGTCCTGGTTAACCCCTTAAATGCTGTTCCCAAAACTGATGAAGCGAATACTAGGATGTTATATGTCTAAAAACCAATGTTTGCAATAGCTGTAGTATATTGGTTTGACAGATTTCCACAAGAAAAATTTCACCGGTAAAACAAATGTGTTCAAAAAGCTTAAAAAGCTTATCCGTGACTGAGATATTAATGAGCTATCAAAAGGCTATATCGTAAATATCAGGCATAGATGCTCATGAGGAGAACATAATTTTACCTCTATACAAGTCACTAGTTCGACCACACTTAGAATACTGTGCACAGTTCTGGTCTCCGGTGTATAAGAAAGACATAGCTGAACTAGAGCGAGTGCAGAGAAGAGCGACCAAGGTTATTAGAGGACTGGGGGGTCTGCAATACCAAGATAGGTTATTACACTTGGGGCTATTTAGTTTGGAAAAACGAAGACTAAGGGGTGATCTTATTTTAATGTATAAATATATGAGGGGACAGTACAAAGACCTTTCTGATGATCTTTTTAATCATAGACCTGAAACCGGGACAAGGGGGCATCCTCTACGTCTGGAGGAAAGAAGGTTTAAGCATAATAACAGACGTGGATTCTTTACTGTAAGAGCAGTGAGACTATGGAACTCTCTGCCGTATGATGTTGTAATGAGTGATTCATTACTAAAATTTAAGAGAGGACTGGATGCCTTTCTTGAAAAGTATAATGTTGAAGTATAATCATGATAAAGGGTGCTTGTTCACCAGAAACGCGTTGATATCGCATTTTATTCTTTGTTGCTGCTGATGTTTTATCCTCCACTGAATATGATTTGAAGTGAATAAAGAAAGATTTTTTTCACTACTTCATTGAGCTGGATGCCTCATCTTTTTTTAGATTTCTCCATGCCCTGACAAAGCGGTTCCGTGCTCCGAGTTTCTAAGGATGCCGATCATGGTGAGCTGGACTTTGTCTTATAAAGTATAATGTTACAGGGTATATACACTAGATTCCTTGATAGGGCGTTAATCCAGGGAACGAGTCTGATTGCCGTATGTGGAGTCGAGAAGGAATTCTTTTCCCCAATGTGGAGCTAACTCTTGCCACATGGGTTTTTTTGCCTTCCTATGGATCAACATGTTAGGGCATGTTAGGTTAGGCAATGGGTTGAACTAGATGGAGTTAAAGTCTTCCTCCAACCTTGATAACTATGTTACTATGTTACTATGTAAATAGAGAGCGAGGTCTGCTTAGCACTGATTTGGCTGTTTATCAGTTCTTCTCCCACAACGTTACTGCAGAGTACTGGTGGGTTGACATGGCAGCAAGAGTTACTGCTGAAGGCCCCAAAAGTTGTCATGTTGGCATTTCTGTGAAGCCCAGCTGGACCTCCTGGGGACAAAGACCCTGATTAACTAAAGGTTTAATAAAACTGTTGTAAAAGGCTTCGAAAAGTTACTAAATTTTTGCACAACTTGAAGATTCACAAAAAAATTATGACATTTGGTTTTTCATGCCAGTTTGAAGCAGGTCAGCTAAAATGGACATAGACGGGGAGAAGCCGTCACGGATGTGTCAGAGGCTGCAGACCATTGCAATGCATCTGTCTGCAGAAGGTTTCAGTAGTTTGTTTTGCAGACTTCTGCTTGGTCCTTCTGATGCTAGGACCAAGTAGCCACCTCCCCCAGCTCTAATAGTCACACCCCGATGTGGGTGTTCATAACTCCCAACTTGCTGTTGGGAGTTGTAGGTGACATTTTCTATTTGCACTTCCCTGCTGGGGCTTGGAGCTGCAGCAGTCGGCTAGCATCGTCTTTGGAGTTTAGAGGACGGTGGTATTTCTCTCTGAGTCTACACAAGCTAAGTTTCCCCATGTTTTGTGTATCCTAGCTGTCTATAGTGTTAGTGGGGTTCGACCAGCCACATCCCTTCCTTCCCTAAGCAGGGCTTACCGTTAGGGTCTGACAGGAACTAGGTATCCTGCTCGGCTATACATGTGGAACCTATTTAGGATCTCTTAGGGCAGACAGACATTAGATCTGCCTAGGAGTCTCCACTCCCCACTTCCCTAGTTTTGGGCCCCCCTTTCCCTTATCCCTGGGTGTTGCACTTAGTCTGTCCTACACTGTGCGTGACAGGAGCTGAGTGAGATTGAGAGAGATCTGTCAAATTCAGTAAAAGTGTTGGAGTTCTTACAAGCTCAACAGAAAAAAGCTTGTAAGCACTCCGCATGTTCTGCTTTCTAGCAGAAGAAATGTAAAAGTAAGGAAAAGTATTAATATCTCAAGAATGGCTCAAAATTTTGGTGAGCAGTAAAATTGCTTGAATTTGTAAAGACTTTATCGCAATAGCTATTAATGAAGATGGGTATCAACCTTTTATTTATTTATTTTACTCACTTATATAGTGCCATTAATTCCACAGTGCTTTACCGACATTATCGGCACTGTCCCCATTCGGGGCTTACAATCACGATTCCCTATCAGTAGGCTTGCGAGGAAATTGAAGAGGAAACCCACTCAAACTCCTTGCAGATGTTTCCCTAGGTGGAATTTAAATCCAGGACCCCAGTACTGTAAGTTTGCATTGCTAAGCACTGAGCCACGTGCTGCATATCAGTTTTAAAAATAGTATTGGTCACTAATAATATTCAAAAGCTTAGCTGTGCTTGATGTAAATTATTTAGTATGCAATTCAACACAACTTTTTATGATTTCCATAGAAAAAAACATACTTTTCTTATATGAGCTCAGAGTCTCCAAGATGCACAACATTTAATTTCCGATTTTGCTCTGCTACTTCGGTGAAACCATCAAAAGCTTAAGGAATAAACATTTTAATTTACTAAAGCAGCCACTTCTTTAACAAGTTCTGTATGAACGATTTAATATCCATTCATAGGAAAAGGGAGAATTCATTGTCCGAATGGAAGTCAGGAAGAAAGAAATGCATTAATAATTCACAGCGAAATCTCCTGCATGCTATTGTACGGAGGGCGAGACCGGCACTCACTATTCCAGTTAGAGCTTTCATTATTTTTTTGTAATGAATCGCTTTTGCCCAAGTGAATTTTATGACTCAATTATTAATAAAGCTGTATTGTATCTGACTCCAGCAGACTGCTGACCTCCTGGTCGGAGAAAGTGCAGGTTGGTTTGAAGGGGCCGCTTTTAAGGAAAAAATTTGCAATGATTTTTTTTTTTACAGTATTCTTTATAATGTGCAATGAGAAAAGCAGTAAGTGGAACACAGAGAGGCTCGAAAGTAAAATGACCTCATTTACACATGAATCGATGGGAAAGTTTTCTTCATATTCTAATAGTGGCACAAGATAACTTTCAGTCCTTTTGCGCAAAGGAATAAAATTTAGTTCCTCTACATTTTCATTTGCAGGAATCCTACTGCAGCATATAATGGGTTATGTTACTTGACCCTCTAGTCAAGATAGAAGACATAGTTAATAAGCAGTAAAATTATAGATTAAGCAAAGCATCAATAAAGTTTACATATACGGCAATCAGAAATCCACAGAACCTGTATTTGAACATAGCAATTAAAATTATTAAAGGAAGTTAAAGTTTTGTTATCTACGGACTCCAAGAAATTACAATTTGGAGAGAACATTTTATTCCTTCCTAGAAGCCCTACAGCAGAACTTAATGAGAATTAAGCAGCAAAAAAAGAAGGGAACGATGACAGGACTATTTGACCCAGCATGCCCTTGACAAAGGGCAAACCCTTAGAGACTTGATCATTCCGTTTATAATGCTCGAAAAAGTGAAGATGGAAGACCAAGATGAGGCTTTGCAAAACTGCTTAAAGTGAAAACGCCCCAACTTTCTACTCAAGATTTAGAAATGGAATGCATTAATTGGGCTTGAATTGAAAAGATTAATTTTAGGTTTTTCTCCAAATCATCTTCTGGAAACCTGTGTAAATGTGTGATAGGCTCAGTAAGAATTGCTTGTTGTAAGCACCGTGAGTTGCAATTGAATCTTGAAATTCCTGTTACACAGATTGTGTTATGACATGAATAACTTACTCTGTACAACTCTGTAGTGACTCCCATCGGATCAGCAAAAGCACAGTCACAGGCACAGACTTTGCGTAAAACTCCACTGTTAGGCAAGTCCTTAAGGGCTAGGATATTAGTCACCCACTCCTGAAAGGGAAAGGGCATTTACAGATCCCTTCCCAGACCGCTGTTGTAGAAAACCTACTGTCTGGTGATGTAGACCACTTAGAGTAAGGTATGAAGAGTAAAATCAAAGCTAGCAGCATGAAACCTGAATGAAAACCAAAAGGAAACCCCCAGGACAATAGCTCATGAAGAAGAACAAGTAAAGACCATTAGTAGATGCTAAGAATCAACTGAAACCCAAGCAGGAAGCACTCACCGTATCGCTACACAAGGGACCTGAATAAACAGTACTGGACTGGATTACTAGCTAGCTAAACAGCTAGCCCAAATCTAAAGACAACAATCGGATGATGCATTCTTCCCACTAATGTCCAGGGAACCGCACCTTGCTAACATGTACAGTAGGGTGCACACATTCTCACCATTGGCTAACACCAGCCAAGGCAGCATCCTGTGTTGCCAGGCCACTGGGAAGCATAGTGTCCTGTTAGGGCTAGAGGAATGCACCGAGTAATGAGAGATAGATACGAGGTGCGATCACAGCCCAGGGTCCACCGTGCAGAGATACCTGCTGCAAAGCAAAAAAAAGGGAAGAAGCCAGCACTGCTTATGGTCAGAACGCAATAACTGAAGTGCAATTGCACATAAATTCTAACTGTATTTCAAATATGAGACATTTAGCAAACAATTGATCAATTCTTTGAGCCACTCCACCTCTTCACGGCATTCTCATAATGCGGCAGTCCTAATCTACGTATTTTGTTTACGTTGTGCCATTATGGCCTCCTGAATGTATAAAGAGTATATAAAAAAAAAAAGGACCACATTACATGCGAACTGTACCTGGAGCATTTTCAGAATCACTCCCTTGGTGCCAGGAAAGGCAAGCGCAGGTAAAGGCCGATCAGGTCCAGTGCGGACATTTCAGATCTGGCTTCCACACTGCAAAACCCGCACCAAAGATGCAGGGTGAGACAGGCTGAGACACAGGTGCACAATTAACTGGAGCCTGAGGCAGGGCAGGGCTGCTGTGTGTGTGCACAGCAGCCTATCAATCACAGTGAACACAGAAAGAATGTCGCACATAACCCAGCGTGCGCGGCAACAGTGGTGGTCAGCCACATACCAATGCAAAGCAAAAAAAAGGGAAGAAGCCAGCACTGCTTATGGTCAGAACTAGGGTTGAGCGACCTTGACTTTTTTAGAGTCAAGTCGGGTTTCGCGAAACTCGACTATCTCAAAAGTCGAGTCGAGTGGAATCGGCCGATTATCACGAAAAGTCGGGGATCGACCGAAACACGAAACCCAATGCAAGTCAACGGGGGAGCATAGTCGGCAGTGAGTGGAGGCCAGGAAAACACCTACAGTGCCCATTTTAATGGCAAAAAACATACATTCTTGTTACTGAAGCTTGTCAATCTAAATTTACCTTATAATAATAGTAAGGCATTGGAAATTGGGGGTCATTTGGCTAAAGTTGTGGGGGGTAGGGCTGGTTTAAGTAATTAGTGGGCCCAGGAAATCTGGACCACGTCACGGCAGTGGAGCAGGGAGAGGTAAGTATTTCAACTTTGCAAGTGCTGTAATCCTGAGCAAGCAGGGGGGGCCCACTCGTTGGCATTGGCACTGGCACAGGGCCCCTCAAAGTACGGCGGTGTGTTTGCACGGCGGGGGCGCCTCCCACCGGCAGCGACACTTTTGCGTACTATGAGGGGCCCTGTGCCAGTGACGTCGCCAATGAGTATTCCTCCCCCCACCTGATGAAGGAACCTGCACCTTCATCTGCACCTTCCTCTTTGTCCCCGTGTAAGGTGGTATGGTATGTGGGAAGGGGAACCTGACTTTCAGCAGGGTCACAATCTTGCAGTGTAGCGTGCACGGTGAATGTTGCGTTATGGGTCAATGTACCAGCAGACTCATCTATCACTGGCTGGGCAATGGGCAGGATGAGGGGGAAACAGATATGGGCCCAAAGAATAAAGTGGGCTAAATGCAGTTCAAAATTGGTAACAGGAGTAACCAGGGGGCGTTGCTTTGTTCAGTGGAGGACAACTGGAATGAGAGGCTGACACAGAGAGTAGGCCCAAATCAGTAAGTAGTCTAAATGCAGTTCAAAATTGGCAACAGTGGTAAACAGGCGGCACAGCTTTGTTCACTGGAGGAGAAAATCAAGGAGCGGCAGGCACCGATTGAAGGCCCCAACCCAACTAGTAGGCCCACTGCAGTTTTAAAATTCCGATAGGCTTAAAACCAGATAATTGTAGGTCATTTTTTGTAAAGAGGACAGCTGTATTGAGTGGCGCAGTCAGACACTACAAGTAGGCCTTACACCACAAAGTTGGCTCGACGCAGGTTTAAAAACGGTTACATGGGTACACGTTCTGCATTGTTGTGGTCAGTGGAGGACAATTGGAAGGAGGGACCGCAGAAAGACTTAGTAGGCGTAAAATAACAAAATAGGCTCTATGCAGCTTTGATTATGTGGCAACCTGGAGAACACCTTGGAGCGGCAGACACTGTCTCTATGACCCAGACCCAACTTGTAGGCCTAATGTAGTGTTGTTTCAACAACTACTTAAGACGAGCATGAAGATTGAAGCAATGGAGAGGCAAACTGGAGAACACCTTGGAGCGGCAGACACCGTCTCTATGACCCAGACCCAACTTGTAGGCCTAATGTAGTGTTGTTTCAACAACTACTTAACACGAGAATGAAGATTGAAGCTATGGAGAGGCAACCTGGAGAACACCTTGGAGCGGAAGACACCGTCTCTACAACCCAGACCCAACTTGTAGGCCTAATGCAGTGTTGTTTTCAACAACTACTAAACGAGAGCTAGAAGATCGAAGCTATGGAGAGGCAACCTGGAGAACACCTTGGAGCGGCAGACACCGCCTCTACAACCCAGACCCAACTTGTAGGCCTAATGCAGTGTTGTTTTCAACAACTACTAAACGAGAGCTAGAAGATTGAAGCTATGGAGAGGCAACCTGGAGAACACCTTGGAGCGGCAGACACCGTCTCTACAACCAAGACCCAACTTTTAGGCCTAATGCAGTGTTGTTTTCAACAACTACTAAACGAGAGCTAGAAGATCGAAGCTATGGAGAGGCAACCTGGAGAACAACATAGAGCGGCAGACACCGTTAGTAGGCCCTACCGAAGTAGTAGCCCCAATGCAGTTTTCAAATTCCTATAGGCTGAAAACCAGACTATTGACACTCAGCTTTTTTCAGAGGAGGACAGCTGTATTGAGTGGCGCAGACAGACACAGGTAGTAGGCCTTAAACAAAAAATTTGGCTCAATGCAGTTTAAAAAAGGTTACAGGGGAACACAGGCAGCATTGCTCTGGTCAGTGTAGGACAATTTAAATTTTGGACCGCAGACAGACTTAGTACGCCTACAATTAAAAAAAGGATGCTCTATGAAATTTAAAATAGGTTCCAGGGGTAAACGGGCAGCAGTGGTGTGGTCAGTGGAGGACTATTGGAAGGAGGGACCGCAGACAGGCTTAGTAGGCCTAACATAACAAAAGTAGGCTGTAGGCACTTTAAAAAAGGTTTCTGGGGTACACGGGCAGCAGTGGTCTGGTCAGTGGAGGACTATTGGAAGGAGGGACCGCAGACAGGCTTAGTAGGCCTAACATAACAAAAGTAGGCTGTAGGCACTTTAAAATAGATTCCAGGGGTACACGGGCAGCAGTGGTGTGGTCAGTGGAGGACTATTGGAAGGAGGGACCGCAGACAGGCTTAGTAGGCCTAACATAACAAAAGTAGGCTGTAGGCACTTTAAAAAAGGTTCCAGGGGTACACGGGCAGCAGTGGTGTGGTCAGTGGAGGACTATTGGAAGGAGGGACCGCAGACAGGCTTAGTAGGCCTAACATAACAAAAGTAGGCTGTAGGCACTTTAAAATAGGTTCCAGGGGTACACGGGCAGCAGTGGTCTGGTCATTGGAGGACTATTGGAAGGAGGGACTGCAGACAGGCTTAGTAGGCCTAACATAACAAAAGTAGGCTGTAGGCACTTTAAAAAAGGTTCCAGGGGTACACGGGCAGCAGTGGTGTGGTCAGTGGAGGACTATTGGAAGAAGGGACCGCAGACAGGCTTAGTAGGCCTAACATAACAAAAGTAGGCTGTAGGCACTTTAAAAAAGGTTCCAGGGGTACACGGGCAGCAGTGGTCTGGTCAGTGGAGGACTATTGGAAGGAGGGACCGCAGACAGGCTTAGTAGGCCTAACATGACAAAAGTAGGCTATAGGCACTTTAAAATAGGTTCCAGGGGTACACGGGCAGCAGTGGTGTGGTCAGTGGAGGACTATTAGAAGGAGGGACCGCAGACAGGCTTAGTAGGCCTAACATAACAAAAGTAGGCTGTAGACACTTGGAATTATCTTGCAGGGGTACACAGGCAGCATTGGTGTTGTCAACGGAGGCCGATTGTAATGAGTGTCTGACAGTTAGTACTCACCAAAAATAAATAGATGTTAATGTCTCGCAATACAACAAAACCAAAAGACAAAAGGGTGGCATACTTAGGTACAGGGGTGGGCTCCTCTGCTGAGTTTCAGACCTAGTAATTTGGTGCAAAGTATTTACCTGTGTAAATATAGGACACTGCCCCTGACTATATTAAGTAGCATCATACATGTCAACACATTAGTATTGTCAGTGTCAGGCATTGAAGGATGTCAGCGCATAGACTAAACATTGGTGGAGCTGTGAGAGATAATTTTGCAAGTGGTAGAGCACTGTTTGAGCTGGGGGGGAACTCTCTTGTGGCCGGCGGTACAGGCCCAGGGCCCCTCATGTTAAAACGGTGTGTCTGATGTTGGGTGCGCACCACCACCGCCAGAGACACTTTATTGTACTATGAGGGACCCAGTGGCAGTGCCGTCGACCAAAAGCGTGCACACCCACCTCTTCAGACAAACGGCACTCTCACGGGTGCTTGCGCCAAGTGGCGAGACCACGGCCCCGTGGGGGGAGTTTGGCCATTTTGGGAGGTGTAAACATGTCATATGCTGGACAAACAGCTGCTGCAAATTACGAGATTGGAAAAGTCAGTCAGAGCAGTCCACAAGCAAGACCTTTTCATAGGAAAGCTAGGTGCCAGCCTGGAAAGGTGGGGCAAAAGAATTCGAAATCCAGTTGCGGTTCATTTTAATGAAGGTTAGATCATCAACATTTTGGGTAGCCAGACGAGTCCTTTTTTTGGTTAATATTGAACCTGCAGCACTGAATACTCTTTCTGATAGGACACTAGCTGCTGGGCAAGCAAGCCCCTGCAATGCATATTCTGCCAATTCTGGCCACGTGTCTAATTTGGATGCCCAGTAATCAAATGGGAATGACGGTTGAGGGAGAACGTCGATAAGGGATGAAAAATAGCTAGTAACCATACTGGACAAATGTTGTCTCCTGTCACTTTGAATTGATGCTGCAGTACCTGTCCTGTCTGCGGTCATAGCAAAATCACTCCACAACCTGGTCAGAAAACCCCTCTGTCCAACGCCACTTCTGATTTGTGCACCTCCAACACCTCTGGCCTGCTGCCCCCTGCAGCTCGTGTGATAACGCTCACCGTCGCTGTGTGCTGGGAATGCCTGAATCAAACGGTCAACAAGAGTTGATAGTTTGGTTGCTAATATTTGTTCCAGGTTCTCATGTGGCATAATATTTTGCAATTTGCCTTTATAGCGAGGATCAAGGAGGCAGGCCAACCAGTAATCGTCATTAGTCATCATTTTAGTAATGCGTGTGTCCCTTTTGAGGATACGTAAGGCATAATCTGCCATGTGGGCCAAAGTTCCAGTTGTCAAATCTGCGGTCGTGCTGGGTTGAGGGGCAGTTTCAGGCAAATCTATGTCACTTGTCTCCCTAAAGAAACCTGAACCCGGCCTTGCAACGCCACCAGTTGCTATTGGTCCCGGAGAAGCTTCCTCATTAAAAAAATACTCATCCCCATCATCCTCCTCGTCCTCCTCCTCCTCCTGTTCGCCCGCTACCTCGTCCTGTACACTGCCCTGACCAGACAATGGCTGACTGTCATCAAGGCTTTCCTCTTCCTCTGCTGCAGACGCCTGCTCCTTTATGTGCATCAAACTTTGCATCAGCAGATGCATTAGGGGGATGCTCATGCTTATTATGGTGTTGTCTGCACTAACCAGCCGTGTGCATTCCTCAAAACACTGAAGGACTTGACACATGTCTTGTACCTTCGACCACTGCACACCTGACAACTCCATGTCTGCCATCCTACTGCCTGCCCGTGTATGTGTATCCTCCCACAAAAACATAACAGCACGCCTCTGTTCGCACAGTCTCTGAAGCATGAGCAGTGTTGAGTTCCACCTTGTTGCAACGTCGATGATTAGGCGATGCTGGAGAAGGTTCGAAGACCGCTGATAGGTGTGCATACGGCTGGAGTGTACGGGCGAACGGCGGATATGCGAGCAAAGTCCGCGCACTTTGAGGAGCAGGTCGGATAACCCCGGATAACTTTTCAGGAAGCACTGCACCACCAGGTTTAAGGTGTGAGCCAGGCAAGGAATGTGTTTCAGTTGGGAAAGGGAGATGGCAGCCATGAAATTCCTTCCGGTATCACTCACTACCTTGCCTGCCTCAAGATCTACAGTGCCCAGCCACGACTGCATTTCTTTCTGCAAGAACTAGGACAGAACTTCCGCGGTTTGTCTGTTGTCGCCCAAAGACTTCATAGCCAATACAGCCTGCTGACGCTTGCCAGTAGCTGCCCCATAATGGGACAACTGGTGTGCAACAGTGACAGCTGACGATGGAGTGGTTTGGCGACTGCGGACTGTGGAAGAGCTATCGCTTCTGCAGGAGGACGAGGAGGAGGAGGAGGGGGTGCGAACGCCTACAGCCAACTGTTTCCTAGACCGTGGGCTAGGCACAACTATCCCGAAATTGCTGTCCCCTGTGGACCCTGCATCCACCACATTCACCCAGTGTGCCGTGATGGACACGTAACGTCCCTGGCCATGCCTACTGGTCCATGCATCTGTTGTCAGGTGCACCTTTGTACTCACAGATTGCCTGAGTGCATGGACGATGCACTCTTTAACATGCTGGTGGAGGGCTGGGATGGCTTTTCTCGAAAAGAAGTGTCGACTGGGTAGCTCGTAGCGTGGTACAGCGTAGTCCATCAGGGCTTTGAAAGCTTCGCTTTCAACTAACCGGTAGGGCATCATCTGTAACAAGATTAGTCTAGCTATGTGGGCGTTCAAACCCTGTGTACGCGGATGCGAGGCTAAGTACTTCCTTTTTCTAACGAGAGTCTCATGTAGGGTGAGCTGGACTGGAGAGCTGGAGATCGTGGAACTAGCGGGGGTGCCGGTGGACATGGCAGACTGAGAGACGGTTGGAGACGGTATTCTTGACGGTGCCCTACATGCAGTGTTTCCAACTACGAAACTGGTGATTCCCTGACCCTGACTGCTTTGGCCTGGCAACGAAACCTGCACAGATACTGCAGGTGGTGCGGAAAATGGTGGCCTTACAGTGACGGAAGGGATGTAGCGTTGATGACTAGCTTCATTAGCCGAGGGTGCTACAACCTTAAGGGACGTTTGGTAGTTAGTCCAGGCTTGCAAATGCATGGTGGTTAAATGTCTATGCATGCAACTTGTATTTAGACTTTTCAGATTCTGACCTCTGCTTAAGGTAGTTGAACATTTTTGACAGATGACTTTGCGCTGATCAATTGGATGTTGTTTAAAAAAATGCCAGACTGCACTCTTTCTAGCATCGGATACCTTTTCAGGCATTGCAGACTGAGCTTTAACCGGATGGCCACACTGTCCTCCAACAGGTTTTGGCTTTGCCACGCATTTTGGGCCAGATACGGGCCCGGCAGATGGAACCTGTTGCGATGTTGATGCCTGCTGCGACCCCTCCTCCTCCGCTTCAGAACTACTGCCGCCTGCAACCTGTTCCCCCAATGGCTGCCAATCGGGGTCAACAACTGGGTCATCTATGACCTCCTCTTCTATCTCGTGTGCAACTTCGTCTGTGTCACCGGCTTATAAGCCGGTGGTATAGCATTCGTGACGGGGCATCATAGTCTCATCAGGGTCTGATTCTGGATCAGTACACTGCGAGGGCAATGTTGTGGTCTGAGTCAAAGGAACAGCTCAGTAATCTGGCTGTGGCTGTGCATCTGTGCACTCCATGTCCGATTCAACTTGTAATGGGCATGGCCTGTTAACTGTTTCACTTTCTAACCCAGGAACGGTATGTGTAAAGAGTTCCATGGAGTAACCCATTGTGTCGCCTGACGCATCCTTCTCTGTTGTTGTTTTTGCTGAACAGGACAATGGAGCGACTTGTCCCTGAGCGTGAACATCCACTAACGACGCGCTGCTTTTACATTTACCAGTTTCAGAAGAGGAGGCAAAAGAGCTGGAGGCTGAGTCAGCAAGGAAAGCCAAAACTTGCTCTTGCTGCTCCGGCTTTAAAAGCGGTTTTCCTACTCCCAGAAAAGAAAGCGTTCGAGGCCTTGTGTAGCCAGACGATGAACCTGGCTCCACAGCTCGAGACTTAGGTGCTATATTGTTTTTCCCACGACCACCTGATGCTCCACCACCACTACCATCATTACCAGCTGGCAATGAACGCCCACGGCCACGACCTCTTCCACCAGACTTCCTCATTGTTTTAAAAACGTAACCAAAGTAACAGTATTTGTTACTGTTAAACAACTTACAAGGTGAACTAAAACTTCTGTAGGATATAGATATCCCTTTATAGGTGGGTGAGACTGCAAGGAAAATCAGGCACAATGTTACACACTCGGTTTTCTGTGGCACAAAATGAGAGAGATGCCACACACGCAGGTGTTGTGAATTCTGTTGTTGAACTCCCTCCTGTGGTCGTGAATGGTACTTCGGCGAGTTCTGTCCATGGACTCCCTCTGGTGGCTGTGAGTGAAGCTGCTGCTTCTGATGTTCCTTACACAGGTAACGTGGTTTATCCTTTGGTTGGCTGCTCTATTTAACTCCACTGAGATCGTTACTCCATGCCAGCTGTCAATGTTCCTGCATTGGTTCAGTTCGCTCTTGGATCTTTCTGGTGACCTGTCTTCTCCAGCAGAAGCTAAGTTCCTGATAGTTATTATTTGTTCATTGTTTCCTTGTCCAGCTGGTTATCATGATTTTGTCTTGCTAGCTGGAAGCTCTGGGATGCAGAGTGGCATCTCCGCACCATTAGTCGGTGCGGAGGTCTTTTTGCACTCTCTGCGTGGTCTTTGTAGTTTTTTGTGCTGACCGCAAAGATACCTTTCCTATCCTCTGTCTGTTTAGTAAGTCTGGCCTCCCTTTGCTGAAACCTGTTTCATTTCTGCGTTTGTGACTTTCATCTTTACTCACAGTCAATATATGTGGGGGGCTGCCTTTTCCTTTGGGGAATTTCTCTGAGGCAAGGTAGGCTTTATTTTCTTTCTAATATAAACAGGAGGACAGTGAGTCAAAGAAATATGCCAATAGTAACAAATGTGAAAAAGCTTTATTAATAGTGAGATAAACAAAAAAAAAAAAAAAAAACAGAACTGTTTAAAAAGTATCTATAGTTCAAATGAGCAATCAACACAGAATATGGCAATATTAACAACAGGTGTCAAGCAAGATTCCAGTTAAAATAATGAACGGTACACCAAACGCCCCCTGAGGAATGTGTACCCGCACCGAAACGTGCGTTGGGGACATAGGATCGGTTTCACCTGCCTTCTAACACATGGGTAACTACTAGCTGCTATTTTTTACTTCTTTGTCTCTGCGGTTTAGCTGGAGGACATACACTGTTGGTCTAGACCGACTCTTTATGCTCTGGGAGTTGTTTGTGGGTGGATAAGATATGGACTAATGGAGGACACATTATTTATGCTGCCTTAAGGACTAGTTTAACTCCTTCCACATATACACCCCTGCTTCACTGCTTTATTCTTTGCCCATATTCATGGACATACGTTTCTGTCTGGTCCATGGATGAACTTTGATATATTCCTTGTGCATATAACCTTCAGTACCGTAGTCATGGACATTTTTTGACAGAGCATGTTACATCCTATGCAGTCATCTAGGTTTGGTGTACCGTTCATTATTTTAATTGGAATCTCGCTTGACACCTGTTGTTAATATTGCCATATTCTGTGTTGATTGCTCATTTGAACTATAGATACTTTTTAAACAGTTCTGGTTTTTTTTTTTTTTTGTTTATCTCACTATTAATAAAGCTTTTTCACATTTGTTACTATTGGCATATTTCTTTGACTCACTGTCCTCCTGTTTATATTAGTTATGTTTTGAGTCGTCTCTTGCCTGTTGTCAAATATGCTATTTAGCATATACATGCCACTGTATGCATGGTATTATTATTAGACTATAATGACTTCGGGACTGTTTTCTATATTTATTTTCTTTCTCTAGGGCTAGCTAGCTCTTAGGCTGTGAAGAGGCGTCTTGGGAGTGTCAGGAACACTCCACGGCTATTTCTAGTTGTTGTGATAGGATTAGAGCCTGCGGTCAGCAGAGCTCCCACATCCCAGAGCATGTCCTGTGTGAGTTTAACTATCAGGTCGTGCCGGGTGCTCCTGACCACCAGGTCATAACAGTACAGCTGGCCCGAAGTATTAATGCATCTCAATAGAGGGATAAGAGAAGTTCTGAGACCATTTTTTTTCTTTGCACTGTGTTTTGTCTTTCTTTTCCCCTAAACCTTTGGGTGGTTCAGGACACAGGTGTAGATATGGACATTCAAGGTCTGTCCTCTTGTGTGGATCATCTCACTGCAAGGGTACAAAACATTCAAGATTTTGTGGTTCAGAATCCTATGTTAGAGCCTAGAATTCCTATTCCTGATTTATTTTCTGGGGATAGATCTAAGTTTCTGAATTTCAAAAATAATTGTAAACTGTTTCTAGCTATGAAATCCCGCTCCTCTGGTGACCCCGTTCAACAAGTAAAAATCATTATTTCTTTATTGCGTGGTGACCCTCAAGACAGGGCATTTTCCCTTGCGCCAGGAGATCCTGCATTGCGTGATGTTGATGCGTTTTTTCTGGCGCTTGGATTGCTTTATGATGAACCAAATTCAGTGGATCAGGCAGAGAAAATCTTGCTGGCTTTGTGTCAGGGTCAGGATGAAGCGGAGGTGTACTGTCAGAAGTTTAGAAAGTGGTCTGTGCTTACTCAGTGGAATGAGTGTGCCCTGGCTGCAATTTTCAGAAAGGGTCTTTCTGAAGCCCTTAAGGATGTCATGGTGGGATTTCCCACGCCTGCTGGTCTGAATGAGTCTATGTCCTTGGCCATTCAGATCGATCGGCGCTTGCGTGAGCGCAAAGCTGTGCACCATCTGGCGGTTTTCTCTGAGCATAGGCCTGAGCCTATGCAGTGTGATAGGACTTTGACCAGAGCTGAACGGCAAGAACACAGACGTCGGAATGGGCTGTGTTTTTACTGTGGTGAATCCACTCATGCTATCTCCGATTGTCCTAAGCGCACTAAGCGGTTCGCTAGGTCTGCCACCATTGGTACAGTACAGTCTAAATTTCTTTTGTCTGTTACTCTGATTTGCTCTCTGTCGTCCTATTCTGTTATGGCATTTGTGGATTCAGGCGCTGCCCTGAATTTGATGGACTTGGAGTTTGCCAGGCGCTGTGGTTTTTTCTTGGAGCCCTTGCAGTATCCTATTCCATTGAGAGGAATTGATGCTACGCCTTTGGCCAAGAATAAGCCTCAGTACTGGACTCAATTGACCATGTGCATGGCTCCTGCACATCAGGAGGATATTCGCTTTTTGGTGTTGCATAATCTGCATGATGTGGTCGTTTTGGGGTTGCCATGGTTACAGGTCCATAATCCAGTGTTAAATTGGAAATCTATGTCTGTGTCCGGCTGGGGTTGTCAGGGGGTACATGGTGATGTTCCATTGTTGTCTATTTCGCCTTCCACTCCTTCTGAAGTCCCTGAGTTTTTATCAGATTACCGGGATGTATATGAAGAGCCCAAATCCGGTGCCCTACCTCCTCATAGGGATTGCGATTGTGCTATTAATTTGATTCCTGGTAGTAAGTTTCCTAAGGGCCGTCTGTTTAATTTATCTGTGCCAGAGCACGCTGCTATGCGGAGTTATATAAAGGAATCCTTGGAGAAGGGTCATATTCGCCCGTCGTCATCACCATTGGGAGCAGGGTTCTTTTTTGTGGCCAAGAAGGATGGCTCTTTGAGACCTTGTATTGATTACCGCCTTCTTAATAAGATCACAGTCAAATTTCAGTATCCTTTGCCGCTGCTGTCTGATTTGTTTGCTCGGATTAAGGGGGCTAGTTGGTTCACCAAGATAGATCTTCGAGGGGCGTATAATCTTGTGCGAATTAAACAGGGCGATGAATGGAAAACAGCATTTAATACGCCCGAGGGCCATTTTGAGTACCTGGTTATGCCATTCGGGCTTTCTAATGCTCCAACTGTGTTTCAGTCCTTTATGCATGACATCTTTCGAGAGTACCTGGATAGATCCATGATTGTATATTTGGATGACATTTTGGTCTTTTCGGATGATTGGGAGTCTCATGTGAAGCAGGTCAGAATGGTGTTCCAGGTCCTTCGTGCGAATTCCTTGTTTGTGAAGGGGTCAAAGTGTCTCTTTGGAGTTCAGAAGGTTTCATTTTTGGGTTTCATTTTTTCCCCTTCTACTATCGAGATGGACCCTGTTAAAGTTCAAGCCATTTATGATTGGACTCATCCAACATCGGTGAAGAGCCTGCAGAAGTTCCTGGGCTTTGCTAATTTTTACCGTCGCTTCATCGCTAATTTTTCTAGTATTGCTAAACCGTTGACTGATTTGACCAAGAAAGGTGCTGATGTGGTCAATTGGTCCTCTGCGGCTGTAGAGGCTTTTCAGGAGTTGAAGCGTCGTTTTTCTTCTGCCCCTGTGTTGTGCCAGCCAGATGTTTCGCTCCCGTTTCAGGTCGAGGTTGATGCTTCTGAGATTGGAGCAGGGGCTGTTTTGTCGCAAAGAAGTTCTGATGGCTCAGTGATGAAACCATGTGCCTTCTTTTCTAGAAAATTCTCGCCTGCTGAGCGCAATTATGATGTTGGCAATCGAGAGTTGTTGGCCATGAAGTGGGCATTCGAGGAGTGGCGACATTGGCTTGAAGGAGCTAAACATCGCGTGGTGGTCTTGACGGCTCACAAGAATTTGACTTATCTCGAGTCTGCCAAACGGTTGAATCCTAGACAGGCTCGATGGTCGCTCTTTTTCTCCCATTTTGATTTTGTGGTTTCATACCTTCCGGGATCTAAGAATGTGAAGGCTGATGCCCTGTCAAGGAGTTTTGTGCCTGACTCTCCGGGTGTTCCGGAGCCGGCGGGTATTCTTAAAGAGGGGGTAATTTTGTCTGCCATCTCCCCTGATTTGCGGCGCGTGCTGCAGAAGTTTCAGGCTGATAGACCTGACCGTTGTCCAGCGGAGAGACTGTTTGTTCCTGATAGATGGACTAGTAGAGTTATCTCTGAGGTTCATTGTTCGGTGTTAGCTGGTCATCCTGGAATCTTTGGTACCAGAGATTTGGTGGCTAGATCCTTTTGGTGGCCTTCTTTGTCACGGGATGTGCGTTCATTTGTGCAGTCCTGTGGGACTTCTGCTCGGGCTAAGCCCTGCTGTTCTCGTGCCAGTGGGTTGCTTTTGCCCTTGCCGGTCCCGAAGAGGCCCTGGACGCATATTTCCATGGATTTTATTTCTGATCTCCCTGTTTCTCAAAGGATGTCGGTCATTTGGGTGGTTTGTGATCGCTTCTCTAAGATGGTCCATTTGGTACCCTTGTCTAAATTGCCTTCCTCCACTGATTTGGTGCCATTGTTTTTCCAGCATGTGGTTCGTTTGCATGGCATTCCAGAGAACATCGTTTCGGACACAGGTTCCAAGTTTGTTTCGAGGTTTTGGCGGTCCTTTTGTGCTAAGATGGGCATTGATTTGTCTTTTTCTTCGGCTTTCCATCCTCAGACTAATGGCCAAACCGAACGAACTAATCAGACTTTGGAAACATATCTGAGATGCTTTGTTTCTGCTGATCAGGATGATTGGGTGTCCTTCTTTCCTTTGGCTGAGTTCGCCCTTAATAATCGGGCCAGCTCGTCTACTTTAGTTTCTCCTTTTTTCTGTAATTCTGGTTTCCATCCTCGTTTCTCTTCAGGGCAGGTTGAGCCTTCGGACTGTCCTGGTGTGGATACGGTGGTGGACAGGTTGCAGCAGATTTGGACTCATGTGGTGGACAATTTGACATTGTCCCAGGAGAAGGCTCAACATTTCGCTAACCGCCGGCGCTGTGTTGGTCCCCGACTTCGTGTTGTGGATTTGGTTTGGTTGTCATCTCGTCATGTTCCTATGAAGGTTTCCTCTCCTAAGTTTAAGCCTCGTTTCATTGGGCCATATAAGATTTCTGAAGTTCTTAATCCTGTGTCATTTCGTTTGGACCTTCCAGCTTCTTTTGCCATCCATAATGTGCTCCATAGGTCGTTGTTGCGGAGATACGTGGCGCCTATGGTTCCCTCCGTTGATCCTCCTGCCCCGGTGTTGGTCGAGGGGGAGTTGGAGTATGTGGTGGAGAAGATTTTGGATTCTCGTGTTTCGAGACGGAAACTCCAGTACCTGGTCAAGTGGAAGGGTTATGGTCAGGAAGATAATTCCTGGGTTTTTGCCTCTGATGTTCATGCTGCCAATCTAGTTCGTGCCTTTCACTTGGCTCATCCTGATCGGCCTGGGGGCTCTGGTGAGGGTTCGGTGACCCCTCCTCAAGGGGGGGGTACTGTTGTGAATTCTGTTGTCGAACTCCCTCCTGTGGTCGTGAATAGTACTTCAGCGAGTTCTGTCCATGGACTCCCTCTGGTGGCTGTGAGTGAAGCTGCTGCTTCTGAGGTTCCTTACACAGGTGACGTGGTTTATCCTTTGGTTGGCTGCTCTATTTAACTCCACTCAGATTGTTACTCCATGCCAGCTGTCAATGTTCCTGCATTGGTTCAGTTCGCTCTTGGATCTTTCTGGTGACCTGTCTTCTCCAGCAGAAGCTAAGTTCCTGATAGTTATTATTTGTTCATTGTTTCCTTGTCCAGCTGGTTATCATGATTTTGTCTTGTTAGCTGGATGCTCTGGGATGCAGAGTGGCATCTCCGCACCGTTAGTCGGTGCAGAGGTCTTTTTGCACACTCTGCGTGGTCTTTGTAGTTTTTTGTGCTGACCGCAAAGATACCTTTCCTATCCTCTGTCTGTTTAGTAAGTCTGGCCTCCCTTTGCTGAAACCTGTTTCATTTCTGCGTTTGTGACTTTCATCTTTACTCACAGTCAATATATGTGGGGGGCTGCCTTTTCCTTTGGGGAATTTCTCTGAGGCAAAGTAGGCTTTATTTTCTTTCTCTAGGGCTAGCTAGCTCTTAGGCTGTGAAGAGGCGTCTAGGGAGTGTCAGGAACGCTCCACGGCTGTTTCTAGTTGTTGTGATAGGATTAGGGCCTGCGGTCAGCAGAGCTCCCACATCCCAGAGCTTGTCCTGTGTGAGTTTAACTATCAGGTCGTGCCGGGTGCTCCTAACCACCAGGTCATAACACGCAGGACTGTCACTCAAGCACAAATGCCAATATTAATCTCCCACTATTTATTGTTTTTTCAGGGAGAATTTAAAAACCAAAATAAAAAAAAACAGACAATAGGCTTTCTGTGGCCCACAATTTCAGAGAGATGGCACAGACAGGACTGGCACAGAAGCACAAAGGCCAATATTAATCTCCCACTAGGGTTGAGCGAAACGGGTCGAACATTTTCAAAAGTCGCCGACTTTTGGCGAAGTCGAGTCGAGTCGACCCCTGTGCATTGTCGGCCATGCGGTACGCGACTTTCGCGCCAAAGTCGCGTTTCAATGACGCGAAAAGCGCCATTTCTCAGCCAATGAAGGTGAACGCAGAGTGTGGGCAGCGTGATGACATAGGTCCTGGTCCCCACCATCTTAGAGAAGAGCATTGCAGTGATTGGCTTGCTGTCTGCGGCGTCACAGGGGCTTTAAAGGGGCGTTCCCGCCGACCGCCATCTTACTGCTGCTGATCTGAGCTTAGGGAGAGGTTGCTGCCGCTTCGTCAGAAGCAGGGATAGCGTTAGGCAGGGTCCATTAACCACCAAACCGCTTGTGCTGTAGCTATTTCCACTGCCCAACACCACCTTCGGTGTGCAGGGACAGTGGAAGCTACATTTTTTTTTTCCTCAGCGCTGTAGCTCATTGGGCTGCCCTAGAAGGCTCCCTGATAGCTGCATTGCTGTGTGTACGCCGCTGTGCAAACCAACTGCTTTTTTCAAAGCACAAATCCTCTTGTTCCTTCCTTTCTGCACAGCTATCTTTTTTGTTTGTCCACACTTTTTATTTAATTTGTGCATCAGTCCACTCCTTATTGCTGCCTGCCATACCTGGCTGAGATTACTGCAGGGAGATAGTAATTGTAGGACAGTCCCTGTTTTTTTTTTTGTGGGAGATTAAGATTGGCATTTCTGCTAGAGTGCCATCCCTGTGTGTGCCATCTCTCACTCAGTGGGCCATAGAAAGCCTATTTATTTTTTTGCTTGATTTGGGTTCTAAAATCTACCTGAAAAAATCACTACATCAATCAGTGGGAGAAAAATATTGGCCTCAGGGCTTGTGTGCCATTCCTGACTCCTGTGTGTGCCATCTCTCACTCAGTGGGACATAGAAAGCCTATTAATTTTTTTGCTTGATTTGGGTTCTAAAATCTACCTGAAAAAATCACTACATCAATCAGTGGGAGAAAAATATTGACCTCAGGGCTTGTGTGCCACTCCTGACTTTTGTGTGTGCCATCTCTCACTCAGTGGGCCATAGAAAGCCTATTTATTTTTTTGCTTGATTTGGGTTCTAAAATCTACCTGAAAAAATCACTACATCAACCAGTGGGAGAAAAATATTGGCCTCAGGGCTTGTGTGCCACGCCTGACTCCTGTGTGTGCCATCTCTCACTCAGTGGGCCATAGAAAGCCTATTTATTTTTTTGCTTGATTTGGGTTCTAAAATCTACCTGAAAAAATCACTACATCAATCAGTGGGAGAAAAATATTGGCCTCAGGGCTTGTGTGCCACTCCTGACTCCTGTGTGTGCCATCTCTCACTCAGTGGGCCATAGAAAGCCTATTAATTTTTTTGCTTGATTTGGGTTCTAAAATCTACCTGAAAAAATCACTACATCAATCAGTGGGAGAAAAATATTGGCCTCAGGGCTTGTGTGCCACTCCTGACTCCTGTGTGTGCCATCTCTCACTCAGTGGGGCATAGAAAGCCTATTTATTTTTTTACTTAATTTGGGTTCTAAAATCTACCTGAAAAAATCACTACATCAACCCGTGGGAGAAAAATATTGGCCTCATGGCTTGTGTGCCACTCCTGACTCCTGTGTGTGCCATCTCTCACTCAGTGGGCCATAGAAAGCCTATTTATTTTTTTGCTTGATTTGGGTTCTAAAATCTACCTGAAAAAATCACTACATCAATCAGTGGGAGAAAAATATTGGCCTCAGGGCTTGTGTGCCACTTCTGACTCCTGTGTGTGCCATCTCTCACTCAGTGGGCCATAGAAAACCTATTTATTTTTTTGCTTGATTTGGGTTCTAAAATCTACCTGAAAAAATCACTACATCAATCAGTGGGAGAAAAATATTGGCCTCAGGGCTTGTTTGCCACTCCTGACTCCTGTGTGTGCCATCTCTCAGTCAGTGGGCCATAGAAAGCCTTTTTTTTTTTTATTTGGTTTCTAAATTGTCATTGAAAAAATCATTTTATTTTATTTGGTTTCTAAATTATTCCTGAAAAAATCTTTTTATTTTATTTTGTTTATAAAGTCTCCCTGAAAAAAAAAAATTAGGTGGGAGATTAATATTGCCCTTTCTGCATGTGTGCCAGTCTTGACTCCTGGGTGTGCCATCTCTCTCTCTCTCTCTCTCAAATTGTGGGCCATAGAAAGCCTATTAATTTTTTTGCTTGATTTGGGTTCTAAAATCTACCTGAAAAAATCACTACATCAATCAGTGGGAGAAAAATATTGGCCTCAGGGCTTGTGTGCCACTCCTGACTCCTGTGTGTGCCATCTCTCAGTCAGTGGGCCATAGAAAGCCTTTTTTTTTTTTTTTTGGTTTCTAAATTGTCATTGAAAAAAATCATCTTATTTTATTTGGTTTCTAAATTATTCCTGAAAAAATCATTTTATTTTATTTTGTTTATAAAGTCTCCCTGAAAAAAAAAAAAATTAGGTGGGAGATTAATATTGCCCTTTCTGCTTGTGTGCCAGTCTTGACTCCTGGGTGTGCCATCTCTCTCTCTCTCTCTCTCTCTCAAATTGTGGGCCATAGAAAGCCTATTAATTTTTTTGCTTGATTTGGGTTCTAAAATCTACCTAAAAAAATCACTACATCAATCAGTGGGAGAAAAATATTGGCCTCAGGGCTTGTGTGCCACTCCTTACTCCTGTGTGTGCCATCTCTCAGTCAGTGAGCCATAGAAAGCCTTTTTTTTTTTTTTTTGGTTTCTAAATTGTCATTGAAAAAATCATTTTATTTTATTTTGTTTATAAAGTCTCCCTGAAAAAAAAAAAAATAGGTGGGAGATTAATATTGCCCTTTCTGCTTGTGTGCCAGTCTTGACTCCTGGGTGTGCCATCTCTCTCTCTCTCTCTCTCTCTCTCTCTCTCTCAAATTGTGGGCCATAGAAAGCCTATTAATTTTTTTGCTTGATTTGGGTTCTAAAATCTACCTGAAAAAATCACTACATCAATCAGTGGGAGAAAAATATTGGCCTCAGGGCTTGTGTGCCACTCCTGACTCCTGTGTGTGCCATCTCTTAGTCAGTGGGCCATAGAAAGCCTTTTTTTTTTTTTTTTTTTTTTTGGTTGCTAAATTGTTATTGAAAAAATCATTTTATTTTATTTGGTTTCTAAATTATTCCTGAAAAAATCATTTTATTTTATTTTGTTTATAAAGTCTCCCTGAAAAAAAAAAAAAATAGGTGGGAGATTAATATTGCCCTTTCTGCTTGTGTGCCAGTCTTGACTCCTGGGTGTGCCATCTCTCTCTCTCTCTCTCTCTCTCTCTCTCTCTCAAATTGTGGGCCATAGAAAGCCTATTAATTTTTTTGCTTGATTTGGGTTCTAAAATCTATCTGAAAAAATCACTACATCAATCGGTGGGAGAAAAATATTGGCCTCAGGGCTTGTGTGCCACTCCTGACTCCTGTGTGTGCCATCTCTCACTCAGTGGGCCATAGAAAGCCTATTTATTTTTTTGCTTGATTTGGGTTCTAAATTCTACCTGAAAAAATCACTACATCAATCAGTGGGAGAAAAATATTGGCCTCAGGGCTTGTGTGCCACTCCTGACTCCTGTGTGTGCCATCTCTCACTCAGTGGGCCATAGAAAGCCTATTTATTTTTTTGCTTGATTTGGGTTCTAAAATCTACCTGAAAAAATCACTACATCAATCAGTGGGAGAAAAATATTGGCCTCAGGGCTTGTGTGCCACTCCTGACTCCTGTGTGTGCCATCTCTCAGTCAGTGGGCCATAGAAAGCTTTTTTTTTTTTTTTTTTTTTGGTTTCTAAATTGTCATTGAAAAAATCATTTTATTTTATTTGGTTTCTAAATTATTCCTGAAAAAATCATTTTATTTTATTTTGTTTATAAAGTCTCCCTGAAGAAAAAAAAATTAGGTGGAAGATTAATATTGCCCTTTCTGCTTGTGTGCCAGTCTTGACTCCTGGGTGTGCCATCTCTCTCTCTCTCTCTCTCTCTCTCTCAAATTGTGGGCCATAGAAAGCCTATTAATTTTTTTGCTTGATTTGGGTTCTAAAATCTACCTGAAAAAATCACCACATCAATCGGTGGGAGAAAAATATTGGCCTCAGGGCTTGTGTGCCACTCCTGACTCCTGTGTGTGCCATCTCTCACTCAGTGGGGCATAGAAAGACTATTTATTTTTTTGCTTGATTTGGGTTCTAAAATCTACCTGAAAAAATCACTACATCAACCAGTGGGAGAAAAATATTGGCCTCAGGGCTTGTGTGCCACTCCTGACTTCTGTGTGTGCCATCTCTCACTCAGTGGGCCATAGAAAGCCTATTTATTTTTTTTTGCTTGATTTGGGTTCTAAAATCTACCTGAAAAAATCACTACATCAATCAGTGGGAGAAAAATATTGGCCTCAGGGCTTGTGTGCCACTCCTGACTCCTGTGTGTGCCACCTCTCACTCAGTGGGCCATAGAAAGCCTATTAATTTTTTTGCTTGATTTGGGTTCTAAAATCTACCTGAAAAAATCACTACATCAATCAGTGGGAGAAAAATATTGGCCTCAGGGCTTGTGTGCCACTCCTGACTCCTGTGTGTGCCATCTCTCAGTCAGTGGGCCATAGAAAGCCTTTTTTTATTTTTTTTTTATTTGGTTTCTAAATTGTCATTGAAAAAATCATTTTATTTTATTTGGTTTCTAAATTATTCCTGAAAAAATCATTTTATTTTATTTTGTTTATAAAGTCTCCCTGAAAAAAAAAATAGGTGGGAGATTAATATTGCTCTTTCTGCTTGTGTGCCAGTCTTGACTCCTGGGTGTGCCATCTCTCTCTCTCTCTCTCTCTCTCAAATTGTGGGCCATAGAAAGCCTATTAATTTTTTTGCTTGATTTGGGTTCTAAAATCTACCTGAAAAAATCACTACATCAATCAGTGGGAGAAAAATATTGGCCTCAGGGCTTGTGTGCCACTCCTGACTCCTGTGTGTGCCATCTCTCAGTCAGTGGGCCATAGAAAGCCTTTTTTTTTTTTTTTTTTTTAATTTGGTTTCTAAATTGTCATTGAAAAAAATCATTTTATTTTATTTGGTTTCTAAATTATTCCTGAAAAAATCATTTTATTTTATTTTGTTTATAAAGTCTCCCTGAAAAAAAAAAAAATAGGTGGGAGATTAATATTGCCCTTTCTGCTTGTGTGCCAGTCTTGACTCCTGGGTGTGCCATCTCTCTCTCTCTCTCTCTCTCTCTCTCTCTCTCTCAAATTGTGGGCCATAGAAAGCCTATTAATTTGTTTGCTTGATTTGGGTTCTAAAATCTACCTGAAAAAATCACTACATCAATCAGTGGGAGAAAAATATTGCCCTCTGGGCTTGTGGGCCACTCCTGACTCCTGTGTGTGCCATCTGTCACTCAGTGGGGCATAGAAAGCCTTTTTTTTTTTTATTATTTGGTTTCTAAATTGTCATTGAAAAAATCATTTTATTTTATTTGGTTTCTAAATTATTCCTGAAAAAATCATTTTATTTTATTTTGTTTATAAAGTCTCCCTGAAAAAAAAAAAATTGGGAGATTTATATTGACATTTGTGCTTGAGTGACAGTCCTGCGTGTGTGGCATCTCTGTGATTTGGTGCCACAGAAAACAGAGTGTGTAACATTGTGCCTGATTTTCCTTGTGGTATCACCAACCTGTAAAGGGATATTGAAATCAAACAGAAGTTATAGCTCACCGTGTAAGTTGTTTGACAGCAACAAATAAAGTTACTTTGGTTAAGTTTATAAAACAATGAGGAAGTCTGGTGCAAGAGGTCGTGGCCGTGGGCGTTCATTGTCAGCTGGTAATGATGGTAGTGGTAGTGGAGCATCAGGTGGTCGTGGGAAAAAAAATATTCCACCTAAGTCTGGAGCTGTGGAGCCAGGTTCGTCGTCTGGCTACACAAGGCCTCGAACGCTCTCTTTTCTGGGAGTAGGAAAACCGCTTTTAAAGCCGGAGCAGCAACAGCAAGTTTTGGCTTACTTTGCAGACTCAGCCTCTAGCTCTTTTGCCTCCTCTTCTGAAACTGGTAAATGTAAAAGCAGCGCGTCGTTTGTAAATGTTCACGGTCAGGGACAAGTCGCTTCCTTGTCCTCTTCAGCAAAAACAACAACAAGAGAGAAGGATGCAGCAGGCGACACAACGGGTTACTCCATGGAGCTCTTTACACATACCGTCCCTGGCTTAGAAAGTGAAACAGTTAACAGGCCATGACCATTACAAGTAGATTCTGACATGGAGTGCACTGATGCACAGCCACAGCCAGACTACTATGCTGGTCCTTTGAGTCAGACCACAACATTGCCCTCTCAGGGTACTGATCCACAATCAGACCCTGATGAGACTATGTTGCCTCATCACGAACGCTATACCACCGACCGACACGGTGACACAGACGAAGTTGCACACGAGGTAGAAGAGGAGGTAATAGATGACCCTGTTGTTGACCCCGATTGGCAGCCATTGGGGGAACAGGGTGCAGGCGGCAGTAGTTCTGAAGCGGAGGAGGAGGGGCCGCAGCAGGCATCAACATCGCAACAGGTTCCATCTGCCGGGCCCGTATCTGGCCCAAAACGCGTGGCAAAGCAAAAAACTGTTAGAGGACAGCGTGTCCATCCGGTTAAAGCTCAGTCTGCAATTCCTGAAAAGGGATCCGATGCTAGGAAGAGTGCAGTCTGGCATTTTTTTAAACAACATCCAATTGATCAGCGCAAAGTCATCTGTCAAAAATGTTCAACTAGCTTAAGCAGAGGTCAGAATCTGAAAAGTCTCAATACAAGTTGCATGCATAGACATTTAACCACCATGCATTTGCAAGCCTGGACTAACTACCAAACATCCCTTAAGGTTGTAGCACCCTCGGCCAATGAAGCTAGTCAGCAACGCAACATCCCTTCCGTCACTGTAAGGCCACCATTTTCCGCACCACTGGCAGTATCTGTGCAGGTTTCTTTGCCAGCCCAAAGCAGTCAGGGTCAGGGAATCACCAGTTTTGTAGGAGGAAATACTGCATCTAGGGCACCGGCGGAAACAATACCGTCTCCAACAGTCTCTCAGTCTGCCATGGCCACCGGCACACCCGCTAGTTCCACAATCTCCAGCTCTCCAGTCCAGCTCACCCTACATGAGACTCTGGTTAGAAAAAGGAAGTACTTATCCTCGCATCCGCGTACACAGGGTTTGAACGCCCACATAGCTAGACTAATCTCGTTAGAGATGATGCCCTACCGTTTAGTTGAAAGCGAAGCTTTCAAAGCCCTGATGGAGTACGCTGAACCACGCTACGAGCTACCCAGTCGACACTTTTTTTCCAGAAAAGCCATCCCAGCCCTGCACCAGCATGTTAAACAGCGCATCGTCCATGCACTCAGGCAATCTGTGAGTACAAAGGTGCACCTGACTACAGATGCATGGACCAGTAGGCATGGCCAGAGACGTTACGTGTCCATCACGGCACACTGGGTGAATGTGGTGGATGCAGGGTCCACAGGGGACAGCAATTTCGGGATAGTTGTGCCTAGCCCACGGTCTAGGAAACAGTTGGCTGTAGGCGTTCGCACCCCCTCCTCCTCCCCGTCCTCCTGCAGAAGCGAGAGCTCTTCCACAGACCGCAGTCGCCAAACCACTCCATCGTCAGCTGTCACTGTTGCACACCAGTTGTCCCATTATGGGGCAGCTACTGGCAAGCGTCAGCAGGCTGTATTGGCTATGAAGCGTTTGGGCGACAACAGACACACCGCGGAAGTTCTGTCCGAGTTCTTGCAGGAAGAAACGCAGTCGTGGCTGGGCACAGTAGATCTTGAGGCAGGCAAGGTAGTGAGTGATAATGGAAGGAATTTCATGGCTGCCATTTCCCTTTCCCAACTGAAACACATTCCTTGCCTGGCTCACACCTTAAACCTGGTGGTGCAGTGCTTATTGAAAACTTATCCTGGTTTCTCCGACCTGCTCCTCAAAGTGCGTGGACTTTGCTCACATATCCGCCGTTCGCCTGTACACTCCAGCCGTATGCACACCTATCAGCGGTCTTTGAACCTTCCCCAGCATCGCCTAATCATAGACGTTGCAACAAGGTGGAACTCAACACTGCACATGCTTCAGAGACTGTGTGAACAGAGGCGGGCTGTTATGTTTTTGTGGGAGGATACACATACACGGGCAGGCAGTAGGATGGCAGACATGGAGTTGTCGGGTGTGCAGTGGTCGAAGATACAAGACATGTGTCAAGTCCTTCAGTGTTTTGAGGAATGCACACGGCTGGTTAGTGCAGACAACGCCATAATAAGCATGAGCATCCCCATAATGCGTCTGCTGATGCAAAGTTTGACGCACATAATGGATCAGGCGTCTGCACCAGAGGAAGAGGAAAGCCTTGATGACAGTCAGCCATTGTCTGGTCAGGGCAGTGTACATGACGAGGTAGCGGGCGAAGAGGAGGTGGAGGACGAGGAGGATGATGGGGATGAGTATATTTTTAATGAGGAAGCTTTCCCGGGGGCACCGAAAATTGGTGGCGTGGCAAGGCCGGGTTCTGGTTTTTTGAGGGACACAAGTGACATAGATTTGCCTGCAACTGCACCTCAACCAAGCACAACCGCAGATTTGACAACTGGAACTTTGGCCCACATGGCGGATTATGCCTTGCGTATCCTCAAAAGGGACACACGCATTACTAAAATGATGAACGATGACGATTACTGGTTGGCCTGCCTCCTTGATCCTCGCTATAAAGGCAAATTGCAAAACATTATGCCACATGAGAACTTGGAACTAATATTAGCAACAAAACAATCAACTCTTGTTGACCGTTTGCATCAGGCATTCCCAGCACACAGCGCCCGTGATCGTTCTCACACGAGCTTCAGGGGGCAGCAGACCAGGAGTGTTAGGGGTGCACACATCAGAAGTGGCGTTAGACAGAGGGGTTTTCTGACCAGGTTGTGGAGTGATTTTGCTATGACCGCAGACAGGACAGGTACTGCTGCATCAATTGAAAGTGACAGAAGACAACATTTGCCCAGTATGGTAACAAACTATTTTTCATCCCTTATCGATGATCTCCCTCAACCGTCATTCCCATTTGATTACTGGGCATCAAAATTAGACACCTGGCCAGAATTGGCGGAATATGCATTGCAGAAGCTTGCTTGCCCGGCAGCTAGTGTCCTATCAGAAAGAGTATTCAGTGCTGCAGGTTCAATATTAACCGAAAAAAGGACTCGTCTGGCTACACAAAATGTTGATGGTCTAACATTCATTAAAATGAACCACAACTGGATTTCGAATTCTTTTGCCCCACCTTGCCCGGGCCACACCTAGCTTTCCTTAGAAAAGCTCTTGCCTGTGGACTACTGTGAATGACTTTTCAAATGTCTTAATTTGCAGCAGCTGATTGTCCAGCATACGACATGTTTACACCTCCCTAAATGGCCAAACTCCCCACACGGGGCCGTGGTATCGCGACTTGGCGCAAGCACCCGTGAGAGTGCTGTTTGTCTGAAGAGGTGGGTGTGCCCGCTTTTGGTCGACAGCACTGCCACTGGGTCCCTCATAGTACACTAAACTGTCTCTGGCGGTGGTGGTGCGCACCCAACATCAGACACACTGTTGTAACATGAGGGGCCCTGGGCCTCTACCGCCGTCCACAAGAGAGTTCACCCACCCCCAGGTCAAACATTGCTCTGCCACTTCCACAATTATCTCTCACACTTCCACCAATGTTTAGACTATGCGCTGACATCCTTCCATTCCTGCCACTGACAATACCATTGTGTTGACATGTATAATGGTACTTAACATAGTCAGGGGCAGTGTCCTCTATTTACCAAAGTAAAAACTTTGCGTCAAATCAGTAGGTCAGAAACAACGCAGAGGATCCCACCCCTGTACCTAAAGATTGCACCCTTTAGTGTTTTCGCTGGATTTTAATGTGAGACATTCACATTTATGTATTGTTTTGGACTACTAACTGGCAGACACTCATTACAATCATCCTCCGCTGACCAGGCCACTGCTGGCCGTGTTCACCTGGAACCAATTTAAAATTGCCTACAGCCATCTGATATTATGTTAGGCCTTCGATGCCTGTCTGCGGTCACTCCTTCCACTAGGCCTCCACTGACCACACCACTGCTGCCCGTGTACCCCTGGAACCAATTTAAAATTGCCTACAGCCAGCCCAATTTTATTATGTTAGGCCTTCGAAGCCTGTCTGCGGTCCGTTCTTTCTACTACTACTACACTGACCAGCCCACTGCTGCCCGTGTACCCCTGGAACCAATTTAAAATTGCCTACAGCCAGCCCAATTTTATTATGTTAGGCCTTCGAAGCCTGTCTGCGATCCGTTCTTTCTACTACTACTACACTGACCAGGCCACTGCTGCCCGTGTTTCCCTGGAACCAATTTAAAATTGCCTACAGCCATCTGTTATTATGTTAGGCCTTCGATGCCTGTCTGCGGTCACTCCTTCCACTAGGCCTCCACTGACCACACCACTGCAGCCCGTGTACCCCTGGAACCAATTTAAAATTGCCTACAGCCAGTCCAATTTTATTATGTTAGGCCTTCGAAGCCTGTCTGCGGTCCGTTCTTTCTACTACTACTACACTGACCAGCCCACTGCTGCCCGTGTACCCCTGGAACCAATTTAAAATTGCCTACAGCCAGCCCAATTTTATTATGTTAGGCCTTCGAAGCCTGTCTGCGATCCGTTCTTTCTACTACTACTACACTGACCAGGCCACTGCTGCCCGTGTTTCCCTGGAACCAATTTAAAATTGCCTACAGCCATCTGTTATTATGTTAGGCCTTCGATGCCTGTCTGCAGTCACTCCTTCCACTAGGCCTCCACTGACCACACCACTGCAGCCCGTGTACCCCTGGAACCAATTTAAAATTGCCTACAGCCAGTCCAATTTTATTATGTTAGGCCTTCGAAGCTTGTCTGTGGTCCGTTCTTTCTACTACTACTACACTGACCAGGCCACTGCTGCCCGTGTTCCCCTGGAACCAATTTAAAATTGCCTACAGCCAGCCCAATTTTATTATGTTAGGCCTTCGAAGCATGTCTGCGGTCCGTTCTTTCTACTACTACTACACTGACCAGGCCACTGCTGCCCGTGTTCCCCTGGAACCAATTTAAAATTGCCTACAGCCATCTGTTATTATGTTAGGCCTTCGATGCCTGTCTGCGGTCACTCCTTCCACTAGGCCTCCACTGACCACACCACTGCTGCCCGTGTACCCCTGGAACCAATTTAAAATTGCCTACAGCCAGCCCAATTATATTATGTTAGGCCTTCGAAGCCTGTCTGCGGTCCGTTCTTTCTACTACTACTACACTGACCAGGCCACTGCTGCCCGTGTTCCCCTGGAACCAATTTAAAATTGCCTACAGCCAGCCCAATTTTATTATGTTAGGCCTTCGAAGCCTGTCTGCGGTCCGTTCTTTCTACTACTACTACACTGACCAGGCCACTGCTGCCCGTGTTCCCCTGGAACCAATTTAAAATTGCCTACAGCCAGCCCAATTTTATTATGTTAGGCCTTCGAAGCCTGTCTGCGGTCCGTTCTTTCTACTACTACTACACTGACCAGGCCACTGCTGCCCGTGTTCCCCTGGAACCAATTTAAAATTGCCTACAGCCATCTGTTATTATGTTAGGCCTTCGATGCCTGTCTGCGGTCACTCCTTCCACTAGGCCTCCACTGACCACACCACTGCTGCCCGTGTACCCATTGAACCAATTTAAAATTGCCTACAGCCATCTGTTATTATGTTGGGCCTTCGAAGCTTGTCTGCGGTCCTTCCTTCCAATAGTTCTCCACTGACCAGACCAATGCTGGCCGTGTACCCCTGGAACCCAGCTGAAAGTGCATGTAGCCTACTTTTTTTCTTTGTTTTATATTTAGAAAGCCCAGATGAACTACGCTGTACCACGGTTCAAGCTACCCAGTCGACATTTCTTTTGCGAGAAAAGCCATCCCAGCCCTCCAGCGGCATGAAAAAGTCTGCATTGTCATAGCACTCAGGCAATCAAACAGTAGAAAGGTGCACCTGACAAGAGACGCATGGACCAGTAGGCATGTCCACAAAAAGTTACGTGCCCATTGCGGCGCACAGGGTTAATGTGTTGGATGCATGGTCCACAGGGGACAGCCTACAAAGTCTGTCTGCAGTCCCTAATTCCAATTTTCCTCCGCTGACCACACCACTGCTGCCCGTGTACCCCTGGAACCAATTTTACAGTGTCTACAGCCTAATTTTGTTATGTTAGGCCTACTACACCTGTCTGCGGTCCCTCCTTCCAATACTCGTCCACTGACCACACCACTGCTGCTCGTGGACCCCTGGAACCTATTTTTAATTGCATAGAGCATCCTTTTTTTAATAGTAGGCGTACAAAGTCTGTCTGCGGTCCACTATTGAAATTGTCCTCCACTGCCCAGAGCAATGCTGACTGTGTACCCCTGTTACTTTTTTAAGCTGCAGTGAGCCACATTTTTGGTTTAAGTCCTACTACCTCTGTCTGTCTGCGCCACTCAATTCAGATGTGTTCCTTTGAAAAAAGCTGAGCGTCAATAGTCTTGTTTTCAGCCTCTAGGAATTTTAAAACTGCATTGGGGGTACAACTTTGGTAGTACCTACTAACGGTGTCTGCCTCCCCAATGTGTGCCCCAGGTTTCCTCTCCATTGCTTTGATCTTAATGCTCTCGTTTAGTAGTTGTTGGAAACTACACTGCATTAGGCCTACAAAATGGGTATGGGGTGTAGAGAGATGGTGTGTTCCACTCCAAGGTGTTCCCCAGGTTTCCTCTCCATTGCTTCTATCTTCATGCTCTCGTTTAGTAGTTGTTGGAAGCTACACTGCATTAGGCCTACAAATTGGGTATGGGGTGTAGAGAGATGGTGTGTTACACTCCAAGGTGTTCCCCAGGTTTCCTCTCCATTGCTTCGATCTTCATGCTCTCGTTTAGTAGTTGTTGGAAACTACACTGCATTAGGCCTACAAAATGGGTATGGGGTGTAGAGAGATGGTGTGTTCCACTCCAAGGTGTTCCCCAGGTTTCCTCTCCATTGCTTCTATCTTCATGCTCTCATTTAGTAGTTGTTGGAAACTACGCTGCATTAGGCCTACAAATTGGGTATGGGGTGTAGAGAGATGGTGTGTTCCACTCCAAGGTGTTCCCCAGGTTGCCTCGCCAATGCTTCGATCTTCATGCTCTCGTTTAGTAGTTGTTGGAAACTACACTGCATTAGGCCTACAAAATGGGTATGGGGTGTAGAGAGATGGTGTGTTCCACTCCAAGGTGTTCCCCAGGTTTCCTCGCCAATGCTTCGATCTTCATGCTCTCGTTTAGTAGTTGTTGGAAACTACGCTGCATTACGCCTACAAATTGGGTATGTGGTGTAGAGAGATGGTGTGTTCCACTCCAAGGTGTTCCCCAGGTTTCCTCTCCATTGCTTCGATCTTCATGCTCTCGTTTAGTAGTTGTTGGAAACTACACTGCATTAGGCCTACAAATTGGGTATGGGGAGTAGAGAGATGGTGTGTTACACTCCAAGGTGTTCCCCAGGTTTCCTTTCCATTGCTTCGATCTTTATGCTCTCGTTTAGTATTTGTTGGAAACTACACTGCATTAGGCCTACAAATTGGGTATGGGGTGTAGAGAGATAGTGTGTTCCACTCCAAGGTGTTCCCCAGGTTTCCTCTCCATTACTTCGATCTTCATGCTCTCGTTTAGTAGTTGTTGGAAACTACACTGCATTAGGCCTACAAAATGGGTATGGGTTGTAGAGAGATGGTGTGTTCCACTCCAAGGTGTTCCCCAGGTTTCCTTGCCAATGCTTCGATCTTCATGCTCTCGTTTAGTAGTTGTTGGAAACTACGCTGCATTAGGCCTACAAATTGGGTATGGGGTGTAGAGAGATGGTGTGTTCCACTCCAAGGTGTTTCCCAGGTTTCCTCTCCATTGCTTCGATCTTCATGCTCTCGTTTAGTAGTTGTTGGAAACTACACTGCATTAGGCCTACAAAATGGGTTTGGGGTGTAGAGAGATGGTGTGTTCCACTCCAAGGTGTTCCCCAGGTTTCCTCGCCAATGCTTCGATCTTCATGCTCTCGTTTAGTAGTTGTTGGAAACTACGCTGCATTAGGCCTACAAATTGGGTATGGGGTGTAGAGAGATGGTGTGTTCCACTCCAAGGTGTTCCCCAGGTTTCCTCTCCATTGCTTCTATCTTCATGCTCTCGTTTAGTAGTTGTTGGAAACTACACTGCATTAGGCCTACAAATTGGGTATGGGGTGTAGAGAGATGGTGTGTTCCACGCCAAGGTGTTCCCCAGGTTTTCTCTCCATTGCTTCGATCTTCATGCTCTCGTTTAGTAGTTGTTGGAAACTACACTGCATTAGGCCTACAAATTGGGTATGGGGTGTAGAGAGATGGTGTGTTCCACTCCAAGGTGTTCCCCAGGTTTCCTCGCCAATGCTTCGATCTTCATGCTCTCGTTTAGTAGTTGTTGGAAACTACGCTGCATTAGGCCTACAAATTGGGTATGGGGTATAGAGAGATGGTGTGTTCCACTCCAAGGTGTTCCCCAGGTTTCCTCTCCATTGCTTCGATCTTCATGCTCTCGTTTAGTAGTTGTTGGAAAGTACACTGCATTAGGCCTACAAAATGGGTTTGGGGTGTAGAGAGATGGTGTGTTCCACTCCAAGGTGTTCCCCAGGTTTCCTCGCCAATGCTTCGATCTTCATGCTCTCGTTTAGTAGTTGTTTGAGACTACGCTGCATTAGGCCTACAAATTGGGTATGGGGTGTAGAGAGATGGTGTGTTCCACTCCAAGGTGTTCCCCAGGTTTCCTCTCCATTGCTTCTATCTTCATGCTCTCATTTAGTAGTTGTTGAAAACTACACTGCATTAGGCCTACAAATTGGGTATGGGGTGTAGAGAGATGGTGTGTTCCACTTCAAGGTGTTCCCCAGGTTTCCTCTCCATTGCTTCGATCTTCATGCTCTCGTTTAGTAGTTGTTGGAAACTACACTGCATTAGGCCTACAAATTGGGTATGGGGTGTAGAGAGATGGTGTGTTCCACTCCAAGGTGTTCCCCAGGTTTCGTCGCCAATGCTTCGATCTTCATGCTCTCGTTTAGTAGTTGTTGGAAACTACGCTGCATTAGGCCTACAAATTGGGTATGGGGTGTAGAGAGATGGTGTGTTCCACTCCAAGGTGTTCCCCAGGTTTCCTCGCCAATGCTTCGATCTTCATGCTCTCGTTTAGTAGTTGTTGGAAACTACACTGCATTAGGCCTACAAATTGCGTATGGGGTGTAGAGAGATGGTGTGTTACACTCCAAGGTGTTCCCCAGGTTTCCTCTCCATTGCTTCGATCTTCATGCTCTCGTTTAGTAGTTGTTGGAAACTACACTGCATTAGGCCTAAAAATTGGGTATGGGGTGTAGAGAGATGGTGTGTTCCACTCCAAGGTGTTCCCCAGGTTTCCTCGCCAATGCTTCGATCTTCATGCTCTCGTTTAGTAGTTGTTGGAAACTACGCTGCATTACGCCTACAAATTGGGTATGGGGTGTAGAGAGATGGTGTGTTCCACTCCAAGGTGTTCCCCAGGTTTCCTCTCCATTGCTTCAATCTTCATGCTCTCGTTTAGTAGTTTTTGGAAACTACACTGCATTAGGCCTACAAATTGGGTATGGGGTGTAGAGAGATGGTGTGTTCCACTCCAAGGTGTTCCCCAGGTTTCCTCGCCAATGCTTCGATCTTCATGCTCTCGTTTAGTAGTTGTTGGAAACTACGCTGCATTAGGCCTACAAATTGGGTATGGGGTATAGAGAGATGGTGTGTTCCACTCCAAGGTGTTCCCCAGGTTTCCTCTCCATTGCTTCGATCTTCATGCTCTCGTTTAGTAGTTGTTGGAAACTACACTGCATTAGGCCTACAAATTGGGTATGGGGTGTAGAAAGATGGTGTGTTACACTCCAAGGTGTTCTCCAGGTTGCCTTTCCTGAGCTTCTGTTTTCAGGCTCTTGTTAAATAGTGGTTAAATGGAACAACTGCATTTGGCGTACTAGTTGGTTTGGGGCCTACTAACAGTGTCTACCGCTCCTTGCTGTTCTCCTCCACTGAACAAAGCTGTGCCGCCTGGTTACTACGGTTGCCAATTTTGAACTGCATTTCGACTACTTACTAATTTGGGCCTACTCTCTGTGTCAGCCTCTCATTCCAGTTGTCCTCCACTGCAATGCCCCCTGGTTAGTCCTGTGTTACCAATTTTGAACTGCATTTAGCCCACTTTATTCTTTGGGCCTATATCTGTGTTTCCTCCTCATCCTGCCCATTGCCCAGCCAGTGATAGATGAGTCTGCTGGTACATTGACCCATAACGCAAAATTCCCTGTGCACGCTACACAGCAAGATTGTGACCCTGCTGAAAGTCACGTTCCTCTTCCCGCATACCATACCACCTTACACGGGGACAAAGAGGAAGGTGCAGATGAAAGTGCAGGTTCCTTCATCAGGTGGGGGGAGGAATACTAGTTGGCGACGTCACTGGCACAGGGCCTCTCATAGTATGCAAAAGTGTTGCTGCCGGTGGGAGGCGCCCCCGCCGTGCAAACACACCGCTGTACTTTGAGGGGCCCTGTGCCAGTGCCAATGCCAACTAGTGGGCCCCCCCTGCTTGCTCAGGATCACAGCACTTGCAAAGTTGAAATACTTACCTCTCCCTGCTCCACTGCCGTGACGTGTTCCAGATTTCCTGGGCCCACTAATTACTTGAACTAGCCCTACCCCCCACAACTTTAGCCAAATGACCCCCAATTTCAAATGCCTTCAAATTATTATAAGCTAAATTACGATTGACAAGCTTCAGTAACAAGAATGGATGTTTTTGCCATTAAAATGGGCAGTGTAGATGTTTTCCTGGCCTCCAATCACTGCCGACTATGCTCCCCCATTGACTTGCATTGGGTTTCGTGTTTCGGGCGATACCCGACTTTTCGCGATAATCGGCCGATTCCACTCGACTCGACTTCTAAGATAGTCGGGTTTCGCGAAACACGGCTCGACTCCAAAAAGGTCAAGGTCGCTCAACCCTATCTCCCACTATTTATTTTTTTTTCAGGGAGAATTTAAAAACCAAAATAAAAAAAAAGATACTAGGCTTTCTTTGGCCTACAATTTGAGAGAGATGGCACATACAGGACTGGCAAAGAAGCACAAAGGCCAATATTAATCTCCCACTATTTATTTTTTTTCAGGGAGAATTTAAATACCAAAATAAAAAAAAAGACACTAGGCTTTCTGTGGCCCACAATTTGAGAGAGATGGCACATACAGGACTGGCACAGAAGCACAAAGGGCAATATTAATCTCCCACTATTTATTTTTTTTTCAGGGAGAATTTAAATACCAAAATAAAAAAAAGACACTACGCTTTCTGTGGCCCACAATTTGAGAGTGATGGCACACAGGAATGGCACAGAAGCACAAAGGCCAATATTAATCTCCTACTATTTATTGTTTTTTCAGGGAGAATTTTAAATCCAAAATATAAAAACAGACACTAGGCTTTCTGTGGCCCACAATTTGGGAGAGATGGCACAGACAGGACTGGCACAGAAACACAAAGGCCAATAATAATCTCCCACTATTTATTTTTTTTTTCAGGGAGAATTTAAATACCAAAATAAAAAAAGGCACTGGGCTTTCTGTGGCCCACAATTTGAGAGAGATGGCACACAGGAATGGCACAAAAGCACAAAGGCCAATATTAATCTCCCACTATTTATTGTTTTTTCAGGGAGAATTTAAAAACCAAAATAAAAAAACAGACACTAGGCTTTCTGTGGCCCACATTGTGAGAGAGATGGCACAGACAGGACTGGTACAGAAGCACAAAGGCCAATATTAATCTCCCACTATTTATTTTATTTTCAGGGAGAATTTAAAGACCAAAATAAAAAAAGCAGACAATAGGCTTTCTGTGGCCCACAATTTCAGAGAGATGGCACACAGGACTGGCACAGAAGCACAAAGGCCAATATTAATCTCCCACTAATTTTTTTTTTCAGGGAGAATTTAAAAACCAAAATAAAAAAACAGACACTAGGCTTTCTGTGGCCCACAATTTGAGAGAGATGGCACAGACAGGACTGGCACAGAAGCACAAAGGCCGATATTAATCTCCCACTATTTATTTATTTTTTTTTGAGGGAGAATTTAAATACCAAAATAAAAAAAAAGACACTATGCTTTCTGTGGCCCACAATTTGAGAGAGATGGCACAGACAGGACTGGCACAGAAGCACAAAGGCCAATATTAATCTCCCAATTTTATTTTATTTTTTTCAGGGAGAATTTAAATACCAAAATAAAAAAAAGACACTAGGCTTTCTGTGGCCCACAATTTGAGAGAGATGGCACACAGAACTGGCACAGAAGCACAAAGGCCAATATTAATCTCCCACTAATTTTTTTTTTTTTAGGGAGAATTTAAAAACCAAAATAAAAAAAACAGACACTAGGCTTTCTGTGGCCCACAATTTGAGAGAGATGGCACACAGGAATGGCACAGAAGCACAAAGGCCAATATTAATCTCCCACTATTTATTGTTTTTTCAGGGAGAATTTAAATACCAAAATAAAAAAAAGACACTAGGCTTTCTGTGGCCCACAATTTGAGAGAGATGGCACACAGGAATGGCACAGAAGCACAAAGGCCAATAATAATCTCCCACTATTTATTGTTTTTTCAGGGAGAATTTAAAAACCAAAATAAAAAAACAGACACTAGGCTTTCTGTGGCCCACAATTTGAGAGAGATGGCACAGACAGGACTGGCACAGAAGCACAAAGGCCAATATTATTCTCCCACTATTTATTTTTTTTTTCAGGGAGAATTTAAAAACCAAAATGAAAAAAAGACACTAGGCTTTCTGTGGCCCACAATTTGAGAGAGATGGCACAGACAGGACTGGCACAGAAGCACAAAGGCCAATATTAATCTCCCACTATTTATTGTTTTTTCAGGGAGAATTTAAAAACCAAAATAAAAAATAGACACTAGGCTTTCTGTGCCCCACAATTGTAGAGAGATGGCACACACGACTAGCACTCAAGCACAAATGCCAAAGATTAATCTCCCACTCTTTATTTTTTTTCAGGGAGAATTTAAAAACAAAAAACAAAACAGGGACTGTCCTACAATTACTATCTCCCTGCATTAAACTCAGCCAGGTATGGCAGGCAGCAATAACAAGGAGTGGACTGCTGCACAAATTATATCATAAGTGTGGACAAACAAACAAAATAGCTGTGCAGAAAGGAAGGAACAACAGGATTTGTGCTTTGAAAAAAGCAGTTGGTTTGCACAGCGGCGTACACACAGCAATGCAGCTATCAGGGAGCCTTCTAGGGCAGCCAAATGAGCTACAGCGCTGAGGAAAAAAAAAGTAGCTTCCACTGTCCCTGAAAACAAAAGGTGGTGTTGGACAGTGGAAATCGCTATAGCACAAGCGGTTTGGGGGTTAATGGACCCTGCCTAACGCTAATCCTGCTTCTGACGAAGCGGCAGCAACCTCTCCCTATGCTCAGATCAGCAGCAGTAAGATGGCGGTCGGCGGGAACGCCCCTTTATAGCCCCTGTGACGCCACAGACAGCAAGCCAATCACTGCAATGCCCTTCTCTAAGATGGTGGGGACCAGGACCTATGTCATCACGCTGCCCACACTCTGCGTCCACCTTCATTGGCTGAGAAATGGCGCTTTTCGCGTCATTGAAAGGCGACTTTGGCGCGAAAGTCGCGTACCACATGCCGACCCCACACAGGGATCGGGTCAGGTTTCATGAAACCAGACTTTGCCAAAAGTCGGCGACTTTTGAAAATGAACGATCCTTTTCGCTCAACCCTAGTCAGAACGCAATAACTGAAGTGCATTTGCTCATAAATTCTAACTGTATTTCAAATATGAGACATTTAGCAAACAATTAATCAATTCTTTGAGCTACCCCGCCACTTCACGGCATTCTCATAATGGGGCAGTCCTAGTCTACGTATTTTATTTACGTTGTGCCATTATGGCCTCCTGAATGTATAAAGAGTATATAAAGAAAAAAGGACCACATTACATGCGAACTGTACCTGGAGCATTTTCAGAATCACTCCCTTGGTGCCAGATAAGGCAAGCGCAGGTAAAGGCCGATCAGGTCTAGTGCGGACATTTCAGATCTGGCTTCCACACTGCCAAACCCGCACCAAAGATGAAGGGTGAGACAGGCTGAGACACAGGTGCACAATTAACTGGAGCCTGAGGCAGGGCAGGGCTGCTGTGTGTGCCCGCACACTGGGTTATGTGCGCCATTCTTTCTGTGTTCACTGTGATTGATAGGCTGCTGAGCATGGTAAACTAAAGATTTGGACATAAAGATGCTGTTATACTGATTTAATAGGTACCTTCAGTGTAGAAATCCGCAGCCTGGTTCTTGTTTATTCATCATTAAAGTTTGGATGCAACAAGCTCTTCGTGCACCAGGGAGCTTCTGTGGGGCAGAACTGTGGGTAGGGTGTTCAGTAGTGAAGAGCGAGTGTGCTCGTTACTCGAGATTTCCGAGCATGCTTGGTTGTTCTCCGAGTATTTGGGGCATGCTCAGAGATTTTGTTTGAGTCGAAGCAGTTGCATGATTTGCGGCTGCTAGATAGCCTGAATACATGTGGAGGTTGCCTATTTGTTAGGTAGCTAGTCTCCAGCTCTGTCATGGCCTTCCGCTGCCTCTAGTGTCTGAATCTTCTCATTATTTTACATTTCAAACCTGCACCGTCCTAGTCGAGGCCAGAGCTTGAGCACATTGATCTCATGGTGGGTTTCAGGAAAATGGTCTTGTGTCGGGGCATTTGCAGATTTAGATTTCAACTCTATGATGAGCCAAGATCTCAATCTCCTGCACCATTTTCATGAAGCCCGCTGCATGATCAATGTGTACAAATGCCAGCCGTCGTTAGCATGGTGCCAGCGTGAAATTTATGATTCATACATGGACCAATTTCCTCAGATGACTGGATGAGTTCTTAAAGGCCCTGATACATGTTACATTAAAAAAGTAATGTCTATGGAGTAGAAATGAGTGTGTCTTTCGAAATTCGATTTTTTCGACGTTGCCAAATTTTCACTCAATTTTGATTTGCAGTGAATAAATTTATGCTGATTTCAAAACTGGAAAGCTTGTAATTGCTCATATAAATGGGGAAAAGGACAGAGAGAGAATCCCACTGACTATTAGAGCTTACGCTCTACAGAGCAGACAAAGGACCCTCCTGACCATAAGAGCTTACACTCTACAGGAGAGAAAAGGTGACAGTGATAGGACCTTGCTGACCATAAGAAGTTACGCTCTACAGATGAGAAAGAGGACATGGCTGACCATAAGAACTTACATTCTACAAGCAAGAGAGAGAGAGGACCCTACTGAGCCTATACTCTACATGAGAGGGAGACCCACTCATTGGCACTAAAGATGGAAAACAACTCTGCCATACAAACTGCTCCACTGGGAACTGCTGATCTGTGACAGCCCAGGTACTGACCACCGCTGTACAAGATATCGTAGTCCACTAGATGTCATAGCTACAGGGCATTATGGAGAAAAGTGCATGACAATGCAAACAGACCCTTGCCTGCTGTATGTTGTTTCTGCAATGTGAGAAATGGCGCAGAACAAACCACAAATCAAATTTCAATATGTTCAAATTTTTACAAAATCACACATTTTTGGAAATTCAACTTCAACTTGATCCTCAGAATTGATCCACTCATCTCTAGTATAAAGGCTTCCCATTTTTTAACAGACTATGTTGAGGGAGAAAATTATTTGGCATTCTTGACAATGGTTGTTAGATAACAAAAGAGGGGCTCAGCTGAGATGAGGAATCCGGTGTACATGGAGTCAGGAGAGAGAGCAGTTGACTGGACCATTAGCCAAATTTTTGGGTGACATCAATCTATTGCAGATGGGGGGTTAAGACTGGGAGCATTTGATCACACAAGATATTTCAGATGGATAATATGCACAGACAGCAGAGTATTATGGTTTCTTTAACAGGGTGAACCTTTCATCTAGAATGTTAATCTTCTAGATTCTCAACTGGGCAAACCGCCTCCTGTTTGTTGAGATTGCCCATGGATGCGTTGTTCATGAAGGGCTTTTTTCTTTGGAGTGCATCTGAATCATTTGGAAGCCAGCAATTTTGCTGTTGATTATAGAGCAAATTCAGCCATGTGGCTATTATGGGTGAAACATGTGACTGCCAGCAATAAAGACAAATTCTGCAGCTTGCGCTACGTGGGTAGAGTTAAACACATGTCTGAAATGATGTAAACTTTACAATAATCCTGACTCTTTTGTACTAAAGCACACATAACATGAACTTCATACAAACAGAAATCAATAGGCTATTATCTCACTTAGGTTCTCATTCAGACATCTATTTTTTTTCGTGAAAATGAAAATAAAAAATACAGACCAATTTAAAACTGCCTTTTGAATCCTATTTTCATAAGTGTTTGGCTATTTTGTCCATTTTTACTATGTATTTTTATATAAAAATGCAGTTTTTCTGACCCATTGCAGTTACTAAGAAATAGCACGCAGATTGAATGCGGATGGCATCCCTGTTCTGTGTGAACATACAGTATAATGCCCTAAAAACCTAATTTTTATTATAGCATTAGAAAAAAAATTGTATGTGGGTTCATATGGTACAAAGATTCAAAACCAGACACTACCAGATACCTCTATCACCTTATATACATGCCTGATTCTGAGACTACCTACCAGCGGAGGTTGCACCCTAAGATAAGACATATGGTGCCCCCGCTGTTGGGATTTTCCCTGCTCAGTGATAAATTTGCATGTGCAGTGACATCATCAGTGGGGTGATAATGGTCACCGCAACACTGTGCGCACAAGCGGTGACATCAAAGACAGGGAGGATATAGAGAATCCCTGCCCATATGTCCCTACTAGTGATGAGTGAGTATACTTGTTGCTCGGGTTTTACCCAGCACGCTCGGGTGGTCTCTGAGTATTTGTTAGTGCTCTGAGATTTTGCTTTCATCGTGGCAGCTGAATGATTTACAGCTACAAGCCAGGCTGAGTACATGTGGGGGTTGTCTGGTTGCTAGGGAATCCCCACATGTAATCAAGCAGGCTAGGAGCTGTAAATCATTCAGCTGCGGTGATGAAAACTAAATCTCCGAGCAGTCATAAATACTCGGAGGTCACCCGAGCGTGCTTTGGAGAACCCGAGCAACGAGTACACTCGCTCATCACTAGTCACAACGCCAGCGCACATCTAATATGGCGTTTGTTGTCGCCCTTCTTGTGATGTCACTGCTCATGCACAGATGATGCACGACTTCTATTTTCTGCCACTGAGCTCCTCTGCATTCACAGGTGTCCTACGTACCTGGGAACACAGGAGACATGCGGTGTATGCAGGCGAGTTTATCAAGGGGTGTCCACTTCTGCTATGCTCATGAAATGGAGCCATATTTAAAACCCACATATGGTAGACACCAGGCACACCAGGATGGGTCTGTGACAGCTTCTGATAGCAACTTTTTTTTCAAGTGACCATCTAGTTGCACCTTAAGCCTCCTGATGACCCATAAGGATGGGGAAATCCATAGAGGCAAATAAATTAATAAGATAAGTGTGCAATCTTTATCTGTTAAGTGGTGGTATATATTTGTTTTTAACTTTACCATATTAATGTGCAATAAGTACCTTTTTATAAACACCTTTTGATTATCTGCCCTATTATTCTGTCTTAATGCTGTTGACTGCTTTGAGCAGGGGGTTGGACCAGATGACCCAGGAGGTCCTTTCCAACTCTAACATTCTATGAGTTTATGATTCTATGATTATAGGATCTGAGGTAAAGCAGTGGTGTTATGTTTAATCATTACACCTAGCTGATCTTTTTATCTATGATCACTGCTATTCCGATAGAAAAATATTTAGAATTGAGAGTCCTCAGTGGTTGATACCTTTTAATGGCCAACTGAAAAGATGGTAATAAATTGCAAGCTTTCGAGACTACACAGGTCTCTTCATCAGGCAAAGAATAAAACAAATTCTGAAGAATCACATATTTATGCACAACATAGTATAGGAAAAAAAAAAAAGAGGGGAAAAAAACCATGGATAAGCCAGGTGACATGAAGCAGAATTACCATGGGTGATAAACAGTTATGTCCATAAATATTGGGCCAACCACTGAGGACTCTCAATTCTAAATATTTTTCTATCCATTGGCTAACACGGTACCAAGATATATTTCTTTCCTGCTATTCCGATAGACATTCATTGACCTTCCGATAACTCTATTCTGCCCACTTCCTAATTTTCACCACTTATCTATTTGTCATCTGGTATAGTGAAAGGATAATACCAGGGTGTGTCAGGGAGAGCCGCCGATGAGTGGGGGTGCTATATTTCATATCTTACGCTGGTAGGCAGTCTCAGCATCAGGCATGTTTATAGGGTAATACAGGTATCTGCTAGTGTCTGGTTTTGCATGCATTTTCTTAAATAGTACACTGGGTATCGTTTTTATTTTAAATATTACAATAAAAACTTTGTTTTTAAGGGATCATATGTTAACACAATAATTTGTCTCCCTTTATATGATCAATTTTTCATAAAGTTTTTGATCTCTCTTCTGTCCAAGATTTTTACACAGCCTTTGATTTTTATGGGAAAATTTTGATCTATCACTTACATAGATTTGTGTTTACTAAGGACTGAGATGAAGTTTAATGAGGAGATATAAAAAGTTATTCATCTGGGCATTAATAACATGTGGGCACTACAGTATATGTTCTAGGGGAGGAGATAAAACTAGGAGAGTCACTTGTAAAGAAGGATCGGAATTTATTTGTAGATCACAGATCTATAGATAACAGCACAAAATGTCAATCAGCGGCTTCTAAAGCCAGCAGGATACTGTCATATATTAAAAGAGGCAGTGACTAGTGGGACAGATACATAACGCTACCACTCTACAACGCATTATTGAGGCCTCATCTGGAATATACATTACCACAAAATGTCCAGTAGTGGAAAGGCCACCTCCAATCAATGTAATCAACACACATTTGCCAGGTAGATAACTAGCAAATCACAAAGGCTACGGCACAGAAAAAATAAAATATATATATTTTTATTGACAAAAATTCATGTAATAAAATCTTGCATAAAAAACAAGACAAGGAAATTTCAAAAATTGGAAATAACTGTTGGTCCCCTGTGTAAGAATTAAGCTATTCAGGGAATATATAGTAAATACAAAAAAGAATATATTTAATAAGTAAATATACATATGTCAATAGAAAGAAACCCTTATGAAGTCTATAACGCCAATTAAATACAATGCATAATGCAAAACAAAATCATAATAAACTATAGCAAAAAAGAACATTGTTCACAGCCAATGAATATATCCTATAGACCTCAACGATAGTAAAAAAAAACTGTATAAATCCTAAAGTGATGAATAGTGCTGTGCAAAATAGAGGGAGGGCATATAGTTGAAAACTAGCAGCAATGGCGACCGGCACTACATACAGTGCTCCGTGCTTATACAACTATGCAGATTGCACTAAGATTAGCAACAAAAGAGGTTTAGAATCTAAGGTACAAAAGCATGTAATTATAAACTAGCAGCAAAGGAAAATAGCACTATATAAAGTGTTCAGTGCTGTGCAACTATGCATATTGCAATCAGGCCAGAGAAATAGGGCGTTAAAGATCTAAAGTGCAGAGGCATAAAGTTGTAAACTAGCAGCAATGGCGTCCGGCACTATAAAAGTGCTCTGTGCTGAACAACTATGCGTACTAATAAGCAGCAGAAGGGTTAAAATCTAAAGTGCAAATAAGAAGTATACAAGTACAAAAATGTATCCCAGCATATGGATACTATTACTTACATAGGAAAGACCCTCAGTGACCCCGACAGCGCCGTTTCGCCTACTGGCTTCCTCAAATTGGGGCGTGTATGTGTACTGTGGCATCTCCGGCTATTTAAGCTTTCCTTACTCGCTTGTGCACAGCTGATTGAAATGTCAGCGTCTCCGGCGTGTGAATGCGCATGCGCGGTTTTACGGGCCTCCTCTGATGTAAAAAATGACTTCCCTTCCCGCACGCCTGGAACGCAGCCGTGGAACGCACTGCATCCAGTAGAGGGCGGGTTGGGAAGTCACAGAGTCACCCCAAACTGTGCATTCGCTGACCGCGCGCTGAGATAAACAAAGGAGGAATAACAGAAGTATAATGCGGACAGGGAAACTCCTTATGTGCCGGAATGGATATATGATAAAATTAATAGTAAGAAAATATTTAGGGAAGGGGGGGAGAGGATAAAGTGTTTAACAATAATAATCTAATATTAAAATGTGATAAGAAATAACATTTTTTTTTTGATAAATAGAACTATACAGTGAATAATAAGTGAAAAGAACAAACAAAATGGATGCATATACAGATATACATATACTTAATGATCACATAACATATTCATTAGTGTACAAAATTACATTAAATATATCACATTTAGTGCTACAAAGAGCACAGTGAAATAATTGGTGAAAAAAAAATATATAAAGTAGATAAAATAACAATAAAGAATATAATAAAATAAAGAAGAAAAAAGAAATTCATAATTTGAAAAATAAAAATAAAAATAAAAAACGTAATAGAGATGGAAAAGCAGCAAGAACATGTAAGGAATGAGTTGCTAGGAAAAAAACGACGTCTTCAAGTGATCCATATTTCCGTTAGAAAAGCCATATAATGCATCTTACAGAGGCCTAGATGAACACTTCAAATGAACCATCCTCACTATATAATAAATAAATAAATAAATAGATAGATAGAACAAGTTAAAAGTAGCACACACGACACAGAAAACAATAAAAAGTTAAAAACAGGAAAACAGGAAAAAAGGCGGAATATATGAACAGGATAATACATAGGATCAGAGACCTGCAATATACTACAAAAAAGCCATGAATCCCAAATTCTCATTAAGGCCACGTGGAGCCATGGTGCCCAAGAGATAAATCCATTTACTCTCCCTTTGTGCTAGGACTTTACTCAGATTACCCCCTCTAGGTCCTAGATGGACTTGGTCTATAGCCTGTATTTTTAAACCTGAGGGATCGCATTGATGATGGAGCTTAAAATGCCTCGGAAGGGATTTTAGCAAAGTGATGTCTTCAACTGTGGATGCCTTCTCTATATCTCTAACGTGTTCTCTTGTTCTTGTTCTTAGTTCGCGGGTGGTGAGGCCTACATAAACCTTCTTACAAGGACAGCATGCATGATAGACCACTCCTCTCGAAGAGCAGGTAAGTTTTTTCCAGATATTGAAAATTCTGGTACCATCACAGTTAGAAAAATTTGTGCTTTTGAAATGATTACTGCATGCTTTACAGGCATTACAAGGGAAAAAAACCTTGGAGTTTTGGTTCAATTTTCTCTATAGACGGATTCAAATAATGGCTGTGTACCAAAAGATCACCCAAATTCCTAGACCGTGTAGGAGTCATCAGTGGTTTCCTAGGAAGGATCTTTTTCAAAATAGGGTCCGACTGCAGAACACCCCAATATTTATCTACAATCGAAACAAATTCTGGCCACTGCTTATTGTATTCGGTGATAAATCTAACATAGTTAGTGGTCTTTATTTTTTATTTTTTCTTTGTATTCTTACTATATAGGAGGTCCTCTCTAGTGTATTTGACTGCCTTTTTTAATCCTCTTTTAATTATTCTCTTGCTGTACCCGCGGTCAACCAGTCTATGGGCCAGATCCGCTGCTTGTTGCATGAAATTATCCTCTGTAGTGCAAATTCTTTTTAACCTCATAAACTGGCCAGTTGGAATGCCATTAATTGTAGATCTATGATGGGCAGAAGATGCATGCAGCAGACTATTTGTCGCTGTTTTCTTTCTGAACACATCTGTAACTACACGACTATCAGGAAGGGCTTCAATGTTGAGGTCTAGAAATTCAACCTTTCTTCCGTAATTAAAAGTCAATTTAATATTGAATTCATTTTGGTTTAACTCTTCCATAAGCATGATAAGGTTGTCAACAGAATCCTCCCATATAAAGATAATGTCGTCGATGTAGCGACTCCACACTTGAATGGACTCGCTACCGACAACAGACTCTTCCTGAAAAATCTTTCTTTCCCAGAATCCCATGAAAAGATTTGCGTACGAAGGAGCACATAAGGCCCCCATCGCTGTACCTTGTTGTTGCAGAAAAATCTCTTTGTTGAAGATAAAAACATTATGCTCCAATACAAATTTAAGGAGCAACAAAATAAATTCAATGTAAGATTTTATTATATGAATTTTTGTCAATAAAAATATATATATTTTATTTTTTCTGTGCCGTAGCCTTTGTGATTTGCTACTCATCTGGAATATGCAGTTTCATTCTTGATAGCTCATAGAAAGGATGCCCTGAGGTTACAAAGGGTGCAAAGTATAGCCACAAAACTGATAAGGAGCATGGAAGATCTTAGTAGTAAGTTCAAGTTAAAATAATTTAATTGATTTGGTTTGAGGAGAAACATCTAAGGGGATACAATTAACTTGTACAAGTACATAAATGGCCAACATGAAAAATATGCTTAAAAGGCAAGACGACACTCTCTCCATCTGAATAGAAATAGGTTCAATCACGATAGGCTTAATCTAGTGGTTACTACTCTCTGTTGATTCTCATGGATCTCTCTGTAGCATTTGACCCTGCGGGTCACCAGTTCCTCCTCACTATGCTGCGCTCTACCAGGCTCAAAAACACTGTTCTGTCCTGTTCTACTCTTACCTCTCTGACTGCTCCTTCACGGTATCTTTTGTTGGCTCCTCTTCCTCTTCCCTTCCCCTTACTTTCAGGGTTCCTCAAAGTTCTGTCCTAGGCCTCCTCCTTTTCTCCTTATACAACACCCCTATTGGACAAACAATAAGTAGATTTGGATTCAGTACCAGCTCTATGCTCATGAGACCCGAGTATACACATTGTCTCCTGATATCACCCTGCATTACTACAAAATACCTGGGATTTTGTCTGATGTCTAAAATTATGTCCTCCCCTATCTAAAACTGAATCTGTCAAAATTGAACTCCTTGTTTTTCCTCCCTACACTAACCTACTGATACTTGAGATTGCCATTTCCATGTGTGGTTCCACCGTTATTCCCCAGAAACACAACAGCTGTCCTAGTGTCATGTTTGATTCCGATCTTTCCTTCACTCCCGACATGAGATCATTCGCACATTCATGTCACTTACATCTCAAAAACATCTCTGGAATTTGACCTTTTCTTTCCTTGACTAGGCAAAAACTCTTACTGTAGCTTTATTTAATCTCATCTGAACTATTGCAACTCTCTACTGATTGGTCTCCCTCTTACCAAACTCTCCCCTCTACAATCCATCCTGAATGCAGCAGCCAGGATCATATTCCACACCAACCGTTACACCGACGCCTCTACCTGTGCCAGTCATTACACTGGTTACCCATCCACTGCAGAGTTCAATATAAACTTCTATCTCTCACCAACAAAGCGCTCCACAGTTCAGCACCACCTTACATCTCTTCCATGATCTTGGTCTACCACCCTACCTGTTTCCTTCATTCTCATAATGACTTAAAACTAAATTCCTCAATAATCCAAATCTCCCATTCCTATCTCCAAGACTTCTTGTGCGATATGCCAATTCTTTGGAATTCACTACCAAGGACAATTCGATTAATTCCCAATATCCACAGCTTTAAGCGTGCCCTAAAAAATAATTTCTTTAGACTGGCCTATCACTCCACCTCTTTTTCCTAACTATCCCCATTTTACCAATGCAAAAATTTCTTCAAAATAATGACCTTCATAGCATCTGTTCACACACCCTGCATGCACTTAATAGTCCTGTGGTTCTGTTCTGTACACACGCTAGCGGTTGACTGGTTCATGCAGAGTTATGTACATACAATATTTAGAATATTATGGCCATATTGTACAACATAACCGTATTTTATCATTTATCTTATGTGTCTCCCGTATTTCCTCATAGATTGTAAGTTTGCAAGCAGGACCCTAACTCCTCTTGATATCTGAGTTATGTTTATTCTGTAATGTCTTTATTGTCTGTACAAGTCATCTCTAAAATTGTAAAGCGCGTAATATGTTGGCGCTATAAAAACAAAATAATAATATTTCTTATTATCATAAGAATCAACATTTCTTTACCCTGAGAACTATTAATTTGTGGAATAATCGACCTCAGGAGCTGGTCAAAATAGGAACCATCGATGGTTTTAAATAGAAGGGCTTAGATGCTTTTTTTTAAAGAAGAAGATAATATAAATAGTTTTGTACATTTATAAAATTCTTGTTCTGAATGATCCAGTCAATTGACCTTGGGGTCAACAGAGAACCAATTTATTTTTCAGAGTAGACTGGTTCATGCATAATAAATGTACCTACGCCCCATTCCCTCTATCAGTATCCATTCCACAGTCAAACCTGATGGACATTTGTTTTTTTTAACCATTCTAACAATATAATAGGGTTGGAAAGTTAGAAAAAAATCAAGCTAATCTTGCTTAGATTTGTAACTTACTGCTACTATTTACTTTGCTATTTACTAATATCTATGAAATCTGGGTAATAAGGGTTTATAGACCGGAGGTTCTTGTAAGAATTTCAGCTGAATTGCGTATTTTAGGGGTAAAAGTATGTTTTATGAACGCGACTGATCATTTTGAGCATTGTAGGTATCATCGTAAGTTATTTTGAGCTGCCAATTTTGAAAATGGCCACCAAATATGTTTTTTAGCCAGTAACTTTTGAACGTATGGTCCATTTTTTACATTAATGATGCTTTTAAAAGGAAAATGTAATATTAGTAGGATTGCTACTTCCAATAGGTGGCACTAGAGTTCTTGTCCTCTTCCTCTCCGAAGAGACAATTTGCATATTTCCCAGAGGAACATTGCGGCTTTAAGTCTCCTCACCTGGACATGCTTAACATGTCACTTTCCGCAAGGAGAAACAATACTTCTTGGATCCTGGTCAGACGCCTCTCAATCAGCCAAACCAGATCTCCACTTTGCACTGACGAGGGGCAGTACCCCGAAACACAGTGTCTGCAAATTGAGATTCTGGTTTGGCTCTTATCCTAAGTCATGCGACAAGGCTCGTTAAAGGGTCAACATTGACTGTTAGGATTGCTACTTCCAATAGGTGGCACTAGAGTTCTAGTCCTCTTCCTCTCTGAAGAGACAATTTGCATATTTCCCAGAGGAGCATTGTGGCTTTAGGTCTCCTCACCTTGACATGCTTAACATGTCACTCTCAAAAAAAGAAAACAGAATGGACTATGAAACAGGTCCGCACAACCATAGAAAGTAGAAAAATAACACAATGTTTATTGAACATCACAGCAAAACATAAAAACATTTAAAATGTACCAATAGTGTACAAAAACACCCCTATTCAAATGCCCTACAAATAAATATGAAGTCGACATGAAACATAATACAATGGGTCAGCATAATATATGTCACCTTATATAGATGAAATAATACCCCCTACTTGAAAGGGAAACGCATCCATATATGCTTAGGGCATAAGAGATCATAGGCGCAAAGAACCATAAGCCCCCTATTGGAAAAGCTAGAGCAAAGAAAACCTTGTAAAAAGGATGTCCGTATCAAATCTACCAATTGGTTTGGAAGTAAAGTGCCCAGCAGATAACAAGGAAATACAGCCTATAGTTACAGGGGGGGGGGCAATATAATGCCCAGCATACTCATCTGAGGCGGGGAGAAAAAAAGACAGGCTGAACCCAAAAATATATATCGACTACACAAAGTCAAATAGAAGCCAGTGCCTAAATGTGAACGGCATAAGGCAGGGTAGGGTAGGGTGTGAGAGCCCCATGCGTATCGCCGCCACAGCGGCTTCGTCAGGGCACTTCCCCACAAGGAGAAACGATACTTCTTGGATCCCAATATTTATTCCAAATATTCCAAATTATTATATCATTATATATTCTGTAGAATATCATAAAACTGCTTTAACTAAAATGCTCTTTGTACTCTTGCGTTAATGAAATTTCTAAACCAATTACATCCACAATCAATAGAAGGTAAAGCAAATAAAATTGTAAAATTGAGATTTTAATTGTTTCCTTTGTACCTGTGCTATATAAGATGAATAATATATGAAATATTAAATAAAATGTTAACAGTGATATAACATTTAATGAGTTTACTTCATATCTCCATCTCTATTAATATACGAGAGTGAAAAGCATTGGCGGTCTCCAGGCTCCGGGCTGAAAGAATTCCTTTAAAATGAACTAATCCCAATGACCACTCTGAGAAGGCATTAACATGCGGCTACAATGACTTAAGTCAGTTGACTTTATCTGCATTGCATCACATTGCCTCCTGCTCATTCATCTGTAGAAAACAATAGGAGAGGTATGAACAAGTCTAAAAACATTGTATTTTCCCCAATAGATATTTTTCAAATCAGTACAATAAAACAATTACAATAATGCTTAATGAAAGTTGAATGTGAAAATATGAAATTTGGCTAGACATCTAGACAGATAATACTTCCAGCATTGTCCATTGGGGGCGCCATTGCTATCATTCTAAATTTAGAACTATGGGAAAGGTTAAAGCTGACCTGATGGAATGAGTTTGTTTGTTATACCCTATATATTGTAACTATTGTGTGTAAAAGGGAAGAATCTAGTGTTATAAACCAGCACCACCAATGCGGCAGACAGATTTTATCTTATATATATACTCATGTGGACATATATATATATATATATATATATATATATATATATGAACATATATAATATAAAATGTGTCTGGCACAGAGGTAGTGTAGGAATATGGTTGCCTCTGTAGTTGCCAACAATGGAGAGGGAGAGAGAAGTGATATGGGTCCTAATTAGTGTTGAGCGATACCTTCCGATATCGGAAAGTATCGGTATCGGATAAGATCGGCCGATATTCAAAAAATATCGGATATCGCCGATACCGATACCCGATCCCAATGCAAGTCAATGGGACCAAAATATCGGAATTAAAATAAACCCTTTCTTTCCTTGTAGGTTCATTCTACATGAAGGAAAACAACTAAGAATAATGTAGGATGTATTGTGGGAGGTGGCGGAGACATTAAAGGCAATGAGGTTTAGCCCAATCAAATAGAATAGCATGTTTTTTTTTTTTTAAGACGTTCGGAGTGAAAAAGATATTGAGTATGTAAATTTTTTTTATTTTGTCAGATATTGATGTTTCACTATTCCACGCCCTTCCCCTTCTTTTTTTTTCTTTTTTTTTTTTTACTTTTCCCACACTTTCATCTTCATCATCATCAGCATCTTTGACATCAACTTCTTCTTCACCTTATTCATCTTCTTCTTCATCTTCTACCTATTTTTTTTTTTTATTACATTCTTCATATTCATTTTATTCAACTATTATTATTCTTCCTATTCTACATATTCTTTTTATTACACTGTTATTATTCTTCCTATTCTACTTCTTCATCATATTCTCATTTGTGACAGGCATTCCCGTAGTTGTTATCTATAAAAGTTGGAAGATTACACCTTCCGTTCTGCCAGTCACAAAAGTTACATTTGTCCGCGTTCAGTTTGGCCTGCAGCATCAGGCTTTATCCAGGGGCACCACGAGGAGGAACGGACTCACCCCCATACACTGCTTAGTCTTCTTCTGCATATAATTTAGATAATATCTTTTGCTCTGATATTAAGTCTTATGCTTAATGTTCTTCTGCTCTTTGTTCTGCAGCCTCTTGTTCTTCTGCTTCTCGGTCTTCCATGTCGTCGTCTCCAGGGTCGTCGTCTCCAGTGTCGTCACCTCCGCCGTCGTCGTCTCAGCCGTCGTCGTCTCCCCCGTCGTCGTCGTCGTCATCGGGGTGGTCTTCCGGGTCGTCATCGTCGTCATCGGGGTGGTCTTCCGGGTCGTCGACTTTAGGGTCTTCAACTTGGAAATGTAGCAGAAGGTACAAGAAGGCTGAGAAAATGCCAAGAACCAGCTGATGGAACTGGAACTCGGATGGCTACCCGAAGGTTCAAGAGCCTATGGAACTACCGAGGACCAGCTGACGTTACTGGAACCCGGTTACTAAGCAGGAGGTACCCGTGCTAAAAAGCACTACCAAGGACCGCCTGACGTTGGCGGAACTCGGATACCCAGAAGGAGGCACCTAAGCCAAAGGCTCTGCCCGGAACCAGCTGACGGTACTGGAACCAGGATGGGGAGCAGAAGGTACAAGAGCAAAAGACACTGCCGAGAACCAGCTGACGGTACTGGAACCCGGATGGGTAGCCGAAGGTCCAAGAGCCAATGGAACTACCGAGGACCAGCTGACGTTACTGGAACCCGGTTACTAAGCAGGAGGTACCCGTGCCCGAAAGCACTACCAAGGACCACCTGACGTTGGTGGAACTTGGATACCCAGAAGGAGGCACCTAAGCCAAAGGCTCTGCCCGGAACCAGCTGACGGTACTGGAACCAGGATGGGGAGCAGAAGGTACAAGAGCAAAAGACACTGCCGAGAACCAGCTGACTTTGCTGGAACCAGGTGGTGGACCTGAAGGTCCACAGGAGAGGAGAGAACAGCTAGGCCGCGAGGCAGCCGCAGTTACCGAACCCCAACAATCCAACAGGGGGAGCTGGGCCTACTGGCACTACAGAACCAGCCTTGACTACCAGTTCACGCAGCCCACACAGGAAGCTCCTAAACTGGAGGCACCCTGGAGTTGGCTAACCCGACCGCACCACGACGGGGCAAGCATAGGCGTCTCAGTGAGCTTGACACAACCCGGAAACAGCTGGCGGTGCTGAAACCAGGCTTGGCACGAGGGAGTACCTGTGTCAAGAACACTGCCGAGAACCAGCTGGCGGTGCTGGAACCCAGATGCGTTGCCCCAGTGTGCAAGAGCCAATGGCACGACCGAGGACCAGCTGACGGTGCTGGAACACGGTTACTAAGCTGTAGGTGCCCGCGCTTAAAAGCACTACCAAGGACCGCCTGACGTTGGCGGAACTCGGATACCCAGGAGGAGGCACCTAAGCCAAAGGCTCGGCCCGGAACCAGCTGACGGTGCTGGAACCAGGTGGTGGACCCCAAGGCCCACAGGAGAGGAGGGAACAGCTAGGCCGCGAGGCAGCCGCAGTTACCGAACCCCAACAGTCCTACAGGGGGAGCTGGGCCTACTGGCACTACAGAACCAGCCTTGACTACCAGTTCACGCAGCCCACATAGGAAGCTCCTAAACTGGAGGCACCCTGGAGTTGGCTAACCCGACTGCAACACGACGGGGCAAACATAGGCGTCTCAGCGAGTTTGACACACCCCGGAAACAGCTGACGGTGCTGAAACCAGGTTTGGCACGAGGGAGTACCTGTGACAAAAACACTGCCGAGAACCAGCTGGCGGTGCTGGAACCCAGATGCGTTGCCCCAGTGTGCAAGAGCCAATGGCACGACCGAGGACCAGCTGGCGGTGCTTGAACACGGTTACTAAGCTGTAGGTGCCCGCGCTTAAAAGCACTACCAAGGACCGCCTGACGTTGGCGGAACTCGGATACCCAGGAGGAGGCACCTAAGCCAAAGGCTCGGCCCGGAACCAGCTGACGGTGCTGGAACCAGGTGGTGGACCCCAAGGCCCACAGGAGAGGAGAGAACAGCTAGGCCGCGAGGCAGCCGCAGTTACCGAACCCCAACAGTCCTACAGGGGGAGCTGGGCCTACTGGCACTACAGAACCAGCCTTGACTACCAGTTCACGCAGCCCACATAGGAAGCTCCTAAACTGGAGGCACCCTGGAGTTGGCTAACCCAACCGCACCACGACGGGGCAAGCATAGGCGTCTCAGCGAGCTTGACACAACCCGGAAACAGCTGACGGTGCTGAAACCAGGCTTGGCACGAGGGAGTACCTGTGACAAGAACACTGCCGAGAACCAGCTGGCGGTGCTGGAACCCAGATGCGTTGCCCAAGTGTGCAGGAGTCAATGGCACGACCGAGGACCAGCTGGCGGTGCTGGAACCCGGTTACTAAGCTGTAGGTGCCCACGCTTAAAAGCACTACCAAGGACCGCCTGACGTTGGCGGAACTCGGATACCCAGGAGGAGGCACCTAAGAAAAAGGCTCGGCCTGGAACCAGCTGACGGTGCTGGAACCAGGTGGTGGACCCCAAGGCCCACAGGAGAGGAGAGAACAGCTAGGCCACGAGGCAGCCGCAGTTACCGAACCCCAACAGTCCTACAGGGGGAGCTGGGCCTACTGGCACTACAGAACCTGCCTTGACTACCAGTTCACGCAGCCCACATAGGAAGCTCCTAAACTGGAGGCACCCTGGAGTTGGCTAACCCGACCGCACCACGACGGGGCAAGCATAGGCGTCTCAGCGAGCTTGACACAACCCGGAAACAGCTGACGGTGCTGAAACCAGGCTTGGCACGAGGGAGTACCTGTGACAAGAACACTGCCGAGAACCAGCTGGCGGTGCTGGAACCCAGATGCGTTGCCCCAGTGTGCAAGAGCCAATGGCACGACCGAGGACCAGCTGGCGGTGCTGGAACCCGGTTACTAAGCTGTAGGTGCCCGCGCTTAAAAGCACTACCAAGGAGCGCCTGACGTTGGCGGAACTCGGATACCCAGGAGGAGGCACCTAAGCCAAAGGCTCGGCCTGGAACCAGCTGACGGTGCTGGAACCAGGTGGTGGACCCCAAGGCCCACAGGAGAGGAGAGAACAGCTAGGCCGCGAGGCAGCCGCAGTTACCGAACCCCAACAGTCCTACAGGGGGAGCTTGGCCTACTGGCACTACAGAACCAGCCTTGACTACCAGTTCACGCAGCCTACATAGGAAGCTCCTAAACTGGAGGCACCCTGGAGTTGGCTAACCCGACTGCACCACGACGGGGCAAGCATAGGCGTCTCAGCGAGCTTGACACAACCCGGAAACAGCTGACGGTGCTGAAACCAGGCTTGGCACGAGGGAGTACCTGTGACAAGAACACTGCCGAGAACCAGCTGGCGGTGCTGGAACCCAGATGCGTTGCCCCAGTGTGCAAGAGCCAATGGCACGACCGAGGACCAGCTGGCGGTGCTGGAACCCGGTTACTAAGCTGTAGGTGCCCGCGCTTAAAAGCACTACCAAGGACCGCCTGACGTTGGCGGAACTCGGATACCCAGGAGGAGGCACCTAAGCCAAAGGCTCGGCCTGGAACCAGCTGACGGTGCTGGAACCAGGTGGTGGACCCCAAGGCCCACAGGAGAGGAGAGAACAGCTAGGCCGCGAGGCAGCCGCAGTTACCGAACCCCAACAGTCCTACAGGGGGAGCTGGGCCTACTGGCACTACAGAACCAGCCTTGACTACCAGTTCACGCAGCCCACATAGGAAGCTCCTAAACTGGAGGCACCCTGGAGTTGGCTAACCCGACCGCACCACGACGGGGCAAGCATAGGCGTCTCAGTGAGCTTGACACACCCCGGAAACAGCTGTCGGTGCTGAAACCAGGTTTGGCACGAGGGAGTACCTGTGACAAGAACACTGCCGAGAACCAGCTGGCGGTGCTGGAACCCAGATGCGTTGCCCCAGTGTGCAAGAGCCAATGGCACGACCGAGGACCAGCTGGTGGTGCTGGAACCCGGTTACTAAGCTGTAGGTGCCCGCGCTTAAAAGCACTACCAAGGACCGCCTGACGTTGGCGGAACTCGGATACCCAGGAGGAGGCACCTAAGCCAAAGGCTCGGCCTGGAACCAGCTGACGGTGCTGGAACCAGGTGGTGGACCCCAAGGCCCACAGGAGAGGAGAGAACAGCTAGGCCGCGAGGCAGCCGCAGTTACCGAACCCCAACAGTCCTACAGGGGGAGCTGGGCCTACTGGCACTACAGAACCAGCCTTGACTACCAGTTCACGCAGCCCACATAGGAAGCTCCTAAACTGGAGGCACCCTGGAGTTGGCTAACCCGACCGCACCACGACGGGGAAAGCATAGGCGTCTCAGCGAGCTTGACACAACCCGGAAACAGCTGACGGTGCTGAAACCAGGCTTGGCACGAGGGAGTACCTGTGACAAGAACACTGCCGAGAACCAGCTGGCGGTGCTGGAACCGAGATGCGTTGCCCCAGTGTGCAAGAGCCAATGGCACGACCGAGGACCAGCTGGCGGTGCTGGAACCCGGTTACTAAGCTGTAGGTGCCCGCGCTTAAAAGCACTACCAAGGACCGCCTGACGTTGGCGGAACTCTGATACCCAGGAGGAGGCACCTAAGCCAAAGGCTCGGCCTGGAACCAGCTGGCGGTGCTGGAACCAGGTGGTGGACCCCAAGGCCCACAGGAGAGGAGAGAACAGCTAGGCCGCGAGGCAGCCGCAGTTACCGAACCCCAACAGTCCTACAGGGGGAGCTGGGCCTACTGGCACTACAGAACCAGCCTTGACTACCAGTTCACGCAGCCCACATAGGAAGCTCCTAAACTGGAGGCACCCTGGAGTTGGCTAACCCGACCGCACCACGACGGGGCAAGCATAGGCGTCTCAGTGAGCTTGACACACCCCGGAAACAGCTGACGGTGCTGAAACCAGGTTTGGCACGAGGGAGTACCTGTGACAAAAACACTGCCGAGAACCAGCTGGCGGTGCTGGAACCCAGATGCGTTGCCCCAGTGTGCAAGAGCCAATGGCACGACCGAGGACCAGCTGGCGGTGCTGGAACCCGGTTACTAAGCTGTAGGTGCCCGCGCTTAAAAGCCCTACCAAGGACCGCCTGACGTTGGCGGAACTCGGATACCCAGGAGGAGGCACCTAAGCCAAAGGCTCGGCCTGGAACCAGCTGACGGTGCTGGAACCAGGTGGTGGACCCCAAGGCCCACAGGAGAGGAGAGAACAGCTAGGCCGCGAGGCAGCCGCAGTTACCGAACCCCAACAGTCCTACAGGGGGAGCTGGGCCTACTGGCACTACAGAACCAGCCTTGACTACCAGTTCACGCAGCCCACATAGGAAGCTCCTAAACTGGAGGCACCCTGGAGTTGGCTAACCCGACTGCACCACGACGGGGCAAGCATAGGCGTCTCAGTGAGCTTGACACAACCCGGAAACAGCTGACGGTGCTGAAACCAGGCTTGGCACGAGGGAGTACCTGTGACAAGAACACTGCCGAGAACCAGCTGGCGGTGCTGGAACCCAGATGCGTTGCCTATTAAAGATTGTCTTCCTAGAGCCCCAACTAGCGGTGTTGGAGCTAAGGGTAAGCAGGGGGAGCAGAGTGTAGGCCGAAGTCTGCACTGGAGGCAGCTTTGTGTCTGCGTTGCGTTTGCAGTACACATTGCCGGCTACACAGTGGGGGAACAGCTGGCGTTGCTGAACCCCACTAACACAATGGCGTGTGTTTTTCTCTGTGCAGCTAGCACTTGCGGTCAAAAACTAGCGATGTTAGAGCCCGTGTTGAAGCAGGAGGAGGAGGAGAGGAGCAGAGTGTAGGCCGAAGCCTATTTGAACCAATTTCAAAGGAAACCTTTAACCCCCCCTCAGGTGTTACAAAGTACAAGAGACACACCTTGTGCAGTATTAATGCTGCACAAGTGAAAGGTTGCTCTATTAATTTGTCTACTTGCACACGCTGAATGAAAGATGTACACAATTTAGCCCATTCTACAGTCAAACTGTAGTGGATGCGTGACTTGGCTTTTTAAGGAGACGCAGCACAGGTGTCCCAAATAACGCCTTGGTGCTTGGCGCAGCTTCCTGAGCGTTGTTATTTGCTGTACAGGAGTCTGCGCTCTTGTGTTATCCCTTGGCAATGCCCTGTTAGAGCTGCCCGTCTTATGACCTCATTTCATGTTGGCCGGTGCGTTTAACGATGGCCATAAATCCCAGACCCACAGTGCCTTTTCATAAAGTCACACTGCGGTGCTGTGATTCGTGGCCTTGAGCAGTAAACATTTTGGCCGCTCACACACGTCCTTACACCTGCTTCAGACTGGGCGGCCTCTGCTGATCCCTTCTCGCATGCCGCGGCCATGAGGCTGCACAGTCTGAAGAAGGCGGAAGGAGATGAGTTAAGACAGGTGAAGATATGCACTGCTCGTGCCCATCAATCACACCCTCGCAGTCAAAATAAGACAACGAGGAGCATTGTTTCAGGCAGGGCGGACGCACAGGCGCAACAAGCCAACCAATGATGTCAGAAGACGGGAAGCGCTACCAAGGGGGGTGCTGCGTATCATTAGAAAGGAAAGTCACACCTCAGGGACAGTGGAATGGTCTCAATGAGACACATTTTGTACGTTTTGAGTTCCACGTGGGCAAGGACAAAAAGTCAGCCACCTTGTACAAATGCAGCAGTACTGCTGTACAAGGAGGCTGTTATACATAGAAACACCTGGGGGTGGGGGGCAGGCTCCCTTCAATTTCAGTTCATGTGCCTGCGTGGCGTTTGCAGGACACATTGCCAGCTACACAGCAGGGGAACAGCAGGCGGTGCTGAACCCCACTAACACATTGGCTGGTGTTTTTCTCTGTGCAGCTAGCATGTCCGGGCAGAAACTGGCGTTGTTTGAGCCCAGGGTCAGCAAGAGGAGGAGAGGAGCAAAGTGTAGGCCGAAGCCTGCACTGGTGGCAGCTTTTGTTCAGTTGTGCCAGCGTGGCTTGTGCTGGACACGATGCCGACTACACAGCAGGGGAACAGCTGGCGGTGCTGAACCCCACTAACACATTGGCTGGTGTTTTTCTCTGTGCAGCTAGCATGTCCGGGCAGAAACTGGCATTGTTTGAGCCCAGGGTCAGCAGGAGGAGGAGAGGAGCAAAGTGTAGGCCGAAGCCTGCACTGGTGGCAGCTTTTGTTCTGTTGTGCCAGCGTGGCTTGTGCTGGACACGTTGCCGACTACACAGCAGGGGAACAGCTGGCGTTGCTGAACCCCACTAACACATTGACTGGTGTTTTTCTCTGTGCAGCTAGCAGTTCCGGGCAAAAACTAGCGGTGTTTGAGCCCAGGGTCAGCAGGAGGAGTAGAGGAGCAGAGTGTAGGCCGAAGCCTAGTTGAACCAATTTCAAAGGTTACCTTTAACCCCCCCCTCAGGTGTTGCAAGGTACAAGAGCCACACCTTGAACAGCATTAATGATGCACAAGTCAAAGGTTGCTCTATTTAATTTTGCTCCTTGCACACGCTGAATTAAACACGTACACTATTTAGCCCATTATACTGTCAAACAGTAGTGGAGGCGTGACTAGTCTACTAGTCTTTTTAAGGAGACGCAGCACAGGTGTACAAATTTACACCTAGGTGCTGTGCGCAGATTCCTTACCGTTGTTATTTGCAGTACAGGAAACTGCGCTCTTGTGTTATCCCTTGGCAATACCCTGTTAGTGCAGGCCGTCTCATGACCTCATTTCATGTTGGCCGGTGCGGTTAACGATGGCCATAAATCCCAGACCCACAGTGGCTTTTCCTAAAGTCACACTGCGGTGCTGGGATTCGTGGCCTTGTGCAGTAAATATGTTCGCCGCTCACACATGTCCTTACACCTGCTTCAGACTGGGCGGCCTCAGCTGATCCCTTATCGCATGCCGCGGCCATGAGGCCGCACAGTCAGAAGAAGGCGGAAGGAGGGGAGTGAAGACAGGGGAACATATGCACTGCTCGTGCCCATCAATCACACCCTCGCAGTCAAAATATATGAGACAACGGGGGGCGTTGTGTCGGGCAGGGGGGACGCACAGGCACAGCCAGCCAACCAATGATGTCAGGAGACGGGCAGCGCTAACAATGGGGGTGCTGCGTGTCATTAAAAAGGAAAGTCACACCTCAGGGACATTGTAATGGTCTGTAATGAGACACATTTTGTACTTGTTGAGTTCCACGTGTGCAAGGAGAAAAAGTCAGCCACCTTGTACAAATGCAGCAGTACTGCTGTACAAGGTGGCTGTTATACATAGAAACACCTGGGGGGGGGGGGGGCAGGCTCCCTTCAATTTCAGTTCATGTGCCTGCGTGGCGTTTGCAGGACACGTTGCCAGCTACACAGCAGGGGAACAGCTGGCGGTGCTGAACCCCACTAACACATTGGCTGGTGTTTTTCTCTGTGCAGCTAGCATGTCCGGGCAGAAACTGGCGTTGTTTGAGCCCAGGGTCAGCAGGAGGAGGAGAGGAGCAAAGTGTAGGCCGAAGCCTGCACTGGTGGCAGCTTTTGTTCAGTTGTGCCAGCGTGGCTTGTGCTGGACATGATGCCGACTACACAGCAGGGGAACAGCTGGCGGTGCTGAACCCCACTAACACATTGGCTGGTGTTTTTCTCTGTGCAGCTAGCATGTCCGGGCAGAAACTGGCGTTGTTTGAGCCCAGGGTCAGCAGGAGGAGGAGAGGAGCAAAGTGTAGGCCGAAGCCTGCACTGGTGGCAGCTTTTGTTCTGTTGTGCCAGCGTGGCTTGTGCTGGACACGTTGCCGACTACACAGCAGGGGAACAGCTGGCGTTGCTGAACCCCACTAACACATTGACTGGTGTTTTTCTCTGTGCAGCTAGCAGTTCCGGGCAAAAACTAGCGGTGTTTGAGCCCAGGGTCAGCAGGAGGAGTAGAGGAGCAGAGTGTAGGCCGAAGCCTAGTTGAACCAATTTCAAAGGTTACCTTTAACCCCCCCCTCAGGTGTTGCAAGGTACAAGAGCCACACCTTGAACAGCATTAATGATGCACAAGTCAAAGGTTGCTCTTTTTAATTTTGCTCCTTGCACACGCTGAATTAAACACGTACACTATTTAGCCCATTATACTGTCAAACAGTAGTGGAGGCGTGACTAGTCTACTAGTCTTTTTAAGGAGACGCAGCACAGGTGTACAAATTTACACCTAGGTGCTGTGCGCAGATTCCTTACCGTTGTTATTTGCAGTACAGGAAACTGCGCTCTTGTGTTATCCCTTGGCAATACCCTGTTAGTGCAGGCCGTCTCATGACCTCATTTCATGTTGGCCGGTGCGGTTAACGATGGCCATAAATCCCAGACCCACAGTGGCTTTTCCTAAAGTCACACTGCGGTGCTGGGATTCGTGGCCTTGTGCAGTAAATATGTTCGCCGCTCACACATGTCCTTACACCTGCTTCAGACTGGGCGGCCTCAGCTGATCCCTTATCGCATGCCGCGGCCATGAGGCCGCACAGTCAGAAGAAGGCGGAAGGAGGGGAGTGAAGACAGGGGAACATATGCACTGCTCGTGCCCATCAATCACACCATCGCAGTCAAAATATATGAGACAACGGGGGGCGTTGTGTCGGGCAGGGGGGACGCACAGGCACAGCCAGCCAACCAATGATGTCAGGAGACGGGCAGCGCTAACAATGGGGGTGCTGCGTGTCATTAAAAAGGAAAGTCACACCTCAGGGACATTGTAATGGTCTGTAATGAGACATATTTTGTACTTGTTGAGTTCCACGTGTGCAAGGAGAAAAAGTCAGCCACCTTGTACAAATGCAGCAGTACTGCTGTACAAGGTGGCTGTTATACATAGAAACACCTGGGGGGGGGGCAGGCTCCCTTCAATTTCAGTTCATGTGCCTGCGTGGCGTTTGCAGGACACGTTGCCAGCTACACAGCAGGGGAACAGCTGGCGGTGCTGAACCCCACTAACACATTGGCTGGTGTTTTTCTCTGTGCAGCTAGCATGTCCGGGCAGAAACTGGCGTTGTTTGAGCCCAGGGTCAGCAGGAGGAGGAGAGGAGCAAAGTGTAGGCCGAAGCCTGCACTGGTGGCAGCTTTTGTTCAGTTGTGCCAGCGTGGCTTGTGCTGGACATGATGCCGACTACACAGCAGGGGAACAGCTGGCGGTGCTGAACCCCACTAACACATTGGCTGGTGTTTTTCTCTGTGCAGCTAGCATGTCCGGGCAGAAACTGGCGTTGTTTGAGCCCAGGGTCAGCAGGAGGAGGAGAGGAGCAAAGTGTAGGCCGAAGCCTGCACTGGTGGCAGCTTTTGTTCTGTTGTGCCAGCGTGGCTTGTGCTGGACACGTTGCCGACTACACAGCAGGGGAACAGCTGGCGTTGCTGAACCCCACTAACACATTGACTGGTGTTTTTCTCTGTGCAGCTAGCAGTTCCGGGCAAAAACTAGCGGTGTTTGAGCCCAGGGTCAGCAGGAGGAGTAGAGGAGCAGAGTGTAGGCCGAAGCCTAGTTGAACCAATTTCAAAGGTTACCTTTAACCCCCCCCTCAGGTGTTGCAAGGTACAAGAGCCACACCTTGAACAGCATTAATGATGCACAAGTCAAAGGTTGCTCTTTTTAATTTTGCTCCTTGCACACGCTGAATTAAACACGTACACTATTTAGCCCATTATACTGTCAAACAGTAGTGGAGGCGTGACTAGTCTACTAGTCTTTTTAAGGAGACGCAGCACAGGTGTACAAATTTACACCTAGGTGCTGTGCGCAGATTCCTTACCGTTGTTATTTGCAGTACAGGAAACTGCGCTCTTGTGTTATCCCTTGGCAATACCCTGTTAGTGCAGGCCGTCTCATGACCTCATTTCATGTTGGCCGGTGCGGTTAACGATGGCCATAAATCCCAGACCCACAGTGGCTTTTCCTAAAGTCACACTGCGGTGCTGGGATTCGTGGCCTTGTGCAGTAAATATGTTCGCCGCTCACACATGTCCTTACACCTGCTTCAGACTGGGCGGCCTCAGCTGATCCCTTATCGCATGCCGCGGCCATGAGGCCGCACAGTCAGAAGAAGGCGGAAGGAGGGGAGTGAAGACAGGGGAACATATGCACTGCTCGTGCCCATCAATCACACCCTCGCAGTCAAAATATATGAGACAACGGGGGGCGTTGTGTCGGGCAGGGGGGACGCACAGGCACAGCCAGCCAACCAATGATGTCAGGAGACGGGCAGCGCTAACAATGGGGGTGCTGCGTGTCATTAAAAAGGAAAGTCACACCTCAGGGACATTGTAATGGTCTGTAATGAGACACATTTTGTACTTGTTGAGTTCCACGTGTGCAAGGAGAAAAAGTCAGCCACCTTGTACAAATGCAGCAGTACTGCTGTACAAGGTGGCTGTTATACATAGAAACACCTGGGGGGGGGGGGCAGGCTCCCTTCAATTTCAGTTCATGTGCCTGCGTGGCGTTTGCAGGACACGTTGCCAGCTACACAGCAGGGGAACAGCTGGCGGTGCTGAACCCCACTAACACATTGGCTGGTGTTTTTCTCTGTGCAGCTAGCATGTCCGGGCAGAAACTGGCGTTGTTTGAGCCCAGGGTCAGCAGGAGGAGGAGAGGAGCAAAGTGTAGGCCGAAGCCTGCACTGGTGGCAGCTTTTGTTCAGTTGTGCCAGCGTGGCTTGTGCTGGACATGATGCCGACTACACAGCAGGGGAACAGCTGGCAGTGCTGAACCCCACTAACACATTGGCTGGTGTTTTTCTCTGTGCAGCTAGCATGTCCGGGCAGAAACTGGCGTTGTTTGAGCCCAGGGTCAGCAGGAGGAGGAGAGGAGCAAAGTGTAGGCCGAAGCCTGCACTGGTGGCAGCTTTTGTTCTGTTGTGCCAGCGTGGCTTGTGCTGGACACGTTGCCGACTACACAGCAGGGGAACAGCTGGCATTGCTAAACCCCACTAACACATTGACTGGTGTTTTTCTCTGTGCAGCTAGCAGTTCCGGGCAAAAACTAGCGGTGTTTGAGCCCAGGGTCAGCAGGAGGAGTAGAGGAGCAGAGTGCAGGCCGAAGCCTAGTTGAACCAATTTCAAAGGTTACCTTTAACCCCCCCCTCAGGTGTTGCAAGGTACAAGAGCCACACCTTGAACAGCATTAATGATGCACAAGTCAAAGGTTGCTCTTTTTAATTTTGCTCCTTGCACACGCTGAATTAAACACGTACACTATTTAGCCCATTATACTGTCAAACAGTAGTGGAGGCGTGACTAGTCTACTAGTCTTTTTAAGGAGACGCAGCACAGGTGTACAAATTTACACCTAGGTGCTGTGCGCAGATTCCTTACCGTTGTTATTTGCAGTACAGGAAACTGCGCTCTTGTGTTATCCCTTGGCAATACCCTGTTAGTGCAGGCCGTCTCATGACCTCATTTCATGTTGGCCGGTGCGGTTAACGATGGCCATAAATCCCAGACCCACAGTGGCTTTTCCTAAAGTCACACTGCGGTGCTGGGATTCGTGGCCTTGTGCAGTAAATATGTTCGCCGCTCACACATGTCCTTACACCTGCTTCAGACTGGGCGGCCTCAGCTGATCCCTTATCGCATGCCGCGGCCATGAGGCCGCACAGTCAGAAGAAGGCGGAAGGAGGGGAGTGAAGACAGGGGAACATATGCACTGCTCGTGCCCATCAATCACACCCTCGCAGTCAAAATATATGAGACAACGGGGGGCGTTGTGTCGGGCAGGGGGGACGCACAGGCACAGCCAGCCAACCAATGATGTCAGGAGACGGGCAGCGCTAACAATGGGGGTGCTGCGTGTCATTAAAAAGGAAAGTCACACCTCAGGGACATTGTAATGGTCTGTAATGAGACACATTTTGTACTTGTTGAGTTCCACGTGTGCAAGGAGAAAAAGTCAGCCACCTTGTACAAATGCAGCAGTACTGCTGTACAAGGTGGCTGTTATACATAGAAACACCTGAGGGGGGTGGGGGGCAGGCTCCCTTCAATTTCAGTTCATGTGCCTGCGTGGCGTTTGCAGGACACGTTGCCAGCTACACAGCAGGGGAACAGCTGGCGGTGCTGAACCCCACTAACACATTGGCTGGTGTTTTTCTCTGTGCAGCTAGCATGTCCGGGCAGAAACTGGCGTTGTTTGAGCCCAGGGTCAGCAGGAGGAGGAGAGGAGCAAAGTGTAGGCCGAAGCCTGCACTGGTGGCAGCTTTTGTTCAGTTGTGCCAGCGTGGCTTGTGCTGGACACGATGCCGACTACACAGCAGGGGAACAGCTGGCGGTGCTGAACCCCACTAACACATTGGCTGGTGTTTTTCTCTGTGCAGCTAGCATGTCCGGGCAGAAACTGGCGTTGTTTGAGCCCAGGGTCAGCAGGAGGAGGAGAGGAGCAAAGTGTAGGCCGAAGCCTGCACTGGTGGCAGCTTTTGTTCTGTTGTGCCAGCGTGGCTTGTGCTGGACACGTTGCCGACTACACAGCAGGGGAACAGCTGGCGTTGCTGAACCCCACTAACACATTGACTGGTGTTTTTCTCTGTGCAGCTAGCAGTTCCGGGCAAAAACTAGCGGTGTTTGAGCCCAGGGTCAGCAGGAGGAGTAGAGGAGCAGAGTGTAGGCCGAAGCCTAGTTGAACCAATTTCAAAGGTTACCTTTAACCCCCCCCTCAGGTGTTGCAAGGTACAAGAGCCACACCTTGAACAGCATTAATGATGCACAAGTCAAAGGTTGCTCTATTTAATTTTGCTCCTTGCACACGCTGAATTAAACACGTACACTATTTAGCCCATTATACTGTCAAACAGTAGTGGAGGCGTGACTAGTCTACTAGTCTTTTTAAGGAGACGCAGCACAGGTGTACAAATTTACACCTAGGTGCTGTGCGCAGATTCCTTACCGTTGTTATTTGCAGTACAGGAAACTGCGCTCTTGTGTTATCCCTTGGCAATACCCTGTTAGTGCAGGCCGTCTCATGACCTCATTTCATGTTGGCCGGTGCGGTTAACGATGGCCATAAATCCCAGACCCACAGTGGCTTTTCCTAAAGTCACACTGCGGTGCTGGGATTCGTGGCCTTGTGCAGTAAATATGTTCGCCGCTCACACATGTCCTTACACCTGATTCAGACTGGGCGGCCTCAGCTGATCTCTAATCGCATGCCGCGGCCATGAGGCCGCACAGTCAGAAGAAGGCGGAAGGAGGGGAGTGAAGACAGGGGAACATATGCACTGCTCGTGCCCATCAATCACACCCTCGCAGTCAAAATATATGAGACAACGGGGGGCGTTGAGTCGGTGCAGGGGGGACGCACAGGCACAGCCAGCCAACCAATGATGTCAGGAGACGGGCAGCGCTAACAATGGGGGTGCTGCATGTCATTAAAAAGGAAAGTCACACCTCAGGGACATTGTAATGGTCTGTAATGAGACACATTTTGTACTTGTTGAGTTCCACGTGTGCAAGGAGAAAAAGTCAGCCACCTTGTACAAATGCAGCAGTACTGCTGTACAAGGTGGCTGTTATACATAGAAACACCTGGGGGGGTGGGGGGCAGGCTCCCTTCAATTTCAGTTCATGTGCCTGCGTGGCGTTTGCAGGACACGTTGCCAGCTACACAGCAGGGGAACAGCTGGCGGTGCTGAACCCCACTAACACATTGGCTGGTGTTTTTCTCTGTGCAGCTAGCATGTCCGGGCAGAAACTGGCGTTGTTTGAGCCCAGGGTCAGCAGGAGGAGGAGAGGAGCAAAGTGTAGGCCGAAGCCTGCACTGGTGGCAGCTATTGGTCAGTTGTGCCAGCGTGGCTTGTGCTGGACACGATGCCGACTACACAGCAGGGGAACAGCTGGCGGTGCTGAACCCCACTAACATATTGGCTGGTGTTTTTGTCTGTGCAGCTAGCATGTCCGGGCAGAAACTGGCGTTGTTTGAGCCCAGGGTCAGCAGGAGGAGGAGAGGAGCAGAGTGTAGGCCGAAGCCTAGTTGAACCAATTTCAAAGGTTACCTTTAACCCCCCCCTCAGGTGTTGCAAGGTACAAGAGCCACACCTTGAACAGCATTAATGATGCACAAGTCAAAGGTTGCTCTATTTAATTTTGCTCCTTGCACACGCTGAATAAAACACGTACACTATTTAGCCCATTATACTGTCAAACAGTAGTGGAGGCGTGACTACTAGTCTTTTTAAGGAGATGCAGCACAGGTGTCAAAATTTACACCTAGCTGCTGTGCGCAGATTCCTGAGCGTTGTTATTTGCTGTACAGGAGTCTGCGCTATTGGGATCCCTTGGCCATGCGCTGTGAGCGCTTCCTGTCTTCTGACCTCATTTAATGTTGGCCGTTACGGTTAGCGATGGACATGAATCCCAGACCCACAGTGTGTTTTCAAAAAATCACACTGCGTGGCTGGGATTCGTGGCCTTGTTCAGTAAATATGTTTGACGCTCACACATGTCCTTACACCTGCTTCAGACTGGGCGGCCTCATCTGATCCCTTATCGCCTGCCGCGGCCATGAGGACACCCAGTCTGAAGAAGGCGGAAGGAGATGAGTGAACACAGGCAAACATATGCACTGCACATGCCCATCAATCACACCCTCGCTGTTCAAAAAAATAGGACACCGAGGGGCGTTGTTTCGAGCAGGGCAGACGCACAGGCGCAGCCAGCTAACCAATGATGTCAAAAGACGGGCAGCGCTAACAAGGGTGGTGCTGCGTATCATTAGAAAGGAAAGTCACACCTCAGGGACAGTGGAATGGTCTCAATGAGACACATTTTGTATGTGTTGAGTTCCACGTGGGCAAGGAGAAAAAGTCAGCCACCTTGTACAAATGCAGCAGTACTGCTGTACAAGGTGGCTGTTTTACATAGAAACACCTGGGGGTGGGGGGCAGGCTCCCTTCAATTTCAGTTCATGTGCCTGCGTGGCGTTTGCAGGTCACGTTGCAAGCTACACAGCAGGGGAACAGCTGGCGGTGCTGAACCCCACTGACACATTGACTGGTGTTTTTCTCTGTGCAGCTCGCATGTCCGGGCAAAAACTGGCGGTGTTAGAGCCCAGGGTCAGCAGGAGGAGGAGAGGAGCAATGTGTAGGCCGAAGCCTGCACTGGTGGCAGCTTTTGGTCAGTTGTGCCAGCGTGGCTTGTGCTGGACACGATGCTGGCTACACAGCGGGGGAACAGCTGGTGGTGCTGAACCCCACTAACACATTGGCTGGTGTTTTTCTCTGTGCAGCTAGCACTTCCGGGCAGAAACTGGCGGTGTTTGAGCCCAGGGTCAGCAGGAGGAGGAGAGGAGCAGAGTGTAGGCCGAAGCCTGCACTGGTGGCAGCTTTTGGTCAGTTGTGCCAGCGTGGCTTGTGCTGGACACGATGCCGACTACACAGCAGGGGAACAGCTGGCGGTGCTGAACCTCACTAACACATTGACTGGTGTTTTTCTCTGTGCAGCTAGCAGTTCCGGGCAAAAACTAGCGGTGTTTGAGCCCAGGGTCAGCATGAGAGGAGCAGAGTGTAGGCCGAAGCCTAGTTGAACCAATTTCAAAGGTTACCTTTAACCCCCCTCAGGTGTTGCAAGGTACAAGAGCCACACCTTGTGCAGCATTAATGCTGCACAAGTAAAAGGTTGCTCTATTTGTTTTGCTCCTTGCACACGCTGACTAAAACACGTACACTATTTAGCCCATTATACTGTCAAACAGTTGTGGAGGCGTGACTTGTCTTTTTAAGGAGACGCAGCACAGGTGTCAAAATTTGCACCTAGGTACTGGGCACAGATTCCTGAGCGTTGTTATTTGCTGTACAGGAGTCTGTGCTATTGTGATCCCTTGGCCATGCGCTGTGAGCGCTTCCTGTCTTCTGACCTCATTTCATTTCGGCCGTTGCGGTTAGCGATGGACATGAATCCCAGACCCACAGTGTGTTTTCAAAAAATCACACTGCGTGGCTGGGATTCGTGGCCTTGTGCAGTAAATAGGTTTGCCGCTTACACATGTCCTTACACCTGCTCCAGACTGGGCGGCCTCAGCTGATCCCTTATCGCCTACCACGGCCAGGAGGCCGCACAGTCTGAAGAAGGCGGAAGGAGATGAGTTAAGACAGGCGAACATATGCACTGCTCGTGCCCATAAACCACACCCTCGCTGACAAAATAAATATGACAACGAGGGGCGTTGTTTCTAGCAGGGCGGATGCACAGGCGCAGCCAGCTAACCATGATGACAAAAGACGGGAAACGCTACCAAGGGGGGTGCTGCGTATCATTAGAAAGGAAAGTCACACCTCAGGGACAGTGGAATGGTCTCAATGAGACACATTTTGTACGTGTTGAGTTCCACGTGGGCAAGGAGAAAAAGTCAGCCACCTTGTACAAATGCAGCAGTACTGCTGTACTAGGTGGCTGTTATACATAGAAACACCTGGGGGGGTGGGGCCAGGTTCCCTTTAATTTCAGTTCATGTGCCTGCGTGGCGTTTGCAGGTCACGTTGCCGGCTACACAGCAGGGGAACAGCTGGCGTTGCTGAACCCCACTAACACATTGGCTGGTGTTTTTCTCTGTGCAGCTAGCACTTCCGGGCAAAAACTAGCGGTGTTTGAGCCCAGGGTCAGCAGGAGGAGGAGAGGAGCAGAGTGTAGGCCGAAGCCTGCACTGGTGGCAGCTTTTGTTCTGTTGTGCCAGCGTGGCTTGTGCTGGACACGTTGCCGACTACACAGCAGGGGAACAGCTGGCGGTGCTGAACCCCACTGACACATCACCTAGTGTTTTTTCTGTGTAGACAACACTTCCAGGTGGCAACTGACAGTGTTGAAAGCCAGGGAATCAAAGAGGAGCAGAGTGTAGGCCGAAGCCTGCAGTGGAGCAAGTTGAAAGGGAACCTTTAACCCCCCCCCCCCAGGCATTTGTTGCTGGAAGAGCCATCTTGTACAGCAGTAATACTGCACATGGAAAATGGTGGCTCCGAAAATTATGCTCCTTGCAAACGCTGAAGTACACACTTATATAATGTGTCCCCTCACACCGTCAAACCATCCCGGAAGTGGGACTTTCCTTTGTAATGTGACACAGCACAGCCGTCATTCCAACCCCCTTGGTGCCGGGCGCCACCTCCTCAACGTTATTTGGTTCTGTCACGGAGCCCGCGCTGTAATGTTATCCCTTGGCCATGCACAGTTAGCGGTGCCCGTCTTCTGACATCATGTAGGTGTCAGGCTGGCAGTGCCTGTGCGTCCAAGCTGCCCGAGATCCAACCTTGCAGTGTCATCTAATGTAGTCCCACTGCGGGCCAGGGATCCATGGGCATGCGCAGTGCATATCATCGCCTCTCACTCACCTCCTTCCTGCTTCTTCAGACTGTGCGGCGTCACGGCCGTGGCATGCTATTAGGGATCAGCTGACGCCGCCTAGTCTGAAGAAGCGTGAAGAAGGGGAGTGAGAGGCTAGTATATGCACTGCGCATGGCCATGGATACCAGGCCCACTGTGGGATCACATTAGACGACACTGCGAGGTGTGATTTCGGGCAGCGTGGACGCACAGGCGCAGCCAGGACGACAACAAATGACGTCAGAGGACGGGCAGCGCAAACTGTGCATGGCCAAGGGATAACATAACAGCGCAGGGTCCATGACGGAATCAAACAACGCTAAGGAGGCAGCGCACGGTGCCAAGGGGGTAGCAATGACGGCTGTGCTGCGTCACATTACAAAGGAAAGTCCCACCTCCGGGACGGTTGGACGGTGTGAGGGGACACATTACATGAGTGTGTAGTTCAGCGTTTGCAAGGAGCATAATTTCAAGAGCGACCTTTCCCTTGTGCAGTATTAGTGCTGCACATGGTGGCTCTTTCAGTAACAAATGCCTGGGGGGGGGGGGACAGGTCCCCATACATTTTAGTTGTGCCAGCGTGGCGGTCGCATGACACGTTGCCGGATACACAGCTGGGGATCAGCTGACGTTACTGAACCCCAATAACAGAGGAGCGACTGTTGACTGTGCACACAGCACTTCCAGGCACCAACTGGCGGTGTTAGAGCCCAGGGACAGCAGGAGGAGCAGATTGGAGGTATTGCCGCACACACAGCTGGGGATCAGCTGACGTTACTGAACCCCAATAACAGAGGAGCGACTGTTGACTGTGCACACAGCACTTCCAGGCACCAACTGGCGGTGTTAGAGCCCAGGGACAGCAGGAGGAGCAGATTGGAGGTATTGCCGCACACACAGCTGGGGATCAGCTGACGTTACTGAACCCCAATAACAGAGGAGCGACTGTTGACTGTGCACACAGCACTTCCAGGCACCAACTGGCGGTGTTAGAGCCCAGGGACAGCAGGAGGAGCAGATTGGACGTATTGCCGCACACACAGCTGGGGATCAGCTGACGTTACTGAACGCCAATAACAGAGGAGCGACTGTTGACTGTGCACACAGCACTTCCAGGCACCAACTGTTAGGAGTCGAGTTTCCTCTGCTGCACAGGGGGAATCTCGATCCGTCTCCGCTGCGGTCTCCCATTCTCCTCCAGCCACAGTGGAGCCTGCTCAGCAGGGACGTCGATCCCAGCGTCTCGCTCAGTCTGACTCTGTGAGAAGAGTTACTGCTGCTTCTCCAGCTTCTGCCTTTAAAGCCAATACTGGTCAGCAGCGAGTGGACTTCTCTGGGACTAAGTCCTTGTCTGCGCACACTGAGCATGCCCAGGGCAAGATCTCCCGTTGGAGATCGAGGGTCATGTGCTCAGACTCTGCAGCGCATTCTATTGGTCCTCTTGGCAGGTCTCGGAAGGGCAAAGTTTCTGTGGCCGCTTCCTGTCCTGCAGCTATATAAACTGCGCATGACCGCACGGCCATGCGCTAGTGTACAACTTTATACGTGTGTTTGTTGTGAGTGCAAGTCGTCCTTTAAATACCCCTACCCTACTGTATGATTGTTCGCGTATGGTGTATGGCTGCTATCTAGCGCCCGACTTAACACTCAACGTGTCACACACGTGTCAGCGTCCTCTGCTGTGACCGCCAGTGCGGCGCCACGCGCCTGTGTGCGCTTCCTGACCCATGTCTGGGTACTTAGTGGTGCCTGCCAGCACGGCACAGTTTGCACTTCGGTGCCTCTATTGTATATACTTTTCACACCCAGTTGTGGTGTAGTGCCAGCAAGGGTCTAATCGGACTACTATCCCTGTTGGGGTCTAGTTCGCTGACACCTTGCTCGCGCTCTATGTGCGGTACCGCGATCCTGTGACGCAACAGGATCGCTTTCTTCACGCTGGGTGAGGTTTAACCCACGCGTGTATACTTATGAGTACCGCCATATCGTCTGTCAAGTCCTAGCAGCAGGTTTCACCTGCACGGTGGACCCCGGACTGCGAACGCATCCATTACATCTCTCTTGGTGCGTTCCGCCAGTCCTAACATTACACTAGCGCCAGGGTCTGGCTAGTGATGACAGACATACAGCAATCTCTGCGGCATATCCAGCAGCTGGAGGGTAGGTTGGCGGCTCTCGAGAGCGCGACCTCAGCTGTGGATGTTACTGCAGTAGCTGTACAGGCTGCCAGCGTGGCTGCAGCTACTATGTCCATTGCCACCCCTGTTCCGACATTATCTCACCTCCCGCTGCCAGAAAAATTTTCTGGTGATAGCAAGTTTTGTAGGGGATTTGTGAGTCAGTGCTCTATTCATCTCGAGCTCCTGGCTACACGTTTTCCCACAGAGCGGGCTAAGGTGGGATTTATTTTGTCTCTATTGTCGGACAGGGCGTTGGAATGGGCTACGCCGCTGTGGGAGCGTGGCGATCATGTGGTGCAGAGTGCTCCGCTGTTTCTGAGCGCTCTGAAACAGGTCTTTTTAGGACCTCAAGTCACCCATGATACTGCGCTCCAATTGCTGGCATTAACTCAGGGTGAGTCCTTGGTCAGTCATTTTGCCGTCCAATTCCGCACCTTAGCATCTGAGCTGGATTGGTCGGATAAAGCTCTTATCCCCATATTTTGGAGGGGCTTGGCTGACCACGTAAAGGACGCTCTGGCCACTAGGGAGGTGTCACAAGCAGGATCTAAGTCCCGGACCGCTTGTGCACTCAGGGTCTGTCATGTTTGCCAGCAGTCAGGACATCTAGCCACCAGATGTCCTCAGCGGTCGAGGAAACGTCAGCGTCTAGTGGTAGTTGGTGGAGGTACACTAGACACGGCGACGTTTGCCTCTAAGTTGTCCTTTAAGGGGACAATTACTATTGGCTCATTTTCCCACTCGGTAGAGCTCTGCGTGGATTCTGGGGCGGAGGGCAATTTTATGTCTTCTGCCTTCGCCCAACGTCAAGCAATACCCCTGGTTATGCTTGCTCAACCAGTAACGGTGCGAGTGGTGAATGGGTCGACATTGCCCTCACAGATAACACACCAGACCATCCCTTTTACTCTGTCCATGTCGCCATCTCATCAGGAGATAATTTCTCTGCTCGTCATTCCGGAAGGAATTGATGAGATCCTGTTGGGAATACCTTGGCTACGGTACCACTCTCCTCATATCGAGTGGTCCTCAGGCAGAATTCTGGGTTGGGGTGAATCTTGTGGGGGTAGGTGTCAGAGGGAGTGCGTTCAGGTTGCTACTACTGAGGTATCCGCAGATCTATCCTCTCTCCCCAAGCAGTATTGGTCATATGCAGACGTATTCTCCAAAAAGGCGGCGGAGACCCTTCCGCCCCATCGCCCCTATGACTGTCCTATTGACCTCTTGCCTGGTGCTGAGCCTCCCCGGGGTCGAGTCTATCCGCTATCTCTCCCGGAGACGGAGGCAATGTCACAGTACATACAGGAAAATCTGGCAAGAGGGTTCATCATGAAGTCAGTGTCACCTGCTGGGGCAGGATTCTTCTTCGTGCAGAAGAAGAGTGGGGAATTGCGTCCATGCATAGACTACAGGGGTCTTAACGCCATCACCGTTAAGAATAAATACCCTTTGCCTTTGATATCTGAACTGTTCGATAGGCTTCGGGGAGCAAGGGTATTTACTAAATTAGATCTGCGGGGTGCTTACAACCTGATTCGCATCCGTGAGGGGGACGAATGGAAGACGGCTTTAAACACCAGGGATGGGCACTATGAATATCTGGTGATGCCCTTTGGGCTCTATAATGCCCCAGCCGTTTTCCAAGACTTTGTGAACGATATCTTCCGGGATATGCTTTCCACCTCGGTCGTAGTCTATCCGGATGATATTCTCATCTACTCTCCAGATATTGACTCCCACCGGAGAGATGTTTGCAAAGTCTTCGACCTCCTACGGGCAAACTCCCTCTATGCCAAGTTGGAGAAGTGCATGTTTGAGCAGGAGTCCTTACCTTTCCTAGGCTGCATCATCTCAGCCCAGGGATTGGCTATGGATCCTGCCAAACTACAGGCTGTGATGGACTGGCAGGAACCTCATTCTCTTAAAGCGGTGCAGCGCTTTATGGGGTTCATCAATTATTATCGCCAGTTCATCCCGCATTTCTCAACTTTGGTAGCTCCCTTGGTTGCCCTCACCAAGAAGGGGGCAAATCCTAAATTGTGGTCTGAGGAGGTCTCCAAGGCCTTTATCTCTATAAAGTCACACTTCGCTAGTGCTCCCATACTTCATCGCCCCGATGTTGATAAGCCATTTATCATGGAGGTGGATGCCTCTTCTGTTGGTGCTGGAGCAGTCCTCTTCCAAAAGGATGCTCAAGGTCGGAAGCATCCTTGCTTCTTTTTCTCCAAGACCTTCGCACCAGCAGAGAGGAATTATTCCATCGGGGACAGGGAGTTGCTAGCCATGAAGTTGGCTTTCTCGGAGTGGAGACATCTCTTGGAGGGAGCACGTTTTCCCTTCCAAGTCTTCACAGATCACAAAAATTTGGTGTATCTGCAGACAGCTCAGCGGTTGAATTCTCGCCAGGCCAGATGGTCCTTGTTCTTCTCCCGGTTTCATTTCACCCTCCATTTCCTTTCTGGGGAGAAGAACATTCGGGCCGATGCTCTCTCTCGCTCCGTTGTGTCATCTGCGGAGGAGGAGCCTCGGCTTATTGTCCCCACCGAGAGTTTGAGAACCGTGGCCCCGGTTTCACTGGAGTCTGTGCCCCCGGGCAAGACTTTTGTTCCATCTAGTTTGCGGCCGGAGGTTCTCTCTTGGGCGCACTCGTCCAGGGTGGGTGGACATTTTGGTACTAAAAGGACATCTGAGTTACTGGCGAGGACATACTGGTGGCCGCATATGGCTCGTGATGTCGCGGAGTACGTTCGGGCGTGTGTCTCTTGCGCCAGGAACAAGACTCCTCGGCAACGGCCAGCTGGTTTGCTTTACCCTCTGCCCGTGGCTGACAGGCCCTGGGAGATGGTCGGGATGGACTTTGTGGTGGGCTTACCCAAGTCTCGTAATTGCACCATTATCTGGGTGATCACCGACCATTTCTCCAAAATGGTGCATTTGGTGCCTCTTCCACGGCTACCATCTGCACGGGCGTTGGCTGTCTTGTTTATCAAGCATATCTTTCGCTTACACGGTATGCCAGACAAAATTGTTAGTGACCGGGGTCCCCAGTTTGCGTCTCGATTCTGGAGGGAGCTATGTCGTTTACTCAGTATTGAGTTAAATCTCTCTTCGGCATATCATCCCGAGACGAATGGGTTGGTAGAAAGGGCCAACCAGACCTTGGTCACATATCTGCGACATTTTGTTTCTGCCAGACAGGATGACTGGGCATCCTTGCTACCGTGGGCAGAGTTTGCACTTAACAATGCCGTAGCCGACTCCACCGGTCAGACTCCATTCCTCTTAAATTACGGCCAGCATCCGCGTGTTCCAGTGCCCATGCCTGTGTCTTCCGCTGATCCCAGGGTGGCAGACTGGGCTGTGGAGGCACGGGACATTTGGGATCGCACGCAGGATGCCATTCGGGCCTCCAAGGAGAGAATGAGGTCCTCCGCCGATGTTCGGCGCCCTGCTCCGACTTTTGTCCCTGGTGACTTGGTGTGGCTCTCCGCCCGTAACATCAGGCTGCGAGTTGAGTCCACTAAGTTTGCTCCTCGCTACTTGGGTCCCTTCAAGGTTCTCGAACAGGTTAATCCTGTGGTCTACCGCCTGGCTCTTCCTCCACGCTTGGGTATCACCGACACCTTTCATGTGTCCCTCTTGAAACCCGTATACATGTCCCGGTTTTCCGAGTCATCTGCCGGGACATCGGGTTCGACTACGGACGATTACGAGGTGAACGCTATTTTGGGGTGTAAGGTGGTACGCGGCAAAAAGTTCTATCTGGTGGATTGGAAGGGTTATGGTCCAGAGAACAGGTCATGGGAGCCTGCTGAAAACATTCGGGCCCCACAGCTCATTGCTGCCTTCGAACGTAGCGAGGCCCAAGGAGGGGGGGGTCCTAGGAGGGGGGGTAATGTTAGGAGTCGAGTTTCCTCTGCTGCACAGGGGGAATCTCGATCCGTCTCCGCTGCGGTCTCCCATTCTCCTCCAGCCGCAGTGGAGCCTGCTCAGCAGGGACGTCGATCCCAGCGTCTCGCTCAGTCTGACTCTGTGAGAAGAGTTACTGCTGCTTCTCCAGCTTCTGCCTTTAAAGCCAATACTGGTCAGCAGCGAGTGGACTTCTCTGGGACTAAGTCCTTGTCTGCGCACACTGAGCATGCCCAGGGCAAGATCTCCCGTTGGAGATCGAGGGTCATGTGCTCAGACTCTGCAGCGCATTCTATTGGTCCTCTTGGCAGGTCTCGGAAGGGCAAAGTTTCTGTGGCCGCTTCCTGTCCTGCAGCTATATAAACTGCGCATGACCGCACGGCCATGCGCTAGTGTACAACTTTATACGTGTGTTTGTTGTGAGTGCAAGTCGTCCTTTAAATACCCCTACCCTACTGTATGATTGTTCGCGTATGGTGTATGGCTGCTATCTAGCGCCCGACTTAACACTCAACGTGTCACACACGTGTCAGCGTCCTCTGCTGTGACCGCCAGTGCGGCGCCACGCGCCTGTGTGCGCTTCCTGACCCATGTCTGGGTACTTAGTGGTGCCTGCCAGCACGGCACAGTTTGCACTTCGGTGCCTCTATTGTATATACTTTTCACACCCAGTTGTGGTGTAGTGCCAGCAAGGGTCTAATCGGACTACTATCCCTGTTGGGGTCTAGTTCGCTGACCACTTGCTCGCGCTCTATGTGCGGTACCGCGATCCTGTGACGCAACAGGATCGCTTTCTTCACGCTGGGTGAGGTTTAACCCACGCGTGTATACTTATGAGTACCGCCATATCGTCTGTCATGTCCTAGCAGCAGGTTTCACCTGCACGGTGGACCCCGGACTGCGAACGCATCCATTACATCTCTCTTGGTGCGTTCCGCCAGTCCTAACACCAACTGGCGGTGTTAGAGCCCAGGGACAGCAGGAGGAGCAGATTGGAGGTATTGCCGCACACACAGCTGGGGATCAGCTGACGTTACTGAACCTCAATAACAGAGGAGCGACTGTTGACTGTGCACACAGCACTTCCAGGCACCAACTGGCGGTGTTAGAGCCCAGGGACAGCAGGAGGAGCAGAGGAACAGAGTGTAGGCCGAAGCCTGATTGGAGCAAGTTGAAAGGAAACCTTTAACCCCCCCCCCCCCAAGACGTTTGTAGCTGAAAGAGCCATCTTGTGCAGCACTAAGGATGCAAAAGGAAATGGTTACTCTTTTAATTATGCTCCTTGCAAACACCGAAGTAAACACTAAAAATGTGTCCCTTTATACCGTTAAACCGTTCCGGAGGTGCGAATTTCCTTCGTAATGGGACACAGCACAGCTGTCATTCCTATCCCCTTGATGCCGTGCGCTGCCTCCTCAGCGTTGTTTTAAGCTGTCACGGCGCCTGCGCTGTTCTGTTAGCCCTTGGCCATGCCCAATTAGCGCTGCCTGTCTTCTGACATAATTTGGTGTCAGGCTGTCAGTGCCTGTGCGTCCACGCTGCTCCAGATCCCACCTCGCAGTCTCGTCTAACGTAATCCCACTGCGGGCCTTGGAACCATGGGCATGCACAGTGCATAACCTCGACTCTCACTCCCCTCCTTCCCTCTTCTTCAGACTGTGCGGTGTCACGGCCGTGGCATGCTAGGGATCAGCTGACGGCGCACAGTCTAAAGAAGGCGGAGGGAAATTAGCGAGAGCCCGAGGGGAAGATATGCACTGCGCATGCCCATGGATCCCAGGCCCGCAGTGTGACTCAATCAGAAGACACTGCGAGGCGGGATCTCGGGCAGCGCGGCCGCACAGGCGCAGCCAGCCTGACACCAAATTATGTCAGAAGACAGGCAGCGCAAATAGGGCATGCCCAAGGGATAACAGAACAGCGCAGGCTCCGTGACAGCTTAAAACAACGCTGAGGAGGCAGCGCATGGCACCAAGGGGGTAGGAATGACGGCTGTGCTGCGTCACATTACGAAGGAAAGTCCCAGCTCCGGGACGGTATAACGGTATCAGTGAACACATTTTATAAGTGTTAAGTTCTGCGTGTGCAAAGAGCTAAAAAAAAAGAGCTACCTTTTCCTTGTGCAGCATTACTGCTGCACAAGATGGCTCTTTCAGTAACAAACGACGGGGGGGGGACAGGTTCCCTTACATTTAGGTTGTTGTGCCAGCGTGGCGGTCGCAGGACACATTGCCGGCTACACAGCTGGGGATCAGCTGACGTTACTGAAACCCAATAACACTGGGTCGTATGTTTTTACTGTGCAGCCTGCACTTCTGAGCCGCAACTGGCGGTGTTGGAGCCCAGGAATAGCAGTTCAGGTGGTAGAAAGATGAACACAGCAGGAGACCTGGATGACACCCAATTACTTAATCAGGCAGAGGAGTGGCAAATTCCTGCGAGATCCAGGCCTGGTTCATTTTCAGGAAAGTAAGCCGGTCAACGTTATCGGAGGATAGTCGCATGCGACAGTCTGTTAGTACACCACCTGCGGCACTAAAGACACGTTCCGATAAGACACTAGCCGCAGGGCAAGCCAGCACCTCCAATGCATACTGGCTTAGCTCTGGCCATGTATCCAGCTTAGAGACCCAAAACTTGAACGGGGAAGAGCCGTCTGGGAGTACAGTAAGAGGGCAAGCCATGTAGTCTGTCACCATCTGACGGAACCGTTGCCTCCTGCTGACTGGAGCCGCCGGTGATGGTGTAGACATTTGGGGCGGGCACACAAAAGTGTGCCAGAGTTGTGCCATACTGGGCTTGCCTTGGGCAGAGGCACTGCTTCTGCTCCCTCTTTGGGCAGAGCCTCCCCCACTGCCTCGACGCACTGAGCTGCTTTGTAAAGCACTAGCAGCACTCCTCTCAGTTGGACAGGAGAAGATGATGGAATTCACCAGTGTGTCGTGGTACTCCCGCAATTTACGCTCCCGGGTCAACGCAGGGATGAGGTTTTGGACGTTGTCCCGGTAGCGAGGATCGAGGAGGGTGAACACCCAATAATCAGGCATGTTGAGAATGTGGTCGATGCGGCGGTCGTTTCTCAGGCACTGCAGCATGAAATCCACCATGTGCTGCAGAGTGCCAACTGGTCCAGAAACGCTGTCCCCTGCTTGAGACATGATCTCTGCCCGCTCGTCATCACCCCACCCTCGCTGTACACACTGACCACTGGACAATTGTGTCGCTCCCTCCTCTGGACGGAGCTCTTCCTCCTCCATTGACTCCTCCTCATCCTCCTCACAAATTGGCCCCTGCGTACCCCTTTGTGAGGAACCACGTGGCGCTGACTCTCCAGAAGCTGATGGAAAAGGTGACTCCTCATCCTCCACCTCTTCCACCACATCATCCCTTAACCCTTGCAAAGTTTGCTGAAGCAGGCAGATAAGGGGGACAGTCATGCTGACTAGTGCATCATCTGCACTTGCCATCCGCGTGGAATAATCAAAAGGACGCAAAACCTGGCAGACGTCCTTCATAGTGGCCCACTCTGTGGTTGTGAAGTCTGATCGGCGCTGACTGCGACTTCTTTGCGCCTGATGCAGCTGGTACTCCATAACTGCTTGCTGCTGCTCACACAACCGCTCCAACATATGTAACGTGGAATTCCACCGGGTAGGTAGGTCACATATGATGCAGTGTTCCGGAAGGCGGAATCGGCGCTGCAGAGCAGCAATGCGGGATCTGGCCAAGCTGGAACGCCGCAAGTGAGCACACTCTAGGCGGACCTTGTGCAGCAGGGCATCAAGATCCGGATAGTCCCTCAGAAAACTCTGCACAACCAAATTGAGCACATGTGCCAGACATGGGATGTGAGTGAGGTTGCCAAGGGCCAAAGCTGCCACCAGATTTCGGCCATTGTCACACACTACCATGCCTGGCTGGAGATTCGCTGGCAGTAACCACACATCGCTCTCCTGCTTGATGGCATTCCAGAGCTCCTGCGCTGTGTGGCTTCGATGCCCCAATGAAACTAGTTTCAAGACGGCCTGCTGACGTTTGGCCACAGCTGTGCTCATGTCGGTCATAGGTAAACGTTCACGGGTCCATGTGGAGGTGGACTGTGACGGATCCTTCAGAGAGGAATCAGAGGAACTGGTGTAAGAGGAGGAGTCGATGCGTACAGACTGGATTCCTGCAATCCTTGGAGTGGGCAGGACACGTCCTGCGCCACTCGCACGATCTGTACCTGGCTCAACAACATTAACCCAATGGGCAGTGAGGGAAACATATCGCCCCTGTCCATGCTGACTGGTCCACGCATCGGTGGTGAGGTGGACCTTGCTACTGACGGCGTTCAGTAGCGCATGATTTATGTTTGCCTCAACATGCCTGTGCAGGGCAGGGACAGCCTGCCTGCTGAAGTAAAAGCGGCTGGGCACCTTGTACTGTGGGACTGCCAATGCCATCAAGTCACGGAAGCTGTCAGTCTCCACCAGCCTGAACGAGAGCATTTCCAGGGACAACAGTTTGGCAATGCCTGCATTCAGAGCCTGTGCTCGGGGGTGGTTGGCCGAGAATGCCCGCCTTTTCTCCCATGCCTGGACTACCGATGGCTGTAGAGTAGACTGGGAGTGTGAGGATGACTGGGAAGGTGGTGCTGTGGGTGGAATTACACTAGGTCTCTGGACAACAGTGGAGGAAGAGGCAACACGAGATGAAGAGGTGGTAGCTGCCGCTGTTGGTTGGCCTACGTCTTCAATGTGTTTCTGTAACTCCACCGCGTACCTGTTCCGCACATGTTTCCACATATTTGTGGTATTGAGGTTGCTGACACTTTTACCTCTTTTTACTTTCTGATGACACAGCTTGCATTTGACAAAACAAATGTCATCTGCAACTGTGTCAAAAAAGGACCAGGCACTGCAAGTCTTGGGAGCGCCCTTTTTGGCTTTGGAAAGAGACAGGCTCCTAACGGGTGCCAAAGTGGAGGCTACAGGCTCCGCAGTCTTCCCCCTCCCTCTCCCTCTTTGGCCCGTAAGGGGAAGCTCTTCCTCAGAGCTGCTCCCACCACCTTCCTGTTCCTCACGCCACGATGGGTCAAGGACCTCATCATCTCCACTACCCTCTGCCACCAACTGCTCCTCCTGGGTAGTCTCGGCAGCACAGTACGCATCAGAAAGCGGCACCTGAGTTTCATCATCAGATGCGTACTGCGCTGTGGTCACCGGAGGCACTGGCCCACCTGCCTCTTCAGAGTCAGAGAGATAAAGCTTTTGGGCATCACTGCACACTGCCTCTTCTTCCATTTCTCCAATGCTGCTTGGCTGGCCCCCTGTTTCCAAGCCAAGAGATTCAGAGAACAGAAGTAGAGACGGCTCCTGTCCTGGGCTCTCTGACTGCCTGGCCAATTTGGCAGGTGGTGAAGAGACAGATGGCTGCTCTCCACTTGCTCTGTGCCTGAGAGGATGTGGCACTAACTGAAGTCAATGCCGAGGCGTTATCTGCCATTCACCCGACAACGGCTTCAATTTGGTCTTCACGTAGCAGCGGTGCACGGCGCTCTCCGACAAAGCTGCGCATGAAGGACTGTTCCCTGCTGAAACTGAGTGACGACGAGTCACCGGCGCCCGCAGCAGGCACAGAATCACCACGTCCTCTCCCTGCTCCTCTCCCTGCTCCGCGCCCACGCCCACGTGCCTTACTCCCTGCCCTCTTCATCTTGGTTGACAGATAAAGATAAGCAGAAAAGTACTAAGGCCTTAGTGTGCTTATTCCTGAAATGCTCCTCCTAACAGGTGTAAGAAACACTAATGTTGTAAATTGTGGACTAAACTTTATTATTTTTCAAATGTGGCCTACACAAGTGTTAAGTTGTGTTTGGTGAACTTAACTTTTTTTTTGGTGCAGATCGGGCTACAGAGCTAGTTTAAATCACACGGAGACCGTGTAGACAGCCGTAAACGGCGCTGCAAGGCCAAAAAACCCTCCTCTCGGTTATCCTATATAGTGTTTTTCCACTATTTAGCTGGATACGAGTGGAAAGACACTAATAGGAATTTTTTTTTTTCAAATTTTAAACAGGCTGCACTATTTGAAAAAAAGTAAAATTTTTCTCAAGGTATGAGGCAGTAACGAACCCTGAGCTGAATCCAACCGGCTATGGCTGCACACAGACTACAGGGCGAGCTGGGCTCACACGGAGACCGTGCAGACAGCCGTAAACGGCGCTGCAAGGCCAAAAAAACCTCCTCTAGGTTATCCTATATAGTGTTTTTCCACAATTTAGCTGGATACGAGTGGAAAGACACTAATAGGAATTTTTTTTTTCAAATTTTAAACAGGCTGCACTATTTGAAAAAAAGGAAATTGTTTTTCAAGGTATGAGGCAGTAACGCACCCTGAGCTGAATCCAACCGGCTATGGCTGCACACAGACTACAGGGCGAGCTGGGCTCACACGGAGACCGTGCAGACAGCCGTAAACGGCGCTGCAAGGCCAACAAACCCTCCTCTAGGTTATCCTATATAGTGTTTTTCCACTATTTAGCTGGATACGAGTGGAAAGACACTAATAGGAATTTTTTTTTTCAAATTTTAAACAGGCTGCACTATTTGAAAAAAAGTAAAATTTTTCTCAAGGTATGGGGCAGTAACGAACCCTGAGCTGAATCCAACCGGCTATGGCTGCACACAGACTACAGGGCGAGCTGGGCTCACACGGAGACCGTGCAGACAGCCGTAAACGGCGCTGCAAGGCCAAAAAAACCTCCTCTAGGTTATCCTATATAGTGTTTTTCCACTATTTAGCTGGATACGAGTGGAAAGACACTAATAGGAATTTTTTTTTTTCAAATTTTAAACTGGCTGCACTATTTGAAAAAAAGGAAATTGTTTTTCAAGGTATGAGGCAGTAACGCACCCTGAGCTGAATCCAACCGGCTATGGCTGCACACAGACTACAGGGCGAGCTGCGCTCACACAGAGACCGTGCAGACAGCCGTAAACGGCGCTGCAAGGCCAACAAACCCTCCTCTAGGTTATCCTATATAGTGTTTTTCCACTGTTTAGCTGGATACGAGTGGAAAGACACTAATAGGAATTTTTTTTTTCAAATTTTAAACAGGCTGCACTATTTGAAAAAAAGTAAAATTTTTCTCAAGGTATGAGGCAGTAACGAACCCTGAGCTGAATCCAACCGGCTATGGCTGCACACAGACTACAGGGCGAGCTGGGCTCACACGGAGACCGTGCAGACAGCCGTAAACGGCGCTGCAAGGCCAAAAAAACCTCCTCTAGGTTATCCTATATAGTGTTTTTCCACTATTTAGCTGGATACGAGTGGAAAGACACTAATAGGAATTTTTTTTTTCAAATTTTAAACTGGCTGCACTATTTGAAAAAAAGGAAATTGTTTTTCAAGGTATGAGGCAGTAACGCACCCTGAGCTGAATCCAACCGGCTATGGCTGCACACAGACTACAGGGCGAGCTGCGCTCACACAGAGACCGTGCAGACAGCCGTAAACGGCGCTGCAAGGCCAACAAACCCTCCTCTAAGTTATCCTATATAGTGTTTTTCCACTATTTAGCTGGATACGAGTGGAAAGACACTAATAGGAATTTTTTTTTTTCAAATTTTAAACAGGCTGCACTATTTGAAAAAAAGTAAAATTTTTCTCTAGGTATGAGCCAGTAACGAACCCTGAGCTGAATCCAACCGGCTATGGCTGCACACAGACTACAGGGCGAGCTGGGCTCACACGGAGACTGTGCAGACAGCCGTAAACGGCGCTGCAAGGCCAAAAAACCCTCCTCTAGGTTATCCTATATAGTGTTTTTCCACTATTTAGCTGGATACGAGTGGAAAGACACTAATAGGAATTTTTTTTTTTCAAATTTTAAACAGGCTGCACTATTTGAAAAAAAGTAAAATTTTTCTCAAGGTATGAGCCAGTAACGAACCCTGAGCTGAATCCAACCGGCTATGGCTACACACAGACTACAGGGCGAGCTGGGCTCACACGGAGACCGTGCAGACAGCCGTAAACGGCGCTGCAAGGCCCAAAAACCCCCCTCTAGGTTATCCTATGTAGTGTTTTTCCACAATAGAGCTGGAGACTGGTGGAAAAACACTAATAGGAAATTTGAGAAAAAATGTGCAGCAGGCTGCACTAAGAGCAAAAAAGGACAACTGTGTGAGGCAGTGTGAACCCCCCCTGAGCTGAATACAACCGGGTATATGGCTGCACACAGACTACAGAGTGAGCTGCACACACACACACAGAGACCTTGCAGAACGCTGTTAAAACAGCGCTGCAAGGCAAGAGCAAGGTGAACAGTGAAGAACACACAGCGTTTTGCTAAATTAGCCTTTGGAAAGGAAAATAAAGCAATTAGCTAGCTCGACTGGCCCTCAGTTAGAACACAGCGTCCTGTCCCTAACTGAAATCACAGCAGAGTGAGCGCAAAATGGCGGCAGCGTTTTTTATAGTGCAGAGTGACATCATTTCAGCAGCCAATCACAGCCTTGCCAGTACTTACATGCCCACCATGCTAAACAGGATGTGCCCACACTTCCAATCATTCCTCATTAGCTGCTGCGTTCAGTTTGAATTCTGGGAACTTCCGATTCCGATATCCGATACGCGGGAAGTATCGGAATTCGGTATCGGAATTCCGATACCGCAAATATCGGCCGATACCCGATACTTGCGGTATCGGAATGCTCAACACTAGTCCTAATTGAAGGCTGAAAATAAGAGTTCTTATAATTTTGAGCTGAGAGAAATGATACGGGCGGGAGAGATGCCATTTGGCAGAAAGAGACATGATACTCTTGAAGTAGTGCCAGCAATGGTACTAAAATAATTCTACATACAGTAGCATCTAACTTTAGGCCAGGGGTGGGGAACCTCAAGCCGCAGGGCCATTTATGGCCTTCGATGACCTTCTATCAGGCCCTGGAGCAGATTTTTAGGGACCACATTCTTGGGCAGGGAGCTGCATTTTGATTACAACCAGCTCATTAATTTCTTCTTGCTCTGTTAGCACACACACAGTGTTCACTACTGAACACCGAAGGTCATGCAATGAACGATTACGTCCTGACACCAGTGCCAGAGTCAGGATGTACTTTGTGAGCGGAATTTGTACGGCCCCTAAAAGGATGGTATAAATATCCAAATGGTCCTTGGCAGAAAAAAAATTCCCCACCCCTGCTTTAGGCCAACCCTACTACTTTTTCTTCCTTAACAGGTGCGAGAATGCTGTGAAGGAGAAAATGCAGACTCAATAGTGACAATAAGTTTTATTTATTAACTATATAAAGCTCAGCAAGTAAAAATACAATATCACATAGAAGACAATTAGTCAATTACTAGCTATGAGATACAATTAGGGATTCTGTTCTGTTGATCAGGCCTCCGTGCTTGCAGTTCACTCGATAAGGGGTTCCATTCCATTGATCAGGTCTCTGTGCCGGCCGCTTACTCGAATGGGGATTCTGCTAATCAGGCCAACCAGAATTCCTTCTCCTTCAGAAAGGATCTGCTTCCTGGGCTAATAGTCTTGCGTTCCTAGCCTTGCCTAGGATTTGGCTGTAAGACAATGCAGGCTTTACTCCAAATATGAAAGAGAAAACCTATGTGGAAGGAAATGCCATAATATAATCAAAAATGCTAATGAAGCCTATGAATAACTCAAATATTAAACCTATACACAATATTCAAAATTATTTTGAAAAAAGTATGACTTTATTAAGCCATATGCAAAATACAACACAACATTTATCATAAAACGGGAGTAGAAGGAAGTGAGAAATGAGGGGTTGGGGAAATGTAAAAAGGGAAATAAAAATGGGGAGGGGATGAGTGTGCACCAATGAATGCATAAAGAAGTTTCATTATTATTATTATTATTTATTATTATTTATTTATATAGCACCATTGATTCCATGGTGCTGTACATGAGAAGGGGTTACATACAAGTTACAGATATCACTTACAGTAAACAAACTAACAATGACAGACTGGTACAGAGGGGCAAGGACCCTGCCCTTGCGGGCTTACATTCTACAGGATTATGGGGAAGGAGACAGTAGGTTGGGGGTTGCAGGAGCTCCAGTGTTGGTGAGGCGGTAGCTTTGGTAGTGATGAGGCGGCGGCAGGGTGAGTGCAGGCTGTAGGCTTTCCTGAAGAGATGGGTTTTCAGGTTCCGTCTGAAGGATCCGAATGTGGTTGATAGTCGGACGTGTTGGGGCAAAGAATTCCAGAGGATGGGGGATATTCTGGAGAAGTCTTGGAGGAGGTTGGATGAGGAGCAAATACGTGTGGAGGAGAGAAGGAGGTGTTGGGAGGACTGGAGATTTCATGAGGGAAGATATTGGGAGATTAGATCAGAGATACATGGAGGAGACATGTTATGGATTTCTTTGTAGGTCAGTATTAGTAATTTGAACTGGATACGCTGAGGGAATGGGAGCCAGTGAAGAGATTTACAGGGGGGGAAGCGGAGGAGTAGCGAGGAGAGACATGAATTAGTCAGGCAGCAGAGTTAAGGATGGAGTGGAGAGGTGCAAGGGTGTTAGCAGGGAGGCAGCAGAAAAGGATGTTGCAGTAGTCAAGGCGGGAGATGATGAGGGCATGCACAAGCATTTTAGTAGATTGACAGCAGAGCAAAGGACGGATTCTGGTTTTTATGCTTTCATAGACGCATACATGATATATTCAGACAAAAATTTCAAAAAGTGTACAATGTTTGATCACTGGAGACTGTAAAGAATGTTATTAAAACATCTTTGCATGAATATAAAAAATACCAAAGGTATGACCTGGGATATAAATCGGTGTGCCCGCAGTGTGTAAGCGCACATTCACACTGGCCACTGAACAGAAAAAAACAAAGACAGAAACATAACGATTAAATACTCTGCAGTAAAAAAATAAATAAATAGCATAGTGCCTGAAAATAATATACTGTATTTAGTTAACATGTTTTTTAATACACAAAATGTGAATGCCATCCCACCTCTTCACGGTGACCATAACAGTCCTAACTTTAATATTAAAAACCTTACCGTTTGTCTAGTGACATGCATGTAGATAAGGGCTGAGACAGACTCCTTTGATCTTTATACGGGTTTTGCAGCCTCTGGCATTATAACTTTTTCATTTCATATATATAATATTTTAATTATGTATTTAATAAAATAATTTTTTATGGTACTTACTTATACATGATGTAAACAGACAGAAAAAAAAACCAAAGTGTACAATGATTGATCACTGGAGACCGTAAAGAATGTTAGTAAAATATTTTGCTATGTATATAAAAAACAAAGGTATGAACTGTGATATAAATTGGTCTGCATGCAGCATGTAAGAGCACGTTCACACTAGCCACTGAACAGAAAAAACACAGACAGAAACATAATGGTTAAATACCCCTCAGTAAATAGATAAATAGCATATTGCATGAAAATAATTTACTGTATTTAATTAACATGTTTTTGAAAAGAAAAATGAGAGTAGAAGTGTTAACACTACTTGGGTTCAGTCTGTCTCGGCCCCTATCTACATACATGCCACTTGACAACAGTAAGGTTTCATATTACAGTTAGGACTGTCCCAGTTAAGGTCACTATGGCGTGGTTGTATGGCTTTCACAATATTTTTTTTATCAAAAAACATGTTAACTAAATACTGTATATTATTTTCATGCGCTATGCTGATTAATTATTTATTTACTGCAGGGTATTTAATCATTATGTTTCTGTCCTTGTTTTTTTCTTACATAATTGGTTACAGAAGAATTTCTAAACTACTGAAGGTTCCAGTGACCGGAAGTGGAGCGTCATTTCACCATAATCCAGCAGTATAATATCTCTGTCAGGAGGTTACCTATTTTTTTATTTCATACCAACTCAACCTACAGTTTGAAGTCAGAAGGTTGCACGTGATTACATTGAACAAAACAATTACAAAATTATAAAAGACATAAAGTTCATGTTCGTCTTTGAGGGTAGCACATTGCTGATTGCATTTCTAATAAACAATTACCAATTTTTGCATGCATCATTATTCAAGGTAATTATGAAGGTTAGTCATCTTAATCATACATTGCTATCTAGTATTTACATTCTAATTATTAGGCATTGTAAGTATTAGGCGTTCTAGGTTACGTACATCGGAATAAGTAATAATAATAATCATTTGCCTTAAAGGTTTCATGAATTTATTTATATGTCAAATTAATTATGATAGTTTAAACTATTTAAATGGACTTTCCAAGCAAAATTGTTATTTTAGTGGTAGATTCATTAAAACTGTCTATGTTGCCCCTAGCAGCCAATCAAAGCTCATCCTCTTTTAAACTACCCTAAAAAAAGTAAGTCTTCACTGTGTTTGGTTGATGAAGGAATTAAGACGATTTCACTATTAGCTAAAGATGATCAAAGAGATTCAGAGCTCCAAGGAGAATGTTGACTGTCCGTGGCCGCCGAGCAAAGATCTGCAAACGTCTGCCTACTGTTGTCATCTACAACACCTCTTCTGATTGGTAGACCTGGCATAATATGGATTATGGATGCTTAGATTTCATACTAGGCCTACTAATCAGAAAATATATAAATCATTTTTCAGGTAGGAGGATATTTTCAGGGCTTTGGTCAGTGGTTATGGATTACCAACAAGGTCACAAAACCAAGGTCCTATGAAACTTTTTGCTCAACTCTACTATTATCCAAATGAGGTGATCTTGTTCTACTATGTTATATTTTTTGGCGGGCCTATGCTTTGGAAAAGCCGTAAGGGCAAGGGAACTCTGCTCTGAGTAAAGGAATTACTGTCTCGGTGCAGTTGAAAAGCATCAACGTGATCAGTGACAAATATGAAGCACCGGCCAACTTGTGGGCCAAGGTATACTATCGAAGTGGTGTTGCGCGCCTGCAAGGATTGAAAAATATCCCATTCATTCAAAGTATACAAATATCTTAAAAGTGCTAAGGCAAGCTTTGCAATATTTGTACTGTAGTAGCCATCATATAGTGGACATATCTTCTGTTGTCTACTCCTTAGAAATGAGATTGAGTTGCAAGTTGCACTTCACTGTCCACAACAGCAGTTCTGGTCAGAGACTTCATATTTTATAGCCCACTTATTTAGTCAACGTTTTTCACTATGGCAATGCTCACCCGAAAGCAGGTTCTTTTTTTTTACTGGTGGCGAAATTATTCCTTCAAGCCAGATGATACTTATAATCTACCTCCACATATTCCTCGATGTACATCTCCCTGTCCCCACCAGCAAAAAAGGGTGACTTTGAATCAAATATCACTCTGGATGTCTCCTAGTCAACTACAACTGGGCAACCTAATAAGCGAAAACGACAAAAACATTGTGGCATTGTGGTTGCCATTCAATTAGGTAAAAGAAATACAGGCTTGCTGCACAGAAGATGATCTTATTTTGTGCAACTTTTTTTTACTCATTGGAGCAAAGTTTTGCTCATTCCCAGAGGAGAATTTGGGGATTTGAACAGTTCTGGGCAATGACGAAATTTGCAATGACATATTGATTCTTTATGATTGAACCAACGGCTAATTGGAACAAATGAAACTTGATGAAAATTACTGCTGTATATTTTGCAGCATTTGTGCAAGAAAAATGAAGGTGATGGATAACATTATGCAACATACAACAAACTGTAACTTGCGTGACTTTAAAATCTGCCATTAGTAGGTGGTGAGGGCCATATGTTGCTTTGTAAAACTTTTAAAAGGTCAAACAAGTTATTTGTGTTATGTGACTCATATTTTTCCTGCATATTATCGTCCTCCTCATTTTTACTGAAATTTTGGGCGGCATCACTTTGGTGAATTGCCAAGGAAAAACCCTGAGCAGAATAGAGCCTCTGTACAATGATACACACAAAGGGAATTATTTGTTAAAAAAAAATTGTTGGGTTTCTTTGACTCTGAATTTTCTTTATAGCTCTGACTCACCATTATTTTTATCGGTAATCAAAATTTTTTTGAGGCAGCATCTGGAGGGAATTTCCCAGATAGAACCCTGTGCTGGTGAACCCATGGTCATCCCCTATTGGGACATTACCTCTTAACAGGATAAACATCACTTTAAGTTTTAAAGGGAAAATGACAGCTGGATCAAATTCTGATCTGATTCTGATCAATGATTCAACCTCATTCTCAGCTCCTAGAATTTTGCATCCCATGGCTCCTTGTTAACACAATAGCTTTGGTCACGCAAAGTGGACTTCTACCTACATGAAGAGGCTAGAGCTTACACTGCGCATGCCCAAAGTTGCAATGCTGAGAAGCAGCCATGCTATGCAAAGTCGTAGGAGGAAAGAGAGAGGCCGGATCAGGGATGACAGTCATGCCTCAGTGGTTATGCTATCAATACATGGGGAAGGACTTGCCCACATGTAGTGCATGGCTTTTCAACTGGTTAAATTGCATCGGATATGTGGATAAAGAAGTTTCAAAAGGTGAGACTCCCTATATTCTGTAAACTTTTCATGGAGTTCACAAGCAACCGCTGGAAACAAAGTTCTTGGAGGAATTGTTGAGGCCGGAAAAGGTATTACAATCATACCTTAAATGGGACCTGTCACCAGCACCTGTATGCCCTCATGTACAGCATTCTAGAATGCTGTATATATATTCTAGAATGCTGTATATATGTACTGAATGTGCTCTGCAGAACTTTTAGTATACTCACCTACTGCGTGGTCTGGTCCAATGGCTGTCATTGGTCTCCATGTGGATGATCTGTCTTACATCATCCACATAGTGTCCTCCATCTCACTCCTGCATAGGCAAAGTTCTCTCTATTTGCCAAGGGCAAAGGAAAGAATTGTAGTGCGCATGCGCCAGCGGTCTTTGGCCTTTCTCTGTGCATGCATGTAACAGTACTTTACGCTTAGCTCATAAAGGCAGAGAAGTTTGTCTTCGTAGGAGCGCAATGGAAGATGCTGTGTGTATGATGTAGGATCCACATGAAGCAAGAAGGAGAGCGACAATCGTAAAAAGAGAAGAGGCACTGAATCAAGACCATTGAAACTCGTGGGATCAGACGGCGCCTTCTGGGAGTATAATATTTTTTGCATTATACTAAGTGCATTGGGGACTTATATACAGCATTATTGCATGTTATAACAGATGACTTGCAACTGCTGGCCCTACTGGAGGCAGGTTCCCTTTAATGAGCGTGAGGAGCTAGGCAAGGACTGGTCCACCCTTAGCTCACACCTTTTTGAGGCATTATCCCATTACATGATCATTGTGGGTCCAGCAGTTTAAGAAATTGGATTATTTTGTGGCAGGAAATTGCAAGTGGTCTCAAAACTTCTCCTACAGCTTCCTTTGCTGACTATTATACTGTAATAAGGTTTCAAATATAAATGCCTCTCAGGTAAGAGCCGCTCTTTGTAGCAGACCTTATTTCTGTGCAATAAAAGTGAATCCCACTAAATGTGTACATTCCCTAAGAGGACATATAATGTAGCAAGGACTAATCTTAATAGGACAACCTTTTTCATTAATTAACCCTAAGTTTTAGCATTTGGTGGCAATAATAATTTATTAAATATTCAGCAACAATTATTATAAACTCACAAAAAAATTGGGTTAAAAAATGGTATTCGGGAAGACAACACAATGTTAAAAATCTCAAAAAAACCTAAAAGTTGAAAAAGAGCAGAGAAAATTAATTTCAATGCAAAACACACCATAAAAAGAGATTAAACTTCTCGAAGCCAGGAGCCACGCTGTGAAATGTGTTGGCATTGGGCAAAATGTGTTGCCTACAACATATTGCACAGCAAGATTTTTATAGTCGCAAGTATGTATTTTCCACATGCATGCTAACAAGGCAATATGTCACCAAGTCTGGAAAAAAAGAAAAAAAAAAGAGTGATTGGCTACAAAGCACCAGATCTGAACACAACTCCGATTAACAGAACGAGTTTTGAACATTATACTTTTTTAGTGCACTGTTAAGTTTTTTGGAAGTTAGAGTACAGATTGACCTTTCCGATTATCAGGACTGCTTGCAATGCTGAAACATGCAAAGAATTCCTAATCAAGAAATATTTTCAGCAGAGACAAAAGATCCAGAAATGTATTTGATGTGAAGCCAATGTACAGCCAGAAAGCCATTCAGACTGCTCAGATAACAGACTCACACGAGCAATAGCTATAACGTGCAGCTGTCTCGATTGCAAATCCCACTGCTGAGACAACGCTTTCCAAAAGCTTAAAATAGAATTTCTGTGCCGTTGCACATGGTACTGTCCCCGCGCTTCACACCAAACAGTTGTAGTTAAAACTGTCCAGAAACTGTCCGAATGTTCCAGCTCCGCATCTTGAAAGCCATTCTTTTTTAGTGGGTATTTCTTTTTTATCAATATTCAGTAAGCACTACTGGTTCTAGAACTTCCTTTCTCTTACTTCCCAGTAAGCATTCCTCCTACCATTCTCTAACTGGTTGCCTGCCTTGAATGGAAAACTCAACTTTATATTATGTCTGCATATCATGTGACAGGTAGAAGAGCAAGAGTAGAAAGAAAAAGATATTCCCTAATCAATTTATTTCATCTCTGTTGCTCGAGATGGATTACACTTGACAACAGGCAGTGGGCATCTAGTTAGACAGAAAGTAGATCTTTAGGCCTCTGTTCATAAAGACCTGGCAGTCTTGATGAAGAAGTGTGCTGGAGTCAGAGGAGAATGATCCATTAAAAGTGTTTTTGTGTATCGCTATAAACTTACTTAAGTCTAGGACAGTAGAAAGACCTTTGACATAAAGTTTGAGAAAACATGTCATGATGAATGGAATGGAAGAAAAGCATTAGAGTGACCTCACTATGGCAGGAGAGAACGAATCCACACTTCGGGGTAGTTGAGAAGTGGTTTTATTAGGAATTTCAGGCTCGGATTGAGCTTATCTAATGTGTTTCTTATAATTGAAAAAGAGCTCAATCCAATTCTCAACTACCCTGTCATGAACATTGCTCGAAAAAAAATAAAAAAAAAAGGGAACACTGAAACCACATAATATAACTCCAAGTAAATCAAACTTCTGTGAAATCAAACTGTCTACTTAGGAAGCGACACTGTTTCACAATCAATTTCACATGGTGTTGTGCAAATGGAATAGACAACAGATGGAAATTATTGGCAATTATCAAGACACTCAATAAAGGAGGGGTTCTGCAGGTGGGGACCACAGACCACATCTCAGTACCAATGCTTTCTGGCTGATGTTTTGGTCACTTTTGAATGTTCGTTGTGCTTTCACACTTGTGGTAGCATGAGACGGACTCTACAATCCACACAAGTGGCTCAGGTAGTGCAGCTCATCCAGGATGGCACTAAAATGCGAGCTGTGGCAAGAAGGTTTGCTCTGTCTGTCAGCGTAGTGTCCAGAGGATGGAGGCGCTACCAGGAGACAGGCTACTACACCAGGTAACGTGGAAGGGGCCATAGGAGGGCAACAACCCAGCAGCAGGACCACTACCTTTTGCCTTTGTCCAAGGAGGAACAGGAGGGTCACTGCTAGACCCTTGCAAAATGACTTCCAGCAGGCCACAAATGTTCATGTGTCTGCACAAACGGTTAGATACTGACTCCATGAGGATGGTCTGAGTGCCCGACGTCCACAGATGGGGGTTGTGCTCAAAGCCCAACACCGTGCAGGATGCTTGGCATTTGCCACAGAACACCAGGATTGGTAAATTTGCCACTGATGCCCTGTGCTCTTCACAGATGAGAGCAGGTTCACACTGAGCACATGTGACAGACATGACAGAGTCTGGAGACACCATGGAGAGCGATCTGCTGCCTGCAATATCCTTCAGCATGATCGCTTTGGCAGTGAGTCAGTAATGTTGTGGAGTGGCATTTCTTTGGAGGATAGCACAGCCCTCCATGTGCTCCCCAGAGGTAGCCTGACTGCCATTAGGTACCGAGATGAGATCCTCAGACCCCTTGTGAGACCATATACTGGTGCGGTTGGCCCTGGGTTCCTCCTAATGCAGGACAATGCCAGACCTCATGTGGCTGGAGTGTGTCAGTAGTTCCTGCAAGATGAAAGCATTGAAGCTATGGACTGGCCCGCCCATTCCCCAACCTGAATCCGATTGAACACATCTGGGACATCATGTCTCGCACCATCCACCAACGTAACGTTGCACCACAGATTTCCAGGAGTTGGCGGATGCTTTAGTCCAGATCTGGGAGGAGATCAGTCAGGAGACCATCCGCCACCTCATCAGGAGCATGCCCAGGCATTGTAGGGAGGTCATACAGGCACATGGAGGCAACACACACAACTGAACATCATTTCCTTGTCTTGAGGCATTTCCATTGAAGTTGTATCAGCCTGTAACTTCATTTTTCACTTTGATTTTAAGCCTCTTTTATTGGCTACTACAGTCTCAGAATTATTCACTTCTTCATTACATGCGTTTTTAATACTTAGGAGAGCCATTGGGATGGTATAGCGATGTGGAAGACAAAAAAACTAGTAAAAAAATTATATACTGTATTTAATGTAAAGACCTGATTTTTAAAATATTTTTTTTCATTACTCTGTTGTAGTGCTGTTTTTGTGTCTACTACGATTAAGGTGCTTTGAATGTGACAGATAATCGTCTCCCCGTCTTCGTAATCACTGCTTTATGTCACAATATCTTCATACGTGCAGTCATGTGAATTATATCTTTTTTTTTTATAGCGATTCCTATTCTATAGTTGAGGTTTCGCACCTTTGTGGGTCCTGGAACATAAAATTATGTTGCTATAGTGACTGTAAACAGGCATATGTAAGTAGCAAGCTGTTGGATTAAGCAAAAGTACTGCATATACAAAGGTAAGACATGTACTAATAAGGTATTATGCAAGTGTGTGTAATAGTCCTTATATATACACAATACATGAAGATATGTCCACTTGTTTTCTTTATCAAATTTGGTGAAAAGCTCCAATTTCTCACAAAAAAGATTGAATACAATATTGTGACATGCTCTTGATGTCGGCAATTCCCAACCGCTAGGGGTTACAAATACACACAAAAAGCATAAGCATCTCCCAACAGGATACCTAAAAAACGAACCTGTCAGCAGGATTTTTCTAAGTAGACTACATGCATTGTCAGGTTGGTGCTGTTACACTGATTAAAATGATACCTGGGGTGAATAAATCCATCTTGTGTTTCTTGTGTAATCAGTGTTAGAACATTTCAGTTATTGGTATGCCCGTGCTCCGGGACAGGGCTGTGGGTAGAGTCTTATCTTCCTGCTCTACCTACCTACCTATCTTAAGCTGAAGTCGGAATTCCTGGGTAAATTCCTGTGAATACATAGTTACATAGTTACATAGTTACATAGTTATTAAGGTTGAAGGAAGACTATAAGTCCATCTAGTTCAACCCATAGCCTAACCTAACATGCCCTAACATGTTGATCCAGAGGAAGGCAAAAAAAACTCATGTGGCAAAGAGTAAGCTCCACATTGGGGAAAAAAATTCCTTCCCGACTCCACATACGGCAATCAGACTAGTTCCCTGGATCAACGCCCTATCAAGGAATCTAGAGTATATATCCTGTAACATTATACTTTTCCAGAAAGGTATCCAGTCCCCTCTTAAATTTAAGTAATGAATCACTCATTACAACATCATACGGCAGAGAGTTCCATAGTCTCACTGCTCTTACAGTAAAGAATCCGCGTCTGTTATTATGCTTAAACCTTTTTTCCTCCAAACGCAGAGGATGCCCTCTTGTCCCTGTTTCAGGTCTATGATTAAAAAGATCATCAGAAAGGTCTTTGTACTGTCCCCTCATATATTTATACATTAAAATAAGATCACCCCTTAGTCTTCGTTTTTCCAAACTAAATAGCCCCAAGTGTAATAACCTATCTTGGTAAGCAGACCCCCCAGTCCTCTAATAACCTTGGTCGCTCTTCTCTGCACCCGCTCCAGTTCAGCTATGTCTTTCTTAAACACCGGAGACCAGAACTGTGCACAGTATTCTAAGTGTGGTTGAACAAGTGACTTGTATAGAGGTAAAATTATATTCTCCTCATGAGCATCTATGCCTCTTTTAATGCATCCCATTATTTTATTTGCCTTTGTAGCAGCTGCCTGACACTGGCCCCTGAATATGAGTTTGTCATCCACCCATACACCCAGGTCTTTTTCATGGACGGTTTTGCCCAGAGTTTTAGAATTAAGCACATAATTATACATCTTATTACTTCTACCCAAGTGCATGACCTTACATTTATCCCCATTAAAGCTCATTTGCCATTTATCAGCCCAAGCTTCTAGTTTACATAAGCCGACATCGGGACAGGGGATCAGAGGAGACAGACATTTCTATCACGTCCTAGAACTGGCACTTTTCCATGCCTTCATTGTGCACAGTGCCATAATGTGCTAAAGGGTAATACGTTTCAACACCCCAGATCAGGCAAAACCTTTAAAATTAATCACTTTTTCACGTGTGAGTCATCTTACGTGGTATACCTCATCAAGTGCCCATGTGGGCTATTATATGTGGGGGAGACAACACAGTCAGTAAGGGACAGGATTTCAAAGCACAAATCTACAATTCGGTGCAAGAACCTACTCCTGCCGATCCCACACCATTTTCACACCATGGGCCATTCCATTTCTCAACTACGATTTCAGGTCATCGATAGTGTTCCACCCCCTAGGAGGGGTGGCGATAGAGTCACTTCACTACATAAGAAAGAGGCATTCTGGATACATACCTTAGAGACATTAGCTCCTAAGGGTCTTAACCGTGACTATGAGCTTATGGCGTTTGTTTAATGGTTGTTGCTGTATATGATCACTAATTTGCTCTTTTCTATCTTTTTAGAGTCGCCTATACTGACTTATTGGCACCACGGATCACGAGCACCGTCCCAACTACTGGCTATCACTGTGCTCTGGATAAGTCACGCCCACCTTCATCATCCTCTTTCTCTCCTCTTTTTTCCTCTTAGGTCACTCACAGCCACGTTCCTCTACCTTTTGGAACATCAGTAGATTACTATTTAGGTGCAACCTACTGTCATGTATTTGTAGTTTCTGCTTCTATTTTTCCCCTCTTTTTATTGCCTTTTTGCTAAGTCTAAGCGCTCTCACATAGGGTTTTCCTATACACATACCGATGTATTAGGCAGTTCTGCCTCATCCAATATGGCGTAGATACTCCCCCTTTTGTCCTGTGCCCTATTACCCGTTTATTTAAGCCTGCCTATCCAGGATACTAGCGGTCACATACGATGTAGCCCTGCCCCATTCTAGATGGATTGTGTCAGCCGGTGCCCCACTTCCGGCTCGCTATTTTCGATCTATACTTGACACAGCCTCATCCAATATGGCGATGCTGTGTGTCCATATGACGTCCGGTGCCCCACTTCCGGTTCGTCATATCCGGCTCCTGTCTGCCCGCCCTACATTTTTCTTTAGTGCGGTCCGCACCATCTCCTATAGCGCGTCACATTCGCCCTATCTGGGACTCTGACGCTTCTTAGCCCCCACATTTCCGGTGGTCATCCCGCCCTCTGGGTTTATATACCCTGTCTTCACAGTTCTCCTTACCCGTACAGCGGTGGACACCGCGGAACTAGCTCTGCATAAGGTACTGTATTGAGACCATTGCTATTACTCTGAACCATTTATGGCACCTATTCCCTGACCTTTTTTCTCCCCCACCCCCTCTCCTTAGACTGCATCGAGAGACTCTCATCTAAGATTAACGCTGCATTCAGTACATTGTTGGTAGGCCTGACATATATGCTTTCCACCGTAGTTTTTTCCTCATTTATACCGGTACTAACCGGTTTTTCCGCCATGTCTCCATTCCTATTCTAGATAGCGCTTTTAGCCATCAGCATTCTTAGATTACTCCCATCTTCGGTATGTATCTTCCTACATCTTTTCACCTAGTTCTACTCCCTACCTCACCGGGATTTACCGGCTTCTTTCCATGTTTTCATCACTCTAGGCAACGTATATAGCCATCAGTACTTATCTATCATCCCAATCTTTGGTATGTATTTCTCCATATTTTCCTCCTCACTCACTGTGCCAGTATAGTCCTATAACTCTCAGTACCACATATGTTTCACGGATATAGAATCTCTTTCCTTGGCCATACACATGTACGGTTGTCCATGTCTATGTTGTATATACCTTGTTTATTATTTATTTATTGTTTTGATTCTTTTTGTACCCTATTGTGATGCATTATTTTGTAATATACTTTACAGTCACTGACGAAGGTCACATGTGTGACCGAAACGTTTGTACGTTGGGACATAATAAAGTATCCAATCTTCTTTTCGCAACAAGTTGAGTGCTGGGTTTTGTTACTAGTTGTTTCTAGTTTACATAAATCATCCTGTAATATAAAATTGTCCTCCTCTGTATTGATTACCCTGCAGAGTTTAGTGTCATCTGCAAATATTGAAATTCTACTCTGAATGCCCCCTACAAGGTCATTAATAAATATGTTAAAAAGAAGAGGGCCCAATACTGACCCCTGTGGTACCCCACTGCTAACCGCTACCCAGTCAGAGTGTGCTCCATTAATAACCACCCTTTGTTTCCTATCCCTGAGCCAGCTCTCAACCCACTTACACATATTTTCCCCTATCCCCATTATTCTCATTTTATGTATCAACCTTTTGTGTGGCACCGTATCAAAAGCTTTTGAAAAGTCCATATACACTACATACACTACATCCACTGGGTTCCCTTGGTCCAATCCGGAACTTACCTCTTCATAGAAACTGATCAAATTAGTCTGACATGAACGGTCCCTAGTAAACCCGTGCTGATACTGGGTCATGAGGTTATTCCTCTTCAGATACTCCAGTATAGCGTCCCTTAGAATGCCCTCCAGGATTTTACCCACAGTAGAGGTTAAGCTTACTGGCCTATAATTTCCGAGTTCAGTTTTTGTTCCCTTTTTGAATATTGGCACCACATTTGCTATATGCCAGTCCTGAGGCACAGACCCTGTTATTATGGAGTCTTTAAAGATTAAAAATAATGGTCTATCAATGACTGTACTTAATTCCTGCAGTACTCGAGGGTGTATCCCATCCGGGCCCGGAGATTAGTCAATTTTAGTGATTTTTAGACGCCACCGCACTTCCTGCTGGGTTAAGCAGGTGACATTTAATTGGGAATTTTTATCACTAGACATTTTGTCTGCCATGGGATTTTCTTATGTAAATACTGATGTAAAAAAGTCATTTAGCATATTGGCTTTTTCCTCATCCACCATCTCACCCAGACTATATTTAAGGGGGCCAACACTATCATTTTTTAGTTTCTTACTATTTATGTAGTTAAAGAATATTTTGGGATTATTTTTACTCTCTCTGGCAATGAGTCTCTCTGTCTCAATCTTTGCTGCCTTGATTTGCTTTTTACAGAATTTATTTAATTTTCTGTATTTATTTAATGCCTCCTCACTACCTACTTCCTTTAATTCTCTAAATGCTTTCTTTTTGTCACTTATTGCGCCCCTTACAGCTCTATTTAGCCGTATTGGTTTCCTCCTATTTCTAGTATGTTTATTCCCATACGGTATATACTGTGCACAGGTCCTATCCAGGATGTTAATAAATGTCTCCCATTTTCTTTGTGTATTTTTGTGTCTCAGGATATCGTCCCAGTTAATTGCACCAAGATCCTCTCTCATCCGTTGGAAATTTGCCCTTCTGAAGTTTAGTGTCCTTGTAACCCCTCTACTACACATCTTTTTAACCCCTTCAAGACCCAGCCTATTTTGACCTTAAAGACCTTGCCGTTTTTTGCAATTCTGACCAGTGTCCCTTTATGAGGTAATAACTCAGGAACGCTTCAACGGATCCTAGCGGTTCTGAGATTGTTTTTTCGTGACATATTGGGCTTCATGTTAGTGGTAAATTTAGGTCAATAAATTCTGCATTTATTTGTGATAAACACGGAAATTTGGCGAAAATTTTGAAAATTTCGCAATTTTCACATTTTGAATTTTTATTCTGTTAAACCAGAGAGATATGTGACACAAAATAGTTAATAAATAACATTTCCCACATGTTTACTTTACATCAGCACAATTTTGGAAACAAAATTTTTTTTTGTTAGGAAGTTATAAGGGTTAAAATTTGACCAGCGATTTGTCATTTTTACAACGAAATTTACAAAACCATTTTTTTTAGGGACCACCTCACATTTGAAGTCAGTTTGAGGGGTCTATATGGCTGAAAATACCCAAAAGTGACACCATTCTAAAAACTGCACCCCTCAAGGTACTCAAAACCACATTCAAGAAGTTTATTAACCCTTCAGGTGCTTCACAGCAGCAGAAGCAACATGGAAGGAAAAAATGAACATTTAACTTTTTAGTCACAAAAATTATCTTTTAGCAACAATTTTTTTATTTTCCCAATGGTAAAAGGAGAAACTGAACCACGAAAGTTGTTGTCCAATTTGTCCTGAGTACGCTGATACCTCATATGTGGGGGTAAACCACTGTTTGGGCGCACGGCAGGGCTTGGAAGGGAAGGAGCGCCATTTGACTTTTTGAATCAAAAATTGGCTCCACTCTTTAGCGGACACCATGTCACGTTTGGAGAGCCCCCGTGTGCCTAAAAATTGGAGCTCCCCCACAAGTGACCCCATTTTGGAAACTAGACGCCCCAAGGAACTTATCTAGATGCATAGTGAGCACTTTGAACCCCCAGGTGCTTCACAAATTGATCCGTAAAAATGAAAAAGTACTTTTTTTTCACAAAAAAATTCTTTTAGCCTCAATTTTTTCATTTTCACATGGGCAACAGGATAAAATGGATCCTAAAATGTGTTGGGCAATTTCTCCTGAGTACACCAATACCTCACATGTGGGGGTAAACCACTGTTTGGGCACATGGTAAGGCTCGGAAGGGAAGGAGCGCCATTTGACTTTTTGAATGAAAAATTATTTCCATCGTTAGCGGACACCATGTCGCGTTTGGATAGCTCCTGTGTGCCTAAACATTGGCGCTCCCCCACAAGTGACCCCATTTTGGAAACTAGACCCCCCAAGGAACTTATTTAGATGCCTAGTGAGCACTTTAAACCCTCAGGTGCTTCACAAATTGATCTGTAAAAATGAAAAAGTACTTTTTTTTCACAAAAAAATTATTTTCGCCTCAATTTTTTCATTTTCACATGGGCAGTAGGATAAAATGGATCATAAAATTTGTTGGGCAATTTCTCCCGAGTACGCCGATACCTCATATGTGGGGGTAAACCACTGTTTGGGCACACGGCAGGGCTCGGAAGGGAAGGCGCGCCATTTGACTTTTTGAATGGAAAATTAGCTCCAATTGTTAGCGGACACCATGTCGCGTTTGGAGAGCCCCCTGTGTGCCTAAACATTGGAGCTCCCCCACAAGTGACCCCATTTTGGAAACTAGACCCCCCAAGGAACTTATCTAGATGCATATTGAGCACTTTAAACCCCCAGGTGCTTCACAGAAGTTTATAACGCAGAGCCATGAAAATAAAAAATAATTTTTCTTTCCTCAAAAATGATTTTTTAGCCTGGAATTTCCTATTTTGCCAAGGATAATGGGAGAAATTGGACCCCAAATATTGTTGTCCAGTTTGTCCTGAGTACGCTGATACCCCATATGTGGGGGTAAACCACTGTTTGGGCGCACGGCAGGGCTCGGAAGGGATGGCACGCCATTTGGCTTTTTAAATTGAAAATTAGCTCCAATCATTAGCGGACACCATGTCACGTTTGGAGAGCCCCTGTGTGCTTAAACATTGGAGATTCCCCAGAAATGACACCATTTTGGAAACTAGACCCCCAAAGGAACTAATCTAGATGTGTGGTGAGGACTTTGAACCCCCAAGTGCTTCACAGAAGTTTATAACGCAGAGCCATGAAAATAAAAAAAAAAATTATTTTCTCAAAAATGATCTTTTAGCCTGCAATTTTTTATTTTCCCAAGGGTAATAGGAGAAATTTGACCCCAAAAGTTGTTGTCCAGTTTCTCCTGAGTACGCTGATACCCCATATGTGGGGGTAAATCACTGTTTGGGCACATGCCGGGGCTCGGAAGTGAAGTAGTGACGTTTTGAAATGCAGACTTTGATGGAATGCTCTGTGGGCGTCACGTTGCGTTTGCAGAGCCCCTGATGTGGCTTAACAGTAGAAACCCCCCACAAGTGACCCCATTTTGGAAACTAGACCCCCAAAGGAACTTATCTAGATGTGTGGTGAGCACTTTGAACCCCCAAGTGCTTCATAGAAGTTTATAATGCAGAGCCGTGAAAATAATAAATACGTTTTCTTTCCTCAAAAATAATTATTTAGCCCAGAATTTTTTAATTTTCCCAAGGGTAACAGGAGAAATTTGACCCCAAAAGTTGTTGTCCAGTTTCTCCTGAGTACGGTGATACCCCATATGTGGGGGTAAACTACTGTTTGGGCACATGCCGGGGCTTGGAATTGAAGTAGTGACGTTTTGAAATGCAGACTTTGATGGAATGCTCTGCGGGCGTCACGTTGCGTTTGCAGAGCCCCTGATGTGCCTAAACAGTAGAAACCCCCCACAAGTGACCCCATTTTGGAAACTAGACCCTGAAAGGAACTTATCTAGATGTGTGGTGAGCACTTTGAACCCCCAAGTGCTTCATAGAAGTTTATAATGCAGAGCCGTGAAAATAATAAATACGTTTTCTTTCCTCAAAAATAATTATTTAGCCCAGAATTTTTTATTTTCCCAAGGGTTACAGGAGAAATTGGACCCCAAAAGTTGTTGTCCAGTTTCTCCTGAGTACGCTGATACCCCATATGTGGGGGTAAACCACTGTTTGGGCACACGTCGGGGCTCAGAAGGGAAGTAGTGACTTTTGAAATGCAGACTTTGATGGAATGGTCTGCGGGTGTCACGTTGCGTTTGCAGAGCCCCTGGTGTGCCTAAACAGTAGAGACCCCCCACAAGTGACCCCATTTTAGAAACTAGACCCCCCAAGGAACTTATCTAGATATGTGGTGAGCACTTTGAACCCCCAAGTGCTTCACAGACGTTTACAATGCAGAGCCGTGAAAATAAAAAATCATTTTTCTTTCCTCAAAAATTATGTTTTAGCAAGCATTTTTTTTAGATTCACAAGGGTAACAGGAGAAATTGGACCCCAGTAATTGTTGCGCAGTTTGTCCTGAGTATGCTGGTACCCCATATGTGGGGGTAAACCACTGTTTGGGCACACGTCAGGGCTCGGAAGTGAGGGAGCACCATTTGACTTTTTGAATACGAGATTGGCTGGAATCAATGGTGGCGCCATGTTGCGTTTGGAGACCCCTGATGTGCCTAAACAGTGGTAACCCCTCAATTCTACCTCCAACACTAACCCCAACACACCCCTAACCCTAATCCCAACTGTAGCCATAACCCTAAACACAACCCTAACTGCAACACACCCCTAACCACAACCCTAACCCCAACACACCCCTAACCATAACCACAACCCTAATTCCAACCCTAACCCTAAGGCTATGTGCCCACGTTGCGGATTCGTGTGAGATATTTTCGCACCATTTTTGAAAAATCCGCGGGTAAAAGGCACTGCGTTTTACCTGCGGATTTTCCGCGGATTTCCAGTGTTTTTTGTGCGGATTTCACTTGCGGATTCCTATTGAGGAACAGGTGTAAAACGCTGCGGAATCCGCACAAAGAATTGACATGCTGCGGAAAATACAACGCAGCGTTCCCGCGCGGTATTTTCCGCACCATGGGCACAGCGGATTTGGTTTCCATATGTTTACATGGTACTGTAAACCTGATGGAACACTGCTGCGAATCCGCAGCCAAATCCGCACCGTGTGCACATAGCCTAATTCTAAAGGTATGTGCACACGCTGCGGATCCGCAGCAGTTTCCCATGAGTGTACAGTTCAATGTAAACCTATGGGAAACAAAAATCGCTGTACACATGCTGCGGAAAAACTGCACGGAAACGCAGCGGTTTACATTCCGCAGCATGTCACTTCTTTGTGCGGATTCCGCAGCGGTTTTACAACTGCTCCAATAGAAAATCGCAATTGTAAAACCGCAGTGAAATGCGCAGAAAAAAACGCGGTAAATCCGCCATAAATCCGCAGCGGTTTAGCACTGCGGATTTATCAAATCCGCAGCGGAAAAATCCGCAGAGGACCAGAATACGTGTGCACATTCCTAACCCTAGCCCTAACCCTACCCCTAACCCTAACCCTACCCCTAACCCTAACCCTACCCCTAACCCTACCCCTACCCCTAGCCCTAACCCTAACCCTAACCCTAACCCTACCCCTAACCCTACCCCTAACCCTAACCCTACCCCTAACCCTAACCCTACCCCTATTCTAACATTAGTGGAAAAAAAAAATTCTTTATTTTTTTATTGTCCCTACCTATGGGGGTGACAAAGGGGGGGGGGGGGTCATTTATTATTTTTTTTATTTTGATCACTGAGATAGATTATATCTCAGTGATCAAAATGCACTTTGGAACGAATCTGCCGGCCGGCAGATTCGGCGGGCGCACTGCGCATGCGCCCGCCATTTTGGAAGATGGCGGCGCCCGGGAGAAGACGGACGGGACCACGGCTGGATCGGTAAGTATGATAGGGTGGGGGGGGACCACGGGGGGGGGGGGATCGGAGCACGGGGGGGGGAATCGGAGCGCGGGAGGGGTGGAACGGAGCGCGGGGGGCGTGGAACGGAGCACGGGGGGGCTGGAACGGAGCACGGGGGGGTGGAACGGAGCACGGGGGGGGTGGATCGGAGTGCAGGGGGGGTGATTGGAGCACGGGGGGGTGATTGGAGCACGGGGGGAGCGGACACGAGCACGGGGGGGAGCGGAGCACTGGACGGAGGGGAGCCGGAGCAGTGTACCGGCCAGATCGGGGGGGTGGGGGGGCGATCGAAGGGGTGGGGTGGGGGCACACTAGTATTTCCAGCCATGGCCGATGATATTTCAGCATCGGCCATGGCTGGATTGTAATATTTCACTCGTTATAATGGGTGAAATATTACAAATCGCTCTGATTGGCAGTTTCACTTTCAACAGCCAATCAGAGCGATCGTAGCCACGAGGGGGTGAAGCCACCCCCCCTGGGCTAAACTACCACTCCCCCTGTCCCTGCAGATCGGGTGAAATGGGAGTTAACCCTTTCACCCGATCTGCAGGGACGCGATCTTTCCATGACGCCGCATAGGCGTCATGGGTCGGAATGGCACCGACTTTCATGACGCCTACGTGGCGTCATGGGTCGGGAAGGGGTTAAAGGATTCATGAAAACTTATTATTTTGTGATCGCTATTTCCCAAGTGACCCCCAACCCTTATATTTGATATGCGGTCTGGCCTGTTGGTTAATATTAGGTCTAGCAGTGCCCCCTTTCTTGTTGGGTCCTGAACCAGTTGTGAAAGGTAATTGTCTCTCATAGTTGTCAAAAACCGATTACCTTTGCTGGAACTGCAGGTTTCTGTTCCCCAATCTATTTCAGGGTAGTTGAAGTCCCCCATAATAATGACTTATCCTTGAGTCGCAGCTTCATCTATTTGCTTTAAGAGGATATTCTCCATTGCTTCCATTATTTTTGGAGATTTATAACAAACCCCTATCAGTAATTTATTATTTTTTCCCCCTCCCCTTATCTCCACCCACAGGGATTCTACATTTTCATTAAATTCACCTATATTATCGCGCAGGATGGGTTTTAAGGATGATTTTACATATAGACACACCCCTCCCCCTCGCTTATCTGTACGGTCATTTCTGAACAGGCTATAGCCCTGCAAGTTAACAGCCCAGTCTTGGCTCTCATCCAGCCACGTTTCAGATATCCCCACCATGTCATAATTATGCTCCAACAACATTAGTTCTAATTCGTCCATTTTGTTGGCGAGGCTTCTGGCATTAGTATACATGCACTTTATGTTCCTCTCTGTACTTCTATTTCTTAAATTGTTAACTGTTCTGACCCCACCCCCCTTGCCACCGCCACCCCCAACTTCCTTATTTGTGCCCAGGACTCTGTCTGCACTATCTTCCCCTCCTATAAAATGAATACCCTCCCCCCAATTCCTAGTTTAAACAATCCTCCAACCTTCTAGCCATTTTCTCCCCCAGCACAGCTGCACCCTCCCCATTGAGGTGCAGCCCGTCCCTAGCGTAGAGCCTGTAGCCAACTGAGAAGTCAGCCCAGTTCTGCAGGAACCCAAACCCCTCTTTCCCACACCAATTCTTGAGCCACTTATTAACTCAAATAAGGCTTTAAAGCCTCTTTTTAAAGCCTATATTTATGGGTAGGTAGGATCCTGCTGTAATTAAAACCATCACATGCTGAAGGGCGGAGTGCTCAGTCAGAGAGCTAACATACAAATAACAAAAAACTGCCTGGCACATCCAGACTAGTGTGAATAGGTGCATACTAGGATCAGCCACCTCCATATACAATATACAAAAGAAGTTGCGTTCTGTCATGCTAAAGCATGTAGACATGGAATATATGAAATATGAATAGCAATACTGCTCTGGATAATATGAAAGAATGGAGATGCTTAGCACATAATTTTGCGAATTCATACATGCCCAGCAACCAACGACAAGGTGGTCTCAAACTGCTGGGACCCTAAGTGACAAAAGATTGGCCAAATTATGCGCTAAGGGTCTCAATTTTTTCTTATTATCAAGAGCTGTATTACTACTCATGATTCATATATTACATGTCTACATTTTTTTAGCACAACAGAGGGCAAGTTCTTTTCTTTATTGTATATGGAGGTGGCTGCTTCTAGTATGCACCTGTTCACACTAGCTTGGAAGAGCCAGTCATTCTTTTGTCATTTGTATGTTAGCTCTCTGACCGAACACTCCGCTCTTCAGCATATGGTGGTTTTAATTACAGCAGGATCCTACCTACCCATAAGTAGAGGCTTTAAAGAGAGGTATTCAAATTTACCCTGGAATTCAGACTTCAGCCTAAGAGTGGTATTTACATTAGACATGTAGGGTCCCAGCAACTTGAGACCACCTTGTCGTTGGTTGCTGGGCATGTATGAATTGGCCAAATTATGTGCTAAGTGTCTCGATTTTTTCTTATTATTCAGAGCAGTATTGCTATTTAAATTTCATGTATTCCATGTTTACATGCTTTAGCACGACAGAGTGCAACTTCTTTTGTACATTGTATATGGAGGTGGCTGCTCCTAGTATGCACCTACTCACGTGAACTTGGAAGTGCCAGTCAGTCTTTTATTGTTTAAAGTATAAATGTTTTAATTATATTAAAATATTTATATTTTTAATTGAATAAAATTTGAAAAATGATTTTAAAAAGATTTAATATTTTCAACTTTTAAAAATCAGAGGTGCAGCTGCTCACATTTAATAATTAAACCAATTGTAAGGCTAGCTTGAATTGAGATGCTATAATTATGGGCAGGATCTGCTTAAATAAGCCTGAAATCACTTCATTCCTCCCCTTCTGAGTATTTACAAAAGGTGGTGGGGGTGGTGAAGTTTAGGATCGGGATCAGTGCAGATCCATTTTTTGGTAACTGCAATATAATACTAAAGAATGGACGGTGTCAACAAGACAAGGCCGATACTAGCTTTCCTTCTGATTGAGGTGAAATTTTATATTGCGCACTTCCGCATAGTCCAATATAAATCCGCAGTGAATAGACCCAATCCGTTCATTGTTTTCTGGTGTTTTCTTTACAAAGTTCATTGTATAGTAAAAATTACTTGTCATCACAATTCTCCAAGTTGGTATGATTACAGTGATAAAAAGAAAAAAAAAATCCTTGTGTTTTTTTTTACATTATTGTCAAAAAAAATTTGAACTTTTTAAAAGAAAAAATTGGTCTATTTCTCCATTTTCTGAGACTTGTCACATTTTTATTTTTTTGCTGGTGGAGATATGTTAGGGCTTGTATATTTTGCACAGTGAGCTGATATTTTTTATTGATACCAATTTGGGGTAGATGCGTTGTTTCCATTCAGACATTTTGTTTATTTTTCTATTAATGATACCAACTATGTTTCTATTTTTTTATTTTATTTTATTTCTTTTTTTAGCTGAATTATTAAAATTTAATTTACTTGATTTATTTGTTTATCATATTTTATGGTCTGGACACTTACTGAGCTCGGCTTTGAACACTAAACAGTCACTGAGCTTCCATTCGAACACTTGCTTGCTGAGCATGCCCGACCTGTTCTCAAGAAGAAGTCCCCACATCAGCCTGTCACTTTTCACAACTGTCTATAAAGGCACGGATGATTGACCTCGTGGAGACAAAAACATCCAACTCCGCGGAGACACCATCACGTGTTTCTCAACGCAGTGATACAGAACACTGTCCCTAAATATGCAAATGCATGTAGAGGAGCTGCAGAGACACCATCACGTGTTTCTCAACACAGGCAGTAAATAGCCAGGCCTTTCCCCGGGAGGGAACAACCAAGGGAAGGGCAGCATCCAATAAAGGAAAACATCCAATAAAGGAAAACCACCTATGCCAAGCATGGTATCCATCCACAGACAGCTGTTTCGGGGTTTTTTCCCCTCATCAGTGTGGAGTAGGAAACTGACTATCAGGAGCAGTGCCTAGTAGAAAGTCCAACTATGCTTCTATTTTTTTTTTATTTTATTTCTTTTTTAGCTGAATTATTAAAATTTAATTTACTTGATTTATTTTTTATTATATTTTATGGTCTGGACACTTACTGGGCTCGGCTTTGAACACTAAACAGTCACTGAGTTTCCATTCGAACACTTGCTTGCTGAGCATGCCCGACCTGTTCTGAAGAAGAAGTCCCCACATCAGCCTGTCACTTTTCACAACTGGACATTACCCCTATGGCACGAGACTGACAGCAGAGGGAAATTTTAGCTTAGCGCTGGGCTACAATAAAAAGGTGCCTGCTTACATCTACAAATGTGAACTTTGGATGTCAATGGGCATGCACATTGCACAGCTGATGTAACCACAGCATAAGACATAGGGTCATAGACCAACTGCACTTTCTTATAGGCTGTGTCTGCCATATTATGTGGAATCATTGTGCTGTGACACATTGTACAAATGCAAATACACCTGGAAGCCCCCCAGTGACTGACTAAAATATAATTAATACAAAAATAAGATATTAAAGCTGATTTTATGCTTTCAAATATGTTTACATAATTACTAATCATTATTTAGAAAAAAGATGATAGATCCTCTTTAGAGGATTTTTACTTGCAAATAAGTTTTTGGATTGACCTTTGGGATCTAAACTAGTATCGTAAAAGGTATGACTGGTTCTTGGTTCCTAGCCATTCTTGTAAAACTAAAATGTACAAATTCATTGTGTCCCACTTCAATAGGCTTTGAACTTCCGGCGGCTCAGGATCCAAGTGCTAATTGAGCATTGGCTGTGTCTGTTGTCGGATTCCCACTGATTTGATATCCTAAAGAAAGGTCATCAATATCTTAGTCCTGGTAAACTGCTGTAAGTCAGTTATAGCATAGCACATTTACTCTAGCCTTCTACAGTTGTTTTTAAAACAAGATTCATCTTTAAGAGAAGTCAAAGGGTTCATTAGCTATGTGAAAGTCTTAGGAAAGTGCATTTACTAGCCTGATGTTCTGCTCTGCGTATTTATTGTTTAGGCGAAGGAAACAGAAAACTCTTCAGAGAGAATCTAAATCTTTACTTTCCCCGAGGCTTTGCCGGGTTCTTCTACATCACACAGAATCTCAGAGAATGGAAAGAAAATTACTTAATCAATCGACAGAGAGTCCACCTGCACTCATTCGTAGTGACCTAGTGGCACGATGCATAATGAATAGAAGATGTGACATTGTATGAAGGGATAGGTAATGCACCCACAACTGGCAAGTCGTAGGTCAGGTCACCAACCTTGGAGACAATATATATTCCGCAACCTATTAACAGCCATTCCTGCGTCTTAACAAATTGAGTGGTCACAGCTGAACACATAACACATTCCCACACAGTCAACTAGTGATTCCTCATTGGTATTATTCAATTTGAATCGTTCCCTTAACTCGAATAAAATAAATGAGCACAGGGAGAAGAGATCTCTGCTCCTCGCTGCAGCACGTCTAGTTTTCTCCTTCCCTGACTCAGACTTGATTGAGGGAAAACTACCATGACTTCTATCATTTAATTTCCTGTGTGTCAATACAACCGCAATTCAATATCCATTACTAGCTGTTACTTAGAGTAGTTCTTGAGACAATACTTGAAGGCAAACATGATGAAACATTAAAGATGAGCGAATCTTTGGAAATTCGAATTTCCCAGTTTCATCATATTATTCTCAAAAATCTCAGTACTGCAAAGCCACTCATTGATGGGAAAAGACATGGATGGAAAACAGGTCTCCTAGTACTAAACCTAAAAATCCTAGTGCTGATTTGAACCCCTTTAGAAAGATAGTAGCGTTTTCCTTTGGCATGTCTGTGTACTTCCTGTTTCTCTGTTTCTAGTGCTGGAGTGTTAAGATATGAGTGGAAAATTTTTTGAAAAGCTTGAAATTGTTTCTTAATATAATATAAACTTCTTCAAAAAATGTAGAATTAATCAGTATCCAATTCTCGGTCTGTCAGATATAAATGAATGCAAAATCAGTGTCAAAACGCTATTGTCGGGTGTCACCAGTGTTATGAACAGGTAATTCAGAACCACAATGGACCTTGAAGTTCAAAGCACACAAGGTGACCTGACATTTACCAAAAACATAGGACGAGCTCTGAGACGTGGAAACTCTGCTGACCGCAATCCCTAATCCTAACACACCACACTAGAGGTAGCCGTGGATTGCACCTAACGCTCCCTATGCAACTCGGCACAGCCTGAGAAACTAACTAGCCCTGAAGATAGAAAAATAAGCCTACCTTGCCTCAGAGAAATTCCCCAAAGGAAAAGGCAGCCCCCCACATATAATGACTGTGAGTAAAGATGAAATACAAACACAGAGATGAAATAGATTTAGCAAAGTGAGGCCCGACTTACTGAATAGACCGAGGATAGGAAAGATAGCTTTGCGGTCAACACAAAAACCTACAAACAACCACGCAGAGGGGCAAAAAGACCCTCCGCACCGACTAACGGTACGGAGGTGCTCCCTCTGCGTCTCAGAGCTTCCAGCAAGCAAGAAAAACCAATATAGCAAGCTGGACAGAAAATATAGCAAACAAAAATAACACAAGCAGAACTTAGCTTATGCAGGATAGAGAGGCCACAGGAACGATCCAGGAGGAAGCAAGACCAATACTAGAACATTGACTGGAGGCCAGGATCAAAGCACCAGGTGGAGTTAAATAGAGCAGCACCTAACGACTTAACCTCATCACCTGAGGAAGGAAACTCAGAAGCCGCAGTACCACTCTCATCCACCAAAGGAAGCTTATAGACAGAACCAGCCGCAGTACCACTCACGACCACAGGAGGGAGCTTGGCCACAGAATTCACAACAGTACCCCCCCCTTGAGGAGGGGTCACCGAACCCTCACCAGAGCCCCCAGGCCGACCAGGATGAGCCACATGAAAGGCACGAACCAGATTGGCAGCATGGACATCAGAGGCAAAGACCCAGGAATTATCTTCCTGACCATAACCTTTCCACTTAACCAGATACTGGAGTTTCCGTCTCGAAACACGAGAATCCAAAATCTTCTCCACAATATACTCCAATTCCCCTTCAACCAAAACCGGAGCAGGAGGATCAATAGATGGAACCACAGGTGCCACGTATCTCCGCAACAATGACCTATGGAACACGTTATGGATGGAAAAAGAAGCCGGAAGAGTCAAACGAAAAGACACAGGATTAAGAACCTCAGAAATCCTATATGGACCAATGAAACAAGGCTTAAATTTAGGAGAGGAAACCTTCATAGGAATATAACGAGATGACAACCAAATCAAATCCCCAACACGAAGTCGGGGACCCACACAGCGCCTGCGGTTAGCGAAACGTTAAGCCTTCTCCTGGGTCAAAGTCAGATTGTCCACTACATGAGTCCAAATCTGCTGCAACCTATCCACCACAGTATCCACACCAGGACAGTCCGAAGACTCAACCTGCCATGAAGAGAAACGAGGGTGGAACCCAGAATTGCAGAAAAACGGCGAAACCAAAGTAGCCAAAGGCAAAAAGGACACCCAATCATCCTGATCAGCAGAAACAAAACATCTCAGATATGTTTCCAAGGTCTGATTGGTTCGTTCAGTCTGGCCATTTGTCTGAGGATGGAAAGCCGAGGAAAAAGACAAATCAATGCCCATCCTAGCACAAAAGGCTCGCCAAAACCTTGAAACAAACTGGGAACCTCTGTCAGAAACGATGTTCTCTGGAATGCCATGTAAACGAACCACATGCTGAAAAAACAATGGCACCAAATCAGAGGAGGAAGGCAATTTAGACAAGGGCACCAAATGGACCATCTTAGAGAAGCAATCACAAACCACCCAAATGACCGACATTCTTTGAGAGGCGGGGAGATCCGAAATAAAATCCATAGAGATATGCGTCCAAGGCCTCTTCGGGACCGGCAAGGGCAAAAGCAACCCACTGGCACGAGAACAGCAGGGCTTAGCCCGAGCACAAATCCCACAGGACTGCACAAAAGAACGCACATCCCGCGACAGAGACGGCCACCAAAAGGATCTAGCCATCAAATCTCTGGTACCAAAGATTCCAGGATGACCAGCCAACACCGAACAATGAACCTCAGAGATAACTTTATTCATCCACCTATCAGGGACAAACAGTTTCTCCGCTGGGCAACGGTCAGGTCTATTAGCCTGAAATTTTTGCAGCACCCGCCGCAAGTCAGGGGAGATGGCAGACAAAATTACCCCCTCTTTGAGAATACCCGCCGGCTCAGACAAATCCGGAGAATCGGGCACAAAACTCCTAGACAGGGCATCCGCCTTCACATTTTTAGAGCCCGGAAGATACGAAACCACAAAGTCAAAACGGGAGAAAAACAGCAACCAACGAGCCTGTCTAGGATTCAACCGTTTGGGTGACTCGAGATAAGTCAAGTTTTTGTGATCAGTCAAGACTAGAGTTGAGCGACCTTGACCTTTTTAGAGTCGAGCCGGGTTTCGCGAAACCCGACTATCTCAAAAGTCGGGTCGAGTGAAATCGGCCGATTATGACGTAAAGTCGGGATCGACCGAAACACGAAACCCAATGCAAGTCAATGGGGCAGCATAGTCGGCAGTGAGTGGGGGCCAGGAAAACACCTAGAGTGCCCATTTTAATGTCAAAACCATCCATTCTTCTTAATGAAGCTTGTCAAGCGTAATTTACATTATAATAATTGGAAGGCATTTGAAATTGGGGGTCATTTGGCTAAAGTTGTGGTGGGTAGGGCTGGTTCAAGTAATTAGTGGGCCCAGGAAATCTGGACCACGTCACGGCAGTGGAGCAGGGAGAGGTAAGTATTTCAACTTTGCAAGTGCTGTGAACCTGAGCAAGCAGGGGGGGCCCACTCGTTGGCATTGGCACTGGCACAGGGCCCCTCAAAGTACAGCGGTGTGTTTGCACGGCGGGGGCGCCTCCCACCGGCAGCAACACTTTTGCGTACTATGAGAGGCCCTGTGCCAGTGACGTCGCCAACTAGTATTCCTCCCCCCACCTGATGAAGGAACCTGCACTTTCATCTGCACCTTCCTCTTTGTCCCCGTGTAAGGTGGTATGGTATGCGGGAAGAGCAACCTGACTTTCAGCAGGGTCACAATGTTGTTGTGTAGCGTGCACGGGGAATGTTGCGTTATGGGTCAATGTACCAGCAGACTCATCTATCACTGGCTGGGCAATGGGCAGGATGAGGAGGAAACACAGATATAGGCCCAAAGAATAAAGTTGGCTAAATGCAGTTCAAAATTGGTAACACAGGAATAACCAGGAGGCATTGCAGTGGAGGACAACTGGAATGAGAGGCTGACACAGAGAGTAGGCCCAAATCAGTAAGTAGTCGAAATGCAGTTCAAAATTGGCAACCGTAGTAAACAGGCGGCACAGCTTTGTTCAGTGGAGGAGAACAGCAAGGAGTGGCAGACACCGATAGTAGGCCCCAACCCAACTAGTACGCCAAATGCAGTCTAACATTAACAACTACTTAACGAGCGCCTGAAAACCGAATTTCAGGACAGGAAACCAGGAGAACAGCAAGGAGTGGCAGACACCGATAGTAGGCCCCAAACCAACTAGTAAGCCAAATGCAGTTGTTCCGTTTAACCACAATTTAATGAGAGCCTGAAGATAGAAGTTCAGGAAAGGCAACCTGGAGAACACCTTGGAGTGGAACACACCATCTCTCTACACCCCATACCCAATTTGTAGGCCTAATGCAGTGTAGTTTCCAAGAACTACTAAACGAGAGCCGGAAGAACGAAGCTCAGGAAAGGCAACCTGGAGAACACCTTGGAGTGGAACACACCATCTCTCTACACCCCATACCCAATTTGTAGGCCTAATGCAGTGTAGTTTCCAAGAACTACTAAACGAGAGCCGGAAGATCGAAGCTCAGGAAAGGCAACCTGGAGAACACCTTGGAGTGGAACACACCATCTCTCTACACCCCATACCCAATTTGTAGGCCTAATGCAGCGTAGTTTCCAACAACTACTAAACGAGAGAATGAAGATCGAAGCATTGGCGAGGAAACCTGGGGAACACCTTGGAGTGGAACACACCATCTCTCTACACCCCATACCCAATTTGTAGGCCTAATGCAGCGTAGTTTCCAACAACTACTAAACTAGAGCCGGAAGATCGAAGCTCAGGAAAGGCAACCTGGAGAACACCTTGGAGTGGAACACACCATCTCTCTACACCCCATACCCAATTTGTAGGCCTAATGCAGCGTAGTTTCCAACAACTACTAAACGAGAGCATGAAGATCGAAGCATTGGCGAGGAAACCTGGGGAACACCTTGGAGTGGAACACACCATCTCTCTACACCCCATACCCAATTTGTAGGCCTAATGCAGCGTAGTTTCCAACAACTACTAAACGAGAGCCGGAAGATCGAAGCTCAGGAAAGGCAACCTGGAGAACACCTTGGAGTGGAACACACCATCTCTCTACACCCCATACCCAATTTGTAGGCCTAATGCAGCGTAGTTTCCAACAACTACTAAACGAGAGCATGAATATCGAAGCATTGGCGAGGAAACCTGGGGAACACCTTGGAGTGGAACACACCATCTCTCTACACCCCATACCCAATTTGTAGGCCTAATGCAGCGTAGTTTCCAACAACTACTAAACGAGAGCCGGAAGATCGAAGCTCAGGAAAGGCAACCTGGAGAACACCTTGGAGTGGAACACACCATCTCTCTACACCCCATACCCAATTTGTAGGCCTAATGCAGTGTAGTTTCCAAGAACTACTAAACGAGAGCCGGAAGATCGAAGCTCAGGAAAAGCAACCTGGAGAACACCTTGGAGTGGAACACACCATCTCTCTACACCCCATACCCAATTTGTAGGCCTAATGCAGCGTAGTTTCCAACAACTACTAAACGAGAGCATGAATATCGAAGCATTGACGAGGAAACCTGGGGAACACCTTGGAGTGGAACACACCATCTCTCTACACCCCATACCCAATTTGTATGCCTAATGCAGCGTAGTTTCCAACAACTACTAAACGAGAGTCGGAAGATCGAAGCTCAGGAAAGGCAACCTGGAGAACACCTTGGAGTGGAACACACCATCTCTCTACACCCCATATCCAATTTGTAGGCCTAATGCAGCGTAGTTTCCAACAACTACTAAACGAGAGCATGAAGATCGAAGCATTGGCGAGAAAACCTGGGGAACACCTTGGAGTGGAACACACCATCTCTCTACACCCCATACCCAATTTGTAGGCCTAATGCAGTGTAGTTTCCAACAACTACTAAACGAGAGCCGGAAGATCGAAGCTCAGGAAAGGCAACCTGGAGAACACCTTGGAGTGGAACACACCATCTCTCTACACCCCATACCCAATTTGTAGGCCTAATGCAGTGTACTTTCCAACAACTACTAAACGAGAGCCGGAAGATCGAAGCTCAGGAAAGGCAACCTGGAGAACACCTTGGAGTGGAACACACCATCTCTCTACACCCCATACCCAATTTGTAGGCCTAATGCAGTGTAGTTTCCAAGAACTACTAAACGAGAGCCGGAAGATCGAAGCTCAGGAAAGGCAACCTGGAGAACACCTTGGAGTTGAACACACCATCTCTCTACACCCCATACCCAATTTGTAGGCCTAATGCAGTGTAGTTTCCAACAACTACTAAACGAGAGCATGAAGATCGAAGCTCAGGAAAGGCAACCTGGGGAACACCTTGGAGTGTAACAAGCCCTCTCTCTACACCACGGAAGGGCTGATTCTTAGGAAGGAAGGCTGTCGGAAAGAAGCAGGGCGCGTCCGAGGGTGCTTATATTCTTATTAGGTATATACTCACCCTCGGACGCGCCCTGCTTCTTTATTTGTAATGATTGTTTATTTGCAATGTTGTTTTGACTTACGCTATTTTTTTTGTAAATAATGATTTTATTATTTTCATTATTTTGCATCTTCTTGGCAATAATATAAAGAAGACGCGACAGGACAACATTCGGTGGATGCCATATCTGTATTTTAAATTGAAAAAAACTTTCAGTTAACTACTTGCAGGAGAAAGTTATTGTAGCTGGTGGCCATTTTTAGTACTGTACCAGATTTTTGTTGTATGTGTTTGTTTTTAATGTTAAAATGTCTGCATTTGATATCTCTCCAGTATTTTCTTTTTTATAAGCAAAATACTTATTTTTATATTTTCTGATGTTGGTTCAAGGGGTACACGGACAGCAGTAGACAGGTCAGTGGAGGCCTAGTGGAAGGAGGGACCGCAGACAGGCTTCGAAGCCCTAACATAATAAATTGGGCTGGCTGTAGGCAATTTAAAATTGGTTCCAGGGGCACACGGGCGGCAGTAGACAGGTCAGTGGAGGCCTAGTGGAAGGAGGGACCGCAGACAGGCTTCGAAGCCCTAACATAATAAATTGGGCTGGCTGTAGGCAATTTAAAATTGGTTCCAGGGGAACACGGGCAGCAGTAGACAGGTCAGTGGAGGCCTAGTGGAAGGAGGGACCGCAGACAGGCTTCGAAGCCCTAACATAATAAATTGGCCTGGCTGTAGGCAATTTACAATTGGTTCCAGGGGAACACGGGCGGCAGTAGACAGGTCAGTGGAGGCCTAGTGGAAGGAGGGACCGCAGACAGGCTTCGAAGCCCTAACATAATAAATTGGGCTGGCTGTAGGCAATTTAAAATTGGTTCCAGGGGAACCCGGGCAGCAGTAGACAGGTCAGTGGAGGCCTAGTGGAAGGAGGGACCACAGACAGGCTTCGAAGCCCTAACATAATAAATTGGGCTGGCTGTAGGCAATTTAAAATTGGTTCCAGGGGAACCCGGGCAGCAGTAGACAGGTCAGTGGAGGCCTAGTGGAAGGAGTGACCGCAGACAGGCTTCGAAGGCCTAACATAAGAAAAATGTCAATACAATGGTATTGACAGTGCCAGGCATTGAAGGATGTCAGCGCATAGACTAAACATTGGTGGAGCTGTGAGAGAAAATTTTGCAAGTGGTAGAGCACTGTTTGACCTGGGGGGGGGGACTGTCTTGTGGCCGGCGGTACAGGCCCAGGGCCCCTCATATTACAACGGTGTGTCTGACGTTGGGTGCGCACCACCACCGTCAGACACTTTTTTGTACTATGAGGGACCTAGTGGCAGTGCCGTCGACCAAAAGCGGGCACACCCACCTCTTCAGACAAACAGTACTCTCACGGGTGCTGGCGCCAAGTGGCGATACCACGGCCCCGTGTGGGGACTTTGGCCATTTAGGGAGGTGTTAACATGTCGGATGCTGGACAATCAGGTGCTGCAAATTACGAGATTGGAAAAGTCGTTCAGAATAGTCCACAGGCAAGACCTTTACATAGGAAAGCTAGGTGTCAGCCGGGCAAGGTGGGGCAAAAGATTTAGAAATCCAGTTGTGGTTCATTTTAATGAAGGTTAGATCATCTACATTTTGGGTAGCCAGACGAGTCCTTTTTTCTGTTAGTATTGAACCTGCAGCACTGAATACTCTTTCTGATAGGACACTAGCTGCCGGGCAAGCAAGCTCCTGCAATGCATATTCTGCCAATTCTGGCCAGGTGTCTAATTTTGATGCCCAGTAATCAAATGGGAATGACGGTTGAGGGAGAACATCGATAAGGGATGAAAAATAGTTTGTAACCATACTGGACAAATGTTGTCTCCTGTCACTTTGAATTGATGCTGCAGTACCTGTCCTGTCTGCGGTCATAGCAAAATCACTCCACAACCTGGTCAGAAAACCCCTCTGGCCAACGCCACTTCTGATTTCTGCCCCTCTAACTCCTCTGGTCTGCTGGCCCCTGCAGCTCGTGTTAGAACGATCACGGGCGCTGTGTGCAGGGAATGCCAGAAGCAAACGGTCAACAAGAGTTGATTGTTTGGTTGCTAATATTAGTTCCAAGTTCTCATGTGGCATTATATTTTGCAATTTGCCTTTATAGCGAGGATCAAGGAGGCAGGCCAACCAGTAATCGTCATCGTTCATCATTTTTGTTATGCGTGTGTCCCTTTTGAGGATACGTAAGGCATAATCCGCCATGTGGGCCAAAGTTCCAGTTCTCAAATCTGTGGTTGTGCTTGGTTGAGGGGCAGTTTCAGGCAAATCCACTTCACTTGTGTCCCTCCAAAAACCAGAACCCGGCCTTGCCGCGCCAACAATTTCCACTGGCCCCGGAAAAGCTTCCTCATTAAAAATATAATCATCCCCATCATCCTCCTCGTCCTCCTCCTCCTCTTCGCCCGCTACCTCGTCCTGTACACTGCCCTGGCCAGACAATGGCTGACTGCCTTCAACGCTTTCCTCTTCCTCAGCTGCAGACGCCTGATCCTTTATGTGCGTCAAACTTTGCATCAGCAGACGCATTAGCGGGATGCTCATGCTTATTATGGCGTTGTCTGCACTAACCAGCCGTGTGCATTCCTCAAAACACTGAAGGACTTGACACATGTCTTGAATCTTCGACCACTGCACACCTGACAACTCCATGTCTGCCATCCTACTGCCTGCCCGTGTATGTGTATCCTCCCACAAAAACATAACAGCCCGCCTCTGTTCACACAGTCTCTGAAGCATGTGCAGTGTTGAGTTCCACCTTGTTGCAACGTCTATGATTAGGCGATGCTGGGGAAGGTTCAAAGAACGCTGATAGGTCTGCATACGGCTGGAGTGTACGGGCGAACGGCGGATATGTGAGCAAAGTCCACGCACTTTGAGGAGCAGGTCGGATAACCCCGGATAACTTTTCAGGAAGCACTGCACCACCAGGTTTAAGGTGTGAGCCAGGCAAGGAATGTGTTTCAGTTGGGAAATGGAGATGGCAGCCATGAAATTCCTTTCGTTATCACTCACTACCTTGCCTGCCTCAAGATCTACAGTGCCCAGCCACGACTGCGTTTCTTTCTGCAAGAACTCGGACAGAACTTCAGCGGTGTGTCTGTTGTCGCCCAAACACTTCATAGCCAATACAGCCTGCTGACGTTTGCCAGTAGCTGCCCCATAATGGGATACCTGGTGTGCAACAGTGGCAGCTGCGGATGGAGTGGTTGTGCGACTGCGGTCTGTGGACGAGGTCTCGCTTCTGCAGGAGGACGAGGAGGAGGAGGAGGGGGTGCGAATGGCTACAGCCAACTGTTTCCTAGACCGTGGGCTAGGCAGAACTGTCCCAAACTTGCTGTCCCCTGTGGACCCTGCATCCACCACATTTACCCAGTGTGCCGTGATGGACACGTAACATCCCTGGCCATGCCTACTGGTCCATGCATCTGTTGTCAGGTGCACCTTTGTGCTCACAGATTGCCTGAGTGCATGGACGATGCGCTCTTTAACATGCTGGTGGAGGGCTGGGATGGCTTTTCTGGAAAAAAAGTGTCGACTGGGTAGCTCGTAGCGTGGTACAGCGTAGTCCATCAGGGCTTTGAAAGCTTCGCTTTCAACTAACCGGTAGGGCATCATCTCTAACGAGATTAGTCTAGCTATGTGGGCGTTCAAACCCTGTGTACGCGGATGCGAGGCTAAGTACTTCCTTTTTCTAACCATAGTCTCATGTAGGGTGAGCTGGACTGGAGAGCTGGAGATCGTGGAACTAGCGGGGGTGCCGGTGGACATGGCAGACTGAGAGACGGTGGGAGATGGTATTGTTGCCGCCGGTGCCCTAGATGCAGTGTTTCCTACTACGAAACTGGTGATTCCCTGACCCTGACTTCTTTGGCCTGGCAAAGAAACCTGCACAGATACTGCAGGTGGTGCAGAAAATGGTGGCCCTACACTGCCGGAAGGGATGTTGCGTTGATGACTAGCTTCATTGGCCGAGGGTGCTACAACCTTAAGGGACGTTTGGTAGTTAGTCCAAGCTTGCAGATGCATGGTGGTTAAATGTCTATGCATGCAACTTGTATTGAGACTTTTCAGATTCTGCCCTCTGCTTAAGGTAGTTGAACATTTTTGATAGATGACTTTGCGCTGATCAATTGGATGTTGTTTAAAAAAATGCCAGACTGCACTCTTTCTAGCATCGGATACCTTTTCAGGCATTGCAGACTGAGCTTTAACCGGATGGCCACGCTGTCCTCCAACAGGTTTTGACTTTGCCACGCGTTTTGAGCAAGATACGGGCCCGGCAGATGGAACCTGTTGCGATGTTGATGCCTGCTGCGGCCCCTCCTCCTCCGCTTCAGAACTGCTGCCGCCTGCACCCTGTTCCCCCAATGGCTGCCAATCGGGGTCAAGAACTGGGTCATCTATTACCTCTTCTTGTAGCTCGTGTGCAACTTCGTCTGTGTCACCTTGTCGGTCACTGGTATAGCGTTCGTGATGGGGCAACATAGTCTCATCAGGGTCTGATTCTTGATCAGCACCCTGCGAGGGCAATGTTGTGGTCTGAGTCAAAGGACCAGCATAGTAGTCTGGCTGTGGCTGTGCATCAGTGCACTCCATGTCAGATTCAACTTGTAATGGGCATGGACTGTTAACTGCTTCACTTTCTAAGCCAGGGACGGTATGTGTAAAGAGCTCCATGGAGTAACCCGTTGTGTCGCCTGCTGCATTCTTCTCTGTTGTTGTTTTTGCTGAAGAGGACAAGGAAGCGACTTGTCCCTGACCGTGAACATCCACTAACGACGCGCTGCTTTTACTTTTACCAGTTTCACGAGAGGAGGCAAAAGAGCTAGAGGCTGAGTCAGCAAGATAAGCCAAAACTTGCTCTTGCTGCTCCGGCTTTAAAAGCGGTTTTCCTACTCCCAGAAAAGGGAGCGTTCGAGGCCTTGTGTAGCCAGACGACGAACCTGGCTCCACAGCTCCAGACTTAGGTGCAATATTTTTTTTCCCACGACCACCTGATGCTCCACCACTACCACTACCCTCATTACCAGCTGACAATGAACGCCCCCGGCCACGACCTCTTCCACCAGACTTCCTCATTGTTTTAAAAACGTTACCAAACTAACGGTATTTGTTGCAGTCACACAACTTACACGGTGAGCTATAACTTCAGTATGATTTAGCTACCCCTTTACAGGTGGGTGAGACCACAACGAAAATCAGGCACAATGTTACACACTCTGTTGTTGGTGGCAACAAATGAGAGATGCCACACACGCAGGACTGTCACTGAAGTGCAAATGTAAATATTAATCTCCCACTGATTTGTGTTTTTTTTTTAAAAAGGAGACTTTAGAAAAAAAAAAAAAAATGATTTTTTAAGGAAGAATTTATAAACCAAATAAAATGAAATGATTTTTTCAGGGAGAATTTAGAAAACAAATAAAACATAAAATAGCCTTTCTAGGGCCCAGTGAGTGAGAGAGGACGCACACAGGAGTCAGGAGTGGCACACAAGCCCAGAGGCCAATATTTATCTCCCACTGATTGACTTAGTGATTTTTTCAGGTAGATTTTGGAACCCAAATCAAGCAAAAAAATTAATAGGCTTTCTATGGCCCACAATTGGAGAGAGAGAGATGGCACACCCAGGAGTCAAGACTGGCACACAAGCAGAAAGGGCAATATTAATCTCCCACTGATTTTTTATTTTTTTTTTTTTTCAGGGAGACTTTAGAAAAAAAAAAAATAATGATTTTTTTCAGGAATAATTTAGAAACCAAATAAAATAAAATTATTTTTTCAGGGAGAATTTAGAAAACAAATAAAACAAAAAATAGGCTTTCTAGGGCCCACTGAGTGAGAGAGGACGCACACAGGAGTCAGGAGTGGCACACAAGCCCAGAGGCCAATATTTATCTCCCACTGATTGATTTATTGATTTTTTCAGGTAGAATTTAGAACCCAAATCAACCAAAAAAATAAATAGGCTTTCTATGGCCCACTATTTGTGAGAGAGATGGCACACTCAGGACTGGCACACAAGCCCAGAGGCCAATATTAATCTCCCACTTTTTTTTTTTTTTTCCAGGGAAAATTTATAAACCCAATAAAAAAAATAATAAATAGGCTTTCTATGGCCCACTATCTGAGAGAGAGAGTTGGCAAGCTTAGGACTGGCACACAAGCCCAAAGGCCAATATTAATCTCCCACTGATTGATTTATTGATTTTTTCAGGTAGATTTTGGAACCCAAATCAAGCAAAAAAATAAATAGGCTTTCTATGGCCCACTGACTGAGAGATGGCACACACAGGAGTAAGGAGTGGCACACAAGCCCTGAGGCCAATATTTTTCTCCCACTGATTGATGTAGTGATTTTTTCAGGTAGATTTTAGAACCCAAATCAAGCAAAAAAATAAATAGGCTTTCTATGGCCCACTGAGTGAGAGATGACACAGACAGGGATGGCACTCTAGCAGAAATGCCAATCTTATTCTCCCACAAAAAAAAAAAAAAAAAGGAACTGTCCTTCAATTACTATCTCCCTGCAGTAATCTCAGCCAGGTATGGCAGGCAGCAATAAGGAGTGGACTGATGCACAAATTAAATAAAAAGTGTGGACAAACAAACAAGATATCTGTGCAGAAAGGAAGGAACAAGAGGATTTGTGCTTTGAAAAAAGCAGTTGGTTGCACAGCGGCGTACACACAGCAATGCAGCTATCAGGGAGCCTTCTAGGGCAGCCCAATGAGCTACAGCGCTGAGGGGAAAAAAAAAAAAATGTAGCTTCCACTGTCCCTGCACACCGAAGGTGGTGTTGGGCAGTGGAAATCGCTACAGCACAAGCGGTTTGGTGGTTAATGGACCCTGCCTAACGCTATCCCTGCTTCTGACGAAGCGGCAGCAACCTCTCCCTAGGCGCAGATCAGCAGCAGTAACATGGCGGTCGGCGGGAACGTCCCTTTATAGCCCCTGTGATGCCGCGGACAGCAAGCCAATCCCTGCAATGCCCTTCTCTAAGATGGTGGGGACCAGGACCTATGTCATCACGCTGCCCACAATCAGCGCGTTTACCTTCATTGGCTGAGAAATGGCGCTTTTCGCGTCATTGAAACGCGACTTTGGCGCGAAAGTCGCGTACCGCATGGCCGACCCCGCACAGGGGTCGGATCGGGTTTCATGAAACCCGACTTTGTCAAAAGTCGGCGACTTTTGAAAATGTTCGACCCATTTCGCTCAACCTTAGTCAAGACCACCACGCGATGCTTGGCTCCTTCAAGCCAATGACGCCACTCCTCGAATGCCCACTTCATGGCTAGCAACTCTCGATTGCCAACATCATAATTTCGCTCAGCAGGCGAAAATTTCCTGGAAAAGAAGGCGCATGGTTTCATCACCGAGCAATCAGAACTTCTCTGCGACAAAACAGCCCCTGCTCCAATTTCGGAAGCATCAACCTTGACCTGGAACGGAAGCGAAACATCTGGTTGGCACAACACAGGGGCAGAAGAAAAACGACGCTTCAACTCCTGAAAAGCTTCCACAGCAGCAGAAGACCAATTGACCACATCAGCACCCTTCTTGGTTAAATCAGTCAACGGTTTAGCAATGCTAGAAAAATTAGCGATGAAGCGACGATAAAAATTAGCAAAGCCCAGGAACTTCTGCAGCCTCTTCAGAGATGTTGGCTGAGTCCAATCATAAATGGCCTGAACTTTAACAGGGTCCATCTCGATAGTAGAAGGAGAAAAAATGAACCCCAAAAATGAAACCTTCTGAACACCAAAGAGACACTTTGACCCCTTCACAAACAAAGAATTAGCACGCAGGACCTGGAACACCATTCTGACCTGCTTCACATGAGACTCCCAATCATCCGAGAAGACCAAAATATCATCCAAGTATACAATCAGGAATTTACCCAGGTACTCTCGGAAGATGTCATGCATAAAGGACTGAAACACTGATGGAGCATTAGAAAGTCCGAATGGCATAACCAGGTACTCAAAATGGCCTTCGGGCGTATTAAATGCTGTTTTCCATTCATTGCCCCGTTTGATACGCACAAGATTATACGCACCACGAAGATCTATCTTGGTGAACCAACTAGCCCCCTTAATCCGAGCAAACAAATCAGACAGCAGCGGCAAGGGGTACTGAAATTTGACCGTAATTTTATTTAGAAGGCGGTAATCAATACAAGGTCTCAGCGAACCATCCTTCTTGGCCACAAAAAAGAAACCCGCTCCCAATGGCGACGATGACGGGCTAATATGACCCTTCTCCAAAGACTCCTTCACGTAACTCCGCATAGCGGCGTGCTCAGGTACTGATAAATTAAACAGTCGACCCTTAGGAAACTTACTACCAGGAATCAAATCGATAGCACAATCACAATCCCTATGCGGAGGTAGGGCATTGGACTTGGGCTCATCGAATACATCCCGGTAATCAGACAAGAACTCTGGGACCTCAGAAGGGGTGGATGATGAGATAGACAGAAATGGAACATCACCATGTACCCCCTGACAACCCCAGCTGGACACAGACATTGATTTCCAATATAATACTGGGTTATGGACTTGTAGCCATGGCAACCCCAACACGACCACATCATGCAGATTATGCAACACCAGAAAGCGAATATCCTCCTGGTGCGCAGGAGCCATGCACATGGTCAGCTGGGTCCAATACTGAGGCTTATTCTTGGCCAAAGACGTAGCATCAATTCCTCTCAATGGAATAGGACACTGCAAGGGCTCCAAGACAAACCCACAGCGCCTAGCAAACTCCAAGTCCATCAAATTCAGGGCAGCGCCTGAATCCACAAATGCCATGACAGAATAGGAAGACAAAGAGCAGATCAAAGTAACGGACAAAAGAAATTTCGACTGTACTGTACCAATGGTGGCAGACCTAGCGAACCGCTTAGTGCGCTTAGGACAATCGGAGATAGCATGAGTGGAATCACCACAGTAGAAACACAGCCCATTCTGACGTCTTTGTTCTTGCCTCTCAGCTCTGGTCAAAGTCCTATCGCACTGCATAGGCTCAGGTTTATGCTCAGATAATACCGCCAAATGGTGCACAGATTTACGCTCGCGCAAGCGTCGACCGATCTGAATGGCCAAAGACATAGACTCATTCAGACCAGCAAGCATATGAAATCCCACCATGACATCCTTAAGGGCTTCAGAGAGACCCTTTCTGAAAATAGCTGCCAGCGCAAATTCATTCCATTGAGTGAGCACGGACCACTTTGTAAACTTCTGACAATAAATCTCTATCTCATCCTGACCCTGACACAGAGCCAGCAAATTTTTCTCTGCCTGATCCACTGAATTAGGTTCGTCGTACAGCAATCCGAGCGCCAGAAAAAACGCATCAATATTACATAATGCAGGATCTCCTGGCGCAAGGGAAAATGCCCAGTCTTGAGGGTCGCCACGTAATAAAGAAATAATGATTTTAACTTGTTGAACTGGGTCACCAGAGGAGCGGGGTTTCAAAGCCAGAAACAGTTTACAATTATTTTTAAAATTCAAAAACTTAGCTCTATCTCCAGAAAATAACTCAGGAATAGGAATTTTAGGTTCTAACATAGGATTCTGAACCACTAAATCTTGAATGTTCTGTACTCTTATAGTGAGATTATTCATCAAAGAGGACAGACCCTGAATGTCCATGTCCACACCTGTGTTCTGAACCAACCTGATGTAAAGGGGAAAAGAAAGACAGAACACAGTGCAAAGAAAAAAAAATGGTCTCAGAACTTCTCTTTTCCCTCTATTGAGAAGCATTAGTACTTTGGGCCTCCAGTACTGTTATGAACAGGTAATTCAGAACCACAATGGACCTTGAAGTTCAGAGCACACAAGGTGACCTGACATTTACCAAAAACATAGGACAAGCTCTGAGATGTGGAAACTCTGCTGACCGCAATCCCTAATCCTAACACACCACACTAGAGGTAGCTGTGGATTGCGCCTAACGCTCCCTATGCAACTCGGCACAGCCTGAGAAACTAACTAGCCTGAAGATAGAAAAATAAGCCTACCTTGCCTCAGAGAAATTCCCCAAAGGAAAAGGCAGCCCCCACATATAATGACTGTGAGTAAAGATGAAATACAAACACAGAGATGAAATAGATTTAGCAAAGTGAGACCCGACTTACTGAATAGACCGAGGATAGGAAAGATAGCTTTGCGGTCAACACAAAAACCTACAAACAACCACGCAGAGGGGCAAAAAGACCCTCCGCACCGACTAACGGTACGTAGGTGCTCCCTCTGCGTCTCAGAGCTTCCAGCAAGCAAGAAAAACCAATATAGCAAGCTGGACAGAAAATATAGCAAACAAAAATAACACAAGCAGAACTTAGCTTATGCAGGATAGAGAGGCCACAGGAACGATCCAGGAGGAAGCAAGACCAATACTAGAACATTGACTAGAGGCCAGGATCAAAGCACCAGGTGGAGTTAAATAGAGCAGCACCTAACGACTTAACCTCATCACCTGAGGAAGGAAACTCAGAAGCCGCAGTACCACTCTCATCCACCAAAGGAAGCTTATAGACAGAACTAGCCGCAGTACCACTCACGACCACGGGAGGGAGCTTGGCCACAGAATTCACAACACACCAGGACCAGGGGCTCCATCTCTTTCCCTAAAGTGAGGAGCACCCTAGCACACCCTGTTCCCCAGATTTCTTCTGATGGTGAAGATGCCAGGTCCACATACCTGGCAATAGGTCCTGAATCTGCCCTCATCTGTCCCCTTCCAAGGGAAGAAGGGTGCATTAGGGTACCTTAATACACCAGCCAGCCTAACAAGATAATATAAATAGGGATAAAGGAAAATACGAATAATACAAATATACTCCCATAAACAACAGAGGAATGCACCGAGGAGCGAAGGATGGGGTTAAACCAAAGTAGGACAAGAAAGGGAGTTATCACACATTTAAAACCTAGCAACAGTCATAGATAAATCCACCACATCCACCAAACTCCTTCTACAATAACATTCACCAACAACCTCCTGCCATGAAGCTTAACCTGCTATGACAATGAGTGCTAACCATTTCCCAGTTTGTATAGGAGATGGGAGTGGCTAACAGTGCACAGATGAGAGCCTTAATGCAGGAAAGCTTCCAGGAGCTCTCAACAGAGCAGATTAACCCCTGCACTGTTAAAATAAATGTATACCTTTTAATATGAAGGTGATGTGGAGTAGGAGATATCTGACTCAGTGTTATTCTGGCTCCTCTCTGTAAACCCATGACAATAAGATAGAAAACCAGTGGTATGGAGGAAAATCAGGATCATCAAACTATGGCAGCTTCCTCTGTAAATGCTTCTAGTACAATAGTCCTCCAAAAAGGATTCAATTCCCAAACAGCATCACTGCCATAGAAGAAACATAGTACAGTGTTCATTGGCCTCTTTAACCAGAAAAATTGCTGTAACTTCTAAAAGAAATGGTTAACTGTACCGAAATTTTGACTGTACATACTTTGTTTCATGAGAGTGCAATGAATCTCAGTGACAGAAACGAGAAACAACCTTGCGGCCAGTGACATCACCGACTTTTTGGCCGGCCATTCGTCTCCACTATCAGATGGGCTTGCTGCACACCATTCTCCGGGTTGATAGTTTATGTGTGGTGCTTCCACTCCTGCCAAATTCCTTCTTCATTTGTTAACAATTTACAGATACAGTTTGGAGGAATTGTCAAGAAAGGTTGTGTGCTTGATCAAGAGAAAATATTTTGTTATTGCCGGATTTTTACCTTTGAGGATACATGAAGGGTAAGGTGCACAGTAACAAGCCACAAACATTACAGGCACTCCTGGCGAAGATGCAGTGAGAAATTCATATGGAACAGTGGGTTCAGCTGTGGTTGCAAGCAAATGGTGAACATTTTCAACACCTGTTTTAAAACATCAGTTTCTCATGAACCAAGGTATTTACAGTCCAAATTTTAGTATGATAAGTCATCTCTTTTAGAAGTTACAGCAGTTTTCCGGGGTAAAGTAGTGATTGAATCACATTGAATTACTCGTACTGTTGTGAATTCTGCTCTTGGGTTCCCTCCAGTGGTTGTTGGTGGGAATGCAGTTGTCTCTGACTCGCAGTCCTGGCCAGGTGTATCGGATAATTACAATTCTGACTGGGATATTTAGGTGTGCTGGATCCTTTAGCCCTTGCCAGTTGTCAATGTTTCTTTGGAAGTATTGGATCTCTGCCTGGCCTCTCCTGCTTATCTGCCAGTTCAGCAAAGATAAGTGTCTGTTTCTTTTCCTGTGGCACACTTGCAGTGTGCTTATTTTCAGTACTGTTTGTTTTTTTGTCTTTTGTCCAGATTAGACTGTGTCTGTGTTTTCTCAGTCTGGTTTGTTTCACTGGAGTTGCAGATATACACTCCTGTAGGAAGTTTTTTGTATATTCTGCTGTGGATTTTTGAAGGGTTTTATACTGACCGCACAGAACTCTGTCCTATCCTGTCCTATCCAGCTAGAGTGGCCTCCTGTGCTAAATCCTGTTTTTTCTGCCTGTGTATGTTTTTTCCTCTCCGACTCACCGCCAATATTTGTGGGGGACTGTGTATCCTTTGGGGATTTTCTCTGAGGCAAGACAGTATTCCGATTTCCATCTTTAGGGGTATTTAGTCCTCCGGCTGTGACGAGGTGTCTAGGTGTGTTAGATACACTCCACGGCTACTTCTAGTTGCGGTGTTAAGTTCAGGTTTGCGGTCAGTATAGTGGCCACTTTCTCCAGTGAAAGTTCTCATGCAGCTCCAAGGTCACCGGATCATAACAGTACAACTGGCCAACAATGAGTTAAATGCATCTCAGAAGAAGGGAAGGAAGCTCTTGAGCCATTTTTTTTTCTCCAGTCTGTTTTGTGTTCTCTTCCCTCTTAATATCTGGGTGGCTGAGGAGCCTGGTGCAAGCATGAATGTTCAGGAATTAGCTTCTCGTGTAGATCAGCTTGCTGCTAGGGTGCAAGGTATTTCTGATTATATTGTTCAGACTCCTGCTTTAGAACCGAAGATTCCTACTCCTGATTTGTTTTCTGGTGACAGGTCTAAATTTTTGAGTTTTAAAAACAACTGTAAACTGTTTTTTGACCTGAGACCTCGATCCTCTGGTGATTCCATTCAGCAGGTAAAAATCGTAATCTCCCTGCTGCGTGGCGACCCGCAGGATTGGGCGTTTTCCCTGGAATCTAGGAATCCGGCTTTGCTTAATATTGACTCCTTTTTTCAGGCTTTAGGACTATTATATGATGAGCCTAATTCTGTGGATCAAGCTGAGAAGACCTTGTTGACCCTGTCTCAGGGTCAAGAGGCGGCAGAATTGTATTGTCAGAAATTCAGAAAATGGTCTGTATTGACTAAATGGAATAATGATGCTTTGGCGGCAATTTTCACAAGGGGGCTTTCTGAATCCATTAAAGATGTTATGGTGGGGTTTCCCACGCCTTCCGGTCTGAGTGATTCTATGTCTCTGGCCATTGAGATTGACCGACGCCTGTGGGAGCGCAGAACTGTGCGCGCTGTGGCGTTATCCTCAGAGCAAATTTCTGAGCCTATGCAATGTGATAGAATTCTGTCTAGAACGGAACGACAAGGTTTCAGACGTCAAAATAGGTTGTGTAATTATTGTGGCGACGCTTCTCATGTCATTTCTGTCTGCCCTAAGCGGACAAAGAGGATCGCCAGTTCAATTACCATCAGTACTGTACAACCTAAATTTCTGTTATCTGTGTCCTTGATCTGCTCATTGTCATCATTTTCTGTCATGGCGTTTGTGGATTCAGGTGCCGCCTTGAATTTAATGGATTTTGAGTTTGCCAAGCGTTGTGGTTTTCCCTTGCAGCCTTTGCAGAACCCTATTCCTTTGAGGGGCATTGATGCTCCACCCTTGGCTAGAAATAAGCCCCAGTTTTGGACACAGGTTACCATGCGCATGGCGCCATTCCATCAGGAAGATTGTCGATTTCTGGTGTTGCATAACTTGCATGATGTTATAGTGCTGGGTTTTCCATGGTTGCAGGTACATAATCCTGTGTTGGACTGGAAGTCCATGTCTGTGACTAGTTGGGGTTGTCAGGGGGTTCATAATGATGTTCCTTTGATGTCAATCTCCTCTTCTTCACCTTCTGAGATTCCAGAGTTTTTGTCTGATTTTCAGGATGTATTCGATGAGCCCAAGTCCAATTTTCTTCCACCGCACAGGGACTGTGATTGTGCTATTGACTTGATTCCAGGCTGTAAGTTTCCTAAGGGTCGACTTTTTAATCTATCTGTGCCTGAACATACCGCCATGTGGAGCTATATTAAGGAGTCTTTGGAGAAAGGGCATATTCGGCCATCTTCTTCACCGTTGGGAGCGGGGTTCTTTTTTGTTGCTAAAAAAGATGGTTCCTTGAGACCCTGTATAGATTATCGCCTCTTGAATAAAATCACGGTCAAGTTTCAATACCCGTTACTAGTGTTGAGCGATACCGTCCGATACTTGAAAGTATCGGTATCGGATAGTATCGGCCGATACCCGAAAAATATCGGATATCGCCGATACCGATATCCGATACCAATACAAGTCAATGGGACATCAAGTATCGGAAGGTATTCTCATGGTTCCCAGGGTCTGAAGGAGAGGAAACTCTCCTTCAGGCCCTGGGATCCATAGGGATGTGTAAAATAAAGAATTAAAATAAAAAATATTGATATATTTACCTCTCCGGCGGCCCCTGAACTCAGCGCGGGTAACCGGCAGGCTTCTTTGTTCAAAATCAGCACTTTTAGGACCTGAGAATCACGTCCCGGCTTCTGATTGGTCGCGGGCCGCCCATGTGACCGCCACGCGACCAATCACAAGCCGCGACGTCACCGCAAGCTATTAACGCGCTCATTTTTAAAAATGAGCGCGTTAATGACTTTCAAAGACGTAGCGGCTTGTGATTGGTCGCGTGGCCGCGACCAATCACAAGCCGCTACGTCTTTGAAAGTCATTAACGCGCTCATTTTTAAAAATGAGCACGTTAATAGCTTGCGGTGACGTCGCGGCTTGTGATTGGTCGCGGCCACGCGACCAATCACAAGCCGCTACGTCTTTGAAAGCCATTAACGCGCTCATTTTTAAAAATGAGCGCGTTAATAGCTTGCGGTGACGTCGCGGCTTGTGATTGGTCGCGGCCACGCGACCAATCACAAGCCGCTACGTCTTTGAAAGCCATTAACGCGCTCATTCTTAAAAATGAGCGCGTTAATAGCTTGCGGTGACGTCGCGGCTTGTGATTGGTCGCGTGGCCGCGACCAATCACAAGCCGCTACGTCTTTGAAAGTCATTAACGCGCTCATTTTTCAAAAATGAGCGCGTTAATAGCTTGCGGTGACGTCGCGGCTTGTGATTGGTCGCGTGGCGGTCACATGGGCGGCCCGCGACCAATCAGAAGCCGGGACGTGATTCTCAGGTCCTAAAAGCGCTGATTTTGAACAACGAAGCCTGCCGGTTACCCGCGCTGAGTCCAGGGGCCGCCGGAGAGGTAAATATATCAATATTTTTTATTTTAATTCTTTATTTTACACATCTCTATGTATCCGATACCGATACCCGATACCACAAAAGTATCGGATCTCGGTATCGGAATTCCGATACCGCAAGTATCGGCCGATACCCGATACTTGCGGTATCGGAATGCTCAACACTACCCGTTACCTTTACCTTCCGATTTGTTTGCTAGGATTAAGGGAGCTAGTTGGTTTACCAAGATTGACCTTCGAGGGGCATATAATCTTGTTCGTATTAAGCAGGGTGATGAATGGAAAACTGCGCTTAACACGCCTGAAGGCCATTTTGAATACCTCTAATGCTCCATCTGTTTTTCAGTCCTTCATGCATGATATCTTCCGGACTTATCTTGATAAATTCTTGATTGTATATTTGGACGATATTTTGATTTTTTCCGATGATTGGAAATCTCATGTGCAACAGGTCGGGGTGGTATTTCAGATCCTTCGTGACAATGCCCTGTTTGTGAAAGGGTCTAAGTTTCTCTTTGGGGTGCAGAAAGTCTCTTTTTTGGGCTTCATTTTTTCTCCTTCGTCTATAGAGATGGATCCAGTTAAGGTTCAGGCCATTCATGATTGGATTCAGCCCACATCCGTGAAGAGCCTTCAGAAATTTTTGGGTTTTGCAAATTTTTATCTCCGTTTCATTGCTAATTTTTCCAGCGTGGTTAAACCCTTGACCGATTTGACGAAGAAGGGCACTGATGTGGCGAACTGGTCCTCTGCGGCTGTCTCTGCCTTTCAGGAGCTTAAACGTCGATTTACTTCTGCTCCAGTGTTGCGCCAACCGGATATTTCTCTCCCGTTTCAGGTTGAGGTTGACGCTTCTGAGATTGGGGCAGGGGCTGTTTTGTCTCAGAGGGATCCTGTTGGTTCCTTAATGAAACCTTTTGCCTTCTTTTCCCGTAAGTTTTCGCCTGCTGAACGCAATTATGATGTCGGCAATCGGGAGTTGTTGGCTATGAAGTGGGCGTTTGAGGAGTGGCGACATTGGCTTGAGGGAGCTAAGCACCGTATTGTGGTCTTGACCGATCATAAGAATTTGATTTACCTCGAGTCTGCTAAACGGCTGAATCCTAGACAGGCTCGATGGTCCTTGTTTTTTTCCCGTTTTGATTTCGTGGTCTCGTACCTTCCGGGTTCTAAGAATATTAAGGCTGATGCCCTCTCTAGGAGTTTTTTGCCTGGTTCTCCTGAGGTCTTAGAGCCGGTCGATATTCTGAAAGAGGGGGTGGTCCTTTCTGCCATTTCCCCTGATTTATGACGGGTTCTTCAGGAATTTCAGGTTGACAAACCTGACCGCTGTCCTGTGGGGAAATTGTTTGTTCCTGATAGATGGACTAGTAGAGTGATTTCTGAGGTTCACTGTTCCGTGTTGGCCGGTCATCCTGGCATTTTTGGTACCAGAGATTTGGTTGGTAGGTCCTTTTGGTGGCCTTCATTGTCACGTGATGTGCGTTCTTTTGTGCAGTCCTGTGGGACTTGTGTACGGGCCAAGCCTTGTTGCTCCCATGCTAATGGTTTGCTTTTGCCATTGCCAGTCCCTGAGAGGCCCTGGACGCATATTTCAATAGATTTTATTTCTGATCTTCCGGTCTCCCAGAAGATGTCTGTTATCTGGGTTGTTTGTGACTGGTTCTCTAAGATGGTTCATTTGGTGCCCTTACCTAAATTGCCTTCCTCTTCTGATTTGGTTCCGTTGTTCTTTCAGCATGTGGTTCGTTTGCATGGTATTTCGAAGAATATTGTTTCCGACAGAGGTTCCCAGTTTGTTTCTAGGTTTTGGCGGGCCTTTTGTGCTAGGCTGGGCATTGATTTGTCTTTTTCTACTGCATTTCATCCTCAGACAAATGGCCAGACCGAGCGTACTTATCAGACCTTGGAGACTTATTTGAGATGCTTTGTGTCTGCTGATCAGGATGATTGGGTGGCCTTCTTGCCATTGGCCGAGTTTGCCCTTAATAATCAGGCTAGTTCTGCTACCTTGGTTTCGCCTTTCATTTGTAATTTTGGTTTTCATCCTCGTTTTTCTTCTGGGCAGGTTGAGCCTTCTGACAGTCCTGGTGTGCATTCTGTGGTGGACAGGTTGCAGCAAATTTGGGCTCATGTGGTGGACAAGTTGGTGTTGTCTCAAGAGAGGCTCAACGCTTTGCTAATCGTCGTCGGTGTGTTGGTTCCCGGCTTCGGGTTGGGGATCTGGTCTGGTTGTCTTCCCGTCATGTTCCTATGAAGGTTTCTTCTCCTAAGTTTAAACCTCGGTTTATTGGTCCTTATAGGATTTCTGAGATTATTAATCGGTGTCTTTTCGACTGGCGCTTCCGGTCTCTTTTGCTATCCAAAATGTCTTCCATAGATCTTTGTTGCGGAAATATGTGGAGCCCGTTGTTCCCTCTGCTGATCCTCCGGCCCCCGTGTTGGTTGATGGGGAGTTGGAATATGTTGTTGAGAAGATTTTGGATTCCGGTTTTTCGAGGCGGAAGCTTCAGTACCTGGTCAAATGGAAGGGTTATGGCCAGGAGGATAATTCTTGGGTTTTTGCCTCTGATGTCCATACTGCTGATTTGGTCCGTGCCTTTCATCTGGCTCGTCCTGATCGTCCTGGGGGCCCTGGTGAGGGTTCGGTGACCCCTCCTCAGGGGGGGTACTGTTGTGAATTCTGCTCTTGGGTTCCCTCCAGTGGTTGTTGGTGGGAATGCAGTTGTCTCTGACTCACAGTCCTGGCCAGGTGTATCGGATAATTACAATTCTGACTGGGATATTTAGGTGTGCTGGATCCTTTAGCCCTTGCCAGTTGTCAATGTTTCTTTGGAAGTATTGGATCTCTGCCTGGCCTCTCCTGCTTATCTGCCAGTTCAGCAAAGATAAGTGTCTGTTTCTTTTCCTGTGGCACACTTGCTGTGTGCTTATTTTCAGTACTGTTCGTTTGTTTGTCTTTTGTCCAGATTAGACTGTGTCTGTGTTTTCTCAGTCTGGTTTGTTTCACTGGAGTTGCAGATATACGCTCCTGCATCTTTAGTTAGATGTAGGTAGTTTTTTGTATATTCTGCTGTGGATTTTTGAAGGGTTTTATACTGACCGCACAGAACTCTGTCCTATCCTGTCCTATCCAGCTAGAGTGACCTCCTGTGCTAAATCCTGTTTTTTCTGCCTGTGTATGTGTTTTCCTCCCCGACTCACTGCCAATATTTGTGGTGTACTGTCTATCCTTTGGGGATTTTCTCTGAGGCAAGACAGTATTCCGATTTCCATCTTTAGGAGTATTTAGTCTTCCGGCTGTGATGAGGTGTCTAGGTGTGTTAGGTACACTCCACGGCTACTTCTAGTTGCGGTGTTAAGTTCAGGTTTGCGGTCAGTATAGTGGCCACTTTCTCCAGTGAAAGTTCTTATGCAGCTCCAAGGTCACCGGATCATAACACCGTACATGTCTTAACAATGCAAGAACATGTTGAATCTTCCAAACAGAGAGACATTCTTTTTACTCTTGTCTATGATCAGTCTAAATCTAATTTTACACTACATTTATGGTTAGATTCGGGCACATACATTCAGAAGGTATGCGCCTGATGGTTGCCATTGTCAAGTGGATGCCAAGGCATCTGTCTACCATTGGAAACTATTAGAAAAAAATAATATACTGAATTGTATATGTTTATTTGCTATAGCCCTCTTTACAGTAAAGAACAGCTAACTTAATGATATGTCGGTGCAAATAATTCACTTTTGGCCTCTGTCTGAAGAATGAGGGTCTATGGGTACATTACAGTATCCATCGGAAATGCTCATGATGTATAGCAGGGATGTCAAACTCAAAAACATGAAAGGCTAAAATTAAAATCTTGAACAAAGTCACGGGCCAACCTTAATATTTATAAAAAAATGTCTGCAATTGAGGAAGTATTTTTATCAAATACAACAATGAACTCTCATATGAAAGTAAACTTAAAGTGGTTGTTCATTGAACTTTTTTTTTATTTAATAGATCTTAGAATAAAATATTGAAATAAAGTATGATGCAAACAAAAGGGCCCCCAAACACAGTATGATACCCCACAGTGAATTCATCCACAGTACCCTCCACATGCAAGATATGATGACCGTATTGGACCACCCCTCAATCCTCTGACAAAGAATAGTGACCCCATCACAGTATGATTCTCTAACTGCAATCACCACACAGCCCTCTATACACTGTAATGGCCATAAAAAGTGCCCCATAAAGTATAATAGGCCTCACATAGTCTTCTATACAGTATAGCGGGGCCCTGCATTGACTTCCATACAGTATAATAGCCCCACATAATGTTTCATAATGTATATTGGCCCCACACAGTGTTACACACTGTATAATAGCCTCAGATAGTGCTCAATACAGTATGATGGTCCCACATAGTGCTTCATACAGTATAATATCCTCACATAGTGCTCCATATAGTATAAAGGGCTCCAAATAATGCTCAATAAAATATGATCACCTCCGAGGTACAGTGCATTTGACTGTAAACATTTCATCTACGTCTTAGAGTCTTGCAGAATTTTCTGTTTTACAAAGTTTGTCATTTGGCACCATATATGAATACAGAACGTTTACTCCGGATTTGGATTGACAATGTTTTTTTCAAACTCTACATCTAAAAACTCATTTTTCTAATTGTCCTGTACCAGTTACCTCTTCCTCTAATGCCACTGAACTCATTACTGCCGCCAGTCTAGATCTCCGTTCAAAAAGTTCCTACAGACCACCTCAAGGAACTAATGTCTTTTATTAGTGTCGTGGACTCTCAATTCTGTTGACTTAGGTCCAATAATGACAAGGGTCTCTTACATTATTACATAATCTTACATGATTGGATCAGCAAGTTCTAAGGTCATTTCAAGAGTAGTGCGAACCCAAACAGTAACATTCGGCATCCGTACCAAACACCTACTGTTTGGGCACGGACACAGAACATGAACTTCACCAGGATGTCTGTGTTTGTTACTGTTCGGGTTAGGCCCCGCGACCACAGATTCTGATCAGTAGTAAAATCATTAACACCAGTCAAACAGCCTTGGTTCCCACGCAGTCAAAAGATAGTAGTCCCATCAGCTGACACCAGTGACCGAAGGTAAACTTTTTACCTCTCATCACTGCTGCATGCTCACACTGGGAACCATAGCTGTTTGACCAGCGATGATGATTTTACCGCCGATCAGAAGCGGTGTTTGCCGTGCTGTCATGCAGAATGGTTTTCAAGGTATTGTCTTGATTTATGATAGGAAGGTATTGAGAACAATCTTTTTAATGTCGTTAAATTGGGGGCTATACAATGTTGAAAATGGGACTGGCATTCTTGATTTCGAAGAGCGCCACAATGTGCCAGAGACGCGCCAGGCCATGAGGTTTCTTTCTCTTTTAAATATGTTTTAACTATGTCTACAATAAAGAATTGATTTTATTAGGACTATTGTGCTGAGAATAACCTTTATTTCAAGTTTTCCAAGCCACAATCTATAGCAGGTATAATGCCCACCCTGAATTTTTCACTGCAATGGACCGACACACATTCTCAACATTATCAGCTCCCAACTATTCTCCTTTCCCGTACAACCTACATTAGTAGCTTTAGTATGCGTTTCAAGCTTGTGCTAAACTCTTTTAAAAAAAATAGACTACATACAATACAGGAATGCAGTCAACCAGAATCTCTGGGTCATCTCCTTTTACTCCTCAATTCTAAAGTGCAACTCGTCCTGTAAAAAAACAAGCCCTCGTATGTCTGTGTGGACAAAAAAATATAAAATTCATGTCTCTGGAAAGAAGGTGAGGGAAAAAAACCCCGCAAAGAAGGAAATTGAACTAATTGTGAAGGGGTTATACTTCGGATTGTTTGAATACTCTTTTGATATACTCCAAAACTAATGCTTTGTAGTATATAGAAAAATATGATGCAATATGACACACTTTATTGATCCCGGGGGAAATTATGGTATTACAGCAGCAATACAAACAGCAGTACATGTAACTTTTTTATGAAGGCCAATCAAACGCTTTCCAAGATTAGCAGGCCCCCCAGTTGATATCACAACCCATCGGTAGACCATAATCATCCTGTTTAAATGCAACTGTCAGTGAAAAAAAAGCAGCAGAAATTGAAGCAAGCGCCAATCGCAAGGCAGGTGTTGGATGTTCAGAACAGTACAGCTAGGCATCTTTTGGGTATTGTGCTGGCTCGTGGGGCTGCTCCATAATAGGCGACCAAGCATAAGATGTAGTATTATGTCCTTTGTCAGGAGTAGGTAAACGATATTTCAATATTACTATATTATAGAATATCAATATTATATGCCTTACCGTTATAATTTGCAACAGCCATCGTCAATCACAATAGCTACTTTTGGCTTTCTCTCATCCTCCATTCCTTTTCTATCAAGGGAATTGCAGGAAAAATCTAAACAAATGAGGGAAGCGGTTTGATATCTCCAAAAACAGGCAAACCAGGGCAACAAAAAAATATTAAAATAAAAATACACAATTGCATTAGGTTATCATGTCAGAACCATAAGAAATTAATGGAACGGTAGAGTTCCTGCTCAAATATTTCTCAATTTAAATTTGGCACTCCAGAGCCTTAATTTTGGGATCGGTTGAGATCAAATTAGTAAGAAAATTATCAAATACCATGTGGGCAGCTTCTTGTTAATTTGGTACAGCCCATTAAGAAGGAATAGGAATTATCCGAAAATACCAACTCAACCAATCAGGAGATCACGTTACACCTTTACTATAAATTTTGTCAAACCTTATTAAGTGGCTCCTAAACTAGAGTTTGACTTTTTGTTGTTTATGATGGCTTAGGCTACGTTCACACTAGCGTTCTGCTAGTGTGCATCGCCTTAGCGTCGGGCGACGCAGCGGCGACGCACGCGTCATGCGCCCCTATGTTTTACATGGGGGACGCATGCGTTTTTGTGTGTTGCGGTTTGCAACACTTGTGTCTTTTTTGCCGCTAGCGTCGGACCAAGAAAACGCAACAAGTTGCATTTTTCTTGCGTCCGATTTTCGGCAAAAAACGATGCACGCGTCGCAAAACGCTGCGTTTTTGCATGCGTTTTGCCGCGTTTTTGTGTGCGTCGTGCGTTGCGTCGCCGACGCAGCGGCGCGCAACGCTAGTCTGAACGTAGCCTTAGGTGTAAGAATATATTTTACTTCTCCAGAGAGTATTTTATTGCCTTTTCTTTCTTGCTTGGTGCCATTTGGAAGAGCAATGTCTAATAGCCTTGCAAATTATAGTATATTTGCTCATCTTCTCCAGTCAAGAGATCACTTACATTCTCTTCTCTTAATATGCTATTACTAAAGGTCTCAGTCAGAGCTCTCCAATTATAGCATCACTTTTCGGAATGTGTCAGTATTTCATTATGAGTTTTCTAATATGCTGACATAAGTATTACATCTCGGCACGGGCATTAGACATTCTGCTTGATGTGTCTATTTTCTCAGAGCTTTAAGCAGCATACTTCTGTCACTTTTCAAGAAACTTTTCACTGCGTTCCATTGTAGGCATTGAAGACGGCTTTGTATGTGAAAAATGATAGATACTTATTTAAAAATATGCAGGATGTACAACTATGAATCTGATGAATGACACATCAGCCATAGGATTAATGCTGTTCAGGTAGTATGGTAAATTTCTTTCAAATTATTATTCATTTTCTACGTTGTAAAATTGTCACTCATGAGGATTGTTTCAAAGAAATTTGTCAAAAATGTACTTACTTCAGATATTTAAATTCATAGATATTGCAATGTTACGATGATCTGTCTGTTTAATTTATGGATTTACTGTTGTTCTCCTAGCTGTTCAATGACAAAGAGAGCAATACAGATCTTGTGGGTGACCTTTAGATCTAAACCAATCCAATAACCATACTAACAATTAGATATATGATTGATTATGTTAGAATAACGAAAAGTGGTCATATTTGCTCTACAGCGATGGAAAATCGTTCTCATTCTCAAAAAAAAAGGTAATTCTCACACTGCAACCAGAAGTTGTCAATCTCACTTTGGAACCATGGGTGAGTACTCTCAGTATCAACCAGTGGTCAATCTCTTCTCTATAATTACAGGTGATTAATCTCATTCTATCGGTAACACAATTATGCTCAATCTACATAATCAGGTAGTCTTTCTTACCCCACATGCATTCTACAATTGGAAGTGGTCAATCTCAGTCTTTAACCGCAGCTGATTAGCTTCCAACCAAAAGTAGTTATTCTGACTTAACACGACATAGGTGGTCATTTTTACTTTACGACCAATGACGTAATTTCTTATTCTACAGTCAAAGATGGTAATTCTCACTTTATATGCACACGTGGTCATTATCATTCTACATGTACAGGTGGTCAATCTTGCTTTGCAACCACAGATAGTCATTCTCACTCTATGACCACTGATGGTCATTTTCAAACTCAGATGATCACTCTTGCTCTGCAACCACAAATTATTAACTACCAACCAGAAGTTGACAATCTCACTATACAACTACATGTGAATAATCTCATTCTACAGGCACAAGCAGTCAATCTCATCCTACAAGCACATGTGGTCTTTCTCACTCTACATGCGCAAGTGATCATTCTCATTCTACATCTGCATTAGGTCATTTTTCCAGTAAAGGACCAGTGGTTACTCTCCGACTGCAAATGCATTTAAGGCTGGGTCATAAGAGCATATAAAGAAAAATTGGTCCCATTCTCCTCCAGAAAAGAGGTACAATTTTTTTTCTCACCTATCATCCGTATGCATTCTGTTTCTTAAAAATTTTAAAAAACTGCGATATGATCCCACATAATTTTGGCAACCAGTCTTGATAAAGCATCTATTAGATGTGCCAATTCTTTTGCTTTGCCCGGCTCTTCCCACTTGCCCTGTAGTTGTGGCAAGTGGGGTTCAAGTTTGTGGGGTGGATGTCAACTTTATATTGATGCCTGGGACATCAAGCTCACTAATTAGTAATAATCAGCACTGTAGAAGAGAAAAGCGCCAATAGGGTCTTATCCGTGTAAGTATTAGAGTATACAATCAGACTGCACTCTCCAGATGTATCATTGATAGAGGCATTTATGTCAAACAGTTGCTGCATATCCACAGGTGAAACTTAGTGACCTAATCATAATATGGAAACTGGAAAACAAAAATTTGTGGATATCTTCCACGCTACAGTAAAATTAGAAGTCCATGCAAAATGAAGATGAGAAGTGGTGGTTTATTCAGAAACTCAACGCGTTTCAAAGTAAAAAAATACTTCTTCAGGAAATGACATAGATAAAGCTATGTGACTCGTGAAGAAGAAGTCTTTTCTGACTTCGAAATGCGTTGAGATTCTGAATAAACCACCACTTCTCATCTTCATTTTGCATGGACTTCTAATTACGCAGTAGCGCGGAAGATATCCACAAACATTTTTTTCCCAGTTTCTACACTAATTAGTAATGTCAAAAACACACCGGAAGAATCTCACTGCAGTAAATTTGAACTGCGGTGAGCTCGCCTCTGCACCCTGAGATTTTTTCTCACGAGGTCGCAACTCAGCTTGGCTTGGAACGCAGCCTCGGTGACTTGCAGGTCCCTCGAGGAGGTCTCCACTGGTTACTGATGCTGCATTTGCATTTTTGCTTTGTTACAGAAGATGAGGCATTCAATGGAATGGGCGTTAGGTGATTATAACTGTGTTTGTTATTTTTAAATAAAAAAGGAAAAGTGTGTTTTTTATTTCAAATAAAAGACTTTATTCTGGCTGTGTGTTTATTTATAATAAAACTAGGATTAATAAGGGATAGGTGTCTTATAGATGCCTTTCCATTACTAAGAAGTGGGCTTGATGTCACCTGGCAATACAAAGATGACATCAACCCCACAAATATGAAACCCACTTGCCACCGCTACAGCCCAAGTGGGAAGAGCCAGGTGAAGCTCCAGAATTGGCACATCAAATAAATGTGACTTTTCTAGGCAGCTGCAGGCTGTTATTTTTTAGGCTCGGGGGCCAATATTCATGGCCCCTTACCAGCCCGAGAATACCATGCCATTTTTTTCAAATAATTTATTTCATCAATTAATAAAACAGCATGGAGACCCCTCTGTTCTTGATAACCAGCCTTGCTGAAGCTGAGGGTTGCAACCTCCAGCTGTCAGTTTTGCCTGGCTGGTTATCAAAAATACAGGGGAAACCATGCCATTTTTGTTTACATTTTTTATTTAGAGAGCAGGCGCCAGCTGATAAATACTCTTGTGAGCCGCCGCCTGCTCTCACTGATATTAGGGGCAGAAGGCTTTGGCTAATGGGAACATTTGTCCCATCAGCTGACTGGAGGTAAACTTTATACCTCTGATGACGGGTGTGAGCTCATGCTGTCATTTGACAGCATGGGAACTGTTTCTGTCTGACCGGCGATGATGATTTTACCGTTGATCAGAGTTAGTGTTTGCCACGCTGTCATGCACATGACAGCATGTAAAACATTGGATGTTTTAAATGAATGGGGTCTGGATTTGGGAAAGTGAATGGGGTTCAGGTTCAAGTCCAGGAACTGCTCTGGTACCCGAACCTGAACTTTTTTCTAACTTTTTGACTGAACCCACCAGACCCCAACATCCAGGGGTCCGTCCATCCCTAGTTTTAAAAAAATAGCCAATTTTGTGAACATCTCATGGAGCACTGTTTAATACATCTTCCAAAAGTGGAAGGAATATGGCACAACTGCCAACCTACAAAGACATGGACATCTACCTAAGCTGACATCCCAAGCAAGGAAAGCACTAATAGAAGCAGCCAAGAGACCATTGCTCACTTTGATGGAGCTGCAGAGATCCATAGCTCATTTGGGAGAATCTGTCCACAAGACAATAATTAGTTGCATACAAAGCTATATTTGAAGGCAAGTCAAAAGAAGTTTAATTTGCAGTTTCCAAAATGCTATGTTGGGGACATAGCTAGTATGTGGAAAAAGATGCTTTCTTCAGATAAGACCAAAGTAGAACTTTTTGGGATTAATGCAAAATGCTATATGTGCCAGAAAACTAACACTGCATATCTGGAAACACTATCCACCCAGTCAAACATGGTAACAGCATCATGCTGTGGAGATGCTTTTCATCAGCAAGGATAGGAAAGCTGGTCAAAATTGATGAGAAGATGAGTGAAACTAAATACAAGGCAATCCCTGAGGAAAACTTGTTTGAGGCGAAAGACTTGAAACTGGGGCATAGGCTCACCTTCGAATAGAACAGTGACCCTAAACTTACTGCCAGAGCTACAATTAATGGTTTGCATCAAAGTATATTCATGTGTGTTAGGTGTTGGGTTCCGGCCACTGCACAGGGGGAATCTCAAACCAAGTCCGCTGCGGTCTCCCATTCTCCTCCAGCCGCAGTGGAACCTACTCAGCAAAGAAGTCGGTCCCAGCGTCTGGCTCAAGCTGATACTGTGCTAATGGTTACTGCTGCCTTTCCAGGTTCTGTCTTTGTAGCCAGCATTGATCAGCAGCAAGCAGGCCTTTCTTGGAGGTCGGGGGTCACATGCTCAGGTCCTGTGGCAGCTCCTATTGGACCATCAGGAAGGTCCTGGAGCGCTAGTGCTATAAAAGGTTCAGATGGCCGCTCAGCCATGCGCTGGTGTAAACTTATTTACTTGTGTGTGTGTAGATAAATGCCTGTCGATGGATGAAAGCTCTGAATCATTCCCATCCCTAGTGTTGTTGCCTGTCGCCAGAGAGTGCTACTCTGCACATCCAGCACACAAATCAGCATCTCTCAGCAGTGACCGCCAGTGTGGCACCGTGCGCTTAGGGCTTTTTCTGGGCCCTGGTTAGGGTGGTTGGTGGCGTCCGCCAGAGCGGCGTTGTATGCACTCCTGTGCGATAAATTATTATAATTATTAGTTCAGTTCTACCCCTGACACCACAGTAACAGTGTCAAGCGTAAGAGGTCTATAAGAACTATTTCCCCATGTCTTAGGACAGAGTTCTGTGACCCTTTACTTGCTCTCTCTGTGCGGTATCGTGGCCCTGTGACGCAACAGGGTTGGCTTCCTTCATACCGGGTGAAGCTAACTCGTGTGTGTATTCACATTATACCGCCATCTAGTCCACCATTACCAAGCAGCAGGTGTCCTTTCTGTACCGTGGACCCCGGACTGTAAAAGCACCTCATATGCTCTCTAAATATTATTTGGTGCGTTCCGCCAGTCCTAACAATGTGTGTGAATTACCAGTAAAAGTCCGGAACTAAATCACTTTATGAATCTATGGCAAGACTTGAAAAACATTTCCATCCAATCTCACTGAGTTACAACTAGTTTGCAGAGAAGACTGGGCAAAAATTTCAACCTCAAGTGATGCAGAGCTGGGAGAGATATACCCCATAAGACTGGCAGCAGTATTAGGGTATGTGCACACGTAGAAAAGAGCTCTGCAGATTTTTCCGCAGCGGATTTCAGAAATCCACAGGTAAAAGGCACTGCGGTTTACCTGGGGATTTACCGTGGTTTTTATGTGGATTTTGTGTGGATTCCACCTGTGGTTTTACATCAGCGTTTCCGCGTGTTTTTTTCCGCAGCATGGGCACTGCGGATTGCGTTTTCCATAGGTTTTCATTGTACTGTAAACTCATGGAAAGCTGCTGTGGACCAAACAAATAAGCAATTGAGGACTGGAAGGCGGCCTGAGCGGACAGTGGAATAGGTGAGAGATGAAGAGAGTATTCTTTTTTTTTTCCTGCATCCAAAGTAAAAATAGAGCATAAAAGAAATACTCAATTAGCATCTTGTAACTTTGCAGAATATTGAATTTCAATGTAAACTCCACATGATTTGCAATTTCGAATCTCAACACATCCACTCATCTCTAGCCGCAAGCAAAATCTCTTAATGCACTGCAGTTTTTATCATAGTTTGCTAGCTAAAATAATAAATTACTAATGATTTTTCCAAATTTTCTGACCTTGACTAAGAAGAGGAATGATATGTTCAACTAGAAGCCTGAGGCAGTGTATTCCCTCACAAAGTGAACGCAATGCTTTTCAACTGACCATGTGTGGTTTCAACCAGAGATAGAGCATCCTTTTGTTGTGGAGGTTGTAGTGATGTTATTGCAAGGTGCACCTTCTCTTATACATCTTCATATGATTTTTTTCACAAAAAAAACACAAAAATTTTGAGAAACTACTCTACTACTAACTATTAATCATAAATTGTTAACACTACAGTCGACCTGACTGGGCTGTCCATAGCCAGTGGGATTCCATCAGTAGACCTCAAAATTCCACCCCAGACAGTTATACCAATGAAAAATTGTTTGTTCCTCCTCAGTTCCATTTGCAAGTATTTTTCATTAATTAACTAATTGTAAATCACCCGTGAATTAAAAATGCAATTTGTTGTGAAGCCAGGTATTTTTGGTGCTCATCCATAGCTCAGAACTGTAGGGAATACAAGATCACCAGTGGAATTTGTGGTGCAGCCAGCAATTATTGACAGAAATGTTGTCCAATTGTCTAAATGTTGTATCTTCCAAACCACCTGTAAGTCATTCATCAAACATTTTGTTCATCTTCATTGTATTCCAGAAAACATTGCTTCCAACCTGTGTGTAAATTTTGGAAGAATTTGGGTAGTAAGGTCAATATTGAGTTGTCTTTTTAATCTCCGCACCATTCAGACATCAATAGTTGGGCATAATATGTTAATTAGCAAAAATCTTTGGTGTTTCTTCTATGTTAATCAGCCTGACTGGGTGGAAAATCTTCACTTAGATGAATTTGTTATTAAAATTTGAAATTAAGAATCTATTATATCTTCTTAGTTTTTCTGCAATATTGGGTATCATATTCATTTTGGTTCTGTTTCAGTTTCAGAGATTGATATTCCAGAGACGGAAAAATCTATGGGTAAGTTAATTTGGCTTGAAGTCAGAGAGAATGAGAAACACTGAGTAGACAAATCTTATCTCCTAATAATATACTGAATATTCTAGTTGTCTAAAGGTACCGTCACATTTAACGACGCTGCAGCGATCTAGACAACGATCCCGATCGCTGCAGCGTCGTTGTGTGGTCGCTGGAGTGCTGTCACACAGACAGCTCTCCAGCGACCAGCTATGCGAAGTCCCCTGTAAACATAAAAAAAACAAACACTACATACTTACATTCCGGTGTCTGTCCCCCGGCGCTGTGCTTCTCTGCACTGTGAGCTCCGGCCAGAATGCACAGCAGTGATGTCACCGCTGTGCTCTGCTTTCCGGCCGGCGCTTACACAGTGCAGAGAAGCACAGCGCCGTGGGACAGACACCGGAATGTAAGTATGTAGTGTTTGGTTTTTTTATGTTTACACTGGTAACCAGGGTAAACATCGGGTTACTAAGCGCGGCCCTGCGCTTAGTAACCCGATGTTTACCCGATGTTTACCCTGGTTACCAGTGAAGACATCGCTGAATCGGCATCACACATGCCGATTCTGCGATGTCTGCGGGAGTCCAGCGATGAAATAAAGTTCTGGACTTTCTGCTCCGACCAATGATGGCACAGCAGGATGCTGATCGCTGGTGCCTGTCAAACTCAACGATATCGCTAGCCAGGACGCTGCAACGTCACAGATCGCTAGCGATATCGTTCAGTGTGAAGGTACCTTAAGCTTTGGAGTTGGACAATGTATGGTTATCAGCTAAAATCATCAAATTTAAGGTTCCTTCTACCAAACATGGCCCAAATTTTTTTGGTTTATGAAATAATTTAGGCCATTAACTCTGTAGTGATTTGTCCTTGCATCACATTATTGGTCAATTAAGATCAAGCTGTCAGAAGGTACAAAGCCAAACAAAACACTGAGCTTGAATAACCTAGGGCCATGTTGTTACCCTTTAGATGTTTTTCACTGCAAGTGGCTCTTTTGATATATTTCCTACCTCTGAATGCAGCTCATTAGCCAATCAAATCACAACCATCATTATTTTGGATTCATGATAGTTGCTTCATTGGATTCTACTGTATGAGAATAGCATTTTCGTGGTCGTTTTCACTGAACCATAAAACTTTAAATAATCACAATGTGTCCTTTAGATTGAGCAATAATTACATCTTGATAATGTTTATTTGAATTGCATAGTCACCTTTTTAAATATAATTCATGAATCATTAATTAATTGAAGGATGATAATTTTAGTATATGCTCACTTCTAAACCATACTTTCCCATCCAGTAACATGAAAGTGATATGTAAGAAGCCAATAAAATCACCACCCCATCAATAGGTGTCTTGGGATTACTGGGGACTATGTGTGCCCATTGGGTTGCAAAGTTGGTATTGGGTTAAATCATAAAGTAGAATCTAAGAGATTGTGAGTTCTTGACCATACATACAAGCTATTAAGTGATTTATAGACTAACCTACATGTAATCCATTGATTGCTATGACTATAGGAGTCTACTTTAATATTTGCTGATAATTGAATACACCATGGTACCAAAATAGAATGCAACAATCATGATCAGGCAAGAAGAAGACAGGTCAGAAGAAGTATTTTTACAATGTTGTACAAAAAAAGCTCACAGAAGTCATCGCACATGTTGCATGTATGTGAATACCTGCTAAAGGGATCCTTCCTCACTTCCAAGCATGACATCACTCTCCCTGTGAGGGAAGCAATGCCACTGTAACATCCGATTACCTGGGGTGTTGCACATATCTGTTGACAAAGGCATGTGATGACATCAACTGCTGCTTCAGAAGACTTTATTAGCTCTGTTAAAATAATATCTTGTGCGATCCAGGTACTTTGTTGTTTGACAAACTCTTTATCACACCAATGACTTTATTTTTCAGGATGTTTGGCTCTCTATCATTTCCAATCTCTGTTTCTTATCATATCACTGAGTCATTCTTGAAAAGGTGTTCCATGTATTCTTTTCATCTGTCCTTCTGTTATGGCTCAGTTAGACTGTTTCTGTAGGCATCTTTCAACATTCCCACTCTTGATTGAAACTTTCATCTTATCCCTTTGATCTTTAGGCATGCCTTCATGTTCTTGCCCCTCAGATGTATGCTCTCTATCTTTGTACATATCTTTTGTTTATAAAGTTTGCACACTACAGTAGCCTGAACCGAATTAGTTAAGTCCTGACAATCAAATACTGATGCGGCTGGTAATTAATGGGGTATGGCAGGAGCAACAAGAGATGGGTGGAGAGGCAGAGGTGAAGCAAGTATTGTGACAATATACATAAAAATGGTGCACAGAAAGCACAGTATTGTAGTCTCTTTTCATTCTGCTTTTTACAGTGTAGGTTTCAGATACTCAGCAGGAAAGCTCTAAGAGCATATATTTAGTGCATTTAGAAGCCCGCCCTCATTCACCTGATAGAGTCCAGTATGGTCTCCATTTCCCTGAGTAGATTAAGGCTTCCGTCACACTGTGGTTGGTTAAAGCATTCAATACAGTTACATTCGGCATATAAAATTATGTTGTGTATTAATGTTTCCCTACAACAATGTTCTATGATTAAATAATCAGAGCAGAGCCACATATACGTCCGAAACCAGACAGAAGAACTCCCATAAAATATACATATATCATCTGAAAAAGGAGTCACGAAACTGTCATGTAAGGTATAAAAGGTAACAATATTTATTGAATAGTATAACAATAAAAGATATGAATAAAATCCAAAACTCTCAGTCATGGTAAGGTAACTATGTGAATTGTGGATACAGGTAACAACAGAGTACCACACAAACACACCTGAAAATCAACAACAAGAGATCACAAGTTCACAGAAATATAGTATATAGTGAGTAATTCACATGGTAAATCCCACTGGAGCCCCCTGAAGAAGCCTACGCGAAACGCGCGTAGGGGCTGGCGCTGCCATAATGGGTGAGATCCAGTCCCTTACATGATCACTTATCTGCTTATGACAGGGAGTCCCCAGTGGGATTTACCATGTGAATTACTCACTATATACTATATTTCTGTGAACTTGTGATCTCTGGTCGTTGATTTTCAGGTGTGTTTGTGTGGTACTCTGTTGCTACCTGTATCCACCATTCACATAGTTACCTTACCATGACTGAGAGTTTTGGATTTTATTCATATCTTTTATTGTTATACTATTCAATAAATATTGTTACCTTTTATACCTTACATGACAGTTTCGTGACTCCTTTTTCAGATGATATATGAACAATGTTCTATGAGTAACAGATGCCATTGTGTGGCATCCATTACGGTCTTCCGTGTTCATCAAGATTTTTTCCCATGTCCTGTAACACAAATAAGTATGCATTGTGAAAAATACCTAAGGATGCACAATCTTACTATTAGCAAATGGTGGACTATTGTGAATTTTTCACAATTGAGTAAGTTTGGTTCATGCAGAATGAGAATTACGGGTTCCTCGTGGTCATTCTTATTTCCCCAGTAAATTTTGTAGAATGGAGTACAACTACATCTATGGCATAATAAACTTTTTTTTTGTTAGAATTCATAATAAATCATTGAATTAATTTGAAGACAATATTTTAGATAAGGTTTTGCTAACCAATAGAAATGCATTCCCAAAGAGTGACTTCTGAGAATAGGTGACCCAACTATCGATCGGTCTAGATACTATAATACACTAGTGGCATTGGGAATGTGTAGGAATGTAAAATGAAAAAAAAAAGAAATAAAAAGCATGAGCCAGCCAGCCCTAAGAGGGAACAGTTTTCTCCTTTATTCTACATGTTTTTAGATTCGATTAATCTGCATAACGTGAAAGTTTAATAAAGGGTGTGGGGAGAACCTTCTAAAACTTCAGTTATAGGCAGCATGGACCTCATTCCGTTCTTGGTACTATGTATAATGTTATTTATAAAGTTATCCCCAGGGTGATTGGTATAAATGAATGAGACCAGTACCAAAATATGGGGCAAAATGTTTTTTTTAATACATTTTTGTATTTTTTTCTTATTCAGTTTAGAAGGAGAAATAGCTAGAGCGGTGGTCCCCAACCTTTCTGACCTTGAGAGCCACATTCAGCTCTGCAAGAGGATCGCAAGCCACATCCAGCTACCAAAGCCACCATTACGGTTATAATGGTAACCAAAGCTTTTCCACGGAAACCACCCCGAAGCAGTATACCAAGATCCAAGGGTTCCCACCACATACCACCACATTCAGCTTTCTCTCATCACGCACTCCCAACACAGTCACATCCATCTACAAGCACCTCCTCTGACCGGTAGTATCATCCTGTCTCCACCGTACCATACTTAAATTATCTCTAAACCCTCAAGACCAGTAGAAGTGTACTCAAATCTGCTCTTCTTTGTAGGGCTACTCACAAAGTTCTCTATTTTGAGACCTCCTCTTCATACCAGTTTACTAAATCTGGAGCTAATACACCAAGCTGGCAGACAGCCGCGAGCCACAATTCATGGGACCGTGAGCCACATGTGGCTCCCGAGCTATAGGTTGGGGACACCTGAGCTAGAGAGAGACAAAAGGTAAATAGGGTTAATAATGTTAAAATAATTCCACAATTGTGCTCACCTGGTAACGTGGTGTGCACACAACCAATGAAAACGTTTAACCCATGAGGAGCTAAAAATAAAAGTAGTGGAGAAACAAATGGGTTAATTCTGCACTGTCATAGGAAAAACATAAAGGATACCCATCCGGATATAAACAAACTACTATAAACCACTTATACCTGGATTTGCATCCTTTATCTTTTTTCTACGGCAGGGCAGAATTAACCCATTTCTTTCTCCACAACTTTTACATTCTTATCCACTTATCATCTTTCCACATTTTTTTTTTGTCAAAAGTAGGCACAATTTTCTTTAGAAAAAATCAATAACTATCTAAATTGCTTTCTTCGTTTTTCAAAATCACGCTCTAGTACTTTATTTTGTATCCAAAGTTTCTCCTTTTATCGCAAGTCTTATGCTGTTAAAATCCCAACCATTTCTTTCCAGATCTCTGGAGATACTTCAGAGGTCACGGCATTTTGTCCCATGCAGACTGCTAGATCTATAGAAACCTACAATCAAAAGTCAGAATCAGTTTGAAGCCGTCCAATGCCTGAGGAATTCAGACAGAAAGGCAAGGTCTAGAGAAAAGAGGAGACCGATGAGAAAGAATGAGATGTTTCTTTTAACCCCTTGAGTGTGTGTAGATTATGCATTAATCATAAAACTCTATATTTATCTTAGAGTCAACAAAATATCTAAGAAATCATCAAGAGATACCATCGTTTTGCTTTAATTCATATCACAAATCTTGTATTATTGAGTTTACGAGGCTGAATGTGCCACAGTTCTCGATGATTCCACCAACAACACTGTCCCTTTAAACTGGACACTATGGAAATGATAGAGCTAACCATAATTCATTCATAAGACTGGTATAATTGTAATTATAGTCTCAGAATTTTAAGGTTGAAAGATACAAATCTATCAGGTTCAATCTAAAAAGTTGTTCTAGAAGAAGGCAAAACCCAACGAGGTTGAAGTCAATTGCCCAAAATTGAGAAAAAACTCCTTCACGACTTCACATACCATATAACAATCAGACTAGTTCCCTGAATCAAGCTCCAGTCACAGAATCCAGCACCCTTAAACTGTATTTTTTTTTCAAGAAAGACATCCAGATCCTCCTTGAACATTTTTAGTAGCTCAACTATTCCAATCATGTGGGGAAGAAAGTTCCATAGTCTCACTGGTCGCACCACAAAGAATCTAATGTCTCATGCTCACACAGTAAAGAATTCATAACCTTAAGGCTCATATAGAAAAGAATAGCCATTAGTGATGATGCTTGAACCTTCTTCTCTCTAGATATAGGTGGTGCTCACTTGTCAATGTTGCAGAACCTGGTTCGAAAAGATCATTATAAAGATCCATATACTGTCCGTCCATATATTTGTACATTGGAATAAGATTGTCCCCAAGCCTTCATTTTTCCAAATTGAATAACCCCAGGTTTGATAACCTACATTGGTGCTTGGCAAAATGTGATTTTGATGAACACATATATTTATTCACTTGTGCCAATAAAACCAATTTTTAAATCTGCTCCTTTATGAACACATCATCCCCTAAGAAGGCCCATCCAACCAATATTTAGCTTTCAGCTGCCATTAAACTGGTCCTCTAGTTCCACGGTCACTTTTAAGTCATGTGCAGTGTCTTCTCTGGCACCATACTAGGCTAGTTGTTGTCTGGACCTTGTCTAAAATGGATCTTCTAATGTGAGCACTGATGTCAAAGGTGTGGATTCTCCTTCATTACAATGGAGCGTTCATACCAGAAATCTGCAATGTACAGGAGTGCTGGTAACTAAGAGTAGTGATATATTGCAGGATGGGCTGTGTACAGGGGATAAGAAGAGAGATGAACTGGTCTCCAGTGTATAAGAAAAACATAGCTGAACCAGGGCAGGTGCAGAGAAGAGCGACCAAGGTTATTAGAGGACTGGGGGGGGGGGGGGGGTCTGCAATACCAAGATAGGTTATTACACTTGGGGCTATTTAGTTTTGAAAAATGAAGGCTAAGGGGTGATCTTATTTTAATGTATAAATATATGAGGGGACAGTACAAAGACCTTTCTGGTGATCTTTTTAATCATAGACCTGAAACAGGGACAAGGGGGCATCCTCTACGTTTGGAGGAAAAAAGGTTTAAGCATAATAACAGACGCGGATTCTTTACTGTAAGAGCAGTGAGACTATGGAACTCTCTGCCGTATGATGTTGTAATGAGTGATTCATTACTTAAATTTAAGAGGGGACTGGATACCTTTCTTTAAAAGTATAATGTTACAGGGTATATACACTAGATTCCTTGATAGGGTGTTGATACAGAGAACTAGTCTGATTGCCGTATGTGGAGTCGGGAAGGAATTTTTTTCCCCAATGTGGAGCGTACTCTTTACTACATGGGTTTTTTTTGCCTTCCTCTGGATCAACATGTTAGGGCATGTTAGGTTAGGCTATCGGTTGAACTAGATGGACTTAAAGTCTTCCGTCAACCTTAATAACTATGTTACTATGTTACTGCAGGATGGACTGTATACAGGGGGCTGAGAAGACATGTACTGCAGGATGGGCTGCATACAGGTGTAAGGAGGTGGCAGGACCCTCATGTATCTTCTCTCTCTTTAACGCTGTTCACCTGTGTCACATTTGGCACCCTGATGTTTAATTAATGTTTTACTATTGGATGCACTGTAATGTAAATGTATTTGTCATGTGTTGCGCATAGGCTTGGGGATAGATTAGGAAGTAGAGCAGAACCATAAGGGGATTAGAATAGAGGGGGCACATTAGAGATAGAGAATTGGATGGATAAGAGTGTTAGGTTAGGCACAGGCAGCAAGGGGTTATTCAGTGGGGAGGAGTTAGAACAGAGCAGAACACAGCAGCGGGGTATAGGACAGATGCTTCCTAGTTCTGTCACAAGCCCGGGCAGCCTGCCCAAGGACAGGACGTGTGAGTAGAGAGAACAAAGGACTAAAGCTTTGGGGATAAGTCTGCAGATTGCAGTAAGGGGTCCCAAGCTGTAGAACAGTGTAAATGGGCAGCAGCTCAACAGGATTATCCACAGGAAGGATCCGGGGTTTAAGACCGGGGCGGGAGCAGCTGAGTTGGTGTTCCCGGCACCTTTCCTTAATGGAACCGGACCAGAGGCTGACAGGGAGCTGGTGACGTGTAACGTACAGATGGGATTCGGATTGTCCAAAGAGGCTTCCCACAAGGCAAGCACAGGGTGCGGGAACACTAAAGCCCATTGCCACAACTACCACCCTGGCCTCCGTACACAGGGAGCTAAGACAACTGATGTATTGCAGGATGCACTGTATACAGGGGTTTAGAAGACATCTGTACTGCAGAATGGGCTGTATACAGGGGGCAAAGACAACAGATGTCCTGCCGGATGGGCTGTATACAGGAGCTGAGAAGACAAATGTACTGCAGGATGAGCTGTATACAGGGCTGAGAAAACAGATGTCCTGCCGGATGGGCTGTATACAGGAGCTGAGAAGACAAATGTACTGCAGGATGTGCTTTATACAGGGGACAGGGGATAAGACAGATGTACAGCAGAATGGACTCTATACAGGGGGGCTGAGACAACAGATGTCCTGTATGATTGGCTGTATACAGGGGATGAGACAACAGATGTTCTGCATGATAGGCTGTATACAGGGGCTGAGAAGACAAATGTACTGCAGGATGGGCTGTCTACTCCCCCCTTATCTCCTCTTCCCACAATCGTATACAAGATTTCTTTCGCGCATCACCCCTACTCTGGAACTCTCTACCACAACACATCAGACTCTCGCCTACCATCGAAACCTTCAAAAAGAACCTGAAGACCCACCTCTTCAGACAAGCCTACAACCTGCAGTTACCACCGATCGACCAAACCGCTGCATGACCAGCTCTACCCTCACCTACTGTATCCTCACCCATCCCTTGTAGATTGTGAGCCCTCGCGGGCAGGGTCCTCATTCCTCCTGTACCAGTTATGACTTGTATTGTTTAAGATCATTGTACTTGTTTTTATCATGTATACCCCTCCTCACATGTAAAGCGCCATGGAATAAATGGCGCTATAACAATAAATAATAATAATAATACAGGGGCTGAGACAACAGATATACTGCAGTATGGACTGTATATAGGGGCTAGGACAACCGATGTTCTGCAGGATTGGCTGTATACAGGGGATGAGACAACAGATATACTGCAGTATGGACTGTATATAGGGGCTAAGACAACCGATGTTCTGCAGGATAGACTGTATACAGGGGATGAGAAGACAAATGTACTGCAGGTTTGGCTGTATGCAGGGGCTGAGAGGACAGATGTATTGCTGAATGGGCTGTATACAGGTGCTGAAAGGAGAGATGTACTTCAGAAGGCTGTATATAGGGGCTGAGAAGAGAGAGATGTACTGCAAGATGCTTTGTACACAGGAGGCAGAGAGGACAGATATACTGCATTATAAGCTGTATACAGGGGCTGAAAGGAGAGATGTGCTGCTGGATGGGCTGTATTAAGGGTGCTGAGAGGATTGAGAGGATAGATGTACTGCATGATAGACGTATGCTAGGACTGAGAGAAGAGATATTCTGCTGAATGGGCTGTATACAGGGGACTGAAAGGATATACTGCAGCATGAGGCCCTATGTAGAGGGCTCAGTTGGGGAGATATATTTTAGGAAGTGGTTAAAAGGAAAAATGTCCTGCAGGATGGACAGTGTACAGAGGGCTGAAAGAAGAGATATACTGCAGAATGAGGTTTGTTGTAAATGGACCAAAAGGATTGCAGGATGAAGCCCCGTATATAAGAGCTGTGAGGGAAGAAGTACTGCAGAAAGGGGTTGATAAGATACTTGCACTACAGATTTGGGCTCCGTAAATACAGTGGCATGTAAAAGCTTGCTCCCCCGCGTCAAAATTACTGTTATTGTGAACAGTAAAGCAAGTTGAAGATCATATAATATCTAAAAGGTCTAAAGTAAAAAATTACACATTTGATTTGCATTTCAGGGAAAAAAATATATTGACATTTTTTACATGTTAAAACTTACGAAAAGAAAAATGGGACGATGCAAATGTTTGGGCAGTCTTGTAGATTTGTGTGCTCAGATAACTTTGACTAAGGTCACAGACCTAAATTAGTCTGTTTAATCTGGTTTTTGGGTTGTCCACTATACATCATTAAGAAAGGCCAGGTAATGCAAATTTCCTCAGCGTCCCTCTGCCCCGACGCGCGTTTCGCGTTAGCTTCTTCTGGAGGTGTCGGGGCAGAGGGACGCCGAGGCACTCACACTAGGCTGACAGCAAGGTAATACACTGCATTGTTATCTCATTCCATATATACCGAGCATGTTGGGAGTCTTTGTTTATGGTAATAGCATGGTTATATGTTTCTCTTATTAAGGGACATTGGCATTTTTATATGCCACACTATATGGATTCCTGAGAGTGAAAATATTATCTGCACTTATTATACTTTCATGCACGCAGGCTTTTTCAATTATGGTCTAGCTGTTTATATGTCTACAAATGTCTAGCCTATTTTTTATGTGTTTACCTATGGCAATACAGTCCCTCTTTTGAGGATTTGCACCTTCCTTACATGTAGTAACTCATATTTTTATATGTTTTTTACTTACTATGTTTAATAAAAATTGATAGTTTTACCATAGTACCATAGTGGAGATCAAATTATTTTTAGATCACACTTATTGTGAAGGATATCTAGTTTAGTGGTACATTTGCCCTTCATTTGGGAGGGTAATATTTTGCAGCACGTAGAGCGATTATTTGTGTATATATTATTTGTTGATTGCAGCTGAGAGACCAGTGATGAGAAACTACATATAACCCTCCACTGATGTATATTGCAATGTATCATCTTCTGCCTTATGCATCAAAACAACTGCACTTACAGTGTCACAAAACTGATTTGTCAGCATCAGGCAGAAAAATACAAATCTGCTCTGCTGTTGTGGAGGAGAGTTGAGCTCTGCCAGAAACAGCTAAAGATATACTGTATGATAATGTAGATAGGTAGCAACTAGTGATGAGTAGTGTTGAGCATTCCGATACCGCAAGTATCGGGTATCGGCCGATACTTGCGGTATCGGAATTCCGATACCGAGATCCGATACTTTTGTGGTATCGGGTATCGGTATCGGATACATAGAGATGTGTAAAATAAAGAATTAAAATAAAAAATATTGATATATTTACCTCTCCGGCGGCCCCTGGACTCAGCGCGGGTAACCGGCAGGCTTCGTTGTTCAAAATCAGCGCTTTTAGGACCTGAGAATCACGTCCCGGCTTCTGATTGGTCGCGGGCCGCCCATGTGACCGCCACGCGACCAATCACTAGCCGCGACGTCACCGCAAGCTATTAACGCGCTCATTTTTAAAAATGAGCGCATTAATGGCTTTCAAAGACGTAGCGGCTTGTGATTGGTCGCGTGGCCACGACCAATCACTAGCCGCGACGTCACCGCAAGCTATTAACGCGCTCATTTTTAAAAATGAGCGCGTTAATGGCTTTCAAAGACGTAGCGGGTTGTGATTGGTCGCGGCCACGCGACCAATCACAAGCCGCTACGTCTTTGAAAGTCATTAACGTGCTCATTTTTAAAAATGAGCGCGTTAATAGCTTGCGGTGACGTCGCGGCTTGTGATTGGTCGCGTTGCCGCGACCAATCACAAGCCGCTACGTCTTTGAAAGTCATTACCGCGCTCATTTTTAAAAAATGAGCGCGTTAAGGACCTGCGAATGACGTCATGGCTTGTGATTGGTCGCATGGCGGTCACATGGGCGGCCCGCGACCAATCAGAAGCCGGGACGTGATTCTCAGGTCCTAAAAGCGCTGATTTTGAACAAAGAAGCCTGCCGGTTACCCGCGCTGAGTTCAGGGGCCGCCGGAGAGGTAAATATATCAATATTTTTTATTTTAATTCTTTATTTTACACATCCCTATGGATCCCAGGGCCTGAAGGAGAGTTTCCTCTCCTTCAGACCCTGGGAACCATGAGAATACCTTCCGATACTTGATGTCCCATTGACTTGTATTGGTATCGGATATCGGTATCGGCGATATCCGATATTTTTCGGGTATCGGCTGATACTATCCGATACCGATACTTTCAAGTATCGGACGGTATCGCTCAACACTAGTGATGAGCGAATATACTCGCTGCTCGGGTTTTCCGGAGCATACTCAGGTGGTCTCCGAGTACTTGTGATTGCTCAAAGATTGATTTTGTTGAAGCAGCTGCATGACTTACATCTCCTAGTCAGCTTGAGTACATGTGGGGGTTGCCTGATTGCTAGGGAATCCCCACATGTACTCAGCCTGGCTAATAGCCAGGGCTGGCTCCAGGTTTTCGAGGACCCCGGGCGAAAGAGTCTCAGTGGGCCCCCCCTTTAACACATAACTCGATTTATGATGCACAGATACGGCAGAGAAATGTATAGTACAATGCAGATTTCACTTCTTACATGAGTGACAGCTATTGTAAATTCTGCAGTGTATATATACAGGACAGAAGGAGTGGTACTGTGCAGTGTATATATACAGGAGGATAGGGGCTGTGCAGTGTGTATATACAGGACAGGAGGAGTGGTATTGTGCAGTGTATATATACAGGACAGGAGGAGTGGTACTGAGCAGTGTATATATACAGGACAGGAGGAGTGGTACTGTGCAGTGTATATATACAGGAGGAAAGGTGCTGTGCAGTGTATATATACAGGAGAGGTGCTGTGCAGTGTATACATACAGGAGGAAAGGTGCTGGGCAGTGTATATATAGGACAGGAGGAAAGGTGCTGTGTATATATACAGGAGATGTGCTGTGCAGTGTATATATACAGGAGGAAAGGTGCTGTGCAGTGTACATATACAGGGGAGAGGTGCTGAGCAGTGTATATATACAGGAGGAAAGGTGCTGTGCAGTGTATATATACAGGAGGAAAGGTGCTGTGCAGTGTACATATACAGGAGGAAACGTGCTGTGCAGTGTATATATACAGGAGGAGAAGTACTGTGCAGTGTATATATACAAAGGGAGAGGTGCTGTGCAGTGTATATATATAGGAGGAAAGGTGCTGTGCAGTGTACATATACAGGAGGAAAGGTGCTGTGCAGTGTATATATACAGGAGGAGCGGTACTGTTCAGTGTATATATACAGGGGGAGAGGTGCTGTGCAGTGTATATATACAGGAGAGGTACTGTGCAGTGTCGTGAGCAGGGCGTTGTTGTATCAGAAAATCTTTTCTGTTTTGAGTTTTTCTATGAAACAAAGACTTTTCTACATAAAAAATGTTGTTTGGTTTTGTGGCCCTAACAGATCTGTGCTACAAAGTAACAGGCGGCTCGGGCATTAATGAGGGACCTGATGCTGAATCCTTTCCACAAACCCTAATGACCCAATTAGTGCCCCATCATTAGAAGCTCATTAAACGCCTCCCTGTCCCAATCAGTCATGTACAGTATGGGGGGATCCTGCAGCCCACCCCCTGACTGCTCCATACCATACACTGCCCTCTGTCGCGCTCACTATTATCCTGTGCATTTCTCCTTCATCGTTACCCCATGTTACACTTGTCACCCCCCACTACAGAGTAGCAGGGCAGCCAATGTCACATGTCACCCCCTCCCGGACCCTAATGGCAGCAGGAAATGTCTTCTCCTCTATTGGGTTGGACCTGATTTAATCAAGGAATAATGTGGATTTGTTGCCGGTGGCTGCAGGGGAAGGGTTAAGTGATGCCATGTCCTTGGTGGGAGCAGTGGCAGCTGCTGGGACCTGGACAGACACAACGGAGACTCCGGAGCAGAAATCACCCATATGCCAGCATTGGGCAGAGTCCCTCCAGTCACCAGCCTGGGGCCACGGGGCCCCAACGTACAGCCCACAGCTCAGTTTTATCCATGGCAGCAGCTCCCCTTCCTCCTGGCATCTGGTTAACCCCATTTATGCGGGTTGGATTGTTATCTTTAAGGTTTAGCAATAACCTTCATACAGATGGGAAGGGGTTAAGCTTCTTCCTACCCCACTGGTGCAGGTTTGGTGCAGCATGCATGTATTCTGGGAGAGCTGGGCGGCTGCAGGTTGCAGGCTGCACCCCACCAGCTGCTCCTCCAGACATCACCCACATTTTTAGGCAGCGGAGACAGCAGCAGCAGACTCACTCACTCAGTCACTGGTAGGAGTTCCTCCAGAATCTGCCTGATAAGTGTTCAGCAGCACTGCAGCCAGCCAGGGGCGGAGATCAGAGCAGGAGAACGTGCTCTCTCCGCCCACAAACAATGTCACACTGGCTGCCTTCTCTTAACCCCTATGTGCCTGCCTGGCTGCACTGACTGAATGAGAAGATGCTTGTGTCAGAGCTGGCACATAGGAACGCAGCCAGCAGTGACTTTGTGGGCGGAGAGAGCATGTTCTCCTGCTCTGCTTTCCCAGCTGTATCTATGATAGCTTGAGTGGGCCCCCCTCTGTCTCTAGGGCCCCGGCATTTTCCCAGGTGCGCCGGGTGCTGACGCCGGCCCTGCTAATAGCTGTAAATCATTCAGCTGAGGTGAAGAAAACTAAATCTCCGAGCAGTCACGAATACTCGGAGATCACCCGAGCGTGCTCGGGAAAATCCGATCAACGAGTATACTCACTCATCACTTGCAACAACTATTTAGAAAGGGTGATAGCTATCCATGTCATTCATGAGCACTGCACCTCTATTCTATCAACTGTGCAGCCACGCATATAGCATAAATATCTACTTGCAAAGTATTGAAAAATCGTGTTTTTTTTTTCAAAGTTGGTCAAATCATCTTGAGATAAGTTGAGTTAAAAAAAAAGGAAAAACACATCTGTATCTCAATTTTCATCTATGTATCATCTGCTCATCTGCTCATCTATACGTACAGGAAAGAAATAAATTCATCTATACGTAGTGATTCACATGTTGGCTTAGGCTCTGGTCGCTCCTGTCTTGTAACTATGGTTTATAAGAAAAGCAGAATGTTTTTCTTGCATTGAAAAGTGATGCAAACCATTAGTATGTTTTAGTCTTGCATTATTAGTATATTAGACTCTCTTGTGCTCTCTCTTTTCCTACATCATTAGTATTAGAAATGCATGAAAATTCAGCAAAATGAAAATTCCTCTGATTTTCAGAGAACATGCAGCCTATCAAGTTTGTTCTACCACCTTCAATCTTTTTCCTTTAAAGATATGTATAAATACAGTCTCTTTGCATTTCTGCCAAGGATATTGATAGTTCCACTGACCCAAGCTCCTAATTACAGACTCCTTTTATGTCATTACCGGTACCTGTAGCGCTCGGAGTTTCTGCAGCTTGTCCATGCTGTTGTCTCAGTGGCTTAAATTGTAACTGTCTTTATGAAAAAGTGAAACAGACAAGCCGAATCCCAGGGGAAATATTCTTAGTTCAACATTTATTTCAGTCTATTCAGTATTTGTACACATTGCGAGCAGCACATAGGTTAAATCATTAGGTGACATGATATTTTTTTACCCATTCAGCAAAGAACAGATACAGAGATAGATGTCAATTCTAACAATGTTTGTCATTTTCTTTTTCCAGCTTGGGCAGATGGCATAACTACTTTAGCATCTCAGGAGAGAACTGTAATATAGCAGGAGAGAAAGTCTCTGATGTGGAGACTGCGGGATGGGAGATGTGTGAATTCATTCATGTACTTATAATGGAGCAGATAATGAAAGAACAGAGGGATATAATTATATATATATATATTTACAGTACAGACCAAAAGTTTGGACACACCTCATTTAAAGATTTTTCCGAATTTTCATGACTATGAAAATTGTACATTCACACTGAAGGCATCAAAACTATGGATTAACACGTGGAATTATGTACTGAACAAAAAATGTGAAACAACTGACATTATGTCTTATATTCTAGGTTCTACAAAGTAGCCACCTTTTGATTTGATGACTGCTTTGCACACTCTTGACATTCTCTTCATGAGCTTCAAGAGGTAGTCACCGGGAATGGTCTTCCGACAGTCTTGAAGGCGTTCCCAGAGATGCTTAGCACTTGTTGGCCCTTTTGCCTTCACTCTGCAGTCCAGCTCACCCCAAACCATCTCGATTGGGCTCAGGTCTGGTGACTGTGGAGGCCAGGTCATCTGGCATAGCTCCCCATCACGCTCCTTGGTCAAATAGCCCTTACACTGCCTGGAGGTGTGTTTGGGGTTATTATCCTGTTGAAAAATAAATGATGGTCCAACTAAACACAAACTGGATGGAATAGCATGCCGCTGCAAGATGCTGTGGTAGCCACGCTGGTTCAGTATGCCTTCAATTTTGAATAAATCCCCAACAGTGTCACCAGCAAAGCACTCCCACATCATCCCACCTCCTCCTCCATGCTTCACGGTGGGAACCATCCGTCCACCTTTTCTGCATCGCACAAAGACACGGTGGTTTGAACCAAAGATCTCAAATTTGGACTCATCAGATCAAAGCACAGAGTTCCACTGGTCTAATGTCCATTCCTTGTGTTCTTTAGCCTAAACAAGTCTCTTCTCCTTGTTGCCTATCCTTAGCAGTGGTTTCCTAACAGCTATTTTACCCTGAAGGCCTGCTGCACAAAGTCTCCTCTTAACAGTTGTTGTAGAGATGTGTCTGCTGCTAGAACTCTGTGTGGCATTGACCTGGTCTCTAATCTGAGCTGCTGTTAACCTGCGAGTTCTGAGGTTGGTGACTCGGATAAACTTATCCTCAGAAGCAGAGGTGACTCTTGGTCTTCCTTTCCTGGGCGGTCCTCATGTGAGCCAGTTTCTTTGTAGCGCTTGATGGTTTTTGCAACTGCACTTGGGGACACTGTCAAAGTTTTCCCAATTTTTTGGACTGACTGACCTTCATTTCTTAAAGTAATGATGGCCACTCATTTTTCTTTACTTAGCTGCTTTTTTCCTGCTATAATACAAATTCTAACAGTCTATTCAGTAGGACTATCAGCTGTGTATCCACCAGACTTCTGCTCAACACAACTGATGGTCCCAACCCCATTTATAAGGCAAGAAATCCCAATTATTAAACCTGACAGGGCACACCTGTGAATTGAAAACCATTCCCAGTGACTACTTCTTGAAGCTCATCAAGAGAATGCCAAGATTGTGCAAAGCAGTCATCAAAACGTGGCTACTTTGAAAAACCTACAATATAAGACATAATTTCAGTTGTTTCACACTTTTTTGTTAAGTATATAATTCCACGTGTGTTAATTCATAGTTTTGATGCCTTCAGTGTGAATGTACAATTTTCATAGTCATGAAAATACTGAAAAATCTTTAAATGAAAATGTGTGTCCAAGCTTTTGATCTGTACTGTGTATATATATATATATATATATATATATATATAAATGTATATATATATATATATATATATATATATATATATATATACTAGCTGAAGAGCCCGGCGTTGCCTGGGCATAGTAAATATCTGTGGTTAGTTATAGCACCTCACTTCTCTTATTTTCCCATCTTGCCTCTCATTTTCCCAATCACATCTTTCATTTTCCCCCTCACATCTCTCATTTTCTCCCTCACACCTCTCATTTTCTCCCTCACTCCTCTCATTCCCCCCTAACACTTGTCATTTCGACCTCACATCTGTCATTTTCCGATCACTCCACTATTTTCCCTCGCTCCTCTCATTTTGCACTCACACCTTTTCATTTTCACCTCACACCTCTCATTTTCACCTCAGTATATACATGTTTGTCATCTCCCTTATATATAGTATACACCTGTATGTCATCTCCTGTATATAGTATATACCTGTATGTTATCTCCTCCTGTATATAGTTTATACCTGTTTGTCATCTCCCCTGTATATAGTATATACCTGCTGTGTGTCATCTCCCCTCTATATAGTATATACCTGCATGTCATCTCCTCCTATATATAGTATATACCTGTATGTCTTCTCCTTCTATATATAGTATATACCTGTATGTCATCTCCTCCTGTATATAGTATATATCTGTGTGTCATCTCCTCCTGTATATAGTATATACCTGTATGTCATCTTCTATATAGCATATACCTGTATGTCATCTCCTCCTGTATATAGTATATACCTGTAGGTCATCTGCTTCTGTATATAGTATATACGTGTGTCATCTCCTCATGTATATAGTATATACCTGTAGGTCATCTGCTCCTGTTTATAGTATATACCTGTGTGTCATCTCCTCCTGTATATAGTATATACCTGTAGGTCATCTGCTCCTGTGTATATAGTATATACCTGTGTGTCATCTCCTCCTGTATATAGTATATACCTGTAGGTCATCTGCTCCTGTATATAGTATATACCTGTATGTCATCTCCCCTGTATATAGTATATACCTGTATGTCATCTCCTCCTGTATATAGTATATATCTGTGTGTCATCTCCTCCTGTATATAGTATATATCCGTGTGTCATCTCCTCCTGTATATAGTATATACCTGTGTGCCATCTCTCCTGTATATAGTATATACCTGTGTGTCATCTCCTCCTGTATTAGACCGCATTCACACGTTATTTGGTCAGTATTTTTACCTCAGTATTTGTAAGCAAAATTGGCAGCCTGATAAATCCCCAGCCAACAGGAAGCCCTCCCCCTGGCAGTATATATTAGCTCACACGTACACATAATAGACAGGTCATGTGACTGACAGCTGCCGTATTTCCTATATGGTACATTTGTTGCTCTTGTAGTTTGTCTGCTTATTAATCAGATTTTTATTTTTGAAGGATAATACCAGACTTGTGTGTGTTTTAGGGCGAGTTTCGTTTGTCAAGTTGTGTGTGTTGAGTTGCGTGTGGCGACATGCATGTAGCGACTTTTGTGAGATGAGTTGTGTGGCAACATGCGTGTAGCAACTTTTTGTGTGTCGAGTTGCATGTAACAGGTTAGTGTAGCAAGTTGTGTGCAGCAAGTTTTGCGCATGGCGAGTTTTGTGCGTGGTGAGTTTTATGTGTAGTACCTTTTGAGTATGTGCAAGTTTTGTGTGAGGCAACTTTTGCATGTGTTGCAACTTTTGTGCATGTGGCAATTTTTCCGCGTGTGCAAGTTTTGCGTGTGGCGAGTTTTCCATGAGGTGAGTTTTGCAATTGTGGCAAGTTTTGCGTGAGCCTAGTTTTTGCATGTGGCGAGTTTTGCGCGTGGCGAGTTTTGAGCGGTGACTTTTGTGTTGCGACTTTTATGTGGCGAGGTTGGTGTATGTGTGGTGAAATATGTGCTGAGGGTGGTATATGTGTTCAAGCACGTGGTAGTGTGTGGCGCATTTTGTGTGTGTTCATATCCCCGTGTGTGGTGAGTATCCCATGTCGGGGCCCCACCTTAGCAACTGTACGGTATATACTCTTTGGCACCATCGCTCTCGTTCTTTAAGTCTCCCTTGTTCACATCTGGCAGCTGTCAATTTGCCTCCAACACTTTTCCTTTCACTTTTCCCCATTATGTAGATAGGGGCAAAATTGTTTGGTGAATTGGAAAGCGCGGGGTTAAAATTTCACCTCACAACATAGCCTATGACGCTCTCGGGGTCCAGATGTGTGACTGTGCAAAATTTTGTGGCTGTAGCTGCGACGCCTCCAACACTTTTCCTTGCACTTTTTTCCCCATTATGTAGATAGGGGCAAAATTGTTTGGTGAATTGGAAAGCGCAGGGTTAAGATTTCGCCTCACAACATAGCCTATGACGCTCTCGGGGTCCAGACGTGTGACTGTGCAAAATTTTGTGGCTGTAGCTGCGACGGTGCAGATGCCAATCCCGGACATACATACACACACACATACACACACACATTCAGCTTTATATATTATATATATATATATATATATATATATATATATACTGTATCTATATATGTAATCGTCTAAGGGGCACCTCCGTCTGTCTGTCTGTTTGTTTACCTGTCTGTCACGGAAAGCCAAAGTCGCTGATTGGTCGAGGCCAGCGGCTGTGACCAATCAGCGACAGGCACAGTCCGGCCGCAAAATGGCTGCTCCCTGCTCCCCTGCAGTCAGTGCCCCCTCCATAGTCCCCCCAGTCAGCGCCCACTGCCCACATAGCGTTTTAGCAGTCCGTTGAACCGACTGCATTACACCGCAGCATAACGTGGTGTAATGCAATCTGTTAATGCTGCTATTAACACTGTGTGACAAACTTTTTACTATTGATGCTGTCTATGCAGCATCAATAGTAAAAAGATATAATGTTAAAAATAATAATAAAAAAATAACAAATTTTGCTATTCTCACCCTCCAGCGTCCCCCGATGCGCACGAGCGGCGAGGCTGCCGCCAGCATCCGTTCCCAGAGATGCATTGTGAAATTACCCAGATGACTTAGCGGTCTCGCGAGACCGCTAAGTCATCTGGGTAATTTCGCAATGCATCACTGGGAACGGAAGCTGGCGTCAGCCTCGCCGCTCGAGCGCATCGGGAGACACAGAAGGGTGAGTATATAACTATTTTTTTATTTTAATTCTTTTTTTTAAACAGAGATATGGTGCCAACACTGCTGTATACTACGTTGGCTATGTTATATACTGCGTGACTGATATATACTATATGGGCAGAGGTATATACTGTGTGGGCTTTGTTATTTACTGCGTGGGTTGTGTTATATACTATGTGGCTGCTATATTCTACGTGGCTGTGGTACATACTGCGTGGCTGTGCTTTATACTACATAGCTGTGTTATATACTTTGTGGGCTGTGTTGTATACTATGTGGCTGTGCTATATACTACGTGGCTGTGCTATATACTTCCTGGATGTACTATATACTACATGGCTGTGCTATATACTATGTGGCTGCTATATACTACGTGGCTGCTATATACTATGTGGCTACTATATTGTTATGATAGGCAATTCAGTACCACAATGGACATAGCGGTCAGAGCACATACAGTGATCTGACAATAACTCAAAATCATAGAACGAGCTCTGAGACGTGGGAACTCTGCAGACCGCAATCCCTAATCCTCTCCAAACAACATTAGAGGCAGCCGTGGATTGCACCTAACTCTGCCTATGCAACTCGGCACAGCCTGAGAAACTAACTAGCCTGAAGATAGAAAATAAGCCTACCTTGCCTCAGAGAAATACCCCAAAGGAAAAGGCAGCCCCCCACATATAATGACTGTGAGTAAGATGAAAAGACAAACGTAGGGATGAAATAGATTCAGCAAAGTGAGGCCCGACTTTCTTAACAGAGCGAGGATAGGAAAGATAACTTTGCGGTCTACACAAAACCCTAAAGAAAACCACGCAAAGGGGGCAAAAAGACCCTCCGTACTGAACTAACGGCACAGAGGTACACCCTTTGCGTCCCAGAGCTTCCAGCAAAACAATTAGACAAGCTGGACAGAAAAAAATAGCAAACAAATAGCAAAGAAGAACTTAGCTATGCAGAGCAGCAGGCCACAGGAATGATCCAGGGAAAAACAATTCCAACACTGGAACATTGACAGGAAGCCAGGATCAAAGCATTAGGTTGAGTTAAGTAGAGAAGCACCTAACGACCTCACCAGATCACCTGAGGGAGGAAACTCAGAAGCCGCAGTACCACTTCCCTCCACCAACAGAAGCTCACAGAGAGAATCAGCCGAAGTACCACTTGTGACCACAGGAGGGAGCTCTGCCACAGAATTCACAACACTATATTCTACGTGGCTGCTAAATACTACGTGGCTGCTTTATACTTTGTGGCTGCTATATACTATGTGGCTGTGCTATATACTACATGGCTGTCTTATGTACTGCGTGGGCTGTGCTATATACTACATGGGCTGTGTTATATACTACGTGGGCTTTGTTAAATACTGTGTGGGCTGTGTTATATACTACGTGAGCTCTGTTATATACTATGTGGCTGTGCTATATACTATGTGGCTGCTATATACTATGTGGCTGCTATATACTACCTCCACTCCCAGCGCGACGTACATACATACAGTACATACATATTCTAGAATACCCGATGCGTTCGAATCGGGCCACCATCTAGTATATATATATATATATATATATATATATATACACTGCTTAAAAAACTAAAAGAAACACTTAAACTACAGAATATAACTCCAAGTAAATCAAACTTCTGTGAAATCAAACTGTCCACTTAGGAAGCAACACTGATTTGCAATCAATTTCACATGCTGTTGTGCAAATGGCATAGATTACAGATGGAAATTATTGGCAATTATCAAGACACACTCAATAAAGGTGTGGTTCTGCAGGTGGGGACCACAGACCACATCTCAGTACCAATGCTTTCTTGCTGATGTTTTGGTCATTTTTAAATGTTGGTTGTGCTTTCACACTTGTGGTAGCATGAGACGGACTCTACAACCCACCCAAGTGGCTCAGGTAGTGCAGCTAATCAATGGCACAACAATGCAAGCTGTGGCAAGAAGGTTTGCTGTGTCTGTCAGTGTAGTGTCCAGAGGCTGGAGGCGCTACCAGGAGACTGACTAGTACACCAGAAGATGTGGAGGGGGCCATAGGAGGGCAACAACCCAGCAGCAGGACCGCTACCTCAGCCTTTGTGCAAGGAGAAACAGGAGGAGCACTGCTAGAGCCCTGCAAAATGACCTCCAGCAGGCCACAAATGTGCATGTGTCTGCACAAACGGTTAGAAACCGACTCCATGAAGATCGTCTGAGTGCCCGATGTCCACAGAACACCAGGATTGGCAAATTTGCCACTGGTGCCCTGTGCTCTTCACAGATCAAAGCAGGTTCACACTGAGCACATGTGACAGACGTCATGGAGTCTGGAGATGCCGTGGAGAGCGATCTGCTGCCTGCAACATCCTTCAGCATGACCAGTTTGGCAGTGGGTCAGTAATGGTGTGGGGTGGCATTTCTTTGGAGGGCCGCACAGCCCTCCATGAGCTCTCCAGAGGTAGCCTGGCTGTCATTAGCTACCGAGATGAGATCCTCAAACCCCTTGTGAGACCATATACTTTTGCAGTTGGCCTTGGGTTCCTCCTAATGCAGGACAATGTCAGACCTCATGTGGCTGGAGTGTGTCAGCAGTTCCTGCAAGATGAATGCATTGAAGCTATGGACTGGCCTGCCCGTTCCCCAGACCTGAATCTGATTGAACACATCTGGAACATCATGTCTCGCTCCATCCACCAATGTCACTTTGCACCACAGACTGTCCAGGAGTTGGCGGATGCTTTAGTCCAGGTCTGAGAGGAGATCCCTCAGGAGACCATCCGCCTCCTCAGGAACATGCCCAAGCATTGTAGGGAGATCATACAGGCACATGGAGACTACACACAATGCTGAGCATCATTTTCTTGTCTTGAGGAATTTCCACTGAAGTTGGATCAGCCTGTAACTTCATTTTCCACTTTGATTTTGAGCATCATTACAACTCCAGACCTCCGTGGAATATTAGTTGTAATTTATGTTGATCATTTTTTTAGGTTTTATTGTTCTCAACACATTCCAATACCACTATGTAATGAATAAAGATTTACAACTGGAATATTTAATTCAGTGATATCTAGGATGTGTAATTCTAGTGTTGCCTTTACTTTTTGAGCAGTATATATATATATATATATATATATATATATATATACAGTATAGTCCACATTTTCAGGTGCTCTACCTAGAAGAGCATAACACATACTCAAGTGCAAGCAGCACGCAATCATTTGACTTCCTACTTACACCATGTGTCCTTTATTACTTCCACTCTTGGCTTGACATATCCAGAGAAAAGTGGTGGGAATTAACCAGCATTGAGGAAAAAATGAAAAAAAAAAAATTTAAACAGTCACAGACCAATAACGTTCAACACAGCAAGGGTACAAAAAAGGCATAGGTCTACACCAAAAGTTAAGAAGTAATATGGGAGAGAAAACTGCATAGAGTAAGGAACTTTTGAGATTGGTTCTCTAAGCCTCAGGTCCTGTTGGGCACAGGGATCCTGGGCGTTGATGCTGAAGCAGGAGGGCATGTGTGGAGTGAGGACTTTTAACACTGATTAATGCCCAAGACAATGGAGATCATGAGCAGATACAGTAGTAGTGCACAGGAAAAAAAAAACAGTAGTAGAAAGAGTCTTAATACCAAGACTCAGGTGTGTGTCGTTGTGGATCTTTGTGGATGTAAGCCTTGGCAGATGAATTCATAGAAGCATGCAGGGCCACTAGTAGTACCCAATGTGGAGTACAGCAGAGGGCAGTGGCTATAGGGGAAGGTGATGAAGTCCAGCAAAGCCAGGGCAGATAAATAACAGAACTTAGCTGAAGATGTCAAAAGCTTCTACAGCAGAAGTAACACTATCTCAGGATCACACAAGCTGACTCTGGACAGTGGACATTAATATCAGATCTTCAGCAATGGCTGCATCTCACTTCCCAATGATCTTTTGGAAAGAGGGAAAAATATGACACTCACAATTCAGATTCAGACTTTTCTTTATCTCCAAGTAATCTTTGAATGCTGATTATAATAATTAGATCTTCTCATGTTGCAAAGTGGCTTTTAAACTCCTGAGCATCAGGGACCTGAAGGTGAATACTACTTACGCACCCCTTGCTCCAAATTATTCCATATTATTTAAATGAAAAATGTTATGTTTTTCACACAAGAGCAAAACCCAAACCATGGGCCAGCATTCCTGACAATATGAAACCAATGTGTAGGTGCACAGTCACATTATGGACATTAATAGAGAAAACCTATTAGAAAAACACTTACACTATCAAGTAATTAATTAATAGTAACTAGGGATGGGCAAATCTGAATGGTAAAGTTTGGGGGTTCATACCAAACCTTTTTACCGCTGGTCACAGCTGCTGGCTCTCACGCTGTCACCTGTTTGACAGCATGAGAACCGCAGCGCTCTCACCGGCGGTAATGAACTTACCACCGATCAGAGCCTGTATTTCTCGCGCTGTCACAAAGATGATAGAGTGGGAGACTCCAAATGATCGGGTCACAAATTCATTTGAATGGGGTGTAAGTTCCAGTTTGGGTACTGTTCTGGTAACTGAATCAAGCTATTTTTTTAATGTTCAGCCGAACACGGCAGACACGAACATCCATGGGTCAACCCATCAGTAATTCAAAAGAGTCTAAAAGCCATCCCACCTTATCAAGGTGTTCCCAATTTTGCACCTGACCATGGAAAGCTAATATATAATAATAATTCATCGAAAAACGTGATGCCACTTAGTGTAAATGTGCACCTATACATTGTAGTTATACTAACCGGTATGCTGGCCCATGATTTTGATTTTACCTTTGTTTCTTGTGCTTGTTACATTTCAGGGCGGGTCCACTCTCTTTTGGGCTGTACACTTTCCTATTCAGCTTTTTAAAGGGCAGGTGCACCCATTTATTTTGAGGAAAGCTGGCACAAAGAGAAGTGAGATATTAGAATTAGCGACCATCCTGATTGGGTACACCTTATTGTGTTAGGATGGTTTTTATACTCTTTTAATCACAATAGTTTCAACCAAGAGCCCTATTTCTTTTACATGGCTTTCTACTTTCATTTTATGTACTGCATGGTATCAATTGATTGTTTGTATTCCTAGTTTTTCATACAGAAATCACATATTTCCCCTAGTATGAGCCAAGATGAGTAATGCTAAATGCCCAGCCTTAATAAAACAATAAATAAAAAAAATATATTTTCTGATACTAATTTTTTGCTATATGCGTCTATATGCTCCCCCTAGGGGTGGAGAGGTGAGTTGCAGTCTCTTGAGTTATGTTTCTCTATTGCGTCTACTCCATAAAGCTGAGAGAATTGCACAAAACAGGAAACATACCCTTATTCCTTGTGCTCCAATTACCACTATAAGAAAAAAAATTATTTCAAGATTTTTAAAAAAAAATTATATAAAAATAAAAATCTATGTGTATACTAAAATCCTGGCTTATTCTAGTTTCCAATGATACATTTCCTTATAATGGAAGTGAAATACTACTCACATCAAAACATGACTTAATACTGTACAATGTGTTGTACCACCACCACGTGGCAAACCTAGAGTTGGTCTACTTTGCGTGAGTCGTAACTTTTTGCTATGTCCTCTTTATCTTCCATGCATGATCCCCATGTATCTATTTATTGACTGTAGTTCACATGGAGACACAGTGTAACATAACATAAAGCAATTATTTATTTAGTACAATCATCACATATTCAACACATGCACATACGCTTCATACAGTACAATAGCGTATAACACAAGTGAACACAATGTTCCAAGGATTTTCCGGCCATTGATGTAGGATATATTTTATTCTCTGTTTAATGAAACATTACTTGTTTTCCTAGTATCTGATGCCCATAATGGACAAATAATCTTTTTAATAGCGCTGAGGCTTTTTAATACTCAATAACCAATGTAAATGTTTAGTTTTATGATAGAGTCAGATAAGTGGTAAATAGCAGGGAGCTTGGCAGAAAGAAGAAGGAGGTGGCCAGCAAGTAGAGTAGCAGGGAGGAAAGGAGTGGACTAGAAGACATTAGCTCTTATGAACAGATTTATCCTTCCTTACCTTTCTTCTTAGTCAAATTTTTCCAATTTGCAACTTATCAATTTGCCATGAATGTCAAGTAAAGCAAAGTCTACACTTGTGGTGAAAACACATGTGTAACGCTCTGAGGTCTCCTAGTTCTCGTCAGAGAATTTTTCCAGGTTTTTAACTCAAACACAACTTTATCCAAGTGGCTTTAAGTAAATGGTTGGGTAGCTTTTCTTCACTGGTGTCCTGTCAGTGTCTGTAATATTTATTCAGTGTTTTAAAGGGAACCTGTCATGTAAAAAATCTGTGTTAACGTGCGGATATGTTATAAATCTGCCGGTTAAAAGCATTCTGAAGCTGTACGGCAGCCGCACTGAGAGTCCCCATGCCAGGAGAAATTAACTTTATTCCTACTGACAGCCATTAGCTTTCAGTCATAGGGCTGAGCCGGCTTTTAGTCGATGCCTGGGGCGTGGTTACAGCAGCACTCTACCAGCCTGCCCACCCTTATGACTAAATAAAGTTCATTTCTTCCCAGCAGTGGGACTCTCAGTGTGGGCGCTGGGCAGCTTCAGAATCCTATTAACCTGCAGATTAAATGCATATCTGCATGATACTAGCTTTTTTTTTTACGTGATAAGTTATTTTTAAAACTTTATTTCCGGTTATATTGTGCTATGTTGTAACCTGTGACACCCTCCCACTATCCAGATTAACTACAAAATTTCTGCTGCATTCCCTACTTCTGCTTTTCTACGGGCTACAATAGTCCTTCCTGATTGACTGCATCATACCATGTGATGTAATGTGATAGTTGCAAGGCATTAGGAGGAAGCTTGTGCGGCTGCACCTGAGATCATGTGAGTCTTCTCCCACTGATGAAATCTGTGTAAAACGGGAATAGGTAGCTTTGGTATTTTTGCATCATCTTTAGTAAAAAAAAAAGTTGGCATAATAAATGATTTTGAGAAAAGCTGTCGGGAGAAATTTTTAGTGGCCACACATTGGTTTTGAGGTGATGATAAGGAATTTGCATTACATTTGTTTTTTGAGATCCTAAAGCTATTTAATGAGTATTCCTATTTCAGTAAGTGGTGGCATATGGTTATGATATGGCATCATTGAAAGGGTTATTCTTATGTCTCACTTTCAGGTCTAAGATGGTATGTAGTGTTCTCAGGTCTCTGTCATCACTGGTGGGGTTAAAAAAACATCCGAACGCTGCTAGGCTAACCTATCTACATGACATTCACAAAAATCAAAGGGTGTAATGAACACATTGTAGCACTGAAGTTACGCCAATAGCAAAGATTGCTTTGCCAAGCTTTTTCCATATTCATCTTTGCGATTGTTGAGTGAATTACCAATGGACCCTCACTGATCCTGAAAACGAAGAGGTGACAGCCCTAGGTCTACTTCTGCTCACAGAAGGACATACATTCTAAAAACATCAAGGAGAATAGAAAAAATTGGAGTCCGGCTCAACAGGACTGGATTTTCCTTTTCTTTTTCTTTTTGAAAAGAAAATATGGTGCATACAAAAGAAAAATTTACATGGTTGACTTGACCCAGTCGACGCATTTCGACTGCACTAGGCAGTCTTACTCATGCCTAGTGCAGTCGAAACGCGTCGACTGGGTTATGTCGACTATGTAACTTTTTCTTTTCTGTGCTCCATTTTTTCTTTTGAAAAATAAAAAGATAAGGAAAATCCAGTCCAGTTGAGCCGGACTCCAATTTTTTCTATTTTCCTTGATGTGAGGCCAGTGTCTGAGCCCCAGGTGGATGAGCATAGAGCAACTGGGTGAGCTGGAATTAAATTCTATAATTCTAAAAACATCACAGAAAAAGAAACAGCCTTACCAACACCAGGTCAGATTACAAATGCACTAGCAGGATGCATGATAAAGGGGGGAAGCACAGGTGCACAAGCAACCACCCTAAAACCTATCAATTCATGGAAGGGGTGGTTGCCTAGAATTATATATGAACACAGAGGAGGCTTGAGTCATACAGGTACGGGTGATGCACAGTGTCTGGCTTACAGCCCATACTGTTCTATCTAATAGGCTGCCCAGCACTATATCAATGCACCCCACAAGGACAGACAACCCAATTCACCCAAGTAACACTAAAGGGACTTGCTGCATCCGGCAAAAATAGGAAAATGTGCAATAAAAAGATGAAAAATTATGAATAAAATACATGAGGTATTTATTTTGACAAAAAGCACGCACACTCACAGCTCATTTAAAGGGTCCTCCCACTTGTGAGTACCTACACTAAATTCAACAACAACTCACACAGGACATAAATTCAAGAAAAACCACAAAAATAAAGAGCGTTACCAACTGCAGGACAGATTGCTAATGCACTAGAAGGATGCAGGAGACCCTCTTGATAAAGGCAGAGACAGCATTGGTGCAAAAAATTGATAAAACAACCATTCACTAACTTAACAATTCATGAAGGGGTGCTTGCCTAGTATTAAAAATGCACACAGATGAGGCTTGTAGAGAGTGTTAGTCACGCAGATACATGCGATGCACGTGGAGGTCCACTGCATTCCATGAGTGCATTGGTAATCTGACCTTCAATTGGTAAGGCTGTTTAATTTGCCTTGATGTTCCCTGCACTTACTTCCCAGGTTTTTTTCCCTGTAGCACAGTGCACCAGGCTGAGCAGGGAACTTCAATGAGCACCATTCATTTAAGTGAAACCAGGCTGCAGTCGCGTAGTCTTGAATGCAGGGAAAGTGGATGGATTGCATAAGTTAGATGATCAGCGATCATTAAATGGGATTTCAAAATAGAAATGAGTGAGTGTGCTCAGATAAGTTGTTATCCAAGTATGCTCAAGTATTATTCAAGTATCTTGGGCTTGCTTGAATAATATGTTCGCGTTTCCGCAGCTGCATGTCTTGTGGCTGTTAATCAGTCACAATGTCATCGGGTTACCGCGACAATGTGGAACTAGAAGACTGCAGAGTCTGATTGCTCCTTCTCTGGGGCTGAGAAAAAGCATGTTAGGTGTCTAGTTCCCGCCTATGCACAGGGGGAATCTCGAACCTTCTCCAGCCACAGTGGAGCCTGCTCAGCGGAGATGTCGGTCCCAGCGTCTGGCTCAAGCTGATACTGTGCGACTGGTTAATGCTCCCCTTCCAGGTTCTGCCTTTGTAACCATCACTGATCAGCAGTGAGCAGGCCTTTCTGGGACTAAGTGCCGCTTTTCCCATACCGAGCATGCTCATGGGACGACCTCCCATTGGAAGTCGGGGGTCACATGCTCAGGTACTGTTGCAGCTCCTATTGGAAGGTCCCATATCACTGCTGCTATAAAAGGTTTGCATGGCCACTCAGCCATGCGCTAGTGTATGCTTGAAAACTTGTGTGTGTAGATGTGTGACTGTCGCTCATTAATCACCCACTTTCTTAGTGTTGACTGCTCGCGAATGGTGGATGCATGATATCTAGCGCCCAACAGTGCTATCTGCTCACTAAGCACACGTTGCAGTGCCGGTCTCTATTGCAATGTGCACCTTCTGTGCGCTCTCCTAACAACCATCAGTATAGGGTGGAAATTCCCGCTTGAATTGAGCATCTGACTCGGGGCGTCCTCAGGCGTGGGTGTTGTGAATTCTGTGGCAGAGCTCCCTCCTGTGGTCACAAGTGGTACTTCGGCTGATTCTCTCTGTGAGCTTCTGTTGGTGGAGGGAAGTGGTACTGCGGCTTCTGAGTTTCCTCCCTCAGGTGATCTGGTTAGGTCGTTAGGTGCTTCTCTACTTAACTCCACCTAATGCTTTGATCCTGGCTTCCTGTCAATGTTCCAGTGTTGGACTTGCTTTTCCCTGGATCATTCCTGTGGCCTGCTGCTCTGCATAGCTAAGTTCTTCTTTGCTATTTGTTTGCTATTTTTTCTGTCCAGCTTGTCTAATTTGTTGCTGGAAGCTCTGGGATGCAAAGGGTGTACCTCCGTGCCGTTAGTTCGGTACGGAGGGTCTTTTTGCCCCCTTTGCGTGGTGTTCTTTAGGGTTTTGTGTAGACCGCAAAGTTACCTTTTCTATCCTCGATCTGTTAAGAAAGTCGGGCCTCACTTTGCTGAATCTATTTCATCTCTACGTTTGTCTTTTCATCTTAACTCACAGTCATTATATGTGGGGGCTGCCTTTTCCTTTGGGGTATTTCTCTGAGGCAAGGTAGGCTTATTTTCTATATTCAGGCTAGTTAGTTTCTCAGGCTGTGCCGAGTTGCATAGGCAGAGTTAGGCGCAATCCACGGCTGCCTCTAGTGTTGTTTGGAGAGGATTAGGGATTGCGGTCTGCAGAGTTCCCACATCTCAGAGCTCGTTCTATGATTTTGGGTTATTGTCAGATCACTGTATGTGCTCTGACCGCTATGTCCATTGTAGTACTGAATTGCCTTTCATAACAGTACAGGAAGCCAAAAGTACTAATGATTCTCAATAGAGGGAAAAAAGAAGTTCTGAGACCATTTTTTTTCTTTGCACTATGTTTTGCCTTTTTTTCCCCTAGACATTTGGGTGGTTCAGTACACAGGTGTAGCGATGGACATTAGAAGTCTGTCTTCATTTGTGGATCAGCTCTCGGCAAGAGTACAAAAGATTCAAGACACTATTGATCAGAAAGCTATGTTGGAACCAAGAATTCCTATTCCTGATTTGTTTTTTGGAGATAGAACTAAGTTTCTGAGTTTCAAAAATAATTGTAAATTATTTCTAGCCTTGAAACCTCGCTCCTCTGGTGATCCAGTTCAACAGGTTTTGATTGTTATTTCATTTTTGCGCGGCGACCCTCAGGACTGGGCATTTTCTCTTGCGCCAGGAGATCCTGCATTGAGTAATATCGATGCGTTTTTCCTGGTGCTCGGATTGCTGTACGATGAACCTAATTCAGTGGATCAGGCAGAGAAAAATTTGCTGGCTCTTTGTCAGGGTCAGGATGAGATAGAGGTATATTGTCAGAAATTTAGAAAGTGGTCCGTGCTCACTCAATGGAATGAATCTGCGCTAGCAGCTATGTTCAGAAAGGGTCTCTCTGAAGCCCTTAAGGATGTCATGGTGGGATTTCCTATGCCTGCTGGTTTGAATGAGTCTATGTCTTTGGCCATTCAGATCGGTCGACGCTTGCGTGAGCGTAAATCTGTGCACCATTTGGCGGTATTACCTGAGCTTAAACCTGAGCCTATGCAGTGCGATAGGACTTTGACCAGAGTTAAACGGCAAGAACACAGACGTCTGAATGGGCTGTGTTTCTACTGTGGTGATTCCACTCATGCTATCTCTGATTGTCCTAAGCGCACTAAGCGGTTCGCTAGGTCTGCCACCATTTGTACGGTACAGTCAAAATTTCTTCTGTCCGTTACCTTGATCTGCTCTTTGTCATCGTATTCTGTCATGGCATTTGTGGATTCAGGCGCTGCCCTGAATTTGATGGACTTGGAGTATGCTAAGCGTTGTGGGTTTCTCTTAGAGCCCTTGCAGTGTCCTATTCCATTGAGAGGAATTGATGCCACACCTTTGGCCAAGAATAAGCCTCAATACTGGACCCAGCTGACCATGTGCATGGCTCCTGCACATCAGGAGGTTATTCGCTTTCTGGTGTTGCATAATCTGCATGATGTGGTCGTGTTGGGGTTGCCATGGCTACAAGCCTATAATCCAGTATAAGATTGGAAATCCATGTCGGTGTCCAGCTGGGGTTGTCAGGGGGTACATGGTGATGTTCCATTTCTGTCAATTTCGTCATCCACCCCTTCTGAGGTTCCTGAGTTCTTGTCTGATTACCGGGATGTATTTGATGAGCCCAAGTCCGATGCCCTACCTCCGCATAGGGATTGTGATTGTGCTATCAATTTGATTCCTGGTAGTAAATTCCCAAAAGGTCGACTGTTTAATTTATCCGTGCCTGAGCACGCCGCTATGCGCAGTTATGTGAAGGAATCCCTGGAGAAGGGGCATATTCGCCCGTCATCGTCACCATTAGGAGCAGGGTTCTTTTTTGTAGCCAAGAAGGATGGTTCGCTGAGACCTTGTATAGATTACCGCCTTCTAAATAAGATCACGGTTAAATTTCAGTACCCCTTGCCATTGTTATCTGATTTGTTTGCTCGGATTAAGGGGGCTAGTTGGTTCACCAAGATAGATCTTAGTGGTGCGTATAATCTGGTGCGAATCAGGCGAGGAGATGAATGGAAAACTGCATTTAATACGCCCGAGGGTCATTTTGAGTATCTAGTGATGCCATTCGGACTTGCCAATGCTCCATCAGTGTTTCAGTCCTTTATGCATGACATCTTCCGAGAGTACCTGGATAAATTCCTGATTGTATACTTGGAGGACATTTTGATCTTCTCGGATGATTGGGAGTCTCATGTGAAGCAGGTCAGAACGGTTTTTCAGGTCCTGCGTGCTAATTCTTTGTTTGTGAAGGGATCAAAGTGTCTCTTTGGTGTGCAGAAGGTTTCATTTTTGAGGTTCATCTTTTCCCCTTCTACTATCGAGATGGATCCTGTTAAGGTCCAAGCCATCCATAATTGGACTCAGCCGACATCTCTGAAAAGTCTGCAAAAGTTCCTGGGCTTTGCTAATTTTTATCGTCGCTTCATCTGCAATTTTTCTAGTATTGCCAAACCATTGACCGATTTGACCAAGAAGGGTGCTGATGTGGTCAATTGGTCTTCTGCTGCTGTGGAAGCTTTTCAAGAGTTGAAGCGTCGTTTTTCTTCTGCCCCTGTGTTGTGTCAACCAGATGTTTCGCTTCCGTTCCAGGTCGAGGTTGATGCTTCTGAGATTGGAGCAGGGGCTGTTTTGTCGCAGAGAGGTTCTGATTGCTTAGTGATGAAACCATGCGCTTTCTTTTCCAGGAAGTTTTCGCCTGCTGAGCGAAATTATGATGTGGGCAACCGAGAGTTGCTGGCCATGAAGTGGGCATTCGAGGAGTGGCGTCATTGGCTTGAAGGAGCTAAGCATCGCGTGGTGGTATTGACTGATCATAAGATCTTGACTTATCTTGAGTCTGCTAATCCTAGACAGGCTCGTTGGTCACTGTTTTTTGCCCGTTTTGACTTTGTGATTTCGTACCTTCCGGGCTCTAAAAATGTGAAGGCGGATGCTCTGTCTAGGAGTTTTGTGCCCGACTCTCCGGGTTTGTCTGAGCCAGTGGGTATCCTCAAGGAAGGAGTAATTGTGTCTGCCATCTCCCCTGATTTGCGGCGGGTGCTGCAAAAATTTCAGGCTAATAAACCTGATCGTTGTCCAGCGGAGAGACTGTTTGTCCCTGATAGGTGGACCAATAAAGTTATCTCTGAGGTTCATTGTTCGGTGTTGGCTGGTCATCCTGGAATCTTTGGTACCAGAGAGTTGGTGGCTAGATCCTTTTGGTGGCCATCTCTGTCGCGGGATGTGCGTGTTTTTGTGCAGTCCTGTGGGATTTGTGCTCGGGCTAAGCCCTGCTGTTCTCGTGCCAGTGGGTTGCTTTTGCCCTTGCCGGTCCCGAAGAGGCCTTAGACACATATCTCTATGGATTTTATTTCTGATCTTCCCGTTTCTCAAAAGATGTCAGTCATTTGGGTGGTCTGTGATCGCTTTTCTAAGATGGTCCATCTGGTACCCTTGTCTAAATTGCCTTCCTCCTCTGATTTGGTGCCATTGTTCTTCCAGCATGTGGTTCGTTTACATGGCATTCCAGAGAATATCGTTTCTGACAGAGGTTCCCAGTTTGTTTCAAGGTTTTGGCGAGCCTTTTGTGGTAGGATGGGCATTGACTTGTCTTTTTCCTCGGCTTTCCATCCTCAGACTAATGGCCAGACCGAACGAACCAATCAGACCTTGGAAACATATCTGAGATGCTTTGTTTCTGCCGATCAGGATGACTGGGTGTCCTTTTTGCCTTTGGCTGAGTTCGCCCTTAATAATCGGGCCAGCTCGGCTACCTTGGTTTCGCCATTTTTCTGCAATTCTGGGTTCCATCCTCGTTTCTCTTCAGGACAGGTTGAGTCCTCGGACTGTCCTGGTGTGGATACTGTGGTGGACAGGTTGCAGCAGATTTGGACTCATGTAGTGGACAATTTGACCTTGTCCCAGGAGAAGGCTCAACGTTTCGCTACTCGCAGACGCCGTGTGGGTCCCCGACTTCGTGTTGGGGATCTGGTTTGGTTATCTTCTCGTCATATTCCTATGAAGGTTTCCTCTCCTAAGTTTAAACCTTGTTTCATTGGTCCGTATAGGATTTCTGAGGTTCTTAATCCTGTGTCTTTTCGTCTGACCCTTCCAGATTCTTTTTCCATACATAACGTATTCCAAAGGTCATTGTTGCGGAGATACGTGGCACCTATGGTTCCATCTGTTGATCCTCCTGCCCCGGTTTTGGTGGAGGGGGAATTGGAGTATATTGTGGAGAAGATTTTGGATTCTCGTGCTTCTAGACGGAAACTCCAGTATCTGGTTAAATGGAAGGGTTATGCTCAGGAAGATAATTCCTGGGTTTTTGCCTCTGATGTCCATGCTCCCGATCTTGTTTGTGCCTTTCATGTGGCTCATCCTGGTCGGCCTGGGGGCTCTGGTGAGGGTTCGGTGACCCCTCCTCAAGGGGGGGGTACTGTTGTGAATTCTGTGGCAGAGCTCCCTCCTGTGGTCACAAGTGGTACTTCGGCTGATTCTCTCTGTGAGCTTCTGTTGGTGGAGGGAAGTGATACTGCGGCTTCTGAGTTTCCTCCCTCAGGTGATCTGGTTAGGTCGTTAGGTGCTTCTCTACTTAACTCCACCTAATGCTTTGATCCTGGCATCCTGTCAATGTTCCAGTGTTGGACTTGCTTTTCCCTGGATCATTCCTGTGGCCTGCTGCTCTGCATAGCTAAGTTCTTCTTTGCTATTTGTTTGCTATTTTTTCTGTCCAGCTTGTCTAATTTGTTGCTGGAAGCTCTGGGACGCAAAGGGTGTACCTCCGTGCCGTTAGTTCGGTAGGGAGGGTCTTTTTGCCCCCTTTGCATGGTGTTCTTTAGGGTTTTGTGTAGACCGCAAAGTTACCTTTTCTATCCTCGATCTGTTAAGAAAGTCGGGCCTCACTTTGCTGAATCTATTTCATCTCTACGTTTGTCTTTTCATCTTAACTCACAGTCATTATATGTGGGGGGCTGCCTTTTCCTTTGGGGTATTTCTCTGAGGCAAGGTAGGCTTATTTTCTATCTTCAGGCTAGTTAGTTTCTCAGGCTGTGCCGAGTTGCATAGGCAGAGTTAGGCGCAATCCACGGCTGCCTCTAGTGTTGTTTGGAGAGGATTAGGGATTGCGGTCTGCAGAGTTCCCACGTCTCAGAGCTCGTTCTATGATTTTGGGTTATTGTCAGATCACTGTATGTGCTCTGACCGTTATGTCCATTGTAGTACTGAATTGCCTTTCATAACACGTGGGCTCAAAATCCACCGAGGATCAGAGTCAGTTCAATCACCAGATTAGTGGGGGTGATTCTTAGGGATCCCACTGGTGTCTTAGGGATCCCACCTTGTGACTGCTAACAGGGTGCTGTGTATTGTGCAACTCTGTGAAGCAACAGAGCTGGCTACCATTTCATACGGGGTGAAGTCTAACCCACGTGTGAGCTAAGTGTCCATCCGCCATTACATAGCAGCAGGTACCATATCTGCACGGTGTACCCTGGACTGCAAACGCACCTCGTATCTATTCCTTTATTATTTGGTGCATTCCACTAGCCCTAACATTACACTAGCGCCAAGGTCTGGCTAGTAATGGTGGACGAACAGCAACCCTTGTGGTACATCCAGCAGCTGGAGGGCAGGTTGGCAGCTCTCGAGCACACAACCTCTGCTGTGGATGTTACCGCAGTAGCTGTTCAGGCTGCTAGCGTGGCTGCAGCAATTTTGTCCACTGCCACCCCTGTTCCGATTGTGACCCTATCTCACCTCCTGCTGCCAGATAAATATTCTGGTGATAGCAAATCTTGTAGGGGTTTTGTGAGCCAGTGCTCTATACACCTCGAGCTCCTGGCTGCACGTTTCCCCACAGAGCGGGAAAAGGTGGGATTCATTATGTCTCTTCTGACGGACAGGGCTGTGGGAGCATGGCAATCATGTGGTGCAGAGTGCTCCGCTGTTCCTTAGCACTCTGAAACAGTTTTTTTTATGGCCTCGAGTCACCCAAGATATGGCGCTCCAACAATTGGCATTGACTCAGGGCTCGTCCTTGGTCAGCCATTTTGCCGTCCACTTCCGCACCTTAGCATCTGAGCTGGAGTGGTCGGATTAAGCCCTCATCCCTGTATTTTGGAGGGGGCTGGATGACCAATTGAAGGACGCTTTGGCCACTACAGAGATTATCAAAACACCGGAGGAGCTAATAGCTGTATCCACTTGTATTGAACTCCATTTTAATGAGCGGAGGTTAGAGCGAGCCCAGTGTAGGCAGAGGTTTCGGCTGGCTCCCACCCTTGCCAAACCTTTGGAATCTCCGGCCCAGGCGCTTGAGTCACATGAGGCCATGGAGATGTCACGAGCGGAATCTAAGTCCCGGACCGCTCGTGCACTCAAGGTCTGTCATGTCTGCTGGCAGTCAGGACATCTTGCCACCAGATGCCCCCAGTAGTCGGGGAATCATCAGCATCTAGTGGTAGTAAGTGGAGGTACACTAGACACGGCGACATTTGCCTCCAAACTGTCCGTTAAGGGGACAATTACCTTAGGCTCATCCACTCATTCGGTAGAGATTTGTGTGGATACCGGGGCAGAGGGCAATTTTATGTCATTTGCCTTCGCCCAACGACACGCAATACCCCTGGTGATGCTCGCCAAACCACTGACCGTACGAGTGGTGAATGGGTCGACACTGCCCTCCAAGATAACACACCAGACCATTTCATTTACTCTATTTATGTCGCCATCTCATCAGGAGATTATATCTCTGCTCATCATTCCTCAGGGAATTGATGAGGTCCTGTTAGGGATACCTTGGTTACGGTACCACTCCCCTCATATTGAGTGGTCCACAGGCAGAATTTTGGGATGGAGTGAATCTTGTGGGGGTAGATGTCAGAGGGAATGCGTTCAGGTTGCTACTACTGAGGTACCCGCAGATCTTTCCTCTCTCGCCCTATGTGGACGTGTTCTCCAAAAGGGCTGCGGAGACCCTTCAGCCTCACTGCCACTATGACTATCCTATTGACCTCTTGCCTGGTGCTGAGCCTCCCTGGGGTCGAGTCTACCCGTTGTCTCTCCCAGAGACGGAGGCAATGTCTCAGTACAGCCAGGAGAATCTGGCAAGAGGATTCATTAGGAAGTCAGTTTCACCAGCAGGGGCTGGGTTCTTCTTTGTGCTGAAGAAGAATGGAGAATTGCGTCCATGCATAGATTACAGGGGTCTTAACGCCATCACCATTAAGAACAAGTACCCATTGCCCCTGATATCTGAGCTTTTTGATAGGCTTCGGGGAGCAAGTGTGTTTACTAAACTAGATCTGCGGGGTGCTTACAACTTGATTCGCATCCATGATGGGGACGAATGGAAGATGGCTTTTAACACCAGGGATGGGCTCTATGAATACCTGATGATGCCCTTCGGCTGTTTTCCAAGACTCTGTGAATGATATCTTCCAAGATATGCTCTCCACCTCGGTTGTAGTCAACCTGGATGATGTTCTCATCTACTCTCCAGATATAGACTCCCACCGGAGAGATGTTTGCAAAGTATTCGATCTCCTACGGGCAAATTCCTTCTATGCCAAGTTGGAGAAGTTTGTGTTTGAGCCGGAGTCTTTGCCTTTCCTGGGCTATATCATCTCGGTACAAGGATTTGTTATGTATCCCGCCAAGCTACAGGCTGTGATGGACTGGCAGGAACCCCATTCTCCCAAAGCGGTGCAGTGCTTTATGGGGTTCATTAATTACTATCTCCAGTTCATTCCCCACTTCTCAACTTTGGTAGCTCCTCTAGTTACCCTCACCAAGAAGGGAGCTAATCCCAAATTGTGGTCGGAGGAGGTCTCCAAGGCCTTCCTCTCTATCAAGTCACACTTCACTGGAGCTCCCATTTTACATCGTCCCATTGTTGATAAACCATTTATCATGGAGGTGGATGCCTCTTCCATTGGTGCTGGAGCAGTCCACTTCCAGAAGTTTGCTCAACATCGGAAGCATCCTTGCTTCTTCTTCTTTTCCAAGACCTTCACACTGGCAGAGATGAATTATTCCATCGGGGATTGGGAGTTTCTAGCAATGGAGTTGGCCTTTTCGGAGTGGAGACACCTCCTGGAGGGGTCTCGTTTTCCCTTCCAAGTTTTCACCGACCACAAAAATTTGGTGTATTTGCAAATCGCCCAGCGGCTAAACTCTTGCCAGGCCAGATGGTCCCCGTCTTTTCCCGATTCCAATTTACCCTCCATTTTCTCTCCGGGGAGAGGAATATTAGTGCCGATGCTCTCTCCCGCTCCGTAATTTCACCAGCAGAGGGGGAGGAGGAGGAACCTCTGCTTATTGTCTTTTCTAAGAGCCTGAGGACAGTGGCTCCAGTTTCTCTAGAGTCTGTACCCCTGTGCAAGACCTTTGTGCCATCTACTTTGCGACTGGAGGTTCTCTCTAAGGCTCACTCGTCCAGGGTGGGTGCACACTTTGGGACCAAAAGGACATCTGAGCTTCTGGCGAGGATGTACTGGTGGCCGCATATGACCCGTAACATCGGAGACTTTATTCAGGTGTGTGTCTCTTGCACCAAGAATAAGTCTCCTCAACAACGGCCAGCTGGGTTACTTTATCCCCTGCCGGTGGCAGACAGGCCCTGGGAGATGGTCGGGATGGACTTTGTGGTAGGCTTACCCAAGTCCCGTGGCTGCACCATCATTTGGGTAATCATAGACCATTTTTTTAAAATGGTGTACTTGGTGCCGCTTCCACGCCTACCTTATGCACGGGCCTTGGCAGCGTTGTTTATGAAACACATTTTCCATCTACATGGTATGCCATACAAAATTGTCAGTGACCGGGTCCCCAGTTTGCATCTCGGTTTTGAAGAGAGCTTTGTAGTCTACTCAGCATAGAGTTGAATCTTTCTTCAGTATACCATCCCGAGACGAATGGGTTGGTAGAGAGGGCAAACCAGACCTTGGTCACATATCTGCAACATTTTGTTTCAGCCAGGCAGGATGACTGGGCATCCTTGCTACCGTGAGTGGAGTTTGCGCTGAACAACGCCGTAGCTGACTCCACTGGGCAGACCCCATTCCTTTTTAATTACGGTCAGCATCCGAGGGTTCCTGTGCCTATGCCCATGTCATCCGCCAACTCCATGGTGGCAGACTGTTCTGTGGAGGCATGGGACATTTGGGATCGCACTCAGGATGCCATCCAGGCCTCCAAGGAGAGAGTGAGGTCCTCCGTCGATGCACATCGGTGCACTGCTCCGACCTTTTCTCCTGGTGATTTAGTGTGGCTTTCTACCCGTAACATACATCAGGCTGCGAGTTGAGTCCACTAAGTTTGCACCTCGCTACTTGGGTCCCTTCAAGGTCCTGGAACAGGCTAACCCTGTGGTCTACCGTCTGGCCCTTCCTCCATGCCTAGGTATCACCAACACCTTTCATGTTTCCCTCTTAAAGCCCGTACACTTGTCCCGGTTTTAGGAGTCATCTGCCGGGACATCAGGTTCATCTACGGACGATTGCGAGGTGAACGCTATCTGGGGTGTAAGGTGGTACGTGGTAAAAATTTTATTTGATGGATTGGAAGGGTTATGGCCCAGAGGACAGGTCCTGGGAGCCTGCTCAGCACATTCAAGCTCTGCAGCTCATTGCTGCCTTCAAGTGTAGCGAGGTCCAAGGAGGGGAGCCCTAGGAGGGGGGGTAATGTTAGGTGTCGAGTTCCCGCCTCTGCACAGGGGGAATCTCGAACCATCTCCGCTGCGGTCTCCCATTCTTCTCCAGCCGCAGTGGAGCCTGCTCAGTGGAGATGTCGGTCCCAGCGTCTAGCTCTGCCTTTGTAGCCAGTACTGATCAGCAGTGAGCAGGCCTTTCTGGGACTAAGTGCCGCTATTCTCATACTGAGCATGCTCACAGGATGACCTCCCATTGGAGGTCGGGGGTCACATTCTCAGGTCCTGTTGCAGCTCCTATTGGACTATCTGGAAGGTCCCATAGCACTGCTGCTATAAAAGGCCATGCGCTAGTGTATACTTGAAAACGTGTGTGTGTGTAGATGTGTTACTGTCACTCATTAATCATCCTCCTTCCTAGTGTTGTTGACTGCTCGCGAATAATGGATGCATGCTATCTAGCGCCCGACAGTGCTGTCTGCTCACTAAGCACATGTTGCAGTGCCCGTGTTATGGCTGGCAATCAGGCAACACAGCGTGCAGTAATCAGCGCACATACAGAGATCTGGCAATAACCAAAAACAATAGGACGAGCTCTGAGACGTGGAATCTCTGTAGACTGCAGTACCTGATCTATCCTCACACAACTATAAGCAGCAGTGGATTGCGCCTATCAACTACCTATGCAACTCGGCACTGCCTGAGGAGCTGACTAGCCTGAAGATAGAAATACAAGCCTGACTTACCTCAGAGAAATACCCCAAAGGAATAGGCAGCCCCCCACATATAATGACTGTTAGCAAGATGAAAAGACAAACGTAGGAATGAAATAGATTCAGCAAAGTGAGGCCCGATATTCTAGACAGAGCGAGGATAGCAAAGAGAACTATGCAGTCTACAAAAAACCCTAAAACGAAAACCACGCAAAGGGGCAAAAAGACCCACCGTGCCGAACTAACAGCACGGCGGTGCACCCCTTTGCTTCTCAGAGCTTCCAGCAAAAGTTAATAGCAAGCTGGACAGAAAAAACAGAAAACAAACTAGAAGCACTTATCTAGCAGAGCAGCAGGCCCAAGGAAAGATGCAGTAGCTCAGATCCAACACTGGAACATTGACAAGGAGCAAGGAAGACAGACTCAGGTGGAGCTAAATAGCAAGGCAGCCAACGAGCTCACCAAAACACCTGAGGGAGGAAGCCCAGAGACTGCAATACCACTTGTGACCACAGAAGTGAACTCAGCCACAGAATTCACAACAGTACCCCCCCCTTGAGGAGGGGTCACCGAACCCTCACCAGAACCCCCAGGCCGACCAGGATGAGCCACATGAAAGGCACGAACAAGATCTGGGGCATGGACATCAGAGGCAAAAACCCAGGAATTATCTTCCTGAGCATAACCCTTCCATTTGACCAGATACTGGAGTTTCCGTCTAGAGACACGAGAATCCAAAATCTTCTCCACAATATACTCCAATTCCCCCTCCACCAAAACAGGGGCAGGAGGCTCCACAGATGGAACCATAGGTGCCACGTATCTCCTCAACAACGACCTATGGAATACATTATGTATGGAAAAGGAGTCTGGGAGGGTCAGACGAAAAGACACCGGATTGAGAATCTCAGAAATCCTATACGGACCAATAAAACGAGGTTTAAATTTAGGAGAGGAAACCTTCATAGGAATATGACGAGAAGATAACCAAACCAGATCCCCAACACGAAGTCGGGGTCCCACACGGCGTCTGCGATTAGCGAAAAGCTGAGCCTTCTCCTGGGACAAGGTCAAATTGTCCACTACCTGAGTCCAGATCTGCTGCAACCTGTCCACCACATAATCCACACCAGGACAGTCCGAAGACTCAACCTGTCCTGAAGAGAAACGAGGATGGAACCCAGAATTGCAGAAAAATGGAGAGACCAAGGTAGCCGAGCTGGCCCGATTATTAAGGGCGAACTCAGCCAACGGCAAAAATGACACCCAATCATCCTGGTCAGCGGAAACAAAACATCTCAGATATGTTTCCAAGGTCTGATTGGTTCGTTCGGTCTGGCCATTAGTCTGAGGATGGAAGGCCGAGGAAAAAGATAGGTCAATGCCCATCCTACCACAAAAGGCTCGCCAGAACCTCGAGACAAACTGGGAACCTCTGTCAGAAACAATATTCTCAGGAATGCCATGTAAACGAACCACATGCTGGAAGAACAAAGGCACCAAATCAGAGGAGGAAGGCAATTTAACCAAGGGCACCAGATGGACCATTTTAGAAAAGCGATCACAGACCACCCAAATGACCGACATTTTTTGAGAAACGGGAAGGTCAGAAATGAAATCCATCGAAATATGTGTCCAAGGCCTCTTCGGGACCGGCAAGGGCAAAAGCAACCCACTGGCACGTGAACAGCAGGGCTTAGCCCTAGCACAAATTCCACAGGACTGCACAAAAGCACGCACATCCCGTGACAGAGATGGCCACCAGAAGGATCTAGCAACCAACTCCCTGGTACCAAAGATTCCTGGATGACCGGCCAGCACCGAACAATGAAGTTCAGAGATAACTTTACTAGTCCACCTATCAGGGACGAACAGTTTCTCGGCCGGACAACGATCAGGTTTATTAGCCTGAAATTTCTGCAACACTCTCCGCAAATCAGGGGAGATGGCAGACACAATGACTCCTTCCTTATACTCGCCGGCTCAGATAACCCCGGAGAGTCGGGCACAAAACTCCTAGACAGAGCATCCGCCTTCACATTTTTAGAGCCCGGAAGGTATGAAATCACAAAATCAAAACGAGCAAAAAATAACGACCAACGGGCCTGTCTAGGATTCAAGCGCTTGGCAGACTCAAGATAAGTAAGGTTCTTATGATCAGTCAAAACCACCATGCGATGCTTAGCACCCTCAAGCCAGTGACGCCACTCCTCGAATGCCCACTTCATGGCCAGCAACTCTCGGTTGCCCACATCATAATTACGCTCAGCAGCAGAAAATTTCCTGGAAAAGAAAGCACAAGGTTTGAACACTGAGCAACCAGAACCTCTCTGTGACAAAACCGCCCCTGCACCAATCTCAGAAGCATCAACCTCGACCTGGAACGGAAGAGAAACATCCGGTTGACACAACACAGGGGCACAGCAAAAACGACGCTTCAACTCCTGAAAAGCTTCCACGGCAGCAGAAGACCAATTAACCAAATCAGCACCCTTCTTGGTCAAATCGGTCAATGGTCTGGCAATGCTAGAAAAATTACAGATGAAGCGACGATAAAAATTAGCAAAGCCCAGGAATTTCTGCAGACTTTTTAGAGATGTCGGCTGAGTCCAATCCTGGATGGCCTGAACCTTAACCGGATCCATCTCGATAGTAGAAGGGGAAAAGATGAACCCCAAAAATGAAACTTTCTGCACACCGAAGAGACACTTTGATCCCTTCACGAACAAGGAATTAGCACGCAGTACCTGGAAAACCATTCTGACTTGCTTCACATGAGACTCCCAATCATCTGAGAAGATCAAAATGTCATCCAAGTAAACAATCAAGAATTTATCCAGATACTCACGGAAAATGTCATGCATAAAAGACTGAAAAACAGATGGAGCATTGGCAAGTCCGAACGGCATCACCAGATACTCAAAATGACCCTCGGGCGTATTAAATGCCGTTTTCCATTCATCTCCCTGCCTGATTCTCACCAGATTATACGCACCACGAAGATCAATCTTAGTAAACCAACTAGCCCCCTTAATCCGAGCAAACAAGTCAGAAATCAATGGCAAGGGATACTGAAATTTAACAGTGATCTTATTAAGAAGGCGGTAATCAATACACGGTCTTAGCGAACCATCCTTCTTGGCTACAAAAAAGAACCCTGCTCCCAATGGTGACGACGATGGGCGAATATGTCCCTTCTCCAGGGACTCCTTCACATAACTGCGCATAGCGGTGTGTTCAGGTACGGACAAATTAAATAAACGACCCTTAGGGAATTTACTACCAGGAATCAAATCGATAGCACAATCACAATTCCTATGCGGAGGTAGGGCATCAGACTTGGACTCTTCAAATACATCCTGAAAGTCCGACAAGAACTCTGGGATGTCAGAAGGAATGGATGACGAAATAGACAAAAATGGAACATCACCATGTACTCCCTGACAACCCCAGCTGGTTACCGACATAGAGTTCCAATCCAATACTGGATTATGGGTTTGTAGCCATGGCAACCCCAACACGACCACATCATGCAAATTATGCAGTACCAAAAAGCGAATAACTTCCTGATGTGCAGGAGCCATGCACATGGTCAGCTGGGCCCAGTACTGAGGCTTATTCTTGGCCAAAGGTGTAGCATCAATTCCTCTCAACGGAATAGGACACCGCAAAGGCTCCAAGAAAAATCCACAACGTTTAGCATAATCCAAATCCATCAGATTCAGGGCAGCGCCTGAATCCACAAACGCCATGACAGAATATGATGACAAAGAGCACATTAAGGTAATGGACAAAAGGAATTTGGACTGTACAGTACCAATAACGGCAGAGCTATCGAACCGCCTAGTGCGTTTAGGACAATTAGAAATAGCATGAGTAGAATCACCACAATAGAAACACAGTCTGTTCAGACGTCTGTGTTCGTGCCGTTCTACTTTAGTCATAGTCCTGTCGCACTGCATAGGCTCAGGCTTACTCTCAGACAATACCGCCAGATGGTGCACAGATTTACGCTCGCGCAAGCGACGACCGATCTGAATGGCCAAGGACATAGACTCATTCAAACCAGCAGGCATAGGAAATCCCACCATTACATCCTTAAGAGCTTCAGAGAGACCCTTTCTGAACAAAGTCGCTAGTGCAGATTCATTCCACAGAGTGAGTACTGACCATTTCCTAAATTTCTGACAATATACTTCTACATCATCCTGACCCTGGCATAAAGCCAGCAGATTTTTCTCAGCTTGATCCACTGAATTAGGCTCATCGTAAAGCAATCCCAGCGCCTGGAAAAATGCATCAACATTACTCAATGCAGAATCTCCTGGTGCAAGAGAAAACGCCCAGTCCTGTGGGTCGCCGCGCAAAAAAGAAATAATAATCAAAACCTGTTGAATAGGATTACCAGAAGAATGAGGTTTCAAGGCCAAAAACAGCTTACAATTATTTCTGAAGCTCAGGAACTTAGTTCTGTCACCAAAAAACAAATCAGGAATCGGAATTCTTGGTTCTAGCATCGATTTCTGATCAATAGTATCTTGAATCTTTTGTACATTTACAACGAGATTATCCATTGAGGAGCACAGAGCCTGAATATCCATGTCCACAGCTGTGTCCTGAAGCACTCTAATGTCTAGGGGAAAAAAAAGACTGAAGACAGAGCTAAGAAAAAAAAATGATGTCAGGATTTCTTTTTTCCCTCTATTGGAAATCATTGGACGGCTCCTTGTACTGTTACCAATCCCCCCACATATAATGACTGTTAGCAAGATGAAAAGACAAACGTAGGAATGAAATAGATTCAGCAAAGTGAGGCCCGATATTCTAGACAGAGCGAGGATAGCAAAGAGAACTATGCAGTCTACAAAAAACCCTAAAACGAAAACCACGCAAAGGGGCAAAAAGACCCACCGTGCCGAACTAACAGCACGGCGGTGCACCCCTTTGCTTCTCAGAGCTTCCAGCAAAAGTTAATAGCAAGCTGGACAGAAAAAACAGAAAACAAACTAGAAGCACTTATCTAGCAGAGCAGCAGGCCCAAGGAAAGATGCAGTAGCTCAGATCCAACACTGGAACATTGACAAGGAGCAAGGAAGACAGACTCAGGTGGAGCTAAATAGCAAGGCAGCCAACGAGCTCACCAAAACACCTGAGGGAGGAAGCCCAGAGACTGCAATACCACTTGTGACCACAGAAGTGAACTCAGCCACAGAATTCACAACATGCCCGTCTCTATGGCACCGTGCGCCATCTGTGCGCTCTCCTGAAAACCGTCAATATAGGGTGAGAATTCCCGCTTGAACTGAGCATCTGACTCGGGGCGCGGGCTCAAAAGCCACCGAGGGTCAGAGTCAGCTCAATCACCAGATTAGTGGGGGTGATTCTTAGGGATCTCACTAGTGTCTTGTAGCTGCACCTTGTGACTGCTAACAGGGTGCAGCGTATTGTATGACTCTGTGAAGCAACAGAGCTAGCTACCATTTCACATGGAGTGGAGTAACCCACGTGTGAGCTAAGTGTCCATCCGCCATTACATAGCAGCAGGTACCATCTCTGCACGTTGGACCCCGGCCTGCGAACGCACCTCATGTCTATTCCTTTATTATTTGGTGCGTTCTGCTAGCCCTAACAAAACACTTCTCATTCATTTTAAATGCATTTATTCCTTCTGGCAGAACAGGGGTTAATCGGCCAAGTTGGAAAAACCCTGTGCTCACAGCTGTGGTTGGTTAGCCACTCCATTTCCCTTTATAATCTGGGCTCTGACACTAATCCTTGTCAGAGCTAGCATTTGCTGCATGGCTATCGGTGGGAGAGAAGCACATATGAAAAGGAGAGTTGGAGGAATTATTAGTGACTGTTGCTTGGTCTGTATGCATGGTAATTCCTTATCCTTCTCTGTTTTGGTTTATTTCCCTATCTTTAAACCCTGGTGCATTCTTCTGTTATATGTGAGTGAATATTTTGTATGCCCGGAGTTTTCTGTTAACCCTTGTTTATGTTGTTGCCTTGTTGGGTTGGTGTACTAGGGTGTACTGTAGCCCCCTCTCCCCTGGGTGAAAAGACGGAGGGATAACTCAGGAGTTATGGCAACGGTAGAGGAACAGGCATCTTCACCTTTGGAGGTATCCCAGGGAGTAGGACGAGCTAGGGCGCCCCCTAGTGTTATGGACAGGGAATGAACCCCTGGTCCCGGGTCACCATACAGCTGTGTTGTAACACACAAAACATGCAAGGATTGACTGTTAGCCAAAGCACATGCAGAAATTGGCTATGTAACAGCCGTAAGACATGCAAACGCTAGGACTCTAACATATTATAAGATACTTGGATAACACTGAAGCATGCTTAGTAGTGATGAGCAAGTGTTCTCATTACTCGGGTTTTCTGAGCATGCTTGGGTGACCTCTGAGTATTTATGGCATGCTCGGAGATTAGGTTTGAGTCACCACAGCTGCATGATTTGTGGCTGCTTGACAGCCTGAATACATGTGGAGATTCCTAACAAACAGGCAACCCCCACATGTACTCAGGCTGGGTAGCAGCCGCAAATCATGCAGCTGCGGTGACTCAAACCTAATCTCCGAGCATGCCATAAATACTCGGAGATCACACTAGCATGCTCAGAAAACCCGAGTAACGCGAGCACACTCGCTTATCACTAATGCTTATTTAACACCTTATCCGATCATGGTCACTCATCACTATTTTCAAGCCCAAAAATATTTTCACTAAGCTTTGTCCACATTCTTTCCATACAGTAAATAAGACATGTCAATTATTTTATTTCCAGATTTTTCCCACCATTCTTGCTATTATCATTGCCAGTCCATTTGTTTTCCTCCCTCTCTTCTTTCTTTGGGCTTCTTTTCTGTATCAAGACTGAAGCTACAGTGAACATTTTGTCTGGGTCACATCTCCAGCTGGATCTGTTCCAGTGACGTCTTCTTCAATAGCTAGGTACTGCCTTATTGACTCCGCTGGCAGTGCTGGTACAGGAGGAGATGTCGCTGTCTTGCCAAGTTTTAGTATTGCTGGGACCAGAGATGCTGCTCTGCTAGGCTAATGGGTTTGTTTGCTCTCCAATATCCCAGCATGTGTAACCGGCTACCTGCTGTAGTCCCCTTTGTATGCTAATAGTAGTTACAAGACTTTTTGCTTAGCGCATATACTTGAGTATAAGCCGAAAACTTCAGCCCATTGTTTTAGACTGCAAATGCCCCTCTCGGCTTATGCTCGAGTCATTGTCCCAGGGGGTTGGCAGGAATCGGCGGCTGTCACATCATACTCACCCCTTCCTGGTGCGGTCTCTACACTTCCCTGCTTCTCAGATGGTCTCCGCCGCTGGCAGCACTTCCTATATTCAGCAGTCATGTGGTAGGGCTCATTAAAGTAAAGAATATGCACGCAACTCCACTCCCATATGCATGGAGCGCATATTCATTACTTTAATGAGCGGTATCATGTGACCGCTCAGCGCTACAAGGAGCTGCCACCCCACGGCAACGGAGAAGCAGGAAGTGCAGAGACCGCCCCAGGAGGGTGATTATGATAGGGGGGTGAGCCATGCAGTATTCACCTGTCCCTGTTCCACCTCCGGGCTGTGTCTTCCACATCCTCTGGCTGTGACGTTCAGATCAGAGGGCGCGATGATGTGGTTAGTGCGCGCCCTCTGCCTGAACAGTCACTGCAGAGAGACGGAAGACACAGAAGTGCATGGCGGTGGAATGGGGACAGGTGAAAATTGCAAGTGCCAGAGGCCTGAGCCAGCAGCGACACCAGCACCTGGCCCCTATAGTGCACCGGTGTCCCTGCCTGCTCAGGACACCAGCACCTGGCCCCTCAGCAATGAGAGGTGAATATGGCATTTTTGCTTTTTTAATCACAGCAGCAACAGCATATGTGGCATATTATTCTATGGAGCATCTTATGGGGCCACCAACCTTTATGGAGCATTATATGGGGCGTATTATTCTATGGAGCATCTTATGGGGCCATCTTCAACCTTTTGTCCAGCATTAATATGGGGCATATTTTAATATAGAGCAACTTATGGGGCCATTATTAACCTTTGTGCAGCATTATATGGGGCATATTTTTTGCATCGAGCATGTTATGGGGCCATCATGAACTTTATGGAGCATTATTTGGGGCGTATTTTGTATGGAGCATTATATGGGGCTCCTGATTCAATATGGATATTCAAAAACATTTAACCTACTGATGTCTCATTTAATTTTACTTTTATTAGTATTTATTTTTATTTTTGAAATTTAACAGTAGCTGCTGCATTTCCCACCCTAGGCTTATACTCGAGTCAATAAGTTTTCCCAGTTTTTTGTGGCAAAATTAAGGGCCTCGGCTTAGACTCGGGTCGGCTTATACTCGAGTATATATGGTAGATTACTCCAAGGATTTAGGTTGCCTCTTTTTATTGGATGTACTACTAAGGTTGTACCCTAACTAGTTATGTCTGCCTCAGTGATTTCCCCTGATTCTGAACTTAGCCTGTCTCAATACGCTTTGACGCGTCTACTTGTATTTGACTCCGACTATTTCCCTGACTATGGTTTTTTCACCAGAGTGTGCCCCTGGTCCTGTTTCTCCATGTATTTACACAACCAGTTAAACTACCCTTTCTAAAGGCTAGCTCCTTTGGTCAACAGCTACGCCGTAGATGAAACCCAGGGTGCCCTATGGAAAGTCCAGATCCTTATTATAGAGGTTAAAGAATGGAGTCTAGAGTTCATCTGGTATCTGCTAGATAGAGTGCCTGGTCAGTTCAAGGTAGCATTGAGCAGATTCACACAGATTTTACATTTCTTCTATTATTATTATTACAGTAGCAAAAACTCAAGGTTAGGTGACAAGTCTAAGCACAGTAACGCTGTAGCAGACGGACCCCGGATGATGCCATGAAAGATTTCAGCATACAGCAAACCCATAAATGCTTCAGTATAATAATTAAGGTAACATAAACCTCTTTGTTGTAATTTAATAATACAGGAAACGTGCACAATTATAAAGACAAAACAGGCATATTGTTGTATCAGAATATGCTAGAGAGTTTTCTATTTCACCTGTATTTCTGACTATATCAATACAGGTCCTTCTCAAAAAATTAGCATATAGTGTTAAATTTCATTATTTACCATAATGTAATGATTACAATTAAACTTTCATATATTATAGATTCATTATCCACCAACTGAAATTTGTCAGGTCTTTTATTGTTTTAATACTGATGATTTTGGCATACAACTCCTGATAACCCAAAAAACCTGTCTCAATAAATTAGCATATTTCACCCATCCAATCAAATAAAAGTGTTTTTTAATAATAAACAAAAAAAACAACAAATAATAATGTTCAGTTATGCACTCAATACTTGGTCGGGAATCCTTTGGCAGAAATGACTGCTTCAATGCGGCGTGGCATGGAGGCAATCAGCCTGTGACACTGCTGAGATGTTATGGAGGCCCAGGATGCTTCAATAGCGGCCTTAAGCTCATCCAGAGTGTTGGGTCTTGCGTCTCTCAACTTTCTCTTCACAATATCCCACAGATTCTCTATGGGGTTCAGGTCAGGAGAGTTGGCAGGCCAATTGAGCACAGTAATACCATGGTCAGTAAACCATTTACCAGTGGTTTTGGCACTGTGAGCAGGTGCCAGGTCATGCTGAAAAATGAAATCTTCATCTCCATAAAGCATTTCAGCCGATGGAAGCATGAAGTGCTCCAAAATCTCCTGATAGCTAGCTGCATTGACCCTGCCCTTGATGAAACACAGTGGACCAACACCAGCAGCTGACATGGCACCCCACACCATCACTGACTGTGGGTACTTGACACTGGACTTCAGGCATTTTGGCATTTCCTTCTCCCCAGTCTTCCTCCAGACTCTGGCACCTTGATTTCCGAATGACATGCAAAATTTGCTTTCATCAGAAAAAAGTACTTGGGACCACTTAGCAACAGTCCAGTGCTGCTTCTCTGTAGCCCATTTCGGCACCTGTAGCCCATTTCCTGCACACGCCTGTGCACGGTGGCTCTGGATGTTTCCACACCAGACTCAGTCCACTGCTTCCTCAGGTTCCCCAAGGTCTGGAATCGGTCCTTCTCCACAATCTTCCTCAGGGTCCGGTCTCCTCTTCTCGTTGTACAGCGTTTTCTGCCACATTGTTTCCTTCCAACAGACTTACCATTGAGGTGCCTTGATACAGCACTCTGGGAACAGCCTATTTGTTGAGAAATTTCTTTCTGGGTCTTACCCTCTTGCTTGAGGGTGTCAATGATGGCCTTCTTGACATCTGTCAGGTCGCTAGTCTTACCCATGATGGGGGTTTTGAGTAATGAACCAGGCAGGGAGTTTATAAAAGCCTCAGGTATCTTTTGCATGTGTTTAGAGTTAATTAGTTGATTCAGAAGATTAGGGTAATAGGTCGTTTAGAGAACCTTTTCTTGATATGCTAATTTATTGAGACTAGTTTTTTGGGTTATCAGGAGTTGTATGCCAAAATCATCAGTATTAAAACAATAAAAGACCTGACAAATTTCAGTTGGTGGATAATGAATCTATAATATATGAAAGTTTAATTGTAATCATTACATTATGGTAAATAATGAAATTTAACACTATATGCTAATTTTTTGAGAAGGACCTGTATATATGTTAACATGAAATATTAGGTTTCTGTGTCCCAGTTCTATATTTGAACTCAGAATAAATATATCTTTAGATTTCCCCTAGAGAGGGATTCTCAGTACCCTTCCTTATTATCAAGGGTCTAAGAAACATTCCTAAGAGAATCATGTAAAACACCATATTTCCATAAAATATATATATATTCTAACTGTTCAAAAATTCAGGTCATAAGGAATTGTGTGACATTATATATAAATAGTGCACAGGATAAGTGACAGCATTCTGATCAGTAGGGGTCTGACCAATGGGACCCCCACAGATTTTGGAGCTGGGCTACAAATGCATACTATGGCTCCATTCATTTTCTATGGGGCATCCCTGCTCAGGAGCTGTGGTACGATCAGACCATGTTCCTGTACGGTCAGACACAGCCATTACACCGTACACAGCAGGGACACATGTATAAGATTATCTCAGCAAAGGAAATCATTTAAACACATACAATCATGGAAGTTAATATTATTCAAAAATCTGTTGATTAAAATATACTTTGTTCTTTGGACAACCACTTAAATTCTCTATTTTATCATCAACATAACTTGGGAAGGCTTGTTTTTTGTGGGACAACTGATGTAGTTTTGAATGGCACCATTCATTTTACGATATAATGTAATAGAACACAGGGAAAAAGTTCTAAGTGAGATAAAATCATGAAAATAATTCAATTGTGCTATTTTTAGGACTTTATTTTTAAAATCACCTGTGAACTTGCACTGATTTTTTTTTCTATTAAAGTGATACAAAGAAGAAAAAATGTAAAAAAAAAAAATATTGTAATGTGCCACCATAAACCTAAAGCGATAAGATTTGTATTTTATTTAGCAGCCACATCTGTTAGGGATAGATGCCTGCTATATTATTCAGCCAGTATCTTCCACATCTGCAAGGAGCTCAGCTTCTGAGCCCCCTCCACAGGTGAAGACCCATTTCCAGGACATGAATATATTATTCTTTTGTAAGAATGTGTTAAATGGAACCTGTCACCAAAGTATTGTTACCCCAAATGATAGCAGCATGATGTAGAGGCAGAGATTCTGATTCGAGGGGTGTTTCCCTTACTTTACTGTGTGCTGCAGTTTTGACCTCTTTTCTCTGCTGCAGTTCTAGCAGTTCTCCGACTGCTGAGCCCCATATAACTCCACCCACACCACTGATTGGCAGATTTTGGTGTACTGTGTGTGAGCAGAAAGCTGACAATCAGTGTTGGGGGCTGGGTTATACACAGCTCATGAATGTAGAGGACTACATGGCAGCAGATATACTAGTCCTCTAGTGACAATCTTCTTGAAATGATATGACACGACCCAACGGGGGTTTGGTCAGCGGACGCGCAACACACTAACAACAGGATCAAAATGGGGAGTCGAAGGCCCTAGTGATTGGAAAATGGGGGATGGTCACCACCAGAGCTCAAACCTGAGCCTGTCCCGGCACTCCCCTAACGCCCTAAGTGGGTCCTTCCCCCACCGCCATCAGGAACCTTGTCCCTCACTCTCACCTAATACTGCCCCGGCTAGATCACTGGCCGGCGCTAGCCTCACAACTGCAGATAATACCATAGAGAGGACAGTGACAAACATGAAAAGGATGAGGTAACACAACTTACCTTTAACTTCCTCTGCTGCAGCACATCGCACAGCAGAAAAAAGACACCAAGATTACGAGCTAACGAAACCAGCTGATACACCACAGCAGCAAGCTAGCTCCTTCCTCCAGGCTTGGTCACTGTAGATTGCTCTATCACCAGAAGTCAGATGATGCATCAGGTGACCATTTAAAGGATGGAGGGAGTGATCACCACCCACATCAGCTGACCTAGCCACACTGCAGTTACAGCTCATTGCCAGCAGGGGAAAAATGATATTAACCCCTGCTGGTCCTGAAAGGAAAAAGCTATATTTAAAACAGAGTGAAACCAGAGCTGTCACGAATCCAAACATGGATTGTGACACTTCTGCTGGTAAAATGATGATTTAATAAAAACTGCAGCGAGCAGACAAGTAAGTGACACATTGGTGAAATCAGGGTATCTGCCCCCTACATTATGCTACTCTTAGATTAGGTTGTAAATACCTGGTGACTAGGGTTGAGCGACCTTGACCTTTTTAGAGTCGAGTCGTGTTTCGCGAAACCCGACTATCTCAGAAGTCGAGTCGAGTGGAATCGGCCGATTATCACGAAAAGTCGGGTATCGCCCGAAACACGAAACCCAATGCAAGTCAATGGGGGAGCATAGTCGGCAGTGAGTGGAGGCCAGGAAAACACCTACACTGCCCATTTTAATGGCAAAAACATCCATTCTTGTTACTGAAGCTTGTCAATCGTAATTTAGCTTATAATAATTGGAAGACATTTGAAATTGGGGGTCATTTGGCTAAAGTTCTGGGGGGTAGGGCTGGTTCAAGTAATTAGTGGGCCCAGGAAATCTGGAACACGTCACGGCAGTGGAGCAGGGAGAGGTAAGTATTTAAACTTTGCAAGTGCTGTGATCCTTAGCAAGCAGGGGGGGCCCACTCGTTGGCATTGGCACTGGCACAGGGCCCCGCAAAGTACAGCGGTGTGTTTGCACGGCGGGGGCGCCTCCCACCGGCAGCAACACTTTTGCGTACTATGAGAGGCCCTGTGCCAGTGACGTCGCCAACTAGTATTCCTCCCCCACCTGATGAAGGAACCTGCACTTTCATCTGCACCTTCCTCTTTGTCCCCGTGTAAGGTGGTATGGTATGCGGAAAGGGGAACCTGACTTTCAGCAGGGTCACAATCTTGCTGTGTAGCGTGCACGGGGAATTTTGCGTTATGGGTCAATGTACCAGCAGACTCATCTATCACTGGCTGGGCAATGGGCAGGATGAGGAGGAAACACAGATATAGGCCCAAAGAATAAAGTTGGCTAAATGCAGTTCAAAATTGGTAACACAGGACTAACCAGGGGGCATTGCAGTGGAGGACAACTGGAATGAGAGGCTGACACAGAGAGTAGGCCCAAATCAGTAAGTAGTCGAAATGCAGTTCAAAATTGGCAACCGTAGTAAACAGGCGGCACAGCTTTGTTCAGTGGAGGAGAACAGCAAGGAGTGGCAGACACCGATAGTAGGCCCCAAACCAAATAGTAGGCCAAATGCAGTCTAACATTAACAACTACTTAACCAGAGCCTGAAAATGGAATTTCAGGACAGGAAACCAGGAGAACAGCAAGGAGCGGCAGACACTGTTAGTAGGCCCCAAACCAACTAGTACGCCAAATGCAGTTGTTCCATTCAACAACTACTAAACGAGAGCCTGAAGATAGAAGCTCAGGAAAGGCAACCTGGAGAACACCTTGGAGTGGAACACACCGTCTCTACACCCCATACCCAATTTGTAGGCCTAATGCAGTGTAGTTTCCAACAACTACTAAACGAGAGCATTAAGATCGAAGCAATGGCGAGGAAACCTGGGGAACACCTTGGAGTGCAACACACCATCTCTCTACACCCCATACCCAATTTGTAGGCCTAATGCAGCGTAGTTTCCAACAACTACTAAACGAGAGCAAGAAGATCGAAGCAATGGAGAGGAAACCTGGGGAACACCTTGGAGTGGAACACACCATCTCTCTACACCCCATACCCAATTTGTAGGCCTAATGCAGTGTAGTTTCCAACAACTACTAAACGAGAGCAAGAAGATCTAAGCAATGGAGAGGAAACCTGGGGAACACCTTGGAGTGGAACACACCATCTCTCTACACCCCATACCCATTTTGTAGGCCTAATGCAGTGTAGTTTCCAACAACTACTAAACGAGAGCCAGAAGATCGAAGCAATGGAGAGGAAACCTGGGGAACACCTTGGAGTGCAACACACCATCTCTCTACACCCCATACCCAATTTGTAGGCCTAATGCAGCGTAGTTTCCAACAACTACTAAACGAGAGCCAGAAGATCGAAGCAATGGAGAGGAAACCTGGGGAACACCTTGGAGTGCAACACACCATCTCTCTACACCCCATACCCAATTTGTAGGCCTAATGCAGCGTAGTTTCCAACAACTACTAAACGAGAGCATTAAGATCGAATCAATGGCGAGGAAACCTGGGGAACACCTTGGAGTGGAACACACCATCTCTCTACACCCCATACCCATTTTGTAGGCCTAATGCAGTGTAGTTTTCAACAACTACTAAACGAGAGCCTGAAGATAGAAGCTCAGGAAAGGCAACCTGGGGAACACCTTGGAGTGCAACACACCATCTCTCTACACCCCATACCCAATTTGTAGGCCTAATGCAGCGTAGTTTCCAACAACTACTAAACGAGAGCATTAAGATCGAAGCAATGGCGAGGAAACCTGGGGAACACCTTGGAGTGGAACACAACATCTCTCTACACCCCATACCCATTTTGTAGGCCTAATGCAGTGTAGTTTCCAACAACTACTAAACGAGAGCCTGAAGATAGAAGCTCAGGAAAGGCAACCTGGGGAACACCTTGGAGTGCAACACACCATCTCTCTACACCCCATACCCAATTTGTAGGCCTAATGCAGTGTAGTTTCCAACAACTACTAAACGAGAGCCAGAAGATCGAAGCAATGGAGAGGAAACCTGGGGAACACCTTGGAGTGCAACACACCATCTCTCTACACCCCATACCCAATTTGTAGGCCTAATGCACTGTAGTTTCCAACAACTACTAAACGAGAGCATTAAGATCGAAGCAATGGCGAGGAAACCTGGGGAACACCTTCCAGTGGAACACACCATCTCTCTACACCCCATACCCAATTTGTAGGCCTAATGCAGTGTAGTTTTCTACAACTACTAAACGAGAGTCGGAAGACTGAAGCAATGTGGACGAAACATGGGGCACACCTTGGGGCGGCTGACACCGTTAGTATGCCCTACCAAAGTTGTACCCCCAATGCAGTTTTAAAATTCCTAGAGGCTGAAAACAAGACTATTGACGCTCAGCTTTTTTCCACGGAACACAGCTGAATTGAGTGGCGCAGACAGACACAGGTAGTAGGCCTTAAACCAAAAATGTGGCTCACTGCAGCTTAAAAAAGGTTACAGGGGTACACAGGTAGCATTGCTCTGGGAAGTGGAGGACAATTTCAATAGTGGACCGCAGACAGACTTTGTATGCCTACTATTAAAAAAAGGATGCTCTATGCAATAAAAAATAGGTTCCATGGGTACACGGGCAGCAGTGGTCTGGTCAGTGTAGGCGTAGAAGAAAGAACGGGCCGCAGACAGGCTTCGAAGGCCTAACATAATAAAATGGGCTGGCTGTAGGCAATATAAAATTGGTTCCAGGGGTACACGGGCAGCAGTAGACAGGTCAGTGGAGGCCTAGTGGAAGGAAGGACCGCAGACAGGCTTCGAAGGCCTCACATAATAAAATGGGCTGGCTGTAGGCAATTTAAAATTGGTTCCAGGGGTACACAGGCAGCAGTAGACAGGTCAGTGTAGTAGTAGTTGAAAGAACGGGCCGCAGACAGGCTTCGAAGGCCTAACAAAATAAAATGGGCTGGCTGTAGGCAATTTAAAATTGGTTCCAGGGGTACACGGGCAGCAGTAGACAGGTCAGTGGAGGCCTAGTGGAAGGAGGGACCGCAGACAGGCTTCGAAGGCCTAACAGAATAAAATTGGACAGGCTGTAGGCACTTTATAATTGGTTCCAGGGGTACACGGGCAGCAGTAGACAGGTCAGTGTAGTAGTAGTTGAAAGAACGGGCCGCAGACAGGCTTCGAAGGCCTAACATAATAAAATGGGCTGGCTGTAGGCAAATTAAAATTGGTTCCAGGGGTACACGGGCAGCAGTAGACAGGTCAGTGGAGGCCTAGTGGAAGGAGGGACCGCAGACAGGCTTCGAAGGCCTAACATAATAAAATGGGCTGGCTGTAGGCAATTTAAAATTGGTTCCAGGGGTAGACGGGCAGCAGTGGTCTGGTCAGCGGAGGCCGATTGTAATGAGTGTCTGCCAGTTACTAGTCCAAAACAATAAATAAATGTGAATGTCTCGCATTAAAACAAAACGAAAACACTAAAGGGTGCAATCATTAGGTTCAGGGGTGGGATCCTCTGTGTAGTTTCAGACCTACTAATTTAGCGCAAAGTATTTACTGTGGTAAATAGAGGACACTGCCCCTGACTATGTTAAGTACCATCATACATGTCAACACAATGGTATTGTCAGTGGCAGGAATGGAAGGATGTCAGCGCATAGACTAAACATTGGTGGAAGTGTGAGAGATAACTGTGGAAGTGGTAGAGCAATGTTTGACCTGGGGTTGGGTGAACTCTCTAGTGGCCGGCGGTACAGGCCCAGGGCCCCTCATGTTACAACAGTGTGTCTGACGTTGGGTGCGCACCACCACCGCCAGAGACACTTTATTGTACTATGAGGGACCCAGTGAAAGTGCCGTCGACCAAAAGCGGGCACACCCACCTCTTCAGACAAACAGCATTCTCACGGGTGCTTGCGCCAAGTCGCGATACCACGGCCCTGTGTGGGGAGTTTGGCCATTTAGGGAGGTGTAAACATGTCGTATGCTGGACAATCAGCTGCAGCAAATTAGACATTAGAAAAGTAATTCACAGTAGTCCACAGGCAAGAGCTTTTCATAGGAAAGCTAGGTGTCTGCCGGGCAAGGTGGGGCAAAAGAATTCGAAATCCAGTTGTGGTTCATTTTAATGAATGTTAGATCATCAACATTTTGGGTAGCCAGACGAGTCCTTTTTTCGGTTAATATTGAACCTGCAGCACTGAATACTCTTTCTGATAGGACACTAGCTGCCGGGCAAGCAAGCTCCTGCAATGCATATTCTGCCAATTCTGGCCAGGTGTCTAATTTTGATGCCCAGTAATCAAATGGGAATGACGGTTGAGGGAGAACGTCGATAAGGGATGAAAAATAGTTAGTAACCATACTGGACAAATGTTGTCTCCTGTCATTTTCAATTGATGCAGCAGTACCTGCTGAACTGGATGGACAAATGTCTTTTTTCGGCCTTACTAACTATGTTACTATGTTACTATGTTACCTGTCCTGTCTGTGGTCATAGCAAAATCACTCCACAACCTGGTCAGAAAACCCCTCTGTCCAACGCCACTTCTGATGTGTGCACCCCTAACACTCCTGGTCTGCTGCCCCCTGGAGCTCGTGTGAGAACGATCATATGCGCTGTGTGCTGGGAATGCCTGAAGCAAACGGTCAACAAGAGTTGATTGTTTGGTTGCTAATATTAGTTCCAAGTTCTCATGTGGCATAATATTTTGCAATTTGCCTTTATAGCGTGGATCAAGGAGGCAGGCCAACCAGTATTCGTCATCGTTCATCATTTTAGTAATGCGTGTGTCCCTTTTGAGGATACGTAAGGCAAAATCTGCCATGTGGGCCAAAGTTCCAGTTGTCAAATCTGCGGTTGTGATTGGTTGAGGGGCAGTTTCAGTCAAATCTACGTCACTTGTGTCCCTCAAAAAACCAGAACCCGGCCTTGCCACGCAACCAATTTCCTGTGCCCCCGGGAAAGCTTCCTCATTAAAAATATACTCATCCCCATCATCCTCCTCGTCCTCCACCTCCTCTTCGCCCGCTACCTCGTCCTGTACACTGCCCTGAACAGACAATGGCTGACTGTCATCAAGGCTTTCCTCTTCCTCTGGTGCAGACGCCTGATCCTTTATGTGCATCAAACTTTGCATCAGCAGACACATTAGGGGGAAGCTCATGCTTATTATGGCGTTGTCTGCACTAACCAGCCATGTGCATTCCTCAAAACACTGAAGGACTTGACACATGTCTTGTATCTTCGACCACTGCACACCTGACAACTCCATGTCTGCCATCCTACTGCCTGCCCGTGTATGTGTATCCTCCCACAAAAACATAACAGCCCGCCTCTGTTGGCACAGTCTCTGAAGCATGTGCAGTGTTGAGTTCCACCTTGTTGCAACGTCTATGATTAGGCGATGCTGGGGAAGGTTCAAAGACCGCTGATAGGTCTGCATACGGCTGTAGTGTACAGGCGAACGTCGGATATGTGAGCAAAGTCCACGCACTTTGAGGAGCAGGTCGGAGAACCCAGGATAAGTTTTCAATAAGCACTGCACCACCAGGTTAAAGGTGTGAGCCAGGCAAGGAATGTGTTTCAGTTGGGAAAGGGAGATGGCAGCAATGAAATTCCTTCCGTTATCACTCACTACCTTGCCTGCCTCAAGATCTACTGTGCCTAGCCACGACTGCGTTTCTTGTTGCAAGAACTCGGACAGAACTTCCGCGGTGTGTCTGTTGTCACCCAAACACTTCATAGCCAATACAGCCTGCTGACGCTTGCCAGTAGCTGCCCCATAATGGGACAACTGGTGTGCAACAGTGTCAGCTGCCGATGGAGTGGTTGGCCGACTGCGGTCTGTGGAAGAGCTGTCGCTTCTGCAGGAGGACGAGGAGGAGGAGGAGGGGGTGCGAACGCCTACAGCCAACTGTTTCCTAGACCGTGGGCTAGGCACAACTGTCCCGAATCTGATGTCCCCTGTGGACCCTGCATCCACCACATTCACCCAGTGTGCCGTGATGGACACGTAACGTCCCTGGCCATGCCTACTGGTCCATGCATCTGTAGTCAGGTGCACCTTTGTGCTCACAGATTGCCTGAGTGCATGGACGATGCGCTGTTTAACATGCGAGTGCAGGGCTGGGATGGCTTTTCTGGAAAAAAAGTGTCGACTGGGTAGCTCGTAGCGTGGTTCAGCGTACTCCATCAGGGCTTTGAAAGCTTCACTTTCAACTAACCGGTAGGGCATCATCTCTAACGAGATTAGTCTAGCTATGTGGGCGTTAAAACCCTGTGTACGCGGATGCGAGGATAAGTACTTCCTTTTTCTAACCAGAGTCTCATGTAGGGTGAGCTGGACTGGAGAGCTGGAGATCGTGGAACTTGCGGCTGTGCCGGTGGACATGGCAGACTGAGAGACGGTTGGAGACGGTATTGTTTCCGCCGGTGCCCTAGATGCAATATTTCCTCCTACAAAACTGGTGATTCCCTGACCCTGACTGCTTTTGGCTGGCAAAGAAACCTGCACAGATACTGCCGGTGGTGCGGAAAATGGTGGCCTTACAGTGACGGAAGGGATGTTGCGTTGCTGACTAGCTTCATTGGCCGAGGGTGCTACAACCTTAAGGGACGTTTGGTAGTTAGTCCAGGCTTGAAAGTGCATGGTGGTTAAATGTCTATGCATGCAACTTGTATTGAGACTTTTCAGATTCTGACCTCTGCTTAAGCTAGTTGAACATTTTTGACACATGACTTTGCGCTGCTCAATTGGATGTTGTTTAAAAAAATGCCAGACTGCACTTTTCCTAGCATTGGATCCCTTTTCAGGCATTGCAGACTGAGCTTTAACCGGATGGCCACGCTGTCCTCCAACAGGTTTTGGCTTTGCCACGCGTTTTGGGCCAGATACGGGCCCGGCAGATGGAACCTGTTGCGATGTTGATGCCTGCTGCGGCCCCTCCTCCACCTCCGCTTCTGAACTACTGCCGCCTGCACCCTGTTCCCCCAATGGCTGCCGATCGGGGTCCACAATAGGGTCATCTATTACCTCCTCTTCTAGCTCGTGTGCAACTTCGTCTGTGTCACCGTGTCGGTCGGTGGTATAGCGTTCGTGACGGGGCAACATAGTCTCATCAGGGTCTGATTGTGGATCAGTACCCTGAGAGGGCAATGTTGTGGTCTGAGTCAAAGGACCAGCATAGTAGTCTGGCTGTGGCTGTGCATCAGTGCACTCCATGTCAGAATCTACTTGTAATGGGCATGGACTGTTAACTGCTTCACTTTCTAAGCCAGGGACGGTATGTGTAAAGAGCTCCATGGAGTAACCCGTTGTGTCGCCTGCTGCATCCTTCTCTCTTTTTGTTGTTTTTGCTGAAGAGGACAAGGAAGCGACTTGTCCCTGACCGTGAACATCCACAAGCGACGCGCTGCTTTTACATTTACCAGTTTCAGAAGAGGAGGCAAAAGAGCTAGAGGCTGAGTCTGCAAGGTAAGCCAAAACTTGCTGTTGCTGCTCCGGCTTTAAAAGCGGTTTTCCTACTCCCAGAAAAGAGAGCGTTCGAGGCCTTGTGTAGCCAGACGACGAACCTGGCTCCACAGCTCCAGACTTAGGTGGAATATTTTTTTTCCCACGACCACCGGATGCTCCACTACCACTACCATCATTACCAGCTGACAATGAACACCCACGGCCACGACCTCTTGCACCAGACTTCCTCATTGTTTTAAAAACTTAACCAAAGTAACTTTATTTGTTGATGTCAAACAACTTACACGGTGACCTATAACTTCAGTATGATTTCAATATCCCTTTACAGGTTGGTGAGACCGCAAGGAAAATCAGGCACAATGTTACACACTCTGTTTTCTGTGGCACCAAATCACAGAGATGCCACACACGCAGGACTGTCACTCAAGCACAAATGTCAATATTAATCTCCCACCTATTTTTTTTTTTTTTTAAGGGAGACTTTAGAAACAAAATAAAATAAAATGATTTTTTCAGGAAGAATTTAGAAACCAAATAAAATAAAATGATTTTTTCAATGACAATTTAGAAACCAAATTAAAAAAATAAAAAAAGGCTTTCTATGCCCACTGAGTGAGAGATGGCACACACAGGAGTCAGGAGTGGCACACAAGCCCAGAGGCCAATATTTTTCTCCCACTGATTGATGTAGTGATTTTTTCAGGTAGATTTTAGAACCCAAATCAAGCAAAAAAATAAATAGGCTTTCTATGGCCCACTAAGTGAGAGATGGCACACACAGGAGTCAGGAGTGGCACACAAGCCCAGAGGCCAATATTTATCTCCCACTGATTGATGTAGTGATTTTTTCAGGTAGATTTTGGAACCCAAATCAAGCAAAAAAATAAATAGGCTTTCTATGGCCCACTATTTGAGAGAGAGAGAGAGAGATGGCACACCCAGGAGTCAAGACTGGCACACAAGTAGAAATGGCAATATTAATCTCCCACTGTTTTATTTATTTATTTATTTTTTCAGGGAGACTTTAGAAACAAAATAAAATGATTTTTTCAGGAAGAATTTAGAAACCAAATAAAATAAAATGATTTTTTCAATGACAATTTAGAAACCAAATAAAAAAAAATAAAAAAAGGCTTTCTATGCCCCACTGAGTGAGAGATGACACACACAGGAGTCAGGAGTGGCACACAAGCCCTGAGGCCAATATTTTTCTCCCACTGATTGATGTAGTAATTTTTTCAGGTAGATTTTGGAACCCAAATCAAGCAAAAAAATAAATAGGCTTTCTATGGCCCACTATTTGAGAGAGAGAGAGAGATGGCACACCCAGGAGTCAAGACTGGCACACAAGCAGAAATGGCAATATTAATCTCCCACTGTTTTATTTATTTATTTATTTATTTTTTTCAGGGAGACTTTAGAAACAAAATAAAATGATTTTTTCAGGAAGAATTTAGAAACCAAATAAAATAAAATGATTTTTTCAATGACAATTTAGAAACCAAATAAAAAAAATAAAAAAAGGCTTTCTATGCCCCACTGAGTGAGAGATGGCACACACAGGAGTCAGGAGTGGCACACAAGCCCTGAGGCCAATATTTTTATCCCACTGATTGATGTAGTGATTTTTTCTGGTAGATTTTAGAACCCAAATCAAGCAAAAAAATAAATAGGCTTTATATGGCCCACTGAGTGAGAGATGGCACACACAGGAGTCAGGAGTGGCACACAAGCCCAGAGGCCAATATTTTTCTCCCACTGATTGATGTAGTGATTTTTTCAGGTAGATTTTAGAACCCAAATCAAGCAAAAAAATAAATAGGCTTTCTATGGCCCACTGAGTGAGAGATGGCACACACAGGAGTCAGGAGTGGCACAAAAGCCCTGAGGCCAATATTTTTCTCCCACTTATTGATGTAGTGATTTTTTCAGGTAGATTTTAGAACCCAAATCAAGCAAAAAAATAAATAGGCTTTCTATGGCCCACTGAGTGAGAGATGGCACACACAGGAGTCAGGAGTGGCACACAAGCCCTGAGGCCAATATTTTTCTCCCACTGATTGATGTAGTGATATTTTCTGGTAGATTTTAGAACCCAAATCAAGCAAAAAAATAAATAGGCTTTCTATGGCCCACTGAGTGAGAGATGGCACACACAGGAGTCAGGAGTGGCACACAAGCCCAGAGGCCAATATTTTTCTCCCACTGATTGATGTAGTGATTTTTTCAGGTAGATTTTAGAACCCAAATCAAGCAAAAAAAATAAATAGGCTTTCTATGGCCCACTGAGTGAGAGATGGCACACACAGGAGTCAGGAGTGGCACACAAGCCCAGAGGCCAATATTTTTCTCCCACTGATTGATGTAGTGATTTTTTCAGGTAGATTTTAGAACCCAAATGAAGCAAAAAAATAAATAGGCTTTCTATGGCCCACTGAGTGAGAGATGACACAGACAGGGATGGCACTCTAGCAGAAATGCCAATCTTAATCTCCCACAAAAAAACAAACAAAAAAAAACAGGGACTGTCCTACAATTACTATCTCCCTGCAGTAATCTCAGCCAGGTATGGCAGGCAGCAATAAGGAGTGGACTGATGCACAAATTAAATAAAAAGTGTGGACAAACAAAAAAGATAGCTGTGCAGAAAGGAAGGAACAAGAGGATTTGTGCTTTGAAAAAAGCAGTTGGTTTGCACAGCGGCGTACACACAGCAATGCAGCTATCAGGGAGCCTTCTAGGGCAGCCCAATGAGCTACAGCGCTGAGGAAAAAAAAAAATGTAGCTTCCACTGTCCATGCACACCGAAGGTGGTGTTGGACAGTGGAAATCGCTACAGCACAAGCGGTTTGGTGGTTAATGGACCCTGCCTAACGCTATCCCTGCTTCTGACGAAGCGGCAGCAACCTCTCCCTAAGCTCAGATCATCAGCAGTAAGATGGCGGTCGGCGGGAACGCCCCTTTATAGCCCCTGTGACGCCGCAGACAGCAAACCAATCACTGCAATGCCCTTCTCTAAGATGGTGGGGACCAGGACCTATGTCATCACGCTGCCCACACTCTGCGTTCACCTTCATTGGCTGAGAAATGGCGCGTTTCGCGTCATTGAAACGCGACTTTGGCGCGAAAGTCGCGTACCGCATCGCCGACACAGGGGTCGGATCGGGTTTCATGAAACCCGACTTTGCCAAAAGTCGGCGACTTTTGAAAATGAACGACCTGTTTCGCTCAACCCTACTGGTGACATATTTCCTTTAAAGCATTTTTTCAGGAATTACAATAGTGACATTTATGGTTATCTATCTCTACTCATCTCAGGATATATTTTTAGCAAAAAAAAGTTAGGGAAAGACAAGTCTTCTTTATGCATTTTTGATGAACAAATTTTGTATAGAAAATCAATTGGATAGTTAGAGTTCTCACTGTGATTGTATCACAAGATGAAAGAGTATAAAAGGAACCTATCAGCTGATTCATGCTGCCTGAACCCCACACAGCATGAATTAGACATTGGTTAAGTTATTGCAGCCAGGTATGTTTTACTCTGAAATAGCGCAGTGTTTCAGGGAAAACATAGTGTGAAAAGCCGACCAGGAATCATGGGCACACTGCCGAGATCGGCAGACCACGCTACCACTATGGAGCCCATGAGCTGGGGGGTCAAGTGCCCAGAATCACTGCTCCCCACTTACTTTCACTGGGAGTTTGGATTCAATGGAATCTGCACCAAGAAATAGTTGGATATAATAATAGAAAAGGGAGTCGATATCTCCATGTGTCACCATCATCCTGTGTGACTGACCGCTCAATCTCAAAGCAGACATGACAAAGTCACAGAGAGTAAGATAGGTTTTCTTTTGTCAGGTCACTGTGTGAGGGCTATAAGGTTCCGTCATACCGTATGAGGAGCTGAGAAAGTTCATCATTCTGTATGGGAGCTGTGAGGGACGATCATATTGTGTGGGGGCTGTGAGAGTTCATTAAACTGTGTGGGGGCTGTGAGAGGTCATTAAACTGTGTGGGGGCTGTGAGGAACGATCATTGTTATGATAAGGTAATTCAGTACCACAATAGACATTGAAGTCAGAGCACATACAGTGACCTGACAATAACCCAAAAACATAGAACGAGCTCTGAGACGTGGGAACTCTGCTGACTGCAATCCCTAATCCTCTCCAACCACACTAGAGGCAGCCGTGGATTGTGCCTAACGCTCCCTATGCAACTCGGCACAGCCTGAGAAACTAGCTAGCCTGAAGACAGAAAATAAGCCTACCTTGCCTCAGAGAAATACCCCAAAGGAAAAGGCAGCCCCCACATATAATGACTGTGAGTTAAGATGAAAAGACAAACGTAGAGATGAAATAGATTTAGCAAAGTGAGGCCCGACTTTCTAAACAGAGCGAGGATAGGAAAGGTAACTTTGCGGTCAACACAAAACCCTACAAAAAACCACGCAAAGGGGGCAAAAAGACCCTCCGTACCGAACTAACGGCACGGAGGTACACCCTCTGCGTCCCAGAGCTTCCAGCAAGCAAGAAAAAACAAATAGCAAGCTGGACAGAAAAAAACAGCAATCAAAATAGCAAAAGCGGAACTTAGCTATGCAGAGCAGCAGGCCACAGGAACGATCCAGGAGGAAACAGGTCCAATACTAGAACATTGACTGGAGGCCAGGATCAAAGCACTAGGTGGAGTTAAATAGAGCAGCACCTAACGACATCACCACATCACCTGAGGAAGGAAACTCAGAAGCCGCAGTACCACTCTCCTCCACCAACGGAAGCTCACAGAGAGAATCAGCCGAAGTACCACTTGTGACCACAGGAGGGAGCCCTGCCACAGAATTCACAACAGTACCCCCCCCTTGAGGAGGGGTCACCGAACCCTCACCAGAGCCCCCAGGATGACCAGAATGAGCCATATGAAAGGCACGAACAAGATCGGGAGCATGGACATCAGAGGCAAAGACCCAGGAATTATCTTCCTGAGCATAACCCTTCCACTTAACCAGATACTGGAGTTTCCGTCTTGAAACACGAGAATCCAAAATCTTCTCCACAATATACTTCAACTCCCCCTCCACCAAAACCGGGGCAGGAGGATCAACAGATGGAACCATAGGTGCCACGTATCTCCGCAACAATGACCTATGGAATACGTTATGTATGGAAAAAGAATCTGGAAGGGTCAGACGAAAAGACACAGGATTAAGAACCTCAGAAATCCTATACGGACCATTGAAACGAGGTTTAAACTTAGGAGAGGAAACCTTCATAGGAATATGACGAGAAGATAACCAAACCAAATCCCCAACACGAAGTCGGGGACCCACACAGCGTCTGCGATTAGCGAAACGTTGAGCCTTCTCCTGGGACAAGGTCAAATTGTCCACTACATGAGTCCAAATCTGCTGCAACCTGTCCACCACAGTATCCACACCAGGACAGTCCGAAGACTCAACCTGCCCTGAAGAGAAACGAGGATGGAACCCAGAGTTGCAGAAAAACGGCAAAACCAAGGTAGCCGAGCTGGCCCGATTATTAAGGGCGAACTCAGCCAAAGGCAAAAAGGACACCCAGTCATCCTGATCAGCAGAAACAAAGCATCTCAGATATGTTTCCAATGTCTGATTGGTTCGTTCGGTCTGGCCATTAGTCTGAGGATGGAAAGCCGAGGAAAAAGATAAGTCAATGTCCATCCTAGCACAAAAGGCTTGCCAAAACCTCGAAACAAACTGGGAACCTCTGTCAGAAACGATATTCTCTGGAATGCCATGTAAACGAACCACATGCTGGAAGAACAATGGCACCAAATCAGAGGAGGAAGGTATTTAGACAAGGGTACCAAATGGACCATCCTAGAGAAGCGATCACAGACCACCCAAATGACTGACATCTTTTGAGAGCCGGGAAGATCTGAAATAAAATCCATAGAGATATGTGTCTAAGGCCTCTTCGGGACCGGCAAGGGCAAAAGCAACCCACTGGCACGAGAACAGCAGGGCTTAGCCCGAGCACAAATCCCACAGGACTGCACAAAAGAACGCACATCCCGCGACAGAGATGGCCACCAAAAGTATCTAGCCACTAACTCTCTGGTACCAAAGATTCCAGGATGACCAGCCAACACCGAACAATGAACCTCAGAGATAACTTTATTCGTCCACCTATCAGGGACAAACAGTTTCTCCGCTGGGCAACGATCAGGTTTATTAGCCTGAAATTTTTGCAGCACCCGCCGCAAATCAAGGGAGATGGCAGACACAATTACTCCCTCTTTGAGAATACCCGCCGGCTCAGATAAACCCGGAGAGTCGGGCACAAAACTCCTAGACAGAGCATCCGCCTTCACATTTTTAGAGCCCGGAAGGTACGAAATCACAAAGTCAAAACGGGCAAAAAACAGCGACCAACGAGCCTGTCTAGGATTCAACCGCTTGGCAGACTCGAGATAAGTCAAGTTCTTATGATCAGTCAAGACCACCACGCGATGCTTAGCTCCTTCAAGCCAATGACGCCACTCCTCGAATGCCCACTTCATGGCCAACAACTCTCGATTGCCAACATCATAATTTCGCTCAGCAGGCGAAAACTTCCTGGAAAAGAAGGCGCATGGTTCCATCACCGAGCAATCAGAACTTCTCTGCGACAAAACAGCCCCTGCTCCAATCTCAGAAGCATCAACCTCGACCTGGAATGGAAGCGAAAGATCTGGTCGACACAACACAGGGGCAGAAGAAAAACGACGCTTCAACTCTTGAAAAGCTTCCACAGCAGCAGAAGACCAATTGACCACATCAGCACCCTTCTTGGTCAAATCGGTCAATGGTTTAGCAATACTAGAAAAATTGCAGATGAAGCGACGATAAAATTTAGCAAAGCCCAGGAACTTTTGCAGACTTTTCAGAGATGTCGGCTGAGTCCAATCATGGATGGCTTGGACCTTAACAGGGTCCATCTCGATAGTAGAAGGGGAAAAGATGAACCCCAAAAATGAAACCTTCTGAACACCAAAGAGACACTTTGATCCCTTCACAAACAAAGAATTAGCACGCAGGACCTGAAACACCGTTCTGACCTGCTTCACATGAGACTCCCAATCATCCAAGAAGATCAAAATGTCATCCAAGTACACAATCAGGAATTTATCCAGGTACTCTCGGAAGATGTCATGCATAAAGGACTGAAACACTGATGGAGCATTGGCAAGTCCGAATGGCATTACTAGATACTCAAAATGGCCCTCGGGCGTATTAAATGCAGTTTTCCATTCATCGCCTCGCTTAATACGCACAAGATTATACGCACCACGAAGATCTATCTTGGTGAACCAACTAGCCCCCTTAATCCGAGCAAACAAATCAGATAACAACGGCAAGGGGTACTGAAATTTAACCGTGATCTTATTTAGAAGGCAGTAATCTATACAAGGTCTCAGCGAACCATCCTTCTTGGCCACAAAAAAGAACCCTGCTCCTAATGGCGACGATGACGGGCGAATATGCCCCTTCTCCAAGGACTACTTCACATAACTCCGCATAGCGGCGTGCTCAGGCACAGATAAATTAAACAGTCGACCTTTTGGGAATTTGCTACCAGGAATCAAATCGATAGCACAATCACAATCCCTATGCGGAGATAGGGTATCGGACTTGGGCTCATCAAATACATCCCGGTAATCAGACAAGAACTCTGGAACCTCAGAAGGGGTGGATGACGAAATAGACAGAAATGGGACATCACCATGTACCCCCTGACAACCCCAGCTGGACACAGACATGGATTTCCAATCTAATACTGGATTATGGACTTGTAGCCATGGCAACCCCAACACGACCACATCATGCAGATTATGCAACACCAGAAAGCGAATAACCTCCTGATGTGCAGGAGCCATGCACATGGTCAGCTGGGTCCAGTACTGAGGCTTATTCTTGGCCAAAGGTGTAGCATCAATTCCTCTCAATGGAATAGGACACTGCAAGGGCTCTAAGAAAAACCCACAACGCTTAGCATACTCCAAGTCCATCAAATTCAGGACAGCGCCTGAATCCACAAATGCCATGACAGAATAAGATGACAAAGAGCAGATCAAGGTAACGGACAAAAGAAATTTTGACTGTACCGTACCAATGGTGGCAGACATAGCGAACCGTTAGTGCGTTTAGGACAATCAGAGATAGCATGAGTGGAATCACCACAGTAGAAACACAGCCCATTCAGACGTCTGTGTTCTTGCCGTTCAACTCTGGTCAAAGTCCTATCGCACTGCATAGGCTCAGGTTTATGCTCAGATAATACCGCCAAATGGTGCACAGATTTACGCTCACGCAAGCGTCGACCGATCTGAATGGCCAAAGACATAGACTCATTCAGACCAGCAGGCATAGGAAATCCCACCATGACATCCTTAAGGGCTTCAGAGAGACCCTTTCTGAAAATAGCTGCGAGCGCACCTTCATTCCATTGAGTGAGTACGGACCACTTTCTAAATTTCTGACAATATACCTCTATCTCATCCTGACCCTGACACAAAGCCAGCAAATTTTTCTCTGCCTGATCCACTGAATTAGGTTCATCGTACAGCAATCCGAGCGCCTGGAAAAACGCATCGATATTACTTAATGCAGGATCTCCTGACGCAAGAGAAAATGCCCAGTCCTGAGGGTCGCCACATAAAAAATAAATAATGATCCTAACTTGTTGAACTGGGTCACCAGAGGAGCGAGGTTTCAAAGCCAGAAATAGTTTACAATTATTTTTGAAACTCAGAAATTTAGTTCTATCTCCAAAAAACAAATCAGGAATAGGAATTCTTGGTTCTAACATAGAATTCTGAACCACAAAGTCTTGAATATTTTGAACTCTTTCCGTGAGCTGATCCACACATGAAGACAGACCTTTAACGTCCATCGCTACACCTGTGTCCTGAACCACCCAAATGTCTAGGGGAAAAAAAAGGCAAAACACAGTGCAGAGAAAAAAAAATGGTCTCAGAACTTCTTTTTTCCCTCTATTGAGAATCATTAGTACTTTGGGCCTCCAGTACTGTTATGATAAGGTAATTCAGTACCACAATGGACATAGAAGTCAGAGCACATACAGTGACCTGACAATAACCCAAAAACATAGAACGAGCTCTGAGACGTGGGAATTCTGCTGACCGCAATCCCTAATCCTCTCCAACCACACTAGAGGCAGCCGTGGATTGCGCCTAACGCTCCCTATGCAACTCGGCACAGCCTGAGAAACTAGCTAGCCTGAAGATAGAAAATAAGCCTACCTTGCCTCAGAGAAATACCCCAAAGGAAAAGGCAGCCCCCACATATAATGACTGTGAGTTAAGATGAAAAGACAAACGTAGAGATGAAATAGATTTAGCAAAGTGAGGCCCGACTTTCTAAACAGAGCGAGGATAGGAAAGGTAACTTTGCGGTCAACACAAAACCCTACAAAAAACCACGCAAAGGGGGCAAAAAGACCCTCCGTACCGAACTAACGGCACGGAGGTACACCCTCTGCGTCCCAGAGCTTCCAGCAAGCAAGAAAAAACAAATAGCAAGCTGGACAGAAAAAAACAGCAATCAAAATAGCAAAAGCGGAACTTAGCTATGCAGAGCAGCAGGCCACAGGAACTATCCAGGAGGAAACAGGTCCAATACTAGAACATTGACTGGAGGCCAGGATCAAAGCACTAGGTGGAGTTAAATAGAGCAGCACCTAACGACATCACCACATCACCTGAGGAAGGAAACTCAGAAGCCGCAGTACCACTCTCCTCCACCAACGGAAGCTCACAGAGAGAATCAGCTGAAGTACCACTTGTGACCACAGGAGGGAGCCCTGCCTCAGAATTCACAACAGATCATACTGTGTGGTGAGCTGTGAGAGGCTCTCAAAGTGTGAAAGACTGTGAGAGGCTAACATATTGCTTTATGGGATATGGAAGACATGATACTGTGCTTTGGACAGCGTGGGCCATCATACTGTATGGAGGGCTGAGTGAGCGAACTATCATGCTTTGTGCAGGACCATGGGGTCCATCATCTTGTGTGTCAGGGACTTTGGGAGCCATCATATTGAGTGTTTGGGGCTGTGAGAGCCATAATACTATGAGTGGTACTGTGGAGGCCATCATAATGTATGGGTTACTATAGGGGGAGGGCATCATAATTTGTGTCCATCTATGGTGTCCATTATACAGTGAGGGGGACTGGTGAGGCCATTGTACTGTGCAAGTTACTGTGGGGTATAGGATACTGTGTGAGGAGCAGTGAGGGCCATCATACTGGATATGGGGCAACATTCTGTGTGTGGGGGTTATGGGAACTTCAAACTGTATGTGGGGGCACTGTGGGAATCATGAGACTTTATGGGGCATAATGGGTGCATCATACTGTGGGGGCTTCATACTGTGGGGGCTTCATACTGTGTTGGGGAACTGTTGACTTATCATACTGGGGTCATCATACTGTGCATGTGGGAAAATTCATTATGGAGCATTAAACAGGGATGACATTTTGGTGGGCATTAAACTGTATGGTTGCTGTGAAGGCGGTATTGCAGTGGGTGAGAACACTAAGGGCTTCATCGGGGGCTTTATTTCTGTGTGCAAGTGACAATACATGTCCCTTTTCCTGTGTTTAAAATATGGGAGTAATTCCCTTCGGTAAAGGCGCCTATGTGCTGTCACCGAGAATACATCAAGAATCCGACGAATATGTACGAACTCTTGCTATGGGGATCCATGATTCCTTTGTATACCCCTGCTTGAGACTGCATGCCTCAGATGACAATTCCAAGATGCCCCATTGTCTATGTCCCTGTATAAGGAAAGATCAATCAATCTAGATGATTGGGTTGGAAGAACCCTCTATGAACTGGCCTCTAGGACAGGTCATTTAAGATACGTCAATTTTTTTCTCGGAAATGCCGCAATAGCACAGCCAGACTCTGATTCATACTGTCTGTGGTTTGGGCAGCAATAATCTGCTGTCAACTTCTATGGATTCAATGACAATAGTTAAGCGAGAAAACAACCAATAAGATGTCTTAATTTTCTAATGTTTTGTTTAAAATACGAATGTGGAAACAAATTGGTTTCTAATCATAACACTTAATCCTAAACCATCTGCACACTCGAACACTTAGTAATTACGGTGACAGCATTGAATTGCCTTTTACATGTCTGGATTCTGTAGAAACATATTGATACATTTTCCAAAATGACATTACTTCATCGCTTTTAAGTTTTTGTTCTCCTAATCAATCCGTCCGTAAACAATTTGCCGTGGATTTAAGACATTTCTTCTTTTTGAAGCTTTGTTAATAATTAAAAATAAGAAATTTGCATAATACATAGTAATTACTAAAAGTTGGCAGATAATGGTATAAAACGTCTCCAGCTTAATTGTTTACAAAAACTTTTCTTTATAAGTTTAAGCCGTTTTTTTATTTATTTATTTCGTGAGCAGGAGGAAGTGAAGATATGTCTGTTCATGCCGAATGATTTCCAATCTACGGTAATTAAGAGTTATTTATATAGAGGAGCAGCAGAAGAAGAACAGGACAGAATAAACTGTTTCAATTAAAGCCATCTGTAAAACAGGAGTGGGAATTTCTGAAAGGCTGTGTCGTACATTCGGGCTGCACAATGTTTTTTTGGCATGATCACAGTAAAAAAAAGTTTTTGCCATTATTTGACTGTACACCATTGCCAAAAAAATCGCACTTGGGCTGCAAGTTGTGAACACTGCCTAAAGTAACAACCTTCTCAGGTCTTCAACAAGATAGGCCACATATCAAGTCAAGAGATGTATCACTACCTAAAGAGGGTCCGTCTGCTTTCCTAACATGTTTGTTTTAGCAAATACTAGCATTCTCACATTAAATCTCAGTTTTGGAAACTTTGTTTTTAAACTTAGAATATCATAGTGTTTCTATGATATTCCTCCTGGAAATAAATGATGTCAATTGCGTGTGTTATGCCCATTCTCACACTGTCAATTAGAATCTCAAAATAAAAGCCAGAAAATCACCTTGCATGATTTTTAAATAATAATTTGCATTGTATTGCATGAAATAAGTCTTTGATATAAAAGAAAAAACATAACTTAATATTTTGTACAGAAACCTTTGTTTTCGCGATTACGGAGGTCAGACGTTTCCTGTATTTCTTGCTCACGTTTGCACACACTGCAGCAGGGATTTTGGACCTCTCCTCCATAAAAATCTTATCCTGATCTTTCAGGCTTTGGGGCTGTTGTTGGACAACATTGAGCTTCAGCTTCCTCCAAAGATTTTCTATTAGGTTCAAGTCTAAGCCATTCCAGGACCTTGAAATTCTTCTTATGGGGCTACTCCTTGGTTGCCCTGGCTGTTTGTTTTGGGTCATTGTCATGCTGGTAGGCCCAGCTATGACCAGTTTTCAATGCTTTTACTGAGAGAAGGAGGTAATTGGTCAAAATATCGCGATACATGACTCCATCCATTCTCCCTTCAATACAATGCAGTTGTCCTGTCCTCTTTGGAGGTGCTTTTCTGCAAAGTATGATGATTTCCCAACCATGGTTCATGGTTGGGATGGTGTTATTGAGGACTTACTCATCATTCTTCTTTCTTCAAACACAGCGAGTGAAGTTGAGACAAAAAAGTTCTATTTTGGTCTCATCTGAGCACTAGTCCTTCTCCCATGCCTCATTTGGATCATCCAGATGGTCATTGGTGATCTTTAAACAGGCCTGGACATCTGCTGCTGTGAGAAAAGGACCTTGCATGCCCTTCAGGATTTTTATCCATGATGACGTAGTGTGTTACTAATTGTGATGTTTGAGACTGTGGTTCCAGCTCTCTTCAGCTCATGGGCCAGGTTCTTTCATGTAATTCTGGGATGATTCCTGCCATTTCTCAAAATTATCCAAAACCCACAAATCAAGATCTTGCATGGAGCACCAGATTGAGGAAGATTGACTCTCATTCTGTGTTTCTTCCATTGTCTAATAATTGTGCCAACAGTTGTTGCCTTCTCACCCAGCTCCTTGCCTATTGTCCTGTAGACCATCCCAGCCATATGCAGGTCTACAACTTTGTCCCTAGTGTCCTTAGACAGCTCTTTGGTCTTAGCTATGGGGTTGTAATGTGATTGAGTATATGAGCAGGTGTCTTTTATACAAGTAACAAGTTCAGAGGTTTAATTAATACAGATAATGAATGCAGAGTAGGAGGCTTCTTAAAAAAAAATTAACAGGTCTATGAGAGCCAGAATTCTTGCTGGTTGTTGGGTGATCACATACTTATTTCATGCAAAAAAAATGCAATTTAGTCATTTAAAATCATACAATGTGATCTTTTATTTTTTTATTTTTGGATTCTGTCTCACACAGTTGAAGTTTAGCTGCAATTAAAATTACAGACCTCTTCATTCTTTGATACACTGCTGATTGTGCATGTTTTCCTACCTGCAAATACTTATTTTCCCCACTGTATGTGTTCAAATGGAAAAGTGCATGTATACCAAGGGCACCGAGTAGTCGTAACATTCTCTTTCAATATAAAGCAGTACATCTGTGAATTCATGTTAGCATAAATTAAATCTGGCTCCCTGATTCCAGAAAGCATTTAAAGAGCCATACATAAGGACACTGACACACCCATGTCTCAGCAACATGCATTTTTCTTTGTACTCATCATCTTTGCAACATCATACAGAATTCTGACTGGTAAGTAAAGCTTTGCTGATCTTCTATTCTACAGCTTTGTTGTGTAAAAGAATTATTTTCTTTCACAGATCTTGTGACATTTCTCTTCCATGTGGTGCCATTGCAGACAGAATGAAAAGGGAAGGGGTTTTCTTTGTTAAGTATTGGCCTTTTTTGAAGACTAGTCACTTGTTTGCTCGACACCTGCATAATGAATAATTAGACTTGCCTGTGTTTGAGTTCTTGTTAATTAAAATTTTGCAGTCTAGACTTTAACTTTGTTCCTAAGACTTTTACTAAGTTGTATTCATTTTTTTGCAACATGGTCTTGAATGAATTTGCTGGGAAAATTACTTTAATGGGTATAAAAAAAAGAATTCCTGTTTTCAATTGATGGCCTACATTGGTTGGAGTATTTGTAGTATCCCATAGAAAATATTGATTTTAAAATAAAATATTGATTCTAAAGGTTTTCTGAGAAATCTGTTGAGGTGTACTAATTTATGCTGTGCACCGTACATAATAATGTTTAATTTCAGGAAAAATCTAAAGCTACCAATAATACACTTCAACCAATTACGCTAATGAATATGACAAAGATTATTGGACAAATTAGTGTTACATGAGATTCTATCTTTCAAAATTACACATCAAATAATCAGATTTACAAACGTGCCGACACAAAGTGTTCCATCTGCTTTAATGTTCCCCATCTGTTAAGTATACATACGTGGAAGGCACAAGTTAGCAAAAAAAACACTGCATCAATCTGATTATATCTCTCACCAGCAATTATGCAAAAATTATGCAATAGCAGACTCAAGTGGAAAAGAAAACATTTACTGAAGCAAACTTTGCATCATTAATATCTTATGATAACAAGAGATAGCTGGAAAGTTGTTGAAAGAAAATGGAAAAAAATTGCAAAAATAGATAAAATATTGCAAACTGTATGTAATCTCATAGAAAACAAAGTACATGTCAGACGGAAGAGCTAAGTGAATTTAAAGGTGGCACTGTCATAGGATGTCATCTTAGTCACTGGCAAACTCATGACTTTTATTATCAATTACTGCTGCGGATAATATTTAAAGGGGTTATCTGGTCCAAATCGATAAATCTGCAGTCACTTTGCATGACTGCAGACTTATGAATCCCCCCAGCACACGTACTGTGCGCTGAGGGGGGATTCGCTGGTTTCTTAGCCGGGACCGGTGGGTACTAATATGGATTGACCAGTGCTCCGTGAAATTTTCAGAGCTTGGGCTATTTTTTCATAATCCAACCCAGCTTTATTCTTCTCCACAACTTTATCCCTGACCTGTCTGTTGTGTTCCTTGGTTTTCATGATGCTGCTTGATCCCTAATATTCGTAAAAAAAACTTTTGAGGTCTTCACTGAACGCTTGTAGTCATACGGAGAAGAAATTGCACATTTACCAATTATGTGACTTCTGAAGGCAATTGGTCACTAGAATTTTATTTAGGGCTATCAGATTACAGGGGTCAAATACAAATACATGTCACAATTTTCAGGTTCATATTTTTTAAATATTTATAAAACCATATATCATTTCCATTACACTTCACAAATACTTGTGTTTGTATATCACATAATATCTCAATAAAATACATTTAAGTTTGTGGGAATAATGTGAAAATGTGGAAACGTTCACGGGGTATGAATACTTTTTGAAGGCACTATATGTATTTGCATAAATTTATTAATACTTAACCCTTTATGTATAGAATTGCCTCATAGAAGCTAAATGAATCCCTCATCCACAGACAAAAACACAATGTTGCATGACTAATGAACTGATTTTAGATAACCACAATATCTAATAAACTAAAATTCCACCTAATTCCATCAAAAAAGGTCCTGAGAGACAAAGCACAATTGTCTGCTGTCCGGTTGATTACTTCCACCATATGCTCGATACATCATAAGAAAAAAAACAACTGCAACATAATTCTACAGTACAATGACCGCACTTGTCAGTGGTAAGACATTGCTTCTGCCCGAGTAAATAACATTTCCGTTATCAGAATGTCGTCTGGCGACCTCAGTAGGATAAACATAGCAATGACTCTTCATAAAATAACCTATTTTTTAAAAATATAATTTATATGTTAAGCATATTTCTTTTTTCTTATTTTTTATGCCTTTATAATATTAAAACATTTATATATATATATATATATATATATATATATATATATATACATATATACATACTAGATGGAGGCCCGATGCTATCTCATCGGGAGCACGGTAATGTCACAATGGGGGCTGGTTTTGCAGCGTTGAGAATCTCTCCCCCCATGGCTCACCCACCTATCCACTCTCTCTTTCTCCATGTGCTGACTTCTCCCATCTGTGCTCTCTTCTTTGACCGGTCTACCCCATGTGCTATCCCCCTTGTCTGCTGTCTATCTCCATCCTGTGCTGTGTTCTCCCCTCATGTGCTGTCCTGTTTGAGCTGTCTCCCCCCTGTGCTCTGACTCTCTTACCCCTGTGCGCTTTCTCTCTCCCCTATCTGCTATCTTCTCCTCTCATGTCATCTCTTCTTTGACCTGTGTACCCTATGTGCTCTCCCCCTTGTCTGCTCTCTCTCCACCACTGTGCTGTCTTCTTCCCTCATGTATTCTCTTGTTTGAGCTGTCTCCTGTTGTGAATTCCGCTCTTGGGCTCCCTCCGGTGGTTGTAAGTGGCACTTCTGTGAGTTCTGCTCTTGGGCTCCCTCTTGTGGTTTCAAGTGGTATGGCTGCTCCTTGGATTTAGCTGTCATCAGCTGCCTCCACTTATCGTCTCTTCTGCTCGGCTGTTTAGGCCTGGCTGTTCCTTCAGCCAGTGCCACTTGTAAATGGTTCCTGGTTGGATTCACATCTCTTTGGATTTCCCTGTTATCCTGACCAGTTCAGCAAAGCTAAGTTTTTGCTTGCGCTTTTCTGTTTACAGATTGTGGACTTATCCGTTCAGTGCTTTCTATGTTTGTCCAGTGTTATCAGTATGAATTAATTCTGTATTGCTGGAAGCTCTGGGAAGCAGATTTACCCTCCACACCTTTAGTCAGGTGTGGAGATTTTTTGTAAACTCTGCGTGGATTTTTGTAGTGTTTTATACTGACCGCACAGTATTCCATCCTGTCCTATCTATCAAGCTAGACTGGCCTCCTGTGCTCATACTGGTTTCATTCTGTGTATGTCTTTTTCCTCTCCACTCACAGTCATTATTTGTGGGGGGCTAATCTATCCTTTGGGGATTTTCTCTGAGGCAAGATAGTTTTCCTGCTTCTGTCTTTAGGGGTAGCTAGCTCTTAGGCTGTGACGAGATGCCTAGGGAGAGTTAGGAGCATTTCACGGCTACTTCTAGTGTTGTGTTGAGCTTAGGGACTGCGGTCAGTACAGTTACCACTTCCTTCAGAGCTCGTTCCATGTTGCTCCAAAACCACCGCATCATAACAGTCTCCCCCTGAATTCATGCAGTCACAGTAAATCAGACCACCGCCACCTTTATGCAGGCAGATAGTGGTGGTCACATTAAAACTGTGCATGCGCTCATCCTGTGCAAAGTTCGCGGCGGTTAGTGAATTATTCAGGTGATCCCGGTGGTGGCGTGTTCACGATGGTGTTCCGCTGGTGGTACCGTGCAAGAGGCTGCATATGATTTATACAGTGTGTGTGTGTGTGTGGTGCGTACGGCGTATTCAGTGTGTGTGCTGTGCATGTTGTATACAGGGTGTGTGTGTGGTGCATACAGCGTATACTGTGTGTGTGATGCAACGGTGTTCCACTGGTGGTACCGTGCAAGAGGCTGGTACCACCAGCAGTTTCCATATCGAGACACCCATCACTACTGCTCAAAAAATAAAGGGAACACTTAAACATCAGAATCTAACTCCTAGTAAATCAAACTTCTGTGAAATCAGACTGTCCACTTAGGAAGCAACACTAATTGACAATCATTTTCAAATGCTGTTGTGCAAGTGGAATAAACAACAGATGGAAATTATTGGCAATTATCAAGACACCCCCTATAAAGGAGTGGATATGCAGGTGGGGACCATAGACCACATCTCAGTACCAATACTTTCTGGCTGATGTTTTGGTCACTTTTGAATGTTGGTTGTGCTTTCACACTCGTGGTAGCATGAGACAGACTCTACAACCCACACAAGTAGCTCAGGTACTGCAGCTTATCCAGGAAGGCACATCAATGCAAGCTGTGGCAAGAAGGGTTGCTGTGTCTGTCTGCGTAGTGTTCAGAGGTTGGAGGTGCTACCAGAAGACAAGCCAGTAAACCAGGAGACGTGGAGGGGGCCGTAGGAGGGCAACAACGCCACTGTCGCCCTGTGCTCTTTACAGATGAAAACAGGTTCACACTGAGCACGCGTGACAGATGTGATGGAGTCTGGAGACACTGTGGAGTGCGTTCTGCTGCCTGCAACATCCTTCAGCATGACCGGTTTGGCATTGGGTCAGTAATGGTGTGGGGTGGAATTTCTTTGGAAGGCCGCACCGCCCTCCATGTGCCCGCCAGAGGTAGCCTGACTGCTGTTAGGTACTGAGAAGAGATTCTCAGACCCCTTGTGAGACCATATGCTGATGCAGTTGACCTTGGGTTCCTCCTAATGCAGGACAATTCCAGACCTCATGCTGCTGGAGTGTGTCAACAGTTCCTGCAAGATGAAGGCCTTGAAGCTATGGACTTGCCCGCCCGTTCCCCAGACCTGAATCCAATTGAGCACATCTGGGACATCATGTCTCGCTCAATCCACCAACGTCACGTTGCACCACAGACTGTCCAGGAGTTGGCAGATGATTTAATCCAGGTCTGGGAGGAGATCCATAAGGAGACCATTCGCTGCCACATCAGGAGCATGCCCAGGTGTTGTAGAGTAGGGAGGTCTTACAGGCACGTGAAGGTCACACACAATACTGAGCATCTTTTCCTTATCATGAGGCATTTCCACTGAAGTTGGATCAGCCTGTAATTTGATTTTCCACTTTGATTTTGAGTATCATTCCAAATCCAGACCTCCATGATATATTCATTTGGATTTACATCGATAATTGTTATGTTTTATAGTTCTGAACACATTTCTCTATGCAATGAATAAAAATTTGCAACTGGAATATTTCGTTCAGATATATCCAGGATGTGGTGTTTTAGTGTTCCTTTTATTTTTTTGAGCAGTATATGTATGTATATATATATATATATATATATATACATATATATATATATATATATAAAAAATTCCAGTGCTACATGTCTCAATTTTGTGTTTTGATATTATGTTTTTTAGGTTTGATTTTCAGTCACTGGTTATTTGCTATAGACTTTAGTTCAAGTTGCATGCAAATCTTAGGCTGTGTTCACACATTACTTTTTTGCTACATTTTTTTTCTGCAGCCAAAACCTGATCTATGGGCAGTGAAAAAATCTGCAGACAAAAAGCGGGTTTTGCTGGCTTTTGTGCTACTTTTCTGACAGCGTTTTTTTACTGAGTTTTCAGGATCCCAAAGTTCAGCTTTGTTTCCACCAAAGAAGCATGCAAAATGCAAGGTGCTAGGGAATGAATGCAAAACATATGTGAAACCATAAGACATTTTTGGATAAAAAAGGGCTATTCGACCACATGTTGCTTTTCTGCTGCATTTTTTGTCTGCAGCTTTTTTTACTGCTAAGGGTACGTTCACATTTGCGTCTTTGGGCGCAGTGTCGTCAACGGATACCGACACATGCGTCATGCGCCCTATCTTTAACATGGGTGGCGCATGGACATGCGCCGATATGCGTTGTCATGCGTTTTACGACGCATGCGTCATTTTGACGCACCAGACAGGGTGTGGAAGACGCTACAGGTAACATTTTTCATGCGTCACATTTCCGATAAAAAATGCATGCCACGCACTTGCGTCATAAATGCGTCAAAAAACACATTAGTGGCTATGTAAAACGCATAAGGCGCAGGTGCCTGCGTTGACCCGCGTTGGTCGACGCATGCGCCTTTTGAGTATAATGCAAGTGATGTTTTTTTTTACCGTTTTTGATCTTCAATTCTATAGGACAACGCATGCGTCAAAAAACGCTGCGTTGTGTATGCGTTTGACATGCGTTTTGCGTTGCGTCGACGACGCTGCAACCAAAGATGCAAATGTGAACATAGACTTAGAGATCAGGTTTTGGCTGCAGAAAATTTTTTCCGTGTGAACATAGACTAACATGCATTTCTCTTGTCTGTATATTGGCTGTTCTTTAATTTTTTTTAGGGGGGGAGTCGAGGGTTAACAACAAGATCACAGCTCTAAAATAGTGGCACCAATATTTTGGTCATGCGACTTGTCTGAGAATAGCTATCGACCATGTACCACAATTTAAATCTGCAGGCTTTTAATACAAGGTCCACCAATGACCTTTGCATACATCATAGAGAATGTCCGAATTACTCTCCCATTAAAGATAATAGAGAAAGGTCATAACTAGTGATGAGCGAATATACGCGTTGCTCGAGTTTTCCCAAGCATGCTCGGGTGGTCTCCGAGTACTTGTTAGTGTTCGAAGATTTAGTTTTCATCGCGGCAGCTGAATGATTTACAGCTACTAGCCAGGCTGAGTACATGTGGGGGTTGCCTGGTTGCTAGGGAATCCCCACATGTAATCAAGCTGGCTAATAGCTGTAAATCATGCTGCTGGGCAATAAAAACTAACTCTCTGAACACTAACAAATACTTGGAGATCCCCCGAGTGTGCTTGGGAAAACCCGAGCAATGAGTATACTCGCTCATCACTAGTCATAACTCATCTCCTTATCCTCCATCCACAGTGATCTCTGCATAGATTGTAGAGTATGCCCAGGACTTTCTCAAGATATTTGACAATGTATACTTCCTCCTCTTTACTGCACAGTGACCTCTGCACAGATCACAGAGTATGCTCACAACACTCTCCCATAAAACATAATAGACAAAGGTCATAATCTACCTCCAATTCCTCCCTGCATGGTAATCTCTGCATAGATCATAGAGTATGCCCAAAACTCTCTCCTATGCAATATATCAGACAATGGATACTTCCTCCTCTTGGCTGCACAGTGACCTCTGCACAGATCACAGAGCGAGTCAAAACATTCTCACATAGAATAAAGTCTAAGTCTGTTATTTCAATAAGGCTGTTGCAAATCATATGGCAACATTCAGGGTATGTGCAAACGTCCCGAAAGTATGCAGTAATTTCCTGAGAAAATCCTGAGGTTTTCCGCAGGAATTCTGCACTCGTTTTTGTTGCATTTTAATCGCATTTTTTGTGCGGCTTTTTCGCGTTTTTTTTTCCCAGAGGTTCCCAATGCAATAATATAGTGGGAAATGCACATAAAATCCACAAAATGAATGAACATGCTGCTTTTTTTCTATTCGCCACGACAGCACCCACTAGAGAGAGGGGATCCGCCCCCAGGAACAGGAAACCTACAGAGAGATAAAAGGGGCGGCCCCCCCTCGCTCCTCAGTTGGTTTCCTGTTCCTAGATGGAGACCCACAGAGAAGACTCTATGGATTTAGGAAGAGGAAGACCTGCCTGGACTACCGCCTGTACGACTCTGCTGAGCGGCAGGGGTTCCAGAGCAGGTAGACAGAGTCGGGGGAAGGATCCTGCGGGCTCCCCCCTCATCTGGTGCGGCTGACAGGCAGCCTGAAGATATCCAACGGTCTCCCTGCTGGGACACCGTTGTGGAGACGCCGACAGTGCGGGTACCTGGTGCGGCCGGCCGGGGCACGGTGTTGGAGTAGAGGACGTCCTCCGGTGTGCGTCTGAGCAGCGGTGAGACGGTTCCGTGATCCGAGGCCCTCCTGTCCCTCCAAGGTAAGAGGTGACATGGTGGGATGCAGCAGGCAGCGGCGTCTCCCGGCATACAGGACGCGGGCGCATGCGCAGTAGCGTCGGCGTCCCGGAAATGGAGATGAACTTCCGGGGCACGGTGTTGGAGATCATTTCCGGGGGGAACCGCCATATTGGATTCCCCCATGCGGTGCCATTACTCTGAACGCCGGATTTGTAAGTAAAAAAAAAAAAAAAAAGACAAAGCAAGGGGTGTGTACATTACTACACTATAAAGTGTAGTCAGTAAGTGCAGTCAGTGTGCCATTATGTCGTCCCAAGAGGAGGTCAGGGTGCACCCTATGGAAGAGCCATTAGTCCCTAGTGGTGAAGCCAGGAAAAGGAATAGTGGACACTCTAAAATAAGTGACTCCACTGATAAATCAGGAAGAAAATCCTCCCGTTCCACACCCCAGGCTAAGACATCTCCGCAGCCGGTATAAATATTACGCTGGGTGAGTGCGTATATGGCTTCACTGAAGCTTATATTGATTCCTTTGCTTATATTATTTCTAGGCAAAGAGGACGGGGAAGAGTAAGCACAAACAATGTGCCATATGTACCGAACCCCTGCCTGACTCCTATCTTAAAAATCTGTGTCAGGCATGTATAGACAACACTTTACGGCAGGAGGAATCGGTTAAAATGAATGAGATACGTCTCATAATTCGGGAAGAACTTCAGTCGTTGGGAGGTGGTTCTACTTCTTCAGTAAATATGGAGAAACGAAGGAGAAAAACATCCTCTCCTAGAGCTGACACATCAGCGGAGAGTGGGGAGGTCGACTCTGATATTTCTCAGCAATCTAATTCCTCAGAGGAAGAGGACTTCGTCTGTTTTCCAACTGAGGGCATAAACAACCTAGTAAAATCAGTGAGAAATACGATGGGGGTGTCTGAATCAAAAGAACCCCAGACGCCACAAGAAGTTATGTTCGCGGGTCTTTCTCAGAAGAAAGGCCACGTATTTCCAATAAATCAGGCCATAAAAGATCTCGTTAAAAAAGAATGGAGTAGAGGTCAAAAGGGGTTGGTCCCAATATCCTGTAAGAGACGCTACCCCTTTGATGATGAAGATTTGAATACCTGGGCCAAGATACCAAAAGTCGATGCGGCAGTTGCGTCTACATCTCGCCGTTTCTCCTTACCAGTGGAGGATGCAGGTTCCTTATCAGATCCTATGGACCGGAAATCAGACGCACTCCTTAAAAAATCGTGGGAGGCCTGTGTCACGGCATTCAAGCCGGCTATTTCAGCCACATGTACTGGCAGATCAATGCTAGTATGGCTGGATCAGCTGGATCAAAAGATTAAAAGTGGCGTATCCAGAGAAAAATTAAGGGCATCTATCCCTTTGATTAAAGGTGCGGCGGCTTTTATATCAGATGCCTCAATTGATTCCCTCCGCCTGGCGGCCAGAACGGCTAATCTCGCTAATACGGCTCGGCGGGCTTTATGGTTAAAAAACTGGAAGGGGGATGCCCAGTCAAGATCCAAACTATGTTCCATACCCTGTCAGGGTGAGTACCTGTTTGGAACAGTCCTTGATGATATTCTCACTAAGGCGGGCGAGAGGAAGAAAGGATTCCCTAATCCCTTTATTCTGTCTTACAGAAGGGCGTTCAGGAAGCCACCATTCGGAAGAAAGGGAGGCTTCAGAGACAGGTGGAATAATAAAGATTTCAAACAAAAATGGAATCTGTTTAATAAACGCCCCTTCAAGCCAACCGATAAATTCCATCAGTGATATTTCTCCGGTGGGTGGAAGACTAAAACAATTCAGTCATCAATGGAAAGAAATAACTAATCAATGGGCTATTAAATTAACATCCTCAGGCCTCACACTAGACTTTATTAAAACTCCTCCGGATTCTTTCCTTCTTACCACCTTAAGATCCAAGCCTCAGCAAGAGGCACTTGAAACCGAGGTTAAATCCCTCCTACGCAAACATGTCCTAGTAGAGGTTCCATCTTCCCAGATAGGGAGAGGCTTTTACTCTCCCTTGTTTCTGATTAGTAAGCCGGATGGCTCTTTCAGAACTATAATCAATTTGAGGAAGCTGAATTCCTTTATAAAACCTAAAACATTCAAAATGGAATCCATTCGTTCAGCTATAAAAAAATCTATTTCCAAATTGTTACATGGTAGTATTGGATCTTAAAGATGCTTACTACCATATTCCCATTCATAATTCACACCAACAATTTCTTCGGGTAGCAGTTTGTATAGAGGGGCAAATTCGTCATCTACAATATAGAGCAATGCCCTTCGAGTTATCTATGGCCCCAAGGATTTTTACTAAGTTACTATCAGAAGTAATGTCTTTTTTACGGGTAAAGGATACTTTGGTCATCCCATATCTAGATGACCTGTTGATTGTAGGAAAGAGCCCCCTACAGTGTGAGCAGAGATTACGGGAAGTAGTGATATCCTTACAATCCCTGGGTTGGCTAGTTAATTGGGAAAAATCTAGACTTCAGCCTGTAACGTGTCAGAAATTCCTTGGGCTCCTTCTAGATTCGGTTGACCAGATTTGTAAACTGCCTGAGGATAAGAAATTCTCCATAGTTGATAAGGTGTCCTCAGCAATAAAAAGACGTAGTATGTCACTAAGACAGGTCATGTCATTGCTAGGCTCTCTAACATCATGCATTCCTGCGGTACAGTGGGCACAGTTCCATACTAGGCAGCTACAAAAATTTGTATTGGAGGAGGACATTAAGAATAGAGGATGTCTGGATAGAACAGTTTTCCTAACATCGGAAGTATTACACTCCCTTAGGTAGTGGTTGGATCAGAATAATCTTTCAAAGGGGGTTCTATGGGTAATCACTCCTTCTAGTGTTGTGACCACAGATGCTAGTCCTGAAGGCTGGGGGGCACATTTTTCAGGATCAATGGGTTCAGGATCTTTGGTCCAGCTCAGATCTTAATAATTCCTCGAATGTCAAGGAGTTGAGGGCGGTATATTACTCCCTTCTCCACTTTCTTCCCCAGCTCAGCGGCTCTCATACAAGAGTATTCTCCGACAACACCACTGCGGTGGCTTATCTGAACCATCAGGGAGGTACAAGGTCGGACAAACTCAGGGAGGTGGCATCAGACATCATGGAGTTAGCCGAAGATCATCTACTATCACTATCGGCAGTACACATCAGAGGCACAGACAACTTTCGTGCCGATTTCCTGAGCTGTCATACTCTTCATCAAGGGGAATGGATGCTGAGCAGGAAGATTTTCAAAGCAATAACAGCTCGATGGGGTGTTCCTCAAATAGACTTGTTTGCCACAAGAGCCAACCGTCAAGTAAAGATGTTTGCCTCTCTAAACAGGGAGGACAAGCCAGACATACTCGATGCCCTCCAGACGCCATGGACATTCGATCTGGCCTATGCTTTCCCTCCATGGAATCTATTACCTATAGTAATAAGAAAAATAAGGGAGGAGGGCGCAAAAGTTCTGTTGATAGCCCCATTCTGGCCCAAGAGGCCATGGTTCTCATGGCTGAGGGCGATGTCAGTGTCAGATCCATGGATTCTGCCTCAGTCCAAGGACCTGCTCTCTCAAGGTCCATTCCTCCATCCTCAGGCAAAGGGCATGAACTTAACTGCCTGGAGTTTGAGAGGCAGTTACTAAATCTCAGGGGGTTTTCTAATGGGTTAATCGATACTCTTATGAAGAGCAGAAAACCTTCAACTACCAGGATTTATGTTAGAATTTGGAGGAAATTCCTTCAATTTCATACTACACAATTTTCCTCTGAGATTCCTATATTTGCAATGTTAGAATTTCTACAAAAAGGGCTGGAATTAGGGCTCTCCGTGAGCACTCTGAAGGTGCAGGTTTCAGCATTAGGAGCTCTTTTTAGTCATAACATTGCAGGAAATAAATGGATATCCCGGTTTATATCCGCTTGTGAAAGATCAAAACCAATTAGCATTCCTCGGGTTCCTCAGTGGGATCTTTCGATAGTTTTAAATGCATTAACACAACCACCTTTTGAGCCTCTCCATACAGCCTCACTAAAGAATATTTCTTTGAAGACGGTTTTGTTAGTGGCGTTAGTCTCTGCCAGAAGAGTGAGCGATCTCCATGCATTATCTATAGATCCTCCCTTTTTAACGGTAACATCAGATAGGATACTTTTAAAAACAGATCCTTGTTATCTCCCTAAGGTGGCTTCTACCTTTCATAGATCCCAGGAGATCTTGTTACCCACCTTTTATGAGAACCACTCAACTCCAGAAGAAGAAAGACTTCACACCCTAGATGTAAAAAGGTCTGTCCTAGCCTATTTAGAGAGAACTAGGGACTGGAGGAAGAGTAGGGCTCTCTTTGTGTCTTTCCAGGGTAAAACCAAGGGTGCCGGAGTCACAAAGAACACATTATCTCGCTGGATCAGAGAGGCCATAATCTTGGCGTATAAAGCTGGAGGGAAAGATCCTCCAATGCATGTCGGAGCGCACTCTACAAGAGCCTTGTCGACTTCCTGGGCAGAAAGGGCGAATGTGCCAATAGACCTTATATGTAAGGCTGCAACTTGGTCTTCACCAAATTCCTTCTATAAACATTATAGATTAGATCTATCCTCTGCTTCTGATCTAACTTTTGGTGTATCGGTCCTTGACTCAGTAAACCCACCCAGTCTATAGTCTCTGTAATTCTCTCTAGTGGGTGCTGTCGTGGCGAATAGAAAATACTGGATTACTCACTGGTAATGCTCTTTTATAGAGCCCACGACAGCACCCGTTCACATCCCTCCCTTTTCTGTATATAGTTGCACATGGTGCTTGTTTGGTGAGGTGTAAATATTAGAAAGATATAATATGAGGTTGTAAATATGTATATATATGTATATACCTGAACCTGTTAACTAAAACTTGGCGGCGGTTCCTCCTATTCTCTGTAAAACAACTGAGGAGCGAGGGGGGGCCGCCCCTTTTATCTCTCTGTAGGTTTCCTGTTCCTAGGGGCGGATCCCCTCTCTCTAGTGGGTGCTGTCGTGGGCTCTATAAAAGAGCATTACCGGTACGTAATCCGGTATTTTCCCGCATGCGTTTTTTTTTTTCGGAAAAAAAGCAACATGTGCACAAAAATTGAGGAAACCATTAAAAATGATGGGATGCTTAATGTATGCGTTTTTTAAGCGTTTTTGCCACGGAAAGCCGCCGAAAAAATGTGCGAAAAATCCGCGAATAATCTGGAATGTGTGCACATACCCTTAGGCTGCCGTCACACTAGCAGTATTTGGTCAGTATTTTACATCAGTATTTGTAAGCCAAAATCAGGACGGGGTGATAAATTCAGAAGTGGTGACATGTTCCTATTATACTTTTCCTCTGATTGTTCCACTCCTGATTTTGGCTTACAAATACTGATGTAAAATACTGACCAAATACTCAACATGTGAACGTAGACTGTCTCTAAAGAGCAGCCGCCCAGGATCCAATCAAGAATGCCCCCAAAGTGATAAAACATCCTGAAAAAGGCCCAATTTTAGGCTGAAATAACACGAGCTCTGCCTGCTCATAGTGGCAAAATTGGAACATTTGGTAATATGCAACTGCAGGAATAGAACACAAAAATCTTCAATAGGAAATAAAAACAATAGAGCAATGCAGTGTTGTTATCGGGACCTTCAGAGCACAACTCTCTAGTGCAGGACTTAAAAGGGCAGAACACACAAATTCTCACTTTAAGGCTATGTTCTCACGCTGCGAATTTTGCTGCGGATCCGCAGCGTTTCCGCAGCTGCGTGTCCACAGCGGTTTCGCATGTGTTTACAGTGCAATGTAAACCTATAATAGAAAACCACAGGTGTAAAACCGCAGTGGAATCCGCACATAAACCGCGATAAATCTGCAGGAAAAACGCAGTGTTTTTGCCCTGCGGATTTATCAAATCCGCTGCGGAAAAATCCGCAGTGGACCATTCTACGTATGCACATAGCCTAAATCTTGGGTAATAATGTGTACTCAAGTCTTGCCTAAGTCATGACATTGTGGTTTAGCTGTGCGCTGAGTGGATCAGACCTGCAGGTTAGTACTGTTAGTACATCGCAGCCAATTCTATGCCCCCTTAAGCTCCGGCAGTTTATAGATTGCACTATGTAATCTGCCGTAGGGTGTGCGCACATGTCAGTATGTGCAGCAAAGAAATCTGCAGGAAATAGTGATATGTGGGCAGGAGAAACACTTTGTAAAATACGCCCATTTTTGCCGCATACGGTATTTTGCTGCGGTTTTTATGCATTTTTTAATGCGGTTTTTTTTTTCCTATTCATTAAAAGAGGTGAAAAATGATCCAAAAATTGACATGCCTCAGATCTGAAGCTGCTTCCAATCTGCAAGGAAAAAGTAAGCAACGTGTGCTTGAGATTTCAGAAATCTTATGCACGTTGCTGGGACAGTAAAATTCTGCATTCCTGGAGGCAAAAGCGCACAGAAAGAAAAATATGACACAAACGTGACCCAAGAATGTAGCCCAAGACAGTCCTGGAAGCTTCTATTTGCAGAAGCAATATTTCAAGAAAATGAAAAGAGCTTCCAGTTAACATTTAACCCCTTCCAATCATGCCAATTTTCTGTTTTGGTGGTTTTGGCTTTTCCTCCCCTTCTTCCAGGAGCAATACATTCTTTATTTTTCTGTCCACATACCCTGTATACTGACTAGTTTTTACTGGAAAATAAAAAAAAATTGTGGAAAAAATTCAATCATTTGATAATATATCGCTCTTTGATTGTTAAAAATGACCCGACAACATGATTTTGTATTTTGATAAATTGGACTTTTGTGAATGCAGCAATACCAAATATGTATATGTTTATATATCTTTTTTCTTATTTTTTTTAGATTGATTGGGGAATATTATTTGTCTCCTTAGCTGACTCAGACTCGTTTTATAGCTTGTACTATACAATGCAGTACCACAGTATTACAGTAGATAGTAAAAGTTATGATCTTCTATGAAGCCCAGTTACACGTTGGACTTCATAGAGGTATTATAATGGCAGGCACAGGGGTCTTTAACTGACCCCCAGCTGCGATGGCAAACTGTCATAATTAGTGTAACCGCAAGTATCGGGTATCGGCCGATATTTGCGGTATCGGAATTCCGATACCGAGTTCCCATATTTTTGTGATATCGGGAATCGGTATCGGGATTTAGATTAATGTGTAAAATAAAGAATAAAAAAAAATATTGATATACTTACCCTTGGACGGGCCCTGGTTGTCACCGCTGCAATCACCATGTTTTCCTTCCTATGAATGAGCTTGTTAAGTACCTTCGATGACGTCGCGGCATGTGATTGGTCGCTGAGCGGTCTGTTATGACCTGGTGGTTAGGACAATAATGGACCTGATGGTTAAGAGCACCCGGAAAGACCTGATAGCTACAAAAACACAGGACAAGCTCTGGGAAGTGGAAACTCTGCTGACCGCAATCCCTAATCCTATCACACACACTAGAAATAGCCGTGGATTGCTCCTAACGCTCCCTAGGCAACTCGTCACAGCCTAAGGAACTAGCTAGCCCTGAAGATAGAAAAATAAAGCCTATCATGCCTCAGAGAAATTCCCCAAAGGAAAAGGCAGCCCCCCACATATAATGACTGTGAGTAAAGATGAAATCACAGAACAAAAAAGAAATCGGGCGCACTGCTAAGTATCACATATAATAAACACAATACTATGAGGGTGCGGGAGCAGTAATAAACATAAACTGTGTAACAACAAGAGAAAGCATTACTGCAAAAATACGCACTCCATCAAAGAATACAAACAAAATAAATAAGATAAACAGACTGATATTTATTAACAAATCAAGTAAGCACACTACAAAACGATAAAAACACAGTTAAAAACATGTAGACAACATCAAAACAACACAGGTAATAAAGATAATACCTAGATGAGATAGGGCGGCTGAACAAAGACAAATTGGCTCATGGGGTATATGCGCTAATAATGTCTAGACAAAATCAAAAAATAATGTCATAATGGTCCAATAGAACCATACAAAAATAATGTAAATAATAGGCAACAAGATTTAATCTAGAAGATGAAACCGGCAAAGAATAAGCCAAAAAGAAGTCTGAAAAGCCACGAATATATAATAATATCACTAGATATTTAAAACATGGATAGGAGGGAACCCCCCATTGGTGATACAACCTGGTAGTACGATGTCCCCACACGTATCGCCTGGCAGACCAGGCTTCGCCAGGGAAGGTGCTAATTGAGCTGTCTACCAGCCTTAAATACTAATGGCATAATAGCCTAATACAGTTCCGGTGTGACCGGCGGCAAAGAGTGGGAGGACCATGAACCACTGGGAAACAAGTAGAAAAAATGGTTCAGATAGAGCGCCGTAGCGCACAACAAAGGCAGGCGTACAGGGAGCCACAGCCCATAGAGAACAAGTCGCAGAATGACAGGTATAGAGCGCCGCGGTGCACCACGTCAGCAAGCGTCCCAGATGGTGGCAACTAAGGTGCATGGTGCGTGCGCCGATGACTCACCACCCGGAGTCAACCGCGCACGCGCAAGGAGACCAAGATGACCAACATAGAACGCCACGGCGCACCACGTAAGCAAGCGTCTAAGGTGATGGTAACTAAGGCGCATAGCGCCTGCGTCGAGGGCTCAACACCCGAAATAAACCGCGCATGCGAAAAGACCCCGCAGAGGGATAAGGGATGTGGCAATACACCATATGCTAGAATTGGGATGAAAAAATACATGCGTCCGTGGCCAAGGTGTATATATGTATGAACGCAAGAATGCCAAGGGGCTGATAATAAAACCTAACCCCACCGAAAAAAGGGGGGAGGTAAAACCAGGGGGCATATGGGCTGCGCAAAAAACATACAAAACAAAACAAAATAATAAAATAAAAAAACACACATATGAAGCCATATGAAACCAAACATACCCCGGGGTCAAACATATGTACATCAAACACACACCCATACAATCCAAAAAATGAGACCGCACATGCAAATATAAAATATTTGTGCATGAAGACAGCACATACAAATATCAAATATTTGTGCATAAAGCTGAGTCCAAAGTATAAGTTTATTAGATAATAATAAAGGTTTATAAACCATGATAAATAAAGACAACCATATCATATAGTAGTAACACATTCAAGGTAATAAAGACAATAAAACAAAAACAAAGTGAAAACTGAAAAAATAATAATAATGAAAAATAAAAAATAAAAAATAAATAATAAATGATATATAACAAAGCACAACCCATGAGCCAATGAATCTTATAAGATCTAATGAGCGCACCCCTTGAGCCAAACCTAGATATAAGCAAAAATACCAGCAAAAATACCACAAGAAAAATACCTCTATAAAGGACCAGTTACTAAAAGTTTGAGGCACACACCCCAATAGAACACTAGAAATGTGTATACACATAATCACAGTGAAAATGCTACCGGCAGCAAGCACCCATAGAGCTATAAAAAGTGGCCCAATGACAACTCATCCTAAACGGAGAACACAGCTCCAGCCAAATGTGCCAGTTTCAAAAGAAGGAGATAAACCGAAGGTGCCAGTCCCAGCAGAGGAAGTCAACCAAGGAATCCAGTGAATAGCAGTTCTTCATTGAGGCCTGCAGGGGTGATAGAACCAAGGTTAAAAATCCATTTAGATTCCATTCGTAAAAGCAGTTGTCTGTACTCCCCACCTCTATTAGACATGTGAATCCTATCCAAACCAATGACCCTAGTATTGGCGACTTGACCCCCATGTTGGGACAAATAGTGGGATGCCACCGGGGTGAGCACCTTACCCTTCAGGGAATCACTCCGTGCCAAATTTATGGTAGAAAAGTGTTTTTGTATTCGGCGCCTAAGCTCCTGAGATGTCTGGCCGACATAAACACGTTGGCAGGGGCAAATCAGGGCATAAATGACAAGAGTGGTTCTACAGTTAATATAAGATCGTAACCTGTGTCTACTCTGATCCATAGGATTATCAAAAAAATCCCTCGTTGGAAACATGTATGGACAAACATTGCAGTTGCCGCATGCAAAAGATCCATGAAGATCAATGCCCCGATGCAACCTAACCGTCTGTCTCCTATAATGACTGTTGGTCAAGAGGTCCCTAAAATTAGGCGCTCGTCTAGCAGTAAGCTGCGGATGATCGGTCACCACCCTAGATGTAGACAAGTCAGTGGTGAGAATACACCAATGTCTTTGAAGTATACCTCTAATTTGTGACCAGTCACTGTTGAAGCTGGTAACAAATCTCAATTTGTTGTCCCGTACCTTCTTTTGGGGCGACAGCAATGACTCCTGCGTATGGGCATTAGCCCGCTGAAAGGCTGTAGCAATGCTCCTCCGTGGATAGTGGCGCTGCTTGAACCTATTTGTTAATTTAAGAGCCTCTTGATGGAAATCCAAATCCGAGGTGCAGTTCCTCCTGATTCTCAAGAACTGTCCCACAGGGACCCCGTTCTTAGTATGCGTAGGATGAAAGCTCCTGTAGTCCAAAAGACTGTTCGTCGCGGTGGGCTTCCGAAACAGTTTGGTAGTAAGTCCACCGTCCGTAGCCATAACCTTTAGGTCCAAAAAGGTCACTGTAGTAGAAGAAAGGGAATGAGTAAGCACAATGTTGTGAGAATTCCTATTGAGAAGGTCAATGAAGTTAAGACATTCATCATAGCCACCAGACCACACAAAAAATAGATCGTCGATATATCGACTCCAATACTGGACATGGCGCTTGAACTCCTCTACGGGGTAGACCATGGTGGCTTCCCACCAACCTAAGAACAGGTTGGCGACAGCCGGGGCACAACGCGCCCCCATGGCCACCCCCGAGGTCTGCAGATAAAAAGACCTATCAAAAAGGAAAAAATTGTGCTTCATCACAAATTCCAAGAGATCGACCACTAAAGAGTTGTGCATTCGATCTGAATGCCCTAGTTGGTCAAGGAAAAATAGAGTCGCAGTAATCCCGTCCTCGTGACAAATATTAGAATAAAGCGACTCAACATCACATGTAACCAAAAGGGAGTCAGAAGATAAAGACACTTCCCGACAAATGCGGATAAAGTGTGAGGAGTCTTGAACAAAAGAAGGTAAATTTCTAGTGAGAGGCTGTAAGAAATGATCAACATAGACACAAGCCTTTTCACAAAGACCACCAATCCCAGCCACAATGGGCCGACCTGGTGGTTTACAGGGGTCCTTGTGAATCTTAGGCAACATGTAAAAAGTCGCCATGACAGGAGCCTCCACCCACATAAAGTCAAATTCATGGTTACTGATGATGCCAAGATTTCTAGCCCTCTCCAAAAGTTGTCTAAATTTACCCGCAAAGACCGCAGTTGGATCCGATGGAAGTTTCCTATAGAACCTGCTATTGTTCAACTGGCGGTGAGCCTCCTCCAAATAGAGTGAATGTGGCCAAAGGACCACATTGCCCCCTTTATCTGCTTCTTTTATGATAAAGGTGTTGTTAGCTCTTAAGTCTTTAAGGGCTTGCCTCTCCTCTCTGCTAAGATTACCCAGGATAGATGTACGTGGACGTAATGCCACAATGTCCCTTTTAGCAAGTTCGAAGAACACCCTAATAGCAGGAACAAGGGAAAATGGCAGTGCTACCTTAGATTTATTTCTAAAAAGACCAGGGTTCTTACCATCAACAGGGGCATCCTGTTCTCGTAGAAGTTGTAGTAAATCCTGGAAAACTTGTTGATCAGTTTGTCCCAAATCTTCTGCCATGGATGGCCTATTATGCAGCACCTGTAGCAAAAGACATCTACAAAATAAATATAAATCTTTTACCACAGTAAATTTGTCCAACTCTTGAACCGGGGAAAAGGTAAGGCCCCGTTGTAATACAGACAATTCAATGGGCGAAAGGACGTAATCAGAGAGATTGAGAACCTGCAACGAGTCTGAAGGTACCTGAACGTGAGTGGAGGAATCGACCCCAGGGCCAATGGTCATAATTTGCGCTGAGTCTTCTGAGACCTCAGGGTTATTTGCCGGTGACCTCCATATCTTGTGGTTCGAGGTGGCGGGAAGGCGACGCCCCCGCCCCCTACGGGTCCAGCGTCGGGGTAGCTCTCTGCTGACGATAAAAAATCGCTCTCTGAGGAGTAGTCAGTTCTCTGCAGAGCAACTTGTTTAGCATCCCCTGTCTTATGGGGCAGGGCCCCTATTCTTCTATTCACGTGGTGTCTCCACTTAAATGCCCTTTTGGAATCAAAGTCGTTGCGATCTCTAGAAAATTTAGATTTCTTTTTGGACATGACCTCACGGTCATACTTGTCCAGGTTCTCTTTCAACTGGATCCTAAAGGGTTGTACCTGTGTGACATCATCAAAGTTAACCAACTTCGCTTCTAAATTCTTGATATCCTCCTTTGTCTTAGCTAGAAGTTCTCGATCGTGTGTCAAAAGCATATTCATAATAATATTTGAGCATTTTAGAAGGCCCTGTTCCCATGTATCCCGAAATCCAGAGGAAGGTTCCCATGCAGGATAGATAGACACCCTAAGGCCACGAGGAGCAATATTGAGCTTAACATACTCCTCAAGGCTACGGATATTCCACCACAAACGAATACCAGCCCGATGTGTAGATGTCAATTCTGAAGTAAGTTGTGAAAATCCGAATCTGGCCTCGGCGACTCCCTTGCAGAAAAAATATCCATAGATTGGGCTCGCCATGCCGCCTCACGAGCCTCCCAGTCCATGTCCACCCGTATACACAGGCCACAAACTGTAACTGGGAAATAAGAAGAAAAAAGGACGTACAGTAAATACAAGTACGACCCACAATAATACTATAATTCCAAATAGAATGCGTGCAGCCCAAAAAGAAACCCATCAAACGGTGAGTAAAACAACGAGGGCAGAACAAAAAAGAAATCGGGCGCACTGCTAAGTATCACATATAATAAACACAATACTATGAGGGTGCGGGAGCAGTAATAAACATAAACTGTGTAACAACAAGAGAAAGCATTACTGCAAAAATACGCACTCCATCAAAGAATACAAACAAAATAAATAAGATAAACAGACTGATATTTATTAACAAATCAAGTAAGCACACTACAAAACGATAAAAACACAGTTAAAAGCATGTAGACAACATCAAAACAACACAGGTAATAAAGATAATACCTAGATGAGATAGGGCAGCTGAACAAAGACAAATTGGCTCATGGGGTATATGCGCTAATAATGCCTAGACAAAATAAAAAAATAATGCCATAATGGTCCAATAGAACCATACAAAAATAATGTAAATAATAGGCAACAAGATTTAATCTAGAAGATGAAACCGGCAAAGAATGAGCCAAAAAGAAGTCTGAAAAGCCACCAATATATAATAATATCACTAGATAACTTTGACATAGTGGGAATAACCGAGACATGGTTAGATGAAAGCTATGACTGGGCAGTTAACTTACAGGGTTACAGTCTGTTTAGAAAGGATCGTAAAAATCGGAGAGGAGGAGGGGTTTGTCTCTATGTAAAGTCTTGTCTAAAGTCCACTTTAAGGGAGGATATTAGCGAAGGGAATGAGGATGTCGAGTCCATATGGGTTGAAATTCATGGAGGGAAAAATGGTAACAAAATTCTCATTGGGGTCTGTTACAAACCCCCAAATATAACAGAAAGCATGGAAAGTCTACTTCTAAAGCAGATAGATGAAGCTGCAACCCATAATGAGGTCCTGGTTATGGGGGACTTTAACTACCCGGATATTAACTGGGAAACAGAAACCTGTGAAACCCATAAAGGCAACAGGTTTCTGCTAATAACCAAGAAAAATTATCTTTCACAATTGGTGCAGAATCCAACCAGAGGAGCAGCACTTTTAGACCTAATACTATCTAATAGACCTGACAGAATAACAAATCTGCAGGTGGTTGGGCATTTAGGAAATAGCGACCACAATATTGTGCAGTTTCACCTGTCTTTCACTAGGGGGACTTGTCAGGGAGTCACAAAAACACTGACCTTTAGGAAGGCAAAGTTTGACCAGCTTAGAGATGCCCTTAATCTGGTAGACTGGGACAATATCCTCAGAAATGAGAATACAGATAATAAATGGGAAATGTTTAAGAACATCCTAAATAGGCAGTGTAAGCGGTTTATACCTTGTGGGAATAAAAGGACTAGAAATAGGAAAAACCCAATGTGGCTAAACAAAGAAGTAAGACAGGCAATTAACAGTAAAAAGAAAGCATTTGCACTACTAAAGCAGGATGGCACCATTGAAGCTCTAAAAAACTATAGGGAGAAAAATACTTTATCTAAAAAACTAATTAAAGCTGCCAAAAAGGAAACAGAGAAGCACATTGCTAAGGAGAGTAAAACTAATCCCAAACTGTTCTTCAACTATATCAATAGTAAAAGAATAAAAACTGAAAATGTAGGCCCCTTAAAAAATAGTGAGGAAAGAATGGTTGTAGATGACGAGGAAAAAGCTAACATATTAAACACCTTCTTCTCCACGGTATTCACGGTGGAAAATGAAATGCTAGGTGAAATCCCAAGAAACAATGAAAACCCTATATTAAGGGTCACCAATCTAACCCAAGAAGAGGTGCGAAACCGGCTAAATAAGATTAAAATAGATAAATCTCCGGGTCCGGATGGCATACACCCACGAGTACTAAGAGAACTAAGTAATGTAATAGATAAACCATTATTTCTTATTTTTAGTGACTCTATAGCGACAGGGTCTGTTCCGCAGGACTGGCGCATAGCAAATGTGGTGCCAATATTCAAAAAGGGCTCTAAAAGTGAACCTGGAAATTATAGGCCAGTAAGTCTAACCTCTATTGTTGGTAAAATATTTGAAGGGTTTCTGAGGGATGTTATTCTGGATTATCTCAATGAGAATAACTGTTTAACTCCATATCAGCATGGGTTTATGAGAAATCGCTCCTGTCAAACCAATCTAATCAGTTTTTATGAAGAGGTAAGCTATAGACTGGACCACGGTGAGTCATTGGACGTGGTATATCTCGATTTTTCCAAAGCGTTTGATACCGTGCCGCACAAGAGGTTGGTACACAAAATGAGAATGCTTGGTCTGGGGGAAAATGTGTGTAAATGGGTTAGTAACTGGCTTAGTGATAGAAAGCAGAGGGTGGTTATAAATGGTATAGTCTCTAACTGGGTCGCTGTGACCAGTGGGGTACCGCAGGGGTCAGTATTGGGACCTGTTCTCTTCAACATATTCATTAATGATCTGGTAGAAGGTTTACACAGTAAAATATCGATATTTGCAGATGATACAAAACTATGTAAAGCAGTTAATACAAGAGAAGATAGTATTCTGCTACAGATGGATCTGGATAAGTTGGAAACTTGGGCTGAAAGGTGGCAGATGAGGTTTAACAATGATAAATGTAAGGTTATACACATGGGAAGAGGGAATCAATATCACCATTACACACTGAACGGGAAACCACTGGGTAAATCTGACAGGGAGAAGGACTTGGGGATCCTAGTTAATGATAAACTTACCTGGAGCAGCCAGTGCCAGGCAGCAGCTGCCAAGGCAAACAGGATCATGGGGTGCATTAAAAGAGGTCTGGATACACATGATGAGAGCATTATACTGCCTCTGTACAAATCCCTAGTTAGACCGCACATGGAGTACTGTGTCCAGTTTTGGGCACCGGTGCTCAGGAAGGATATAATGGAACTAGAGAGAGTACAAAGGAGGGCAACAAAATTAATAAAGGGGACGGGAGAACTACAATACCCAGATAGATTAGCGAAATTAGGATTATTTAGTCTAGAAAAAAGACGACTGAGGGGCGATCTAATAACCATGTATAAGTATATAAGGGGACAATACAAATATCTCGCTGAGGATCTGTTTATACCAAGGAAGGTGACGGGCACAAGGGGGCATTCTTTGCGTCTGGAGGAGAGAAGGTTTTTCCACCAACATAGAAGAGGATTCTTTACTGTTAGGGCAGTGAGAATCTGGAATTGCTTGCCTGAGGAGGTGGTGATGGCGAACTCAGTCGAGGGGTTCAAGAGAGGCCTGGATGTCTTCCTGGAGCAGAACAATATTGTATCATACAATTATTAGGTTCTGTAGAAGGACGTAGATCTGGGGATTTATTATGATGGAATATAGGCTGAACTGGATGGACAAATGTCTTTTTTCGGCCTTACTAACTATGTTACTATGTAGATATTTAAAACATGGATAGGAGGGAACCCCCCATTGGTGATACAACCTGGTAGTACGATGTCCCCACGCGTATCGCCTGGCAGACCAGGCTTCGTCAGGGAAGGTACTAATTGAGCTGTCTACCAGCCTTAAATAGTAATGGCATAATAGCCTAATACAGTTCCGGTGTGACCGGCGGCAAAGAGTGGGAGGACCATGAACCACTGGGAAACAAGTAGAAAAAATGGTTCAGATAGAGCGCCGTAGCGCACAACAAAGGCAGGCGTACAGGGAGCCACAGCCCATAGAGAACGAGTCGCAGAATGACAGGTATAGAGCGCCGCAGCGCACCACGTCAGCAAGCGTCCCAGATGGTGGCAACTAAGGCGCATGGTGCGTGCGCCGATGACTCACCACCCGGAGTCAACCGCGCACGCGCAAGGAGCCCAAGACGACCAACATAGAACGCCACGGCGCACCACGTAAGTAAGTGTCTAAGGTGATGGTAACTAAGGCGCATAGCGCCTGCGCCGAGGGCTCAACACCCGAAATAAACCGCGCATGCGAAAAGACCCCGCAGAGGGATAAGGGATGTGGCAATACACCATATGCTAGAATTGGGATGAAAAAATACATGCGTCCGTGGCCAAGGTGTATATATGTATGAACGCAAGTATGCACAAAGGGGCTGATAATAAAACCTAACCCCACAGAAAAAAGGGTGGGGGGGTAAAACCAGGGGGCATATGGGCTGCGCAAAAAACATACAAAACAAAACAAAATAATAAAATAAAAAAACACACATATGAAGCCATATGAAACCAAACATACCCCGGGGTCAAACATATGTACATCAAACACACACCCATACAATCCAAAAAATGAGACCGCACATGCAAATATAAAATATTTGTGCATGAAGACAGCACATACAAATATCAAATATTTGTGCATAAAGCTGAGTCCAAAGTATAAGTTTATTAGATAATAATAAAGGTTTATAAACCATGATAAATAAAGACAACCATATCATATAGTAGTAACACATTCAAGGTAATAAAGACAATAAAACAAAAACAAAGTGAAAACTGAAAAAATAATAATAATGAAAAATAAAAAATAAATAATAAATGGTATATAACAAAGCACAACCCATGAGCCAATGAATCTTATAAGATCTAATGAGCGCACCCCTTGAGCCAAACCTAGATATAAGCAAAAATACCAGCAAAAATACCACAAGAAAAATACCTCTATAAAGGACCAGTTACTAAAAGTTTGAGGCACACACCCCAATAGAACACTAGAAATGTGTATACACATAATCACAGTGAAAATGCTACCTCTTGTGAATTCTGTGGCAGAGCTCCCTCCTGTGGTCACAAGTGGTACTTCGGCTGATTCTCTCTGTGAGCTTCTGTTGGTGGAGGAAAGTGGTACTGCGGCTTCTGAGTTTCCTCCCTCAGGTGATCTGGTGAGGTCGTTAGGTGCTTCTCTACTTAACTCCACCTAATGCTTTGATCCTGGCTTCCTGTCAATGTTCCAGTGTTGGACTTGCTTTTCCCTGGATCATTCCTGTGGCCTGCTGCTCTGCATAGCTAAGTTCTTCTTTGCTATTTGTTTGCTATTTTTTCTGTCCAGCTTGTCTAATTTTTTGCTGGAAGCTCTGGGACGCAAAGGGGGTACCTCCGTGCCGTTAGTTCGGTACGGAGGGTCTTTTTGCCCCCTTTGCGTGGTTTTCTTTAGGGTTTTGTGTAGACCGCAAAGTTACCTTTTCTGTCCTCGCTCTGTTAAGAAAGTGTTTGCTGAATCTATTTCATCTCTACGTTTGTCTTTTCATCTTAACTCACAGTCATTATATGTGGGGGGCTGCCTTTTCCTTTTGGGTATTTCTCTGAGGCAAGGTAGGCTTATTTTCTATCTTCAGGCTAGTTAGTTTCTCAGGCTGTGCCGAGTTGCATAGGCAGAGTTAGGCGCAATCCACGGCTGCCTCTAGTGTTGTTTGGAGAGGATTAGGGATTGCGGTCTGCAGAGTTCCCACGACTCAGAGCTCGTTCTATGATTTTGGGTTATTGTCAGATCACTGTATGTGCTCTGACCGCTATGTCCATTGTGGTACTGAATTGCCTTTCATAACAGTACAGGAAGCCAAAAGTACTAATGATTCTCAATAGAGGGAAAAAAGAAGTTCTGAGACCATTTTTTTTTCTTTGCACTGTGTTTTGCCTTTTTTTTCCCCTAGACATTTGGGTGGTTCAGTACACAGGTGTAGCGATGGACATTAGAAGTCTGTCTTCATTTGTGGATCAGCTCTCGGCAAGAGTACAAAAGATTCAAGACACTATTGATCAGAAATCTATGTTAGAACCAAGAATTCCTATTCCTGATTTGTTTTTTGGAGATAGAACTAAGTTTCTGAGTTTCAAAAATAATTGTAAATTATTTCTGGCCTTGAAACCTCGCTCCTCTGGTGATCCAGTTCAACAGGTTTTGATTGTTATTTCTTTTTTGCGCGGCGACCCTCAGGACTGGGCATTTTCTCTTGCGCCAGGAGATCCTGCATTGAGTAATATCGATGCGTTTTTCCTGGCGCTCGGATTGCTGTACGATGAACCTAATTCAGTGGATCAGGCAGAGAAAAATTTGCTGGCTCTTTGTCAGGGTCAGGATGAGATAGAGGTATATTGTCAGAAATTTAGAAAGTGGTCCGTGCTCACTCAATGGAATGAATCTGCGCTGGCAGCTATGTTCAGAAAGGTTCTCTCTGAAGCCCTTAAGGATGTCATGGTGGGATTTCCTATGCCTGCTGGTTTGAATGAGTCTATGTCTTTGGCCATTCAGATCGGTCGACGCTTGCGTGAGCGTAAATCTATGCACCATTTGGCGGTATTACCTGAGCTTAAACCTGAGCCTATGCAGTGCGATAGGACTTTGACCAGAGTTGAACGGCAAGAACACAGACGTCTGAATGGGCTGTATTTCTACTGTGGTGATTCCACTCATGCTATCTCTGATTGTCCTAAGCGCACTAAGCGGTTCGCTAGGTCTGCCACCATTGGTACGGTATAGTCAAAATTTCTTCTGTCTGTTACCTTGATCTGCTCTTTGTCATCGTATTCTGTCATGGCATTTGTGGATTCAGGCGCTGCCCTGAATTTGATGGACTTGGAGTATGCTAAGCGTTGTGGGTTTCTCTTAGAGCCCTTGCAGTGTCCTATTCCATTGAGAGGAATTGATGCCACGCCTTTGGCCAAGAATAAGCCTCAATACTGGACCCAGCTGACCATGTGCATGGCTCCTGCACATCAGGAGGTTATTCGCTTTCTGGTGTTGCATAATCTGCATGATGTGGTCGTGTTGGGGTTGCCATGGCTACAAGCCCATAATCCAGTATTAGATTGGAAATCCATGTTGGTGTCCAGCTGGGGTTGTCAGGGGGTACATGGTGATGTTCCATTTCTGTCAATTTCGTCATCCACCCCTTCTGAGGTTCCAGAGTTCTTGTCTGATTACCGGGATGTATTTGATGAGCCCAAGTCCGATGCCCTACCTCCGCATAGGGATTGTGATTGTGCTATCAATTTGATTCCTGGTAGTAAATTCCCAAAAGGTCGACTGTTTAATTTATCCGTGCCTGAGCACGCCGCTATGCGCAGTTATGTGAAGGAATCCCTGGAGAAGGGGCATATTCGCCCGTCATCGTCACCATTAGGAGCAGGGTTCTTTTTTGTAGCCAAGAAGGATGGTTCGCTGAGACCTTGTATAGATTACCGCCTTCTAAATAAGATCACGGTTAAATTTCAGTACCCCTTGCCATTGTTATCTGATTTGTTTGCTCAGATTAAGGGGGCTAGTTGGATCACCAAGATAGATCTTCGTGGTGCGTATAATCTTGTGCGAATCAGGCGAGGAGATGAATGGAAAACTGCATTTAATATGCCCGAGGGTCATTTTGAGTATCTAGTGATGCCATTCGGACTTGCCAATGCTCCATCAGAGTTTCAGTCCTTTATGCATGACATCTTCCGAGAGTACCTGGATAAATTCCTGATTGTGTACTTGGATGACATTTTGATCTTCTCGGATGATTGGGAGTCTCATGTGAAGCAGGTCAGAACAGTTTTTCAGGTCCTGCGTGCTAATTCTTTGTTTGTGAAGGGATCAAAGTGTCTCTTTGGTGTGCAGAAGGTTTCATTTTTGGGGTTCATCTTTTCCCCTTCTACTATCGAGATGGATCCTGTTAAGGTCCAAGCCATCCATGATTAGACTCAGCCGACATCTCTGAAAAGTCTGCAAAAGTTCCTGGGCTTTGCTAATTTTTATCGTCGCTTCATCTGCAATTTTTCTAGTATTGCCAAACCATTGACCGATTTGACCAAGAAGGGTACTGATTTGGTCAATTGGTCTTCTGCTGCTGTGGAAGCTTTTCAAGAGTTGAAGTGTCGTTTTTCTTCTGCCCCTGTGTTGTGTCAACCAGATGTTTCTCTTCCGTTCCAGGTCGAGGTTGATGCTTCTGAGATTGGAGCAGGGGCTGTTTTGTCGCAGAGAGGTTCTGATTGCTCAGTGATGAAACCATGCGCTTTTTTTTCCAGGAAGTTTTCGCCTGCTGAGCGAAATTATGATGTGGGCAACCGAGAGTTGCTGGCCATGAAGTGGGCATTCGAGGAGTGGCGTCATTGGCTTGAAGGAGCTAAGCATCGCGTGGTGGTATTGACTGATCATAAGAACTTGACTTATCTTGAGTCTGCTAAGCGGTTGAATCCTAGACAGGCTCGTTGGTCGCTGTTTTTTGCCCGTTTTGACTTTGTGATTTCGTACCTTCCAGGCTCAAAAAATGTGAAGGCGGATGCTCTGTCTAGGAGTTTTGTGCCCGACTCTCCGGGTTTGTCTGAGCCGGCGGGTATCCTCAAGGAAGGAGTAATTGTGTCTGCCATCTCCCCTGATTTGCGGCGGGTGCTGCAAAAATTTCAGGCTAATAAACCTGATCGTTGTCCAGCGGAGAGACTGTTTGTCCCTGATAAGTGGACCAATAAAGTTATCTCTGAGGTTCATTGTTCGGTGTTGGCTGGTCATCCTGGAATCTTTGGTACCAGAGAGTTAGTGGCTAGATCCTTTTGGTGGCCATCTCTGTCGCGGGATGTGCGTACTTTTGTGCAGTCCTGTGGGATTTGTGCTCGGGCTAAGCCCTGCTGTTCTCGTGCCAGTGGGTTGCTTTTGCCCTTGCCGGTCCCGAAGAGGCCTTGGACACATATCTCTATGGATTTTATTTCTGATCTTCCCGTTTCTCAAAAGATGTCAGTCATTTGGGTGGTCTGTGATCGCTTTTCTAAGATGGTCAATTTGGTACCCTTGTCTAAATTGCCTTCCTCCTCTGATTTGGTGCCATTGTTCTTCCAGCATGTGGTTCGTTTACATGGCATTCCAGAAAATATCGTTTCTGACAGAGGTTCCCAGTTTGTTTCAAGGTTTTGGCGAGCCTTTTGCGGTAGGATGGGCATTGACTTGTCTTTTTCCCCGGCTTTCCATCCTCAGACTAATGGCCAGACCGAACGAACCAATCAGACCTTGGAAACATATCTGAGATGCTTTGTTTCTGCTGATCAGGATGACTGGGTGTCCTTTTTGCCTTTGGCTGAGTTCGCCCTTAATAATCGGGCCAGCTCGGCTACCTTGGTTTCGCCATTTTTCTGCAATTCTGGGTTCCATCCTCGTTTCTCTTCAGGACAGGTTGAGTCTTCAGACTGTCCTGGTGTGGATACTGTGGTGGACAGGTTGTAGCAGATTTGGACTCATGTAGTGGACAATTTGACCTTGTCCCAGGAGAAGGCTCAATGTTTCGCTAATCGCAGACGCCGTGTGGGTCCCCGACTTCGTGTTGGGGATCTGATTTGGTTATCTTCTCGTCATATTCCTATGAAGGTTTCCTCTCCTAAGTTTAAACCTCGTTTCATTGGTCCGTATAGGATTTCTGAGGTTCTTAATCCTGTGTCTTTTCGTCTGACCCTTCCAGATTCTTTTTCCATACATAACGTATTCCATAGGTCATTGTTGCGGAGATACGTGGCACCTATGGTTCCATCTGTTGACCCTCCTGCCCCGGTTTTGGTGGAGGGGGAATTGGAGTATATTGTGGAGAAGATTTTGGATTCTCGTGTTTCTAGACGGAAACTCCAGTATCTGGTTAAATGGAAGGGTTATGCTCAGGAAGATAATTCCTGGGTTTTTGCCTCTGATGTCTATGCTCCCGATCTTGTTCGTGCCTTTCATGTGGCTCATCCTGGTCGGCCTGGGGGCTCTGGTGAGGGTTCGGTGACCCCTCCTCAAGGGGGGGGTACTGTTGTGAATTCTGTGGCAGAGCTCCCTCCTGTGGTCACAAGTGGTACTTCGGCTGATTCTCTCTGGGAGCTTCCGTTTGTGGAGGAAACTGGTACTGCTGCTTCTGAGTTTCCTCCCTCAGGTGATCTGGTGAGGTCGTGAGGTGCTTCTCTACTTAACTCCACCTAATGCTTTGATCCTGGCTTCCTGTCAATGTTCCAGTGTTGGACTTGCTTTTCCCTGGATCATTCCTGTGGCCTGCCGCTCTGCATAGCTAAGTTCTTCTTTGCTATTTGTTTGCTATTTTTTCTGTCCAGCTTGTCTAATTTTTTGCTGGAAGCTCTTGGACGCAAAAGGTGTACCTTCGTGCCGTTAGTTCGGTACGGAGGGTCTTTTTGCCCCCTTTGCGTGGTTTTCTTTAGGGTTTTGTGTAGACCGCAAAGTTACCTTTTCTGTCCTCGCTCTGTTAAGCAAGTCGGGCCTCACTTTGCTGAATCTATTTCATCTCTACGTTTGTCTTTTCATCTTAACTCACAGTCATTATATGTGGGGGGCTGCCTTTTCCTTTGGGGTATTTCTCTGAGGCAAGGTAGGCTTATTTTCTATCTTCAGGCTAGTTAGTTTCTCAGGCTGTGCCGAGTTGCATAGGCAGAGTTAGGCGCAATCCACGGCTGCCTCTAGTGTTGTTTGGAGAGGATTAGGGATTGCGGTCTGCAGAGTTCCCACGTCGCAGAGCTCGTTCTATGATTTTGGGTTATTGTCAGATCACTGTATGTGCGCTGACCGCTATGTCCATTGTGGTACTGAATTGCCTTTCATAACAGCTACCGGCAGCAAGCACCCATAGAGCTATAAAATTGGCCCAATGACACCTCGTCCTAAACGGAGAACACGGCTCCAGCCAAATGTGCCAGTTCCAAAAGAAGGAGATAAACCGAAGGTGCCAGTCCCAGCAGAGGAAGTCAACCAAGGAATCCAGTGAATAGCAGTTCTTCATTGAGGCCTGCAGGGGTGATAGAACCAAGGTTAAAAATCCATTTAGATTCCATTCGTAAAAGCAGTTGTCTGTACTCCCCACCTCTATTAGACATGTGAATCCTATCCAAACCAATGACCCTAGTATTGGCGACTTGACCCCCATGTTGGGACAAATAGTGGGATGCCACCGGTGTGAGCACCTTACCCTTCAGGGAATCACTCCGTGCCAAATTGATGGTAGAAAAGTGTTTTTGTATTCGGCGCCTAAGCTCCTGAGATGTCTGGCCGACATAAACACGTTGGCAGGGCCAGATCAGGGCATAAATCAGGTTGCATCGGGGCATTGATCTTCATGGATCTTTTGCATGCGGCAACTGCAATGTTTGTCCATACATGTTTCCAACGAGGGATTTTTTTGATAATCCTATGGATCAGAGTAGACACAGGTTACGATCTTATATTAACTGTAGAACCACTCTTGTCATTTATGCCCTGATTTGCCCCTGCCAACATGTTTATGTCGGCCAGACATCTCAGGAGCTTAGGCGCCGAATACAAAAACACTTTTCTAATGCCCCGGTGGCATCCCACTATTTGTCCCAACATGGGGGTCAAGTCGCCAATACTAGGGTCATTGGTTTGGATAGGATTCACATGTCTAATAGAGGTGGGGAGTACAGACAACTGCTTTTACGAATGGAATCTAAATGGATTTTTAACCTTGGTTCTATCACCCCTGCAGGCCTCAATGAAGAACTGCTATTCACTGGATTCCTTGGTTGACTTCCTCTGCTGGGACTGGCACCTTCGGTTTATCTCCTTCTTTTGGAACTGGCACATTTGGCTGGAGCCGTGTTCTCCGTTTAGGACGAGTTGTCATTGGGCCACTATTTATAGCTCTATGGGTGCTTGCTGCCGGTAGCATTTTCACTGTGATTATGTGTATACACATTTCTAGTGTTCTATTGGGGTGTGTGCCTCAAACTTTTAGTAACTGGTCCTTTATAGAGGTATTTTTCTTGTGGTATTTTTGCTGGTATTTTTGCTTATATCTAGGTTTGGCTCAAGGGGTGCGCTCATTAGATCTTATAAGATTCATTGGCTCATGGGTTGTGCTTTGTTATATATCATTTATTATTTATTTTTTATTTTTTATTTTTCATTATTATTATTTTTTCAGTTTTCACTTTGTTTTTGTTTTATTGTCTTTATTACCTTGAATGTGTTACTACTATATGATATGGTTGTCTTTATTTATCATGGTTTATAAACCTTTATTATTATCTAATAAACTTATACTTTGGACTCAGCTTTATGCACAAATATTTGATATTTGTATGTGCTGTCTTCATGCACAAATATTTTATATTTGCATGTGCGGTCTCATTTTTTGGATTGTATTGGTGTGTGTTTGATGTACATATATTTGACCCCAGGGTATGTTTGGTTTCATATGGCTTCATATGTGTGTTTTTTTATTTTATTATTTTGTTTTGTTTTGTATGTTTTTTGCGCAGCCCATATGCCCCCTGGTTTTACCACCCCCCCTTTTTTCTGTGGGGTTAGGTTTTATTATCAGCCCCTTTGTGCATTCTTGCGTTCATACATATATACACCTTGGCCACGGACGCATGTATTTTTTCATCCCAATTCTAGCATATGGTGTATTGCCACATCCCTTATCCCTCTGCGGGGTCTTTTCGCATGCGCGTTTTATTTTGGGTGTTGAGCCCTCGGCGCAGGCGCTATGCGCCTTAGTTACCATCACCTTAGACGCTTGCTTACGTGGTGCACTGTGGCGTTCTATGTTGGTCGTCTTGGGCTCCTTGCGCGTGCGCGGTTGACTCCGGGTGGTGAGTCATCGGCGCACGCGCCATGCGCCTTAGTTGCCACCATCTGGGACGCTTGCTGACGTGGTGCACCGCGGCGCTCTATAACTGTCATTCTGCGACTCGTTCTCTATGGGCTGTGGCTCCCTGTACGCCTGCCTTTGTTGTGCGCTACGGCGCTCTATCTGAACCATTTTTTCTACTTGTTTCCCAGTGGTTCATGGTCCTCCCACTCTTTGCCGCCGGTCACACCGGAACTGTATTAGGCTATTATGCCATTAGTATTTAAGGCTGGTAGACAGCTCAATTAGCACCTTCCCTGACGAAGCCTGGTCTGCCAGGTGATACGCGTGGGGACATCGTACTACCAGGTTGTATCACCAATGGGGGGTTCCCTCCTATCCATGTTTTAAATATCTAGTGATATTATTATATATTTGTGGCTTTTCAGACTTCTTTTTGGCTCATTCTTTGCCGGTTTCATCTTCTAGATTAAATCTTGTTGCCTATTATTTACATTATTTTTGTATGGTTCTATTGGACCATTATGGCATTATTTTTTGATTTTGTCTAGGCATTATTAGCGCATATACCCCATGAGCCAATTTGTCTTTGTTCAGCCGCCCTATCTCATCTAGGTATTATCTTTATTATCTGTGTTGTTTTGATGTTGTCTACATGTTTTTAACTGTGTTTTTATCGTTTTGTAGTGTGCTTACTTTATTTGTTAATAAATATCAGTCTGTTTATCTTATTTATGTTGTTTGTATTCTTTGATGGAGTGCGTATTTTTGCAGTAATGCTTTCTCTTGTTGTTACACTAAAGATGAAATCACAAACACAGAGATGAAATAGATTTAGCAAAGAGAGGCCCGACTTACTGAACAGACAGAGGATAGGAAAGGTAACTTTGCGGTCAGCACAAAAACCTACAAAAAGCCACGCAGAGAGTGCAGGGAAAAAAACCTTCCGCACCGACTCACGGTGCGGAGGCGCCCCTCTGCGTCCCAGAGCTTCCAGCAAGCAAGGCAATATTCACAATAGCAAGCTGGACAGAAAAAATAGCAAACAAGAAAATAGCAAGAGGAACTTAGCTTCTGCTGGAGTAAACAGGTAACCAGAACGATCCAGGAGCGAACTAGACCAATAGTACAACATTGACAGCTGGCATGGGGCAAAGATCTAAGTGGAGTTAAATAGAGCAGCCCACTAACGAATTAGCCTCGTCACCTGTGGAAGGAAACTCAGAAACACCCACAGCCACCAGAGGAAGTCCATGGACAGAACCAGCCGAAGTACCATTCATGACCACAGGAGGGAGCTCGACAACAGAATTCACAACAGTACCCCCCCCCATTGAGGAGGGGTCACCGAACCCTCACCAGAGCCCCCAGGCCGACCAGTATGAGCCAAATGAAAGGCACGAACCAGATCGGCCGCATGAACATCAGAGGCAAAAACCCAGGAATTATCCTCCTGACCATAACCCTTCCACTTGACCAGGTACTGGAGTTTCCGTCTCGAAATGTGAGAATCCAAAATCTTCTCCACCACATACTCCAACTCCCCCTCAACCAACACTGGGGCAGGAGGATCAACAGATGAAACCACAGGCGCCACGTATCTCCGCAATAACGACCTATGGAACACATTATGGATGGCAAAAGAAGCTGGAAGGGCCAAACGAAATGACACAGGATTGATAACCTCAGAAATCTTATACGGACCAATGAAACGAGGCTTAAACTTAGGAGAGGAATGCATCATAGGAACATAACGAGACGACAACCAAACCAAATCCCCAACACGAAGTCGGGGACCCACACAGCGTCGGCGGTTAGCGAAACGCTGAGCCTTCTCCTGGGACAATGTCAAATTGTCCACCACATGAGTCCAAATCCGCTGCAACCTATCCACCACAGTATCTACACCAGGACAGTCCGAAGACTCAACCTGCCCTGAAGAGAAACGAGGATGGAAACCAGAATTGCAGAAAAACGGCGAAACCAAAGTAGCCGAGCTGGCCCGATTATTAAGAGCGAACTCAGCCAACGGCAAAAAGGACACCCAATCATCCTGATCAGCAGAAACAAAGCATCTCAGATATGTTTCCAAAGTCTGATTAGTTCGTTCGGTTTGGCCATTTGTCTGAGGATGGAAAGCCGAGGAAAAAGACAAATCAATGCCCATCCTAGCACAGAAGGATCGCCAAAACCTCGAAACAAACTGGGAATCTCTGTCCGAAACGATGTTCTCCGGAATGCCATGTAAACGAACCACATGCTGCAAAAACAATGGCACCAAATCAGAGGAGGAAGGCAATTTAGACAAGGGTACCAAATGGACCATCTTAGAAAAGCGATCACAAACCACCCAAATGACCGACATCTTTTGAGAGACGGGGAGATCCGAAATAAAATCCATAGAAATATGCGTCCAGGGCCTCTTCGGGACCGGCAAGGGCAAAAGCAACCCACTGGCACGAGAACAGCAGGGCTTAGCCCGAGCACAAGTCCCACAGGACTGCAAAAAAGAACGCACATCCCGTGACAAAGACGGCCAACAAAAGGATCTAGCCACCAAATCTCTGGTACCAAAGATTCCAGGATGCCCAGCCAACACCGAACAATGAACCTCAGAGATAACTCTACTAGTCCATTAATCAGGGACAAACAGTTTCTCCGCTGGGCAATGGTCAGGTCTATCAGCCTGAAATTTTTGCAGCACCCGCCGCAAATCAGGGGAGATGGCAGACAAAATTACCCCCTCTTTGAGAATACCCGCTGGCTCAGAAACACCCGGAGAGTCAGGCACAAAACTCCTTGACAGGGCATCAGCCTTCACATTCTTAGAGCCCGGAAGGTACGAAACCACAAAATCAAAACGGGAGAAAAATAACGACCATCGAGCCTGTCTCGGATTCAACCGTTTGGCAGACTCAAGATAAGTCAAATTCTTGTGATCTGTCAAGACCACCACGCGATGCTTGGCTCCTTCAAGCCAATGACGCCACTCCTCGAATGCCCACTTCATGGCCAACAACTCTCGATTACCAACATCTTAATTGCGCTCAGCAGGCGAAAACTTTCTAGAAAAGAAAGCACATGGCTTCATCACCGAGCCATCAGAACTTCTTTGCGACAAAACAGCCCCTGCTCCAATCTCATAAGCATCAACGTCAACCTGATATGGGAGCGAAACATCTGGCTGGCACAACACAGGGGCAGAAGAAAAACGACGCTTCAATTCCTGAAAAGCTTCCACAGCCGCAGAAGACCAATTGACCACACCAGCACCCTTCTTGGTCAAATCAGTCAACGGTTTAGCAACACTAGAAAAATTAGCGATGAAGCGACGATAAAAATTAGCAAAGCCCAGGAACTTTTGCAGGCTCTTCACAGATGTCGGCTGAGTCCAATCGTAAATGGCCTGGACTTTAACAGGGTCCATCTCGATAGTAGAAGGGGAAAAAATGAACTCCAAAAATGAAACCTTCTGAACTCCAAAGAGACACTTTGACCCCTTCACAAACAAGGAATTTGCACGAAGGACCTGGAACACCATTCTGACCTGCTTCACATGAGACTCCCAATCATCCGAAAAGACCAAAATATCATTCAAATACACAATCAGGAATTTATCCAGGTACTCTCGGAAGATGTCATGCATAAAGGACTGAAACACTGATGGAGCATTGGAAAGCCCGAATGGCATCACCAGGTTCTCAAAATGGCCCTCTGGCGTATTAAATGCTGTTTTCCATTCATCGCCCCGTTTAATACGCACAAGATTACACGCCCCTCGAAGGTCTATCTTGGTGAACCAACTAGCCCCTTTAATACGAGCAAACAAATCAGACAGCAAGGGCAAAGGATACTGAATTTTGACTGTAATTGTATTAAGAAGTAATCAATTAAGATGTAATCAATACAAGGTCTCAAAGAACCATCCTTCTTGGCCACAAAAAAGAACCCTGCTCCTAACGGTGATGACGACGGGCGAATATGGCCTTTCTCCAAGGATTCCTTTATATAACTCCGCATAGCGGCGTGTTCTGGCACAGATAAATTGAACAATCGACCCTTAGGAAACTTACTACCAGGAATCAAATTAATTGCACAATCGCAATCCCTATGAGGAGGTAGGGCACTGGCTTTGGGCTCATCAAATACATCCCGATAATCCGACAATAACTCTGGAACTTCAGAAGGAGTGGAAGACGAAATTCACAAAAATGGAACATCACCATGTACCCCCTGGCAACCCCAGCTGGACACAGACATAGATTTCCAGTCCAATACCGGATTATGAACCTGTAGCCATGGTAACCCCAAAACGACCACATCATGCAGATTATGCAACAACAAAAAGCGGATAACCTCCTGATGTGCAGGAGCCATGCACATGGTCAATTGGGTCCAGTACTGAGGCTTATTCTTGGCCAAAGGCGTAGCATCAATTCCTCTCAATGGAATAGGATACTGCAAGGGCTCCAAGAAAAAACCACAGCGCCTAGCATACTCCAAGTCCATCAAATTCAGGGCAGCGCCTGAATCCACAAATGCCATAACAGAGTAGGATGACAAAGATCAAATCAGAGTAACGGACAATAGAAATTTAGACTGTACCGTACCAATGGTGGCAGACCTAGCGAACCGCTTAGTACGCTTAGGACAATCGGAGATAGCATGAGTGGAATCACCACAGTAAAAACACAGCCCATTCCGACATCTGTGCTCTTGCCGTTCAGCTCTGGTCAAAGTCCTATCACATTGCATAGGCTCAGGCCCATGCTCAGATAGTACCGCCAAATGGTGCACAGCTTTACGCTCACGCAAGAGTCGATCGATCTGAATGGCCAAAGACATAGACTCATTCAGACCAGCAGGCATGGGAAATCCCACCATGACATCCTTAAGGGCTTCAGAGAGACCCTTTCTGAAGATTGCTGCCAGGGCACATTCATTCCACTGAGTGAGCACAGACCACTTTCTAAACTTCTGACAATATATCTCTACCTCATCCTGACCCTGACACAGAGCCAGCAAGATTTTCTCTGCCTGATCCACTAAATTAGGTTCGTCATAAAGCAATCCAAGCGCCAGAAAAAACGCATCAACATCACGCAATGCTGGATCTCCTGGCGCAAGGGAAAATGCCCAGTCTAGAGGGTCGCCACGTAACAAAGAAATAATGATCCTTGTTGAACAGGATCACCTGAGGAGCGAGGTTTCAAGGCAAGAAACAATTTACAATTATTTTTGAAATTCAAGAACTTAGATCTATCACCAAAAAACAAATCAGGAATTGGAATCCTAGGCTCTGACATCGGATTCTGAACCACAAAATCTTGAATGTTTTGTACCCTTGTAGTGAGATTATCCATCCAAGAGGACAGACCTTGAATGTCCATGTCTACACCTGTGTCCTGAACCACCCAGAGGTAAAGGGGAAAAGAGAGACAAAACACGCTGCAAAGAAAAAAAATGGTCTCAGAACTTCTCTTATCCCTCTATTGAGATGCATTAATACTTTTGGCCAGCTGTACTGTTATGACCTGGTGGTTAGGACAATAATGGACCTGATGGTTAAGAGCACCCGGAAAGACCTGATAGCTACAAAAACACAGGACAAGCTCTGGGAAGTGGAAACTCTGCTGACCGCAATCCCTAATCCTATCACACACACTAGAAATAGCCGTGGATTGCTCCTAACGCTCCCTATGCAACTCGTCACAGCCTCAGAACTAGCTAGCCCTGAAGATAGAAAAATAAAGCATATCTTGCCTCAGAGAAATTCCCCAAAGGAAAAGGCAGCCCCCCACATATAATGACTGTGAGTAAAGATGAAATCACAAACACAGAGATGAAATAGATTTAGCAAAGAGAGGCCCGACTTACTGAACAGACAGAGGATAGGAAAGGTAACTTTGCGGTCAGCACAAAAACCTACAAAAAGCCACGCAGAGAATGCAGGGAAAAAAAACCTTCCGCACCGACTCACGGTGCGGAGGCGCCCCTCTGCGTCCCAGAGCTTCCAGCAAGCAAGGCACTATTCACAATAGCAAGCTGGACAGAAAAAATAGCAAACAAGAAAATAGCAAGAGGAACTTAGCTTCTGCTGGAGTAAACAGGTAACCAGAACGATCCAGGAGCGAACTAGACCAATAGTACAACATTGACAGCTGGCATGGGGCAAAGATCTAAGTGGAGTTAAATAGAGCAGCCCACTAACGAATTAGCCTCGTCACCTGTGGAAGGAAACTCAGAAACACCCATAGCCACCAGAGGAAGTCCATGGACAGAACCAGCCGAAGTACCATTCATGACCACAGGAGGGAGCTCGACAACAGAATTCACAACAGCGGTCATGTGACCGCTCACACGAACAATCACAAGCCGCGACGTCATTGAAGGTTATTAACGCGCTCATTCCTAAGAATGAGCGACGTCATCGAAGGTCATTAAAGCGCTCATTCTTAGGAAGAAAAGCATGGCGATTGCAGCGGTGACAACCAGGGCCCGTCCGAGGGTAGGTATATCAATATTTTTTATTTGTATTCTTTATTTTATACATTAATATGGATCCCAGGGCCTGAAGGAGAGTTTCCTCTCCTTCAGACCATTGGAACCATTACTGATACCTTCCGATATTTGTGTCCCATTGAATTGTATTGGTATCGGATATCGGTATCAGCGATATCCGATATTTTTGGATATCGGCCGATACCGTCCGATACCGATACTTTCAAATATCGGACTGTTATGATCTGGTGATTAAGGAGCGACATGCGTCTAGCTCTGAGCAAGTGGCAACTATACTGACCGCAGTCCCTAAGCTCAACACAACACTAGAAGCAGCCGTGGAATGCTCCTAACTCTGCCTAGGCATCTCGTCACAGCCTAAGGGCTAACTACCCCTAAAGATAGAAGCAGGAAAACTATCTTGCCTCAGAGAAAATCCCCAAAGGATAGATTAGCCCCCCACAAATAATGACTGTGAGAGGAGAAGGAAATGACATACGTAGAATGAAACAAGATTAGCACAGGAGGCCACTTCTAGCTAGATAGAAAATAGTACAAGACAGAACGCTGTGCGGTCAGTAATAAAAACTAGAAAAAGTCCACCGCAGAGAAATGCAAAAATCTCCACACCTGACTAAAGGTGCGGAGGGCAAACTCTGCTGCCCAGAGCTTCCAGCTTAGCTGAATAGATCCATACTGAAAAGCTGGACAAATAAACAAAAACAAAGAAAGTGCTGAACAACAAGTCCACAACAAGAGAACCGCAAAAGGACAAGCAAGGACTTAGCTTAGATGAACTGGTCAGAGTGTCAGGAAAGTCCTAAGAGCAATGACTCCAGGCAGGAACAATTGACAACTGGCATTGAATGAGGGATAAGGCCAGACTAATATAACCGAGCCAGAAAGACGATCAGTGAAAACAGCTGCTGAAGCTAAATCCAAGAAGCAGCCATACCACTCAAAACCACAGGAGGGAGCCAAAGAGCAGAACTCACAAAAATGCCACTAACAACCACCGGAGGGAGCCCAAGAGCGGAATTCACAACATCGGACGGTATCGCTCAACACTAGTCATAATCCTGAGATCATATTGTTGGAAATTATCAAGTTGATCATAGAATGATGTGCCCATAAATGCATGGCCACCATCAGAGCACTACTTCCCTTACTAGCATATGGGACCTGGAGAGAAGAGGGTTCTAATATTGTAGTATTCAGTCACTATGTGGTGGTAATATGTAGTCTGGTCATGGTGTGGCAGTATTTGCTCCTGATATGTGGTAATATTTGGTCACGATGTGGTGGTAATATGTGGTCTGGTCATAGTGTGGCAGTATTTTTCCCTTGTGTGTGGTATTATTCGGTCACTATATGGTGGTAATATGTGGTCTGGTCATGGTGTGGTGGTGTTTGTTGCTTGCATGTGATCTTACTTGGTCACTGTGGTAGCAATGTGGTCTGGTCCTAGTGTGGTGTTATTTGTCACTTGTGTGCAGTATTCTTGTTCATCCAGGGCCGTATTTGCCACTAGGCACTTGAGGGCACGTGCCTAGGGCGGCAGGATGCGGGGGGCGGCACCCGAACAAGGTATGTTTGTTTTTTGTTTTGTTTTTGTTTGTTTTTTTAAAGTCCTTTTTGCAATGGAAAGAGCGGTCCCGGAAGCAGGACGCTCCGCCCTCATCTCAGATTGCTGGAGGACTGGGCGCCTCTCGCTGGTGGCTGCAGGGATAGTGCGGCTGTGCCAGGGGCGGCGCTCTCCATAACGAGAGGAGCGGGCAGAGGAGGAAGAGAAAATGGTGGTGTGCCAGCATCTGCCGCCTCTCCCACTGCTAGTAAGTACCTTGGATCGGTACTTGCTCCTTCCATCCCTCCGGGTTGCTAGAGAAACGCCCCCTCCATGGCCGCCACTTACTTGTTGCAACTTGCTATGGCAACATCACAGTTTCTCCTTCTCCCGAATGGCTCAAGTACAGAAATGTGCAGCTCTTGTGGTATCTCCCTGTCAGCTCTGGTCACCGGCCGTACAAAGGAACCAGACACTGAGGAGGGGGAGGCGGCACCTTTAGTATCGAGCGTCCTGCTCTGATCTGTGTAGTAACCAGGGGGCAAGTGCTACTGTACCTTGTGCTGCTGTGCCCCCTACATAACTGTACTCTGCTAATATGCCCCATGTGCTGCTGTGCCCTGCTACACTACTGTACTCTGTGCCCCTACTGTACTGTACTCTGCTAATATGCCCCATGTGCTGCTGTGCCCTGCTACACTACTGTACCCTGTGCCCCCTACATAACTGTACTCTGCTAATATGCCCTATGTGCTGCTGTGCCCTGCTACACTACTGTACCCTGTGCCCCCTACATAACTGTACTCTGCTAATATGCCCTATGTGCTGCTGTGCCCTGCTACACTACTGTACCCTGTGCCCCCTACATAACTGTACTCTGCTAATATGCCCCATGTGCTGCTGTGCCCTGCTACACTACTGTACCCTGTGCCCCCTACATAACTGTACTCTGCTAATATGCCCTATGTGCTGCTGTGCCCTGCTACACTACTGTACCCTGTGCCCCCTACATAACTCTACTCTGCTAATATGCCCTATGTGCTGCTGTGCCCTGCTACACTACTGTACCCTGTGCCCCCTACATAACTGTACTCTGCTAATATGCCCCATGTGCTGCTGTGCCCTGCTACACTACTGTACCCTGTGCCCCCTACATAACTGTACTCTGCTAATATGCCCTATGTGCTGCTGTGCCCTGCTACACTACTGTACCCTGTGCCCCCTACATAACTCTACTCTGCTAATATGCCCTATGTGCTGCTGTGCCCTGCTACACTACTGTACCCTGTGCCCCTGCATAACTGTACTCTGCTAATATGCCCCATGTGCTGCTGTGCCCTGCTACACTACTGTACCCTGTGCCCCCTACATAACTGTACTCTGCTAATATGCCCTATGTGCTGCTGTGCCCTGCTACACTACTGTACCCTGTGCCCCCTACATAACTGTACTCTGCTAATATGCCCCATGTGCTGCTGTGCCCTGCTACACTACTGTACCCTGTGCCCCCTACATAACTGTACTCTGCTAATATGCCCCATGTGCTGCTGTGCCCTGCTACACTACTGTACCCTGTGCCCCCTACATAACTGTACTCTGCTAATATGCCCCATGTGCTGCTGTGCCCTGCTACACTACTGTACCCTGTGCTCCTACATAACTGTACTCTGCTAATATGCCCCATGTGCTACTGTGCCCCCTACACTACTGTACCCTGTGCCCCATGTTCTGCTGTGCCCCCTACACTACTGTACCCTGTGCCCCATGTGCTGCTGTGCCACCTACACTACTGTACCCTGTGCCCCCTACACTACTGTACCCCATGTTCTGCTGTGCCCTCTGCAATACTGTACTTTGTGCCCCATGTGCTGCTGGGCCCCTTACACTACTCTACCCTTTGCTGCTGTGCCCCTATAGTACTGAGCTCCATGTGCTGCTGTATCCTCTCCCCCCTGCACCTTTTTGCCTTCTGCTTCATGCACTACTGTGTCCCATTATTGTTGTGCCCTGTGTATTATGGTGCCTTGTGCCTCCTGTACTGCTATGCCCCACGTGTTGTGGTGCCCTGTGCCTCCTGTACTGCTGTGCACCATGTATTTTGGTGCCCTGTGCCTCTTGCACTGGTGTGTCCCGTGTGTTGTGCCCTGTGCAACCTGCACTGCTGTGCCCAGTGTATTGTGACTGGAGGGTCCAATGTTACTTGTCCCTGCCCCAAAGGTCAAGCAACCCATTGCTCCCAGGGGTCTGTGGCCCTCTAAGCGCCACATACTTGCTGAGTGTAACCTGGCAGCAGTGCCGTATTTGTCTCTAGTCTGTTGAGGGCACCAGGATGCGGGGGAGGGGGGGGGGGGGGCACCTGAGCAAGGTTTTTTTTTCTTTTTATGTGGATAAGATGCCGGATCTGCCGCGAATAGCAAAAATCGCTGATGTGAAAGTAGCCTAAGGCTAGGGTCACAATGCGTTAGTGCAATCCGTTTAGCGCTAGCGGATTGCGCTAACGCAATTTTTTTTAAGGGGCCGCGTTTCGGGATCTGCGAGAGCGGAGAACGGACCTCGGGCGCGGCGCGGACGCTGCAAACAGCGTCCGCGGCGTGCCACAAAACACCGGCGCGTCGCTAGCGCGTGCCGAAAATGGCACACGCTAGTGACGCGTTCCCATTGCCGTGAATGGGCGCGCTAACGGACGCGTTGCACGGCGTTAATTTCGCTGTGCAACGCTGTCTGTTAGCGTTGTCCCAATAACGCAATGGGAACCTAGCCTTAGTCACTGCCGATAGTGTCATACTCACCAATGGGGGAGGCAGCACGAAAAGTGTCTAGGGCAGCAGAAACTCTAAATACGGCCCTGTGTTCATCTATAAAAATGTATGTGACATATTCCGTTAAATAAAAATACATAAAAATATACCTAAAAAGACTATTGGATATTTTAAGAAATGTTTAATAGATTAGAGTAGAAACAAAAATGTCCATAAGCATAATAGTGCTAATCAAAGGGTTCCTCCACCGGGGTAGGAAATCCCACAGGAAGCATATAAGGGTTGTGAGAAGCTAGCACTAGCCAAAGAGATACAAAGTATCAAAACACACCACTCAAAAAATAGTATAAAAAGGTAACAAATTTTATTGAGAATACATACATACTAAAACGAAATAACAACGATCAATACTGATCAATTATTGATATAATCAATAATTATTATATATCAAATAATAATAATAATAATAATAATAATAATAATACGTAATATGAGAAAGGACGATAACCGAGTAAAGTGCACAAAGAACCAGAGAGTGAGGGAAAAATAACAGGGGCATGGGGATGGGATAAATATCCATAATATACCAGCTTCATAATAACAGGCCTAAAGGGTTAACCATATTACCCGAGATCAAAAGTGCAAGTGCATGGAAGCTCAGTAAGGTTATTAGCACATACCCATGAAGTCCGCCTGTCCTCAGTCTCACAAAAAGCCCCGACGCGCGTTTCGCAGTCTTGCTTTGTCAAGGGGGAGGAAAGTTGTGCTAGATTAGAGTAGAGTAGGGCCCGGCCTAAAGAGTCTACCTTGTCATGGTGGCGGCTTAAAAATTATTTTGGTCAACACAAAAGCTGCTAGCCATGAATGTGATATAGTGTTCAATGGGAACTGTTAATGTGTTGTGATTGGTGAGGAAGTGGTGCAGAAGTGGAGTTTTTCCAAGAGTGGATGGTGGGACTGTGTTATGTTTAGGGTGTGGAAGTGGAGCTGTGGTGGAGCCTGGGTGGAGTCTAAAGGGGACATCTAAATGTTTCAGTTGGGCCATAAAATTCCTGGTGACAGTCCTGCGTAAATTTGTATCATATGTCAGCAAAAGGTTACAGTGTTACTCCCCAAAAAACTTTTATCTCCAGACAATTGAGACCCTCAGCAAAATTGATAAAGGGGATCTGTAACCTGGGAACAGACCTAATTTCCTTGATTAATGAAACAGAGATTGTATACCTCTGCTCAACTCAAGAAGGGTCTCAGCATACCCTGGGTTCCCATGATCCAGATCTCTATTCTCTGTATTAAAGGTGTTGCAGCAGTCCAGCCCCCAGTTATAAGTAAGTTATCCTGTATTTTGTTTACAGGGATAACTTATTGTTTTTGTAATAACCCTTAAAGACATTTTTTCATGCGGTATTATGCTGGAGACGAAAGATTATGGCTTCCTCACAATAGTCATGGCGCTGTGGACTCTTTATCAGGTTCAGTTCACTCAATGAGTTTATTACTGAAATTTTGGTTTCCTTTAAGAGAAAATTATGTAAAAATCATCAGGTTTTGCTTCAAAATCTATAGCTCTATTTGTGTGTGTGCATTATTCTCTATGCATTTTGTACCACTTTTTAAGTTGTTTTTCTTTTTTATGTGTCTTTTTATTTTTCCTTGGACAATTTTGCTTTATTCCAGATGTTTAAGACAGAGTCATGAAATGTGGCTTTTACCAAATGTTACATTTGTTTGGTGCATCTGACTCAAGCCTCTGGAGTTAGGTTGCTGAAGGCATTTTTAATTTTATGCATATATAGGCAATAGTGACTTTTTAACAATTTTGTGACTTTTGTTGTTAGAAAGCATCACAAACTACATAGAGAAAAAAATAGAGCATTCTTAATTTCACACTAAATTCAGTAACCTGGATGTTGTGGTAAAATTGGTAAAATTAGCTAATGTTCATGTACAGAGAATAGAATACAAAAATCTACAATCAGAAAATAACAGAATAAGAAAAAAATATTTGGCAAGTATTACGTTTAACAGGAACCTGTCACCAGGTTTTTTCCCTATAAATTAAGGTCACCATCTTGAAGGCCTCATTTCCAGCATACTGCAATGCTGCAAAAAAGTTCCAAATACCCTCTGCAGATCCCCAAAAAGACCTTCTAGTATACTCACTGAAAGTGCAGTCTAGTTAGATGGGCATCTCTAGTTCTTGTCCAGTGCCTCCTCTTTTCCTAAAATTGCAGTCCTCCTGCCCTACTTCATGTGAACGACGCATCCTACATCATCCACAGTGTCTCCTAAGCACTCCTGCACTCCAAGGGTTGAGCTCAGTACTGTTGTATGCATGCCCTGGGAAAGGGCAAAGAGTGACAATAATCGAAAAGTAGAGCTAGTGGATGTGCGCTACAGCACTTTTCTCGGTCCTTGGCAGCGCTGAGAGAGGCGCAACTGTAACATGGCGAGGTGTGGTTAGTGGCCGAATAGGCACTCTTCTGAGGCGCCCAGGCACGTTACATGAAAGTGGAGGTCCTGGCTGGGTGTGTAGACTTGTGCTGAGAGGGAATTATGCCTGTGCAGTCCGAGTGTAGCTGATATTGCTAGTTTACCAGGACCAGATGTTTCACAGTTCAATAAGGGAGACCATCATCCATAAATAAACTGTTTATTGAATGGCAACTCACTAAGGGCTATATACAAGTGATAGTGAGTACAAAGCCTTATAAATATTTCCTTTGAACACAGTAGTGTAGCTACCAGGGGGCAGAGGGGGTCATTGCCCCGTGCCCCACACTCTGGGGGGCCCACCCGGAGCTACGCTACTGTAACTGTATAGGGGTATGCATCAAGCCGATATAGTTACATTCTGTAAAATAGGGAAAATGGTGTGCACTCAGGTCAGGGACAGGTGAGGTGCTGGTAAACCGACCATGTGGTCTAATCAACAGTAGAGAAAAATTACCGCACACTCAATACTGGAATAGTGCTTGAAAAAGGTATATGCCAATTTTATTCAAAGAAATAATACAAAAATTGATGGTTGCCACATAGGTAGAGGTAGACAATGAACCCGACGTTTCGAACCTCCCGGGTCTTATTCATGGGGTTACTGGTAAGGCAAAGAAACTGTATAAATAACAATGTCATATACATTGAAAGCGGCATAGCAGTACACATGAAGTATATATACAAAATAAACTAACCACAGATAATAGAAAAAAGGGGGGGGAAAGGGGGAGAGAATATATACACAGCAAAATACACAATAACAAGGTCATGTGGAAAGGAACGGCGAGAGAACAACAGTATAAGTACAGAGGATCACGGTAAAAGACCATAGAAGTATTACCTCTAGTCCTTTGATATGAGCGCATAAAGATGGCGGTAGTGTGGGAAAAGCAAGTGCTCCCTTACGTACAAGACATGATCTGTCACAGTAACAAGATTATAGGTTATATTCTATATAGGAACAAAAATGACTAACTAAGTACTCCATGAGATGAAGGTAAATCCCAGACACGTGTGAGATGGATGATATTATATGTGAGTCAGAACAGGTGGTGAGCGGTGGTAACCGGCCTCATAGTATGGAATGGTAAATGATGTAGGGTCTATAGTAGATGCAGGTAAAGGGGAGGCGCAGGTATCCTGTAAAGTGTCAAAGTGGTGACTACGACTATACATAATGATAAATATGACTGTGTGGACCTAAAACTCTGGATTGGTATACCAATAGAACAATATATCTACCTGTCAGTATAGCCAGTAGGGGCTGCTGTCCCGGGTAAAAAAGGAATGAGCACAGGAGTGGCCGTAATGTGTCCAAAGGGCCTGCAGGTATAGGGTAAAGGAGAGAGAGTGCCACAAGATGTCATCTCAGGAACTGGCAGGCAGAGGGAAAGGGGGGAGTGGGGGGAGTAGTGCCGCACTGATACCTGTGTGGAGTCCTGTGTGGGGTCAGCGGCGCATCCTGCGCCTAGCTGTGTAGTCCTGGAAGGATGCTGGAGGAGTGAGAGTGGACAAGCGAGCCGTCCTGAAGTCCCGGACCGGAAGTGACGCGGTACGAACCCGCGCATGCGCAGATGGCTCCTAGCGCTAGTGTGGGCAAGCTCCTGTCCAAGAGAGGGAGTGGACAAGCGCTGATAGTAGCGCTGTAAGGGGCTAAGGGGAGAGGATGCAAATGGAGCGATCAGTGGGTGGCAGCTAAGAGGGCGGTAAAGTGGGACTACTAAAGATGGAAAGGCAGGGTCGGAGGACTAGGGGAATAATAATATAACCAGGGAGAAGACCCTAATAGGAGAGCAAAGATGGCCAAATAGGAGAATGGAATGAGAGGGGGAAATGTAAAATATGTAGAATCCAGGATGTACACATACGGCATAATAAAGAAAAAGCTGGAAAAAAATAAAATAAACAAAAAGGTAGAAAATAGTATGCGAAGAAATAAATAAAATAAAATGTAAAAAAATGTAAAAAATGTAAAAAAATTGAAAATGAAGTAGAAAAATGAAACAGATGAAAAAAAGAAAAAAATGAAAAAAATAATGAAAAAAATGAAAAAAATGGAAAAAACGGAAACGATATTCTGAAAAAGGAGAATGTAATAAATAATGGAAAAATAAAAATAAAGATAAAAAAGGAAAAATAAAAGTAAAAAATAAAAGAAATAGTAAAAAATAAAAAAATAATAATAAAATAATAAAAAATCGTAATGAGGCCGGATGACTCACCTAATAAGAGGTAGACTCAACGTGTCTGGAAAGTAAAAGGTAAAATGATTAGTGAGGCATTATAGTAACCAATCAATGTCCCTGTTGAGACCCTTGGGGCTGAGGGTCTCAAGTTTGTGTATCCAGTAGGTCTCACGCACCTTAAGTTGCCTAATGTGGTTACCCCCTCTCCTAGGCCGGGGGACCTGTTCAATGACCTGATACTTAAGTTGCGCCACCGTATGTCTGCATTTGATGAAGTGCTCAGGGATTGGTAGCCATGTTTTGCTGCAACGAATGGTAGACTTGTGGCTGGCTATACGATCCTTCACATGCTGGGTTGTTTCTCCCACATATAGAAGGCCACATGGGCACTTAATGACGTAGATGACAAAGTTAGAGTTACAAGTATAGTAGCCACGAATCGGATAGGTTTTACCTGTCCTGGGATGTGTTACACTGTCTGACTTAATCACATTCGAGCATGAGGCAAAGTTGAGGCATGGAAATGTCCCTGAGCGGTGTGGAGTTAGTGTAGTCTGAGTCGTGGTGGGGCGTAGACTACCTATGTCGGCCCGGACCAATTTGTCTCTGATGTTGGGGGCCCTTCTGTTGCACATGAGAGGTGGTTCCGAAAAGCTTGGGATGTTAGGGTAGGCTTTCCTAAGGAGGGACCAGTGTTTAATGATCACCCTCTCAATCTTGGGCATAAACGGGTGGAACGTATGAACAAATGGAACCCTGTTCATGCTGGTATTATTGGGAGACACAGGTGGTGGTTGTAGAGCTCTTGTTTTCTCTCGGTCGAGTAGGTTTTGGGGGTACCTCCTCTCTCAAAAGTTTAGGGAGAGGAGGTACCCCCAAAATCTACTCAACCGAGAGAAAACAAGAGCTCTACAACCACTACCTTTGTCTCCCAATAATACCAGCATGAACAGGGTTCCATTTGTTCATACGTTCCACCCGTTTATGCCCAAGATTGAGAGGGTGATCATTAAACACTGGTCCCTCCTTAGGAAAGCCTACCCTAACATCCCAAGCTTTTCGGAACCACCTCTCATGTGCAACAGAAGGGCCCCCAACATCAGAGACAAATTGGTCCGGGCCGACATAGGTAGTCTACGCCCCACCACGACTCAGACTACACTAACTCCACACCGCTCAGGGACATTTCCAACTTTGCCTCATGCTCGAATGTGATTAAGTCAGACAGTGTAACACATCCCAGGACAGGTAAAACCTATCCGATTCGTGGCTACTATACTTGTAACTCTAACTTTGTCATCTACGTCATTAAGTGCCCATGTGGCCTTCTATATGTGGGAGAAACAACCCAGCATGTGAAGGATCGTATAGCCAGCCACAAGTCTACCATTCGTTGCAGCAAAACATGGCTACCAATCCCTGAGCACTTCATCAAATGCAGACATACGGTGGCGCAACTTAAGTATCAGGTCATTGAACAGGTCCCCCGGCCTAGGAGAGGGGGTAACCACATTAGGCAACTTAAGGTGCGTGAGACCTACTGGATACACAAACTTGAGACCCTCAGCCCCAAGGGTCTCAACAGGGACATTAATTGGTTACTATAATGCCTCACTAATCATTTTACCTTTTACTTTCCAGACACGTTGAGTCTACCTCTTATTAGGTGAGTCATCCGGCCTCATTACGATTTTTTATTATTTTATTATTATTTTTTTATTTTTTACTATTTCTTTTATTTTTTACTTTTATTTTTCCTTTTTTATCTTTATTTTTATTTTTCCATTATTTATTACATTCTCCTTTTTCAGAATATCGTTTCCGTTTTTTTCATTTTTTTCATTTTTTTCATTATTTTTTTCATTTTTTTTCTTTTTTTCATCTGTTTCATTTTTCTACTTCATTTTCAATTTTTTTACATTTTTTACATTTTTTTACATTTTATTTTATTTATTTCTTCGCATACTATTTTCTACCTTTTTGTTTATTTTATTTTTTTCCAGCTTTTTCTTTATTATGCCGTATGTGTACATCCTGGATTCTACATATTTTACATTTCCCCCTCTCATTCCATTCTCCTATTTGGCCATCTTTGCTCTCCTATTAGGGTCTTCTCCCTGGTTATATTATTATTCCCCTAGTCCTCCGACCCTGCCTTTCCATCTTTAGTAGTCCCACTTTACCGCCCTCTTAGCTGCCACCCACTGATCGCTCCATTTGCATCCTCTCCCCTTAGCCCCTTACAGCGCTACTATCAGCGCTTGTCCACTCCCTCTCTTGGACAGGAGCTTGCCCACACTAGCGCTAGGAGCCATCTGCGCATGCGCGGGTTCGTACCGCGTCACTTCCGGTCCGGGACTTCCGGTCCGGCGCTACTTCAGGACGGCTCGCTCGTCCACTCTCACTCCTCCAGCATCCTTCCAGGACTACACAGCTAGGCGCAGGATGCGCCGCTGACCCCACACAGGACTCCACACAGGTATCAGTGCGGTACTACTCCCCCCACTCCCCCCTTTCCCTCTGCCTGCCAGTTCCTGAGATGACATCTTGTGGCACTCTCTCTCCTTTACCCTATACCTGCAGGCCCTTTGGACACATTACGGCCACTCCTGTGCTCATTCCTTTTTTACCCGGGACAGCAGCCCCTACTGGCTATACTGACAGGTAGATATATTGTTCTATTGGTATACCAATCCAGAGTTTTAGGTCCACACAGTCATATTTATCATTATGTATAGTCGTAGTCACCACTTTGACACTTTACAGGATACCTGCGCCTCCCCTTTACCTGCATCTACTATAGACCCTACATTATTTACCATTCCATACTATGAGGCCGGTTACCACGGCTCACCACCTGTTCTGACTCACATATAATATCATCCGTCCCACACGTGTCTGGGAGTTACCTTCATCTCATGGAGTACTTAGTTAGTCATTTTTGTTCCTATATAGAATATAACCTAAACAATTGCTTTATTAATGCAAAAATTAAAAACAACATATATCAGTAGTATTTAAGGTGCAGATATTTCCATGATTAACATAGATAAGGGGAAAACCACCCCTCTAGAGTCCCCAAATTGCACGAAACAAACATGGAAGAAAGTGAATGTAGAAAGCCTTCCTATGCAGTGTAGCCTAGTGCAAAGCGGCAAGCTGATCAGTAATGCAGTGCCGATCCAAATAACCAAAGTGTAAATGTAATAGATCCACGCAAGTCAGCTTACCAGCTCAAAGGGGAGACAGAGGAGGGGAATCCCACCAGGATAACATCCCCGACGTGCATTTCGCGGCTAAAACACGCCGCTTCTTCAAGGGAGTACTGAATAATGGGCGACCAGGACCTGCTAATAACCTAGCTGACCTCCGTCACATGTCCATAGCCGGCCAATAATGGCGGCCCCAGCGGCGCATGCGCACGGCGACGGACAGGTCTCCCATGGGGGCAGGGCGTCAGGCCCAGAGCGCACGCGCCGGGAAGCATCCCGGGGCGCCCGCACAGAGCACACAGACGCCCGCCCACATGAGAGAGCCGCCCATCAGTCGGGCGATGCGCACGGCTACCAAAAGATGACAGCAATAGCTGCCACAAATACCGGCCGGCAATAGGAACATAGTAACCCCAAATGTCATAAAGAAGTGAGACGAGAGGAGGTGCGGCAAAGTATTACCAGACCCCAGATAGAAGAGTGCCGCTGGTATGTACTATATGATGCTAACGTGCTAGTAACAAATAGATAAATATCCGAAGGAAAAAAGGTCGTGGCTAAAAGAGGGTGGCAGTACATGGACACATACATTATGCAAATATGGAAAAGATATATATATCTGGAATTCATATCGTATTATACAGCAGTGCGCACATATATAAATACCATCCTACAGTTATGTACCACAACACAAGGCAAAAAAGGTCCATTAGTAGTACACAGGTAGCACACGACCAGCTTCTATTCACATGGGCATTGACGTCTCAATAGATGATGGAAATAATGACGTGATGAATCCAAACGACCAGAGGGGGAAGGAGGCAGCGGTCAGTAGAAAGCCCGCAGGTAGGAACAATTACTGATAATAGAAACGGAAAAACAAAGATTAAAAATAGAGACAAAACTTAAAAACAGAAAAATTGATCCGGCAGGTAAATGATGGAAACCCATATATACATAGCCTAAAAGATAACAAATGGCTAGAGATACGGAGCAAAGCTCAGGGACTCGTTGAGGCCTCTAGGAGTCATACAAGCCAGCATAACAATCCATTTTGTTTCAATCTGCGCAAGCCGTTTTTTATTATCCCCGCCCCTCACGCCCAGATGTAATGCATCAATCCCCCGAACAGAAAGTAATTTTGAGTTACAGTTGTGATGCAACTGAAAATGTCGGGGGAGCGTTTTTAGTTCAGTCCCTGTGGGCACCGTCCTGGCCGCGTCAATGTCCCGCACATGCTCACGTACTCGGACCCTAAATTCACGTGTAGTGAGACCCACGTAAATCTTCGGGCAAGGACAGGTGGCATAATATATGATGTTCGTAGTCCCGCAAGAAATGCGTTGTCTGATTTGAAAAGTTCTAGAGCCATCACTAGACTTAAAATCGGAGCAGCGCAGGACATTGGCGCAGGCAAGACAGTGCCCACACGGGATGCAACCTGGGCGCGGGCCAGTGGTACCAAAAGGATTTGCCAGAGTGGGAATGTAATGGCTCCTAACCAACATGTCACCAAGATTCATCCCCCTTCTTGGAATCATAAAGGGCAGGTCACCCAGGGCGACACGCAGGGACGGTTCGGTCTTAAGGACAGGCCAGTGTTTTTTGAGGATTGAACGCATGCTCTCCCACTCATGATTGAAGGTGGAGATGAATCTGATGTGTCCACCTCCATCCTCAGCCCGACGTCGAGTGGTAGAGTGCAATAGGTCACTCCGTGGGGTTCTACGGGCACGATCGTAGCCGGCTTTAATAGATCTGCGGCTATAGCCACGAGCTATAAACCTCTGTTTTAGATCGTTCGCCTGTGATTCGAATTTCACCTCAGAGGAGCAAATTCGCCGCATCCTGAGGAACTGTCCGACCGGGACGGCCCTCACGGTGGCAGGGTAATGAGCAGAAGTAGCATGCAATAGAGAGTTGACGGAGGTGGACTTCCTGAAGACATCCATCTGGATGCGCCGGTAGGAGTCGATCTCCAGACGGACATCCAGGAAGTCCACCGCAACCTTACTAGAAGTATGTGTAAGCCGTATGTTTAATCTGTTGTTATTTAGAGTCTGCATAAAATCCCCGAGCTGGCGGGCAGACCCCCCCCACAAAAACAAAATGTCGTCAATATAACGATACCAGCACAGCACATGGGCTGCGGCAGGTGGGCCCTCGTCACCAAAAATACCCCTCTCCCAGGCGCCAAGGAAGAGGTTGGCATACGAGGGCGCACAAGCCGCGCCCATGGCCATGCCACGTATCTGTAAATAAAAATTGTCCTTAAAGACAAAAAAATTGTGGGTGAGGATGTACTCCACCAGCTCGAGGATAAGCTCACACAGAGGGCCGTCCAGGTCGGAGGCCCCCAGAAAGCGGCGAACAGCATCTAACCCATGGGAGTGATCTATGCACGTATACAGTGGGGCAAAAAAGTATTTAGTCAGTCAGCAATAGTGCAAGTTCCACCACTTAAAAAGATGAGAGGCGTCTGTAATTTACATCATAGGTAGACCTCAACTATGGGAGACAAACTGAGAAAAAAAAAATCCAGAAAATCACATTGTCTGTATTTTTAACATTTTATTTGCATATTATGGTGGAAAATAAGTATTTGGTCAGAAACAAAATTTCATCTCAATACTTTGTAATATATCCTATGTTGGCAATGACAGAGGTCAAACGTTTTCTGTAAGTCTTCACAAGGTTGCCACACACTGTTGTTGGTATGTTGGCCCATTCCTCCATGCAGATCTCCTCTACAGCAGTGATGTTTTTGGCTTTTCGCTTGGCAACACGGACTTTCAACTCCCTCCAAAGGTTTTCTATAGGGTTGAGATCTGGAGACTGGCTAGGCCACTCCAGGACCTTGAAATGCTTCTTACGAAGCCACTCCTTCGTTGCCCTGGCGGTGTGCTTTGGATCATTGTCATGTTGAAAGACCCAGCCACGTTTCATCTTCAATGCCCTTGCTGATGGAAGGAGGTTTGCACTCAAAATCTCACGATACATGGCCCCATTCATTCTTTCATGTACCCGGATCAGTCGTCCTGGCCCCTTTGCAGAGAAACAGCCCCAAAGCATGATGTTTCCACCACCATGCTTTACAGTAGGTATGGTGTTTGATGGATGCAACTCAGTATTCTTTTTCCTCCAAACATGACAAGTTGTGTTTCTACCAAACAGTTCCAGTTTGGTTTCATCAGACCATAGGACATTCTCCTAAAACTCCTCTGGATCATCCAAATGCTCTCTAGCAAACTTCAGACGGGCCCAGACATGTACTGGCTTAAGCAGTGGGACACGTCTGGCACTGCAGGATCTGAGTCCATGGTGGCGTAGTGTGTTACTTATGGTAGGCCTTGTTACATTGGTCCCAGCTCTCTGCAGTTCATTCACTAGGTCCCCCCGCGTGGTTCTGGGATTTTTGCTCACCGTTCTTGTGATCATTCTGACCCCACGGGGTGGGATTTTGCGTGGAGCCCCAGATCGAGGGAGATTATCAGTGGTCTTGCATGTCTTCCATTTTCTAATTATTGCTCCCACTGTTGATTTCTTCACTCCAAGCTGGTTGGCTATTGCAGATTCAGTCTTCCCAGCCTGGTGCAGGGCTACAATTTTGTTTCTGGTGTCCTTTGACAGCTCTTTGGTCTTCACCATAGTGGAGTTTGGAGTCAGACTGTTTGAGGGTGTGCACAGGTGTCTTTTTATACTGATAACAAGTTTAAACAGGTGCCATTACTACAGGTAATGAGTGGAGGAAAGAGGAGACTCTTAAAAAAGAAGTTACAGGTCTGTGAGAGCCAGAAATCTTGATTGTTTGTTTCTGACCAAATACTTATTTTCCACCATAATATGCAAATAAAATGTTAAAAAAACAGACAATGTGATTTTCTGGATTTTTTTTTTCTCAGTTTGGCTCCCATAGTTGAGGTCTACCTATGATGTAAATTACAGACGCCTCTCATCTTTTTAAGTGGTGGAACTTGCACTATTGCTGACTGACTAAATACTTTTTTGCCCCACTGTATAAGCCCTCGACGTCGGCTGTAACTAGAATTGTATCATGATCCACAAGGATGCCATCAACCCTCGACAGAACGTCCGTAGTGTCTTTAATGTATGACGGTAGAGTTTCAACGAATGGTTTGAGATAAAAGTCGATGAATTGACACACAGGATCACAAATGCCATCAATACCTGACACAATTGGACGTCCTGGAGGGTTAAGGGCATCCTTGTGGATCTTAGGCAACAAATAGAATGTGGGGACCCTAGGTGACTTGACGGTTAATCCATCAAGTACCTGTTTGGTAATGATGTTAGCTTCAAAGGCCCCCACCAATATTTTTTGTAGCTCCCGTGAGAAAGAGACCATGGGATTGGAGGAGAGCTTGAGGTAAGTATTAGAGTCCTTAAGTTGGCGGAAAACTTCCCGCTCGTATTTCGCACAGGGCCAAACCACCACGTTCCCCCCCTTGTCCGCCGGTTTAAATACTACGTCTTTCATTTCTTTCAATTGTTTGATGGCATGGCGTTGTTGTGACGTTAGATTATCATATGTACGCCGTGAAGATAGTTTTTTGAAATCATCACCCACCAATTTGGTGAAGATTTCAATCGCTGGTGACAAGGACAAGGGGGGGAACCTGGCGGATTTAGGACGAGTGGAAGATGGAAACTTACTTGGACTAGGTATTCGTTGTTCCTCAAGCAAATCCTCCAAGTCGCGAAGGGTCTCTCTCTCACTTTCGCTCATCTCAACATCGGTGTATCTACTAGTGTGAAGTTTCTTAAGAATCAGCTTACGTGAGAACAAATGAAGATCTTTTAATGCTGAAAAGTAATTGAAAGAATTAGTGGGGGAGAATGTCAAGCCTCTACTAAGAACATCCACCTGATCCACTGAAAGAATATGTGTAGACAGATTCACTACCTGCAATTGCCCCTGCGTATTTACCTGGGCGGCCCTCCCTCCAGTGGTCTTGGTTTTGGCGAGTTGTCTTGTAGCCATTCTTTTATTATCAGTAAGTCCTACAGGGGTTGAACCACTGGGTTGCGGCATGGTGGTTAGATCATCGTCATAGGTAGTGTTGAGCGATACCGTCCGATACTTGAAAGTATCGGTATCGGATAGTATCGGCCGATACCCGAAAAATATCGGATATCGCCGATACCGATATCCGATACTAATACAAGTCAATGGGACATCAAGTATCGGAAGGTATTCTCATGGTTCCCAGGGTCTGAAGGAGAGGAAACTCTCCTTCAGGCCCTGGGATCCATAGGGATGTGTAAAATAAAGAATTAAAATAAAAAATATTTATATATTTACCTCTCCGGCGGCCCCTGAACTCAGCGCGGGTAACCGGCAGGCTTCTTTGTTCAAAATCAGCGCTTTTAGGACCTGAGAATCACGTCCCGGCTTCTGATTGGTCGCGGGCCGCCCATGTGACCGCCACGCGACCAATCACAAGCCGCGACGTCACCGCAAGCTATTAACGCGCTCATTTTTAAAAATGAGCGCGTTAATGACTTTCAAAGACGTAGCGGCTTGTGATTGGTCGCGTGGCCACGCGACCAATCACAAGCCGCTACGTCTTTGAAAGCCATTAACGCGCTCATTTTTAAAAATGAGCGCGTTAATAGCTTGCGGTGACGTCGCGGCTTGTGATTGGTCGCGGCCACGCGACCAATCACAAGCCGCTACGTCTTTGAAAGTCATTAACGCGCTCATTTTTCAAAAATTAGCGCGTTAATAGCTTGCGGTGACGTCGCGGCTTGTGATTGGTCGCGTGGCGGTCACATGGGCGGCCCGCGACCAATCAGAATCCGGGACGTGATTCTCAGGTCCTAAAAGCGCTGATTTTGAACAACGAAGCCTGCCGGTTACCCGCGCTGAGTCCAGGGGCCGCCGGAGAGGTAAATATATCAATATTTTTTATTTTAATTCTTTATTTTACACATCTCTATGTATCCGATACTGATACCCGATACCACAAAAGTATCGGATCTCGGTATCGGAATTCCGATACCGCAAGTATCGGCCGATACCCGATACTTGCGGTATCGGAATGCTCAACACTAGTCATAGGTGGATCTATTGGAACGTGTAGAGGTGGATCTAGATCTGGACTGATAGTTATTCCTAGATCTAACACGAGATCGTCCAAAGGAGTTCTGCCATCTATATACTCGGCATAGTTGTTTATCCTTGGCATCTCGCTGAAATTTCTTAGCCTTAGTAGACTGAATATCACTAGCCCATCTCTGAAGCTCGATGTCGACCTCATCATTCAACTTTTTGAGAGACTCCCCTGTCATGTCTTTATGTAGAGTGGCTTGTAAGCCATCAATCTCAGCCTCCATACTTTCCAATGATTTCTGGTTCATTTGTTTGAGAAGAATCATAAAGCCCTTCGAGCAATTATTGGTTAGATCCTCCCATTTCCCCTTGAATTCCTCATCCTCTATAGGGAATGAGGGGAACACCTGTATACGGAGTCCCCTTGGGATGAGGTCTTTTTGGATGTATTTATCCAGGAATTCGTGGTTCCACCAGATGCGCGTTCTTTTGCGCAAGAGAACGGCTTGCGCAGATTGAAGCAAAATGGATTGTTATGCTGGCTTGTATGACTCCTAGAGGCCTCAACGAGTCCCTGAGCTTTGCTCCGTATCTCTAACCATTTGTTATCTTTTAGGCTCTGTATATATGGGTTTCCATCATTTACCTGCCGGATCAATTTTTCTGTTTTTAAGTTTTGTCTCTATTTTTAATCTTTGTTTTTCCGTTTCTATTATCAGTAATTGTTCCTACCTGCGGGCTTTCTACTGACCGCTGCCTCCTTCCCCCTCTGGTCGTTTGGATTCATCACGTCATTATTTCCATCATCTATTGAGACGTCAATGCCCATGTGAATAGAAGCTGGTCGTGTGCTACCTGTGTACTACTAATGGACCTTTTTTGCCTTGTGTTGTGGTACATAACTGTAGGATGGTATTTATATATGTGCGCACTGCTGTATAATACGATATGAATTCCAGATATATATATCTTTTCCATATTTGCATAATGTATGTGTCCATGTACTGCCACCCTCTTTTAGCCACCACCTTTTTTCCTTCGGATATTTATCTATTTGTTACTAGCACGTTAGCATCATATAGTACATACCAGCGGCACTCTTCTATCTGGGGTCTGGTAATACTTTGCCGCACCTCCTCTCGTCTCACTTCTTTATGACATTTGGGGTTACTATGTTCCTATTGCCGGCCGGTATTTGTGGCAGCTATTGCTGTCATCTTTTGGTAGCCGTGCGCATCGCCCGACTGATGGGCGGCTCTCTCATGTGGGCGGGCGTCTGTGTGCTCTGTGCGGGCGCCCCAGGATGCTTCCCGGCGCGTGCGCTCTGGGCCTGACGCCCTGCCCCCATGGGAGACCTGTCCGTCGCCGTGCGCATGCGCCGCTGGGGCCGCCATCATTGGCCGGCTATGGACATGTGACGGAGGTCAGCTAGGTTATTAGCAGGTCCTGGTCGCCCATTATTCAGTACTCCCTTGAAGAAGCGGCGTGTTTTAGCCGCGAAACGCGCGTCGGGGATGTTATCCTGGTGGGATTCCCCTCCTCTGTCTCCCCTTTGAGCTGGTAAGCTGACTTGCGTGGATCTATTACATTTACACTTTGGTTATTTGGATCGGCACTGCATTACTGATCAGCTTGCCGCTTTGCACTAGGTTACACTGCATAGGAAGGCTTTCTACATTCACTTTCTTCCATGTTTGTTTCGTGCAATTTGGGGACTCTAGAGGGGTGGTTTTCCCCTTATCTATGTTAATCATGGAAATATCTGCACCTTAAATACTACTGATATATGTTGTTTTTAATTTTTGTATTAATAAAGCAATTGTTTATATTATGCTCCGGGTTCTCCTATCTTTATTTAGATTATATGGAGCGGACTTGATGTGTCTGGCTATATATAACACACGTGTTTTTTTTCCCAGACTACTAATATGACTTTGGGATTTGCTATACCATAGAATATAACCTATAATCTTGTTACTGTGACAGATCATGTCTTGTACGTAAGGGAGCACTTGCTTTTCCCACACTACCGCCATCTTTATGCGCTCATATCAAAGGACTAGAGGTAATACTTCTATGGTCTTTTACCGTGATCCTCTGTACTTATACTGTTGTTCTCTCGCCGTTCCTTTCCATATGACCTTGTTATTGTGTATTTTGCTGTGTATATATTCTCTCCCCCTTTCCCCCCCCCCCCTTTTTTCTATTATCTGTGGTTAGTTTATTTTGTATATATACTTCATGTGTACTGCTATGCCGCTTTCCATGTATATGACATTGTTATTTATACAGTTTCTTTGCCTTCCCAGTAACCCCATGAATAAGACCCGGGAGGGTCGAAACGTCGGGTTCATTGTCTACCTCTACCTATGTGGCAACCATCAATTTTTGTATTATTTCTTTGAATAAAATTGGCATATACCTTTTTCAAGCACTATTCCAGTATTGAGTGTGCGGTAATTTTTCTCTACAGTTACATTCTGTGGCAGAGCACAGAGACACGATCTCCCTGCTTTGCCACCGGCCGCTATGGGGCTCTTGATCAGGTGGTGGGGGGCCCGGTGCCAGCAGTGGGCCCCCCGCCCATCATTGCAGGTTCAGCTGTATCGGCTACATGCCAATACAGCTGACCGCATTGATGAGAGAAGGAGCGTTACGCTCCCTTTCCCATCATCCCCTGTCAGTGTCTGATGTCACTGACGCCGACACTGACAGCGGGCGCAATGATGTCACCTCTCGGCGTCAGGTCAGGAGATAAGTGGGAGCTTGGAGAAGTGCAGGAACCAGTAGGAAGAGAGGTGAGTATTTATTTATTATTTTTTTAATGTGGCTGCATTATACTATAGAGTCTGCCTATGTGGGTGCATTATACTATAGAGTCTGCCTATGTGGGTACATTATGTTACAGAGGCTGCCTATGGGGTACATTATGCTACAGAGGCTGCCTATGGGGGTACACTAGGCTACAGAGGCTGCCTATGGGGGTGCATTGCAATACAGAGGCTGCCTATGGGGGTGCATTATGCTACAGAGGCTGCTTATGGGTGTACATTGTGCTACAGAGGCTGGCTATAGGGGTACATTATGCTACAGAGGCTGCCTATGGGGTTGCATTATGCTACAGAGGCTGCCTATGGGGTACATTATAATAAACAGGCTGCCTATGAGGGTACATTATAATACAGAGGATGCTTATGGGGTACATTATAATAAAGAGGCTGCCTATGGGGGTACAGTACAATACAGAGGCTGCCTATGGGGGTACATTATAATACAGAGGCTGCCTATGGGGAGTGTAGTATATATATGGAGACCTATGGGGTGTACAGTATACTATATTGAGGACTATCTGGTGTATTATGCTATATGTAGGCTATCTGGGGGCCATCATAAAGTGTGGGGATTATAGTGACAGGGCCATCATACAGTGTTGAAGCCATTAAATAGTTTGGGGTATATTAAGGGGTCAGCATATAGACAGTGAGAGAGCATTATACTGTGTATAGGGGAGCTGTACAGGGGGAATACTCGGGACATTATTAACCCCTTAGTGACGGAGCCAAATTTTTTAAATCTGACCAGTGTCACTTTATGTGGTAATAACTCTGGAACGCTTTTACAAATTCCAGTGATTTTGAGGTTGTTTTTTCATGACACATTATATTTTATGATAATGGTAAATTTAGGTTGATATGTTTTGTGGTTATTTTTTAAAAAATATCAGAAATTTGAGAAAAATGTTAAAAATTAGCAATTTTCAAACTTTGAATGATTATCCCTTTAATCCAGATAGTCATACCACAGCAAAACATTAATAAATAACATTTCCCACATGTCGGCTTTACATCAGCACCATTTATAAAATGTTCTTTCATTTTGTTAGCATTTTAGGAGGTTTTAAATGTAGCAGCAATTTTTCATTTTTTCAAGGAAATTTACAAAATTTTTTTTTTCTGGACCTATCACATGTTTGAAGTGACTTTAGGGGTCCCATATATTGGGAAACCCCCAAAAGTGATACCATTTTAGAAACAGCACCTCCTTACATATTGAAAACTGCAGTCAGGTAGTTTATTAACCCTTCAGGTGCTTTACAGGACTTAATGCAATTGGTATGACAGAAATGAAATTGTGTATTTTTACCACCTAAATGCCGCTAACTTCTGAACAGATTACTATAGCCGGCAGACTCTAAGGCCACTATTTGGTCATGAATTGCCATGGCAAACATCAGGACCAGAAAATCATGATCTCAGGGCACCAATTGGGATAAAGAGGAAGCCCCCACACTCTGTTAACCATATATGATGAAGTAATCACTAATTACAGCAGCATCTAAGGGGTTAAACAGATTTGGACGGTGCAAACACTGATCGTGGCTGATGCAGCAAGTTGTCAGCTATAGTGGACAGCCGACAGCTGCTGGATTGTCACCTGTATGGGGAGGCTATTCTATTATATCTCAGGTCAATAGGAAGACGTATTGGCTGTCATTAAGGGGTTAAATGTAAAGTGGGCACGTATTGTTATAGGGGAACTCAGGTTACTGTGACTATCAAAGGAGCATACAGAGGGCAATATTACTTTCTAGGGAGCAAAATATGGGCACTGTTTTCTAGGGCACTTGCACCCGGCATTACTATATTATAGAGAGTTGCTTTAGAATTTAAAGGGCACAGAGAACCACACAGCAGGTGCAGTAATAGGGACACATATGGCAGCAGAGGCTCAGTATTTGGAGTATCAGCAGGATGAGCAGTTTGTGAAGGATGGGAATAGTCTCATTGGTGATGGTGTTGAACATGTGAGACGTAAAATGTGTCTTTGTTGTATTCTCTGTAGCCGAGTTCTGGCCGGAGAAGTTGTCACGTCGGTCAGGGCCAGATGGAAAAGATGGGAAAAATGAACGATTCCATCAGAAAGAGCATCAGCGGTAAGTCATTTTCTGTAACTGTGCTGTGATCTCTTACATGTTCCGTAGGACTGGTATCTACCACTGACCATATGGCGGTAATATCAATAGTGGTGGTTATATACAGATTATTTTCAGTAACAACGTGGTCATCTGCTGAGATTCTCCTCCATTATTAGGGTGCGTAACCCAGTTGTATTCAAGGTTACCTGATTAGGGGCCCACTCAGAAGTTTTGCCCCCGAACCAAAACCCTAGCTATGCCTCTGTTTGAACATGTAGCATTTTCCACAGAGTTTCTTTCCTGAGTAGTATACTCCAGGGCTATTTACGTCCACTGTTTTCCTACTTCACCACAACCCAGTTTTAGCGCTAAAGTCCTGATCAACAAGTCTTTTTTACTTCATAGCGGTTCAACATCTTATTTCTCTTACTACTGTGCTGGTGACCTTTAAGTAGTCCCCCGTACTCAGTCCTATTTAACCCTCCGTCACATACAACTGATCTGACAGGCGCTTCTCTTTTACTTTCATTTCTCCTTCCTCACCAGATTGTGAGGAAACCCCCTCCCTCCAGGTAGTCTCCTGTCTCTTGAAGGTCTGTGAAACCTGATATCACAGTTGGATTTCAGAGCTTCAGGGGAGAGGATATAGCTGCACAGATCTCTCAGGCTCATTGTATGTGAATACGTCACATTCAGTAAGGTTGGTATTTTATGTTTTTATTCATCACAATAGTTTATTTAGCTTGTTTTATGAATGTATAGCACAAAATGTGAGGATATTTCATAGAAATAAGGGAGATTTTATAAAAGAAAGTGTGCTGCTCAGGCATATACAGTAGTTCCCTAACATATTCCTTCTCTTGCTTCAGATTATCTGCTGAAATGGAGAGGAAAATGTACAATTTATCCAAACAACTTGATGTTGAGGAAGTAACAAACATGCTGTTAGATGATAGAGACCTCACACTGAATGAGGATTTAGGAGAGGAAAGTGAGATTGATTCTCATGATGAGGTGGAAGAATGTGTCCTGGATTCTGAAACAGAGCAAGATGGTGACAGTGGTGAGGATGAAGAAGTTGGATCATATTATATTGGAAAAAATAAAAATACTAAATGGAACAAGAAGCCATTCCAGAAAAAACGTAGGGAACCTTTAAACATTATTACTCACCTTCCTGCAGTAATAGGAACTGCACGTAATGCAAAAACTGCAGTTGAATGCTGGAACAGTATATTTACAGATGACATTCTGGACTCTATTGTCACATATACCAACCAATATATAGACATTATAAAGGACAAGTACATCTGCAACAGAACCATCAAGCCCACAGATGAAATAGAACTGCGTGCTTTTTTTGGATTACTGTACCTTGCAGGAGCTTATAGGGCAAATAGACAAAGATTGGAGGAACTTTGGGGTAAAGATGGGGATGGAGTTGAAAAATTTAGCCTTGTTATGTCCATAAACAGATTCAAGATTCTAATTCGTTGCCTTCGGTTTGACGACAGAACTACCCGAACCGAACGCAAAACACATGACCGACTTACTCCAATTCGTGATATATTTCAAAGATTTGTTGTAAACTGTAAACAAAGTTATTACCCTGGAGAGAATCTCACTATTGACGAAATGCTTCCTGGTTTTCGTGGTAGATGTGCCTTTCGTCAATATATTCCATCAAAGCCAAACAAATATGGAATAAAAATGTATGCCCTTGTTGATGCCAGTAAGACCTACACTTACAACGTGGAAGTTTATGCAGAAAAACAACCAGAAGGTCCTTACTGTGTGAGCAACAAACCCATTGATGTTGTAAAAAGACTGGCTGAACCCTTATTTGGATCGGGTCGCAATATTACAGCTGACAATTGGTTTACAAGTTGTGATCTGATTGATTATCTGAAAATTCAGAAGCTGTCATATGTGGGAACTGTAAGAAAAAACAAAAGGGAATTGCCGCCACAGTTTGTAAGTGTGAAAGAGAGACAACAGTACAGCAGTATGTTTGCATTCCATAATAGAAAGGCTTTAGTTTCCTATGTACCACATGCCAAAAAAATCGTACTTCTTCTATCAACACTTCATGATGATGCTGCCATCGATCCTGGGACTGGGGCAGAAAAAAAACCGGAGATAATTACATTTTACAATGCCACCAAAGGGGGTGTGGATACAGCAGATCAGATGTGCTCCACTTTCAACGTCAGCAGAAACATCAAACGCTGGCCAATGGTCATATTTTTTGCTATGTTGAATTTGGGTGGTATAAATTCACAAGTAATTTATCTTGAAAACAAGCTTGAACCACTCCGTAGACGATTGTATCTGAAAAAATTGGCCCATGAACTAGTACTTGGAGAGCTACGCAGGAGAAGCGTGAAAACAATCGGTATCCCCTCTCGCCTTCAAGTTCAGCTCAAAAGGTTCCGCCCAGAAGATGATGGTGAAAAGTCACCATCTGCACCACCTCACAAAAGAAGGAGATGCACCACCTGCCAAACGGAAAGCGGAACCAGAAGGCTTTCAAATTATGAATGTCTCAAATGTCATAAAGCAATTTGCCTGACACATGCAAAAATGGTGTGTAATTCTTGCTATTTGCTCTGCAAGTGTGACTTTTCTGGGGAAACCTCAGCATCTACTATGTTTTTAATAGTACTTAAGGTACCTTAAAATTAAGTTTGTGTTCAAAAATTTTCTTTGTACATTTTTTTGAGAGAGTCGAACTGGGGACTATTTGGCGGGAGTTTTGAAAAGTTTGTATTTCATAGTTATTAGTTTTATGTTAAGTAAATGTTTTTTTTTGCAACTGATTATGTGTAGTCTCTTTTATTACATCCCTATGAAGGTCACTGATCACTTTTGGAGCACTGAAATTGCAAATATTAGATATTATAGGTATTTTTCCAGCAGGCGCCTGACAGGCACATTGTATGTGAACTCGTTAGTCCGAATATTGTATGTGACGGAGGGTTAAGCCCATTGACTTTCTGTATCACAAACCCAGTGTCTCATGGTTAAGTGTCTTCTAGGGCTCTTCTCCAGAAGGCCACTCTGTCCCTCTTAGTCACTTATCTTCAGGATCTCACTATCCCTCATTTCGGTCTCCTCACATTTAGAATAACTCTAGTAAGCGGCTCCTCACTTTTCACTCCAGACCCTATCTGCCTTCCCAGTAGGAAGCAGTCACACTTCCTTACACCAGCCCCCCCCCCACCCCCCACTGTGGATTAGTCCCAAATATTATTTGCAAAGAAGAAAGAGGCAGCACTCATCGATCATCCGAGACAGGTAAGTTTATTCACACACGGTAAAAATCTTCATGGCCGGGGGTGATGTACAATGAGAGCGGCAAGCCTGACGACGGCCATTTCACGCCTAGTGGGCGCTTCTACGGGTCAGTGTGTGAATAAACTTACCTGTCTCAGATAATCGGTGAGTGCTGCCTCTTTCTTCTTTGCAAATGAACAAGTCTACATGGATGTCTGGCACATCACCCGTGATCTGACGATCTGGCTTCCACAGGTGAGCAGTTTCCACTAAGATTTATAGGCGGTAGTGCGGTCTATCTGTCTTCTCATACTCCTAGTCCCAAATATTAACTCCTTTTATGCCTATAGTCAACTACACATATTATGCGATACATGACACAGGCAAACATCACAATGCAATTTGCATGACACATTATTTACAAAAGACGCAAGACATTATTCACATTGCAATACCTTGCCACGATTGGTGTCTTCAGGGGTAGGAACATGACCGCAGTGGTCCACCATCCTTATGCGCCTGTGCAGGAGCATGATTGGGAGACACTGTATGCATGACTTAGGACGCATCATCCACATAAAACAATTAAGGAGGACGGCGATTGTAAGAAGAGAGGAGGTACAGAAACAAGACCAAAGACGCCCATCAAACTGGACCGTGCCCTCTAGGAGTATAATAAAAGGGTTTTTTTGAGGATCTGTAAAGGGGATTAGGGACTTTTTTTGCATCATTCTAGTATACTGTAGAAGAGGCCTTAAAGGTGGTGACCGTACTTTATATGAGGAAAACCTGATGACAGGTTCCTTTTAAAGGAACCCATATAGTAAATCTGTCTTTTGCATAGCAGAAGACCTAAACGTGCCATTTTGAAAAAATGGGTTAAAAAAGTCATTAAATATAGCCAGACAAAAAATGGAAAAGTTATCAAGAAATCTTAATGATGAATCTAGGTCAAAAGCTTTAGTCAGGGTGCTAGGCACAGACAAGCAGGGCCTTTCAACAGAGCATATTTACAGGACACAAAATAGGGTACAGTCCACAGGTCACTTCCACAGGCCATTTACGAGGCATCAGGTAGGAAGATGCCCTCTTGTACCTGTTAAGACTGCGCTCCAAAATCTGCAGTTCTCCTTCTTTGCATCAGATAGGGAGTTAAAGAGTTAAGGTTGAATTAATTTTAATTTCATAAATCAATAGTACACATGAAAATAAGAAACTTTGCAATATATCTTATCAGAGATAGGCCAACGTCACACTCGGCGTAAGACAATACGGTCCGTATTTTACGGACGTAATACGCCTAAAAGTCCCCAAAATAGTGATCCGTAGCTCCTCCATAGGCAGGGTGTGTCAGCGTATTTTGCGCATGGCATCCTCCGTATGTAATCCGTATGGCATCCGTACTGCAAGATTTTCTCGCAGGCTTGCAAAACCGACATACGGATATACAATGGATCCATGTGCTCAAAAAATAATAAAAACATATACAGTATACTGCCTATATATATATATATATATATATATATATATACATATATATATATATATATATATATATATATATATATGAAACAAAAACAGAAACACAAGCAGCCATATGGTCCCATAAAAATACACTTTATTGAAATACATAAAAACACCAGACAATAAACAGGTGTGCAAGAAGGGGAGATAGAAGTACGCACAAATGGTAATGACTAACCAGGTCTGTAAGCCGATCCACAGACCGCACTGCTGTGCTAGCAAAATGCTAGAAAGAAACACCCCATATCACATAGTAGATAAGCAATAATATGCTAGATACACAGGGCAAGTGCCCTTACATAGGGATTTCTAACATCCATGAACAATATGACACTGTACTTACAGCAGGCAATAGTGGTCCGAGGAACGGGCACGCAGACCTGACCCCGACGCGCGTTTCGGAGCACGCCGCTCCTTCATCAGGGGGTGAACATAATGCATAAAGTGCGCATATTTAAGCGCTGCCAGCCGGAACCCGGAAGTAAAGTTACCAACGCCCATAACAATGGACGGGCTGCAGACAGTGCGCGCCACCTCCAACATGGCCGCCGGCACCGGAAACACGTAGGGCCCCACGTGACCAGTGCTGGACGGCAGCCGCAGGCGCGCACACTGACTCGGAGCCCCAGTGCAGTCGCACAGATAACCTAGCGCAGCGCCGCCATATTGGAACAGGTATACAATACGGGCGGAAATAAAGAGCACACTAAATAACTGTATAATGCGCAGACGCCACAGAGATACAATCAATATGCATCTATATATATATATATATATATATATACGGATAAATAATATAGAAGCCACACAAAATGTATGAAGACAGACACTAATGAATAATGAATAAGTGAAAGAAATACATATATACACACAAGTGCACAAACAATGCACACACATGTGTACTCACAAAACACCACAAATAGGCGTTTATACCTCTACAATAGACATAAAAAATAAAAAACAAACAGAAAATAAACAATAAACTACACATTTGCATACTATACATATACATATCTCTCTCACTTCAAAGGGCAACAATGCACAGAAGCAATACAATAAAGACAAGCTGTATACATCCATAAAGCTTAAACTAAATACAAGCGAGGTAATAACAATATTATTGACATTAGTAATAGGCTCCAAATGTTGACGCGACAAAATATTCTGCCAGCAGCATCATATATACGCACACGGTTCCAACATATCACCATTTACGTAGACTAAAAATACAGATAAAAGAGAAACAGATTAAAATACCAATAAACGAAACAGAACCATAAGCAACATACCCCATACACTGCACAGACAGGTGTGGATCACAAAAATGGGGCAAAAGAAATATTCTCGTTTAACCCATCAGGGTAAATAGTACGCAGTGTCCAAATCCACCTTGACTCGAGTTGAGCAAGGCGTTTGGACAACCCACCACCCCGAATGTTAATGTTGAGCAGATCTATACCACGTACCCTCAACGACGCTGCGTCACAGGAGTGGAAGTCTCTAAAATGTCTAGGTAGTGTTTTAAGGGTGGTAACATCAAGACATGTGGTTGCCGCCTGAATACCAAGGACATGTTCTCTAACTCTGACTTTTAATTGCCTTGTGGTCAAGCCAACATATATGAGGCCACATGGACAAGTAGCATAGTAAATCACGTATCTAGATGTACATGTTATACGTTTTTTTATGATGAAATTCTTGCTACCTTCAGAGTTAGAGAACGATGAACAACGCTCAATATTAGGACATGCAACACATTTACCACATGGAGCACAACCACTCCGTGTGGCAGCACCGTCGAGGAACGTAGGCATAGTCTGACCAACATAATGGCTGTGGGTAAGCTGATCCCTTAGATTTCTCGCACGTCGAAATGTCATTAGCGGATATTTAGGAAGAAATTTCTTAATAATAGGGTCAGCCTGCAGTATTGGCCAGGCCCTCTTCATTGCCATTCGTATATCGGCATGCTGAGAGTGGTAGGATGTTATAAATCTGATTTGATTACTGCCACTAGAGTTCCCAGAATTGTTTCTGTACAAAAGACTGTCACGGTCAGCATGTTTAGCCCGATGATAGGCCTTTTTTAGAGCATGCCTGCTGTATCCCCTCGCCAGGAACCGAGACGTAAGTTCACCTGCCCGACTAATGAAATCATGCTCACTCGAGCAGATGCGCCTCAACCGTAAAAACTTGTTAGGTCTCGAGTTCCCGCTTCTGCACAGGGGGAATCTCGAGCCATCTCCGCTGCGGTCTCCCATTCTTATCCAGCCGCAGTGGAGTCTGCTCAGCAGGGACGTCGGTCCCAGCGTCTTGCTCAGTCTCACTCTGTACAGAGAGTTACTGCTGCTTCTTCAGCTTCTGCCATTAAAGCCAGTGCTGGTCAGCAGCGAGCGGACTTCTCTGGGACTAAGTCCTTGTCTGCACACACTGAGCATACCCAGGGCAAGATCTCCCATTGGAGATCGAGGGTCATGTGCTCAGGCTCTGCAGCACATTCCATTGGTCCTCTTGGCAGGTCTTGGAAGGGCAAAGTTTCTGTGGCCACTTCCTGTGCTGCAACTATATAAACTGCGCATGACCGCACGGCCATGCGCTAGTGTACAATTGTTAATGTGTGTATGTTGTGAGTGCAAGTCGTCCTTGGATACCCCTACCCTATTGAATGTCTGTTCGCGGAAGGTGTATGGTTGCTATCTAGCGCCCGACTTATCCTACAGCACGAATCACACATTACAGCGTCCAGTTGCTGTGACCGCCAGTACGGCGCCGTGCACTTCCTCTGTGCTTTCCTTACCCAAGCCTGGGTGGTTAGTGGCGTTCGTCAGTGGGGCACCGCATGCACTCTTGTGCCTTAATATTGTTATTTAGTTTCCTTACACACCCAGTTGCGGTGTTGTGCCAGCAAGGGTCTAATCGGACTTCAATCCTAGTTGGGGTTGAGTTCGCTGACTACTTGCTCGCGCTCTATGTGCGGTACCGCGGTCCTGTGACGCAACAGGATCGCTTCCTTCACGCTGGGTGAAGTTTAACCCACGTGTGTATACTTATGAGTACCGCCATATAGTCCGTCATTACTTGGCAGCAGGTTCCATCTCTACACGGTGGACTCCGGGCTGCGAACGCACCATACTCTATCTGTCTTATTATTTGGTGCGTTCCGCTAGCCCTAACATTACACTAGCGCCAGGGTCTGGCTAGTAATGACGGACAAACAGCAATCCTTGCGGTATATCCAGCAGCTGGAGGGTAGGTTGGCGGCTCTTGAGAGCGCAACCTCAGCTGTGGATGTTACCGCAGTTGCTGTACAGGCTGCTAGCGTGGCTGCAGCAACCCTGTCCATTGCCACCCCTGCTCCGACATATTCTCGCCTCCCGCTGCCAGAATAATTTTCTGGTGATAGCAAATTTTGTAGGGGATTTGTGAGTCAGTGCTCTATTCACCTCGAGCTCCTGGCTGCACGTTTTCCCACAGAGTGGGCTAAGGTGGGATTTATAGCGTCTCTCTTGTCGGACAGGGCGTTGGAAAGGGCTACGCCGCTGTGGGAGCGTGGCGATCATGTGGTGCAGAGTGCTCCGCTGTTTCTGAGCACTCTGAAACAGGTCTTTTTAGGACCTCAAGTCACCCATGATACTGCGCTCCAACTGCTGGCATTAACTCAGGGTGAGTCCTTGGTCAGTCATTTTGCCGTCCAATTCCGCACTTTAGCTTCTGAGCTGGATTGGTCGGATAAAGCTCTTGTCCCCATATTTTGGAGGGGCCTGGCTGACCACGTTAAGGACGCTCTGGCCACTAGGGAGGTTCCTGCCACACTGGAGGAGTTAATAACTGTCTCCACTCGAATTGACCTCCGTTTTAACGAGCGGAGGTTAGAGCGAGCCCAGTGTAGGCAGAGGTTTCGGCTGGCTCCTACCTTCGCCAAACATCTGGAATCTCCGGTCCTGGTTCCTGAGTCACATGAGGCCAGGGAAGTGTCACAAGCGGGATCTAAGTCCCGGACCGCTTGTGCACTCAAGGTCTGTCATGTTTGCCAGCAGTCAGGACATCTAGCCACCAGATGTTCTCAGCGGTCGAGGAAACATCAGCGTCTAGTGGTAGTAGGTGGAGGTACACTAGACACGGCAACGTTTGCCTCTAAATTGTCCTTTAAGGGGACAATTACTATAGGCTCATTCTCCCACTCGGTAGAGCTCTGCGTGGATTCTGGGGCGGAGGGCAATTTTATGTCTTCTGCCTTCGCCCAACGTCAAGCAATACCCCTGGTTATGCTAGCTCAACCAGTAACAATACGAGTGGTGAATGGGTCGACACTGCCCTTACAGATAACACACCAGACCATCCCTTTTACTCTGTCCATGTCGCCATCTCATCAGGAGATTATATCTCTGCTCGTCATTCCTGAGGGAATTGATGAGGTCCTGTTGGGAATACCTTGGCTACGGTACCACTCTCCTCATATCGAGTGGTCCTCTGGCAGAATCCTGGGATGGGGCGAATCTTGTGGGGGTAGGTGTCAGAGGGAGTGTGTTCAGGTTGCTACTACAGAGGTACCCGCAGATCTTTCCTCTCTCCCCAAACAGTATTGGTCTTATGCAGACGTGTTCTCCAAAAAGGCGGCAGAGATCCTTCCGCTCCATCGCCCCTATGACTGTCCTATTGATCTCTTGCCTGGTGCTGAGCCTCCCCGGGGTCGAGTCTATCCGCTATCTCTCCCGGAGACAGAGGCAATGTCACAGTACATCCAGGAAAATCTGGCAAGAGGATTCATTAGGAAGTCAGTGTCACCTGCTGGGGCAGGGTTCTTCTTCGTGCAGAAGAAGAATGGGGAATTGCGTCCATGCATAGACTACAGGGGTCTTAATGCCATCACCGTTAAAAATAAGTATCCTTTGCCCTTGATATCTGAGCTCTTCGATAGGCTTCGGGGAGCAAGGGTATTTACTAAACTAGATCTGCGGGGTGCTTACAACCTGATTCGCATCCGTGAGGGGGACGAATGGAAGACGGCTTTTAACACCAGGGATGGGCACTATGAATATCTGGTGATGCCCTTCGGGCTCTGTAATGCCCCAGCCGTTTTCCAAGACTTTGTGAACGATATCTTCCGGGATATGCTTTCCACCTCTGTCGTAGTCTATCTGGATGATATTCTCATCTACTCTCCAGATATTGACTCCCACCGGAGAGATGTTTGCAAAGTCTTCGACCTCCTACGGGCAAACTCCCTCTATGCCAAGTTGGAGAAGTGTATGTTTGAGCAGGAGTCCTTACCTTTCCTAGGCTACATCATCTCTGCCCAGGGATTGGCTATGGATCCTGCCAAACTACAGGCTGTGATGGACTGGCAGGAACCCCATTCTCTTAAAGCGGTGCAGCGCTTTATGGGGTTCATTAATTATTATCGCCAGTTCATTCCGCACTTCTCAACTTTGGTAGCTCCCTTGGTTGCCCTCACCAAGAAGGGGGCGAATCCCAAATTGTGGTCTGAGGAGGTCTCCAAGGCCTTTAACTCTATAAAGTCACACTTCGCTAGCGCTCCCATCCTACATCGCCCCGATGTTGATAAGCCATTTATCATGGAGGTGGATGCCTCTTCTGTTGGTGCTGGAGCAGTCCTCTTCCAAAAGGATGCTCAAGGTCGGAAGCATCCTTGCTTCTTTTTCTCCAAGACCTTCTCACCAGCAGAGAGGAATTATTCCATCGGGGACAGGGAGTTGCTAGCCATGAAGTTGGCTTTCTCGGAGTGGAGACATCTCTTGGAGGGAGCACGTTTTCCCTTCCAAGTCTTCACAGACCATAAAAATTTGGTGTAGCTGCAGACAGCCCAGCGGTTGAATTCTCGCCAGGCCAGATGGTCCTTATTCTTCTCCCGGTTTCATTTCACCCTCCATTTTCTTTCTGGGGAGAAGAACATTCGGGCCGACGCTCTCTCTCGCTCCGTTGTGTCATCTGTGGAGGAGGAGCCTCGGATTATTGTCCCCACCGAGAGCTTGAGAACTGTGGCCCCGGTTTCGCTAGAGTCTGTGCCCCCAGGCGAGACTTTTGTTCCATCCAGTTTGCGATCGGAGGTTCTCTCTTGGGCACATTCGTCCAGGGTGGGTGGACATTTTGGTACCAAAAGGACATCAGAGTTACTGGCGAGGACATACTGGTGGCCGCATATGGCTCGTGATGTCGCAGAGTATGTTCGGGCGTGTGTCTCTTGCGCCAAGAACAAGACTCCTCGGCAACGGCCAGCTGGTTTGCTTTATCCTCTGCCGGTGGCGGACGGGCCCTGGGAGATGGTCGGGATGGACTTTGTGGTGGGCTTACCCAAGTCTCGTAACTGCACCTTTATCTGGGTGATCTCCGACCATTTTTCCAAAATGGTGCACTTGGTGCCTCTTCCACGGCTACCTTCTGCACGGGCGTTGGCTGTCTTGTTCGTCAAGCATATCTTTCGCCTACACGGTAGGCGAAAGGGCAGACGGGATCATGGGGTGCATTGAAAGAGGTCTGGATGCACATGATGAGAGCATTGTACTGCCTCTGTACGGGTCCCTGGTTGGACCGCACGTGGAGTACTGTGTCCAGTTTTGGGCACCGGTGCTCAGGAGGGATATAATGGAACTAGAGAGAGTACAAAGGAGGGCAACAAAATTAATAAAGGGGATGGGAGAACTACAATACCCAGATGGATTGGCGATATTGGGATTATTTAGTCTGGAAAAGGGACGACTGAGGGGCGATCTAATAACCATGTGTGGGTATATAGGGGGACAATACAAATATCTCGCTGAGGATCTGTTTATACCAAGGAAGGTGACGGGCACAAGGGGGCATTCTTTGCGTCTGGAGGAGAGAAGGTTTTTCCACCAACATAGAAGAGGATTCTTTACTGTTAGGGCAGTGAGAATCTGGAATTGCTTGCCTGAGGAGGTGGTGATGGCGAACTCAGTCGAGGGGTTCAAGAGAGGCCTGGATGTCTTCCTGGAGCAGAACAATATTGTATCATACAATTATTAGGTTCTGTAGAAGGACGTAGATCTGGGTATTTATTATGATGGAATATAGGCTGAACTGGATGGACAAATGTCTTTTTTCGGCCTTACTAACTATGTTACTATGTTACTATGTTACGGTATGCCAGACAAAATTGTTAGTGACCGGGGTCCCCAGTTTGCATCTCGATTCTGGAGAGAGCTTTGTCGTCTACTCAGTATTGAGTTGAATCTCTCTTCGGCATATCATCCCGAGACGAATGGGTTGGTAGAGAGGGCCAACCAGACCTTGGTCACATATTTACGACATTTTGTTTCTGCCAGGCAGGATGACTGGGCATCCTTGCTACCGTGGGCAGAGTTTGCACTTAACAATGCTGTAGCCGACTCCACCGGTCAGACTCCATTCCTCCTAAATTACGGCCAGCATCCGCGTGTTCCTGTGCCCATGCCTGTGTCTTCTGCTGACTCCAGGGTGGCAGACTGGGCTGTGGAGGCACGGGACATTTGGGACCGCACGCAGGATGCCATTCGGGCCTCCAAGGAGAGAATGAGGTCCTGCGCCGATGTTCATCGGCGCCCCGCTCCGACCTTCGCTCCTGGCGACTTGGTGTGGCTCTCCGCCCGTAACATCAGGCTGCGAGTTGAGTCCACTAAGTTTGCTCCTCACTACTTGGGTCCCTTCAAGGTTCTCGAACGGGTTAATCCTGTGGTCTACCGTTTGGCTCTTCCTCCACGCTTGGGTATCACCGACACCTTTCATGTGTCCCTCTTGAAACCCGTATACATGTCCTGGTTTTCCGAGTCATCTGCCAGGACATCGGGTTCGTCTACGGACGATTACGAGGTGAACGCTATTTTGGGGTGCAAGGTGGTACGCGGCAAAAAGTTCTATCTGGTGGATTGGAAGGGTTATGGCCCAGAGGACAGGTCATGGGAGCCTGCTGAAAACATTCGGGCCCCACAGCTCATTGCTGTCTTTGAGCGTAGCGAGGCCCAAGGAGGGGGGGGCCCTAGGAGGGGGGGTAATGTTAGGTCTCGAGTTCCCACTTCTGCACAGGGGGAATCTCGAGCCATCTCCGCTGCGGTCTCCCATTCTTATCCAGCCGCAGTGGAGTCTGCTCAGCAGGGACGTCGGTCCCAGCGCCTTGCTCAGTCTCACTCTGTACAGAGAGTTACTGCTGCTTCTTCAGCTTCTGCCATTAAAGCCAGTGCTGGTCAGCAGCGAGCGAACTTCTCTGGGACTAAGTCCTTGTCTGCACACACTGAGCATGCCCTGGGCAAGATCTCCCATTGGAGATCGAGGGTCATGTGCTCAGGCTCTGCAGCACATTCCATTGGTCCTCTTGGCAGGTCTTGGAAGGGCAAAGTTTCTGTGGCCACTTCCTGTGCTGCAACTATATAAACTGCGCATGACCGCACGGCCATGCGCTAGTGTACAATTGTTAATGTGTGTATGTTGTGAGTGCAAGTCGTCCTTGGATACCCCTACCCTATTGAATGTCTGTTCGCGGAAGGTGTATGGTTGCTATCTAGCGCCCGACTTATCCTACAGCACGAATCACACATTACAGCGTCCAGTTGCTGTGACCGCCAGTACGGCGCCGTGCACTTCCTCTGTGCTTTCCTTACCCAAGCCTGGGTGGTTAGTGGCATTCGTCAGTGCGGCACCGCATGCACTCTTGTGCCTTAATATTGTTATTTAGTTTCCTTACACACCCAGTTGCGGTGTTGTGCCAGCAAGGGTCTAATCGGACTTCAATCCTAGTTGGGGTTGAGTTCGCTGACTACTTGCTCGCGCTCTATGTGCGGTACCGCGGTCCTGTGACGCAACAGGATCACTTCCTTCACGCTGGGTGAAGTTTAACCCACGTGTGTATACTTATGAGTACCGCCATATAGTCCGTCATTACTTGGCAGCAGGTTCCATCTCTGCACGGTGGACTCCGGGCTGCGAACGCACCATACTCTATGTTAGGACTGGCGGAACGCACCCAGAAAGATGATTTAGATGCGTTCGCAGTCCGAGGTCCACCGTGCAGGTGAAAACCCGCTGCTAGTAAATTGCAGACTATCTGGCGGTACACTAAAGTAAACACACGTGGGTTCAACCTCACCCAGCGTGAAGGAAGCAATCCTGTTGCGTCACAGGACCGCCGTACCGCACCTAAAGTGCGAGCAAGCAGTCAGCGTACTTAACCCCAACAGGGATTGAAGTCCGATTAGACCCTTGCTGGCACTACACCACAACTGGGTGTGTAAGGAAACTAATTAGAAATATATAAATGCACAGGAGTGCGAGCAATGCCGCACTGTCGGACGCCACCAACCACACAGGCTTGTGTATGGAAAGCGCAAGGCAAGCGCACGGCGCCGTACAGGCGAACACAGCAAGAGGACACTGTAATGTGTGTATCGTGCAGATGGTTAGTCGGGCGCTAGATAGCTACCAACATCCGCGAGCAGACAACAACTCTAGGGAGGGATATTTAGGAGCTTTCATCCATCGACATACATCCATCTACACACACACATATATCATTATGAGACAATACTAGCGCATGGCCGTGCGGTCATGCGCAGTTTATATAGTTGCAGCACAGGAAGTGGCTACAGAACTTTTGCCCTTCCAAGACCTGCCAAGAGGACCAATGGAATGTGCCGCAGAGCCTGAGCACCTGACCCTCGATCTCCAACGGGAGATCTTGCCCTGGGCATGCTCAGTATGTGCAGACAAGGACTTAGTCCCAGAGAAGTCCGCTTGCTGCTGACCAGTACTGGCTTTAATGGCAGGAGCTGGAGAAGCAGCAGTAACTCTTAGAACAGAGTGAGATTGAGCAAGACGCTGGGACCGACGTCTTTGCTGAGCAGACTCCACTGCGGCTGGAACAGAATGGGAGACCGCAGTGGAGATGGCTCGAGATTCCCCCTGTGCAGAAGCGGGAACTCGACCTCTAACATTACCCCCCCTCCTAAGGCCCCCCCCTCCTTGGGCCTCGCTACATTCGAAGGCAGCAATAAGCTGCGGAGCCCGAATGTGCTCAGCAGGCTCCCAGGACCTGTCCTGAGGGCCGTAACCCTTCCAGTCCACCAAAAAATATTTTTTGCCACGTACCACCTTGCACCCCAAGATAGCGTTCACCTCGAAATCGTCCGTAGACGAACCCGATGTCTCGGCAGTGACTCAGAAAACCGGGACATGTATACGGGCTTAAGGAAAGACACATGAAAGGTGTCGGTGATACCAAGGCGTGGAGGAAGAGCCAGACGGTAGACCACAGGATTAACCTGTTCGAGGACCTTGAAGGGACCCAAGTAGCGAGGAGCAAATTTAGTGGACTCAACTCGCAGCCTGATGTTACGGGCGGAGAGCCACACCAAGTCGCCAGGAGCAAAGGTCGGAGCGGGGCGCCGATAAGCATCGGTGGAGGACCTCATTCTCTCCTTAGAGGCCCGAATGGCATCCTGAGTGCGGTCCCAAATATCCCGTGCCTCCACAGCCCAGTCTGCCACCCTGGAGTCTGCGGAGGACACGGGCATAGGCACAGGTACCCGTGGATGCTGACCATAGTTGAGGAGGAATGGGGTTTGTCCAGTGGAGTCGGCTACGGCGTTGTTCAGCGCAAACTCTGCCCATGATAGCAAGGATGCCCAGTCATCCTGCCTGGCTGAAACAAAATGTCGCAGGTATGTGACCAAGGTCTGATTGGCCCTCTCTACCAACCCATTCGTCTCGGGATGATAAGCGGAAGAGAGATTCAACTCAATACTGAGTAGACGACAAAGCTCTCTCCAGAACCGAGACGCAAACTGGGGACCTCGGTCACTGACAATTTTGTCAGGCATACCATGTAGGCGGAAGATGTGTTTTATGAACAACGCTGCCAAGGCCCGTGCAGAAGGTAACCGTGGTAGCGGCACCAAATGCACCATTTTTGAGAAATGATCGGTGATGACCCAAATGATGGTACAGCCACGAGATTTGGGTAAACCCTCGACAAAGTCCATCCCGACCATCTCCCAGGGCCTATCTGCCACCGGCAAGGGATAGAGCAACCCAGCTGGCCTTTGACGTGGAGATTTATTTTTGGCGCAGGAGACACACGCCAGAATATAATCCCTGACATCCCGGACCATATGCGGCCACCAGTACGTCCTCGCCAGTAGCTCAGATGTCCTTTTTGTCCCAAAGTGTCCACCCACCCTGGACGAATGAGCCCAAGAGAGAACCTCCGGTCGCAAATTAATGGGCACAAAAGTCTTGCCCGGAGGCACAGACTCCTGTGAAACCGGCGCTACGGTTCTCAGGCTCTCAGCAGGGACAATAAGCCGAGGCTCCTCTTCCTCCTCCTCAGTTGACATAAGGGAGCGAGAGAGAGCATCGGCACGAATATTCTTCTCCCCGGCAAGATAGTGAAGACTAAAATGGAACCGGGAGAAAAATAAGGACCATCTGGCCTGACGAGAATTCAGCCGCTGGGCTGTGTGTAAATACACCAAATTTTTGTGGTCCGTGAAGACCTGGAAAGGAAACCGTGCACCCTCCAGAAGATGTCTCCACTCCGAAAAGGCCAACTTCATCGCTAGCAACTCCCTATCCCCGATGGAGTAATTTCTCTCCGCTGATGTAAAGGTCTTTGAGAAAAAGAAGCATGGATGCTTCCGACCTTGAGCATCCTTTTGATAGAGGACTGCTCCAGCACCAACGGATGAGGCATCCACCTCCATTAGGAATGGCTTATCAACATCGGGGCGAAGTAAGATGGGAGCGCTAGCAAAGTGGGATTTAATAGAAGTGAAGGCCTTGGAGACCTCTTCCGACCACAATTTGGGATTCGCTCCCTTCTTGGTGAGGGCTACCAAGGGAGCTACCAGAGTTGAGAAGTGGGGAATGAACTGGCGGTAATAGTTAATGAACCCCATAAAGCGCTGCACCGCTTTAAGAGAATGGGGCTCTTGCCAGTCCATCACAGCCTCTAGTTTGGCAGGATCCATAGCCAATCCCTGGGCGGAGATGATATAGCCCAGGAAAGGTAAGGACTCCTGCTCAAACATACACTTCTCCAATTTCGCATAGAGAGAGTTTGCCCGTAGGAGGTCGAAGACTCTGCCAACATCTCTCCGGTGGGAGTCCATATCTGGAGAAAAGATGAGAATATCATCCAGATAGACTACAACTGAGGTGGAAAGCATATCCCGGAAGATGTCGTTGACAAAGTCTTGGAAAACGGCTGGAGCATTACAGAGCCCGAAGGGCATCACCAGATACTCATAGTGCCCATCTCTGGTGTTAAATGCCGTTTTCCATTCGTCCCCCTCACGGATGCGAATCAGGTTATAAGCACCCCGCAGATCTAATTTAGTAAACACTCTAGCTCCCCGAAGCCTATCGAAGAGCTCGGATATCAAGGGCAAAGGATACTTGTTCTTAACGGTGATAGCGTTAAGACCCCTGTAGTCTATGCATGGACGTAGTTCCCCATTCTTCTTCTGCACGAAGAAGAACCCTGCCCCAGCAGGTGACACTGACTTCCTGATGAACCCTCTTGCCAGATTCTCTTGAATGTACTGAGACATGGCCTCCGTCTCCGGGAGAGATAATGGATAAACTCGACCCCGGGGAGGCTCCGCACCAGGCAAGAGATCGATAGGACAGTCATAGGGGCGATGGGGCGGAAGGGTCTCCGCCGCCTTTTTGGAGAACACGTCTGCATAAGACCAATATTGCTTGGGGAGAGAGGATAGATCTGCGGGTACCTCTGTAGTAGCAACCTGAACGCACTCTCGGTGACACCTACCCCCACATGATTCACCCCATCCCAGAATTCTGCCAGAGGACCACTCGATGTGAGGAGAGTGGTACCGTAACCAAGGTATCCCCAACAGGATCTCATCAATCCCCTCAGGAATGACGAGCAGAGATATAATCTCCTGATGGGATGGTGACATGGACAGAGTAAAAGGGATGGTCTGATGTGTTATCTGTGCGGGGAGTGTCGACCCATTCACCACTCGTACCGTTACTGGTTGAGATAGCATAACCAGGGGTATTGCGTGACGTTGGGCGAAGGCAGAAGACATAAAATTGCCCTCCGCCCCAGAATCCACGCAGAGCTCTACCGAGTGGGAGGATGAGCCAAAAGTAATTGTCCCCTTGAAAGACACTTTGGAGGCAAACGTCGCAGTGTCTAGTGCACCTCCACCTACTACCACTAGACGCTGACGTTTCCTCGACCGCTGATGACATCTGGTGGCAAGATGTCCTGACTGTTGGCATACATGGCAAACCTGGAGTGCACGGGCGGTCCGGGACTTAGATCCCGCTCGTGACACCACCTTAGGTTCATGGAACTCAGGAGCCTGGACTGGAAATTCTAAAGGTTTGGCGAAGGTGGGAGCCAGCCGAAACCTCTGCCTACACTGGGCTCGCTCTAACCTCCGCTCGTGAAAACGGAGGTCAATGCGAGTAGATACAGTTATTAATTCCTCCAGTGTGGCGGGAATCTCCCTAGTGGCCAGGGCGTCCTTAACGTGGTCAGCCATCCCCCTCCAAAATATAGGGATAAGGGCTTTATCCGTCCACTCCAGCTCAGATGCTAGAGTGCGAAAGTGGACGGCAAAAAGGCTGACCAAGGACGAGCCCTGAGTCAATGCCAACAGTTGGAGCGCCGTATCATGGGTGACACGAGGTCCTAAAAAGACCTGTTTCAGAGTGCTCAGGAATAACGGAGCACTCTGCACCACAAGATCGTCACGCTCCCACAGCGGCGTAGCCCACTGCAACGCCCTGTCCGACAATAAGGAAATGATAAAGCCCACCTTAGCCCGCTCTGTAGGGAAACGAGAGGCCAGAAGCTCGAGATGTATTGAGCACTGACTCACGAAACCCCTACAGGACTTACTGTCACCAGAAAATTTCTCTGGTAGCGGGAGGCGAGATAGCGTCGGTACAGGGGCGGCAGTGGACAAGGTAGCTGCAGCCACACTTGCAGCCTGAACAGCGACAGCAGTAACATCCACAGCTGAAGTTGAACGCTCTAGAGCCGCCAACCTTCCCTCCAGCTGCTGGATGTACCGCTGTAAACGCTGATCGTCCGCCATTTACTAGCCAGACCTTGGCGCTAGTATTATGTTAGGACTGGCGGAACGCACCCAGAAAGATGATTTAGATGCGTTCGCAGTCCGAGGTCCACCGTGCAGGTGAAAACCCGCTGCTAGTAAATTGCAGACTATCTGGCGGTACACTAAAGTAAACACACGTGGGTTTAACCTCACCCAGCGTGAAGGAAGCAATCCTGTTGCGTCACAGGACCGCGGTACCGCACCTAAAGTGCGAGCAAGCAGTCAGCGTACTTAACCCCAACAGGGATTGAAGTCCGATTAGACCCTTGCTGGCTCTACACCACAACTGGGTGTGTAAGGAAACTAATTAGAAATATATAAATGCACAGGAGTGCGAGCAATGCCGCACTGTCGGACGCCACCAACCACACAGGCTTGTGTATGGAAAGCGCAAGGCAAGCGCACGGCGCCGTACAGGCGAACACAGCAAGAGGACGCTGTAATGTGTGTATCGTGCAGATGGTTAGTCGGGCGCTAGATAGCTACCAACATCCGCGAGCAGACAACAACTCTAGGGAGGGATATTTAGGAGCTTTCATCCATCGACATACATCCATCTACACACACACATATATCATTATGAGACAATACTAGCGCATGGCTGTGCGGTCATGCGCAGTTTATATAGTTGCAGCACAGGAAGTGGCTACAGAACTTTTGCCCTTCCAAGACCTGCCAAGAGGACCAATGGAATGTGCCGCAGAGCCTGAGCACCTGACCCTCGATCTCCAACGGGAGATCTTGCCCTGGGCATGCTCAGTATGTGCAGACAAGGACTTAGTCCCAGAGAAGTCCGCTTGCTGCTGACCAGTACTGGCTTTAATGGCAGGAGCTGGAGAAGCAGCAGTAACTCTTAGAACAGAGTGAGATTGAGCAAGACGCTGTGACCGACGTCTTTGCTGAGCAGACTCCACTGCGGCTGGAACAGAATGGGAGACCGCAGTGGAGATGGCTCGAGATTCCCCCTGTGCAGAAGCGGGAACTCGACCTCTAACACTCTATCTGTCTTATTATTTGGTGCGTTCCGCTAGCCCTAACAAAACTGACCTGTAGGAATGGACTTAATAATGTGTGGAGGATGGCACGATGAGGCATGCAGGAGGGTGTTAGTCGCAGTAGGTTTACGGAAAATATCCGTTTGTAACCTCCCCTCCGCATCCCTCTTAATCGTGACTAGAGTTGAGCGACCTTGACCTTTTTAGAGTCGAGCCGGGTTTCGCGAAACCCGACTATCTCAAAAGTCGGGTCGAGTGAAATCGGCCGATTATGACGTAAAGTCGGGATCGACCGAAACACGAAACCCAATGCAAGTCAATGGGGCAGCATAGTCGGCAGTGAGTGGGGGCCAGGAAAACACCTAGAGTGCCCATTTTAATGTCAAAACCATCCATTCTTCTTAATGAAGCTTGTCAAGTGTAATTTACCTTATAATAATTGGAAGGCATTTGAAATTGGGGGTCATTTGGCTAAAGTTGTGTGGGGTAGGGCTGGTTCAAGTAATTAGTGGGCCCAGGAAATCTGGACCACGTCACGGCAGTGGAGCAGGGAGAGGTAAGTATTTCAACTTTGCAAGTGCTGTGATCCTGAGCAAGCAGGGGGGGCCCACTTGTTGGCATTGGCACTGGCACAGGGCCCCTCAAAGTACAGCGGTGTGTTTGCACGGCGGGGGCGCCTCCCACCGGCAGCAACACTTTTGCGTACTATGAGAGGCCCTGTGCCAGTGACGTCGCCAACTAGTATTCCTCCCCCCACCTGATGAAGGAACCTGCACTTTCATCTGCACCTTCCTCTTTGTCCCCGTGTAAGGTGGTATGGTATGCGGGAAGAGCAACCTGACTTTCAGCAGGGTCACAATGTTGTTGTGTAGCATGCACGGGGAATGTTGCGTTATGGGTCAATGTACCAGCAGACTCATCTATCACTGGCTGGGCAATGGGCACGATGAAGTGGAAACACAGATATAGGCCCAAAGAATAAAGTGGGCTAAATGCAGTTCAAAATTGGTAACACAGGAATAACCAGGGGGCATTGCAGTGGAGGACAACTGGAATGAGAGGCTGACACAGAGAGTAGGGCCAAATCAGTAAGTAGTCGAAATGCAGTTCAAAATTGGCAACCGTAGTAAACAGGCGGCACAGCTTTGTTCAGTGGAGGAGAACAGCAAGGAGTGGCAGACACCGATAGTAGGCCCCAACCCAACTAGTAGGCCAAATGCAGTCTAACATTAACAACTACTTAACGAGAGCCTGAAAATGGAATTTCAGGACAGGAAACCAGGAGAACAGCAAGGAGTGGCAGACACCGATAGTAGGCCCCAAACCAACTAGTACGCCAAATGCAGTTGTTCCATTTAACCACAATTTAATGAGAGCCTGAAGATAGAAGCTCAGGAAAGGCAACCTGGGGAACACCTTGGAGTGTAACACACCCTCTCTCTACACCCCATACCCAATTTGAAGGCCTAATGCAGTGTAGTTTCCAAGAACTACTAAACGAGAGCCGGAAGATCGAAGCTCAGGAAAGGCACCTGGGGAACACCTTGGAGTGTAACACAACGTCTCTCTACACCACGGAAGGGCTGATTCTTAGGAAGGAAGGCTGTTGGAAATAAGCATTGCGCGTCCGAGGGTGATTATATTCTTATTAGGTATATACTCACCCTCGGACGCGCCCTGCTTCTTTATTTGGAATGAATGTTTATTTGCAATGTGGTGTTGACTTTCTCTATTATTTTGGTAATTAATGATTTTATTATTTTCATTGTTTTGCATCTTCTCGGCAATAATATAAAGAAGACACGACAGGACAACACTCGGTCGATGCCATATCTGTGTTTTCAATTTAAAAAACCTTTCAGTTAACTACTTGCAGGAGAAAGTAATTGTAGCTGGTGGCCATTTTTAGTACTGTACCAGATTTTAGTTGTGTGTTTGTTTTTAATGTTAAAATGTCTGCATTTGATATCTCTCCAGTATTTTCTTTTTTATAAGCAAAATACTTATTTTTATATTTTCTGATGTTGGTTCCAGGGGTACACGGGCAGCAGTGGTGTGGTCAGTGGAGGCCTAGTGGAAGGAGTGACCGCAGACAGGCATCGAAGGCCTAAAATAATAACACATGGCTGTAGGCAATTTTAAATTGATTCCAGGGGTACACGGGCAGCAGTGGTGTGGTCAGTGGAGGCCTAGTGGAAGGAGTGACCGCAGACAGGCATCGAAGGCCTAAAATAATAAGACATGGCTGTAGGCAATTTTAAATTGGTTCCAGGGGTACACGGGCAGCAGTGCCCTGGTCAGTGTAGTAGTAGTTGAAAGAATGGACCGCAGACAGGCATCGAAGGCCTAAAATAAAAAAATTGGGCTGGCTGTAGGCAATTTTAAATTGGTTCCAGGGGTACACGGGCAGCAGTGGTGTGGTCAGTGGAGGCCTAGTGGAAGGAGTGACCGCAGACAGGCATCGAAGGCCTAAAATAATAACACATGGCTGTAGGCAATTTTAAATTGGTTACAGGGGTACACGGGCAGCAGTGGTGTGGTCAGTGGAGGCCTAGTGGAAGGAGTGACCACAGACAGGCATCGAAGGCCTAACATAACAAAAATGTCAATACAATGGTATTGTCAGTGGCAGGCATTGAAGGATGTCAGCGCATAGACTAAACATTGGTGGAGCTGTGAGATAATTTTGCAAGTGGTAGAGCACTGTTTGAGCTGGGGTGGGGGGAAACTGTCTTGTGGCCGGCGGTACAGGCCCAGGGCCCCTCATATTACAACGGTGTGTCTGACGTTGGGTGCGCACCACCACCGCCAGAGACACTTTATTGTACTAGGAGGGACCCAGTGGCAGTGCCGTCGACCAAAAGCGGGCTCACCCACCTCTTCAGACAAACTGCACTCTCACGGGTGCTGTCGCCAAGTGTCGATACCACGGCCCCGTGTGGGGAGTTTGGCCATTTAGTGAGGTGTAAACATGTCGTATGCTGGACAATCAGGTGCTGAAAATTACGAGATTGGAAAAGGCATTCAGAATAGTCCACAGGCAAGACCTTTTCATAGGAAAGCTAGGTGTCAGCCGGGCAAGGTGGGGCAAAAGATTTCAAAATCCAGTTGTGGTTCATTTTAATGAAGGTTAGATCATCTACATTTTGGGTAGCCAGACGAGTCCTTTTTTCTGTTAGTATTGAACCTGCAGCACTGAATACTCTTTCTGATAGGACACTAGCTGCCGGGCAAGCAAGCTCCTGCAATGCATATTCTGCCAATTCTGGCCAGGTGTCTAATTTTGATGCCCAGTAATCAAATGGGAATGACGGTTGAGGGAGAACATCGATAAGGGATGAAAAATAGTTTGTAACCATACTGGACAAATGTTGTCTCCTGTCACTTTGAATTGATGCTGCAGTACCTGTCCTGTCTGCGGTCATAGCAAAATCACTCCACAAACTGGTCAGAAAACCCCTCTGGCCAACGCCACTTCTGATTTCTGCCCCTCTAACTCCTCTGGTCTGCTGGCCCCTGCAGCTCGTGTGAGAACGATCACGGGCGCTGTGTGCAGGGAATGCCAGAAGCAAACGGTCAACAAGAGTTGATTGTTTGGTTGCTAATATTAGTTCCAAGTTCTCATGTGGCATTATATTTTGCAATTCGCCTTTATAGCGAGGATCAAGGAGGCAGGCCAACCAGTAATCGTCATCATTCATCATTTTAGTTATGCGTGTGTCCCTTTTGAGGATACGTAAGGCATAATCCGCCATGTGGGCCAAAGTTCCAGTTCTCAAATCTGCGGTTGTGCTTGGTTGAGGGGCAGTTTCAGGCAAATCAACGTCACTTGTGTCCCTCAAAAAACCAGAACCCGGCCTTGCCGCGCCACCAATTTCCAGTGGCCCCGGAAAAGCTTCCTCATTAAAAATATAATCATCCCCATCATCCTCCTCGTCCTCCTCCTCCTCTTCGCCCGCTACCTCGTCCTGTACACTGCCCTGGCCAGACAATGGCTGACTGTCATCAAGGCTTTCCTCTTCCTCAGCTGCAGACGCCTGATCCTTTATGTGCGTCAAACTTTGCATCAGCAGACGCATTAGGGGGATGCTCATGCTTATTATGGCGTTGTCTGCACTAACCAGCCGTGTGCATTCCTCAAAACACTGAAGGACTTGACACATGTCTTGAATCTTCGACCACTGCACACCTGACAACTCCATGTCTGCCATCCTACTGCCTGCCCGTGTATGTGTATCCTCCCACAAAAACATAACAGCCCGCCTCTGTTCACACAGTCTCTGAAGCATGTGCAGTGTTGAGTTCCACCTTGTTGCAACGTCTATGATTAGGCGATGCTGGGGAAGGTTCAAAGAACGCTGATAGGTCTGCATACGGCTGGAGTGTACGGGCGAACGGCGGATATGTGAGCAAAGTCCACGCACTTTGAGGAGCAGGTCGGATAACCCCGGATAACTTTTCAGGAAGCACTGCACCACCAGGTTTAAGGTGTGAGCCAGGCAAGGAATGTGCTTCAGTTGGGAAAGGGAGATGGCAGCCATGAAATTCCTTCCGTTATCACTCACTACCTTGCCTGCCTCAAGATCTACAGTGCCCAGCCACGACTGCGTTTCTTTCTGCAAGAACTCGGACAGAACTTCCGCGGTGTGTCTGTTGTCGCCCAAACACTTCATAGCCAATACAGCCTGCTGACGTTTGCCAGTAGCTGCCCCATAATGGGAGACCTGGTGTGCAACAGTGGCAGCTGCGGATGGAGTGGTTGTGCGACTGCGGTCTGTGGACGAGCTCTCGCTTCTGCAGGAGGACGAAGAGGAGGAGGAGGGGGTGCGAACGGCTACAGCCAATTGTTTCCTAGACCGTGGGCTAGGCAGAACTGTCCCAAACTTGCTGTCCCCTGTGGACCCTGCATCCACCACATTTACCCAGTGTGCCGTGATGGACATGTAACGTCCCTGGCCATGCCTACTGGTCCATGCATCTGTTGTCAGGTGCACCTTTGTGCTCACAGATTGCCTGAGTGCATGGACGATGCGCTCTTTAACATGCTGGTGGAGGGCTGGGATGGCTTTTCTGGAAAAAAAGTGTCGACTGGGTAGCTCGTAGCATGGTACAGCGTAGTCCATCAGGGCTTTGAAAGCTTCGCTTTCAACTAACCGGTAGGGCATCATCTCTAACGAGATTAGTCTAGCTATGTGTGCGTTCAAACCCTGTGTACGCGGATGCGAGGCTAAGTACTTCCTTTTTCTAACCATAGTCTCATGTAGGGTGAGCTGGACTGGAGAGCTGGAGATCGTGGAACTAGCGGGGGTGCCGGTGGACATGGCAGACTGAGAGACGGTGGGAGATGGTATTGTTGCCACCGGTGCCCTAGATGCAGTGTTTCCTACTACGAAACTGGTGATTCCCTGACCCTGACGGCTTTGGCCTGGCAAAGAAACCTGCACAGATACTGCCGGTGGTGCGGAAAATGGTGGCCCTACACTGCCGGAAGGGATGTTGCGTTGCTGACTAGCTTCATTGGCCGAGGGTGCTACAACCTTAAGGGACGTTTGGTAGTTAGTCCAGGCTTGCAAATGCATGGTGGTTAAATGTCTATGCATGCAACTTGTATTGAGACTTTTCAGATTCTGTCCTCTGCTTAAGGTAGTTGAACATTTTTGACAGATGACTTTGCGCTGATCAATTGGATGTTGTTTAAAAAAATGCCAGACTGCACTCTTTCTAGCATCGGATACCTTTTCAGGCATTGCAGACTGAGCTTTAACCGGATGGCCACGCTGTCCTCCAACAGGTTTTAGCTTTGCCACTCGTTTTGGGCAAGATACGGGCCCGGCAGATGGAACCTGTTGCGATGTTGATGCCTGCTGCGGCCCCTCCTCCTCCGCTTCAGAACTGCTGCCGCCTGCACCCTGTTCCCCCAATGGCTGCCAATCGGGGTCAAGAACTGGGTCATCTATTACCTCTTCTTGTAGCTCGTGTGCAACTTCGTCTGTGTCACCGTGTCGGTCGGTGGTATAGCGTTCGTGATGGGGCAACATAGTCTCATCAGGGTCTGATTCTTGATCAGCACCCTGCGAGGGCAATGTTGTGGTCTGAGTCAAAGGACCAGGATAGTAGTCTGGCTGTGGCTGTGCATCAGTGCACTCCATGTCAGATTCAACTTGTAATGGGCATGGACTGTTAACTGCTTCACTTTCTAAGCCAGGGACGGTATGTGTAAAGAGCTCCATGGAGTAACCCGTTGTGTCGCCTGCTGCATTCTTCTCTGTTGTTGTTTTTGCTGAAGAGGACAAGGAAGCGACTTGTCCCTGACCGTGAACATCCACTAACGACGCGCTGCTTTGACATTTACCAGTTTCACGAGAGGAGGCAAAAGAGCTAGAGGCTGAGTCAGCAAGATAAGCCAAAACTTGCTCTTGCTGCTCCGGCTTTAAAAGCGGTTTTCCTACTCCCAGAAAAGGGAGCGTTCGAGGCCTTGTGTAGCCAGACGACGAACCTGGCTCCACAGCTCCAGACTTAGGTGCAATATTTTTTTTCCCACGACCAGCTGATGCTCCACCACTACCACTACCCTCATTACCAGCTGACAATGAACGCCCCCGGCCACGACCTCTTCCACCAGACTTCCTCATTGTTTTAAAAACGTTACCAAACGAACGGTATTTGTTGCTGTCACACAACTTACACGGTGAGCTATAACTTCAGTATGATTTAGCTACCCCTTTACAGGTGGGTGAGACCACAACGAAAATCAGCCACAATGTTACACACTCTGTTGTTGGCAACAAATGAGATGGCACACACGCAGGACTGTCACTGAAGCGCAAATGTAAATATTTATCTCCCACTGATTTGTGTTTGTTTTTTTTAAAAGGGAGACTTCAGAAAAAAAAAAAAATTAAAAAAAAAATATTTTTTACAGAAGAATTTATAAAACATATAAAATGAAATGATTGTTTCAGGGAGAATTTAGGAAAAAAAAAAAAAAAAAGGCTTTGTAGGGCCCACTGAGTGAGAGAGGACGCACACAGGAGTCAGGAGTGGCACACAAGCCCAGAGGCCAATATTAATCTCCCACCGATTGATTTAGTGATTTTTTTTGGTAGATTTTGGAACCCAAATCAAGCAAAAAAATTAATAGGCTTTCTATGGCCCACAATTGGGGAGAGAGAGAGAGATGGCACACCCAGGAGTCAAGACTGGCACACAAGCAGAAGGGGCAATATGAATCTCCCACAGATTTTTTTTTTTTTTTTTTTTTCAGGGAGACTTGAGAGAAAAAAAAATACAAAAAAAATGATTTTTTTCAGGAATAATTTAGAAACCAAAGAAAATAAAATGATTGTTTCAGGGAGAATTTAGAAAACAAATAAAACAAAAAATAGGCTTTCTAGGGCCCACTGAGTGACAGATGACGCACACAGGAGTCAGGAGTGGCACACAAGCCCAGAGGCCAATATTAATCTCCCACTGATTGATTTAGTGATTTTTTTTGGTAGATTTTGGAACCCAAATCAAGCAAAAAAATTAATAGGCTTTCTATGGCCCACAATTGGGGAGAGAGAGAGAGATGGCACACCCAGGAGTCAAGACTGGCATACAAGCAGAAGGGGCAATATGAATCTCCCACAGATTTTTTTTTTTTTTTTTCAGGGAGACTTGAGAGAAAAAAAAATACAAAAAAAATGATTTTTTTCAGGAATAATTTAGAAACCAAAGAAAATAAAATGATTGTTTCAGGGAGAATTTAGAAAACAAATAAAACAAAAAATAGGCTTTCTAGGGCCCACTGAGTGACAGATGACGCACACAGGAGTCAGGAGTGGCACACAAGCCCAGAGGCCAATATTAATCTCCCACTGATTGATTTAGTGATTTTTTTTGGTAGATTTTGGAACCCAAATCAAGCAAAAAAATTAATAGGCTTTCTATGGCCCACAATTGGGGAGAGAGAGAGAGATAGCACACCCAGGAGTCAAGACTGGCACACAAGCAGAAGGGGCAATATGAATCTCCCACAGATTTGTTTTTTTTTTTTTTTTTTCAGGGAGACTTGAGAGAAAAAAAAAATACAAAAAAAATGATTTTTTTCAGGAATAATTTAGAAACCAAAGAAAATAAAATGATTGTTTCAGGGAGAATTTAGAAAACAAATAAAACAAAAAATAGGCTTTCTAGGGCCCACTGAGTGACAGATGACGCACACAGGAGTCAGGAGACAGAATAACAAATCTGCAGGTGGTTGGGCATTTAGGAAATAGCGACCACAATATTGTGCAGTTTCACCTGTCTTTCACTAGGGGGACTTGTCAGGGAGTCACAAAAACATTGAACTTTAGGAAGGCAAAGTTTGAACAGCTTAGAGATGCCCTTAATCTGGTAGACTGGGACAATATCCTCAGAAATGAGAATACAGATAATAAATGGGAAATGTTTAAGAACATCCTAAATAGGCAGTGTAAGCGGTTTATACCTTGTGGGAATAAAAGGACTAGAAATATTAAAAACCCAATGTGGCTAAACAAAGAAGTAAGACAGGCAATTAACAGTAAAAAGAAAGCATTTGCACTACTAAAGCAGGATGGCACCATTGAAGCTCTAAAAAACTATAGGGAGAAAAATACTTTATCTAAAAAACTAATTAAAGCTGCCAAAAAGGAAACAGAGAAGCACATTGCTAAGGAGAGTAAAACTAATCCCAAACTGTTCTTCAACTATATCAATAGTAAAAGAATAAAAACTGAAAATGTAGGCCCCTTAAAAAATAGTGAGGAAAGAATGGTTGTAGATGACGAGGAAAAAGCTAACATATTAAACACCTTCTTCTCCACGGTATTCACGGTGGAAAATGAAATGCTAGGTGAAATCCCAAGAAACAATGAAAACCCTATATTAAGGGTCACCAATCTAACCCAAGAAGAGGTGCGAAACCGGCTAAATAAGATTAAAATAGATAAATCTCCGGGTCCGGATGGCATACACCCACGAGTACTAAGAGAACTAAGTAATGTAATAGATAAACCATTATTTCTTATTTTTAGTGACTCTATAGCGACAGGGTCTGTTCCGCAGGACTGGCGCATAGCAAATGTGGTGCCAATATTCAAAAAGGGCTCTAAAAGTGAACCTGGAAATTATAGGCCAGTAAGTCTAACCTCTATTGTTGGTAAAATATTTGAAGGGTTTCTGAGGGATGTTATTCTGGATTATCTCAATGAGAATAACTGTTTAACTCCATATCAGCATGGGTTTATGAGAAATCGCTCCTGTCAAACCAATCTAATCAGTTTTTATGAAGAGGTAAGCTATAGACTGGACCACGGTGAGTCATTGGACGTGGTATATCTCGATTTTTCCAAAGCGTTTGATACCGTGCCGCACAAGAGGTTGGTACACAAAATGAGAATGCTTGGTCTGGGGGAAAATGTGTGTAAATGGGTTAGTAACTGGATTAGTGATAGAAAGCAGAGGGTGGTTATAAATGGTATAGTCTCTAACTGGGTCGCTGTGACCAGTGGGGTACCGCAGGGGTCAGTATTGGGACCTGTTCTCTTCAACATATTCATTAATGATCTGGTAGAAGGTTTACACAGTAAAATATCGATATTTGCAGATGATACAAAACTATGTAAAGCAGTTAATACAAGAGAAGATAGTATTCTGCTACAGATGGATCTGGATAAGTTGGAAACTTGGGCTGAAAGGTGGCAGATGAGGTTTAACAATGATAAATGTAAGGTTATACACATGGGAAAAGGGAATCAATATCACCATTACACACTGAACGGGAAACCACTGGGTAAATCTGACAGGGAGAAGGACTTGGGGATCCTAGTTAATGATAAACTTACCTGGAGCAGCCAGTGCCAGGCAGCAGCTGCCAAGGCAAACAGGATCATGGGGTGCATTAAAAGAGGTCTGGATACACATGATGAGAGCATTATACTGCCTCTGTACAAATCCCTAGTTAGACCGCACATGGAGTACTGTGTCCAGTTTTGGGCACCGGTGCTCAGGAAGGATATAATGGAACTAGAGAGAGTACAAAGGAGGGCAACAAAATTAATAAAGGGGATGGGAGAACTACAATACCCAGATAGATTAGCAAAATTAGGATTATTTAGTCTAGAAAAAAGACGACTGAGGGGCGATCTAATAACCATGTATAAGTATATAAGGGGACAATACAAATATCTCGCTGAGGATCTGTTTATACCAAGGAAGGTGACGGGCACAAGGGGGCATTCTTTGCGTCTGGAGGAGAGAAGGTTTTTCCACCAACATAGAAGAGGATTCTTTACTGTTAGGGCAGTGAGAATCTGGAATTGCTTGCCTGAGGAGGTGGTGATGGCGAACTCAGTCGAGGGGTTCAAGAGAGGCCTGGATGTCTTCCTGGAGCAGAACAATATTGTATCATACAATTATTAGGTTCTGTAGAAGGACGTAGATCTGGGTATTTATTATGATGGAATATAGGCTGAACTGGATGGACAAATGTCTTTTTTCGGCCTTACTAACTATGTTACTATGTTACTATGTTAGGAGTGGCACACAAGCCCAGAGGCCAATATTAATCTCCCACTGATTGATTTAGTGATTTTTTTTGGTAGATTTTGGAACCCAAATCAAGCAAAAAAATTAATAGGCTTTCTATGGCCCACAATTGGGGAGAGAGAGAGAGATGGCACACCCAGGAGTCAAGACTGGCACACAAGCAGAAGGGGCAATATGAATCTCCCACAGATTTGTTTTTTTTTTTTTTTTTCAGGGAGACTTGAGAGAAAAAAAAAATACAAAAAAAATGATTTTTTTCAGGAATAATTTAGAAACCAAAGAAAATAAAATGTTTGTTTCAGGGAGAATTTAGAAAACAAATAAAACAAAAAATAGGCTTTCTAGGGCCCACTGAGTGACAGATGACGCACACAGGAGTCAGGAGTGGCACACAAGCCCAGAGGCCAATATTAATCTCCCACTGATTGATTTAGTGATTTTTTCAGGTAGAATTTAGAACCCAAATCAAGCAAAAAAATTAATAGGCTTTCTATGGCCCACTGAGTGAGAGATGGCACACACAGGAGTAAGGAGTGGCACACAAGCCCTGAGGCCAATATTTTTCTCCCACTGATTGATTGATTGATTTTTTCAGGTAGAATTATGAACCCAAATCAACCAAAAAAATAAATAGGCTTTCTATGGCCCACTATTTGTGAGAGAGATGGCACGCTCAGGACTGGCACACAAGCCCAGAGGCCAATATTAATCTCCCATTTTTTTTTTTCCAGGGAAAATTTATAAACCCAATAAAAAAAATAATAATAAATAGGCTTTCTATGGCCCACTATCTGAGAGAGAGAGAGATGGCACGCTTAGGACTGGCACACAAGCCCAAAGGCCAATATTAATCTCCCACTGATTGATTGATTGATTTTTTCAGGTAGAATTATGAACCCAAATCAACCAAAAAAATAAATAGGCTTTCTATGGCCCACTATTTGTGAGAGAGATGGCACGCTCAGGACTGGCACACAAGCCCAGAGGCCAATATTAATCTCCCACTTTTTTTTTTTTCCAGGGAAAATTTATAAGCCCAATAAAATAATAAAAAAATAGGCTTTCTATGGCCCACTATCTGAGAGAGAGAGAGATGGCACGCTTAGGACTGGCACACAAGCCCAAAGGCCAATATTAATCTCCCACTGATTGATTTATTGATTTTTTCAGGTAGAATTTAGAACCCAAATCAAGCAAAAAAATTAATAGGCTTTCTATGGCCCACTGAGTGAGAGATGGCACATACAGGAGTAAGGAGTGGCACACAAGCCCTGAGGCCAATATTTTTCTCCCACTGATTGATGTTGTGATTTTTTCTGGTAGATTTTGGAACCCAAATCAAGCAAAAAAATAAATAGGCTTTCTATGGCCCACTGAGTGAGAGATGACACAGACAGAGATGGCACTCTAGCAGAAATGTCAATCTTAATCTCCCACAAAAAAAAAAAAGAAAAAAAAAAGGAACTGTCCTTCAGTTACTATCTCCCTGCAGTAATCTCAGCCAGGTATGGCAGGCAGCAATAAGGAGTGGACTGATGCACAAATTAAATAAAAAGTGTGGACAAACAAACAAGATAGCTGTGCAGAAAGGAAGGAACAAGAGGATTTGTGCTTTGAAAAAAGCAGTTGGTTTGCACAGCGGCGTACACACAGCAATGCAGCTATCAGGGAGCCTTCTAGGGCAGCCCAATGAGCTACAGCGCTGAGGAAAAAAAAAAAAAAAGGAGCTTCCACTGTCCCTGCACACCGAAGGTGGTGTTGGGCAGTGGAAATCGCTACAGCACAAGCGGTTTTGTGGTTAATGGACCCTGCCTAACGCTATCCCTGCTTCTGACGAAGCGGCAGCAACCTCTCCCTAAGCTCAGATCAGCAGCAGTAACATGGCGGTCGGCGGGAACTCCCCTTTATAGCCCCTGTGACGCCGCAGACAGCAAGCCAATCACTGCAATGCCCTTCTCTAAGATGGTGGGGACCAGGACCTATGTCATCACGCTGCCCACACTCTGCGTTTACCTTCATTGGCTGAGAAATGGCGCTTTTCGCGTCATTGAAATGCGACTTTGGCGCGAATGTCGTGTACCGCATGGCCGACCACGCACAGGGGTCGGATCGGGTTTCATGAAACTCGACTTCGCCAAAAGTCGGCGACTTTTGAAAATGTTCGACCCGTTTCGCTCAACCCTAATCGTGACATCTAAAAAATCAATCCTCTCACTATCCCACACTGGGGTCAGACGGATGTTAAGGTCATTGCTGTTCAAGTCGGAGATGAACTGCGTAAGGTCAGCGGAGGTGCCCTGCCAGACAAAGAAGATATCGTCGATATAACGAGTCCAGAAAAGGACACGCTCAATCGACCCCTGTTTGTCTGACAGGAAGAGGTCCCCCCACATACCCAGGAACAAATTGGCATAGGAGGGCGCAAAGGCCGCCCCCATAGCCGTCCCCTGGGTCTGTAGGTAGAAGGACCCCTTAAAAACAAAGAAGTTATGCGTGAGAGTAAACTCAAGTAGCTCCAGGATGAGATCCCTCAATGATAGTGAAAGAGTAGATGTACTCAAAAAATACTGGACCGCACGAATGCCGTCCTGATGTCGAATATTAGTGTAGAGGGATTCAACATCAACTGAGGCCAAAAGAGAAGTCAGTCAGAGTTAGAGAACATGTCCTTGGTATTCAGGCGGCAACCACATGTCTTGATGTTACCACCCTTAAAACACTACCTAGACATTTTAGACTCTCCTCAAACATAACTTTTTTTCCTTTAATAAAGAGTTTTTTTTGCAGGTTTGCGGAGCCCCGATGGGCGCAGGGTTCTCGCCATCTATCGCTAACCTGTATATGGCAGCCTGGGAGAGCTTGTTCATGTTTTCACATGTTAACCCATGTTAATCACCCGTTTTTGTGTCTATGGATATGAAGATGGACTTTGGATTTATGTGCTTTTAACGAATATGGAATCAAAGGTATTTTTATGGACATCACCCGCGCTGGACTTCTGCTTTTTCTTTCAAACTACTTGCTGCACTGCATGATCCGTGCGCTGGGCCTGAGAGGAGGTGAGCTGATCTTCGTTGCTTTTTCTTTTCTGATATTTAGTGCGATCTTGCTCCCCTCTCAATTATAATCTTCCATCATAATACACTGAATAAGACACACGGGTTACCTTTGACTAAAATGTCACGTACGGCTTCCAATGTGGACACAGTACAAGGACTACACACCGCACAATCACTGGAGGAAGAGCTGACAGCTAGAGGGAATAAGGCACAGGAAATATTCTCAAGGACTAAACCTGACTACACAAAGGAATCATGTGAACTTGATACCCTTATGAAACTATTGGAAAAATTACAAACAAGGGAACTTAAAACATGGTGGGACTTTACCACATTGAATGCATATATCAGTAAAAACATGATCCCAAGGGGACTCAGACTTAAGAAGAAAGCTACAATTACCTTCTCTGATGGCTTTGAGAAATCGTGGTATGAGATCCTGGATAATTGCTCCATTCAGCTTATGAAACTTATTGTTCAAGAGGAAGAGAAAGTTTTAGCTTCAGTTCATGAACAAATTGATGAGACTAAAAACTCTTTAAAAGTATACTCATCTCTGAAACAATATGATGAATGGATGAAATCTATTAAATTAAATCTCAGCAAACTGGAGGAATATATTACCCAAACTAAAAAAAGCAAATTTGAACGGGACCATCAGGACTATATTCGTAATGAGGTATATGACTGGCATGAAAAAAGACGTGCACCATATAAATCACCTAGTTCAATCTTGAGAGGGAGTAATAGAAATGGACAGAGGAATTACCAACAAAGAAGGGTTAACTTCTCTGATACGGACGTCTCTCATGAAAATTCAGACGAGTACACCTCAGGAAATGCGTCTGATTCCTCCTATGAAAGACAACGATTTACCCCTCATCGTGACCAAAGATTTGGGAAAGACGCCCCAACTCAAGCGCCTCAAAAAAACGGGCGAGACGCAGGAGAAGGGGTGGCAGGAAGCATAACAACAAGACGATATCCACAGAGGAGAAAGAAGATGAGAAAAATGTGGTAATTAACTTGTCCAGCTATGTAATTAGTGAGACCCAAATGGACATTCTATCTAAAGGTCTCACCTTCTCCCCTACAAATGAATTTGATATGTACAGAACATTACTAAATGTAAATAAATTTGTTCAAAATTTGACTTTAAAATGCCACTTTTTCAAGGAAAAATCTGACCAGGATACTATACAGAACCTGACCACACAGAGTGACCAGACCACACTGGGTGAAATAGGGACTTTCCAGGAACTTTGCTCCATTAGTGACCTGAGGACCCTTGAGAGTGAATCTATAGAATCCACCAAAAACCTAAACTCTGGTTATAAATCAAAAAAACCCTCTGCTGGATGTCCTTCGAGCGTGGGAAAAATTCAGAAAAGTTCCCAGGCTCGAGTTCATATGAGGACATCCAGCAGAGGGCGCCTCACCGCGAATGAAGGTAACTACAGGTCATTGACCTAGTTTCCATTCATTCGCTGGGGTTTTACAGCCAGGAGCATCTGCATTATAGCAGAGCTCCTGGTTGTAAAAAAAATTAACCCCTTCAGATGGATCTACAACGTGGGACGTTACAGATCCTCGGAAGGTATGTATATTGTTGATTTATTATTTTTTATTTGTTACAGAGCGAGGGGCTTCAGCGAGTCGATTGAGCGTACAATAAAATATTCCAACAAACGGTGTGTTTATTTCATTAAATTACTTTTTAATAATGTGTGTGTGTTTTTTTAAACTCTTTCATGCTATTGGATTAATCATGGATAGGTGTCATAATTGACGCCTCTCCATTATTAATTTGGCTTAATGTCACCTTACAATAGCAAGGTGACATTAACCCTTCATTACCCCATATCCCACCGCTACACGGGAATGGGAAGAGAGTGGCCAAGTGCCAGAATAGGCGCATCTTCCAGATGTGCCTTTTCTGGGGTGGCTGGGGGCAGGTGTTTTTAGCCAGGGGGGCCAATAACCATGGACCCTCTCCAGGCTATTAATATCTGCCCTCAGTCACTGGCTTTACTACTCTGGCGGAGAAAATTGCATGGGAGCCCACACCAATTTTTTCTGCCATTTAACTCTTTAATTTAATAGCTAGAGCGGCCAAATTTTGCACATACACACTACTAACATTAGTACTGTGGAATATGCGAAAAAAAAAAAGGGGGATATGAGATGGTTTACTGCATGTAATCATGTCTCATATCATGTCGGGTTTAGGAAGGAGATAGCAAAAGCCGTAGAAAGCCGTATAATACAGAACAGTAAAATACGGCAGATAGGAGCTGGGGCATAGAGAATAATTGGGCCGTGTGTAATGCGTGTTTTACGGATGTATTTAATGCGCTCATACGTCCGTAAAACTCGCTAGTGTGACGCCGGCCATATTTGCATCTTTCTCTTCCTGGACTAATCATTCAATTTAGAAATCCTCAATTCACAAGTAAAATCTGTATACAGTGAAGACAAATTTTTACTTTCGGAAAATAGGAGATGTCAGTTCGTGCTGATAAGATTTTATGCAGATTGGTGGAGGAAGGACAAAGAAGAAACACTGCCTCTGTCTCCTTCCCCCTCACCTCTACAAAGAATTGCATCAGTAGCAGCTGCCATCTCCTATCTCAGTAATGGGAAAGTCTGTAATTATAGAATGAATGCAGATTTGTACCTGTGAACTGAGAATTTTGAAAATGAATGATCAGTACAGGAGGATAAAAAAGCAGATTTCTCTGAAAATACATATTAGGCAACTTTCACACGTCAGTGTCTCTGGTACGTGTACTGACAGTTTTCTCACGTACCGGAGACATTGACACACGTAGACCCATTCAAAGGAATGAATGGACACATGGACTGTGTGTCCGTGTGCAAAACATGGTGGCATGTCCGCTTTTCTCCGGCAGCACGTACCGCAATACGTCCCGCACACGTGCACACGGAGAACAGTGTGCACTCTCCTCCGTGTGCACGTAATGCCCGCAGGAGAGACAGCGCTACAGTAAATGCTGTCCCCCCTGTGTGTGGTGCTGAAGGATGCATTCATCTCTTCTCCCTGCAGGAGAGAAGAGATGAAAAGTCAAATTTTTTTTTTCTTAAAAATAAAGTTTGTGGGTCACCTCCCCCCTACCATCCCCTGTGCGCCCACCGGCTTGCAGAAAAATACTCACCCAGCTCCAGCGATGTCTCCTCTCAGCGGCCGCCGGCAGCTTGTCCTGTGTGAGCAGTCACGTGGTACCACTCATTACAGTGATGAATATGCGCATATTCATCCCTGTAATGAGCGGTACCACGTGACCGCTCACACAGGACAAGCTGCTGGCGGCCGCTGAGAGGAGACATCGCTGGAGCTGGGGGAGTATATTTCTGCAAGCCGGTGGGCGCACAGGGGATGGGAGGCGGAAGGTGACCTACAAATTTTATTTTTAACTAAAAAAAAAAAAAAAAACTTGAATTGTCATTCCTTCTTTCCAGCGAACGCTGCTGGGGAGAAGGAATGAATGACGGCTTCAGCACCAAAAGCAGGGGATAGTGCTTAAATGTATCGCTGTCTCCTGCACGGTCCGTGTGGTCCTCGGGCGGCACACGGCTGCCACACGTGTGCCACACTGATGTGCCACGTGAGCACATGGACACACGGACATGGATAACTCCGGTACCGATTTCTCCGGTACCGGAATTATCTGGACGTGTGAAAGAGGCCTTACAAAGTTTTTATTTTCATGTGTACAATTGATTTATGAAATAAAAATAAAAATGACGGTTACAATTTAAAGAGGAATTCCCATCTCTAAGATCCTATCCCAATATGTAGTAGGTGAAATATTAATAATATTAGCAAATACTTCCAATTAAAAATGTTGTAGTTTTTTTTATTCTCTGTGTCTCTTTCCTCAAGTGCAGGTATTGCAGGACCTTAGGAGTCCATGGTTACTATGGATACCTAAGGTCCTGCAATGCCTGCGCATGAGAAAAGAGACATAGCGAATCATAAAAAAACTATTCTACATTTCTAATTGGAGTCATTTGTTAATATTATTATTACACCTATTACATATTGGTATAGGATCTTGGAGATGGGTGTAGCCTTTGGCAGGCAAATCCAACTCACTGCTGCATCAAGCGATGCTAGACATTCTCAGACATGGCTCTGCAGTTCTTCAGGTTCCCCAAACTTCTATGGTCAAGGGATCTACTCTTTTGCTAGTAAAAATGAAAGGAAAAGTAAGAATCAAAAATGGATATAAAATATACAGTTATATTTTAGCGCATGGGTCAAGTATTAACTCAGGGCTACCCTTAGGATTTAAATGTTTACCTTCATTTTTACCTTTAATTGTCACTGTTACAGAACCCCCCACCACCAAGAATGTTATGGAGTATATGTATGTATAATAGTTTCCATGTGAAATGCATCAGTCCACAGGCTGCGCCCCTGGACAAGATATTCTCTTTCTGACTTCCCCCCACCTTTGTTACTCCCATAGTAAATAGCGGCAGGCTCCGGCCCCCTGCGGCTATTGTAATGTATGTCTGGCCAGCTGTTTTCCTATTGGCCTGTCCTTTGTATCTGTGTTATATATTCTGTGTGCTGAAAATAAAGTGGGTTCTTTTAGACTGGAAATACCTGCAGTAGCAGTCAGCTTTTATATGCTCCCATGTAATCAAGAAATCCTAGCCAGCGTCCTTCATTCAGAATCCATAGCCATCTCCAGCGCGACATGGGAAGAGCATCTAAATCACCTAGAGACAGTATTAGACAGGATCCACAAGGCCGGAATCACCCTGAACCCAAACAAGTGTCACGTGGGCAAAGCAGAGGTTCAGTATTTAGGGCATTGGGTGGGAAATGGGAAACAGAAACCAGAACCAGCCAAGATTGAGGCCATAGCCAAATGGCCCACCCCACGCACTAAAACCCAGGTCATGGCGTTTCTAGGGACAGCGGGGTATTACAGGAAATTTGTTCCCAATTACAGCAGCGTAGCCAAGCCCCTCACTGATCTGACCCGTAAGAACCAACCCCGCCAGGTAACCTGGACCCCAGAGTGTGAGGAAGCCTTCCGCCAGCTAAAGGACGCCCTCACCAATACCCCTGTATTAGCCGCACCCGATCCAACAAAATGTTTCCTGGTCCACACAGACGCTTCTATGTTTGGATTGGGGGCAGTACTGAGCCAAGTCGGGCCGGACGGCCAAGAACACCCGGTAGCTTACCTGAGTCGGAAACTACTGCCCCGTGAAGTGAGCTATGCGGCCATCGAGAAGGAGTGCCTGGCAATATTATGGGCACTCAAAAAGTTACAACCATATTTGTATGGATGACAGTTTTCCCTCCTAACGGACCATAATCCCCTAGTCTGGCTTATTCGGGTCTCCGGAGACAATGCCAGATTACTGTGGTGGAGTTTAGTCCTACAACCTCTGGACTTCACCATCCACTACAGACCCGGCAAACAAAACGGTATCGCCAATGGACTAAGTCGAAAAACGGAACTCGTACCAACCCCATAAACTTCGGTCATCCCCAAACCGATCCGTTAAGGATCAGACTGTGTATGCCGATCGCGTTGCTGAAAAGGGGAGCCATGTTACAGAACCCCCCAGCACCAAGAATGTTATGCAGTATATGTATGTATAATAGTTTCCATGTGAAATGCATCAGTCCACAGGCTGCGCCCCTGGACAAGATATTCTCTTTCTGACTTCCCCCCACCTTTGTAATTCCCACAGTAAATAGCGGCAGGCTCCGGCCCCCTGCGGCTATTGTAATGTTTGTCTGTCCAGCTGTTTTCCTATTGGCCTGTCCTTTGTATCTGTGTTATATATTCTGTGTGCTGAAAATAAAGTGGGTTCTTTTAGACTGGAAATACCTGGAGTAGCAGTCAGCTTCTATATGCTCCCATGTAATCAAGAAATCCTAGCCAGCGTCCTTCATTCAGAATCCAGCAAGAGCAGAATGGACCTCCTGAAACACGGGGGGTGCTGAAAGAGGTACTACAGCACAGTAGACCCCGTTACAGTCACCTTCTCAGTATTGTTTGGATTGATGGCTTATGATCACAACTCCACAAAATTACAATAATCACAAATTTAGTCTTCAAAAAAGCTATTCCCATTATAAAGATCATGCAAATAGAAAAACTGTGCCCATGCCATCTCAATGATGGAAACATACAGCACAAGTTAAAGGGTTTATCCAGAACTATTTTTTTACTCTTAGGGTGAGAACTAACAAAGGCAGGGTTCACATTGCATTAGGGCAGTCCGTTAAACGCATGCATTAAATGGACTGCGTTAATGCAAGTGTCGTTAAAGATCGCGTTATGCGATCGTGCTAGCACAGATGCTCCATCTGCGCTAGCGGTGACAGACCCTGAAGCGCTGCAGACCGAGTCAGAGGGTCCGTCACAGAATGATGGCACATCGCTAATGCATGCCGATTATGACATGTGTTAGTGATGCACTACATAATTGCAGTCAATGGGTGCGCTAACGCATCCGTTACAAAGCATTAGGGCCGCTATAACAGATGCCGTCAGCGCATTGCCATTAACGCAATGTGAACCCAGCCTAACAGGCAGCTGGTTTTTAACTACTTATGCCAATCTCTGCAGACACATAGTGGTAAGAGACTGCTTGTACTGGCAATTCGGGGGCTTCCACTGATGTCATGTTGACAGAGAAGTGACTTCTGCTCTGTTGACAGGATGTGACTGCCAAAGTCATGTTGATTGACAGGTGGCTTCCTGCTGCCTAACTGCTGGGAGACGAAGGTCAATCAGCATGACGTCAGCAGGCATGCCTTGTCGACAGAGTAGCCCAGAAGAGAAAGAGCTATTCAGTCGAGGTTGAGCAGCTGAATCATCAGCAGGAGCAGTCAGTGATCACTTTGTGTTTGTGCCGGGTACAATCGGCAGGTAATTATCAACAACCTGTCTGTTAATTTTTCGGCCCATAGTAAAAAAAAAAAATAGCTCTCCTGGATAAACACTTTAAAAACCCGCTCTCAAAAAATAATTAATTTGCTTCATGAACGTGACAGTTGACATAAGCTCTGCTAATTAAAAGACTTGCTAGGTTGCAACAGACTTAACTTGGGATTAACTGAGAAATGGGGAGCCCATAAAATACTAGTTTTCCCATTTAACCCATATAAGAAAATTAAAGAATCTTATTGGTCAGGCAAGGAACTTTGGAATAGGGTTCTTAAAGTATTCTAGGACAAATGGGCATTGGTTGGGTAAGTAGGACCCGGAATGCAATAGCTCTTCAAGAGACCTGGAGTGAGTGCTTGGTCGCACCTGATACAAGATCAGAAGTTTCAGCCAGAGGACAATGCTGGAGACCACATGACTGCAACAGGAGTGGTCTAATATTACATGATGAACATTCATGTACATGATCATGGATGGTCCTGGTCCCACAAAGCTGGGGGGCCCTCAATAACGATCATACACCCTAATACGGCATATAGACAAGTGTCGTTCTGCCTGGAAAGCATTTTTAATAAACTCTGATTATAACTTCTTATGACATTTTGATAAATGTCACCCTGTATAAAAATAATTGTGACAGTATAGTCAGTTCTCTTTTTATCACTCTAAGACTACGTGTTACATTTGTCTCGCTCACAAATTGCTTTTCCATTTTCCTGGAGTGAAAGGCGCCTATTCTCCCCCATACTATTACATGCCATTTCCTTTTGAATGTAGCCTAACTTATTGAGTAAATTGATCAAAATTAATGTTTCTCTGATTAAGTCTGAACTTCATCTACTCCAGACATTTCCATCACACTCCATCTCAAAATGCAATTAACTTCACCAGCTGATTAGCATTACTAGTCTCAAATATTAGAGCTGGCAGACTTCCTTAACCATTTCAATCTTTTTAATTTTCTTGTCTTTAATCCAAATATTACCATGAGATTTGATAAAGTGATTGAGCGTTATCCAGCTCTGGCTTCAAAACGACTTGTGCAGCTTTTGTTAGTTGTTTAAAGTGGTAAAAGAGCAAACAAGAAAAATTAGAGATAAGAGGAGTCGAAAATTGAATGATCCGCAACTAATTCTATCTATAGAAAATCTGCCAAATGCCCCGGATGAAGGAAAATAGTCATGAAACATATGGTCGGGAGTATGGCCAGCATACAGAATGAATATCAATTTACCAATAGCAAGTTAAATGTGTTTCCCAGCACTATTTTATTTTTTTGCTACAGTCCATAGAAATAACATGTAGGTGTTAGTTGATAGAGACTGCTCTTGCCTGTGATTCAGCAGCCTCTGCTGATGTCACGTCAACAGAGTAGCAGCTTCTCTTTTGGGCTGCTCTGTTGATAGGGTTTGACTGCCATAGTGATGCTGATTGACAGCTGGCTTCCTACTGCCAAACTGCAGGGAGCCAGCTGTCAATCAGCATGACACTAGTAGTAATGTCCCATAGTTAAAGCAGCCCAGAAGAAGAGCTGTTCTGCCAAAGTGGAGCAGCAGAATCACTGGCAAGAGCAGTCGGTGATGGCTCTAAGCTGACGCAGGGTAGAATAGGAAGGTAGCTGCTTTTATTTGCAACTACCTGACCATTAGTTTTTAGGCCCAAAATAAAAATAAAACAGTATTGGACAACTCCTTTAAAGACCATAGAATAACGGTTATGGGCCTAAGTCAAAATATATAGTAAGACCCCAACCTCATCTGAAATTCATAATATCTAATGTATATGTTCTTTATGTTCTTATGTGAATACTCAGACCTGGAGATAACTATCTCTGCACCATTTTATTTTTATACCTCATTGGAGAATACAGGTTTCCAGGTCTTAAGGTGGTGAGCATTTTATTTCAAAGAACATATCCAACCACATCAGACCAAAAGACAAGAACAGATTTTTTCATGTGCTGCCTATAGGTATCATTATATGTACAGCTGTGTAAAAAGTGTCTTCCCCTTCCAGATTTTCTATTGTTTTGTAGGTTTGTCACACTTAAATGTTTCAGATCACCAAACAAACTTAAATATTTCAAAAAGATAACACAAGTAAACACAAAAATTTATTTTAACTAAAGTTATTTATTATTTAAGGGTAAAGGAATCCGAAGGACCTATGTAATAAAGTTATTGTATCTCTATCCTTGAAAAATAAATTAACTGTGATTGACTACATCTTTCTGAAGCTGAGTTCAAATTCCCTAACCACACACATGCTTGATTACTGCCACACCTGTTTTCAGTCAAGAAATCACTTAAATAGGACTTGTCTGACGATGTTAAGTAGACCAAAAGTTCCTCAAAAGCTAGACATCATGCCACTATCCAAAAAAATTCTGGAACAAATGAGAAACAAAGTAATTGAGATCTGTCAGTCTGGAAAACGGTTATAAAGCTTTGGGTCTCCAGCGAACCAAAGTGAGAGCCATTATCCAGAAATGGCAAAAACATGGAATGATGGTGAACCTTCACAGAAATGGCTGACAAAGCAAACATAGCTCAAGAGTGCAGCAAAAATTAATCCAAGAGGTCACAAAAGACCCCACAGCAACATCCAAATAACTGTAGTCTACACTTGCCTCGGTTAAGATCAGTGTTCATGACTCCACCATAAGAAAGGGACTGGATAAAAATGGCCTGCATGGCAGAGTTCCAAGATGAATACCACTGCCAAGAAATAAGGACATAAGGGCTAGTTTCAGTTTTGCCAGAAATCATCTTGAGGAAACCCAAGACATTTGGGGAGAATACTCTGTGGACTGAAGAGACAAAGGTTGAACTTTTTGGAAGGTGTATGTATCATTACATCTGGTGTAAAAGTAACACAGTATTTCAGAAAAGGAACATCATACCAACACTTAAATATGGTGGTGGTAGTGTGACAGTCTGGGGCGGTTTTGCTGCTTCAGGACCCAGAAGACTTGCTGTGGTAAATGGAACCATGAATTCTGCTGTCTACAAAAAAATCCTGAAGAAGAATGTCTGGCCATCTGCTTGTGACCTCAGGCTGAAGAGCACTTGAGTTGTGCTGCAGAACAATGATCCAGAACACACCATCAAGTCCTCCTCTAAATGGCTTAAGAAAAACTAAATTAAGACTTTGGAGTGGCCTAGTCAAAGTCCTCCTGACCTTACCCCGAATGAGATTCTGTGGCATGACCTTAAAAATGCAAATCATGCTTGGAAACCCTCCAGTGTGGATGAATTAATTTACAACAATTCTGAAAAGATCAGTGGCCAAAATTCCGCCATAGCATTGTAAAAGACTCCTTGCCAGTTATCGAAAATGCTTGATTGCAGTTGTTGCTTCTAAGGGCGGCCCGACAAGTTATTAGGTTTAGGGGGCAATCACTTTTTCACACAGGACTCTGTATGTTTGGATTTATTTTTCTCTTAATAATAAGACCTTAATTTAAAGACTGCATTTTGTGATTGATTGTGTTATCTTTGTCTAATATTTGCATTTGTGTGTTGATCTGAAAAAATTATGTGTGACAAACATGCAAAAAATTAGGAAATCAGGAAGGGGAGAACACTTTTTGACACAACTGTATAAAGAACGTTCTTTACTGATCCTGTCAAAATCAAAGATGATATAAACATTCAAAAAGTCTAATAAAGGTGTACTTTATAGAAAAAAAGCATTGGCTCTTGCAATTCTATGATGTAACATAGTCATGGGTAATTTCCATTAGTTACTACCATAAGTCATGCCAGTTAGAACCTGCTGATCACATAAGATTTTACAGGTGGATATGTTATAAAGTTTATTGTTTTTTATTGTGGGACACTTTGGAATTTGTACTCATTCTCATTTTATTGGCCAAAGCAATACTCTACTGAACTCTTTGAAGGAAGAGAAGTTGTTTGTTCCTGATTGTTAGAACATGACAAGACAGAATTTAGGGGATAATTTCAGAAGCACTGTGGTAGCACTTCTTGTAGAGGTAGGTTACTCTCAGAATAAAAGTGGAGAACTTTAGTTGAAGGGAAGCAATTGACAAAGGAGTAACGCACCAATAAAGCTCAAAGATTTGGGGGAAATATTCGATAAATAAACTCGAGAAGTTCTCAGCTCAGGGGAAAAACAAGCAGACAAATGGGAATGTGACCATGGGTTATGCAAGATTAGATATGTTCATAATGGCTTAAGGAATTATTGGTTTGCAAATAAACTAGCAAAAAAGCATGACTAGGACCATTCAATAGTGTAAAAAAAGTATGCCCTACCTCTGATGAAGCATTTTTAGCGAAATGTGCAAAGGGCTGACCAGTCACATTGATTACCCCTTACTCTGGTTAGTATTATGTATGTGATTCTGTTCTGGCTGTACTTGTGTTTCATTTGACGGTGTGTTTTGTCACCGTGAATAACACCAATTATGATTATGAGTATAATTATTGTCAGTAAGTAGATTGTTTTACTGTGAACTAAATGTTCTATACCATTGGCTGAAACTTTCCATGCTTCCCTTTAAAAGATAGATTGCTCTTCTTGTTGGTGCCATTCACTAGTGATAACCACATTTTTCAATTTTTAATATATATATATATATATATATATATTTGTTTTTTAATTATTTATACAGTATTGTCACTTGCATTATACCATTCCTTGGGGTTTCAAGCTGCTCTGCCTCTTCCCTCTTTAATCCTCTATCATTTTATTATTTGGAACCCTTGTTCTGTTATTTTAAGGATGTTTTTATTGTTGTGATTTTTACACAACCGAATGGTCGTAGTCATGCTTTTTTATAGGTTATTTTTGTCGTATTGCATGACACCTATATACATTTTGAACAATCATGGTGTAACGGTTAAAATTTCATTGTGGTCTTGAAAAATTTTTCAAAGCCCTTAGCATATTGAAAATGAAAGGAATGGATTTTAACCCCTTACTGACCTCGGACGGGATCGTACATCCGAGGTCAGCTCCCCTGCTTTGATGCAGGGCTCCGCGGTGATCCCGCATCAAAGCCGGGACATGTCAGCTGTTTTGAACAGCTGACATGTGCCCGCAATAGCGGCGGGTGAAATCGCGATTCACCCACCGCTATTAACTAGTTAAATGCCGCTGTCAAACGCAGACAGCGGCATTTAACTACTGCATCGGGCCGGGCGGCCGGAAATGACGTCATCGCCGACCCCCGTCACATGATCGGGGGTCGGCGATGCTTCTCCATTGTAACCATAGAGGTCCTTGAGACCTCTAAGGTTACTGATTGCCGGTAGCTGTGAGCGCCACCCTGTGGTCGGCGCTCACAGCACACCTGATTTTCTACTACATAGCAGCGAACAGCAGATCGCTGCTATGTATCAGAGCCAATCGTGCTGTGCCTGCTTCTAGCCTCCCATGGAGGCTATTGAAGCATGGCAAAAGTTAAAAAAAAAAGTTTAAAAAAATGTGAAAAAAAATAAAAAAAATATAAAAGTTTAAATCACCCCCCTTTCGCCCCAATAAAAATAAATCAATAAAAAAAAATCAAACCTACACATATTTAGTATCACCGCGTTCAGAATCGCCCGATCTATCAATAAAAAAAAGCATTAGCCTGATCGCTAAATGGCGTAATGAGAAAAAAATCAAAACGCCAGAATTACGTTTTTTTGGTCGCCACGACATTGCATTAAAATGCAATAACGGGCGATCAAATGAACGTATCTGCACCGAATTGGAATCATTAAAAATGCCAGCTCAGCACGCAAAAAATAAGCCCTCAACCGACCCCAGATCATGAAAAATGGAGACGCTATGAGTATCGGAAAATGGCGCTTTTTTTTTTTTTTAGCAAAGTTTTGAATATTTTTTCACTACCTAGGTAAAAAATAACCTAGACATGTTAGGTGTCTGTGAACTCGTAGTGACCTGAAGAATCATAATGGCAGGTCAGTTTTAGAATTTAGTGAACCTAGCAAAAAAGCCAAACAAAAAACAAGTGTGGGACTGCACTTTTTTTGCAATTTCACTGCACTTGGAATTTTTTTCCCATTTTCTAGTACACGACATGGTAAAACCAATGATGTCGTTCAAAAGTACAACTCGTCTCGCAAAAAATAAGCCCTCACATGGCCAAATTGACGGAAAAATAAAAAAGTTATGGCTCTGGGAAGGAGGGGAGCGAAAAACGAACACAGAAAAATGAAAAAAATCCCAAGGTCATGAAGGGGTTAAAAAACAAAACCATTGGAGTAAAGTATTGCATTCTATATTGTACAATAATAATTGATTACAAGGGTAACGAGAACTCACCTGTTAAATTATACCTTGCCACTCTGATGGTCCCTGCCATCTCTGTAGTGAAAATGTTCCAACTACTCATACGGGACTGCTGCAATTAAACATTGGCCTAAGAGGTCATCTGCCAAGTTTCTACCATCAGCTTTATGGTCCGAATATCATCATTGCCGGACTAAGATCAGAAGGATCATCTTTAACTCCCATAGGAAGCGACTCTAAGGAAAACAGAGCACACATGTGCAGCTGCATCTCTAATCATGTTCACACAAAATGGGCCATCATTCTTGAGAAGTTGGAAGTTGGAACCTACATCTGTAAATCATTTTTGGCAAATCATTTGGAAATGTCATGAAAGCCAGAACTTGGAATATCTTTTAAAATCCCCTAGAATTAATTCATATAATTGCATCTTCAACTTAACCAGTGAGTTTTATTTATTGCTGTTTTTGTTGATCTCGCTTTCTTTAACCACAGCCTGGCTGGATGCAAAATGTACCGGAACGTTGCTCCACTTCGGTATGACTCCACGATCTAAGAATCAGTGAATGCCATCTGAAACGATCCCATGCTGTGTGATTGTTTATTATTCATTGTCTTTTGCATCATCCTTATCTAACAGCTTGGAAAATTGGGTCTTTGCCCAAGACATATTGGAAATAAGCATTTTTTAGCTTTCGTAGACAAAGGCTTCATTTCCAAAGGAACAACATGTATCTGAGACTGAAGCTCACCACTGCTGAACATCAAATGTAATGTAGCATTTAGCCTGTTCCCCTACTGATAATAAACCAAAGAGATAAAAAATGATGTTGGATGCTTGAGGCCCACACTTGACACCTGTTCTCCTCCTAATCCAGCTTGTCTGCCCTTTTAATGCCAATAGGGTAAAAATCTTTGTTTCTAATTTCATACGGCAAATATCAATCTCAGAAATATAACTTCAATGTAAAACTTTAGCTGCTTGAAAAAGATGTCATGTACATGAGAAAACCCAGAGAAAATATTCAAATGTAATTTCTCCTGCATTTGCTTAGTTTTATTAAGAAAGTAAATGTTTAACCCTTTACCAACATCTGCCGTCCATGTACGGATTTATGAAGCGGGCTCAAGGGGTGAGCATGATCCATACTCGGCAGATCATGGACGGTGTTCCGCCCTTGACTGTTATCCTGTTAAATGTCACTGCTAAACTCTGACCTGACTCTGTTGACTCCACCGTATAATAATAATGAAATGACTCTGCTGACTATGTTCCTGTTAATACAGCAAAGCTGAAAAGTGAGTTGCCAAAAACAGGAAAATTTAGCCTATGCATCCTATTTTAGGATTTTTTTTATAAACACAATATATATTATTTAATTGTCATCTTAAATAAGCAACCACATGCAGACTTGAGGCAGTTTCCAAGGGTACCCTGCTTCTCGTCCTTTCTCCTTTGCGATGTGACTTTCAATGCAGCAGCCCACTGGGTTTCTTCCATGGATTGAGCGGATCTTGAGTGAGACTGAGTTTTGGTAAGTGCTGTCAATAAGCTCGGAGAATGGAAGAGACATGAAAACAATGACAAAATCAGATTCCCAGCAACCTGGTTAAGAAATAACTAGGCTTAAGTCTAGATGGTCAGACAAGAATATTGGCAAGCAAAGGTTAAGCAGTAAAGTGAGTGAGAAAGAAAAGATGTGAAAAGAGGGTCAGAAAGACAAGTTTTTGGCTGGTATCAATCAGATTAACCAAAAAGTGGAGAGAGATGTGAAAAATTGCTATTACAACAGTTTATACTATAATGTGTTGTGCAGTACGTGCACCATCCAACACTGACGTGTACACTGCCAACCCTACTGACAGCACTACCTACTGGAAAGAAGCATCAGCATCCATCAACAGATGCAGATGATGAGGGTGAGGGGTAAGTAAGTCTCTCACATTATGCCAATGATTAGGAATTTTCCTTGATTTCTTGATTTGGTGATGATGACGCTACATTATCAATTTATTAACACGCAGAGGAACAAGAAGAGGATTTATCATCTCCACTCTCATGTGTAAAGCTTTTATTTCCCATAAAATACAAGTTCTAGTGCACTATTTCTTAGATATGGTCATTAAACTATTCTTCTTTTATACTTCCTGTAATTATACACAATTCATAAATCGAAAGCCGAGCTTTAACATTACCCTTATCAATGGGAAACTTTAGGTTTCTACATAACTGTCCAATCAGTGCTGGCAGTGCTATAGTGTGTAAGAATGCACCTCTCCAGTCCATCCTTAACTCTGCTGCCCGACTAGCCCACCTCTCCTCTTGCTCCTCATCTTCTGCTCCACTCTGCATGTATCTTATTTGGCTTTCAATTCCCTAACGTATCAAGCTCAAACTTCTAACATTGACCTAAAAACTGTCCATAATCTGTCTCCTTCTTATATCTCCGAACTAATCTCCCAATATCTTCCCACACATAATCTCCGATCCTACCAAGACTTTCTTCTCTTCTCCACACTCATACGTTCCTCACCCAATTGCCTACAAACTTCTTCTGATTATCTTCTATCCTTTTAAATTCTGTGCCCCAACACGTCCGAATATCCACTACACTTGGATCTTTCAGGCTGAACTTGAAAATCCACCTCACCACCACCAAAGCTGCTGCAACTGGAACACCCGCCAGGGCCGTGGGGTACTCGGTACTGGGTCCGGTACTTAAAGGGATGTGTCACGGCGGCGACCCAGTCCGTGGCCCTGGGCGCCAAAATGAAAATGGGAAAGTCTTTAAAAGGGGTTTTATGAATAAAGTTTATTTGTGATGCCACATGTGGTATTAGGTCAGGGGTGACTGACGCTGCTTAAAGGGGTCCCCTGGTGTGATGTTATAGCAGCTCAGATGGTATAACTTCCCACAGGTGAAGTTGGGTCCTCAGGGCTCCCGGTGTAGTGATGAGGATGGTGAGTAGTGTAGAAAGAAACGGAAGACACAGGTTTGCAGTCTCTTTACCTAGTTTACTGAAGAATTCAGGCAGCCACAGTCCAGGGCACCAGATCACAGGGCAGGCAGGGTCCGGTCAGCTTGGAAGTGAGTTCCGAGTCCCCTTTACCAGGTGGAGTTAGAAGCCTTCCAACTAGCATTGTGGTGTAGTCCCTTGCTGCCTGTGGCTTCTGTCAAGGTGCTCATTATTCTTTCTCTCCTCCTTGAAGGTGGGACACTAGCTCCAGCCATTTTACAGGGTCTTTATCACGTCCCGGGCTCTATGCACCACTGTGTCTCCAGGTGTTAGGGCGGACAGGTGACATATAGTACAGCTGTCCTGCCGGTTTCTGCTGTGAGTCTTGGAGTCCCTCACAACCCCGGTCTTCCGGCTACAGGTGTCTGCGCTCTGCAGGGAGGTAGCTCAATCGCAGCTATTCTCACCAGTTCTCACTCTCCTGCGCTTTAGTTCTCCCACATGTTCACTACAATCTGTTCATCTTTCTCTAGGAGCTGCAGCACCTTCGGGGCTGCACGGCCCCTCTTGTCCTCTCTCCTCTGTCCCTCTGACAGACTGTCTTCAGTTCCTGTCTCTGGCAGACTACTTAACTTTCCCTCCAGACCAGAATATATACAGTATAGGGGAGCCACCCACAAACTGGATCAGAACTCCCCCTTCTGGCCTGGAGTGTGAACATGTTGCATGCTTGTGATGCCTGATAAAAGAGATCCTTTCTTGCTTCCAAGCGTGACATCACTCTCCCTGTGAGGAAAGCAATGCCACTGTGACAACCAGGAACCTGGGGTGTCACACAACCACCAACCTACTGTCTCTTTTCCCATTGTCCTGTAGACTGTAAGCCCACAAGGGTAGGGTTCTCTCCACTTCTATACTAGTCAGTCAATTTTAGTTTGTTCATTGTAATTTATACTTGTATTTTGTATGTCACCCCTTATCATCTACAGCACCATGGAATAAAATGGTGCTCTAAAAATAAATAATAATACCATATTCTATTAACAAAGTAAATGCAATTGAACAATTGCCAATTCATAGATTTTCAGAAGAAATAACAGAGGCACAGTTCAGTTGATCCAGAATTGATATTTCATGTGAAAGAAACAATTGTTAAAACAGGCGCGTGGGATACCCTCAAGAAACAGGAGAATTGAAGAGTCCCCTTTAAAATGCTGCCATATTGTATTTAATAAGCTTGATAAAGCAGAATGACTCAATGACTTGTATCTAGTAACATCTTCATGAACATATCAGATCCTCATGGTAATAAGTTTAAGGCGCCGGTAAATAATTTCTCTTTTATAGGATTTGATTTCATCTCCTCCGGTCTCGATTTCTTAGCCGGAGAAGTTAGTTTTACTTCTTAATTGAATGATGTTGTTTATGTGTAATTATTTTTCTATGAGTGACTGCACTTAGGCATCGCTTAATTTTTAACTGAGACGGAGAATAACAATCAGATTAAATGGTGTGCATCTCCACTGTTCTAATATTGATGCATGAGCGTGGAACTAAAGGATGACTCGTGAATTACAATAGAGAACGCAGTATATTATTTGCAGCAGGAATCAATAGAAAATTCTTCCACTCAATTAACTTATGCATAATGTTAGGATTACGAATATTTATACCTCCATCTCTTAACATGACAAGTGCATTGCTTGATGGAGTGAGACACGGTATGGCTTCAAATTTTTCTTCTCCTTGAGTATTACAATAGGTTTAGAAATGTAAAGTGTGGGTTTTCATGTTTATTGCCTTATGACTTGTGTAATGTTGTCTAAGGGGTAATGTTTCTCCTTATGGAGAATGACATACCAGCTGGCTTTTCAAGGTATGGAGGCTTATTCGCCGTGCAATGCTCCTCTGAGAAATTAAGTATTCAAATTGCCTCTTCTGACTTAAAACTCGATAGCGCCACCTGTTGGAAGTAGTGATCCTACAAGTCACAATCAACCCTTCAACGAGTCGTGCAATATGACTTAGGATAAAAGCCAAATCAGTATCTCAATTCGCAGACACGGTGTTTCAAGCTGTTGGCCCTCGTCAGTGTGAAGCATGAGAACTGATCTGGCTAGGTGAGAGGCTCTGGACTGGGGTCTAAGGGGTAACGTTTCTCCTTATGGAGAGTGACATACCAGCTGGCTTGTCAAGGTAAGGTGGCGTATTCGCCGTGCAATGCTCCTCTGGGAAATTAAATATTCAAATTGCCTCTTCTGCTAATTGAGATACTGATTTGGGTTTTATCCTAAGTCATATTGCACTACTCGTTGAAGGTTGATTGTGACTTGTTGGATCGCTACTTCCAACAGGTGGCGCTATAGAGTTTAAGTCCTCTTTTTCTCAGAAGAGAAAATTTGAATAATTGTGTAATGTTGGCATTGCTCTTTAAAGGTGTTATATTACTGTACACTCCCCCTTTTCAGTTGAAATTAAATATGCAGAGATTTGCCATTATCATTAGCGCAAAAGTCAGGTGACTATAGATTATTATGTACAGCGGGCTCTATTGGTGAAATACGATACAATACAGTTTATTGATCCCGGGGGAAATCACGGTATTACAGCAGCAATACAAACAGCAGTACATAAAATATTAGGACACCAATCTTGCACAAGTATACCAACATTACATAACAAATAAATGTGGGTACTACAGGTATATACGTAAGTTACTGTTAATTGACATTAGTACACCTGCAAACAGTCATCGTTGTTGTCACAATAATGTGAATATGCCATGTTTGAGTCTGCCTAACTTTCCAAGACACGCTGCGGGCTAGTCCGAACCCCCTCTCTCACTCCGCCTGCTTGTGTGTGTGTGTGTGTGTGTGAAAAATAATGTTTATTGCTTTTAGCTGCAGATAGCAGTCTCTGGGAAGGCTGCTCATTTCTCCCTCCTCCCATCTAGTACTAGCTGAAACTCGTATCGACCCTCTCAAAAGGCATCGATTTCTATTGTTCTTTTAAATTGATATATCACGGCACCGATTTGGGCTAGACCAATAAGGATTATATATCCCGAATGTCCATCGGTCATCCCCTGAAAGCGCGAGCAGCCAGGCACTGGGAGTGTAAAGTGCAGATTTCTCCCCAAGCAGTTCATGTAATGGTTCCGTATTTACACTTAAAAGAACGTCCCTGACGCGGGGAACATCATGAGTATTGTTTCGTACTTATGTGAGGTTCACACAGCGAGACATGCATAAAAGATGGTTTTCATATTGTATGTAAGAGGAGGTTTCAGCTTCTAAGTGATGTCACTACAGGGGGAGTGCCTGGGATTTGGGCTAGAATAACTAGGTAAGACACCATTCCTGCAGTGTCTTTTTGTCAGGGGATTAAGCTGCAGACAGGCTGTGCAATCTGACCTGAGAATAAGTGGGGAAGGTCCCCTCTCCCAGTCAGCACACTGCGTACATTGAATGATATGAAAGAATCGTAAGTCAATTTTCACCGATAATCCTTTTTTTATTTGTAATTATGTATATACATGATTTGTCTCCTTCATAATATCTTTTTAATATTTTTGTAAATACTGCCTATCTTTTACGGAGTAAAGTATATAATTTTACTAAGCTTGTCTCTTCTGCTCTATATGAACTGTGTCCTCTGAGGTGAATTACGCTACTGATTTGGGTTGGCTCTGGACCCATTAACCTTTGTTGCAATCGGAGCTGGTGGCGGCATACCTTGTCATGTGCAATCGGGCATCTCTGCAGCGACTGGCGGCATTGATAATTATTGTTCCCGCCTGTGTGGGAGTAGTTACATCGCCCTCGATGTAGCATGCCCAATAGCCAGTACATAGTAAGCAGCCTTTCTGGTGACTAATTACCCTAGGTGCGGTACATAATCTGACCTGAGGGTAAGGGGGGCACCAGAGAGCTGCAAATTCCAACCTGGAACTGGGAAGTGGGATATAGATAAATCCCCTTCAGAGGGAACCAGGGGCAATCAAACAACCCCGGTTTGGGACAAATTGGTGTGAGTAGTGGGGACAATAAAGATATTCTCCCCAGGATCCCTGACATACAGCTGGAATCTGTGACATAGTGTTGGCAGTACGGTGTGAACCGTGACAGTTGTCTACCACCCTTAGGAAATTATTATGCATCCCCATAGCAGTAGGTACAAACTATTTCCTGAAATGAAGCATTACATTAGTTAGCAGCATTATTAGACTATAAAAAACCTAAAAATCTGAGAAGGAACATGACATCTATGGCCAAAATAGTGAGCTGCTAATCACAGTGCAAACATTGTTCCTCATAGTAACTTATCCTGCTAAATAGCTAATATTATTATTATTGATATTGCGTCATTGATTCCATGGTGCTGTACATACAAAATACAGATATTGCTTACAGTAAACAAACTTGCAATGACAGACTGGTACAAAGTAAAGAGAATCTTGCACTTGCAGAATTACATTCTTCAGGATGGTGGGGAAGGAGACCGTAGGTTAGGGGTTGTAGCAGCACCAATGTTGTTGATGCAGCAGCTCTGGTAGTGGTGAGGCAGTGGAGTAATAGCTAGCTGTAAACTTCCTTAGGCCTCTTTCACACGTCCAGATAATTCCGGTACTGGAGAAATCGGTACCAGAATTATCCGTGTCTGTGTGTCCGTGTGCTCACGTAGCACATCAGTGTGGCACACGTGCGGCAGCTGTGTGCTGCCCGTGTGCCGACTGAGGACAACACGGACCGTGCAGGAGACAGCACTACAGTTAAGCTCTGTCCCCTGCGTGTGGTGCTGAAGCTGGCATTCACTCTTTATCCCCAGCAGTGTTTGCTGGAGAGAAGGAATGAAAAATCAAGGTTTTTTTTCCCTTAAAAATAAAGTTTGTGGTTCCCCTCCCGCCTCCCATCCCCTATGCGCCCCCCCGCTTGCCAGGAAATACTCACCCAGCCCCTGCAGTGTATGCTCTCAGCGCCGACAGCAGGTCCTGTGCGAGCGGTCACATGGTACCACTCATTACAGTGAGGAATTTGTGCATATTCCTCACTGTAATGAGCAGGACCATGTGACCACTCACACAGGACCTGCTGCCGGCGCTGAGAGCATACATTGCAGGAGCTGGGTGAGTATTTCCCGGCAAGCCGGGGGGGAGGGCGCACAGGGGATGGGAGGCGGGAGGGGAACCACAAACTTTATTTTCAAGGGAAAAAAACCTTGATTTTTCATTCCTTCTCTCCAGCGAACGCTGCTGGGGAGAAGGAATGAATGCCGGCTTCAGTACCACACACAGGGGAGACAGCGCTTACTGTAGTGCTGTCTCTCCTGCAGGCGGTACGTGCACATGGAGGAGAGTGCACACTGTTCTCCGTGTGCTGTCCGTATTGTGGTCCGTGCTGCCAGTAAAAAATGGACATGTCTACGTGTTTTGCACACGGACACACGGCCCGTGTGAAAACACGCACATGTGCAGAAACACATAGATTCTAATGGGTCTACGTGTCTCAGTGTCTCCGGTACATCAGAAAACTGTCACTACACGTACCGGAGACACTGACCTGTGAAAGAGGCCTTTAAAGAGGTGAGTTTTCAAGTTCTGTCTAAAGGACATTAATGTAGTGGATAATCAGATGTGTTCGAGAACAGAATTCCAGAGGATAGGGGATATTCAGAAGAAGTCTTGGAGGCAACTGGTTGAGGAACAAATAATTGTGGAGGAGAAAAAAAAGGTCTTTGGAGGAGCGGAGATTGCGTGAGGGAAGATATTGGCAGATTAGTTCGGAGATACAGTGAAGAGCAAAAGGGCTTTTGACTTTCAGGCTCCTTATCTCACTATTCACTTCTGCTTTGAACGTGAGACTACCATCATTTTATAGATAATCATCTTGGCTAATTCATACTTAAATTTGACTTGCAAGTATTTAGCATATGATAAGTTATGCATATCCTTGTCATGTCACTGCATTGCAACTGCTTTGCTTCTAAAAATCTAAATTTTAATTTTTAATATTTTGTTAGTAGTTTGTAAATCCACCTTTGGCTTTCAACACTTCCTTAATCCGCCTGGGCATGCTCTTGGTCAGATTAAAACATTTGTTGACCAAAATTTGATCTCAGGTCTCTTCTACATGTTCCCAAAGTTGGTGAATACTGGTCACCTCACTTGGGTATGTATACAGTTTTTTCTTCAATCATGAGGGCAGAGCGCAGAAGGGGGACGTTGGTACTCTGCCCCTTGAGCATCAATATAGCGCAGGCCCGCGCTCAAGCTTCCCCATCACCGCAGACAGAGACTGTGAGGAGAGACGTGTAGTGTGCTCTTTGGTCACCACTAAGTGAGGTGTTGAACGTTCCGGGGTAGTGAATACTGCGCGCGTGCTGCCAGAGAGAGACCGAGTACAGGTCTGCTATCTGCACCCTGATTCACCAGTGTCGTCTGTCAGGCCACGTCAGCCTTAGGCTAGGTTCACATTGCATTCAGTGACTACTAGTGTTGAGCATTCCGATACCGCAAGTATCGGGTATCGGCCGATATTTGCGGTATCGGAATTCCGATACCGAGTTCCGATATTTTTGTGATATCGGGAATCGGTATCGGGATTAAGATTAATTTGTAAAATAAAGAATAAAAATAAAAAATATTGATATACTTACCCTCTGACGCGCCCTGGTCGTCACCGCTGCAACCGCCTTGCTTTTGTTCCGAAGAATGAGCGCGTAAATGGCCTTCGATGACGTCGCGGCTTGTGATTGGTCGCTGAGCGGTCATGTAAAATTCTGCACTCATCTCCAGCAGCAGGACGCTAAACTCCGCCCCTGTGGTCACATGATCATAGGTCCTTCTGGTCTCTACTATACTCAGCACGCTGCTCAGGTCCCGTCTGTCTGAGTTTTCCTTCTGGTATCTGACCCTGGGCTCTCCTGCAGAGTGGGTGAGTCACCCTGTTCAGCCATGGCAGTGCGCCGGTGCTGAAAGGATCCTGACAGGTGCTCCCGGAAAAGTTGCTTAGTGAGGTGGCCACAGAAGCTCATGAGACAGGAGCCCACTTTGACCCAAAAAAGGACGTTCCAATGGCTACAGAAGTTGGTCTACCATCCTTGACTGAAAGTAGCAGTAGATGAAGCGTGTCAACAGTGCAGGAACTCTAAGTTAGTGAAGCCTCCAGAACAGAGGGTCCCTACACAAACCTTCATGAATACTGCTCCTCTAGAGGTGCTGATGATTGACTACTTGACTATGGGCCCGGCCCACCTTTGATATGAACACTGTCTGGTAAAGATTGATCACTTCAACAAATTTGCGGTGGTAACTCCAACCCTTGATCAGACTGCTGAGTCGGCGGCACAGGCCATTTGAAAAGACTTCATCCAAGTGTATGGTTGCCTGAAGAGAATTCACTATGACCAAGGTGCCTGTTTTCAAGGACAGGTTATGGAAGAACTGCATCACCTGTATCAGATCGAGAAATCCAGGATGACACCCAACCACCCCCAAGGGAATGAAGCCTGTGAGCATTTAAATGGGATGTACAACAATTGGGTGCATAGTACAACTGGATATACACCATACACCCTACTGTTCGGCCGGAAAGGGTGGGAAATCACTGAACTGGAAATAGATCCAGAGGAGGCCTACTCACAAATTGGGGTGTCCACATGGGTCCGTGAATAATCATCATTCATCACCATTTGCAGACTCTACATCGGCTTGTGCAGACCAAGTTCCAGGAACTGAAACATTATGAAATGACCCCTCTGTGAGGGACAGCTCTTAAGGCCGCGGACCATGTTTTGGTCTGAGACAAACATCCTCGAGGTAAATTGGAGTATTGATGGGAAAAACCCCGGGTTTTACTCGGGTAAAATGCAGAATCGCATCTGAAGGTCCCATCTATGAGGTCAAAACTAAAGGGGAAGAAGATGCTCCCACTTGAGTAGTTCATTGGAACATGCTATGTCCTTGCTTGTCACGCAACCCTGACTAAGCAGAGAGAACACTAGTTGTCCCTGAAGCGCACCCCTACACAGCTGTTGTGAATTCTGTTGTCGAGCTCCCTCCTGTGGTCATGAATGGTACTTCGGCTGGTTCTGTCCATGGGCTTCCTCTGGTGGTTGTGAGTGGGGCTGCGGCTTCTGAGTTTCCTTCCACAGGTGACGAGGTTAATTCGTTAGCTGGCTGCTCTATTTAACTCCACTTAGATCATTGCTCCATGCCACCTGTCAATGTTCTAGTATTGGTCTGTCCGCTCCTGGATCGTTCTGGTGACCTGTATTCTCCAGCAGAAGCTAAGTTTCTGCTTGTTTTTCTCTTGTTTGCTATTTTTCTGTCCAGCTTGCTATTTTGATTTTTGTCTTGCTTGCTGGAAGCTCTGGGATGCAGAGGGGTGCCTCCGCACCGTGAGTCGGTGCGGAGGGTCTTTTTGCCCCTCTGCGTGGTTTTTTGTAGTTTTGTGCTGACCGCAAAGTTACCTTTCCTATCCTCTGTCTGTTCAGTAAGTCGGGCCTCTCTTTGCTAAATCTATTTCATCTCTGTGTTTGTGATTTTCATCTTTACTCACAGTCATTATATGTGGGGGGCTGCCTTTTCCTTTGGGGAATTTCTCTGAGGCAAGGTAGGCTTTATTTTTCTATCTTTAGGGCTAGCTAGTTCCTTAGGCTGTGATGAGTTGCATAGGGAGCGTTAGGAGCGCTCCACGGCTATTTCTAGTGTGTGTGATAGGATTAGGGATTGCGGTCAGCAGAGTTCCCATGTCCCTGAGCTTGTCCTGTATTATTGTAATTATCAGGTCTTTCCGTGTGCTCTTAACCACCAGGTCCATTATTGTCCTAACCACCAGGTAATAACAGTACAGGTGGCCAAAAGTATTAATGCATCTCAATAGAGGGATAAGAGAAGTTCTGAGACCATTTTTTTTTCTTTGCACTGTGTTTTGTCTCTCTTTTCCCCTTTACATCTGGGTGGTTCAGGATACAGGTGTAGATATGGACATCCAAGGTCTGTCCTCTTGGATGGATAATCTCACTGCAAGGGTGCAAAACATTCAAGATTTTGTGGTTCAGAATCCGATGTCAGAGCCTAGGATTCCAATTCCTGATTTGTTTTTTGGGAATAGATCTAATTTTCAGAATTTCAAAAATAATTGTAAATTGTTTCTTGCTTTGAAACCTCGCTCCTCAGGTGGCCCTGCTCAACAAGTGAAAATCATTATTTCTTTGTTATGTGGTGACCCTCAAGGCTGGGCATTTTCCCTTGCACCAGGAGATCCGGCATTGAGTGATGTTGATGCGTTTTTTCTGGCACTGGGATTGCTTTATGATGAACCAAATTCAGTGGATCAGGCAGAGAAAATCTTGCTGGCTCTGTGTAAGGGTCAGGATGAGGTAGAGATATATTGTCAGACGTTTAGGAAGTGGTCTGTGCTCACTCAGTGGAATGAATGTGCCCTGGCAGCAATTTTCAGAAAGGGTCTCTCTGAAGCCCTTAAGGATGTCATGGTGGGATTTCCCATGCCTGCTGGTCTGAATGAGTCTATGTCTTTGGCCATTCAGATCGATCGACGCTTGCGTGAGCGTAAAGCTGTGCACCATTTGGCGGTATTATCTGAGTATAGACCTGAGCCTATGCAATGTGATAGGACTTTGACCAGAGCTGAACGGCAAGAACACAGACGTCGGAATGGGCTATGTTTTTACTGTGGTGATTCCACTCATGCTATCTCCAATTGTCCTAAGCGCACTAAGCGGTTCGCTAGGTCTGCCACCATTGGTACGGTACAGTCGAAATTTCTTTTGTCCGTTACTCTGATTTGCTCTCTGTCGTCCTATTCTGTTATGGCATTTGTGGATTCAGGCGCTGCCCTGAATTTGATGGACTTGGAGTTTGCCAGGCGCTGTGGTTTTTTCTTGGAGCCCTTGCAGTATCCTATTCCATTGAGAGGAATTGATGCTACGCCTTTGGCCAAGAATAAGCCTCAGTACTGGACTCAATTGACCATGTGCATGGATCCTGCACATCAGGAGGATATTCGCTTTTTGGTGTTGCATAATCTGCATGATGTGGTCGTTTTGGGGTTGCCATGGCTACAGGTCCATAATCCAGTATTGGATTGGAAATCTATATCTGTGTCCAGCTGGGGTTGTCAGGGGGTACATGTTGATGTTCTATTTTTGTCAATTTCGTCGTCCACTCCTTCTGAAGTCCCGGAGTTTTTGTCGGATTACCGGGATGTATTTGATGAGCCCAAATCCAGTGCCCTACCTCCTCATAGGGATTGCGATTGTGCTATTTTGATTTTTGTCTTGCTTGCTGGAAGCTCTGGGATGCAGAGGGGCGCCTCCGCACCGTGAGTCGGTGCGGAGGGTCTTTTTGCGCCTCTGCGTGGTTTTTTGTACTTTTGTGCTAACCGCAAAGTTACCTTTCCTATCCTCTGTCTGTTCAGTAAGTCGGGCCTCTCTTTGCTAAATCTATTTTATCTCTGTGTTTGTGATTTTCATCTTTACTCACAGTCATTATATGTGGGGGGCTGCCTTTTCCTTTGGGGAATTTCTCTGAAGCAAGGTAGGCTTCATTTTTCTATCTTTAGGGCTAGCTAGTTCCTTAGGCTGTGACGAGTTGCATAGGGAGCGTTAGGAGCAATCCACGGCTATTTCTAGTGTGTGTGATAGGATTAGGGATTGCGGTCAGCAGAGTTCTCACGTCCCTGAGCTTGTCCTGTATTATTGTAATTATCAGGTCTTTCCGTGTGCTCTTAACCACCAGGTCCATTATTGTCCTAACCACCAGGTCATAACACACAGCTCTCGACTATGACGAGGAAGACTTCTCTTCAACCCAGAAGAGGAACAGGAACTTGATGCTCCCAAACTGGCTGCTCCATTGAACCTGGGCACGTCCCCATCCTTGCAACCTTGCTCCACTACTCAACCTGTCCCCTCTCTTCAACCTGACTTACGCCGCACAGAATAGACAACAGCAGGAATACCACCCAACCGATATGAACAAGACCAATTTATTTGGCAGTGAATCATCAAGGAGATGGGAGAATGTCAACAATTACTACAAGAACTCTCACCTGTGGAGAGCAAAATGAGAGAGGCAGTGTAAGAAGAAGGACTGTGCCGCGAGTACCCTTTTTGTGCCTTTATTGTCGGGGCTGTTTCCTCTGTTGTCCGGGTGAAAATTTAAGAGACCGGATCAATCATTGCAATCAAGGCCATCAGTGAGTGTATTAACTTTTGTGTCAACACTCTTAATCACCCATTTCAAAATCTTTAAATGTCTACTTTTCTTACTTGTTTGCAAACTCGAACCAATGTTTCTTGTGACAGTAATGAAGTTGAGACTTCATCATTAGGGTTGAGCGAAACGGGTCGAACATTTTCAAAAGTCGCCGACTTTTGGCTAAGTCGGGGTTTCATGAAACCCGATCCGACCCCTGTGCGGGGTCGGCCATGCGGTACGCGACTTTCGCGCCAAAGTCGCGTTTCAATGACGCGAAAAGCGCCATTTCTCAGCCAATGAAGGTAAACGCAGAGTGTGGGCAGCGTGATGACATAGGTCCTGGTCCCCACCATCTTAGAGAAGGGCATTGCAGTGATTGGCTTGCTGTCTGCGACGTCACAGGGGCTATAAAGAGGCGTTCCCGCCGACCGCCATCTTACTGCTGCTGATCTGAGCTTAGGGAGAGGTTGCTGCCGCTTTGTCAGAAGCAGGGATAGCGTTAGGCAGGGTCCATTAACCACAAAACCGCTTGTGCTGCAGCGATTTGCACTGTCCAACACCACCCTCGGTGTGCAGGGACAGTGGAATTTTTTTTTTTTTTTTTTTTCCCCTCAGCGCTGTAGCTCATTGGGCTGCCCTAGAAGGCTCCCTGATAGCTGCATTGCTGTGTGTACGCCGCTGTGCAAACCAACTGCTTTTTTCAAAGCACAAATCCTCTTGTTCCTTCCTTTCTGCACAGCTATCTTTTTTGTTTGTCCACACTTTTTATTTCATTTGTGCATCAGTCCACTCCTTATTGCTGCCTGCCATACCTGGCTGAGATTACTGCAGGCAGGGAGATAGTAGCTGCCTGCCATACCTGGCTGAGATTACTGCAGGCAGGGAGATAGTAATTGTAGGACATTCCCTGTTTTTTTTTTTTTTTTTTTTTTGGTGGGAGATTAAGATTGGCAATTTGGCATTTCTGCTAGAGTGCCATCCCTGTGTGTGCCATCTCTCTCACATAGTGGGCCATAGAAAGCCTTTTCATTTTTCTGTATTTTTTTTTGTGGGGTGTATAAATTCTCCCTGATAAAAATACAGTGGGAGATTAATATTGGCCTTTGGGCTTGTGTGCCAGTCCTGAGTGTGCCATCTCTCTCACAAATAGTGGGCCATAGAAAGCCTATTTTATTTTTTTTTGGGTTTTATAAATTCTCCCTGAAAAAAAGGGAGATTAATATTGGCCTCTGGGCTTCTGTGCCAGTCCTGAGCGTGCCATCTGTGCCAGTCCTGAGCGTCCCATCTCTCTCACAAATAGTGGGCCATAGAAAGCCTATTTAATTTTTTTTTTGGTTTTATAAATTTTCCCTGAAAAAAGGGAGATTAATATTGGCCTCTGGGCTTGTGTGCCAGTTGTGAGCGTGCCATCTGTGCCAGTCCTGAGCGTGCCATCTCTCTCACAAATAGTGGGCCATAGAAAGCCTATTTAATTTTTTTTTTGGTTTTATAAATTTTCCCTGAAAAAAGGGAGATTAATATTGGCCTCTGGGCTTGTGTGCCAGTTGTGAGCGTGCCATCTGTGCCAGTCCTGAGCGTGCCATCTCTCTCACAAATAGTGGGCCATAGAAAGCCTATTTAAATATTTTTTTGGTTTTATAAATTCTCCCAGAAAAAAAGGGAGATTAATATTGGCCTCTGGGCTTCTGTGCCAGTTGTGAGCGTGCCATCTGTGCCAGTCCTGAGCGTGCCATCTCTCTCACAAATAGTGGGCCATAGAAAGCCTATTTAAATATTTTTTTGGTTTTATAAATTCTCCCAGAAAAAAAGGGAGATTAATATTGGCCTCTGGGCTTCTGTGCCAGTCCTGAGCGTGCCATCTGTGCCAGTCCTGAGCGTCCCATCTCTCTCACAAATAGTGGGCCATAGAAAGCCTATTTTATTTTTTTTTTGGGTTTCAGAAATTCTCCCTGGAAAAAAAAAGGGAGATTAATATTGCCCTTTGGGCTTGTGTGCCAGTACTAAGCGTTCCATCTCTCTCTCTCTCTCAGTCAGTGGGCCATAGAACGCATATTTTTGGTTTTATTTGTTTTCTAAATTCTCCCTGAAAAAATCATTTTATTTTATTTGGTTTCTAAATTCTTCCTGATAAAATCATATTTTTTTTATTATTTTTATTTCTAAAGTCTCCCTGAAAAAAAAAAAAAAAAAAAACAACCAAAAAAACAGTGGGAGATTAATATTGGCCTTTCTGCTTGTGTGCCAGTCTTGACTCCTGGGTGTGCCATCTCTCTCTCTCTCTCTCTCTCTCTCTCTCTCTCTCTCTCTCCAATTGTGGTCCATAGAAAGCCTATATTTTTTTTCCTTGATTTGGGTTCTAAAATCTACCAGAGAAAATAACTACATCAATCATTGGTAGAAAAATATTGGCCTCTGGGTTTGTGTGCCACTCCTGACTCCTGTGTGCGTCATCTCTCAGTCAGTGGGCCATAGAACGCCTATTTTTGGTTTTATTTGTTTTCTAAATTCTCCCTGAAAAAATTATTTTATTTTATTTGGTTTCTAAATTCTTCCTGATAAAATCATATTTTTTTTATTATTTTTTTTTCTAAAGTCTCCCTGAAAAAAAAAAAAAAAAACAGTGGGAGATTAATATTGGCCTTTCTGCTTGTGTGCCAGTCTTGACTCCTGGGTGCGTCATCTCTCAGTCAGTGGGCCATAGAACGCCTATTTTTGGTTTTATTTGTTTTATAAATTCTCCCTGAAAAAATCATTTTATTTTATTTGGTTTCTAAATTCTTCCTGATAAAATCATATTTTTTTTATTATTTTTTTTTCTAAAGTCTCCCTGAAAAAAAAAAAAAAAAAACAACCAAAAAAAACAGTGGGAGATTAATATTGGCCTTTCTGCTTGTGTGCCAGTCTTGACTCCTGGGTGCGTCATCTCTCAGTCAGTGGGCCATAGAACGCCTATTTTTGGTTTTATTTGTTTTCTAAATTCTCCCTGAAAAAATCATTTTATTTTATTTGGTTTCTAAATTCTTCCTGATAAAATCATATTTTTTTTATTATTTTTTTTTCTAAAGTCTCCCTGAAAAAAAAAAAAAAAAAAACAACCAAAAAAAACAGTGGGAGATTAATATTGGCCTTTCTGCTTGTGTGCCAGTCTTGACTCCTGGGTGCGTCATCTCTCAGTCAGTGGGCCATAGAACGCCTATTTTTGGTTTTATTTGTTTTCTAAATTCTCCCTGAAAAAATCATTTTATTTTATTTGGTTTCTAAATTCTTCCTGATAAAATCATATTTTTTTTATTATTTTTTTTTCTAAAGTCTCCCTGAAAAAAAAAAAAAAAAAACAACCAAAAAAAACAGTGGGAGATTAATATTGGCCTTTCTGCTTGTGTGCCAGTCTTGACTCCTGGGTGCGTCATCTCTCAGTCAGTGGGCCATAGAACGCCTATTTTTGGTTTTATTTGTTTTCTAAATTCTCCCTGAAAAAATCATTTTATTTTATTTGGTTTCTAAATTCTTCCTGATAAAATCATATTTTTTTTATTATTTTTTTTTCTAAAGTCTCCCTGAAAAAAAAAAAAAAAAAAACAACCAAAAAAAACAGTGGGAGATTAATATTGGCCTTTCTGCTTGTGTGCCAGTCTTGACTCCTGGGTGCGTCATCTCTCAGTCAGTGGGCCATAGAACGCCTATTTTTGGTTTTATTTGTTTTCTAAATTCTCCCTGAAAAAATCATTTTATTTTATTTGGTTTCTAAATTCTTCCTGATAAAATCATATTTTTTTTATTATTTTTTTTTCTAAAGTCTCCCTGAAAAAAAAAAAAAAAAAAACAACCAAAAAAAACAGTGGGAGATTAATATTGGCCTTTCTGCTTGTGTGCCAGTCTTGACTCCTGGGTGTGCCATCTCTCTCTCTCTCTCTCTCCAATTGTGGTCCATAGAAAGCCTACATTTTTTTTCCTTGATTTGGGTTCCAAAATCTACCAGAGAAAATAACTCCATCAATCATTGGTAGAAAAATATTGGCCTCTGGGCTTGTGTGCCACTCCTGATTCCTGTGTGCGTCATCTCTCACTCAGTGGCCCATAGAAAGCATATAGTTTGTTACATTTGTTTTCTAAATTCTCCCTGCAAAAATCTATTTTTTTTTTTTTGGGGGGTTTCTAAAGTGTTCCTGAAAAAAATAAAAATAAAAAAAAAATAATAGTGTGACATTAATATTAACATTTGTGCTTCAGTGACAGTCCTGCGTGTGGGGCATCTCTCTAATTTGCAGCCACCAAAAAAAGAGTGTGTAACATTGGGCCTGATTTTCGCTGTGGTCTCACCAACCTGTAAAGGGGTAGCTAAATCATACAGAAGTTATAGCTCACCGTGTAAGTTGTGTGACTGCAACAAATAACGTTAGTTTGGTTACGTTTTTAAAACAATGAGGAAGTCTAGTGGAAGAGGTCGTGGCCGGGGGCGTTCATTGTCAGCTGGTAATGAGGGTAGTGGTAGTGGTGGAGCATCAGGTGGTCGTGGGGGAAAAAATATTGCACCTAAGTCTGGAGCTGTGGAGCCAGGTTCGTCGTCCGGCTACACAAGGCCTCGAACGCTCCCTTTTCTGGGATTAGGAAAACCGCTTTTAAAGCCGGAGCAGCAAGAGCAAGTTTTGGCTTATCTTGCTGACTCAGCCTCTAGCTCTTTTGCCTCATCTCGTGAAACTGGTAAAAGTAAAAGCAGCGCGTCGTTAGTGGATGTTCACGGTCAGGGACAAGTCACTTCCTTGTCCTCTTCAGCAAAAACAACAACAGAGAAGAATGCAGCAGGCGACACAACGGGTTACTCCATGGAGCTCTTTACACATACCGTCCCTGGCTTAGAAAGTGAAGCAGTTAACAGTCCATGCCCATTACAAATTGAATCTGACATGGAGTGCACTGACGCACAGCCACAGCCAGACTACTATGCTGGTCCTTTGACTCAGACCACAACATTGCCCTCGCAGGGTGCTGATCAAGAATCAGACCCTGATGAGACTATGTTGCCCCATCACGAACGCTATACCACCGAACGACACGGTGACACAGACGAAGTTGCGCAGGAGGTACAAGAAGAGTTATTAGATGACCCAGTTCTTGACCCCGATTGGCAGCCATTGGGGGAACAGGGTGCAGGCGGCAGCAGTTCTGAAGCAGAGGAGGAGGAGGGGCCGCAGCAGGCATCAACATCGCCACAGGTTCCATCTGCCGGGCCCGTATCTTGCCCAAAACGCGTGGCAAAGCCAAAACCTGGTGGAGGACAGCGTGGCCATCCGGTTAAAGCTCAGTCTGCAATGCCTGAAAAGGTATCCGATGCTAGAAAGAGTGCAGTCTGGCATTTTTTTAAACAACATCCAATTGATCAGCGCAAAGTCATCTGTCAAAAATGTTCTACTTCCTTAAGCAGAGGTCAGAATCTGAAAAGTCTCAATACTAGTTGCATGCATAGACATTTAACCACCATGCATTTGAAAGCTTGGACTAACTACCAAACGTCCCTTAAGGTTGTTGCACCCTCGGCCAATGAAGCTAGTCATCAACGCAACATCCCTTCCGGCAGTGTAGGACCACCATTTAGCGCACCACCTGCTGTATCTGTGCAGGTATCTTTGCCAGGCCAAAGCAGTCAGGGTCAGGGAATCACCAGTTTCGTAGTAGGAAACACTGCATCTAGGGCACCGGCGGCAACAATACCATCTCCCACCGTCTCTCAGTCTGCCATGTCCACCGGCACCCCCGCTAGTTCCACGATCTCCAGCTCTCCAGTCCAGCTCACCCTACATGAGACTATGGTTAGAAAAAGGAAATACTTAGCCTCGCATCCGCGTACACAGGGTTTGAACGCCCACATAGCTAGACTAATCTCGTTAGAGATGATGCCCTACCGGTTAGTTGAAAGCGAAGCTTTCAAAGACCTGATGGACTACGCTGTACCACGCTACGAGCTACCCAGTCGACACTTTTTTTCCAGAAAAGCCATCCCAGCCCTCCACCAGCATGTTAAAGAGCGCATCGTCCATGCACTCAGGCAATCTGTGAGCACAAAGGTGCACCTGACAACAGATGCATGGACCAGTAGGCATGGCCAGGGACGTTACGTGTCCATCACGGCACACTGGGTAAATGTGGTGGATTCAGGGTCCACAGGGGACAGCAAGTTTGGGACAGTTCTGCCTAGCCCACGGTCTAGTAAACAGTTGTCTGTAGCCGTTCGCACCCCCTCCTCCTCCTCCTCCTCGTCCTCCTGCAGAAGCAAGAGCTCGTCCACAGACCGCAGTCGCACAAACACTCCATCCGCACCTGCCACTGTTGCACACCAGGTCTCCCATTATGGGGCAGCTACTGGCATACGTCAGCAGGCTGTATTGGCTATGAAGTGTTTGGGCGACAATAGACACACCGCGGAAGTTCTGTCCGAGTTCTTGCAGCAAGAAACGCAGTCGTGGCTGGGCACTGTAGATCTTGAGGCAGGCAAGGTAGTGAGTGATAACGGAAGGAATTTCATGGCTGCCATCTCCCTTTCCCAACTGAAACACATTCCTTGCCTGGCTCACACCTTAAACCTGGTGGTGCAGTGCTTCCTGAAAAGTTATCCGGGGTTATCCGACCTGCTCCTCAAAGTGCGTGGACTTTGCGCACATATCCGCCGTTCGCCTGTACACTCCAGCCGTATGCAGACCTATCAGCGTTCTTTGAACCTTCCCCAGCATCGCCTAATCATAGACGTTGCAACAAGGTGGAACTCAACACTGCACATGCTTCAGAGACTGTGCGAACAGAGGCGGGCTGTTATGTTTTTGTGGGAGGATACACATACACGGGCAGGCAGTAGGATGGCAGACATGGAGTTGTCAGGTGTGCAGTGGTCGAAGATTCAAGACATGTGTCAAGTCCTTCAGTGTTTTGAGGAATGCACACGGCTGGTTAGTGCAGACAACGCCATAATAAGCATGAGCATCCCCCTAATGCGTCTGCTGATGCAAAGTTTGACGCACATAAAGGATCAGGCGTCTGCACCAGAGGAAGAGGAAAGCCTTGATGACAGTCAGCGATTGTCTGGTCAGGGCAGTGTACATGACGAGGTACCGGGCGAAGAGGAGGTGGAGGATGAGGAGGATGATGGGGATGAGTATATTTTTAATGAGGAAGCTTTCCCGGGGGCACGGGAAATTGGTGGCGTGGCAAGGCCGGGTTCTGGTTTTTTGAGGGACACAAGTGACGTAGATTTGCCTGCAACTGCCCCTCAACCAAGCACAACCGCAGATTTGACAACGGGAACTTTGGCCCACATGGCGGATTATGCCTTGCGTATCCTCAAAAGGGACACACGCATTACAAAAATGATGAACGATGACGATTACTGGTTGGCCTGCCTCCTTGATCCTCGCTATAAAGGCAAATTGCAAAATATTATGCCACATGAGAACTTGGAACTAATATTAGCAACAAAACAATCAACTCTTGTTGACCGTTTGCTTCTGGCATTCCCTGCACACAGCGCCCGTGATCGTTCTCACACGAGCTCCAGGGGCCAGCAGACCAGAGGTGTTAGAGGGGCAGAAATCAGAAGTGGCGTTGGACAGAGGGGTTTTCTGACCAGGTTGTGGAGTGATTTTTCTATGACCGCAGACAGGACAGGTACTGCAGCATCAATTCAAAGTGACAGGAGACAACATTTGTCCAGTATGGTTACAAACTATTTTTCATCCCTTATCGACGTTCTCCCTCAACCGTCATTCCCATTTGATTACTGGGCATCCAAATTAGACACCTGGCCAGAATTGGCAGAATATGCATTGCAGGAGCTTGCTTGCCCGGCAGCTAGTGTCCTATCAGAAAGAGTATTCAGTGCTGCAGGTTCAATACTAACAGAAAAAAGGACTCGTCTGGCTACCCAAAATGTAGATGATCTAACCTTCATTAAAATGAACCACAACTGGATTTCAAAATCTTTTGCCCCACCCTGCCCGGCTGACACCTAGCTTTCCTATGAAAAGGTCTTGCCTGTGGACTATTCTGAATGACTTTTCCAATCTCGTAATTTTCTTCACCTGATTGTCCAGCATACGACATGTTTCCACCTCACGAAATGGCCAAACTCCCCACACGGGGCCGTGCTATCGCCACTTTGCGCTTGGACCCTTGAGAGTGCTGTTTGTCTGAAGAGGTGGGTGTGGCCGCTTTTGGTCGACGGCACTGCCACTGGGTCCCTCATAGTACAATAAAGTGTCTCTGGCGGTGGTGGTGCGCACCCAACGTCAGACACACCGTTGTAATATGAGGGGCCCTGTGCCTGTACCGCCGGCCACAAGACAGTTCCCCCCCCCAGCTCAAACAGTGCTCTACCACTAGCAAAATTATCTCTCACAGCTTCACCAATGTGTAGTCTAGCCGCTGACATCCTTCAATGCCTGGCACTGACAATACCATTGTTTTGACATTTTTGTTATGTTAGGCCTTCGAAGCCTGTCTGCGGTCCCTTCTTTCTACAACTACTACACTGACCAGGCCACTGCTGGCCGTGTTACCCTGGAACCAATTTAAAAGTGCCTACAGTCAGCCCAATTTTGTTATGTTAGGCCTTCGAAGACTGTCTGCCGTCACTCCTTCCACTAGACTTCCACTGACCATACACTGCTGCCCATGTACCCCTGGAACCAATTTAAAGTGCCTACAGCCAGCCCAATTTTGTTATGTTAGGCCTTCGAAGCCTGTCTGCGGTCACTCCTTCCACTAGACTTCCACTGACCAGACCACTGCTGCCCGTGTACCCCTGGAACCAATTTAAAAGTGCCTACAGCCATGTGTTATTATTTTAGGCCTTCGATGCCTGTCTGCGGTCACTCCTTCCACTAGGCCTCCACTGACCACACCACTGCTGCCCGTGTACCCCTGGAACCAATTTAAAATTGCCTACAGCCAGCCCAATTTTTTTATTTTAGGCCTTCGATGCCTGTCTGCGGTCCATTCTTTCAACTACTACTACACTGACCAGGTCACTGCTGCCCGTGTACCCCTGGAACCAATTTAAAATTGCCTACAGCCAGCCCAATTTTTTTATTTTAGGCCTTCGATGCCTGTCTGCGGTCCATTCTTTCAACTACTACTACACTGACCAGGTCACTGCTGCCCGTGTACCCCTGGAACCAATTTAAAATTGCCTACAGCCATGTGTTATTATTTTAGGCCTTCGATGCCTGTCTGCGGTCACTCCTTCCACTAGGCCTCCACTGACCACACCACTGCTGTCCGTGTACCCCTGGAACCAATTTAAAATTGCCTACAGCCATGTGTTATTATTTTAGGCCTTCGATGCCTGTCTGCGGTCACTCCTTCCACTAGGCCTCCACTGACCACACCACTGCTGTCCGTGTACCCCTGGAACCAATTTAAAATTGCCTACAGCCATGTGTTATTATTTTAGGCCTTCGATGCCTGTCTGCGGTCACTCCTTCCACTAGACTTCCACTGACCAGACCACTGCTGCCCGTGTACCCCTGGAACCAATTTAAAAGTGCCTACAGCCAGCCCAAGTTTGTTATGTTAGGCCTTCGATGCCTGTCTGCGGTCACTCCTTCCACTAGGCCTCCACTGACCACACCACTGCTGCCCGTGTACCCCTGGAACCAATTTAAAATTGCCTACAGCCAGCCCAATTTTTTTATTTTAGGCCTTCGATGCCTGTCTGCGGTCCATTCTTTCAACTACTACTACACTGACCAGGTCACTGCTGCCCGTGTACCCCTGGAACCAATTTAAAATTGCCTACAGCCAGCCCAATTTTTTTATTTTAGGCCTTCGATGCCTGTCTGCGGTCCATTCTTTCAACTACTACTACACTGACCAGGTCACTGCTGCCCGTGTACCCCTGGAACCAATTTAAAATTGCCTACAGCCATGTGTTATTATTTTAGGCCTTCGATGCCTGTCTGCGGTCACTCCTTCCACTAGGCCTCCACTGACCACACCACTGCTGCCCGTGTACCCCTGGAACCAATTTAAAATTGCCTACAGCCATGTGTTATTATTTTAGGCCTTCGATGCCTGTCTGCGGTCACTCCTTCCACTAGGCCTCCACTGACCACACCACTGCTGTCCGTGTACCCCTGGAACCAATTTAAAATTGCCTACAGCCATGTGTTATTATTTTAGGCCTTCGATGCCTGTCTGCGGTCCATTCTTTCAACTACTACTACACTGACCAGGGCACTGCTGGCCGTGTACCCCTGGAACCAACATCAGAAAATATAAAAATAAGTATTTTGCTTATAAAAAAGAAAATACTGGTGAGATATCAAATGCAGACATTTTAACATTAAAAACAAACACACAACTCTAATCTGGTACAGTACTAAAAATGGCCACCAGCTACAATTACTTTCTCCTGCAAGTAGTTAACTGAAAGTTTTTTTAAATTGAAAACACACATATGGCATCCACCGAGTGTTGTCCTGTCGCGTCTTCTTTATATTATTGCTGAGAAGATGCAAAATAATGAAAATAATAAAATCATTAATTACCAAAATAATAGAGAAAGTCAACACCACATTGCAAATAAACATTCATTCCAAATAAAGAAGCAGGGCGCGTCCGAGGGTGAGTATATACCTAATAAGAATATAATCACCCTCGGACGCGCAATGCTTATTTCCAACAGCCTTCCTTCCTAAGAATCAGCCCTTCCGTCGTGTAGAGAGACGTTGTGTTACACTCCAAGGTGTTCCCCAGGTTGCCTTTCCTGAGCTTCGATCTTCCGGCTCTCGTTTAGTAGTTCTTGGAAACTACTCTGCATTAGGCCTTCAAATTGGGTATGGGGTGTAGAGAGATGGTGTGTTCCACTCCAAGGTGTTCCCCAGGTTGCCTTTCCTGAGCTTCGATCTTCCGGCTCTCGTTTAGTAGTTGTTGGAAACTACGCTGCATTAGGCCTTCAAATTGGGTATGGGGTGTAGCGAGAGGGTGTGTTACACTCCAAGGTGTTCCCCAGGTTGCCTTTCCTGAGCTTCGATCTTCCGGCTCTCGTTTAGTAGTTCTTGGAAACTACACTGCATTAGGCCTTCAAATTGGGTATGGGGTGTAGAGAGAGGGTGTGTTACACTCCAAGGTGTTCCCCAGGTTGCCTTTCCTGAGCTTCGATCTTCCGGCTCTCGTTTAGTAGTTGTTGGAAACTACGCTGCATTAGGCCTTCAAATTGGGTATGGGGTGTAGCGAGAGGGTGTGTTACACTCCAAGGTGTTCCCCAGGTTGCCTTTCCTGAGCTTCGATCTTCCGGCTCTCGTTTAGTAGTTCTTGGAAACTACACTGCATTAGGCCTTCAAATTGGGTATGGGGTGTAGAGAGAGGGTGTGTTACACTCTAAGGTGTTCCCCAGGTTTCCTTGCCATTGCTTCGGTCTTCCGACTCTCGTTTAGTAGTTGTAGAAAAGTACACTGCATTAGGCCATACAAAATGGGTATGGGGTGGAGAGAGATGGTGTGTTACACTCCAAGGTGTTCCCCAGGTTGCCTTTCCTGAGCTTCTATCTTCAGGCTCTCATTAAATTGTGGTTAAATGGAACAACTGCATTTGGCGTACTAGTTGGTTTGGGGCCTACTATCGGTGTCTGCCACTCCTTGCTGTTCTCCTCCACTGAACAAAGCTGTGCCGCCTGTTTACTACGGTTGCCAATTTTGAACTGCATTTCGACTACTTACTGATTTGGCCCTACTCTCTGTGTCAGCCTCTCATTCCAGTTGTCCTCCACTGCAATGCCCCCTGGTTATTCCTGTGTTACCAATTTTGAACTGCATTTAGCCCACTTTCTTCTTTGGGCCTATATCTGTGTTTCCACTTCATCGTGCCCATTGCCCAGCCAGTGATAGATGAGTCTGCTGGTACATTGACCCATAACGCAACATTCCCCGTGCACGCTACACAACAACATTGTGACCCTGCTGAAAGTCAGGTTGCTCTTCCCGCATACCATACCACCTTACACGGGGACAAAGAGGAAGGTGCAGATGAAAGTGCAGGTTCCTTCATCAGGTGGGGGGAGGAATACTAGTTGGCGACGTCACTGGCACAGGGCCTCTCATAGTACGCAAAAGTGTTGCTGCCGGTGGGAGGCGCCCCCGCCGTGCAAACACACCGCTGTACTTTGAGGGGCCCTGTGCCAGTGCCAATGCCAACGAGTGGGCCCCCCCTGCTTGCTCAGGTTCACAGCACTTGCAAAGTTGAAATACTTACCTCTCCCTGCTCCACTGCCGTGACGTGGTCCAGATTTCCTGGGCCCACTAATTACTTGAACCAGCCCTACCCCCCACAACTTTAGCCAAATGACCCCCAATTTCAAATGCCTTCCAATTATTATAAGGTAAATTACGCTTGACAAGCTTCATTAAGAAGAATGGATGGTTTTGACATTAAAATGGCCACTCTAGGTGTTTTCCTGGCCCCCACTCACTGCCGACTATGCTGCCCCATTGACTTGCATTGGGTTTCGTGTTTCGGTCGATCCCGACTTTACGTCATAATCGGCCGATTTCACTCGACCCGACTTTGGACATAGTCGGGTTTCGCAAAACCCGGCTCGACTCTAAAAAGGTCAAGGTCGCTCAACTCTATTCATCATCTTTCTTCAGGTCACCATTCCAGACTTGAGTAATGTGTATCACACCGAGCTTGTATGGATGTCTGTGATCTTACTATTATGAAGCATACAAACCACCTCCAATGCCATGTCTGTTGCTCCAGAACTGATAGACCTTGGGATGGCTCAGATATTTTGTCTGGATATCCACCTTTTGGCTTCGTAATAGATGGACGGACTTCATTTAGTATTCTTCCAACTGTATTGGTGTTCACATGATGCAGTTTGGCAACTTTCTTGGCCAAGAGACCGACATCGATGAGCTGGATAATGCTGTTTGCCTTTTCTTAGGAAATCATCTTCATAGCTGCTCCATTAGTTAAAACCAATGACCTTTCACTTAGGAATTAACCTATTAATGCACTGAGTTATTAAGAAATGGGATAACAGGTTGTATTTTGTAGTATTCAGGAAGAAAAATATTTTACATCCACAAAACACTAACAATGCAGTAACATGACAAGAATGTACATAACGAATCACATGCTAAATAGTTGCAAGTCAAATTTAAGTATGAGATAGCCAAGATGATTGTGTATAAAATAATGGTAGTCTCACGATCAAAGCAGTAGTGGATGGTTCGATATGGAGCCTGAAAGTCAAAAGTTCAAAACATTGTAACTCTTTTGCTCCTCACTGTATACGGAGGAGAAAGGTTATGGATGGTTTTGTAAGTCAGTATTAGTAGTTTAAACTCGATACACTGGTGAAATCGGAGCAAGTGAAGAGATCTGCAAAGGGGAGAAGCGGAGGAGTAGCGAGGAGAGAGATGAATTAGTCGGGCAGCAGAGTTGAGCAAAAATATTCACTGCACCCTGATCTAATGGCCATATCAGTAAATTATGGTTGCCAGTAAAGAGCCCTATGTTTTCCTACCAGACAGCATGTTCAGTATCTCTTATTAGTAGCTTTGTCACAACAGTATTGATCAGGTGCAACATACAGGAGGTGTTTCAGTAGCCTACTGATTGGAAGGGTTGTGAAGCAGCTAGAAGGTACGAGGAGGTTTACAGGGCTCTTGTCCACCATCCATGCACTACTGTCAAAGCAGCTGGAGCAGAGTCCTGCAATTTTTTTTGTTCAACTTTATTATTCACATTTAAAGCATATTGTAAAAATTGCAAAAGCAATCACCTCACCATGCTGAAAAGCTATCGTAGTACACCTACAATATTTACACTACACCTGCATAAGGTGTATTAGTGTCAACTTGCTAACGTAATAGTTTACTGATCCAGCAGTTACACTGCTTCATTTGTATTGTGTTCTTTTAGACATACATTGCACCACAAGATGTCCATATTTTGTTCACCGCACATCAGACTGCATTGGGAGATTGGACATGCAAAATCCCAGCAGGATGGATTATTTTTGGTATTTTACAGACTTGCATGCAGACAAACTGATGAAAGAACTGATCTGCAGGTATGGTGTCCAAGAAACCATAGAAAGCGATGGGGGTACACAGTTCACAGGAGAAATAATGAGGGAAGTCGTGCAGGCCCTGGGAGTATAGCAAGCATCTTATGTACCATATAGACCACAAAGTAGTGGGAAAGTGGAGAGACTAAATGGGACACTTAAACTGAAAATTCAAAGGCCATGGCAGACACAGGAAAGAGCGGGGTAGAGTGCTTGTCTCTTGCACACTTTTCAGTCAGACACACTCCAAATAGAAAGACAGGCTTGTTTCCTTTTGAAGTCCTGTTTGCCAGAGACTGGTCTGTACTTCCAACAGGTGCTACAAATGCAACACGGTGCTGACAGCCCATGTCCAGGCCTTGCAGAAAAGACTTGTGCACTTGTGGTGCATAAACATGTGTTTTCATCCATTCCAGATCCTAATGCCATTGCAGATGTGCATCAGCTGAATCCAGGTGATAGGGTGGTCATACACAGACACGTGAGAAGGAGCCTAGATCCACAGTTTGAGGGCCCGCTTTAACGTCCAGGTGACCACATTCACCTCAGTGAAACTTGAGGGAAAGCCCACCTGCTGCATTCAGATAATAAATTAAAGGTAAGCCAATGAAAGGTGATATCTTCTCTAGTTGTAATTATGCACGTTTCTCGTCTATTCAATCTAAGAGCAAAATAATGGCTTACTTAACCAATCTATTGCATGTTGGCTGATGGATTTCATGGTTAAAGTAGCCAGAGGCTGATGTGACATTTAGGTCAAAGCCTCAGGTTCCTATGCAGAGAACAACTCATCTTGACTGTTCCCTTTGTATAGACAGTGACCAAGATATTTAGAGTGCAGTAATTGGCAATAAACTCATCTTGTTTGCTGCTCTCTGTATATGTAACAAATGAGATAACAAAGGCTGCACTCTGCTTTCCCACAGCTCCTCTCCTCTTTCTTCACTTGAGTGAAGGGATAGAGACCTGCTGGGGAACTTTCCCAAATCTAAAAAAGTGTCCAATGCAGAAAAAAATATAACAAACTTTAAATTATGATTTATCTTATGCAACCAAACCTAGTGTTAGGGTTGTTAGGTGTCGAGTTCCCGCCTCTGCACAGGGGGAATCTCGAAGCACCTCCACTGCGGTCTTCCATTCTTCTCCAGTCACAGTGGAGCATGCTCAGTGGAGACATCGCTTCCGGCGTCTGGCTCAGGCTGATACTGGGCGACTGGTTACTACTGTTCTTCTAGGCTCTGCCTTTGTAGCCAGTACTGGTCAGCAGCGAGCAAATGTCTCTGGGACTAAGTCCTGCTTTACCCCTTCTGAGCATGCCCAGAGTAAGACCTCTCATTGGAGGTCGAGGGTCACATGCTCAGATACTGCAGCAGTTCCCATTGGTCCTCTAGGAAGGTCCTAAAGTTGCTTAGGTTCTGTAGCAGCTCCCATTGGCCCTCTAGGAAGGTCCTGAAGTTGCTGCATCTATAAAAGGTTTGCATGGCCATGCGGCCATGCACTAGTATCAAACCAATGTCTATGAGCTCAGCGCCAGTGTGGTCATGTCTGGATGCAGTTAGGGTTTTGCTGAAATAAGCACCTAGAATACCGGCACCTCCGGTGAGGAGTTTGTAACATTGTATTCAGGGCCTCAGCTTAAATAAGCCCCTAGAATACCGGCACCTCCGGTGAGGAGTTGTTTGTCTGTTTTCTCTGACTGCATGACCACAGTTTGCTCAGGTTGGTAGCTGTGTACCTCTGTGAGGTTAACAGGGCCCAGAATTATGCTCCTAGCTGTTAGGAGTCGAGTTTCCTCTGCTGCACAGGGGGAATCTCGATCCGTGTCTGCTGCGGTCTCCCATTCTGCTTCGGCCGCAGTGGGCTCTGCTCAGCGGAGGCGTCGCTCCCAGCGTCTTGCTGGGACTGATTCTGTGCAGGAGGTTACTGCTGCCTTTTTTGGCTCTCCTGTTGTACCCTGCACTGATCTGCGGCGAGCGGGCTTTTCTGGGACTAAGTCCTTATTTGCACACACTGAGCATGCCCAGGGCAAGATCTCCCGTTGGAGATCGAGGGTCACATGTTCAGGCACTGCAGCACATCCCATTGGTCCTCTTGGCAGGTCCTGAAAGGGCAAAACTTCTGTAGCTGCTTCCTGTGCTGCAACTATATAAACTGCGCATAACCGCACGGCCATGCGCTAGTATTGTCTTGATATAATGTGTGTGTGTAGATGAATGTATGTCGATGGATGAAAGCTCCTAAGTATCCCTCCCTAGTGTTGTTGACTGCTCGCGGATGATGGTAGCTATCTAGCGCCCGACTAGCCATCTGCACGAAACACACATCACAGCGTCCAGTTGCTGTGTCCGCCAGTACGGCGCCGTGCGCTTCCTCTGCGCTTTCCTTACCCAAGCCTGGGTGGTTAGTGGCGTCCGTCAGTGCGGCACCGCATGCACTCTCGTGCCTCTATATACTATTTAATAGTTTCCTTACACACCCAGTTGCGGTGTTGTGCCAGCAAGTGGTCTAATCGGACTTCAATCCTGAGTTGGGGTTGTGTTCGCTGACTTCTTGCTCACGCTCTAGGTGCGGTACCGCGGTCCTGTGACGCAACAGGATCGCTTCCTTCACGCAGGGTGAAGTTAACCCGTGCGTGTATACTTATAGTACCGCCATATAGTCCGTCTTACTAGCAGCAGGGTTTATACCTGCACGGTGGACATCGGACTGCGAACGCACCTAGTTTCATATCATCTATACTTGGTGCGTTCCGCCAGTCCTTAACATAATACTAGCGCCAAGGTCTGGCTAGTAATGACGGACGATCAGCGTCTACAGCGGTACATCCAGCATCTGGAGGGAAGGTTGGTGGCTCTAGAGCGTTCAACCTCAGCTGTGGACATTACTGCTGTCGCTCTTCAGGCTGCAAGTGTGGCTGCAGCTACCTTGTCCACTGCCGCCCCTGTACCGACGCTATCTCGCCTCCCGCTACCAGAGAAATTTTCTGGTGACAGTAAGTCCTGTAGGGGTTTCGTGAGTCAGTGCTCTATACATCTCGAGCTTCTGGCCTCTCGTTTCCCTACAGAGAGGGCTAAGGTGGCTTTTATCGTATCCTTATTGTCGGACAGGGCGTTGCAGTGGGCTACGCCGCTGTGGGAGCGTGGCGATCATGTGGTGCAGAGTGCTCTGTTATTCCTGAGCACTCTGAAACAGGTTTTCTTAGGACCTCGTGTCACCCATGATATGGCGCTCCAACTCTTGGCATTGACTCAGGGCTCGTCCTCGGTCAGCCTTTTTGCCGTCCACTTCCGCTCTCTAGCATCTGAGCTGGAGTGGTCGGATAAAGCCCTTATCCCTATATTTTGGAGGGGGCTGGCTGACCACGTTAAGGACGCCCTGGCCAATAGGGAGATTCCCGCCACACTGGAAGAATTAATAACAGTATCTACTCGTATTGACCTCCGTTTTCACGAGCGGAGGTTAGAGCGAGCCCAGTGTAGGCAGAGGTTTCGGCTGGCTCCCACCTTCGCCAAACCTCTGGAATCTCCAGTCCAGGCTCCTGAGTCCCATGAACCTAAGGTAGTGTCACGAGCAGGATCTAAGTCCCGGACCGCTCATGCACTCCAGGTTTGCCATGTATGCCAACAGTCAGGACATCTTGCCACCAGATGTCATCAGCGGTCGAGGAAACGTCAGCATCTAGTGGCAGTAGGAGGAGGTGCACTAGACACTGCGACGTTTGCCTCCAAATTGTCCTTTAAGGGGACAATTACTTTTGGCTCATCCTCCCACTCGGTAGAGCTCTGCGTGGATTCTGGGGCGCAGGGCAATTTTATGTCTTCTGCCTTCGCCCAACATCACGCAATACCCCTGGTAATGCTACCTCAACCAGTAACGGTATGAGTGGTGAATGGGTCGACACTCCCCACACAGATAACACATCAGACCATTCCCTTTACTATGTCCATGTCTCCATCCCATCAGGAGATTATATCTTTGCTCATCATTCCTGAGGGTATTGATGAGGTCCTGTTGGGGATACCTTGGTTACGGTACCACTCTCCTCACATCGAGTGGTCATCAGGCAGAATTCTGGGATGGGGTGAATCATGTGGGGGTAGGTGTCACCGAGAGTGCGTTCAGGTTGCTACTACTGAGGTACCCGCAGATCTATCCTCTCTCCCCAAGCAATATTGGTCTTACGCAGACGTGTTCTCCAAAAAGGCGGCGGAGACCCTTCCGCCCCATCGCCCCTATGACTGTCCTATCAATCTCTTGCCTGGTGCGGAGCCTCCCCGGGGTCGAGTTTATCCATTATCTCTCCCGGAGACGGAGGCCATGTCTCAGTACATCCAAGAGAATCTGGCAAGAGGGTTTATCAGGAAGTCAGTGTCACCTGCTGGGGCAGGGTTCTTCTTCGTGCAGAAGAAGAATGGGGAACTACGTCCATGCATAGACTACAGGGGTCTTAACGCTATCACCGTTAAGAACAAGTATCCTTTGCCCTTGATATCCGAGCTCTTCGATAGGCTTCGGGGAGCTAGAGTGTTTACTAAATTAGATCTGCGGGGTGCTTACAACCTGATTCGCATCCGTGAGGGGGACGAATGGAAAACGGCGTTTAACACCAGAGATGGGCACTATGAGTATCTGGTGATGCCCTTCGGGCTCTGTAATGCCCCAGCCGTTTTTCAAGACTTTGTCAACGACATCTTCCTGGATATGCTTTCCACCTCAGTTGTAGTCTATCTGGATGATATTCTCATCTTTTCTCCAGATATTGACTCCCACCGGAGAGATGTTGGCAGAGTCTTCGACCTCCTACGGGCAAACTCTCTTTACGCTAAGTTGGAGAAGTGTATGTTTAAGCAGGAGTCTTTACCGTTCCTGGGCTATATCATCTCCGCTCAGGGATTGGCTATGGATCCTGCCAAACTACAGGCTGTGATGGACTGGCAGGAGCCCAATTCTCTTAAAGCGGTGCAGCGCTTTATGGGGTTCATTAACTATTACCGCCAGTTCATTCCCCACTTCTCAACTCTGGTAGCTCCCTTGGTAGCCCTCACCAAGAAGGGAGCGAATCCTAAATTGTGATCGGAAGAGGTCTCCAAGGCCTTCACTTCTATTAAGTCCCACTTTGCTAGCGCTCCCATCTTACATCATCCCGATGTGGATAAGCCATTCCTAATGGAGGTGGATGCCTCATCCGTTGGTGCTGGAGCAGTCCTCTATCAAAAGGATGCTCAAGGTCGGAAGCATCCATGCTTCTTCTTCTCTAAGACCTTCTCGCCAGCGGAGAGAAACTACTCCATCGGGGATAGGGAGCTGCTAGCAATGAAGTTGGCCTTTTCAGAGTGGAGACATCTTCTGGAAGGTGCGCGGTTTCCCTTCCAGGTTTACACGGACCACAAAAATTTGGTCTACTTACAAACAGCCCAGCGGCTAAATTCTCGCCAAGCCAGATGGTCCTTGCTCTTTTCCCGGTTCCACTTTTCTCTTCATTTTCTCGCCGGGGAGAAGAATATTCGTGCTGACGCTCTCTCTCGCTCCCTTATGTCAACTGAAGAGGAGGAAGAGGAGCCTCGGCTTATTGTCCCTTCTGAGAGCCTGAGAACCATAGCGCCGGTTTCACTGGAGTCTGTGCCTCCGGGCAAGACTTTTGTGCCCATTAATTTGCGACCGGAGGTTCTCTCTTGGGCTCATTCGTCCAGGGTGGGTGGACACTTTGGGACAAAGAGGACATCTGAGCTACTGGCGAGGACGTACTGGTGGCCGCATATGGTCCGGGATGTCAGGGATTATATTCTGGCGTGTGTCTCCTGCGCCAAAAATAAATCTCCGCGTCAAAGGCCAGCTGGGTTGCTCTATCCCTTGCCGGTGGCAGATAGGCCCTGGGAGATGGTCGGGATGGACTTTGTCGTGGGTTTACCCAAATCTCGCGTCTGTACCATCATTTGGGTCATCACCGATCATTTCTCAAAAATGGTGCATTTGGTGCCGCTACCACGGTTACCTTCTGCACGGGCTTTGGCAGCGTTGTTCATTAAGCACAACTTCCGCCTACATGGTATGCCTGACAAAATTGTCAGTGACCGGGATCCCCAGTTTGCGTCTCGGTTCTGGAGAGAGCTGTGTCGTCTTCTCAGTATTGAGTTGAATCTCTCTTCCGCTTATCATCCCGAGACGAATGGGTTGGTAGTGAGGGCCAACCAGACCTTGGTCACATACCTGCGACATTTTGTTTCAGCCAGGCAGGATGACTGGGCATCCTTGCTATCATGGGCAGAGTTTGCGCTGAACATCGCCGTTGCTGACTCCACTGGACAAACCCCATTCCTCCTCAACTATGGTCAGCATCCACGGGTACCTGTGCCTATGCCCGTGTCTTCCGCAGACTCCAGGGTGGCAGACTGGGCTGTGGAGGCACGGGATATTTGGGACCGCACTCAGGATGCCATTCGGGCCTCTAAGGAGAGAATGAGGTCCTCCGCCGATGCTCATCGGCGCCCCGCTCCGACCTTTGCTCCTGGCGACTTAGTGTGGCTCTCCGCCCGTAACATCAGGCTGCGTGTTGAGTCCACTAAGTTTGCTCCTCGCTACTTGGGTCCCTTCAAGGTCCTCGAACAGGTTAATCCTGTGGTCTACCGTCTGGCCCTTCCTCCACGCCTTGGTATCACCGACACCTTTCATGTGTCCCTTCTTAAGCCCGTATACATGTCCTGGTTTTCTGAGTCATCTGCCGAGACATCAGGTTCGTCTACGGACGATTACAAGGTGAACGCTATCTTGGGGTGCAAGGTGGTACGTGGCAAAAAATTTTTTTGGGTGGACTGGAAGGGTTACGGTCCTGAGGATAGGTCCTGGGAGCCTGCTGAGCACATTCGGGCTCCGCAGCTTATTGCTGCCTTCGAGCGTAGCGAGGCCCAAGGAGGGGGGGGGGGTAATGTTAGGAGTCGAGTTTCCTCTGCTGCACAGGGGGAATCTCGATCCGTGTCTGCTGCGGTCTCCCATTCTGCTTCGGCCGCAGTGGGCTCTGCTCAGCGGAAGCGTCGCTCCAAGCATCTTGCTGGGACTGATTCTGTGCAGGAGGTTACTGCTGCCTTTTCTGGCTCTCCTGTTGTACCCTGCACTGATCTGCGGCGAGCGGGCTTTTCTGGGACTAAGTCCTTATTTGCACACACTGAGCATGCCCAGGGCAAGATCTCCCATTGGAGATCGAGGGTCACATGCTCAGGCACTGCAGCACATCCCATTGGTCCTCTTGGCAGGTCCTGAAAGGGCAAAACTTCTGTAGCTGCTTCCTGTGCTGCAACTATATAAACTGCGCATGACCGCACGGCCATGCGCTAGTATTGTCTTGATATAATGTGTGTGTGTAGATGGATGTATGTCGATGGATGAAAGCTCCTAAGTATCCCTCCCTAGTGTTGTTGACTGCTCGCAGATGATGGTAGCTATCTAGCACCCGACTAGCCATCTGCACGAAACACACATCACAGCGTCCAGTTGCTGTGTCCGCCAGTACGGCGCCGTGCGCTTCCTCTGCGCTTTCCTTACCCAAGCCTGGGTGGTTAGTGGCGTCCGTCAGTGCGGCACCGCATGCACTCTCGTGCCTCTGTATGCTATTTAATAGTTTCCTTACACACCCAGTTGCAGTGTTGTGCCAGCAAGTGGTCTAATCGGACTTCAATCCTGAGTTGGGGTTGTGTTCGCTGACTTCTTGCTCGCGCTCTAGGTGCGGTACCGCGGTCCTGTGACGCAACAGGATCGCTTCCTTCACGCAGGGTGAAGTTAACCCGTGCGTGTATACTTATAGTACCGCCATATAGTCCGTCTTACTAGCAGCAGGGTTTATACCTGCACTGTGGACCTCGGACTGCGAACGCACCTAGTTTCATATCATCTATACTTGGTGCGTTCCGCCAGTCCTTAACACTAGCGACTCTTGTGGAGTTAATAGAGTTCGCTTATACCGCCATATAGTGCCGCCATTTGCCAGCAGCAGGTTCCTCTACTGCACGGTGGACCCCGGGTTGCGAACACACCTAGTAATACATATATATATATATATATACTCGGTGTTTTCTGCCAACCCTAACAAGGGTTATGCTCATCTGTAGCAATGAGGTTAGCGTTGGAACTAGGAAAAAGGCTAGGATGAGGGTTTCATTTAGGCTTAAAGAGGATGTCCAATACTAGGACAATCACTTCTTGAACCAAGTGTTTTGCCCTGATTAAATAAAAAATCTATAGTAACCACCTGTGCCGGCGCCATTCTCGGGATATTGGCACTCCCTTGGGCTATCGTGCGGTGTTGTGACACGTGACCCTGGCACCAGTTAACGCTGGCGTCACTGTTCCAGCCTACATATGGATTGAACATGAAGAAGAAGTCATAGAGCAACTGTTGCCCAGACTTCCTCTTCATGTTCAATCCATACTTAGGCGGGGAGAGTGACGCCAACACTGATTGGGCGCTGTCACAACATTGCAGGATAGCCCGGAGGAGAGCAAGTTCCAACACTGCAGCACGGGAGGTGAGCATGGATTTTTTTTCGTTTTATCAGGGCCAAACATTTATTTCTAGAATGGGTTTTCCTAGACAACCCCTTTAAGGTTAGGGTCGGACTATAATTAGAGGTATGTGAAGTATGAGTGAGGTTAGAAATAGCGTTGGGACTACAGTTAGGATTAGGACTACGGTTAAGGTTAGGACCAGGATAGGATAGCGTTAGTTTTAGGCTACGATGGTAAAATAGATACACAAAAAGTTTCTTGAAATTAAGCAGGAAAATAGAAGACAGCACTTCCAACGTAAAATATATTCCCAAAAAATGGGAAAAGTGACTAAATTCCAAAAAGACAAAGTGAATGCAAAATTCCAAAAGAAATACATATACAGTCATGGCCAAAAGTGTTGGTACCTCTGGAGGTGTTCCAGAAAATGAAGTATTTCTCTGAGAAAATTATTGTAATTACACATATTTTGTTATACACATTAATTTAATTTGTGTTTTTTGGGACAAAAAAAAGAAAAACTGAAAAAAAGGCAAATTGGACATAATTTCACACAAAATTTAAAAAAAATGGCGCGGACAACATTTTTGGCAAGTTTCCAAAATTTTGGGTAAGCGACTTTGTTTCAAGCATGTGATGCTTGTTCAAACTCACCTTTGGCCATAACCAGGTGTGGGAAAAATGAAAATCACACCTGAAACCAGATGAAAAGGGGAGAAGTTGCTTAAATCTTTGTATTCTCTCTGTGTGTGTGCCACACTAAGCATGGAGAACAGAAAGAGGAGAAGCGATCTGTCTGAGGACTTGAAAACCGCAAATGTTAAAACATATTAACAATCTCAGGGGTACAAGTCCATCTCCAGATCTTGATGTTCCATTGTCCATAGTGCACAATATAATTTAAGAAGTTTGCAATCCATAGTACTGTAGCTAATCTCCCTGGACGTGGACAGCAGAGGAAAATTGATGATTAGTTAAAACGCAGGATAGTCAGGATGGTGCATATGCAGCCCCAAGTAAATTCCAAACAAATTCAAGCTGTTCTAAAAGCTCAGGGAGCATCAATGTCAGCGAGAACTATATGTCCACATTTGAATGAAATGAAACGCTATAGCATGAGACCCAGGAGGACCGCACTGCTGACACAGAGACATAAAAAAGCTAGACTGCAGGTTGCTAAACTTTACATGAATAAGCCAAAATCCTTCTGGAAAACTGATAAAACTAAGATAGAGCTTTTTGGGAAAGTACTTCATTCTACTGTTTAATAAGGCCTACAAAAAAAAGAACACATTACCTACAGGCAAATATGGTACTAAAAATGTGCATATGTATTCACTCCTTTAGCTATGAAACCCCTAAAATTTTCTGGTGCAAGCAATTACCTTCAATAGTTACATTCTTAGTGAAAGGAAGTCCACCTGTGTGCAATATGTGTCGCATCGTCTGTCAGTATATACACTTAACCTTTTATAAAGGGCCACATAGGCTGCAACACTATTAACCAAGAGGCACCACTAACCAAATACCATTAAGACCAAAACGATCTTCAAGAAAGTCAAAGACAAAGTTGTTGAGAAGTAAAACTCATGGTCAGCAGCGAGCAGACGTCTCTGGGACTAAGTCCTGCTTTACCCCTTCTGAGCATGCCCAGAGTAAGACCTCTCATTGGAGGTCGGGGGTCACATGCTCAGATACTGCAGCAGTTCCCATTGGTCCTCTAGGAAGGTCCTGAAGTTGCTTAGGTTCTGTAGCAGCTCCCATTGGCCCTCTAGGTTATAAAAATAATATCCCAATCTCTGATGATTCAGAGGAGCACCATCAAATCTATTATCTTCAAAAGGAAAGAGCATGGTACCACAACAAACCTGCCAAGAGAGGGCCACCCAACAAAACTCTCAGCCTGTGCAAATAGGGCATTACTCAGAGGGACAGCCTAAATATAACCCTGAAGGAGCTGCAAAATGCCATAGCAGAAACTGGAGTATCTCTACATAGAACCATACTAAGCCGTACACTCCGTAAAGATGGTCTTTATGAAACAGTGGGTAGAAAAAAGCCTTCACTTACACACAAAAAGGTAAGGCTCCTTTTTGGTTTGTCGAAAGACACATGGGAGACTTCCCAAATGTATGGAGGAAGGCGCATTAGTCAAATGGGATGACATTTTTCTTTATCTTTTTGGCCACCAAGACAAGCACTATGTCTGGCAGCAAAACTACACAGCTCATTACCAAAAGAACACCATCACTACAGTGAAACATGGTGGTGACAGCATCATGCTATGGAGATATTTTTCAACAGCATGGACATGGAAAATAATCAGAGTCGAGGGGAAGATGGATGATGCAAAAAACAGAAGTTTTCTTGCACAAAATCTGTTTCAGTCTGCCAGTGATTTGAGACTGGGATGGAGGTTCACCTTAATAAAAAAGAACGACCCAAAGCATACTGCTAAAGCAACACTCATGTAAAGGTCTTGCAGTGGCCTAGTCAAAGTCTAGACCTTAATTCAATTGAAAATCTGTGAAGGAGATGGAACAGTTTTCCCTTGTGAAATATGGAAAAATTCCAATGGAGAGTTCATAGAGTCTTATCCAAAGCGACTTACAGCTGTAATTTCCACAAAAGGAGGGAGGCTCTATAACATACTGACTTTAGGGGGGAGAACAGTTATGCACACTCAACATTTTCAGTTATTTTGCCCCATATTTTTACCTGCTTCACAAAAAGCATAAAAAGAAAACCAAATGTTCACTGTTGTAGGCATGTTCTTCACTTGAACTTATTCAAACCCTCAAACAAACAAAAAACAGAGAAAGCCCATGTTGTGACGTAACGTAACAAAACACCAAAAAAAGTGTGAATACTTTTGAAAGCCACTGCGTATAAAACCTCTAATACACTTTTATCCACGATATATTAAATATGCTTTATTATGACTTATTTTACATCTCATGTCTGAATATATCCCAGTGTAACATCGACTTCCTCCGAATGTGCGCTCCTTCTTGGCGATTTTAGGACATCTACTTTTTCTCATTACATTCCATAAAATGCTAATTCCTGTAAACAATTATTTTACACACCTGTTTTTACTATTCATATTGAAATCACTTGGCTTACCCAGGCACAAAACAATGAATGTTGCAGAATGCCTGAGGCCAGTCACTTGGGACAGGCAGCCGAGACCGTCCTGCTGCTCCTTATCAGTAGAATGAGTGCTACCAGATAATGCTGAAATATAACAATTTACAAACATAAAACACTGAAAAACACAAATGTATAATAAACATTTACACATGTGATAAGTATAAAACCGTTTGAAGTAAATCAATGCTGCGCACAAATGATCTGAAATTAGTATTTGTCCTTAATGACCGCCAATACGCCTTTTACCTGACCTGAGATATAAGAGAATAGCCTCCCCATACAGGTAACAATCCAGAAGCTGTCGGCTGTCCACTATAGCTGACAACTTGCTGCATCAGCCATGATCAGTGTTTGCACCATCCAACTCTGTTTAACCCCTTAGATGCTGCTGCCAATAGTGACTACATCATTATAAATGGTTAACAGAGTGTGGGGGCTTCCTATTTAACCAAATTGGTGCCCTCAGATCTTGATTTTGTGGTCCTGATGTTTGCCATGGCAATTCACGACCAAATAGCGGCCTTAGAGTCTGACGGCTATAGTAATCTGTTCAGAAGTTAGAGACATTTAGGTGGTAGAAATGCACATTTTCATTCCTATCATGCCACTTTGCATTAATTCCTGTAAAGCACTTAAAGAGTTAATAAACTACATGACTGCAGTTTTCAATATGTCAGGGGGTGCTGTTTTTAAAATGGTATCATGTTTGGGGGTTTCCCAATATATGAAACCTCTAAAGTCACTTCAAACATGGATAAGTCCCTAAAAAAATAAATTTTGTAAATTTCCTTGAAAAAACTGAAAAATTGCTGCTACATTTTTAATCCTCCTAAAATGCAACAAAATAAAATAACATTTTACAAATGGTGCTGATGTAAAGCCGACATGTGGGAAATGTTATTTATTAATGGTTTGCTGTTGTATGACTATCTGGATTAAAGGGATAATCATTCAAAGTTTGAAAATTGCTAATTTTTTTACATTTTTCTCAAATTTTTGATATTTTTTAAAAATAAACACAAAATATATTGACCTAAATTTACCATTATCATAAAGTATAATGTGTCACGAAAAAACAATCTCAAAATCACTGGGATTTGTTGAAGCGTTGCAGAGTTATTACCACATAAAGTGACACTGGTCAGATTTCAAAAATTTGGCTCCGTCACTAAGGGGTTAAATTAAAGCTTAAATGGATTATCCAGTGCAGCAAAATTAAAAGCCTATTTCACATTGGAGGGTGTCCGACTATTTTCATATCCAAGAAAAGATCATTAATTGGGCTTTTATGTCCTAAGACCACATTCTCTTCATTGTTAACCAACTAAAACTTGTAATTGTAGCTGTGACTAGAGTTATGTTCACTTTAACTGTTGTGCATTGCAATAGCAAAGACAATATATAAAAAAGTATGGAGCTGTACATGGTAAAAAAGGAAGCAAGGAATGTAGTCAACAAATCTTTAGGAAGTCAAGATTTGACTCCTACAGACCACTCACATAGATAGAAGAATACCAACCACCAGAGTCATAGACCGCCTACCAAGAAATTAGTGGCACGGATATACGTTATGTAGAATATTACTTTATTTAATTGAAAATGGTAACAACTAGTGTTGAGCGATACCTTCCGATATCGGAAAGTATCGGTATCGGTTTGGATCGGCCGATATTCAAAAAATATCGGATATCGCCGATACCGATACCCGATCCCAATGCAAGTCAATGGGACCAAAATATCGGAATTAAAATAAACCCTTTCTTTCCTTGTAGGTTCATTCTACATGAAGGAAAACAACTAAGAATAATGCCGGATGTATTTGGGGAGGTGGCGGAGACATTAAAGTCATAGAGGTTTATCCCAATCAAATAGAATAGCATGTTTTTTGTTTTTTTTTAAGACGTTCGGAGTGACAAAGATATTGACTATGTAAATTTTTTTTTTATTTTGTCAGATATTGATGTTTCACTATTCCACGCCCTTCCCCTTCTTTTTTTTCTTTTTTTTTTCTTTTCCCACACTTTCATCTTCATCATCATCAGCATCTTTGACATCAACTTCTTCACCTTATTCATCTTCTTCTTCATCTTCTACCTATTTTTTTTTTTTTATTACATTCTTCATATTCATTTTATTCAACTATTATTATTCTTCTTATTCTACATATTCTTTTTATTCCACTGTTATTATTCTTCCTATTCTACTTCTTCATCATATTCTCATTTGTGACAGGCATTCCCGTAGTTGTTATCTATAAAAGTTTGAAGATTACACCTTCCGTTCTGCCAGTCACAAAAGTTACATTTGTCCGCGTTCAGTTTGGCCTGCAGCATCAGGCTTTATCCAGGGGCACCACGAGGAGGAACGGACTCACCCCCATACACTGCTTAGTCTTCTTCTGCATATAATTTAGATAATATCTTTTGCTCTGATATTAAGTCTTATGCTTAATGTTCTTCTGCTCTTTGTTCTGCAGCCTCTTGTTCTTCTGCTTCTCGGTCTTCCATGTTGTCGTCTCCAGGGTCGTCGTCTCCAGTGTCGTCATCTCCGCCGTCGTCGTCTCCGCCGTCGTCGTCGTCGTCATCGGGGTGGTCTTCCGTGTCGTCGTCATCGTGGTGGTCTTCCGGGTCGTCGACGTTAGGGTCTTCAACTTGGAAATGTAGCAGAAGGTACAAGAAGGCTGAGAAAATGCCAAGAACCAGCTGATGGAACTGGAACTCGGATGGCTACCCGAAGGTTCAAGAGCCTATGGAACTACCGAGGACCAGCTGACGTTACTGGAACCCGGTTACTAAGCAGGAGGTACCCGTGCTAAAAAGCACTACCAAGGACCGCCTGACGTTGACGGAACTCGGATACCCAGAAGGAGGCACCTAAGCCAAAGGCTCTGCCCGGAACCAGCTGACGTTACTGGAACCAGGATGGGGAGCAGAAGGTACAAGAGCAAAAGACACTGCCGAGAACCAGCTGACGGTACTGGAACCCGGATGGGTAGCCGAAGGTCCAAGAGCCAATGGAACTACCGAGGACCAGCTGACGTTACTGGAACCCGGTTACTAAGCAGGAGGTACCCGTGCCTGAAAGCACTACCAAGGACCACCTGACGTTGGTGGAACTTGGATACCCAGAAGGAGGCACCTAAGCCAAAGGCTCTGCCCGGAACCAGCTGACGGTACTGGAACCAGGATGGGGAGCAGAAGGTACAAGAGCAAAAGACACTGCCGAGAACCAGCTGACGGTGCTGGAACCAGGTGGTGGACCCGAAGGTCCACAGGAGAGGAGAGAACAGCTAGGCCGCGAGGCAGCCGCAGTTACCGAACCCCAACAGTCCTACAGGGGGAGCTGGGCCTACTGGCACTACAGAACCAGCCTTGACTACCAGTTCACGCAGCCCACATAGGAAGCTCCTAAACTGGAGGCACCCTGGAGTTGGCTAACCCGACCGCACCACGACGAGGCAAGCATAGGTGTCTCAGTGAGCTTGACACAACCCGGAAACAGCTGACGGTGCTGAAACCAGGCTTGGCACGAGGGAGTACCTGTGACAAAAACACTGCCGAGAACCAGCTGGCGGTGCTGGAACCCGGATGCGTTGCCCCAGTGTGCAAGAGCCAATGGCACGACCGAGGACCAGCTGACGGTGCTGGAACCCGGTTACTAAGCTGTAGGTGCCCGCGCTTAAAAGCACTACCAAGGACCGCCTGGCGTTGGCGGAACTCGGATACCCAGGAGGAGGCACCTAAGCCAAAGGCTCGGCCCGGAACCAGCTGACGGTGCTGGAACCAGGTGGTGGACCCGAAGGTCCACAGGAGAGGAGAGAACAGCTAGGCCGCGAGGCAGCCGCAGTTACCGAACCCCAACAGTCCTACAGGGGGAGCTGGGCCTACTGGCACTACAGAACCAGCCTTGACTACCAGTTCACGCAGCCCACATAGGAAGCTCCTAAACTGGAGGCACCCTGGAGTTGGCTAACCCGACCGCACCACGACGAGGCAAGCATAGGTGTCTCAGTGAGCTTGACACAACCCGGAAACAGCTGACGGTGCTGAAACCAGGCTTGGCACGAGGGAGTACCTGTGACAAAAACACTGCCGAGAACCAGCTGGCGGTGCTGGAACCCGGATGCGTTGCCCCAGTGTGCAAGAGCCAATGGCACGACCGAGGACCAGCTGACGGTGCTGGAACCCGGTTACTAAGCTGTAGGTGCCCGCGCTTAAAAGCACTACCAAGGACCGCCTGGCGTTGGCGGAACTCGGATACCCAGGAGGAGGCACCTAAGCCAAAGGCTCGGCCCGGAACCAGCTGACGGTGCTGGAACCAGGTGGTGGACCCGAAGGTCCACAGGAGAGGAGAGAACAGCTAGGCCGCGAGGCAGCCGCAGTTACCGAACCCCAACAGTCCTACAGGGGGAGCTGGGCCTACTGGCACTACAGAACCAGCCTTGACTACCAGTTCACGCAGCCCACATAGGAAGCTCCTAAACTGGAGGCACCCTGGAGTTGGCTAACCCGACCGCACCACGACGAGGCAAGCATAGGTGTCTCAGTGAGCTTGACACAACCCGGAAACAGCTGACGGTGCTGAAACCAGGCTTGGCACGAGGGAGTACCTGTGACAAAAACACTGCCGAGAACCAGCTGGCGGTGCTGGAACCCGGATGCGTTGCCCCAGTGTGCAAGAGCCAATGGCACGACCGAGGACCAGCTGACGGTGCTGGAACCCGGTTACTAAGCTGTAGGTGCCCGCGCTTAAAAGCACTACCAAGGACCGCCTGGCGTTGGCGGAACTCGGATACCCAGGAGGAGGCACCTAAGCCAAAGGCTCGGCCCGGAACCAGCTGACGGTGCTGGAACCAGGTGGTGGACCCGAAGGTCCACAGGAGAGGAGAGAACAGCTAGGCCGCGAGGCAGCCGCAGTTACCGAACCCCAACAGTCCTACAGGGGGAGCTGGGCCTACTGGCACTACAGAACCAGCCTTGACTACCAGTTCACGCAGCCCACATAGGAAGCTCCTAAACTGGAGGCACCCTGGAGTTGGCTAACCCGACCGCACCACGACGAGGCAAGCATAGGTGTCTCAGTGAGCTTGACACAACCCGGAAACAGCTGACGGTGCTGAAACCAGGCTTGGCACGAGGGAGTACCTGTGACAAAAACACTGCCGAGAACCAGCTGGCGGTGCTGGAACCCGGATGCGTTGCCCCAGTGTGCAAGAGCCAATGGCACGACCGAGGACCAGCTGACGGTGCTGGAACCCGGTTACTAAGCTGTAGGTGCCCGCGCTTAAAAGCACTACCAAGGACCGCCTGGCGTTGGCGGAACTCGGATACCCAGGAGGAGGCACCTAAGCCAAAGGCTCGGCCCGGAACCAGCTGACGGTGCTGGAACCAGGTGGTGGACCCGAAGGTCCACAGGAGAGGAGAGAACAGCTAGGCCGCGAGGCAGCCGCAGTTACCGAACCCCAACAGTCCTACAGGGGGAGCTGGGCCTACTGGCACTACAGAACCAGCCTTGACTACCAGTTCACGCAGCCCACATAGGAAGCTCCTAAACTGGAGGCACCCTGGAGTTGGCTAACCCGACCGCACCACGACGAGGCAAGCATAGGTGTCTCAGTGAGCTTGACACAACCCGGAAACAGCTGACGGTGCTGAAACCAGGCTTGGCACGAGGGAGTACCTGTGACAAAAACACTGCCGAGAACCAGCTGGCGGTGCTGGAACCCGGATGCGTTGCCCCAGTGTGCAAGAGCCAATGGCACGACCGAGGACCAGCTGACGGTGCTGGAACCCGGTTACTAAGCTGTAGGTGCCCGCGCTTAAAAGCACTACCAAGGACCGCCTGGCGTTGGCGGAACTCGGATACCCAGGAGGAGGCACCTAAGCCAAAGGCTCGGCCCGGAACCAGCTGACGGTGCTGGAACCAGGTGGTGGACCCGAAGGTCCACAGGAGAGGAGAGAACAGCTAGGCCGCGAGGCAGCCGCAGTTACCGAACCCCAACAGTCCTACAGGGGGAGCTGGGCCTACTGGCACTACAGAACCAGCCTTGACTACCAGTTCACGCAGCCCACATAGGAAGCTCCTAAACTGGAGGCACCCTGGAGTTGGCTAACCCGACCGCACCACGACGAGGCAAGCATAGGTGTCTCAGTGAGCTTGACACAACCCGGAAACAGCTGACGGTGCTGAAACCAGGCTTGGCACGAGGGAGTACCTGTGACAAAAACACTGCCGAGAACCAGCTGGCGGTGCTGGAACCCGGATGCGTTGCCCCAGTGTGCAAGAGCCAATGGCACGACCGAGGACCAGCTGACGGTGCTGGAACCCGGTTACTAAGCTGTAGGTGCCCGCGCTTAAAAGCACTACCAAGGACCGCCTGGCGTTGGCGGAACTCGGATACCCAGGAGGAGGCACCTAAGCCAAAGGCTCGGCCCGGAACCAGCTGACGGTGCTGGAACCAGGTGGTGGACCCGAAGGTCCACAGGAGAGGAGAGAACAGCTAGGCCGCGAGGCAGCCGCAGTTACCGAACCCCAACAGTCCTACAGGGGGAGCTGGGCCTACTGGCACTACAGAACCAGCCTTGACTACCAGTTCACGCAGCCCACATAGGAAGCTCCTAAACTGGAGGCACCCTGGAGTTGGCTAACCCGACCGCACCACGACGAGGCAAGCATAGGTGTCTCAGTGAGCTTGACACAACCCGGAAACAGCTGACGGTGCTGAAACCAGGCTTGGCACGAGGGAGTACCTGTGACAAAAACACTGCCGAGAACCAGCTGGCGGTGCTGGAACCCGGATGCGTTGCCCCAGTGTGCAAGAGCCAATGGCACGACCGAGGACCAGCTGACGGTGCTGGAACCCGGTTACTAAGCTGTAGGTGCCCGCGCTTAAAAGCACTACCAAGGACCGCCTGGCGTTGGCGGAACTCGGATACCCAGGAGGAGGCACCTAAGCCAAAGGCTCGGCCCGGAACCAGCTGACGGTGCTGGAACCAGGTGGTGGACCCGAAGGTCCACAGGAGAGGAGAGAACAGCTAGGCCGCGAGGCAGCCGCAGTTACCGAACCCCAACAGTCCTACAGGGGGAGCTGGGCCTACTGGCACTACAGAACCAGCCTTGACTACCAGTTCACGCAGCCCACATAGGAAGCTCCTAAACTGGAGGCACCCTGGAGTTGGCTAACCCGACCGCACCACGACGAGGCAAGCATAGGTGTCTCAGTGAGCTTGACACAACCCGGAAACAGCTGACGGTGCTGAAACCAGGCTTGGCACGAGGGAGTACCTGTGACAAAAACACTGCCGAGAACCAGCTGGCGGTGCTGGAACCCGGATGCGTTGCCCCAGTGTGCAAGAGCCAATGGCACGACCGAGGACCAGCTGACGGTGCTGGAACCCGGTTACTAAGCTGTAGGTGCCCGCGCTTAAAAGCACTACCAAGGACCGCCTGGCGTTGGCGGAACTCGGATACCCAGGAGGAGGCACCTAAGCCAAAGGCTCGGCCCGGAACCAGCTGACGGTGCTGGAACCAGGTGGTGGACCCGAAGGTCCACAGGAGAGGAGAGAACAGCTAGGCCGCGAGGCAGCCGCAGTTACCGAACCCCAACAGTCCTACAGGGGGAGCTGGGCCTACTGGCACTACAGAACCAGCCTTGACTACCAGTTCACGCAGCCCACATAGGAAGCTCCTAAACTGGAGGCACCCTGGAGTTGGCTAACCCGACCGCACCACGACGAGGCAAGCATAGGTGTCTCAGTGAGCTTGACACAACCCGGAAACAGCTGACGGTGCTGAAACCAGGCTTGGCACGAGGGAGTACCTGTGACAAAAACACTGCCGAGAACCAGCTGGCGGTGCTGGAACCCGGATGCGTTGCCCCAGTGTGCAAGAGCCAATGGCACGACCGAGGACCAGCTGACGGTGCTGGAACCCGGTTACTAAGCTGTAGGTGCCCGCGCTTAAAAGCACTACCAAGGACCGCCTGGCGTTGGCGGAACTCGGATACCCAGGAGGAGGCACCTAAGCCAAAGGCTCGGCCCGGAACCAGCTGACGGTGCTGGAACCAGGTGGTGGACCCGAAGGTCCACAGGAGAGGAGAGAACAGCTAGGCCGCGAGGCAGCCGCAGTTACCGAACCCCAACAGTCCTACAGGGGGAGCTGGGCCTACTGGCACTACAGAACCAGCCTTGACTACCAGTTCACGCAGCCCACATAGGAAGCTCCTAAACTGGAGGCACCCTGGAGTTGGCTAACCCGACCGCACCACGACGAGGCAAGCATAGGTGTCTCAGTGAGCTTGACACAACCCGGAAACAGCTGACGGTGCTGAAACCAGGCTTGGCACGAGGGAGTACCTGTGACAAAAACACTGCCGAGAACCAGCTGGCGGTGCTGGAACCCGGATGCGTTGCCCCAGTGTGCAAGAGCCAATGGCACGACCGAGGACCAGCTGACGGTGCTGGAACCCGGTTACTAAGCTGTAGGTGCCCGCGCTTAAAAGCACTACCAAGGACCGCCTGGCGTTGGCGGAACTCGGATACCCAGGAGGAGGCACCTAAGCCAAAGGCTCGGCCCGGAACCAGCTGACGGTGCTGGAACCAGGTGGTGGACCCCAAGGTCCACAGGAGAGGAGAGAACAGCTAGGCCGCGAGGCAGCCGCAGTTACCGAACCCCAACAGTCCTACAGGGGGAGCTGGGCCTACTGGCACTACAGAACCAGCCTTGACTACCAGTTCACGCAGCCCACATAGGAAGCTCCTAAACTGGAGGCACCCTGGAGTTGGCTAACCCGACCGCACCACGACGAGGCAAGCATAGGTGTCTCAGTGAGCTTGACACAACCCGGAAACAGCTGACGGTGCTGAAACCAGGCTTGGCACGAGGGAGTACCTGTGACAAAAACACTGCCGAGAACCAGCTGGCGGTGCTGGAACCCGGATGCGTTGCCCCAGTGTGCAAGAGCCAATGGCACGACCGAGGACCAGCTGACGGTGCTGGAACCCGGTTACTAAGCTGTAGGTGCCCGCGCTTAAAAGCACTACCAAGGACCGCCTGGCGTTGGCGGAACTCGGATACCCAGGAGGAGGCACCTAAGCCAAAGGCTCGGCCCGGAACCAGCTGACGGTGCTGGAACCAGGTGGTGGACCCCAAGGCCCACAGGAGAGGAGAGAACAGCTAGGCCGCGAGGCAGCCGCAGTTACCGAACCCCAACAGTCCTACAGGGGGAGCTGGGCCTACTGGCACTACAGAACCAGCCTTGACTACCAGTTCACGCAGCCCACATAGGAAGCTCCTAAACTGGAGGCACCCTGTAGTTGGCTAACCCGACCGCACCACGACGAGGCAAGCATAGGTGTCTCAGTGAGCTTGACACAACCCGGAAACAGCTGACGGTGCTGAAACCAGGCTTGGCACGAGGGAGTACCTGTGACAAAAACACTGCCGAGAACCAGCTGGCGGTGCTGGAACCCGGATGCGTTGCCCCAGTGTGCAAGAGCCAATGGCACGACCGAGGACCAGCTGACGGTGCTGGAACCCGGTTACTAAGCTGTAGGTGCCCGCGCTTAAAAGCACTACCAAGGACCGCCTGGCGTTGGCGGAACTCGGATACCCAGGAGGAGGCACCTAAGCCAAAGGCTCGGCCCGGAACCAGCTGACGGTGCTGGAACCAGGTGGTGGACCCCAAGGCCCACAGGAGAGGAGAGAACAGCTAGGCCGCGAGGCAGCCGCAGTTACCGAACCCCAACAGTCCTACAGGGGGAGCTGGGCCTACTGGCACTACAGAACCAGCCTTGACTACCAGTTCACGCAGCCCACATAGGAAGCTCCTAAACTGGAGGCACCCTGGAGTTGGCTAACTCGACCGCACCACGACGGGGCAAGCATAGGCGTCTCAGTGAAGTTGACACAACCCGGAAACAGCTGACGGTGCTGAAACCAGGCTTGGCACGAGGGAGTACCTGTGACAAGAACACTGCCGAGAACCAGCTGGCGGTGCTGGAACCCGGATGCGTTGCCTTGCCTATTAAAGATTGTCTTCCTAGAGCCCCAACTAGCGGTGTTGGAGCAAAGGGTAAGCAGGGGGATATGAGTGTAGGCCGAAGCCTGCACTGGAGGCAGCTTTGTGTCTGCGTTGCGTTTGCAGGACACTTTGCCGGCTACACACTGGGGGAACAGCTGGCGTTGCTGAACCCCACTAACACAATGGCGTGTGTTTTTCTCTGTGCAGCTAGCACTTGCGGGCAAAAACTAGCGATGTTAGAGCCCGTGTTGAAGCAGGAGGAGGAGGAGAGGAGCAGAGTGTAGGCCGAAGCTTAGTTGAACCAATTTCAAAGGAAACCTTTAACCCCCCCCTCAGGTGTTACAAAGTACAAGAGACACACCTTGTGCAGTATTAATGCTGCACAAGTGAAAGGTTGCTCTATTAATTTGTCTACTTGCACACGCTGAATGAAAGACATACACAATTTACCCCATTCTACAGTCAAACTGTAGTGGATGCGTGACTTGGTTTTTTGATGAGACGCAGCACAGGTGTCCAAAATAACGCCTTGGTGCTTGGAGCAGCTTCCTGAGCGTTGTTATTTGCTGTACAGGAGTCTGCGCTCTTGTGTTATCCCTTGGCAATGCCCTGTTAGCGCTGCCCATCTTATGACATCATTTCATGTTGGCCGGTGCGGTTAACGATGGCCATAAATCCCAGACCCACAGTGTCTTTTCATAAAGCCACACTGCGGTGCTGGGATTCGTGGCCTTGAGCAGTAAATATTTTGGCCGCTCACACACGTCCTTACACCTGCTTCAGACTGGGCGGCCTCTGCTGATCCCTTCTCGCATGCCGCGGCCATGAGGCTGCACAGTCTGAAGAAGGCTGAAGGAGATGAGTTAAGACAGGCGAAGATATGCACTGCTCGTGCCCATCAATCACACCCTCGCAGTCAAAATAATTAAGACAACGAGGAGCATTTTATTCAGGCAGGGCGGACGAACAGGCGCAAGTAGCCAACCAATGATGTCAGAAGACGGGAAGCGCTACCAAGGGGGGTGCTGCGTATCATTAGAAAGGAAAGTCACACCTCAGGGACAGTGGAATGGTCTCAAAGAGACACATTTTGTACGTGTTGAGTTCCACGTGGGCAAGGAGAAAACATCAGCCACCTTGTACAAATGCAGCAGTACTGCTGTACAAGGTGGCTGTTATACATAGAAACACCTGGGGGTGGGGGCCAGGCTCCCTTCAATTTCAGTTCATGTGCCTGCGTGGCGTTTGCAGGTCACGTTGCAAGCTGCACAGCAGGGGAACAGCTGGCGGTGCTGAACCCCACTAACACATTGGCTGGTGTTTTTCTCTGTGCAGCTAGCATTTCCGGGCAAAAACTAGCGGTGTTTGAGCCCAGGGTCAGCAGGAGGAGGAGGAGAGGAGCAAAGTGTAGGCCGAAGCCTGCACTGGTGGCAGCTTTTGGTCGGTTGTGCCAGCGTGGCTTGTGCTGGACACGATGCCGGCTACACAGCGGGGGAACAGCTGGCGTTGCTGAACCCCACTAACACATTGGCTGGTGTTTTTCTCTGTGCAGCTAGCATTTCCGGGCAAAAACTAGCGTTGTTAGAGCCCAGGGTCAGCAGGAGGAGGAGAGGAGCAGAGTGTAGGCCGAAGCCTAGTTGAACCAATTTCAAAGGTTACCTTTAACCCCCCCTCAGGTGTTACAAAGAACAAGAGCCACTCCTTCTGCAGCATTAATGCTGCACAAGTAAAAGGTTGCTCTATTAATTTGTCTACTTGCACAAGCTGAATGCAACACGTAGACTATTTAGCCCATTATACTGTTTAACAGTAGTGGAGGCGTGACTTGTCTTTTTAAAGAAAAGCAGCACAGGTGTCGAAAACAACACCTTTTTGCATGGGCGCAGCTTCCTGAGCGTTGTTAGTTGCTGTACAGGAGTCTGCGCTCTTGTGATCCTTTGGCCATGCGCTGTGAGCGCTTCCTGTCTTATGACCTCATTTCATGTTGGCCGTTGCGGTTAGCGATGGACATGAATCCCAGACCCACAGTGTGTTTTTAAAAAATCACACTGCGGTGCTGGGATTCGTGCCCTGGTGCAGTAAATATGTTTGCCGCTCACACATGTCCTTACACCTGCTTCAGACTGGACGGCCTCATCTGATCCCTTATCGCCTGCCGAGGCCATGAGGACACCCAGTCTGAAGAAGGCGGAAGGAGATGAGTGAACACAGGCAAACATATGCACTGCACATGCCCATCAATCACACCCTCGCTGTCCAAAAAAATAAGACACCGAGGGCCGTTGTTTCGAGCAGGGGAGATGCACAGGCGCAGCCAGCTAACCAATGATGTCAAAAGACGGGCAGCGCTAACAAGGGTGGTGCTGCGTGTCATTACAAAGGAAAGTCACACCTCAGGGACATTGTAATGGTCTGTAATGAGACACATTTTGTACGTGTTGAGTTCCACGTGGGCAAGGAGAAAAAGTCAGCCACCTCGTACAAATGCAGCAGTACTGCTGTACAAGGTGGCTGTTATACATAGAAACACCTGTGGGTGGGGGGCAGGCTCCCTTCAATTTCAGTTCATGTGCCTGCGTGGCGTTTGCAGGTCACGTTGCAAGCTACACAGCAGGGGAACAGCTGGCGTTGCTGAACCCCACTGACACATTGACTGGTGTTTTTCTCTGTGCAGATTGCATGTCCGGGCAAAAACTAGCGGTGTTAGAGCCCAGGGTCAGCAGGAGGAGGAGGAGAGGAGCAAAGTGTAGGCCGCAGCCTGCACTGGTGGCAGCTTTTGTTCTGTTGTGCCAGCGTGGCTTGTGCTGGACACGTTGCCGACTACACAGCGGGGGAACAGCTGGCGGTGCTGAACCCCACTAACACATTGGCTGGTGTTTTTCTCTGTGCAGCTAGCATTTCCGGGCAGAAACTGGCGTTGTTTGAGCCCAGGGTCAGCAGGAGGAGTAGAGGAGCAGAGTGTAGGCCGAAGCCTAGTTGAACCAATTTCAAAGGTTACCTTTAACCCCCCCCTCAGGTGTTGCAAGGTACAAGAGCCACACCTTGAACAGCATTAATGATGCACAAGTCAAAGGTTGCTCTATTTAATTTTGCTCCTTGCACACGCTGAATTAAACACGTACACTATTTAGCCCATTATACTGTCAAACAGTTGTGGAGGCGTGACTTGTCTTTTTAACGAGACGCAGCACAGGTGTCAAAATTTGCACCTAGGTACTGGGCGCAGATTCCTGAGCGTTGTTATTTGCTGTACAGGAGTCTGCGCTCTTGTGTTATCCCTTGGCAATACCCTGTTAGTGCAGGCCGTCTCATGACCTCATTTCATGTTGGCCGGTGCGGTTAACGATGGCCATAAATCCCAGACCCACAGTGGCTTTTCCTAAAGTCACACTGCGGTGCTGGGATTCGTGGCCTTGTGCAGTAAATATGATCGCCGCTCACACATGTCCTTACACCTGCTTCAGACTGGGCGGCCTCAGCTGATCCCTTATCGCATGCCGCGGCCATGAGGCCGCACAGTCAGAAGAAGGCGGAAGGAGGGGAGTGAAAACAGGGGAACATATGCACTGCTCGTGCCCATCAATCACACCCTCGCAGTCAAAATATATGAGACAACGGGGGGCGTTGTGTCGGGCAGGGGGGACGCACAGGCACAGCCAGCCAACCAATGATGTCAGGAGACGGGCAGCGCTAACAATGGGGGTGCTGCGTGTCATTACAAAGGAAAGTCACACCTCAGGGACATTGTAATGGTCTCTAATGAGACACATTTTGTACGTGTTGAGTTCCACGTGGGCAAGGAGAAAAAGTCAGCCACCTCGTACAAATGCAGCAGTACTGCTGTACAAGGTGGCTGATATACATAGAAACACCTGTGGGTGGGGGGCAGGCTCCCTTCAATTTCAGTTCATGTGCCTGCGTGGCGTTTGCAGGTCACGTTGCAAGCTACACAGCAGGGGAACAGCTGGCGTTGCTGAACCCCACTAACACATTGGCTGGTGTTTTTCTCTGTGCAGCTAGCATGTCCGGGCAGAAACTGGCGTTGTTTGAGCCCAGGGTCAGCAGGAGGAGGAGGAGAGGAGCAAAGTGTAGGCCGCAGCCTGCACTGGTGGCAGCTTTTGTTCTGTTGTGCCAGCGTGGCTTGTGCTGGACACGTTGCCGACTACACAGCAGGGGAACAGCTGGCGGTGCTGAACCCCACTAACACATTGGCTGGTGTTTTTCTCTGTGCAGCTAGCATTTCCGGGCAGAAACTGGCGTTGTTTGAGCCCAGGGTCAGCAGGAGGAGTAGAGGAGCAGAGTGTAGGCCGAAGCCTAGTTGAACCAATTTCAAAGGTTACCTTTAACCCCCCCCTCAGGTGTTGCAAGGTACAAGAGCCACACCTTGAACAGCATTAATGATGCACAAGTCAAAGGTTGCTCTATTTAATTTTGCTCCTTGCACACGCTGAATTAAACACGTACACTATTTAGCCCATTATACTGTCAAACAGTTGTGGAGGCGTGACTTGTCTTTTTAACGAGACGCAGCACAGGTGTCAAAATTTGCACCTAGGTACTGGGCGCAGATTCCTGAGCGTTGTTATTTGCTGTACAGGAGTCTGCGCTCTTGTGTTATCCCTTGGCAATACCCTGTTAGTGCAGGCCGTCTCATGACCTCATTTCATGTTGGCCGGTGCGGTTAACGATGGCCATAAATCCCAGACCCACAGTGGCTTTTCCTAAAGTCACACTGCGGTGCTGGGATTCGTGGCCTTGTGCAGTAAATATGATCGCCGCTCACACATGTCCTTACACCTGCTTCAGACTGGGCGGCCTCAGCTGATCCCTTATCGCATGCCGCGGCCATGAGGCCGCACAGTCAGAAGAAGGCGGAAGGAGGGGAGTGAAAACAGGGGAACATATGCACTGCTCGTGCCCATCAATCACACCCTCGCAGTCAAAATATATGAGACAACGGGGGGCGTTGTGTCGGGCAGGGGGGACGCACAGGCACAGCCAGCCAACCAATGATGTCAGGAGACGGGCAGCGCTAACAATGGGGGTGCTGCGTGTCATTACAAAGGAAAGTCACACCTCAGGGACATTGTAATGGTCTCTAATGAGACACATTTTGTACGTGTTGAGTTCCACGTGGGCAAGGAGAAAAAGTCAGCCACCTCGTACAAATGCAGCAGTACTGCTGTACAAGGTGGCTGATATACATAGAAACACCTGTGGGTGGGGGGCAGGCTCCCTTCAATTTCAGTTCATGTGCCTGCGTGGCGTTTGCAGGTCACGTTGCAAGCTACACAGCAGGGGAACAGCTGGCGTTGCTGAACCCCACTAACACATTGGCTGGTGTTTTTCTCTGTGCAGCTAGCATGTCCGGGCAGAAACTGGCGTTGTTTGAGCCCAGGGTCAGCAGGAGGAGGAGAGGAGCAAAGTGTAGGCCGAAGCCTGCACTGGTGGCAGCTTTTGGTCGGTTGTGCCAGCGTGGCTTGTGCTGGACACGTTGCCGACTACACAGCAGGGGAACAGCTGGCGGTGCTGAACCCCACTAACACATTGGCTGGTGTTTTTCTCTGTGCAGCTAGCATTTCCGGGCAAAAACTAGCGGTGTTTGAGCCCAGGGTCAGCAGGAGGAGTAGAGGAGCAGAGTGTAGGCCGAAGCCTAGTTGAACCAATTTCAAAGGTTACCTTTAACCCCCCCCTCAGGTGTTGCAAGGTACAAGAGCCACACCTTGTGCAGCATTAATGCTGCACAAGTAAAAGGTTGCTCTATTTGTTTTGCTCCTTGCACACGCTGACTAAAACACGTACACTATTTAGCCCATTATACTGTCAAACAGTTGTGGAGGCGTGACTTGTCTTTTTAACGAGACGGAGCACAGGTGTCAAAATTTGCACCTAGGTACTGGGCGCAGATTCCTGAGCGTTCTTATTTGCTGTACAGGAGTCTGCGCTATTGTGATCCCTTGGCCATGCGCTGTGAGCGCTTCCTGTCTTCTGACCTCATTTCATGTCGGCCGTTGCGGTTAGCGATGGACATGAATCCCAGACCCACAGTGTGTTTTTAAAAAATCACACTGCGGTGCTGGGATTCGTGCCCTGGTGCACTAAATATGTTTGCCGCTCACACATGTCCTTACACCTGCTTCAGACTGGGCGGCCTCATCTGATCCCTTATCGCCTGCCGCGGCCATGAGGACACCCAGTCTGAAGAAGGCGGAAGGAGATGAGTGAACACAGGCAAACATATGCACTGCACATGCCCATCAATCACACCCTCGCTGTCCAAAAAAATAAGACACCGAGGGCCGTTGTTTCGAGCAGGGGAGATGCACAGGCGCAGCCAGCTAACCAATGATGTCAAAAGACGGGCAGCGCTAACAAGGGTGGTGCTGCGTGTCATTACAAAGGAAAGTCACACCTCAGGGACATTGTAATGGTCTCTAATGAGACACATTTTGTACGTGTTGAGTTCCACGTGGGCAAGGAGAAACAGTCAGCCACCTCGTACAAATGCAGCAGTACTGCTGTACAAGGTGGCTGATATACATAGAAACACCTGTGGGTGGGGGGCAGGCTCCCTTCAATTTCAGTTCATGTGCCTGCGTGGCGTTTGCAGGTCACGTTGCAAGCTACACAGCAGGGGAACAGCTGGCGTTGCTGAACCCCACTGACACATTGACTGGTGTTTTTCTCTGTGCAGATTGCATGTCCGGGCAAAAACTAGCGGTGTTAGAGCCCAGGGTCAGCAGGAGGAGGAGGAGAGGAGCAAAGTGTAGGCCGAAGCCTGCACTGGTGGCAGCTTTTGGTCGGTTGTGCCAGCGTGGCTTGTGCTGGACACGATGCCGGCTACACAGCGGGGGAACAGCAGGCGGTGCTGAACCCCACTAACACATTGGCTGGTGTTTTTCTCTGTGCAGCTAGCATGTCCGGGCAGAAACTGGCGTTGTTTGAGCCCAGGGTCAGCAGGAGGAGGAGAGGAGCAAAGTGTAGGCCGAAGCCTGCACTGGTGGCAGCTTTTGGTCGGTTGTGCCAGCGTGGCTTGTGCTGGACACGTTGCCGACTACACAGCAGGGGAACAGCTGGCGGTGCTGAACCCCACTAACACATTGGCTGGTGTTTTTCTCTGTGCAGCTAGCATTTCCGGGCAAAAACTAGCGGTGTTTGAGCCCAGGGTCAGCAGGAGGAGTAGAGAAGCAGAGTGTAGGCCGAAGCCTAGTTGAACCAATTTCAAAGGTTACCTTTAACCCCCCCCTCAGGTGTTGCAAGGTACAAGAGCCACACCTTGTGCAGCATTAATGCTGCACAAGTAAAAGGTTGCTCTATTTGTTTTGCTCCTTGCACACGCTGACTAAAACACGTACACTATTTAGCCCATTATACTGTCAAACAGTTGTGGAGGCGTGACTTGTCTTTTTAACGAGACGCAGCACAGGTGTAAAAATTTGCACCTAGGTACTGGGCGCAGATTCCTGAGCGTTGTTATTTGCTGTACAGGAGTCTGCGCTATTGTGATCCCTTGGCCATGCGCTGTGAGCGCTTCCTGTCTTCTGACCTCATTTCATGTCGGCCGTTGCGGTTAGCGATGGACATGAATCCCAGACCCACAGTGTGTTTTCAAAAAATCACACTGCGTGGCTGGGATTCGTGGCCTTGTGCAGTAAATAGGTTGGCCGCTTACACATGTCCTTACACCTGCTCCAGACTGGGCGGCCTCAGCTGATCCCTTATCGCCTACCACGGCCAGGAGGCCGCACAGTCTGAAGAAGGCGGAAGGAGATGAGTTAAGACAGGCGAACATATGCACTGCTCGTGCCCATAAACCACACCCTCGCTGACAAAATAAATATGACAACGAGGGGCGTTGTTTCTAGCAGGGCGGATGCACAGGCGCAGCCAGCTAACCATGATGACAAAAGACGGGAAACGCTACCAAGGGGGGTGCTGCGTATCATTACAAAGGAAAGTCACACCTCAGGGACAGTGGAATGGTCTCAATGAGACACATTTTGTACGTGTTGAGTTCCACGTGGGCAAGGAGAAAAAGTCAGCCACCTTGTACAAATGCAGCAGTACTGCTGTACTAGGTGGCTGTTATACATAGAAACACCTGGGGGGGTGGGGCCAGGTTCCCTTTTAATTTCAGTTCCTGTGCCTGCATGGCGTTTGCAGGTCACGTTGCCGGCTACACAGCAGGGGAACAGCTGGCGTTGCTGAACCCCACTAACACATTGGCTGGTGTTTTTCTCTGTGCAGCTAGCACTTCCGGGCAAAAACTAGCGGTGTTTGAGCCCAGGGTCAGCAGGAGGAGGAGAGGAGCAGAGTGTAGGCCGAAGCCTGCACTGGTGGCAGCTTTTGTTCTGTTGTGCCAGCGTGGCTTGTGCTGGACACGTTGCCGACTACACAGCAGGGGAACAGCTGGCGGTGCTGAACCCCACTGACACATCACCTAGTGTTTTTTTCTGTGTAGACAACACTTCCAGGTGGCAACTGACAGTGTTGAAACCCAGGGAATCAAAGAGGAGCAGAGTGTAGGCCGAAGCCTGCAGTGGAGCAAGTTGAAAGGGAACCTTTAACCCCCCCCCCCAGGCATTTGTTGCTGAAAGAGCCATCTTGTACAGCAGTAATACTGCACATGGAAAATGGTGGCTCCGAAAATTATGCTCCTTGCAAACGCTGAAGTACACACTCATATAATGTGTCCCCTCACACCGTCAAACCATCCCGGAAGTGGGACTTTCCTTTGTAATGTGACACAGCACAGCCGTCATTCCAACCCCCTTGGTGCCGGGCACCACCTCCTCAACGTTGTTTGGTTCTGTCACGGAGCACGCACTGTAATGTTATCCCTTGGCCATGCACAGTTAGCGGTGCCCGTCTTCTGACATCATGTAGGTGTCAGGCTGGCAGTGCCTGTGCGTCCAAGCTGCCCGAGATCCAACCTTGCAGTGTCATCTAATGTAGTCCCACTGCGGGCCAGGGATCCATGGGCATGCGCAGTGCATATCATCGCCTCTCACTCACCTCCTTCCTGCTTCTTCAGACTGTGCGGCGTCACGGCCGTGGCATGCTATTAGGGATCAGCTGACGCCGCCTAGTCTGAAGAAGCGTGAAGAAGGGGAGTGAGAGGCTAGTATATGCACTGCGCATGGCCATGGATACCAGGCCCACTGTGGGATCACATTAGACGACACTGCGAGGTGTGATTTCGGGCAGCGTGGACGCACAGGCGCAGCCAGGACGACAACAAATGATGTCAGAGGACGGGCAGCGCAAACTGTGCATGGCCAAGGGATAACATAACAGCGCAGGGTCCATGACGGAATCAAACAACGCTAAGGAGGCAGCGCACGGTGCCAAGGGGGTAGCAATGACGGCTGTGCTGTGTCACATTACAAAGGAAAGTCCCACCTCCGGGACGGTTGGACGGTGTGAGGGGACACATTACATGAGTGTGTAGTTCAGCGTTTGCAAGGAGCATAATTTCAAGAGCGACCTTTCCCTTGTGCAGTATTAGTGCTGCACATGGTGGCTCTTTCAGTAACAAACGCCTAGGGGGGGGGGGGGGACAGGTCCCCTTACATTTTAGTTGTGCCAGCGTGGCGGTCGCATGACACGTTGCCGGATACACAGCTGGGGATCAGCTGACGTTACTGAACCCCAATAACAGAGGAGCGACTGTTGACTGTGCACACAGCACTTCCAGGCACCAACTGGCGGTGTTAGAGCCCAGGGACAGCAGGAGGAGCAGATTGGAGGTATTGCCGCACACACAGCTGGGGATCAGCTGACGTTACTGAACCCCAATAACAGAGGAGCGACTGTTGACTGTGCACACAGCACTTCCAGGCACCAACTGGCGGTGTTAGAGCCCAGGGACAGCAGGAGGAGCAGAGGAACAGAGTGTAGGCCGAAGCCTGATTGGAGCAAGTTGAAAGGAAACCTTTAACCCCCCCCCCCAAGACGTTTGTAGCTGAAAGAGCCATGTTGTGCAGCACTAAGGATGCAAAAGGAAAAGGTTGCTCTTTTAATTATGCTCCTTGCAAACACCGAAGTAAACACTAAAAATGTGTCCCTTTATACCGTTAAACCGTTCCGGAGGTGCGAATTTCCTTCGTAATGGGACACAGCACAGCTGTCATTCCTATCCCCTTGATGCCGTGCGCTGCCTCCTCAGCGTTGTTTTAAGCTGCCACGGAGCCTGCGCTGTTCTGTTAGCCCTTGGCCATGCCCAATTAGCGCTGCCTGTCTTCTGACATAATTTGGTGTCAGGCTGTCAGTGCCTGTGCGTCCACGCTGCTCCAGATCCCACCTCGCAGTCTCATCTAACGTAATCCCACTGCGGGCCTTGGAACCATGGGCATGCACAGTGCATAACCTCGACTCTCACTCCCCTCCTTCCCTCTTCTTCAGACTGTGCGGTGTCACGGCCGTGGCATGCTAGGGATCAGCTGACGGCGCACAGTCTAAAGAAGGCGGAGGGAAATGAGCGAGAGCCCGAGGGGAAGATATGCACTGCGCATGCCCATGGATCCCAGGCCCGCAGTGTGACTCAATCAGAAGACACTGCGAGGCGGGATCTCGGGCAGCGCGGCCGCACAGGCGCAGCCAGCCTGACACCAAATTATGTCAGAAGACAGGCAGCGCAAATAGGGCATGCCCAAGGGATAACAGAACAGCGCAGGCTCCGTGACAGCTTAAAACAACGCTGAGGAGGCAGCGCATGGCACCAAGGGGGTAGGAATGACGGCTGTGCTGCGTCACATTACGAAGGAAAGTCCCAGCTCCGGGACGGTATAACGGTATCAGTGAACACATTTTATAAGTGTTAAGTTCTGCGTGTGCAAAGAGCTAAAAAAAAAGAGCTACCTTTTCCTTGTGCAGCATTACTGCTGCACAAGATGGCTCTTTCAGTAACAAACGACGGGGGGGGGGGGGGACAGGTTCCCTTACATTTAGGTTGTTGTGCCAGCGTGGCGGTCGCAGGACACATTGCCGGCTACACAGCTGGGGATCAGCTGACGTTACTGAAACCCAATAACACTGGGTCGTATGTTTTTACTGTGCAGCCTGCACTTCTGAGCCGCAACTGGCGGTGTTGGAGCCCAGGAATAGCAGTTCAGGTGGTAGAAAGATGAACACAGCAGGAGACCTGGATGACACCCAATTACTTAATCAGGCAGAGGAGTGGCAAATTCCTGCGAGATCCAGGCCTGGTTCATTTTCAGGAAAGTAAGCCGGTCAACGTTATCGGAGGATAGTCGCATGCGACGGTCTGTTAGTACACCACCTGCGGCACTAAAGACACGTTCCGATAAGACACTAGCCGCAGGGCAAGCCAGCACCTCCAATGCATACTGGCTTAGCTCTGGCCATGTATCCAGCTTAGAGACCCAAAACTTGAACGGGGAAGAGCCGTCTGGGAGTACAGTAAGAGGGCAAGCCATGTAGTCTGTCACCATCTGACGGAACCGTTGCCTCCTGCTGACTGGAGCCGCCGGTGATGGTGTAGACATTTGGGGCGGGCACACAAAAGTGTGCCAGAGTTGTGCCATACTGGGCTTGCCTTGGGCAGAGGCACTGCTTCTGCTCCCTCTTTGGGCAGAGCCTCCCCCACTGCCTCGACGCACTGAGCTGCTTTGTAAAGCACTAGCAGCACTCCTCTCAGTTGGACAGGAGAAGATGATGGAATTCACCAGTGTGTCGTGGTACTCCCGCAATTTACGCTCCCGGGTCAACGCAGGGATGAGGTTTTGGACGTTGTCCCGGTAGCGAGGATCGAGGAGGGTGAACACCCAATAATCAGGCATGTTGAGAATGTGGTCGATGCGGCGGTCGTTTCTCAGGCACTGCAGCATGAAATCCACCATGTGCTGCAGAGTGCCAACCGGCCCAGAAACGCTGTCCCCTGCTTGAGACATGATCTCTGCCCGCTCGTCATCACCCCACCCTCGCTGTACACACTGACCACTGGACAATTGTGTCGCTCCCTCCTCTGGACGGAGCTCTTCCTCCTCCATTGACTCCTCCTCATCCTCCTCACAAATTGGCCCCTGCGTACCCCTTTGTGAGGAACCACGTGGCGCTGACTCTCCAGAAGCTGATGGAAAAGGTGACTCCTCATCCTCCACCTCTTCCACCACATCATCCCTTAACCCTTGCAAAGTTTGCTGAAGCAGGCAGATAAGGGGGACAGTCATGCTGACTAGTGCATCATCTGCACTTGCCATCCGCGTGGAATAATCAAAAGGACGCAAAACCTGGCAGACGTCCTTCATAGTGGCCCACTCTGTGGTTGTGAAGTCTGATCGGCGCTGACTGCGACTTCTTTGCGCCTGATGCAGCTGGTACTCCATAACTGCTTGCTGCTGCTCACACAACCGCTCCAACATATGTAACGTGGAATTCCACCGGGTAGGTAGGTCACATATGATGCGGTGTTCCGGAAGGCGGAATCGGCGCTGCAGAGCAGCAATGCGGGATCTGGCCAAGCTGGAACGCCGCAAGTGAGCACACTCTAGGCGGACCTTGTGCAGCAGGGCATCAAGATCCGGATAGTCCCTCAGAAAACTCTGCACAACCAAATTGAGCACATGTGCCAGACATGGGATGTGAGTGAGGTTGCCAAGGGCCAAAGCTGCCACCAGATTTCGGCCATTGTCACACACTACCATGCCTGGCTGGAGATTCGCTGGCAGTAACCACACATCGCTCTCCTGCTTTATGGCATTCCAGAGCTCCTGCGCTGTGTGGCTTCGATGCCCCAATGAAACTAGTTTCAAGACGGCCTGCTGACGTTTGGCCACGGCTGTGCTCATGTCGGTCATAGGTAAACGTTCACGGGTCCATGTGGGGGTGGACTGTGACGGATCCTGCAGAGAGGAATCAGAGGAACTGGTGTAAGAGGAGGAGTCGATGCGTACAGACTGGATTCCTGCAATCCTTGGAGTGGGCAGGACACGTCCTGCGCCACTCGCACGATCTGTACCTGGCTCAACAACATTAACCCAATGGGCAGTGAGGGAAACATATCGCCCCTGTCCATGCTGACTGGTCCACGCATCGGTGGTGAGGTGGACCTTGCTACTGACGGCGTTCAGTAGCGCATGTTTTATGTTTGCCTCAACATGCCTGTGCAGGGCAGGGACAGCCTGCCTGCTGAAGTAAAAGCGGCTGGGCACCTTGTACTGTGGGACTGCCAATGCCATCAAGTCACGGAAGCTGTCAGTCTCCACCAGCCTGAACGAGAGCATTTCCAGGGACAACAGTTTGGCAATGCCTGCATTCAGAGCCTGTGCTCGGGGGTGGTTGGCCGAGAATGCCCGCCTTTTCTCCCATGCCTGTACTACCGATGGCTGTAGAGTAGACTGGGAGTGTGAGGATGACTGGGAAGGTGGTGCTGTGGGTGGAATTACACAAGGTCTCTGGGAGGAAGCCAAACCAGCTGTGCGTGAGCTGGAGGAAGAGGCAACACGAGCTGAAGAGGTGGTAGCTGCCGCTGTTGGTTGGCCTACATCTTCAGTGTGTTTCTGTAACTCCACCGCGTGCCTGGTCCGCACATGTTTCCACATATTTGTGGTATTGAGGTTGCTGACATTTTTCCCTCTTTTTACTTTATGATGACACAGCTTGCATTTGACAAAACAAATGTCATCTGCAACTGTGTCAAAAAAGGACCAGGCACTGCAAGTCTTGGGAGCGCCCTTTTTGGCTTTGGAAAGAGACAGGCTCCTAACGGGTGCCAAAGTGGAGGCTACAGGCTCCGCAGTCTTCCCCCTCCCTCTCCCTCTTTGGCCCGTAAGAGGAAGCTCTTCCTCTGAGCTGCTCCCACCACCTTCCTGTTCCTCACGCCACGATGGGTCAAGGACCTCATCATCTCCACTACCCTCTGCCACCAACTGCTCCTCCTGGGTAGTCTCAGCAGCACAGTACGCACGAGAAAGCGGCACCTGAGTTTCATCATCAGATGCGTACTGCGCTGTGGTCACCGGAGGCACTGGCCCACCTGCCTCTTCAGAGTCAGAGAGATAAAGCTTTTGGGCATCACTGCACACTGCCTCTTCTTCCATTTCTCCAATGCTGCTTGGCTGGCCCCCTGTTTCCAAGCCAAGAGATTCAGAGAACAGAAGTAGAGACGGCTCCTGTCCTGGGCTCTCTGACTGCCTGGCCAATTTGGCAGGTGGTGAAGAGACAGATGGCTGCTCTCCAGTGCTCTGTGCCTGAGAGGATGTGGCACTAACTGAAGTCGATGCCGAGGCGTTAGCTGCCATCCACCCGACAACGGCTTCAATTTGGTCTTCACGCAGCAGCGGTGCACGGCGCTCTCCGACAAAGCTGCGCATGAAGGACTGTTCCCTGCTGAAACTGAGTGACGACGAGTCACCGGCGCCCGCAGCAGGCACAGAATCACCACGTCCTCTCCCTGCTCCTCTCCCTGCTCCGCGCCCACGCCCACGTGCCTTACTCCCTGCCCTCTTCATCTTGGTTGACAGATAAAGATAAGCAGAAAAGTACTAAGGCCTTAGTGTGCTTATTCCTGTAATGCTCCTCCTAACAGGTGTAAGAAACACTAATGTTGTAAATTGTGGACTAAACTTTATTATTTTTCAAATGTGGCCTACACAAGTGTAAGTTGTGTTTGGTGAACTTAACCTTTTTTTTGGTGCAGATCGGGCTACAGAGCTAGTTTAAATCACACGGAGACCGTGCAGACAGCCGTAAACGGCGCTGCAAGGCCAAGAAACCCTCCTCTAGGTTATCCTATATAGTGTTTTTCCACTATTTAGCTGGATACAAGTGGAAAGACACTAATAGGAATTTTTTTTTTCAAATTTTAAACTGGCTGCACTATTTGAAAAAAAGGAAATTGTTTTTCAAGGTATGAGGCAGTAACGCACCCTGAGCTGAATCCAACCGGCTATGGCTGCACACAGACTACAGGGCGAGCTGGGCTCACACGGAGACCGTGCAGACAGCCGTAAACGGCGCTGCAAGGCCAAAAAACCCTCCTCTAGGTTATCCTATATAGTGTTTTTCCACTATTTAGCTGGATACGAGTGGAAAGACACTAATAGGAATTTTTTTTTTCAAATTTTAAACAGGCTGCACTATTTGAAAAAAAGGAAAATTTTTCTCAAGGTATGAGCCAGTAACGAACCCTGAGCTGAATCCAACCGGCTATGGCTGCACACAGACTACAGGGCGAGCTGGGCTCACACGGAGACCGTGCAGACAGCCGTAAACGGCGCTGCAAGGCCAAAAAACCCTCCTCTAGGTTATCCTATATAGTGTTTTTCCACTATTTAGCTGGATACGAGTGGAAAGACACTAATAGGAATTTTTTTTTTCAAATTTTAAACAGGCTGCACTATTTGAAAAAAAGGAAAATTTTTCTCAAGGTATGAGCCAGTAACGAACCCTGAGCTGAATCCAACCGGCTATGGCTGCACACAGACTACAGGGCGAGCTGGGCTCACACGGAGACCGTGCAGACAGCCGTAAACGGCGCTGCAAGGCCAAAAAACCCTCCTCTAGGTTATCCTATATAGTGTTTTTCCACTATTTAGCTGGATACGAGTGGAAAGACACTAATAGGAATTTTTTTTTTCAAATTTTAAACAGGCTGCACTATTTGAAAAAAAGGAAAATTTTTCTCAAGGTATGAGCCAGTAACGAACCCTGAGCTGAATCCAACCGGCTATGGCTGCACACAGACTACAGGGCGAGCTGGGCTCACACGGAGACCGTGCAGACAGCCGTAAACGGCGCTGCAAGGCCCAAAAACCCCCCTCTAGGTTATCCTATGTAGTGTTTTTCCACAATAGAGCTGGAGACTGGTGGAAAAACACTAATAGGAAATTTGAGAAAAAATGTGCAGCAGGCTGCACTAAGAGCAAAAAAGAACAACTGTGTGAGGCAGTGTGAACCCCCCCTGAGCTGAATACAACCGGGTATATGGCTGCACACAGACTACAGAGTGAGCTGCACACACACACACACACAGAGACCTTGCAGAACGCTGTTAAAACAGCGCTGCAAGGCAAGAGCAAGGTGAACAGTGAAGAACACACAGCGTTTTGCTAAATTAGCCTTTGGAAAGGAAAATAAAGCAATTAGCTAGCTCAACTGGCCCTCAGTTAGAACACAGCGTCCTGTCCCTAACTGAAATCACAGCAGAGTGAGCGCAAAATGGCGGCAGCGCTTTTTTATAGTGCAGAGTGACATCATTTCAGCAGCCAATCCAAGCCTTGCCAGTACTTACATGCCCACCATGCTAAACAGGATGTGCCCACACTTTCATTCATTCCTCATTGGCTGCTGCGTTCAATTTGAATTCTGGGAACTTCCGATTCCGGTATCCGATACGCGGGAAGTATCGGAATTCGGTATCGGAATTCCGATACCGCAAATATCGGCCGATACCCGATACTTGCGGTATCGGAATGCTCAACACTAGTAACAACATAATAATTTCATGTGCACATGTTGGAAAATAAAAACAATAGTATAATAGGTGACATATATACAAAATGATCCCCAATATATAAAAACCGGAATCGGCATGGGGTGTACCATATAATGAAGAATAAATTTCAGGGCTCCTAAAAAAGCTTTATATAAAGTACTGAGTAACACAAGTGAAAAACTATAATAGGAGTGTATAAGTATAAAGTATGGGGTTAAAATATGTTACCCAAAATATAAACCGTAGACTATATGCCAGTGCAAATTGTGCAAGGTGCAATATGCAAAAAGAGAAACCAAAAGGTGCTATGTGCTAACGATACAAAGTACAGTAGTAGAGGATTAAATAGGAGGAATGTCAATACCTTAATGGTGCCACCGATTCAAACTATGCGCACCCCGACGCGCGTTTCGGATTTCCAAATCCTTCATCACTCCCTGACGAAGGATGACGAAGGATACTTTATACTTATACACTCCTATTATAGTTTTTCACTTGTGTTACTCAGTACTTTATATAAAGCTTTTTTAGGAGCCCTGAAATTTATTCTTCATTATATGGTACACCCCATGCCGATTCCGGTTTTTATATATTGGTGATCATTTTGTATATATATATGTCACCTATTATATTATTGTTTTTATTTTCCAACATGTGCACATGAAATTATTATGTTGTTACCATTTTCAATTAAATAAAGTAATATTCTACATAACGTATATCCGTGCCACTAATTTCTTGGTAGGCGGTCTATGACTCTGGTGGTTGGCATTCTGCTACAATCAAGATAATGTAGAAATTCTGGTGGACCTATCTAGGCTTGCCCAAAATTGATCTTTTTACAGATCATTCATTCATCAAGTCGCTATGGCTAGAGATTGAGTCGAAGGCCATTAAATAATAAAAATAATATATATATATATATATATATATATATATATATATACTGTATATATAATCTCTACAGGTATTTTATCACAACATTTATGGGTGTCATATGGATGAATTGTAAGACAATAAACATGTAACAGCGCAGCATGAGAAGCACCAGGTGGTTTAATTGGGATGTTTCAGTGAAAGGTGGGGGAAATAGCCTCTCACCTGGAAGGGTTGTGAACCCCTGCACAACTCCGGTAGCAGATGTCTCCATGCACTCATGCTCTGTTGCTCCGGGACCGCTCCTGTGCTGTGTTTCCTGGTCTGGTCATGTGGGCCGAAGATCCAGTTACGTGGCGCCACTTCACAAGATGTGACGTCACTTCAGGTCCTGGTACCTGAAGATGAACTCTATGGCCCCAAGCTGCTCCAGCCACAATCCCTCAATAGGAATATCAAAATATCAACGTTTTTGGAAAAAATATGTAGGTGGTCAATTTAAGGAGCCCTATGGCTATAGAGCACACTGCAATAGATTGGTGGCAAACAAACCTTTTATTAAACCACTATGCATTTCAGCAGCAGATCTCTACCTTTCTCAGGTGGATTTACTACCTGAGGAAGGTAGCGATCCACTGCCGAAACGTGTAGTGGTTTAATAAAAGGTTTGTTTACCACTAATCCATAGCAGTGCGATCTATAGCCATAGCGCTCCATAAATTGACCACCTACATATTTTTTCCCCAAAACAGGGATGAATTGGCATTCACAATAGTAGGTAAACACTATGATACATTAATTCCTGTCAACTCTATTGAATTTCACTGGATGCCACATGGTTACATAGTAACATAGTAACATAGTTAGTAAGGCCGAAAAAAGACATTTGTCCATCCAGTTCAGCCTATATTCCATCATAATAAATCCCCAGATCTACGTCCTTCTACAGAACCTAATAATTGTATGATACAATATTGTTCTGCTCCAGGAAGACATCCAGGCCTCTCTTGAACCCCTCGACTGAGTTCGCCATCACCACCTCCTCAGGCAAGCAATTCCAGATTCTCACTGCCCTAACAGTAAAGAATCCTCTTCTATGTTGGTGGAAAAACCTTCTCTCCTCCAGACGCAAAGAATGCCCCCTTGTGCCCGTCACCTTCCTTGGTATAAACAGATCCTCAGCGAGATATTTGTATTGTCCCCTTATATACTTATACATGGTTATTAGATCGCCCCTCAGTCGTCTTTTTTCTAGACTAAATAATCCTAATTTCGCTAATCTTTCTGGGTATTGTAGTTCTCCCATCCCCTTTATTAATTTTGTTGCCCTCCTTTGTACTCTCTCTAGTTCCATTATATCCTTCCTGAGCACCGGTGCCCAAAACTGGACACAGTACTCCATGTGCGGTCTAACTAGGGATTTGTACAGAGGCAGTATAATGCTCTCATCATGTGTATCCAGACCTCTTTTAATGCACCCCATGATCCTGTTTGCCTTGGCAGCTGCTGCCTGGCACTGGCTGCTCCAGGTAAGTTTATCATTGACTAGGATCCCCAAGTCCTTCTCCCTGTCAGATTTACCCAGTGGTTTCCCGTTCAGTGTGTAATGGTGATATTGATTCCCTCTTCCCATGTGTATAACCTTACATTTATCATTGTTAAACCTCATCTGCCACCTTTCAGCCCAAGTTTCCAACTTATCCAGATCCATCTGTAGCAGAATACTATCTTCTCTTGTATTAACTGCTTTACATAGTTTTGTATCATCTGCAAATATCGATATTTTACTGTGTAAACCTTCTACCAGATCATTAATGAATATGTTGAAGAGAACAGGTCCCAATACTGACCCCTGCAGTACCCCACTGGTCACAGCGACCCAGTTAGAGACTATACCATTTATAACCACCCTCTGCTTTCTATCACTAAGCCAGTTACTAACCCATTTACACACATTTTCCCCCAGACCAAGCATTCTCATTTTGTGTACCAACCTCTTGTGCGGCACGGTATCAAACGCTTTGGAAAAATCGAGATATACCACGTCCAATGACTCACCGTGGTCCAGTCTATAGCTTACCTCTTCATAAAAACTGATTAGATTGGTTTGACAGGAGCGATTTCTCATAAACCCATGCTGATATGGAGTTAAACAGTTATTCTCATTGAGATAATCCAGAATAACATCCCTCAGAAACCCTTCAAATATTTTACCAACAATAGAGGTTAGACTTACTGGCCTATAATTTCCAGGTTCACTTTTAGAGCCCTTTTTGAATATTGGCACCACATTTGCTATGCGCCAGTCCTGCGGAACAGACCCTGTCGCTATAGAGTCACTAAAAATAAGAAATAATGGTTTATCTATTACATTACTTAGTTCTCTTAGTACTCGTGGGTGTATGCCATCCGGACCCGGAGATTTATCTATTTTAATCTTATTTAGCCAGTTTCGCACCTCTTCTTGGGTTAGATTGGTGACCCTTAATATAGGGTTTTCATCGTTTCTTGGGATTTCACCTAGCATTTCATTTTCCACCGTGAATACCGTGGAGAAGAAGGTGTTTAATATGTTAGCTTTTTCCTCGTCATCTACAACCATTCTTTCCTCACTATTTTTTAAGGGGCCTACATTTTCAGTTTTTATTCTTTTACTATTGATATAGTTGAAGAACAGTTTGGGATTAGTTTTACTCTCCTTAGCAATGTGCTTCTCTGTTTCCTTTTTGGCAGCTTTAATTAGTTTTTTAGATAAAGTATTTTTCTCCCTATAGTTTTTTAGAGCTTCAATGGTGCCATCCTGCTTTAGTAGTGCAAATGCTTTCTTTTTACTGTTAATTGCCTGTCTTACTTCTTTGTTTAGCCACATTGGGTTTTTCCTATTTCTAGTCCTTTTATTCCCACAAGGTATAAACCGCTTACACTGCCTATTTAGGATGTTCTTAAACATTTCCGAGTTATTATCTGTATTCTCATTTCTGAGGATATTGTCCCAGTCTACCAGATTAAGGGCATCTCTAAGCTGTTCAAACTTTGCCTTCCTAAAGTTCAATGTTTTTGTGACTCCCTGACAAGTCCCCCTAGTGAAAGACAGGTGAAACTGCACAATATTGTGGTCGCTATTTCCTAAATGCCCAACCACCTGCAGATTTGTTATTCTGTCAGGTCTATTAGATAGTATTAGGTCTAAAAGTGCTGCTCCTCTGGTTGGATTCTGCACCAATTGTGAAAGATAATTTTTCTTGGTTATTAGCAGAAACCTGTTGCCTTTATGGGTTTCACAGGTTTCTGTTTCCCAGTTAATATCCGGGTAGTTAAAGTCCCCCATAACCAGGACCTCATTATGGGTTGCAGCTTCATCTATCTGCTTTAGAAGTAGACTTTCCATGCTTTCTGTTATATTTGGGGGTTTGTAACAGACCCCAATGAGAATTTTGTTACCATTTTTCCCTCCATGAATTTCAACCCATATGGACTCGACATCCTCATTCCCTTCGCTAATATCCTCCCTTAAAGTGGACTTTAGACAAGACTTTACATAGAGACAAACCCCTCCTCCTCTCCGATTTTTACGATCCTTTCTAAACAGACTGTAACCCTGTAAGTTAACTGCCCAGTCATAGCTTTCATCTAACCATGTCTCGGTTATTCCCACTATGTCAAAGTTACCTGTAGATATTTCTGCTTCTAGTTCTTCCATCTTGTTTGTCAGGCTTCTGGCGTTTGCGAGCATGCAGTTTAGAGGATTTTGTTTTGTTCCAATCTCCTCACTGTGGATTGTTTTAGAAATGTTCTTACCTCCCTTCTGAGTATGTTTTCCTGGGTCGTCTTTGTTCGAGTCTAATGTTTTTCTTCCCGTCCCCTCTTCTTCTAGTTTAACGCCCTCCTGATGAGTGTAGCGAGTCTTCTGGCGAATGTGTGTTTCCCAGGTTTGTTGAGGTGTAGTCCGTCTCTGGCGAGGAGTCCATCATACCAGTAATTCACTGGTTATCCAGAAATTTCTGGTTATCCAGAAAAATCACCTACTTTAGCAGGTTATACTCCTCAGTATAAATCTATCACTAGCTTTGAGAATTCTCTTAAAATATAACTTTTAAATATCACCATTAAAAAAATCAAACGTGACCCTAGTCCATCCAAGATTTGCACAGAACAAATACTTTCACATACTTTCAAATATCAGGATATAATATATTATAGTACCTATCACATCATTTATACCAGATATGATTATTGAACTACAAGACCCTTGTCCGTCCACTAGATCATGATCATTTAAGGGAAAACATAGCACATTAGCATGTCATTGTGCGTCAAACATGAAAAGAAAATGTGTGGATCTCATTCATTTTGAGCAGCAAGGATGTCAGTTGTCAGAGGTTTTTCATCCACAATAATAGACTTCATCCAAAGTAATCTACTCTGTTGTGCCTCTTGTATTTTCTCCTGCCCTAACAAGGACAGTACCCAAGTATAGCTCTCTGGAGAAGAAGTCACTGGAGATGAACAACATGGTCGGAAGAATATAATGAACAAGGTGAACAGGAAGACCAACAAACGGATGGCTTGATACTTTCAAGATAACTGAGAAGACCCTGGTGGATCTATCTAGACTTGCACTAGATCGATCTTCCTACAGAACATTCATCCATCAAGTCGCCATGGCTTGAGATTGAGCCAAAGGCCGTTAAATAATAAAAATAATTTATATACATATAATCTCTAGTAGGTAAACACTATGATGCATAATTTCCTGTAAACTCCATTGAGTATCACTGGAGCCACATTTTTATCCCGTTAAATTCCGTTGCAGATCATAAGGCATCACGAAAAAGTATATTCTTGCCAAAATGAAACATGTTCTTATTGCTACTGCCCTTTCATTCTGGTGGTAGGCTAACACCATTTGGGCAATTATTGCAAATCGTACTGAAACATTTAACATCCATCTTGAGACAATCCACTTATATTAATATTTAATATGACCGTTCCATGGAAATACGGCGGATAATTACTGTACATTGACAAAGAACTCTTTTTTAAGATTGTTATCTGGAGAATGCTCCATTCAAGGTGAATGTGCCATAGTCTTATTACCTAAGGACTGGATGAAAGCTAATTTGTTATGCTGGAAAACACATTCGCAAGCCGTGTGTACAGTAATTATGAACCTGTAAGTTATTTTTTTTTCTTTGTTTTGAACAGCTTTGTAAATCAAGTCCCAAACCCATATTTTTTTCTTGTACTGTTGAGCTCACTAGGGGACCATTCAAGCCCTGTGTAAAGCACGGATGATGAAGAAAACAATTTATATTTCTTCTGTGTCTCTTCATGGCATTTTGACCACATCTCGGAGGCTTAAATTGGTTCATCCAAAGGTCAGGTAAAGATATCCGTATCAAATTTAAAGTATCACTATTTCCCGACCACGGTGTAAATCAAGGGGTTATCTTGGGAAAAGTAGACAATGGGGAGTATATAGATTTGGCAAGTCCAGGCAACTAGACCTTTTTTTTTTTTATAAAGTATTGTAGTTCCTGGTAGGATTTGCACAGAAATAACTATAATTGTATCCCAAGTCATGTAACAAGTCTATAAAACAGTATAGAGGATCATGTACAAATAAAATATGAATTACATGTATAAAAAAGTTATCTAAGAAATATCAATTGCTATAAGTCACGCAAAATATATTCAGTAAAACATGTGCCAAGAACAAGAAATACAATTATTTAATGCAAACCATAGGAAATAGCTTCTTTAAACCCTTTCTACCCTTTCTAGAAGGATGTTGCGTTTAGAGAGTTGCATGCACAAAACTTTGCCTAAGTCATGCTTTATTGTCCTAAGACTGAAACAAAATTAACATATACTCTGCTATAAGTAAGTTAAAAGCAATAGAGCATGTAAAAAACATAGGGTATGTAGTAAGCAATGTTTTTGATCAAAAAATGTGTAAAAGTCATTCAACAGTGCCAAGGTGTACCCAGTTCGGACAGTCCCAAACTCTAGTATTAAAATCGTAAGTTGTTTAAAAATTACCACAATGCGAATAAGGGTCAAGCAGGTTCGGGGCCCAAATGTGGACTCCCAGCAATGTGACGCTATACAGATGCAGTGCCCCAGGGTCCTGGTCATTGCAGTAATGTAATTCTTCAACCAGGGGGAGTGATGTTACGTCTGATGGCAATAAAGGAGATCACTTTACCAGATATCACAAACCATACACCACACTTCACACTCCAGTCCACCAGGGCGAGCTTTGCTCCTATCTATTAGGTCACTCCTCACAATTAGGTAAAACTGGTGGGCTGGATAGGAACTTAGGCAGAAGCTGACTGGGATTCACCCAGGCAGAACCTGTCAGCCAGACAGGGGGAAGGAGGAACATCTAAGAGCTGCAGATAGAGTGGTACCTGACAGGGGTGGAATCCTGTCAGAGGCCTAGACAGAAGGCCACTGAGCTGCACCTGCTTACCAATGCGGCAGCTTCCTAAGAAAGGACTCAAAGAGAATTGTGCTGTAGCGGGTGAGAAGCGAAGTCATAGCAAAAGGAGAGGAAACCAGAAGGAGTTCTGCCCTGTAAAAGGCTGCCTCCTTTCTGAGGCATGGAAGCCGGTAGCCAGAACACCAAGGGAGTAAGGATCTCTACGCTTTACTTCAGAGACTGGCAGGGCAGTTAATTCCACGTTGGCTGCCTGACCTTATACCCAGGAGGCATGGTGGCAACTTGTGGGGGCTGGGGCATGATAGGGTCACTGTAAAATGCCTCAGGCCATCAGTCATACGGGTTGTTCCTATCCATCTGGGGGACAGAGAGAAAGACTTAACATCTAGAACACCAACAACAGTTGTGAGGACCTCACCGAGAAGCTCAGCAGAGAGGGACTACAACACTCAGGCGCTAGAGGAAGGCTACTGATTTCCACCTGGATAAGGGGACTCTAGAATTGCCTTCAGACCGGCCGGACTCTGCCTGCCCTGTGATCTGGTGCTCTGGACTGTGGACGCTGAAGCCTTCAGTAAAAAGGTAAAGAGACTGCAACCTTTTGTCCTCGTTCTTCACTGCACCTCACATCATCCACCATCTACACTCTGGGTAGCCCTGGGAACATATTTCACCTGTGGGAAGGTATACCATCTAGCTGCCATAACATCACCCCAGCGGACCCCACAGCAGCGTCGGTCACCCTGACCGAATACCACAGGTGGTGTCACGAACATTATCCCTTTAAAGACCTTTCCCCCCATTTACTAATGGATGTCCCCTAGGGTCATGGAACGGGTCAGCCACCATGACATCCCGCTTGAGAACTGAAGGGCCCGGATCCGAGTACCCCACTGCCCTACTGGGGGGCGATCCATAGACATAATATACAGCTCAAAAAAGTTAACAATAGTTATAGTTTACCATTGTAACAACCAATAACAATACAGCTTTAGCAGGCCAGCCAATTACCTCTTCTTTTTCCTTTTTTTTTGCAGGGGGTTGGAGTTTGAACACTGCCGATGTCATGTTACACGCTTCTGAACAGGGCACAGTTTATTGCCTCTCCTGTGCTTGAAACCTTCATGCTGTTCAAAGTTTTATATAATAATGAAGTTATTTTATTTTACTTTAACAATAATATTATCCGCCACCTTTTGTGACATCTGGACAAAGAATCATGGAATATGCAGCTAAGATGGTGGATAGAAGCTAAAGTATTTTTTATCATGAGGGCAATAATAGACAAAAGTAGCAATATTTCATGCCTCTAAAACAGTTCATCATGAGTAATTGTAATTGAAATGCAGCAGGACAGATGGCAGCTACACGATTTCACCGATCAATCAGAGTCTGGCACCGCTCTAGAACCTGAACTATCTCTTTCCACACACAGATTGAATCTCTGTATTTTAGCAGGCTTCTACACTCATATACTTCAATGTTGCAGTTGTACAACCCATCAAGGTCTGGAGCCTATGACCAATATATCAGGCTTTTTCTTTTAATCTTAACTGCTGAGCTGTGAACTCTGTTGTCCTCTAACTATCCTAAATCACCATAAAATGGCTGATGCCTTCCCTGCCTCAGCTTTTGTACAGTCCGTGGTAGTCCGTCCTGACTAACTGTGCTATACTATCTAATGTAACGCCTGCAAAGATTTATAGACAAGCAAATGCTATTGCGCATGAGGTCACGTGTGAATTTTATGTCTAAAAAGTTGGCAGGCATATACTTTTATTGATTGATGCGAATTAAATAAAGACTCTTAAATGTCATATACTAATATGCAAATTGTCTCTTCAGAGAGGAAGAGGACTAGAACTCTAGTGCCACCTTTTGGAAGTAGCAATCTTACATGTCAATGTCGACCCTTTAACGAGCCTTGTCAAATGACATAAGATAATAGCCAAACCAGAATCTCAATTTGCAAACACTGTGTTTCGGGGTACTGGCCCTTATCAGTGCAAAGTGGAGATATGACGAGGGGCAGTACCCCAAATCATAGTGTCTGCAAATTGAGATTCTGGTTTGGCTATTATCCTAAGTCATGTGACAAGGCTCGTTAAAGGGTTGACATTGACTTGTAGGATGGCTACTTCCAAAAGATGGCACTAGAGTTCTAGTTCTCTTCCCCTCTGAAGAGACAATTTGCATAATTAGCATATTTCCCAGAGGAGCATTGTGGCTTTAAGTCTCCTCGTCTCATAATGCTCAGCATGTCAATTTCCGCAAGGAGAAGCGATACTTCCTAGATATATAAGGTTTTATACATTTTTGATGTGCATCAAATTTAACATCACATCTCTACTGCATATATTTGAATAACATCAACCTATATAAATATACATCAGCTCTCTGTATGATGAGAAACCAGAATTATTTTTTTGCATGCACTCACTGATAGAGATGAACATTTCTTGTGAAATTCAAAATCAACAGATTCTGTGAAACCTTCCTAAAAAATGCAATAGAATTGATTTGCCACAAATTGCAAGTACTTTTACCTCCCTGAGTCATCCTTTCACTTTCCAGATTCACCCAAAAATGGCTCCTTTGTTCCCTGAATCTGCTTTTATACTGGCTTTTACTGTCTTGATAGGATGGCTGTATCATGTGATATGGTAGCTGCAAGACATAATGGAGAATAACACATGGCTGCTCCCAAAGTCATGTGAACCTTCTCTGACATGTGTAAAATAGCTGTGGGGGCGATGCAAGAAGAAGTAATGAGACCTCCTGTAGTCCTGTGCAACAAAATCACCTTTTTTTCTTTTGTTTCTAAGACTGTCAGGATAACATTCTCTAACATTCAATAGCCTGTAAGTGCTAATGGACACAGGGATCATATACAACTTTTTGCCTTTCCTCTGGTTTTAGGTTATTTTTTTTTGCAGGTCCTTACAGGCATTTATAAATGTTTCAGGCGAGTTGCTTTTAATTGCTACCAGCTGAGACATTAATGTCAGTTCTGCACTCCATTGAAATATTTATATATAATAAACTGTGTGCTATAAACAGCCGCAAGTCATAAAATGCAAAGCAGCCCCAGCCAAATTCAATACTAATAACTTATTTGCAGAGGATGCATTTCACTGATTATTTATGAAGGCAGTGAGCCATGCACTGCTGTCTTTAAAGTACTAGGCGCACCGAATATGTGATACAGCAATATCTTTCATCACAATGTAGAAACATATACTCACATTAGTTATATAATAGCAAGTCCTATAAACGAGAGCCCCGCCTACGATGTCTATTAATATATATTACTAGTGGAGATCAGTGAATTGGGCAAAATTCCAATTTGATAAACCAGACTTACTCAAATTCGAACAGGAAATCCAGTTTATGTCAAAGAAATTCAGTGGATGGTAGATCGCCCAGAAAGGGGTTAATTCTTGTATCACTTCTCCTTCTCTCCTTGGCCTTCTCTATACCTCTCCAACCTTCCACGGTCCTCTTATCAGCTCTTCTGTTGTTCTCTTCCATCTTCTATATTCTTCTCTTTCCATTCTTCACTCTCTTCCATGCCAATAGTTGGGACACATGAGAGAGTGGAAAGAGGATATAGCTTTTTTCTTTTTTTTGTAATTTCTAATCTCCAAAAAAATAGTCCAGTAAAATTATGGCCAACCAGAAGTCAATTAGAGAAATAGCAAATTTTTGCCTAATCCAATCTGTTTTTGTGAAATTTGTAAATTCAATTTGAGAATTCTCCTTGAGTATGCAGTAAGCGAGACGCGCATCGAGGCTATGTGGTGTAGTCAATATCCCTGGGACATATTTGGTGACTAGCATATCTTATGTTGACTTTTGCTTCTTACTATGGGATAGTATGGGAATTTATACATTTATAATGGTGTTTTCTAAGGGGAATAGAATTTTCCTTTACATCAATACTATACAGTAATAGCAGGGCTGGCGTGAGCACCCGGCGTACCCGGGCAAGTGCTGGGGCCCTGGTGAGATGGGGGCCCACTCACGCTGTCTGGGATACAGACAACTCACCCCCTGCCAGCGCCGACTCACCTCCTCGCCAGTGCCGCTGCATTTACCTATACCGGCGTCTATGACGCCGATACAGTTGAATGCAATGATGGAGGAGAGAGCGTCAGATGACACTCCCTCTCCTATCATTCCCCTCTGCCTCTGACACTGCGGGTGCACGATGACGTCTTATCATCACGTACCTGCTGTGTGCCGGGTAGTTATGGAAGTCCGGCTCTTTTTGGTAATCCGGCTCTCATGGCTTCGTTCACCAAAAAGAGCCAGCTCTTTTCAGATCCTAAATGGATCCCTATTCAATGAGTTCACAATATGTGAAAACATATTTATGCTGATGTAATGCAGCCCAAAACCCGCCCACCTATGACAAAAACTCTGCCCACTTGCTAGTAAGCAATTAAATTGATGCGTGGGTGGAGTTTTGCTCAGGTGGGCGGAGTTACATCTGCCAAACACTGGGATTTTATGCCCAGAGAGAGCCATTCAGAGAATTTAGTGGCTCTCACTGGGATGCCGGCTCCCATCGTTCACAGCAGGGAGCCAGCTCTTTGTCTCGGATCGTTCGCGAACAACCCATCACTAGTGCAGGGGAGACTGCAACTGCTGAGACCGGAGCCAAGCCTGGAACACCGGGAGCAGCGTGGGGCACAAGGAGAGGTGAGGATTGTGTGTTTTTTAAATCTATCAGTGAGGGACAACTGGATTGTGGGGCCATTCTCGTGGGGCTACATTATATTCTATGGGGGTTGTATTATATTCTATGGGGGCTGTGTTATATTCTATGGGGGGCTGTATTATATTACATTCTATGGGGGCTGTATTACATTGCATTATATGTGGGGCTGTATTACATTCTATGGCGGGGCTGTATTACATTCTATGGGGTTCTGCATTATATTCTATAGGGTGCTGTATTATACTCTGTGGGGGGCTGTATTATATTCTATGGGGGCTGTATTACATTCTGTGGGGGCTGTATTATATTTTATGGGGTGCTGTATTACATTCTGTGGGGGCTGTATTATATTTTAAGGGGTGCTGTATTATATTCTGTGGGGGCTGTATTATATTCTATAGGGAGCTGTATTACATTCTATGGGGGCTGTATTATATTCTATGGGGGAGCTGTATTATATTCTATGGGGGGCTGTATTATATTCTGTGGAGGGCTGTATTACATTCAATGGGGGACTGCATTATACTCTATGAGGGGGCTACCATATATTATATATGCAGGGGCTGCATTATACTATATGAGGGGGCTGCATTATATTCTCTGGGGGTTATGTTACACTCAGGGGGCTACAATATATTCTGTGGGGTGGCTGAATTATAGTCTGTGAGGTGGCACCATTATACTATATGTGGGCTGCATTATACTGTATCGAGGACTATGGGGAATACTGTTATGACCTGGTGGTTAGGACAAGCACATGGAAAGACCTGATAGTTAATAATAATACAGGACAAGCTCTGGGAGGTGGGAACTCTGCTGACCGCAATCTCTAATCCTATCACACACACTAGAAATAGCCGTGGATTGCTCCTAACGCTCCCTATGCAACTCGTCACAGCCTAAGGAACTAGCTATCCCTAAAGATAGAAAAATAAGCCTACCTTGCCTCAGAGAAATTTCCCAAAGGAAAAGGCAGCCCCCCACATATAATGACTGTGAGTTAAGATGAAAATCACAAGCACAGAGATGAAATAGATTTAGCAAAGAGAGGCCCGACTTACTGAACAGACAGAGGATAGGAAAGGTGACTTTGCGGTCAGCACAAAAACTACAAAAAAACCACGCAGAGGGCGCAAAAGACCCTCCGCACCGACTCACGGTGCGGAGGCGCTCCCTCTGCGTCCCAGAGCTTCCAGCAAGCAAGACAAAAATCAAAATAGCAAGCTGGACAGAAAAATAGCAAACAAGAGAAAAACAAGCAGGAACTTAGCTTCTGCTGGAGAAGACAGGTCACAAGAACGATCCAGGAGCGAACAGACCAATACTGGAACATTGACAGGTGGCATGGAGCAATGATCTAAGTGGAGTTAAATAGAGCAGCCAGCTAACGAATTAACCTCGTCACCTGTGGAAGGAAACTCAGAAGCCGCAGCCCCACTCACAACCACCAGAGGAAGCCCATGGACAGAACCAGCCGAAGTACCATTCAAGACCACAGGAGGGAGCTTGACAACAGAATTCACAACAGTACCCCCCCTTGAGGAGGGGTCACCGAACCCTCACCAGAGCCCCCAGGCCGACCAGGACGAGCCAAATGAAAGGCACGAACCAGATCGGCAGCATGAACAACAGAGGCAAAGACCCAGGAATTATCTTCCTGACCATAACCCTTCCACTTGACCAGGTACTGGAGTTTCCGTCTCGAAATACGAGAATCCAAAATCTTCTCCACCACATACTCCAACTTCCCCTCAACCAACACTGGGGCAGGAGGATCAACGGATGGAACCACAGGCGCCACGTATCTCCGCAACAACGACCTATGGAATACATTATGGATGGCAAAAGAAGCTGGAAGGGTCAAACGAAATGACACAGGATTGAGAACCTCAGAAATCTTATACGGACCAATGAAACGAGGCTTAAACTTAGGAGAGGAAACCATCATAGGAACATAACGAGACGACAACCAAACCAAATCCCCAACACGAAGTCGGGGACCCACACAACGCCGGCGGTTAGCGAAACGTTGAGCCTTCTCCTGGGACAATGTCAAATTGTCCACCACATGAGTCCAAATCTGCTGCAACCTATCCACCACAGTATCTACACCAGGACAGTCCGAAGACTCAACCTGCCCTGAAGAGAAACGAGGATGGAAACCAGAATTGCAGAAAAACGGCAAGCAGCTGAGCTGGCCCGATTATTAAGGGCGAACTCAGCCAAAGGCAAAAAGGACACCCAATAATCCTGATCAGCAGAAACAAAGCATCTCAGATATGTTTCCAAAGTCTGATTAGTTCGTTCGGTTTGGCCATTTGTCTGAGGATGGAAAGCCGAGGAAAAAGACAAATCAATGCCCATCCTAGCACAAAAGGATCGCCAAAACCTCGAATCAAACTGGGAACCTCTGTCCGAAACGATGTTCTCCGGAATGCCATGTAAACGAACCACATGCTGGAAAAACAATGGCAGCAAATCAGAGGAGGAAGGCAATTTAGACAAGGGTACCAAATGGACCATCTTAGAGAAGCGATCACAAACCACCCAAATGACCGACATCTTTTGAGAGACAGGGAGATCCGAAATAAAATCCATAGAGATATGCGTCCAGGGCCTCTTCGGGACCGGCAAGGGTAAAAGCAACCCACTGGCACGAGAACAGCAGGGCTTAGCCCGAGCACAAGTCCCACAGGACTGAACAAAAGAACGCACATCCCATGACAGAGACGGCCACCAAAAGGATCTAGCCACCAAATCTCTGGTACCAAAGATTCCAGGATGACCAGCCAACACCGAACAATGAACCTCAGAGATAACTCTACTAGTCCATTTATCAGGGACAAACAGTTTCTCCACTGGGCAATGGTCAGGTCTATCAGCCTGAAATTTTTGCAGCACCCGCCGCAAATCAGGGGAGATGGCAGACAAAATTACCCCTTCTCTGAGAATACCCGCCGGCTCAGGAACACCCGGAGAGTCGGGCACAAAACTCCTTGACAGGGCATCAGCCTTCACATTCTTAGAGCCCGGAAGGTACGAATCCACAAAATCAAAACGGGAGAAAAATAGCAACCAACGAGCCTGTCTAGGATTCAACCGTTTGGCAGACTCAAGATAAGTCAAATTCTTGTGATCCGTCAAGACCACCACGCGATGCTTGGCTCCTTCAAGCCAATGACGCCACTCCTCGAATGCCCACTTCATGGCCAACAACTCTCGATTGCCAACATCATAATTGCGCTCAGCAGGCGAAAACTTTCTAGAAAAGAAGGCACACGGTTTCATCACCGAGCCATCAGAACTTCTTTGCGACAAAACAGCCCCTGCTCCAATCTCAGAAGCATCAACCTCGACCTGGAACGGGAGCGAAACATCTGGCTGGCACAACACAGGGGCAGAAGAAAAACGACGCTTCAACTCCTGAAAAGCTTCCACAGCCGCAGAAGACCACTTGACCACATCAGCACCCTTCTTGGTCAAATCAGTCAATGGTTTAGCAACACTAGAAAAATTACTGATGAAGCGACGATAAAAATTAGCAAAGCCCAGGAACTTTTGCAGACTCTTCACAGATGTCGGCTGAGTCCAATCATAAATGGCCTGGACTTTAACAGGGTCCATCTCGATAGTAGAAGGGGAAAAAATGAAACCCAAAAATGAAACCTTCTGAACTCCAAAGAGACACTTTGACCCCTTCACAAACAAAGAATTAGCACGAAGGTCCTGGAACACCATTCTGACCTGCTTCACGTGAGACTCCCAATCATCCGAGAAGACCAAAATATCATCCAAATATACAATCAGGAATTTATCCAGGTACTCTCGGAAGATGTCATGCATAAAGGACTGAAATACTGATGGAGCATTGGAAAGCCCGAATGGCATAACTAGGTTCTCAAAATGGCCCTCGGGCGTATTAAATGCTGTTTTCCATTCATCGCCCTGTTTAATACGCACAAGATTATACGCCTCTCGAAGATCTATCTTGGTGAACCAACTAGCCCCTTTAATACGAGCAAACAAATCAGACAGCAGCGGCAATGGATACTGAAACCTGACTGTAATTTTATTAAGAAGGCGGTAATCAATACAAGGTCTCAAAGAACCATCCTTCTTGGCCACAAAAAAGAACCCTGCTCCTAACGGTGATGACGACGGGCTTATATGACCTTTCTCCAAGGATTCCTTTATATAACTCCGCATAGCAGCGTGTTCTGGCACAGATAAATTGAACAGTCGGCCCTTAGGAAACTTACTACCAGGAATCAAATTAATAGCACAATCACAATCCCTATGAGGAGGTAGGGCACTGGATTTGAGCTCATCAAATACATCCCGGTAATCCGACAAAAACTCCGGGACTTCAGAAGGGGTGGATGACGAAATAGACAAAAATGTGACATCACCATGTACCCCCTGACAACCCCAGCTGGACACAGACATAGATTTCCAATCCAATACTGGATTATGGACCTGTAGCCATGGCAACCCCAAAACGACCACATCATGCAGATTATGCAACACCAAAAAGCGAATATCCTCCTGATGTGCAGGAGCCATGCACATGGTCAATTGGGTCCAGTACTGAGGCTTCTTCTTGGCCAAAGGCGTAGCATCAATTCCTCTCAATGGAATAGGATACTGCAAGGGCTCCAAGAAAAAACCACAGCGCCTAGCAAACTCCAAGTCCATCAAATTCAGGGCAGCGCCTGAATCCACAAATGCCATAACAGAATAGGATGACAAAGAGCAAATCAGAGTAACGGACAAAAGAAATTTCGACTGTACCGTACCAATGGTGGCAGACCTAGCGAACCTCTTTGTGCGCTTAGGACAATCGGAGATAGCATGAGTGGAATCACCACAGTAAAAACACAGCCCATTCCGACGTCTGTGTTCTTGCCGTTCAGCTTTGGTCAAAGTCCTATCACATTGCATAGGCTCAGGTCTATGCTCAGATAATACTGCCAAATGGTGCACAGCTTTACGCTCACGCAAGCGTCGATCGATCTGAATGGCCAAAGACATAGACTCATTCAGACCAGTAGGCATGGGAAATCCCACCATGACATCCTTAAGGGCTTCAGAGAGACCCTTTCTGAAAATTGCTGCCAGGGCACATTCATTCCACTGAGTGAGTACAGACCACTTCCTAAACTTCTGACAATATATCTCTACCTCATCCTGACCCTGACACAGAGCCAGCAATATTTTCTCTGCCTGATCCACTGAATTTGGTTCATCATAAAGCAATCCAAGCGTCAGAAAAAACGCATCAACATCACGCAATGCCGGATCTCCTGGCGCAAGGGAAAATGCCCAGTCTTGAGGGTCGCCACGTAACAAAGAAATAATGATTTTCACTTGTTGAACAGGGTCACCTGAGGAGCGAGGTTTCAAAGCAAGAAACAATTTACAATTATTTTTGAAACTCAGAAACTTAGATCTATCCCCAAAAAACAAATCAGGAATTGGAATCCTAGGCTCTGACATCGGATTCTGAACCACAAAATCTTGAATGTTTTGTACCCTTGCAGTGAGATTATCCATCCAAGAGGACAGACCTTGAATGTCCATATCCACACCTGTATCCTGAACCACCCAGAGGTCTAGGGGAAAAGAAAGGCAAAACACAGTGCAAAGAAAAATAAATGGTCTCAGAACTTCTCTTATCCCTCTATTGAGATGCATTAATACTTTGGGCCTCCTGTACTGTTATGACCTGGTGGTTAGGACAATAATGGACCAGGTGGTAAAGAGCACACGGAAAGACCTGATAGTTAATAATAATACAGGACAAGCTCTGGGAGGTGGGAACTCTGCTGACCCTAATCCCTTATCCTATCACACACACTAGAAATAGCCGTGGATTGCTCCTAACGCTCCCTATGCAAATCGTCACAGCCTAAGGAACTAGCTAGCCCTAAAGATAGAAAAATAAGCCTACCTTGCCTCAGAGAAATTTCCCAAAGGAAAAGGCAGCCCCCCACATATAATGACTGTGAGTTAAGATGAAAATCACAAACACAGAGATGAAATAGATTTAGCAAAGAGAGGCCCGACTTACTGAACAGACAGAGGATAGGAAAGTTGACTTTGCGGTCAGCACAAAAACTACAAAAAAAACCACGCAGAGGGCGCAAAAGACCCTCCGCACCGAATCACGGTGCAGAAGCGTTCCCTCTGCGTCCCAGAGCTTCCAGCAAGCAAGACAAAAATCAAAATAGCAAGCTGGACAGAAAAATAGCAAACAAGAGAAAAACAAGCAGGAACTTAGCTTCTGCTGGAGAAGACAGGTCACAAGAACGATCCAGGATCGAACAGACCAATACTGGAACATTGACAGGTGGCATGGAGCAATGATCTAAGTGGAGTTAAATAGAGCAGCCAGCTAATGAATTAACCTCGTCACCTGTGGAAGGAAACTCAGAAGCCGCAGCCCCACTCACAACCACCAGAGGAAGCCCATGGACAGAACCAGCCGAAGTACCATTCAAGACCACAGGAGGGAGCTTGACAACAGAATTCACAACAGAATACATTATATTATATGAAGAACTATGGGGTGCACTATACTATGGGAAGTGAATTGTACTATATGGATGACTATGGCAGTGCATTATAGTATGTGGAGCACAAGGAGGAGTGTATTATACTATATAGAGGACTGAGCAGTGTATTTTAATATATGGAGGACTGAGGAGTGTATTATTCTATATGGAGGACTGTGGAGTGCACTATAATATATGGAGTACTGTGGTGAACATTATAACATATGGATGACTATGAAGTGCATTATACTAAACAAACAAAATGCTGCCTATTCATCAAGTTGTATGCATACAGGTGCTGCTCACGAAATTAAAATATCATCAAAGTTAATTCATTTCAGTTCCTCAATATAAAAAATGAAACTCCATATTATATAGTCATTTTAAGCATAGTGATCTATTTCAAGTGTTTATTTCTGTTAATGTAGATGATTATGACTTAAAGCCAGTGAAAACCAAAAGTATTCTATAATGTTGATTTGCCTCTAATGTTACAGGTACTGATACCCTGAGACCTGTGGAACTTAGATCACCAGAGTTAGCCATCTGCTAAAGCACAGGATCTACATGTCACCTACTCCAAGAGTGACACAGTGCAGAAACGCCACTATCAGGACTAATTTTCCAGAACACACACGTGGACTAGTATTTGACTAAATGACCAATCATTACTATATATTAGGTCGGACTCAGAGTTCCACTTGAGAGAGCCTCGCACCACTTCACCCTGCACAGTCGCCCGTTCTTTGGTCAGGAGTGTGCAGCAGCATAGAAATACGGACATTTCGGGTGATGCAATGCAAGGCTCGCGTATCGCTCTCGCATATTTGGCATATAAGGGGTTGACTTATATAAAGCCCCCCTGCTGTATGGTATTGTAGAATTTACAATAGCTACCACTCATGTAAGAAATGAAATTACTACGCCGCTCATTAGATTGTAATTGCTGGAAGGGGGAACATATAACTTGGTTGTTTTCTTGACATTAAATTATTTTATTTGTTATATGAGTATTGTGATAGTTTGTGGTGACATTTGTAGCAGATTCAAATTGCTTTGAATAATTTCACTTGCCTCTAAATATCACTCTATAATTCCATTTTATTGGTGACAGTGGGAGCCTCTTCCCTCTTTTTACCTTTGACTAGCGGAAAGGATAGACTCTGGCATCCAAAGAGTTACATTGCTAGGAATGAAGTGTCAGCTATGCAATCCAGTTGGCAGCCACGTATGATGTGGCCTGCACAGCTACAGTGTCTGCACCATCTCGATTTTGTATTAGTATTGTGAATTGTACTATATTATTATTATTATTATTATTATTATTATTGTTATTATTTTTAACAATGAGTGAATCAATTGGCTGCAAATTAAATTTGCTTTGAATTTTGCAAACAATTTGGAATCTCCTGAATCCGATTTTATTTTTGTGATATTCTTCATACATATCCAGCTAACAATTTGCTGATTTGTGCTAGGGAGGGAAAAAAACAATTTAATACTCAAAGAATATCCTTTGTTTTAATTGTCTTTAATAAATTAGTAGTACATTTGAAAATAAACAACTATGTAATATATGCTATCAGAAAAAGCTGGATTGCCTCTTCATTCTCAATTCACAATTAAAATCTGTGACCCGTAGAAGCTCAGGAGAGCGAAACGGCCGTCGTCGTTGGGAACCACAGGTTCTCCCTTCTATGTCCTGCTTTTTTACTATGAAGCCTCAATAAAGGATGGACACTTTTTGCATGAATGGTGAGTGCTCGTATTCTTTCATATTTTGTTTCTGCAGAACTTTCACCTGTTTTCTACGAGCACCTCATTCTGTAGTGGCTTAATTAGAACGCTGACTGGTCTGAGGGATTACAGCTGGTGGTGTGAGCTGATAGTGCGTCTGTTTTCTTGCTTTTTGATTTCCTATTACTAAGATTGGAGATGACAGTTGGTACTGATAAGATTCTATGTAGAAGGGGGTGGAGTAGGAGGGAGGAGCTCTGCCTCTAGCTCCTCCTTCCTCCAGTCTACATAGAATCTCATAAGTACCAACTATCATTTCCTATCTTAGTAATAGGAAAGGCTGTCATCCCCGTACACAGATTTTACCCATGAACTTAGAGTGAAAGTTCAATTCAGAAGGAGAAAGAAGCAGATTTTTCTGATGAGATAAATTACGTAGTGTTAGGACTGGCGGAACGCACCAAGAAAGATGTTATAGATGCGTTCGCAGTCCGGGGTCCACCGTGCAGGAGAAACCCTGCTGCTAGTAAATAGCAGACTATATGGCGGTACACTAAAGTATATACACGTGGGTTCAACCTCACCCAGCGTGAAAGGAGCAATCCTGCTGCGTCACAGGATTGCGGCACCGCACCTAAAGCGCGAGCGAGCAGTCAGCGTACTTAACCCCAACTGGGATTGAAGTCCGATTAGACCCTCGCTGGCACTACACCACAACTGGGTGTGTAAGGAAACTAAGAATAAATATATAAATGCACAGGAGTGCGAGCAATGCCGCACTGACGGACGCCACCAACCACACTGGCTTGGGTATGGAAAGCGCCAGGCAAGCGCACAGTGCCGTACAGGCGGACACAGCAAGAGGACGCTGCAATGTGTGTTTCGTGCTGTTGGACAAGTCGGGCGCTAGATAGCAAACATACACCTTCCGCGAACAGACATTCAATAGGGAGGGTTATTTAAAGAGCGACTTTCACTCACAACACACACACATATTTACAAGACAATACTAGCGCATGGCCGTGCGGTCATGCGCAGTTTATATAGTTGCAGCACAGGAAGTGGCCACAGGACTTTTGCCCTTCCAAGACCTGTCAAGAGGACCAATGGAATGTGCCGCAGAGCCTGAGCACATGACCCTCGATCTCCAACGGGAGATCTTACCCTGGGCATGCTCAGTATGCGCAGACAAGGACTTAGTCCCAGAGAAGTCCGCTCGCTCCTGACCAGTACTGGCTTTAATGGCAGAGACTGGAGAAACAGCAGTAACTCTCAGAACAGAGTGAGAATGAGCAAGACGCTGGGACCGACGTCCCTGCTGAGCAGACTCCACTGCGGCTGGATAAGAATGGGAGACCGCAGCGGAGGTGGCTCGAGATTCCCCCTGTGCAGAAGCGGGAACTCGACCCCTAACATTACCCCCCCTCCTAGGGCCCCCCTCCTTGGGCCTCGCTACGCTCGAAGGCAGCAATGAGCTGCGGAGCCCGGATGTACTCAGCAGGCTCCCAGGATCTATCCTCAGGACCGTAACCCCTCCAGTCCACCAAATAAAATTTTTTGCCACGAACCACCTTGAACCCCAAGATAGCGTTCACCTCGTAATCGTCCGTAGACGATCCCGACGTCCCAGTAGAAGACTCAGAAAACCGGGACATGTAGACGGGCTTAAGGAGGGACACATGAAAGGTGTCGGTGATACCAAGGCGTGGAGGAAGGGCCAGACGGTAAACCACAGGATTAACCTGTTCGAGGACCTTAAAAGGACCTAAGTAGCGAGGTGCAAACTTGGTAGACTCAACTCGCAGCCTGATGTTACGGGCGGAGAGCCACACCAAATCGCCAGGAGCAAAGGTTGGAGCGGGGCGCCGATGTGCGTCGGCGGAGGACCTCATTCTCTCCTTGGAAGCCCGAATGGCATCCTGAGTGCGATCCCAAATGTCCCGTGCCTCCACAGCCCAGTCTGCCACCCTGGAATTGGCGGAAGACACGGGCATGGGCAAAGGTACCCGCGGATGCTGACCATAGTTAAGGAGGAATGGGGTCTGTCCAGTGGAGTCAGCTACAGCATTGTTAAGAGCAAACTCCGCCCACGGTAGCAAAGATGCCCAGTCATCTTGCTTAGCAGAGACAAAATGTCGCAGATATGTGACCAAGGTCTGGTTGGCTCTCTCCACCAACCCATTCGTCTCGGGATGATATGCCGAAGAGAGATTTAACTTAATAGTGAGATGACAAAGCTCTCTCCATAACCGAGACGCAAACTGGGGACCCCGATCACTGACAATTTTGTCTGGCATACCGTGAAGACGGAAGATGTGTTTAATAAACAACGCTGCCAAGGCCCGTGCAGAAGGTAGCCGAGGAAGCGGCACCAAATGCACCATTTTAGAAAAATGGTTGGTGATTACCCAAATAATGGTGCAGCCACGAGACTTGGGCAGACCCACCACAAAGTCCATCCCGACCATCTCCCAGGGCCTGTCTGCCACCGGCAGAGGGTATAACAAACCAGCTGGCCGTTGACGGAGAGACATATTCTTGGCACAAGAGACACATGCCCGAACGTAGTCTCCGACATCACGAACCATATGTGGCCACCAGTACATTCTCGCCAGCAACTCTGATGTCCTCTTTGCCCCAAAGTGTCCACCCACTCTGGACGAATGAGCCCAGGAGAGAACCTCCGGTCGCAAATTGATGGGAACAAAAGTCTTGCCCGGAGGCACAGACTCAAGCGAAACCGGAGCTACGGTTCTCAGACTCTCCGAAGGGACAATGAGCCGAGGCTCGTCCTCCTCCTCCTCAGTTGACACAAGGGAGCGAGAGAGAGCGTCAGCACGAATGTTCTTCTCCCCGGCGAGATAATGTAGAGTAAAGTGGAACCGGGAGAAAAACAAGGACCATCTGGCCTGACGAGAATTCAGCCGCTGGGCTGTCTGCAAATAGACCAAATTCTTGTGGTCCGTGAAGACTTGGAATGGGAACCGAGCACCCTCCAAGAGATGTCTCCACTCCGAAAAGGCCAACTTCATTGCCAGCAACTCCCTATCCCTGATGGAGTAATTTCTCTCCGCTGGTGTGAAGGTCTTTGAGAAGAAGAAGCATGGGTGCTTCCGACCTTGAGCATCCTTTTGATAGAGGACTGCTCCAGCACCAACGGATGAGGCATCCACCTCCAAAAGGAATGGCTTATCTACATCGGGACGATGTAAGATGGGAGCGCTAGCAAAATGGGACTTTATAGAAACGAATGCCTTGGAGACCCCTTCGGACCACAATTTGGGATTCGCTCCCTTCTTGGTGAGGGATACCAAGGGAGCTACCAAAGTTGAGAAGTGGGGGATGAACTGGCGATAGTAATTTATGAACCCCATAAAGCGCTGCACCGCTTTAAGAGAATGGGGTTCCTGCCCGTCCATCACTGCCTGTAGTTTGGCAGGATCCATAGCCAATCCCTGGGCCGAGATGATATAGCCCAGGAAAGGTAAGGACTCCTGCTCAAACACACACTTCTCCAACTTTGCATATAAGGAATTCGCCCGTAGGAGTTCGAAGACTCTGCCAACATCTCTCCGGTGGGAGTCAATATCTGGAGAGAAGATGAGAATATCATCCAGATAGACTACAACCGAGGTGGAAAGCATATCCCGGAAGATATCGTTGACAAAGTCCTGAAAAACGGCTGGGGCATTACAGAGCCCAAAGGGCATCACCAGGTACTCATAGTGCCCATCCCTGGTATTGAAAGCCGTTTTCCATTCGTCCCCCTCACGGATACGAATCAGATTATAGGCACCCCGCAGATCTAATTTGGTGAATATCTTAGCTCCCCTTAGCCTGTCAAAGAGCTCCGATATCAGGGGCAACGGGTATTTATTTTTAATGGTGATAGCATTGAGACCCCTGTAATCGATGCAAGGACGTAACTCCCCGTTCTTCTTCTGTACGAAGAAGAATCCCGCCCCTGCCGGAGACACCGACTTCCTTATAAACCCTCTTGCCAAATTCTCCTGAATGTATTGAGACATAGCCTCCGTCTCTGGGAGAGAGAGGGGATATACTCTTTCCCGAGGAGGTTCAGCTCCAGGCAAGAGGTCTATAGGACAGTCGTAGGGGCGATGAGGCGGTAGGGTCTCAGCAGCCTTCTTAGAGAATACGTCTGCATAGCACCAATAGCACCTAGGAAGAGATGAAAGGTCTGCGGGTACCTCAGTAGTAGAAACCTGTAGACACTCACTCACACACCTGCCCATACAAGACTTACTCCAACCCAATATTCTCCCTGAGGACCACTCAATATGTGGAGAGTGGAAACGGAGCCAGGGTATTCCCAGCAAAATCTCATCCATTCCCTCGGGAAGAACAAGAAGGGAAATAATCTCCTGGTGGGAAGGGGACATGGACAGCGTGAACGGAACTGTCTGGTGTGTGATCTGCAGTGGAAGTGTCGCCCCATTCACAACTCTAACTGTAACTGGTTTGGCGAGCATGACTAGTGGTATAGCATGGCGTAGAGCAAAAGCAGAGGACATGAAGTTTCCCTCTGCTCCTGAATCCACACAAAGCTCGACTGTTAGAGTGGAGGAGCCTAACAGGATTGTCCCTTTAAAGGACAGTTTGGAGGAAAATGCTGCTGTGTCTAGTGAACCTCCCCCAATGGTTACTAGATGCGATCGTCTTCCCGACCGCCGCGGACATTTATTGGCGTAATGTCCAAGTTGATGACAGTTTTTACAAACCACGGGTACTCGAGCGGCCTGAGACTTAGGTCCCGCTCGAGAAACCTCCATGGCCTCATGGGAATCTGACGCCAAGACAGGAGATTCAAGAGGTCTGGCGAAGGTAGGAGCCAGCCGAAACCTCTGCCTACACTGGGTCCGCTCCAACCTCCGCTCGTGAAAACGGAGGTCGATGCGGGTAGATACTGAAATAAGTTCCTCCAGTGTGGCGGGTATGTCCCTGGTGGCCAAGGCGTCCTTCACATGGTCTGCCAGTCCCCTCCAGAACACCGGAATAAGAACTTTGTCTGGCCACTCTAACTCAGAAGCTAGAGTCCGGAACTGGATGGCAAACTGGCTGACCACGGACGTGCCCTGAATAATAGTCAACAACTGGAGCGCGGTATCGTGGGTAACACGAGGTCCTAAAAAGACCTGCTTCAGAGTGTCCAAGAAGAGAGGAGCACTCTGTACCACACGATCATCTCGCTCCCAAAGTGGCGTTGCCCACTCCAACGCCCTGCCCGACAAGAGAGGTAGAATAAATCCCACTCTCGCCCGTTCCGTAGGGAAACGTGACGCCAGGAGCTCAAGATGTATGGAGCACTGGCTCACGAATCCGCGACATTGTTTACTGTCGCCAGCAAACTTGTCAGGAAGCGGGAGACGGGATAAAGTCGGAGCAGGGATGGCAGCGGACAAACTGGCTGCGGCTACACTAGCAGCCTGAACAGCTACAGCAGTGACATCCACAGCTGAGGTTGTACGCTCAAGAGCTGCCAACCTTCTCTCCAGCTGCTGGATGTACCTCTGTAAACGCTGGTCATCCGCCATTTACTAGCCAGACCCTGGCGCTAGTATTCTGTTAGGACTGGCAGAACGCACCAAGAAAGATGTTATAGATGCGTTCGCAGTCCGGGGTCCACCGTGCAGGAGAAACCCTGCTGCTAGTAAATAGCAGACTATATGGCGGTACACTAAAGTACATACACGTGGGTTCAACCTCACCCAGCGTGAAAGGAGCAATCCTGCTGCGTCACAGGATCGCGGCACCGCACCTAAAGCGCGAGCGAGCAGTCAGCGTACTTAACCCCAACTGGGATTGAAGTCCGATTAGACCCTCGCTGGCACTACACCACAACTGGGTGTGTAAGGAAACTAAGAATAAATATATAAATGCACAGGAGTGCGAGCAATGCCGCACTGACGGACGCCACCAACCACACTGGCTTGGGTATGGAAAGCGCAAGGCAAGCGCACGGCGCCGTACAGGCGGACACAGCAAGAGGACGCTGCAATGTGTGTTTCGTGCTGTTGGACAAGTCGGGCGCTAGATAGCAAACATACACCTTCCGCGAACAGACATTCAATAGGGAGGGTTATTTAAAGAGCGACTTTCACTCACAACACACACACATATTTACAAGACAATACTAGCGCATGGCCGTGCGGTCATGCGCAGTTTATATAGTTGCAGCACAGGAAGTGGCCACAGGACTTTTGCCCTTCCAAGACCTGTCAAGAGGACCAATGGAATGTGCCGCAGAGCCTGAGCACATGACCCTCGATCTCCAACGGGAGATCTTACCCTGGGCATGCTCAGTATGCGCAGACAAGGACTTAGTCCCAGAGACGTCCGCTCGCTGCTGACCAGTACTGGCTTTAATGGCAGAGACTGGAGAAACAGCAGTAACTCTCAGAACAGAGTGAGAATGAGCAAGACGCTGGGACCGACGTCCTTGCTGAGCAGACTCCACTGCGGCTGGATAAGAATGGGAGACCGCAGCGGAGGTGGCTCGAGATTCCCCCTGTGCAGAAGCGGGAACTCGACCCCTAACACGTAGTTGCTTAATTTCCTGTGTATTACTGCTTTATGGAATAAAAAGAAAAATGAGGGTTATGTTTTAACCACTTACTTGTGTCGTCAACACATCCTCTGTCCGTTCGTTTGCTCAGCTCCTTCTGACTTTTTCTTTTTTGTCTGCACGGCTAACAAAGGAAATTTTCCTGCATCTTGTCTCTGCCCCAAGTAGGCCTCTGACTTCACTATGTACAAATTCCATAACCCTCCAGATGTAGCTTGTGGTATTATAGGAAACCCTGGAGAAGAATGAAGAAGCGGAAAGCCGATGGCTCATGTGTTGAGGAAGGAAGGAAGAAATTGGACGGAGCTGCACAGCTACATAGCTGCGGTAGTGGGACAGATGAACGGCTAGGTGAGTATTTTTTTTTTTTTTGACCCTAGGTTTATTTTGCTTTTGGGTGTAGAAAGATTCACATGAAATACCTATGATTCAAATTGAATTTCCTGAGAAAGTTCAAGCAAACTGACAAATTTGGATTTCAGCAGATTTGCTCATTACTAATTATTATTATCGTTATTATTATTAATAAATTATTATCTTCACGTTTTAGGTACTGACATAAACATTCAATCCTAACCCTTTTCCATCTTTAACTTTTGCACTTTACTCTATAGGACCCAAAACATGTTTCTTTTCCAGAATAATTTATTCTTATTGTAAAAATTGATGAAAGTAATACCACACAAGAACTGTAAAAAGGGTTCCAAGCAATTTATTTCACAAGATCTTATTTGCACAGTAGTACATAAAACTGTCAAGCCAGACAGATAGACTCATTGACTTGAAAAATATCACTTCACCGCTCAATGCTATCCGAGCTCCTCTACGCCATGACAAAGAACAGAGGCCATATTGCGCTGGACAATAAATGTGCTGGAGAAATAATCTTTAACACAAATTCACTCATTTGTAACAAGTCAGATGAACACAAACATTGATCAAAGTAAAATTTGTGAAGGGGTAATAACTAAAACCGGAATATATCGGTGGACGCTAATTGACTGCCATTCTGTATTTAAGTAATGCTTTATGTGAGTTTGTGGATTTAGTTTCAAAATGTCCATAAGAAGCTGAGGTCTAGTAAGAAACTAAGATGAAGAGATGAAGAAATGGTGAAAAGTATAAATTTGTAATAACCTAACACAATAGAACAAAGTATTACAGTATAGTTAAACAAATAATCTACAATACATATGTTCATACACAAAATAATACAAACTAGATTAAATATTCTATCAGTTTATGAGTTCTCAAAGATGCCTTCGTAAAACATGAAATTCAATACTTATCAACCCTTTTAGAATAGATCTTCAATAAGTGATTGGTGAAGGGTCTCAGTCTGAGAATCCCAACCATTTACGAGAACATTGAGGCACCTGCACTGTCTTACCACAGCATCACTTACTTTTGCAATAAACAGACAAACAGACATTCATTCTGTTGTTTTTGGTAAATCAATTCACTGACCTACATAAACAGATACGGCCAAACATGCATAGACGTCACTGAATCATTTAACTGTGCAATCATTCCGTCGATGAGACCTAAATGATCAAGAATCGATGACCAATATGAAGGATACAGCGTGTGGTCCATATCCTATATCCATCTTTTTCTTCATGTATCTTCATTACTGTTGCTCAATTCTAGAGATGGACACATTTTGTCAATTAGAATGGAATTCTACACAAATTACTAAAATCTATTTTCTTCAAACACCCCAGTGTTTCCTTTATTTTAACTCTGGAGTGGTGCTACTAATGTAAGATCCCTGCACCTAATATTATACTCAACCCCCACCATCCTCAGCTTTTTCCGATGTTGCTCTGAATGCAAGTCAATCAGAAACAGTACAAAACTTTCATTGATTTGCATTAAAAACGACCTCCGGCTTGCTCCAGCAAACAATGGTGCAATCAGGCAGGTCACAAACTGCTGGAGACTCACCAGAGCATCATGGACAATAGGCGAAGATACTGGAGTGTTTGTTGTTGGCTTACCCACCATGTGGAGTGTGACAATGACTGCCTTCTGGACTTCTGTCAAGTCAACAGTCTTCCCCATGATTGTGGAACCTACTGAAACAGCCTAAGTGATATTTTTAAATGCTGAGGACGCCTTTGCAGAAGTTTTTTGTTAATTATTCTAATTTACTTAATTAACGACTTTTGGATTTTCATTGACTGTAAGCCATAATCATCAATATTAACAGAAATAAATAATTGAAATAGATCACTCAGTTTGAAATGACTCTAAATGATATATAAGCTTCACTTTATGCATTGAAGAACTGAAATAAATTAACTTTTTGATGCTATTCTAATTTTGTGAGAAGCTCCTGATTTGGCCCAGATATAGACCACCACTGTACAAGGTGCATGCTTGCTATGATAAGGGGGGGAACATTTTTTTATGTTTGTATGTTGGGTTTTGCAGATAATGAAATAAAATAGTGCTTTTATTTCACCTGTGGAAGTGCTGGTCTCTTCACTTTTCCTACTGTTGCTGATCCACACCAGCAGGATCTATGGCACCCACCGATTTTCCTATGACGGACTTTCCACCTACAAAGCGTGTAAAGCTTTGAAACTTTTTTCTACACATTTGTACAAACTATGATTATCTGCTAGACATCATAGTCTGGATCACCCCTATAACAACAGTGTAGATGTGTAGTCTGGAGCCCCCTATAACAACAGTCTAGATGTGTAGTCTGGAGCCCCCAATAACAGTAGTCTAGATATTTAATCAGCTGCCAGTTGTAGATTTCAAAGAAACACAATATTCAGTTTGCAAAATTTGGAGGCCATGCTTCAACATGTAAGACTGGTCGTTATGCCCAGACACTCTCAAGGCCCCAACTTTTGTCAAGAAAATTTATTGCTTAATTTTTACATGATTCAATTCCAAACGTGTGCCATGCAGGGAGCATACGTAAGTTACCTTGACCAAATATAGTGCAGCCAGAATGTTATGGGCTCTGACGACAATGCCTATTCCAGTTGATAGGTGATTCAGCTTGAAATTTTCTAATGGACGATTTGCTATGAAACGGCTTGGCATTGCAAGTAGTACTTAGCCTTACAAAAAAACAAAAAGACTGTGGGTGGAACGTAATGGCAACTCTGTGCTCTGTTACTATTGGGGTTATATCAAACTGTGGAAGCTTCACCACCTCTCCTGGTGACAGTGGTTCATCTCTGTAGTTGAAAATATTCTCTCATTGGATCATATGTGACATATTTCTGTTCAAACATGCTGCTCCATGTGTTTACAGTACAGTACAACTTCGAGATCAATGCCAAATAAAATAAAGCAGTCAGCATTGTGCTACATGGAGAATGGAAGCCTATCTGTTAAAAATTATTGCAACCGGTTATCTTCCAGCAAGATTGAGTGATCAGTATAATTTCTCAAAAAGCAAGGAGAGCCTGCATCTTTGCCAGTAGATGATGGTTGTGATAATAAGCCATCATCAGCCTGTAACAGCTCTCAATCTGCAACAATGTCTTTTATGTACACTGGCAGGAACATTCTGAGTACCAATCTGAGTGCCTGTGATGTAAATGATGGGCGCCGGTGGGATGCCATGATGGCCAGGGGTCTGCTGAAGATTCATGTGACTGTCATGACAGTTTGTGGCTGACATTTACAGGAGACCATGATTTGGGCTACACTCAATAGTATTGTAGTATTGATTACTATAGTACATGCATTTCTGAATTTTTTTCACCACTTAAATAAAATAAAAACTATGAACGTACTGACCTGGAAAATCATATTCCCAGGTCATTTTTAACGTAAAATGAACTCAGTAAACAAAAAACTCCAAAACAATTATGGAATTGAACTTTCTTTGCCATTTTGCCACACTTACAATTTTTTTTTTACGGTTTCCAGTACATCACATGGTAAAATTAATTATTTCATTCAAAAGTATCATGCATCTAACAAAAAAAAACAAGTCCTCGCAAGACCTAAATCCTAGGAGAAATAAAAACTCTTTGGCTCTTGGGATAAAGGAAAGAAAAAACTAAAGCGAGTGCAAAAATGAAATATTGCCCTGTCTTTAGGACGTTAAGGAGTTAATCTTATCTTTCGCTTAGAGTTATTAAACGCAGAACACATTGTGAGGCTTAATAGAATTATGCAAACAAAGAGTATACATTTGGGGATAAACCTTAATTCCAAAATATAACAGATTTATTACGCTGGAACTAACTTTTTGACAGAAGGTTGTGAGGAGTAAATTCATATTTGGATGCTTCATGAGTATCAGAAGTGTGACTGGTGGGATTGGATAATGATCGTTTAACATGTTTATTGAGAAACAGTAAAGCAGATGTTACAGGTTCCCTTTAATTGATGCAGCCATTATAGGAATATAAACAATGTGTAGCTTTTTGAATAAGCAGATTGGTTGCTTTTAGATTTCCAATTTTATTTTTTCTGTATTTTATTTGATGAGAGTTCAAAAAAATGTGTTCTTTCTGCCTCAATATATTTGTGTGAACTCAACTGTTAAATCTCCTTTTTTGGGGGGGAGACTGCAGCAAAAAACAGGCCCAGTGTATTACACTACATAATGTAAGTGGCACAACGTGGCTGGAAGATATACAACAAACAGAACTGAGGTATAGAAATTTGTTGTCAATTTAAATCTCCCTTTTTTTGGGGGGGGGACTGCAGCAAAAAACAGGCCCTGTGTACTACACTACACAATGTAAGTGGCAGAACGTGGCTGTCAAATTCAAGGGCTGTAGTACAATTTCAATCTCCCTACAATGATCAAAGGACAAGTATGGCAGCAATAAAAAGGACTGCTGCATACAAAAGTGTGGACAAATAAACAAGATAACTGTGCAGAAAGAAGCAACAGGATTTTTGCTTTTAAAAAAGCAGTTGGTTTGCACAGCGGCGTGCAAACAGCAATGCAGCTATCAGGTAGCCTTATAAGGCAGCCTAATAAGCTACAGCGCTGATGAACGGAAAAAAAAAACTCCACTGTCCCTGAAAAGAAAAGGTGGTGTTGGACAGTGGAAATCGCTACAGCACAAGCAGTTTCGGGCTTAATCATCCCTCCCTAACTATATCCCTTCTTCTTATGAAGCTGCAGCAACCTCTCCCTATGCTAAGATCGGCAGAAGTAAGATGGCGGTCGGCGTGCACGCCCCTTTATAGCCCCTGTGACGCAGCAGAAAGCAAGCCAATCACTGTCATGCCCTTCTCTAAGATGGTGGGGACCGAGACCTATGTCATCACGCTGCCCACACTCTGCGTCCATCTTCATTGGATGAGAAATGGCGCTGAAAACGTGACTTTGGCACGAAGATCGCCGACCTCATGGCCGATCCCACACTAGGATCGGTTCGGGTTTCACGAAACCCGACTTTGCCAAAAGTCGGTGATTTTTGAAATTATCCGATCTGTTTCGCTCAACCCTAGTGGCCACATAAATTAAAATGTTCCCTCATATAGTAGAATGTGCTTCGTTCTGGCCCTATAGTAATAATAAGACAGTCTTTTCTTTGTGATTTCCATATAGTATAATGTCACTCTATCAGCCGCATGTAACATATTGTCCCTTCTTTGGAACCCTTTCAGCATAATGTTCCCTATTAGCCTATTTATAACAAAATTTCCTCCTCTTTGACCTCCTTACAGTATAATGTTCCCAGTTTTTCCCTCCTACTGAATATATCCCCCTCTTTGGCCCCCATTTGGTATAATCTCACCTCTATGGCCCCTGTTATGACCTGGTGGTGAGGACAATAATGGACCTGGTGGTTAAGAGCACACGGAATGAAGTGATAGTTACTAATAATACAGGACAAGCTCTGAGACGTGGGAACTCTGCTGACCGCAATCCCTAATCCTATCACACACACTAGAAATAGCCGTGGATTGCTCCTAACGCTCCCTATGCAACTCGGCACAGCCTAAGGAACTAGCTAGCCCTAAAGATAGAAAAATAAAGCCTACCTTGCCTCAGAGAAATTCCCCAAAGGAACAGGCAGCCCCCCACGTATAATCGCTGTGAGTTAAGATGAAAATTACAAACACAGAGATGAAATAGATTTAGCAAAGTGAGGCCCGACTTACTGAACAGACAGAGGATAGGAAAGGTAACTTTGCGGTCAGCATAAAAAACTACAAAAAGACCACGCAGAGGGCGCAAAAAGACACTCGGCACCGACTCACGGTGCGGAGGCGCTACCTCTGCGTCCCAGAGCTTCCAGCAAGCAAGACAAAAATCAAAATAGCAAGCTGGACAGAAAAAATCGCAAACAGAGAAAAACAAGCAGGAACTTAGCTTCTGCTGGGAAGACAGGTCAAAAGAACGATCCAGGAGCGAACTAGACTAATACTGGAACATTGACAGGTGGCATGGAGCAATGATCTAGGTGGAGTTAAATAGAGCAGCCAGCTAACGAATTAACCTCGTCACCTGTGGAAGGAACCTCAGAAGCCGCAGCCCCACTCATAACCACCAGAGGAAGCCCATGGACAGAACCAGCCGAAGTACCATTCATGACCACAGGAGGGAGCTTAACAACAGAATTCACAACAGTACCCCCCCCTTGAGGAGGGGTCACCGAACCCTCACCAGAGCCCCCAGGCCGACCAGGACGAGCCAAATGAAAGGCACGAACCAGATCGGCAGCATGAACATCAGAGGCAAAGACCCAGGAATTATCTTCCTGACCATAACCCTTCCACTTGACCAGGTACTGGAGTTTCCGTCTCGAAATACGAGAATCCAAAATCTTCTCCACCACATACTCCAACTCCCCCTCAACCAACACCGGGGCAGGAGGATCAACGGATGGAACCACAGGTGCCACGTATCTCCGCAACAACGACCTATGGAATACATTATGGATGGCAAAAGAAGCTGGAAGGGTCAAACGAAATGACACAGGATTGAGAACCTCAGAAATCTTATACGGACCAATGAAACAAGGCTTAAACTTAGGAGAGGAAACCTTCATAGGAACATAACGAGACGACAACCAAACCAAATCCCCAACACGAAGTCGGGGACCCACACAGCGCTGGCGGTTAGCGAAACGTTGAGCCTTCTCCTGGGACAATGTCAAATTGTCCACCACATGAGTCCAAATCTGCTGCAACCTATCCACCACAGTATCTACACCAGGACAGTCTGAAGACTCAACCTGCCCTGAAGAGAAACGAGGATGGAATCCAGAATTGCAGAAAAACGGCGAAACCAAAGTAGCCGAGCTGGCCCGATTATTAAGGGCGAACTCAGCCAAAGGCAAAAAGGACACCCAATCATCCTGATCAGCAGAAACAAAGCATCTCAGATATGTTTCCAAAGTCTGATTAGTACGTTCGGTTTGGCCATTTGTCTGAGGATGGAAAGCCAAGGAAAAAGTCAAATCAATGCCCATCCTAGCACAAAAGGATCGCCAAAACCTCGAAACAAACTGGGAACCTCTGTCCGAAACGATGTTCTCCGGAATGCCATGTAAACGAACCACATGCTGGAAAAACAACGGCACCAAATCAGAGGAGGAAGGCAATTTAGACAAGGGTTTTGAGAGACAGGGAGATCTGAAATAAAATCCATAGAAATATGCGTCCAAGGCCTCTTCGGGACCGGCAAGGGCAAAAGCAACCCACTGGCATGAGAACAGCAGGGCTTAGCCCGAGCACAAGTCCCACAGGACTGCACAAAAGAACGCACATCCCGCGACAAAGACGGCCACCAAAAGGATCTAGCCACCAAATCTCTGGTACCAAAGATTCCAGGATGACCAGCCAACATCGAACAATGAACCTCAGAGATAACTCTACTAGTCCATTTATCAGGGACAAACAGTTTTTCCGCTGGGCAACGGTCAGGTCTATCAGCCTGAAATTTTTGCAGCACCCGCTGCAAATCAGGGGAGTTGGCAGACAAAATTACCCCCTCTTTGAGTATACCCGCCGGCTCAGGAACACCCGGAGAGTCGGGCACAAAACTCCTTGACAGGGCATCAGCCTTCACATTCTTAGAGCCCGGAAGGTACGAAACCACAAAATCAAAACGGGAGAAAAATAGCGACCAACGAGCCTGTCTAGGATTCAACCGTTTGGCAGACTCGAGATAAGTCAAATTCTTGTGATCCGTCAAGACCACCACGCGATGCTTGGCTCCTTCAAGCCAATGATGCCACTCCTCGAATGCCCACTTCATGGCCAACAACTCTCGATTGCCAACATCATAATTGCGCTCAGCAGGCGAAAACTTTCTAGAAAAGAAGGCACATGGTTTCATCACCGAGCCATCAGAACTTCTTTGCGACAAAACAGCTCCTGCTCTAATCTCAGAAGCATCAACCTCGACCTGAAACGGGAGCAAAACATCTGGCTGGCACAACACAGGGGCAGAAGAAAAACGACGCTTCAACTCCTGAAAAGCTTCCACAGCCGCAGAAGACCAATTGACCACATCAGCACCCTTCTTGGTCAAATCAGTCAACGGTTTAGCAACACTAGAAAAATTACTGATGAAGCGACGATAAAAATTAGCAAAGCCCAGGAACTTTTGCAGACTCTTCACAGATGTCGGCTGATTCCAATCATAAATGGCCTGGACTTTAACAGGGTCCATCTCGATAGTAGAAGGGGAAAAATTTAAACCCAAAAATGAAACTTTCTGAACTCCAAAGAGACACTTAGACCCCTTCACAAACAAAGAATTAGCACGAAGGACCTGGAACACCATTCTGACCTGCTTCACGTGAGACTCCCAATCATCCGAGAAGACCAAAATGTCATCCAAATATACAATCAGGAATTTATCCAGGTACTCTCGGAAGACGTCATGCATAAAGGACTGAAATACTGATGGAGCATTGGAAAGCCCGAATGGCATAACCAGGTACTCAAAATGGCCCTCGGGCGTATTAAATGCTGTTTTCCATTCATCGCCCTGTTTAATACGCACAAGATTATACGCACCACGAAGATCTATCTTGGTGAACCAACTAGCCCCCTTAATCCGAGCAAATAAATCAGACAGCAGCGGCAAAGGGTACTGAAATTTGACTGTGATCTTATTAAGAAGGCGGTAATCAATACAAGGTCTCAAAAAAACATCCTTCTTGGCCACAAAAAAGAACCCTGCTCCCAATGGTGACGACGACGGGCGAATATGACCCTTCTCCAAGGATTCCTTTATATAACTCCGCATAGTGGCGTGTTCTAGCACAGATAAATTGAACAGTCGGCCCTTAGGAAACTTACTACCAGGAATCAAATTGATAGCACAATCGCAATCCCTATGAGGAGGTAGGGCACTGGATTTAGGCTCATCAAATACATCCCGGTAATCCGACAAAAACTCCGGGACTTCAGAAGGGGTGGATGACGAAATAGACAAAAATGGGACATCACCATGTACCCACTGACAACCCCAGCTGGACACAGACATAGATTTCCAATCCAATACTGGACCTGTAGCCATGGCAACCCCAAAACGACCACATCATGCAGATTATGCAACACCAAAAAGCTAATATCCTCCTGATGTGCAGGAGCCATGCACATGGTCAATTGGGTCCAGTACTGGGGCTTATTCTTGGCCAAAGGCATAGCATCAATTCCTTTCAATGGAATAGGATACTGCAAGGGCTCCAAGAAAAAACCACAGCGCCTAGCAAACTCCAAGTCCATCAAATTCAGGGCAGCACCTGAATCCACAAATGCCATAACAGAATAGGATGACAAAGAGCAAATTAGAGTAACGGACAAAATAAATTTCGACTGTGCCGTACCAATGGTGGCAGACCTAGCGAAACGTTTAGTGTGCTTAGGACAATCGGAGATAGCATGAGTTGAATCACCACAGTAAAAACACAGCCCATTCCGACGTCTGTGTTCTTGCCGTTCAGCTCTGGTCAAAGTCCTATCACATTGCATAGGCTCAGGTCTATGCTCAGATAATACCACCAAATGGTGCACAACTTTACGCTCACGCAAGCGTCGATCGATCTGAATGGCCAAAGACATAGACTCATTCAGACCAGCAGGCATGGGAAATCCCACCATGACATCCTTAAGGGCTTCAGAGAGACCCTTTCTGAAAATTGCTGCCAGCGCACATTCATTCCACTGAGTGAGTACAGACCACTTCCTAAACTTCTGACAATATATCTCTACCTCATCCTGACCCTGACACAGAGTCAGCAAGATTTTCTCTGCCTGATCCACTGAATTAGGTTCATCATAAAGCAATCCAAGCGCCAGAAAAAACGCATCAACATCACGCAATGCCGGATCTCCTGGCGCAAGGGAAAATGCCCAGTCTTGAGGGTCGCCACGTAACAAAGAAATAATGATTTTCACTTGTTGAACGGGGTCACCTGAGGAGCGAGGTTTCAAAGCAAGAAACAATTTACAATTATTTTTGAAATTCAGAAACTTAGATCTATCCCAAAAAAACAAATCAGGAATTGGAATCCTAGGCTCTAACATCGGATTCTGAACCACAAAATCTTGAATGTTTTGTACCCTTGTAGTGAGATTATCTATCAAGAGGACAGACCTTGAATGTCCATATCTACACCTGTATCCTGAACCACCCAGAGGAAAAGGGGAAAAGAGAGACAAAACACCCGATACATATGGTGAGGGGGCACCACGGGCAATAAATACTAAACTGGGATCCAACCCTGACCTAAGTACACAAGCATATAAAAAAGAAAGAAAAAGCAAAGGCCATAAAAGGGGATCACCAGACAGCAAGGAAATGTGCAAAACACAGCTTTTATTATGGTATAACACAGGACAAAAAAACATTTAAAAACATCTAAAAACCATAGAAAAACAGTAGCCTGAAATAAGACATGTGCCTGTATACAGATACAGGGGGAACAAAAGGGTACAGAAGGGTATAGAGATTCCTCAGACTCCTATATGGACAGGTACTTTGTTTTTTTTTTTTTTTTTTTTTTATGAGCACCACATTATGTGCTTGTCTTGGTATTTTCCAGGATTAAGAACTTAGAGCTTGCCTTGTCATATACCACTTAGGAAAGTATGTGTATTCTGGTCCATGTGGTATGCTGCATTTGTTTAAGGATTGAGGGTATTTAGACACGTGCCTCATTATATCTGTATGCTAGGATTTGTGACACCATATTTTTGGTTCCTAGCAGTTCAGGCTTTACAACCGGCATTTTCCAGAGAGGTTTCTACTATGTATATCTATTTACCTCATGTCTCCTATGTTCTATATGTTATTCATCTGATTTATTTGTGTTTCTATATGTGATATATTTATTAGCTTATATGCTGTCCATATAGGAGTCTGAGGAATCTCTATACCCTTCTGTACCCTTTTGTTCCCCCTGTATCTGTATACAGGCACATGCCTTATTTCAGGCTACTGTTTTTCTATGGTTTTTAGATGTTTTTAAATGTTTTTTTGTCCTGTGTTATACCATAATAAAAGCTGTGTTTTGCACATTTCCTTGCTGTCTGGTGATCCCCTTTTATGGCCTTTGCTTTTTCTTTCTTTTTTATAGAGAGACAAAACACCCTGCAAAGAAAAAAAAATGGTCTCAGAACTAGGGTTGAGCGAAACGGGTCGTTCATTTTCAAAAGTCGACGACTTTTGGCAAAGTCGGGTTTCATGAAACCGGACCCGACCCCAGTGCGGGGTCGGCCATGCGGTACGCGACTTTCGCGCCAAAGTCGCATTTAAATGACGCGAAAAGCGCCATTTCTCAGCCAATGAAGGTGAACGCAGAGTGTGGGCAGCGTGATGACATAGGTCCTGGTCCCCACCATCTTAGAGAAGGGCATTGCAGTGATTGGCTTGCTGTCTGCGGCGTCACAGGGGCTATAAAGGGGCGTTCCCGCCGACCGCCATCTTACTGCTGCTGATCTGAGCTTAGGGAGAGGTTGCTACCGCTTCGTCAGAAGCAGGGATAGCGTTAGGCAGGGTCCATTAACCCCCAAACCGCTTGTGCTGTAGCGATTTCCACTGCCCAACACCACCTTCGGTGTGCAGGGACAGTGGAAGCTACATTTTTTTTTTCCCCTCAGCGCTGTAGCTCATTTGGCTGCCCTAGAGGGCTCCCTGATAGCTGCATTGCTGTGTGTACGCCGCTGTGCAAACCAACTGCTTTTTTCAAAGCACAAATCCTCTTGTTCCTTCCTTTCTGCACAGCTATCTTTTTTGTTTGTCCACACTTTTTATTTAATTTGTGCATCAGTCCACTCCTTATTGCTGCCTGCCATACCTGGCTGAGATTACTGCAGGGAGATAGTAATTGTAGGACAGTCCCTGTTTTTTTTTTTTTTGTGGGAGATTAAGATTGGCATTTCTGCTAGAGTGCCATCCCTGTGTGTGTCATCTCTCACTCAGTGGGCCATAGAAAGCCTATTTATTTTTTTGGTTGATTTGGGTTCTAAATTCTACCTGAAAAAATCACTAAATCAATCAGTGGGAGATAAATATTGGCCTCTGGGCGTGTGTGCCACTCCTGACTCCTGTGTGTGCCATCTCTCACTCAGTGGGCCATAGAAAGCCTATTTATTTTTTTGGTTGATTTGGGTTCTAAATTCTACCTGAAAAAATCACTAAATCAATCAGTGGGAGATAAATATTGGCCTCTGGGCTTGTGTGCCACTCCTGACTCCTGTGTGTGCCATCTCTCACTCGGTGGGCCATAGAAAGCCTATTTTTCTTTTTATTTGGTTTCTAAATTCTCCCTGAAAAAATCATTTTATTTTATTTGGTTTCTAAATTCTTCCTGAAAAAATCATTTTATTTTATTTTGTTTCTAAAGTCTCCCTGAAAAAAAAAAAAAAATCAGTGGGAGATTAATATTGCCCTTTCTGCTTGTGTGCCAGTCTTGACTCCTGGGTGTGCCATCTCTCTCTCTCAAATAGTGGGCCATAGAAAGCCTATTTATTTTTTTGGTTGATTTGGGTTCTAAATTCTACCTGAAAAAATAACTAAATCAATCATTGGGAGATAAATATTGGCCTCTGGGCTTGTGTGCCACTCCTGACTCCTGTGTGTGCCATCTCTCACTCAGTGGGCCATAGAAAGCCTATTTATTTTTTTGGTTGATTTGGGTTCTAAATGCTACCTGAAAAAATCACTAAATCAATCATTGGGAGATAAATATTGGCCTCTGGGCTTGTGTGCCACTCCTGACTCCTGTGTGTGCCATCTCTCACTCAGTGGGCCATAGAAAGCCTATTTATTTTTTTGGTTGATTTGGGTTCTAAATTCTACCTGAAAAAATCACTAAATCAATCAGTGGGAGATAAATATTGGCCTCTGGGCTTGTGTGCCACTCCTGACTCCTGTGTGTGCCATCTCTCACTCAGTGGGCCATAGAAAGCCTATGTATTTTTTTGGTTGATTTGGGTTCTATATTCTACCTGAAAAAATCACTAAATCAATCATTGGGAGATAAATATTGGCCTCTGGGCTTGTGTGCCACTCCTGACTCCTGTGTGTGCCATCTCTCACTCAGTGGGCCATAGAAAGCCTATTTATTTTTTTGCTTGATTTGGGTTCTAAATTCTACCTGAAAAAAATCACTAAATCAATCAGTGGGAGATAAATATTGGCCTCTGGGCTTGTGTGCCACTCCTGACTCCTGTGTGTGCCATCTCTCACTCAGTGGGCCATAGAAAGCCTATTTATTTTTTTGGTTGATTTGGGTTCTAAATTCTACCTGAAAAAATCACTAAATCAATCATTGGGAGATAAATATTGGCCTCTGGGCTTGTGTGCCACTCCTGACTCCTGTGTGTGCCATCTCTCACTCAGTGGGCCATAGAAAGCCTATTTATTTTTTTGGTTGATTTGGGTTCTAAATTCTACCTGAAAAAATCACTAAATCTATCATTGGGAGATAAATATTGGCCTCTGGGCTTGTGTGCCACTCCTGACTCCTGTGTGTGCCATCTCTCACTCAGTGGGCCATAGAAAGCCTATTTATTTTTTTGGTTGATTTGGGTTCTAAATTCTACCTGAAAAAATCACTAAATCTATCATTGGGAGATAAATATTGGCCTCTGGGCTTGTGTGCCACTCCTGACTCCTGTGTGTGCCATCTCTCACTCAGTGGGCCATAGAAAGCCTATTTATGTTTTTGGTTGATTTGGGTTCTAAATTCTCCCTGAAAAAATCATTTTATTTTATTTAGTTTCTAAATTCTTCCTGAAAAAATCATTTTATTTTATTTCTAAATTCTCCCTGAAAAAAAAAAAAATGGGAGATTAATATTGACATTTGTGCTTGAGTGACAGTCCTGCGTGTGTGGCATCTCTGTGATTTGGTGCCACAGAAAACAGAGTGTGTAACATTGTGCCTGATTTTCCTTGCGGTCTCACCAACCTGTAAAGGGATATCGAAATTATACTGAAGTTGTAGCTCACCGTGTAAGTTGTTTGACAGCAACAAATAAAGTTACTTTGGTTAAGTTTTTAAAACAATGAGGAAGTCTGATGCAAGAGGTCGTGGCCGTGGGCACTCATTGTCAGCTGGTAATGATGGTAGTGGTAGTGGAGCATTAGGTGGTCGTGGGAAAAAAAATATTCCACCTAAGTCTGGAGCTGTGGAGCCAGGTTCGTCGTCTGGCTGTACAAGGCCTCGAACGCTCTCTTTTCTGGGAGTAGGAAAACTGCTTTTAAAGCCGTAGCAGCAACAGCAAGTTTTGGCTTACCTTGCTGACTCAGCCTCTAGCTCTTTTGCCTCCTCTTCTGAAACTGGTATATGTAAAAGCAGCGCGTCGTTTGTGGATGTTCACGGTCAGGGACAAGTCGCTTCCTTGTCCTCTTCAGCAAAAACAACAACAAGAGAGAAGGATGCAGCAGGCGACACAACGGGTTACTCCATGGAGCTCTTTACACATACCGTCCCTGGCTTAGAAAGTGAAACAGTTAACAGGCCATGCCCATTACAAGTAGATTCTGACATGGACTGCACTGATGCACAGCCACAGCCAGACTACTATGCTGGTCCTTTGACTCAGACCACAACATTGCCCTCTCAGGGTACTGATCCACAATCAGACCCTGATGAGACTATGTTGCCCCGTCACGAACGCTATACCACCGACCGACACGGTGACACAGACGAAGTTGCACACGAGCTAGAAGAGGAGGCTATAGATGACCCAGTTGTTGACCCCGATTGGCAGCCATTGGGAGAACAGGGTGCAGGCGGCAGTAGTTCTGAAGCGGAGGTGGAGGAGGGGCCGCAGCAGGCATCAACATCGCAACAGGTTCCATCTGCCGGGCCCGTATCTGGCCCAAAACGCGTGGCAAAGCCAAAACCTGTTGGAGGACAGCGTGGCCATCCGGTTAAAGCTCAGTCTGCAATTCCTGAAAAGGGATCCGATGCTAGGAAGAGTGCAGTCTGGCATTTTTTTAAACAACATCCAATTGATCAGCGCAAAGTCATCTGACAAAAATGTTCAACTAGCTTAAGCAGAGGTCAGAATCTGAAAAGTCTCAATACAAGTTGCATGCATAGACATTTAACCACCATGCATTTGCAAGCCTGGACTAACTACCAAACGTCCCTTAAGGTTGTAGCACCCTCGGCCAATGAAGCTAGTCAGCAACGCAACATCCCTTCCGTCACTGTAAGGCCACCATTTTCCGCACCACCGGCAGTATCTGTGCAGGTTTCTTTGCCAGCCCAAAGCAGTCAGGGTCAGGGAATCACCAGTTTTGTAGGAGGAAATACTGCATCTAGGGCACCGGCGGAAACAATACCGTCTCCAACCGTCTCTCTGTCTGCCATGTCCACCGGCACACCCGCTAGTTCCACGATCTCCAGCTCTCCAGTCCAGCTCACCCTTCATGAGACTCTGGTTAGAAAAAGGAAGTACTTATCCTCGCATCCGCGTACACAGGGTTTTAACGCCCACATAGCTAGACTAATCTCGTTAGACATGATGCCCTACCGGTTAGTTGAAAGCGAAGCTTTCAAAGCCCTGATGGAGTACGCTGAACCACGCTACGAGCTACCCAGTCGACACTTTTTTTTCCAGAAAAGCCATCCCAGCCCTGCACCAGCATGTTAAACAGCGCATCGTCCATGCACTCAGGAAATCTGTGAGTACAAAGGTGCACCTAGGGTTGAGCGACCTTGACCTTTTTAGAGTCGAGCCGTGTTTCGCGAAACCCGACTATCTTAGAAGTCGATTATCGCGAAAGTCGGGTATCGCCCGAAACACGAAACCCAATGCAAGTCAATGGGGGAGCATAGTCGGCAGTGAGTGGAGGCCAGGAAAACACCTACACTGCCCATTTTAATGGCAAAAACATCCATTCTTGTTACAGAAGCTTGTCAATTGAAATTTACCTTATAATAATTGGAAGGCATTTGAAATTGGGGGTCATTTGGCTAAAGTTGTGGGGGGTAGGGCTGGTTCAAGTAATTAGTGGGCCCAGGAAATCTGGAACACGTCACGGCAGTGGAGCAGGGAGAGGTAAGTATTTAAACTTTGCAAGTGCTGTGATACTGAGCAAGCAGGGGGGGGGGCACTAGTTTGCATTGGCACTGGCACAGGGCCCCTCAAAGTACAGCGGTGTTTTTGCACGGCGGGGGCGCCTCCCACCGGCAGCAACACTTTTGCGTACTATGAGAGGCCCTGTGCCAGTGACGTCGCCAACTAGTATTCCTCCCCCCACCTGATGAAGGAACCTGCACTTTCATCTGCACCTTCCTCTTTGTCCCCGTGTAAGGTGGTATGGTATGCGGGAAGAGGAACCTGACTTTCAGCAGGGTCACAATCTTGCTGTGTAGCGTGAACGGGGAATTTTGCGTTATGGGTCAATGTACCAGCAGACTCATCTATCACTGGCTGGGCAATGGGCAGGATGAGGAGGAAACACAGATATAGGCCCAAAGAATAAAGTTGGCTAAATGCAGTTCAAATTTGGTAACACAGGACTAACCAGGGGGCATTGCAGTGGAGGACAACTGGAATGAGAGGCTGACACAGAGAGTAGGCCCAAATCAGTAAGTAGTCGAAATGCAGTTCAAAATTGGCAACCGTAGTAAACAGGCGGCACAGCTTTGTTCAGTGGAGGAGAACAGCAAGGAGTGGCAGACACCGATAGTAGGCCCCAACCCAACTAGTAGGCCAAATGCAGTCTAACATTAACGACTCCTTAACGAGAGCCTGAAAATGGAATTTCAGGACAGGAATCCAGGAGAACAGCAAGGAGCGGCAGACACCGTTAGTAGGCCCCAAACCAACAAGTACGCCAAATGCAGTTGTTCCATTTAACCACTATTTAACAAGAGCCTGAAGACAGAAGCTCAGGAAAGGCAACCTGGAGAACACCTTGGAGTGGAACACACCGTCTCTACACCCCATACCCAATTTGTAGGCCTAATGCAGTGTAGTTTCCAACAACTACTAAACGAGAGCATTAAGATCGAAGCAATGGCGAGGAAACCTGGGGAACACCTTGGAGTGGAACACACCGTCTCTACACCCCATACCCAATTTGTAGGCCTAATGCAGTGTAGTTTCCAACAACTACTAAACGAGAGCCTGAAGATAGAAGTTCATGGAAAGGCAACCTGGAGAATACCTTGGAGTGGAACACACCGTCTCTACACCCCATACCCAATTTGTAGGCCTAATGCAGTGTAGTTTCCAACAACTACAAAACGAGAGCATTAAGATCGAAGCAATGGCGAGGAAACCTGGGGAACACCTTGGAGTGGAACACACCGTCTCTACACCCCATACCCAATTTGAAGGCCTAATGCAGTGTAGTTTTCTACAACTACTAAACAAGAGTCGGAAGACTGAAGCAATGTGGACGAAACCTGGGGAACACCTTGGAGTGTAACACACCATCTCTCTACACACCATACCCAATTTGTAGGCCTAATGCAGTGTAGTTTCCAACAACTACTAAACGAGAGCCAGAAGATCGAAGCAATGGAGAGGAAACCTGGGGAACACCTTGGAGTGGAAGACACCGTCTCTACACCCCATACCCAATTTGTAGGCCTAGTGCAGTGTAGTTTTCTACAACTACTAAACGAGAGTCGGAAGACCGAAGCAATGTGGACAAAACCTGGGGAACACCTTGGAGTGTAACACACCATCTCTCTACACCCCATACACAATTTGTAGGCCTAATGCAGTGTAGTTTCCAACAACTACTAAACGAGAGCCTGAAGATAGAAGCTCAGGAAAAGCAACCTGGAGAACGCCTTGGAGTGGAACACACCGTCTCTACACCCCATACCCAATTTGTAGGCCTAATGCAGTGTAGTTTCCAACAACTACTAAACGAGAGCATTAAGATTGAAGCAATGGCGAGGAAACCTGGGGAACACCTTGGAGTGGAACACACCGTCTCTACACCCCATACCCAATTTGTAGGCCTAATGCAGTGTAGTTTCCAACAACTACTAAATGAGAGCATTAAGATTGAAGCAATGGAGAGGAAACCTGGGGAACACCTTGGAGTGGAAGACACCGTCTCTACACCCCATACCCAGTTTGTAGGCCTAATGCAGTGTAGTTTTCACCAACTACTAAACGAGCGTAGGAAGATTGAAGCAATGTGGACGAAACCTGGGGCACACCTTGGGGCGGCAGACACCGTTAGTAGGCCCTACCAAAGTTGTACCCCCAATGCAGTTTTAAAATTCCTAGAGGCTGAAAAAAAGACTATTGACGCTCAGCTTTTTTAAAAGGAACACAGCTGAATTGAGTGGCGCAGACAGACACAGGTAGTAGGCCTTAAACCAAAAATGTGGCTCACTGCAGCTTAAAAAAGGTTACAGGGGTACACAGGCAGCATTGCTCTGGGCAGTGGAGGACAATTTCAATAGTGGACCGCAGACAGACTTTGTACGCCTACTATTAAAAAAAGGATGCTCTATGCAATAAAAAATAGGTTCCAGGGGTACACGGGCAGCAGTGGTCTGGTCAGTGTAGGAGTAGTAGAAAGAACGGGCCGCAGACAGGCTTCGAAGGCCTAACATAAAAAAATATTGGACTGTAGGCACTTTAACATTGGTTCCAGGGGTACACGGGCAGCAGTAGACTGGTCAGTGTAGTAGTAGTAGAAAGAACAGGCCGCAGACAGGCTTCAAAGGCCTAACATAAAAAAATATTGTACTGTAGGCACTTTAACATTGGTTCCAGGGGTACACGGGCAGCAGTAGACTGGTCAGTGTACTAGTAGTAGAAAGAACGGGCCGCAGACAGGCTTCGAAGGCCTAACATAAAAAAAATTGGACTGTAGGCACTTTAACATTGGTTCCAGGGGTACACGGGCAGCAGTAGACTGGTCAGTGTAGTAGTAGTAGAAAGAACGGGCCGCAGACAGGCTTCGAAGGCCTAACATAAAAAAATATTGGACTGTAGGCACTTTAACATTGGTTCCAGGGGTACACGGGCAGCAGTAGACTGGTCAGTGTAGTAGTAGTAGAAAGAACAGGCCGCAGACAGGCTTCAAAGGCCTAACATAAAAAAATATTGTACTGTAGGCACTTTAACATTGGTTCCAGGGGTACACGGGCAGCAGTAGACTGGTCAGTGTAGGAGTAGTAGAAAGAACGGGCGGCAGACAGGCTTCGAAGGCCTAACATAAAAAAAATTGGGCTGTAGGCACTTTTAAATAGGTTCCAGGGGTAAACAGGCAGCAGTAGACTGGTCAGTGTAGTAGTAGTAGAAAGAACGGGCCGCAGACAGGCTTCGAAGGCCTAACATAATAAAATGGGCTGGCTGTAGGCAATTTAAAACTGGTTCTAGGGGTACACGGGCAGCAGTAGACAGGTCAGTGGAGGCCTAGTGGAAGGAGGGACCGCAGACAGGCTTCGAAGGCCTAACATAATAAAATTGGACAGGCTGTAGGCACTTTATAATTGGTTCCAGGAGTACACGGGTAGCAGTAGACAGGTCAGTGTAGTAGTAGTTGAAAGAACGGGCCGCAGATAGGCTTCGAAGGCCTAACATAATAAAATGGGCTGGCTGTAGGCAATTTATGATTGTTTCCAGGGGTACACGGGCAGCAGTAGACAGGTCAGTGGAGGCCTAGTGGAAGGAGGGACCGCAGACAGGCTTCGAAGGCCTAACATAATAAAATGGGCTGGCTGTAGGCAATTTAAAATTGGTTCCAGGGGTACACGGGCAGCAGGAGACAGGTCAGTGGAGGCCTAGTGGAAGGAGGGACCGCAGACAGGCTTCGAAGGCCTAACATAATAAAATGGGCTGGCTGTAGGCAATTTAAAATTGGTTCCAGGGGTACACGGGCAGCAGTGGTTTGGTCAGTGGAGGCCTAGTGGAAGGAGGGACAGCAGATAGGCTTCGAAGGCCTAACATAATAAAATGGGCTGGCTGTAGGCAATTTAAAATTGGTTCTAGGGGTACACGGGCAGCAGTAGACAGGTCAGTGGAGGCCTAGTGGAAGGAGGGACCGCAGACAGGCTTTGAAGGCCTAACATAATAAAATGGGCTGGCTGTAGGCAATTTAAAATTGGTTCTAGGGGTACACGGGCAGCAGTAGACAGGTCAGTGGAGGCCTAGTGGAAGGAGGGACCGCAAACAGGCTTCGAAGGCCTAACATAATAAAATTGGACAGGCTGTAGGCGTTTTATAATTGGTTCCAGGAGTACACGGGCGGCAGTAGACAGGTCAGTGTAGTAGTAGTTGAAAGAACGGGCCGCAGACAGGATTCGAAGGCCTAACATAATAAAATTGGACAGGCTGTAGGCACTTTATAATTGGTTCCAGGGGTACACGGGCAGCAGGAGACAGGTCAGTGGAGGCCTAGTGGAAGGAGGGACCGCAGACAGGCTTCGAAGGCCTAACATAATAAAATGGGCTGGCTGTAGACAATTTAAAATTGGTTCCAGGGGTACACGGGCAGCAGTTGTCTGGTCAGCAGAGGCCAATTGTAATGAGTGTCTGCCAGTTAGTAGTCCAAAACAATAAATAAATGTGAATGTCTCGCATTAAAACAAAACGAAAAAACACTAAAGGGTGCAATCATTAGGTTCAGGGGTGGGATCCTCTGCGTAGTTTCAGACCTACTAATTTAGCGCAAAGTATTTACTGTGGTAAATAGAGGACACTGCCCCTGACTATGTTAAGTACCATCATACATGTCAACACAATGGTATTGTCAGTGGCAGGAATGGAAGGATGTCAGCGCCTAGACTAAACATTGGTGGAAGTGTGAGAGATAACTGTGGAAGTGGTAGAGCAATGTTTGACCTGGGGGTGGGTGAACTCTCTTGTGGCCGGCGGTACAGGCCCAGGGCCCCTCATATTACAACAGTGTGTCTGACGTTGGGTGCGCACCACCACCGCCAGAGACACTTTATTGTACTATGAGGGACCCAGTGACAATGCCGTCGACCAAAAGCGGGCACACCCACCTCTTCAGACAAACAGCACTCTCACGGGTGCTTGCGCCAAGTCGCGATACCACGGCCCCGTGTGGGGAGTTTGGCCATTTAGGGAGGTGTAAACATGTCGTATGCTGGACAATCAGCTGCAGCAAATTAGACATTAGAAAAGTAATTCACAGTAGTCCACAGGCAAGAGCTTTTCATAGGAAAGCTAGGTGTCTGCCGGGCAAGGTGGGGCAAAAGAATTCGAAATCCAGTTGTGGTTCATTTTAATGAATGTTAGATCATCAACATTTTGGGTAGCCAGACGAGTCCTTTTTTCGGTTAATATTGAACCTGCAGCACTGAATACTCTTTCTGATAGGACACTAGCTGCCGGGCAAGCAAGCTCCTGCAATGCATATTCTGCCAATTCTGGCCAGGTGTCTAATTTTGATGCCCAGTAATCAAATGGTATTGACGGTCAAGGGAGAACATCGATAAGGGATGAAAAATAGTTAGTAACCATACTGGACAAATGTTGTCTCCTGTCACTTTCAATTGATGCAGCAGTACCTGTCCTGTCTGCGGTCATAGCAAAATCACTCCACAACCTGGTCAGAAAACCCCTCTGTCCAACGCCACTTCTGATGTGCGCACCCCTAACACTCCTGGTCTACTGCCCCCTGGAGCTCGTGTGAGAACGATCACGTGCGCTGTGTGCTGGGAATGCCTGAAGCAATTGGTCAACAAGAGTTGATTGTTTGGTTGCTAATATTAGTTCCAAGTTCTCATGTTGCATAATATTTTGCAATTTGCCTTTATAGCGTGGATCAAGGAGGCAGGCCAACCAGTAATCGTCATCGTTCATCATTTTAGTAATGCGTGTGTCCCTTTTGAGGATACATAAGGCATAATCCGCCATGTGGGCCAAAGTTCCAGTTGTCAAATCTGCGGTTGTGATTGGTTGAGGGGCAGTTTCAGTCAAATCTACGTCACTTGTGTCCCTCAAAAAACCAGAACCCGGCCTTGCCATGCAACCAATTTCCAGTGCCCCCGGGAAAGCTTCCTCATTAAAAATATACTCATCCCCATCATCCTCCTCGTCCTCCACCTCCTCTTCGCCCGCTACCTCGTCCTGTACACTGCCCTGACCAAACAATGGCTGACTGTCATCAAGGCTTTCCTCTTCCTCTGGTGCAGATGCCTGATCCTTTATGTGCGTCAAACTTTGCATCAGCAGACAAATTAGGGGGATGCTCATGCTTATTATGGCGTTGTCTGCACTAACCAGCCGTGTGCATTCCTCAAAACACTGAAGGACTTGACACATGTCTTGTATCTTCGACCACTGCACACCTGACAACTCCATGTCTGCCATCCTACTGCCTGCCCGTGTATGTGTATCCTCCCACAAAAACATAACAGCCCGCCTCTGTTCGCACAGTCTCTGAAGCATGTGCAGTGTTGAGTTCCACCTTGTTGCAACGTCTATGATTAGGCGATGCTGGGGAAGGTTCAAAGACCGCTGATAGGTCTGCATACGGCTGGAGTGTACAGGCGAATGGCGGATATGTGAGCAAAGTCCACGCACTTTGAGGAGCAGGTCGGAGAACCCAGGATAAGTTTTCAATAAGCACTGCACCACCAGGTTTAAGGTGTGAGCCAGGCAAGGAATGTGTTTCAGTTGGGAAAGGGAGATGGCAGCCATGAAATTCCTTCCGTTATCACTCACTACCTTGCCTGCCTCAAGATCTACTGTGCCCAGCCACGACTGCGTTTCTTGTTGCAAGAACTCGGACAGAACTTCCGCGGTGTGTCTGTTGTCGCCCAAACACTTCATAGCCAATACAGCCTGCTGACGCTTGCCAGTAGCTGGCCCATAATGGGACAACTGGTGTGCAACAGTGACAGCTGCCGATGGAGTGGTTGGCCGACTTCGGTCTGTGGAAGAGCTGTCGCTTTTACAGGAGGACGAGGAGGAGGGGGTGCGAACGCCTACAGCCAACTGTTTCCTAGACCGTGGGCTAGGCACAACTGTCCCGAAATTGATGTCCCCTGTGGACCCTGCATCCACTACATTCACCCAGTGTGCCGTGATGGACACGTAACGTCCCTGGCCATGCCTACTGGTCCATGCATCTGTAGTCAGGTGCACCTTTGTACTCACAGATTGCCTGAGTGCATGGATGATGCGCTGTTTAACATGCTGGTGCAGGGCTGGGATGGCTTTTCTGGAAAAAAGTGTCGACTGGGTAGCTCGTAGCGTGGTTCATCGTACTCCATCAGGGCTTTGAAAGCTTCGCTTTCAACTAACCGGTAGGGCATCATCTCTAACGAGATTAGTCTAGCTATGTGGGCGTTAAAACCCTGTGTACGCGGATGCGAGGATAAGTACTTCCTTTTTCTAACCAGAGTCTCATGTAGGGTGAGCTGGACTGGAGAGCTGGAGATCGTGGAACTTGCGGGTGTGCCGGTGGACATGGCAGACTGAGAGACGGTTGGAGACGGTATTGTTTCCGCCGGTGCCCTAGATGCAATATTTCCTCCTCCAAAACTGGTGATTCCCTGACCCTGACTGCTTTTGGCTGGCAAAGAAACCTGCACAGATACTGCCGGTGGTGCGGAAAATGGTGGCCTTACAGTGACGGAAGGGATGTTGCGTTGCTGACTAGCTTCATTGGCCGAGGGTGCTACAACCTTAAGGGACGTTTGGTAGTTAGTCCAGGCTTGAAAATGCATGGTGGTTAAATGTCTATGCATGCAACTTGTATTGAGACTTTTCAGATTCTGACCTCTGCTTAAGCTAGTTGAACATTTTTGACAGATGACTTTGCGCTGATCAATTGGATGTTTAAAAAAATGCCAGACTGCACTCTTTCTAGCATCGGATCCCTTTTCAGGGATTGCAGACTGAGCTTTAACCGGATGGCCACGCTGTCCTCCAACAGGTTTTGGCTTTGACACGCGTTTTGGGCCAGATACGGGCCCGGCAGATGGAGCCTGTTGCGATGTTGATGCCTGCTGCGGCCCCTCCTCCACCTCAGCTTCTGAACTACTGCCACCTGCACCCTGTTCCCCCAATGGCTGCCAATCGGGGTCAACAACTGGGTCATCTATTACCTCCTCTTCTAGCTCGTGTGCAACTTCGTCTGTGTCACCGTGTCGGTCGGTGGTATAGCGTTCGTGACGGGCCAACATAGTCTCATCAGGGTCTGATTGTGGATCAGTACCCTGAGAGGGCAATGTTGTGGTCTGAGTCAAAGGACCAGCATAGTAGTCTGGCTGTGGCTGTGCATCAGTGCACTCCATATCAGAATCTACTTGTCATGGGCATGGCCTGTTAAGTGTTTCACTTTCTAAGCCTGGGACGGTATGTGTAAAGAGCTCCATGGAGTAACCCGTTGTGTCGCCTGCTGCATCCTTCTCTCTTGTTGTTGTTTTTGCTGAAGAGGACAAGGAAGCGACTTGTCCCTGACCGTGAACATCCACAAGCGACGCGCTGCTTTTAAATTTACCAGTTTCAGAAGAGGAGGCAAAAGAGCTAGAGGCTGAGTCTGCAAGGAAAGCCAAAACTTGCTGTTGGTGCTCCGGCTTTAAAAGCGGTTTTCCTACTCCCAGAAAAGAGAGCGTTCGAGGCCTTGTGTAGCCAGACAACGAACCTGGCTCCACAGCTCCAGACTTAGGTGGAATATTATTTTTCCCACGACCAGCTGATGCTCCACCACTACCACTACCATCATTACCAGCTGACAATGAACGCCCACGGCCACGACCTCTTGCACCAGACTTCCTCATTGTTTTAAAAACTTAACCAAAGTAACTTTATTTGTTGCTGTCAAGCAACTTACACGGTGAGCTATAACTTCAGTATGATTTCAATATCCCTTTACAGGTTGGTGAGACCACAAGGAAAATCAGACACAATGTTACACACTCTGTTTTCTGTGGCACCAAATCACAGAGATGCCACACACGCAGGACTGTCACTCAAGCACAAATGTCAATATTAATCTCCCACCTATTTTTTTTTTTTTTTTTTTTTTTTTTAGGGAGACTTTAGTAACAAAATAAAATAAAATGATTTTTTCAGGAAGAATTTAGAAACCAAATAAAATAAAATGAGTTTTTCAGGGACAATTTAGAAACCAAATAATAAAAAAAAGGCTTTCTATGGCCCACTGAGTGAGAGATGGCACACACAGGAGTCAGGAGTGGCACACAAGCCCAGAGGCCAATATTTTTCTCCCACTGATTGATGTACTGATTTTTTCAGGTAGATTTTGGAACCCAAATCAAGCAAAAAAATAAATAGGCTTTCTATGGCCCACAATTTGAGAGAGAGAGAGAGAGAGATGGCACACCCAGGAGTCAAGACTGGCACACAAGCAGAAAGGGCAATATTAATCTCCCACTGTTTAATTTTTTTTTTTTTTTTCAGGGAAACTTTAGAAACAAAATAAAATAAAATGATTTTTTCAGGAAGAATTTAGAAACCAAATAAAATAAAATGATTTTTTCATGGACAATTTAGAAACCAAATAAAAAAAAAAAGGCTTTCTATGGCCCACTGAGTGAGAGATGGCACACACAGGAGTCAGGAGTGGCACACAAGCCCAGAGGCCAATATTTTTCTCCCAATGATTGATGTAGTGATTTTTTCAGGTAGATTTTAGAACCCAAATCAAGCAAAAAAATAAATAGGCTTTCTATGGCCCACTGAGAGAGATGGCACACACAGGAGTCAGGAGTGGCACACAAGCCCAGAGGCCAATATTTTTCTCCCACTGATTGATTTATTGATTTTTTCAGGTAGGATTTAGAACCCAAATCAAGCAAAAAAATAAATAGGCTTTCTATGGCCCACTGAGTGAGAGATGGCACACACAGGAGTCAGGAGTGGCACACAAGCCCAGAGGCCAATATTTTTCTCCCACTGATTGATGTAGTGATTTTTTCAGGTAGATTTTAGAACCCAAATCAAGCAAAAAAATAAATAGGCTTTCTATGGCCCACTGAGTGAGAGATGGCACACACAGGAGTCAGGAGTGGCACACAAGCCCAGAGGCCAATATTTTTCTCCCACTGATTGATGTAGTGATTTTTTCAGGTAGATTTTAGAACCCAAATCAAGCAAAAAAATAAATAGGCTTTCTATGGCCCACTGAGTGAGAGATGGCACACACAGGAGTCAGGAGTGGCACACAAGCCCTGAGGCCAATATTTTTCTCCCACTGATTGATGTAGTGATTTTTTCAGGTAGATTTTAGAACCCAAATCAAGCAAAAAAATAAATAGGCTTTCTATGGCCCACTGAGTGAGAGATGGCACACACATGGATGGCACTCTAGCAGAAATGCCAATCTTAATCTCCCACAAAAAAAAAAAACAGGGACTGTCCTACAATTACTATCTCCCTGCAGTAATCTCAGCCAGGTATGGCAGGCAGTAATAAGGAGTGGACTGCTGCACAAATTAAATAAAAAGTGTGGACAAACAAAAAAGATAGCTGTGCAGAAAGGAAGGAACAACAGGATTTGTGCTTTGAAAAAAGCAGTTGGTTTGCACAGCGGCGTACACACAGCAATGCAGCTATCAGGGAGCCTTCTAGGGCAGCCCAATGAGCTACAGCGCTGAGAAAAAAAAAATGTAGCTTCCACTGTCCCTGCACACCGAAGGTGGTGATGGACAGTGGAAATCGCTACAGCACAAGCGGTTTGGGGGTTAATGGACCCTGCCTAACGCTATCCCTGCTTCTGACGAAGCGGCAGCAACCTCTCCCTAAGCTCAGATCAGCAGCAGTAAAATGGCGGTTGGCGGGAACGCCCCTTTATAGCCCCTGTGACGCCGCAGACAGCAAGCCAATCACTACAATGCCCTTCTCTAAGATGGTGGGGACCAGGACCTATGTCATCACGCTGCCCACACTCTGCGTTCACCTTCATTGGCTGAGAAATGGCGCTTTTCGCGTCATTGAAACGTGACTTTGGCGTGAAAGTCGCGTACCGCATGGCCGACCCCGCACAGGGGTCGGATCGGGTTTCATGAAACCCGACTTTGCCAAAAGACGGCGACTTTTGAAAATGAACGACCCGTTTCGCTCAACCCTAGGTGCACCTGACTACAGATGCATGGATTAGTAGGCATGGCCAGGGACGTTACGTGTCCATCACGGCACACTGGGTGAATGTGGTGGATGCAGGGTCCACAGGGGACATCAATTTCGGGACAGTTGTGCCTAGCCCACGGTCTAGGAAACAGTTGGCTGTAGGCGTTCTCACCCCCTCCTCCTCCTCATCATCCTCCTGCAGAAGCGAGAGCTCTTCCACAGACCGCAGTCGCCCAACCACTCCATCGGCAGCTGTCACTGTTGCACACCAGTTGTCCCATTATGGGCCAGTTACTGGCAAGCGTCAGCAGGCTGTATTGGCTATGAAGTGTTTGGGTGACAACAGACACACCGCGGAAGTTCTGTCCGAGTTCTTGTAGAAAGAAACGCAGTCGTGGCTGGGCACAGTAGATCTTGAGGCAGGCAAGGTAGTGAGTGATAACGGAAGGAATTTCATGGCTGCCATCTCCCTTTCCCAACTGAAACACATTCCTTGCCTGGCTCACACCTTAAACCTGGTGGTGCAGTGCTTATTGAAAACTTATCCTGGGTTCTCCGACCTGCTCCTCAAAGTGCGTGAACTTTGCTCACATATCCGCCGTTCGCCTGTACACTCCAGCCGTATGCAGACCTATCAGCGGTCTTTGAACCTTCCCCAGCATCGCCTAATCATAGACGTTGCAACAAGGTGGAACTCAACACTGCACATGCTTCAGAGACTGTGCGAACAGAGGCGGGCTGTTATGTTTTTGTGGGAGGATACACATACACGGGCAGGCAGTAGGATGGCAGACATGGAGTTGTCAGGTGTGCAGTGGTCGAAGATACAAGACATGTGTCAAGTCCTTCAGTGTTTTGAGGAATGCACACGGCTGGTTAGTGCAGACAACGCCATAATAAGCATGAGCATCCCCCTAATGTGTCTGCTGATGCAAAGTTTGACGCACATAAAGGATCAGGCGTCTGCAGCAGAGGAGCAGGAAAGCCTTGATGACAGTCAGCCATTGTCTGGTCAGGGCAGTGTACAGGACGAGGTAGCGGGCGAAGAGGAGGTGGAGGACGAAGAGGATGATGGGGATGAGTATATTTTTAATGAGGAAGCTTTCCCGGGGGCACTGGAAATTGGTTGCGTGGCAAGGCCGGGTTCTGGTTTTTTGAGGGACACAAGTGACGTAGATTTGACTGAAACTGCCCCTCAACCAATCACAACCGCAGATTTGACAACTGGAACTTTGGCCCACATGGCGGATTATGCCTTACGTATCCTCAAAAGGGACACACGCATTACTAAAATGATGAACGATGACGATTACTGGTTGGCCTGCCTCCTTGATCCTTGCTATAAAGGCAAATTGCAAAATATTATGCCACATGAGAACTTGTAACTAATATTAGCAACCAAACAATCAACTCTTGTTGACCGTTGCTTCAGGCATTCCCAGCACACAGCGCCCGTGATCGTTCTCACACGAGCTCCAGGGGGCAGCAGACCAGGAGTGTTAGGGGTGCACACATCAGAAGTGGCGTTGGACAGAGGCGTTTTCTGACCAGGTTGTGGAGTGATTTTGCTATGACCGCAGTCAGGACAGGTACTGCTGCATCAATTGAAAGTGACAGGAGACAACATTTGTCCAGTATGGTTACAAACTATTTTTCATCCCTTATCGATGTTCTCCGTCAACCGTCATTCCCATTTGATTACTGGGCATCCAAATTAGACACCTGGCCAGAATTGGCAGAATATGCATTGCAGGAGCTTGCTTGCCCGGCAGCTAGTGTCCTATCAGAAAGAGTATTCAGTGCTGCAGGTTCAATATTAACCGAAAAAAGGACTCGTCTGGCTACCCAAAATGTTGATGATCTATATTCATTAAAATGAACCACAACTGGATTTCGAATTCTTTTGCCCCACCTTGCCCGGCCGACACCTAGCTTTCCTATGAAAAGCTCTTGCCTGTGGACTACTGTGAATTACTTTTCTAATGTCTTAATTTGCTGCAGCTGATTGTCCAGCATACGACATGTTTACACCTCCCTAAATGGCCAAACTCCCCACTTGGGGCCGTGGTATCGCGACTTGGCGCAAGCACCCGTGAGAGTGCTCTTTGTCTGAAGAGGTGGGTGTGCCCGCTTTTGGTCGACAGCACTGCCACTGGGTCCCTCATAGTACAATAAAATGTCTCTGGCGGTGGTGGTGCGCACCCAACGTCAGACACACTGTTGTAACATGAGGGGCCCTGGGCCTGTACCGCCGGCCACAAGAGAGTTCACCCACCCCCAGGTCAAACATTGCTCTACCACTTCCACAGTTATCTCTCACACTTCCACCAATGTTTAGTCTATGCGCTGACATCCTTCCATTCCTGCCACTGACAATACCATTGTGTTGACATGTATGATGGTACTTAACATAGTCAGGGGAAGTGTCCTCTATTTACCAAAGTAAATACTTTGCGCCAAATTAGTAGGTCTGAAACTACGCAGAGGATCCCACCCCTGTACCTAATGATTGCACCCTTTAGTGTTTTCGTTTTGTTTTAATGCGAGACATTCACATTTATTTATTGTTTTGGGCTACTAACTGGCAGACACTCATTACAGTCGGCCTCCACTGACCAGACCACTGCTGCCCGTGTACCCCTGGAACCAATTTTAAATTGCCTACAGCCAGCCCAATTTATTATGTTAGGCCTTCGAAGCCTGTCTGCGGTCCCTCCTTCCACTAGGCCTCCGCTGACCATACCACTGCTGCCCGTGTACCCCTGGAACCAATTATAAAGTGCCTACAGCCATATGTTATTATGTTAGGCCTTAGAAGCCTGTCTGCGGCCCGTTCTTTCTACTACTCCTACACTGACCAGACCACTGCTGCCCGTGTACCCCTGGAACCAATTTTAAATTGCCTACAGCCAGCCCAATTTATTATGTTAGGCCTTCGAAGCCTGTCTGCGGTCCCTCCTTCCACTAGGCCTCCACTGACCAGATCACTGCTGCCCGTGTACCCCTGGAACCAATTTTAAATTGCCTACAGCCAGCCCAATTTTATTATGTTAGGCCTTCGAAGCCTGTCTGCGGTCCCTCCTTCCACTAGGCCTCCACTGACCTGTCTACTGCTGCCCGTGTACCCCTGGAACCAATTATAAAATGCCTACAGCCAGCCCAATTTTTTTTTATGTTAGGCCTTCGAAGCCTGTCTGCGGTTCTTTCTACTACTCCTACACTGACCAGACCACTGCTGCCCGTGTACCCCTGGAACCTATTTAAAAGTGCCTACAGCCCAATATTTTTTTATGTTAGGCCTTCGAAGCCTGTCTGCGGTCCGTTCTTTCTACTACTCCTACACTGACCAGACCACTGCTGCCCGTGTACCCCTGGAACCTATTTAAAAGTGCCTACAGCCCAATATTTTTTTTATGTTAGGCCTTCGAAGCCTGTCTGCGTCCCGTTCTTTCTACTACTACTACACTGACCAGACCACTGCTGCCCGTTTACCCCTGGAACCTATTTAAAAGTGCCTACAGCCCAATATTTTTTTATGTTAGGCCTTCGAAGCCTGTCTGCGGCCCGTTCTTTCTACTACTCCTACACTGACCAGTCTACTGCTGCCCGTGTACCCCTGGAACCAATGTTAAAGTGCCTACAGCCCAATATTTTTTTATGTTAGGCCTTCGAAGCCTGTCTGCGTCCCGTTCTTTCTACTACTCCTACACTGACCAGTCTACTGCTGCCCGTGTACCCCTGGAACCAATGTTAAAGTGCCTACAGCCCAATATTTTTTTATGTTAGGCCTTCGAAGCCTGTCTGCGGCCCGTTCTTTCTACTACTACTACACTGACCAGTCTACTGCTGCCCGTGTACACCTGGAACCAATGTTAAAGTGCCTACAGCCCAGTATTTTTTTATGTTAGGCCTTCGAAGCCTGTTTGCGGCCCGTTCTTTCTGCTACTCCTACACTGACCAGTCTACTGCTGCCCGTGTACCCCTGGAACCAATGTTAAAGTGCCTACAGCCCAATATTTTTTTATGTTAGGCCTTCGAAGCCTGTCTGCGGCCCGTTCTTTCTACTACTACTACACTGACCAGTCTACTGCTGCCCGTGTACCCCTGGAACCAATGTTAAAGTGCCTACAGCCCAATTTTTTTTTATGTTAGGCCTTCGAAGCCTGTCTGCGGCCCGTTCTTTCTACTACTCCTCCACTGACCAGACCACTGCTGCCCGTGTACCCCTGGAACCTATTTTTAATTGCATAGAGCATCCTTTTTTTAATAGTAGGCGTACAAAGTCTGTCTGCGGTCCACTATTGAAATTGTCCTCCCTGTAACCTTTTTTAAGCTGCAGTGAGCCACATTTTTGGTTTAAGGCCTACTACCTGTGTCTGTCTGCGCCACTCAATACAGCTGTGTTCCTTTGAAAAAAGCTTAGCATCAATAGTCTTGTTTTCAGCCTCTATGAATTTTAAAACTGCATTGGGGCTACAACTTTGGTAGGGCCTACTAACAGTGTCTGCCGCTCCTTGCTGTTCTCCTGGTTTCCTGTCCTGAAATTCCATTTCTCCTCCACTGAACAAAGCTGTGCCGCCTGTTTACTACGGTTGCCAATTTTGAACTGCATTTCGACTACTTACTGATTTGGGCCTACTCTCTGTGTCAGCCTCTCATTCCAGTTGTCCTCCACTGCAATGCCCCCTGGTTAGTCCTGTGTTACCAATTTTGAACTGCATTTAGCCAACTTTATTCTTTGGGCCTATATCTGTATTTCCTCCTCATCCTGCCCATTGCCCAGCCAGTGATAGATGAGTCTGCTGGTACATTGACCCATAACGCAACATTCCCCGTGCACGCTACACAGCAAGATTGTGACCCTGCTGAAAGTCAGGTTCCTCTTCCCGCATACCATACCACCTTACACGGGGACAAAGAGGAAGGTGCAGATGAAAGTGCAGGTTCCTTCATCAGGTGGGGGGAGGAATACTAGTTGGCGACGTCACTGGCACAGGGCCTCTCATAGTACGCAAAAGTGTTGCTGCCGGTGGGAGGCGCCCCCGCCGTGCAAACACACCGCTGTACTTTGAGGGGCCCTGTGCCAGTGCCAATGCCAACGAGTGGGCCCCCCCTGCTTGCTCAGGATCACAGCACTTGCAAAGTTGAAATACTTACCTCTCCCTGCTCCACTGCCGTGACGTCGTCCAGATTTAATGGGCCCACTAATTACTTGAACCAGCCCTACCCCCCACAACTTTAGCCAAATGACCCCCAATTTCAAATGCCTTCCAATTATTATAAGCTAAATTACGATTGACAAGCTTCTGTAACAAGAATGGATGTTTTTGCCATTAAAATGGGCAGTGTAGGTGTTTTCCTGGCCTCCACTCACTGCCGACTATGCTCCCCCATTGACTTCCATTGGGTTTCGTGTTTCGGGCGATACCCGACTTTTCGCGATAATCGGCCGATTCCACTCGACTCGACTTCTAAGATAGTCGGGTTTCGCGAAACACGGCTTGACTCTAAACAGGTCAAGGTCGCTCAACCCTACTCAGAACTTCTCTTATCCCTCTATTGAGATGCATTAATACTTTTGGCCACCTGTACTGTTATGACCTGGTGGTGAGGACAATAATGGACCTGGTGGTTAAGAGCACACGGAATGACCTGATAGTTACTAATAATACAGGACAAGCTCTGAGACGTGGGAACTTTGCTGACCGCAATCCCTAATCCTATCACACACACTAGAAATAGCCGTGGATTGCTCCTAACGCTCCCTATGCAACTCGGCACAGCCTAAGGAACTAGCTAGCCCTAAAGATAGAAAAATAAAGCCTACCTTGCCTCAGAGAAATTCCCCAAAGGAACAGGCAGCCCCCCACGTATAATGGCTGTGAGTTAAGATGAAAATTACAAACACAGAGATGAAATAGATTTAGCAAAGTGAGGCCCGACTTACTGAACAGACAGAGGATAGGAAAGGTAACTTTGCGGTCAGCACAAAAAACTACAAAAAGACCACGCAGAGGGCGCAAAAAGACCCGACTCACGGTGCAGAGGCGCTCCCTCTGCGTCCCAGAGCTAGCCCGAGCTAGACACATTACCGGCTAGCCCGAGCTAGACACATTACCATGTGGCTTTGCCTCTGCAACATTGGAAGAAAACAGGGGCATGGAAACTTCATGGATCCATCGATGCAGCCAACTACAGAGCTGCAATTGGAAGTTTTACAGGAAAAAGCTTGCAAATGATGTGCCCTCTTTGCCTGGAAAGCCACCTATGATAGACTGTAAAGGTGGCTGATAAACTTGTGAACAAAAAGTTAACTATAGAATTAAAAATCCCTCCGTTCTTCAGAATGTAGAACATTTCAATAAAAGGTAAATTGGAAAATTGCTTTTTTCACAATCACTTTGCAATTTTTCCAATTTAAGAATATAAGATAACCCTTACAACTAAAAGAAACCCAGTCAGTTAAAAAAACAAATTAATACATATACAAAATACCTTTTAAAGACAAATAAACAGTTGTAACTATGATGAAAATTAACCATAAATCAGAATATTTTCCCAAAAGATAGCTGATTTTTTTAATAATTGTAACTGTCTATTACTTTGTATTATGACTTTCAGATTTCCATTAATTAACTCAACAGGAACCTAAGATTTATGGAGCTCCAAGTACCTGACAATAACCGCTAATGTACTTTACAAATGTAACACACGTTGCTTGATAAGACGTATTATTGGCAGGAACAATGACAACTGTATTAGAGGTGTTCGTAACGATTGGTTTTACAAGCATTATTTCATTGTTGATTGCATGGTTTATGATCCATATACAAAGCATAAAAAGACTATGTGGGCGCAATAAATTGATAAAAAATGGCCTCATATTCATTGTAAGATACAGGTGGTTTATTGTTAGCAAGTCGTAATTGTAAAGTCAATCTAGAACATAGAACAGGTTCATTCTTTTACAGAATTGGTAAGTAATTTGCTTTGTGTATTGGAATTACTTATTTGTTATTCGTTGGTGTTAGACATTGAGGTTATATACATATACAGTATGTATATACTTATTTTTGTAATTCTATTATAGTGCAATACATTATTATAGTAATTACTATGGTTGAGCGAAACGGATTGGACAAATTCAAAAATCGCCGAGTTTCGGCAAAGTCGGGTTTCGTGAAACCCGACCAGATCCTAGTGTGGGATCGGCCATGATGTCGGCAATCTGCGCGTAAAGGTCGCGTTTCGTATGACACTTTCATCGCCATTTTTCAGCCATTTCAGCGCCATTTTTCTTAGAGAAGGGCATGACAGTGATTGGCTTGCTTTCTGCGGCATCACAGGGGCTATAAAGGGGCGTGCAAACCGGCCACCATCTCACTTCTGCCGATCTTAGCATAGGGAGAGGTTGCTGCAGCTTCATCAGAAGAAGGGATATAGTTAGGGAGGGAAGATTAACCCCCAAACTGCTTGTGCTGTAGCGATTTCCACTGTCCAACACCACCATTTTTTTGCAGGGACAGTGGAGGCTAGATTTTTGTGCATCATCTCTGTAGCGTACTAGGCTGCCTTATAAGGCTCCCTGATAGCTGCATTGCTGTTTGTACGTTGCTGTGCAAACCAACTGCTTTTTTAAAAGCAAAAATCCTGTTGCTCCTTTCTGCACAGTTATCTTGTTTATTTGTCCACACTTTTGTGTGCAGCAGTCCTTTTTATTGCTGCCATACTTTTCCGGAGATCATTGTAGGGAGATTGAAATTGTACTACAGTCCTTGCATTTTTTCATATATCTTCCAGCCACTTTCTGCCACTTACATTGTGTTGTTTAATACACTGGGCCTGAGTTTTGGTTCAGTCTCCCCCAAAAACAGTGAGATTCAAATTCTCACAAAGTGGATATACTGCAGTCCTGTTAGTTTGTCGTATATCAGCCAGCCACTTTCTGCCACTTACATTGTGTTGTTTTATGCACAGGGCCTGAGTTTTGGTTCAGTCTCCCCCCCAAAAAGTGAGATTCAAATTCTCACAAAGTGGATAGACTTCAGTCCTGTTAGTTTGTCGTATGTCAGCCAGCCACTTTCTGCCACTTAGATTGTGTTGTTATATACACTGGGCCTGAGTTTTGGTTCAGTCTCCCAAAAAGCAGGGAAATTCAAATTCTCACAAAATGGATATACTTCAGTCCTGTTAGTTTGTCGTATATAAGCCAGCCACTTTCTGCCACTTACATTGTGTTGTTTTTTCACAGGGCCTGAGTTTTGGTTCAGTTTCCCCCCAAAAAAGTGAGATTCAAATTCTCATAAAGTGGATATACTTCAGTCCTGTTAGTTTGTCGTATGTCAGCCAGCCACTTTCTGCCACTTAGATTGTGTTGTTATATACACTGGGCCTGAGTTTTGGTTCAGTCTCCCAAAAAAAAGGGAGATATAAATTCTCAACAAGTTTATATACACCTTTTACCTTGTTTTACAGTACCATATAACAGTTGTTATTTTGGTTAGATTTTCCAAAAAATGAGGAAGTCTGGTGGAAGAGCCCATGGCGGTGGTTGCCAGCTGGTACTGAAGGTGGTGGTGGTGGTGGTGCATCTGGTGGTAGTGGCAAAAGCACAACAGCAGCTAAGGCTGGAGGTGTTGAGCCAGTGTCATCATCTGGCTACACAAGGCCTCGAAGGCTCCCTTATCTGGGAGTAGGAAAACAGCTTTTAAAGCTGGAGCAGCAGGAAAGAGTTTTGGCTTTCCTTGCTAACTCAGCCTCTACCTCTTTCGCCTCCTCTTCAGAAAGTTCCAAATATAAAAGCAGCAAGTCGTCAGTGGATGCTCCCGGTCAGGAACAAGACGTTTCCTTGTGTCCTTCACCCAAACCAAAAGTGCAGGATGCGTCAGGCGACACTACAGGTTAATCCATGGAGCTCTTTACACATACCGTGCCTGGGTTAGAGAAGGAAATTGTTAACTGCCCATTACATGATGAATCGGACATGGAGTACACAGATGCACAGCCAAAGCTAGATTATTATGCTGTTCCATTGACTCAGATCACTACAATGCCCTCGCAGTGTACTGAGCCAGAATTTGACCCTGCTGAGACTATGGTGCCCCGTCCCGAACGCTATAGCACCTTACACGGTGACATAGAGGAAGGTGTACATGACATTGAAGAGGAGGTGATAGATGACCCAGTTGTTTACCCAGATTGGCAGCCATTGGGGGAAGAGGGTGCCGCTGTCAGTAGCTCAGAAGCGGAGGAGGATGATCCGCAGCAGCCATCTCCATCGCAACAGCTGTAATCTGGCAGGCCCATATCAGGCCAAAAACATTTGTCAAAAACAAAAACAGTTTTAGGACAGCGTGGCCATCCGGTTAAAGTAGCACAGCATGCAATGCCTGAAAAGGTATTCCATAGTAGGAAGAGTGTAGTGTGGCAATTTTTTAACCAAGATCCGAATGATCAGTCAAAAGTTATCTGTAAGATATGCTCAAAGACCTTTAGCAGAGGGAAGAATCTTCAAAATGTAAATACATCGTGCATGCTTAGACATTTAACCAGCATGCACTTGCAAGCCTGGACTAACTACCAAACGTCCAATACCGTTGGTGCACCTGCTCAGAAGGAAGGTAGTCAGCAACGCTACATTGTTTCCCTCACTGTAAGCCCACCGGTTAGGACACCACCTGCAGCAAATGTGGAGGTATCGTCGCAAGGCCAAAGCAATCAGGGAATCACAAGGTTATTGGTAGGAAACACTGTATGTAGGCCAAAATCAAGAATACCATCACCAACCCTCTCTCAATCCGCCATGTCCACCACCACCACCGATAGTTCCACCATATGCAGCTCTCCAGTCCAGCTCACCCTAAAAGAGACTCTCATTAGGAAAAGAAAGTACTCATCCTCTCATCCGCGTACACAGGGTTTGAACGCCCACATTGCTATACTAATCTCATTAGAGATGATGCCCTACCAGTTGGTTGAAAGTGAAGCTTTCAAAGACCTGATGGCCTACGCAGTACCACGCTATTACCTACCCAGTCAGCACTTCTTTGTGAGAAAAGCCTTCCCAGCCCTCCACCAGCTTGTAAAAGACCGCATTGTCCATGCACTAAGGCAATCAGTCAGTGGAAAGGTGCACCTCACAACAGATGCAAGGACAAGTAAACATGGCCAGGGACGTTACGTGTCCATTACGGTGCACTGGGTTAATGTGGTGGATGCAGGGTCCACAGGGGACAGCCATAGTGGGACAGTTCTGCCTAGCCCACAGTCTAGGAAACAGTTGGCTGTAGGTGTTCGTCACCCCTCCTACTCCTCCTCCTCCAGAAGTGAAAGCTCATCCACAGAGCGCAGTCGCATGACTACTCCATCCGCAGCTGCCAGTGTTGCACACGAGGTGTCCCATTATCGAACAGCTAGTGGTAAGCTTCAGCAGGCTGTGTTACAAATGAATTGTTTGGGCGACAACAGACACACCGTGGAAGTACTGGCCGAGTATTTGCAGTAACAACTTCAGTCATGGCTGGGCAGTGTACATCTTGAGGCAGGCAAGGTAGTCAGTGATAACGGAAGGAATTTTATGGCTGCCATAGCCCTTTCAGAACTTAAACACATACCTTGCCTGGCTCACACCTTGAACCTGGTGGTGCAGTGCTTCCTCAAAAATTATCCAGAGTTACCAGCCCTGCTCCTGAAGGTGCAAAGACTTTGCTCGCACATCCGCCGGTTGCCCGTACACTCCAGCTGTATGCTGAGCCATCAGCAATCGCTGAATCTTCCCCAGCACTGCCTAATAATCAACATTGCAACAAGGTGGAACTCCACACTGCACATGGTTCAGAGGCTGTGCGAACAGAGACGTGCTGTAATTAATTTTTGGGAGGCTACACATACACGGGCAGGCACTTTGATGGCAGACATGGAGTTGTCTGGTGTGCAGTGGTCGAAGCTACCAGACCCCTGTCAAGTCCTTCAGTGTTTTGAGGAATGCACACGGCTGGTAAGTGCAGATGACACCATCATAAGCATGAGCATCCCACTAATGCGCCTGCTGATGCAAAGTTTAACGCACATTAAGGAGCTGGCATCTGCAGCCGCGGAGGAGGGAAGCCTTGATGACAGTCAGCCATTGTCTGCTCAGGGAACTCTCCTGGACTAGGTGGTGGATGAAGAGGAGGAAGAGAAGGATGACGGGGATGAATATTTATGGGAGGAGGATGCTTCTCAGGGGGCAATAGAAACTGGTGGCTTTGCAAGGTCATGTACAGGGTTTTTAGGGGACACAAGTGATGTTGATTTGCAAGAAAGTGCTCCTCAACCCAGCACAAGCAGTGAATTGACACTTGGAACATTGGCCCACATGACTGAGTATGCCTTGCGTATCCTAAAAAGGGACCCCCGCATTATCAAAATGATGACTGATGACGATTACTGGTTGGCCTGCCTCCTGGATCCACGATATAAAGGAAAATTACAAAATATCATGCCACATGAGAACCTTGAGCAAATATTGTCTACCAAACAAGCAACTCTTGTAGAACGTTTGGTTCAGTCATTCCCAGCACACAGAGGTGATGGTTCTCACACGAGCCGTAGGGGGCAACATGGCAGAGGTGTTAGAGGTGCACAAATGTGAAGTGGCGTTGGACAGAAGGGTTTTATGACCAGTTTGTGGAGTGATTTTGTAATGACCGCTGACATGACAGGTACTGCTGCATCGATTCAAAGTGACAGGAGACAGCATTTCTCCAGTATGGTTACAAACTACTTTTCCTCCCTTATCGATGTTCTCCCTCACAGGTCATTCCCCTTTGATTACTGGGCATCTAAAATAGACACCTGACCTGAATTGGTAGGATATGCATTACAGGAGCTCGCTTGCCCTGCTGCTAGTGTGCTATCAGAAAGAGTCTTAAGTGCTGCTGGTTCAATACTGACCGAAAAAAGGACACGTCTGGCTACCCAGAATGTTGATAATCTAACCTTCATTAAAATGAACCAATCATGGATTTCAAATTATTTTGCCCCACCTTCCACTGCTGACACGTAGTTTGCCAGAAAAATGTCTTGCTTTTGGCCTCCTCTTACTGACTTCTCCAATTCCTCCATTTGCAGCTGCTGAATGTTCACCATAGGCCATTTTTATACCTCCCTAAATGGGCTGACTCCCCCCACAGGGCCATGGTCACCACTTGGCGCAAGCACCCGTGCGAGTGCCGTTTGCCTGGACAGGTGGGTGTGCCCACTCTTGGGCGACGGCACTGGCACAGGGTCCCTCATAGTACAATGAAGTGTCTCTGACGGTGGTGGTGCACAACCAATGCCAGACACACCGTCGTAATATGAGGGGCCCTGTGCCAGTACCGCCGCAAATGAGAGAGTATTCCCCCCAGCTCGATCAGTGCTCTACCACTTGCAATACTTACCTCTCCCTGCTCCACCACTGTGTAGTCTGTGGCTGTTAAATCCTTCAAAGGCACTGCCAATACAAATTTGTTGAAATGATAGATGATAGTTAAAATATACAGGGGCCCTGGCCTCCATTTGGACCAGTTAATACTTTGCGCCTTCTACCACTGTCTGCTACTCAGCAGAGGAGCCCACCCCTGTACCTAGCTATGCCACCTGTTTAGTCCTGTTACCAATTTTGAACTGCATTTTGCCTACTTTATTATTTGGGCCTACTAACTGTGTATGCCACTCATTACAGTTGTCCTCCACTGAACAAATGAATGCCACCTGTTTAGTCCTGTTACCACATTTGAACTAGATTTAGCCTACTTTATTATTTGGGACTACTAACTGTGTCTGCCACTCATTACAGTTTTTTTTCCACTGAACAAAGCAATGCCGCCTGTTTAGTCTTGTTACCACCTTTGAACTGCATTTAGCCTACTTTATTATTTGGGCCTACTAACTGTGTCTGCCACTCATTACAGTTGTCCTCCACTGAACAAAGCAATGCCGCCCGTTTAGTTTTGTTACCAATTTTGAACTGCATTTAGCCTACTTTATTATTTGGGCCTACGAACTGTGTCTGCCACTCATTACAGTTGTCCTCCACTGAACAAAGCAATTCCGCCTGTTTAGTCCTGTTACCAATTTTGGATTGCATTTAGCCTACTTTATTATTTGGGCCTACTAACTGTGTCTGCCACTCATTACAGTTGTCCTCCACTGAACAAAGCAATGCCGCCTGTTTAGTCCTGTTACCAATTTTGAACTGCATTTAGCTTAATTTATTATTTGGGCCTACTAACTGTGTCTGCAACTCATTACAGTTGTCCTTCACTGAACAAAGCAATGCTGCCTGTTTAGTCCTCTTACCAATTTTGAACTGCATTTAGCCTACTTTAGTATTTGGGCCTACTAACTGTGTCTGCCACTCATTAAAGTTGTCCTCCACTGAACAAAGCAATGCCGCCTGTTTAGTCCTGTTACCAATTTTGAACTGCATTTAGCCTAATTTATTATTTGGGCCTACTAACTGTGTCTGCCACTCATTACAGTTGTCCTCCACTAAACAAAGCAATTCCGCCTGTTTAGTCCTGTTACGAATTTTGAAATGCATTTAGCCTACTTTATTATTTGTGCCTATTAACTGTGCCTGCCACTCATTACAGTTGTCCTTCACTGAACAAAGCAATGCTGCCTGTTTAGTCCTCTTACCAATTTTGAAATGCATTTAGCCTACTTTATTATTTGGGCCTACTAACTGTGTTTGCGACTCATTACAGTTGTCCTCCACTGAAAAAAGCAATGCCGCCTGTTTAGTCCTGTTACCAATTTTGAACTGCATTTAGCCTATTTTTTTAATTTTGGGCCTACTTACTGTGTCTGCCACTCATTACAGTTGTCCTCCACTGAACAAAGCAATGCCGCCTGTTTAGTCCTGTTACCAATTTTGAACTGCATTTAGCCTAATTTATTATTTGGGCCTACTAACTGTGTCTGCCACTCATTACAGTTGTCCTCCACTAAACAAAGCAATTCCGCCTGTTTAGTCCTGTTACGAATTTTGAAATGCATTTAGCCTACTTTATTATTTGTGCCTATTAACTGTGCCTGCCACTCATTACAGTTGTCCTTCACTGAACAAAGCAATGCTGCCTGTTTAGTCCTCTTACCAATTTTGAAATGCATTTAGCCTACTTTATTATTTGGGCCTACTAACTGTGTTTGCGACTCATTACAGTTGTCCTCCACTGAAAAAAGCAATGCCGCCTGTTTAGTCCTGTTACCAATTTTGAACTGCATTTAGCCTACTTTTTTAATTTTGGGCCTACTTACTGTGTCTGCCACTCATTACAGTTGTCCTCCACTGAACAAAGCAATGCCGCCTGTTTAGTCCTGTTACCAATTTTGAACTGCATTTAGCCTACTTTTTTTATTTTGGGCCTACTAACTGTGTCTGCGCCACTCAATACAATTGTCCTTCACAGAACAAAGCTATGCCACCTGTTTAGTCCTGTTACCAATTTTGAACTGCCTCCTTTTTTTTTGGGGGGGGGGGCTATACCTGTGTTTCCTCCTCATCCTGCCCATTGCCCAGCCACTGCTAGATGAGTCTGCTGGTCCACTGACACAAAACACTACATTCCCCTTGCACTCTACACAGCCAGAGTCTGACCCTGCTGAAAGTCAGGTTCCCCTTCCCGCATACTATACCACCTTACACGGGGACAAAGAGGAAGGTGCAGATTAAAGTGCAGGTTCCTTCATCCGGTGGGGGGGCATACTCGATGACACTGGCACAGAGCCACTCATAGTGCGCAAAAGTTTCTCTGGCAGTGGGAGACGCCACTCGCTGTCAAACAAACTGCCGTACTATGAGGGGCCCTGTGCCAGTGTCAACTAGTGAGCTTCCACTGCTTGATCAGGATCACAGCACTTGCAAAGTTGAAATACTTACCTCTCCCTGCTCCACCGCCGTGACGTATTCCGCGTTTCCTGAACCCACGAAAATCTTGAGCCAGCCCTACCCCCCCACAACTTTAGCCAAATGACTCCCTGTTTTCAATGCCTAACTATTATTATAAAGTAAATTAAGATTGACAAGCTTCAGTAATATGAATTGATGTTTTTGGCATTAAAATGGGCACTGTAGGTGTTTTCCTGTCCTCCACTCACTGCCGACTTTGATTCTCCATTGACTTGCATTGGGTTTCGTGTTTCAGTCGGCCCCCGACTTTTTGCAATAATCGGCCGATTTCACCCGACTCGACATTTGAGAAAGTTGGGTTTCGCGAAACCCGACTCGATCCTAAAAAAGTAAAAGTCGCTCAACTCTACTGAAGACCAAGAATCAGAAGAACAAGAAGCTGCAGAACAAAAAGCAGAAGAACATTAAGCATAAGATTAAAAATCAGAGCAAAAGATATTATCTAAATTATAAGCAGAAGAAGACTAAGCAGTGTTTGGGGGTGAATCCGTTCCTCCTTGTGGTGCCCCTGGAATAAACCTGCTGCTGCAGGCCAAACTGAACGCGGACTAATCCTGTTGTAAATCTTTTGTGACAGGCAGAACGGAAGGTGTAATCTTCAAACTTATATATATAACAACTACAGGAATGCCTGTCACAATTAAGATTATGATGAAGAAGAATATGAAGAAGATGAAAAAGTAGCATATGAAGATAAATAATAGTTGAATAAAAAGAATATGAAGAATGTAAAAAAAAAGAATAATAGGAAGAAGGTAAAGAAGAAGAAGATTAATAAGGTGAAGGAGAAGTTGATGAAAAAGATGCTGCTGCTAAGAGTGACGACGAAGAAAGTTTTAGAGAAGTAAAAAAGAAGGTGAAGAGCATGGGAGTAGTGAAACATAAATATCTGACAAAATATAAAAAATCTTAACATAGTCAATAAATTTGTAACTTTGAACGTCTTAAAAAAAATAAATCCTGCTATTCCATTTTATTGGGCTAAACCTGTGTGCCTTTAATGTCTCCTCCACCTCCCCAATATATCCTACATTATTCTTTGTTTTTTCCTTCATGTAAAATTAACCTAATTCCGATATTTTTGTCCTATTGACTTGCATTGGTATCGGCTATCGGTATCAGCTATATCCGATATTTTTGGGATATCGGCCGATTTAAGCCGATACTGATATTTCCGAATATCGGAAGGTATCGCTCAACACTAACACTGACCCGACCGCGTAGCCCCGGTGACCGCAGTGACAAACCAAGACTCCCTGAGTGTGATAAGTAAACTGCTCAGTGTGTGTTTAGCATCACTACTGCAGAGAGACTGCCAGCCCAACATACAGAGACGTGTGCAGCAGTGTGACCGTGCTACTTCCTGCTTCCAGTTTCACTCTGAGAAAAAGACTGCAAAGATTTAACCCTGGAGTCTCCAGTTCCCAGGAGACAGAGGAGAGACTTCAGGATCTTCAAGTGCTGCTGGTGACTGTACCCACATTGGAATAAGGACCCTCCAGTCAGGACCTCACTGGACTGATAAGTTACAAGAAGCCTCGTTAACTATTTCAATTCTGCTTAACGGTCTCATAGCTTTAGTTAGCTTGCTGTGTATTGTTATACTGTTTGATTTATCTCTACTAACCCCTGTTTTCTCCCTGCGAGGAGAATCTAACTCCTGTTAATAAATCCCCCTCAACAGTTGTTCTGTCTGTTCCGTGGTGACATACTCAACCCTGCACTCTATTATACTTGGCGTAGTCAGCAGGATGTCACATGGTAGCACGGAAAGGTCCAGCATCTCCCTGGGAGCCATGTTGGTTAACCTGCCAAAATTCTCGGGGAGTGATGTCATGTTGTGGAGTTGGATGGAGCGCATCCGAGGGATGATATGGATGCAATTCTATGGCGCCAGCTCTGCAGGCGGAAATAGCTGTGATGGCCCTAGAGGGAGATGCATGGGACTCTGTTATTCTCAGACCCCCCCCAGGCGAGAGATACCCTGGACAAAGTATTACGTATACTTGAGGAGACGCATGGGGACCCAACTGATGTAGGGGAGCTGTGCATATGACAGTTTTACCGGGTACAAAGAGAGGGGGAGACTGTAACGCAATATTTGAATGCCGAGAAGGAGCTTCATACTGCCATCATATGGTACGATGGCGTAGGCATGGGGTCAATTGACATTGTGCTGTGATACCAACTGGTAACAGGTTTGCGAGATGTGTTGATGAAACAGGCCCTGCTAGAGCGCATGCGAGTAAAGCTAGATATGACCTTCTCTGAGGTCGGGAGTGAGGCATGCATGCGCGAGAAAGAGCAAGGGGTGGTAGTGCCAGTGGGGAAGGTATGGAGCGTGGAGGTAATTGCCCCTCAATGGGTAGAAGACTTGAAGAAGGAGGTTAAGCGAGTCCGTGAGGTAGTGGCTGAATATAAGAAGACCCCTGCTGCAGAGTACAGCCCTACAGTGAGAGAAAGAGAGACCGCCCCAAAAGTGAGACTAGTGCCACTCGGCGAAGAAGACTGCCTACATGCTACAATTGTGGAGCACCCAGACAGAATGAAGAGGAGACGACATGGACCCGAGATTCCCGGTTGAAGATAAGAAGAATCTGGGAGGAGATTGAAAGCTCTTAATGTTGTTTTAGGGACCAGCGGCATAACCTGAGGTAACGTGCAGAAGCCGCCAGAAAGAGATAAAGGAGAAGTGCGTAGCATGAAGAAGGCTTCAGTGGTGGACCCAGAGAGTAACTCCATATCCTGGGGTGAAGAGCAACCGCAGATGAGAGATGTCTCCTGCAGAGGTCGACGATCCAGACTAAAGCGCCCTCCAGACAGATGCAGACGTGAGTGCTGGTTGTGTAGAAGGGTGGGACACATGTCCAGAAATTGCCCTACCCGAGAAGAGCGGTTGCAGAGATCCGTTCACCCCTCTGAGGGTCCTGCTACCTGGAGGGAACGTCGCCCCTGGAGGGAGTGGTACGGCAGAAAGAGAAGAGCCTCAGCTAGAACAAGACAGTACCACAATGTCGGATGCCAAGGAGAAGGGGAGAAAGTGCCAAGAGTTCCTGTGATGCTCGTTTTCAAGGTCCTAGTCGATGAGAAGGAGGAACCACTAATGTCGTCCCCTGAGGTGAAGAGTGTGCTGGCTGTCAGCTCGCAAGATCCTGATCGGACAGAGGAAATGTAACAGCTGTGTGAGACAGGGTGTGTGGCTGAGAAGCCCTGGGAAGTGATGCCCGCAGAGCCCGGCGCATATGATGAAGAGGCTGGACTGCATGATCTTAATCCATCTGATTCTAGTTTTGACAAGAATGCTCCTGTCAAAGAGAGGGGGAGCTATGGAGAAGAATTACTTGAACTAAGCCCCCAGATTGAGGAGCCCGGGCAAGAAGTCCCTAAAGTTTCCGATAACGACAAGGAAAAGGACAAATCGTCTTTGCAAGCATCTGCTAGCAGCAAAACCAAGAAGACGAAGAAAAAGAAGAAGAGGATAGTGGATGCTGTTGGAAAATTTAATCTGACAACACAAGATTCTTCTGAGGAATTGTCTTCTATGGCTGCTGACAAAGTAGAGGAAGAATATCTCAACCTGACTGATGAACAACTCCTAGACTATTTAGTTTGGCAGTATGTGAAAGAAGAAAGGCAGAAGGAGACGCGAGAATTGCAGGTTTCTGACTCCCCTCAAAAGATCAAAGAGAAGCACAAAGAATTCTCGCCCATGGAATGGCGAGCTTAAAGAGAGGGGGAATGTAAGGGGGTGAAGAGGAAGACGAGCCCAAAGGAGGTTGCTTTCCCTGCTCCTTCACTGGAACCACATAGTCGTACAGCTGGGTTGTTGGGGGGATGACTTTCTGTCCTGGACAGAGGAGACCATGTGACTGCTGGGGGCAGAGAGGAAGAGAGAAGAGTGTGGTCAGAAATGAGCGGGAGAGCAGAGCGAGCGAAACAGAGGGGACAGTGTGCCAGAGAGAAAGCAGGCTGCAGCGCCACGCTCCCTGAGAGAGAGTGCTCCCTGTGAGGGCAGTGAGGCTGAGATACCAGCCGTAGTGAAGGCTGGATGTGAGAGTGTCGACTCGGAGGCCTCTGTAATCAGAGAAGACTTTCCCCTGACAGTGCAGAGACAGGGACCCGAGCGCGCAGCCCTGGGGACCGCAGTGACAAGCCAAGACTCCCTGAATGTGATAAGTAAACTGCTCAGTTTGTGTGTAGCATTGCTACTGCAGAGAGACTACCAGCCCAACATACAGCAGTGTGACTGTGCTACTTTCTGCTTCCAGTTTCACTCTGAGAAAAAGACTGCAAAGATTTAACCCCGGAGTCTCCAGTTCCCAGGAGACAGAGGAGAGACTTCAGGATCTTGAAGTGCTGCTGGTGACTGTATCACGTTGGAATAAGGACCTTCCAGTCAGGACCTCGCTGGACGGATAAGTTACAAGAACACTCGTTAACCATTTCTGTTCCACTTAACTGTTTCATAGCTTTAGTTAGCTTGCTGTGTATTGTTATACTGTTTGCTTTATCTCTACTAACCCCCTGTTTTCTCCCTGCGAGGAGAATCTTACTCCTGTTAATAAATCCCCCTCAACAGTTGGTCTATCTGTTCTGTGGTGACATACTCAACCCTGCACTCTATTATACAGGCATGCAGTTTCTTGTCCAAACACTAAGGTTTATTAGCTACATAAACTGCCAGCAGAAATAAATAACCAAAGAGTCCATACTGTATGAGAAGCAGAACGGTTCAGCTGCGTAATATTGATAGTCTAATTCTCAACCTCTTGCAGAGTAAAAAAAACTTACTTAAGTCCTCCACCTTGCATAGGCAAACCCAAATGCCAGCAATATTTGCACCTCTGCTCCCAGATAATGAACGAACAGCTCTGCTGCCCCTTTAAACCATCTGCACCTCCTGTATTGGAGGGAGGGAATGACAAATTCTGCCCTTGTCATATAATCATTCCTAATAAACCTGGACAAATATATCAGTCCTATTAACCCTATCAGCACCTCCTGTCCAGGATTCTATCAACTGCATGTCTACAATGTAAAAATACAGCTGCTTCTCACAAAATTAGAATATCATCAAAAAGTTAATTTATTTCAATTCTTCAATGCAGAAAGTGATCTATTCTGTTAATGTTGATGATTATGGCTTATAGCCAATGAAAACCCAATAGTCATTATCTAAGTAAATTAGAATAATTAACAAAAAACACTTGCAAAGGCTTCCTAAGCATTTAAAAATGTATCTAAGTTAGTGATGAGCTAGTGTACCCATTGCTCGGATTTTCCCGAGTACGCTCGGCTGATCTCCGAGTATTTGTTTGTGTTCGGAGATTTAGTTTTCATAGTTGCAGCTGAATGATTTACAGCTACTACCCAGCCTGAGTAGATGTGGGGGTTGCCTGGTTGCTAGGGAATCCCCACACGTGTTCAAGCCGTCTAATAGCCGCAAATCATGCTGCTGAAGCGATGAAAATTTAATCTCCGAGCAGTTACAAATACTCGGAGACTACCCTAACCTGCTTGGGAATACCTGAGCAACGAGTACACACGCTCATCACTATTCTTAGTCTGTTTCAGTAGGCTCCACAATCATGGGGAAGACTGCTGACTTGACCAATGTCCAGAAGGCAGTCATTGACACATTCCACAAGGAGGATAAGCCACAAAAGGTCATTGCTAAAGAAGGTGTCTGTTCACATAGTGCAGCATCCAAGCATATTAATGGAAAGTTGAGTAGAAGGAAAAGGTGTGGTAGAAAAAGGATCACAAGCAACCGGAATAAACGCAGCCTTGAAAGGATTAAGAAAAGTCCATTAAAAAATTTGGGGGATATTCATAAGGAGTGTCCTGCTGCTGGAGAAATTACTTCAAGAGCCAACACACACAAATGTATCCAAGATATGCACTACAAGTTTTGCATTCCTTGTTTCAAGCCACTGATGACCAATAGACAATGCCAGAAGCGTCTTACCTGGGCCAAGGAGAAAAAGAACTGAACTGATGCTCAGTGGTCCAAGGTGTTGTTTTCAGATGAAAATACATTTTGCATTTCATTTGGAAATCAAGGTCACAGAGTCTGGAGGAAGAGTGGAGAGGTAAACAATCCAAGCTGCTGGAGGTCTAGTGTGAAATTTCCACAATCAGTGATGGTTTGGGGAGCCATGTCATCTGCTGGTGTAGGTACACTGTGTTTTGTCAAGACCAAATTTAGCATAGCCATCTACAAGGAATATCGTGGTGCACTCAGGAACCTCTTGGCTTGAGACAAATAAAGCAGCAGAACCATAATTCAGTGTCAAGTGTATATTATACACACAAAACATAGGTGCAGCATGTGAACACAGTTCAAATAATCACAGCAAACAGGGTGAAGACAGAAGAAATTCATAGGCTGCACTGTTGCAGGCAATGCGAACAAATGTGGATGCAGCATGAGAGCAACTGCTCAAATCCACACAGCAAGCTAGGTGAAATCAGAAGAAGTTCATTGGCAGCACTGCTGCAAGTAAAGTCTCATGGGCGAGGCACTCACTGAAAAATGCTGATACGAAGACACAGTTCAGATCAGGGCTAGCAGTCTCAGAATAAGGGTCCAGAAACAGTGCAGAGCCAAGAGTCCAGTACAGTCAAATATACAAGCACCAATGAAGTTTATCAGAAGCAAACCGAGCTTACTTGTCCTAGCAGATAGGCTGAAGCAGATGTGGAGAAGCACAGAGACACAGTTCGTAACACGAGCCCTGCAAGCTAGTAAGGTTCGCTGGAAAGGCCGAGTCGGATTCACTGGGGAGGATCAGTCTCTAGGAACACAGAGCCAGGAATTCAGACAGAATACGCAAGCAAGGACTGGGAGGGGAAACAGGGTTTTAAAGACAGAGAAGGCGGATCACATGAGCAGAAACGAGGCAGCAGTCGCCATCTTGGAAAAGGGCAAAAAGCACCACAGATGAAACAGGGAATCCAGAGTCCTGACACTCTGCCGACAAGCAGTATCACTTTGCTTGATTGGCCAGCAAAGTCACCTGACCTTAACCCCATAGAAAATCTATGGCGTATTGTCAAGAGGAAGATGAGAGACACCAGACTCAACAATGAAGATTAGCTGAAAGCTGAAATCAAAGCAACCTGGGTTTCCATAACACCTCAGCAGTGCCACAGGCTGATCACCTCCATGCCATGCCACATTGATTCAGTAATTGATGCAAAAGGAGCCCCAACTAAGTCTTGAGTGCATTTACTAAGGATGCATTTCAGTAGGCCAACATTTCGGATTTTTAAATAATTTTTAAAGCTGGTGTTGTAAAGTATTCTTATTCAATGTGATGATGGCTTTTGGATTTTTATTGGCTGTAATCCATAATCATCAACGTTAACATAAATAAACACTTGAAATAAATCACCCTGTTTGTAATGACTCTATACCAGAGGTGTCAAACTACATTCCTCGAGGGCCGCAAACAGGTCATGTTTTCAGGATTTCCTTGTATTGCACAAGGTGCTGGAATCATTCTGTGCAGGAGATTAAATTATCACCTGTGCAATACAAGGAAATCCTGAAAACATGACCTGTTTGCAGCCCTCGAGGAATGCAGTTTGACACCTCTGCTCTATACTGTATATCAGTTTCACTTATTGTATTGAATAACTTAAACTTAAATAAATTACCTTCTTGATGATATTCTAATTTTGTGAGAAGCACCTGTACATATGTGTTCAGTACAAAGGACTGGCACATTACTTATTCTTTTTTACTATAAATTTTTTTATTTATATAGCACCTTCGATTCCATGGTGCTGTACATGAGAAGGGGTTACTTACAAAATACAGATATCACATCCAATAAGCAAGCTAACAATGATAGACTGGTACAGAGGGAAGAGGTCCCTGCCCTTTCGGGCATACATTCTACAGGATGGTGGGGAAGGAGACAGTAGCTTGGGGTTGCAGTAGCTCTGTTGGTGTTGAGGTGGCTGCATGGTCATTGCAGGTTGTAAGCTTTCTTGAAGAAAAGGGTTTTCAGGTTCCATCTAAAAGATGTGGTGGATAATCGGACTGGTTGGGGCACAGAAATCCAGAGGATGGGGATATTCAGGAAAAGTCTTAGAGTTGATTGGGTGAGGAACAAATAAGTGTGGAAGAGAGATGGAGGTCTTTGGAACTCTGGAGATTATGTGAGAGAAGCCACAGGAGATTAGTTTGAAGATTTATGGAAGAGAAAGATTGGTGATGGCTTTGTAAATCAGTGTTAGAAGTTTGAACTGGATACTCTGGGGAATTGCGAGTCAATGAAGAGATTTGCAAAGAGGTGAAGTGGAGGAGTAGTGACCAGATACTGTAGATTAACTATTCGGGCAGCAGAGTTAAAGATGGACTGGCGAGGTGCAAGAGTGTTAGCAGGTAGGCCACTGAAGAGAATGTTGCAGTAGTCAAAGAAGAAGATGATAAGGGCATGTGCAAACATTTTAGTAGAGTGAAGATTGAGGAAAGGATGGATTCTGGAAATATCTTTTAGCTGGAGGCAACAGGAGGGGGCAAGAGCTTGTGTGGTTTAAAGGACAGGGCATATTTAAAGGTTAATCCGAGGCAGTGGATTTCCAGTACAGGAAAAAACGTGATGTCATACATTGTAATAAACAGATCAGGTACAGAAGATACATGAGATAAAGGAAAGGAAATGAGTCCAGATTTGTCCACAGTGAGCTCGAGGAAGTGAGAGAAGATGAAGGAGGACATGGCTGATAGAGACTCTGGGATTTTGGACAGCAGATAGGTAATGATTGGGCCAATCAGGTAGAGCTGAGTGACATCAGCATACAGATAGTTCTGGAAGCCATGAAACTTTATGAATTGTCCAAGGCCAAGGGTATAGATGGAGAATAGTAGGGGTCCTAGGACAGAACCTCGAGGGACTCCAACAGAGAGAGGGCGACATGAGGAGGTAGTGTGTGAATGGGAGATGATAAATGTGTGGTTGAAAACATGAGGAGATCCAGCGTAGGGCAAGGTCTTTGACACCAAAGGATGAGAGGATGTGTAGCAGGAGGCAGTGGTCAGCTGTGTCAAATGCAGAGGACATGTCTAGAAGGAATATAGAGAATTGTCTGTTAGCTTTGCTATAAGTAAGTCGTTAGTAATTTTCGTGAGGACAGTTTCAGTGGAATGATGAGGCAGAATCCAGATTGTAGGTTGTCGAAGAGTGAGTTAGATGAGAAGTGGGAGGAATTTTAAGCGTGAACATGTGTAACACCCCAGGTAACCAGTTGTTACAGCTGCATTGCTTTCCTCACGGGAGAGTGATGTCACGCTTGGAAGCGAGGAAGGATCCCTTTAAAAGGTATTCAGCACATACAACATCGTTCTGACTCCAACGCTGCTCTCTCTGGTCAGGAGGAGGAGTCAGTTGCTAGGCAGTTGCTAGGCAGTTAGGGAGAGTTAGTTAGTTGGTGAGAGGAGAGTAAGGATTGAGGAAGGAAAGCTGGGGCCGTGCAAATGAGTGATTCTGCAGCTCCTGCAAAGGAAAAAGAGAGCATATCAACTTGTAAAGACATTGAAAGGAGTAAAGGTGAAGTGTAGTGCTGGAGAGAGAAGTTGCGACTGAACTTCCTCCACGCTGAGCGCCTATACCGGAAGCCGAAAGACAGAGGTTGTGAGGATAACTTCATTTTCCATGGCAGAAACCGGTGGACAGCTAGATTTCAAGTAACATGTCCACCATTAACACCAGAGGACACAGTAACAGATAGAGCCCGGGTCGTGATAGAGATCCTGTAAAAAGGATCGAGTTACCTGTCGTACAGGTTAGTGTCCTACCTAAAGGAGGACAGAGAGAATGTGAGGACCTTGTGTGAGGCCTAAGGCAGCAAGAGACTACAACACAGCGACAGAAGGAAGGTTTCCAACCCTACCTGGTTATGGGGATTCCTGAGACGCTGCCAAGCCGGCCAGACCATACCAGCACCTGTGATCCAATACCCTTGACTGTGGCTGCCTTAAAGCAAGTAAAGAGGTAAAGAGACTGCAACCTTGTGTCCTCTGTTTCTTACAACACCATCTTCATCTACTACACCGGGAGCCCTGGGGACCCAGCTTCACCTGTGGGAAGCTGCACCATCCCAGCTGCCATAACATCACCCCAGAGGACCCCTTTAAACAGCATCAGTCATCCCTGACTGAATACAATAGGTGGTGTCACAAACTTTTATTATTTCACACACCCCTTTAAAGACCGTCCCTTTTACATGGGTGCCCAGGGCCACGGACCGGGTCACTGCCGTCGTGACACATTCATTTAAGTACCGGACCCAGTACCGAGTACCTCACGGCCCTGGCGGGCATTCCATTTTGGTGTCACGAACAGAATGGAGTGACCCAGCAAACGGGTCTTGTGCACCTAAGAGACTGTGCTTTATTGAGAAACTGGAGAGACTTTAATGGGCTTTTAAATCATTGCCATAACTGTGTCACACGGTGCGCGCAACAGAATTTTCAAAATTGCCACCAAAAACTGCTGCAATTACAGTGCCACATGGTGAGTGGGAAGCAGAAGGGGCGTGCTTTCGTGGGCACCACCGAGAAGAAAGAGCGCAAAGTGAAGCTCTGGCGCGCTCTATTGTGAGTCGGTGGAAAGCAGGAAGCACTGACTTGGAGACTGGAAGGAGTTCTTCCAGCCTGTCGACGGAACAGCCACTGATCAAGGTAATAGAGAACAGGGCCTGGCTGATGTTAACAGGGGAGAGAAGGAACATATCCAGCCCGGGTGGAGATGCAGCTCCGGCGGCAGACGCAGCCACAGGCCCCATGATGCCACCAGGCCTCACGGTAACCACTAGGGTTGAGCGACTTTTACTTTTATAGGATCGGGTCGGGTTTTATGAAACCAGACTTTTTCAAAAGTCGGGTCGAGTGAAATCGGCCGATCCTATAAAAAAGTCGGGGTCGGGGTCGGCCGAAACTCGAAACCCAATGCAGTGCATTGGGTTTCCAATGGTTCCCAGGGTCTGAAGGAGAGGAAACTCTCCTTCATGCCCTGCAATAAATATTTAAGTGTAAAATAAAGAATTAAAATAAAACATATTGCTATACTCACCCTCGGACGCGCCCTGGTACTAACCGGGAACCTTCGTTCCTTCGAATCAGCGCTTGCAGGACCTTGCGGTGACGTCGCAGTGACGTCGCGGCTTGTGATTGGTCGCGTGACCGCCTATGTGACCGCTCACACGACCAATCACAAGCCGCGACGTCACCGCAAGGTCCTGCAAGTGCTGATTCTTAGGAAGGAAGGCTGCCGGAAAGAAGCAGGGCGCGTCCGAGGGTGAGTATATTCCTTTTAGGTATATACTCACCCTCGGACGCGCCCTGCTTCTTTCCGGCAGCCTTCCTTCCTAAGAATCAGCGCTTGCAGGACCTTGCGGTGACGTCGCGGCTTGTGATTGGTCGCGCGAGCGGTCACATGGGCGGCCGCGCGACCAATCACAAGCCACGACGTCACCGCGACGTCACCGCAAGGTCCTGCAAGCGCTGATTCGAAGGAAGGAAGGTTCCCGGTTAGTACCAGGGCTCGTCAGAGGGTGAGTATAGCGATATTTTTTATTTTAATTCTTTATTTTACACTTAAATATGGATTCCGATACCGATTTCCGATATTGCAAACATATCGGAACTTGGGATCGGAATTCCGATACCAGATTCAGAAGATCGCCGACTTCATGGCCGACCCCACACAGGGGTCGGGTCGGGTTTCATGAAACCCGACTTTGCCAAAAGTCGGCGACTTCTGAAAATGGCCGACCCGTTTCGCTCAACCCTAGTGGCCACAACTCCTGCAAACTGGCCAGATCCCGCCACAGCTACAGTTCCCATAATGCCACTATTCATATCCTATGTACCAGTAGTGGCCTGGTTGCCACAATATTCAGGGGAATCCCACACCCTGAGTGACTTTAAAGAGACACTCTGCAGGCCTAAGTCTTCAGATTCAGGAACTGACCCTAAAGTGTGGCTGCACTAATCAAAATCATGCAGTCCATGCAAGTGCCCCAAAAATAAAAGATCCAGCTGGACTCCAGTCCGGGAGGATGCAGGCCTGAGGACCTGCCCTAGAACAAGAAGTAAAAGTGTTATTAATGTAATGTTATGTACTTGAAAAATGTTTGCACTTGTGTTATGTAACGTTCATGAAATAAACCTCCCATAAAGGGATGCAACATTATTTTCTGCACTTGTATATATTTTCCTGCAACGTTTAAGAAAACAGCCTCCCATACAGGGAAGAAAAGTTTTCATAACCTATTGTAATGCATATTTTATAATTTTTGCATATGTCTTTAACCATTTATTGTCTTTTTATTTTCCCAGTCCAGGAGTACTAGATTTAACAGGGGGGTGTGTAACACCCCAGGTAACTGGTTGTTACAGTGGCATTGCCTTCCTCACTTAGAGAGTAATGTCATGCTTGGAAGTGAAGAAGGATCCCATTAACAGGTATTCAGCACATACAACACCATTCTGACTCCAGGCCAGAAGGGGGAGCTCTACACCCGACTTCAGGGGAGCTGCTCTCTCTCTGGTCAGGAGCAGGAGTCAGTTGCTAGGCAGTTGCTTGGCAGTTGGAGAGAGACAGTTGGTGAGAGGAGTGAGGAGTGAGGAAGGAAAGCTGGGGCCGTGCAGACGAGTGATTCTGCAGCTCTTGGGAAGGGAAAAGAGAGCAGAGCAACTTGTATAGAGGCTGAAAGGAGGAAAGAGCAAAGGCGAAGTGAAGGGTTGGAGAGAGAAGTTGCGACTGAACTTCCTCCATGTTGAGCGCATATACCGGTAGCTGGAAGACCGAGGTTGTGGGGTAACTTCATACCACATGGCAGAGACCGGCGGACAGCTGGATTTCAAGTAACCTGTCCACCATTAACACCCAAGGACACAGTAACAGATAGAGCCTGGGTCGTGCTAGAGATCCTGTAAAAAGGCTTGAGTTACCTGTCGTATGGGTTAGTGTCCTACCTAAAGAGGGACAGAGAGAATGTGAGGACCTTGTGTGAGACTTAAGGCGGCAAGGGACTGCAACACAGTGTTAGAAGGAAGGCTTCCAACCCCACCTGGTTAGGGAGATTCCTGAGACGCTTCCAAGCCGGCCAGACCATACCAGCACCTGTGATCCGATACCCTGGACTGTGGCTGCTTTAAAGCAAGTAAAGAGGTAAAGAGACTGCAACCTTGTGTCCTCTGTTTTTTAGTGCACCATCTTCATCTACTACACCGGGAGCCCTGGGGACCTAGCTTCACCTGTGGGAAGCTACACCATCCCAGCTGCCATAACATTACCCCAGTGAACTCCTTTAAGCAGTGTGGGTCATCCCTGACTGAATACCACAGGTGGCGTAACAAACTTTTATTAATTCACACATCCCTTTAAAACCGTTCCTTTTACATGGGCGCCCAGGGCAACGGACCGGGTCACCGTCGCCGTGACACATCCCTTTAATTACCAGATCCGGTACCGAGTATCCCACGGCCCTGGCAGGCATTCCACATTGAGCTCAAGGAGTTTGGAAGTGAATGGGTGCAGCGTATGGGGCGATAGTTGCACCCAGCGGTTTGGTCGAGAGATGTTGTTTTGAGGATAAGCGTGATTGTGGCATGTTTGAAAGCAGAAGGGAAAGTACCAGAAGTTAGTGATAAGTTGAAGAGATAGCTTAGGAATGGGATAAGTGTAGTGGTGAAGCAGGGGAGGAGATGGGATGGGATGGGATGGGGTCAAGTGCAATTATTTTGGTATTCTTTTCAAAGTTTTTACAAAGAACCATGGGACATTTATTACAATTGGAGGAAAGGTGATAACGACAGCTAAATAGGAAAAGTTTTTTTTTAGTAAGAGCAGTTAGATTGTGAAATGCCATACCACAAGAGGTAGTAATGGCAGGCACTATATCAGCATTTATAGATGATGGACTGTATGCATTTTTCAACAAATGACATTGTGAGTTATAAAGAATCTATTGTCAGAAAATATAGAACTGGTGGAGAAAGTGTGAATTTGATGGATCTGTCTATTTTTAATCTATGAAATTATAAAACAATGATGACAATGGATTGTTATAATATTGATGATGATGATGATAATAACTACTATAACGTTTCATATGCTGATTATGTTGGTTATGACTACCTTGATACTGATAATGTCTATAATGATGTCTTGATGAAAACTTCCATAACATTTTGATAAAGGTCATCACCAAGGAATGTGTACTAAAATGGTAAACTAATACGTATAATCCTGTAAAGATTTAAACTTTTAGACCTTCTGTAACTTTTATACTTTCACAATGTCTAAACTTCTGCCTCTGCTTTGGACAAATCATATGAATTACATTTTAAAAGTTCAATTAAAGTCTATTATTCGTAATATGTCAATCTTTGTAAAATGTCAGTTGATTAAACTAGAGAAGGGGGATTTTATGTTTTCTTAATATTTGAGGATTCTGGAGTGTTATTCTTCTATTTCGACCTGTAATAACTTTTTAGGTTCTTTGAGATAATAGTAGTATGTGGTATGTGCTCTGTCCGTATTAACATCAGGTAAAACACATACCACACACATTATTCAAGAGGGCAGCTTAGGGGACAGTTTATTCGTGACAAGGATCTTTTGGATGAGATTCACCTACTCAAGTCTATAGGTGTGCAAAAATATCAGGTCCACTATATAGCTTTCATTTTTTATGGATACATTACAATTAGAAATGAGCTGATCAGACAAATTTTAAATTTGCCTTTTCATGCAGTTTTTACTGGGAAATTCAATTTGTGGAGAATTTATTCTCTACAAATGTAATGTTCCTTATCCTACCCGGGGGTCTCTCCAGACACCAGAGCATAATAAAAGTAATACATAAAAAATGAAAAAAAATCATCTACTGACCCTCCGCTCACTTCTCCAGGCCCTCTGATACCCACAAGCACCCATCCCGTTCTTGCCCTATCTTCTGATCCCCAGCCAATTGCATTAGAATATTTAATCGTCTCGCACTGTGCCACACTTCCCAATATCATAGTGCCAGGGCCCTGGGCCATTGGAGACACCGTTAATGATATGGCAGGTCCTGGTCCACTCGCTGGTAGCATAAACCCCAACAGACTCCATATCCTCCTGATACAACAATGCTGGGAGGTGTACAGGCAGGAAATGTTCAGGCATCTGTTGCCATGATGCCACAGCCAGAAGCGTCTCATAACATGGTAGTGGATGAATGGTGGGCCATGAAATTTCAGCTGAAAGTTGAGAGAGAAAGTGATGTAAGAGGGGCAAGGAGTAACGGCAGCACTGGGAGGCAGGGACGGACATACCGGCGACGTAGCTGCACTGGGGCCCTGAAATAGGGGGGCCCAAACAATTACCGTTGATTCTTGGCCCATCATAATGCAACCTTGAAGGCACCAACTGTAGTACCTCATTCAAATATTGTGAGCAAAGATACTCCTGCACTCATAAAACAAGGTCATCTATATACATCTATATACACTTCAAGGCAACAACTGGATGGCCTCATTAAAATAATTTAGAAAGTGTACACGTTTAGCAGGCTAATTTTGTTTTTTATTTCAAATCAACAAAATTTCACACAAAGCAGGCTCTACAGTAAACTGTATATGACAGTCGACAATTTTTGTATTAAAAATATTTTGTGAACTGCACCAGGCTAAAGGTTTTAAAAAATTTAACCCACCAGTTTTATACTTGTTAAACTGAATGCATGACTCATTGAATCCATAAACAATTTTGGAAGCTTTTTTTTAGAGTTTAATTATATCAGCGAAAAGTAACTAGAACCATGTTACAATGTGTGAATGAATGATTTAATCCATAAACATTTTTGGAAGCTTTTTGTGAGTTTAATAGACCAGAGAAAGGTAATAAGAATGCCTCTCCATCACTAACCCTATAGTTAGATTGTAAGAAAGACCCAGCCAGAATAAAATCCTTTATTTGAAACAAAGACACTGACTCCTTTATTTGAAATAAAAAAAGCACGATTATACTCAACTTACATCCATTCCATTGAAGCCCTTGTCCCCTGTAAAAAAAATAAAAATGAAAAACAACCATATCCCTTACCTGTTCAAAGTGAATATTAGCAATACTGTCCCATGTCGTTATCCATGTCTGTGATATGTGGTGTACAAGCTGAATGGTGCCATGATACGACCATCCAGGCTGAAAACCATGGAAAAAAATGGTGCTGCAAGCTTAGCTTCAGTGGTCAGCGGTGAAGTCATCGAGGTTACCGCAGGTCACAAAGGCTGTGTTCGTACTGGCAATTCAATGTGAACCATGACAATGAACTGTGGTGACCTCAATGAGATCACCGCAAGCACCGTAACAATTTTCTGCTCTGGTTATCAAAAATAGGGGAGACAATTTTTGTACTTAAAATATTTTGTGAACTGCACCAGGGTGAACGTTTTAAAAATTTTAACCCACCAGTTTTATACTTGTTAAACTGAATGCATGAATCATTGAATCCATAAACAATTTTGGAAGCTTTTTTAGAGTTTAATTATTTCAGAGAAAAGTAACTAGAACCATGTTACAATGTGTGAATGAATGATTTAATCCATAAACATTTTTGGAAGCTTTTTGTAAGTTTAATAGACCAGAGAAATGTAATAAGAATGCCTCCCCATCACTAACCCTATAGTTAGATTGTAAGAAAGACCCAGCCAGAATAAAATCCTTTATTTGAAAGAAAGACACTGACTCCTTTATTTGAAATAAAAAAGCACGATTATACTCAACTTACATCCATTCCATTGAAGCCCTTGTCCCCTGTAAAAAATAAAAATAAAAAACAACCATATCCCTTACCTGTTCAAAGTGAAGAATAGCAATACTGTCCCACGTCGTTATCCATGTCTGTGATAAGTGGTGTACAACCTGAATGGTGCCATGATGTGACCATCCAGGCTGAAAACCATGGAAAAATATGGTGCTGCAAGCTTAGCTTCAGTGGTCAGCGGTGAAGTCATCAAGGTTACCGCAGGTCACCAAGGCTGCATTCGTACTGGCAATTCAATATGAACCATTACGATGAACTGTGGTGACCTCAATGAGATCACCGCAAGCACCGTGACAATTTTCTGCTCTGGTTATCAAAAATAGGGGAGACCCCATGTCATTTTTTTATATTTATTAATAGCTCAGGCGCTGACTGATGAATACTCCTATTAGCGTCACCTGCTCTCCGTTATCAGCGACAACAGGTGTTGGCTGATTGGGTAGTACTCTCTCATCAACCAACTCCTGTGACAGGGGGTAACGTTTTTACCGCTGGTAACAGCTGCTGGCTCACGCTGTCATCTGTCAGCGAGGGAACCACAGCTCTCTTACCGGTGGTAATAATCTTATCACCGATAAGAGCCTGTGTTTGTTGCGCTGTCCTGCACAAACCTTTTTTTGATGTTCGTCCAAATCTGCCAGACTCGAACATCCACAGGTTCGCTCATAATTAGTTACACCGGGCACATCTGAAGTTTCCTCTCAAAGCTTCACAGGCAAACCGAGCTGCAATATTGGGGCAATTCAGCAGAGCTCAGAGAGCTGCAAAGAATGTGTTTGCAAACAAAGTTTAATTTTACTGTTCTGTGTTAGTTACATATCTCACAATAGTAAGTAACTCCTTTTATTTAAAATAAGCTCTGGATACAGATTCTCAAGGAGATCTGTTTGCCCCATATCCTGGAAAGCTCATTTATTTGTAAGAAAAATGTGGATTTCTCTGGAATAAAAGATCGGTTTGCGATGTCCATGTATTATTTTATTCAGCTTCCTGTGTAGTGCATGACAGCTTAGAAGAGTTGATCCTACTGACAAATTCTCTTTAAGCTGTGTGCTGTTGATTCCATACAATTGATGTTTTATCACTAAGAGATTATCACTATCTGGACTACAGCTTGCATGAGCCATGGTCCAACCAATGCCCCTCCTCTGATAAGCAGCTTACTGTCAATAGGCAATGTACATAGAAAGCTGTGGCATGGGTGGGGTTAGCTTTCTGAGCTCTGCTACATCTAAAAATTCTGATTGTATCACAACTGATGCACCTTGCAAACTAAGTGATACATCACTGGAACCCGAATCTCTATTCCTATATTATGATATATGTAGTCTATTTACCCTGTGAATCTGCATGCAATCTATCTCTGTCTTACATATCATTAGCTCAACTGTATTCCACTGGGAAACTCTGATATCCAATGACTCCATGAAGTACTGACCGTTACTGTAAAAAGGAAATAATCCAATTTATACACTGGGATGTGATTTCATAGATGCTGAGAAGACCAGTGGTAAACGGCATTGGGCAACTTTTTCTTTGTGAATCGCAAATGGAATCTCAATGTGTTCAAATTAACGTAGAACCGCAAAATTTAGGAAATTTGACTCAGACTTGATCCTCCATTGATCGATCTATTCAGCTCTATCAGACAGTGATCCTGTACACTTTGGAATCAGATCTGGCAAGGATTCATGAGATTCATTATGTGGTTTTACATTTTTGATACCAGCCCTTTAAAGGGAACCTGCCACCAGAAAAAAATGCTATTAAAGTGCAGATATGGAGTTAATCTCCAGGTTAATAGGATTTTTAACCTTCACGGCTCCCGCACTTGGCCAAACCCTGCAGGGAGAAAATAAATAAATGGGACCGGCTGCCAGTTAGTGCCGAGGGCACGGTTATAGCTGCTGTATTCTCATAGCGGTGACTGACCCCACACCGGCACTTACCTAATGACTGATATCTGAACACTGCTGGGGGGAATAAAGTTTTCTCCCTGCAGTGTTCTGCTAAGTGCGGGCGCCAGGCAGGTTAATGACAATGCTATTAAATCGCAGATTTGCTCCATATCATCAGGTTAAAAGCATTTATTTCTGGTGACAGGTTCCATTTAAAACTAAATGTTAGAGCAACCGGACAACCCATTTAATGACCCTTATGGCTTAATTAGCCCATCTCTGAAACATAATCCAAGTACGGACCATCATTTTTGGATCAGGCCCCCTTAGCCAAGCTCAACAGTCCCATATTTGCTCTCAGGCTGCTGAATTCGGAGACCCACGATCAGTCCACAGATCAAAGTCCACAATTTGACCATGTTTCACAGCCATCTTAATTTGGCTTAAACTAATTTCTTGGAGATGTTTTGAAATGATTATTACATATGTATCTGTTAGGGTTGGCAGAACGCACCGAATATATTTATTAGGTGAGATAGGTGCGTTTGCAACCCGGGATCCACCGTGCAGGAAAGAACCTGCTGCTAAGTAAGACGGATAAGTAAATTAGTATAAACGAACTTTGTTACTTCACAGAGCCCGTAGTAAAGAGAACACTGTGCCCTGTTTAGCTCACAGGAAACACAGCTACTGTGTAGAGCCGACAGTGGTGATGCAGATCAAACCAAACACGCAGCTCCTCTCTGGTGGAGCCGGAATTCTAATGGCTATTAGCCAGCCCTGAATTCACTCATAAGAAACTCCTCACCGGAGGTGCCAGCATTCAAGGGGCTTATTTCAGCCTGGTCGCTGACTGCATACACACAAAACTCCTCGTCGGAGGTGCCAGCATTCTTGGGGTCTATTTCAGCCGGGTCCCTGACCACACACACACGACCACACTGGCGCAGAGATCATACATATTTGATACTAGCGCATGGCCGTGCGGTCATGAGAACCTTTTATAGCTGTAGCAACTTCAGGACCTTCCCAGAAGGACCAATGGAAGGCTGCCACAGAACTTGATCAGGTACAGGGCCATCCTGGAGGACCAATGGAAGTTGCTGCAGTACCTGAGCATGTGACCCTTGATCTCCACTAAGAGATCTTACCCTGGGCATGCTCAATGTTTGCAAAGCAGGACTTTGTCCCAGAAAAGCCTGCTCGCCGCAGACCATTGCAGGGTACAATAGCAGAGCCTGGAGAGGCAGCAGTAACCCTTTGCACAGTATCAGATTCAGTGAGATGCTGGGACCGATGTCTCTGCTGAGCAGGCTCCACTGCGGCCGATGCAGAATAGGAGTCCGCAGCAGACATGGTTCAAGATTCCCCCTGTGCAGCGGCGGGAACTCGACTCTTAACAGTATCACTATCTGCTTTGTGCCATTAAACGTGTTTCGTTTTGGATTTTCTGCTTTTTTTTCTGATGAACTTTACTTTTGTGTGTTTATACAAGTTTGATATTTTCCTAGATAATTTGAAATGCAGTTTACCAAACGGAAAAATTCCATGTGATTTGCTCTACTGTATATCCAGTGGAGCTTGGTACATTCAGCTCATTAGAGCAGTGAAGGGTGAAGATTGGGAATTCATGACATGTTTTCTATGGTGCTTTATGAATGTTGCTGCTCTTCTTTCTGATTTCTGCCCGTGGAAACTTTTCTAAGTCATTTTCTTGGCCAAAATACATAACCAGGGTAGTGTTATTTGTCCGGTGTTTGACATGGGTTCACTTTTTATAGAACAGAAGCAGCATACACAAACACACACAACATTTTGGCAAGGAGCAGACCAGACGAAGATGCCTTCCAGCTCTTCGCACTCCTCCACACTCTCGTCCCTGTAGATCTGTAAATGTCTATGTGGGTTTTACAAATTGGGATACATAGTTTTACAGTTAGGGAAATTATACTCGCCAGTGCAATTATAATAATTCCTTTTCAAGAGTTATTAGCCCACTGGTGATCCCTGGCCATATGGGGATTTATTCTGCCTTCATTATGGGAAATTTAACGTGATCTCCAGTACCTTAAAGGTATTTTCACATACTGTTTGGGGAATTCCTCCAGACCTTGTAGTACATTCAGTATTGCTGTGCAATACATTGGGTAGGAGGAAGAAAAAAACATAAAGTCTAGTTTCTTTCCCTCCTTTGCAAATCTTTATACTTTTCTATAGCTTATCTATAAACATGCAATGTCTTCTTGTATGGTGTTTTTGGTCCTTTTATACAGTAATAGCATTCTCATTGCGTATTCTGGATCTGTAACATGAATATATTTAATATATTATGAGTGTACGGAATCAATGGTGCTCTAAAAATGAAATATTAATAATCATGACAAGACTTCACATAAGCTAAACCTATTGCATGATAAATATAGATACATTTTCTTTAAAAAATGCCTCAACAGGTTTTTGCTATGTAATCTGAGAAGAGCATAACATAGGAGCATAGAGTCCGATTCCAGGGATGTATCACTTACTGAACTGCTTGGTGTAGTTTGGCTAGATGCCTCTGTTTTCTCTGCTGTAGATGTAGCAGTACTATGAATGCTGAGCTATGTATAACCCCTCCCACATCACTGATTGGTAGCTTTCTTTGCTGCCAATCAGTGGTGGGGGCGTGGTTACAGTTATTAGCTTGACTGGCCTGCACGTGAGATCTAGTTCGGCAGTGATAATCTTCAGCTGGTAAAATAATAATTCTATTGAAACTACAGCACATAGCTTAGCAAGTGACACATCCCTGGAATCAGCCTCTTTTGCCCTATCTTCTGTTGTTCTCAAATTGAATAGCAAAAACTTTCCGACAAATTTTTATTAGAGAAGCACTCCCATCAACATTTTTCTCTTCTTAGGTTATATGCACACGTTGCGGATTTTGCTGCAGATTCGCAGCGGATCTGCAGCTGCAGGTCCGCAGAGCAACTTTTCATGCGTTTACAGTACAATGTAAACCTATGGAAAACGCAATCCACAGTGCGCATGCTGTGGAAAAAACCTCGCGGAAATGCTGTCAATTCAATGTCAATTCTTTGTGCGGATTCCGCTGCGGTTTACACCTGCTCCTCTATAGGAATCCGCAGGTGGAATCCGCACAAATTCTACATAAAAACAGAGGTAAATCCGCAGGTAAAACGCAGTGCCTTTTACCTGCAGATTTAGAAAATCCGCTGTGGAAAAATCCGCAGAGCTCCTTTCTACGTGTGCACATAGCCTTAGTATAGTGCAATCGTCATATTATATAGCGCTGTGTACTTACAATTGCTCATTTTGGTTTTCTATCCAGTTAATCTCTTTTTTCTACTTTATGTAGTACCAAGAAGTCTCTTCTTTCAGCTTCTTACCCAGCTGTTCCACTCCTCCTCTTGCCAGGGACTTTTGCAGTATCTCATGAGTCATTCAGGGAAAGTTGACTTCCAGTTTCTACATAGAGCTTAACAGAATTCATCTAGTCAGTTTATATTCACATGATGTCATAGACCTAATAGAAATGAGAATAGTAAACTGGGTAGAAAGGCAAAAGGAGCAAGTGCACAGTGTTATATAATATGACGCCTTCACTATATTAAGAGGATAAACACTTTAATAGGCGTGCTACTTTAAGTATTCATTGCTATACCGTGCCTGATCATATGGTGCACTTATATCTACAGCAATGTTTTGTGCAAAGTGCTGTTTATTTCCTTAAATAATGCCAGGATTGCTCTTTTTGGAAACAGCAAAATGCCACAGAATTTGTCAACCAAGTAATAAGAATAGGTAAGGTTAGACAATTTGTTAAAACTTTTTTTTGAGTGTTGCTTTTCTTGAAACATACATAACAATTTTGTCATTTATTTTAATAAAATGTTTTACTTTAAACCTATTGAAGATTTAACTTTCGAACATGTTTTTGTCATTAACCCATTAGTTGCCAAATTAGAAATTTTCATTTTACGGATTTTTCAGAGAAAGGCGTCCCAATATTCAGTTAAAAATGACAATGACATGATTTCCTATTTTGAAAACATTCATTTTACAAACTCAACACAGAAAATTGGACCTAATTATAAAATTTATAAAAATCTTAAGGTACCGTCACACTCAGCAACTTTGCAACGAGAACGACAACGATCCGTGACGCTGCAGCGTCCTGGATAGCGATCTCATTGTGCTTGACACGCAGCAGTGATCTGGATCCCGCTGTGCCATCGCTGGTCGGAGCTAGAAGTCCAGAACTTTATTTCGTCGTCAGGTCGGCGTGTATCGTCATGTTTGACATCAAAAGCAACGATGCCAGCAATGTTTTACATGGAGCTAACAACCTGCGAGAACGATAAGTGAGTCGCCGTTACGTCACTGGATCGCTCCTGCATCGTTCGGGAGCTGCTGTGTTTGACGTCTCTACAGCGACCTAAACAGTGATGCTCCAGCGATCGGCTCATTGTCTATATCGCTGCAGCGTCGCTGAGTGTGATGGTACCTTTAGTTGCTAGAAGCAAAAGATTAGGCGTCCCAAAAAAGGACATTGGTAGATAATGGGTTAAATAAATTCCCTGCAGATTAAGAGGGGTCAATGTCCTGACAAACCCCCCTAGCCATCACTCAAAAGACAGCACAGAAGTTTGCAGCTCGGGAGGCAGAAGCGCACAGTTCCTGCTTCAGCACTCATAGAGTCAATAGAAAGACTTTTCATTCGGGGGTGCAGATTTAATAAGACGGGAGCTGCCAAGATTTGGTGCCTGATTGCGTCTAGAGGCTCCTCTGGAAGACACCACCGTTGGAAGCTTGGGCTGAAAGGTGGCAGATGAGGTTTAACAATGATAAATGTAAGGTTATACACATGGGAAGAAGGAATCAATATCACCATTACATACTGAACGGGAAACCACTAGGTAAATCTGACAGGGAGAAGGACTTGGGGATCCTAGCTAATGATAAACTTACCTGGAGCAGCCAGTGCCAGGCAGCAGCTGCCAAGGCAAACAGGATCATGGGGTGCATTAACCCCTTCATGACCCAGCCTATTTTGACCTTAATGACCTGGCCGTTTTTTGCAATTCTGACCAGTGTCCCTTTTTGAGGTAATAACTCAGGAACGCTTCAACGGATCCTAGCGGTTCTGAGATTGTTTTTTCGTGACATATTGGGCTTCATGTTAGTGGTAAATTTAGGTCAATAAATTCTGCGTTTATTTGTGATAAAAACGGAAATTTGGCGAAAATTTTGAAAATTTCGCAATTTTCACATTTTGAATTTTTATTCTGTTAAACCAGAGAGTTATGTGACACAAAATAGTTAATAAATAACATTTCCCACATGTCTACTTTACACCAGCACAATTTTGGAAACAAAATTTTTTTTTGCTAGGAAGTTATAAGAGTTAAAATTTGACCAGCGATTTCTCATTTTTACAACGAAATTTACAAAACCATTTTTTTTAGGGACCACCTCACATTTGAAGTCAGTTTGAGGGGTCTATATGGCTGAAAATACCCAAAAGTGACACCATTCTAAAAAATGCACCCCTCAAGGTGCTCAAAACCACATTCAAGAAGTTTTTTAACCCTTCAGGTGCTTCATAGCAGCAGAAGCAACATGGAAGGAAAAAATGAACATTTAACTTTTTAGTCACAAAAATTATCTTTTAGCAACATTTTTTTTATTTTCCCAATGGTACAAGGAGAAACTGAACCACGAAAGTTGTTGTCCAATTTGTCCTGAGTACGCTGATACCTCATATGTGGTGGTAAACCACTGTTTGGGCGCACGGCAGGGCTTGGAAGGGAAGGAGCGCCATTTGACTTTTTGAATGAAAAATTGGCTCCACTCTTTAGCGGACACCATGTCACGTTTGGAGAGCCCCCGTGTGCCTAAAAATTGGAGCTCCCCCACACGTGACCCCATTTTGGAAACTAGACGCCCCAAGGAACTTATCTAGATGCATAGTGAGAACTTTGAACCCCCGGGGGCTTCACAAATTGATCCGTAAAAATGAAAAAGTACTTTTTTTTCACAAAAAAATTCTTTTAGCCTCAATTTTTTTCATTTTCACATGGGTAACAGGATAAAATGGATCCTAAAATTTGTTGGGCAATTTCTCATGAGTACGCCGATACCTCACATGTGGGGGTAAACCACTGTTTGGGCACATGGTAAGGTTCGGAAGGGAAGGAGCGCCATTTGACTTTTTGAATGAAAAATTATCTCCATCGTTAGCGGACACCATGTCGTGTTTGGAGAGCCCCCGTGTGCCTAAACATTGGAGCTCCCCCACAAATGACCCCATTTTGGAAACTAGACCCCCCAAGGAACTTATCTAGATGCATATTGAGCACTTTAAACCCTCAGGTGCTTCACAAATTGATCTGTAAAAATGAAAAAGTACTTTTTTTTTCACAAAAAAATTCTTTTCGCCTCAGTTTTTCATTTTCACATGGGCAATAGGATAAAATGAATCCTAAAATTTGTTGGGCAATTTCTCCCGAGTATGCCGATACCTCATATGTGGGGGTAAACCACTGTTTGGGCACACGGCAGGGCTCGGAAGGGAAGGCGCGCCATTTGACTTTTTGAATGGAAAATTAGCTCCAATTGTTAGCGGACACCATGTCGCGTTTAGAGAGCCCCTGTGTGCCTATGCATTGGAGCTCCCCCACAAGTGACCCCATTTTGGAAACTAGACCCCCCAAGGAACTTATCTAGATGCATATTGAGCACTTTAAACCCCCAGGTGCTTCACAGAAGTTTATAATGCAGAGCCATGAAAATAAAAAATAATTTTTCTTTCCTCAAAAATGATTTTTAGCCTGGAATTTCCTATTTTGCCAAGGGTAATAGGAGAAATTGGACCGCAAATGTTGTTGTCCAGTTTGTCCTGAGTACGCTGATACCCCATATGTGGGGGTAAACCACTGTTTGGGCGCACGGCAGGGCTCGGAAGGGAAGGCACGCCAATTGGCTTTTTAAATGGAAAATTAGCTCCAATCATTAGCGGACACCATGTCACGTTTGGAGAGCCCCTGTGTGCCTAAACATTGGAGATCCCCCACATATGACCCCATTTTGGAAACTAGACCCCTAAAGGAACTAATCTAGATGTGTGGTGAGGACTTTGAACTTCCAAGTGCTTCACAGAAGTTTATAACGCAGAGCCATGAAAATAAAATAAAAATTTTATTTTCTCTAAAATGATTTTTTAGCCTGCAATTTATTATTTTCCCAAGGGTAAAAGGAGAAATTTGACCCCAAAAGTTGTTGTACAGTTTCTCCTGAGTACGCTGATACCCCATATGTGGGGGTAAACCACAGTTTGGGCACATGTCGGGGCTCGGAAGTCAAGTAGTGACATTTTGAAATGCAGACTTTGATGGAATGCTCTGCGGGCGTTACGTTGCGTTTGCAGAGCCCCTGATGTGGCTAAACAGTAGAAACCCCCCACAAGTGACCCCATTTTAGAAACTAGACCCCGAAAGGAACTTATCTAGATGTGAGGTGAGCACTTTGAACCCCCAAGTGCTTCACAGAAGTTTATAACACAGAGCAGTGAAAATAATAAATACGTTTTCTTTCCTCAAAAATAATTTTTTAGCCCAGAATTTTTTATTTTCCCAAGGGTTACAGGAGAAATTGGACCCCAAAAGTTGTTGTCCAGTTTCTCCTGAGTACGCTGATACCCCATATGTGGGGGTAAACCACTGTTTGGGCACACGTCGGGGCTCAGAAGGGAAGTAGTGACTTTTGAAATGCAGACTTTGATGGAATGGTCTGCGGGCGTCACGTTGCGTTTGCAGAGCCCCTGGTGTGCCTAAACAGTAGAAACCCCCCACAAGTGACCCCATTTTGGAAACTAGACCCCCCAAGGAACTTATCTAGATATGTGGTGAGCACTTTGAACCCCCAAGTGCTTCACAGACGTTTACAACGCAGAGCCGTGAAAATAAAAAATCATTTTTCTTTCCTCAAAAATGATGTTTTAGCAAGCAATTTTTTATTTTCTCAAGGGTAACAGGAGAAATTGGACCCCAGTAATTGTTGCCCAGTTTGTCCTGAGTACGCTGATACCCCATATGTGGGGGTAAACCACTGTTTGGGCACATGTCGGGGCTCGGAAGTCAAGTAGTGACGTTTTGAAATGCAGACTTTGATGGAATGGTCTGCGGGCGTCACGTTGCGTTTGCAGAGCCCCTGGTGTGCCTAAACAGTAGAAACCCCCCACAAGTGACCCCATTTTGGAAACTAGACCCCCCAAGGAACTTATCTAGATATGTGGTGAGCACTTTGAACCCCCAAGTGCTTCACAGACGTTTACAACGCAGAGCCGTGAAAATAAAAAATCATTTTACTTTCCTCAAAAATGATGTTTTAGCAAGCAATTTTTTATTTTCTCAAGGGTAACAGGAGAAATTGGACCCCAGTAATTGTTGCCCAGTTTGTCCTGAGTACACTGATACCCCATATGTGGGGGTAAACCACTGTTTGGGCACACGTCGGGGCTCGGAAGGGAAGGAGCACCATTTGACTTTTTGAATAAAAGATTGGCTGGAATCAATGGTGGCGCCATGTTGCGTTTGGAGACCCCCTGATGTGCCTAAACAGTGGAAACCCCTCAATTCTAACGCCAACACACCCCTAACCCTTATCCCAACTGTAGCCGTAACCCTAACCACAACCCTAACCGCAACACACCCCTAACCACAACCCTAACCCCAACACACCCCTAACCCTAACCACAACCCTAATTCCAACCCAACCCTAAGGCTATGTACCCACGTTGCGGATTCGTGTGAGATTTTTCCGCACCATTTTTGAAAAATCCGCGGGTAAAAGGCACTGCGTTTTACCTGCGGATTTACTGCGGATTTCACCTGCGGATTCCTATTGAGGAATAGGTGTAAAACGCTGCGGAATCCGCACAAAGAATTGACATGCTGCGGAAAAAACAACGCAGCGTTTCCGTGCGGTATTTTCCGCACCATGGGCACAGCGGATTTGGTTTTCCATAGGTTTACATGGTACTGTAAACCTGATGGAACACTGCTGCGGATCCGCAGCGGCCAATCCGCTGCGGATCCGCAGCCAAATCCGCACCGTGTGCACATAGCCTAATTCTAAAGGTATGTGCACACGCTTCGGAAAACGCTGCGGATCCGCAGCAGTTTCCCATGAGTTTACATTTCAATGTAAACCTATGGGAAACAAAAATCGCTGTACACATGCTGCGGAAAAACTGCACGGAAACGCAGCGGTTTACATTCCGCAGCATGTCACTTCTTTCTGCGGATTCCACAGCGGTTTTACAACTGCTCCAATAGAAAATCGCAGTTGTAAAACCGCAGTGAAATGCGCAGAAAAACCGCGGTAAATCTGCCATAAATCCGCAGCGGTTTAGCACTGCGGATTTATCAAATCCGCTGCGGAAAAATCCGCAGAGGACCAGAATACGTGTGCACATACCAAAACCCTAACCCTACCCCTAACCCTACCCCTAACCCTACCCCTAACCCTACCCCTAACCCTACCCCTACCCCTAACCCTACCCCTAACCCTACCCCTAACCCTACCCCTACCCCTAACCCTAACCCTACCCCTAACCCTAACCCTAGTTCTAACTCCAACCTTAGTGAAAAAAAAAAAAAAATTCTTTATTTTATTATTGTCCCTATCTATGGGGGACAAATGGGGGGGGTCATTTACTGTTTTTTTATTTTGACCACTGTGATAGATTATATCACAGTGATCAAAATTCACATTGGAACGAATCTGCCGGCCGGCAGATTCGGCGGGCGCACTGCGCATGCGCCCGCCATTTTGGAACATGGCGGCGCTCGGGGAAGAAGACGGACGGGACCCCGCCAGGATCGGTAAGTATAAGGGGGGAGATCAGGGCACAGGGGGGGGAGATCAGGGCACGGGGGGGCGTCGGAGCACGGGGGGGGAGGGATCGGAGCATGGGGGAGAGTGATCGGTGTGCGGGCGGGTGGATCGGTGTGCAGGGGGGGTGGATCGGTGTGCAGGGGGGGTGGTTCGGAGCACGGGGGGGGATCGGAGTGCGGGGGGGTTTGATTGGAGCACGGGGGGTGTGATTGGAGCACGGGGGGAGCGGACAGGAGGACGGGGGAGCGGAGCACAGGACGGAGGGGAGCGGGCCACAGATCGGGGGGCTGGGGGGGCGATCGGAGGAGTGGGGTGGGGGCACATTAGTATTTCCAGCCATGGCCGATGATATTGCAGCATCGGCCATGGCTGGATTGTAATATTTCACCATTTTTTTAGGTGAAATATTACAAATCGCTCTGATTGGCAGTTTCACTTTCAACAGCCAATCAGAGCGATCGTAGCCACGAGGGGGTGAAGCCACCCCCCCTGGGCTAAACTACCACTCCCCCTGTCCCTGCAGAGCGGGTGAAATGGGAGTTAACCCTTTCACCCGGCCTGCAGGGACGCGATCTTTCTGTGACACAGCATATGCGTCACAGGTCGGATTGGCACCGACTTTCATGACGCATACGCTGTGTCACAGGTCGGGAAGGGGTTAAAAGAGGTCTGGATACACATGATGAGAGCATTATACTGCCTCTGTACAAATCCCTAGTTAGACCGCACATGGAGTACTGTGTCCAGTTTTGGGCACCAGTGCTTAGGAAGGATATAATGGAACTAGAGAGAGTACAAAGCAGGGCAACAAAATTAATAAAGGGGATGGGAGAACTACAATACCCAGATAGATTAGCGAAATTAGGATTATTTAGTCTAGAAAAAAGACGACTGAGGGGCGATCTAATAACCATGTATAAGTATATAAGGGGACAATACAAATATCTCGCTGAGGATCTGTTTATACCAAGGAAGGTGACGGGCACAAGGGGGCATTCTTTGCGTCTGGAAGAGAGAAGGTTTTTCCACCAACATAGAAGAGGATTCTTTACTGTTAGGGCAGTGAGAATCTGGAATTGCTTGCCTGAGGAGGTGGTGATGGCGAACTCAGTCGAGGGGTTCAAGAGAGGCCTGGATGTCTTCCTGGAGCAGAACAATATTGTATCATACAATTATTAGGTTCTGTAGAAGGACATAGATCTGGGGATTTATTATGATGGAATATAGGCTGAACTGGATGGACAAATGTCTTTTTTTGGCCTTACTAACTATGTTACTATGTTACTTTGTTACTATGTTGTAAATTACGAACGCTTCAATAGGTTGGAAACCATGTTAAAAATTTTGCAATGGGGTTCAAAATGTTAACATTATCCCTCTTATATGACGTGAAACTCAAGTTCTACAGATCTATCGTATGGACCCATAGCACACCCTGCCATATGCCTACACGTGTGATAGGAGTCGGAGACCTGAAAAAGGCAAAATGCGGTTTTGTGTATGATGTAGGAATCTGCTCTACACAAATCCAATCAGAATATTTTTTATAGACACTTATCAAACAGATGTTTTGTGTCAAATGTCACATTTTAAATTTCTATTCTGCTGAAATCTGATCCTTTTGAGTGGATAAAGAGGAATAGCATACCCAAGCTGTTTGGTAATTATTGTCAAATTTGGCTCAAAGAAAATGACAGCTGGCTACCAAGTACCGGGATTACACAGCTGGTCATTATGTTTTACTACAAGTTCTGCTTAAATGCTTAAAAGAAACACTGAATTACAGGATTAAAGGGACTCTAACTGCAGAAAATTATTAAAAATCAACTATTTTGTTTTAATCCTTTAACAAACACCTGACAAATCAATGAAGTGATCCAGAGCAGCAGTTACAGGAATAGAACGATAACTGCTGATGCTTTTGGGTGATCTTTTTCGACAAACTTAAAATAAAAAATAAATGAACCCACCAGCATCCTATACCGATATACAGCTTTACTAACGTGTGATTATTACATCTCAAATAAATGGCAGGCAAGCATGTAAATTACAAAACCAAATCCACAAGTTATTACCCATCATTTGGATAGGTGACACATTTTATTGTTGAGAATAACCCTTTAAGACTACGTTCACATTAGCGTTTTGCGGGGCTGCGTCAGGCGCAGCCGCGGCGACGCATGCGTCATGCGCCCCTATATTTAACATGGAGGCGCATGAACATGCGTTGTCTTGCGTTTTGTGATGCATGCGTCTTTTTTGCCGCAAGCGTCAGGGCGCAGAGGACGCAGCAAGTTGCATTTTTTTTCCGTCCAAAATTATGCCAAAAAAGGACGCATGCGTCACAAAACAATGCTTTTTGCATGCGTTTTTGTTTGCGTTGTGCGTTGCGTCGCCGAGGCAGCACCGCACGACGCAAATGTGAACGTAGCCTAACACAGACCTCTTTTCTGCAATTACTATCTATAGTCTATAAGACGATGAAAATTGTAGTCCGTTGTCGGCTTATTGATTTGCAACAAATTTGCTAAATGAGTAGTGATACAAGAAAATACACAATGTAAAAGAAATTAAAAAAAAATCACAATATAAAAAATTCCCTAAAGTCTTAAAAAATGTAATATTTCTGTATAACAAACCATGGGGTTTTAATTAATTTAGTAAAAATTATCAATAAGAAACCATCCTGATAAAAAATAAATACATAAAAGATGCAATATTTATCCCCGGAATATACCTGTTACGCATCTGCCTTGAGTCGGGAGGGATCCATCACCTTCCCTTATGGCTGCTGCTCTCTGCTGTGCGCCACGCCAGATTTTAAAAGAAACCCATTATTCTCTCATGCAATCATCTGCCTAGGCCTATTTAAAGGGAACCTGTCACCCCGAAAATCACGGGTGAGGTAAGCCCACCGGCATCAGGGGCTTATCTACAGCATTCTGTGATGCTGTAGTTAAGCCCCCGATGTTACCTGAAAGAGGAGAAAAAGACGTTATATTATACTTACCCAGGGCGGTCCCGCTGCTGGTCAGGTCAAACGGGTGTCTCCGGTCCGCTGCGGCGCCTCCTATCTTCATTCCAAGACGTCCTCTTCTGATCTTCAGCCACGGCTCCGGCGCAGGCATACTTTGTCTGCCCTGTTGAGGGCCTTTCCGGCGCCTGCGCACTGCAGTACTTTGTTCTGCCCTCATTAAGCCTGTAGATAGGCCCCTGATGCCGGTGGGCTTACCTCACCCGCGATTTTTGTGGTGACAGGTTCCCTTTAAGGCCCACCAAGATACACACTTGTGTCTTCGTATTAAATCTATTTGTTTTGTTTGTTTGACAGCGAACCACTACCTGCTCCATACCTGTATGTTGTGTCCTGTCTGCCTGCAGCCTCCAATTCCTCAAGTCCTTGCTTCATACGTGACTTTCATCTTCTGTATTAAGGCCCAGGATTCGTGTGCCCACCAGAACCTGGGCTTGAAGGATCTACAACAAAAAACTGACCTTATAACACTAACTTTACCTCTATCACTGCCTCTATAAAGTTCTCCGCCAGGGAAGAAGTAATGACTCCCAATCAGTGGCTCCAGCAGTCAGGTCTCTGGTGACTGTGATGTTATTTTCTCCAGTATGGTAGAGACCATTGGAAAAGTAGCCAGAACTGGAGAGGAAAGGATATTTAAGGGGTAGGTTTCGCTTCTTTATTCTGTTATCCATTAAGGCTTGGGTTTAGGTATCTTCACACTCAGCGACGCTGCAGCGATACCGACAACGATGTCGATCGCTGCAGCGTCCCTGTTTGGTCGCTGGAGAGCTGTCACACAGACAGCTCTCCAGCGACCAACGATCCCGAGGTCCACGGTAACCAGGGTAAACATCAGGTTACTAAGCGCAGGGCCGCGCTTAGTAACCCGATGTTTACCATGGTTACCAGCGTAAACATTAAAAAAACAAACACTACATACTTACCTTCAGCTGTCTGTCCTCCGGCGATGTGCTTTCCTATGCACTGTCAGCGCCGGTCAGCCGGAAAGCAGAGCGGTGACGTCACTGCTGTGCTTTCCGGCTGGCCAGCGCTGACACAGGATGCAGGAGGAGTGCAGAGAAGCACAGCGCCGGGGACAGACAGCTGAATGTAAGTATGTAGTGTGTGTTTTTTTAACGTTTACGCTGGTAACCATGGTAAACATCGGGTTACTAAGCGCGGCCCTGCGCTTAGTAACCCGATGTTTACCCTGGTTACCAGTGAAGACATCGCTGAATCGGTGTCACACACGCCGATCCAGCGATGTCAGCGGGAGATCCAGCGACGAAATAAAGTTCTGGACTTTCCTCAGCGACCAACGATCTCCCAGCAGGGGCCTGATCGTTGGTCGCTGTCACACATAACGATTTCCTTAACGATATCATTGCTACGTCACAAAAAGCAACGATATCGTTAATGATATCGTTATGTGTGAAGGTACCTTTACACAATCGTTTTTTTCTCATCTGAGAAAATTGGTCTGATTATGTTAATCACACTCTGATCAGACTCTGATCAGAGTTTGAACAGAGTGTGATTCGATTTTCTCTGAGGTGAAGAAAAAAATATAAAATGTTCTCCACCATCTTTATATTGTCATTTCATGAAAATCGAACTGCAGTCGGATGTCATACAAGTGTGATGTAATTTTTTTTCACGGACCCAAAGAATTGAATGGGCAAGTGCCATTTGATTCTCAGAGACACAATGTATCCTTGGACCAATGCGATCAAAAAATCATAAAAGCCATCACAGCAATTTTAAGTGTATCACAACAGTACATGTAGTTAATTATAAAGGACTACCTCTCCAATTAACCCCATATCGACCAGGGGGAAATTAGTTCTTAATATACATAAGATCACAATATCATGAAAATGTATTTTAGAATAAGTTCTGTATTTTCCGGCCTATAAGATGACTGGGCGTATAAGACGACCCCCAACTTTTCCATTTAAAATATAGAGTTTGGGATAAACTCGCCAAATAAATCGGGGGTCATCTTATACACCGGGTGTCATCTTATACGGCATGTGTGGAGCTTTGAAGTCACCAAATATGGTGCAGGGAGTGGTCCCGAATGGTTCCCGCGACATCATCTCAGGTACTTCGCGCAATGCATCCCTGGGAACGGAAGCCACCGCGTGCACCGCTGAGAGTCGGGAGAACTCCGGGGGCCATCGGAAGGTAAGTATATCCCTATTTTCTATTTTTATTCTTATTTTTACATGAATATGGATCCCATGGCCTGAAGAAGAGTATCCTCTCCTCCAGACACTGGGAACCATCTGAGACCGCTCATTGCACCATAAGATGACCCCCGATATTTGAGAAGATTTTCAGGGGTTAAAAAGTCATCTTATATGCCGGAAAATATGGTATATACAGTGGGGCAAAAAAGTATTTAGTCAGTCAGCAATAGTGCAAGTTCCACCACTTAAAAAGATGAGAGGCGTCTGTAATTTACATCATAGGTAGACCTCAACTATGGGAGACAAACTGAGAAAAAAAATCCAGAAAATCACATTGTCTGTTTTTTTAACATTTTATTTGCATATTATGGTGGAAAATAAGTATTTGGTCAGAAACAAAATTTCATCTCAATACTTTGTAATATATCCTTTGTTGGCAATGACAGAGGTCAAACGTTTTCTGTAAGTCTTCACAAGGTTGCCACACACTGTTGTTGGTATGTTGGCCCATTCCTCCATGCAGATCTCCTCTAGAGCAGTGATGTTTTTGGCTTTTCGCTTGGCAACACGGACTTTCAACTCCCTCCAAAGGTTTTCTATAGGGTTGAGATCTGGAGACTGGCTAGGCCACTCCAGGACCTTGAAATGCTTCTTACGAAGCCACTCCTTCATTGCCCTGGCGGTGTGCTTTGGATCATTGTCATGTTGAAAGACCCAGCCACTAGGGTTGAGCGACTTTTACTTTTATAGGATCGGGTCGGGTTTCACGAAACCCGACTTTTTCAAAAGTCGGGTCGAGTGAAATCGGCCGATCATATAAAAAAGTCGGGGTCGGGGTCGGCCGAAACTCGAAACCCAATGCAGTGCATTGGGTTTCCATGGTTCCCAGGGTCTGAAGGAGCGGAAACTCTCCTTCAGGCCCTGCGATCCATATTTTAGTGTAAAATAAAGAATTAAAATAAAAAATATCGCAATACTTACCCTCTGACGCGCCCTGGTACTAACCGGCAGCCTTCCTCCTTCGAATCCGCGCTTCCAGGACCTTGCCGTGACGTCGCGGTGACGTCGCGGCTTGTGATTGGTCGCGCGGCCGCCCATGTGACCGCTCGCGCGACCAATCAGAAGCCGTGACGTCACCGAAGGTCCTTCAAGCGCTGATTCTTAGGAAGGAAGGCTGTCGGAAAGAAGCAGGGCTCGTCCGAGGGTGAGTATATTCCTATTAGGACCTTCGGTGACGTCACGGCTTCTGATTGGTCACGCGAGCGGTCACATGGGCGGCCGCGCGACCAATCACAAGCCGCGACGTCACCGCGACGTCACGGCAAGGTCCTGGAAGCGCGGATTCGAAGGAGGAAGGCTGCCGGTTAGTACCAGGGCGCGTCAGAGGGTAAGTATTGCGATATTTTTTATTTTAATTCTTTATTTTACACTTTAATCTGAATTCCGATACCAATTCCCGATATCTTAAACATATCGGGAATCGGTATCGGAATTCCGATTCCAGATTCAAAAGATCGCCGACTTCATGGCCGACCCCACACAGGGGTCGGGTCGGGTTTCATGAAACCCGACCTTGCCAAAAGTCGGCGACTTTTGAAATTGTTCGACCCGTTTCGCTCAACCCTACCAGCCACGTTTCATCTTCAATGCCCTTGCTGATGGAAGGAGGTTTGCACTCAAAATCTCACGATACATGGCCTTATTCATTCTTTCATGTACCCGGATCAGTCGTCCTGGCCCCTTTGCAGAGAAACAGCCTCAAAGCATGATGTTTCCACCACCATGCTTTACAGTAGGTATGATGTTTGATGGATGTAACTCAGTATTCTTTTTCCTCCAAACACGACAAGTTGTGTTTCTACCAAACAGTTCCAGTTTGGTTTCATCAGACCATAGGACATTCTCCCAAAACTCCTCTGGATCATCCAAATGCTCTCTAGCAAACTTCAGATGGGCCCGGACATGTACTGGCTTAAGCAGTGGGACACGTCTGGCACTGCAGGATCTGAGTCCATGGTGGCGTAGTGTGTTACTTATGGTAGGCCTTATTACATTGGTCCCAGCTCTCTGCAGTTCATTCACTAGGTCCCCCCGCGTGGTTCTGGGATTTTTGCTCACCGTTCTTGTGATCATTCTGACCCCACGCGGTGGGATTTTGCGTGGAGCCCCAGATAGAGGGAGATTATCAGTGGTCTTGTATGTCTTCCATTTTCTAATTATTGCTCCCACTGTTGATTTCTTCACTCCAAGCTGGTTGGCTATTGCAGATTCAGTCTTCCCAGCCTGGTGCAGGGCTACAATTTTGTTTCTGGTGTCCTTTGACAGCTCTTTGGTCTTCACCATAGTGGAGTTTGGAGTCAGACTGTTTGAGGGTGTGCACAGGTGTCTTTTTATACTGATAACAAGTTTAAACAGGTGCCATTACTACAAGTAATGAGTGGAGGAAAGAGGAGACTCTTAAAGAAGAAGTTACAGGTCTGTGAGAGCCAGAAATCTTGATTGTTTGTTTCTGACCAAATACTTATTTTCCACCATAATATGCAAATAAAATGTTAAAAAAACAGACAATGTGATTTTCTGGAACTTGCACTATTGCTGACTGACTAAATACTTTTTTGCCCCACTGTACATATTTAACACATGCATATGTTGTGTGAAGACATTTCATATAAATAGGATTAGTTGAAAACCTGTTTTCGCAAATTAGCATAGCTGAGCTTATATTAAAACAAAAAATTCTAATCAATTAGATGTGTTTTTGTGATAGATACAGTATACGGAACTGTTTACTCTATGTTTGAATGCCTTTGAGGAAGGACTATTTTTATTGGGTCCGAAACGCGTCACCTATGGTGGGTCCCAATGATGTTGTTTTATATCACTGAAGATGTTTAAATAAAGAAATATTTTTTTACTGAAAAAGGATTCCTGTGCCGTAAGTCTTCTATTTCTATTTGCACACATGTGGTAGTCAGCCACTGATCTCCAGGCACGGACGGTCTAAGGTATATTTTGTTGAGCAAAGTTTTCCTTTCCCTTTTCACCTTTGCTATGTTGTTGAGCACGGACACCTAACATGGACTTCACCAGGAAGTCTGTGTTACTGTTTGGGTTCAGCTGCACAAACACTGGGAAGTGTTTGTCGCGCTGTCATGTGCATGACAGCGTGGCAAACACTGCTTCTAACCCCTGAAATCATCCACGCCGGTCAGAGATCCCCGCTAGCACTGTGAAAAAAACTCTCACAGTGCTGGCAGGGATGTCACCGAGGTCATGGCAGTTTAGCCCGTCTAGGAACGCAGCCTCAGTAACATCACCGCTAGTCAGTCACCAGTGGTTTTCAGCCTGGATGGTCGCATCTTGACACCATCCAGGTTGAAAACTATTTTTACCCCAGACATGGAATACGGCGCGGGACAGAACAATGGACAGGTATGATATATAGTTGTTTTATTATTTTTGTTTTATTACAGGAGATTGAGGGCTTCAGAAGAGTTAGGCGAGGTTATAAGCATGGTTTAATTGAGATTATAAAGTCTCACATTTTTTCAATTAAAGGACTTTATTCTTTCCGTCTGTGTTTTCATACAATGTGACTATTGCAAACAACCACAAGGTGGCAGTCAAATTACTGTCACCTTAAAGAAGCCAACCATTAATAAAAACTTGAATACATTTTATTTAAAGAAACAAAAAATGAAGACAATACATATACATTTTAAAAACTACTTCCATTTTTCCGGATCCTCCCCCTAGGGAGAGCCATGAGAAGCACACAATTATAAATCAACAATAAAGTGCATATATCAAAAACAAAGAGACTCAGCTTCTCAAACAACACATAGACTATATATAAGGTGCTATCAGCCTCCCCTTTCTAATGCTAGTGTCCTATGTTATTGAAGCAGCCCTTAGTACCATTATGTCATATATTACCACCATTAACCGATCATATTCCGGATCCCAACATAAGGTACATAAAGTTATACCAATGCCATTACCTAAGATAGGTCTTTCTATTGTGTGCCTCCTCTCCTGGCTTCTCCCAGCGCCCTGACGCGCGTTTCGCCCTTGCTTCTTCCGGGGGCACTGTATCTGGAGGTTCGGGCGGCATCAGGAGGAGGTAATTTGATATTTGTTGCCATTAGTACCTTGCTCATTGTTCTGGGCTTTGCCGTTTTAGCATATGGCTCTGGTGTTCCTGGATTTTCCTTGCACATATGCACTCTGCACTTTATTCCTTTTTACACTCTGGTGTTTAATATATTTGATTGCCTTCTAATATTAGAGTATATACTGGCATATTTATCACAGGTGTCAGCCATTATTGGCCTCTCTGACCCTATATATTTCCTTTATTTGGCACCTTCTTTGTAGTGCACCAGCATATATCATACATACACTTTTTCACATATATACACTTATTCACCTCATTTATAGTCCTCTATTTTTATTATATATTTTTTCCACATACACTTGGTTTTTATATATATTTTTTTGCATACACTGTTATTTTTATATATTTTTTTATTCAAGGTCTTTTATTTCACATATATTGGTTATATTTTCATTATATATATATATATTTTACTCATATATATATTTCTTCCACAATTTTTCACCGTTTTACTATTTTTTCCATATACACATTTTTTACCTTTTTTCAATTGTTTCATTGTGTTTTCTTGCACTACTGTTATACTCTTTATGTACATACACATACACTCTTTTCATACATTATTATTTATATAATTTCTATATATATATTATTATTATTATTTTTTTTTTTTTTTTTTTACATGCATATGCTACCTCGTACTTCCTATACAGAGCCAGACTTTTAGAGTATCGGAGTATTTACTAGTCTTATATTTCTTATATACTTACCCCACCTCCTGGGAGTCCGTTACCACTATTATAAACAAATAGATATATTTTTTATTATCATTTATTATTATTGTATATATACCTTTTGTATTTTGTCCCCTCCAGTTACAGGCACAGATTGTTGTTGCCAACTATTGCCCAAATAAATATGTATATTCATACTATTTTTTAATAAAGGCATTTTATTTGATTGTCATCGTTTGACTTCGTCCTTTCATTTTCAGTCTAAGTAGTACATTTATCTTTATACTATTATTATTTTTATTATTATTATTTTTATTATTACTACTTTTTTATGGGCCTCTTTTTCGGTATTTTGTATTTATTGATAGATTGACTTCCATACTCGGGTTCTTCTTTTGTCTAAATCCCCTACGCGCGTTTCGATTGAATTCTTCTTCCGGGGGCGTGTTTTAAGGAGGGAAATGGGAGTGTATACAAATGAATGCCAGCAAATCAAATGCTTGCCTATGCCCATAGCATATTAGACACGGTGTGACAAAGCTAATCCCACGTGGGGCCATTACCTAGATACAAGACAACAATGCTTAATGCCGACGTAATGCACGCTCAAGTGCGCAATTGCGGAAGCAATGTAATTAGTAACACCGTGTGACTGTGCAAAGTATTGTGTGTGCTACATTATTAAGAACTGATTGCCCAATAAAAAATGCCAGGCTAAACATACTAATACTAATGGGCTAATGTGTTTGTATGCAATACAATCCATACCGCATTGCCGGAAATGACGAAGGGACTGTGTTGCTAAGCGGCAGGTGTAAGTGGCGCATGCGCTGTCGGTATCACAAACCAACAGGATCCAACAATCGGTGGTGGTGACCAAGTCCGCGCACTGGCCTGGAAAACCAGGCGAGGTCGCGAGATTGATCCGTGCCGTCGGGAGGAAGGTCCGGCCGTGAGACCAAGGCGCATGTGCACCACCTGGGAAGGTGCTAAACGGCTGAATATAGTGCTGGTGTGTATACAGGTAGAAAACCTCAGTAAACCCGACTGAATATAATATATTAAAACATTCATGAGACAGTGACAATTACGAATTAATAATATATATTAAAAAACATTGTATAATATACAAAAATGTGACCATGAATTTCTAAGAGATGAAATCCAGTGTTAGAAATGATGGTCCATTGCAAAGTCCTCTATATAATAAGGCAACACTTTTGGACATGCCGAGGGCGTTTTATTGCAGGTGGATTGTTGAGACTAAGGTGCATTGAAAGGCTGAGGTGCACTATTAAATTAAAAGAAAACAGTTACCAACAAAATATGTACAATATAAAGAAAGAAAACCCAAAACCCATAAAACTATATCGGATAAATACAGTGGGGCAAAAAAGTATTTAGTCAGTCAGCAATAGTGCAAGTTCCACCACTTAAAAAGATGAGAGGCGTCTGTAATTTACATCATAGGTAGACCTCAACTATGGGAGACAAACTGAGAAAAAAAAATCCAGAAAATCACATTGTCTGTTTTTTTAACATTTTATTTGCATATTATGGTGGAAAATAAGTATTTGGTCAGAAACAAAATTTCATCTCAATACTTTGTAATACATCCTTTGTTGGCAATGACAGAGGTCAAACGTTTTCTGTAAGTCTTCACAAGGTTGCCACACACTGTTGTTGGTATGTTGGCCCATTCCTCCATGCAGATCTCCTCTAGAGCAGTGATGTTTTTGGCTTTTCGCTTGGCAACATGGACTTTCAACTCCCTCCAAAGGTTTTCTATAGGGTTGAGATCTGGAGACTGGCTAGGCCACTCCAGGACCTTGAAATGCTTCTTACGAAGCCACTCCTTCATTGCCCTGGCGGTGTGCTTTGGATCATTGTCATGTTGAAAGACCCAGCCACGTTTCATCTTCAATGCCCTTGCTGTTGGAAGGAGGTTTGCACTCAAAATCTCACGATACATGGCCCCATTCATTCTTTCATGTACCCGGATCAGTCGTCCTGGCCCCTTTGCAGAGAAACAGCCCCAAAGCATGATGTTTCCACCACCATGCTTTACAGCAGTTATGGTGTTTGTTGGATGCAACTCAGTATTCTTTTTCCTCCAAACACGACAAGTTGTGTTTCTACCAAACAGTTCCAGTTTGGTTTCATCAGACCATAGGACATTCTCCCAAAACTCCTCTGGATCATCCAAATGCTCTCTAGCAAACTTCAAACGGGCCCAGACATGTACTGGCTTAAGCAGTGGGACACGTCTGGCACTGCAGGATCTGAGTCCATGGTGGCATAGTGTGTTACTTATGGTAGGCCTTGTTACATTGGTCCCAGCTCTCTGCAGTAGGTCCCCCCGCGTGGTTCTGAAATTTTTGCTCACCGTTCTTGTGATCATTCTGACCCCACGGGGTGGGATTTTGCGTGGAGCCCCAGATCGAGGGAGATTATCAGTGGTCTTGTATGTCTTCCATTTTCTAATTATTGCTCCCACTGTTGATTTCTTCACTCCAAGCTGGTTGGCTATTGCAGATTCAGTCTTCCCAGCCTGGTGCTGTTATGAAAGGCAATTCAGAATCACAATGGACATGGAGGTCAGAGCACATACAGTGATCTGACAATAACCCAAAATAATAGAACGAGCTCTGAGACGTGGGAACTCTGCAGACCGCAATCCCTAAGCCTATCAAACCACACTAAAGGTAGCCGTGGAGCGCTCCTGACCAGAACCTAGGCGCCTCGTAACAGCCTGAGAAACTAGCTAGTCCTGAAGATAGAAAAATAAGCCTACCTTGCCTCAGAGAAATTCCCCAAAGGAAAAGGCAGCCCCCCACATATAATGACTGTGAGTAAGATGAAAACACAAACATAGAGATGAAACAGATTAAGCAAAGTGAGGCCCGACTAGCTGAACAGAACGAGGATAGGGAAGATAACTTTGCGGTCAGCACAAAAACCTATAAAAAACCACGCAGAGGGGACAAAAAGACCCTCCGCACCGACTAACGGCACGGAGGTGGTCCCTCTGCGTCTCAGAGCTTCCAGCAGGCAAGAAAAACCAATAAAGCAAGCTGGACAGAAAAATAGCAACAAAATAACATTAGCAAAACTTAGCTTTGCAGAGCAGCAGGCCACAGGAACGATCCAGGGAAAAAACAAGTCCCACACTGGAACATTGACAGGAAGCATGGATCAAAGCATCAGGTGGAGTTAAGTAGAGAAGAAGCTAACGAGCTCACCAGATCACCTGAGGGAGGAAACTCAGAAGCTGCAGTACCACTTTCCTCCACAAATGGAAGATCCCAGAGAGAATCAGCCGAAGTACCACTTGTGACCACAGGAGTGAACTCTGCCACAGAATTCACAACAGTACCCCCCCTTGAGGAGGGGTCACCGAACCCTCACCAGAGCCCCCAGGCCGACCAGGATGAGCCACATGAAAGGCACGAACAAGATCGGGAGCATGGACATCAGAGGCAAAAACCCAGGAATTATCTTCCTGAGCATAACCCTTCCATTTAACCAGATACTGGAGTTTCCGTCTTGAAACACGAGAATCCAAAATCTTCTCCACAATATACTCCAATTCCCCCTCCACCAAAACCGGGGCAGGAGGCTCATCAGATGGAACCATAGGTGCCACGTATCTCCGCAACAATGACCTATGGAAAACGTTATGTATGGAAAAAGAATCTGGAAGGGTCAGACGAAAAGACACAGGATTAAGAACCTCAGAAATCCTATACTGACCAATAAAACGAGGTTTAAACTTTGGAGAGGAAACCTTCATAGGAATATGACGAGAAGATAACCAAACCAGATCCCCAACACGAAGTCGGGGACCCACACGGCGTCTGCGATTAGCGAAAAGTTGAGCCTTCTCCTGGGACAAGGTCAAATTGTCCACCACCTGAGTCCAAATCTGCTGCAACCTGTCCACCACAGTATCCACACCAGGACAGTCCGAAGACTCAACCTGTCCAGGAGAGAAACGAGGATGGAACCCAGAATTGCAGAAAAACGGTGAAACCAAGGTAGCCGAGCTGGCCCGATTATTAAGGGCGAACTCAGCCAAAGGCAAAAAGGACACCCAGTCATCCTGATCAGCAGAAACAAAGCACCTCAGATATGTTTCCAAGGTTTGATTGGTTCGTTCGGTCTGGCCATTAGTCTGAGGATGGAAAGCCGAGGAAAAAGACAAGTCAATGCCCATCCTACCACAAAAGGCTCGCCAAAGCCTCGAAACAAACTGGGAACCTCTGTCAGAAACAATATTCTCTGGAATGCCATGCAAACGAACCACATGCTGGAAGAACAAAGGCACCAAATCAGAGGAGGAAGGCAATTTAGACAAGGGTACCAGATGGACCATCTTAGAAAAGTGATCACAGACCACCCAAATAACTGACATCTTTTGAGAAACGGGAAGGTCAGAAATAAAATCCATAGAGATATGTGTCCAAGGCCTCTTCGGGACCGGCAAGGGCAAAAGCAACCCACTGGCACGAGAACAGCAGGGCTTAGCCCGAGCACAAATCCCACAGGACTGCACAAAAGTACGCACATCCTGCGACAGAGAGGGCCACCAAAAGGATCTAGCCACCAACTCTCTGGTACCAAAGATTCCAGGATGACCAGCCAACACCGAACAATGAAGTTCAGAGATAACTCTATTCGTCCACCTATCAGGGACAAACAGTTTCTCCGCTGGGCAACGATCAGGTCTATCAGCCTGAAATTTTTGCAGCACCCGCCGCAAATCAGGGGAGATGGCAGACACAATTACTCCTTCCTTGAGGATACCCGCTGGCTCAGATAAACCCGGAGAGTCGGGCACAAAACTCCTAGACAGAGCATCCGCCTTCACATTTTTAGAGCCCGGAAGGTACGAAATCACAAAGTCAAAATGGGCAAAAAACAACGACCAACGAGCTTGTCTAGGATTCAAGCGCTTGGCAGACTCGAGATAAGTCAAGTTCTTATGATCAGTCAATACCACCACGCGATGCTTAGCTCCTTCAAGCCAATGACTCCACTCCTCGAATGCCCACTTCATGGCCAGCAACTCTCGGTTGCCCACATCATAATTTCGCTCAGCAGGCGAAAACTTCCTGGAAAAGAAAGCGCATGGTTTCATCACTGAGCAACCAGAACCTCTCTGTGACAAAACAGCCCCTGCTCCAATCTCAGAAGCATCAACCTCGACCTGGAACGGAAGAGAAACATCTGGTTGACACAACACAGGGGCAGAAGAAAAACGACGCTTCAACTCTTGAAAAGCTTCCACAGCAGCAGAAGACCAATTGACCACATCAGCACCCTTCTTGGTCAAATCGGTCAATGGTTTAGCAATACTAGAAAAATTGCAGATGAAGCGACGATAAAAATAAGCAAAGCCCAGGAACTTTTGCAGACTTTTCAGAGATGTCGGCTGAGTCCAATCATGGATGGCTTGGACCTTAACAGGATCCATCTCGACAGTAGAAGGGGAAAAGATGAACCCCAAAAATGAAACCTTCTGCACACCAAAGAGACACTTTGATCCCTTCACAAACAAAGAATTAGCACGCAGGACCTGAAAAACCGTTCTGACCTGCTTCACATGAGACTCCCAATCTTCCGAGAAGATGAAAATGTCATCCAAGTACACAATCAGGAATTTATCCAGGTACACTCGGAAGATGTCATGCATAAAGGACTGAAACACTGATGGAGCATTGGCAAGTCCGAACGGCATCACGAGATACTCAAAATGACCCTCGGGCGTATTAAATGCAGTTTTCCATTCATCGCCTTGCTTAATTCGCACCAGATTATACGCACCACGAAGATCTATCTTTGTGAACCAACTAGCCCCCTTAATCCGAGCAAACAGATCAGATAACAATGGCAAGGGGTACTGAAATTTAACCGTGATCTTATTAAGAAGGCGGTAATCTATACAAGGTCTCAGTGAACCATCCTTCTTGGCTACAAAAAAGAACCCTGCTCCTAATGGCGACGATGACGGGCGAATATGCCCCTTCTCCAGGGATTCCTTCACATAACTGCGCATAGCGGTGTGCTCAGGCACGGACAAATTAAACAATCGACCTTTTGGGAATTTACTACCAGGAATCAAATTGATAGCACAATCACAATCCCTATGCGGAGGTAGGGTATTGGACTTGGGCTCATCAAATACATCCCGGTAATCAGACAAGAACTCTGGGACCTCAGAAGGGGTGGATGACGAAATTGACAGAAATGGAACATCACCATGTACCCCCTGACAACCCCAGCTGGACACCGACATGGATTTCCAATCTAATACTGGATTATGGGCTTATAGCCATGGCAACCCGAACACGACTACATCATGCAGATTATGAAACACCAGAAAGCGAATAACCTCCTGATGTGCAGGAGCCATGCACATGGTCAGCTGGGTCCAATATTGAGGCTTATTCTTGGCCAAAGGCGTAGCATCAATTCCTCTCAATGGAATAGGACACTGCAAGGGCTCCAAGAAAAACGCACAATGCTTAACATATTCCAAGTCCATCAAATTCAGGGCAGCGCCTGAATCCACAAATGCCATGACAGAATACGATGACAAAGAGCAGATCAAGGTAACGGACAGAAGAAATTTTGACTGTACAGTACCAATGGTGGCAGACCTAGCGAACCGCTTAGTGCGCTTAGGACAATCAGAGATAGCATGAGTGGAATCACCACAGTAGATACACAGACCATTTAGACGTCTATGTTCTTGCCGTTCAACTCTGGTCAAAGTCCTATCACACTGCACAGGCTCAGGTTTAAGCTCAGGTAATACCGCCAAATGGTGCACAGATTTACGCTCCCGCAAGCGTCGACCGATCTGAATGGCCAAAGACATAGACTCATTCAAACCAGCAGGCATAGGAAATCCCACCATGACATCCTTAAGGGCTTCAGAGAGACCCTTTCTGAATATTGCTGCCAGCGCAGATTCATTCCATTGAGTGAGCACTGACCACTTTCTAAATTTCTGACAATATACCTCTATCTCATCCTGAGCCTGACAAAGAGCCAGCAAATTTTTTTCTGCCTGATCCACTGAATTAGGCTCATCGTACAGCAACCCAAGCGCCAGGAAAAACGCATCGATATTACTCAATGCAGGATCTCCTGACGCAAGAGAAAACGCCCAGTCCTGAGGGTCGCCGCGCAAAAAAGAAATGACGATCCTAACCTGTTGAATTGGGTCACCAGAAGAGCGAGGTTTCAAAGCCAGAAACAGTTTACAATTATTTTTGAAACTCAGAAATTTAGTTCTATCTCCAAAAAACAAATCTGGAATAGGAATTCTCGGTTCTAGCAAAGAATTCTGAACCACAAAATCTTGAATATTTTGAACTCTTGCCGTGAGCTGATCCACACATGAAGACAGACCTTTAATGTCCATCGCTACACCTGTGTCCTGAACCACCCAAATGTCTAGGGGAAAAAAAAGACAAAACACAGTGCAAAGAAAAAAAAAATGATCTCAGAACTTCTTTTTTCCCTCTATTGAGAATCATTAGCACTTTTGGCTTCCTGTACTGTTATGAAAGGCAATTCAGAATCACAATGGACATGGAGGTCAGAGCACATACAGTGATCTGACAATAACCCAAAATAATAGAACGAGCTCTGAGACGTGGGAACTCTGCAGACCGCAATCCCTAAGCCTATCAAACCACACTAAAGGTAGCTGTGGAGCGCTCCTGACCAGAACCTAGGCGCCTCGTCACAGCCTGAGAAACTAGCTAGTCCTGAAGATAGAAAAATAAGCCTACCTTGCCTCAGAGAAATTCCCCAAAGGTAAAGGCAGCCCCCCACATATAATGACTGTGAGTAAGATGAAAACACAAACATAGAGATGAAACAGATTAAGCAAAGTGAGGCCCGACTAGCTGAACAGAACGAGGATAGGGAAGATAACTTTGCGGTCAACACAAAAACCTATAAAAAACCACGCAGAGGGGACAAAAAGACCCTCCGCACCGACTAACGGCACGGAGGTGGTCCCTCTGCGTCTCAGAGCTTCCAGCAGGCAAGAAAAACCAATAAAGCAAGCTGGACAGAAAAATAGCAACAAAATAACATTAGCAAAACTTAGCTTTGCAGAGCAGCAGGCCACAGGAACGATCCAGGGAAAAAACAAATCCCACACAGGAACATTGACAGGAAGCATGGATCAAAGCATCAGGTGGAGTTAAGTAGAGAAGAAGCTAACGAGCTCACCAGATCACCTGAGGGAGGAAACTCAGAAGCTGCAGTACCACTTTCCTCCACAAACGGAAGATCCCAGAGGGAATCAGCCGAAGTACCACTTGTGACCACAGGAGTGAACTCTGCCACAGAATTCACAACAGGTGCAGGGCTACAATTTTGTTTCTCGTGTCCTTTGACAGCTCTTTGGTCTTCACCATAGTGGAGTTTGGAGTCAGACTGTTTGAGGGTGTGCACAGGTGTCTTTTTATACTGATAACAAGTTTAAACAGGTGCCATTACTACAGGTAATGAGTGGAGGAAAGAGGAGACTCTTAAAGAAGAAGTTACAGGTCTGTGAGAGCCAGAAATCTTGATTGTTTGTTTCTGACCAAATACTTATTTTCCACCATAATATGCAAATAAAATGTTAAAAAAACAGACAATGTGATTTTCTGGATTTTTTTTTCTCAGTTTGTCTCCCATAGTTGAGGTCTACCTATGATGTAAATTACAGACGCCTCTCATCTTTTTAAGTGGTGGAACTTGCACTATTGCTGACTGACTAAATACTTTTTTGCCCCACTGTACATGTCCTAGAAATTTACAGAAAGGCCCCAAACCCCAAGCTCTCATTTAATCCCTTGGGAGCCATGGTACCCAACCTATATATCCAGCGGCTCTCAATCTGTGCCAGAAGTCTACTTAAGTCACCACCTCATACCCCCATCGAAACTGAATCAATACCCCTCACCACAAAACCCACAGTACTGCAATTATGAAACATTTTAAAGTGGCGGGGTAAAGTTTTTAAACTAACATCGTCCTCATTCATATTGACCTTTTCAATGTCCATACAGTGTTCTCGGATCCGGACTTTGAGTTCACAGGTGGTGAGGTCGATGTAAATTTTACCACAGGGGCAGGTGGCATGATAAATGACACCTCTAGTAGAGCAATTAATGTACTTACTAATGTTGAATTTTTTTGACCCATCAAAATTGGTGAAAGTTTTTGCCTTAGCTGTTTTGGCGCAGGCCTTACACAGACCACATGGAAAAAAGCCAGCATTGGTTCCAATCTTACATTTGCTCCTGTTACCTCTATTAGGATTATAAAAGCTATGCACCAAGGTGTCAGATACATTTTTAGATCTCCTGGCAGTCACCAAGGGTTTAGTTGGTAAGATTATTTTCAATATAGGGTCAGTGAACAGTACCTGACAATGTCTGTCCACAATATCCCTGAATTGGCGCCATTTGTTGTGATACATAGTGATTAGCCTAACCTGTCAGGAATCACCACTTCTGTTTTTGTTAGTAGGCCCATATAAAAGATCCTGCCTTGAGCTAGTCACTGCTCTTTTATAACCCCTCTTGATGCATTTTTTACTGTAGCCCCTCTCTTGAAAATGTTCTGCCAAATCCCTAGCTTGGGCTTCAAAATCCTTTGGGTTAGTACATACCCTTTTGGCTTGAAGGAATTTGCCGTCAGGGATACCCCTAGTGGTGGAAAGGGGGTGAGATGAGGTGGCATGTAAAAAGGAGTTTGTAGCAGTCGGTTTTCTCTACAGGTTTGTCTGAAGGCGTCCTTCTAGATCTATACTTATTGAAAGATCCAAAAATTCAACATCCCTACCTGCTTTAAATGTGAGCTTAATATTGAGATCATTATTAGGGTTGAGCGACTTTTACTTTTATAGGATCGAGTCGGGTTTCACGAAACCTGACTTTTTCAAAAGTCGGGTCGAGTGAAATCGGCCGATCCTATAAAAAAGTCGGGGTCGGGGTCGGCCGAAACACGAAACCCAATGCAGTGCATTGGGTTTCCAATGGTTCCCAGGGTCTGAAGGAGAGGAAACTCTCCTTCAGGCCCTGGGATCCATATTTAAGTGTAAAATAAAGAATTAAAATAAAAAATATTGCTATACTTACCTCTGACGCGCCCTGGTACTAACCGGCAGCCTTCCTTCCTTAGAATCAGCGCGTGAAGGACCTTAGATGACGTTGCGGCTTGTGATTGGTCGCGCGACCGCCCATGTGACCGCTCACGCGACCAATCACAAGCCGCGACGTCACCGAAGGTACTTCAAGCACTGATTCTTAGGAAGGAAGGCTGCCGGAAACAAGCAGGGCGCGTCCGAGGGTGAGTATATTCCTATTAGGTATATACTCACCCTCGGACGCGACCTGCTTCTTTCCGGCAGCCTCCCTCCTAAGAATCAGCGCTTGAAGGACCTTCGGTGACATCGCGGCTTGTGATTAGTCGCGTGAGCGGTCACATGGGCGGTCGCGCGACCAATCACAAGCCGCGACGTCATCTAAGGTCATTCACACGCTGATTCTATGGAAGGAAGGCTGCAGGTTAGTACCAGGGCGCGTCAGAGGGTAAGTATAGCAATATTTTTTATTTTAATTCTTTATTTTACACTTAAATATGGATTCCGATACCGATTTCCGATATTGCAAACATATCGGAACTCGGTATCGGAATTTCGATACCAGATTCAGAAGATCGCCGACCTCATGGCCGACCCCACACAGGGGTCGGGTCGGGTTTCATGAAACCCGACTTTGCCAAAAGTCGGTGACTTCTGAAAATGGCCGACCCGTTTCGCTCAACCCTAATCATTATCATTAAGCTGGGCCATAAATGCATTCAAATCATCAATAGGACCATTCCATATGAACCAAATGTCATCGATAAACCTCATCCAGCCTGAAACCAATCTGGACTGAGGTACCGGCGAACACACAAAAATCTCTCGTTCCCACGCCCCAAGAAATAAATTGGCGTACGAGGGGGCACAACTGGCCCCCATTGCCGTACCTTGTAACTGTAGGTACGTGGTATTTTTAAAAATGAAGATATTGTGTGTCAAAATCTCTAATCATGAAGTTTTCTTTTTTAAGAGTAATGACAAAACCATTTTGGAATAAAGTAACAGCGCGCTCAGTGTCTCAGCAGTTTTGTTATCTTTCCTCGTTACTGGAATGGGTAACATCTACTTAGCTCTTGGCACAAGACATCTTCAACGATTATTTGATTGCTCTTGTCCAAGACATGACAGATAGCAGTTTTACGTATTTTATCTCACCTCAGTCAACAGTAAAGAATTTCTGAAGAACCTGTAAATTAATCATCCCTAAAAAATAGTCAGAAAACTTCAAATCTATTAAAGTAACTTAAAGAGACAGATATTAATATAAAATCTCAAGTGTTTTAGCTAAAGTGTCAAAAAAATCCTTGAAGTCTGTTGATAAAGGACCAGGAGAAAAATTAGTTTGAAAAATGTCTTTTCAATGATTACTTACTCTGGAGATAAGCAGCCTTCCCATTCCGGCTGATTAATAGCTCTTTGCCTTCATTAATATACCTCTTTCACTTGTAGATATGTGATAGATACACGCTGTCGTCTTGCAGTTCTGCTAAATACAATTACTTGGTTTCCATCCAAAATGCAGGCAAATGGCTTACTTTCTGCAATGTATACTGATAATTTAAAGTAACAGCTTATTTGCTTTTGCCCTTTCAGTGTAGCTATTGATTAATTATTGGACATGCTGTTGTTGCGCTTAGAGTCTTGTTTTAGAGAATGGAACTAATTTATGATTTTGGAACTTTCTTGTATGGAACAATGTACTGTATATTGGGACATAACGGTGTCAAAGAGAAAGAGTGATTCTTCTTCACGTCCACAGAGCTTGTATATTAATTATAAGGTTGACTATTTATTTGAATGGCCAGGATGAAGTATTATATTTATATGGTATGATGTGGCTTACAATTTATAGTTGAGTTTAATCTAAGAGGGTAAGGTTTCTTCTTGTAGTGAGTGACATGCCAGTGTAAAGAGGCTTTTAAGCCACTGAATTCGTCAATTAAATACGCAAATTGCCTATACAGAGAAAAAGAGGACTTGAACTTTAGAGCCACCAATTGGAAATAGCAATCCTAAAAGTCAATATCGACACTTCAAGAAGCCTTGTTGTCACGAAGTGACTGTCCAAGAGTGACACGACCCAACGGGTGGTCAATCACAAAGCGGCGATACTCACAAGGTAACACCGGGGACACAATAACAACGGTGGGCCCTGCAATAGGGAACGGGGAAATGGACACCTCGTGCACTCTCCTAAGGATGTGCCCTAATCTACCTGATGTCCCTATACAGGTTCTTTCAACCTGTCGCCGAGCATGATACCTTAGCCCTCGCTCACCCTGCACCTATCCCTGGGTAGGGAATTGGCTAGTGAGAGCACTGGTCCCACCACTCCACTAATAAAACACAAAGGGAAAGTTTAGACAAACAAGGTATAAGCAAACAACACTTAGCTTTCTCTGTTGTAATGCACCGTACTGCAGACTAATGCACCAGGTATGAATATTCAGCAGAAGAACCACTGCACTCAGAAAACTCCTTCCACCTGCTTGGTTGATCTCCAGAAGGACCTGTATAATCAACAGTCAGCTGATGCATTAGGTGACCTTATGAAGGATGGTGGGAGTGGTCACCACCAACATCAGCTGACCCAGCAGAAATGCAATGCAATAACAGCAGCGGCCACCGGGGGGCAAGCTGCATTAACCCCTGATGATCAGAAAGGAAAAAATGTTTTAATCAGAGGAAAACCAGATCTGCCACAGATCCAAACATGGATTGTGACTCTTGCTTGGTCACCAATGTCTTTTAGAATTGTTACTTCCATTACATGGCACTACAGTTAAAATGTATTTCCTCTATGAAGAAGCAATTTTCACAATTGAGTTTATTCCTTTCTTATCCCTTAGAAAATCAGACTATACTTCCCCGATCCCCCCGATAAGGTGAACGCTGGTTGTCCCACTTAGGCAGAACATTAATAGTAATATAGTTGTTGAGTGATTATGAACTGTTGTTTGGGGTTAAGTATTTTTGTCGTAAGTGGCTAAAGTTTGGTGGAGGCCACATGGCTAAAATTTTAATGAAATAGTCTTTTTCTTTGCCTGTGATAAAGGCTGCCTTTCAGACCTCAGTCTTGTCAACAAGACGTAACAAAGGGGAAATGTTTATTAAAGAAGGATTATTATTCCAGGTTTATAGGGATATAGCAGGTTCAGTTCAGGGCCAGGACAAGGTATTTTGGTGCCTTAGGCAGATAAGGCAAATGGCGCTCCCCTTCCACTTCTGCCACCAAAGCATGCAGGCCAACTGTAGAGTGAGCTTACACTATGTTCATACGTCGCTTTTTTATTTGAATATTTTTTAGTTCAATATTTTTAAATACTAAATTAGCTAATCACCCCGTGCTTTCATTAGGGAGCACTCCTCTCAAACAAATTCAGGCTTCCTGCCTTCCTTAGCCTCCCATTTTACATCTTCCTTAAATCTAAATGAGAGTTCTGACAGCTAAGCAATTGATTTATGTCCTCTTCCTCACCTCACTGTTTATTTCCATGAATATCCACTAGTCAAACATTTATCATGTACCCTGTAATTAGGTGATAAATGTTGTTCATGGGACAAGTTGTTTAGATATTTACTTAAAGTGATCATAAAGTGACTGTTCAAACCAAGCTTAGTATCTTCTTGTAGGGGACACGACCCAAACAAAAATCATGCCAAATATTTTGCTGCCTCTCACATACACACTTCTCAGTACATGATGTGGAGTGCACCTACATGGGTTAATTATTATTATTATTATTATTATTATTATTTATTGTTATAGCGCCATTTATTCCATGGCGCTTTACATGTGAGGAGGGGTATACATAATAAAAACAAGTACAATAATCTTAAACAATACAAGTCATAACTGGTACAGGAGGAGAGAGGACCCTGCCCGCGAAGGCTCACAATCTACAAGGGATGGGTGAGAATACAGTAGGTAAGGGTAGAGATGGTCATGCAGCGGTTTGGTCGATCGGTGGTAGCTGCAGGTTGTAGGCTTGTCTGAAGAGGTGGGTCTTCAGGTTCTTTTTGAAGGAATTCAATTCCTAAATTAATTGAATTCTTCTCACTCAATCCAACACTCAACATCTGTTTAAGGCTGTAAAGTGAGCATAAATCACACCCTGACATATTCAGCACACACCGATTACTTAACTCTGCCACTACTGATCAAACACACGTAATGATGAGTCCCCAAAAAAGATACTGACAGACAATCAGAAGGTCACACATTCCCTGAAAGGCTATTGGATTCTTTTAGAGCATAGAAGGTCAAACTTATAGTTGATGTCATGTTTTAATTGTCACGACTCTGTTGTCAGGTGTCCCAGAACCAGGAGCCCCTTCCCTGTACTTAACGCTAGGGGTAACCTAGATCGCCCTGTTCCACGGATTACTTCTGTTGGTGAAGATGTCAGGGCCACATAACTTGCCTTAGCTCCTGAATCCACCCTCAGTATGTACCCTTCCTTCACCCAAGCAAGAGAGAAGGAGTAGTGTACTGCAACAAAATCCAGACTAACAAGGTAATACAAAGAGGGATAATGGAAAATACGAATCATACAAATATACACACATAAACTACAGAGGTAAACACTACTGGGTGGAGGATGGAGTTAAGCTAAAGTAGTAGAAAGGGAATTATTGCACATTCAAAACCTTGCAACAGTCACAGATAAATCCACCAAAAGCTTTATCCAATAACAACCAACAACAACCTCCAGCCATGCAGCATAAGCTACTCTGACAATGAGTGCTAGCCAGGGCCCATTTTATATATGAAATGGGAGTGACAAACAGTGCACAGCTGAGAGCCTTAGCACAAGAAAGCTTCCAGGAGCTCTCAGCTGAGCAGATTAACCCCTGCTCTGCTAAAAGAAACTTACAGTGTTTAATACACTGGTGAAGTACTTCTAATCAGTGTAGCAGTAGGAGAAATCAGATGCTGTGGTCTTCTTCCTCCTCTCTGTCGCGTTAGACCCGTGACATTAATATAAAAGTATACAATGCTTACCATAAATATGTAAAACGTTAAAACTAAAATTACACACAAATATACAAAACAGTTATAAAATAAAAAGAAAGCAATAACAGAAATACCTAAATGATTCTCTTTACAGGTATTGTCTGTTTTCCTGAGGAAAGGAGAAGTGAATTGCAGATTGCATCAGTGCTTAGGCAGCCCCTATATGTGAACTATTTTTCTTTGTATCACCGAGCTTTTTATACCAGAGGCTCATATTTCCAAAGCGTTTGATACCGTGCCGCACAAGAGGTTGGTACACAAAATGAGAATGCTTGGTCTGGGGGACAATGTGTGTAAATGGGTTAGTAACTGGCTTAGTGATAGAAAGCAGAGGGTGGTTATAAATGGTATAGTCTCTAACTGGGTCGCTGTGACCAGTGGGGTACCGCAGGGGTCAGTATTGGGACCTGTTCTCTTCAACATATTCATTAATGATCTGGTAGAAGGTTTACACAGTAAAATATCGATATTTGCAGATGATACAAAACTATGTAAAGCAGTTAATACAAGAGAAGATAGTATTCTGCTACAGATGGATCTGGATAAGTTGGAAACTTGGGCTGAAAGGTGGCAGATGAGGTTTAACAATGATAAATGTAAGGTTATACACATGGGAAGAAGGAATCAATATCACCATTACACACTGAACGGGAAACCACTGGGTAAATCTGACAGGGAGAAGGACTTGGGGATCCTAGTTAATGATAAACTTACCTGGAGCAGCCAGTGCCAGGCAGCAGCTGCCAAGGCAAAAAGGATCATGGGGTGCATTAAAAGAGGTCTGGATACACATGATGAGAGCATTATACTGCCTCTGTACAAATCCCTAGTTAGACCGCACATGGAGTACTGTGTCCAGTTTTGGGCACCGGTGCTCAGGAAGGATATAATGGAACTAGAGAGAGTACAAAGGAGGGCAACAAAATTAATAAAGGGGATGGGAGAACTACAATACCCAGATAGATTAGCAAAATTAGGATTTTTTAGTCTAGAAAAAAGACGACTGAGGGGAGATCTAATAACCATGTATAAGTATATAAGGGGACAATACAAATATCTCGCTGAGGATCTGTTTATACCAAGGAAGGTGACGAGCACAAGGGGGCATTCTTTGCGTCTGGAGGATAGAAGGATTATCCACCAACATAGAAGAGGATTCTTTACTGTTAGGGCGGTGAGAATCTGGAATTGCTTGCCTGAGAAGGTGGTGATGGCGAACTCAGTCGAGGGGTTCAAGAGAGGCCTGGATGTCTTCCTGGAGCAGAACAATATTGTATCATACAATTATTAGGTTCTGTAGAAGGACGTAGATCTGGGGATTTATTATGATGGAATATAGGCTGAACTGGATGGACAAATGTCTTTTTTTGGCCTTACTAACTATATTACTATGTTACTATTTCCAGGATGACCTGGGTTGGCCTATTCAAAGGTTGCTGTCTGTTAATGGACGATGAGCTAAGTTGTGACATTTCATACACCCTGTAATAGAAAATATTCCTTCTAGTTACAACCATCTGCTAGCTCTGTGAAGTTGCCATGTTGTACATCTCTACAAACTCCCAGGAGATTCCCTCTGTGATCCTAAGTCCTGCATAACTGCAGGCATATGCTATATCTTTTGTGTGGAGACAATATATGGATGCATATTAACCAGTTGTTCTATTGACTTGTTAGTATACCTTTCAATCATATACTTCCTTCACACTGCCTTTTCCAGAAATATATTTTTTTTATTAAAAAAATGTCAATCAGGGGCTAGGTGCACCTTGTCATGACCGGGCAGTTCATTATGCTTTTCCACTTACTAGTTTATCATCTGTCTCCTCCCTCCTTTTGCTCCAGTAAAGCCAGCAAGGGATATGCTCAAGTTTGGAAATTATCCACAATCCATGAAATAGTGGATAACTTCCTGATCACTGGGACCTCCGCTGATCCGGAAACCATGGCTCTGGTTTTCAGATCACTGGGGCCACATGGGAGTGTAGCAATGGTTGATCATGGACACTGCTGCTTTATTCATTAGTATGACAATTCCTAAGACCAGCTAGCACAGCACTCAGCAATATCTAGCAGTCCCATTACAATGAATGGAGCAATGGTGTGCAGAACCACAGTTCTTGGGATTGCTGGGGGTCCAAGTGGTAATACCCAGATCGATCTGAAAGTTATTCCCTTTCTTATGGATAGGGGATAACTTCGAAACTTGAGAATATCCCTTTAAAGAAAACAAGGCAGAGATAGATGGAAAACAAGTAGAAAAGACAGCAATGGATTTACACTAAAAGTACAATTTTACATTAGTGACATGTCCCTGACAAAGTGCTGAGATTGGTTTGTACAGCCATTTTGTGCTGCCACACTCCATTTAAGAAGGCGAAGGATACAATAATAAATTATCAGCTCATCTGGCCCTGAGGAGCGCGCAGTCTATGCTGCAGCGCCAGTGAAGGACTCATTATTACTCCTAGTAATGTGCGATCACTTCCAGTCCCAGTCGCTCAGGGTCCCATTTCTTTCTTCTGTAGCTCACCTCATTCTGGGCTTTACCATTATCTAACACTGTTACATGTCATCTAGGTGCTCCAACGGTACCGTCCACATTCCTCCACCTCTTATGTGCTGCCTCTCTATCAATGAAACCCATGGTCAACTCCTTGGTGCAAATACAGGGCAGAAACTGACATGGTGCAAATGACAAATACTCAAGTTTTGTCAATTTAAGCTAAAGAGCTTCTCCATAGCATGTAGGTAAGATTTTGAAAAAAAGTCATCCACAAAGCTAGCATTTTAATACACAGTGGATTTTCCACCCAGAAGAGAGAGCTGCCTGTTATTGATGTGCACTAGTCGAGACTGACCAGTGTATGCTGTAAACTTTTTCCATTGGACCAGTCATATACAGGTCAATATTGTATCAGTGTACGGGCTGTTGAGCACATGGAAACCAAACTGACCAAAAATATGGCAATCAGAATGATCCCTAAATGTTTTCTTTGTTTCTGTTATCTGGTCGTATACAAAAAATAAAAGTTTAGAACAATGTAAGAGACTGCACTGTGCACTCAATGGTAATGTCACAGGTTTACCACAACAGAGAGGAGCACCAGAAGACTGCAGCATCTGATTTCTCCTACTCCTGCATGGATTAGAAGCACTTCACCTTCTTATTAAATGTTGTAAATGTCTTTGAGCAGTGCACGGGCTAATCTGCTCTGTTGAGAGCTCTTGGAGCTAAGGCTCTCTGCTGTGCACTGTGAGCCACTCCCATTCCCTATATAAACGGAGTGCTGCTAGCACTCATTGTCCGAGGTAGCTTTTGCTGCATGGCTAGAGGTTGTTGCTGGTGGTTATTTGAGAAAGATGGTAGGTGGAATTATCTCTGACTGTTCCTTGATTTTGAGTGTGTGACAATTCCCTTTCTTCTCATAATTTGGATTAACCCCATCCTGCACTCCCCGATGCATACCTCCGTTGTTTATGTGTCTGTATTTGCATGTTCGGTATTTTTCGCCACCCCTGTTCATATTACCTTGTTAGTGTGGTTGGTGTATTACCGTAAACTGCTAATCCTCTCTTTCCTGGGTGGGGGAAGGGTACAGACTGAGAAGGGATTAGGGAGCTAAGGCAAGGTATGTGGCCCCGCCGTCTTCACCATCAGAAGTAATCTGAGTAACAGGACAAGCTAGGGTGCCCTTAGTGTTATGGACAGCGAAGAATCCCCTGGTTCCTGGTACACCTGACAACAGAGTCGTGACAGGTATCCTGTAAAAGTTGCGCATTAAACTTTTGCAGTCTTTTTTTTACAATGAGTAATGGATGCCACTGTAAGGCCACTGAGGAAAAGGGATCGTTTGGATGTATTTTCGGTTACTGTAGTGTCAATGTGCTCAGCAGACAGCGCAGAGATCGTGTAATAACTAGTGTCCCGTGCACTATTGTTCAGATAGCAGCAGGCACTTGTCTGGTATGAGTATGGGACCAGAGTTGTGCATGTCAATAACAAAAAGCTCCTGCACCCATCCACAATGTAGATAAACACATGGAGCCAGACATGTCTAGAATTTGTGGTCGTGTCTGGCCAAGTTTTAGTATGGGTCAGGTTGATTCTACTACGTTTTAAAATTATAGACACATTTATACATTCAAACACACATACACATACACCAATACACAGAGGAGTATCTAGGTTTTCCGGCTCCCGAGACAATAATTCAGTTTGTTGCACCCCTGCTCACCCACCAAGCACATATGTGATTTTCTTACTTACAGTCAAGTGCGGACAAGCTGCTCTACTTAATTCTCTAAATGTTATGTAAAGAACCGAGAGAAGCAAGAACAAAAGCTTGCTATCAGAAGACCCTAAGTATGAAAATCGTGTATTAATGAAGTGGCCATGAGATGACTGCTGGGACCAGCAAGCAGAGTGGAATCCTGACAGTGAGTATTTTACAAACTGTTACAATTGGCATGCTACAGGGATTCATTTTATAATTAAGGGCTTGTCCAGGTTTTAGATGTAAGACTGCAGGCACTCTATGTGACTACAGACTTCTCAATTCTCACATTCTGGAATGCTCTAGATAAGCCCCCGATGTATCCTAAAAGATAAGAAAAAGAGGTTAGATTATACTCACCCTGGGGCGGTCCTGGTCCGGTCCAATGGGTGTCGCGGTCCGATGGGTGTCGTGGTCTGGTCCGGCGCCTCCCATCTTCATCAGATGACGTCCTCTTCTTGTCTTCACGCTGCGGCTCCGGCGCAGGAGTACTTTGTCTGCCCTGTTGAGGGAAGAGCAAAGAACAGCAGTGCGCAGGCTGTTATGAAAGGCAATTCAGTAACACAATGTACATAGCGATCAGAGCACATACAGTGATCTGACAATAACCCAAAATAATAGAACGAGCTCTGAGACGTGGAAACTCTGTAGACCGCAATTCCTGATCCTCTCCAAACACAACTAGAGGCAGCTGTGGATTGCGCCTAACGCTCCCTATGCAACTCGGCACAGCCTGAGAAACTAACTAGCCTGAAGATAGAAAAATAAGCCTACCTTGCCTCAGAGAAATACCCCAAAGGAAAAGGCAGCCCCCCACATATAATGATTGTGAGTAAGATGAAAAGACAAACGTAGGGATGAAATAGATTTAGCAAAGTGAGGCCCGATATTCTAGACAGAATGAGGATAGGAAAGATAACTTTGCGGTCTACACAAAACCCTAAAGAAAACCACACAAAGGGGGCAAAAAGACCCTCCGTACCGAACTAACGGCACGGAGGTACACCCTTTGCGTCCCAGAGCTTCCAGCAAAACAAATAGACAAGCTGGACAGAAAAAATAGCAACAAATAGCAAAGAAGCACTTAGCTATGCAGAGCAGCAGGCCACAGGAATGATCCAGAGAAACACAAGTCCAACACTGGAACATTGACAGGAAGCATGGATCAAAGCATCAGGTGGAGTTAAGTAGAGAAGCAGCCAACGACCTCACCAGATCACCTGAGGGAGGAAACTCAGAAGCCGCAGTACCACTTTCCTCCACAAACGGAAGCTCCCAGAGAGAACCAGCCGAAGTACCACTTGTGACCACAGGAGTGAACTCTGCCACAGAATTCACAATAGTACCCCCCCCTTGAGGAGGGGTCACCGAACCCTCACCAGAGCCCCCAGGCCGACCAGGATGAGCCACATGAAAGGCACGAACAAGATCGGGAGCATGGACATCAGAGGCAAAAACCCAGGAATTATCTTCCTGAGCATAACCCTTCCATTTAACCAGATACTGGAGTTTCCGTCTTGAAACACGAGAATCCAAAATCTTCTCCACAATATACTCCAATTCCCCCTCCACCAAAACCGGGGCAGGAGGCTCAACAGATGGGACCATAGGTGCCACGTATCTCCGCAACAATGACCTATGGAATACGTTATGTATGGAAAAAGAATCTGGAAGGGTCAGACGAAAAGACACAGGATTAAGAACCTCAGAAATCCTATACGGACCAATAAAACGAGGTTTAAACTTAGGAGAGGAAACCTTCATAGGAATATGACGAGAAGATAACCAAACCAGATCCCCAACACGAAGTCGGGGACCCACACGGCGTCTGCGATTAGCGAAAAGTTGAGCCTTCTCCTGGGACAAGGTCAAATTGTCCACTACCTGAGTCCAAATCTGCTGCAACCTGTCCACCACAGTATCCACACCAGGACAGTCCGAAGACTCAACCTGTCCTGAAGAGAAACGAGGATGGAACCCAGAATTGCAGAAAAACGGCGAAACCAAGGTAGCCGAGCTGGCCCGATTATTAAGGGCGAACTCAGCCAAAGGCAAAAAGGACACCCAGTCATCCTGATCAGCAGAAACAAAGCATCTCAGATATGTTTCCAAGGTCTGATTGGTTCGTTCGGTCTGGCCATTAGTCTGAGGATGGAAAGCCGAGGAAAAAGACAAGTCAATGCCCATCCTACCACAAAAGGCTCGCCAAAACCTCAAAACAAACTGGGAACCTCTGTCAGAAACAATATTCTCTGGAATGCCATGCAAATGAACCACATGCTGGAAGAACAAAGGCACCAAATCAGAGGAGGAAGGCAATTTAGACAAGGGTACCAGATGGACCATCTTAGAAAAGCGATCACAGACCACCCAAATGACTGACATCTTTTGAGAAACGGGAAGGTCAGAAATAAAATCCATAAAGATATGTGTCCAAGGCCTCTTCGGGACCGGCAAGGGCAAAAGCAACCCACTGGCACGAGAACAGCTGGGCTTAGCCCGAGCACAAATCCCACAGGACTGCACAAAAGTACGCACATCCCGCGACAGAGAGGGCCACCAAAAGGATCTAGGCACTAACTCTCTGGTACCAAAGATTCCAGGATGACCAGTCAACACCGAACAATGAAGTTCAGAGATAACTCTATTCGTCCACCTATCAGGGACAAACAGTTTCTCCGCTGGGCAACGATCAGGTTTATTAGCCTGAAATTTTTGCAGCACCCGCCGCAAATCAGGGGAGATGGCAGACACAATTACTCCTTCCTTGAGGATACCCGCTGGCTCAGATAAACCCGGAGAGTCGGGCACAAAACTCCTAGACAGAGCATCCGCCTTCACATTTTTAGAGCCCGGAAGGTACGAAATCACAAAGTCAAAATGGGCAAAAAACAACGACCAACGAGCTTGTATAGGATTCAAGCGCTTGGCAGACTCGAGATAAGTCAAGTTCTTATGATCAGTCAATAACACCACGCGATGCTTAGCTCCTTCAAGCCAATGACGCCACTCCTCGAATGCCCACTTCATGGCCAGCAACTCTCGGTTGCCCACATCATAATTTCACTCAGCAGGCGAAAACTTCCTGGAAAAGAAAGTGCATGGTTTCATCACTGAGCAACCAGAACCTCTCTGTGACAAAACAGCCCCTGCTCCAATCTCAGAAGCATCAACCTCGACCTGGAACGGAAGAGAAACATCTGGTTGACACAACACAGGGGCAGAAGAAAAACGACGCTTCAACTCTTGAAAAGCTTCCACAGCAGCAGAAGACCAATTGACCAAATCAGCACCCTTCTTGGTCAAATCCGTCAATGGTTTGGCAACACTAGAAAAATTGCAGATGAAGCGACGATAAAAATTAGCAAAGCCCAGGAACTTTTGCAGACTTTTCAGAGATGTCGGCTGAGTCCAATCATGGATGGCTTGGACCTTAACCGGATCCATCTCGATAGTAGAAGGGGAAAAGATGAACCCCAAAAATGAAACCTTCTGCACACCAAAGAGACACTTTGATCCCTTCACAAACAAAGAATTAGCACGCAGGACCTGAAAAACCGTTCTGACCTGCTTCACATGAGACTCCCAATCATCCGAGAAGATCAAAATGTCATCGAAGTACACAATCAGGAATTTATCCAGGTACTCACGGAAGATGTCATGCATAAAGGATTGAAACACTGATGGAGCATTGGCAAGTCCGAACGGCATCACTAGATACTCAAAATGACCCTCGGGCGTATTAAATGCAGTTTTCCATTCATCGCCTTGCCTGATTCTCACCAGATTATACGCACCACGAAGATCTATGTTAGTGAATAGTGTTGAGCATTCCGATACCGCAAGTATCGGGTATCGGCCTATACTTGCGGTATCGGAATTCCGATACCGAGATCCGATATTTTTGTGATATCGGGTATCGGTATCGGAAGTGTAAAATAAAGAATTAAAATAAAAAATATTGTTATATTCACCTCTCCGGCGGCCCCTGGACATCAGCGGGAGGATCCGGCGTCCGGCACGGCTTCTTTCTTCAAAATGCGCGCCTTCAGGACCTGTGGAATGACGTCCCGGCTTCTGATTGGTCGCGTGCCGCCCATGTGACCGCCACGCGACCAATCAGAAGCCGCGACGTCATTCCTCAGCTAAAGTCCTAGAATGAGCGCCTTTTAGGACCTGAGGAATGACGTCGCGGCTTCTGATTGGTCGCGTGGCGGTCACATGGGCGGCACGCGACCAATCAGAAGCCGGGACGTTATTCCACAGGTCCTGAAGGCGCGCATTTTGAAGAAAGAAGCCGTGCCGGACGCCGGATCCTCCCGCTGATGTCCAGGGGCCGCCGGAGAGGTGAATATAACAATATTTTTTATTTTAATTCTTTATTTTACACTTTAATATGGATCCCAGGGCCTGAAGGAGAGTTTCCTCTCCTTCAGACCCTGGGATCCATGAGGATACATTCCGATACTTGATGTCCCATTGACTTGTATTGGTATCGGATATCGGTATCGGCGATATCCGATATTTTTCGGGTATCGGCCGATACTATCCGATACCGATACTTTCAAGTATCGGACGGTATCGCTCAACACTATTAGTGAACCAACTAGCCCCCTTTAATCCGAGCAAACAAATCAGATAACAATGGCAAGGGGTACTGAAATTTAACAGTGATCTTATTAAGAAGGCGGTAGTCTATACACGGTCTCAGCGAACCATCCTTCTTGGCTACAAAAAAGAACCCTGCTCCTAATGGCGACGATGACGGGCGAATATGCCCCTTCTCCAGGGATTCCTTCAATAACTGCGCATAGTGGTGTGCTCAGGCACGTATAAATTAAACAGTCGACCTTTTGGGAATTTACTACCAGGAATCAAATTGATAGCACAATCACAATCCCTATGCGGAGGCAGGGCATCGGACTTGGGCTCATCAAATACATCCCGGTAATCAGACAAGAACTCTGGAACCTCAGAAGGGGTGGATGACGAAATTGACAGAAATGGAACATCACCATGTACCCCCTGACAACCCCAGCTGGACACCAACATGGAATTCCAATCCAATTCTGGATTATGGGCTTGTAGCCATGGCAACCCCAACACGACCACATCATGCAGATTATGCAACACCAGAAAGCGAATAACCTCCTGATGTGCAGGAGCCATGCACATGGTCAGCTGGGTCCAGTACTGAGGCTTATTCTTGGCCAAAGGCGTAGCATCAATTCCTCTCAATGGAATAGGACACTGCAAGGGCTCCAATAAAAACCCACAACGTTTAGCATAATCCAAGTCCATCAAATTCAGGGCAGCGCCTGAATCCACAAACGCCATGACAGAATACGACGACAAGGAGCATATCAAGGTAACGGACAGAAGAAATTTTGACTGTACAGTACCAATGGCGGCAGACCTAGCGAACCGCTTAGTGCGCTTAGGACAATCAGAGATAGCATGAGTGGAATCACCACAGTAGAAACACAGCCCATTCAGACGTCTGTGTTCTTGCCGTTCAACTCTGGTCATAGTCCTATCGCACTGCATAGGCTCAGGTTTAATCTCAGGTAATACCGCCAAATGGTACACAGATTTATGCTCACGCAAGCGTCGACCGATCTGAATGGCCAAAGACATAGACTCATTCAAACCAGCGGGCATAGGAAATCCCACCATGACATCCTTAGTGGCTTCAGAGAGACCCTTTCTGAAAATGGCTGCAAGCGCAGATTCATTCCATTGAGTGAGCACGGACCATTTTCTAAATTTCTGGCAATATACCTTTATCTCATCCTGAGCCTGACAAAGAGCCAGCAAATTTTTTTCTGCCTGATCTACTGAATTAGGCTCATCGTACAGCAATCCAAGCGCCAGGAAAAACGCATCGATATCATTCAATGCAGGATCTCCTGACGTAAGAGAAAATGCCCAGTCCTGAGGGTCGCCACGCAAAAAAGAAATGACAATCCTAACCTGTTGCGCTGGGTCACCAGAGGAGCGAGGTTTCAAAGCCAGAAACAGTTTACAATTATTCTTGAAACTCAGAAATTTAGTTCTATCTCCAAAAAACAAATCTGGAATAGGAATTCTCGGTTCTAACAAAGAATTCTGAACCACAAAATTTTGAATATCTTGAACTCTTGCCGTGAGCTGATCTACACATGAAGACAGACCTTTAATGTCCATTGTAACACCTGTGTCCTGAACCACCCAAATGTCTAGGGGAAAAAAAAGACAAATCACAGTGCAAAGGAAAAAAAATGGTCTCAGAACTTCTTTTTTCCCTCTATTGAGAATCATTAGTACTTTGGGCTTCCTGTACTGTTATGAAAGGCAATTCAGTAACACAATGTACATAGCGATCAGAGCACATACAGTGATCTGACAATAACCCAAAATAATAGAACGAGCTCTGAGACGTGGAAACTCTGTAGACCGCAATTCCTGATCCTCTCCAAACACAACTAGAGGCAGCTGTGGATTGCGCCTAACGCTCCCTATGCAACTCGGCACAGCCTGAGAAACTAACTAGCCTGAAGATAGAAAAATAAGCCTACCTTGCCTCAGAGAAATACCCCAAAGGAAAAGGCAGCCCCCCACATATAATGACTGTGAGTAAGATGAAAAGACAAACGTAGGGATGAAATAGATTCAGCAAAGTGAGGCCCGATATTCTAGACAGAACGAGGATAGGAAAGATAACTTTGCGGTCTACACAAAACCCTAAAGAAAACCACGCAAAGGGGGCAAAAAGACCCTCCGTACCGAACTAACGGCACGGAGGTACACCCTTTGCGTCCCAGAGCTTCCAGCAAAACAAATAGACAAGCTGGACAGAAAAAATAGCAACAAATAGCAAAGAAGCACTTAGCTATGCAGAGCAGCAGGCCACAGGAATGATCCAGAGAAACACAAGTCCAACACTGGAACATTGACAGGAAGCATGGATCAAAGCATCAGGTGGAGTTAAGTAGAGAAGCAGCCAACGACCTCACCAGATCACCTGAGGGAGGAAACTCAGAAGCCGCAGTACCACTTTCCTCCACAAACGGAAGCTCCCAGAGAGAACCAGCCGAAGTACCACTTGTGACCACAGGAGTGAACTCTGCCACAGAATTCACAACAGCAGGCGCCGGGCCTCTCTGACTTTTTCTGTCACCTGCACACTGCAGTACTTTGCTCTGCTCTCCACAGGGCAGGCAAAGTTAGCCTGTGCCGGAGCCGCAGCGTGATGACCAGAAGAGGACATCATCCTATGAAGATGGGAGGCCCCGGAATGGACCGCGACGCCCACCGGATCGGACCGCCCGCCCAGGTGAGTATAATATAACCTCTTTTTCTCATCTTTTAGGATACATTGGGGGCTTATCTACAGCATTACCGAATGCTGTAGATAAGCCCCTGATGCCGGGGGGGCTTAGCTCACCCTCGATATTGGGGGTGACATGTTTCCTTTAATAGTGTAATTATAATGCTCCTGAATAAAAATATCTATTCTACACTGAGCCCCTGAATAATTTCCCATCACTACATTGACTACAGAAAATAATACCAACAAATTGTCTCTCTTATGGTACTGTCCTTTCTTTTCCATACTGGGCCTCCTCTTCACACTGTCCTCTCATGTTATGTCCCTCCTATAGGGCCCAATCTATATTCTGTGCCCCTCATCACATTCCCCCTCGATGGCATACTGTCCCCTCTATGCTGTGCCCTTACATTGTCCCCCCATGCTACCCTCCTCAGTATTCAGTCTCTATTCTGTACCCACTCACTTATCCATACTGTCTCCTCAAACTATTCTCCTCAATAGTCTCCTCACACGTTTCACCCTCCCTCCTCTGACAGTCTCCTCTCATAACCCCTGCTAACCATACTATATTCTAATATATTTACCCCCTTGCTCTCCATACTGCCTCCTCATACATAACCCGACTTCCCATACTGTGTCTGCATCCATCCCATCACCCTCACTCCCTATACTATGTCAGAATACATACTTCCCCTCTCTACTCATACTGTGTTTGCACCCATCCCCCCACTCACCATACTGTGTCTGCATATATTCTTCCCCGCATTCCTCATACAATGTCTGCAACTATATACCCCATTCTGTGTCCACACCAATCCCACCACTCACCATACTGCATCTGCATCCATCCTCCCCATTCTGTGTTAGGACCAATGACCCCACACACTGTACTATGTCATCACCCATCCCCCTAACTGTTTTCTCATAATGCCCCCATATTCCCCTTTACTCCTCATTTTGTGTCTTCAAACATCTCCCCCATACTGTGTCTACAGTGATACAGGCGCTGATAGGAGGAGGTAATGACGAGCTTTCTGTGCGTGCTTGTTAAGTGCCACTGTCAGAGTTTGACAGCGACCTTTAACATGTTAACAGCCGAGGTTGAATCACAATTCCACCGCAGCTGTTAGGGGCACATGTGAGCTGATCAGATCAGTTGTCATGTGCCGGAAAAGGTGCGGGTTCATCGCCGGAGCCCGCACCAAGCGGGGGAAGGCGTCCAATGATGGGCTCTGGGAGCCGACACGCTGGCTCAGGGAACAGCCAACTCCCAGTTCGGGGTGGCAAAATGCAGCAGCTGAAGATACATCTCAGACTGCCACAACAGTCAGCCCACTGGTGTCCCCTGCTGGCTCTGCTTGGAGTTGATGCACACAAAGTACACACACACAAATAAATATATATACTGTATATACTTATACACACATACTATCACACTCATACACACACATATACTGTATATACAGTGGCGACCAAAAGTTTAGCATTTTTTTAGTGTTATTACTTCTGTTTGGCTGTTATAATGCCCCTTTCCTGGTGATGAATTGAAAGTGCATGAAATTGTCATCATGCAAGACCTTCATTTTAACCAAAATGTTTTAGAATATAGATGTGGTCATACAATTAAAGAAAGCTGACTGCCAAAAGTTTTGCATATACTGTTTATTGATCACAACATAGAGAGTAATTCATTGCTTACAATGCCATAACTTAGTGTTTTGTAGCATAACCTCTTGCTCTAATTACTACACCACACCGACAGGGCTTTGAATCCACTAGGGTATTCCAGACATCCTGAAGGATCTTGCTCCATTCCATTTGCAAATCTGCAAAATAATTAATCTTTATTGCTATGGGTACGTGGCCCAACTCTTCTCCCTAACTCATCCTCTATAGGGTGATTAGTTTGGCCATTGCAACAGGCAAACATTTTTCTTTCAAACAATATTTGACTAATTTGGATGTGTTTTTAGTATCATCATCTTGCTGGAATTTCCAGCGCCTGTCTACGTTGGCTTCACTATATGGCAGCAATAAATTCTCTAGTATATCCTTGTACTTGGCAGCATTCATATTTCCATCAATTCTATGCTGAGGGCCAATGGCAGATGCAGAAAAGCAGCCCCAAACCATGACATTGCCACCACTATGTTTAACTGTATGTATTTGGTTCCTTACATCACTATGTTTTCCAATTGGGCTATTTATATAGTGCTTGCCATCACTACCAAACAGATTGAACTTCGATTCATTTGACCACAACATTTTAGACCAATCTGACTCTTTCCATTGACTGTGTTCTTTGGCAAACTTAAATCGGGCATTCCGGTTCTTTGCAGAGATGACAGGCTGGAACTTGTGCCTTTGACCCTACTACTCTTAGCCGTGGCACCACAGTTTGGCTTTGACCCATATTGTGCGAAATGCATACAGCACTTTTATGGACTTCAGATACTGACTTTTTCTTAATAATGCAATCAACTTTGGAGAAAGTTCTCTGTGGTTGTCCACTTCCAGGTTTGTCAGCTGTTCCATAATCTTCCTTTTCTTTCTCTATTATACATAACATTTAACTCTGAGAGCAATTGAATTCCGTAGCTACTCTTTTTAGCTTTTTCTTGACGTCACTCTCAGAATAATAAGCTTTTGACATCTGGTGATACTTTTGACATTGTCTTTGCTATGTTTTAACCTCAAAACACACAAACAAACAAAAATGTTTGGCAAAATTGGACTACCCATGACAAAATATGCAAAACATTTGGCCCAGCAAATGTTAAAAACAAACACATAAAGGTATAAGGTCATGTCAAACACAATTTTCATCCTAATAGCTGACAGCCATTTGCTTCCAGTTTACTTAAATCACCAGGAAAATGGCATCACAACAACCTGACAGAAGTAATCATACTTTAAAATAAAATGCAAAACTTTTGGTTGCCACTGTATACATATTCTATACTCAGTGGTAGAGCGGCTCATTCGGCTGCATAACAATGTTTCGGTGACACTCAGGCCAGTAGAATTTCTGAAGGACCTGCTCTTGAGTTTTTCTACTCCCAGATGCCCACCCAAGACATGATAATGGGCCAAATCTAAAACCCTACGCTTATACGATTACAGGGACCCAGTACCAACTGATTTATCACTTCCCCTCTTGGTTTAATGACCCGATGTAACAGCTCCTCATTTAAATTGAAATAGGAAAATCTGGTGTCATTCCCCTGCTCTTGAGCAACCCCATTTATCACGTTTAATGCACCTTTCAACGTAAATGCATTTTTTTTAGCTGTCCCAAAATTCCCCCCAGAAACCCTCAACTCAGGAATTTCGGCCTCGTTGGTCCCCGTCTTGTCCTCATCACCAGTAAGGACACACATTGGAAAATCATATGCCTCTGACTGCGATGGGTATTCATCATGGTGGAACTGGCTCCTGTTCAAGCCACTTGGTACCCCTGCTTTATGCCATAAGTCTCAGAACAAGCTAAAGTCTCACCCTATTATAAACAGATGTAGCAGGTCACTAACAACCCAAACCACATGGGACTCAGCTGCGCTCTGGCAATGGGACAGTCCTTGGCATCACTGTAAATACAATGGACTCCCATGGTTTTCCTGGGGACCAACTGATGGGGAAGTGTGGGCAATACCAGCATCACCAAACTCTTCGAGTCCAAGAGTTCTGACACCAGTACCTCAATTATTGTCATAGAACATGACTGTGGCCCCTCATCCAGGTGATAATCTGCACTGCAGGCAGGATAAACATAGTAAGGACAGCAATTTCCATGTTTGCAGTCCATCTGCTAGGAGAACATAGAATAATGAGCTGTTATGGTGGGAAAAAAAAGTATTTGGTCAGCCACCAATTGTGCAAGTTCTTCCACTTAGAAAGATGAGAGAGGCCTGTAATTGACATCATAGGTAGACCACAGCTATGAGAGTCAAAATGAGAAAACAAATCCAGAAAATCACCTTGTCTGATTTGGCAAGATTTATTTTGCAAATCATGCTAGAAAATAAGTATTTGGTCACCTAAAAACATGCAAGATTTCTGGCTCTCACAGACCTGTAACCCTTTCTTTAAGAAGAACTTCTTGATTTAGAGATGATCTGCAAAGAGGAGTGAATCAAAATTCCTCCTGCGCAAACCTCATCATCAACTACAATAACAATCTGACTGCTAAGTTTGCCAACAAAGGGTTTTGCCACCAAATAATACTGTATTTTCCGGACTATAATACGCACCAGACCATAGGACGCACCCCAAATTTTGTTGTGGAAAATAGCAAAAAAAGATTTCTATAAGATAGGGGTCCATCTTATTGTCCAAATTTAAGCTATCTTACCTGAGGTCCAGTGGTGGTAGAGCGTCATCACAGGAGGCATGGTCCCTTCCTCAAGAAGCCAGCGGTGGCAGAAGTGGGGCAATGCTGCAGTCCCTGGGAATCCCAGCGATGCAATGCTGCGGGTCCAGTCGGTGTCGGTGGAGAGGTAGAGCAGAATGCGTTGCATGGAGCAGGGTCCCTTCCTCAGCATGCCTGCAGCAGAAATGTGGTGATGCTGTAGCCCAGTGTCCACAGTGAGCAGAGCCGAGTGCATCATTGGTTGCTGCCATTTTTCTAAGGCCACACATGCGCAGATTGAGATCTCGGTGGCCGCAAGGGCAGCCTCAGGCGGCCATTTCTCTGAAGCCAACAGCCTCAGTAAAATAGAGCTCGAGAGGTCAGCTAAGATCTCAATTCACGCACGCGCCGCCTCCGGTGGCCCACAGGTTCAGGATGATGGCCGCAGGGAAACTAATGATTCACACCGCACTGCTCGCTGCCGACACCGAGCTTCAGCATCACCACTCTTCTACTGCCATTGGTTCCCTGAGGAAAGGACACTGCTACACCACTGCTGCAACCATCCTGGTAAGCCTGCATTTGGACTATAAGATGCACCCCCCATTTCCCTCCAAAATATTTTTGGGAAAAGTGCATCTTATAGTTTGAAAAATATGGTAAGTCTTGTTTGCCACAGGGATCAAATACTTATTTCTCACTGCAAAATGCAAATAAATGTACATAATTTATACAATGTGATTTTCTGGATTTTATTTTGATATTCTCTTTCTCATTGTTAAAATTAACCTACCCTTAAAATTATAGACTGTTCATGTCTTTGTCAGTGGGCAAACTTACAAAATCAGGAAGGGATCAATACTTATTTCCCCCACTGTAGTTAATGTCACACAGAGTACAGCCATAATATTTAATTGGGAATATTAGTAAAAGGTCCCACAATTATAACAAGACAATAATGAATAATATCTGGTGTTCTGTCAAAGAATGAATATTTCAAACACACCCAAAATATTAAAGTGCTTAGTGGCTTGTAAACCTCAAGGAGTGCAATAATTATGCATGCCAAATATTCAGCATGAACAGCAAAGTTACAATAGACAACCTATGGTTATTAGTGTTGAGCGATACCGTCCGATACTTGAAAGTATCGGTATCGGATAGTATCGGCCGATACCCGAAAAATATCGGATATCGCCGATACCGATATCCGATACCAATACAAGTCAATGGGACATCAAGTATCGGAATGTATCCTCATGGATCCCAGGGTCTGAAGGAGAGGAAACTCTCCTTCAGGCCCTGGGATCCATATTAAAGTGTAAAATAAAGAATTAAAATAAAAAATATTGTTATATTCACCTCTCCGGCGGCCCCTGGACATCAGCGGGAGGATCCGGCGTCCGGCACGGCTTCTTTCTTCAAAATGCGCGCCTTCAGGACCTGTGGAATGACGTCCCGGCTTCTGATTGGTCGCGTGCCGCCCATGTGACCGCCACGCGACCAATCAGAAGCCGCGACGTCATTCCTCAGGTCCTAGAAGGCGCTCATTCTAGGACTTTAGCTGAGGAATGACGTCGCGGCTTCTGATTGGTCGCGTGGCGGTCACATGGGCGGCACGCGACCAATCAGAAGCCGGGACGTCATTCCACAGGTCCTGAAGGCGCGCATTTTGAAGAAAGAAGCCGTGCCGGACGCCGGATCCTCCCGCTGATGTCCAGGGGCCGCCGGAGAGGTGAATATAACAATATTTTTTATTTTAATTCTTTATTTTACACTTCCGATACCGATACCCGATATCACAAAAATATCGGATCTCGGTATCGGAATTCCGATACCGCAAGTATCGGCCGATACCCGATACTTGCGGTATCGGAATGCTCAACACTAATGGTTATGTCAGCTTTAGCAACCAATAAGATCAACAGTTCAGTCTGGTCAGCAAAGTAATGATAGACAATTTGTTGCAACATAACATTGAACAGACAGCTGTACACACATCAGGGCCCGATCTAAGAGGTGGGTGGCCCGGGGCCCATTTTGGAGGGAGGCCCATTTTTCAAGGTGCTGCAATATGTCATGTAAAAACACAAAATGAAACGAACGCAAGTTTATTTACAAAAATCATTTACGCAGAGTAATTCAGGTAAAATCATTCATTTTTTACAATCCAGACACTTTCCTTGATTTGCATGCTGCAAAATCACTAATGATGTCACTAAAGTTCAATTCACGCAGTAGATCTGACTTGATGCTCATGATAGCCAAATTTACAAGTCGTTCCTGCTTCATGGATGTCCTTAATCGGTTTTCAACTAATTTGAGTTTTGAGAAGGAACGCTCACCACTGCAGTTTGTTACCATCAAAATTAGTTATATCCTTTGAGCTATCTCAATATTTGGGGAAGTGTCCTGCACACCCTCTTCCATGATAAGCTTGTACATGAAAAGTTCAGCGCTGATACCTTTTGGCTCCTCGTCTGTGAATGAATTGGCAAATGTTACAAACTGACACAGTTCATCGATAAATGTAATGTCCAAGTCATCTGAATAAGAGCTGAAGAGTTGCTTTGCTGTGTTCTTAAGCTCGTCTGAAGACAGTTCTTTCAGATGGCTAAAAAAAGCTAAATTTGCTTGATATATCTTTATATGCTTGAAGACGTTGGTCAAGAGAAGCGATAAACTGATCAATGATAGGCAAGAAAGTTTCTGTTCTGTATTTTGCAAAAGGGCTGAGTTGTACATCTTCCGTATGGCCATAATCCAATGGATTGAGACACACATTTCAGCGCCTGTGTCGAGCTATCGTCTGAACATAGTCAGAAGAACCAGACAGCTCTTCGCCTTGCTTCTCATAAATTTTGAAGGAGTCACGCTTTGATGTGACATAGTTTTTTAAGCTGGTCAGTGATGCCACAGCAGTGGACCTGTGTATACAGTATGGTACTGGGTAGGACAGGAGCTGCAAGAAAGATACACAGACAGACAGACTCACACAGACAGACAGAGATCATACTCGCCCACCGCAACACTATGAAGACTGAACCACTTCACCCCTGGATCTTCAGTGACTGAAGATCCAGAGTGAAGTCCTACCGCTCTCCATAGTGGAGAATCCTCTTCCCGTGCCGACATTGTTGCTCCGCCTCCTTCCTCGAAGGTAGCGGAACAAACTCTCATCTGATCTAATCCGAGGGAGTGATCATATAGCTGAATAGGGAGCGCCTAGAAGCTTCTGTTGGGATCTGAGAAAGTTGCTGCATGCCATAAGCTAAGCATTAGGTACAGGGAGGGTACTAAGGAAGTCTGGCTAGGCTAGCCAGGTCAGTGGATGCTGGCGCAGGTCAGGTGCCATGACTCTGCCGCTCTGTGCCAGTTACTGAGATGTAGGACCGTAGCCAGGTCCCTACACTTTCAATAGTTTCTCTTTTGTTAAATGTTCCTTATCATTAGAAATGGTTCACAGCAAACAGATGTATTTTACTTGTTTTGAGATATTTATCCCTATATTGGTGGGTGGCCCATGGCCCGGGCCCCTTGCCCCCCCCTAAATCCGGGCCTAACACACATACAGTACACTCAACACATTTCCCCTGTCTTGAGGTTCATCAGGAGTGAGATATTGGTGTAGATATTAGCTGGCACTGGATGATGTAAAGCTGAAAAGCAGGAGAGTCCATATGATGCAGGATGTCTAAGATAGATCCCCTCTGATAACACTCCACTGTTGATCATATTGGCTGCTGAAGGTGATCACCGGTTCTCTTTTGTGATTTATTGATTATGCTGAATATGTTGTCTGTTCAATGTTATGTTGTCACAAATTATATCTCATTACTGCTGCTATATACACTGCTCGAAAAATAAAGCGAACACTAAAATACCACATCCTAGATATCTCTGAATGAAATATTCCAGTTGCAAATTTTTATTCATTGCATAGTGGAATGTGTTCAGAACAATAAAACATAACAATTATCAATGTAAATCAAAATGAATATCCCATGGAAGTCTGCATTTGGAATGATGCTCAAAATCAAAGTGGAAAATAAAATTACAGGCTGACCCAACTTCAGTGGAAATGCCTCAAGACAAGGAAATGATGCTCAGTATTGTGTGTGACCTCCACGTGCCTGTATGACCTCCCTACTGTACAATGTTTGGGCATGCTCCTGATGAGGCAGCAGATGGTCTTCTGAGGGACCTCCTCCCAGACCAGGAATAAAGCATCTGCCAACTCCTGGACAGTCTGTGGTGCAAAGTGACATTGGTGGATGGAGCGAGACATGATGTCCCAGATGTGTTCTATCGTATTCAGGTCTGGGGAATGGGCGGGCCAGTTCAAAGCTTCATTGCCTTCATCTTGCAGGAACTGCTGACACACTCCAGCTACATGAGGTCTGCATATGGTCTCACAAGGGATCTGAGGATCTCATCTCGGCACCTAATGACAGTAAGGCTACCTCTGACGAGCACATGGATGGCTGTGTGGCCCTCCAAAGAAATGCCACTCCACACCATTACTGTTCCACTGCCAACCGGTCATGCTGAAGGATGTTGCAGGCAGCAGATCGCTCCCCATGGCATCTCCAGATTCTGTCATGTCTGTCACATGTGCTCAGTGTGAACCTGCTTTCATCTGTGAAGATTTGTGAAGAGCAAAGGGCGCCAGTAGCGAATTTGCCAATTCTGGTGTTCTGTGGCAAATGTCAAGCGTCCAGCATGGTGTTGGGCTGTGAGCACAACCCCCATCTGTGGATGTCGGGCACTCAGACTCCAGCAGACACATGCACATTTCTGGCCTGCTGGAGGTCATTTTGCAGGGCTCTGGCAGTGCTCCTCCTGTTCCTCCTTGCACAAAGGCGGAGGAAGCTGTCCTGCTGCTGGGTTGTTGCCCTCTTACGGCCCTCTCCACATCTCCTGGGGTATTGGCCTGTCTCCTGGTAGTGCCTCCAGCCTCTGGACACTACCCTGACAGACACAGCAAACTTTCTTGCCACAGCTCGCATCCATGTGCCATCCTGGATGAGCTGCACTACCTGAGCCACTTGTGTGGGTTGTAGGGTCCGTCTCATGCTACCACGAGTGTGAAAGCACAACCAACATTCAAAAGTGACCAAAACATCAGCCAGAAAGCATTGGTACTGGAATGTGGTCTGTGGTCCACACCTGCAGAACCGCTCCTTTATTGAGGGTGTCTTGATAATTGCCAATAATTTCCATCTGTTGTCTATTCCATTTGCACAACAGCATGTGAAATTGATTGTCAATCATTGTTGCTTCCTAAGTGGACAGTTTGATTTCACAGAAGTTTGATTTACTTTGGGTTATATTCTGATGAATTAAGTGTTCCCTTTAGTTTTTTGAGCAGTGTATATGTATATCTACTATATAATTGTCTAAGGGTCACTTCTATCTTTCTGTCCTTTTTTCTTTCTGTCACGGTTATTCATTCGCTGATTGGTCTCGGCAGCTGCCTGTCATGGCTGCCGTTACCAATCAGCGACGGCCACAGTCTGGAAGAAAATGGCCGCTCCTTCCTCCCCGCAGTCAGTGCCCGGCATCCGCATACTCCCCTCCGGTCAGCGCTCACACAGGGTTAATGGCAGCATTGACCACGGTGTAACGCACTCAGATAACACTGCTATTAACCCTGTGTGACCACCTTTTTACTATTCATGCTGCCTATGCAGCATGAATAGTAAAAATTTCTAATGTTAAAAATAAAAAAAAAATAAAAAATAGTTACATACTCACCCTCCGGTGGCCCCCCGGATCAGGAATCGGCCTTTCCCGCTCCGCACGGCGCTCCGGTGACCGCTGCATGCATTGCGGTCTCGCAAGATGATGACATACGGTCTCGCAAGACCACTACATCATCATCTCGCGAGAACGCAATGCAATCTTCAGACTGGAGCGCGCGACAAGCATCGGGAACTGGCCGCTTCGATCCGGAGGCTCCAGGAGGTGAGTATGTAACTATTTTTTATTGTAATTCTTTTTTTTAACAGGGATATGGTGCATACTACATGACTGACCAATATACTACGTGACTGGCCAATATACTACATGACTGGGCAGTATACTACGTGGCTCTGTGCTGTATACTACATGGCTCTGTGCTGTATACTACGTGACTCTGTGCTGTATACTACGTGACTCTGTGCTGTATACTACGTGGCTCTGTGCTGTATACTACATGGCTCTGTGCTGTATAGTACGTGGCTCTATGCTGTATACTACGTGACTCTGTGCTGTATACTACGTGGCTGGGCAATATACATAGTTATTACATAGTTATTAAATTTGAAGGAAGACTTTAAGTCCATCTAGTTCAACCCATAGCCTAACCTAACTTGCCTTAACATGTTGATCCAGATGAAGGCAAAAAAAAACCATGTGGCAAAGAGTAAGCTCCACCTTGGGGAAAAAAATTCCTTCCCGACTCCACATACGGCAATCAGACTAGTTCCCTGGATCAACGCCCTATCAAGGAATCTAGTGTATATACCCTGTAACATTATGCTTTTTCAGAAATGTATCCAGTCCCCTCTTAAATTTAAGTAATGAATCACTCATTACAACATCATACGGCAGAGAGTTCCATAGTCTCACTGCTCTTACAGTAAAGAATCCGCGTCTGTTATTATGCTTAAACCTTTTTTCCTCCAAACGTAGAGGATGCCCCCTTGTCCCTGTTTCAGGTCTATGATTAAAAAGATCATAAGAAAGGTCTTTGTACTGTCCCCTTATATATTTATACATTAAAATAAGATCACCCCTTAGTCTTCATTTTTCCAAACTAAATAGCCCCAAGTGTAATAACCTATCTTGGTATTGCAGACCCCCCAGTCCTCTAATAACCTTGGTCGCTCTTCTCTGCACCCGCTCCAGTTCAGCTATGTTTTTCTTATACACCGGAGACCAGAACTGTGCACAGTATTCTAAGTGTGGTCGCACCAGTGACTTGTATAGAGGTAACATTATGTTCTCCTCATGAGCATCTATGCCTCTTTTAATGCATCCCATTATTTTATTTGCCTTTGTAGCAGCTGCCTGACACTGGCCACTAAATGTGAGTTTGTCATCCACCCATACACCCAGGTCTTTTTCATTGACGGTTTTGCCCAGAGTTTTAGAATTAAGCACATAATTATACATCTTATTACTTCTACCCAAGTTCATGACCTTACATTTATCCCCATTAAAGCTCATTTGCCATTTATCAGCCCAAGCTTCTAGTTTACATAAATCATCCTGTAATATAAAATTGTCCTCTTCTGTACTGATTACCCTGCAGAGTTTAGAGTCATCTGCAAATATTGAAATTCTACTCTGAATGCCCCTACAAGGTCATTAAAAAATATGTGGCTCTGTGCTGTATACTGCGTGGCTCTGTGCTGTATACTACGTGGCTCTGTGCTGTATACTACGTGACTCTGTGCTGTATACTACGTCGCTGGGCAATATACTATGTGGCTGGCCAATATACTATGTGACTGGCAAGCTGGGCAATATACTACGTAGCTGGGCAATATACTATGTGACTGGGCAATATACTACGTGAACTACGTGGCTGGGCAATATACTACGTGGCTGGGCAATATACTACGTGAGCTATATGGCTGGGCAATACACTCTGTGGCTGGGCAATATGCTACGTCGCTGGGCAATATACTACGTGACTGGGCAATATACTACGTCGCTGGGCAATATACTACGTGACTGGGCAATATACTACGTGACTGGGCAATATACTACGTCGCTGGGCAATATACTACGTGACTGGGCAATATACTACGTGACTGGGCAATATACTATGTGACTGGGCAATATACTACGTAGCTGGGCAATATACTATGTGGCTGGGCATTATACTACGTGAACTACATGGCTGGGCAATATACTACGTGGTTAGGCAATATACTACGTGGCTGGGCAATATACTACATGGCTGGGCAATATACTACGTGGTTGGGCAATATACTACATAGCTGGGCAATATACTACGTGGACATACATATTCTAGAATACCCGATGCATTAGAATCGGGCCACCATCTAGTATATATATATATACTAGATGGTGGCCCGATTCTAATGCATCGGGTATTCTAGAATATGTATGTATGTATGTAAGTCATGCTGTGAGTGGGGGTTAAATTCCATGCCAATATCGCTGATTGGTCGCACCTGGCTGGCCGATCAGTGAAGCGTGGTTCAAATCTGGTGCCAATTCACGGCCAGACTGGGTCTGTCGCGTATTGGTCATGGTCAACCTCAGCCAGGCTTTTGTTCATGGCAGAAAAAAATCAGTTTTCAGTCACCTCCCGTAGAATCCTAAACCTGGACAAATTATTTTGACATGGGCGCTCTTCCAACCACTTGGCATCTGAGACCATTGCCCTGACAACTTTCCTGTTATATCAATTTTTATTAGAATGCCTCCACAGAGCTGATTTTGTGTCTTCCAGAAATATTTTTTTTTCCTTATTCCATCTTCAGTTGAACAAATCATTTTACATTATGAATATAAAATTGCATGTTGTTACAGTCTATAATTTCAAATGTCATTTGCGTAAACATGTCCTTGAGCTTTAACTCTCTTTAATTAATCTCTGTCCGGTTTAAATCCCTCAGATTTATGATTATCCCTTCCTCATTGTTGGAAATCATACCTTGTTTACTGAAGTGGTTCGATGCATGCTAAATAGCTTTGATTTTCTGTTTCATCAAATCAAAATGTTTTTCAACTATTGTTAACTTGTCATTAAGCATTTAAAAATGAAGCACATTCATTGAGTGCCTTCATGATGGCGCATTCATTTAGATCAGATCTCTCTGTCCCGTGAAGAGCTTTTGTGTCAAAGCTATTGATTCAGATTTAGCCCGGCTAATGCAAATGCAATAGGCAAATTTGTTTCATTTTGCAGTTGTCGGGATGTGTAACATCTCAACTCGATTGGAATTTATCACATATAAATAAAATCTTTCATTCATGGAGCCATTAGAATAAATAATTTTCCTCATTACGGCTATAAACAGCAATGTAAAAATATATTTGCATTTTATCATCATCGTTATAAATTGAATTCTTAATTATTATGTAGAAGTAAAAATTGGATGTTATCGGTGTCCTGACTCGCTCTCTGTGTAAATGAGATGAATATTTGACGTTGGTATTAGTTTTTATTTTTTTTATAACCTTGAAATCTTCAAGTCATGAAATAAAGTTTTCTTTAAAAGTTTTACTGATTCATCAATAGGATAATTAAGAAAACAGAAGAACCAAACTGTAAGTTGAAGGTAATGTATCATCAGAAAATGACCTATTGTATCATCTGTTCTAATTTGTGCCTCCTCTCTTTCTGCTTTGACCACTGGGCAGTGGCGTACCTTTATTGCTTGTGACTAGTGTTGAGCATTCCGATACTGCAAATATCAGGTATCGGCCGATATTCACTGTATTGGAGTTCCGATACTGCGTTCAGATACTTTTAAGATATTGAATACCGGAATTGGAAGTTCCCATAGTGCAATGATGCACTATAATGGAGTGTGGGCGGTGCGTGAGCAGAGACTGCGTGTCTGTGTGTGCAAGCGGGGTCTGTGCGTGACCATGGGGGGTCTGTGCGGGCCTGCCGGGGGTCTGTACGGGCTGCCGGGGGTCTGTGCGGGCCTGCCGGGGGTCTGTGCGGGCCTCTCAGGAGTTGTGTGTGTGTGCAGGTGGAGCGCCCCCAGGCACAGGGCCACGAGTTCTCGGTACCGGGCCTCTCTGGTTCGGTTCTGTGGTTGTCACGGTGGCTAGACCCGATCCGCGACCCTGCTAAGGGGCTTCCAATAAAGGTGGTACAGTCTATCATGGATTCGTGACGCCACCTGTGGTGTTCGGTCAGGGTGACCGACGCTGCTGTGGGGTCCGCTGGGGTGATGGAATGGCAGCTGGATGGTATATCTTCCCACAGGTGAAGTATGTCCCCAGGGCTTCCCAGTAAGGTAGATGGTGATGGTGTGAGGTGCAGTCAATAACAAGGACACAAGGTTGCAGTCTCTTTACCTCTTTACTGAAGACTTCAGGATCCTCAATCCAGAGCACGCTTAACAGGGCTATCTGAGACCGGCCGGTCCGATAGGCACATCCAGAGTTCTCTTGGCAGGTGGAAATCAGTGCTTACCACTAGGGCCTGTGTGTTGTAGTGCTACCCTGCTGAGCATTCGGGATAGTCCTCACAACTGCTGTTCTCATTCGTTCTTTCTAATTCTCTCTCTCTTGTTCCAGATGTTACTAGTTTCTCGTCCCCCAGGTATGTTATGGCTGGGACGCACCCGTATGACGGGAAGGCTCGGAGCTCTTCCGGGACCCTAGAGATGCCCCTCTCCACGCGTTGCCCCCTATGTCTTCATAGGAAATTTAAGGTAGACAGCCAACCTATAATTAACTGTCCAGCGGAGTTCAAAGTAAGGCCTAGAGTCAGTTACTCGCGCGGTGTTCCGGCCACCGGCTACGTGCCTCAGTAGGATGTTGCCTCGGTCTCACGGCACGACTCCTACTGCCTCTCCTTTGTGCTTGATCTCGTTTCTCACTGTTCCACAATATCCTTCCATTCGTATCACTTTCTTAGGATACCGCTGCGGGGTGTGCAGGCACGGTTGTGTAACGTTCTGCTCTGTTAGCTAGGCACCTGCCAGGTTCCCACACCTGACAGGGACCCCCCTGTGTCTTCTCCTTGCAACACCCCCTGCCACGGGATGTTGCCTGAATCCAATCCAGTCAGCTTCTGACTAACTTCCTATCCAACCCCTAGTTTTACCAGTGTGAGGAGTGGCCCAATAAATAAAGCCTTTTTCTCCCCCTAGTGGCCGGAGTGTGAAGTGTAATGTGTGCTGGTGATACCTGGTCAGTAGAACTCCTTCAGTGCCATCAGACGTACCATCACTCCCCTTAGCGGCAGAGTGTCATACTGCAACGACCAGATCTCTGGGGCGCTGCACAGGCATCGTCCGATGGGACTACAAGTACAATGACAGTGATTGACACATTAGCCAAAAATGGGACAGTAGTAATCCCATCATCCGGCTAATGTGTTGAATGTATAAAAAAACAAAGCACAAAATACATACTACATACAACATACTACATACTACATACATACTACATACATACGTCATACATACAAACAACATACTACATACATATTACATACATGCATACTACATGCATACTACATACATACATACATACTACATACATATTACATAAATACAACATACATACTACATACATACAACATACATACTACATACATACATACATACTACATACATACAACATACATACAACATACTACATACAAACTACATACATTCTACATACATACAACAAACTACATACATACTACTTACATACAACATACTACATACATACTACATACAATACATTCATACATTACATACAATACAGACAAATAGACATACAGTACATTTAACATAGAGTACATACCCACCATCACTTGTCACTTTGTTCCCTGAAGCCAGTGTCATCTGTAAAAAATATGAAAAAAAACAAACAAACAATATAGTCCCTGATCCGCAGAAATCCACGAGTGTCCCACGACGATCTCCCGTGGAGAACGGCAGCATCAGCTGATGCGACTGCTCTCTAGGGGCTCCAGGAATACAATGACGGTAGGAAGGTATCCGTCCGCACTGTATTCCTCCACTGCTGTAAAAAAATAGTCCCTAGTCTCACTTTTGGCATTGTTATGTGAGAAATTTCCCATGCAGCAAATGCTATTAAGTGAGACTCTGAACTATAGTAACCTCTCAGTGATGCACTGCAAGAGCCATTGTCTCCTGTCAGTGTGTCACTGAGGGTCCTATAGAGCAGTGACATCACCCGATGTCACTGTTCTATAGGGGAGATAGTCGTGGGACACTCGTTATTATTTGGACTATGGCGAACAGGTATTATATGGTTTATTATTTTACGATTTTTGCACGCGCTGAAGTATGGTAAGTATGGTTAAATGAAGAATATTAAAATACTTTTTTCTAGCTGTGTCTTTATTTTTTTAACTCTTTCAATACACTAGGATTAATAAAACCCGGCTTAATGTCACCTTACAATAGCAAGGTGACATTAACCCTTTATTACCCCATATCCCACTGCTACACGGGAGTGGGAAGAGAGGGGCTAAGTGCCGGAATTGGTGCATCTTACAGATGCACCATTTCTGGGGTGGCTGCAGACTGATGTTTGTAGGGTATATCCATGGCCCCCTCTAGGCTATGAATATCAGCCCGCAGCTGTCTGCGTGGCCTTTCTGGCTATAAAATATAGGGGGACCCCACGTCATTTTTTTGGAGTCCCCCTATTTTATTAGCCAGTAAAGGCTATGCAGACAGCTGCGGGCTGATATTCATAGCCTGGGAGGGGCCATGGGTATTACCCCCTTCCCAGGCTACAAATATTGGCCCTTGGCCGTCGGCTTTCCCCCTCTGGCGCAGAAAATTGCGCAGGTGTCTACGCCATTTTTTTTCCATTTTTTTAAATTAAACGCTCATTAAGGCCTCTTTCACACTTGTGTCGGTACAGGTCCGTCGCTATGGGGGCCAATATTTGTAGCCTGGGAATGGGCTAATAACTATGGCCCCTCCCAGGCTATGAATATCAGCCGCCAGCTGTCTGCGTAGCTTTTACTGGCTATTAAAATAGAGGGACTCCCCCCAAAAAAATGAAGAGGGGTCCCCCTATATTTTATAGCCAGAAAGGTTACGCAGACTGCTGTGGGCTGATATTCATAGCCAAGAGAGGGGCCATGGTTATTGGTTCCCACCCTGGCTACAAATACCAGTCCCCAGCCACCCCAGAAATGGCGCATCTGTAAGATGCACCAATTCCGGCACTTAGCCCCTCTCTTCCCACTCCTGTGTAGCGGTGGGATATGGGGTAATAAGGGGTTAATGTCACCTTGCTATTGTAAGGTGACATTAAGCTGGGTTAATAATGGAGAGGCGTCAATAAGACGCCTATCTATTATTAATCCTAGTGTAGTGAAAGAGTTAAAAAAAATAAAGACACAGCCAGAAAAAAAGTATTTTAATATTCTTCATTTAACCGTACTTGCCATATTTCAGCACCTGCAAAAAACGTAAAATAATAAACCGTATACTACCAGTCTGCCATAGTCCAATTAATAACGAGTGTCCTATGACAATCTCCCCTATAGAACAGTGACATCGGGTGATGTCACTGTTCTATAGGACCCTCAGTGACACACTGACAGGAGACAATGGCTCCTGCAGTGCATCACTGAGAGGTTACTATAGTTCAGAGTCTCACTTTATGGCATTTGCTGCGTGGGAAATTTCTCACACAGCAATGCCAAAAGTGAGACTAGGGACTATTTTTTACAGCGGCGGAGGAATACAATGCGGAAGGATACCTTCCTCCTGTCATTGTATTCCTGGAGCCCCTAGAGAGCGGTCGCATCAGCTGATGCTGCCGTTCTCTACGGGAGATTGTTGTGGGACACTCGTGGATTTCTGCGGATCAGGGAGTATATTGTTTGTTTATTATGTTCATATTTTTTACAGATGACACTGGCTTCGGGGAACAAAGTGACAAGTGATGGTGAGTATGTACTCTATGTTATATGTACTGTATGTCTATATGTATGTATGTATTGTATGTAATGTACGAATGTATTGTATGTAGTATGTATGTAGTATGTATGTAGTATGTAAGTTGTATGTTTGCAGTATGAATGTAGCATGTATGTAGTATGTAGCATGTTGTATGTATGTGGTATGTTGTATGTATTTATGTATGAATGTAGTGTGTATGTAGTATGTTGTGTATGTTGCATGTATATAGTATGTATGTATGTAGTGTGTGTATTATGTTGTATTTATGTATGTAGCATGTATGTTGTATGTATTTATTATATAGTTTGTTGTATTTATGTAGTATGTATGTAGTATGTATGTATTATTATTTTTATTATTAATATTTATTTATATATGTATGTATGTATGTTGTATGCATGTTATATGTATGTAGTATGTATGTTGTATGTATGTGGTATGTTATATGTATATTGTATGTATGTATGTAGTATGTATGTAGTATGTTGTATGTATGTATGTATGTAGTATGTATTTATTATATAGTTTGTTGTATGTATGTAGTATGTATGCATTATTATTTGTATTATTAATATTTATTTATATATGTATGTGTGTATGTTGTATGCATGTTGTATGTATGTAGTATGTATGTTGTATGTATGTATGTGGTATGTTATATGTATATTGTATGTAGTATGTATGTAGTATGTTGTATGTATGTAGAATATAGTATGTTGTATGTATGTATCTTGTATGTATGTAGTATGTATGATGTATGTATGTAGTATGTTGTATGTAGTATATAGTATGTATGTTTGTGTTTCTTTTTTTTACATTCAACACATTAGCCGGATGATGGGATTACTACTGTCCCATCATTGGCTAATGTGTCAATCACTGTCATTGCGGCAGGCATAGCCCGATGGGACTTGTAGTCCCTTTGGACGATGCCTGCACACAGACACAGAGACCCCCGAGAGGCCCGCACAGACCTCGGCAGGCCCGCTCAGACCCCCAAGAGGCCCGTACAGACCCCCGGCAGGCCTGCACAGACCCCTGGCAGCCCACACAGACCCCCGGCAGGCCCGCACAGACCCCCGGCAGGCCCGCACCGACCCCGCCCACACACACAGACACGCACAGTCTCCGCCCATGCACTGCCCACACTCTTCCCCTCTACGGAACTGGATGTGCAAAGCAAAGAAAGGGTTTATTTTCATTTCCGATATTTGTGTCCCATTGACTTGCATTGGTTTCCCGTATAGGTATCGGCAATACCCGATATTTTTTGGGTATCAGTCTGATCCAATCCGATCCGATATTTCCCGATATTGGAAGGTGTCACTCAACACTACTTGTGACACGTGACAGAACCAGTCCTATTTTTTTCCATGGGACTTTTGCTGCTGATTTTTAGGAAGCTTTCAGGTTAAGGCCATGTGCACATGTTGAGTATTTTTTGCGTTTTTTGTGCGTTTTTTCGCTATAAAAATGTGATAAAAACGCGAAAAAAACCGCTTACATATGCCTCCTATTATTTACAGTGTATTCCGCGTTTCTAGTGCAAATGTTGCATTTTTTTCCGCGAAAAAAATCGCATTGCGGAAAAAAAAGCAACATGTTAATTAAATTTGCGGAATTGCGGGGATTCCGCACACCTAGGAATGCATTGATCTGCTTACTTTCCGCATGGGGCTGTGCACACCATGCGGGAAGTAAGCAGATTATGTGCGGTTGGTACCCAGGGTGGAGGAGAGGAGACTCTCCTCCACGGACTGGGCACCATATAATTGGTAAAAATTAAAATAAAAAATAGTGATATACTCACCCTCTGATGGCCCCGGAGTCCTCCCGCCTCTCATCGTTGCACGCGGCCGCTTCCGTTCCTATAGATGCTCTGTGTGAAGGACCTGCGATGACGTCGCCGTCTTGTGATTGGTCGTGTGAGCGCTCATGTGACCGCGACGTCATCGAAGGTCCTGCACACACACACCATCTATAGGAACGGACGCAGCTGAGGAGATCGGCTGTTTGCGGGTGAGTATAACCATTTTTTTAATTTTTTTTATTATTTTTAAACATTCTATCTTTTACTATTGATGCTGCATAGGCAGCATCTATAGTAAAAAGTTGGTCACACTTGTCAAACACTATGTTTGACAAGTGTGACCAACCTGTCAGTCAGTTTTCCAAGCGATGCTACAGATCGCTTGGAAAACTTTAGCATTCTGCAAGCTAATTTCGCTTGCAAAATGTTAAAAAAAAACCGCGAAAAAACGGGAAAAAAACGCAAAAAAAAATGCGGATTTCTTGCAGAAAATTTCCGGTTTTCTTCAGGAAATTTCTGCAAGAAATCCTGACGTGTGCACATTCCATAAGTTTAGTCTAGGAGTTATCACATCTTCCTAAGAGCCCTGGGTGGGGAGTCAGCTATTTAAACCCGTGATGCTGTGACTCCCACTCCCAGTCAATAGCTTTGCTATCCTGGTGAATATTGCTGTGCTCCTATTTGTTTGCTCTGAATACCTGTTCTTTTACCTGGGTGTGTTTTGACCATGGTATTGTTTAACGATTCTGTTCCTGACATGACCTCTTGGCTAAGACCCTGCTTGGCGACCCTTCCTGCCTTTGGTTCACTCCTCCAGATACCAGCCTTCTTATGGAAGCAATCCAAGGGAACCCATTGTAAGGCAATATCCCTGCATAAGGGTTAAAGGGACACTGTCACCTGAATTTGGAGGCAACAATCTTCAGCCATGGAGGCGGGGTTTTTGGGTGTTTGATTCACCCTTTCCTTACCCACTGGCTGCATACTGGCTGCAATATTGGATTAAAGTTCATTCTCTGTCCTCCATAGTACATGCCTGTGCAAGGCAAGATTACCTTGTGCAGGCATGTACTACGGAGGACAGAGAATGAACTTCAATCCAATATTGCAGCCAGCGGGTAAGGAAAGGGTGAATCAAACACCCAAAAACCCCGCCTCGATGGCTGAAGATTGTTCCCTCCAAATTCAGGTGACAGTGTCCCTTTAAGTAGAGAAGGCCCGGGTTCTTCTGGTATCGAATTCGTCAAATGGAGTGGCTTTTGTCAGGTAGAGTTTTTGAACCTGTGTCCTCTGACCATCATGACATCTGTTGTTTAAATTAGGTTTTTGTTTTAAATATAGACATTTTAGTTATGTTTTTTTAGTTTCCATATTACAATCTTTATTAAAAAATTGCAATCTTGCAATTTTCACAATGGCCACTGGGATTTTTTTGGACACTAACTATGTGTTGCTTCAGAAAACCCACATCTAATTGAGCCGGAATGAGCAGACATAGACACTATCGTTTGTACTGAAGCACCTAATGTGGGTGTGCAAAAATCATTGTTATGTGAGGATGAGCAAGGTCGGCCAGAGCATAATCTATTTTAAACAGTGAATCCTGCTTTATTTGCTTTGTATACAGGTTTTAACTATCGCTGTAATCCTGCTTCTAATTATGAGGAACCTGTTAAAAACTCTTCCTCGAAGGAAAAAAAGGAATGTGTCTAGACAAGCACCAGGAGCCGGTGTAAAAAAAGACAGAACACTAGTTATGATTTTCTAATAAACATCATTGCCATGGAAAATGTTAAGATCCCTGAAGCCACTGGCAAGGGGCATTCACCCCCCAATTCCTCTCGTTTTTCCAGTAGGAACAAGAGTTGACATTCTAAATCTCTTAGAAATAGACTTGTACAGTGGATATAAGGATGTAGGAAAGTACAGTCCCGACCAAAAGTTTGGACGCACCTTCTCATTTAAAGATTTTTCTGTATTTTCATGACTATGAAAATTGTACATTCACACTGAAGGCATCAAAACTATGAATTAACACATGTGGAATTATATACTTAACAAAAAAGTGTGAAATAACTGAAATATGCCTTATATTCTAGGTTCTTCAAAGTAGCCACCTTTTGCTTTGATGACTGCTTTGCACACTCTTGGCATTCTCTTGATGAGCTTCAAGAGGTAGTCACGGGGAATGGTCTTCCAACAATCTTGAAGGAGTTCCCAGAGATGCTTAGCGCTTGTTGGCCCTTTTGCCTTCACTCTGCGGTCCAGCTCACCCCAAACCATCTCGAATGGGGTCAGGTCTGGTGACCGTGGAGGCCAGGTCATCTGGTGTAGCACCCCATCACTCTCCTTCTTGGTCAAATAGCTCTTACACAGCCTGCAGGTGTGTTTGGGGTCATTGTCCTGTTGAAAAATAAATGATGGTCCAACTAAACGCAAACCGGATGGAATAGCATGCCGCTGCAAGATGCTGTGGTAGCCATGCTGGTTCAGTATGCCTTCAATTTTGAATAAATCACCAACAGTGTCACCAGCAAAGCACCCCCACATCATCACACCTCCTCCTCCAAGCTTCACGGTGGGAACCATCCGTTCACCTTTTCTGCATCGCACAAAGACACGGTGGTTGGAACCAAAGATCTAAAATTTGGACTCATCAGACCAAAGCACAGATTTCCACTGGTCTAATGTCCATTCCTTGTGCTCTTTAGCCCAAACAAGTCTCTTCTGCTTGTTGCCTGTCCTTAGCACCGGTTTCCTAGCAGCTATTTTACCACTTACGCTCGGCAATCAGCCGGGCGGAACGCGGGCACGCCACTGACCGGTGAGGGGTGGTCCATTTTTGGCAGCGATACTAGGCGCCGGATGCGCCGTTATACCCACAAGTCTAGTGTTTATATCCGACGTCACAGACACATGATTTGGAGTTACTAGGGATGCTAGCTTATGATTGGTCCTGGGGCATTTAAAAGGTCCGCTTACCTCCCTAATTGTACACGCCCCCGGAAGAAGAACTGGCGAAACGCGAGTCGGGGTGGGTTGCGTACTAGGACGCGGGCACATCACAGGTAATATACCGATACATATTTGCTATGTTGACATTTAGGCATCATGCAGGCAGTGGATTATACACATGAATAGGTTACCTTGGCTTGTTTGTCACTTAGGCTTATGCCAGTGGCTTTAACTATAGTGCGGCATAGAGAGGTTCTATATGTGTTCTGTAACACACCATGTTGTGCATATACATTTTTTTTTGCCTGTTACTTATCAATATAGCATTTGTGATTTGTGCTTTACTCCTAGTGGCCTCTAGTTGTGGTTTGAGGTACCTAGGTATTTATGATACATGTTTAATGTTGGTTTATTATAATAAAATTTGTTAGATTTTACATTCCTTGTGCCATCAGTTTATTTATCTTGGTGGTACTGTGGTTTTATTTTACCATGAAGGCCTGCTGCACAAAGTCTCCTCTTAACAGTTGCTGTAGAGATGTGTCTACTGCTAGAACTCTGTGTGGCATTGACCTGGTCTCTAATCCGAGCTGCTGTTAACCTGCGATTTCTGAGGCTGGTGACTCGGATAAACTTATCTTCAGAAGCAGAGGTGACTCTTGGTCTTCCTTTCCTGGGGCGGTCCTCATATGAGCCAGTTTCTTTGTAGCGCTTGATGGTTTTTGCCACTGCACTTTGGGACACTTTCAAAGTTTGCCCAATTTTTCGGACTGACTGACCTTCATTTCTTAAAGTAATGATGGCCACTCATATTTCTTTACTTAGCTGCTTTTTTCTTGCTATAATACAAATTCTAACAGTCTATTCAGTAGGACTATCAGCTGTGTATCCACCAGACTTCTTCACAACACAACTAATGCTCCCAACCCCAATTATAAGGCAAGAAATCCCACTTATTAAACCTGACAGGGCACACCTGTGAGTTGAAAAACATTCCCGGTGACTACCTCTTGAAGCTCATCAAGAGAATGCCAAGAGTGTGCAAAGCAGTCATCAAAGCAAAAGGTGGCTACTTTGAAGAACCTAGAATATAAGACATATTTTCAGTTGTTTCACACTTTTTTGTTAAGTGTATAATTCCACATGTGTTAATTCATCATTTTGATGCCTTCAGTGTGAATGTACAATTTTCATAGTCATGAAAATACAGAAAAAAATTTAAATGAGAAGGTGTGTCCAAACTTTTGGTCTGTACTGTACATGTAGCTGGAAAGTGACAATCCCAATTAAAATGCTGGCTGCTCCATTTGAATCAAAGGACCCCTGCAGTGCCAATGGGAATATCTGTTGTGAGTGATAAGGAGATTTATAGATTGAACAGGTAATTAGACAGGAGAGGCATTTTACCGGTAATTTTTGAAAGGAATGAAGTGAATATCTAACACCTTTTAGATACAGCTTTTGTTCCTCCAGGATGAGCTTCCTTCCATGAAAACATCTACAAGACTGTTGGGCACCGATGTAAATTTATGAAAATTGGGACTTGTGTAGATCCGATATTGATGGGATGTATATTTTCAACTTCAGGGCTATTCTAGGATGAATATGCATGATTTCTCATAACTGTAACACCTGCCTATAACTCACAAATCAATAGTGACCAGATAATTGACACCAGCCATGTAATCTTTACTATATGTGAAAAGATAAATTCCTGATTTTAAAAAATGGCGGCAATCTCGAACTTCTGCAATCGTCTGGAGGGAAGATACTGTTAATGTTAGGAATTTCATAAAACCCTGAAAGGCTGAGAAGAGCTTAACCTGGCCCAGGTGAGGTTGTCAAGGTGGCAGGGTGTAACTCAAGTGCTGGTAAAAGATCAAAGCAAATTATGATCTGTGTTTCTGTAGAGAGATACTGTCACGCTCATACATGGGTAAGTCAGGCGGATGACACAGATTGTAAATACAATGGGATAGAAAAAGAAGAAGAAGGCCATAATGGTCTTGAGCAGGGGATGAGACACCTCGTGAAACAAACCTATACCTGTCCCTAAGCTTCCCTAATGCTCTATGGGGGTACTTCACCCCACCGCATCACATGTCTAGTCCCTGACCGTCACCTCTATGAACCCTGGCTAGTGCACTGGCAGGCAAGGATGCTAGCCTCAACACTGCAGATGATAAAACAAATGGGAAGAGACAAACAGGATAGATTACAATACAATGATAACACTGAGCTTAGACTCTGCTGCAAGATCCACAGCAGTAGAGAAAAAAGCACCAGGATAACAGAACTCCAGCAGCAACACCACCATCACAGGCAAGCTCCACACACCTAGATGGTCTGCATAGAAGAAAAACTCTGTAACTGATGATCAGCTGATGGGCAATGTGACTATTTAAAGGGAGGTGGGATTGGTTATCAACCAACATCAGTTGACCAGCCTAAAAGAAACTGCCAGCAAGAGACTGACATTAACTCTTTCTTGACCAAAGGAAAAAAACATTTAAATTTCAGCATACCTAGAACTGCCACAAATCCCTTAACCCTGCTGTTTTTGTTTGCATTTACTATACACTTGTAGTGTTCCGGGTCACTATGACCCGGCTTATTAAACCTTGATTTTAGACACTCTAACTCCATTTTTTTATTCTTTTTGCTCACTAGACTGTTTGTGAACATGTTTGGTAGTAAAAAAAAAAAGAAAAATGAACTAGAAATTTTTTTTTGTTTGTTTTTATTCTGAAAAAAACAGATCCATCCAATGAGCAAAATGAAAATAGAAAACTGTTAGGAGTCGAGTTTCCTCTGCTGCACAGGGGGAATCTCGATCCGTCTCCGCTGCGGTCTCCCATTCTCCTCCAGCCGCAGTGGAGTCTGCTCAGCAGGGACGTCGCTCCCGGTGTCTTGCTCGCTCTCACTCTGTACAGAGAGTTACTGCTGCTTCTTCAGCTCCTGCCATTAAAGTCAGTGCTGGTCAGCGGCGAGCGGACTTCCCTGGGACTAAGTCCTTGTTTGCGCACACTGAGCATGCCCAGAGCAAGATCTCCCATTGGAGATCGAGGGTCATGTGCTCTGGCTCTGCAGCGCATTCCATTGGTCCTCTTGGCAGGTCTTGGAAGGGCAAAGTTTCTGTGGCCACTTCCTGTCCTGCAATTATATAAACTGCGCATGACCGCACGGCCATGCGCTAGTGTACAATTGAATACGTCTGTTTGTTGTGAGTGCAAGTCGTTCATTAAATACCCCTACCCTATTGTATGACTGTTCGCGTATGGAGTATGGCTGCTATCTAGCGCCCGACAAATCACTCAACGTGTCACACACGTATCAGCGTCTATTGCTGTGACTGCCAGTGCGGCGCCACGCGCCAGTTGTGCGCTTCCTGACCCACGTCTGGGTGCTTAGTGGTGCCTGCCAGCACGGCACAGTTCGCACTTCGGTGCTCTAATTATAAGAGTTGCCTAATACACCCTGTTGCGGTGTTGTGCCAGTAAGGGTCTAATCGGACTTCAATCCTAGTTGGGGTTAAGTTCGCTGACTGCTTGCTCGCCTTCTATGTGCGGTACCGCGAACCTGTGACGCAACAGGATCGCTTCCTTCACGTTGGGTGAAGTTTAACCCACGCGAGTATACTTATGAGTACCGCCATATAGTCCGTCATTACTCAGCAGCAGGTTCCATCTCTGCACGGTGGACCCCGGGCTACGAACGCACCGTACACTATCAGTCTTATTATTTGGTGCGTTCCGCTAGCCCTAACATTACACTAGCGCCAGGGTCTGGCTAGTGATGACGGACAAACAGCAATCCCTGCGGTATATACAGCAGCTGGAGGGTAGGTTGGCGGCTCTCGAGAGCGCAACCTCAGCTGTGGATGTTACCGCAGTTGCTGTACAGGCTGCCAGCGTGGCTGCAGCAACTTTGTCCATTGCCACCCCTGTTCCGACATTTTCTCGCCTCCCGCTGCCAGAAAAATTTTCTGGTAATAGCAAATTTTGTAGGGGATTCGTGAGTCAGTGCTCTATTCATCTCGAGATTCTGGCTGCACGTTTCCCCACAGAGCGGGCTAAGGTGGGATTTATTGTGTCTCTCTTGTCGGACAGGGCGTTGGAATGGGCTACGCCGCTGTGGGAGTGTGGCGATCATGTGGTGCAGAGTGCTCCTCTGTTTTTGAGCACTTTAAAACAGGTCTTTTTAGGACCTCAAGTCACCCATGACACTGCGCTCCAACTGCTGGCATTAACTCAGGGTGAGTCCTTGGTCAGTCATTTTGCCGTCCAATTCCGCACTTTAGCATCTGAGCTGGAATGGTCGGATAAAGCTCTTATCCCCATATTTTGGAGGGGCTTGGCTGACCATGTAAAGGACGCTCTGGCCACTAGGGAGATTCCCGCCACACTGGAGGAGTTAATAACAGTCTCCACTCAAATTGACCTCCGTTTTAACGAGCGGAGGTTAGAGCGAGCCCAGTGTAGGCAGAGGTTTCGGCTGGCTCCTACTTTCGCCAAACCTCTGGAATCTCCGGTCCTGGTTCCTGAGTCACATGAGGCCAGGGAAGTGTCACAAGTGGGACCTAAGTCCCGGACCGCTTGTGCACTCAGGGTCTGTCATGTTTGCCAGCAGTCTGGACATTTAGCCACCAGATGTCCTCAGCGGTCGAGGAAACGTCAGCGTCTAGTGGTCGTAGGTGGAGGTACACTAGACATGGCGACGTTTGCCTCTAAATTGTCCTTTAAGGGGACAATTACTATAGGCTCATTCTCCCACTCGGTAGAGCTCTGCGTGGATTCTGGGGCGGAGGGCAATTTTATGTCTTCTGCCTTCGCCCAACGCCACGCAATACCTCTGGTTATGCTAGCTCAACCTGTAACGGTACGAGTGGTGAATGGGTCGACACTGCCCTCACAGATAACTCACCAGACCATCCCTTTTACTCTGTCCATGTCGCCATCTCATCAGGAGATTATTTCCCTGCTCGTCATTCCAGAGGGAATTGATGACGTCCTGTTGGGAATACCGTGGCTATGGTACCACTCTCCTCATATCGAGTGGTCCTCAGGCAGAATTCTGGGATGGGGTGAATCTTGTGGGGGTAGGTGTCAGAGGGAGTGCGTTCAGGTAGCTACAACTGAGGTACCCGCAGATCTTTCCTCTCTCTCCAAGCAGTATTGGTCGTATGCAGACGTATTCTCCAAAAAGGCGGCGGAGACCCTTCCGCCCCATCGCCCCTATGACTGTCCTATTGACCTCTTGCCTGGTGCTGAGCCTCCCCGGGGTCGAGTCTATCCGCTATCTCTCCCGGAGACGGAGGCAATGTCACAGTACATCCAGGAAAATCTGGCAAGAGGGTTCATCAGGAAGTCAGTGTCACCTGCTGGGGCAGGGTTCTTCTTCGTGCAGAAGAAGAGTGGGGAATTGCGTCCATGCATAGACTACAGGGGTCTTAACGCCATCACCGTTAAGAATAAATACCCTTTGCCTTTGATATCTGAACTGTTCGATAGGCTTCGGGGAGCAAGGGTATTTACTAAATTAGATCTGCGGGGTGCTTACAACCTGATTCGCATCCGTGAGGGGGACGAATGGAAGACGGCTTTTAACACCAGGGATGGGCACTATGAATATCTGGTGATGCCCTTTGGGCTCTGTAATGCCCCAGCCATTTTCCAAGACTTTGTGAACGATATCTTCCGGGATATGCTTTCCACCTTGGTCGTAGTCTATCTGGATGATATTCTCATCAACTCTCCAGATATTGACTCCCACCGGAGAGATGTTTGCAAAGTCTTCGACCTCCTACGGGCAAACTCCCTCTATGCCAAGTTGGAGAAGTGTATGTTTGAGCAGGAGTCCTTACCTTTCCTAGGCTACATCATCTCAGCCCAGGGATTGGCTATGGATCCAGCCAAACTACAGGCTGTGATGGACTGGCAGGAACCCCATTCTCTTAAAGCGGTGCAGCGCTTTATGGGGTTCATCAATTATTATCGCCAGTTCATCCCGCATTTCTCAACTTTGGTAGCTCCCTTGGTTGCACTCACCAAGAAGGGGGCGAACCCCAAATTGTGGTCTGAGGAGGTCTCCAAGGCTTTTATCTCTATAAAGTCACACTTCGCTAGCACTCCCATTCTTCATCGCCCCGATGTTGATAAGCCATTTATCATGGAGGTGGATGCCTCTTCTGTTGGTGCTGGAGCAGTCCTCTTCCAAAAGGATGCTCAAGGTCGGAAGCATCCTTGCTTCTTTTTCTCCAAGACCTTCACACCAGCAGAGAGGAATTATTCCATCGGGGACAGGGAGTTGCTAGCCATGAAGTTGGCTTTCTCGGAGTGGAGACATCTCTTGGAGGGAGCACGTTTTCCCTTCCAAGTCTTCACAGATCACAAAAATTTGGTGTATCTGCAGACAGCTCAGCGGTTGAATTCTCGCCAGGCCAGATGCTCCTTGTTCTTCTCCCGGTTTCATTTCACCCTCCATTTCCTTTCTGGGGAGAAGAACATTCGGGCTGACGCTCTCTCTCGCTCCGTTGTGTCATCTGCGGAGGAGGAGGAGGAGCCTCGGCTTATTGTCCCCACCGAGAGTTTGAGAACCGTGGCCCCGGTTTCGCTGGAGTCTGTGCCCCCGGGCAAGACTTTTGTTCCATCTAGTTTGCGACCGGAGGTTCTCTCTTGGGCGCACTCGTCCAGGGTGGGTGGACATTTTGGTACTAAAAGGACATCAGAGTTACTGGCGAGGACATACTGGTGGCCGCATATGGCTCGTGATGTCACGGAGTACGTTCGGGCGTGTGTCTCTTGCGCCAGGAACAAGACTCCTCGGCAACGGCCAGCTGGGTTGCTTTATCCTCTGCCCGTGGCTGACAGGCCCTGGGAGATGGTCGGGATGGACTTTGTGGTTGGCTTACCCAAGTCTCGTAATTGCACCATTATCTGGGTGATCACTGATCATTTTTCCAAAATGGTGCATTTGGTGCCTCTTCCACGGCTACCATCTGCACGGGCGTTGGCTGTCTTGTTTATCAAGAATATCTTTCACTTACACGGTATGCCAGACAAAATTGTTAGTGACCGGGGTTCCCAGTTTGCGTCTCGATTCTGGAGGGAGCTATGTCGTCTACTCAGCATTGAGTTAAATCTCTCTTCGGCATATCATCCCGAGACGAATGGGTTGGTAGAAAGGGCCAACCAGACCTTGGTCACATATCTGAGACATTTTGTTTCTGCCAGACAGGATGACTGGGCATCCTTGCTACCGTGGGCAGAGTTTGCACTTAACAATGCCGTAGCTGACTCTACCGGTCAGACTCCATTCCTCTTAAATTACAGCCAGCATCCGCGTGTTCCTGTGCCCATGCCTGTGTCTTCCGCTGATCCCAGGGTGGCAGACTGGGCTGTGGAGGCAAGGGACATTTGGGATCGCACGCAGGATGCCATTCGGGCCTCCAAGGAGAGAATGAGGTCCTCCGCCGTTGTTCATCGGCGCCCCGCTCCGACTTTTGCCCCTGGCGACTTGGTGTGGCTCTCCGCCCGTAACATCAGGGTGCGAGTTGAGTCCACTAAGTTTGCTCCTCGCTACTTGGGTCCCTTCAAGGTTCTCAAACAGGTTAATCCTGTGGTCTACCGCCTGGCTCTTCCTCCACGCTTGGGTATCACCGACACCTTTCATGTGTCCCTCTTGAAACCCGTATACATGTCCCGGTTTTCCGAGTCATCTGCCGGGACATCGGGTTCGTCTACGGACGATTACGAGGTGAACGCTATTTTGGGGTGCAAGGTGGTACGCGGCAAAAAGTTTTATTTGGTGGATTGGAAGGGTTATGGTCCAGAGGACAGGTCTTGGGAGCCTGCTGAAAACATTCGGGCCCCACAGCTCATTGCTGCCTTCGGGCGTAGCGAGGCCCAAGGAGGGGGGGGCCCTAGGAGGGGGGGTAATGTTAGGAGTCGAGTTTCCTCTGCTGCACAGGGGGAATCTCGATCCGTCTCCGCTGCGGTCTCCCATTCTCCTCCAGCCGCAGTGGAGTCTGCTCAGCAGGGACGTCGCTCCCAGTGTCTTGCTCGCTCTCATTCTGTACAGAGAGTTACTGCTGCTTCTTCAGCTCCTGCCATTAAAGTCAGTGCTGGTCAGCGGCGAGCGGACTTCCCTGGGACTAAGTCCTTCTTTGCGCACACTGAGCATGCCCAGAGCAAGATCTCCCGTTGGAGATCGATGGTCATGTGCTCTGGCTCTGCAGCGCATTCCATTGGTCCTCTTGGCAGGTCTTGGAAGGGCAAAGTTTCTGTGGCCACTTCCTGTCCTGCAATTATATAAACTGCGCATGACCGCACGGCCATGCGCTAGTGTACAATTGAATACACATATTTTGTAAATTGTACCATTGTACATTGTACAATTGTACCATTACAATGTGAATATATTTACATGATCATATAAATTTACGGATTCTTGCATGAAAAACAATACACATGATTTTTGCATAGAAATGTTTTACAGCCAGAACATGTTATACTCGTCTTGTTGTCACAAGTAGGAGGGCAATAGCTGCATCTTTTTCTTTTGATGACGGAAGAGGCCATGGGGGTAGAAGCACACTGCTGCTCTCCAAAGAAACTGAAAGGTAACATGTCTGGGCTAGCATATGTGTACTGATAAGAGCAGAGAAGATAAGAACCCTTCTGAAAACAAGCAGATAAGCCAAGAAGACAGACTTACTTAGCAAAAAAAAAATATTTGCAAGACTTTACAGCTCAGCTTTACAAAAAAAACCGTCTTAGACAGCGCGTTCTGAGCAGTCCGTTCTGCGCATAATAAACACGTGTAGTGCACACCTAATGATCTCTCTGGATGCACTCTACATTTTAGAATAGACTGCGCACCAAAAATAATCAATATAAAGCCATTTTTATGGTGCGCAGATCTCAATGCATACCCCCAGTTGAGCGCGTGTACGACCCCATTGAAATAATTTAGGAAATAAATCAATTGATATACAATAGTAGATGCAATAAATAGACCCAACTGAGGTTATAACTCTTTTATTTCACTGAAAATATGGCCTCACAGCTGTAATAAATGATGTCGGGTCACTTGCGTGTAGCAAAAAGTAAACGAAAAAAAAAAAAAATACTCATAGGTAGGTCCCCCCAAATGAGGAAAAGTCAAGGAGTCTCAAGTTTTAGAGACTTACAGAAAAAAATCTACAGGGCCGCAAAAAGTCTGTTCCGGTCACTATGACTCGAACAGAACAGCAGAGTTAATGATTTGTGATAGATACACATTGGTGTACTCATGAATCCCATTCACTGAACGTCTCCAATCAAGGTGCTTTGCTTTGCTAAGCTGAATCATCTATGTAATCGGTGTAGTCTTTTGTTAATCCAGTTTTATTTTCTGTAAGTATATATGCTGTATTGTTTTGTCACATTTGTAAAATATTTTAATTTTTTTATAAACACTGCCTATCGTTCTGGATTAAATATGAAATTTAATATCTCTATTCCATTTGTTCTGTAAACCGTACCCCAAAGCCATACGCTACCAGAATAAAGTGTCCAGCCAGCCTGAATAAAAAAAAACCTATTAGTTTCATTGCAGCCATTTGATAATTTCAAAAAAGTTCATTTTTTGTCTCATTAATGAAGACTCTGAACCACATCTTGACTGAAAAAAACAGAAGTGTAGCAATTTTTCAAATTTATTAAAAAAGAAAAACTGAAATATCACATGGTCATAAGTATTCTGACCCCTTGCTCAGTATTGAGTAGAAGGACCCTATTGAGCTTAATGCAACAAGTTTTTCACACCTTGATTTGGGGATCCTCTGCCATTCTTCCTTGCAGAACCTCTCCAGTTCTGTCAGGTTGGATGGTGAACGTTGGTGGACAGCCATTTTCAGGTCTGTCCAGAGATGCTCAATTGGGTTTAGGTCAGGGCTCTGGCTGAGCCAGTCAAGAATGGTCACAGAGATGTTCTGAAGCCACTTCGTTGTTATTTTAGCTGTGTGCTTAGGGTCATTGTCTTCTTGGAAGATGAACTTTCGGCCAAGTCTGAGGTTCAGAGCACTCTGGAAAAGGTTTTCATCCGGGATATCTCTGTACTTGGATGCATTTGTGTTTCCTTCAATAACAACCAGTCATCCTGTCCCTGCAGCTGAAAAACACCCCCATAGCATGATGCTACCACCACCATGTTTCACTGTTGGAATTGTATTGGGCAGGTGATGAGCAATGCCTGGTTTTCTCCACACATATCACTTAGAATTATCACCAAAAAGGTCTATCATCATCTTATAAGACCAGAGAATCTCATTTCTCATAGTCTGGGAGTCCTTCATGTGTTTTTATCAAATGCTCTGGGGCTTTCAGATGTCTTGCACTGAGGAGTGTGACTCGTCCTTTGTAATTTATGCGATCAAATGTCCATGTGGCCTCCTGTATATCGGTGAGACAACTCAACCTATTAGATCTCGCATCTCCAAGCATAAGTCCACTATTCGTTGCCAGAACTTACTTTTGCCGCTTCCGTCCCATTTTTTAGCAAAGGGTCACAACATATCGCACCTGAGGTTTCAAATATTGGAACACATCCCAGTTGCTGAACAGAGGTGTCCACATTCACCCAGGCATACAGACATTGGCCTTCGGTAAGTGTTCACATTTGGACAGGGAGATCAGGGACCCATCAGTTTTATGAGACCACCTTGACGATTGGTTGATGGGCTCACACTATTTGATTATATCAAATTCTGTGCAAAGCGTCTCTTAAATATTTTCCTAATGTTCAAAAGCCATTTTGCTATTCATATTTCATATATTTCATATTAGACATGCTTTTGCACGATAGAGTGCAACCTTTTTTGTACATCCCAGTACAGAGACGGGGTGGGAACAGAATCCACCTCCTTAAAAAGAAGGAGGCATACTGGATCCATGAACTACAAACTCTATCTCCTAAGGGTCTAAACAGAGGTTATGACCCCTTGGCCTTTATTTAAGATTGTCCATAGCTAAATGTTACTCCTCCGTGATGTCATATATTAGGTTATATATGTAGTTTGTACAGTATGCCATATACTAATGTGCCTGTCTTTCTTTACAGAGTCGCCTTTATTGACATTCATCATGCAAGTCACTGCATGCTCCCTCCCCCTCCTTGGACTTTCCCTTCCTCTGTTCCCTACCCGGCTGCATCTATTGCTACATGGTTACATTTATTTACTTGTCTTGTTTTTCTCCTTGTACATATTCCACCCTTCCCTATATACATATTGCCATCATTCAGTTATCGCTCCTCTTCCTTTGCCACACTAGCACCATTATATAGTATTTTGTATCATCTCTTATGACACTCTTCTGGTTTTTCCGCTCATTGTACTACATTCCCCAGCAGGCCTAGCACTGTATTTTAGCCATGCGCACATCTTTTGATGATGCGCCCACTGGCTCTGGCCCCGCAGATTTCATCTTCTCTATGCGTCTCTCCTGATGATGCTCTTCCGGCTGCTGCCGCTCCCCGGACTACACGTCCCACAGTGCTTTGCGCCTTCTTCCTGTATGACGCACTTCCGGTCGTCGGTCCCGTAGGTAGTCCCGCCCCACCGCTATTTAGGCCGGTTCCTAATGGTATGGAGCATTCAACCAGCGGTGGAGACCGCGTTGATTTACTCCTACGGCCTATTCTATATCGGTGAGTTACTTTTGCTATGTCTGCCTTTTGCCTGCCGGTTACTGTAGTTCACTCCTGACTATCTAACATTTTTAGGAGCTGACCTATATCGCTATCCCTCTATGGAATTTTCTCCTGGATACTTTATGCAATAGGTGAGCAGATTTGTCCCCCCACTCTAATATACATTATCTCAGAGCCTTATACTTATTATCAGGGTTGAGCGAAACGGGTCGAACATTTTCAAAAGTCGCCGACTTTTGACAAAGTCGGGTTTCATGAAACCCGATCCGACCCCTGTGCGGGGTCGGCCATGCGGTACGCGACTTTCGCGCCAAAGTCGCGTTTCAATGACGCGAAAAGCGCCATTTCTCAGCCAATGAAGGTAAACGCAGAGTGTGGGCAGCGTGATGACATAGGTCCTGGTCCCCACCATCTTAGAGAAGGGCATTGCAGTGATTGGCTTGCTGTCCGCGGCGTCACAGGGGCTATAAAGGGGCGTTCCCGCCGACCGCCATGTTACTGCTGCTGATCTGAGGCTAGGGAGAGGTTGCTGCCGCTTCGTCAGAAGCAGGGATAGCGTTAGGCAGGGTCCATTAACCACCAAACCGCTTGTGCTGTAGCGATTTCCACTGCCCAACACCACCTTCGGTGTGCAGGGACAGTGGAAGCTACATTTTTTTTTTTTTCCCTCAGCGCTGTAGCTCATTGGGCTGCCCTAGAAGGCTCCCTGATAGCTGCATTGCTGTGTGTACGCCGCTGTGCAAACGAACTGCTTTTTTCAAAGCACAAATCCTCTTGTTCCTTCCTTTCTGCACAGCTATCTTGTTTGTTTGTCCACACTTTTTATTTAATTTGTGCATCAGTCCACTCCTTATTGCTGCCTGCCATACCTGGCTGAGATTACTGCAGGGAGATAGAAATTGAAGGACAGTTCCTTTTTTTTTTTTTTTTTTGTGGGAGATTAAGATTGGCATTTCTGCTAGAGTGCCATCCCTGTCTGTGTCATCTCTCACTCAGTGGGCCATAGAAAGCCTATTTATTTTTTTGCTTGATTTGGGTTCTAAAATCTACCTGAAAAAATCACTACATCAATCAGTGGGAGAAAAATATTGGCCTCAGGGCTTGTGTGCCACTCCTTACTCCTGTGTGTGCCATCTCTCAGTGGGCCATAGAAAGCCTATTTATTTTTTTGCTTGATTTGGGTTCCAAAATCTACCTGAAAAAATCAATAAATCAATCAGTGGGAGATTAATATTGGCCTTTGGGCTTGTGTGCCAGTCCTAAGCGTGCCATCTCTCTCTCTCAGATAGTGGGCCATAGAAAGCCTATTTATTATTTTTTTTATTGGGTTTATAAATTTTCCCTGGAAAAAAAAAAAAAAAGTGGGAGATTAATATTGGCCTCTGGGCTTGTGTGCCAGTCCTGAGCGTGCCATCTCTCTCACAAATAGTGGGCCATAGAAAGCCTATTTATTTTTTGGGTTGATTTGGGTTCTAAATTCTACCTGAAAAAATCAATAAATCAATCAGTGGGAGATAAATATTGGCCTCTGGGCTTGTGTGCCACTCCTGACTCCTGTGTGCGTCCTCTCTCACTCAGTGGGCCCTAGAAAGCCTATTTTTTGTTTTATTTGTTTTCTAAATTCTCCCTGAAAAAATCATTTTATTTTATTTGGTTTCTAAATTATTCCTGAAAAAAATCATTTTTTTTGTATTTTTTTTTTCTAAAGTCTCCCTGAAAAAAAAAATCAAATCAGTGGGAGATTAATATTGCCCTTTCTGCTTGTGTGCCAGTCTTGACTCCTGGGTGTGCCATCTCTCTCTCTCCAATTGTGGGCCATAGAAAGCCTATTAATTTTTTTGCTTGATTTGGGTTCCAAAATCTACCTGAAAAAATCACTTAATCAATCAGTGGGAGATAAATATTGGCCTCTGGGCTTGTGTGCCACTCCTGACTCCTGTGTGCATCCTCTCTCACTCAGTGGGCCCTAGAAAGCCTATTTTTTGTTTTATTTGTTTTCTAAATTCTCCCTGAAAAAATCATTTTATTTTATTTGGTTTCTAAATTATTCCTGAAAAAAATCATTTTTTTTGTATTTTTTTTTTCTAAAGTCTCCCTGAAAAAAAAAAAAATAATCAAATCAGTGGGAGATTAATATTGCCCTTTCTGCTTGTGTGCCAGTCTTGACTCCTGGGTGTGCCATCTCTCTCTCTCCAATTGTGGGCCATAGAAAGCCTATTAATTTTTTTGCTTGATTTGGGTTCCAAAATCTACCTGAAAAAATCACTAAATCAATCAGTGGGAGATAAATATTGGCCTCTGGGCTTGTGTGCCACTCCTGACTCCTGTGTGCGTCCTCTCTCACTCAGTGGGCCCTACAAAGCCTATTTTATGTTTTATTTGTTTTCTAAATTCTCCCTGAAAAAATCATTTCATTTTATTTGGTTTATAAATTCTTCCTTAAAAAATTATTTATTTATTTATTTTTTTCTAAAGTCTCCTTTTTTAAAAAAAAAACACAAATCAGTGGGAGATTAATATTTACATTTGCGCTTCAGTGACAGTCCTGCGTGTGTGGCATCTCTCTCATTTGTTGCCACCAACAACAGAGTGTGTAACATTGTGCCTGATTTTCGTTGTGGTCTCACTCACCTGTAAAGGGGTAGCTAAATCATACTGAAGTTATAGCTCACCGTGTAAGTTGTGTGACTGCAACAAATACCGTTAGTTTGGTAACGTTTTTAAAACAATGAGGAAGTCTGGTGGAAGAGGTCGTGGCCGGGGGCGTTCATTGTCAGCTGGTAATGAGGGTAGTGGTAGTGGTGGAGCATCAGGTGGTCGTGGGAAAAAAAATATTGCACCTAAGTCTGGAGCTGTGGAGCCAGGTTCGTCGTCTGGCTACACAAGGCCTCGAACGCTCCCTTTTCTGGGAGTAGGAAAACCGCTTTTAAAGCCGGAGCAGCAAGAGCAAGTTTTGGCTTATCTTGCTGACTCAGCCTCTAGCTCTTTTGCCTCCTCTCGTGAAACTGGTAAAAGTAAAAGCAGCGCGTCGTTAGTGGATGTTCACGGTCAGGGACAAGTCGCTTCCTTGTCCTCTTCAGCAAAAACAACAACAGAGAAGAATGCAGCAGGCGACACAATGGGTTACTCCATGGAGCTCTTTACACATACCGTCCCTGGCTTAGAAAGTGAAGCAGTTAACAGTCCATGCCCATTACAAGTTGAATCTGACATGGAGTGCACTGATGCACAGCCACAGCCAGACTACTATGCTGGTCCTTTGACTCAGACCACAACATTGCCCTCGCAGGGTGCTGATCAAGAATCAGACCCTGATGAGACTATGTTGCCCCATCACGAATGCTATACCACCGACCGACAAGGTGACACAGACGAAGTTGCACACGAGCTACAAGAAGAGGTAATAGATGACCCAGTTCTTGACCCCGATTGGCAGCCATTGGGGGAACAGGGTGCAGGCGGCAGCAGTTCTGAAGCGGAGGAGGAGGGGCCGCAGCAGGCATCAACATCGCAACAGGTTCCATCTGCCAGGCCCGTATCTTGCCCAAAACGCATGGCAAAGTCAAAACCTGTTGGAGGACAGCGTGGCCATCCGGTTAAAGCTCAGTCTGCAATGCCTGAAAAGGTATCCGATGCTAGAAAGAGTGCAGTCTGGCATTTTTTTAAACAACATCCAATTGATCAGCGCAAAGTCATCTGTCAAAAATGTTCAACTACCTTAAGCAGAGGGCAGAATCTGAAAAGTCTGAATACAAGTTGCATGCATAGACATTTAACCACCATGCATTTGCAAGCTTGGACTAACTACCAAACGTCCCTTAAGGTTGTAGCACCCTCGGCCAATGAAGCTAGTCATCAACGCAACATCCCTTCCGGCAGTGTAGGGCCACCATTTTCTGCACCACCTGCAGTATCTGTGCAGGTTTCTTTGCCAGGCCAAAGCAGTCAGGGTCAGGGAATCATCAGTTTCGTAGTAGGAAACACTGCATCTAGGGCACCGGCGGCAACAATACCATCTCCCACCGTCTCTCAGTCTGCCATGTCCACCGGCACCCCCGCCAGTTCCACGATCTCCAGCTCTCCAGTCCAGCTCACCCTACATGAGACTATGGTTAGAAAAAGGAAGTACTTAGCCTCGCATCCGCGTACACAGGGTTTGAACGCCCACATAGCTAGACTAATCTCGTTAGAGATGATGCCCTACCGGTTAGTTGAAAGCGAAGCTTTCAAAGCCCTGATGGACTACGCTGTACCACGCTACGAGCTACCCAGTCGACACTTTTTTTCCAGAAAAGCCATCCCAGCCCTCCACCAGCATGTTAAAGAGCGCATCGTCCATGCACTCAGGCAATCTGTGAGCACAAAGGTGCACCTGACAACAGATGCATGGACCAGTAGGCATGGCCAGGGACGTTACGTGTCCATCACGGCACACTGGGTAAATGTGGTGGATGCAGGGTCCACAGGGGACAGCAAGTTTGGGACAGTTCTGCCTAGCCCACGGTCTAGGAAACAGTTGGCTGTGGCCGTTCGCACCCCCTCCTCCTCCTCCTCGTCCTCCTGCAGAAGCGAGACCTCGTCCACAGACCGCAGTCGCACAACCACTCCATCCGCAGCTGCCACTGTTGCACACCAGGTCTCCCATTATGGGGCAGCTACTGGCAAACGTCAGCAGGCTGTATTGGCTATGAAGTGTTTGGGCGACAACAGACACACCGCTGAAGTTCTGTCCGAGTTCTTGCAGAAAGAAACGCAGTCGTGGCTGGGCACTGTAGATCTTGAGGCAGGCAAGGTAGTGAGTGATAACGGAAGGAATTTCATGGCTGCCATCTCCATTTCCCAACTGAAACACATTCCTTGCCTGGCTCACACCTTAAACCTGGTGGTGCAGTGCTTCCTGAAAAGTTATCCGGGGTTATCCGACCTGCTCCTCAAAGTGCGTGGACTTTGCTCACATATCCGCCGTTCGCCCGTACACTCCAGCCGTATGCAGACCTATCAGCGTTCTTTGAACCTTCCCCAGCATCGCCTAATCATAGACGTTGCAACAAGGTTGAACTCAATACTGCACATGCTTCAGAGACTGTGTGAACAGAGGCGGGCTGTTATGTTTTTGTGGGAGGATACACATACACGGGCAGGCAGTAGGATGGCAGACATGGAGTTGTCAGGTGTGCAGTGGTCGAAGATTCAAGACATGTGTCAAGTCCTTCAGTGTTTTGAGGAATGCACACGGCTGGTTAGTGCAGACAACGCCATAATAAGCATGAGCATCCCCCTAATGCGTCTGCTGATGCAAAGTTTGACGCACATAAAGGATCAGGCGTCTGCAGCTGAGGAAGAGGAAAGCCTTGATGACAGTCAGCCATTGTCTGGCCAGGGCAGTGTACAGGACGAGGTAGCGGGCGAAGAGGAGGAGGAGGACGAGGAGGATGATGGGGATGATTATATTTTTAATGAGGAAGCTTTTCCGGGGCCAGTGGAAATTGTTGGCGCGGCAAGGCCGGGTTCTGGTTTTTGGAGGGACACAAGTGACGTGGATTTGCCTGAAACTGCCCCTCAACCAAACACAACCACAGATTTGAGAACTGGAACTTTGGCCCACATGGCGAATTATGCCTTACGTATCCTCAAAAGGGACACACGCATAACAAAAATGATGAACGATGACGATTACTGGTTGGCCTGCCTCCTTGATCCTCGCTATAAAGGCAAATTGCAAAATATAATGCCACATGAGAACTTGGAACTAATATTAGCAACCAAACAATCAACTCTTGTTGACCGTTTGCTTCTGGCATTCCCTGCACACAGCGCCCGTGATCGTTCTAACACGAGCTGCAGGGGCCAGCAGACCAGAGGTGTTAGAGGGGCAGAAATCAGAAGTGTCGTTGGCCAGAGGGGTTTTCTGACCAGGTTGTGGAGTGATTTTGCTATGACCGCAGACAGGACAGGTACTGCAGCATTAATTCAAAGTGACAGGAGACAACATTTGTCCAGTATGGTTACTAACTATTTTTCATCCCTTATCGACGTTCTCCCTCAACCGTCATTCCCATTTGATTACTGGGCATCAAAATTACACACCTGGCTAGAATTGGCAGAATATGCATTGCAGGAGCTTGCTTGCCCGGCAGCTAGTGTCCTATCAGAAAGAGTATTCAGTGCTGCAGGTTCAATACTAACAGAAAAAAGGACTCGTCTGGCTACCCAAAATGTAGATGATCTAACCTTCATTAAAATGAACCACAACTGGATTTCGAAATCTTTTGCCCCACCTTGCCCGGCTGACACCTAGCTTTCCTATGTAAAGGTCTTGCCTGTGGACTATTCTGAACGACTTTTCCAATCTCGTAATTTGCAGCACCTGATTGTCCAGCATCCGACATGTTATCACCTCCCTAAATGGCCAAAGTCCCCACACGGGGCCGTGGTATCGCCACTTAGCGCCAGCACCCGTGAGAGTACTGTTTGTCTGAAGAGGTGGGTGTGCCCGCTTTTGGTCGAAGGCACTGCCACTAGGTCCCTCATAGTACAATAAAGTGTCTGGCGGTGGTGGTGCGCACCCAACGTCAGACACACCGTTGTAATATGAGGGGCCCTGGGCCTGTACCGCCGGCCACAAGACAGTCCCCCCCCCAGGTCAAACAGTGCTCTACCACTTGCAAAATTTTCTCTCACTGCTCCACCAATGTTTAGTCTATGCGCTGACATCCTTCAATGCCTGGCACTGTCAATACCATTGTATTGACATTTTTCTTATGTTAGGCCTTTGCAGCCTGTCTGCGGTCACTACTTCCACTAGGCCTCCACTGACCTGTCTACTGCTGCCCGGGTTCCCCTGGAACCAATTTTAAATTGCCTACAGCCAGCCCAATTTATTATGTTAGGGCTTCGAAGCCTGTCTGCGGTCCCTCCTTCCACTAGGCCTCCACTGACCTGTCTACTGCTGCCCGGGTTCCCCTGGAACCAATTTTAAATTGCCTACAGCCAGCCCAATTTATTATGTTAGGGCTTCGAAGCCTGTCTGCGGTCCCTCCTTCCACTAGGCCTCCACTGACCTGTCTACTGCTGCCCGGGTTCCCCTGGAACCAATTTTAAATTGCCTACAGCCAGCCCAATTTATTATGTTAGGGCTTCGAAGCCTGTCTGCGGTCCCTCCTTCCACTAGGCCTCCACTGACCTGTCTACTGCTGCCCGGGTTCCCCTGGAACCAATTTTAAATTGCCTACAGCCAGCCCAATTTATTATGTTAGGGCTTCGAAGCCTGTCTGCGGTCCCTCCTTCCACTAGGCCTCCACTGACCTGTCTACTGCTGCCCGGGTTCCCCTGGAACCAATTTTAAATTGCCTACAGCCAGCCCAATTTATTATGTTAGGGCTTTGAAGCCTGTCTGCGGTCCCTCCTTCCACTAGGCCTCCACTGACCTGTCTACTGCTGCCCGGGTTCCCCTGGAACCAATTTTAAATTGCCTACAGCCAGCCCAATTTATTATGTTAGGGCTTCGAAGCCTGTCTGCGGTCCCTCCTTCCACTAGGCCTCCACTGACCTGTCTACTGCTGCCCGGGTTCCCCTGGAACCAATTTTAAATTGCCTACAGCCAGCCCAATTTATTATGTTAGGGCTTCGAAGCCTGTCTGCGGTCCCTCCTTCCACTAGGCCTCCACTGACCTGTCTACTGCTGCCCGGGTTCCCCTGGAACCAATTTTAAATTGCCTACAGCCAGCCCAATATATTATGTTAGGGCTTCGAAGCCTGTCTGCGGTCCCTCCTTCCACTAGGCCTCCACTGACCTGTCTACTGCTGCCCGTGTTCCCCTGGAACCAATTGTAAATTGCCTACATCCCAATTTTTGTTATGTTAGGCCTTCGAAGCCTGTCTGCGGCCCGTTTTTCCACTACTACTACACTGACCAGGCCACTGCTGCCCGTGTTCCCCTGGAACCAATTTTAAATTGCCTACAGCCAGCCCAATTTATTATGTTAGGGCTTCGAAGCCTGTCTGCGGTCCCTCCTTCCACTAGGCCTCCACTGACCTGTCTACTGCCGCCCGTGTTCCCCTGGAACCAATTGTAAATTGCCTACAGCCAGGCCAATTTATTATGTTAGGGCTTCGAAGCCTGTCTGCGGTCCCTCCTTCCACTAGGCCTCCACTGACCTGTCTACTGCTGCCCGGGTTCCCCTGGAACCAATTTTAAATTGCCTACAGCCAGCCCAATTTATTATGTTAGGGCTTCAAAGCCTGTCTGCGGTCCCTCCTTCCACTAGGCCTCCACTGACCTGTCTACTGCTGCCCGGGTTCCCCTGGAACCAATTTTAAATTGCCTACAGCCAGCCCAATTTATTATGTTAGGGCTTCGAAGCCTGTCTGCGGTCCCTCCTTCCACTAGGCCTCCACTGACCTGTCTACTGCTGCCCGTGTTCCCCTGGAACCAATTTTAAATTGCCTACAGCCAGCCCAATTTATTATGTTAGGGCTTCGAAGCCTGTCTGCGGTCCCTCCTTCCACTAGGCCTCCACTGACCTGTCTACTGCTGCCCGGGTTCCCCTGGAACCAATTTTAAATTGCCTACAGCCAGCCCAATTTATTATGTTAGGGCTTCGAAGCCTGTCTGCGGTCCCTCCTTCCACTAGGCCTCCACTGACCTGTCTACTGCCGCCCGTGTTCCCCTGGAACCAATTGTAAATTGCCTACAGCCAGGCCAATTTATTATGTTAGGGCTTCGAAGCCTGTCTGTGGTCCCTCCTTCCACTAGACCTCCACTGACCTGTCTACTGCTGCCCGTGTTCCCCTGGAACCAATTGTAAATTGCCTACATCCCAATTTTTGTTATGTTAAGCCTTCGAAGCCTGTCTGCGGCCCGTTTTTCCACTACTACTACACTGACCAGGCCACTGCTGCCCGTGTTCCCCTGGAACCAATTTTAAATTGCCTACAGCCAGCCCAATTTATTATGTTAGGGCTTCGAAGCCTGTCTGCGGTCCCTCCTTCCACTAGGCCTCCACTGACCTGTCTACTGCCGCCCGTGTTCCCCTGGAACCAATTGTAAATTGCCTACAGCCAGGCCAATTTATTATGTTAGGGCTTCGAAGCCTGTCTGCGGTCCCTCCTTCCACTAGGCCTCCACTGACCTGTCTACTGCTGCCCGTGTTCCCATGGAACCAATTGTAAATTGCCTACAGCCAGGCCAATTTATTATGTTAGGGCTTCGAAGCCCGTCTGCGGTCCCTCCTTCCACTAGGCCTCCACTGACCTGTCTACTGCTGCCCGGGTTCCCCTGGAACCAATTTTAAATTGCCTACAGCCAGCCCAATTTATTATGTTAGGGCTTCGAAGCCTGTCTGCGGTCCCTCCTTCCACTAGGCCTCCACTGACCTGTCTACTGCTGCCCGGGTTCCCCTGGAACCAATTTTAAATTGCCTACAGCCAGCCCAATTTATTATGTTAGGGCTTCGAAGCCTGTCTGCGGTCCCTCCTTCCACTAGGCCTCCAGTGACCTGTCTACTGCTGCCCGGGTTCCCCTGGAACCAATTTTAAATTGCCTACAGCCAGCCCAATTTATTATGTTAGGGCTTCGAAGCCTGTCTGCGGTCCCTCCTTCCACTAGGCCTCCACTGACCTGTCTACTGCTGCCCGGGTTCCCCTGGAACCAATTTTAAATTGCCTACAGCCAGCCCAATTTATTATGTTAGGGCTTCGAAGCCTGTCTGCGGTCCCTCCTTCCACTAGGCCTCCACTGACCTGTCTACTGCTGCCCGGGTTCCCCTGGAACCAATTTTAAATTGCCTACAGCCAGCCCAATTTATTATGTTAGGGCTTCGAAGCCTGTCTGCGGTCCCTCCTTCCACTAGGCCTCCACTGACCTGTCTACTGCCGCCCGTGTTCCCCTGGAACCAATTGTAAATTGCCTACAGCCAGGCCAATTTATTATGTTAGGGCTTCGAAGCCTGTCTGCGGTCCCTCCTTCCACTAGGCCTCCACTGACCTGTCTGCTGCTGCCCGTGTTCCCATGGAACCAATTGTAAATTGCCTGCAGCCAGGCCAATTTATTATGTTAGGGCTTCGAAGCCCGTCTGCGGTCCCTCCTTCCACTAGGCCTCCACTGACCTGTCTACTGCTGCCCGGGTTCCCCTGGAACCAATTTTAAATTGCCTACAGCCAGCCCAATTTATTATGTTAGGGCTTCGAAGCCTGTCTGCGGTCCCTCCTTCCACTAGGCCTCCACTGACCTGTCTACTGCTGCCCGGGTTCCCCTGGAACCAATTTTAAATTGCCTACAGCCAGCCCAATTTATTATGTTAGGGCTTCGAAGCCTGTCTGCGGTCCCTCCTTCCACTAGGCCTCCACTGACCTGTCTACTGCTGCCCGGGTTCCCCTGGAACCAATTTTAAATTGCCTACAGCCAGCCCAATTTATTATGTTAGGGCTTCGAAGCCTGTCTGCGGTCCCTCCTTCCACTAGGCCTCCACTGACCTGTCTACTGCTGCCCGGGTTCCCCTGGAACCAATTTTAAATTGCCTACAGCCAGCCCAATTTATTATGTTAGGGCTTCGAAGCCTGTCTGCGGTCCCTCCTTCCACTAGGCCTCCACTGACCTGTCTACTGCTGCCCGGGTTCCCCTGGAACCAATTTTAAATTGCCTACAGCCAGCCCAATTTATTATGTTAGGGCTTCGAAGCCTGTCTGCGGTCCCTCCTTCCACTAGGCCTCCACTGACCTGTCTACTGCTGCCCGTGTTCCCCTGGAACCAATTGTAAATTGCCTACATCCCAATTTTTGTTATGTTAGGCCTTCGAAGCCTGTCTGCAGCCCGTTTTTCCACTACTACTACACTGACCAGGCCACTGCTGCCCGTGTTCCCCTGGAACCAATTTTAAATTGCCTACAGCCAGCCCAATTTATTATGTTAGGGCTTCGAAGCCTGTCTGCGGTCCCTCCTTCCACTAGGCCTCCACTGACCTGTCTACTGCCGCCCGTGTTCCCCTGGAACCAATTGTAAATTGCCTACAGCCAGGCCAATTTATTATGTTAGGGCTTCGAAGCCTGTCTGCGGTCCCTCCTTCCACTAGGCCTCCACTGACCTGTCTACTGCTGCCCGGGTTCCCCTGGAACCAATTTTAAATTGCCTACAGCCAGCCCAATTTATTATGTTAGGGCTTCAAAGCCTGTCTGCGGTCCCTCCTTCCACTAGGCCTCCACTGACCTGTCTACTGCTGCCCGGGTTCCCCTGGAACCAATTTTAAATTGCCTACAGCCAGCCCAATTTATTATGTTAGGGCTTCGAAGCCTGTCTGCGGTCCCTCCTTCCACTAGGCCTCCACTGACCTGTCTACTGCTGCCCGTGTTCCCCTGGAACCAATTTTAAATTGCCTACAGCCAGCCCAATTTATTATGTTAGGGCTTCGAAGCCTGTCTGCGGTCCCTCCTTCTACTAGGCCTCCGCTGACCTGTCTACTGCTGCCCGGGTTCCCCTGGAACCAATTTTAAATTGCCTACAGCCAGCCCAATTTATTATGTTAGGGCTTCGAAGCCTGTCTGCGGTCCCTCCTTCCACTAGGCCTCCACTGACCTGTCTACTGCCGCCCGTGTTCCCCTGGAACCAATTGTAAATTGCCTACAGCCAGGCCAATTTATTATGTTAGGGCTTCGAAGCCTGTCTGCGGTCCCTCCTTCCACTAGGCCTCCACTGACCTGTCTACTGCTGCCCGTGTTCCCCTGGAACCAATTGTAAATTGCCTACATCCCAATTTTTGTTATGTTAGGCCTTCGAAGCCTGTCTGCGGCCCGTTTTTCCACTACTACTACACTGACCAGGCCACTGCTGCCCGTGTTCCCCTGGAACCAATTTTAAATTGCCTACAGCCAGCCCAATTTATTATGTTAGGGCTTCGAAGCCTGTCTGCGGTCCCTCCTTCCACTAGGCCTCCACTGACCTGTCTACTGCCGCCCGTGTTCCCCTGGAACCAATTGTAAATTGCCTACAGCCAGGCCAATTTATTATGTTAGGGCTTCGAAGCCTGTCTGCGGTCCCTCCTTCCACTAGGCCTCCACTGACCTGTCTACTGCTGCCCGGGTTCCCCTGGAACCAATTTTAAATTGCCTACAGCCAGCCCAATTTATTATGTTAGGGCTTCGAAGCCTGTCTGCGGTCCCTCCTTCCACTAGGCCTCCACTGACCTGTCTACTGCCGCCCGTGTTCCCCTGGAACCAATTGTAAATTGCCTACAGCCAGGCCAATTTATTATGTTAGGGCTTCGAAGCCTGTCTGCGGTCCCTCCTTCCACTAGGCCTCCACTGACCTGTCTACTGCTGCCCGGGTTCCCCTGGAACCAATTTTAAATTGCCTACAGCCAGCCCAATTTATTATGTTAGGGCTTCGAAGCCTGTCTGCGGTCCCTCCTTCCACTAGGCCTCCACTGACCTGTCTACTGCTGCCCGGGTTCCCCTGGAACCAATTTTAAATTGCCTACAGCCAGCCCAATTTATTATGTTAGGGCTTCGAAGCCTGTCTGCGGTCCCTCCTTCCACTAGGCCTCCACTGACCTGTCTACTGCCGCCCGTGTTCCCCTGGAACCAATTGTAAATTGCCTACAGCCAGGCCAATTTATTATGTTAGGGCTTCGAAGCCTGTCTGCGGTCCCTCCTTCCACTAGGCCTCCACTGACCTGTCTACTGCTGCCCGTGTTCCCCTGGAACCAATTGTAAATTGCCTACATCCCAATTTTTGTTATGTTAGGCCTTCGAAGCCTGTCTGCGGCCCGTTTTTCCACTACTACTACACTGACCAGGCCACTGCTGCCCGTGTTCCCCTGGAACCAATTTTAAATTGCCTACAGCCAGCCCAATTTATTATGTTAGGGCTTCGAAGCCTGTCTGCGGTCCCTCCTTCCACTAGGCCTCCACTGACCTGTCTACTGCCGCCCGTGTTCCCCTGGAACCAATTGTAAATTGCCTACAGCCAGCCCAATTTATTATGTTAGGGCTTCGAAGCCTGTCTGCGGTCCCTCCTTCCACTAGGCCTCCACTGACCTGTCTACTGCTGCCCGGGTTCCCCTGGAACCAATTTTAAATTGCCTACAGCCAGCCCAATTTATTATGTTAGGGCTTTGAAGCCTGTCTGCGGTCCCTCCTTCCACTAGGCCTCCACTGACCTGTCTACTGCTGCCCGGGTTCCCCTGGAACCAATTTTAAATTGCCTACAGCCAGCCCAATTTATTATGTTAGGGCTTCGAAGCCCGTCTGCGGTCCCTCCTTCCACTAGGCCTCCACTGACCTGTCTACTGCTGCCCGTGTTCCCCTGGAACCAATTTTAAATTGCCTACAGCCAGCCCAATTTATTATGTTAGGGCTTCGAAGCCTGTCTGCGGTCCCTCCTTCCACTAGGCCTCCACTGACCTGTCTACTGCCGCCCGTGTTCCCCTGGAACCAATTGTAAATTGCCTACAGCCAGGCCAATTTATTATGTTAGGGCTTCGAAGCCTGTCTGCGGTCCCTCCTTCCACTAGGCCTCCACTGACCTGTCTACTGCTGCCCGTGTTCCCCTGGAACCAATTGTAAATTGCCTACATCCCAATTTTCGTTATGTTAGGCATTCGAAGCCTGTCTGCGGCCCGTTTTTCCACTACTACTACACTGACCAGGCCACTGCTGCCCGTGTTCCCCTGGAACCAATTTTAAATTGCCTACAGCCAGCCCAATTTATTATGTTAGGGCTTCGAAGCCTGTCTGCGGTCCCTCCTTCCACTAGGCCTCCACTGACCTGTCTACTGCCGCCCGTGTTCCCCTGGAACCAATTGTAAATTGCCTACAGCCAGGCCAATTTTTTATGTTAGGGCTTCGAAGCCTGTCTGCGGTCCCTCCTTCCACTAGGCCTCCACTGACCTGTCTACTGCTGCCCGGGTTCCCCTGGAACCAATTTTAAATTGCCGACAGCCAGCCCAATTTATTATGTTAGGGCTTCGAAGCCTGTCTGCGGTCCCTCCTTCCACTAGGCCTCCACTGACCTGTCTACTGCTGCCCGGGTTCCCCTGGAACCAATTTTAAATTGCCGACAGCCAGCCCAATTTATTATGTTAGGGCTTCGAAGCCTGTCTGCGGTCCCTCCTTCCACTAGGCCTCCACTGACCTGTCTACTGCTGCCCGTGTTCCCCTGGAACCAATTTTAAATTGCCTACAGCCAGCCCAATTTATTATGTTAGGGCTTCGAAGCCTGTCTGCGGTCCCTCCTTCGACTAGGCCTCCACTGACCTGTCTACTGCTGCCCGTGTACCCCTTGAACCAACATCAGAAAATATAAAAATAAGTATTTTGCTTATAAAAAAGAAAATACTGGAGAGATATCAAATGCAGACATTTTAACATTAAAAACAAACACATACAACAAAAATCTGGTACAGTACTAAAAATGGCCACCAGCTCCAATAACTTTCTCCTGCAAGTAGTTAACTGAAAGTTTTTTTCAATTTAAAACACAGATATGGCATCCACCGAGTGTTGTCCTGTCGCGTCTTCTTTATATTATTGCCAAGAAGATGCAAAACAATGAAAATAATAAAATCATTATTTACCAAAAAAATAGAGTAAGTCAAAACCACATTGCAAATAAACATTCATTACAAATAAAGAAGCAGGGCGCGTCCGAGGGTGAGTATATACCTAATAAGAATATAATCACCCTCGGACGCGCCCTGCTTCTTTCCGACAGCCTTCCTTCCTAAGAATCAGCCCTTCCGTGGTGTAGAGAGAGGGTGTGTTACACTCCAAGGTGTTCCCCAGGTTGCCTTTCCTGAGCTTCGATCTTCATGCTCTCGTTTAGTAGTTGTCGGAAAGTAGGCTGCATTAGGCCTACAAAATGGGTATGGGGTGGAGAGAGATGGTGTGTTACACTCCAAGGTGTTCTCCAGGTTTCCTCGCCATTGCTTCGATCTTCCGACTCTCGTTTAGTAGTTGTAGAAAACTACACTGCATTAGGCCTACAAAATGGGTATCGGGTGGAGAGAGATGGTGTGTTACACTCCAAGGTGTTCCCCAGGTTGCCTTGCCATTGCTTCGGTCTTCCGACTCTCGTTTAGTAGTTGTAGAAAACTACACTGCATTAGGCCTACAAAATGGGTATCGGGTGGAGAGAGATGGTGTGTTACACTCCAAGGTGTTCCCCAGGTTGCCTTGCCATTGCTTCGGTCTTCCGACTCTCGTTTAGTAGTTGTAGAAAACTACACAGCATTAGGCCTACAAAATGGGTATGGAGTGGAGAGAGATGGTGTGTTACACTCCAAGGTGATCTCCAGGTTTCCTCGCCATTGCTTCGATCTTCCGACTCTCGTTTAGTAGTTGTAGAAAACTACACTGCATTAGGCCTACAAAATGGGTATGGGGTGGAGAGAGATGGTGTGTTCCACTCCAAGGTGTTCTCCAGGTTGCCTTTCCTGAGCTTCTATCTTCAGGCTCTCGTTAAATTGTGGTTAAATGGAACATCTGCATTTGGCGTACTAGTTGGTTTGGGGCCTACTAACAGTGTCTGCCGCTCCTTGCTGTTCTCCTGGTTTCCTGTCCTGAAATTCCGTTTTCAGGCGCTCGTTAAGTAGTTGTTAATGTTAGACTGCATTTGGCCTACTAGTTGGGTTGGGGCCTACTATCGGTGTCTGCCACTCCTTGCTGTTCTCCTCCACTGAACAAAGCTGTGCCGCCTGTTTACTACGGTTGCCAATTTTGAACTGCATTTCGACTACTTACTGATTTGGGCCTACTCTCTGTGTCAGCCTCTCATTCCAGTTGTCCTCCACTGCAATGCCCCCTGGTTATTCCTGTGTTACCAATTTTGAACTGCATTTAGCCCACTTTATTATTTGGGCCTATATCTGTGTTTCCTCCTCATCCTGCCCATTGCCCAGCCAGTGATAGATGAGTCTGCTGGTACATTGACCCATAACGCAACATTCCCCGTGCACGCTACACAACAACATTGTGACCCTGCTGAAAGTCAGGTTGCTCTTCCCGCATACCATACCACCTTACACGGGGACAAAGAGGAAGGTGCAGATGAAAGTGCAGGTTCCTTCATCAGGTGGGGGGAGGAATACTAGTTGGCGACGTCACTGGCACAGGGCCTCTCATAGTACGCAAAAGTGTTGCTGCCGGTGGGAGGCGCCCCCGCCGTGCAAACACACCGCTGTACTTTGAGGGGCCCTGTGCCAGTGCCAATGCCAACGCGTGGGCCCCCCCTGCTTGCTCAGGTTCACAGCACTTGCAAAGTTGAAATACTTACCTCTCCCTGCTCCACTGCCGTGACGTGGTCCAGATTTCCTGGGCCCACTAATTACTTGAACCAGCCCTACCCACCACAACTTTAGCCAAATGACCCCCAATTTCAAATGCCTTCCAATTATTATAAGGTAAATTACGCTTGACAAGCTTCATTAAGAAGAATGGATGGTTTTGACATTAAAATGGGCACTCTAGGTGTTTTCCTGGCCCCCACTCACTGCCGACTATGCTGCCCCATTGACTTGCATTGGGTTTCGTGTTTCGGTCGATCCCGACTTTACGTCATAATCGGCCGATTTCACTCGACCCGACTTTTGAGATAGTCGGGTTTCGCGAAACCCGGCTCGACTCTAAAAAGGTCAAGGTCGCTCAACTCTACTTATTATGCATTCCTTTTAGATTACTGCTGCTCCCATTCTTTAATTTGAATTACGGCAAGGATTTCTTTATTTATGGTGAGAATCATAACATACTATATAGAGTCCCCTGTTTCTCAGGCCCAGTTACAATGTTCCTTCCTCTTACTTATAGTTATCTTTTGGATACCGTCTATTATCCGTTTTTGCGACACTATCCTTCTGCCACGTATCTCCCCAGACGTCCATAGTAGGTGAGATTCCTACTCCTCTACTTCTCCTGTGGTCTAGTTCCACTATTATTAATAAGTTACTTATTATCCTATCTTTGTAGCTCCTTCCTCTACATTATTCCTTTTCAACATTATCACTGTGGATGAGTACTAATATCCTCTTGTTCGGTTAGTACATCTATATCCTCCGAACTTAGGTATTCATATGGCACATTCCCTTACATATCCCTTTTGTTATCCTAGGCTATTTGCCTCCATCATTGAGGTCCTACAAGATTTCAACATAGGACCCTTCATTCATACATACATAAGTGCCTTATACACTCCATCACAACAGCAGTCGGGTATGTAAAAAAATCTCTTCCCTACCTCTCCTTCCTTCCTTCCCACCCATCACATATTTTGACCATGAGATTTACTTTTTGTTAATGTTTTATTTTCGACATTGTAATTGTCATATTCTGTCACATATTTATGCAGTTTACTGAAGAAGGTCTTAATGTTTGACCGAAACGTTTATTTTGCTGGACTGCTACTCAAAGTAATAAATTTTGATTTTCTTGATTACCACGATCCACCAAGTTGAGTGCCAAGTTGTTTATCTACTATATTGCACTGAGGAGAGGCTTCCGTTGGGCCGCTCTGCTATAAAGGCCAGACTGGTGGAGGGCTGCAGTTATAGTTAATTTTGTGGAACTTTGTCCGAGCTCCCTACTGCATCTCTGGAGCTCAGCCACAGTGATCTTGGGGTTCTTCTTTACCTCTCTCAGCAAGGCTCTTCTCCCATGATTGCTCAGTTTGACTGGACAGTCAGGTCTAGGAAGACTTCTGGTGGTCCCAAAAAAAGAGAGGCAAAAACAACGCTTTATTATCATACCGCCGAACAAAAAGTGGAATAACACGCGATCAAAAAGACAGATATAAATAACCATGGTACCGCTGAAAACGTCATCTTTTCCCGCAAAAAACGAGCCACCATACAGCATCATCAGCAATGATTTAAAAAAGTTATAGTCCTCAGAATAAAGCGATGCAAAAATAATTATTTTGTCTATAAAATAGTTTTTATCGTATAAAAGCACCAAAACATTAAAAAGTGATATAAATGAGGGATCGCTGTAATCGTACTGACCCGAAGACTAAAACTGCTTTATCAATTTTACCAAACATAGACCGGTATAAATGCCCCCCCCCCAAAAAAAAAAAAAAAAGAAATTCATGAATAGCTGGTTTTTGGTCATTCTGGCTCACAAAAATCAGAATAAAAAGCGATAAAAAAAAGTCACGTGCCCGAAAATGTTACCAATAAAAACGTCAACTCATCCCGCAAAAAAAAGACATCACATGACTCTGTGGACCAAAATATGGAAAAATTATAGCTCTCAAAATGTGGAGACGCAAAAACTATTTTGTGCCATAAAAAGCGTCTTTTAGTGTGTGACGGCTGCCAATCATAAAAATCCACTAAAAACCCCACTATAAAAGTTAATCAAACCCACCTTCATCACCCCCTTAGTGAGGGAAAATAATAAAAAAAAATGTATTTATTTCCATTTTCCCACTAGGGTTAGAGCTAGGGTTAGAGCTAGGGTTAGGGCTAGGGTTAGGGGTAGGGTTAAGGCTAGGGCTAGGGTTAGGGCTAGGGTTAGGGTTAGGGCTAGGGTTAGGGTTAGGGCTAGGGTTAGGGATACGGTTAGGGTTAGGACTAGGGTTGGGGCGAGGGTTAGGGTTGGGGCTAGGGTTAGAGTTTCAGTTAGAATTGGGGGATTCCACTGTTTAGGCACATCAGGGCCTCTCCAAACGTGACATGGCGTCCGATCTTAATTCCAGCCAATTCTGTGTTGAAAAAGTAAAACAGTGTTCCTTCCCTTCCGAGCTCTCCCTTGCACCAAAACAGATGTTTACACCAACATATGGGGTATCAGCGTATTCAGGACAAATTGGACAACAACTTTTGGGGTCCAAGTTCTCTTGTTACCTATGGGAAAATAAAGATTTGGTGGGCTAAAAAAACATTTTTGTGGGAAAAAAATGTTTTTTTATTTTCGCAGCTCTGCGATATAAACTGTTGTGAAACACTTGGGGGTTCAAAGTTCTCACAATATATCTAGATAAGTTCCTTGAGGGGTCTAGTTTCCAATATGAGGTCACTTGTGGGGGGTTTCTACTGTTTAGTTACATCAGGGGCTCTGCAAATGCAACGTGATGCCTGCAGACCAATCCATCTAAGTCTGCTGTTGTGAATTCTGTGGCAGAGCTCCATCCTGTGGTCACAAGTGGTACTTCGGCTGATTCTCTCTGTGAGCTTCTGTTGGTGGAGGGAAGTGGTACTGCGGCTTCTGAGTTTCCTCCCTCAGGTGATCTGGTGAGGTCGTTAGGTGCTTCTCTACTTAACTCCACCTAATGCTTTGATCCTGGCTTCCTGTCAATGTTCCAGTGTTGAACTTGCTTTTCCCTGGATCATTCCTGTGGCCTGCTGCTCTGCATAGCTAAGTTCTTCTTTGCTATTTGTTTGCTATTTTTTCTGTCCAGCTTGTCTAATTTGTTGCTGGAAGCTCTGGGACGCAAAGGGTGTACCTCCGTGCCATTAGTTCGGTACGGAGGGTCTTTTTGCCCCCTTTGCGTGGTTTTCTTTAGGGTTTTGTGTAGACCGCAAAGTTACCTTTTCTATCCTCGATCTGTTAAGAAAGTCGGGCCTCACTTTGCTGAATCTATTTCATCTCTACGTTTGTCTTTTCATCTTAACTCACAGTCATTATATGTGGGGGGCTGCCTTTTCCTTTGGGGTATTTCTATGAGGCAAGGTAGGCTTATTTTCTATCTTCAGGCTAGTTAGTTTCTCAGGCTGTGCCGAGTTGCCTAGGCAGAGTTAGGCGCAATCCACGGCTGCCTCTAGTGTTGTTTGGAGAGGATTAGGGATTGCGGTCTGCAGAGTTCCCACGTCTCAGAGCTCGTTCTATGATTTTGGGTTATTGTCAGATCACTGTATGTGCTCTGACCGCTATGTCCATTGTAGTACTGAATTGCCTTTCACAACAGTACAGGAAGCCAAAAGTACTAATGATTCTCAATAGAGGGAAAAAAGAAGTTCTGAGACCATTTTTTTTTCTTTGCACTGTGTTTTGCCTTTTTTTTCCCCTAGACATTTGGGTGGTTCAGTACACAGGTGTAGCGATGGACATTAGAAGTCTGTCTTCATTTGTGGATCAGCTCTCGGCAAGAGTACAAAAGATTCAAGACACTATTGATCAGAAAGCTATGTTGGAACCAAGAATTCCTATTCCTGATTTGTTTTTTGGATATAGAACTAAGTTTCTGAGTTTCAAAAATAATTGTAAATTATTTCTGGCCTTGAAACCTCGCTCCTCTGGTGATCCAGTTCAACAGGTTTTGATTGTTATTTCTTTTTTGCGCGGTGACCCTCAGGACTGGGCATTTTCTCTTGCGCCAGGAGATCCTGCATTGAGTAATATCGATGCGTTTTTCCTGGCGCTCGGATTGCTGTACGATGAACCTAATTCAGTGGATCAGGCACAGAAAAATTTGCTGGCTCTTTGTCAAGGTCAGGATGAGATAGAGGTATATTGTCAGAAATTTAGAAAGTGGTCCGTGCTCACTCAATAGAATGAATCTGCGCTGGCAGCTATGTTCAGAAAGGGTCATTCTGAAGCCCTTAAGGATGTCATGGTGGGATTTCCTATGCCTGCTGGTTTGAATGAGTCTATGTCTTTGGCCATTCAGATCGGTCGACGCTTGCGTGAGCGTAAATCTGTGCACCATTTGGCGGTATTACCTGAGCTTAAACCTGAGCCTATGCAGTGCGATAGGACTTTGACCAGAGTTAAACGGCAAGAACACAGACGTCTGAATGGGCTGTGTTTCTACTGTGGTGATTCCACTCATGCTATCTCTGATTGTCCTAAGCGCACTAAGCGGTTCGCTAGGTCTGCCACCATTGGTACGGTACAGTCAAAGTTTCTTCTGTCCGTTACCTTGATCTGCTCTTTGTCATCGTATTCTGTCATGGCATTTTTGGATTCAGGCGCTGCCCTGAATTTGATGGACTTGGAGTATGCTAAGCGTTGTGGGTTTCTCTTAGAGCCCTTGCAGTGTCCTATTCCATTGAGAGGAATTGATGCCATGCCTTTGGCCAAGAATAAGCCTCAATACTGGACCCAGCTGACCATGTGCATGGCTCCTGCACATCAGGAGGTTATTCGCTTTCTGGTGTTGCATAATCTGCATGATGTGGTCGTGTTGGGGTTGCCATGGCTACAAGCCCATAATCCAGTATTAGATTGGAAATCCATGTCGGTGTCCAGCTGGGGTTGTCAGGGGGGTACATGGAGATGTTCCATTTCTGTCAATTTCGTTATCCACCTCTTCTGAGGTTCCAGAGATCTTGTCTGATTACCGGGATGTATTTGATGAGCCCAAGTCCGATGCCCTACCTCCGCATAGGGATTGTGATTGTGCTATCAATTTGATTCCTGGTAGTAAATTCCCAAAAGGTCGACTGTTTAAATTATCCGTGCCTGAGCACGCCGCTATGCGCAGTTATGTGAAGGAATCCCTGGAGAAGGGGAATATTCGCCCGTCATCGTCACCATTAGGAGCAGGGTTCTTTTTTGTAGCCAAGAAGGATGGTTCGCTGAGACCTTGTATAGATTACCGCCTTCTAAATAAGATCACGGTTAAATTTCAGTACCCCTTGCCATTGTTATCTGATTTGTTTGCTCAGATTAAGGGGGCTAGTTGGTTCACCAAGATAGATCTTCGTGGTGCGTATAATCTGGTGCGAATCAGGCGAGGAGATGAATGGAAAACTGCATTTAATACGCCCGAGGGTCATTTTGAGTATCTAGTGATGCCATTCGGACTTGCCAATGCTCCATCAGTGTTTCAGTCCTTTATGCATGACATCTTCCGAGAGTACCTGGATAAATTCCTGATTGTGTACTTGGATGACATTTTGATCTTCTCGGATGATTGGGAGTCTCATGTGAAGCAGGTCAGAACAGTTTTTCAGGTCCTGCGTGCTAATTCTTTGTTTGTGAAGGGATCAAAGTGTCTAATTGGTGTGCAGAAGGTTTCATTTTTGGGGTTCATCTTTTCCCCTTCTACTATCGAGATGGATCCTGTTAAGGTCCAAGCCATCCATGATTGGACTCAGCCGACATCTCTGAAAAGTCTGCAAAAGTTCCTGGGCTTTGCTAATTTTTATCGTCGCTTCATCTGCAATTTTTCTAGTATTGCCAAACCATTGACCGATTTGACCAAGAAGGGTGCTGATTTGGTCAATTGGTCTTCTGCTGCTGTGGAAGCTTTTCAAGACTTGAAGCGTCGTTTTTCTTCTGCCCCTGTGTTGTGTCAACCAGATGTTTCTCTTCCGTTCCAGGTCGAGGTTGATGCTTCTGAAATTGGAGCAGGGGCTGTTTTGTCGCAAAGAGGTTCTGATTGCTCAGTGATGAAACCATGCGCTTTTTTTTCCAGGAAGTTTTCGCCTGCTGAGCGAAATTATGATGTGGGCAACCGAGAGTTGCTGGCCATGAAGTGGGCATTCGAGGAGTGGCGTCATTGGCTTGAAGGAGCTAAGCATCGCGTGGTGGTATTGACTGATCATAAGAACTTGACTTATCTTGAGTCTGCTAAGCGGTTGAATCCTAGACAGGCTCGTTGGTCGCTGTTTTTTGCCCGTTTTGACTTTGTGATTTCGTACCTTCCGGGCTCTAAAAATGTGAAGGCGGATGCTCTGTCTAGGAGTTTTGTGCCCGACTCTCCGGGTTTGTCTGAGCCGGCGGGTATCCTCAAGGAAGGAGTAATTGTGTCTGCCATCTCCCCTGATTTGCGGCGGGTGCTGCAAAAATTTCAGGCTAATAAACCTGATCGTTGTCCAGCGAAGAGACTGTTTGTCCCTGATAGGTGGACCAATAAAGTTATCTCTGAGGTTCATTGTTCGGTGTTGGCTAGTCATCCTGGAATCTTTGGTACCAGAGAGTTGGTGGCTAGATCCTTTTGGTGGCCGTCTCTGTTGCGGGATGTGCGTGTTTTTGTGCAGTCCTGTGGGATTTGTGCTCGGGCTAAGCCCTGCTGTTCTCGTGCCAGTGGGTTGCTTTTGCCCTTGCCGGTCCCGAAGAGGCCTTGGACACATATCTCTATGGATTTTATTTCTGATCTTCCCGTTTCTCAAAAGATGTCAGTCATTTGGGTGGTCTGTGATCGCTTTTCTAAGATGGTCCATCTGGTACCCTTGTCTAAATTGCCTTCCTCCTCTGATTTGGTGCCATTGTTCTTCCAGCATGTGGTTCGTTTACATGGCATTCCAGAGAATATCGTTTCTGACAGAGGTTCCCAGTTTGTTTCAAGGTTTTGGCGAGCCTTTTGTGGTAGGATGGGCATTGACTTGTCTTTTTCCTCGGCTTTCCATCCTCAGACTAATGGCCAGACCGAACGAACCAATCAGACCTTGGAAACATATCTGAGATGCTTTGTTTCTGCCGATCAGGATGACTGGGTGTCCTTTTTGCCTTTGGCTGAGTTCGCCCTTAATAATCGGGCCAGCTCGGCTACCTTGGTTTCGCCATTTTTCTGCAATTCTGGGTTCCATCCTCGTTTCTCTTCAGGACAGGTTTAGTCTTCGGACTGTCCTGGTGTGGATACTGTGGTGGACAGGTTGCAGCAGATTTGGACTCATGTAGTGGACAATTTGACCTTGTCCCAGGAGAAGGCTCAACGTTTCGCTAATCGCAGACGCCATGTGGGTCCCCGACTTCGTGTTGGGGATCTGGTTTGGTTATCTTCTCGTCATATTCCTATGAAGGTTTCCTCTCCTAAGTTTAAACCTCGTTTCATTGGTCCATATAGGATTTCTGAGGTTCTTAATCCTGTGTCTTTTCGTCTGACCCTTCCAGATTCTTTTTCCATACATAACGTATTCCATAGGTCATTGTTGCGGAGATACGTGGCACCTATGGTTCCATCTGTTGATCCTCCTGCCCCGGTTTTGGTGGAGGGGGAATTGGAGTATATTGTGGAGAAGATTTTGGATTCTCGTGTTTCTAGATGGAAACTCCAGTATCTGGTTAAATGGAAGGGTTATGCTCAGGAAGATAATTCCTGGGTTTTTGCCTCTGATGTCCATGCTCCCGATCTTGTTCGTGCCTTTCATGTGGCTCATCCTGGACGGCCTGGGGGCTCTGGTGAGGGTTCGGTGACCCCTCCTCAAGGGGGGGTACTGTTGTGAATTCTGTGGCAGAGCTCCCTCCTGTGGTCACAAGTGGTACTTCGGCTGATTGTCTCTGTGAGCTTCTGTTGGTGGAGGGAAGTGGTACTGCGGCTTCTGAGTTTCCTCCCTCAGGTGATCTGGTGAGGTCGTTAGGTGCTTCTCTACTTAACTCCACCTAATGCTTTGATCCTGGCTTCCTGTCAATGTTCCAGTGTTGGACTTGCTTTTCCCTGGATCATTCCTGTGGCCTGCTGCTCTGCATAGCTAAGTTCTTCTTTGCTATTTGTTTGCTATTTTTTCTGTCCAGCTTGTCTAATTTGTTGCTGGAAGCTCTGGGACGCAAAGGGTGTACCTCCGTGCCATTAGTTCGGTACTAGTCTTATAGAGGTATTAGTCTCTAACTGGGTCGCTGTGACCAGTGGGGTACCGCAGGGGTCAGTATTGGGACCTGTTCTCTTCAACATATTCATTAATGATCTGGTAGAAGGTTTACACAGTAAAATATCGATATTTGCAGATGATACAAAACTATGTAAAGCAGTTAATACAAGAGAAGATAGTATTCTGCTACAGATGGATCTGGATAAGTTGGAAACTTGGGCTGAAAGGTGGCAGATGAGGTTTAACAATGATAAATGTAAGGTTATACACATTGGAAGAAGGAATCAATGTCACCATTACACACTGAATGGGAAACCACTGGGTAAATCTGACAGGGAGAAGGACTTGGGGATCCTAGTTAATGATAAACTTACCTGGAGCAGCCAGTGCCAGGCAGCAGCTGCCAAGGCAAACAGGATCATGGGGTGCATTAAAAGATGTCTGGATACACATGATGAGAGCATTATACTGCCTCTGTACAAATCCCTAGTTAGACCGCACATGGAGTACTGTGTCCAGTTTTGGGCACCGGTGCTCAGGAAGGATATAATGGAACTAGAGAGAGTACAAAGGAGGGCAACAAAATTAATAAAGGGGATGGGAGAACTACAATACCCAGATAGATTAGCGAAATTAGGATTATTTAGTCTAGAAAAAAGACGACTGAGGGGCGATCTAATAACCATGTATAAGTATATAAGGGGACAATACAAATATCTCGCTGAGGATCTGTTTATACCAAGGAAGGTGACGGGCACAAGGGGGCATTCTTTGCGTCTGGAGGAGAGAAGGTTTTTCCACCAACATAGAAGAGGATTCTTTACTGTTAGGGCAGTGAGAATCTGGAATTGCTTGCCTGAGGAGGTGGTGATGGCGAACTCAGTCGAGGGGTTCAAGAGAGGCCTGGATGTCTTCCTGGAGCAGAACAATATTGTATCATACAATTAGGTTCTGTAGAAGGACGTAGATCTGGGGATTTATTATGATGGAATATAGGCTGAACTGGATGGACAAATGTCTTTTTTCGGCCTTACTAACTATGTTACTATGTTACTATGTTACTATGTTACTATGTTACTATGTTTTTGCCCCCTTTGCGTGGTTTTCTTTAGGGTTTTGTGTAGACCGCAAAGTTACCTTTTCTATCCTCGATCTGTTAAGAAAGTCGGGCCTCACTTTGCTGAATCTATTTCATCTCTACGTTTGTCTTTTCATCTTAACTCACAGTCATTATATGTGGGGGGCTGCCTTTTCCTTTGGGGTATTTCTATGAGGCAAGGTAGGCTTATTTTCTATCTTCAGGCTAGTTAGTTTCTCAGGCTGTGCCGAGTTGCCTAGGCAGAGTTAGGCGCAATCCACGGCTGCCTCTAGTGTTGTTTGGAGAGGATTAGGGATTGCGGTCTGCAGAGTTCCCACGTCTCAGAGCTCGTTCTATGATTTTGGGTTATTGTCAGATCACTGTATGTGCTCTGACCGCTATGTCCATTGTAGTACTGAATTGCCTTTCACAACAGTCTGCATTCCAAATGGCGCTCTTTCCCTTCCGAACTCTGCCATGCGCCCAAACGGTGGATCCCCCACATATTGGGTATCAGCGTACTCAGGACAAATTGTACAACAACTTTTAGGGTCCAATTTCTCCTGTTACCCTTGGAAAAATACAAAACTGGGGGCTAAAAATTAATTTTTGTGGAAAAAAATGATTGTTTATTTCACGGTTCTGCGTTATAAACTGTAGTGAAACACTTGGGGGTTCAAACGTCACACAACACATCTAGATAAGTTCCTTGGAGGGTCTAATTTCTAATATGGGGTAACTTGTGTGAGGTTTCTTCTGTTTAGGTTCATTAGGGGCTCTGCAAGCGCAATGTGACACCTGCAGACCAATCCATCTAAGTCTGCATTCCAAATGGTGCTCTTTCCTTCCGAGCTCTGCCATGCGCCCAAACAGTTGTCCCCCCCACAAATGGAGTATCAGAGTACTCAGAACAAATTGAAAAACAATGGTTGGGGTTCAATTTCTCCTGTTACCCTTGGGAAAATACAAAACTGGGGGCTAAAAAATAATTTTTGTGGGATTTTTTTATTTTCACAGCCCTGCGTTATAAACTGTAGTGAAACACTTGGGGGTTCAAAGCTCTCACAACGCATCTAGATAAGTTCCTTAGGGGGTCTACTTTCCAAAATTGTGTCACTTTTGGGGGGTTTCAATGTTTAGGCACATCAGGGACTCTCCAAACGCATCATGGCGTCCCATCTTAATTCCAGTCAATTTTGCATTGAAAAGTCAAACGGCGCTCCATCCCTTCTGAGCTCTGCCATGCACCCAAACAGTGGTTTACCCCCACATATGGGGTATTGGCGTACTCACAACAAATTGCACAACAACTTTTGGGGTCCAATTTCTTCTTTTTGTGAAAAAATATGATTTTTTATTTTTACGGCTCTTCATTATAAATATCTGTGAATCACTTGGTGAGTCAAAGTGCTCACCACACATCTAGATAAGTTCCTTAGGGGGTCTACTTTCCAAAATGGTGTCACTTGTGGGGGTTTCAATGTTTAGGCACATCAGTGGCTCTCCAAATGCAACATAATGTCCAATCTCAATTCCTGTCAATTTTGCATTGAAAAGTCAAATAGCGCTCCTTCCCTTCCGAGCTCAGCCATGTGCCCAAACAGTGGTTTACCCACACATATGGGGTATCAGCGTACTCAGGACAAATTCCGCAACAACTTTTTTGGTCCAATTTCTTCACTTACCCTTGGGAAAATAAAAAATTGTGGGTGAAAAATCATTTTTGTGAAAAAATATGATTTTTTATTTTTATGGCTCTGCATTATAAACTTCTGTGAAGCACTTGGTGGGTCAAAGTGCTCACCACATAACTAGATAAGTTCCTTAGGGGGTCTACTTTATAAAATGTTGTCACTTGTGGGGGGTTTCAATGGTCAGGCATATCAGGGGCTCTCCAAACGCAACATAGCCTCGCATCTCATTTCCAGTCAATTTTGCATTGAAAAGTCAAATAGCGCTCCTTCCTTTCTGAGCTCTGCCATGCGCCCAAACAGTGGTTTACCCCCGCATATGGGGTATCGGCGTTCTCTAGACAAATTGTACAACAACTTTTGAGGTCCATTTTCTCCTGTTACCCTTGGTAAAATAAAACAAATTGGAGCTGAAATAAATTTTGTGTGAAAAAAGTTAAATGTTCATTTTTATTTAAACATTCCAAAATTTCCTGTGAAACACCTGAAGGGTTAATAAACTTCTTGAATGTGGTTTTGAGCACCTTGAGGGGTGCAGTTTTTAGAATGGTGTCACACTTGGTTATTTTCTATCAGATAGACCCCTCAAAATGACTTCAAATGAGATGTGGTCAATAAAAAAAATGGTGTTGTAAAAATGAGAAATTGCTGGTCAAATTTTAACCCTTTTAACTCCCTAACAAAAAAAAATTTGGGTTCCAAAATTGTGCTGATGTAAAGTAGACATGTGGGAAATCTTACTTATTAAGTATTTTGTGTGACATATCTCTATGATTTAAGGGCATAAAAATTCAAAGTTGGAAAATTGCGAAATTTTCTAAATTTTCGCCAAATTTTCATTTTTTTCACAAATAAACGCAAGACTTATCAAAGAAATTTTACCACTATCATGAAGTACGATATGTCTTGATAAAACAGTGTCAGAATTATCAAGATCTGTTAAAGCTTTCCAGAGTTATAACCTCATGAATGGACAGTGGTCAGAATTGTTAAAATTGGCCCAGTCATTAACGTGCATACCACCCTTGGGGCTTAAGGGGTTAATAAATATGCAAAAATTTCTACATTTTTGTTTTTTTAGTCAAGATGGGGTGCAGAGTGTATATTAATGAGAAAAAATGAACTTTTTTGAATTTACCAAATGGCTGCAATGAAACAAAGAGTGAATAATTTAAAGGGTACTGAATACTTTCCGTACCCACTGTATGTCATCTAATCACCTGACTCAGTGGGTCAAAAGCCTGAGTCCACGAATGGTGCCATCTGGTGACACCACTGCCTCTTTCGCTGTGCTAGATGTTTCCCAATCTCCTATCCAAAACACTGGCGCAGATACTTCCTCCCCTGAACTTATCCGTACATTAACAGAAATACCATCATCAGTCACTTCCAAATCCTTGTCACAGCCCAGCGTTCAGGCCAGCTTTCATCTGTCCCTACCCCAGGCCTTGGAATGACAAAACAAGTACCCAGCCATGTTCCCAACAATTCAAGGCTGCTTGGCTTGGAAATGCTGCCATTTAGGCTGGTAGAAATGGAGGACGTCTGCCAACTCATGGCAGCAGCCGTACGCAGTTCTCGGTCCCATGCCACCACTTTTTCTCTTGATGTGGCTTCCCTTCCTTGTACCAGCATATGTCCAGGAACATCCCCAGTGCCCATACCAATGCACATACTGGTATTGTCTACTTAACAACCTACACATGGACAAACGCTTGTTGGCATGGGCACTACATATCCCTAATGGCACAATGGGTGAACGTTGTGGAGGCTGGGGTCGAGTCACACACTGGTACAGCATCTGTGCTTCTGACGCTAAGGATTGCTGACCCTATATCTATCAGGGCTTCCTCCACCTCCAACAGTAGTTCCTTTACCCCTTTCTGCTCCTCCAATTCCAGTACCTTGTCCACATAAGCTGGGAATTGGAGGCCCTGCAACCCTGCTTCAGCAAAGTGGCAACAGGCTCTGCTGAAGCTAATTTTTCTAGGAGACAAACAGCACAACGCTGCAGAGTTACTTAAAGGATTAACAGACTAATCAGATCTGAGGTTTTTGCTGGTGAACCTCCGTCCAGTCATGTTCATGTGTGATAATGGACATAACCTGGTGGTAGCTGTGAGCTTAGCAAGCTCACACACATTTCATGATTGGCACATGTGCTCATCTTGGAAGTTCAACAGTTTCTGAAAGCAAAGCCAGATTTGCCAGAGCATGTGGTTAATGTACACCACATTAGCAGCCATTTAAGTCATTCAGCTACAGCTGCTGCCACTATGGCACTTATGCAGCAGTGCATGCAAGTGCCAGCTCACCGACTGGTGTGCAACATCTGGAACACCACACTACACATGTTGCATTGGCTTTGTGAGCAGAAAAAGCCAGTGGTTGAGTACCAGCTCCAACACACCTATCGATATTCTGGTCAGCCTTCCCCCATAACTACTGAAGAGTTAGAATGCATGTCTGACATTTGTTTGGTTCTCCAAGACTTAGAGGACTGTTGTGAATTCTGTTGTCGAACTCCCTCCTGTTGTCGTAAATGGTACTTCGGCGAGTTCTGTCCATGGACTCCCTCTGGTGGCTGTGAGTGAAGCTGCTGCTTCTGAGGTTCCTTACACAGGTGACGTGGTTTATCCTTTGGTTAGCTGCTCTATTTAACTCCACTCAGATCGTTTCTCCATGCCAGCTGTCAATGTTCCTGCATTGGTTCAGTTCGCTCTTGGATCTTTCTGGTAACCTGTCTTCTCCAGCAGAAGCTAAGTTCCTGATAGTTATTATTTGTTCATTGTTTCCTTGTCCAGCTGGTTATCATGATTTTGTCTTGCTAGCTGGAAGCTCTGGAATGCAGAGTGGCATCTCCGCACCGTTAGTTGGTGCGGAGGTCTTTTTGCACACTCTGCGTGGTCTTTTGTAGTTTTTTGTGCTGACCGCAAAGATACCTTTCCTATCCTCTGTCTGTTTAGTAAGTCTGGCCTCCCTTTGCTGAAACCTGTTTCATTTCTGCGTTTGTGACTTTCATCGTTACTCACAGTCAATATATGTGGGGGGCTGCCTTTTCCTTTGGGGAATTTCTCTGAGGCAAGGTAGGCTTTATTTTCTATCTCTATGGCTAGTGTTGTGAATTCTGTTGTCAAGCTCCCTCCTGTGGTCGTGAATGGTACTTCGGTGAGTTCTGTCCGTGGGCTCCCTCTGGTGGCTGTCAGTGGAGCTGCTGCTTCTGAGGTTCCATAAACAGGTGACGTCGTTTATCCTTTGGTTGGCTTCTCTATTTAACTCCACTTAGATCGTTACTCCATGCCAGCTGTCAATGTTTCTGCATTGGTTCAGTTCGCTCTTGGATCTTTCTGGTGACCTGTCTACTCCAGCAGAAGCTAAGTTCCTGATAGTATCTAATTCGTTCATTGTTTTCTTGTCCAGCTGGATATCATGATTTTGTCTTGCTAGCTGGAAGCTCTGGGATGCAGAGTGGCATCTCCGCACCGTTAGTCGGTGCGGAGGTCTTTTTGCACACTCTGCGTGGTCTTTTGTAGTTTTTTGTGCTGATCGCAAAGCTACCTTTCCTATCCTCTGTCTATTTAGTAAGTCTGGCCTCCCTTTGCTGAAACCTGTTTCATTTCTGCGTTTGTGACTTTCATCTTTACTCACAGTCAATATATGTGGGGGGCTGCCTTTTCCTTTGGGGAATTTCTCTGAGGCAAGGTAGGCTTTATTTTCTTTCTCTAGGGCTAGCTAGCTCTTAGGCTGTGATGAGGTGCCTAGGGAGCGTCAGGAGCGCTCCACGGCTATTTCTAGTGTGTGTGATAGGATTAGGGATTGCGGTCAGCAGAGCTCCCACATCCCAGAGCTTGTCCTGTGTGAGTTTTAACTGTCAGGTCATTCCTGGTGCTCCTAACCACCAGGTCATAACAGTACAGCTGGCCAAAAGTATTAATGCATCTCAATAGAGGGATAAGAGAAGTTCTGAGACCATTTTTTTTTCTTTGCACTGTGTTATGTCTTTCTTTTCCCCTAAACCTTTGGGTGGTTCAGGACACAGGTGTAGATATGGACATTCAAGGTCTGTCCTCTTGTGTGGATCATCTCACTGCAAGGGTACAAAACATTCAAGATTTTGTGGTTCAGAATCCGATGTTGGAGCCTAGAATTCCTATTCCTGATTTATTTTCTGGGAATAGATCTAAGTTTCTGAATTTCAAAAATAATTGTAAACTGTTTCTAGATTTGAAACCCCGCTCCTCTGGTGACCCTGCTCAACAAGTAAAAATCATTATTTCTTTGTTGCGTGGTGACCCTCAAGACTGGGCATTTTCCCTTGCGCCAGGAGATCCTGCATTGCGTGATGTTGATGCGTTTTTTCTGGCACTTGGATTGCTTTATGATGAACCAAATTCAGTGGATCAGGCAGAGAAAATCTTGCTGGCTTTGTGTCAGGGTCAGGATGAAGTGGAGGTGTACTGTCAGAAGTTTAGAAAGTGGTCTGTGCTTACTCAGTGGAATGAATGTGCCCTGGCGGCAATTTTCAGAAAGGGTCTTTCTGAAGCCCTTAAGGATGTCATGGTGGGATTTCCCACGCCTGCTGGTCTGAATGAGTCTATGTCCTTGGCCATTCAGATCGATCTGCGCTTGCGTGAGCGCAAAGCTGTGCACCATTTGGCGGTGTTCTCTGAGAATAGGCCTGAGCCTATGCAGTGTGATAGGACTTTGACCAGAGCTGAACGGCAAGAACACAGACATCGGAATGGACTGTTTTTACTGTGGTGAATCCACTCATGCTATCTCCGATTGTCCTAAGCGCACTAAGCGGTTCGCTAGGTCTTCCACCATTGGTACGGTACAGTCTAAATTTATTTTGTCCGTTACTCTGATTTGCTCTCTGTCGTCCTATTCTGTTATGGCATTTGTGGATTCAGGCGCTGCCCTGAATTTGATTGACTTGGAGTTTGCCAGGCGCTGTGGTTTTTCCTTGGAGCCCTTGCAGTATCCTATTCCATTGAGAGGAATTGATGCTACGCCTTTGGCCAAGAATAAACCTCAGAACTGGACGCAATTGACCATGTGCATGGCTCCTGCACATCAGGAGGATATTCGCTTTTTGGTGTTGCATAATCTGCATGATGTGGTCGTTTTGGGGTTGCCATGGCTACAGGTCCATAATCCAGTATTGGATTGGAAATCTATGTCTGTGTCCGGCTGGGGTTGTCAAGGGGTACATGGTGATGTTCCATTGCTGTCAATTTCGCCTTCCACTCCTTCTGAAGTCCCTGAGTTTTTATCAGATTACCGGGATATATTTGAGGAGCCCAAATCCGGTGCCCTACCTCCTCATAGGGATTGCGATTGTGCTATTAATTTGATTCCTGGTAGTAAGTTTCCTAAGGGCCGTCTGTTTAATTTATCTGTGCCAGAGCACGCTGCTATGCGGAGTTATGTAAAGGAATCCTTGGAGAAGGGTCATATTCACCCGTCGTCGTCACCATTGGGAGCAGGGTTCTTTTTTGTGGCCAAGAAGGATGGCTCTTTAAGACCTTGTATTGATTACCGCCTTCTTAATAAGATCACAGTCAAATTTCAGTATCCTTTGCCGCTGCTGTCTGATTTGTTTGCTCGGATTAAGGGAGCTAGTTAGTTCATCAAGATAGATCTTCGAGGGGCGTATAATCTTGTGCGAATTAAACAGGGCGATGAATGGAAAACAGCATTTAATACGCCCGAGGGCCATTTTGAGTACCTGGTTATGCCATTCGGGCTCTCTAATGCTCTATCTGTGTTTCAGTCCTTTATGCATGACATCTTCCGAGAGTACCTGGATAGATTCATGATTGTATATTTGGATGACATTTTGGTCTTTTCGGATGATTGGGAGTCTCATGTGAAGCAGGTCAGAATGGTGTTCCAGGTCCTTCTTGCGAATTCCTTGTTTGTGAAGGGGTCAAAGTGTCTCTTTGGAGTTCAGAAGGTTTCATTTTTGGGTTTCATTTTTTCCCCTTCTACTATCGAGATGGACCCTGTTAAAGTTCAGGCTATTTATGATTGGACTCAGTCGACATCTGTGAAGAGCCTGCAGAAGTTCCTGGGCTTTGCTAATTTTTACCGTCGCTTCATTGCTAATTTTTCTAGTATTGCTAAACCGTTGACTGATTTGACCAAGAAAGGTGCTGATGTGGTCAATTGGTCCTCTGCGGCTGTAGAGGCTTTTCAGGAGTTGAAGCGTCATTTTTCTTCTGCCCCTGTGCTGTGCCAGCCAGATGTTTCGCTCCCGTTTCAGGTTGAGGTTGATGCTTCTGAGATTGGTGCAGGGGCTGTTTTGTCGCAAAGAAGTTCTGATGGCTCGGTGATGAAACCATGTGCCTTCTTTTCTAGAAAATTCTCGCCTGCTGAGCGCAGTTATGATGTTGGCAATCGAGAGTTGTTGGCCATGAAGTGGGCATTCGAGGAGTGGCGACATTGGCTTAAAGGAGCTAAACATCGCGTGGTGGTCTTGACGGATCACAAGAATTTGACTTATCTCGAGTCTGCTAAACGGTTGAATCCTAGACAGGCTCGATGGTCACTCCTTTTCTCCCGTTTTGATTTTGTGGTTTCATACCTTCCGGGATCTAAGAATGTGAAGGCTGATGCCCTGTCAAGGAGTTTTGTGCCTGACTCTTCGGGTGTTTCGGAGCCGGCGGGTATTCTTAAAGAGGGGGAAATTTTGTCTGCCATCTCCCCTGATTTGCGGCGCGTGCTGCAGAAGTTTCAGGCTGATAGACCTGACCGTTGTCCAACGGAGAAACTGTTTGTCCCTGATAGATGGACTAGTAGAGTTATCTCTGAGGTTCATTGTTCGGTGTTGGCTGGTCATCCTGGAATCTTTGGTACCAGATATTTGGTGGCTAGATCCTTTTGGTGGCCTTCTTTGTCACGGGATGTGCGTTCTTTTGTGCAGTCCTGTGGGACTTGTGCTCGGGCTAAGCCCTGCTGTTCTCGTGCCAGGGGGTTGCTTTTGCCCTTGCCGATCCCGAAGAGGCCCTGGACGCATATTTCCATGGATTTTATTTCTGATCTCCCTGCTTCTCAAAGGATGTCGGTCATTTGGGTGGTTTGTGATCGCTTCTCTAAGATGGTCCATTTGGTACCCTTGTCTAAATTGCCTTCCTCCTCTGATTTGGTGCCATTGTTTTTCCAGCATGTGGTTCGTTTGCATGGCATTCCGGAGAACATCGTCTCGGACAGAGGTTCCCAGTTTGTTTCAAGGTTTTGGCGGTCCTTTTGTGCTAAGATGGGCATTGATTTGTCTTTTTCTTCGGCTTTCCATCCACAGACTAATGGCCAAACCAAACAAACTAATCAGACTTTGGAAACATATCTGAGATGCTTTGTTTCTGCTGATCAGGATGATTGGGTGTCCTTCTTGTCTTTGGCTGAGTTCGCCCTTAATAATCGGGCCAGCTCGGCTACTTTGGTTTCTCCTTTTTTCTGCAATTCTGGTTTCCATCCTCGTTTCTCTTCAGCGCAGATTGAGCCTTCGGACTGTCCTGGTGTGGATACTGTGGTGGACAGGTTGCAGCAGATTTGGACTCATGTGGTGGACAATTTGACATTGTCCCAGGAGAAGGCTCATCGTTTCGCTAACCGCTGGCGCTGTGTTGGTCCCCGACTTCGGGTTGGGGATTTGGTTTGGTTTGGTTGTCTTCTCGTCATGTTCCTATGAAGGTTTCCTCTCCTAAGTTTAAGCCTCGTTTCATTGGTCCATATAAGATTTCTGAAGTTCTTAATCCTGTGTCATTTGGTTTGACCTTCCAGCTTCTTTTGCCATCCATAATGTGTTCCATAGGTCGTTGTTGCGGAGATACGGACTAACGGTGCGGAGGTCTTTTTGCACACTCTGCGTGGTTTTTTGTAGTTTTTTGTGCTGATCGCAAAGCTACCTTTCCTATCCTCTGTCTATTTAGTAAGTCTGGCCTCCCTTTGCTGAAACCTGTTTCATTTCTGCGTTTGTGACTTTCATCTTTACTCACAGTCAATATATGTGGGGGGCTGCCTTTTCCTTTGGGGAATTTCTCTGAGGCAAGGTAGGCTTTATTTTCTATCTCTAGGGCTAGCTAGATCTTAGGCTGTGACGAGGCGCCTAGGGAGCGTCAGGAGCGCTCCACGGCTATTTCTAGTGTGTGTGATAGGATTAGGGATTGCGGTCAGCAGAGCTCCCACATCCCAGAGCTTGTCCTGTGTGAGTTTTAACTATCAGGTCATTCCTGGTGCTCCTAACCACCAGGTCATAACAGGCTAGCTAGCTCTTAGGCTGTGAAGAGGCATCTAGGGAGTGTCAGGAACGCTCCACGGCTATTTCTAGTTGTTGTGATAGGATTAGGGCCTGCGGTCAGCTGAGCTCCCACATCCCAGAGCTTGTCCTGTGTGAGTTTAACTATTAGGTCGTGCCGGGTGCTCCTAACCACCAGGTCCATAACAGAGGACTACATAAAGATTGTTAGCAGCTATGAAGCCATTGTCAGTGCAGCTATATCACTGTTAGGGCTGGCGGAATGCACCAAATAATTAAATAGATATAGTAAGGTGCGTTCGCAGCCCGGGGTCCACCGTGCAGAGATGGAACCTGCTGCTATGTAATGACGGACTATATGGCGGTACAATGAGGATACACACAGGGGTTAACTTCAACCTGTATGAAGAAAGTGATCCCTGTTAAGTCACAGGGTCGCATACCGCACACAGAGCGCAATCAAGGAACCACATAACTCTATCCCAGGACACAGGATTAGAGTTAGTGTTGACCTCTTGCGATCGACACCACAATTGGGGTATCAGAGGTAACTAATATGCACCGAAGTGCATGCTGTGCCACACTAGCGGACGCCACTAACCACCCAGACTTGAGTAAGGTAAGCGCTCTAATAGCGCACGGCGCTGCACTGGCGGTCACAGCAGTTAGACGCTGTTTCATGTGTTAAAGCTGTGAGTTCAGCCGGGCGCTAGATTGCAGCCATACACCTTACGCGAACAGTCATACACAAGGGATGGGTTTTCTAAGGAACGACTTGCACTCATCAACACACAGACGATAACAATTGTATACTAGCGCATGGTCGTGCGGCCATGCAAACCTTTTATAGCTGCAGCCAGTACAAGACCTTCCGAGAAGGACCAATGGGAGTCTGCCACAGAAGAACACCTTTAGGACCTTCCTAGAGGACCAATGGGATTAGCTGCAGTATCTAAGCATTTGCCCCCGACCTCCAATGGGAGGTCATCCCGTGGGCATGCTCAGAAAGGGAAAATCTGGACTTAGTCCCAGAAAGACCTGCTCACTGCTGAACATTGCTGGCTACAAGAACAGAGCCTGGAAGAGCAGTAGTAACCAGTCGTCCAGTATTAGCCTGAGCTAGACGCTGGGACCGACGTCTCCGCTGAGCAGACTCCACTGCGGCTAGAGAAGAATGGGAGACCGCAGTGGAGATGGTTTGAGATTCCCCCTGTGCAGAGGTGGGAACTCGACACCTAACAATCACTTCTGTGTTTACTTGAACAGTTGCTGCTCACAATTAAACATGAAGCTTTGAAAGCGGACCAGTAGGGGATGGAGGAGGACATAACACAGAGAAATTGTAGCCTGCCCAGCCTCATTTCATCTGCTCAGTGGGGATTGGGTAACATTGAGGAGGTGGATGCTGTGGAGGAGAAATAGGAACAGGAGATGGTGGCAAGCACAAGAGAGGCTAGTAGCCACACAACTCTCAGCTCTCCTAAGTGGATGGGCTGAAGGTGGGAATGATGAAGAAGAGAGGGAGGAGGAGATTGATAGTAATTATCATGTTGGAGCACATATAGATAACTTTATGTACTGCTGCCTTTCCTGTGACCCTTGCGTTACATTCATCTTGGTCAAAATAGAGTACTGGTTGTTCACCCTGCTAGACCCATGCTACAAGGAGAACTTTGAAACTCTTCTTCCTGAGGTGGAGAAATCTTCTAAAATTGTGCTATACCAAAGGGCCATTGTGGAAAATATGTTGAAAAATTTCCCATCAAACAACACTAGCAGCAGGGGCAAATTTCCGTGCCCAACCATGGAGGAGAAACAAAGTAGGCAAACCAAAGAGGAAGGGATACACTGTCAAAAGCATGCTAATTTCATGACACCAGCCCAGCACATCAGGCCTGATGACTGAGTATTGTTGACAAGGAGGGGAACATGTTTAAAGATGGTCAAGCAGTACCTGACTGACCAAACAAGCATACTCCCTAATTCCGCTACAACTTTCAACTATTGCATCTCAAATCTTTACCCCTGGCATGAGCTGTCCCTCTGTGTCTTGGAGATGCTGTGCCGCATTGCCACTAGAGTCTTGTCTGAACGTGTTTTTAGTCTTGTTGGGGGGGTCATAACAAACAGATGCTTTTGCCTGCTAACAGAGTATGCAGACAGGCTCACTCTCATAAAACAGGCCACGGACACTTGATCAGATTTAATCCAGGAACCATGTGGTGCAGAGGATGCCATGTGTGGACGCAATGGATACGATTGCATTCTCCTCAATTACGTGTCAAGTTTATTTACAGGAATTTGATTTAGGAATACATGGAATATGCTATGAGGAAATGAATGATAGAAGGTTTCGTTCTCATGAAGGTGAGACCTCTTACATTTGTTTCTGTGCTTAAAGAGATGCTTATTGACTGTCCCCAATATATGCAGAAGAATGTTTGACATCCTATCATGTATGGCTAATTAAGATAGGGGAAAAATGGGATGCCACAGCATGTTACCTTTATTATCCAGACATCAATTTCAAAGCCAGGAGGCACAGACTGTTATCAACTGTATGTGTTGACCTTTGAATTTATGTGCTTCTTTTTTCACTTGGTCATGAGTCTGAAATGTTCACTCTTTTAGGAATAATTGATACCTGTAAATTGATGAATGATTGTTATTTACCTCTTATATCAGTTCATACCGTTTATTGTACTTTTATCTTTGCAAAACAGGGATGCAGGGTCACTGAACAATGATGTTTGCTGATATTTTGATTACACAATATAGAAAGCCATGCAGTTTGTTTACATGCCAAAATTGAAGGATAAACTAAATAATTAAACAATGCAGGCTAACCCTGTCAATGCTTCCCTTTGACCTGTGAATCATGGCTAGATGAATAATTGTGAACTATAAAAAGGATATGCCTCTGTAACAAGACATCCAAGAGATCCTCCAAAGAACCAGAGACTCTTTAAAAAAACACAGCCAGGAACACGCTACAGTATAGCTGCTAGATCATGGTTCCATCATGAGGGACACAGAGTTAACATTCTATAGGTTGCCAGTAAAAGGGACCACAGCTCCATTTGAAAGAATATAAATCTGCCCTATTGACCATCATCAGATCCATGGATATGATTGGGGTAGTCAGGATTTGGACCCACTGGTCACCTGGCTCAATGGAGATGTTCGAAGAAGCCAGGTTGTGACACTCCGGTCACCTTGCCTTGTTCCTCAATGGACTGTCAGCTTACTAAGCTTGTCATTACCTCCTCTGTTTGCATGCCACAGGCAGAGGTAGTTGGCTCTGGAAGCTCTGAAGACACAGCTTGACTTATCTCAGTAAATCAGTGGAAGGGTGAACCTCTGTAATTTTGCAACATCTTGTATATTTTTCTGGTACTGTTTTATGTGTTATTTGCCTGTTTTATGGTTCAATAAAGTATTGCCACATTGTTTAACCTTCATCCTGTGATGTCTGAGTAGTATTAAGCACACGGTAAAAGGAGACTGGGCATTCATTGGTCTGATCCCTGGTACATGCAATTTCGGGTAGCGGACTAGGGCACCTGCTGACCCCCCGTATCTCTACAGATGGCATAAGGTTTAAAAAGAAGAAACCTAATACTCATTTTACCCTTCACTTCTCCGACCACCTCCACTACTTAAACTCCACCGTATGGCCTTCAGCGCCTCTTCACTCTGTCACTGTGCAATGAAAATTCCGGGCTTGATCATGCAGCTTGAGACTTCTGACCATGACCAGGCCCACTGTGTCTCTACGCATGCACATGACGTGCACCACAACCTTATGACCTGCACTCTAGTATGTGACTTCTGGTTGCGTCTAGGCTTGGAACGTAACGGCACATGTACATTGCAAAGTCCCAACCTAGCTTGAAAATTAGTTGTTTTTTATTTCTATGTATTACATTTATTATACTTTTCTTTGTTTTTTAGAAGTCAATTTCTAATAATAATCATAAAAAAATCTCATAAAATGGTGCTGGCTGCACCTGCGCAGTAGTATCTATCATCAATTCTATATATTTGATACTGCGCAGTTGCTTCTATTTTGCTAGAGGAAAAAAAAATTGTCCCGACCAAGATGGCGCTGACGGTGCCTGCACAGTAGCATCTATCAAATCGCCAATAAAAAATACTGTGCAAATGCGGCTGGTGCCCTTTTGAGAGAGGTTTTTTTTCTGAATGAATTTATATCACCAAATTCAATAATTCAACGGACATTATATCATGCTACAGAGCAGACACTGCCACTGGCAACTGCCTGCTGAATGTGAATTTTTTTTTGAAACATTACATTCAGTATGTAAAATATGGGGCAGGTCACTAAGTGTTCATTGACCTGTCTGAGCCATCAGTATGAATATCTAAGCAGAGCACCACATAAAGTTGCCCCCACAGGCCCGCTCCGAAGCACGAGAATATCATTAACTGAAAACTGAAAATAAAGAATAAACAACAACCACAAGACAGATTTCATGAACCAAGGTATCATTTTAATAAAGTATAACAGCGGAAACCTGACCCTGTCTGTAGGTTACTTAACACAATCCTGCTGACAGATTCCCTTTAAAGTTACAAAAAGAATATGAATTGTAAAATATATACATATTTATATACACATACAATGTATATATTAAAGAATACTTCATTTTTGATATTTAAATTCACAAACATGGAGGACTTTTTCCATACAATTTGATTTGTAGAGAACAAAACGTGTGCCAATTACCCTAAAAAATGGGTATAACACTCTGAGGTCTCCTAGATCTGTATATAACCCCTATTAGGCTCTTTAATGCAAACACAGCCATAGTAATGACAACATGACTTCAACATATATGGTTTCACTACTGGACTGTTTCATGGCTTTCTCTCCATATCTTTTATGATAAGCTATGAGTTGTGACATCTTCTCACACAATCCAGATTGACCCTCCAATGGCTGCTGCATTCCTTTCCTTCTGCTTTTATATAGGCTATAGGCTTTTGCTTCGTAAATGCAAAATGAATCAACATATTTATCATGAAAAATCATAATTTTGCAGCTGCAATCCATTCCCTTGCTAGTCAACAAAATCGGACACAAATGCTCGAGGCTCTGATGGTTCACTGTGATCTCCTGCTATATACTCAAAGTGCTAGACATAGCAGCATAGACTAGTTTATACATTGACAGATAATGGCAACCAGTTCGCGCAGCCCTCCAAGTTTTTTCAGAAACATCTACACAATTTAAAGAAAAGGCACCATATTTATAGTATGGATAGTAGAATAGAATACTTTAGAATAGTATGTCAATGCACTAAAGCAAATCAGTAAACTTTTCTATTAATTGGGTCTTGACTTCTACCTTCAATAAGCATCTGTGCGGTAAAATATCCCCACATGCTATCTTCAGACACTGAATGCACTGTAGGTTCTATGAGCTTTACAGAACATTAGTGCTGTACTGATTTCTTTCCTGTAATGTTTCCTTATTAGATTTGAGCAACTTAAGTCAATTTTTATAACACGAAGTAAAATTCTTAGCGGTCCATTCAGCGAGACGCCAGCACCAATAGTTGTGATTCATACCTTACCATTATCAACCTGATCTTTTTCTTCCTGAGTCGTTGCCTTTCATTAGCTAATATGTCGTTTCAATGTTGCAAGGCAATCATTGTATTTGGGCATATTTAATTGTAAGAGATACTTGTGCTCGGGAGATTTAAAGCCAGAGATGGAGAGATGACACAAGGGACATGGATTGCTCCATTAACTTATGGAAATTGCAAATTAGATGCATTATAACTGTTATTCTCTTTATTTCTCTGCCATGTCAGTTTGCTTAATTCTTGCTTTTAGTTCAGCTTATGAGCAGCTCGTTTCCTTTTTCAGCAAAATAAACATGCAATCTTTGGAAAGGAAAGAAGGCAGGATCATTTTATGGTTAATGAAACGCGTAACGGACAGAAATTATTCTTCTATGTGGGTGATGACAAAACAAATAAAATTAAGAAATGTAATGATCATGGAGATACCTAGAGGTTTACAAGATGATCATCCCGGTGATATTCCGTGAGTTAGTTTGGGACATACATAAAAGTGATAGACTTCTTGTCTTCTCACATAGACAATGCTTATATGCAGTATAGGCACCTCTACATCAGAACACTACTATCTACAATAAAGTAAAGGGTGATTCACTCTCTACTGTACCCAGAAAAATTGCTGTGACTTGTAAAAGAGATGGTTGATCGCACTGAAATTTGGACTGAACAGACCTTGGTTCATGAGAAGTGAGAGTGCAATGAATCTCCGCGTCAGTGAAGAGAAATATCTTTGCGCCTTGTGGACGAATTGTTTCCCCAACGGTCATTTCCATTATGAGATAGGCTTGCTTGACACTTTTCTGTGCGCCTGCATTTCACTTCTGTCAAAATCATTCTTCATTTGCTAACATTGTACAGATAAAATTTGGCGGAGCATGTTTCCAATGTGAAAACTTATTGGAAAGCTTAGTTCTTAAAGACGTGCCAAAATAAGTTTCTAAAAAGGTTTGGAGGTTGAAATCTGCTGTACAGTGTATTCTCTCAATGATGAATAAGGTGGAACCTACAGGAACATTTTTGGATAGGCCTGATGGAGGATGTCCAAAATGTCTAAAGAAAACAATTCAAGATGTGAAACGGTGACTTCTGACATCTGCATGTAAATTGCTGCGGAGGTTTTCCCAGGAGACAGACATGTCATATTCCACATATCCACGAGTGGTCAAGAATGGTTGCATTTACTTGTACAAAGTCACTTTCGCAGAAATTGAAAGAGCCCCATCAATAGCAAATAATTCCTCATTGCCGGATTTTTTCCTTTGGGGCATTTGAAGGGTCAGGTGTCCAGTAACAAGCCATGAACATTACAGGCTCTTCGAGAGAACATCCAATGAGAAATTCAGCGTATGACCCCAGATATCATGCGTAATACATTCAACAATATGGACCGGGTGTGCTTGGATGCGAATGTTGGACATTTTCAATACGTGCTTTAAGACATTTGTTTCTCACGAACAATGATATGTACAGTTAAAATTTCACTATGATAGATCGTCTCTTTTAGAAGTTAAGGCAATTTTTCCAGGTGAAGTAATGAGTGAATCATGCTGTTTAACCTACTGCATCTTTACCCAAACCACCATTTGAGGAAAGTTGATCTAAAGGTCCCATGCAAATTAAAAAGATATTGACCAAACACATTGGCTGACCATCACAAAAAGTTTCTGACTCTCCCCTAACAATTGATGTAAATGGAAAAAAGAATTTGGCCTGCTGAATTTTAACGCCTACCTTTGTGTCTTCCCATGTTATACAGTTAAGTAAAAAAGGCAGCACACTGCAGCGCTAGAACAGACAAACTTGAAAAATGAAATTTGAACTGCATTACTGCACTAGAAATATGAAAAATGAGAGCGTTTAGTGCATAAAAATGGCCAATTTTATGTGTACCTGGTAGCCCCTTTACGGCATCTCTCTTATACTAGGTCCTACACTTGCCTTACCTCGCTGAGAATAAACGTCTCCATCTGAATGGGTACATGTGAAACCTCTTCCTAGACTAAAATTATCTCTCTATATGGAGGGGTATTGGACCTGCTGTAATTAAAACACCTGTGGCTAGGAGGCGGAGTGCACGATCAGAAGGCTAGAGAATACATTTCAGAAACCTGACCTGCACATCCAAACATAGACTCAGTGTGAACAGGTGCTGAACCTAGAGTCGCCAACTCGTATATAGTTAAGTAAATAAGGCAGCACACTAGAACAGACAAACTTGAAAAACGAAATTTGAACTGCATTACTGCGCTAGAAATATGAAAAATGAGAGCGTTTAGCGCATAAAAATGGCCAATTTTATGTGTACCTGGTAGCCCCTTTACGGCATCTCTCTTATACCAGGTCCTACACTTGCCTTACCTCGCTGAGAATAAACGTCTCCATCTGAATGGGTGCATGTGAAACCTCTTCCTAGACTAAAATTCTCTCTCTCTATGGAGGGGTATTGGACCTGCTGTAATTAAAACACCTGTGGCTAGGAGGCGGAGTGCACGATCAGAAGGCTAGAGAATATATTTCAAAAACCTGACCGGCACATCCAAACATAGACTCAGTGTGAACAGGTGCTGAACCTAGAGTCGCCAACTCGTATATAGTTAAGTAAATAAGGCAGCACACTGCAGCGCTAGAGCATACAAACTTGAAAAATGAAATTTGAACTGCATTAATGCACTAGAAATATGAAAAATGAGAGCGTTTAGCGCATAAAAATGGCCAATTATAAAGATTTATAAAAGACATATAATTTTAAAAATTCTATCATTTCCTAACCAATTTAGTAATCAAGTACTGAACCCTTTAACAGCAGAAAAATGAAATAATCTCAAATAGTGACTCTCCACCATTGAATTATCCTTTGAGACTTAGCGCTTTTGAGCTTGAAGATACCACTGCTTGGAGGAAGACTGGGACAGTATAGTATGTAAACACAAGAGAGTTTCTTATTCTTCTCATTCTGCATATTGCTTCTTCAGAGAGTAAGGGGACTTGAAATCTATAGCACCATCTGTTGGAAGCAGCAATTCTGTAAGTCATTATCGACCCTTTAACGAACTTTGTAGTATGACTAATGATAAAAGCCAAATCAGAATCACAGTTTGCAGACACTGTGTTTCAGAGTTTTGCCCCTCATGAGTGCAAAGTATGAGAACTGATTTGGATAAGAGAGAAGCTCTTGACTGAGGGCTAAGAGGTCATGTATCTCCTTGTGAAGAGTTACATAATGGCTCTGGCATGCCAATTTAAGAAGGCTTATTTGCATTGAAAATAGTACACAGAATATTCGGCATTTTAAGATGGATTCCTGTATATCATGGAGAAGCAAAAGGAAGAGGATAGAAGCAACAATATAGGTACATAAATAGCAAAGACTTTTCTCAAAAGAATATCATTATCAGATAATTTTCTTCAGTATTATCACAATTAATGCAAAAGATGGTGAGATTCTCTTATATAGGACATGCCAATTATGAGGTTAGAGCTGATTCTATGCAGCATCAGGTAAATTGATCTTTGTGTTTAGAACTAGTATGATTTGGATTCAACTCTTCAATTTACCCCATTTTTAATTTCTTTGAGTTACTTGATCATTTAATACAATTAGAGAATGAATTAACCTATTTTCCTCTTAATTTTGCCTAAACAGATTCACAAACATGGTGAAGCATATGCCAATACATCTCAGTGAGTGGTGAATCAGTGAAATGCAAGTCAGGCCAAAAGTTTCCTTCACTAAACTTTACTTCATACTGAATATTATTATGCATTAGACACATAATAGCATGTTTCTCTCCAATCCTCAGACCAGCTAAAAGAAAGAGGACATAGCTGCCTCTAAGGAGTTAATCTAAAAAGAAGAGGACACTGCTGCTTGTAAATGGTTAGCATAAGTCTCCTGTTACATACTGAACAGAGCCTTCATCTTATAACTTCATCTTCAGTCACTTCTTACTTTTTTTTTCAAGAAGTGATATATACCTTTTTAAATGTTTAAGGCAAAATCATAAATAGGATTTATTTTAAGCACTAGTCAAGATTTTTTTTTAAAATTTTACCCCCAGGATGGTGTCAGTATTGTAACTTTCCTGCCCTTATTGTTATGCTTACACTTTGAAGGGATTTTTCAGTGCTTAAGACAATGTTTTACAAATTATAAAATGATCACATTATCAAATGAAATGAAGAATTCTGAAGGTACGATAACCTTTTATTTGAAACATTTTTTTTAATATTTGGTTGACATCTTGCTCCTTACATCTAAAGATTTCTTGGGTTTAAGAACAAATGATGGATACATTTGTAGGAATGCAAGCTCATCCTTTTATGATATTCATTTATTTCATAGAGACCACTACCCAGTTGTACACATTGCTAATAATGCAGTAAAACCTGATAGGAGAAGATATGTTTAAAATAGGAATATAACACCTCTACATGAGCAAATATAAATACTACACGAAGAAGCATTCACCCGGTTTAATCTTTGAGTTTCATTGTATGCTTGATTTTACCGTTTCTGCCTGGCGCTATGCCTCCTTTCATTCTCCCATCATTTTCTATTCTCCTGATAAAGTACCAATTACTTTTTGAAGCTTTTATGTCAATTCAGTTACTAGAAAATGGCTTGGGTATGTGACATTTCAGAAAGAAAAAAAACACAAACATATGCTATAAAAATAGGCACAGACACCTTTTAGTTGAAAACTAAACTACTTTGCATTCATAAAGTCATCAAGGGTAATCTATTCCTTTGTGGTGATTTTCTCTTCTGTTTTATATTGTATAAACTGTTGTGCCTTTACTGAATTAGAAAGTGGTACAGCACATTATGTCCGCATATGATAATGTAACCACTGTACAGTCATAATGAAATATAAAAAGAGTTAGAGCCATTACTAATAACTAGTGTTGAGCGATACCTTCCGATATCGGAAAGTATCGGTATCGGATAGGATCGGCCGATATTCAAAAAATATCGGATATCGCCGATACCGATACCCGATCCCAATGCAAGTCAATGGGACCAAAATATCGGAATTAAAAAAAACCCTTTCTTTCCTTGTAGGTTCATTCTACATGAAGGAAAACAACTAAGAATAATGCAGGATGTATTTGGGGAGGTGGCGGAGACATTAAAGTCATAGAGGTTTAGCGCAATCAAATAGAATAGCTTTTTTTTTTTTTTAAGACGTTCGTAGTGACAAAGATATTGACTATGTAAATTTTTTTTTATTTTGTCAGATATTGATGTTTCACTATTCCACGCCCTTCCCCTTTTTTTTTTACTTTTCCCACACTTTCATCTTCATCATCATCAGCATCTTTGACATCAACTTCTTCACCTTATTCATCTTCTTCTTCATCTTCTACCTATTTTTTTTATTATTACATTCTTCATATTCATTTTATTCAACTATTATTATTCTTCCTATTCTACATATTCATTTTATTCAACTATTATTATTCTTCCTATTCTACTTCTTCATCATATTCTCATTTGTGACAGGCATTCCCGTAGTTGTTATCTATAAAAGTTTGAAGATTACACCTTCCGTTCTGCCAGTCACAAAAGTTACATTTGTCCGCGTTCAGTTTGGCCTGCAGCATCAGGCTTTATCCAGGGGCACCACGAGGAGGAACGGACTCGCCCCCATACACTGCTTAGTCTTCTTCTGCATATAATTTAGATAATATCTTTTGCTCTGATATTAAGTGTTATGCTTAATGTTCTTCTGCTCGTTGTTCTGCAGCCTCTTGTTCTTCTGCTTCTCGGTCTTCCATGTCGTCGTCTCCAGGGTCGTCGTCTACGCCGTCGTCGTCGTCATCGGGGTGGTCTTCCGGGTCGTCGACTTTAGGGTCTTCAACTTGGAAATGTAGCAGAAGGTACAAGAAGGCTGAGAAAATGCCAAGAACCAGCTGATGGAACTGGAACTCGGATGGCTACCCGAAGCTTCAAGAGCCTATGGAACTACCGAGGACCAGCTGACGTTACTGGAACCCGGTTACTAAGCAGGAGGTACCCGTGCTAAAAAGTACTACCAAGGACCGCCTGACGTTGGCGGAACTCGGATACCCAGAAGGAGGCACCTAAGCCAAAGGCTCTGTCCGGAACCAGCTGATGTTACTGGAACCAGGATGGGGAGCAGGAGATACAAGAGCCAAAGGCTCTGCCCGGAACCAGCTGACGGTACTGGAACCAGGATGGGGAGCAGAAGGTACAAGAGCAAAAGACACTGCCGAGAACCAGCTGACGGTGCTGGAACCAGGTGGTGGACCCGAAGGTCCACAGGAGAGGAGAGAACAGCTAGGCCACGAGGCAGCCGCAGTTACCGAACCCCAACAGTCCTACAGCGGGAGCTTGGCCTACTGGCACTACAGAACCAACCTTGACTGCCAATTCACGCAGTCCACATAGGAAGCTCCTAAACTGGAGGCACCCTGGAGTTGGCTAACCCGACCGCAACACGACGGGGCAAGCATAGGCATCTCAGTGAGCTTGACACTACCCGGAAACAGCTGACGGTGCTGGAACCAGGCTGGGCACGAGGGAGTACCCGTGACAAAAACACTGCCGAGAACCAGTTGGCGGTGCTGAAACCCAGATGCGTTGCCCCAGTGTGCAAGAGCCAATGGCACGACCGAGGACCGGCTGACGGTGCTGGAACCCGGTTACTAAGCTGTAGGTGCCCGCGCTTAAAAGCACTACCAAGGACCGCCTGACGTTGGCGGAACTCAGATACCCAGGAGGAGGCACCTAAGCCAAAGGCTCGGCCCGGAACCAGCTGACGGTGCTGGAACCAGGTGGTGGACCCGAAGGTCCACAGGAGAGGAGAGAACAGCTAGGCCGCGAGGCAGCCGCAGTTACCGAACTCCAACAGTCCTACAGCGGGAGCTTGGCCTACTGGCACTACAGAACCAGCCTTGACTGCCAATTCACGCAGCCCACATAGGAAGCTCCTAAACTGGAGGCACCCTGGAGTTGGCAAACCCGACCGCAACACGACGGGGCAAGCATAGGCGTCTCAGTGAGCTTGACACTACCCGGAAACAGCTGACGGTGCTGGAACCAGGCTGGGCACGAGGGAGTACCCGTGACAAAAACACTGCCGAGAACCAGCTGGTGGTGCTGGAACCCGGATGCGTTGCCCCAGTGTGCAAGAGCCAATGGCACGACCGACGACCAGCTGACGGTGCTGGAACCCGGTTACTAAGCTGTAGGTGCCTGCGCTTAAAAGCACTACCAAGGACCGCCTGACGTTGGCGGAACTCGGATACCCAGGAGGAGGCACCTAAGCCAAAGGCTCGGCCCGGAACCAGCTGACGGTGCTGGAACCAGGTGGTGGACCCGAAGGTCCACAGTAGAGGGGAGAACAGCTAGGCCGCGAGGCAGCCGCAGTTACCGAACCCCAACAGTCCTACAGGGGGAGTTTGGCCTACTGGCACTACAGAACCAGCCTTGACTACCAATTCACGCAGCCCACATAGGAAGCTCCTAAACTGGAGGCACCCTGGAGTTGGCTAACCCGACCACAACACGACGGGGCAACGCATAGGCGTCTCAGTGAGCTTGACAGTACCCGGAAACAGCTGACGGTGCTGGAACCAGGCTGGGCACGAGGGAGTACCCGTGACAAAAACACTGCCGAGAACCAGCTGGCGGTGCTGGAACCCGGATGCGTTGCCCCAGTGTGCAAGAGCCAATGGCACGACCGAGGACCAGCTGACGGTGCTGGAACCCGGTTACTAAGCTGTAGGTGCCTGCGCTTAAAAGCACTACCAAGGACCGCCTGACGTTGGCGGAACTCGGATACCCAGGAGGAGGCACCTAAGCCAAAGGCTCGGCCCGGAACCAGCTGACGGTGCTGGAACCAGGTGGTGGACCCGAAGGTCCACAAGAGAGGGGAGAACAGCTAGGCCGCGAGGCAGCCGCAGTTACCGAACCCCAACAGTCCTACAGGGGGAGCTTGGCCTACTGGCACTACAGAACCAGCCTTGACTACCAATTCACGCAGCCCACATAGGAAGCTCCTAAACTGGAGGCACCCTGGAGTTGGCTAACTCGACCGCAACACGACGGGGCAACGCATAGGCGTCTCAGTGAGTTTGACAGTACCCGGAAACAGCTGGCGGTGCTGGAACCAGGCTGGGCATGAGGGAGTACCCGTGACAAAAACACTGCCGAGAATCAGCTGGCGGTGCTGGAACCCGGATGCGTTGCCCCAGTGTGCAAGAGCCAATGGCACGACCGAGGACCAGCTGACGGTGCTGGAACCCGGTTACTAAGCTGTAGGTGCCTGCGCATAAAAGCACTACCAAGGACCGCCTGACGTTGGCGGAACTCGGATACCCAGGAGGAGGCACCTAAGCCAAAGGCTCGGCCCGGAACCAGCTGACGGTGCTGGAACCAGGTGGTGGACCCGAAGGTCCACAGGAGAGGGGAGAACAGCTAGGCCGCGAGGCAGCCGCAGATACCGAACCCCAACAGTCCTACAAGGGGAGCTTGGCCTACTGACACTACAGAACCAGCCTTGACTACCAATTCACGCAGCCCACATAGGAAGCTCCTAAACTGGAGGCACCCTGGAGTTGGCTAACCCGACCGCAACACGACGGGGCAAGCATAGGCGTCTCAGTGAGCTTGACACTACCCGGAAACAGCTGACAGTGCTGGAACCAGGCTGGGCACGAGCGAGTACCCGTGACAAAAACACTGCCGAGAACCAGCTGGCGGTGCTGGAACCCGGATGCGTTGCCCCAGTGTGCAAGAGCCAATGGCACGACCGAGGACCAGCTGACGGTGCTGGAACCCGGTTACTAAGCTGTAGGTGCCTGCGCTTAAAAGCACTACCAAGGACCGCCTGACGTTGGCGGAACTCGGATACCCAGGAGGAGGCACCTAAGCCAAAGGCTCGGCCCGGATCCAACTGACGGTGCTGGAACCAGGTGGTGGACCCGAAGGTCCACAGGAGAGGGGAGAACAGCTAGGCCGCGAGGCAGCCGCAGTTACCGAACCCCAACAGTCCTACAGGGGGAGCTTGACCTACTGGCACTACAGAACCAGCCTTGACTACCAATTCACGCAGCCCACATAGGAAGCTCCTAAACTGGAGGCACCCTGGAGTTGGCTAACCCGACCGCAACACGACGGGGCAACGCACAGGCATCTCAGTGAGTTTGACAGTACCCGGAAACAGCTGGCAGTGCTGGAACCAGGCTGGGCACGAGGGAGTACCCGTTACAAAAACACTGCCGAGAACCAGCTGGCGGTGCTGGAACCCGGATGCGTTGCCCCAGTGTGCAAGAGCCAATGGCACGACCGAGGACCAGCTGACGGTGCTGGAACCCGGTTACCAAGCTGTAGGTGCCCGCGCTTAAAAGCACTACCAAGGAACGCCTGGCGTTGGCAGAACTCGGATGCCCAGGAGGAGGCACCTAAGCCAAAAGCTCGGCCCGGAACCAGCTGACGGTGCTGGAACCAGGTGGTGGACCCGAAGGTCCACAGGAGAGGGGAGAACAGCTAGGCCGCGAGGCAGCCGCAGTTACCGAACCCCAACAGTCCTACAGGGGGAGCTTGGCCTACTGGCACTACAGAACCAGCCTTGACTACCAATTCATGCAGCCCACATAGGAAGCTCCTAAACTGGAGGCACCCTGGAGTTGGCTAACTCGACCGCAACACAACGGGGCAACGCATAGGCGTCTCAGTGAGTTTGACAGTACCCGGAAACAGCTGGCGGTGCTGGAACCAGGCTGGGCACGAGGGAGTACCCGTTGCAAAAACACTGCCAGGAACCAGCTAGCGGTGCTGGAACCCGGATGCATGGCCCCAGTGTGCAAGAGCCAATGGCACGACCGAGGACCAGCTGACGGTGCTGGAACCCGGTTACTAAGCTGTAGGTGCCCGCGCTTAAAAGCACTACCAAGGACCGCCTGGCGTTGGCGGAACTCGGATACCCAGGAGGAGGCACCTAAGCCAAAGGCTCGGCCCGGAACCAGCTGACGGTGCTGGAACCAGGTGGTGGACCCGAAGGTCCACAGGAGAGGGGAGAACAGCTAGGCCGCGAGGCAGCCGCAGTTACCGAACCCCAACAGTCCTACAGGGGGAGCTTGGCCTACTGGCACTACAGAACCAGCCTTGACTATCAATTCATGCAGCCCACATAGGAAGCTCCTAAACTGGAGGCACCCTGGAGTTGGCTAACCCGACCGCAACACGACGGGGCAACACATAGGTGTCTCAGTGAGTTTAACAGTACCCGGAAACAGCTGGCGATGCTGGAACCAGGCTGGGCACGAGGGAGTACCCGTGACAAAAACACTGCTGAGAACCAGCTGGCGGTGCTGGAACCCGGATGCGTTGCCTATTAAAGATCGTCTTCCTAGAGCCCCAACTAGCGGTGTTGGAGCAAAGGGTAAGCAGGGGGAGCAGAGTGTAGGCTGAAGCCTGCACTGGAGGCAGCTTTGTGTCTGCGTTGCGTTTGCATGACACTTTGCCGGCTACACAGTGGGGGAACAGCTGGCGTTGCTGAACCCCACTGACACAATGGCGGGTGTTTTTCTCTGTGCAGCTAGCACTTCCGGACAAAAACTAGCGGTGTTAGAGCCCAGGGGCAGCAGGAGGAGGAGAGGAGCAGAGTGTAGGCCGAAGCCTAGTTGAACCAATTTCAAAGGAAACCTTTAACCCCCCTCAGGTTTTACAAAGTACAAGAGCCACACCTTGTGCAGTATTATTGCTGCACAAGTCAAAGGTTGCTCTATTAATTTGTCTACTTGCACACGCTGAATGAAAGACGTACACAATTTAGCCCATTCTACAGTCAAACTGTAGTGGAGGCGTGACTTGTCTTTTTAAGGAGACGCAGCACAGGTGTCCCAAATAATGCCTTGGTGCTTGGCGCAGCTTCCTGAGCGTTGTTATTTGCTGTACAGGAGTCTGCGCTCTTGTGTTATCCCTTGGCAATGCCCTGTTAGCGCTGCCCGTCTTATGACCTCATTTCATGTTGGCCGGTGAGTTTAACGATGGCCATTAATCCCAGACCCACTGTGCCTTTTCATAAAGTCACACTGCGGTGCTGGGATTCGTGGCCTTGAGCAGTAAATATTTTCGCCGTTCACACACGTCCTTACACCTGCTTCAGACTGGGCTGACTCTGCTGATCCCTTCTCGCATGCCGCGGCCATGAGGCTGCACAGTCTGAAGAAGGCGGAAGGAGATGAGTGACGACAGGCGAACATATGCACTGCTCGTGCCCATAAACCACACCCTCGCTGACAAAATAAATAAGAAACCGAGGGGCGTTGTTTCGAGCAGGGCGGACGCACAGGCGCAGCCAGCTAACCAATGATGTCAAAAGACGGGAAGCGCTACCAAAGGGGGGTGCTGCGTATCATTAGAATGGAGAGTCACACCTCAGGGACAGTGGAATGGTCTCAATGAGACACATTTTGTACGTGTTGAGTTCCACGTGGGCAAGTAGAAAAATTCATCCACCTTGTACAAATGCAGCAGTACTGCTGTACAAGGTGGCTGTTATACATAGAAACACCTGGGGGTGGGGGGCAGGCTCCCTTCAATTTCAGTTCATGTGCCTGCGTGGCGTTTGCAGGTCACGTTGCCGGCTACACAGCAGGGGAACAGCTGGCGGTGCTGAACCCCACTAACACATTGGCTGGTGTTTTTCTCTGTGCAGCTAGCACTTCCGGGCAAAAACTAGCGGTGTTAGAGCCCAGGGTCAGCAGGAGGAGGAGAGGAGCAGAGTGTAGGCCGAAGCCTGCACTGGTGGCAGCTTTTGGTCTGTTGTGCCAGCGTGGCTTGTGCTGGTCACGTTGCCGACTACACAGCAGGGGAACAGCTGGCGGTGCTGAACCCCACTGACACATCAGCTAGTGTTTTTTCTGTGTAGACAACACTTTCAGGTGGCAACTGACAGTGTTGAAACCCAGGGAATCAAAGAGGAGCAGAGTGTAGGCCGAAGCCTGCAGTGGAGCAAGTTGAAAGGGAACCTTTAACCCCCCCCAGGCATTTGTTGCTGAAAGAGCCATCTTATACAGCAGTAATACTGCACATGGAAAATGGTGGCTCCGAAAATTATGCTCCTTGCAAACGCTGAAGTACACACTCATATAATGTGTCCCCTCACACCGTGAAACCGTCCCGGAAGTGGGACTTTCCTTTGTAATGTGATATAGAAGATGCTAAGCACAGCCTAAATAGGGGAGGTGCACAGTCATAGGTGCCCAAACCTGAACGTATACAATATAAAGTGGCTAGCACACTCCAGGGTGTTGTGATGCAAAAAAGTGGGGATTTATTACATACAGTAAATCACAAACGTTTCGGTCGATACTGGACCTTCATCAGTGTGCTAGGTATAATTGTATACTTGTATGGCCCCAAAAACAATAGACTACTCGGATTTGCACTCTATTAGCGGTGGATACCGCATTTATCCCTAGTGTCCTGGCGTACTGACAGCTCTTTTGAGCCTCAGCGCCACCCATTATTCTGACTCACCGTCAGTTGACCAGCCTGGTTCTGTTTCTTCCCGGCTTGTTGCTTTTTTTCCAGCATGTCTGATTGATGCATTTCCTTTGTAATGTGACACAGCACAGCCGTCATTCCAACCCCCTTGGTACCGTGCACCACCTCCTCAACGTTGTTTGGTTCTGTCACGGAGCCCGCGCTGTAATGTTATCCCTTGGCCATGCACAGTTAGCGGTGCCCGTCTTCTGACATCATTTGTTGTCGTCCTGGCTGCGCCTGTGCGTCCACGCTGCCCGAAATGCCACCTCGCAGTGTCGTCTAATGTGATCCCACAGTGGGCCTGGTATCCATGGCGATCCTGGGAGGAAGCCAAACCAGCTGTGTGTGAGCTGGAGGAAGAGGCAACACGAGCTGAAGAGGTGGTAGCTGCCGCTGTTGGTTGGCCTACATCTTCAGTGTGTTTCTGTAACTCCACCGCGTGCCTGGTCCGCACATGTTTCCACATATTTGTGGTATTGAGGTTGCTGACACTTTTCCCTCTTTTGACTTTCTGATGACACAGCTTGCATTTGACAAAACAAATGTCATCTGCAACTGTGTCAAAAATGGACCAGGCACTGCAAGTCTTGGGAGCGCCCTTTTTGGCTTTGGAAAGAGACAGGCTCCTAACGGGTGCCAAAGTGGAGGTTACAGGCTCCACAGTCTTCCCCCTCCCTCTCCCTCTTTGGCCCGTAAGGGGAATCTCTTCCTCAGAGCTGCTCCCACCACCTTCCTGTTCCTCACGCCACGATGGGTCAACGACCTCATCATCTCCACTACCCTCTGCCACCAACTGCTCCTCCTGGGTAGTCTCGGCAGCACAGTACGCACCAGAAAGCGGCACCTGAGTTTCATCATCAGATGCGTACTGCGCTGTGGTCACCGCAGGCACTGGCCCACCCGCCTCTTCAGAGTCAGAGAGACAAAGCTGTTGGGCATCACTGCACACTGCCTCTTCTTCCATTTCTCCAATGCTGCTTGGCTGGCCCCCTGTTTCCAAGCCAAGAGATTCAGAGAACAGAAGTAGAGACGGCTCCTGTCCTGGGCTCTCTGACTGCCTGGCCAATTTGGCAGGTGGTGAAGAGACAGATGGCTGCTCTACAGTGCTCTGTGCCTGAGAGGATGTGGCACTAACTGAAGTCTATGCCGAGGCGTTAGCTGCCATCCACCCGACAACGGCTTCAATTTGGTCTTCACGTAGCAGCGGTGCACGGCGCTCTCCGACAAAGCTGCGCATGAAGGACTGTTCCCTGCTGAAACTGAGTGACGACGAGTCACCGGCGCCCGCAGCAGGCACAGAATCACCACGTCCTCTCCCTGCTCCTCTCCCTGCTCCGCGCCCACGCCCACGTGCCTTACTCCCTGCCCTCTTCATCTTGGTTGACAGATAAAGATAAGCAGAAAAGTACTAAGGCCTTAGTGTGCTTATTCCTGAAATGCTCCTCCTAACAGGTGTAAGAAACACTAATGTTGTAAAGTGTGGACTAAACTTTGTTATTTTTCAAATGTGGCCTAAACAAGTGTTAAGTGGTGTTTGGTGAACTTTACTTTTTTTTTTTTCTGCAGATCGGACTACAGAGCAAGTTTAACTCACACGGGGACCGTGCAGACAGCCGTAAACAGCGCTGCAAGGCCCAAAAACCCTCCTCTAGGTTATCCTATGTAGTATTTTTCCACTATTTAGCTGGAGACGGGTGGAAAGACACTAATAGGAAATTTTTTAAAAAATTTTAAACAGGCTGCACTATTTGAAAAAAAGGAAAAAATTTTTCAAGGTATGAGGCAGTAACGCACCCTGAGCTGAATCCAACCGGCTATGGCTGCACACAGACTACAGGGCGAGCTGCGCTCACACGGAGACCGTGCAGACAGCCGTAAACGGCGCTGCAAGGCCCAAAAACCCTCCTCTAGGTTATCCTATGTAGTGTTTTTCCACTATTTAGCTGGAGACGGGTGGAAAGACACTAATAGGAAATTTTTTAAAAAATTTTAAACAGGCTGCACTATTTGAAAAAAAGGAAATTTTTTTTCAAGGTATGAGGCAGTAACGAACCCTGAGCTGAATCCAACCGGCTATGGCTGAACACAGACTACAGGGCGAGCTGCGCTCACACGGAGACCGTGCAGACAGCCGTAAACGGCACTGCAAGGCCCAAAAAAAACCCTCTAGGTTATCCTATGTAGTGTTTTTCCACAATTTAGCTGGAGACGGGTGGAAAAACACTAATAGGAAATTTTTAAAAAAATTTTAATCAGGCTGCACTATTTGAAAAAAAGGAAAATTTTTTTCAAGGTATGAGGCAGTAACGAACCCTGAGCTGAATCCAACCGGCTATGGCTGAACACAGACTACAGGGCGAGCTGCGCTCACACGGAGACCGTGCAGACAGCCGTAAACGGCGCTGCAAGGCCCAAAAAACCCCTTCTAGGTTATCCTATGTAGTGTTTTTCCACAATTTAGCTGGAGATGGGTGGAAAAACACTAATAGGAAATTTGAGAAAAAATGTGCAGCAGGCTGCACTATGAGCAAAAAAGGACAACTGTGTGAGGCAGTGTGAACCCCCCTGAGCTGAATACAACCGGGTATATGGCTGCACACAGACTACAGAGTGAGCTGCACACACACACACAGAGACCTTGCAGAACGCTGTTAAAACAGCGCTGCAAAGCAAGAGCAAGGTGAACAGTGAAGAACACACAGCGTTTTGCTAAATTAGCCTTGGGAAAGGAAAATAAAGCAATTAGCTATCTCAACTGGCCCCAGTTAGAACACAGCGTTCTGTCCCTAACTGAAATCACAGTAGAGTGAGCGCAAAATGGCGGCAGCGTTTTTTATAGTGCAGAGTGACATCATTTCAGCAGCCAATCACAGCCTTGCCAGTACTTACATGCCCACCATGCTAAACAGGATGTGCCCACACTTCCAATCATTCCTCATTGGCTGTTGCGTTCAGTTTGAATTATGGGAACTTCCGATTCCGGTATCCGATACGCGGGAAGTATCGGAATTCGGTATCAGAATTCCGATACCGCAAGTATCGGCCGATACCCGATACTTGCGGTATCAGAATGCTCAACACTACTAATAACACATTTTAATAAAATATTTTAGAGATTTTCATGGGTTTGTCTAGTTTAATTAAATTATCTCCCAACTACAGCATATGTGATAACTTGTTGATTGTGGGGGTCAGACCAACTTGCCTCATGCAAATAGGAGCTTTAATCCCCATGAGAGTGGAGCAGCAGTGAGCATGCTTAACGAGTTCTCCATTTATTCTACATGGGGCTGCAGAGTGTTGGGATAGACTATCTCCACCAAGCACATTGAGAAGGAATGGATCCGTCATTAGGCAACTGACTAGCTGCGTATGCTGGTAATTAGGATAAAACTTCCCCATAAGGGCTAAAAATTCTACTGTTGGGTAGGTGTTAACTTTTTTTAACTGGACAATCCTTATGAGTTTATAGTGGGAGGTCCTCTGTCCAGGATCTGTACCTTTTGGCCAGAGTGGACGGTTTTTACCAGTAATCTTTCTCTTGCTCTCTCTTTCCCCGACCTGTCCTATCCTACTAATATAATGGTAGGTCCTCTGTTCAGGATATGTACCTTTTGGCCAGAATGGACGATTTTTACCAATAATCTTTCTCTTGCTCTCTCTTTCTGGGACCTGTTTCATCCTCCAAAGGCAATCTAACTCATTTGAATGGTCTCTGTGTATTATTAATCTTAAAACCTGTCAGGCAGGTCCTCTGTATCTGCTAGTACACAAAAAGAATTAAGAATTGCTGGACATGATAGCCATTGAAAATACTAGACATGTCAAGCTGGGGCTTCACTGATTATAAGAGCTTTCAGGAGAGAGAGCGATAACCTTGCTGACTATAAGAGATTTCACTCTACAGGAGGGAGAGGACTCTGCTGATTATAAGAGCTTCCACTCTACAGGGGAGAGAGAGGAACCATCTGACCATAAGACCTTACACTCTACAGAAGAAAGGGAGGACCCCACTGACCATAATAGCTTACACTCTACAGGAGAGAGATGACCCTGCTGACCATAAGAGCTTACACTCTACAGGAGAGAGAGGACCCCACTGACCATAAGAGCTTACACTCTACAGGAGAGAGAGGACCCCGCTGACCATAAGAGCTTACACTCTACAGGAGAGAGAGGACCCCGCTGATCATAAGAGCTTATACTCTACAGGAGAGAGAGGACCCCACTGACCATAAGAGCTTACACTCTACGGGAGAGAGAGAGAGAGAGGACTCCGCTGACCATAAGAGCTTACACTCTACAGGAGAGAGAGGACCCCACTGACCATAAGAGCTTACACTCTACAGGAGAGAGAGGACCTCACTGACCATAAGAGCTTACACTCTACAGAAGAAAGGGAGGACCCAACTGACCATAAGAGCTTACACGCTACAGGAGAGAGAGGACCCCATTGACCATAAGAACTTACACTCAACAGGAGAGAGATGACCCCGCTGACCATAAGAGCTTACACTCTACAGGAGAGAGAGGACCCCACTGACCATAAGAGCTTACACTCTACAGGAGAGAGATGACCCCGCTGACCATAAGAGCTTACACTCTACAGGAGAGAGAGGAGCCCACTGATCATAAGAGCTTACACTCTATGAGAGAGAGGACCCCAGAGACCATAAGAGCTTACACTCTACAGGAGAGAGGACCCCACTGACCATAAGAACTTACACTCTACGAGAGAGGACCCCATTGACCATAAAAGCTTACACTTTGTAGGAGAGAGACATTAACCCAGTAACTCTGGCATTGGGAAATTAATCTGCCGTACAAACTGTGCTCTGCTGGGAACCGCCTATCTGTGATGGCTTAGGTACTGATCACCACTGTACAAGGTGTGATGTCATAGCTGCTGGGCATTATGTGGAAGCCTGAGCGGAAATGCCTAATGATGTTAGCCTGTTCTCTGATGCCTCACTAGTGTGGGAAATAGTGCCTAGCAAGTTTTTTGGTGAACCGCAAATCAAATCTCATAGAGTTCAAATTTACTTGAAACTACAAACTTCAGGAAACTCGCATTGAATTCCATATTCCATTAATCGATCCACTCATCTCTATGATGTAACTGTCAAAAGTCTCAGTTCTACAGTGAAGAACTTTTGGGCTTTTAAGAGTATTTTCTGGCTAACTGCCATATGTAACCATCTCCCTACAGATTGAATGCCATTTAGGCAAAATATGTACATATGATCATGTTATTAAACTCAAGGATTATATTGTCTAAATCATCAAGTCTGGCTTTTCTCATACTGATAACCAAGTCAGTAATGACGCTCACAAGCCTGGATCCTGCCTACAAGAACCAGTTCAGTAGATTCCCAGAATTCCTTCCTAGAAGATTATAACAAAAGCATACTTATATTTCACAACAGATACAAATACAACATATCAATTGATTAAATAAGCAGTACATACAAAAATATTATGCTCTAACACTCTTTACATATGCATGCACTGTAGAGTAGGTGCATGCATTAAAATGCTTAACAATCGCCATCCTCCCTAGCTTCTAGCGAGTCATTATCTCAGTGAATTAGAATACTGCATAACACCAGCTTGAAAAATGATTTTAAAGTCTGAAATGTTGGCCTACTGAAATGTATGTACAGTTAATGCACTCAATACTTGGTCAGGGCTCGTTTTGCATCAATTACTGCATCAATGTGACGTGGCATGGAGGCGATCAGCCTGTGGCACTGCTGAGGGGTTAGGAAGCCTTTGTTGCTTTGATAGCAGCCTTCAGCTCATCTGCATTGTTGGGTCTGGTGTCTCGCATCTTCCTCTTGACAATACTCCATAGATTCTCTATGGAGTTAAGGTCAGACGAGTTTTCTACCCCATCAAGCACAGTGATACTGTTGTTTTTAAACCAGGTATTGGTACTTTTGACACTGTGTAGAGTTGCCGAATCTTGCTGGAGAATGAAATTTCCATCTCCATAAAGCTTGGTCGTGATAAAACATAGAGGAACAACACCAGCAGGTGACATGGCTCCCCAAACAATCACTGATTGTGGAAACGTTACACTAGGCATCAAGCAGCTTAGCCTTCGTCAAGACTCTGGGACCTTGATTTTCAAATGAAATGCAAAATTTACTTTCATCTGAAAACAACACCTTGGACCACTGAGCATCAGTCCAGTTCTTTTTCTCCTTGGCCCAGGTAAGACACTTCTGGTGTTGTCTATTGGTCATGAATGGCTTGCCCCCAGAAATGTGACACTTGTAGCCCATGTCCTGGACTCATCTGTGTGTGGTGTCTCTTGAAGCAATGACTCCAACAGCAGTCCACTCCTTGTGAATCTCCCCCCAATTTTTGAATGGCTTTTTATTAACAATGCTTTCAAGGCTGGGGTTGCTTTTGCACCTTTTTCTACAACATTTTTCCCTTCCACTCAACTTTCCATTAACATGCTTAAATACAGCACTCTGTGAACAGCCAGTTTCTTTAGCAATGACCTTTTGTGGCTTACCCTCCTTGTGGAGTGTGTTAATGGAAGCCTTCTGGACATCAGTCAAGCAGTAGTCTTCCCCATGATTGTGGAACCTAGTGAAGCAGACTAAGGGATCTTTTTAAACCCAAGGAAGCCTTTCCAGGTGTTTTTGTTAATTTGTCCAACCTTTTGAGATAATGACCTTTGGGTTTCTATTGGCTGTAAGCCATAATCATCAACATTAACAGTAATTAGCATTTGAAATAGATCACTCTGTTTGCAATGACTATATAATATAAAAGGTTCACTATTTGTAATGAAGAACTGAAATAAATTAACTTTTTGATGATATTCTATTTTTGTGAGAAGCACTCTATCTATAATCTGATGCCTTATTTCCGAGAAATCTATTTTTCTCAATATGTAAATTAGCTGTTAAGATCTGTGGGCTGAACTTAGATCTCCATGAGAATCTGGCCGCAGAGATTATTGTTAATGACAGGAGTGTTACCAGTATGAGACTTGCAGATCAGGAGAGCAGACTATCAGTCATTATATTTCTTACACTGGTAACTCCTCCTTTCATTTAAAATAAGCTCTGGACGCAGATTCTCAGGGAGATCTATGTCCATCCCATAGATCTTGACGGCTCATTTATATATTAAATAAAACATAGATTTCTCTCTAATATGACATCAGATTGCAGAAATCAAGGTATATTATTCAACTTTGTATAACCTGCACGCCCATACAGACAGCTTAGGAGAGTTCATCCTTTAACCCCTTCATGACCTTGGGATTTTTTGTTTTTCCGTGTTCGTTTTTCGCTCCCCTCCTTCCCAGAGCCATAACTTTTTTATTTTTCCGTCAATTTGGCCATGTGAGGGCTTATTTTTTGCGAGACGAGTTGTACTTTTGAACGACATTATTGGTTTTAGCATGTCGTGTACTAGAAAAAGGGAAAAAAATTCCAAGTGCGGTGAAATTGCAAAAAAAGTGCAGTCCCACACTTGTTTTTTGTTTGGCTTTTTTGCTAGGTTCACTAAATGCTAAAACTGACCGGCCACTATGATTCTCCAGGTCATTACGAGTTCATAGACACCTAACATCACTAGGTTATTTTTTATCTAAGTGGCGAAAAAATATTCCAAACTTTGCTAAAAAAAAAAAAAAAAATTGTGCCATTTTCTGATACTCGTAGCGTCTCCATTTTTCGTGATCTGGGGTCGGTTGAGGGCTTATTTTTTGTGTGCCGAGATGACGTTTTTAATGATAGCATTTCAGTGCAGATACGTTCTTTTGATCGCCTGTTATTGCATTTTAATGCAATGTCGCGGCGACCAAAAAAACGTAATTCTGGCATTTCGAATTTTTTTCCCGCTACGCTGTTTAGCGATCAGGTTAATGCTTTTTTTTAATTGATAGATTGGGCGATTCTGAGCGCGGCGATACCAAATATGTGTAGATTTGTTTTTTTTTTTTACAGATTTATTTTGATTGGGGCGAAAGGGGGGTGATTTAAACTTTTATATTTTTTTATTTTTTTAACATTTTTTTCAACTTTTTTTTTCACTTTTGCCATGCTTCAATAGCCTCCATGGGAGGCTAGAAGCAGGCACAACTCGATCGCCTCTGCTACATAGCAGCGATCTGCTGATCGCTGCTATGTAGCAGAAATGCAGGTGTGCTGTGAGCGCCGACACAGGGTGGCGCTCACAGCCACCGGCGATCAGTAACCATAGAGGTCTCAAAGACCTCTATGGTTACGATGGAGACGCATCGCCAACCCCCGATCATGTGACGGGGGTCGGCGATGACGTCATTTCCGGCCGCCCGGCCGGATGCGGTAGTTAAATGCCGCTGTCTGCGTTTGACAGCGGCATTTAACTAGTTAATAGGTGCGGGCAGATCGCGATTCTACCCGCGCCTATTACGGGCACATGTCAGCTGTTCAAAACAGCTGACATGTCCCGGCTTTGATGCGGGCTCGCCGCGGAGCCCGCATCAAAGCAGGGGATCTGACATCGGACGTACTATCCCGTCCAAGGTAATGCAGCAAAGCAATATGATCAATTGATGATTATTTTCCTACTTTCCTTTTCAATGATGCAAGATGACCACTTTTGAGAAAAATAACTTAAAGTTTGCTCAGATTTGAATTACTCATCATGAGCAACGAGAAGGACATATCTGTATACTGTATTTTTCACTTTATAAGATATTCCGGATTACAAGATGCACCCCAAATTTTGAGGAGAAAAATAGGAAAAAAACCTTTTTTTAATAAAATGGTGGTGCTTCTTATAACCCATGCTTCTTATTGCTTACCGGGGTGGTGGCTGCGGTGAAGCGGGGGTCCCAGGGTCGCTGGTGAAGGAGGCAAGAGTGGAGCGTTGCTGCAGACTGGGATGAGTGGGTGTTCCAAAGTGTGGCACGCCACTGTGGGTGTCCTGGTAGCAGTGCTGTGCTGTGTCCCAGTGATGGTGCTGCACTGTGTCCATTGTCTACGGTGGCGGTGCTGCGTCCACGGTGGTGGTGCGTTGCTGTGCTGTGTCCCCGCTGCTGCAGGGTGCTCTGCCACATTTTATGAAAGGCCAAAGCCCCCCACAAGTTGTTCCATGGTTTCCTGACTCCTGTGCAGTCGTGGACTTGTGAAAATGTCGATCGGGAGGCGGCGCATGCGCAGATCGAGATCTCGGCATCGAGATCTCAGGAGATGAGATCTTGGTGCTGAGATCTCGATCTGTGCATGTGCCGCCTCCCGGCGGCCATTTTCCCAGAGTCCACCGCCGCACAGGAGTCAGGAAACCATGGAAGAACTTGTGGGGGGCTCTGGCCTTTCACAAAATGCCAGTAGAGCCCCCCGCAGCACTGGGGACACATCACAGCACTACCACCGGGACACAGCACAGAACCACCACCTGGACACCCGCAGTGGCATGCCAATAAGGTATATCCGCATTATAAGATACACCCCCATTTTCCCCCAAATTTGGGGGGGTAAAAGTGCGTCTTATAATCTGAAAAATACGGTAACACTTGGGAAGAAATTTAGAGTCATAACTTCCTAAATAGAGAATTGATGGGAAACCAAAGCGAGTAAAGGGATGACAGCTGAACAAGATCTCTTAGTGATCCGTAAGTGCTATTCTGTGTAGGGTTTGATAAAATTCTTCTGAAAGTAAGAGCTGAACCTCAATCTCCAATGTAATTAAAATTTCAAAGCTAATGGAAAATAGTGGTAAACATTGCACGAATACACCGCAGCACCCAGACGCTGCCCATGTATTCATCCTGAGCGAGGGTTATTGAAGATTTTCTTCCAAAAGTGACTTGATATATTCATTAACCAGTGGAAATACTGAACCGCAGTTATTAGTTGTCTAATGCTTGACATGCGATTAAAACATTGCTCGCCTCCTGGCTGTTTATGTGACGGTTGGAAGAATTACTTTAGTAATCGTATCATTTCAGCCTAACCACCTGCAACATTGTTCAGCTAAGAGCCAGCCGATAAAATTAAATTAAGAAAATCCAATAACAGCAATTCAAAGGAAAACTTTTTCTTTCTATTTAGACTATTTTTTAAATAAAACGTAAGGAATTTTTTTTTAGAATTTCATTTAGTTAAATATATTAGATTATCAGATTTAATTGTTTTTGTTTGTTTTTCCCCATGTTATAATAGTGAGATTTACAGCTTAAATGGATATAAAAATTACTTTAGTTTAGAAGTGAAGTTACTATAACTGGAAATGTGGCCAGTGAATGATTGCTTTGATCACATTGGCCTGTATGGCACATTATCATTGCTGGAGAAATGAAAAAAACAAGTAGGGACAACAAACTTATCTGACCTAGAATAGATAAGGGTTGTGCCATCCGAAAATGACTAATTGTTTAAATCAGATTTTTTGTTGAGTAGATCTGCCGAGTTTCAAAATCAGCAAAGCACGTGGATTTTACAAAATTGGTTAGCATCAAAGTTATTTGATGCAAATTGAATTTCCATTATTCTCTATTATAAGATGCACCCCAATTTTTTTAGGAGAAAAATAGGAAAAAAACTTTTTTTTAATAAAATGATGGTGCCTCTCATAATCCATGCTTCTTATTGCTTATCGGGGTGGTGGCTGCAGTGAAGTGGGGGTCCCAGGGTCGCTGGTGAAGGAGGCAAGAGTGGAGCGTTGCCGCAGTCTGGGATGAGTGGGTGTTCCAAAGTGTGGCATGCCGCTGTGGGTGCCCCGATGGCAGTGCTGTGCAGACTCTTTTGATCTGAAGACTTTCCTCACCACTCACATGTCCCTCTGTCCCTCCCATCCGATCTTCCATGCCTCTTCTTTTCCCCTTCCATCGAGGAACCCATCTTCTTTTGCCTCTTCATTCCACACCGGTAATTCCGGTATGATTACAGTAGGTCCTAGACATCCCTGTACTCCAGGCCATCACAGTGCACACCAGGCAAGGATGACATATAAATGGCCAGGTAATCCTGGAAGTTCTAGCCTGGAGTAAAGAAGCAGAGCATGTTTGCAAAAAGGAAAGGGGAAAGAAACAGTAGCAAAGGACCTCCCGACACAATGGAGAAGCAGATGGACAAAGTTAGTGGTGAGATAAGTATTACTATCTTTTGTTTGTGAGGATCTGGATGAGACAAAGGAGCACAGATAGGACAGTACCATAAAGGTACCTTCACACTGAACAACATTACAATGATAACGATAGCGATCCGTGACGTTGCAGCGTCCTGGATAGCGATATCGTTGTGTTTGACACGAAGCAGCGATCTGGATCCTGCTGTGACATCGCTGGTCGGAGCTAGAAGTCCAGAACTTTATTTTGTCGCTGGATCACCCGCTGACATCGCTGAATCGGCGTGTGTGACGCCGATCCAGCAATGTGTTCACTGGTAACCAGGGTAAATATCGGGTTACTAAGCGCAGGGCCGCGCTTAGTAACCTGATATTTACCCTGGTTACCATTGTAAATGTAAAAAAAAAAACCACATACTCACATTCCGGTGCCTGTCACGTCCCCGGCGTCCTCTTCCCTGCACTCCTCCTGCATCCTGTGTTAGCGCCGGCCGGACATAAAGCAGAGCACAGCGATGACGTCACCTCTCTGCTTTATGGCCGGCCGGCGCTTACACAGGATGCAGGAGGAGTGCAGGGAAGTGGACGCCGGGGACGTGACAGGCACCTGAATGTGAGTATTTTTTTTTTTTTTACATTTACAATGGTAACCAGGGTAAACATCGGGTTACTAAGCGCATAGTAACCCGATGTTTACCCTGGTTACCCGGGGACTTCGGCATCGTTGGTCGCTGGAGAGCTGTCTGTGTGACAGCTCTCAGGCGACCACACAAGGACTTTCCAACAATCACGGCCAGGTCGTATCGCTGGTCGTGATCGTTGGAAAGTTGCTGAGTGTGACGGTACCTTAAGGAGCAAAATGGTGGTGAGGTTGATGGTAGCATTCACCTGTAAGGGTTGTATAAAGTCCAGTTCCAGTGAGTCCAGTCCACACATCATGATAATCTCTGCTTTCCCAAACATATTATATTTTTTACCATTTGGCATTGCCCTCTATGATTCAACAAAATGATGGTCGAAGCTTTATAAAGTTGTGCAGAATTGGCACAGTGGTCCCCAACCTGTTGCTTGAAAGCCACATGTTGGTCGTGGGCCCGAGATGTGTGGTTTGTGGCAGTCTTAGTGCATTAGAAGCATATGTATCAAACTACTATTAACAGTAGATCTCTAGATGGTGACACATGTATATAGCCCTGCCCAGAAGAGCAGAGCTGAATGGAGGTAAGATAAAAAAACACAATTTTTGTTTGGTAACCTGAGGTGTTTTTGATACTATTTTGAAGTTTATATGATACTTTGATAATTTCTTATTGCATTTCTTGTGGAGTTCTGGTATCCAAAAACACAGTTTTTACTTAATTTTATATTTTCATATATCAGACTTTACTGAACACGTTGATATCAAATATTTTTTTTACGTTTCTTTATTTTTAACTGGGGAAAAGGTGATTCAAATTAATATATATAGGTGTTTCTGTATGAAGCATCTGTATCAAAAAACGTAACAAAAAAAGTTTTACAAAATTTAAATACATATAATAATTTTTAAAAAAACTTTTTTCTTTACTTTATTTGTTAAACCCCTTAGTGGTCTTGAATTTTGAATCGGCTGATTGCTTCTACTATATACAGCAATACCATAGCATACTAAAAATCACTGCCTCCTATGATGACCAGCCACATGCTGGCTGGACATCACAGAGAAGATGACAGAGGAGCCCCTGGGTGTCAAAAAAAACCATTGGTTCATAGCAAAGCAGATTCCCACACGAACTGACATCCAGGCCAGATCGCCACACTGATATACCACTGTGAGCAATTTAGGCAGATTTTAGCTTTATAATATTGCTGGCATTTGCCCTCTGTGGAGCGGCCTCCGCTTCTGAGCCCGCTCCAAAGACCCTGACTCACTCCATGACGGATATATTAGTAATGGGGCGTTAGGGGTTAAAGATGATATTTCTGTTGAATTTCATAAAAAGAAAAATAAAGCAATATTTCATCTAATTTTTGTGGAACAAAGTTTTAACAATGTTTACCATGTTGGATAAATGATATATAAAACTCTTATATGCAAATTGCCTCTTTTGAAAAAAAGAGGACTTAAACTCTATAGCGCCACCTGTTGGAAGTAGCGATCCTACAAGTCACAATGAACTATTTAACGAGTCTTGCAATATGACTTGGGATAAAAGCCAAATCAGTATCTCAATTCGCAGACACGGTGTTTCGGGCTGTTGGCCCTCGTCAGTGCGAAGCATGAGAACTAATTTGGCTAGGTGAGAGGCTCTGGACTGGGGTCTAAGGGGTATCGTTTCTCCTTGTGGAGAGTGACATACCATCTCTGGCTTGTCAAGGTAAGGAGGCTTATTCGCCATGGAATGCTCCTCTGGGAAATATAATATGCAAATTGCCTCTTCTGAAAAAAGAGGACTTAAACTCTATAGCGCCACCTGTTGGAAGTAGCGATCCTACAAGTCACAATCAACTCTTTAACGAGTCGTGCAATATGACTTAGGATAAAAGCCAAATTAGTATCTCAATTTGCAGACACGGTGTTTCGGGCTGTTGGCCCACGTCAGTGCGAAGCATGAGAACTAATTTGGCTAGGTGAGAGGCTCTGGACTGGGGTCTAAGGAGTATCGTTTCTCCTTACGGAGATTCACGATTCACACCGTGACCGTCACCCCTACGTCACGGATCGGGATGACTTTAGGCCAACAGTCGGCTATCACATGTGCAGGGGGGCTTATCTTAGCTATCCCTCCACTCCACAATGTGATGAAAAAACACACACAAGGCTATTGACCTCTAGCAGGGGCTTATTCTAGGTATCCCACTGCTCTTCAATATACCACGAACTGCAGGGATTTATGTATATCCTGCTTACAGTTCCACTTAAAACTTCCATATAAAACTCTTGGCATTCAATTTGATTAATGTTATACCAAATTGATATTTTTTTACTCCTTTTACAGAACAAAACAAAAAAAATTGCTTTCATGTCATCATATTCTGAGAGCTAAACCTCCTATTTTGCTTTCATCAGGTGTGCTGTATGGGGCTTTTATTTGAAGGATGAGTTGACATATTATTTGTAAGTATTTTGAAATACTTTTAACTTTGTCATAACGCTTTGTTTCAGTTTTTCGGGAGGCGGGATGAGCAAAATTCTGTCATGTTTTGTAAATTATTACAATATTCACTGTGTGAGTTAGATAAAGTGGTAATTATATAGTTCGAAATGTTACAGATGTGGCGATATGAATAATATATATTTTTTGCATGTAAGAAAGAGTATGATAGAGAGAATCATCTTACATCTGTCTAACTCCAGCATCTAAAGCAAAATACAGCTTCTTTTGATGCCGATCTCACAGATTTAGTGTAAGATAACCGTGCAGAAAATGAATTGACTGTGACATTCATTTTACTCACTGGTTTGGAAGAAATTAAAAAACTCTAAAATTTATTCTGTTTGTATAAATATTCAATCAAGACTCGCACCAACTAAAACTATGGATTGTAGTATGTTTATCTGTAACAGGTTTATTTCAGTTTTAGAGATTGGTTGGATGGAGCCTGTGGACTACATTTAGGGTTCACCTTTCTTTTCCTTAGTATTTATTCACTAAAACTATTAGGGTATGTGCACACGATGCAGATTTAGTGCAGTTCTGCAGCGTTTTTTTCTGCAGCAGAAACGCTGCAGAACTGCACTGTGAGTGACAATTCAATGAAAATCAATAGAAAAAAAAAAAAGCTGTGCACATGGTGCAGAAAAATCCGTGCAGAAACGCTGCAGATTTCAAAGAAGTGCATGTCACTTCTTTTGTGCAGTTCTGCAGCGTTTCTGCACCCATAGGCTCCCATTTTGTGGGTCAAATCCGCATAAAAACTGCAGATGTAATAACCATCTGCAGATTTTATGCGGATTTGGGTGTCAAAACCGCAGCAGACGGAAGTGACGTCAGTGATGTGGAGGAAGTGTGTGGGCGGAGTGTAGTGAAAATGGAGTCGTACCGTCGGATGGGGATCGATGTGAAGCGCATGGTGGAAATGGTATGTAGTGTCTGTGTGTGTGTGTGTCGGTCTGTGTGTGTGTGTCGGTCTGTGTGTCTGTCTCTCTGTCAGTAGTGACTCATTGTAGTCATTCGTCGGGTGGGACTACTTCTCCCATCGAAATGTGATGATGGGAGAGTTGTCCCATCGTCAGGCGACTGACTACAATGGGTTAAAAACACAAACACAACATATAACATGTGCCCCCACCCCACCGATCCCCCCCAAGCCACCGGTACACTGCTCCGGCTCCCCTCCGTCCTGTGCTCCGCTCCCCCGTACTCTTGTCCGTTCACCCCTGTGCTCCAATCACCCCCCCGTGATCCGATCCACCCCCCCGTGCTCCAATCACCCCCCCATGATCCGATCCACCCCCCCCCCCCGTGCTCCGATCCACCCCCCGGTGCCCGATCACTCCCCCCCGCGCTCCGATCCACCCCCCCGCGCTCCGATCCACCCCCCCGCGCTCCGCTCCCCCCCGTACTCCCCCCTACCTCATCATGCTTACCGTTCCTTCCTCCCGGGGTCCGTCCGTCTTCTCCCTGGGCGCCGCCAACTTCCAAAATGGCGGGCGCATGCGCAGTGCGCCCGCCGAATCTGCCGGCCGGCAGATTCGTTCCAAAGTGCATTTTGATCACTGAGATATAAACTATCTCAGTGATCAAAATAAAAAAAATAGTAAATGACCCCCCCCCTTTGTCACCCCCATAGGTAGGAACAATAAAAAAATAAAGAATTTTTTTTTTCCCCCACTAGGGTTAGGGTTAGGGTTAGGGTTAGGGCTAGGGCTAGGGTTATGGCTAGGGTTAGGGGTAGGGATAGGGCTAGGGTTAGGGTTATGGCTAGGGTTAGGGTTAGGGCTAGGGTTAGGGCTAGGATTAGGGCTAGGATTAGGGCTAGGGTTAGGGCTAGGGTTATGGCTAGGGTTAGGGCTAGGGTTAGGGCTAGGATTAGGGTTAGGGTTATGGCTAGGGTTAGGGCTAGGGTTAGGGCTAGGGTTAGGGTTAGGGCTAGGGTTAGGGTTAGGGCTATGGTTAGGGCTAGGGTTATGGCTAGGGTTAGGGCTAGGGTTATGGCTAGGGTTAGCGCTAGGGTTAGGGCTAGGATTAGGGCTAGGGTTAGGGCTAGGGTTAGGGCTAGGATTAGGGTTAGGGTTATGGCTAGGGTTAGGGCTAGGGTTAGGGCTAGGGTTAGGGTTAGGGCTAGGGTTATGGTTAGGGTTAGGGCTAGGGTTAGGGTTAGGGCTATGGTTAGGGCTAGGGTTAGCGCTAGGGTTAGGGCTAGGATTAGGGCTAGGGTTAGGGCTAGGATTAGGGCTAGGATTAGGGTTAGGGTTATGGCTAGGGTTAGGGCTAGGGTTAGGGCTAGGGTTAGGGTTAGGGCTAGGGTTATGGCTAGGGTTAGGGGTAGGTTTAGGGTTAGGGTTAGGGCTAGGGTTAGGGCTAGGGTTAGGGCTAGGGTTATGGCTAGGGTTAGGGCTAGGGTTATGGCTAGGGTTAGCGCTAGGGTTAGGGCTAGGATTAGGGCTAGGGTTAGGGCTAGGGTTAGGGCTAGGGGTATGGCTCGGGTTAGGGTTAGGGTATGTGCACATATATTCTGGTCCTCTGCGGATTTTTCCACTGCGGATTTGATAAATCCGTAGTGCTAAACCGCTGCGGATTTATGGCGGATTTACCGCGGTTTTTCTGCACATTTCACTGCAGTTTTACAACTGAGATTTTCTATTGGAGCAGTTGTAAAACCGCTGCGGAATCCGCAGAAAGAAGTGACATGCTGCGGAATGTAAACTGCTGCGTTTCCGTGCAGTTTTTCTGCAGCATGTGTACAGCGATATTTGTTTTCCATAGGTTTACATTGAACTGTAAACTCATGGGAAACTGCTGCGGATCCGCAGCGTTTTCCGCAGTGTGTGCACATACCTTTACGCTATATGCACACGGTGCGGATTTGGCTGCGCAGCAGAGTTACATCAGATTTACAGTTCCATGTAAACCTATGGAAAACCAAATCCGCTGTGCCCATGGTGCTGAAAATACCGTGCGGAAACGCTGCGTTGTATTTTCCGCAGCATGACAATTCTTTGTGCGGATTCATCAGCGTTTTACACCTGTTCCTCAATAGGAATCCGCAGGTGAAATTCGCACAAAAAATACTGGAAATCCACGGTAAATCCACAGGTAAAACGCAGTGCCTTTTACCCGCGGATTTTTCAAAAATGATGCTGAAAAATCTCACACAAATTCGCAACGTGGGCACATAGCCTTAGGGTTAGGGTTGGAATTAGGGTTGTGATTAGGGTTATGGCTACAGTTGGGATTAGGGTTAGGGGTGTGGGGGGGTTAGTGTTGGAGGTAGAATTGAGGGGTTTCCACTGTTTAGGCACATCAGGGGTCTCCAAACGCAACATGGCGCCACCATTGATTCCAGCCACGGACCGCCACAACATTGTGTGTCAATGCGTCGCCAATGTTAGTCTATGGGGCAAAAACGCATCCCGCAGACAACTTTGCAGGATGCGTTTTTTCCCGTAAACGACGCATTGCAATGTATTGAAAAAAATGCTTGTGTGAAAGTAGCCTACAAGTTTATGGGTAAAAAACAAATCCTGCGAGCACATTTGCAGGATCCGTTTTTTTCCACCGGATCGTTTTTTTTGGGTTATGATTCCGGGGGGTTTCCTAAACCATGCTACATCTTGTGGTTAATATCCGCCCTACGCTCTCTCTATGGGTCTACACATGTATATATATATATATATATATATATATATATATATATATATATCTCACATGTCGGTGTGTCTACAATGTCTAAAAAAATTTTTTTGATTAGTCCTTTTTTTAATCTGAGGAAGGTTTTTAATTACATTTTGTTATCCATTATAGATAAGGGACATGCCCGCCATATGGGACCCGGCCGATGAGGCATACAAAGATAAATATGCACGGGATAACTGCTGGATGAGGATTGTACGTGACCTCTATCCGCATTATGATGGCTACAACAGTACCCTGCAGCAGCAAATTAGTAAGTATTATTTTTACACCTTGCATAAAAAATTTTTTTCAAGGGAATGTAATGATCATATTATTTTATTGTTTTAGGTAAAGAGGTCAAACAGCGGTGGCGCTCAGTGCGAGACCGCTTCCAAAAAATTCTGAGCAGCCAGTCCAAAAGCGGGTCTTCCCCGGTCAAAGGGAACTTGAGCCTGTATGAGGAGCTAAGTTTCTTGATCACCAGCAGGACTTTGAGGAGGTAATTTGTTAACAATAACGTGAATGCAGTAATGATGAATATAATGTAATGTATCAAACTTAAAAATTCCTTTTTTTTCACAGCACTGAAGGGAACATTCAAGCTCCTGACCCCGTAGAGGACTCAACACAAGATACATCAGAGTCAGCAGATGACACATCTGTTTTGGGTTCAACAGACTCTATCCCTGTTGTCGCAGGCACTTCGGGAATATGTTCCAGTTCAGCATCTTTGGCTGACCAAAGTGATGTGCCAATAACCCAAGGAACCTCTGTTGTTCCGGTGCCAATAACCGTCCCACCCCCCAAAAAAAAATTAAACAAAAAAAAAGAAGATAAAACCATAAAAAGGGTCAATGAGACCATTGATCTTCTGAACAAATCTGCCAAAGAGGATTATCTTGATCTTTTTGGGTCTACTATAGCCAACAAGGCACGGTTATTGGCACCGGAAAGACTGAGCAAATTTATGAGCTCTATCCATGCCCTTTTGGACGCGTTCGAGGAACCTGCACCAATTGCCCCCCTAGCGGACATTGTAACAGGTATCACACGGAGTGTGAGACCTCCACCTCCACCACCACCACCAACACCAACACCGCCACTGCAGCATGACCAACGGTATCACCGACCTACCAGCCAGTACTATGCTGATACCAACTCTGACCACTTTCTATTTGGCCCAGAGTATACTATGTTACAATAATTTCTTGAGAAGAGAAAAATGGAGGCACTCACCAGTCTTCCACAAAGATTCCTTTATTAACACCAACTCCAGATAAAATTCATGGCGGGGGGAGTGGGAGCCGAAGCTCGTGTGAGCTGCTCACAATAATAATAATAAAGGAATCTTTGTGGAAGACTGGTGAGTGCCTCCATTTTTCTCTTCTCAAGAAGTTGTGGTCAATAGACTATTTTTTCGGAAGAGCACCCAAAGTCCCATGTGAATACGGTTTTTGTAGAGTGGCCTCTAGTTATACATTTTTTTCACCTGAAATTGGTCCAGTAGAGACCCGAGTGGTAGGGGCAGCACCGCTCATTTTTTTTCTTGCTGGACTGTATTGTATGTTACAATAATGATGTTCCATTATATTCTGTCACACAATTTTTTTGTTTTAATACCCATACCCGACAAGTTTTGTCTGAAAATCAGCTCGTTCTATAAAATTGTGATTTTGTTAAAAAATAATTAATAAAAGAATGAAGTTTAACAAAGCAATGACTACTTTTTTCATACCTTTTTTATGATTTATTTAAGAATTTTCACCATCCCATAGCGTATTTTTAAAACTGTATTTACTAAACTCCCTACAATTTGCCTTTTCTTTATTCTACAATGACATTTCTTTGACCTATAGAATATACGACGAAAAACATATCTTTCTTTGCCTACAATTAATGACTGGGCCCTGATGAAGTCACTATGGTAGCAATCTGTTCACGGGACCACACACACACAGCAATTGTCCCTCAGTATTACATTATCTCTTTTCCCCATTACTCATAATTAGTCTGAAATGAAAAAAATAACGTATAATTCGAAATAAAGCACAAAATAGTAATATTATTACGTTTTTTAATAATTTAAAAGAAAATACAAATTTTTTTCCCATAAAAAGTGTAAAATGTTTCTTTGTCTTCAATTTAATTTTCAGTGTTCGGGTTAGTTAGTTTTCGTCCATCCTCTGCTGGTCCGGCTGCACATCACCGACACAGTAGTATTGCCAGTGCACGGCACCTTCTGGACTCATAAAGTAGTCAGTGAAGGTTTCTCTCACACACACACCGGAGCTGGATGGTCTTCCCAGACCCACGTTGACCACTGGATTAAATACAGGCTGCTGGTGCTCCACATCTATGTCAATGCTGTAGTCACGAGCATAGTTGTGGAGTACACAGCAACAGGCAAACCAGCTAAGAGAACAACTAATATATATAACTAAAATATAACTTTTATTAGAGCCATACTAAAATATCCAATGGATAATGACATCACTTGTGAACAGTGCAAAAAAAGTGCTCAAATAACCAGTGCTCTATTAAAAAATGGTTTTGCCTCACCACATGATCTTCTTTCCGGGAGTATCCACTATAATGTCTCATGGGGGAGGGGGGAAGAAAACAATGTCTCTATACTACCCCAGTCGTGCCCCTGTGTGGCTCCCGCCCTGACAAGGGCAGTTCCCAAGTCAGTCTGTTATGTTGTACCCACCACGATAAGGTAAACCTCCCTACGCGTTTCCTCTCCCATATGGGAGAATCCTCAGGGGAACTAATTATAATATATGTGTGGGGAATTGTTTCTTTTGGAGATAAGGGAGTCCCTGCGTCGGCAGGTAACACCCGTGTCAAATGCTCGCAGTGACGGCACAGACTTCTGGTAGGGTGAGACAAAGTACTGAATCAGGGCGGGAGCCACACAGGGGCACGACTGGGGTAGTATAGAGACATTGTTTTCTTCCCCCCTCCCCCATGAGACATTATAGTGGATACTCCCGGAAAGAAGATCATGTGGTGAGACAAAACCATTTTTTAATAGAGCACTGGTTATTTGAGCACTTTTTTTGCACTGTTCACAAGTGATGTCATTATCCATTGGATATTTTAGTATGGCTCTAATAAAAGTTATATTTTAGTTATATATATTAGTTGTTCTCTTAGCTGGTTTGCCTGTTGTTGTCTGAGGACTTCTAGGGGTATTATATTGTTATACACCCTATACGTGGCTTATATTGGCATTTTTTGCTCTGTTATGGCTGGTTTCTTGTCAGCAGGACCAGATACCGACTCATGGCTCACTGAGGCCAAAGATATTTTTTCCGAGAAAACTTTTGCTCAGAAGAAGTATACTCCGACATATACAACTGCATTCAAAGATCTTAATAGATTATATAAAGAACATACTAGCTCATGGTGGGAAATTCAGAGTTTAGAGACATACTTAAAAAACAACATAGTCCCCAGGGGTTTACGGATTACCTTATTGCCAGCTCCCCGCTGCCGTAACCCCCAGCTCATGAGTTGTTGGGAGAAGGAGGCCACAAATAGCTCTCTTAGGTTCATGAATTTACTGGTCAATGAGGAAAAAAATAATTTTGAGAAATTGGATACAAAACTGAAGGAACAGATTGAGATTGTAAAAAAATTTAAGGAAGAAAGTGACTTCGGTGTCAAAGAAACCCAGCTGCAAAACTCTATTGAGAAGTTTCAGTATAAACTAAAGGAGAGGAAACATAAACAATATTTAAGAGATCTCCAGGATTTTAAGGATAATAAGATCTATCAGGTCTTAGGTGATCGGTTGGAGAGAGGTGAAAGAGAGACGGACCTCTCCTCAACCGAAACAGACCTCTCTGACACCGAAATCAGGCAAAGAACTACATGGGGTCGACAAAGAGGAAGGAATAGAGGTTACTCAAGAGGGGGGAGCTATCATCCATCCACAAGACAGGGTTTTTTAGACAGCACGTACGCCCTCAGGAGCAGGAATCCCCCTCACAGGGACTAGAATTACAGGTAGTCAATCTATCAGACAGAGTTATAAGTGAATCTGAAATGACGGTACTTAGTAAAGGATTATAGTTTATTCCAACAACGGACTTTTCTATCTTTGATTGTGTTAAAGATATCAATTTGTTTGTCAGAAAGTTAAGGTGGCATACATTTTTTAAACAACAGGAAAAAAGGATGTGTGCTAATTTAAACATTCCAGTGGATATTCTTCAAGAGGTCCAACTGTTGGCCAACTTAGATCAGATTCCACCATCTTTTAGTGGACAGGGCCCCTTTTCAACTTTGAAAGAAAAGAGCACTAAGATGCCGCCAGCAGGCAGTGATGTTTCGGCCATTGATGTGTTCTTGAATCTAACTACTGAGGAGATCAGACAGAGGGAAGCAGCACATGTGAGACATAATCTAACAAAAATACAGGTGGAGGCACTTCGGAGACTTGAGGAAGATACATCCATAATTGTCAAACCCTCTGACAAAGGGGAAACGTAGTTGTTATGACTGTGGATGGGTACAGAGACATGTGCCTCGCCCTCTTGGATGACCAAACAACCTATAGGAGAGTGTCCAATAATCCAGTTGACGCCACAAAGAAAGAACTTAAAGGTATCTTGGATGGAGCTAGAGAGAATAAGCTGATCAGTGAAGAAGAATACTCCTACTTACTGCCTATACATCCAGTAATGGCGACCTTTTATGCCCTCCCTAAACTACATAAGGGGATATGTCGCCTTAAGGGTAGACCTATTGTTTCGGGCATTGGGAGTACGAGTCATCATGTGGGTGTATATCTAGATGAGATACTCAGACCTTTTGTGAGTTCCTTACCCTCATATATTAGAGACACGACTGATTTGTTGAATAAGTTGGACAGTATCAGTATTGAGCCAGAAGTATATTTGGCTAGTGTGGATGTCGAAGCATTGTATTCGTCGATTCCACACAAGTTTGGAATTATGGGAGTTAAGCATTTTTTAGCTACCAGAGGATGTCAATATATCCCCCATAATGAATTGGTCATCTCTCTCCTTCAATTTGTTTTGCAGAATAATTTTTTCAGTTTTGATGGTAAAGTCCTCCACCAGCTCAGGGGCACCGCCATGAGTAATCCATGTGCGCCAAGTTACGCTAATTTGTTCCTGGGCTGGTGGGAGGACACCATCGTTTTTTCTGAGGAGTACACATATCTGACCAATCATATTGACCTTTGGGTCAGATTTATTGATGATGTTTTTATTCTATGGAGAGGTACGGTAGCAGAGTTCCAGGAGTTCGTCAATGTGTTAAATCATAATGAGATGGATCTGAGACTGACATATGAAATTGACCTAAAGAAGCTAGCATTTCTGGATGTTTTGATTACCAAATCGGAAGGGGGGGACACTTTGGAGACCACCATTTTCCGTAAACCCACCTCAACGAATTCCCTGTTGAGGTGGGAAAGCCATCATCCCTACTCTCTGAAAAAGGGAATACCCAAAGGCCAGTATTTGAGGCTTAAAAGAAACTGCTCAAGTACAAAGGACTTTAAAGTGAAGGCGGATGATCTCCGCCAGAGGTTTTTAACCAAAGGGTACCCGGATAAAATACTGAGGGAAGCTTTTAAAAATGCCAATCAGAAAGAGAGGAGAGAACTTATGGTACCCAGGAAAAAGGAAGCAAATTTGGATGGGAGGGCACGGCTGATATGCACTTATGACAATGGGGCCCAAATGGTGAGAGAAACCATCCAAAAATATTGGGGTATCCTGCAGATGGATGACGACATAAGGGACTTTGTAGGTGAGAGACCACAGATAACCTACAGAAAAAGTAGAACAATAGGTAATCGTTTGGTGCACAGTCATTTTGTCGCACCCCCAGCAGAAAAAATGTGGTTACCAGTCAGAACTCAGGGAAGCTATCGTTGCGGGAACTGTGTGGCTTGTGAACATATATTGGTTGGCAAAAAATTTGATGGACCTGATAGGTCCTTTGAAATCAGAGACTTCATTAATTGTAGAACTAGGGGCATCGTTTATCGCATTTCTTGTAGATGTGGCATGTCTTACGTTGGAAAAACTATTAGAGAGTTCAGAAGGAGAATAGGAGAACATCTGGGTGACATCCGAAATGGAAGGGACACGGCTGTTGCTAGACATGTAAATGGGTCACATAATGGTGACATTAAAAGTATACAATTCATGGGGATTGAGAAGGTCAAACCACCCAGAAGAGGGGGAGATTTTGACAGGATCCTGCTTCAGAAAGAAGCGAGATGGATATTTCGCTTGGATACCTGCCATCCCCATGGTTTAAATGAGCAGTTGAGTTACAGGTGCTTTCTATAAATAGAAGTATAGACTATTTGGTCCTTGGAGTGGAGCTTAAGGATGAAGAGTGCTTTTTGGTTATCTTCATATTTTTTGGTATAAGGGTCTTTTTTACGTATTGTGAATGCATACAGTTAGAGTAGGTTCTGGTCGTGGGACATGCTTTCCAGTCAATAAAAACAGGATATACTGGGTCTATTATGACCATATACGTATGGCAGCCCTTGCTGTGTACGTGTTATATAAATTTCTCTCCGACCTGTACTTTATATGGTTTGAAACAGAGAGTTTAGGATATTTTATATATATGGATAATGACATAAGGGGTGGATATCTCATTTACAGTTAGGGCCAGAAATATTTGGACAGTGACACAAGTTTTGTTATTTTAGCTGTTTACAAAAACATGTTCAGAAATAAAATTATATATGTAATATGGGCTGAAAGTGCACACTCCCAGCTGCAATATGATAGTTTCCACATCCAAATTGGAGAAAGGGTTTAGGAATCATAGCTCTGTAATGCATAGCGTCCTCTTTTTCAAGGGACCAAAAGTAATTGGACAATGGACTCTAAGGGCTGCAATTAACTCTGAAGGCGTCTCCCTCGTTAACCTGTAATCAATGAAGTAGTTAAAAGGTCAGGGGTGGATTCCAGGTGTGTGGTTTTGCATTTGGAAGCTGTTGCTGTGAGCAGACAACATGCGGTCAAAGGAACTCTCAATTGAGGTGAAGCAGAACATCCTGAGGCTGAAAAAAAAAGAAAAAATCCATCAGAGAGATAGCAGACATGCTTGGAGTAGCTAAATCAACAGTTGGGTACATTCTGAGAAAAAAGGAATTGACTGGTGAGCTTGGGAACTCAAAAAGGCCTGGGCGTCCACGGATGACAACAGTGGTGGATGATCGCCGCATACTTAATTTGGTGAAGAAGAACCCGTTCACAACATCAACTGAAGTCCAGAACACTCTCAGTGAAGTAGGTGTATCTGTCTCTAAGTCAACAGTAAAGAAAAAACTCCATGACAGTAAATACAAAGGGTTCACATCTAGATGCAAACCATTCATCAATACCAAAAATAGACAGGCCAGAGTTAAATTTGCAGAAAAACACCTCAAGAAGCCAGCTCAGTTCTGGAAAAGTATTCTATGGACAGATGAGACAAAGATCAACCTGTACCAGAATGATGGGAAGAAAAAAGTTTGGAGAAGAAAGGGAACGGCACATGATCCAAGGCACACCACATCCTCTGTAAAACATGGTGGAGGCAACGTGATGGCATGGGCATGCATGGCTTTCAATGGCACTGGGTCACTTGTGTTTATTGATGACATAAGAGCAGACAAGAGTAGCCGGATGAATTCTGAAGTGTACCGGGATATACTTTCAGCCCAGATTCAGCCAAATGCTGCAAAGTTGATTGGACGGCGCTTCATAGTACAGATGGACAATGACCCCAAGCATACATCCAAAGCTACCCAGGAGTTCATGAGTGCCAAAAAGTGGAACATTCTGCAATGGACAAGTCAATCTCCAGATCTAAACCCAATTGAGCATGCATTTCACTTGCTCAAATCCAGACTTAATACGAAAGACCCACAAACAAGCAAGACCTGAAGGCTGCGGCTGTAAAGGCCTGGCAAAGCATTAAGAAGGAGGAAACCCAGCGTTTGGTGATGTCCATGGGTTCCAGACTTAAGGCAGTGATTGCCTCCAAAGGATTTGCAACAAAATATTGAAAATAAAAATATTTTGTTTGGGTTATGTTTATTTGTCCAATTACTTTTGACCTCCTAAAATGTGGAGTGTTTGTAAAGAAATGTGTACAATTCCTACATTTTCTATCAGATATTTTTGTTCAACCCTTCAAATTAAACGTTACAATCTGCACTTGAATTCTGTTGTAGAGGTTTCATTTCAAATCCAATGTGGTGGCATGCAGAGCCCAACTCGCGATAATTGTGTCACTGTCCAAATATTTCTGGCCCTAACTGTATCTATCTTATTGGGTACTCCAGCAAGTCATATACTTAAATTTATTATGACATTACTGTGAGATCATTAGTTTTTCCTATCCTCGTATTATCAAACTTACACTTTTCAGGTCTCAAATGAAGTGCCTTAGTTGGTAATAGAACATCATTATTGGTTGTATAACAGGTGCCGAAATGTACATGGTATATCTTATGCTTAGGTCATATTATTGGTCTTGCATATAGAGTGGAGTATAGGGATGGTGGAACATTTATCTTCCCTGTAGGTATGTCGGGCTGGTGAATACCAGCGATGGCCCCTATTAGTATCATGGTATCGTCCCACCGTGGTGTATATATAGATATGGGTACTTATCCAGTCACGCTGGTTAATGTTAGATGTTAGACCAATACTGCGTGCCACAACAGATACCCCAGCGCGATACTGGCAATAGTCATACCGGCGCTGGTAGATCTAACTTATGTGACTCATACCCGTGCATGGCGTGTGAAGTCACAGCATGACGCTGGTGTGTTGCCAGGTTACCGCGTTATGCCGTATCCGGCCCCAAGGAAACTCTGTATGAGCGGCATGGTTCCGTATACTTGGAGCGGTTACCATGACATCGGTGAACCTGAACGGCGCCTGCTTGATTAGAGAGATGTGTAAGAGCGGGGCAGGTAGTACGGTATGTCTGGCGATATATTAAGAATGAGGATGCATGGCGGGTATACTCTTGGCGAATGCACGTTTTACAGGAATGCGCCTACCCGGGCTACTGGAAGGAAGGGGGGTAACATATATGGGTTGCACTTATGCTTCAGCCGGAGATACGGGGGCGGAGCGCGACGCACGCATGCGCAATTGCCCATAGTGAGCGGGCAATGTGTGAAAGGCAGTCATAGGCCGGCAGAGGAATGGGACACACACGCAGAGTGTGATTGGCGGATTATTTGGCAATCACTGCAACTAAGAACTTCTACCTGTTGGAAGCACGTGTAGGAGCGGAACTGAGGTAGGACGCTGGGGTTCCCTGATGGGGTATTTAGGTGGGAGGATTCAGTCCTTTGTCTCACCCTACCAGAAGTCTGTGCCGTCACTGCGAGCATTTGACACAGGTGTTACCTGCCGACGCAGGGACTCCCTTATCTCCAAAAGAAACAATTCCCCACACATATATTATAATTAGTTCCCCTGAGGATTCTCCCATATGGGAGAGGAAACGCGTAGGGAGGTTTACCTTATCGTGGTGGGTACAACATAACAGACTGACTTGGGAACTGCCCTTGTCAGGGCGGGAGCCACACAGGGGCACGACTGGGGTAGTATAGAGACATTGTTTTCTTCCCCCCTCCCCCATGAGACATTATAGTGGATACTCCCGGAAAGAAGATCATGTGGTGAGACAAAACCATTTTTTAATAGAGCACTGGTTATTTGAGCACTTTTTTTGCACTGTTCACAAGTGATGTCATTATCCATTGGATATTTTAGTATGGCTCTAATAAAAGTTATATTTTAGTTATATATATTAGTTGTTCTCTTAGCTGGTTTGCCTGTTGTTGTCTGAGGACTTCTAGGGGTATTATATTGTTATACACCCTATACGTGGCTTATATTGGAGTACACAGCAAGCCTTAATCACAGTGTCAACGGTGTCAGTATCCAGCTGGATGGTGTGTGAAAGATCCTCCACTGACTACTCATGATCCCAAAGGTGCATTCCACATATCTTCATGCACGACTCAGCCGATAATTAAAAATCCTCCGTCGGGCATCCAGTCCCCTTCGTGGGTATGGGCGCAGCAGGTTAGTCGTTAAAGCAAAGGCCTCATCCGATACCATCACAAAGGGCACTGGATGTATGGAACCCGGCAAAGGTCTTGGGGCTGGGAGCGTTCCGCCATCTTGAAGAATTTGCATCCCAATCTGTGACGTTCGCAACACCCGAGAATCCCCAGTACTACCATAGGCACCAACGTCAATGGCAACAAAATTGTAATGGGCATCAGCCACCGCCATCAGGACCACAGAAAAATACTTCTTATAGTTAAAGAAGCGTGATCCTGATCGTGGTGGCTGCTGAACCCTTACATGTTTACCATCGACTGCACCTATGCAGTTTGGGAAATTGGCCACAGACTGAAAGCCTGCTGCAACCTGCAGCCAAGTCTCCTCGGTTGGGGAAGGCATCACCATGGGCTGCAACTTCTGCCAGATGACGGTACATGTGCACCTCACAATTTGAGAGATGGTAGATTTACCAACCCTAAATTGGAGGTGCAGGGATGTATAGCTCTCTCCTGTGGCCAAAAATCTGAAAGGAAAAGAAAAGATTATTAGTAATGTCACCCTCTTGTCAAAGGAAACCTGTCAGCAGTTATGGCCGCTATGTCACCGCCTTTCAGTTTTTTCAAGAATATCTTCCAATGCTGCCTCCCCAGTCACACGTCAATGCAGTAGATTGGTCGGTGTTCAACATGTTCTATAGCAGCAAAAACTACTGACAGGTTTGCTTCACATGTTACAATACTAACGGTAAGTACTAATTGACCACTGATATCTGTGTACAGGTGTGTCAATGTGTCAGACATTTGTAACACATGGATGGCCACCAAGGAAGAAGAAAAGCGCTGGTCACCAGCAGCAGGTGATAAAGAGTTTGTGTGCTGAGCCGGGGAGAATTACGCGATCCTCTTCATCACCTTCTGCTGTTAAACATCACTTTTCTTTCGTAGTGGCCATCCATGTGTGTATGTGTTTGTGTACCATGCGACCGGAAAATCTAAAAACAAAACAAAACCAAAAATGTACATAACACCTAGCTGACCTGTGCGTACACCCAAACATTGGACCGGGATCACACACACAGCAAGATATGACCGAGTCTCACAGGTGAAATTACTCCTCTTGCGTCTGGACCCCAGAGCGGAGCGTGCACCCGCATAGCAACACATGGAGCTGCACGCTCCGCTCATGAGTGCCGGTGCCAGAGGTGGGATTTCACCGGCAAGACTCGGACGTATATCGCGTATGTGTGATCCCAGCCTTCAAAGGGAACTTGTCCCCACCAAAATCGAGGGTGAGGTAAGATCACCAGCATCAGGGGCTTACCTACAGCATTCAAGAATGATGTAGATAAGCCCCTGATGCCGGTGGCCTTAGCTCGGCGTTGATTTTGGGGGGACAGGTTCCCTTTAAATGGTCATCTGTCAGTGTCTCCAGGACATGGGAAAACTTTCACCACACGTACCGGAGACATTGACGTGTCAAAGATGACTTATGACAGACAAAACAAAAAATTCAAAAATACTTACCGCAAGGTGATGAGCAGCCTTTCCTCAGCAGAGATGGACTTCTGCATCACAGTGTCCTCGTATGTCAGCTCAGCACGGACTACCGAAAGAAGTTGATCAAAAGCTGGTATGCTCAGCCTACAAAACGCTGTGAATTTATCTTGATATCTGGAAAAAAGGAGTAAAAAGGTTCAGTCAGACATGGATAAATTTACAGAAAATCATTTCACATAAGAAAAACTTACCTCCTCAAATCTTGATATAGAACATGAAAATGTCCCTTCATAGTTCTTTCTTCCACTATTGGGTGTACCCACATTTTTCTTCTTCTGGTCTGCGACTGTAGGAAAAATATGCGTTACTGCACAACACAGTCAAAAAAAGAGAGCTGTAATATTATTGTACACATGGTGTAGCTGCTACTTTCACATTTCCGTTGGTAGTTGACTGTCACAAATCATCGGCACAATGTACGGACGGAAGTGTGCACTTTCACATTTCCACCAGACTGCTGTGTGAGGAAATAGTGTGAGAGCGATATTTCCTGCTAGGCATGCGCAGTGTGAAACAGTGGATGTAACGGACAGAAAATAGTTCCCTTGAACATTTTTCAAAGAAAACGGTCTGCCAAAACCCGACACATCCAGTGCACGACGGACGCAACGTGTGGCCATACATCACGATCTATCGGCAATACAAGTCTATGGTAAAGAAACGCATCCTGCGAGCACATTTGCAGGATGCATTTTCTTCCCAAAAGGACGCATTGTGAGGGGTAAAAAAAAACGGAAATGTGCAAGTAGCCAAGGCTTCTTTCACACATCCGTCAGTACGCGGCTGTCGCTAAGCGTCAGCGCAACGTACTGACGCATGTTGTGCAAACTCTGTGCAACGTGGGCAGCAGACGCAGTATTTCAACACATCTGCAGCCCATATTTAAGTCCGAGGGAGGAGGGGCTGTAGTTCCAGTAGCGTCTGTGCACTTTATTGCAGGACCCGACGTATGAAAAACTGTTCCCTTGAATACCAATGCATCCAGTGCACAACATGTGGAACATGTGTCCATACGTAGCGATGCGTCGGTAATACAAGTCTATGGTGAAAAAACGCATCCTGCGAGCAACATTGCAGGATGCGTTTTTTCCACAGAACGAAGCATTGCAACGCTTGCCAAAAGCCGGAAATGTGAAAGTAGCTTAGGCCTCTTTCACACTTCAGTCTTTTGGCGTCAGTCTGAAACCACCATTTTCCTCAAATAGGATCCGCTATTTTTTTTGACGGATCCACTATTTTCCCATAGACATACATTAGCGACGGATTGTGGCAGATGGTCGTCCGTTTCATCCATCATGTGACGGATCCATCGAGATTTGGCGTACGTCATCTAGACATTGACGGACATTACGTTTTTTGTCTGTGCCGAAATGGCGGTTCACGATGGATCCGTCGCGTCCGCCATTCAATAGAATGGCCGCCTATGGGCGACGGATCCATCGCGACCGTCATTTCGGCAGATCCGTCGCCCCAATCCGCTTTTTCAATGGTCCATACTCCAAAAAGTAGATACTTTTCCCAGACAACCCCCAAGTATCTGATCCGTCTAAAAAACGGATCAGTTAGGCTATGTTCACATTTGCGTTGTGCGCCGCTGCGTCAGCGACACAACGCACAACGCAAATAAAAACGCACCAAAACGCACGCAAAAACGCTGCGTTTTGCGACGCATGCGTCGTTTTTTGCCGAAATTTGGACGCAAGAAAAATGCAACTTGTTGCGTTTTCTGCGCCCGACGCTTGCGGCAAAAAAACCGCATGCATCGCACAACGCAGCACAACGCATGTCCATGCGTCCCCCATGCCGCTGCGTCGCCCGACGCAAACACGCAAAACGCTAATGTGAACGTAGCCTTAAAACCGTTTTCTCAACAATTGTGACGGATCCGTCGATCCGTCACTATGTCGGAGCTCACTGACGCCAAACAACTGAAGCCTTACCTGCAATCTTTGCTGATTCAGATACTCCAGTAAAACCCCAAGCATCTGGAGGCGCTGTGGCCTGCGTATCCGGACAGACGTTTCAACATGCTGTTCTGTATGCGGTGGGCTACGTTCTTCATTACCAGCACTCATGGTGAAGCCTGTCAGAAATTGGTTATGGCTTTAACAAAACGGAGGTTGGACTAGGAAATGACATCATGACATGGACAATTTTTTTTTTTTTTTTTAACTTTATTAATTTAGCTTTAAAAAACGCTTACAAAACTGCATGAAAAAACGCTCAAAAAACGCACAAAAAACGCACAAAAAAACGCACAAAAAACGCACTTCAAATCTGCACCAAAAACTGCACCAAAAACTGCACTGAAAAACGCATCAAAAACGCATCAAAAACGCACCTGCAGATTCTGCCAGGAGATGCAGATTTAGTGCAGAACTGCAGCAGATTTTTCTGCACTAAATCTGCATCGTGTGCACATACCCTTATATTTGTAAGGATGTTAATTTTGGGTGTGTGGCCCTCAAATCCTAAAATAGTACTCTTCTTAAGAATTGTGTAGCAAATGAAGCAAACAAGACATAGAAAAAAAAATGCACCATAAACCTTATTCTGTATGAAACACAAATGATAATGGTTAAAAAGAGAGTCGCTTAGCATGACAGTTGTGGTATATATTACAGCTGCTTGGTGGTTACACTTTAGGGCAGGGATCCCCAAGCATTCTTACCTAAATAGCTACATTCAGTGCTGAACAGTAGGATTGAGCGAAACGGATCGGTCAATTTCATAAGTCGCCAACTTTCGTCAAAGTCGGGTCTCATGAAACCCGAGCCGATCCCAGTGTGGGATCGGCCACGCGGTCGGCGGTCTTCGCGCCAAAGTCGCGTTTCATATGACGCGTTCAGAGCCATTTCTCAGCCAATGAAGGTGGAAGCAGAGTGTGGGCAGCGTGATGACATAGGTCTCAGTCCCCACCATCTTAAAGAAGGGCATTACAGTGATTGGCTTGCTTTCTGCGGCGTCACAGGGGCTATAAAGGGGCGTGCACGCCGGCCACCATCTTACTGCTGCCGATCTGAGTATAGGGAGAGGTTGCTGCCGCTTCGTCAGAAACAGGGATAGCGTTAGGAATGGTACATTAACCCCCAAACCGCTTGTGCTGTAGCAATTTCCACTGTCCAACACCACCTTTTCTTTGCAGGGACAGTGGAAGCTAGATTTCTGTGCATCATCTCTGTAGCTTATAAGGTTCCCTGATAGCTGCATTGCTGTTTGTATGCCGCTGTGCAAACCAACTGCTTTTTTCAAAGCAAAAATCCTGTTGCTCCATCTTTTCTGCACAGTTCTCTTGTTTCTTTGTCCACACTCTTGTGTGCAGCAGTCCTTTTTACTGCTGCCGTACTTGTCCTTTGATCATTGTAGGGAGATTGAAATTCTACTACAGCCCTTGTATTTTTTGATATATCTGCCAACCACTTTCTGCCACTCAAACTGTGTAGTCTAATACAGTGGGCCTGATTTTTTCCTGCATTCTCCCAAACATAAAAAAGGGAGATTTATATTGCCACTGAGTGCATCTGCGTCAGTCCTGTTTGTGGCATCTGTCATCCACTTTCTGCCACTCAAACTGTGTAGTGTAATACTGATTTGTTCCTGCATTCTCCCACACACAAAAAAGGGAGATTTATATTGCCACTGAGTGCATCTGCGGCAGTCCTGTTTGTGGCATCTGTCATCCACTTTCTGCCACTCAAACTGTGTAGTGTAATACGGTGGGCCTGATTTTTTTCTGCATTCTCCCACACATAAAAAAGGGAGATTTATATTGCCACTGAGTGCATCTGCGTCAGTCCTGTTTGTGGCATCTGTCATCCACTTTCTGCTACTCAAACTGTGTAGTGTAATACGGTGGGCCTGATTTTTTCCTGCATTCTCCCACACATAAAAAAGGGAGATTTATATTGCCACTGAGTGCATCTGCGTCAGTCCTGTTTGTGGCATCTGTCATCCACTTTCTGCTACTCAAACTGTGTAGTGGAATACAGTGGGCCTGACTTTCCCAGCAGTCTCACACACCTATAAAGGGAGATTTAAACTCACAACAAGTTTACGTACACCTTCTAATTGGTTTTACAGTACCATATAACGTTTGTTAGTTTGGTTACATTTTTCCAAGAATGAGGAAGTCTGGTGGAAGAGGTCGTAGCGGTCTTTGCCAGCTGGTAATGATGGTAGTGGTGGTGGAGCATCAGATGGTCGTGGGAAAAACAATATAGCACCTAAGTCTCGAGTTGTTGAGCCAGCGTCATTGTTTGGCTACACAATGCCTCCGCTAGTTCCACCATATGCAGCTCTCCAGTCCAGCTCACCCTACAAGAGACTCTCGTTAGGAAAAGGAAGTATTCATCCTCTCATCTACGTACACAGGGTTTGAACGCCCACATTGCTAGACTAATATCTTTAGAGATGATGCCCTACCGATTAGTTGAAAGCGAAGCTTTCAAAGCCCTGATGGACTACACAGTACCACGCTATGACCTACCCAGTCGACTCTTCTTTGCGAGAAAAGCCATCCCAGCCCTCCACCAGCATGTAAAAGACCGCATTGTCCATGCACTCAGGCAAATTGTCAGTAGAAAGTTCTGCCTAGCCCACGGTCTAGGAAACAGTTGGCTGTAAGCGTTCGGCCCCCCTCCTCCTCCTACTCGTCCTCCAGCAGAAGCGATAGTTCGTCCACAGACCGCAGTCGCACGACCACTCCATCCGCAGATGCCACTGTTGCACACGAGGTTTCCCATTATGGAACAGCTAGTGGCAAGCGTCAGCAGGCTGTGTTGGAAATGAAGTGTTTGGGCGACAACAGACATACTGCGGAGTTCTGTCCGAGTTCTTGCAGCAAGAAACTCAGTCATGGCTGGGCAGTGTACATCTTGAGGCTGGCAAGGTAGTCAGTGATAACGGAAAGAATTTTATGGCTGCCATAGCCCTTTCACAACTGAAACACATTCCTTGCCTGGCTCACACCTTGAACCTAGTGGTGCAGTGCTTCCTGAAAACTTATCCGGGGTTACCCGACCTGCTCCTGAAGGTGCGTAGACTTTGCTCGCACAGCCGCCGTTTGCCCGTACACTCCAGCCGTATGCAGAACCATCAGCGATCTTTGAAGCTTCCCCAGCACCACCTAATAATCGACGTTGCAACAAGGTGGAACTCCACACTGCATATGCTTCAGAGACTGTGTGAACAGAGGCGGGCTGTTATATATTTGTGGGAGGATACACATACACGGGCAGGCAGTAGGATGGCAGACATGGAGTTGTCAGGTGTGCAGTGGTCGAAGCTACAAGACCTGTGTCAAGTCCCTCAGTGTTTTGAGGAATGCACACGCCTGGTTAATGCAGACGACACCATCTTATGCATGAGCATCCCCCTAATGTGTCTGCTGATGCAAACGCTTCTCATTGCCTGACCTTACCTTCCCCCGGCTGCAGCACCTCTATTTCAGCTGTGTTATATGTGGGTTCCTCTAATTCTTACTTATTCAAGGCTGCGGTAGTGGATTTAGGCACAGTTTTTCATCCAGCACTCCCTGTTTCTTGTGCCTTGCGGCCTCTGTTGCAATACTTACCTCTCTTTGCTGTCCTCTATGCTGCTGTCTTGTGACCACTGACAGTGTAATCTTGTGTCTGCATACAGGTATTTCTGGTATATTTGCCTTAGGGAGTGTTGATTCATGGTTGGTTTTATCGGTGGTTATTGCCCATCGGTTCTATACCTTTCCGGGGTGTGTGTTTATGGTATTTCTATATTCTAGGTCGTTTTTTCATTATGACTATGCATATTATCTTTGTATCTTTACTATAGATATCATGACCTTTTGTATTTTGGCAGTAGCACTGGGGATGTTGTTGTATACATGTATTTAAGTGTATTTATATATTTGTATCAATAAAAGTTTTGCCTCTTTATATATAATTATATAGCGGTATGCTCTCTTATGGAGTGGTTCTCTCTATCCATTTTTGTGCTGATGCAAAGTTTGACGCACATAAAAGAGCAGGCGTCTGCAGCCGAGGACGAGGGAATCCTTGATGACAGTCAGCCATTGTCTGGTCGGGGAAGTCTACTGGATGAGGTGGCGGGCGAAGAGGAGGAGGACGAGGAGGATGATGGGGATGAATATTTTTTGGATGAGGAAGCTTCTCAGGGAGCAATAGAAACTGGTGGTGTTGCAAGGTCAGGTACAGGGTTTTTGAGGGAGACAAGTGACGTTGATTTGCCAGAAAGTGCTCCTTAACCCAGCACAAGCAGTGAATTGACACCTGTAACATTGGCCCACATGGCAGATTATGCCTTGCGTATCCTAAAAAGGGACCCCCGCATTATAAAAATGATGAGCGATGACGATTACTGGTTGGCCTGCCACCTGGATCCACGCTATAAAGGGAAATTGCAAAATATCATGCCACATAAGAACCTTGAGCAAATATTGGCAACCAAACAAGCAACTCTTGTAGAACGTTTGATTCAGGCATTCCCAGCACACAGCGGCGGTCATGGTTCTCACACGAGCTGCAGCGGGCAACATGGCAGAGGTGTTAGAGGTGCACAAATAAGAAGTGGCGTTGGACAGAGGGGTTTTCTGACCAGGTTGTGGAGTGATTTCGCAATGACCGCAGACAGGACAGGTACTGCAGCATCAATTCAAAGTCACAGGAGACAACATTTGTCCAGTATGGTTACTAACCATTTTTCCTCCCTTATCGATGTTCTCCCTCACCCGTCATTCCCAGTTGATTCCAAAATAGACACCTGGCCTGAATTGGCAGAATATGCATTGCAGGAGCTTGCTTGCCCAGCAGCTAGTGTGCTATCAGAAAGAGTATTCAGTGCTGCTGGTTCAATACTGACCAAAAAAAGGAGTCGTCTGGCTACCCAAAGTGTTGATGATCTAACCTTCATTTAAATGAACCAATCATGGTTTTCTAATTATTTTTCCCCACCTTTCCCGGCTGACACCTAGCTTTCCTGTAAAAAGGTCTTGCTATTGGACTGGTATTACTGACTGTTCCATTTTCTCCATTTGCAGCTGCTGTATGTCCAGCATATGACATTTTTACACCTCCCTAAATGGGCTGACTCCCCCCACTGGGCCGTGGTCACCACTTGGCGCAAGCACCCGTGAGAGTGCCATTTGTCTGAAGAGGTGGGTGTGCCCACTTTTTGGCGACGGCACTGGCACAGGGTCCCTCATAGTACAATGAAGTGTCTCTGGCAGTGGTGGTGCGCACCCAATGTCAGACACACCGTTGTAACATGAGGGGCCCTGGGCCAGTACCGCCGGCTACGAGAGAGTGTCCCCCCCAAGCACAAACAGTGCTCTAACACTTGCAAAATTATCTCTCACTGCTCCACCACTGTTTAGTCTATGTGGTTAAATCGTTCAATGGCACTGCCAATACCAATTTGTTGACATATATGATGCTAGTAAAAATATTCAGGGGCCCTGTTCTACATTTAGAACAGTTAATACTTTGTGCCAAATACCACTGTCTGCAAGTCAGCAGAGGAGCCCACCCCTGTACCTAGGTATGCCACCTGTTTATTTGTTAAATTTTTTATTTTGGTCTACTAACTGTGTCAGACACTCTTTCCAATTGTCCTCCGTTGACCACACCAATGCTGCCTGTCTACCCCTGGAACCAATATAAAAGTGCATAGAGCCTACTTTTTTTATTTTAGGCCTAGTAAGTCTGTCTGCGGTTCCTCCTTCCAATTGTCCTCCACTGACAACACCAATGCTGCCTGTGTACCCATGGAACCTATGTGAATCTGCATCGAGCCAACTTTTTTATTTTAGGCCTAGTAAGTCTGTCTGCGGCCCCTCCTTCCAATTGTCCTCCGCTGATCACACCAATGCTGCCTGTGTACCCCTGGAACCTATTTAAAAGTGCATAGAGCCTACTTTTTTCTTTTAGGCCTAGAAAGTCTGTCCGCGGTCCCTCCTTCCAATTGTCCTCCGCTGACCACACCAATGCTGCCTGTGTACCCCTGGAACCTATTTAAAAGTGCATAGAGCCTACTTTTTTTATTTTAGGCCTAGAAAGTCTGTCTGCGGTGTTAGGGGTCGAGTTCCTGCCTCTGCACAGGGGGAATCTCGGGCCATCTCCGCTGCCATCTCCCATTCTTCTCCTGCCGCAGTGGAGCCTGCTCAGTGGAGACGTTCATCCCAGCGTCTCGCTCAGTCTGACTCTGTGCTAAGAGTTACTGCTGAATTTCCTGCTTCTGCCATTGAAGTCAGTGCTGGGCAGCGGCGAGCAGACGCTTCTGGGTCTAAGTCCTGCTTTTCACGTTCTGAGCGTGCCCAGAGTAAGATCTCTCAGTGGAGATCAAGGGTCACATGATCAGATACTGCAGCTTAGGTCCTTGTAGGTGCTAAATCCTGCTTTGCACTCTGAGCATGCCCGGGCAAGATCTCTCAGTGGAGATCTGGGGTCACATGCTCAGGTACTGCGGCAACTCCTTTGGTCCTTCTTTGGAAGGTCCTAAACGTGCTGCAGCTATTTGAGGCTCGCATGGCCGCACGGCCATGCGCTAGTATCAATTCTAATATGTGCTTTGCGCCAGTGTGATTATGCATGTTTGTATTCAGGGACCTGGCTAAAATAAGCCCCTAGAATGCTGGCACCTCCGGCGGGGAGATTATGTGAACGTGATTCAGGGGCCCGGCTGAAATAAACCCCCAGAATACCGGCACCTCCGGTGAGGAGATTGCGTGAGTGCATAACCACTGACTGCTATCAGTTTGGCAGTAAGCTTGTGGTCCTGTGAGGCTAACAGGGCGCAGTGCTTTCCTCTCGCGGTTGCTCTGTGAGGTAACAGAGCTAGTCTATACCGCCAAACAGTGCCGCCATTCATTAGCAGCAGGTTCCTCCTGCACGGTGGACCCCGGGCTGCGAACGCACCATTTATAATAAACATCTATTTTACTCGGTGCATTCCGCTAGCCCTAACATGCGGTCCCTCCTTCCAATTGTCCTCCACTGACCACACCAATGCTGCCTGTGTACCCATGGAAACTATGTTAATCTGCATAGAGCCTACTTTTTTTATTTTAGGCCTAGTAAGTCTGTCGGCGGTCCCTCCTTCCAATTGTCCTCCGCTGACCACACCAATGATGCCCGTGTACCCGTGTAATATTTTTTAAACTGCTTTGAGCCAACTTTTTGGTTTAAGGCCTGCTACCTGTGTCTGTCTGTGCCACTCAATACAGCTGTCCTCCTCTTAAAAAAGCTGAGCTTCAATTGTCAGGTTTTCAGCCTATCGGAATTTGAAAACTGCATTGGGACTACTAGTTTGGTTGGGGCCTACTTACGGTGTCTGCCGCTGCTTGGTGTTCTCCTGGATTTTTTTCATTAGCTTCAATCTTCAAGCTTTCGTCCTATGTTTTTTAAAATATTAAACTGCATTTGGCCTGCTAGTTTGGTTGGGGCCTACTAACGGTGTCTGCCGCTGCTAGGTGTTCTCCTGGTTTACTTTCCCGAGCTTCAATCTTCAGGCTTTCGTTAAGTAGTTTTAATATTGAACTGCATTTGGCCTGCTACTTTGGTTGGGGCCCACTAACGGTGTATGCCGCTCCTAGGTGTTCTCCTGGTTTTTTTGCCTTAGCTTCAATCTTCAGGCTTTCGTTAAGTAGATTTAATATTGAACTGCATTTGGCCTACTAGTTTGGTTGGGGCCTACTAACGGTGTCTGCCACTCCAAGGTGTTCTCCTGGTTTCCTTTCCTGAGCTTCTATCTTCAGGCTTTCATTAAGTAGTTTTAATAATATAAACCATGTGGCCTACTAGTTTGGTTGGGGCCTACTAACGGTGTCTGCCGCTCCAAGGTTTTCTCCTGGTTTCCTTTCCAGAGCTTCTATCTTCAGGCTTTCATTAAGTAGTTTTAACAATATAAAGCATGTGGCCTACTAGTTTGGTTGGGGCCTTCTAACGGTGTCTGCCGCTCCAAGGTTTTCTCCTGGTTTCCTTTCCTGAGCTTCTATCTTCATGTTTTCATTAAGTAGTTTTAATATTACACTGCATTTGACCTACTAGTTTGGTTGGGGCCTACTAACGGTGTCTGCCGCTCCTAGGTGTTCTCCTGGTTCCCTTTCCAGAGCTTCTATCTTCAGGCTTTCATTAAGTAGTTTTAATATTACACTGCATTTGGCCTACTAGTTTGGTTGGGGCCTACTAACGGTGTCTGCCGCTCCTAGGTGTTCTCCTGGTTTCCTTTCCAGAGCTTCTATTTTCAGGCTTTCATTAACTAGTTTTTAGATTACACTGCATTTGGCCTACTAGTTTGGTTGGGGCCTACAAACAGTGTCTGCCGCTCCTTGCTGTTCTCCTCCACTGAACAAAGCAGTGCCGCCTGTTTACTACTGTTACCAATTTTGAACTGCATTTAGCCTACTTACTGATTTGGGCCTACTCAGTGTCAGACTCTCATTACAGTTGTCCTCCACTGAATAAAGCAATGCCGCCTGGTTAGTCCTGTTGCTGCTTGTAAGGTAAAATTTTGATTCTCACTGATATAGAACAACTAAAAACCATATATACAAAGTGTTTCAGCTGTTTGGAGCCTCCTTTGGGTGTATATATAATTTGTATTTGTTTTATATCAGTTCCTGTGCCTTGATTTCCCTGTGTCAAAGACAGCACCAGTCCCTGGTCCTCCATTCTTACATTCACCTCTTATAGAGGGTTGTGAGCTACATCCAGAGACCCTACCCAAATAGTGACATCCAGCTCCTGTCTTCCTTACAATAGTGACACCCTGGGCCCCCATTATGGATATTAAAGCCAAAGTTTCTCCACAGAAATCACACCAAGGTAGTATACTTGCATCTTGGAGTTCCCATCTTCGTTTCATTCAGTATTCTTGTATCAAGCATTTCCACTGCGCTATCACATCCAGTTTCAAGTATCCCTCTATCGGCATCATCATCCTATGTCCAGCTTAGCTCTTACTTACTTTATTTCCACAACTTCAAGGCTAGATATACTCTTCTCTGTGAGGCTATTCATAAAAGTCACCATCTGGAGACTTGCTCTTCATACACTGCTCAAAAAAATAAAGGGGACACTGAAACAACAGAACATAACTCCAAGTAAATCAAACTTCTGTGAAATAAAACGGTCCACTTAGGAAGCTACACTGTTTCACAATCAATTTCACATGGTGTTGTGCAAATGGAATAGACAACAGATGGAAATTATTGGCAATTATCAAAAGACCCTCAGTAAAGGAGTGGTTTTACAGGTGGGGACCACAGACCAGATCTCAGTACCAATGCTTTCTGACTGATGTTTTGGTCACTTTTGAATGTTAGTTGTGCTTTCACACTCATGGTAGAATGAGATGGACTCTACAACCCGCACAAGTGGCTCAGGTAGTGCAGCCCATCCAGGATGGCACATCAATGCGAGCTATGGCAAGAAGGTTTGCTGTGTCTGTCAGCGTAGTGTCCAGAGACTGGAGGCACTACCAGGAGACAGGCCAGTAAACCAGGAGACTTGGAGGGTGCCGTATGAGGGCAAAAACCAAGCAGCAGGACCGCTACCTCAGGAGGAGCACTGCCAGAGCCCTGTAAATTGATCTCCAGCAGACCACAAATGTGCATGTGTCTGCATAAACGGTTAGAAACTGACTCCATGAGGATGGTCTGAGTGCCCGACATCCACAGATGGGGGTTGTGCTCATAGCCCAACTCCATGCAGGACGCTTGGCATTTGCCACAGAACACCAGGATTAGTAAATTCGCCACTGGCACCCTGTACTCTTCTCAGATGAAAGCAGATTCAAACTGAGCACATGTGACAGACTGACAGAGTCTATAGATGCCGTGGAGAGCGATCTGCTGTCTGCAACATCCTTCAGCATGACCGGTTTGACAGTTAGTCAGTAATGGTGTGGGGTGGCATTTTTTTGGAGGGCTGCACAGCCCTTCATGTGCTCATCAAAGGTAGCCTGACTACAATTATGTACCGAGATGAGATCCTCAGACCCCTTGTATGCTACATGCGGTTGGCCCTAGGTTCCTCCTAATGCAGGACAATGCCAGACCTCATGTGGCTGGAGTGTGTCAGCAGTTTCTGCATGATAAAGGCATTGAAGTTATGGACTGGCCTGCCCGTTCCCTAGACCTGAATCCGATTGAGCACATCGGGGACATTATGTCTCGCTCCATCCACCAACTTCACGTTGCACCACAGACTGTCCAGGAGTTGGCGGATGCTTTAGTCCAGGTCTGGGATGAGATCCCTCAGGAGACCATAAGCTGCCTCATCAGGAGCATGCCCAGACATTGTACAGTAGGGAGGTCATACAGGCACGTAGAGGCCACACACAGTACTGAGCTTCTTTTCCTTGTCATGAGGCATTTCCACTGAAGTTGGATCAGCCTGTAATTTGATTTTCAACTTTGTTTTGAGTATCATTCCAAATCCAGACCTCCACTATGCAATGAATAAAAGTTTGCAACTGGAATATTTCATTCAGAGATATCTAGGATGTGGTATTTTAGTGTTCCCTTTATTTTTTGAGCAGTGTAGTTATTTGCTAGACCTTGTACTAATGCATTAAGCTGGTAGAGCTACACATGAAGGTCCTGTAAGCCACAGGTTGGCGATCTCAGTTTTAGGGCATAAATGCTTGGTAGTTACACAATAGCTTGATTTCAAAGCAACTCTTTTTAACTCATGACAAAACTTGGAGCACCTGGAGGCTTAGGTCTAAATTTGCTTACTGTCAAAATTTTTCACATGGCATCAGTAATCACTTTTAGGGTGCAGTCCGATGGCCGTATTACTGGAACGGAGATCGGGACACAATGCTTGGATTTGATGACGTTTATCCCAAACTGCAAGTGACATCTTCATATAAATATATGAAGCTGTCATGCTCAGAATGGCAGAACCACGGGCTAGTCGGAGCATTGAATTCCGATTTCCTTCCGATTTATACGGCCATCAAACTGCGCCCTCAAATTTGTTTGCAAAAGTCACATATTTCATAGATGACATTGGAATAGATCAGTGACAACTACAACTAGATTCTCAGCAGTAGACTAGAAGGGGTCTTATTGAAATACATGCAGGTATACTACTGTTGTTCCAATGAATGCTGACATTTCCAACATCTCATAAAAGCCTAGATAACGTCACTCTTGTCAGAAAACAATTTGCAGGGAGTCCATTACACCATAAATTCATTTAAGCGGACCATAGAGTTTTGTAGGGGATTAAGCCAAAATAACAAAAGTACTGGCACTGTACCTGTTACTTGCATAGTGCCTGATAAAATAACTTTTCATTATTATGCAAATTAGGAGGTTTCTGTGCATCCATGTTGTGGCCAACAATTTGGTGCAATATTATGTCTACTCATTTACATATTGGGGGCCATGCTCTGCTTATAATTGACAGTACTCACAGTCACAGTGCATGCATGTGACCGCAGTCTCCTCCCTTTCTCCATTCTTCTGACATCACTCACTATACTAAGGATATGTTTCCACTGTCAGGAATGGCTTAGTATTTGCTCAGGATTTGACGCAGGTGAAATCTGCACAAAATCTGCATCTGAGGTCACTGGTGTTTTTTATGTGTTTTTTTACATGTGTTTTTTCTCATTTTTTCATTTTATGCTTTTTTTGTCACTTGAAATAAAGCTAATTGAAAGTTGGCTTCTGGAAAAGAAAACATAAAAGTATAAAGTGATTTCCTGTTTCCAGGGTATGTTCCCATGGTCACTGCATGGGCGCTGCATACATCTTGAAGAAATCCCATGCCCTCTATGCATGCACCGATGCCCTCGGATCACCTGCAGAGACGGACATGCAGCGCGTCTTTCCAGACCGCAGCATGTCTATTTATGTAGCGGAGATGCTCAGTCTCCGCTGCGTAAATTACCCATAGGCTATGTTCCAGCACATGTCCGCTGCGTCCAAAGCGCTGCCTGCTTTTGAACTCAGGTGATTCCACATGTGTTAACTGAATGGTGTGGAATCACAGCGCCCTATACATTGGATGTGAAATTTATATTGCATAGACAACGCCTCTCCGCAAGATAAATTGACATCCTGTGGTCTCAAAAGACTTGCCGCATGTCCGTCTCTGCAGTGAAGACGGAAGCGTCCGTGCACGCATAGTGGGCATACTATGCTGTAAGATCTGGATGCTGTGGGTTGGACACTGCGGATGAATGCAGCATCAAGCCCACAGAGTTTACTGATTGTGGAAACATATCCTTTCATTAGATGTGGTAAAACTGCACTATCTTCCTAGTCACATGCGTAATAAGTGCAGGAACACAGCTTACTACACATGTGTACGAATGGTACGATGGTGAATCTTGTGACACAGCCGGACATACATGACATAAGAAGGTGAGGAAAGCACGGAGGCCCCCCTCTTTAATATATATATATATATATATATATATATTTTTTTTTTTTTTTATTTATTTATTTTTTTTAAATAGCATGGGGTCCCCCTATAAAGTAAAGCAGACTACTGGGGCTGGTATTTCAGGCTGGTAAGGATACATTATCCATGAACCTTACTAGTCTGATAATACCAGGCTGCAGCAGTCTGCTTACCTTGGATGGTTAGCAAAAATAGTGGGATCCCCTCCCAAAAAAATGGTGTGGGATCCCCCTATTTTTGTTAACCAGCCAAGGAAAAAGCAGACAGCTGTGGCCTGGTATTCTCAGGTTGGTGAGACCCATGGATTTTGGCTATCACCAACCTAAAAATAGCAGCCCGCTGCTGTCCCACAATTGGCACATCCAAAGATGCACCAATTGTGACACTTTTCCTGGCTCTTCCCACTTGCCCTGTAGCAGTGACAAGTGGGGTAATATTTGTGGAGTTAATGTCACCTGTGTATTGTCCAAAGACATCAAGCCCATGGATTAGTAAAGGAGAGGCATCTATAAGACACCTATCCATTACTAATCCTATAGTTGTATGGTCAATAAAGACAAGGCGAGAATAAAAAAAATCCTTTAATAATCTTAATTAACCATGCTTACTGCATCGCCTAATCCCCAACGCCTTTGATCTCCTACAAAAAAAAAAAATAATAGACCAACACAAATACTCCCTGTCCGACGTAGTCCAATTAATAATAATAATCTTTATTTTTATATAGCGCTAACATAGTCCGCAGTGCTTTACAGTGTGTACACATAATCATCGCTGTCCGCAATGGGTCTCACAATCTAAATTCCCTATCAGTATGTCTTTGGAGTGTGGGAGGAAACCCTAGTACCCGGAGGAAACCCACGCAAACACGGGGAGAACTGTTATGATCTGGTGGTTTGGGAGCAACATGGAACGAGCTCTGAAGGAAGTGGTATCTGTACTGTCTGCAGTCCCTAAGCTCAACACAACACTAGAAGTAGCCGTGGGATGCTCCAAACACTCCCTAGACACCTCGTCACAGCCTGAGAACTAACTACCCCTAAAGATAGAAACAGGAAAACTATCTTGCCTCAGAGAAAATCCCCAAAGAATAGATAGCCCCCCCACAAGAAATGACTGTGAGTGGAGAGGGAAAAGACATACACAGAATTAAACTAGGATGAGCATAGGAGGCCAGTCTAGCTAGATAGATAGGACAGGATGGAATACTGTGCGGTCAGTATAAAACACTACAAAAAATCCACACAGAGTTTACAAAAATCTCCACACCTGACTAAAGGTATGGAGGGTAAATCTGCTTCCCAGAGCTTCCAGCATCACAGAATAAATTCATACTGACAAGCTGGACAAACATAGAAAGCACAGAACAGATAAGTCCACAACCTGTGGACAGAAAAGAGCAAGCAAGGACTTAGCTTTGCTGAACTGGTCAGGATAACAGGGAAATCCAAAGAGATGTGAATCCAACCAGGAACCATTGACAAGTGGCACAAGCTGACGGAAAGAGCCAGGCTAAATAGCCGAGCAGAAAAGACAATCAGTGGAAGCAGCTGCTGACAGCTAAATCCAAGGAGCAGCCATTCCACTTAAAACCACCAGAGGGAGCCCAAGAGCCGAACTCACAAAAGTGCCACTTACAACCACCAGAGGGAGCCCAAGAGCGGAATTCACAACAGTACCCCCCCCCTTGAGGAGGGGTCACCGAACCCTCACCAGAGCCCCCAGGCCGATCAATCTGAATGGCTAAAGACATAGATTCGCTCAAACCAGTAGGCGTAGGAAAGCCCACCATAACATCTTTAAGGGCTTCAGAAAGACCTTTTCTGAAAATAGCAGCCAGAGCATCCTCATTCCATTTAGTGAGCACAGACCATTTCCTAAATTTCTGGCAGTATAATTCTGCCGCTTCCAGACCTTGACACAAGGCCAACAGGGTTTTTTCTGCATGATCCACAGAATTAGGTTCATCATACAATAATCCGAGCGCTTGAAAAAATGCGTCTACATTCAGCAATGCGGATCCCCTGATTCAAGGGAGAATGCCCAGTCCTGAGGGTTACCACGCAGCAAGGATATGATGATTTTAACTTGCTGAATGGGATCACCAGAAGAACGGGGTTTCAAAGCAAAAAACAATTTGCAGTTATTTTTAAAGTTCAAAAACTTGGAAATGTCTCCAAAAAACAAATCAGGAGTAGGAATTCTAGGCTCCAAAGCCGGAGTCTGGACAACATAATATTGGATACTCTGTACTCTTGCAGCAAGTTGATCCACACGAGAAAACAAACCCTGAACATCCATGCCAGAGCATAAATCCTGAACCACCCAGAGATCAAGAGGAAAAAAAAGACAAAAGAGAGCACAGAAAAAAAAAAGGCTCAGAATTTTTTCCTTCTTTTGAGATGCAATTAATTCATTTCTGGCCACTTGTACTGTTATGATCTGGTGGTTTAGGAGCAACATGGAACGAGCTCTGAAGGAAGTGGTATCTGTACTGACCGCAGTCCCTAAGCTCAACACAACACTAGAAGTAGCCGTGGGATGCTCCTAACACTCCCTAGGCACCTCGTCACAGCCTGAGAACTAACTACCCCTAAAGATAGAAACAGGAAAACCATCTTGCCTCAGAGAAAATCCCCAAAGGATAGATAGCCCCCCACAAGTAATGACTGTGAGTGGAGAGGGAAAAGACATACACAGAATTAAACTAGGATGAGCATAGGAGGCCAGTCTAGCTAGATAGATAGGGCAGGATGGAATACTGTGCGGTCAGTATAAAACACTACAAAAAATCCACACAGAGTTTACAAAAATCTCCACACCTGACTAAAGGTATGGAGGGTAAATCTGCTTCCCAGAGCTTCCAGCATCACAGAATTAATTCATACTGACAAGCTGGACAAACATAGAAATCACAGAACGGATAAGTCCACAACCTGTGGACAGAAAAGAGCAAGCAAGGACTTAGCTTTGCTGAACTGGTCAGGATAACAGGGAAATCCAAAGAGATGTGAATCCAACCAGGAACCATTGACAAGTGGCACAAGCTGAAGGAAAGAGCCAGGCTAAATAGCCGAGCAGAAAAGACAATCAGTGGAAGCAGCTGCTGAAAGCTAAATCCAAGGAGCAGCCATTCCACTTAAAACCACCGGAGGGAGCCCAAGAGCAGAACTCACAAAAGTGCCACTTACAACCACCGGAGGGAGCCCAAGAGCGGAATTCATAACAGAGAACATACAAACTTCTTGCAGATGTTGTCCTTGGTGGGATTTGAACCCTGAACTCCAGCGCTGCAAGGCTGCAGTGCTAACCATTGAGCCCTATAGTGTCCCACAACATGTCCAGCTCTGCTACGTCTGGATGCCTGTGGCTGAACAATGCCAATATGCCACCATCCAGCCTAACATCCAGACACAGCAGAGCTTGTAGTGCACTACAATTCTCACGATCAGCTGATCAACTGACCGTGAGAACTTTGCTAGTGACCAGAGATAACCCCAATGGTCACGTGCACGGCAGTTGTCACGGTCAGCTGATCTCATCACGAGAACTGCAATGGATGCAAACTTGTGGCTGAAACAAGGTAAGACATTATTTAAATTAGTACACATGCATAGTAAGTTGTGTTTCCGCACTTACTACGCATGTGACTATAAAGATGATGCGGTTTTACTGCATCTAATGATAGTCTATGGGAAATTTATGCTGCAGAGACTGAGGGTTTCCGCAACATAAATAGACATGCTGCAGTCTGGAAAGATGCACCGCATGTCCGTTTACGCAGGGAGCAGCTGGAGTCTTTTATCGCATAGTGGAGATGGGATTTCTTGACTACTGTAACATCTGTAGGCTGCTGGTTTGTGGCTGTACGCAGCATCAAACCAACAGCGTTTATTGACCATGGAAACATACTCTAGCACAACTGGCAATGCAGCAGGTGGCTTCAGAAGAAAGGAGCCAGGGAGGAGAAAGTCTGAGGCTGCACACTTGCCGGCAGCATTCAGATGACAGTGCTCGCTTCACTGAGAAAGCACTGTCAATCAGAAGGGGGAAGGCCCCCAATATGCAGAGGAGGTGTAATGCTGCATAAAATTCTTGGCTGCGCCAAGGGTGCACCAAAACCTTTTCATTTGCTATGAATTAAAAGTTATTTTCTCAGGCACTGCACCAGTAACAGGTACAGTCCTAATATATTGTTATAGGGTCTAAGCCCCTACAACACTGCAAAGCCATTTAAAATGCATTTTGGGGGTGAAGGACTCCTTTTAAGTTTATGCTAACTGTAATATTCCTGAAAGCAGTATGTGGCAAACCGTATGTTCATCTTTTTCTATTACACAATTAACCATTTAATTATTTCACTACAGAGAAAATGAATTGCCGGTAAAGCCATCTGTCATACACGAAATAGACACAAAGATCTTCATTACCACCATTCACCTCCCATTAAAATATTTTAGCTAATCATCCTGGTAATTAAATTCCTACTGGTGAGTTCACGAGAACGAAGAATTCATTGACAGAGGTATTGTTATCAATCAAAATGTTCATTATATTAACATTTCATCTGTCAAATCATCATCCGCTCTGTTCTTAAGGGATACGCCAGAAGGTATTACTAATCAGACACACAAACTCTTGTAATGCACAAGGACGGTAATGAGGATACCCAGCTTTGTCCCGCTGTGTAGTAATAGAGGATCTCCAACATGAGGATACATGGGAAAGCTATAAATTCAATGCAGACTTATCATATGCTGATATCATTGGTTTTGAAGGTTTTTTTTTCACATACAACATTTGGTACCTGCAGTCACTACTAGCGACTAAAGACAGCAGTCTGAAACACTTTATCTAGCTATGGTCGGTGCAGGAGTTGTGACTTTTTTTTTATATTTTCAAAGGGTTTTAACAACATCGAAATGAAAACAGAACATTCCAATTATGCTCAATAATAACAATAAAAAAGTTGACATTGCTAATATTAAGTTACTGTTAAACAGAGTATAAGTATAATCAGCTTGATAAGGCTTTAATATAAACTCTTACATGAAACAAATAATTATGTGGAAGAAAAGAGGGAGAAAATGGAAAGAATGGACATGAAAAGGAGTTGTGGAGGTGTCACGAGTTGTGATTGGCAAACCCCCCGATGATCAGGATGGGCGGGTTCGCCCAAGTTTTTTTTTTTAAGTTCGAGCTCGGGGCCGGAGATGATGCAAATTTGCGTCCGAAGCCTGAGCTTGGACTTTACAGGTATGGGATAGGTTGGCGGTGCTGTAAAATAAAGCATAAAATTAATAATAAACATTATAATTATTCTTACGGGTCCAGCGACGCGTCCTCCTGTCTCACTGTCTCCCGGCCACATCTACTTCCGGGGCCGCTCATTAACTTCCGAGTTATTCACTCCACTGCTCGGCAAATTTCTTCCGGTGTCGGCAGTGTTCGTATGGTGACATCAGGGCCATGAACGCGGGTGAACCCTGACATCACTGCACGAACACTGCTCGAAAAAGCCGAGTGCAGTGAATACTGCCGGAAGTTAATGAGCGGCCCCGGAAGCAGATGTGGCCAGGAGACAACGGTATGGGAGGACGCATCGCTGGACAGGAACTGTAAGCATAATTATGTTTATTAGTAATTTTATGCTTTTACAGGCTCTGGACCCGAACTGGACCCAAACTTTAACACAGGTTTCCCAGGAATACCCGTGTTCAGAACCTTGTGTTTGGTATGGGTCCAGAGCTTTACAGTTCGGGTTCACCCATCCCTAGTTACGACTTAAGGTACCATCACACTCAGCGACGCTGCAGCAATATAGACAACGAGCCGATCGCTGCAGCGTCGCTGTTTAGGTCGCTGTAGAGATGTCAAACACAGCAGCTCCAGAACGATGCAGGAGCGATCCAGTGATGTAACGGCGACTCACTTATCGTTCTCGCTGGTTGTTAGCTCCATGTAAAACATTGCTGGCATCATTGCTTTTGCTGTCAAACATGACTATACACGCCGACCTGACGACAAAATAAAGTTCTGGACTTCTAGCTCTGACCAGCGATGGCACAGCGGGATCCAGATCGCTGCTGCGTGTCAAACACAACGAGATCACTACCCAGGACGCTGCAACGTCACGGTTCGTTGTCGTTCTCATTGTAAAGTTGCTGAGTGTGAAGGTACCTTTATTGAAACTAGCACTTCAGAGGAGACCACATCTACCATGACATTCTATTTTAAGTATTATTTTCTGACAACCAGATTGCTGGATCATTATGCTCACCGAATAATATCTAACATGTCAATGTTCATAATATTTTAAACCTCTGTCACTCATTCATCCAAAGAGGGAGTTTTGATGGATTTCCATTGTTGTGGAATAATTGACTTAACAGTTGCTAAAAAGAGCCTAAGGATATCTTTCTTTGCATTTGAGATTAATCCGGAGAAATGGAATGTAGGGCTATTTGGGGGGAGAGTGTGGGTCTACTCTACCATTGAAACTATTGTATAGTGAGAAAATTGATTTCCATAACCCACAAACCAATGGGAATTCCCAAGATATATGCAACATAGACCCTGCTGCACCTCCACATAGCCAGTACAAGTCCGACACAGAGAAGATCCTATGTAGCATAGCGATACAGCAGTACCTTCTCGATAGCATCTTATAGTTTTTCTCCTGACCACAACAAGTAGTAGGTAGTGTGTGGGAGGGTATAAATGCTTTTTGCCAATCTGTCACTGAAATTTGACTACCCAGTTTCTTCTCCCAAGCCCCAGTAACGGGTAGAGGATCATTGTAGGTGTTGAATTTTAAAATAATTTTTCAATAAAGTGTGTTTTCATCGAAGATTCTGTTACTGCAGTCCCCTTTCTGCTCCTCTGCTGGTTTAAACTGCATTGGTTCTTCATATGGGTGAACTGACCTTTTATCCCTTTTTTTCCCTAATATTTGGCACCTTTACATAGGATTCAGAGAAATGGGGCCTATAGTCTCTGTGTGAATAGCACAGTAATGTCCTTGTGTGATCACGGTTCTATCTGATTTGTATAGAAATAGTGGTTAAACATATGCTCTACTGCTCTTATAGACCAATAACCCATGATAGACCACTTTTCATACATACACTCTACTTTTCCAATAAAATTGGGAACACTTGGGAACATTTGACTTTTATTCACCAGATCAGTAGCATCCGGTCTGAACCCAGCAATCATACATTTATCAAATATCTTGTGGATCAATTTAAGGCACCACCAAATATTACTGTAGATGAAAGGTGACCAAACAGTCAGTATGGGTCTACTTTCTATTGAATATATGGATGTTGTGAAAATAATAGAAATAATCGCCATTCCGCCTTATTGTGGTGCACACAGGAAAATAGTAGAAGATAAGGAAAAAGGTCCCGGCACTCAAATGTGGATAACTATTTATTTAATTGAAAGCCACACAAGATGTTTCAGCTCATCTCATGCTTTTGTCAATTTGACAAAAAGTATGGGATGGGCTGACTCATCTTGTATGGGTGCTGTGACTTTGCCCTGAATGACTATCAACCATGAATAATTTCAAAATGCCCTACAGATTGTTTGTGGGGTGTCTGCCAGTGACTTATTCCCCTCTAACCAATTGACAACATATTCATGTTTGGCTGAGTGTTCATGTGTATGTGGGTGAAGGAATAACTGTCTTTCTAAGTTGAACGACCACTTGTAAACTCTAGTAATAGAACTCTATATAGTTTTGTAGAGTGCAGGGCCAGATATACACAAGTCTATGCCCTAAACCAAAGCACATAATTCTGAGCCCCTTCACCAATTTTCAAACAGTACATCAGAAATGAATTGATTCAAAAGTCATTATGCCTGCTTAAACGAACTTCACCATCATGTGTCTCATCAAATTAAAGTTTCCTGAGAATTAGGGATGAGCGGACTATAAAGTTCGGAACCTGTACCGGATGCCTAGTGTCTGGTACCGAACCTCGAACACTGACTTTTTAATGTACTGTACGTCCAGGTTCTCTAGTCTAATAATGCTTATTGAAAGAAGACAGTGCAGTCAATCAACAAGCTTTTAGACTGCGGACACTTCCTCCGGAGCCTTCACAGCCATATCAAGTATTGGCATGTCTGTGATTGACCAACACAGCACATGACTCAGCCTGTATAAAGTCAGGATCATGAGTTCTGCCACTATTCTGCTCTCATTAGTGTAGGGATACAACTAAGCTGGAGTGAGGGACAGATTCTGACTGTGCACTTTGCCAAAAATCTACTGCGTTTACTGTGCAACCCATATCTGTTGAAGTACTGTAACAAATTGCCAATATGGGTGCCCTGCAACCCTCGCCTGTGAGAGTGCTGTGCCTGTAAGGTGCTGTGTGTACTCTTCACTCTCTGCTTGTGGGAGTACTGTGCCTTTAAGCCACTGTGTTCTCTGCCCCTCCACCTGTGGGAGTTCTGTCACTTTGAGCCGCTGTGTGTCCTTTGCCCTCACCCCACGCTTGTGACATTACTGTGCCTTTATGCTGCTATTTGTTTTCTAGTAGCCTGGGAAATATATAATTGGCATCAACCATCTTGTTGCCATTTGTATGCAAATAAATAATTTTTATAAACTAGTGTGTGTTTTATACTAGCCCGGGAAATAAATAATTGGCAGTAGCTGTTTCATTGACATTTCCAAACCAAATAAATAATTTTTCCCAACTGGTTTGTGTTTTATAGTAGTCTGGGAAATAAATAATTCACATTGGCTATCTCGTTGTCATTTCTAGGCCATAGGAATACTTTTTCTAAGCAGGTATGTGTTTTATAATAGTCTGGGAAATAAATAATTGGCATCAATTATCTCATTGCTATTTCAAGGCCACACAAAAAATTTCTGGACCAATGTGTGTTTTCTAGTAGTAATGCAAATAATTAATTGGCATCAGCCATCTGGTTGCCATTTCTATTCAAAAGAAATAATATTTCAGGAAAACTGTGTTTTTTTCGTAGTCTGGGAAATAAAAATTTTACACCAGCAATCTAATAATTTTTCAGAACCACTGTCTTTTCTAGAAGTGTAGCAAATAAATAAATCTCTTTGCCATCTCTTTGCCATTTGTAGGTCAAACAAATAATTTTACTATACTTCTGACTTTTCTAGTAGTGTGGCAAATAAATGGAGCTCAGGAGCCGTCACTTTGCCATTTCTGCCATGCTAGCCATCGCTTCCAAGGTGGTGCCAGAGCACCTGCTGCTTTGTTGACTTCATCCTCCTCATCCTTGTGTTTCCAGTGAGCAACTGCTGCCATGTGAGGACACCGTCAGAAGTATGTCCACCAGCATGCACTTGTATGTCTCTATTTTCCGATCTTGCAATGGTGACGGAAGTAAGGATGGCGTGTTGGGCTTGTACCGGGGATCCAGCAGGGTAGATCCACCCAGTAGTCAGCACTTATAACAATCCTGTCAACTCAGCAGTTTTTGCACAGGCACAGCAGCATGTATTGCCTTATGTGTGCCAGGCTGCCAGAGGCAACGATAAGCTGCCCTCAGTCTGCCCTCTGTGTCCTCTGTATCGTCTGTATCCCAACAGCTATGCTCCAGTGATGCATGTGAGGTGTTTTGAGTGCCACCCTCCTGTGAACACTATTGGTCCTCATCCTCCTACTCATCCTCCAAAACTGTCCCCTGGCTGGACATTTGTGAACCTTTCAGTACAGGAAACCATCTTCCAAGACATGTGTAGACGCCTGGCCTGATAATAGTTAATGGTCCCTATTACTTCTCCCCCTTTTCCTGATGTGACACTACCTCATCCATCATCACCTGAAGTTTTGTTTTTCTAGGAGGCATAGAAGTGAAATTGTAATGGCAATCATGGCATCATCAGCACTGGCCATGTTTGTGGAATACTCAAAGCAGCACAATACAGCACAAACTCCACTATTTTGAGCTTCTGCTTGCACAGACTTTCGAGCATATGCAACGTGGAGAGTCACCTTCTGGGTACGTCACATATGAGGTAGTGAGCGGAAAAGCAGAAGTGAAATTGCAGCGTGGACAGGCGAGCAGCATCAGGGTGAGAATACCAAAAGCTAGCAAAGAAAACATGCACTTTTAGCAGCAGCTCTGCTCGAGTACAGACCAAAAGTTTGGACACACCTCATTTAAAGATTTTCCTGTATTTTCATGACTATGAAAACTGTAAATTCACACTGAAGGCATCAAAATTATGAATTAACACATGTGGAATTATATTCTTAACAAAAAAGTGTGAAACAACTGAAATTATGACTTATATTCTAGGTTCTTCAAAGTAGCCACCTTTTGCTTTGATGACTGCTTTGCACACTCTTGTCTAGAGTTGAGCGACCTTGACCTTTTTAGAGTCGAGCCGGGTTTCGCGAAACCCGACTATCTCAAAAGTCGGGTCGAGTGAAATCGGCCGATTATGACGTAAAGTCGGGATCGACCAAAACACGAAACCCAATGCAAGTCAATGGGGCAGCATAGTCGGCAGTGAGTGGGGGCCAGGAAAACACCTAGAGTGCCCATTTTAATGTCAAAACCATCCATTCTTCTTAATGAAGCTTGTCAAGCGTAATTTACCTTATAATAATTGGAAGGCATTTGAAATTGGGGGTCATTTGGCTAAAGTTGTGGTGGGTAGGGCTGGTTCAAGTAATTAGTGGGCCCAGGAAATCTGGACCACGTCACGGCAGTGGGGCAGGGAGAGGTAAGTATTTCAACTTTGCAAGTGCTGTGAACCTGAGCAAGCAGGGGGGGCCCACTCGTTGGCATTGGCACTGGCACAGGGCCCCTCAAAGTACAGCGGTGTGTTTGCACGGCGGGGGCGCCTCCCACCGGCAGCAACACTTTTGCGTACCATGAGAGGCCTTGTGCCAGTGACGTCGCCAACTAGTATTCCTCCCCCCACCTGATGAAGGAACCTGCACTTTCATCTGCACCTTCCTCTTTGTCCCCGTGTAAGGTGGTATGGTATGCGGGAAGGGGGACCTGACTTTCAGCAGGGTCACAATCTTGCAGTGTAGCGTGCACGGGAAATGTTGCGTTATGGGTCAATGTACCAGCAGACTCATCTATCACTGGCTGGGCAATGGGCAGGATGAGGAGGAAACACACATATAGGCCCAAAGAATAACGTGGGCTAAATGCAGTTCAAAATTGGTAACACAGTACTAATCAGGGGGCATTGCAGAGGAGGACAACTGGAATGAGAGGCTGACACAGAGAGTAGGCCCAAATCAGTAAGTAGTCGAAATGCAGTTCAAAATTGGCAACAGTAGTAAACAGGCGGCACAGCTTTGTTCAGTGGAGGAGAACAGCAAGGAGTGGCAGACACCGATAGTAGGCCCCAACCCAACTAGTAGGCCAAATGCAGTCTAACATTAACAACTACTTAACGAGCGCCTGAAAACGGAATTTCAGGACAGGAAACCAGGAGAACAGCAAGGAGCGGCAGACACCGATAGTAGGCCCCAAACCAACTAGTACGCCAAATGCAGTTGTTCCGTTTAACCACAATTTAATGAGAGCCTGAAGATAGAAGTTCAGGAAAGGCAACCTGAAGAACACCTTGGAGTGGAACACACCATCTCTCTACACCCCATACCCAATTTGTAGGTCTAATGCAGCGTAGTTTCCAACAACTACTAAACGAGAGCATGATGATCGAAGCATTGGCAAGGAAACCTGGGGAACACCTTGGAGTGGAACACACCATCTCTCTACACCCCATACCCAATTTGTAGGCCTAATGCAGCGTAGTTTCCAACAACTACTAAACGAGAGCCGGAAGATGGAAGCTCAGGAAAGGCAACCTGGAGAACACCTTGGAGTGGAACACACCATCTCTCTACACCCCATACCCAATTTGTAGGCCCAATGCAGCGTAGTTTCCAACAACTACTAAACGAGAGCCGGAAGATCGAAGCAATGGAGAGGAAACCTGGGGAACACCTTGGAGTGTAACACACCATCTCTCTACACCCCATACCCAATTTGTAGGCCTAATGCAGCGTAGTTTCCAACAACTACTAAACGAGAGCCGGAAGATCGAAGCAATGGAGAGGAAACCTGGGGAACACCTTGGAGTATAACACACCATCTCTCTACACCCCATACCCAATTTGTAGGCCTAATGCAGCGTAGTTTCCAACAACTACTAAACGAGAGCCGGAAGATCGAAGCAATGGAGAGGAAACCTGGGGAACACCTTGGAGTGTAACACACCATCTCTCTACACCCCATACCCAATTTGTAGGCCTAATGCAGCGTAGTTTCCAACAACTACTAAACGAGAGCATGAAGATCGAAGCAATGGAGAGGAAACCTGGGGAACACCTTGGAGTGGAACACACCATCTCTCTACACCCCATACCCAATTTGTAGGCCAAATGCAGCGTAGTTTCCAACAACTACTAAACGAGAGCATGATGATCGAAGCATTGGCGAGGAAACCTGGGGAACACCTTGGAGTGGAACACACCATCTCTCTACAGTGTAACACACCATCTCTCTACACCCCATACCCAATTTGTAGGCCTAATGCAGCGTAGTTTCCAACAACTACTAAACGAGAGCCGGAAGATCGAAGTTCAGGAAAGGCAACCTGGGGAACACCTTGGAGTGGAACACACCATCTCTCTACACCCCATACCCAATTTGTAGGCCTAATGCAGCGTAGTTTCCAACAACTACTAAACGAGAGCCGGAAGATCGAAGCAATGGAGAGGAAACCTGGGGAACACCTTGGAGTGTAACACACCATCTCTCTACACCTCATACCCAATTTGTAGGCCTAATGCAGCGTAGTTTCCAACAACTACTAAACGAGAGCCGGAAGATCGAAGCAATGGAGAGGAAACCTGGGGAACACCTTGGAGTGTAACACACCATCTCTCTACACCCCATACCCAATTTGTAGGCCCAATGCAGCGTAGTTTCCAACAACTACTAAACGAGAGCCGGAAGATCGAAGCAATGGAGAGGAAACCTGGGGAACACCTTGGAGTGTAACACACCATCTCTCTACACCCCATACCCAATTTGTAGGCCTAATGCAGCGTAGTTTCCAACAACTACTAAACGAGAGCCGGAAGATCGAAGCAATGGAGAGGAAACCTGGGGAACACCTTGGAGTGTAACACACCATCTCTCTACACCCCATACCCAATTTGTAGGCCTAATGCAGCGTAGTTTCCAACAACTACTAAACGAGAGCCGGAAGATCGAAGCAATGGAGAGGAAACCTGGGGAACACCTTGGAGTGTAACACACCATCTCTCTACACCCCATACCCAATTTGTAGGCCTAATGCAGCGTAGTTTCCAACAACTACTAAACGAGAGCATGAAGATCGAAGCAATGGAGAGGAAACCTGGGGAACACCTTGGAGTGGAACACACCATCTCTCTACACCCCATACCCAATTTGTAGGCCAAATGCAGCGTAGTTTCCAACAACTACTAAACGAGAGCATGATGATCGAAGCATTGGCGAGGAAACCTGGGGAACACCTTGGAATGGAACACACCATCTCTCTACAGTGGAACACACCATCTCTCTACACCCCATACCCAATTTGTAGGCCTAATGCAGCGTAGTTTCCAACAACTACTAAACGAGAGCCGGAAGATCGAAGCTCAGGAAAGGCAACCTGGGGAACACCTTGGAGTGGAACACACCATCTCTCTACACCCCATACCCAATTTGTAGGCCTAATGCAGCGTAGTTTCCAACAACTACTAAACGAGAGCCGGAAGATCGAAGCAATGGAGAGGAAACCTGGGGAACACCTTGGAGTGTAACACACCATCTCTCTACACCCCATACCCAATTTGTAGGCCTAATGTAGTGTAGTTTCCAACAACTACTAAACGAGAGCCGGAAGATCGAAGCAATGGAGAGGAAACCTGGGGAACACCTTGGAGTGTAACACACCATCTCTCTACACCCCATACCCAATTTGTAGGCCTAATGCAGCGTAGTTTCCAACAACTACTAAACGAGAGCATGAAGATCGAAGCAATGGAGAGGAAACCTGGGGAACACCTTGGAGTGGAACACACCATCTCTCTACACCCCATACCCAATTTGTAGGCCTAATGCAGCGTAGTTTCCAACAACTACTAAACGAGAGCATGATGATCGAAGCATTGGCGAGGAAACCTGGGGAACACCTTGGAGTGGAACACACCATCTCTCTACAGTGGAACACACCATCTCTCTACACCCCATACCCAATTTGTAGGCCTAATGCAGCGTAGTTTCCAACAACTACTAAACGAGAGCCGGAAGATCAAAGCTCAGGAAAGGCAACCTGGGGAACACCTTCGAGTGGAACACACCATCTCTCTACACCCCATACCCAATTTGTAGGCCCAATGCAGCGTAGTTTCCAACAACTACTAAACGAGAGCCGGAAGATCGAAGCTCAGGAAAGGCAACCTGGGGAACACCTTGGAGTGTAACAAACCCTCTCTCTACACCACGGAAGGGCTGATTCTTAGGAAGGAAGGCTGTCGGAAAGAAGCAGGGCGCGTCCGAGGGTGATTATATTCTTATTAGGTATATACTCACCCTCGGACGCGCCCTGCTTCTTTATTTGTAATGAATGTTTATTTGCAATGTGGTTTTGACTTACTCTATTTTTTTGGTAAATAATGATTTTATTATTTTCATTGTTTTGCATCTCCTTGGCAATAATATAAAGAAGACGCGCCAGGACAACACTCGGTGGATGCCATATCTGTGTTTAAAATTGAAAAAACCTTTCAGTTAACTACTTGCAGGAGAAAGTTATTGTAGCTGGTGGCCATTTTTAGTACTGTACCAGATTTTTGTTGTATGTGTTTGTTTTTAATGTTAAAATGTCTGCATTTGATATCTCTCCAGTATTTTCTTTTTTATAAGCAAAATACTTATTTTTATATTTTCTGATGTTGGTTCCAGGGGTACACGGGCAGCAGTGGTGTGGTCAGTGGAGGCCTAGTGGAAGGAGTGATCGCAGACAGGCATCGAAGGCCTAAAATAATAACACATGGCTGTAGGCAATTTTAAATTGGTTCCAGGGGTACACGGGCAGCAGTGGTGTGGTCAGTGGAGGCATAGTGGAAGGAGTGACCGCAGACAGGCATCGAAGGCCTAAAATAATAACACATGGCTGTAGGCAATTTTAAATTGGTTCCAGGGGTACACGGGCAGCAGTGGTGTGGTCAGTGGAGGCCTAGTGGAAGGAGTGACCGCAGACAGGCATCGAAGGCCTAAAATAATAACACATGGCTGTAGGCAATTTTAAATTGGTTCCAGGGGTACACGGGCAGCAGTGGTGTGGTCAGTGGAGGCCTAGTGGAAGGAGTGACCGCAGACAGGCATCGAAGGCCTAAAATAATAACACATGGCTGTAGGCAATTTTAAATTGGTTCCAGGGGTACACGGGCAGCAGTGGTGTGGTCAGTGGAGGCCTAGTGGAAGGAGTGACCGCAGACAGGCATCGAAGGCCTAAAATAATAACACATGGCTGTAGGCAATTTTAAATTGGTTCCAGGGGTACACGGGCAGCAGTGGTGTGGTCAGTGGAGACCTAGTGGAAGGAGTGACCGCAGACAGGCATCGAAGGCCTAAAATAATAACACATGGCTGTAGGCAATTTTAAATTGGTTCCAGGGGCACACGGGCAGCAGTGGTGTGGTCAGTGGAGGCCTAGTGGAAGGAGTCACCGCAGACAGGCATCGAAGGCCTAAAATAATAACACATGGCTGTAGGCAATTTTAAATTGGTTCCAGGGGTACACGGGCAGCAGTGGTGTGGTCAGTGGAGGCCTAGTGGAAGGAGTCACCGCAGACAGGCATCGAAGGCCTAAAATAATAACACATGGCTGTAGGCAATTTTAAATTGGTTACAGGGGTACACGGGCGGCAGTGGTGTGGTCAGTGGAGGCCTAGTGGAAGGAGTCACCGCAGACAGGCATCGAAGGCCTAAAATAATAACACATGGCTGTAGGCAATTTTAAATTGGTTCCAGGGGTACACGGGCAGCAGTGGTGTGGTCAGTGGAGGCCTAGTGGAAGGAGTGACCACAGACAGGCATCGAAGGCCTAACATAACAAAAATGTCAATACAATGGTATTGTCAGTGGCAGGCATTGAAGGATGTCAGCGCATAGACTAAACATTGGTGGAGCTGTGAGATAATTTTGCAAGTGGTAGAGCACTGTTTGAGCTGGGGTGGGGGGAAACTGTCTTGTGGCCGGCGGTACAGGCCCAGGGCCCCTCATATTACAACGGTGTGTCTGACGTTGGGTGCGCACCACCACCGCCAGAGACACTTTATTGTACTAGGAGGGACCCAGTGGCAGTGCCGTCGACCAAAAGCGGGCTCACCCACCTCTTCAGACAAACTGCACTCTCACGGGTGCTGTCGCCAAGTGTCGATACCACGGCCCCGTGTGGGGAGTTTGGCCATTTAGTGAGGTGTAAACATGTCGTATGCTGGACAATCAGGTGCAGAAAATTACGAGATTGGAAAAGTCGTTCAGAATAGTCCACAGGCAAGACCTTTACATGGGAAAGCTAGGTGTCAGCCGGGCAAGGTGGGGCAAAAGATTTCGAAATCCAGTTGTGGTTCATTTTAATGAAGGTTAGATCATCTACATTTTGGGTAGCCAGACGAGTCCTTTTTTCTGTTAGTATTGAACCTGCAGCACTGAATACTCTTTCTGATAGGACACTAGCTGCCGGGCAAGCAAGCTCCTGCAATGCATATTCTGCCAATTCTGGCCAGGTGTCTAATTTTGATGCCCAGTAATCAAATGGGAATGACGGTTGAGGGAGAACATCGATAAGGGATGAAAAATAGTTTGTAACCATACTGGACAAATGTTGTCTCCTGTCACTTTGAATTGATGCTGCAGTACCTGTCCTGTCTGCGGTCATAGCAAAATCACTCCACAACCTGGTCAGAAAACCCCTCTGGCCAACGCCACTTCTGATTTCTGCCCCTCTAACTCCTCTGGTCTGCTGGCCCCTGCAGCTCGTGTGAGAACGATCACGGGCGCTGTGTGCAGGGAATGCCAGAAGCAAACGGTCAACAAGAGTTGATTGTTTGGTTGCTAATATTAGTTCCAAGTTCTCATGTGGCATTATATTTTGCAATTTGCCTTAATAGCGAGGATCAAGGAGGCAGGCCAACCAGTAATCGTCATCATTCATCATTTTAGTTATGCGTGTGTCCCTTTTGAGGATACGTAAGGCATAATCCGCCATGTGGGCCAAAGTTCCAGTTCTCAAATCTGCGGTTGTGCTTGGTTGAGGGGCAGTTTCAGGCAAATCCACGTCACTTGTGTCCCTCAAAAAACCAGAACCCGGCCTTGCCGCGCCAACAATTTCCAGTGGCCCTGGAAAAGCTTCCTCATTAAAAATATAATCATTCCCATCATCCTCCTCGTCCTCCTCCTCCTCTTTGCCCGCTACCTCGTCCTGTACACTGCCCTGGCCAGACAATGGCTGACTGTCATCAAGGCTTTCCTCTTCCTCAGCTGCAGACGCCTGATCCTTTATGTGCGTCAAACTTTGCATCAGCAGACGCATTAGGGGGATGCTCATGCTTATTATGGCGTTGTCTGCACTAACCAGCCGTGTGCATTCCTCAAAACACTGAAGGACTTGACACATGTCTTGAATCTTCGACCACTGCACACCTGACAACTCCATGTCTGCCATCCTACTGCCTGCCCGTGTATGTGTATCCTCCCACAAAAACATAACAGCCCGCCTCTGTTCACACAGTCTCTGAAGCATGTGCAGTGTTGAGTTCCACCTTGTTGCAACGTCTATGATTAGGCGATGCTGGGGAAGGTTCAAAGAACGCTGATAGGTCTGCATACGGCTGGAGTGTACGGGCGAACGGCGGATATGTGAGCAAAGTCCACGCACTTTGAGGAGCAGGTCGGATAACCCCGGATAACTTTTCAGGAAGCACTGCACCACCAGGTTTAAGGTGTGAGCCAGGCAAGGAATGTGTTTCAGTTGGGAAAGGGAGATGGCAGCCATGAAATTCCTTCCGTTATCACTCACTACCTTGCCTGCCTCAAGATCTACAGTGCCCAGCCACGACTGCGTTTCTTTCTGCAAGAACTCGGACAGAACTTCCGCGGTGTGTCTGTTGTCGCCCAAACACTTCATAGCCAATACAGCCTGCTGACGTTTGCCAGTAGCTGCCCCATAATGGGAGACCTGGTGTGCAACAGTGGCAGCTGCAGATGGAGTGGTTGTGCGACTGCGGACTGTGGACGAACTCTCGCTTCTGCAGGAGGACGAAGAGGAGGAGGAGGGGGTGCGAACGGCTACAGCCAATTGTTTCCTAGACCGTGGGCTAGGCAGAACTGTCCCAAACTTGCTGTCCCCTGTGGACCCTGCATCCACCACATTTACCCAGTGTGCCGTGATGGACACGTAACTTCCCTGGCCATGCCTACTGGTCCATGCATGTGTTGTCAGGTGCACCTTTGTGCTCACAGATTGCCTGAGTGCATGGACGATGCGCTCTTTAACATGCTGGTGGAGGGCTGGGATGGCTTTTCTGTAAAAAAGTGTCGACTGGGTAGCTCGTAGCGTGGTACAGCGTAGTCCATCAGGGCTTTGAAAGCTTCGCTTTCAACTAACCGGTAGGGCATCATCTCTAACGAGATTAGTCTAGCTATGTGTGCGCTCAAACCCTGTGTACGCGGATGCGAGGCTAAGTACTTCCTTTTTCTAACCATAGTCTCATGTAGGGTGAGCTGGACTGGAGAGCTGGAGATCGTGGAACTAGCGGGGGTGCCGGTGGACATGGCAGACTGAGAGACGGTGGGAGATGGTATTGTTGCCACCGGTGCCCTAGATGCAGTGTTTCCTACTACGAAACTGGTGATTCCCTGACCCTGACTGCTTTGGCCTGGCAAAGAAACCTGCACAGATACTGCAGGTGGTGCGGAAAATGGTGGCCCTACACTGCCGGAAGGGATGTTGCGTTGCTGACTAGCTTCATTGGCCGAGGGTGCTACAACCTTAAGGGACGTTTGGTAGTTAGTCCAGGCTTGCAAATGCATGGTGGTTAAATGTCTATGCATGCAACTTGTATTGAGACTTTTCAGATTCTGTCCTCTGCTTAAGGTAGTTGAACATTTTTGACAGATGACTTTGCGCTGATCAATTGGATGTTGTTTAAAAAAATGCCAGACTGCACTCTTTCTAGCATCGGATACCTTTTCAGGCATTGCAGACTGAGCTTTAACCGGATGGCCACGCTGTCCTCCAACAGGTTTTGGCTTTGCCACGCGTTTTGGGCAAGATACGGGCCCGGCAGATGGAACCTGTTGCAATGTTGATGCCTGCTGCGGCCCCTCCTCCTCCGCTTCAGAACTGCTGCCGCCTGCACCCTGTTCCCCCAATGGCTGCCAATCGGGGTCAAGAACTGGGTCATCTATTACCTCTTCTTGTAGCTCGTGTGCAACTTCGTCTGTGTCACCGTGTCGGTCGGTGGTATAGCGTTCGTGATGGGGCAACATAGTCTCATCAGGGTCTGATTCTTGATCAGCACCCTGCGAGGGCAATGTTGTGGTCTGAGTCAAAGGACCAGCATAGTAGTCTGGCTGTGGCTGTGCATCAGTGCACTCCATGTCAGATTCAACTTGTAATGGGCATGGACTGTTAACTGCTTCACTTTCTAAGCCAGGGACGGTATGTGTAAAGAGCTCCATGGAGTAACCCGTTGTGTCGCCTGCTGCATTCTTCTCTGTTGTTGTTTTTGCTGAAGAGGACAAGGAAGCGACTTGTCCCTGACCGTGAACATCCACTAACGACGCGCTGCTTTGACATTTACCAGTTTCACGAGAGGAGGCAAAAGAGCTAGAGGCTGAGTCAGCAAGATAAGCCAAAACTTGCTCTTGCTGCTCCGGCTTTAAAAGCGGTTTTCCTACTCCCAGAAAAGGGAGCGTTCGAGGCCTTGTGTAGCCAGACGACGAACCTGGCTCCACAGCTCCAGACTTAGGTGCAATATTTTTTTTCCCACGACCAGCTGATGCTCCACCACTACCACTACCCTCATTACCAGCTGACAATGAACGCCCCTGGCCACGACCTCTTCCACCATACTTCCTCATTGTTTTAAAAACGTAACCAAACTAACGGTATTTGTTGCTGTCACACAAATTACACGGTGAGCTATAACTTCAGTATGATTTAGCTACCCCTTTACAGGTGAGTGAGACCACAACGAAAATCAGGCACAATGTTACACACTCTGTTGTTGGTGGCAACAAATGAGAGAGATGCCACACACGCAGGACTGTCACTGAAGCAAAAATGTAAATATTAATCTCCCACTGATTTGATTTTTTTTTTTTTTTTTAAGGGAGACTTTAGGAAAAAAAATAGTAGAATAAAATGATTTTTTCAGGAAGAATTTAGAAACCAAATAAAATAAAATGATTTTTTCAGGGAGAATTTAGAAAACAAATAAAACAAAAAAAGGCTTTCTATGGCCCACTGAGTGAGAGATGACGCACACAGGAGTCAGGAGTGGCACACAAGCCCAGAGGCCAATATTTATCTCCCACTGATTGATGTAGTGATTTTTTCAGGTAGATTTTGGAACCCAAATCAAGCTAAAAAAAATAATAGGCTTTCTATGGCCCACAATTGGAGAGAGAGAGAGAAATGGCACACCCAGGAGTCAAGACTGGCACACAAGCAGAAAGGGCAATATTAATCTCCCACTGATTTGTTTTTGTTTTTTTTTCAGGGAGACTTTAGGAAAAAAAAAATAGAATAAAATGATTTTTTCAGGAAGAATTTAGAAACCAAATAAAATAAAATGATTTTTTCAGGGAGAATTTAGAAAACAAATAAAACAAAAAAAGGCTTTCTATGGCCCACTGAGTGAGATATGACGCACACAGGAGTCAGGAGTGGCACACAAGCCCAGAGGCCAATATTTATCTCCCACTTTTTTTTTTTTGTTCCAGGGAAAATTTATAAACCCAATAAAAAAAATAATAAATAGGCTTTCTATGGCCCACTATCTGAGAGACAGAGAGAGATGGCACGCTTAAGACTGGCACACAAGCCCAAAGGCCAATATTAATCTCCCTTTTTTTTTTAAGGGAGTATTTATAAAACCAAAAAAAAATAAATAAATAGGCTTTTTATGGCCCACTATTTGTGAGAGAGATGGCACGCTCAGGACTGGCACACAAGCCCAGAGGCCAATATTAATCTCCCACTTTTTTTTTTTTTTCCAGGGAAAATTTATAAACCCAATAAAAAAAAAAATAAATAAATAGGCTTTCTATGGCCCACTATCTGAGAGGGAGAGATGGCACGCTTAGGACTGGCACACAAGCCCAAAAGCCAATATTAATCTCCCACTGATTGATTTATTGATTTTTTCAGGTAGAATTTAGAACCCAAATAAAGCAAAAAAAAAAAAAAAAGGGCTTTCTATGGCCCACTGAGTGAGTGATGATGCACACAGGAGTCAAGAGTGGCACACAAGCCCTGAGGCCAATATTTTTCTCCCACTGATTGATGTAGTGATTTTTTCAGGTAGATTTTATAACCCAAATCAAGCAAAAAAATAAATAGGCTTTCTATGGCCCACTGAGTGAGTGATGATGCACACAGGAGTCAAGAGTGGCACACAAGCCCTGAGGCCAATATTTTTCTCCCACTGATTGATGTAGTGATTTTTTCAGGTAGATTTTATAACCCAAATCAAGCAAAAAAATAAATAGGCTTTCTATGGCCCACTGAGTGAGAGATGACACAGACAGGGATGGCACTCTAGCAGAAATGTCAATCTTAATCTCCCACAAAAAAAAAAAAAAAAACAGGGAGTGTCCTTCAATTACTATCTCCCTGCAGTAATCTCAGCCAGGTATGGCAGGCAGCAATAAGGAGTGGACTGATGCACAAATTAAATAAAAAGTGTGTACAAACCAAAAAGATAGCTGTGCAGAAAGGAAGGAACAAGAGGATTTGTGCTTTGAAAAAAGCAGTTGGTTTGCACAGCGGCGTACACACAGCAATGCAGCTATCAGGGAGCCTTCTAGGGCAGCCCAATGAGCTACAGCGCTGAGGGGGAAAAAAAAAAAAATGTAGCTTCCACTGTCCCTGCACACCAAAGGTGGTGTTGGGCAGTGGAAATCGCTACAGCACAAGCGGTTTGGTGGTTAATGGACCCTGCCTAACGCTATCCCAGCTTCTGACGAAGCGGCAGCAACCTCTCCCTAAGCTCAGATCAGCAGCAGTAACATGGCGGTCGGCGGGAACTCCCCTTTATAGCCCCTGTGACGCCGCAGACAGCAAGCCAATCACTGCAATGCCCTTCTCTAAGATGGTGGGGACCAGGACCTATGTCATCACGCTGCCCACACTCTGCGTTTACCTTCATTGGCTGAGAAATGGCGCTTTTTGCGTCATTGAAACGCGACTTTGGCGCGAAAGTCGCGTACCGCATGGCCGACCCCGCACAGGGGTCGGATCGGGTTTCATGAAACCCGACTTTGCCAAAAGTCGGCGACTTTTGAAAATGAACGACCCGTTTCGCTCAACCCTACTCTTGTCATTATCTTGATAAAGCTTCAAGAGGTAGTCACTGGGAATGGTCTTCCAACAATCTTGAAGGAGTTCCCAGAGATGCTTAGCACTTGTTGGCCCTTTTGCCATCACTCTGCGGTTCAGCTCACCCCAAACCATCTCGATTGGGTTCAGGTCTGATGACTGTGGAGGACAGGTCATCTGGCATAGCACCCCATCACTCTCCTTCTTGGTCAAGTACCCCTTACACAGCCTGGAGGTGTGTTTGGCGGTCATTGTCCTGTTGAAAAATAAATGATGGTCCAACTAAACGCAAACCGGATGGAATAGCATGCCGCTGCAAGATGCTGTGGTAGCCATGCCGGTTCAGTATGCCTTCAAATTTGAATAAATCCCCAACAGTGTAACCAGCAAAGCAACCCCACACCAACACACCTCCTCCTCCATGTTTCACGGTGGGGACCAGGCATGTAGAATCCATCCATTCACCTTTTCTGCGTCGCACAAAGACACGGTGGTTGGAACCAAAGATCTCAAATTTGGACTCAACAGACGAAAGCACAGATTTCCACTGGTCTAATGTTAATTCCTTGTGTTCTTTATCCCAAATAAGTCTCTTCTGCTTGTTGCCTGTCCTTAGCTGTGGTTTCCTAGCAGCAATTTTACCACGAAGGCCTGCTGTACAAAGTCTCCTCTTAACAGTTGTTGTAGAGATGTGTCTGCTGCTAGAGCTCTGTGTGGCATTGATCTGGTCTCTAATCTGAGCTGCTGTTAACTTGCAATTTCTGAGGCTGGTGACTCAGATAAACTTATCCTCAGAAGCAGAGGTGACTCTTGGTCTTCCTTTCCTGGGGAGGTCCTCATGTGAGCCAGTTTCTTTGTAGCGCTTGATGGTTTTTGTCACTGCACTTGGAGACACTTTCAAAGTTTTCCCAATTTTTCAGACTGACTGACCTTCATTTATTAGGCTATATTCACACTTAGCGGTTTTTACCGCGGAACCGCCGCTATTTTGATGCTGCGGGTCCGCAGCAGTTTCCATAGCGTTTACAGTAACATGTAAACCCTATGGAAACCGCAAACCGCTGTGCACATGCTGCGGGAAAAACCGCGCGGGAACGCAGCGGTTTACAACCCGCAGCATGTCACTTCTTTGTGCAGAATCGCTGCGATTCTGCACCCATAGGAATACATTGAACCGCTTACTTCCCGCATGGGGCTGTGCCCACATTGCGGGAAGTAAGCGGATAATGTGCGGGTGGTACCCGGGGTGGAGGAGAGGAGACTCTCCTCCAGGCCCTGGGAACCATATTTGGGGTTAAAAAATAAAAAATCTGGTTATACTCACCCTCTGATGTCCGGAGCTCCTGGGCGCTGCACGCGGCCGTCCGGTCAGAGTTGCTGTGCGACCAGGACCTGCGGTGACGTCGCGGTCACATGACCGTGACGTCACGAAGGGTCCTTCTCCCACAGCATCTTTGGAACCGGACCGCCGGGTGCAGCGCCCAGGAGATCCGGACATCAGAGGGTGAGTATAACCAATTTTTATTATTTTTAACATTACTATTGATGCTGCATATTGCTGCATATGCAGCATCAATAGTATAGGCGGAAACCCGCAGCGGAAAACGCGGAACAAACCGCGATAAATCTGCAGGGAGAACCGCAGTTGTTTTGCCCTGCAGATTTATCAAATCCGCTGCGGGAGAACCCGCAGGGACCCGACGCAAGGTGTGAACATAGCCTAAAAGTAATGATGGCAACTCATTTTTCTTTACTTAGCTGCTTTTTTCTTGCCATAATAAAAATTCTAACAGTCTATTTAGTAGAACTATCAGCTGTGTGTCCACCAGACTTCTGCAAAACACAACTGATGGTCCCAACCCCATTTATATGGCAAGAAATCCCACTTATTAAACCTGACAGGGCACACCTGATAAGTGAAAACCATTCCCGGTGACTACCTCTTGAAGCTCACCAAGAGAATGCCAAGAGTGTGCAAAGCAGTCATCAAAGCAAAAGGTGGCTACTTTGAAGAACCTAGTATATAAGACATAATTTCAGTTGTTTCACACTTTTTTGTTAAGTATATAATTCCACATGTCTTAATTCATAGTTTTGATGTCTTCAGTGTGAATGTACAATTTTCATAGTCATGAAAATACAGTAGGATCTTTAAATGAGAAGGTGTGTCCAAACATTTGGTCTGTACTGTATATCTGTGTATTTTTTAAGGAAGCTCTGCACCATCAAATTCAGCACATGCACCAGGCATTGAATGTGTGGTACACTGGCCAGGCCCAGAGCTGCTACAAGATTTTGCCTATTATCGCACACCACAAGGCCGAGCTTGAGGTTGTTCGGCAATAACCACACATTTGTCTGTTTTTTGATCCCCATCCATAGCTCCTGTGCAGTGTGATGCTGATGATGACATCTTCACCGCTAACTATCTTAGCAGCCATTTTGAAAGTGTGCAGAAGGGTGCAGAGGTCATTAATCTGTGCCCACTCCGTAAACATGACATGAGCCATGTCCGTACTGCGTTGGCCCAGGCTATACGACATGAAATAATGTGCTAGGGCTCATTATTGCTGCCACAGTCGCTGCAATATGTTCAGAGTGGATTTCCACCGAGTCGGCACAATGCTTATCAACCCATTAAGGGGCAATGACAATGACCTCTGTATCGATGCAAGTCGATGACCTGAGGAGTGCGAACAGCAGAAATGAGCTCAAAGCTTCCATGCTTTCTGGAGCAGCTCACCCAGGCCAAATAATGACAGAGAAAATGCTGTACCACCAGGTTGAGGATGTGAGCCATGCAAGACACGTGTATGAACTTGCCTTGCTATAGGGATGCCACCATGTTTGCTCGGTTATCGAACACAGCGGAAGCAGGTTCAGCGGAGACAAACACTGATCAAACTCAGCCTGGAGAGCTGTCCACAACTCTTCAGCTGTATGACTGCGATCTCAAAAGCATATAAATTTTTACACTGCCTGATTGCGGTAAGTCCTGGCTGCACAGTACAGAGATGATGAGGATTTGCTCTGCACTTTTGCAACACGTGTCTCACTAAGGCAGAGGTTAAGGGCACAGGTGGATGCCCTAGTGGAGATAGAGGAGGAGGCAGAAGCATTGGAGAGGTTGTAAATGTAGAGGTTGTTTCCTGCAAGCCTTGGGGATTCCGAGACTTGTGGAGTAGTGCCCCCACAGCCATCAGAGTGACACAGTGTCCAGTCAGCAAGATGTAACGCCTTCGGTCATACTTACTTGTCCAAGTGTCTATGGTGAAATGCACCCTGGCAGATATAGATTAAGTCAAGGAATGGGTGACATTGTCTGCGACATGCTGGTGTGGTGCAGGCATGGTTTTCTTATAAAAGTAATGTTGACTCGACAATTTGTACTGGAGAACTGTGACGGCAATCAGCTTTCAGAAACCATCTGTATCTACAAGGTGGAAAGGCAGCATTTCTGTGGTCAAAAGATTGGACATGGAGGAGTTCATCGTGGGCTGGCTGCAGTGCTTAGAGAGGGCAGAGTATGGTGCACTGGACAAACTGTTGGACCGTGAGAGAGGTGCAGTCAGAGATGTTATGGTAGATTGAGAAAGTTGTAGCGTGCTCGTTCTCTGAGATCGGTCAAAAACAGCAGGCATGACTGCTTCCATTACAGCTGATGGCGAGCTCTCAGTCAGCGTGAATGGAGCATTTAAAGAATCTGAGGTTCTATGGTTGAAGACCTGCTTCTTAATAGTTGGCACGGTAACACTGGAGGAGGAAGAAGCAGCATATGCGATTGATAGGGTGGCTGATGGTTGTAGAGGTCTGCTGGTCCACATTATTGCGCAGTGGGATTCCACCAGTAATGCATGTTTATTGCGCATGTGAAGGTTGATACATGTAGTAGCCAAATTGCACTTTTTACCTCTACTCAGTTTTTTGCAAAGTTGAAAAATTATGTGAGTTGGCTCATCCTTTGCAGTGTTAAATTGCCCAGGCTAGGTAACCCTTGCCACCCTTGTGAGCTGCAGACCCAAGGATGCTGCTGGTCACAGCCACAGTTGTGGCTGAGGATGCTTTGCTTGTTGTGGCTTCATTGCTAAGTGTCTGCGACGCAAGGTGCAACGTGACCTCCTTAGCTGACCTACTCAGCTGTGTGCCTCTATGTTCACACTAACTGGGATCTAACACCTCATCAGCATTCTCTGTGTTATAACAGCCCTTGCCCTTGGAGTTGCCCTCCTCCTCTTCTTGCCCTAAAAGCACAGTACTATTCGCATGAGCCTCAAATGTCTGAGGCTCATCTGGATCACCTCCCCCAAGGGGTTAACGTCTGATGACGAGTGTTAGGATACTGTTCGGACCCTACTTCATCCTAACTCCGGATCCAAGCTAAAAAAGTTTGGGCATCGGTGTATATTTCATCCACTTGAATCAGTGAAGCTTTTGAGTACACTTCTGAAGACCATGACATAGAATTTGTGAACAGTTCTTTAGACTCACCCATCTGTGGTTCCATACAGTCAGTTGTTCGATTGAAGAGTTGGCTCACGGGGGGAAGCAAGGGGAATTTGGGTGCCTCCTCTGTGGACTGAACCTGGTGTGATATTGAGGTGGAGGAAGAGGAGGAGAGGCCACTTGAAGCTGCGCTTGCCATCTGCTCGAGCGCATGATCTTTCTGCGCCTCATTAACAAGGTGTCCTGCTGTGTGTCTGTCAAAGAAAGGTAGTGGAGTAGCCCATCCAGAAAAGAAGTTGTCAGATGTTTTTGCATAGGATGTGACATTGTTGCTTCACTAGTGCTTTCACTAACTTTACCACCTGCCCCACGTACACCTTAAGTACAAAGCCTAATTCCCATTCCACCATGCTTTTTCCCAGGCATGTTGCTCAGATTGTGTGGTAGGAGCACAGTATTAGCAACAAAAAATTAGATTTTAAACTCTGCACCACCTCTGCAAACAGGTGAATTTCAGCTGCAGTAAATTCCAAGGTGAAATATGTATGTATTGTATCGTATTAGTCACAGAAGAAAGAATTGTTTGAGTGTGGATTAGGCTTTATGTCAAAGAAGCTATGCTACCATCAATTTTAAAACTAGATGTTCCCTATGGTATGACGCAAGGAATACAATAATTTTTTTGTTAACTCTGGATCAGGCCTCTACATTACTCTATACGCTACAAACTATTTTAAAGTCAGTCTCCCTACTGTATGACGTTAGGAACAATACCATTTTTTGGTGGCCTCTGGATCAAGCCTCTATAACACACTAGTTGCTACAAACTATTTTAACATCAGGTCCCCTACTGTATGACACTAGGAACAGAAGAATTTTTTTGGTCTCTGGATCAGGCCTCTATAGCACACTAGATGCTACAATCTATTTTAAAGTAAGGTCCCTTACTGTACGACATTAGGAACAGAAGAATTTTTTGTGGCCTCTGGATCAAGTCTCTTTAACGCACTAGGTGCAAGTTGAAGATGTGGATGAACTATTTATGCATCAAATGGCCAGGTTCTCAAAAAAATATGACATAGTGGTCATGGGAGATTCCAACTATCCAGACATTTGTTGGGAAGCTCTCTCAGGTCAAGCAAATTCTTATCCTCTCTTGCAGACATCTTTATCTTCCAAAAAGTAGGGGAGAAAACAAAGGGATCTGCTACCTTGGATCTCATCCTTATCAACTGGGAGGAAATGGTTAAGGAGGTAAGAGTGGCTGGGACCCGAGGAGGTGGCGACCTTGCTATTTTAGAATTTTAGATAAATAGAGGAGGAAGACCTGTGAAGACTCAGACTTCAAGATAGATTTCAGAAAGGCAGATTTTAAGGGACTCAGAAAAAGAATCGGAGGGATCCAATGGCTGGATATCCTTAAGGACAAAAATATCCAGGAAGGTTGGGAAATCTTAAAAAATGAGATTCTCAAAGCACTATTGTTAACAATTCCAAAAAGAGGGAAGAATACAAAGCATTTAAGGAAACCATGATGGAGGAACTTAAACACATGCTAAAAAGGAAGAAAGAAATGTTTATCAAATGGAAAGAGGGAGGCATTTCTCAAGAAGACTATAATGCTGTCTGCAGAACCTGCAGGGCACGACTCAGATTATCTAAAGTTGACAATGGTTAAAGGTTTGCAAGATACATCAAAAGCAGTAAAATAGGATTTTGGGGATATGTCAAAAGTAAAAGAAAAGTCAAATATGCTATAGGATTTTTACAGGATGAAAATGATGAAATGGTAAACAAGGATGTTGAGAAGGCCAAACTTTTAAATTCCTATTTTGCATCTGTTTTCTCTCAGAAAGGAAATGTAGCATCAACTGATCTTCACTGTCCTATTAAAGGAGTAGAAGAATCCAGGACATCTATAAACAGAAAGATAGTGAGGAAACACTTAGCTAACATAAATGAACTCAAGTCTCCATGTCCAGATGAATTACACCCCAGAGTACTGAAGGAGATAGCAGAAGAAATTTGTGAACCACTCTACATAATCTTTGAAAATTCTTGGAGAACAAGAAAAGTCCCAGAAGACTGGAGAAGATCAAATGTTGTTCTATCTTCAAAAAGGGCAAGAAGGTGGACCCCGGGAACTATAGGCCGGTGAGTCTGACTTCCATACCAAGAAAGATCTTTGAACAAATTATTAAACAAAATGTATGAAAGTAACTGGATAAGAATGAAGTGATTAACCAGAGTCAGCATGGGTTTGTAACTAATAAGTCATGTCAGACTAACTTAATTTCCTTCAATGAGAGAATTACTGAGTGGGTGGATCAGGGAAATACTTTAGATATACACCGTGTTCCAAATTATTATTGCAAATTTTATTTAAGTGTCATAAAGATTTAATTGCTTTGTTTTTCAAATAAACTTGTGTATGGCAGTGTGTCTCAGGACTCAATTGATCACTGAAATCAATCTTAAACACATGTGATAATTAGTTTTCCAGGTGATTCTAATTAAAAGAAAACTTTAAGCAGGCCACAAACTTTACTTTAAGCAGGCCACAGTTCTCTCTGCTGCCGAAAAGCGTTAAATAGTGCAATGCTTTGGACAAGGTATGAAAACTAGAGTTGAGCGACCTTGACCTTTTTAGAGTCGAGCCGGGTTTCGCGAAACCCGACTATCTCAAAAGTCGGGTTGAGTGAAATCGGCCGATTATGACGTAAAGTCGGGATCGACCGAAACACGAAACCCAATGCAAGTCAATGGGGCAGCATAGTCGGCAGTGAGTGGGGGCCAGGAAAACACCTAGAGTGCCCATTTTAATGTCAAAACCATCCATTCTTCTTAATGAAGCTTGTCAAGCGTAATTTACCTTATAATAATTGGAAGGCATTTGAAATTGGGGTTTATTTGGCTAAAGTTGTGGTGGGTAGGCCTGGTTCAAGTAATTAGTGGACCACGTCAAGGCAGTGGAGCAGGGAGAGGAAAGTATTTCAACTTTGCAAGTGCTGTGAACCTGAGCAAGCAGGGGGGGCCCACTCGTTGGCATTGGCACTGGCACAGGGCCCCTCAAAGTACAGCGGTGTGTTTGCACGGCGGGGGCCCCCCACCTGATGAAGGAACCTGCACTTTCATCTGCACCTTCCTCTTTGTCCCCGTGTAAGGTGGTATGGTATGCGGGAAGAGCAACCTGACTTTCAGCAGGGTCACAATGTTGTTGTGTAGCGTGCACGGGGAATGTTGCGTTATGGGTCAATGTACCAGCAGACTCATCTATCACTGGCTGGGCAATGGGCAGGATGAGGAGGAAACACAGATATAGGCCCAAAGAATAAAGTTGGCTAAATGCAGTTCAAAATTGGTAACACAGGAATAACCAGGGGGCATTGCAGTGGAGGACAACTGGAATGAGAGGCTGACACAGAGAGTAGGCCCAAATCAGTAAGTAGTCGAAATGCAGTTCAAAATTGGCAACCGTAGTAAACAGGCGGCACTGCTTTGTTCAGTGGAGGAGAACAGCAAGGAGTGGCAGACACCGATAGTAGGCCCCAACCCAACTAGTAGGCCAAATGCAGTCTAACATTAACAACTACTTAACGAGCGCCTGAAAATGGAATTTCAGGACAGGAAACCAGGAGAACAGCAAGGAGTGGCAGACACCGATAGTAGGCCCCAAACCAACTAGTACGCCAAATGCAGTTGTTCCGTTTAACCACAATTTAATGAGAGCCTGAAGATAGAAGTTCAGGAAAGGCAACCTGGAGAACACCTTGGAGTAGAACACACCATCTCTCTACACCCCATACCCAATTTGTAGGCCTAATGCAGCGTAGTTTCCAACAACTACTAAGCGAGAGCATGATGATCGAAGCATTGGCGAGGAAACCTGGGGAACACCTTGGAGTGGAACACACCATCTCTCTACACCCCATACCTAATTTGTAGGCCTAATGCAGCGTAGTTTCCAACAACTACTAAACGAGAGCCGGAAGATCGAAGCTCAGGAAAGGCAACCTGGAGAACACCTTGGAGTGGAACACACCATCTCTCTACACCCCATACCCAATTTGTAGGCCTAATGCAGCGTAGTTTCCAACAACTACTAAACTAGAGCATGATGATCGAAGCATTGGCAAGGAAACCTGGGGAACACCTTGGAGTGGAACACACCATCTCTCTACACCCCATACCCAATTTGTAGGCCTAATGCAGCGTAGTTTCCAACAACTACTAAACGAGAGCATGATGATCGAAGCATTGGCGAGGAAACCTGGGGAACACTTTGGAGTGGAACACACCATCTCTCTACACCCCATACCCAATTTGTAGGCCTAATGCAGCGTAGTTTCCAACAACTACTAAACGAGAGCCGGAAGATCGAAGCTCAGGAAAGGCAACCTGGGGAACACCTTTGAGTGGAACACACCATCTCTCTACACCCCATACCCAATTTGTAGGCCTAATGCAGTGTAGTTTCCAAGAACTACTAAACGAGAGCCGGAAGATCGAAGCTCAGGAAAGGCAACCTGGAGAACACCTTGGAGTGGAACACACCATCTCTCTACACACCATACCCAATTTGTAGGCCTAATGCAGTGTAGTTTCCAAGAACTACTAAACGAGAGCCGGAAGATCGAAGCTCAGGAAAGGCAACCTGGAGAACACCTTGGAGTGGAACACACCATCTCTCTACACCCCATACCCAATTTGTAGGCCTAATGCAGTGTAGTTTCCAAGAACTACTAAACGAGAGGCGGAAGATCGAAGCTCAGGAAAGGCAACCTGGAGAACACCTTGGAGTGGAACACACCATCTCTCTACACCCCATACCCAATTTGTAGGCCTAATGCAGCGTAGTTTCCAACAACTACTAAACGAGAGTATGAAGATCGAAGCATTGGCGAGGAAACCTGGGGAACACCTTGGAGTGGAACACAACATCTCTCTACACCCCATACCCAATTTGTAGGCCTAATGCAGCGTAGTTTCCAACAACTACTAAACGAGAGCCAGAAGATCGAAGCTCAGGAAAGGCAACCTGGAGAACACCTTGGAGTGGAACACACCATCTCTCTACACCCCATACCCAATTTGTAGGCCTAATGCAGCGTAGTTTCCAACAACTACTAAACGAGAGCATGAAGATCGAAGCATTGGCGAGGAAACCTGGGGAACACATTGGAGTGGAACACAATATCTCTCTACACCCCATACCCAATTTGTAGGCCTAATGCAGCGTAGTTTCCATCAACTACTAAACGAGAGCCGGAAGATCGAAGCTCAGGAAAGGCAACCTGGAGAAGACCTTGGAGTGGAACACACCATCTCTCTACACCCCATACCCAATTTGTAGGCCTAATGCAGCGTAGTTTCCAACAACTACTAAACGAGAGCATGAAGATCGAAGCATTGGCGAGGAAACCAGGGGAACACCTTGGAGTGGAACACAACATCTCTCTACACCCCATACCCAATTTGTAGGCCTAATGCAGCGTAGTTTCCATCAACTACTAAACGAGAGCCGGAAGATCGAAGCTCAGGAAAGGCAACCTGGAGAACACCTTGGAGTGGAACACACCATCTCTCTACACCCCATACCCAATTTGTAGGCCTAATGCAGTGTAGTTTCCAACAACTACTAAACGAGAGCCGGAAGATCGAAGCTCAGGAAAGGCAACCTGGGGAACACCTTGGAGTGTAACACACCATCTCTCTCCACCCGATACCCATTTTGTAGGCCTAATGCAGTGTAGTTTTCTACAACTACTAAACGAGAGTCGGAAGACCGAAGCAATGGCAAGGAAACCTGGGGAACACCTTGGAGTGTAACACACCATCTCTCTCCACCCCATACCCAATTTGTAGGCCTAATGCAGCCTACTTTCCGACAACTACTAAACGAGAGCATGAAGATCGAAGCTCAGGAAAGGCAACCTGGGGAAAACCTTGGAGTGTAACAAACCCTCTCTCTACACCACGGAAGGGCTGATTCTTAGGAAGGAAGGCTGTCGGAAAGAAGCAGGGCGCGTCCGAGGGTGATTATATTCTTATTAGGTATATACTCACCCTCGGACGCGCCCTGCTTCTTTATTTGTAATGAATGTTTATTTGCAATGTGGTTTTGACTTACTCTATTTTTTTGGTAAATAATGATTTTATTATTTTCATTGTTTTGCATCTTCTTGGCAATAATATAAAGAAGACGCGACAGGACAACACTCGGTGGATGCCATATCTGTGTTTAAAATTGAAAAAACCTTTCAGTTAACTACTTGCAGGAGAAAGTTATTGTAGCTGGTGGCCATTTTTAGTACTGTACCAGATTTTTGTTGTATGTGTTTGTTTTTAATGTTAAAATGTCTGCATTTGATATCTCTCCAGTATTTTCTTTTTTATAAGCAAAATACTTATTTTTATATTTTCTGATGTTGGTTCCAGGGGTACACGGGCAGCAGTGGTGTGGTCAGTGGAGGCCTAGTGGAAGGAGTGACCGCAGACAGGCATCGAAGGCCTAAAGTAAAAAAATTGGGCTGGCTGTAGGCAATTTTAAATTGGTTCCAGGGGTACACGGGCAGCAGTGGTGTGGTCAGTGGAGGCTTAGTGGAAGGAGTGACCGCAGACAGGTATCGAAGGCCTAAAATAATAACACATGGCTGTAGGCAATTTTAAATTGGTTCCAGGGGTACACGGGCAGCAGTGGTGTGGTCAGCGGAGGCATATTGTAAGGAGTGACCGCAGACAGGCATCGAAGGCCTAAAATAATAACACATGGCTGTATGCAATTTTAAATTGGTTCCAGGGGTACACGGGCAGCAGTGGTGTGGTCAGTGGAGGCCTAGTGGAAGGAGTGACCACAGACAGGCATCGAAGGCCTAAAATAATAACACATGGCTGTAGGCAATTTTAAATTGGTTCCAGGGGTACACGGGCAGCAGTGGTGTGGACAGTGGAGGCATATATTGTAAGGAGTGACCGCAGACAGGCATCGAAGGCCTAAAATAATAACACATGGCTGTAGGCAATTTTAAATTGGTTCCAAGGGTACACGGGCAGCAGTGGTGTGGTCAGTGGAGGCCTAGTGGAAGGAGTGACCACAGACAGGCATCGAAGGCCTAAAATAATAACACATGGCTGTAGGCAATTTTAAATTGGTTCCAGGGGTACACGGGCAGCAGTGGTGTGGTCAGTGGAGGCCTAGTGGAAGGAGTGACCGCAGACAGGCATCGAAGGCCTAAAATAATAACACATGGCTGTAGGCAATTTTAAATTGGTTCCAGGGGTACACGGGCAGCAGTGATGTGGTCAGTGGAGGCATATTGTAAGGAGTGACCGCAGACAGGCATCGAAGGCCTAAAATAATTACACATGGCTGTAGGCAATTTTAAATTGGTTCCAGGGGTACACGGGCAGCAGTGGTGTGGTCAGTGGAGGCCTAGTGGAAGGAGTGACCGCAGACAGGCTTCGAAGGCCTAACATAACAAAAATGTCAATACAATGGTATTGTCAGTGGCAGGCATTGAAGGATGTCAGCGCATAGACTAAACATTGGTGGAGCTGTGAGATAATTTTGCAAGTGGTAGAGCACTGTTTGAGCTGGGGGGGGGAACTGTCTTGTGGCCGGCGGTACAGGCCCAGGTCCCCTCATATTACAATGGTGTGTCTGACGTTGGGTGCGCACCACCACCGCCAGAGACACTTTATTGTACTAGGAGGGACCCAGTGGCAGTGCCGTCGACCAAAAGCGGGCACACCCACCTCTTCAGACAAAGAGCACTCTCACGGGTGCTGTCGCCAAGTGTCGATACCACGGCCCCGTGTGGGGAGTTTGGCCATTTAGTGAGGTGTAAACATGTCGTATGCTGGACAATCAGGTGCAGAAAATTACGAGATTGGAAAAGGCATTCAGAATAGTCCACAGGCAAGACCTTTTCATAGGAAAGCTAGGTGTCAGCCGGGCAAGGTGGGGCAAAAGATTTCGAAATCCAGTTGTGGTTCATTTTAATGAAGGTTAGATCATCTACATTTTGGGTAGCCAGACGAGTCCTTTTTTCTGTTAGTATTGAACCTGCAGCACTGAATACTCTTTCTGATAGGACACTAGCTGCCGGGCAAGCAAGCTCCTGCAATGCTTGCCTGAGGAGGTGGTGATGGCGAACTCAGTCGAGGGGTTCAAGAGAGGCCTGGATGTCTTCCTGGAGCAGAACAATATTGTATCATACAATTATTAGGTTCTGTAGAAGGACGTAGATCTGGGTATTTATTATGATGGAATATAGGCTGAACTGGATGGACAAATGTCTTTTTTCGGCCTTACTAACTATGTTACTATGTTACTATGTTACTAATGCATATTCTGCCAATTCTGGCCAGGTGTCTAATTTTGATGCCCAGTAATCAAATGGGAATGACGGTTGAGGGAGAACATCGATAAGGGATGAAAAATAGTTTGTAACCATACTGGACAAATGTTGTCTCCTGTCACTTTGAATTGATGCTGCAGTACCTGTCCTGTCTGCGGTCATAGCAAAATCACTCCACAACCTGGTCAGAAAACCCCTCTGGCCAACGCCACTTCTGATTTCTGCCCCTCTAACTCCTCTGGTCTGCTGGCCCCTGCAGCTCGTGTGAGAACGATCACGGGCGCTGTGTGCAGGGAATGCCAGAAGCAAACGGTCAACAAGAGTTGATTGTTTGGTTGCTAATATTAGTTCCAAGTTCTCATGTGGCATTATATTTTGCAATTTGCCTTTATAGCGAGGATCAAGGAGGCAGGCCAACCAGTAATCGTCATCGTTCATCATTTTAGTTATGCGTGTGTCCCTTTTGAGGATACGTAAGGCATAATCCGCCATGTGGGCCAAAGTTCCAGTTCTCAAATCTGCGGTTGTGCTTGGTTGAGGGGCAGTTTCAGGCAAATCCACGTCACTTGTGTCCCTCCAAAAACCAGAACCCGGCCTTGCCGCGCCACCAATTTCCAGTGGCCCCGGAAAAGCTTCCTCATTAAAAATATACTCATCCCCATCATCCTCCTCATCCTCCTCCTCCTCTTCGCCCGCTAACTCGTCCTGTACACTGCCCTGGCCAGACAATGGCTGACTGTCATCAAGGCTTTCCTCTTCCTCAGCTGCAGACGCCTGATCCTTTATGTGCGTCAAACTTTGCATCAGCAGACGCATTAGGGGGATGCTCATGCTTATTATGGCGTTGTCTGCACTAACCAGCCGTGTGCATTCCTCAAAACACTGAAGGACTTGACACATGTCTTGAATCTTCGACCACTGCACACCTGACAACTCCATGTCTGCCATCCTACTGCCTGCCCGTGTATGTGTATCCTCCCACAAAAACATAACAGCCCGCCTCTGTTCGCACAGTCTCTGAAGCATGTGCAGTGTTGAGTTCCACCTTGTTGCAACGTCTATGATTAGGCGATGCTGGGGAAGGTTCAAAGAACGCTGATAGGTCTGCATACGGCTGGAGTGTACGGGCGAACGGTGGATATGTGAGCAAAGTCCACACACTTTGAGGAGCAGGTCGGATAACCCCGGATAACTTTTCAGGAAGCACTGCACCACCAGGTTTAAGGTGTGAGCCAGGCAAGGAATGTGTTTCAGCTGGGAAAGGGAGATGGCAGCCATGAAATTCCTTCCGTTATCACTCACTACCTTGCCTGCCTCAAGATCTACAGTGCCCAGCCACGACTGCGTTTCTTTCTGCAAGAACTCGGACAGAACTTCCGCGGTGTGTCTGTTGTCGCCCAAACACTTCATAGCCAATACAGCCTGCTGACGTTTGCCAGTAGCTGCCCCATAATGGGAGACCTGGTGTGCAACAGTGGCAGCTGCGGATGGAGTGGTTGTGCGACTGCGGTCTGTGGACGAGCTCTCGCTTCTGCAGGAGGACGAAGAGGAGGAGGAGGGGGTGCGAACGGCTACAGCCAACTGTTTCCTAGACCGTGGGCTATGCAGAACTGTCCCAAACTTGCTGTCCCCTGTGGACCCTGCATCCACCACATTTACCCAGTGTGCCGTGATGGACACGTAACGTCCCTGGCCATGCCTACTGGTCCATGCATCTGTTGTCAGGTGCACCTTTGTGCTCACAGATTGCATGGACGATGCGCTCTTTAACATGCTGGTGGAGGGCTGGGATGGCTTTTCTGGAAAAAAAGTGTCGACTGGGTAGCTCGTAGCGTGGTACAGCGTAGTCCATCAGGGCTTTGAAAGCTTCGCTTTCAACTAACCGGTAGGGCATCATCTCTAACGAGATTAGTCTAGCTATGTGTGCGTTCAAACCCTGTGTACGCGGATGCGAGGCTAAGTACTTCCTCTTTCTAACCATAGTCTCATGTAGGGTGAGCTGGACTGGAGAGCTGGAGATCGTGGAACTAGCGGAGGTGCCGGTGGACATGGCAGACTGAGAGACGGTGGGAGATGGTATTGTTGCCGCCGGTGCCCTAGATGCAGTGTTTCCTACTACGAAACTGGTGATTCCCTGACCCTGACTGCTTTGGCCTGGCAAAGAAACCTGCACAGATACTGCAGGTGGTGCGGAAAATGGTGGCCCTACACTGCCGGAAGGGATGTTGCGTTGCTTACTAGCTTCATTGGCCGAGGGTGCTACAACCTTAAGGGACGTTTGGTAGTTAGTCCAGGCTTGCAAATGCATGGTGGCTAAATGTCTATGCATGCAACTTGTATTGAGACTTTTCAGATTCTGTCCTCTGCTTAAGGTAGTTGAACATTTTTGACAGATGACTTTGCGCTGATCAATTGGATGTTGTTTAAAAAAATGCCAGACTGCACTCTTTCTAGCATCGGATACCTTTTCAGGCATTGCAGACTGAGCTTTAACCGGATGGCCACGCTGTCCTCCAACAGGTTTTGGCTTTGCCACGCGTTTTGGGCAAGATACGGGCCCGGCAGATGGAACCTGTTGCGATGTTGATGCCTGCTGCGGCCCCTCCTCCTCCGCTTCAGAACTGCTGCCGCCTGCACCCTGTTCCCCCAATGGCTGCCAATCGGGGTCAAGAACTGGGTCATCTATTACTGCTTCTTGTAGCTCGTGTGCAACTTCGTCTGTGTCACCGTGTCGGTCAGTGGTATAGCGTTCGTGATGGGGCAACATAGTCTCATCAGGGTCTGATTCTTGATCATTACCCTGCGAGGGCAATGTTGTGGTCTGAGTCAAAGGACCAGCATAGTAGTCTGGCTGTGGCTGTGCATCAGTGCACTCCATGTCAGATTCAACTTGTAATGGGCATGGACTGTTAACTGCTTCACTTTCTAAGCCAGGGACGGTATGTGTAAAGAGCTCCATGGAGTAACCCGTTGTGTCGCCTGCTGCATTCTTCTCTGTTGTTGTTTTTGCTGAAGAGGACAAGGAAGCGACTTGTCCCTGACCGTGAACATCCACTAACGACGCGCTGCTTTGACATTTACCAGTTTCACGAGAGGAGGCAAAAGAGCTAGAGGCTGAGTCAGCAAGATAAGCCAAAACTTGCTCTTGCTGCTCCGGCTTTAAAAGCGGTTTTCCTACTCCCAGAAAAGGGAGCGTTCGAGGCCTTGTGTAGCCAGACGACGAACCTGGCTCCACAGCTCCATACTTAGGTGCAATATTTTTTTTCCCACGACCAGCTGATGCTCCACCACTACCACTACCCTCATTACCAGCTGACAATGAACGCCCCCGGCCACGACCTCTTCCACCATACTTCCTCATTGTTTTAAAAACGTAACCAAACTAACGGTATTTGTTGCTGTCACACAAATTACACGGTGAGCTATAACTTCAGTATGATTTAGCTACCCCTTTACAGGTGAGTGAGACCACAACGAAAATCAGGCACAATGTTACACACTCTGTTGTTGGTGGCAACAAATGAGAGAGATGCCACACACGCAGGACTGTCACTGAAGCACAAATGTAAATATTAATCTCCCACTGATTTGATTTTTTTTTTTTTTCAGGGAGACTTTAGGAAAAAAAAATAATAGAATAAAATGATTTTTTCAGGAAGAATTTAGAAACCAAATAAAATAAAATGATTTTTTCAGGGAGAATTTAGAAAACAAATAAAACAAAAAAAGGCTTTCTATGGCCCACTGAGTGAGAGATGACGCACACAGGAGTCAGGAGTGGCACACAAGCCCAGAGGCCAATATTTATCTCCCACTGATTGATGTAGTGATTTTTTCAGGTAGATTTTGGAACCCAAATCAAGCTAAAAAAATAATAGGCTTTCTATGGCCCACAATTGGAGAGAGAGAGAGAGATGGCACACCCAGGAGTCAAGACTGGCACACAAGCAGAAAGGGCAATATTAATCTCCCACTGATTTGTTTTTTTTTTTTTTTTTTCAGGGAGACTTTAGGAAAAAAAAATAATAGAATACAATGATTTTTTCAGGAAGAATTTAGAAACCAAATAAAATAAAATGATTTTTTCAGGGAGAATTTAGAAAACAAATAAAACAAAAAAAGGCTTTCTATGGCCCACTGAGTGAGAGATGACGCACACAGGAGTCAGGAGTGGCACACAAGCCCAGAGGCCAATATTTATCTCCCACTTTTTTTTTTTTGTTCCAGGGAAAATTTATAAACCCAATAAAAAAAATAATAAATAGGCTTTCTATGGCCCACTATCTGAGAGAGAGAGAGAGATGGCACGCTTAGGACTGGCACACAAGCCCAAAGGCCAATATTAATCTCCCTTTTTTTTTTAAGGGAGAATTTATAAAACCAAAAAAAAATAAATAAATAGGCTTTCTATGGCCCACTATTTGTGAGAGAGATGGCACGCTCAGGACTGGCACACAAGCCCAGAGGCCAATATTAATCTCCCACTTTTTTTTTTTTTTCCAGGGAAAATTTATAAACCCAATAAAAAAAATAATAAATAGGCTTTCTAAGGCCCACTATCTGAGAGAGAGAAATGGCACGCTTAGGACTGGCACACAAGCCCAAAGGCCAATATTAATCTCCCACTGATTGATTTATTGATTTTTTCAGGTAGAATTTAGAACCCATATAAAGCAAAAAAAAAAAAATGGGCTTTCTATGACCCACTGAGTGAGTGATGATGCACACAGGAGTCAGGAGTGGCACACAAGCCCTGAGGCCAATATTTTTCTCCCACTGATTGATGTAGTGATTTTTTCAGGTACATTTTAGAACCCAAATCAAGCAAAAAAATAAATAGGCTTTCTATGGCCCACTATTTGTGAGAGAGATGGCACGCTCAGGACTGGCACACAAGCCCAGAGGCCAATATTAATCTCTCACTTTTTTTTTTTTGGTTCCAGGGAAAATTTATAAACCCAATAAAAAAAATAATAAATAGGCTTTCTATGGCCCACTATCTGAGAGAGAGAGATGGCACGCTTAGGACTGGCACACAAGCCCAAAGGCCAATATTAATCTCCCACTGATTGATTTATTGATTTTTTCAAGTAGAATTTAGAACCCAAATAAATAAAAAAAAAAAAAAATGGGCTTTCTATGGCCCGCTGAGTGAGTGATGATGCACACAGGAGTCCGGAGTGGCACACAAGCCCTGAGGCCAATATTTTTCTCCCACTGATTGATGTAGTGATTTTTTCAGGTAGATTTTAGAACCAAAATCAAGCAAAACAATAAATAGGCTTTCTATGGCCCACTGACTGAGAGATGGCACACACAGGAGTCAAGAGTGGCACACAAGCCCTGAGGCCAATATTTTTCTCCCACTGATTGATGTAGTGATTTTTTAAGGTAGATTTTATAACCCAAATCAAGCAAAAAAATAAATAGGCTTTCTATGGCCCACTGAGTGAGAGATGGCACACACAGGGATGGCACTCTAGCAGAAATGTCAATCTTAATCTCCCACAAAAAAAAAAAAAAAAAAAACAGGGAGTGTCCTTCAATTACTATCTCCCTGCAGTAATCTCAGCCAGGTATGGCAGGCAGCAATAAGGAGTGGACTGATGCACAAATTAAATAAAAAGTGTGTACAAACAAAAAAGATAGCTGTGCAGAAAGGAAGGAACAAGAGGATTTGTGCTTTGAAAAAAGCAGTTGGTTTGCACAGCGGCGTACACACAGCAATGCAGCTATCAGGGAGCCTTCTAGGGCAGCCCAATGAGCTACAGCGCTGAGGGGAAAAAAAAAAAAATGTAGCTTCCACTGTCCCTGCATACCGAAGGTGGTGTTGGGCAGTGGAAATCGCTACAGCACAAGCGGTTTGGTGGTTAATGGACCCTGCCTAACGCTATCCCTGCTTCTGACGAAGCGGCAGCAACCTCTCCTTAAGCTCAGATCAGCAGCAGTAACATGGCGGTCGGCGGGAACTCCCCTTTATAGCCCCTGTGACGCCGCAGACAGCAAGCCAATCACTGCAATGCCCTTCTCTAAGATGGTGGGGACCAGGACCTATGTCATCACGCTGCCCACACTCTGCGTTTACCTTCATTGGCTGAGAAATGGCGCTTTTCGCGTCATTGAAACGCGACTTTGGCGCGAAAGTCGCGTACCGCATGGCCGACCCCGCACAGGGGTCGGATCGGGTTTCATGAAACCCGACTTTGCCAAAAGTCGGCGACTTTTGAAAATGAACGACCCGTTTCGCTCAACCCTAATGAAAAAATTAGATATTTCACAAAAACTTAAGAGTGATCATCATACTGTGAAGAGATTTGTGACTGAAACAAAGCACAGACAGAGTTCATGCAGATAAAGGCATAATGATGAAGGTTTCTGCCAGACAAATTCATTGGATTAAGAGAGCAGCTGCCAAAATACCATTACAAAGCAGCAAACAGTTATTTGAAGCTGCTGGTGCCTCTGGAGTCCCTCTAACCTCAAGGTGTAGGTCCCTTCAAAGGCTTGCTGTCGTGCATAAACCTACTATTCAGCCACCCCTAAACAGTGTTCACAAGCAGAAACAGTTGCAGTGGGCCCAGACATACATGAAGACTAATTTCCAAACAGTCTTGTTTACTGATGAGTGTTGAGCAACCCTTGATGGTCCAGATGGATGGAGTAGTGGATGGTTGGTGGATGGCCACCATGTCCAATCAAGAGTGCGATGTCAGCAAGGAGGTGGAGGAGTCATGTTTTGGGCCGGAATCATGGTGAAACAGCTGGTAGGCCTCTTTAAGGTTCCTGAAGGTGTGAAAATGACCTCTGCTAAGTATATAGAGTTTCTGACTGACAACTTTCTTCCATGGTCTAAAAAGCAGAAATGTGCCTTCAGGAGCAAAATTATCTTCATGCTGACAATGCACCATCTCATGCTGTAAAGAATACCTCTGAGTCATTGGCTGCTATGGGCATAAAAGGAGATAAACTCATGATGTGGCCACCATCTTCCCCTGACCTCAACCCTATAGAGAACCTTTGGAGTATCATCAAGCAAAAGATCTATGAGGGTGGGAGGCAGTTCACATCAAAACAGCAGCTCTGGGAGGCTATTCTGACTTAATGCAAAGAAATACAAGCAGAAACTCTCCAAAAACTCACAAGTTCAATGAATGCAATAATTGTGAAGGTGATGTCAAAGAAGCGTTCCTATGTTAACATGTAACTTGGCCTCTTAGGATGTTTTGGAGTTAAATAACTTTTTTGTTCAGTGAATATGACCTCCTAATGCTGCAAATTCCACAAATGAGCATTTTCTGTTCTTTAAAACATATCAAATGTTTATACAGGAAAGATATATATCTTGGTACCGTGTTTGCGTGTTTTGCCTGATGAAGAGACCTGTGTAGTCTCAAAAGCTTGCAATTTGTTACCATCTTTTCAGTTAGCCATTAAAAGGTATGAACCACTGAGGACTCTCAATTCTAAATATTTTTCTATCAAATGTTTAGAAATTCTACTGTGCCTAATAATTTGGAACAGTGCATTTTGAGTTTTTATTCATTTTGGAAATTATACTGTTATCATTGGTAGGTTTCTTCAATAAAATTTGATTTATAATCTAACGGGTGATGACTTTTATTAGACTGTCATTTGCACCGACCATTTAGGAAAATCTGAGAAAAACATCATTTGCATAATAATTTGGAACATGGTGTAACATAGTAACATAGTAACATAGTTAGTAAGGCCGAAAAAAGACATTTGTCCATCCAGTTCAGCCTATATTCCATTATAATAAATACCCAGATCTACGTCCTTCTACAGAACCTAATAATTGTATGATACAATATTGTTCTGCTCCAGGAAGACATCCAGGCCTCTCTTGAACCCCTCGACTGAGTTCGCCATCACCACCTCCTCAGGCAAGCAATTCCAGATTCTCACTGCCCTAACAGTAAAGAATCCTCTTCTATGTTGGTGGAAAAACCTTCTCTCCTCCAAACGCAAAGAATGCCCCCTTGTGCCCGTCACCTTCCTTGGTATAAACAGATCCTCAGCGAGATATTTGTATTGTCCCCTTATATACTTATACATGGTTATTAGATCGCCCCTCAGTCGTCTTTTTTCTAGACTAAATAATCCTAATTTCGCTAATCTATCTGGGTATTGTAGTTCTCCCATCCCCTTTATTAATTTTGTTGCCCTCCTTTGTACTCTCTCTAGTTCCATTATATCCTTCCTGAGCACCGGTGCCCAAAACTGGACACAGTACTCCATGTGCGGTCTAACTAGGGATTTGTACAGAGGCAGTATAATGCTCTCATCATGTGTATCCAGACCTCTTTTAATGCACCCCATGATCCTGTTTGCCTTGGCAGCTGCTGCCTGGCACTGGCTGCTCCAGGTAAGTTTATCATTAACTAGGATCCCCAAGTCCTTCTCCCTGTCAGATTTACCCAGTGGTTTCCCGTTCAGTGTGTAATGGTGATATTGATTCCCTCTTCCCATGTGTATAACCTTACATTTATCATTGTTAAACCTCATCTGCCACCTTTCAGCCCAAGTTTCCAACTTATCCAGATCCATCTGTAGCAGAATACTATCTTCTCTTGTATTAACTGCTTTACATAGTTTTGTATCATCTGCAAATATCGATATTTTACTGTGTAAACCTTCTACCAGATCATTAATGAATATGTTGAAGAGAACAGGTCCCAATACTGACCCCTGCGGTACCCCACTGGTCACAGCGACCCAGTTAGAGACTATACCATTTATAACCACCCTCTGCTTTCTATCACTAAGCCAGTTACTAACCCATTTACACACATTTTCCCCCAGACCAAGCATTCTCATTTTGTGTACCAACCTCTTGTGCGGCACGGTATCAAACGCTTTGGAAAAATCGAGATATACCACGTCCAATGACTCACCGTGGTCCAGCCTATAGCTTACCTCTTCATAAAAACTGATTAGATTGGTTTGACAGGAGCGATTTCTCATAAACCCATGCTGATATGGAGTTAAACAGTTATTCTCATTGAGATAATCCAGAATAACATCCCTCAGAAACCCTTCAAATATTTTACCAACAATAGAGGTTAGACTTACTGGCCTATAATTTCCAGGTTCACTTTTAGAGCCCTTTTTGAATATTGGCACCACATTTGCTATGCGCCAGTCCTGCGGAACAGACCCTGTCGCTATAGAGTCACTAAAAATAAGAAATAATGGTTTATCTATTACATTACTTAGTTCTCTTAGTACTCGTGGGTGTATGCCATCCGGACCCGGAGATTTATCTATTTTAATCTTATTTAGCCGGTTTCGCACCTCTTCTTGGGTTAGATTGGTGACCCTTAATATAGGGTTTTCATTGTTTCTTGGGATTTCACCTAGCATTTCATTTTCCACCGTGAATACCGTGGAGAAGAAGGTGTTTAATATGTTAGCTTTTTCCTCGTCATCTACAACCATTCTTTCCTCACTATTTTTTAAGGGGCCTACATTTTCAGTTTTTATTCTTTTACTATTGATATAGTTGAAGAACAGTTTGGGATTAGTTTTACTCTCCTTAGCAATGTGCTTCTCTGTTTCCTTTTTGGCAGCTTTAATTAGTTTTTTAGATAAAGTATTTTTCTCCCTATAGTTTTTTAGAGCTTCAATGGTGCCATCCTGCTTTAGTAGTGCAAATGCTTTCTTTTTACTTAATTGCCTGTCTTACTTCTTTGTTTAGCCACATTGGGTTTTTCCTATTTCTAGTCCTTTTATTCCCACAAGGTATAAACCGCTTACACTGCCTATTTAGGATGTTCTTAAACATTTCCCATTTATTATCTGTATTCTCATTTCTGAGGATATTGTCCCAGTCTACCAGATTAAGGGCATCTCTAAGCTGGTCAAACTTTGCCTTCCTAAAGTTCAATGTTTTTGTGACTCCCTGACAAGTCCCCCTAGTGAAAGACAGGTGAAACTGCACAATATTGTGGTCGCTATTTCCTAAATGCCCAACCACCTGCAGATTTGTTATTCTGTCAGGTCTATTAGATAGTATTAGGTCTAAAAGTGCTGCTCCTCTGGTTGGATTCTGCACCAATTGTGAAAGATAATTTTTCTTGGTTATTAGCAGAAACCTGTTGCCTTTATGGGTTTCACAGGTTTCTGTTTCCCAGTTAATATCCGGGTAGTTAAAGTCCCCCATAACCAGGACCTCATTATGGGTTGCAGCTTCATCTATCTGCTTTAGAAGTAGACTTTCCATGCTTTCTGTTATATTTGGGGGTTTGTAACAGACCCCAATGAGAATTTTGTTACCATTTTTCCCTCCATGAATTTCAACCCATATGGACTCGACATCCTCATTCCCTTCGCTAATATCCTCCCTTAAAGTGGACTTTAGACAAGACTTTACATAGAGACAAACCCCTCCTCCTCTCCGATTTTTACGATCCTTTCTAAACAGACTGTAACCCTGTAAGTTAACTGCCCAGTCATAGCTTTCATCTAACCATGTCTCGGTTATTCCCACTATGTCAAAGTTACCTGTAGATATTTCTGCTTCTAGTTCTTCCATCTTGTTTGTCAGGCTTCTGGCGTTTGCGAGCATGCAGTTCAGAGGATTTTGTTTTGTTCCAATCTCCTCACTGTGGATTGTTTTAGAAATGTTCTTACCTCCCTTCTGAGTATGTTTTCCTGGGTCGTCTTTGTTCGAGTCTAATGTTTTTCTTCCCGTCCCCTCTTCTTCTAGTTTAACGCCCTCCTGATGAGTGTAGCGAGTCTTCTGGCGAATGTGTGTTTCCCAGGTTTGTTGAGGTGTAGTCCGTCTCTGGCGAGGAGTCCATCGTACAAGTAATTCACACCGTGGTCCAGGAATCCGAATCCTTGTTGTCTGCACCATCGTCTTAGCCAGTTGTTTGCATCAAGGATCCTGTTCCATCTCCTGGTGCCATGCCCGTCTACTGGAAGGATAGAAGAAAAAACTACCTGTGCATCCAGTTCCTTTACTTTCTTCCCCAACTCTTCAAAGTCCTTGCAGATTGTCGGTAGGTCCTTCCTTGCCGTGTCATTGGTGCCAACATGTATCAGAAGAAATGGGTGGACGTCCTTGGAGCTGAAGAGCTTTGGTATCCTATCGGTCACATCCTTGATCATCGCACCTGGGAGGCAGCATACTTCTCTTGCAGTTATGTCCGGTCTGCAGATGGCTGCTTCTGTGCCTCTCAGTAGTGAGTCTCCCACCACCACCACTCCTCGTTGCTTCTTGGCTGTACTTTTTGCTGTCACTTGTTGCTGTGTGCCCTTTTCTTTTTTGCTTGCTGGTATTGCTTCATTCTTGGGTGTGCCATCTTCATCCTCTACAAAGATTTGATATCGGTTCTTCAGTTGTGTGGTTGGTGATTTCTCCATGGTCTTCTTGCTTCTTTTGGTCACATGCTTCCACTCATCTGCTTTTGGAGGTTCTCTGACACTTTTTGCACCTTCTGTGACCAGTAGAGATGCTTCTGTTCTGTCTAGAAAGTCTTCATTCTCTTTGATGAGTTTCAAAGTTGCTATTCTTTCTTCCAGACCCCGCACCTTTTCTTCTAAAAGGGCCACTAGTCTACACTTCTGACAGGTGAAATTGGATTCTTCTTCTGGTCGATCTGTGAACATGTAGCACATGCTGCAGCTCACCATGTAGGTTGTCACATCTGCCATGTTGCTCCTAGATCCTGCTGACTTGCTGTGTGTTTTCCTTCTTGTGTAATCTACTCAGCCAAGCTCTCTTGCAATAATGTCCTACAGGCACCTGGAATATGCAAATTAGCCTCCTGAAGCTTGAATCCCTGGTTTGGTGATGCTTTCGAAGCAGCTGGTCCCGGCTGTACCCAACGATCTTCTAGCTTAGGGAGACTTCGCTTCTCCCAGAAGGCACCTGGAATATGCAAATTAGCCTCCTGAAGTTTGAATCCCTGGTTTGGTGATGCTTTCGAAGCAGCTGGTCCCGGCTGTACCCAACGATCTTCTAGCTTAGGGAGACTTCGCTTCTCCCAGAAGGCACCTGGAATATGCAAATTAGCCTCCTGAAGCTTGAATCCCTGGTTTGGTGATGCTTTCGAAGCAGCTGGTCCCGGCTGTACCCAACGATCTTCTAGCTTAGGGAGACTTCGCTTCTCCCAGAAGGCACCTGGAATATGCAAATTAGCCTCCTGAAGCTTGAATCCCTGGTTTGGTGATGCTTTCGAAGCAGCTGGTCCCGGCTGTACCCAACGATCTTCTAGCTTAGGGAGACTTCGCTTCTCCCAGAAGGCACCTGGAATATGCAAATTAGCCTCCTGAAGCTTGAATCCCTGGTTTGGTGATGCTTTCGAAGCAGCTGGTCCCGGCTGTACCCAACGATCTTCTAGCTTAGGGAGACTTCGCTTCTCCCAGAAGGCACCTGGAATATGCAAATTAGCCTCCTGAAGCTTGAATCCCTGGTTTGGTGATGCTTTCGAAGCAGCTGGTCCCGGCTGTACCCAACGATCTTCTAGCTTAGGGAGACTTCGCTTCTCCCAGAAGGCACCTGGAATATGCAAATTAGCCTCCTGAAGCTTGAATCCCTGGTTTGGTGATGCTTTCGAAGCAGCTGGTCCCGGCTGTACCCAACGATCTTCTAGCTTAGGGAGACTTCGCTTCTCCCAGAAGGCACCTGGAATATGCAAATTAGCCTCCTGAAGCTTGAATCCCTGGTTTGGTGATGCTTTCGAAGCAGCTGGTCCCGGCTGTACCCAACGATCTTCTAGCTTAGGGAGACTTCGCTTCTCCCAGAAGGCACCTGGAATATGCAAATTAGCCTCCTGAAGCTTGAATCCCTGGTTTGGTGATGCTTTCGAAGCAGCTGGTCCCGGCTGTACCCAACGATCTTCTAGCTTAGGGAGACTTCGCTTCTCCCAGAAGGCACCTGGAATATGCAAATTAGCCTCCTGAAGCTTGAATCCCTGGTTTGGTGATGCTTTCGAAGCAGCTGGTCCCGGCTGTACCCAACGATCTTCTAGCTTAGGGAGACTTCGCTTCTCCCAGAAGGCACCTGGAATATGCAAATTAGCCTCCTGAAGCTTGAATCCCTGGTTTGGTGATGCTTTCGAAGCAGCTGGTCCCGGCTGTACCCAACGATCTTCTAGCTTAGGGAGACTTCGCTTCTCCCAGAAGGCACCTGGAATATGCAAATTAGCCTCCTGAAGCTTGAATCCCTGGTTTGGTGATGCTTTCGAAGCAGCTGGTCCCGGCTGTACCCAACGATCTTCTAGCTTAGGGAGACTTCGCTTCTCCCAGAAGGCACCTGGAATATGCAAATTAGCCTCCTGAAGCTTGAATCCCTGGTTTGGTGATGCTTTCGAAGCAGCTGGTCCCGGCTGTACCCAACGATCTTCTAGCTTAGGGAGACTTCGCTTCTCCCAGAAGGCACCTGGAATATGCAAATTAGCCTCCTGAAGCTTGAATCCCTGGTTTGGTGATGCTTTCGAAGCAGCTGGTCCCGGCTGTACCCAACGATCTTCTAGCTTAGGGAGACTTCGCTTCTCCCAGAAGGCACCTGGAATATGCAAATTAGCCTCCTGAAGCTTGAATCCCTGGTTTGGTGATGCTTTCGAAGCAGCTGGTCCCGGCTGTACCCAACGATCTTCTAGCTTAGGGAGACTTCGCTTCTCCCAGAAGGCACCTGGAATATGCAAATTAGCCTCCTGAAGCTTGAATCCCTGGTTTGGTGATGCTTTCGAAGCAGCTGGTCCCGGCTGTACCCAACGATCTTCTAGCTTAGGGAGACTTCGCTTCTCCCAGAAGGCACCTGGAATATGCAAATTAGCCTCCTGAAGCTTGAATCCCTGGTTTGGTGATGCTTTCGAAGCAGCTGGTCCCGGCTGTACCCAACGATCTTCTAGCTTAGGGAGACTTCGCTTCTCCCAGAAGGCACCTGGAATATGCAAATTAGCCTCCTGAAGCTTGAATCCCTGGTTTGGTGATGCTTTCGAAGCAGCTGGTCCCGGCTGTACCCAACGATCTTCTAGCTTAGGGAGACTTCGCTTCTCCCAGAAGGCACCTGGAATATGCAAATTAGCCTCCTGAAGCTTGAATCCCTGGTTTGGTGATGCTTTCGAAGCAGCTGGTCCCGGCTGTACCCAACGATCTTCTAGCTTAGGGAGACTTCGCTTCTCCCAGAAGGCACCTGGAATATGCAAATTAGCCTCCTGAAGCTTGAATCCCTGGTTTGGTGATGCTTTCGAAGCAGCTGGTCCCGGCTGTACCCAACGATCTTCTAGCTTAGGGAGACTTCGCTTCTCCCAGAAGGCACCTGGAATATGCAAATTAGCCTCCTGAAGCTTGAATCCCTGGTTTGGTGATGCTTTCGAAGCAGCTGGTCCCGGCTGTACCCAACGATCTTCTAGCTTAGGGAGACTTCGCTTCTCCCAGAAGGCACCTGGAATATGCAAATTAGCCTCCTGAAGCTTGAATCCCTGGTTTGGTGATGCTTTCGAAGCAGCTGGTCCCGGCTGTACCCAACGATCTTCTAGCTTAGGGAGACTTCGCTTCTCCCAGAAGGCACCTGGAATATGCAAATTAGCCTCCTGAAGCTTGAATCCCTGGTTTGGTGATGCTTTCGAAGCAGCTGGTCCCGGCTGTACCCAACGATCTTCTAGCTTAGGGAGACTTCGCTTCTCCCAGAAGGCACCTGGAATATGCAAATTAGCCTCCTGAAGCTTGAATCCCTGGTTTGGTGATGCTTTCGAAGCAGCTGGTCCCGGCTGTACCCAACGATCTTCTAGCTTAGGGAGACTTCGCTTCTCCCAGAAGGCACCTGGAATATGCAAATTAGCCTCCTGAAGCTTGAATCCCTGGTTTGGTGATGCTTTCGAAGCAGCTGGTCCCGGCTGTACCCAACGATCTTCTAGCTTAGGGAGACTTCGCTTCTCCCAGAAGGCACCTGGAATATGCAAATTAGCCTCCTGAAGCTTGAATCCCTGGTTTGGTGATGCTTTCGAAGCAGCTGGTCCCGGCTGTACCCAACGATCTTCTAGCTTAGGGAGACTTCGCTTCTCCCAGAAGGCACCTGGAATATGCAAATTAGCCTCCTGAAGCTTGAATCCCTGGTTTGGTGATGCTTTCGAAGCAGCTGGTCCCGGCTGTACCCAACGATCTTCTAGCTTAGGGAGACTTCGCTTCTCCCAGAAGGCACCTGGAATATGCAAATTAGCCTCCTGAAGCTTGAATCCCTGGTTTGGTGATGCTTTCGAAGCAGCTGGTCCCGGCTGTACCCAACGATCTTCTAGCTTAGGGAGACTTCGCTTCTCCCAGAAGGCACCTGGAATATGCAAATTAGCCTCCTGAAGCTTGAATCCCTGGTTTGGTGATGCTTTCGAAGCAGCTGGTCCCGGCTGTACCCAACGATCTTCTAGCTTAGGGAGACTTCGCTTCTCCCAGAAGGCACCTGGAATATGCAAATTAGCCTCCTGAAGCTTGAATCCCTGGTTTGGTGATGCTTTCGAAGCAGCTGGTCCCGGCTGTACCCAACGATCTTCTAGCTTAGGGAGACTTCGCTTCTCCCAGAAGGCACCTGGAATATGCAAATTAGCCTCCTGAAGCTTGAATCCCTGGTTTGGTGATGCTTTCGAAGCAGCTGGTCCCGGCTGTACCCAACGATCTTCTAGCTTAGGGAGACTTCGCTTCTCCCAGAAGGCACCTGGAATATGCAAATTAGCCTCCTGAAGCTTGAATCCCTGGTTTGGTGATGCTTTCGAAGCAGCTGGTCCCGGCTGTACCCAACGATCTTCTAGCTTAGGGAGACTTCGCTTCTCCCAGAAGGCACCTGGAATATGCAAATTAGCCTCCTGAAGCTTGAATCCCTGGTTTGGTGATGCTTTCGAAGCAGCTGGTCCCGGCTGTACCCAACGATCTTCTAGCTTAGGGAGACTTCGCTTCTCCCAGAAGGCACCTGGAATATGCAAATTAGCCTCCTGAAGCTTGAATCCCTGGTTTGGTGATGCTTTCGAAGCAGCTGGTCCCGGCTGTACCCAACGATCTTCTAGCTTAGGGAGACTTCGCTTCTCCCAGAAGGCACCTGGAATATGCAAATTAGCCTCCTGAAGCTTGAATCCCTGGTTTGGTGATGCTTTCGAAGCAGCTGGTCCCGGCTGTACCCAACGATCTTCTAGCTTAGGGAGACTTCGCTTCTCCCAGAAGGCACCTGGAATATGCAAATTAGCCTCCTGAAGCTTGAATCCCTGGTTTGGTGATGCTTTCGAAGCAGCTGGTCCCGGCTGTACCCAACGATCTTCTAGCTTAGGGAGACTTCGCTTCTCCCAGAAGGCACCTGGAATATGCAAATTAGCCTCCTGAAGCTTGAATCCCTGGTTTGGTGATGCTTTTTCGAAGCAGCTGGTCCCGGCTGTACCCAACGATCTTCTAGCTTAGGGAGACTTCGCTTCTCCCAGAAGGCACCTGGAATATGCAAATTAGCCTCCTGAAGCTTGATCCCTGGTTGGTGATGCTTTCGAAGCAGCTGGTCCCGGCTGTACCAACGATCTTCTAGCTTAGGGAGACTTCGCTTCTCCCAGAAGGCACCTGGAATATGCAAATTAGCCTCCTGAAGCTTGAATCCCTGGTTTGGTGATGCTTTCGAAGCAGCTGGTCCCGGCTGTACCCAACGATCTTCTAGCTTAGGGAGACTTCGCTTCTCCCAGAAGGCACCTGGAATATGCAAATTAGCCTCCTGAAGCTTGAATCCCTGGTTTGGTGATGCTTTCGAAGCAGCTGGTCCCGGCTGTACCCAACGATCTTCTAGCTTAGGGAGACTTCGCTTCTCCCAGAAGGCACCTGGAATATGCAAATTAGCCTCCTGAAGCTTGAATCCCTGGTTTGGTGATGCTTTCGAAGCAGCTGGTCCCGGCTGTACCCAACGATCTTCTAGCTTAGGGAGACTTCGCTTCTCCCAGAAGGCACCTGGAATATGCAAATTAGCCTCCTGAAGCTTGAATCCCTGGTTTGGTGATGCTTTCGAAGCAGCTGGTCCCGGCTGTACCCAACGATCTTCTAGCTTAGGGAGACTTCGCTTCTCCCAGAAGGCACCTGGAATATGCAAATTAGCCTCCTGAAGCTTGAATCCCTGGTTTGGTGATGCTTTCGAAGCAGCTGGTCCCGGCTGTACCCAACGATCTTCTAGCTTAGGGAGACTTCGCTTCTCCCAGAAGGCACCTGGAATATGCAAATTAGCCTCCTGAAGCTTGAATCCCTGGTTTGGTGATGCTTTCGAAGCAGCTGGTCCCGGCTGTACCCAACGATCTTCTAGCTTAGGGAGACTTCGCTTCTCCCAGAAGGCACCTGGAATATGCAAATTAGCCTCCTGAAGCTTGAATCCCTGGTTTGGTGATGCTTTCGAAGCAGCTGGTCCCGGCTGTACCCAACGATCTTCTAGCTTAGGGAGACTTCGCTTCTCCCAGAAGGCACCTGGAATATGCAAATTAGCCTCCTGAAGCTTGAATCCCTGGTTTGGTGATGCTTTCGAAGCAGCTGGTCCCGGCTGTACCCAACGATCTTCTAGCTTAGGGAGACTTCGCTTCTCCCAGAAGGCACCTGGAATATGCAAATTAGCCTCCTGAAGCTTGAATCCCTGGTTTGGTGATGCTTTCGAAGCAGCTGGTCCCGGCTGTACCCAACGATCTTCTAGCTTAGGGAGACTTCGCTTCTCCCAGAAGGCACCTGGAATATGCAAATTAGCCTCCTGAAGCTTGAATCCCTGGTTTGGTGATGCTTTCGAAGCAGCTGGTCCCGGCTGTACCCAACGATCTTCTAGCTTAGGGAGACTTCGCTTCTCCCAGAAGGCACCTGGAATATGCAAATTAGCCTCCTGAAGCTTGAATCCCTGGTTTGGTGATGCTTTCGAAGCAGCTGGTCCCGGCTGTACCCAACGATCTTCTAGCTTAGGGAGACTTCGCTTCTCCCAGAAGGCACCTGGAATATGCAAATTAGCCTCCTGAAGCTTGAATCCCTGGTTTGGTGATGCTTTCGAAGCAGCTGGTCCCGGCTGTACCCAACGATCTTCTAGCTTAGGGAGACTTCGCTTCTCCCAGAAGGCACCTGGAATATGCAAATTAGCCTCCTGAAGCTTGAATCCCTGGTTTGGTGATGCTTTCGAAGCAGCTGGTCCCGGCTGTACCCAACGATCTTCTAGCTTAGGGAGACTTCGCTTCTCCCAGAAGGCACCTGGAATATGCAAATTAGCCTCCTGAAGCTTGAATCCCTGGTTTGGTGATGCTTTCGAAGCAGCTGGTCCCGGCTGTACCCAACGATCTTCTAGCTTAGGGAGACTTCGCTTCTCCCAGAAGGCACCTGGAATATGCAAATTAGCCTCCTGAAGCTTGAATCCCTGGTTTGGTGATGCTTTCGAAGCAGCTGGTCCCGGCTGTACCCAACGATCTTCTAGCTTAGGGAGACTTCGCTTCTCCCAGAAGGCACCTGGAATATGCAAATTAGCCTCCTGAAGCTTGAATCCCTGGTTTGGTGATGCTTTCGAAGCAGCTGGTCCCGGCTGTACCCAACGATCTTCTAGCTTAGGGAGACTTCGCTTCTCCCAGAAGGCACCTGGAATATGCAAATTAGCCTCCTGAAGCTTGAATCCCTGGTTTGGTGATGCTTTCGAAGCAGCTGGTCCCGGCTGTACCCAACGATCTTCTAGCTTAGGGAGACTTCGCTTCTCCCAGAAGGCACCTGGAATATGCAAATTAGCCTCCTGAAGCTTGAATCCCTGGTTTGGTGATGCTTTCGAAGCAGCTGGTCCCGGCTGTACCCAACGATCTTCTAGCTTAGGGAGACTTCGCTTCTCCCAGAAGGCACCTGGAATATGCAAATTAGCCTCCTGAAGCTTGAATCCCTGGTTTGGTGATGCTTTCGAAGCAGCTGGTCCCGGCTGTACCCAACGATCTTCTAGCTTAGGGAGACTTCGCTTCTCCCAGAAGGCACCTGGAATATGCAAATTAGCCTCCTGAAGCTTGAATCCCTGGTTTGGTGATGCTTTCGAAGCAGCTGGTCCCGGCTGTACCCAACGATCTTCTAGCTTAGGGAGACTTCGCTTCTCCCAGAAGGCACCTGGAATATGCAAATTAGCCTCCTGAAGCTTGAATCCCTGGTTTGGTGATGCTTTCGAAGCAGCTGGTCCCGGCTGTACCCAACGATCTTCTAGCTTAGGGAGACTTCGCTTCTCCCAGAAGGCACCTGGAATATGCAAATTAGCCTCCTGAAGCTTGAATCCCTGGTTTGGTGATGCTTTCGAAGCAGCTGGTCCCGGCTGTACCCAACGATCTTCTAGCTTAGGGAGACTTCGCTTCTCCCAGAAGGCACCTGGAATATGCAAATTAGCCTCCTGAAGCTTGAATCCCTGGTTTGGTGATGCTTTCGAAGCAGCTGGTCCCGGCTGTACCCAACGATCTTCTAGCTTAGGGAGACTTCGCTTCTCCCAGAAGGCACCTGGAATATGCAAATTAGCCTCCTGAAGCTTGAATCCCTGGTTTGGTGATGCTTTCGAAGCAGCTGGTCCCGGCTGTACCCAACGATCTTCTAGCTTAGGGAGACTTCGCTTCTCCCAGAAGGCACCTGGAATATGCAAATTAGCCTCCTGAAGCTTGAATCCCTGGTTTGGTGATGCTTTCGAAGCAGCTGGTCCCGGCTGTACCCAACGATCTTCTAGCTTAGGGAGACTTCGCTTCTCCCAGAAGGCACCTGGAATATGCAAATTAGCCTCCTGAAGCTTGAATCCCTGGTTTGGTGATGCTTTCGAAGCAGCTGGTCCCGGCTGTACCCAACGATCTTCTAGCTTAGGGAGACTTCGCTTCTCCCAGAAGGCACCTGGAATATGCAAATTAGCCTCCTGAAGCTTGAGTCCCTGGTTTGGTGATGCTTTCGAAGCAGCTGGTCCCGGCTGTACCCAACGATCTTCTAGCTTAGGGAGACTTCGCTTCTCCCAGAAGGCACCTGGAATATGCAAATTAGCCTCCTGAAGCTTGAGTCCCTGGTTTGGTGATGCTTTCGAAGCAGCTGGTCCCGGCTGTACCCAACGATCTTCTAGCTTAGGGAGACTTCGCTTCTCCCAGAAGGCACCTGGAATATGCAAATTAGCCTCCTGAAGCTTGAGTCCCTGGTTTGGTGATGCTTTCGAAGCAGCTGGTCCCGGCTGTACCCAACGATCTTCTAGCTTAGGGAGACTTCGCTTCTCCCAGAAGGCACCTGGAATATGCAAATTAGCCTCCTGAAGCTTGAGTCCCTGGTTTGGTGATGCTTTCGAAGCAGCTGGTCCCGGCTGTACCCAACGATCTTCTAGCTTAGGGAGACTTCGCTTCTCCCAGAAGGCACCTGGAATATGCAAATTAGCCTCCTGAAGCTTGAGTCCCTGGTTTGGTGATGCTTTCGAAGCAGCTGGTCCCGGCTGTACCCAACGATCTTCTAGCTTAGGGAGACTTCGCTTCTCCCAGAAGGCACCTGGAATATGCAAATTAGCCTCCTGAAGCTTGAGTCCCTGGTTTGGTGATGCTTTCGAAGCAGCTGGTCCCGGCTGTACCCAACGATCTTCTAGCTTAGGGAGACTTCGCTTCTCCCAGAAGGCACCTGGAATATGCAAATTAGCCTCCTGAAGCTTGAATCCCTGGTTTGGTGATGCTTTCGAAGCAGCTGGTCCCGGCTGTACCCAACGATCTTCTAGCTTAGGGAGACTTCGCTTCTCCCAGAAGGCACCTGGAATATGCAAATTAGCCTCCTGAAGCTTGAATCCCTGGTTTGGTGATGCTTTCGAAGCAGCTGGTCCCGGCTGTACCCAACGATCTTCTAGCTTAGGGAGACTTCGCTTCTCCCAGAAGGCACCTGGAATATGCAAATTAGCCTCCTGAAGCTTGAATCCCTGGTTTGGTGATGCTTTCGAAGCAGCTGGTCCCGGCTGTACCCAACGATCTTCTAGCTTAGGGAGACTTCGCTTCTCCCAGAAGGCACCTGGAATATGCAAATTAGCCTCCTGAAGCTTGAATCCCTGGTTTGGTGATGCTTTCGAAGCAGCTGGTCCCGGCTGTACCCAACGATCTTCTAGCTTAGGGAGACTTCGCTTCTCCCAGAAGGCACCTGGAATATGCAAATTAGCCTCCTGAAGCTTGAATCCCTGGTTTGGTGATGCTTTCGAAGCAGCTGGTCCCGGCTGTACCCAACGATCTTCTAGCTTAGGGAGACTTCGCTTCTCCCAGAAGGCACCTGGAATATGCAAATTAGCCTCCTGAAGCTTGAATCCCTGGTTTGGTGATGCTTTCGAAGCAGCTGGTCCCGGCTGTACCCAACGATCTTCTAGCTTAGGGAGACTTTGCTTCTCCCAGAAGGCACCTGGAATATGCAAATTAGCCTCCTGAAGCTTGAATCCCTGGTTTGGTGATGCTTTCGAAGCAGCTGGTCCCGGCTGTACCCAACGATCTTCTAGCTTAGGGAGACTTCGCTTCTCCCAGAAGGCACCTGGAATATGCAAATTAGCCTCCTGAAGCTTGAATCCCTGGTTTGGTGATGCTTTCGAAGCAGCTGGTCCCGGCTGTACCCAACGATCTTCTAGCTTAGGGAGACTTCGCTTCTCCCAGAAGGCACCTGGAATATGCAAATTAGCCTCCTGAAGCTTGAATCCCTGGTTTGGTGATGCTTTCGAAGCAGCTGGTCCCGGCTGTACCCAACGATCTTCTAGCTTAGGGAGACTTCGCTTCTCCCAGAAGGCACCTGGAATATGCAAATTAGCCTCCTGAAGCTTGAATCCCTGGTTTGGTGATGCTTTCGAAGCAGCTGGTCCCGGCTGTACCCAACGATCTTCTAGCTTAGGGAGACTTCGCTTCTCCCAGAAGGCACCTGGAATATGCAAATTAGCCTCCTGAAGCTTGAATCCCTGGTTTGGTGATGCTTTCGAAGCAGCTGGTCCCGGCTGTACCCAACGATCTTCTAGCTTAGGGAGACTTCGCTTCTCCCAGAAGGCACCTGGAATATGCAAATTAGCCTCCTGAAGCTTGAATCCCTGGTTTGGTGATGCTTTCGAAGCAGCTGGTCCCGGCTGTACCCAACGATCTTCTAGCTTAGGGAGACTTCGCTTCTCCCAGAAGGCACCTGGAATATGCAAATTAGCCTCCTGAAGCTTGAATCCCTGGTTTGGTGATGCTTTCGAAGCAGCTGGTCCCGGCTGTACCCAGCGATCTTCTAGCTTAGGGAGACTTCGCTTCTCCCAGAAGGCACCTGGAATATGCAAATTAGCCTCCTGAAGCTTGAATCCCTGGTTTGGTGATGCTTTCGAAGCAGCTGGTCCCGGCTGTACCCAACGATCTTCTAGCTTAGGGAGACTTCGCTTCTCCCAGAAGGCACCTGGAATATGCAAATTAGCCTCCTGAAGCTTGAATCCCTGGTTTGGTGATGCTTTCGAAGCAGCTGGTCCCGGCTGTACCCAACGATCTTCTAGCTTAGGGAGACTTCGCTTCTCCCAGAAGGCACCTGGAATATGCAAATTAGCCTCCTGAAGCTTGAATCCCTGGTTTGGTGATGCTTTCGAAGCAGCTGGTCCCGGCTGTACCCAACGATCTTCTAGCTTAGGGAGACTTCGCTTCTCCCAGAAGGCACCTGGAATATGCAAATTAGCCTCCTGAAGCTTGAATCCCTGGTTTGGTGATGCTTTCGAAGCAGCTGGTCCCGGCTGTACCCAACGATCTTCTAGCTTAGGGAGACTTCGCTTCTCCCAGAAGGCACCTGGAATATGCAAATTAGCCTCCTGAAGCTTGAATCCCTGGTTTGGTGATGCTTTCGAAGCAGCTGGTCCCGGCTGTACCCAACGATCTTCTAGCTTAGGGAGACTTCGCTTCTCCCAGAAGGCACCTGGAATATGCAAATTAGCCTCCTGAAGCTTGAATCCCTGGTTTGGTGATGCTTTCGAAGCAGCTGGTCCCGGCTGTACCCAACGATCTTCTAGCTTAGGGAGACTTTGCTTCTCCCAGAAGGCACCTGGAATATGCAAATTAGCCTCCTGAAGCTTGAATCCCTGGTTTGGTGATGCTTTCGAAGCAGCTGGTCCCGGCTGTACCCAACGATCTTCTAGCTTAGGGAGACTTCGCTTCTCCCAGAAGGCACCTGGAATATGCAAATTAGCCTCCTGAAGCTTGAATCCCTGGTTTGGTGATGCTTTCGAAGCAGCTGGTCCCGGCTGTACCCAACGATCTTCTAGCTTAGGGAGACTTCGCTTCTCCCAGAAGGCACCTGGAATATGCAAATTAGCCTCCTGAAGCTTGAATCCCTGGTTTAGTATATTTTGACTTCAGCAAAGTATTTGACAAAGTATCTCACACCATCCTTATTGATAAAATGACTAAGTATGGAATGGACAAGGCAACTGTTAGGTGGATTCATAACTGGTTTAGTGATCGGACCCAAAGAGTGGTCGTAAATGGTTGTACATCCAGTTGGAAGAATGTCTCAAATGGGATCTCACAGGGTTCTGTCCTAGGCCCTGTATTGTTCAACATCTTTATCAAAGATTGAGATGAAGAAATTGAGGGTACACTAATTAAATTTGCTGATGACACAAAGCTAGGAGGGATAGCTAATACTAGAGAAGAGAGAGAGAGAGGATTCAAAAAGATATAAATAAACTGGAGCAGTGGGCAGCAACTAACAGAATTGTTTTTAACAAGGAAAAATGCAAAGTACTACATCTGGGCATTAAAAATTAAAAAAGCATATACAGAATAGGAGGAATAGGGCTAAGCAACAGCACATGTGAAAAGTCTTGGGTATACTAATAGATCACAGACTGAACATGAGTCAACAGTGTGATGCAGCAGCAAAAAAGGCAAATGCAATTCTGGGATGTATTAACAGAAGCATACAGTCTAGATCATGCAAAGTCATTATTGCCCTCTAGTCCTCTTTGGTCACACCTCACCTGGAATACTGTGTCAACAAACTGGAGAAAGGTGACAGAAGAGCGACCAGAATGGTGACCGGTTTGCAAACCATGTCCTATGAGGAACGGTTACAGGATTTGGGAATGTTTAGTTTGCAAAAAAGAAGACTGAGAAGAGACTTAATAGCTGTCTACAAATATCTCAAGGGATGATTTAGTGAATCCTGCTTTGTGCAGGGGGTTGTATATGATGACCCAGGAGGTCCCTTCCAACTCTATCATTCTATGATTCTGTGATTCTATTAGATGCTGCAAATTATTTTAAACCCTTTCCAACATTGGGCGTAATAGTACGCCGATGTCGAACTGCCTCCCTTTGATGTTGGATCCGCCAGTGAGAACACATCTTTTCCAGGGACATTTCAGCTGCTTTGAACAGCTGACGTGCTGCAATAGCTGCGGCTAGAATCGTGATCCACCCACAGCTCTAAACTAGTGAAACGCTGCTGTCAAACTCTGACAGCAGCATTTAAATTGCGCTTCCGGCAATCGCGCCGGAAATACACACACCTGTGACCCCTGTCACGTGATCGTGGGTCACCGGTGTGTTGGTATGACAACTTGAGGTTTCCTGAAGACCTCTTTAGTTGTCAGTGCCGGCATGCTGTGAGCGCCACCCAGTGGTCGGCACTCATAGCAAGTGAGTAAATCTGTTATACAGAGGCGATCTGAAAGTTGCCTCTATGTAACAGAGCCGATCGGGTTGTCGCAGCTTCTTGTCTCCTATGGAGACTATTGATGCATGCCAAAAGTAAAAAAAAAAGTTTTTAAAAATATTGAAAAAATAAAAAAAATAAAAGTTCAAATCACTGCATATCCCCTCTCCTCATCAAACATATGCAAAATGCTCATGATACGCCACCATTATCATTGGAAAAGTGCTAAAAATACTTTAGTGGCAAAGCAAATATTTTCTCACAGTTTTTACAGAATGTTGCCGATTTTATAAATTTTGTTTGTGTTTCTGATCACGAATCTGAATGTGCTATATTCGTGCTGATTTTATGTTTGGTGTTCGTTTTCCGAACAAACTTTCTCATCACTAGTATTCAAACACTTCTGGAATCACTATTGTAACGCCAAATCTGGAATTTTCTTTGAACACGTGGTTTACGCTGTTTGACTGAGAAATAGGAAATGCTTTTTTACCTTTGCCTGAGAAAGACAGTGCAAGATGCATAAATGAACAACATAAATATGCTGCTCAAGTTATATAATCTACAGGGTGGGCCATTTATATGGATACACCTAAATAAAATGGGAATAGTTGGGGATATCAACTTCCTGTTTGTGGCACATTGGTATATGGGAAGGGGAAAATTTCTCAAGACGGGTGGTAACCATGCCGGCCATTTTGAAGTCGGCCATTTTGGATACAACTATTTTTTCCAATGGGAAGAGGGTCATGTGACACATCAAACTTATTGAGAATTTCACAAGAAAAACAATGGTGTGCTTGGTTTTAACATAACTTTTTTTCTTTCATGAGTTTTTTTTACAAGTTTATGACCACTTATAAACTGTGTTCAAAGTTCTGCCCATTGTGTTGGATTGTCGACAACCCAGAAGAATTGCTAGCACAGACTTCCATTATCCGTTTATATAAACCCAGAAAAACAAAACACCAAACCTACAGAAAAAACCCGGATCCACAGGATCATAGGGGGAGGGGTTGTAAACCCGGGTCAGTGCATACGAAATAGAGGTACTCCAAAAATATACTAATGTAATTTTATTAAAGTATTAAATATAAAAACAGATAATAATAAAGAATATAACAATGAAGACAAAAAAACGAGTATTCGAAAGGAGCAGCTAAAAAATGGCATGTGAGAGATGGAAACACACAATGCTAAAAAAAGCAAGAGAAAATAGAGCACCCTACTCTGACTGCAAGCAAATCAATTAAGAAAAGTGCTCTGGGGTAGTGCTCCTAAATGTACACATAATATGGACAATGAGCAGACCCCTATGAATAAACCCTGTAATGTGGTGATAAACAGGGAATGTACAGCAAGGTACAGACTGCATAGTTACAAGTACAGTGGGTGAGCTGAAAATAACATGCTGTTACCTTGAGACATAGCAGCGGTGGATTGCAAAATGCTGCAGGCAGAGAGGGGAACCTCGACGCGCATTTCACCTGAATGGCTTCGTCAGGAGGCGTGTGACAGCTCTCCAGCGACCAAACAGCGACGCTGCAGCGATACGACATCGTTGTCGTATAGCTGCAGCGTCGTTTCAGTGTGACGGTACCCTAATGTTGGATTTCATCCTGGATCTCTGTGTTTTGAGGGAGGGTACGGTGTTCTTCTGGCTGTATCTGCAACAACGGGGAGGGGGGGCTTATCCAAGTCAAGAAAGCAGGTGAGAGCATTAAGAGACAGGCCTATAGGCATCATCATCAGCAAGGCTGCAAACTGAGAGTGGCGGACATAGTTTGTGTATCTATTAAGAATCTGATGATTAAGGTTCCATATCCTAGACTCGCACCAAAATTTATAGGACCATTTCCCATTATTGAGGTAGTCAGTTAAGTGGCTTTTTGGGTAAGTCTGCTTTCTTCTATGCGATTCCCAAAGTATTCCACAAGACATTAATATAGAAGGTGGCTTCTCTGCTTATGACCCAGGATTCTCCTTCTCCTAGTAGATAATACTGAGGAAATTAATATAGAAAATATTGTGCACTCTTATATAGAGTTTTGAACTTTATCCAGTGTTTGATTCATTGGAAGGGGTTGATTCATTGGAAGGGGTTTGATTCATTGGAAGTTTGTGCTTACCCATGGCGTTAGTGAGCCAGGACACGTGTCTCACCACCACCGACGCGCGTTTTGCCTCTTCCTCAAGGTGCAGAAGAGGCGAGGAAGAGGCGAAACGCGCGTTGGTGGTGGCAAGAGATGTGTCCTAACTCACTAACGTCATGGGTAAGCACAGATAAGAGCATGGGACCCAGTTTTTTCAATAGCATAGTGCGCATAATACTATAGCCATTTGGATACTTTGATCATTACTACTTTTTGACTGGAGTCTGTGTATATGTATAGTGTATTACTTTAATAAATTATATTTTGATTATTTTTGGACCAGGCTGAAATTTTTCTTATGTTTCATATCAGGTCCTGGTACTAGGCAGTGGTGGGATTGTATCCATTCTGCTGTGCAAGTTAGCAGAGAGTGGTTCTCTAGTGATGATGGGGGAGTTTTCAACTCCTGATTATTTCATTCAGCATCAGGCTGGCTATATAGCCATGTTCAGTAGTGTTGAGCATTCCGATACTGCAAATATCGGTTATCGGCCGATATTCGCTGTATCGGAATTCCGATACCGAGTTCCGATACTTTTGCGATATCGGATACTGGAATCGGAAGTTCCCATAGTTCAATGATACACTATGATGGAGTGTGGGCGGTGCGTGGGTGGAGACTGCGTGTCTGTGTGTGCGGACGGGGTCTGTGTGTGACCATCGGGGGTCTGCGTGGGCCTGCCGGGGGTCTGTGCGTGCCTGCCGGGGGTCTGTGCGGACCAGCCGGGATTCTGTGCGGGCCTGCTGGGGCTCTGTGCAGGCTGCCGGGGCTCTGTGCGGGCTGCCGGGGGTCTGTGCAGGCCTGCCGGGGCTATGTGCGAGCTGCCGGGGGTCTGTGCGGGCTGCTGGGGGTCTGTACAGGCCTGCCGGGGCTCTATGCGGGCTGCCGGGGCTCTGTGCAAGCTGCCGGGGCTCTGTGCAGGCTGCCGGGGCTCTGTGCGGGCTGCCGGGGGTCTGTGCGTGTGTGCAGGCATTGTCCTATGGGACTACAAGTGCCATCGGACGATGCCTGCTACAGTTACAGTGATTGACACATTAGCCAATGATGGGACAGTAGTAGTCCCATCATCCGGCTAATGTGTTAAATGTAAAAAAAAATACTACATACATACTACATACATACTACATACATACAACATACTACATACATACATACAGCATACTACATACATACTACATACATACTAAATACTGCATACATACTACATACATACATACGTACTACATACAAGCTACATACATACATACTACATACATACTACATACATACTACATAAATACATACTACATACAAACTGCATACTACATACATACTATATACATACATACATACTACATACATACTGCATACTACATACAAACTACATACATACATACTACATACATACTACATACCTACATGCTACATACATACTACATACATACATACTACATACATACCACATACTACATACATACATAATACATACAACATACATAATACTTAAAGACACAAAAGAGAATAGTAAAACCAAAAACACTCAGTTTGAAAAAATGTTGCAGTAATCCGCAAGTGCTAGTAAAAGATGTAAAAAACAGGGTATTTGGTTGATACGTTTTTTGCAAAAAATGTATACTAAGCTGCTCTACCAATCTTCACGGTATACCCTTATCAGAGCAGTCCTAACTAATGTATGCAATCCCTATCTGATGTATTTAAAAACCTGATCATCTGTATATTTTATCTGTATATTTTTTATTCAAAGTACTTTTTTTTCTAAGTACTCGGCAGTTATAACATGGCAGTTAGACAGGGCAGGAGACAGGTAAGAAAAACTAAATCTAATCCATATTCACTTGAAACAGCACAAATACTCACCATATCTATTTGTATCATCTATATTCTGGCTGCTGCATTCACTCACATTCACCGCCCTTGCATTAACTCTCTACACTCCATCCATATCGGCCCCTCTGTCCTTGCCTCTCCTATGTATAGCACTCATGCTCTATTCACATTGCTTAACAGCACAGATCCATTCAGTCCCAACATCCAACACAAGAGACGCTCTCACAAATCACTTAACCATCTGCTCACTCTTTCGATCCTCCTTCTCCTAGTCGCTGGAGACATATCTCCAAACCCCGGCCCCCCATGTTATAGCCAGTCAAACCTCCCAATTGCTACACCCAGAAACCCCTCTAACCTTATTAATATTCCCTGCATGCCTGCTGTCTCTTTCAATTGTGCCCTTTGGAATTCTCGCTCTGTGTGTAATAAACTCTCCTTCATTCATGACTTCTTCCTTTCTAATTCTCTTAATCTCCTGGCTCTTACTGAAACCTGGATCCAGCAGTCAGACACCACCGCTGCTGCTGCTCTTTCATATGGTGGACTGCACTTTTCTCATACCCCAAGATCAGACAACAGAGCAGGTGGAGGCGTTGGTCTGCTCCTTTCACCCAAATGTACTTTCCAAGTTATCCCCCAAGTACCCTCACTTGTCTTCCCTTCCTTTGAGGTCCATGTGGTCAGACTCTACGTCCCCTTCTCCATGCGAGTGGCGGTGGTGTATCGTCCTCCCGGCCCCTCTCATCAGTTCCTGGATCACTTTGCCACCTGGCTTCCACACTTTCTCTCCTGTGACACCCCTACCCTTATCATGGGTGATTTCAACATCCCCATTGCCTCTCCCCTCTCCCCATCTGCTTCTCACCTTTTATCTCTATCCTCCTCTTTTGGCCTCTCGCAGCATACTAACTCTCCAACACATGAAGATGGAAACTCCCTTGACTTGGTCTTCTCCCGACTTTGCTCAGTGGATGACTTCACAAACTCCCCTCTCCCGCTCTCTGACCACAACCTTCTTTCATTCTCTATCAAGAACTGCCATCCCGCTCAGGTCACCCCCACTTTCCACACCTATAGAAACATACAGGCCATTAACACCCAGAAACTTATGATGAACTTGCAGTCCTCATTGGCCCCTATTTCCTCCATCTTATGTCCTGATTCTGCATTGAAGCATTACAATGAAACCCTGCAAAGTGCTCTGGATGAAGCTGCTCCTCCTATACATAAAACAACTCGGCACAGACGGCAACAACCGTGGCACACGCTGCAAACACGTTTCCTGCAGCGGTGCTCCAGGTGCGCAGAACGTCTGTGGAGAAAATCTAATCTACCCGAAGATTTCATCCATTATAAGTTCATGCTAAAGACATACAATTCTGCCCTTCACCTCTCCAAACAAACCTACTTCAACACCCTCATCACCTCCCTGTCCAATAACCCTAAACGTCTCTTTGACACGTTCCAGTCCCTACTCAACCCAAGAGAGCAGGCCCCAACCACGGATCTCCGTGCTGACGATCTGGCCAATTACTTTAAAGAAACAATTGACCACATTCAACAGGAAATCATCTCCCAATCTCTTCATACCATGCACTGTCCTCCCTCCCCCACTGCATCTAGTTCACTCTCTGACTTTGAAGCAGTTACAGAAGAAGAAGTAAGCAGGCTCCTTGCATCTTCGCGCCCGACCACTTGCACCAGTGACCCCATTCCGTCACATCTCCTCCAGTCCCTTTCCCCGGCTATCGCCTCTCACCTAACAAAAATATTCAACCTTTCCCTCACTTCCGGTATTTTTCCCTCCTCATTTAAGCATGCCATCATACATCCATTACTTAAAAAACCATCCCTCGATCAAAACTGTGCCGCTAATTATAGACCTGTCTCTAATCTTCCCTTCATCTCTAAACTCCTCGAACGCCTGGTCCACTCCCGTCTTACCCGCTATCTCTCAGATAACTCTCTTCTCGACCCTCTTCAATCTGGCTTCCGCTCTTTACACTCTACTGAAACTGCCCTCATTAAAGTCTCTAATGACCTACTAACAGCTAAATCTAATGGTCACTACTCCATGCTAATTCTCTTGGATCTCTCTGCAGCATTCGACACTGTGGATCATCAGCTCCTCCTCACTATGCTCCGCTCCATCGGCCTCAAGGACACCGTTCTCTCCTGGTTCTCCTCCTATCTCTCTGACCGATCCTTCACTGTATGTTTTGCTGGTTCCTCCTCCTCTCACCTTCCCCTTACTGTTGGGGTTCCTCAAGGATCAGTCCTAGGCCCCCTACTCTTCTCGTTGTATACTGCCCCTATTGGACAAACAATCAGTAGATTTGGTTTCCAGTACCATCTCTATGCTGACGACACCCAATTATACACTTCTGCTCCCGATATCACACCGACCTTTTTAGAAAACACCAGTGATTGTCTTACCGCTGTCTCTAACATCATGTCCTCCCTCTATCTGAAACTAAACCTGTCAAAAACTGAACTCCTCGTGTTCTCTCCCTCTACTAACCTACCTTTGCCTGACATTGCCATCTCCGTGTGCGGTTCCACCATTACTCCAAAGCAACATGCCCGCTGCCTTGGGGTCATCCTTGATTCTGACCTTTCATTCACCCCCTACATCCGATCACTGGCTCGCTCTTCTTACCTGCATCTCAAAAACATTTCTAGAATTCGCCCTTTTCTTAATTTCGACTCTGCAAAAACTCTGACTGTTTCACTTATTCATTCTCGTCTGGACTATTGTAACTCTCTACTAATCGGTCTCCCTCTTGCAAAACTCTCCCCGCTCCAATCTGTCCTGAATGCTGCAGCCAGGATCATATTCCTCACCAACCGTTACACCGATGCCTCTACCCTGTGCCAGTCATTACACTGGCTACCCATCCACTCCAGAATCCAGTACAAAACTACTACCCTCATCCACAAAGCACTCCATGGCTCAGCACCACCCTACATCTCCTCCCTGGTATCAGTCTACCACCCTACCCGTGCCCTCCGCTCCGCTAATGACCTCAGGTTAGCATCCTCAATAATCAGAACCTCCCACTCCCGTCTCCAAGACTTTACACGTGCTGCGTCGATTCTTTGGAATGCACTACCTAGGTTAATACGATTAATCCCCAATCCCCACAGTTTTAAGCGTGCCCTAAAAACTCATTTGTTCAGACTGGCCTACCGCCTCAATGCATTAACCTAACGATCCCTGTGTGGCCTATTTATAATAAAAAAAAAAAAAAAAGAAAAGGTTCCTCGCATCATGTTCTCATACACTTTATGCAGTATTAGCCCTCTGTGTCTGTACTGCTACATACTTAGGCAGGTAACTGGTTCATGCAGCTTTACATGAACACCTGAGCCTTACACTATAGCTGGTCCGAATAACTAAAGCAATTGTTACCATCCACCTCTCGTGTCTCCCCTTTTCCCCATAGTTTGTAAGCTTGCGAGCAGGGCCCTCACTCCTCCTGGTATCTGTTTTGAACTGTATTTCTGTTATGCTGTAATGTTTATTGTCTGTACAAGTCCCCTCTATAATTTGTAAAGCGCTGCGGAATATGTTGGCGCTATATAAATAAAATTATTATTATTATTATTATTATTATTATATTACCTGTGTGAACAGGGTTCAGAGAGGAAAAATCCATGTGTGGATAAGGGTATACCCTTACTGCTCTGATAAGGGTATACCGTGAAGATTGGTAGAGCAGCTTAGTATACATTTTTTGCAAAAAACGTATCAACCAAATACCCTGTTTTTTACATCTTTTACTAGCACTTGCGGATTACTGCAACATTTTTTCAAACTGAGTGTTTTTGGTTTTACTATTCTCTTTTGTGTCTTCAGGTTTCTTGGTGGTGTGTGAACATGATCATACAGACTTGTTCACTGTGCATGTAGCCCATGTGTTCCTGTTTCCATAATTGTTCTCTTGTGTCTACAAGACTGGGGAGTTCCACCACTCCTCTTGGGCTATCTGCACAAAAGCTGTTCTACCCTGTATGCACACATGGATTTTTCCTCTCTGAACCCTGTTCACACAGGTTATATACAGATGATCAGGTTTTTAAATACATCAGATAGGGATTGCATACATTAGTTAGGACTGCTCTGATAAGGGTATACCGTGAAGATTGGTAGAGCAGCTTAGTATACATTTTTTGCAAAAAACGTATCAACCAAATACCCTGTTTTTTACATCTTTTACTAGCACTTGCGGATTACTGCAACATTTTTTCAAACTGAGTGTTTTTGGTTTTACTATTCTCTTTTGTGTCTTCAGGTTTCTTGGTGGTGTGTGAACATGATCATACAGACTTGTTCACTGTGCAAGTAGACCATGTGTTCCTGTTTCCATAATTGTTCTCTTGTGTCTACAAGACTGGGGAGTTCCACCACTCCTCTTGGGCTATCTGCACAAAAGCTGTTCTACCCTGTATGCACACATGGATTTTTCCTCTCTGAACCCTGTTCACACAGGTTATATACAGATGATCAGGTTTTTAAATACATCAGATAGGGATTGCATACATTAGTTAGGACTGCTCTGATAAGGGTATACCGTGAAGATTGGTAGAGCAGCTTAGTATACATTTTTTGCAAAAAACGTATCAACCAAATACCCTGTTTTTTACATCTTTTACTAGCACTTGCGGATTACTGCAACATTTTTTCAAACTGAGTGTTTTTGGTTTTACTATTCTCTTTTGTGTCTTCAGGTTTCTTGGTGGTGTGTGAACATGATCATACAGACTTGTTCACTGTGCAAGTAGCCCATGTGTTCCTGTTTCCATAATTGTTCTCTTGTGTCTACAAGACTGGGGAGTTCCACCACTCCTCTTGGGCTATCTGCACAAAAGCTGTTCTACCCTGTATGCACACATGGATTTTTCCTCTCTGAACCCTGTTCACACAGGTTATATACAGATGATCAGGTTTTTAAATACATCAGATAGGGATTGCATACATTAGTTAGGACTGCTCTGATAAGGGTATACCGTGAAGATTGGTAGAGCAGCTTAGTATACATTTTTTGCAAAAAACGTATCAACCAAATACCTTGTTTTTTACATCTTTTACTAGCACTTGCGGATTACTGCAACATTTTTTCAAACTGAGTGTTTTTGGTTTTACTATTCTCTTTTGTGTCTTCAGGTTTCTTGGTGGTGTGTGAACATGATCATACAGACTTGTTCACTGTGCAAGTAGCCCGTGTGTTCCTGTTTCCATAATTGTTCTCTTGTGTCTACAAGACTGGGGAGTTCCACCACTCCTCTTGGGCTATCTGCACAAAAGCTGTTCTACCCTGTATGTACACATGGATTTTTCCTCTCTGAACCCTGTTCACACAGGTTATATACAGATGATCAGGTTTTTAAATACATCAGATAGGGATTGCATACATTAGTTAGGACTGCTCTGATAAGGGTATACCGTGAAGATTGGTAGAGCAGCTTAGTATACATTTTTTGCAAAAAACGTATCAACCAAATACCCTGTTTTTTACATCTTTTACTAGCACTTGCGGATTACTGCAACATTTTTTCAAACTGAGTGTTTTTGGTTTTACTATTCTCTTTTGTGTCTTCAGGTTTCTTGGTGGTGTGTGAACATGATCATACAGACTTGTTCACTGTGCAAGTAGCCCATGTGTTCCTGTTTCCATAATTGTTCTCTTGTGTCTACAAGACTGGGGAGTTCCACCACTCCTCTTGGGCTATCTGCACAAAAGCTGTTCTACCCTGTATGCACACATGGATTTTTCCTCTCTGAACCCTGTTCACACAGGTTATATACAGATGATCAGGTTTTTAAATACATCAGATAGGGATTGCATACATTAGTTAGGACTGCTCTGATAAGGGTATACCGTGAAGATTGGTAGAGCAGCTTAGTATACATTTTTTGCAAAAAACGTATCAACCAAATACCCTGTTTTTTACATCTTTTACTAGCACTTGCGGATTACTGCAACATTTTTTCAAACTGAGTGTTTTTGGTTTTACTATTCTCTTTTGTGTCTTCAGGTTTCTTGGTGGTGTGTGAACATGATCATACAGACTTGTTCACTGTGCAAGTAGCCCATGTGTTCCTGTTTCCATAATTGTTCTCTTGTGTCTACAAGACTGGGGAGTTCCACCACTCCTCTTGGGCTATCTGCACAAAAGCTGTTCTACCCTGTATGCACACATGGATTTTTCCTCTCTGAACCCTGTTCACACAGGTTATATACAGATGATCAGGTTTTTAAATACATCAGATAGGGATTGCATACATTAGTTAGGACTGCTCTGATAAGGGTATACCGTGAAGATTGGTAGAGCAGCTTAGTATACATTTTTTGCAAAAAACGTATCAACCAAAAACCCTGTTTTTTACATCTTTTACTAGCACTTGCGGATTACTGCAACATTTTTTCAAACTGAGTGTTTTTGGTTTTACTATTCTCTTTTGTGTCTTCAGGTTTCTTGGTGGTGTGTGAACATGATCATACAGACTTGTTCACTGTGCAAGTAGCCCATGTGTTCCTGTTTCCATAATTGTTCTCTTGTGTCTACAAGACTGGGGAGTTCCACCACTCCTCTTGGGCTATCTGCACAAAAGCTGTTGTACCCTGTATGCACACATGGATTTTTCCTCTCTGAACCCTGTTCACACAGGTTATATACAGATGATCAGGTTTTTAAATACATCAGATAGGGATTGCATACATTAGTTAGGACTGCTCTGATAAGGGTATACCGTGAAGATTGGTAGAGCAGCTTAGTAAACATTTTTTGCAAAAAACGTATCAACCAAATACCCTGTTTTTTACATCTTTTACTAGCACTTGCGGATTACTGCAACATTTTTTCAAACTGAGTGTTTTTGGTTTTACTATTCTCTTTTGTGTCTTCAGGTTTCTTGGTGGTGTGTGAACATGATCATACAGACTTGTTCACTGTGCAAGTAGCCCATGTGTTCCTGTTTCCATAATTGTTCTCTTGTGTCTACAAGACTGGGGAGTTCCACCACTCCTCTTGGGCTATCTGCACAAAAGCTGTTCTACCCTGTATGCACACATGGATTTTTCCTCTCTGAACCCTGTTCACACAGGTTATATACAGATGATCAGGTTTTTAAATACATCAGATAGGGATTGCATACATTAGTTAGGACTGCTCTGATAAGGGTATACCGTGAAGATTGGTAGAGCAGCTTAGTATACATTTTTTGCAAAAAACGTATCAATCAAATACCCTGTTTTTTACATCTTTTACTAGCACTTGCGGATTACTGCAACATTTTTTCAAACTGAGTGTTTTTGGTTTTACTATTCTCTTTTGTGTCTTCAGGTTTCTTGGTGGTGTGTGAACATGATCATACAGACTTGTTCACTGTGCAAGTAGCCCATGTGTTCCTGTTTCCATAATTGTTCTCTTGTGTCTACAAGACTGGGGAGTTCCACCACTCCTCTTGGGCTATCTGCACAAAAGCTGTTCTACCCTGTATGCACACATGGATTTTTCCTCTCTGAACCCTGTTCACACAGGTTATATACAGATGATCAGGTTTCTAAATACATCAGATAGGGATTGCATACATTAGTTAGGACTGCTCTGATAAGGGTATACCGTGAAGATTGGTAGAGCAGCTTAGTATACATTTTTTGCAAAAAACGTATCAACCAAATACCCTGTTTTTTACATCTTTTACTAGCACTTGCGGATTACTGCAACATTTTTTCAAACTGAGTGTTTTTGGTTTTACTATTCTCTTTTGTGTCTTCAGGTTTCTTGGTGGTGTGTGAACATGATCATACAGACTTGTTCACTGTGCAAGTAGCCCATGTGTTCCTGTTTCCATACATAATACTTACATGCTTCATACATACTACATACATACTACATACTACATACATACTACATACATACTACTTACAGTACATTCATACATTACATACAATACATACATACAGGCATAAAGTTGATTAAACATAGAGTACATACTCACCATTACTTGTCTGTTATGATAAGGTAATTCAGTACCACAATGGACATAGAGGTCAGAGCACATACAGTGACCTGACAATAACCCAAAAACATTGAACGAGCTCTGAGACGTGGGAACTCTGCTGACCGCAATCCCTAATCCTCTCCAACCACACAAGAGGCAGCCGTGGATTGCGCCTAACGCTCCCTATGCAACTCGGCACAGCCTGAGAAACTAGCTAGCCTGAAGATAGAAAATAAGCCTACCTTGCCTCAGAGAAATACCCCAAAGGAAAAGGCAGCCCCCACATATAATGACTGTGAGTTAAGATGAAAAGACAAACGTAGAGATGAAATAGATTTAGCAAAGTGAGGCCCGACTTTCTGAACAGAGCGAGGATAGGAAAGGTAACTTTGCGGTCAACACAAAACCCTACAAAAACCACGCAAAGGGGGCAAAAAGACCCTCCGTACCGAACTAACGGCACGGAGGTACACCCTCTGCGTCCCAGAGCTTCCAGCAAGCAGGAAAAAACAAATAGACAAGCTGGACAGAAAAAAACAGCAAACAAAATAACAAAGCAGAACTTAGCTATGCAGAGCAGCAGGCCACAGGAACGATCCAGGAGGAAACAGGTCCAATACTAGAACATTGACTGGAGGCCAGGATCAAAGCACTAGGTGGAGTTAAATAGAGCAGCACCTAACGACTTCACCACATCACCTGAGGAAGGAAACTCAGAAGCCGCAGTACCACTTTCCTCCACCAACGGAAGCTCACAGAGAGAATCAGCCGAAGTACCACTTGTGACCACAGGAGGGAGCTCTGCCACAGAATTCACAACAGTACTCCCCGTTGAGGAGGGGTCACCGAACCCTCACCAGAGCCCCCAGGACGACCAGGATGAGCCATATGAAAGGCACGAACAAGATCGGGAGCATGGACATCAGAGGCAAAGACCCAGGAATTATCTTCCTGAGCATAACCCTTCCACTTAACCAGATACTGGAGTTTCCGTCTTGAAACACGAGAATCCAAAATCTTCTCCACAATATACTCCAACTCCCCCTCCACCAAAACCGGGGCAGGAGGATCAACAGATGGAACCATAGGTGCCACGTATCTCCGCAACAATGACCTATGGAATTCCATAACGTATGGAAAAAGAATCTGGAAGGGTCAGACAAAAAGACACAGGATTAAGAACCTCAGAAATCCTATACGGACCAATGAAACGAGGTTTAAACTTAGGAGGGGAAACCTTCATAGGAATATGACGAGAAGATAACCAAACCAAATCCCCAACACGAAGTCGGGGACCCACACAGCGTCTGCGATTAGCGAAACGTTGAGCCTTCTCCTGGGACAAGGTCAAATTGTCCACTACATGAGTCCAAATCTGCTGCAACCTGTCCACCACAGTATCCACACCAGGACAGTCCGAAGACTCAACTTGCCCTGAAGAGAAACGAGGATGGAACCCAGAGTTGCAGAAAAACGGCGAAACCAAGGTAGCTGAGCTGGCCCGATTATTAAGGGCGAACTCAGCCAAAGGCAAAAAGGACACCCAGTCATCCTGATCAGCAGAATCAAAGCATCTCAGATATGTTTTCAAGGTCTGATTGGTTCGTTCGGTCTGGCCATTAGTCTGAGGATGGAAAGCTGAGGAAAAAGACAAGTCAATGCCCATCCTACCAGAAAAGGTTTGCCAAAACCTCGAAACAAACTGGGAACCTCTGTCAGAAACGATATTCTCTGGAATGCCATGTAAACGAACCACATGCTGGAAGAACAATGGCACCAAATCAGAGGAGGAAGGTAATTTAGACAAGGGTACCAAATGGACCATCTTAGAGAAGCGATCACAGACCACCCAAATGACTGACATCTTTTGAGAGACGGGAAGATCTGAAATAAAATCCATAGAGATATGTGTCCAAGGCCTCTTCGGGACCAGCAAGGGCAAAAGCAACCCACTGGCACGAGAACAGCAGGGCTTAGCCCGAGCACAAATCCCACAGGACTGCACAAAAGAACACACATCCCGCGACAGAGATGGCCACCAAAAGGATTTAGCCACTAACTCTCTGGTACCAAAGATTCCAGGATGACCAGCCAACACCGAACAATGAACCTCAGAGATAACTTTATTCGTCCACCTATCAGGGACAAACAGCTTCTCCGCTGGACAACGATCAGGTTTATTAGCCTGAAATTTTTGCAGCACCCGCCGCAAATCAGGGAAAATGGCAGACACAATTACTCCCTCTTTGAGGATACCCGCCGGCTCAGATAAACCCGGAGAGTCGGGCACAAAACTCCTAGACAGAGCATCCGCCTTCACATTTTTAGAGCCCGGAAGGTACAAAATCACAAAGTCAAAACGGGCAAAAAACAGCGACCAGCGAGCCTGTCTAGGATTCAACCGTTTGGCAGACTCGAGATAAGTCAAGTTCTTATGATCAGTCAAGACCACCACGCGATGCTTAGCTCCTTCAAGCCAATGACGCCACTCCTCGAATGCCCACTTCATGGCCAGCAACTCTCGATTGCCCACATCATAATTTCGCTCAGCAGGCGAAAACTTCCTGGAAAAGAAGGCGCATGGTTTCATCACCGAGCAATCAGAATTTCTCTGCGACAAAACAGCCCCTGCTCCAATCTCAGAAGCATCAACCTCGACCTGGAATGGAAGCGAAACATCTGGTTGACACAACACAGGGGCAGAAGAAAAATGACGCTTCAACTCTTGAAAAGCTTCCACAGCAGCAGAAGACCAATTGACCACATCAGCACCCTTCTTGGTCAAATCGGTCAATGGTTTAGCAATACTAGAAAAATTGCAGATGAAGCGACGATAAAAATTAGCAAAGCCCAGGAACTTTTGCAGACTTTTCAGAGATGTCGGCTGAGTCCAATCATGGATGGCTTGGACCTTAACAGGGTCCATCTCAATAGTAGAAGGGGAAAAGATGAACCCCAAAAATGAAACCTTCTGAACACCAAAGAGACACTTTGATCCCTTCACAAACAAAGAATTAGCACGCAGGACCTGAAACACCGTTCTGACCTGCTTCACATGAGACTCCCAATCATCCGAGAAGATCAAAATGTCATCCAAGTACACAATCAGGAATTTATCCAGGTACTCTCGGAAGATGTCATGCATAAAGGACTGAAACACTGATGGAGCATGGGCAAGTCCGAATGGCATTACTAGATACTCAAAATGGCCCTCGGGCGTATTAAATGCAGTTTTTTATTCATCGCCTCGCTTAATACGCACAAGATTATACGCACCACGAAGATCTATCTTGGTGAACCAACTAGCCCCCTTAATCCGAGCAAACAAATCAGATAACAATGGCAAGGGGTACTGAAATTTAACCGTGATCTTATTTAGAAGGCGGCAATCTATACAAGGTCTCAGCGAACCATCCTTCTTGGCTACAAAAAAGAACCCTGCTCCTAATGGCGACGATGACGGGCGAATATGCCCCTTCTCCAAGGACTCCTTCACATAACTCCGCATAGCGGCGTGCTCAGGCACAGATAAATTAAACAGTCGACCTTTTGGGAATTTACTACCAGGAATCAAATCGATAGCACAATCACAATCCCTATGCGGAGGTAGGGTATCGGACTTGGGCTCATCAAATACATCCCGGTAATCAGACAAGAACTCTGGATCCTCAGAAGGGGTGGATGACGAAATAGTCAGAAATGGGACATCACCATGTACCCCCTGACAACCCCAGCTGGACACAGACATGGATTTCCAATCTAATACTGGATTATGGACTTGTAGCCATGGCAACCCCAACACGACCACATCATGCAGATTATGCAACACCAGAAAGCGAATAACCTCCTGATGTGCAGGAGCCATGCACATGGTCAGCTGGGTCCAGTACTGAGGCTTATTCTTGGCCAAAGGCGTAGCATCAATTCCTCTCAATGGAATAGGACACTGCAAGGGCTCCAAGAAAAACCCACATCGCCTAGCATACTCCAAGTCCATCAAATTCAGGGCAGCGCCTGAATCCACAAATGCCATGACAGAATACGATGACAAAGAGCAGATCAAGGTAACGGACAGAAGAAATTTTGACTGTACCGTACCAATGGTGGCAAACCTAGCGAACCGCTTAGTGCGCTTAGGACAATCAGAGATAGCATGAGTGGAATCACCACAGTAGAAACACAGCCCATTCAGACGTCTGTGTTCTTGCCGTTCAACTCTGGTCAAAGTCCTATCGCATTGCATAGGCTCAGGTTTAAGCTCAGGTAATACCGCCAAATGGTGCACAGATTTACGCTCATGCAAGCGTCGACCGATCTGAATGGCCAAAGACATAGACTCATTCAGACCAGCAGGCATAGGAAATCCCACCATGACATCCTTAAGGGCTTCAGAGAGACCCTTTCTGAAAATAGCTGCGAGCGCACCTTCATTCCATTGAGTGAGTACGGACCACTTACTAAATTTCTGACAATATACCTCTATCTCATCCTGACCCTGACACAGAGCCAGCAAATTTTTCTCTGCCTGATCCACTGAATTAGGTTCATCGTACAGCAATCCGAGAGCCAGGAAAAACGCATCGATATTACTTAATGCAGGATCTCCTGATGCAAGAGAAAATGCCCAGTCCTGAGGATCGCCACTTAAAAAAGAAATAATGATCCTAACTTGTTGAACTGGGTCACCAGAGGAGCGAGGTTTCAAAGCCAGAAATAGTTTACAATTATTTTAGAAACTCAGAAATTTAGTTCTATCTCCAAAAAACAAATCAGGAATAGGAATTCTCGGTTCTAACATAAAATTTTGAACCACAAAGTCTTGAATATTTTGTACTCTTGCCGTGAGCTGATCCACACATGAAGACAGACCTTTAATGTCCATCGCTACACCTGTGTCCTGAACCACCCAAATGTCTAGGGGAAAAAAAAAGGCAAAACACAGTGCAGAGAAAAAAAAATGGTCTCAGAACTTCTTTTTTCCCTCTATTGAGAATCATTAGTACTTTTGGCCTCCAGTACTGTTATGATAAGGTAATTCAGTACCACAATGGACATAGAGGTCAGAGCACATACAGTGACCTGACAATAACCCAAAAACATTGAACGAGCTCTGAGACGTGGGAACTCTGCTGACCGCAATCCCTAATCCTCTCCAACCACACTAGAGGCAGCCGTGGATTGCGCCTAACGCTCCCTATGCAACTCGGCACAGCCTGAGAAACTAGCTAGCCTGAAGATAGAAAATAAGCCTACCTTGCCTCAGAGAAATACCCCAAAGGAAAAGGCAGCCCCCACATATAATGACTGTGAGTTAAGATGAAAAGACAAACGTAGAGATGAAATAGATTTAGCAAAGTGAGGCCCGACTTTCTGAACAGAGCGAGGATAGGAAAGGTAACTTTGCGGTCAACACAAAACCCTACAAAAACCACGCAAAGGGGGCAAAAAGACCCTCTGTACCGAACTAACGGCACGGAGGTACACCCTCTGCGTCCCAGAGCTTCCAGCAAGCAGGAAAAAACAAATAGACAAGCTGGACAGAAAAAAACAGCAAACAAAATAGCAAAGCAGAACTTAGCTATGCAGAGCAGCAGGCCACAGGAACGATCCAGGAGGAAACAGGTCCAATACTAGAACATTGACTGGAGGCCAGGCGCAAAGCACTAGGTGGAGTTAAATAGAGCAGCACCTAACGACTTCACCACATCACCTGAGGAAGGAAACTCAGAAGCCGCAGTACCACTTTCCTCCACCAACGGAAGCTCACAGAGAGAATCAGCCGAAGTACCACTTGTGACCACAGGAGGGAGCTCTGCCACAGAATTCACAACACTTGTCATTTTGATCCCCGAAGCCAGTGTCTTCAGAATGAGCAGGGGATGCGTTGAAAAACTGCATCCGCTGCCCACATCGGGACAAAAATTTCACAACGCGCGTCGGTAAGTCAGCCAGATGCATAGCGACAAAGTCTCACTTTATGGCAATAGCTGCGTGGGAAAATTTTTCACAGAGCAATGCGAAAAGTGAGACTAGGGACTATTTTTTTACGGCGGTGGAGGAATACAGTGCGGAAGGATACCTTCCTCCCGTCATTATGTTCCTGGAGCCCCTGGAGAGCGGTCGCATCAGCTGATGACACCAGTGGATTTCTGCGGATCAGGGAGTATATTGGTTGTTTGTTATTGGCTTTGGGGATCAAAATGACAAGTAATGGTGAGTAAGTACTCTATGTTTAATGTACTGTATGCCTGTATGTATGTATTGTATGTAATGTATGAATGTACTGCATGTAGTTTGTATGTATGTAGTATGTATGTAGTATGTATGTAGTATGTATGGTTTTTTTTCATTCAACACATTAGCTGGATGATGGGACTACTACCGTCCCATCATTGGCTAATGTGTCAATCACTGTCATTATAGCAGGCATCGTCCGATGGGACTTGTAGTCCCATCGGACGATGCCTGCACACACACAGACCCCCAGCAGCCTGCACAGAGCCCCGGCAGCCCGCACAGAGCCTGGGCAGCCTGCGCAGAGCCCTGGCAGGTCCGTACCGACCCCCGGCATCCCGCACAGAGCCCCAGCAGCCCACACAGAGCCCCAGCAGCCTGCACAGAGCCCCGGCAGCCCACCCAGAGCCCCAGCAGGCCCGCACAGACCCCTGGCAGCCTGCAAAGAGCCCCGGCAGCCGCACAGAGCCCCGTCAGGCCCGCACAGACCTCCGGCAACCCGCACAGAGCCTCAGCAGCCCACACAGAGCCCCGGCAGCCCGCACAGAGCCCCAGCAGCCAGCACAGAGCCCCGGCAGGCCCGTATAGACCCCCGGCAGGCCCGCACAGACCCCCGGCAGCCCGCACAGACCCCTTGGAGCCTGCACAGAGCCCCAGCAGACCTGCACAGGCCCCCAGCAGCCCGAACAGACCCCCAGCAGGCCCTCACAGAGCCCTGGCAGGCCCGCACAGACCCCGCCCACACACACAGACACACACAGTGTCCGCCCACGCACCGTCCACCCTCTTCCCCCCCAGAACAGAATGTAGAAGGACAGAAAGAGCTTATTTGCATTCTGATATGTGTGTCCCATTGACTTGCATTGGTATCGGGTATCGGTTTCGGCGATATCCGATATTTTTTGGATATCGGCCGATCCAATCCGATACCGATACTTCTGGATATCGGAAGGCATCACTCAACACTAATGTTCAGAGCTCAGGTCTTTGCTGTTTATTGCAGTTGCTATGTGTTATGGTGGTGAGTGGTGCTAGCAGCATTGGTTGCTCTCTTTCAGGGTTTGCCTTAGGGTTCGTTTCCCTTTCCCTTCATGGTACACTCTGAGGATTTCTCGCAGAAGAACTTACCAATTCTCGACACGGCTCCATCTGCATCAAGAGATGCCAGCTGCCGTGTCTGGGAAGGGTTCTGCTAAAGTCCCCCTCCCATGTACTTGGAGTTGAGTGAAGACTATGCTGGCCTTTTAAGGCTCACTTAGATGGGGCACCTTGCACCAACTACATCTGTGGCTGCGCCTTTGCTGATTTGGTGCCAGTCTTGCTGGTTCTCTCTGGGATTGCCCATAACACTTGCTTTTTTCTGCTTTTCACTTTGTGTCTCAGATTAGTGAATTTAGCATTTTAAAAAGTCACAAAATCTGGCACCATTTCCCTCCAGTCTCCCTGATGTATTTTTTAGTACCATATAAACTGTGGCATCTGACAAATATATTTTTCAAAATAGAAATATTTATATCAAAAAAGGGGTAAAATACAGTCCAGGAAGGATATATACAAAAAAGTAATTCACTTTCAGTGCATACCACTAACTTAAACAGACATTCCTGTAAATCCACAGGCTGAGACTACTACATGCTGAGACACTGTAGAGTGGAACAAGACACCAGAACATCTGTGTGATGTTTCTGGGGTAAGATCTTCCTTCTTCAAGTGTTTACCCCCTAACTATATGTAATGACTTACGCCAACTTGTGTCAAACTTTTACACTTGTTGATAAAAATGTTTGCATACCAATAGTGAACTACGAAAGAAAAAAATGACTGGCACCCCTGAACAGACTAAAGTGAATGCAAACAGGTACAATCTGCCATGACTGCATAATATACAAAGAAAAGCATACAGCAGCACTCTATGTTAGGGCTAGCTGAACGCACCAAATAATATGAAAGAAGATATAAGGTGCGTTCGCAGACTGAGGGTCCACCGTGCAGAGATATTTCCTGCTGCTCGGTAATGGTGGACAGAATATGGCGGTAATATGAGAAGACACGGGTTAATATCACCCGGTATGTATGGAGATGGAACCTGTTGTGTCACAGAGCTGCTATACCGCTGAATGAATGTTTGTGTTCGATCACAGAACTCTGCCCGAAGGAAAAGGGATTAGAGTCCCTCTAGACCCACTAGCGTTCAGCGCCTCACCTGCAGTACCAGGGAAAAACTATAATAATAAACTTAGCGCACTGAGTGCGCTCAGCGCCGCTCTGTCGGACACCACTAACCGCCCTAACAAGGGACCAGAAAGTGCACTAGTGCACGGTGCTGCACTGGCGAACTATACTAATGATGTTGTAGGAAACGTGCTTAGTGCTGGATGCACATAACTGGCGCTAGTCAGCTCCAATCACCCAAACTCCGTCAACAATACTAGGGAAGGATTTCAATTAGGAGCTTTAATCAGAACATACATTCATCCATACACACCACGTTTTGAGGTTATACTAGTTCATGGCTGAGCGGCCATGCAAACCTTTTATAGTTGCAGCCTTCCGGGACCTTCCCAGTGGTCCAATCGGAGCCGCTTGGGGACCTGGGAACGTGCCTCCCAACCTCCAATGTGAGGTCATCCCACAGGCATGCTCAGTAGGCAAAAAGCAGGACTTAGTCCAAGGAATGGCTGCTCACCGCTGACTAATGCTGGTTACAATAGCTGGACCTGGAACGGCAGCAGTAACCAGATGCACAGAATCAATTTGAGCAATACGCTGGGACCGACGTCTCTGCTGAGCTGGCTTCTATGGCAGGGGAAGAATGGGAGACCCCAGAGGTCATGGTTTGCATTTCTCCCTGTGCATCGGTGGGAACTTGACACCTAACACTCTATGCACTAAGATGTGTGCAAACATTAAAGAAATAAAATTTTAGATGCTTTGCTGCTTTATAGAATATCCTGAGTAATTCTCATCTCATCGGCCTAATGCTGTTTTAAATTAGTTATGGATCCTACCTGCCCTTTACATTTATTGCTTTTAATATGTGAGGGGCATTTTTGATAGATATTAAGCTGAAGGTCTCAACAAACAAATGTTGCCTTTTTGTGGCTTGTTGTCTCTCATTAGATATACAAATAGTGTGCCAGGTACATTCATGTTATAAAGATATTCTATATAGCAGTAATGCCATGTGTGGAGACACGGGCGACAGTGCGAGCTCTCATCCGCTGGCTCGGCTGTCTTAAGAAAATTGCATTGACCCGGACTCATCATACTGAACTCCCGCACTCCTTTGCCATAGGCAAAATACCACTCAGACAAGTAACATATAGAACAGTCCCAGAAAAAGACCCAGATATTGCAAATTAAAGTCTCCTCCTTTCACTGGGTCACCTGGATTTACCAGCTGTGACTTCGGGGCTTCAAGGGTCTACTACCCCCCCAGCAGCACCACGATTTTGTCAGGCACCCACAGAGAAGATGTAACGGCAAGCTTAGAAAGCAGACAGTCCATTGAGGTATATGGCCAGGTGACCTGATTGTGCCAACTTGGCTTCTTTGAACATCTCCATGGGGCAAAGTGACCGGAGGGTCCCAACCTAGCTTTTCCAAATGTCTCCATAGTGCCAAGTTACTGAAGGGTCTCAACCTGGCTTCTCTGAATGTCTTACAGGTTCAGTGATGGTCAATGAAGCAGATCTGTGTGCCTTCAGATATGGCCGTGGTCCCTTAAGCTGGCATCCTGTAGAATGTAAAATCTGTATTTCTCTTGATGGAGCGATGGTGCCTTGGCTCTTTGGTAGGGTCTCATGGCAGATGGATAATGATTCCTTTTTATACCCTCAACTGTCCCACAGGCCATCTTCCACAGGTCAGGGGGATGGTGGGATGAGGTTATCTCTCACTGATTGAGTATTTAATCAATCTGCATAGTTTGTCCTTCACTGTTTTGCAGGTCAACAAGCTACATGGACTTCGACAATGGGTATTCAACATATTAGCAAACATCGATTGTTCAATGACCCTGCATCTCTGTACTATAGCAATACAATAAACTGTAGAAGCTGATGTAGTAGGTAAACAGAAGCCATTCAACAATTCATAAACATAAAGTCAACATTCAGACTCATATGAACAATCTTTTGTCTCTTGGCCAACTGAAGAAAAACACATCAATTCAAGAGTTAACGTTCAGACTCACATGAACAATAGTCTATGTCTTCTGGACTACTGAAAATATACAGTATGTCTGGCTTAATTAAGACTAAATGTTGTGTTATCACACCATCCAAATTTCCCATACTCAATGTTTGCAGACATATTAGAGCTTCCAGAGGCTGCTTTATTCATTTGCTTGTATATTATGCATTCATAGCATCTTGCACCTGTTCACACTTCTTTAATCTGTTCAGAGCTGCTATTCATTTTTGTTTTTGTTTTGTAGCGTACTATTGCTATACATGTAAAAAATATTTTTAAGGTGTGTGGGCCTTTTTTATGTTTTTTTTTTCATAGCATGAGAATAAAATACTGTATGATCGGTATTCTAGAGCTGACTTAAACCTTTCTAATAGGGGTCATATAATGCATAATTCAAAGGCTAATGCTTACGATCATAGTTATCTATGCCAGGTCTGTACTAGTATTTCAGGAATTGTTTTTACTGGTCATAAACTGGAAAAAATAAAGATATCTATAACCATCCTCAGTTACATTACCGAACATAAGTACATACATAATGGCTAACTGTACATGATATTCTGTGACTTGTGCCAATTAAAAAGTTTAATTCACAGAAGCATAAACATAGTTTCTATGGGACTAAAAAATGAGACATTTACATTTAAAACAGTCATGAGAAATATCAGGATATAAATAGAGCCTGCCCTTGCCAGCTTGACATTTAAAGACATTTGGTTCAAGCCAATTAAGTTAATTCAATAAGAATTTAATGTTCTTTTGAAGCTCTTTAGAAGTTAATGACTGGACGTTTAGCAGGTTACAAAGAAACTATAACAGAGTAATATATGCCAGTTCTTTCCCTTTACTCCATGCCTTATGTTCACTTAAAGGAGTCTATCTGCAAAGAAAACAAATTGCCCATGGCCTCATTCAGGCATGCGTTTTTCATGCTTGTGTTCCATCCGTGATTTTCACATGTATCCATTAAAATCTATGACGAAATGTCGTTTTGTTTGTTCCGAGTCACAGATTAAAATTAGCCATATAAGTCTTTGAGTGGGTAAAAATTGTGGACAGAACACAAAGTCAACCATGTCAACCATGTGCTGTCTGTTTTTAACATTGAAGACACAAAAAGAGCACAGCGAGGTCAAAAATACTCTGTTGTAGAGAAGTTACAGTAAATAAGCAAGTGCTAGTCAAAAAATGAAAAAAATACAGGTTACTTAGTTAATACGTTTTTTTGCAAAAAAATGTATATTAAGCTGCTCCACCAATCGTCAAGGTATACCCATAATAGAGCAGTCCTATTTAATGTATATAATCCCTATCTGATGTATTTAAAAACCTGATCATCTGTATAGTACCTGTATAAGCAGGGTTCAGAGAGAAAATATCCATGTGGACATGCTGGATGGAACAGCTTCAGTGCAAATGGCCCACAGAAGAGTGGTGGACTCCCCAGTCTTGTAGTAACAAAAGAGAACAATTATAGAACCAAAAACACATGGGTTACTTACACAGTGAACAAGTCTGTAGAAACCTGTTTACACCACCAAGAAACTTGAAGACACAAAAAGAGCACAGCGAGGTCAAAAATACTCTGTTGTAAAGAAGTCACAGTAAATAAGCAAGTGCTAGTCAAAAAATGAAAAAAAAATACAGGGTATTTAGTTAATACGTTTTTTTTGCAAAAAAATGTATATTAAGCTGCTCCACCAATCGTCAAGGTATGCCCATAATAGAACAGTCCTATCTAATATATATAATACCTATCTGATGTATTTAAAAACCTGATCATCTGTATAGTACCTGTATAAGCAGGGTTCAGAGAGAAAATATCCATGTGGACATGCTGGATGGAACAGCTTCAATGCAATTGGCCCACAGAGAATGTTTTTAACATTGTAATAAGTAGGAAGACCTTATCAGTTTTGGGATATTTTTAGCATGTAACAAAATCACTGATGGTATATCCAGAAATATATGAGCAAACACTATTGAAATCCTGATCCAGAATACTGATGAAAATCTTTCCGTGTTTGTTAAAAAAAATTCTTACTGTGGCCTAACACAAAGAAGATAGTGTGAATATGTGCAATCACTTGAGACTGAATTATATGCATACCAAAGAACATTGCGCCCTGCCCAACAGCTTTAGGGCTCAATTAGATGTCAGTGCAAATCAGTCTGATATCAGACTGCAAAGCATAGACTGACAGCAGTTCTCCTGACCCAAGTGTGACAGCTTCATATAGTTCTATGAGACTGCATGCTTGGGTCGGGACACCCGTGGCCAGTCCATGCATTCCGGTCCAATTTCAAACCAATTGGTACCGACTTCTGAAAGAGCCCTTTGGCTTCTAGTTAGCATTTAATCATACCTGCCAATTATGTTTCTAGGCTTTCTAGGAATGGTTACTCATCATCCTTACACAGCTCCTCATAACGTCACCTCTGTCTGTTGTTCCAGTGTCTTCTTTTCTTCAGGTGTGGCAAGGATTGACATCCTTTTCCAAATCTTCAGCTTTTGCCTGTACTTTTGGCATCTAATAAGACTTTAATGATGCGCGTTGTAACTGTGACATCCTCCAAGGACAAGTTGGCGAACATTTCACTGGCAAAGAATGAAGATCTGAAAGAATATGTCCCTTGACTTGTCACACCTAATCAAAAGAGGACACAACTGAGCCATAGAGAATATAGGATAACTGGAAGCTGTGGCAGAACAATTGAGCAGCAAGGTGAGCAAAATAAATTTTGCAAAATTTGAGGCAATTAGGTTAGCCTTGAATAGATTCACTCATCTCTACTATCTATCTAAATATCTATCGAAAAAGGCTGCACTCCAAAGGTCTAAAAAAGAGTGGTTTATTGACCCATCATATCAGGGTCATGTTTAATTCCAAATGTGAAACTTTCGTAGCATAATTGTCCTCCAAGTGATGCAGACTAGTACATTTCAGTGGGCTAATGCAATCTGTAATCAGCAGGCATTCCACAAATTAGCATACAAAAAAAGGGTACTGGACAGTCTCACATAAAACAATGGCACACGTACCTTGGCTTACCGAACAAAGGAAAAGCATGTTTGTCATAATTAAGAATAGTTCACCCCCCTGAACAAGGTTCCGGATTTTCCTTAAGGTACCTTCACACTAAACGACGCTGCAGCGATATAGACAACGATCAGACCGAAACACGATCGCTGGAGCATCGCTGTTTAGGTCGCTGTAGAGATGTCAAACAAACCAACTTTCGAGCGATGCAGGAGCGATACCATGACGTAACAGCGACTCACATATCGTTCTCGCTGGTTGTTAGCACCGTGTCAAACAGCAGTGGTGTAACGATGTGATGGAGAGCAAACCTAGCCAGATGGGTGTGTTTCCCCACTGGGAGACACCCAGGATGTGACGTCCCGGCGTCGCGGAATATAAACCACGACGCTACAGCGATTGATTTCATATTGCTCCAGAGCAGCATCCACGTTCTACTGCCTTTCCAGCGTCCTGTCCGGAACGATCCTCCGCCAGCTACGATCCTCTTCACCCGTGAACGTTGTCCGGAATGCCGTACTCTATACTGCCGGTGTCTTCATTGGTTCTTTTCTTCTTACCAATGGTATGTATAGTTGTATGTATAGTTGTATGTATAGTTGTATGTATGTTTGTATAGTATACTTATAGTATACTTATGGCTATGCAGCACTGCTTATCTACGTACATGGTATAATTATGTATACACCATCTCTGGCAGCCATCTTGTGCATCTGGCAAGCGGACGCACAAGATGGAGGCACTTTAAGATGCTGTTTGCAAACTCTTTTGCACTGTCTGACATTCTTTGGCACACACTATATGGATAGGTAAACCAACTCTTTTGTGTCTGCCTAGGCCTGGCTGGCCCTGGCCTGCTCCGCTAGTAAATAAAAACAGCACACAAGCACACGAATTAACGGTAACAATATTATTTTGTATTGTTTTTGAAAAACTTAACTTTTTTTTTTTTTGTGGGTGTGGGGGTGGGGTTTAGATAACAATAATAACAAAATTAGAAAAGAAACAAAAAAAAATATTACATCCTCCCACGCCTCAACTGGTGTCGCAGCATGCGGCCATGCTGCTGTACTTGGTGCAGCAGGAACACAACAGTGCGCTCCATCCGCTGTTGCTTGGCCAGCAGCTCTCTCACGGTGTCCGGTTCTGTGGATAGAAGATAGAAAAAGTTGGAGAACGGATGGTGATTAAGGCTTCTTTCACACTAGCGTTGGGTCGAGGTTTCAAAAGCTAGCGTTGTGTGTCCCGCACAACGGGGGCAGCGGATGCATTTTTCCTGCGCATCCGCTGCCCGATTGTGAGGTGCGGGGAGGTGGGGGAGGAGTTCAGACCGTGCATGCGCTGCCGAAACTGGCGGACCTTTACATGTATCGTTTTTGCATCCGGCATTTTTTGCATCTGGCGGTCAGCAACAACTCGGCGCAACGGTCGCACAACTATTGAGACGTGTGGCAATGCATCGCAATGCGTCGCTAATGTTAGTCAATTTAGAAAAATGCATCCTGCAAGCACTTTTGCAGGGTGCGTTTTTTTTCCAAAACTACGCATTTTTTTTTTTTGGGGGTCGCCGATCACCCGCTGCCATCGCTGCATCGGCGTGTGGCAAACGAAATAAAACCAGTACATACTCACATTGCGGTGTTGGGCAAGTTCCTCGCCGACAGCTTCCCGCTGTGCTGTGCTTTACGGCCGGCGCTCACATTCAGTGCGGGAAGCTGACGGCTAGGGACGTGACAGACACTGGAATGTGAGTATGTATTTGTTTTTGTTTTTTTAACATTTACAATGGTAAATGGGGTAATATCGGGTTATTAAGCGCGGCCCTGCGCTTAGTTACCCGATGGTTACCCGGGGACTTCGTCATCGTTGGTCACTGGAGAGCTGTCTGTGTGCTATTTTTTTTGGGTTGCATTTGTCGTTGTCAAATGTGACATCCCAACGATAACCCCTCCCACTGTCTGTATACTTACGGAGAAGGGACGCGTGTTGCTCATCACTGGAGCTGCTGACAACCCATCCCCTCGCGTGGGCCACTGCTAACGCTGCTAAAAGGAAGCAAATACATATCTGGTAAACAATTGAATTCGGTGTGGGGAAGTGCGCGCAGTTTTGGTCACTTACGACTGCTCGCCGCAGGGGAGAAAGCCGCCGACCCGGGGGAGGAAGATGGGTGGCGGAAGGGCGGGGTGGTTTGCTGCGGTGGGGTAACTGCATCTGTAATGTATACAATATTTCAGCTCCCCTCTAATGTCCTGTATGCAGTTATAAAATTGCAATATATGACAGTTAACTTACGGGACGGTACTGGCTGTGGGTTGCCGCTGGTGGCCGCAGTTGTGGCTGTGGCCGCAGTTGTGGCTAACGCCGCAGTCCGATGGCGGTGGCGGTGGCGTCTCTCTACACCCCCAAAAAAAACACAAAAAGAAATGCAAGATTTAGACACCAAAACTACAGAGCTCTATACAAAAAAAAAAATGGCGCCATTTACAGCAAAAGTTAGGAGCCAATGGAAATTTGCATGCATTTGTAATGTATACAATATTTCAGTTCCCCTCTAATGTCCTGTATGCAGTTCTAAAATTGCAATATATGACAGTTAACTTACGGGACGGTACGGGCTGTGGGCTGCCGCTGGTGGCCGCAGTTGTGGCTGTGGCCGCAGTTGTGGCTAACGCCGCAGTCCGATGGCGGTGGCGTCTCTCTACACCCCAAATAAACACAAAAAGAAATGCAAGATTTAGACACCAAAACTACAGAGCTCTATACAAAAAATAAAAAAAATGGCGCCATTTACAGCAAAAGTTAGGAGCCAATGGAAATTTGCATGCATTTGTAATGTATACGATATTTCAGTTCCCCTCTAATGTCCTGTATGCTGTTATAAAATTGCAATTTATGACCGTTAACTTACGGGACGGTCCGGGCTGTGGGCTGCCGCTGGTGGCCGCAGTTGTGTCTGCCGCTGCAGTCCGATGCCGGTGGCGTCTCTCTACACCAAAAAAAAAAAGAAACACAATTTTTAGACACCAAAACTACATGGCTACAGACCCGAAAAAAAAAACCTAGGCCATTGGCGGCAAGGAGTTTAATTCAATATTGCCTCGCCAAATGTAGGTACATATATAGAAGATAGGAAGCGCCGCACGGCAGCGTGCGGCTCCTGATTCCCCCCTCCTTGGCAGGGCAGGGCGCGCAGGGTTGCCAACCTCCTCGTAAAGATTTCTGGACAATGTACATAACAATAGCGGACATCCATAAAAATTAAATATTTGGGGGGGAGGAGATTCTGGAACCCATGACGTGAGCACTCAATCACGGACAACGCATTTTGCGCAGTCAAAACGGTCATGAGAACAAAGTGGCATGTCCAGGACAAGTTGGCAACCACGAGCACGAGTCTCCCAATTCCCCCCCTCCCAGTACCGTGCGTCACCCAAATACCCCATACTGGTACTTGCCTCGCCTTGTCTCCGCCAGCAACTGTGCCAGAAGAAGTGGCTGCTTGTAGCGGAGATCGGCCCACTTCTTCCGCAGCTGCAGCGCACTGCGGTGGATACCAAATCTCCGCTCCATCAAACTGGCAATGCGGCGCAGGACCTCATTCTAATGGAGATTGGGGTGGGCAGGGCGACTCTCCCGACCCTCGTAATCAAGGGCATCCATTTGAGCCACAAAAAAATGGACCTCAGTCTGCCCCAGCGGAGCAGATCGCTGTCTCGCCGCCATTTTAGAAATTGAGATGCACGGCAATGCCTAGCCACGCCCAGAGGACGTCCTTGACTCTGCATTGCTGCCGCGCGATCCGCATCGCTATAGCGTCTCCGTTTATGCACAGCGTCGCTGTTGTGACACCGGCTCCAGAACTCTCTATTTGGCGTTCCTATTATTAAGCTGCAGCGTTCATCGTACTGGTTTGTTTTTCAGCGTCTTGTACAGTAATTATTGGGTATTCATGGAGTATGGTTGTTGTGTTAACATAATGTAACTTATGTGTAGAAAATGTGAATGTAGCCATAAAATAGTATAAAAAGAAATAAACATGTGTGAACGTTACGTAACAGTATTGGATGTCTTGTGTCAGTTTAGCTAATCATATGTACTAATTAATTTGTTGTTTTTTTTTTGCTTTTTCAGGTTGCCATGTCTAGTTCAGATGTTCCTGTGCTTGTAGCGGCTGCGTTGTTGGTAGAAGCTCACAACCAGCTTGAGGCTCAAGCGCGAAAGAATCGTGCTAAGCGTCAGCGCCGCATGTGGACCAAACAGTGGCTGCAAAAGAGGAATCAATTGTCCCATATGGGCCTTATAAGGGAACTCCAGGAGAACAACCCACAAGACTTCAGGAACTACCTTCGAATGTCGGAGGATTCCTTTAGAGTGCTACTTGCAGCTGTGGATCCTTATATCAGGCGGCAAAATACAAAAATGCGAGCTGCTGTCCCTGTGGATGAGAGGCTGGCTGTCACGCTGCGGTTCCTGGCGACTGGCAGGTCTATGCAAGACTTGCATTACTGCGCAGCTATTTCCCGATCCCTGCTCACCGTCATCATCCCAGAGACATGTAAAGCAATTGTCTCTGCTTTACACCGCAGTTACATGCCTTTCCCGGAGACCACGGATGATTGGAAACAGATTTCCCAGGGATTTCACCAGCAATGGCAGTTCCCTAATTGTGGTGGGGCCTTGGATGGGAAACATGTTCGCATAACCCAACCACCACACTCCGGATCTTTTTTTTTCAATTACAAGGGTTATTTCAGCGTAATTCTCATGGCCCTCGTTAATGCGAACTACGAATTTATAAGTGTTTCTGTTGGGATCAATGGTAGAGTATCTGATGGCGGAGTTTTGGAGCACACCGATTTTGGTGACCGCTTCAAAGAACAGAAACTGGCCTTGCCGCCCAACAGCGACACTACTGAAAACCTGAACTTTGTGTTTGTCGGAGATGAGGCGTTCCCACTGCATCCCAACCTTCTGAAGCCATTCTCCCAGAAAACTCTGACACCGGAGCGGCGCATTTTTAATTACCGACTTTCCAGAGCTCGCCGTGTTGTGGAGAATGCTTTTGGAATTATGGCAAACCGATTTCAGGTTTTCCACACTGCACTAAATATGAAACTAACGTCTATTGACTCTGTGGTGCTTGCCTGTTGCGTCCTGCACAACTTTCTCCGCCGCCGTGATGGCACTGCATACAGCCCCTCCACAGTATGTTGACTCTGTTGACCCTGCAAACGGAGATATAACCCAGGGAGAATGGCGTCTAGATGAGCACAGGGTTTCTGACTTGGAAAGTCTGGGATCCGGAAGGAACTCTGATGATGCGATGATCTGCAGGGAGAAGTATTGTAACTTTTTCAATGGGCCAGGGGCTGTCCCATGGCAGCATCTTCAGCAGTAACATAACTGTTGTCATTACTTGTCATAACTTTTATCATGTATTATGCAATACATTATTTGGGGTACATGTGCAGTGTACCATTTTGTTGAAGACCCATTAAAGTCATTTTATTTTTCAATGTCTACATGAAGATATATCTATCTATTCACAGTACTCAACTTCTGTATCAAACATAGGAATAAATATATCTATCGAAACAACATACTCTAGTTCTGTATCAGACATATGAATCTTGGGAGTACGCAGTATCGTCACACTCCCTATGTGTCTCACCCCTGCCATTCCATGTGTATCCCTCTCCCCATCACACTCCCTATGTGTCTCACCCCTGCCATTCCATGTGTATCCCTCTCCCCATCACACTCCCTAAGTGTCTCACCCCTGCCATTCCATGTGTATCCCTCTCCCCATCACACTCCCTAAGTGTCTCACCCCTGCCATTCCATGTGTATCCCTCTCCCCATCACACTCCCTATGTGTCTCACCCCTGCCATTCCATGTGTATCCCTCTCCCCATCACACTCCCTAAGTGTCTCACCCCTGCCATTCCATGTGTATCCCTCTCCCCATCACACTCCCTATGTGTCTCACCCCTGCCATTCCATGTGTATCCCTCTCCCCATCACACTCCCTATGTGTCTCACCCCTGCCATTCCATGTGTATCCCTCTCCCCATCACACTCCCTAAGTGTCTCACCCCTGCCATTCCATGTGTATCCCTCTCCCCATCACACTCCCTATGTGTCTCACCCCTGCCATTCCATGTGTATCCCTCTCCCCATCACACTCCCTATGTGTCTCACCCCTGCCATTCCATGTGTATCCCTCTCCCCATCACACTCCCTGTCACACCCCTGCTATATATATATATATATATATATATATATATATATATATATATATATTCAATCATACATGTGACACAGTAAACAATAAATCAAAATATAATTTTTCATGTAAAGCTTGTAAAGTTTATTAACATCTTACAACCGTAACTTGTGAAAAATGTGGCTCACTAACCAAAAGGTTATAAAAAAAAAAGGGGGAAGGCATAAAGTACTTATGAAACGGAAGTCTATTGCTTTCTGTCCAAGAACACTACAGCTGCTGATAGTAGTTGTCCATCTCGTTGTACGGCTGTGTGGCCGTAGAAGGTCATTGTAAATAGTCACCAAAAGAAGGGGGTGGAGGTGGTGTACGGAACCGCAAATGAGGTGGGGCCGGTCTGCGGACAGGAGTGCTGTGCATGGGCTCCTGCTGGGGCCCCCAATAAAGCTGGCCACTGGGCTGATGGTCGCCGATGGTCATCATTGAAGTGTCACTCAGTCTGCCAGCGGCTGCCGCGTTCAACACCTCAAGTATCAATCTCTCCGCGTCGCTTCGCTGGGTAATGTCAAGACTGTTTAACCGTTCCCCTACGAAGGTTGGAAATCCGGAGAGCCGGGTTGTGGCATGCTGGATCATTATCTTGTTGGCCAGTGCCAGGAGATCCACCAGTTGACCCGCAGTTGCCTTTCTTTTGCGAGATGGCTGCTTTTGACGTGTCTGCTCCTCAACACACGGGCTTGAGAAGGAATGAGGAGTATCACTATCGGTCCCTTCCAGTGTATCGAGCTGTTCAGGAGGCACCTGCGAGTACAGGAAAAAAAATAAAAAGTTAATAACATACAAACAAATCAGCCCCAGAGAGCCCCCACCTGCCCAACACCTCTATGCCCGTGCGTGGGAAGCAATGAGGAACAGTTATTATCTAGGTAGCAAACCACAGGGGTTACAGAGCTTAACTACTTTTTCTGGCTATACTGCACGATTGTGCGGAAGACAAAAAATTTACATGTATAGTAGACTTTTGCAATAACACAGCATTTTAAGGTTGGGAAGGACTGTTTAGACATCTGAACAGGAAGTGGAAACTGTTATTATCTGGTGGATTAAACATGAAAAATGTGAATTATTATAATTGGAAACCGTGCAGTCTCACATACATATAAGACACACGGCATGCTACAAGCAGGGAAGCTACGGGGTACTTACATGCTCGTCAGGAGACTCTTCAACTGATGGCGCACAAAGACTTGTCACAGTCTGGGCCGGGCGAGGGATTTCCTGGTCCCGTGTGAACGCCAGCAGGTCAAAGTACCATAACTTGGGCACATACACGTCGTCGGCTCCGGCCCCAGACTTCTTGGACTTTTCAACCTTGTTCAGCTCTTTTTTGAAGACTGTGCGGAGAGCCTGTATCTTCTTACGCACAATGGTTTCATCCACAGATTCTGTGGGATGATGCTCTTTGTGGAGGGCCACTAGCTTCTCGTATGCAGCTCTCTTCATGTTGCGGTTGCTATAATCCGCAGACTTTATTTTCCATAAGCAGGGCAGGGAGCGGTACATATCAATGAGTGCCCGCACAAATTCGTTGTCATTGGCAGACATCTGAAATAAAGAAATAGCAATAAGAAATTGAACGCTCAAAATGGCTGCCAACAAGCGCAACAGCGCAATTGTTTAAAAAGTTGCAAGCTCAAATGGATCTCTGCAGAGATCCAGTATACATCACTCTACAATACATATAAATTACCATTGCTGCATGGCGGATGAAACAATCAGCACAAAAATATAACGTACCGTTGATACTCTTATAGGATTCAAAACGAAGACGTTGCAGAGTTCTGGATAGCACTGTTGAGGGACACAGAACGAAGACGTTGCAGAGTTCTGGATAGCACTGTTGAGGGACACAGAACGAAGACGTTGCAGAGTTCTGGATAGCACTGTTGAGGGACACAGAACGAAGACGTTGCAGAGTTCTGGATTGCAAAATAGGACGCACAGGTAACGGAGGACGCAAAAGTGATTCCAAAGGCAGGACTGTATAGAGTCGTGGTTTATATTTCGGAACGCAGCAACAGATGATCCCGCTGTGGCCAATCAGCGTTCACAGGAAGACGGTGTCATAGCCAGTCATTGCAGGCCTTTTTTAATTAATGTAATGTATTCGTTTATAATTATAGAGCCCTCTTAATAAAGCCCATTAATGTACATGACACCTCCCAGGCCATCACCTTTTGTAATGAAAAGCGTCACCTTTCTAATTTAATTAAATGTTTTGGAAAAGCACTCTTTTTGTAATGTATAAAAAGGTGTCTCGTTTTGGTATGTACTTGTTTATGTTATGTCACGATAGCATCTCCTTAAAATGAAATCCTATTAAAAGGCGTCCCGTTTTATAATGTCAGTATTGTATGGCGTCACCTTTTTTATGTGATGTACGTTATAGCGTCTCCTTTTTAATCAAAATTGAAAAGAAAAGACGTCACCTAATGTAAAAGGCGGGTCGATTTGCCATTTTGCCACCTCCCTTGCCAACACGACTGAGGGTGTCTCCTTTTGTAACGTTAAACGCCTACCTGGCTAGAAAGAGACGCTGCGACGCCCCCCTTTGATCGTTGCTGGCGTCGTTGCTTTTACTGTCAAACATGACGATACAAGCCGACCTAACGACCAAATAAAGTTCTGGACCTCTAGCCCCGACCAACGATATCACAGCGGGATCCAGATCGCTGCTGCGTGTCTAACACAACGATATCGTTATTTAGGACGCTGCAACGTCACGGATCGCTATCGTTATCGTTACGAAGTTGGTTAGTGTGAAGGTACCTTTACTGAGTCATCGCAGTTAGCATTAGGCATGTTTCTTTACAGTACTAGAGTCTAGGGTGAAAACGAACCAACACAACATCTGCATGGAAATTATATATTCTAGCTGACTTATTTCTCTGGATACTTTCATTTCCTCCATCACACAAAAACAAACTCATGCAGTAGATTAATATAAAGCAGAATCAAAAGCTCTCACAGTAAAGAGCAGAGGCAGTCTTGCAAGGATCTGTGGCATTAGGGCTGGAGAGACATGGCCAGCATTAGGAGGAAACACCCAAAGCCCAAGAATGAATGATCTAGCAATCCCAAATGGCCTCAGTGTAGTGGTTAAAAAGAGATTGTAAGCATTGCACGCGTTTGAGAACCGCTCCTGGACTGCAACAATGGCCAACTTAATTGCCAGTGACCTATGAACAATCGATGAAAAGGAAGAAGTTTTAACAGGAGAAAGGGTACAAATTTCACTAACTAATAGTTTGCAAAGTTGCTAATTTTTAAAAGCATTAACTAAATATACCAAGTTAACAACTTGATAATTACCATTTAAATGTACACTTTCATTTTTATTAATGTAATTTACACTTTTTTATATTTGTGCATTTATCTTTCTAAATGAAACTTTCTAAACAGTCTTCCTTAAAAAATGTTCTACCATTTTGATGCTAAAGAGTGTTTGTAAGTAATTTAGTGGAATGATTCCGCACAAATGTTACAAATCTGTAAAAACTTCTGCTCCTGGTTCTGGAAGATCTCTGCTTTCCTTCTTCCTTCTCTCCTGTGTTACAGATAGCAGGAGAAAGTGGATTGTACACAGATCGCAATAAAATGGAGAGGGGAGAAAGCCTTTATAATCTCAGAGAAAGCAGAGATAAATGGTTATGAATATGATAGGAAAGCAAATGGAAAAAAGGTAGGACAGATGAAGTGCTGAAATATAAAGCATGTGAAGACAGCCGGACAGTGGACCACACAGACCTCACATCCAGCATATATTACAGGGCGAGACACTTATATAAGAGAAAAATTGGAAATTTGGATTGGGCTGAAAACTTTGTAGCAGAGGATCTGAAAATTAATTAGGGAATGAACATTACAGACTATAATTTTATTGATGAAAAGTAACCACTAACCTGGTTAGCAACCACTAACATGGCAACGTTTAATGGAATACAGTTTGTAAGATTCCTAAAAGAGAAAAAAAATGTAGGAATATGCATAGAACTGGAGCTATGTATAACTACAGCAGCATTATACAGCTTATAGGTTCTAAATAGCTATAATATGCACTTGTGAGTCCTATAATTGAACTTGCGTGCTATACATTTAAAGCGTCATTGAATAAATGGCGCTATAATAATAAATAATAATAATAATATTTTTAGTAATTTTTTTCCTATAATATAAACACATAGATTGTGTCAAAAAAGCTTGATAAACTTAATGGAGGAAATTTGGTAAATGAATTGTTTTTGTTTCTAGCGCAAATCAGTTGCATAATTGTTTTTAAAATAAATTCTGACATTTTCCATTTCTAAAAAAAAAAAAATGTATGGGTCTTGGCGATAGAGCAAGTGACTTCTCACAGCTCAGGAACTTTATTATAATTTATACCAGAAATTGCAGCAAATTCTAGAATAATCTTGTATTTTCCTGCTCATCAGACAGGCAAAATAGCTTAAAAGGGTCTTATCCGATCAAAAAACAATGAAAGGGAACGCTCTCCTGGTTCAGTTCTGCGACACACGACAATAAAAGACTCCAGAAATGTAAATTGCTGCATGTTCATGGCTTAGAAAAGCAGTAAAGTGCTAAATATTTATCAGTAGGTCATCTATGCAGCTGATAAAGATCCAATGGAAGATTCCGGAAGACAGGATTGGTAGCGATGCGGTTTATTCTCAACGTGTTTCCAAGTCATCCAACATCTTCATTGGAAAGAACACAAAATCACCTGATGAGTTCATTAAAATTTGATACATGCGTTTATGTCAGCCGGTCATGCTCATATCCCGGTAGGTACATCGTTGGTGCTGCTCACCTTCAGATGCAGAAGAGCATGGCACCAGCCCTTTTAATATATGTGTTATATAAAATGTTATGTGCGTCTTATCAAGGTTCCACTAATGTTTCAAAGAATTTAATGAAACAAAATCTCTAAAGGCATCAGAACAATTGGACTTGAGCAGAGCATCAATCAGCTTATAAAAACTGCACAGAACATTCCGAGAAACCGCGCTTCTCATTGACATAGCACTAATGCTCAATTATTTTGTGGCATGCTCTAATTGTATACGCACTAATGAAGCGACAGCCTTGGGCAACTATGTTTTCATGAACACAATTTTTCCTTTATGGATTTGTTCCAGAAATGCTATAACTAGATATTTTGTTTAGAAGTGTAAAGAACACGAGTAACATAAATGTAACCGTTGATCTGTTCTAAAGTACCTGTGCAAGCGTCATTATAATAATTGTTATTATTTTGCATAAATGAATAATATGAAATGTTGTGACATATTTTTTTCCTAAGAAAATTAGTCTTTCCCACCTTTCAACAATAGCTCAGTTGCAGCATTAGTGTGACTCATATGTGACCTCCGGATGCCCAGTTCGGTAATCACATAAGGGGTCTTTTTCTTTTAACATTGTAAATTGCAGATGGTTTTCATTACTTAAAGGCATTCTACATATTTCAATTTTAATACCCCAGAGGCTCTCCATGAAAGTAGAGCAAGATCATTACCTAATCCTTGCAGGTACGGCACCACCTCAGTGCTGCTAACTAGACATGAGAGGATCAGGCAACATATCGTTTGTTCAGTTATTCACAGGAAATTTGATTTCTCAGGAAAAGTTATTCTCGCCAAATTCCATGTCCCTTATTACGCTCTTCAGTCTCTCCTGACTTCAAAGCATAATCAACATATCTTAAAAATTTGCAAAAGTCATTATACACCCTCCACTCATCTCTTCGGCCCCTACTCTACTCATTGCCACCTCTCCTGTCCTCGACACATCTTCTGATCCCTCTCAGCCTGCATGGGAAACTTCAGTACTCTCGCAGTGTTCCAGACTTCCATGTGTCATGACACCTGGGAGGGTTCTGCAAAAACATGTGAGAGGTCAGTGGCATCACGATGTTCATGCTTGCATACAAAGAATCCTCCCAGATGCCATGAACCTTGGAAATACATCTCAGTACAATAGACCAGAAGATTCCATTGTGAGCGGTGAAGGACCAGAAGATGTCGTGAGGTCTGGATGAGTGGTCATGAATTTTCGAAATGCCAGAGAGGTGAGTGATGAGCAATCACAATTTTGTCTGAATCCACTAAACTACCATTTGAAAGATTCCACATATTGGCAAATACAGCTTCTTGTAAAATTCAAGTAGAATTCACTTCCATTTACTCACTCATTTCTACTGCTCACCGCTAGTTTTCATGGCCATTGCTTGATTGGTGTCATTCCTGTTGGGCCTGAAATAATGAGATCCATCAGTCACCTGACTGCTGCAACCAAACACCAAAAGCCTTGCTGACAGGACAGATGTCATGACATCCTGCATATTGCTTTTGTTTTATAACAATAAGTAATCTTTTCTAAATCTTGAAAAGTCAAAGAAAACTTCTTTAAATGCTTAACGACATCCCATACTCATTAAAACAGGGGTCGTTAAAGATACTTATTCCCTCATTGCCGTTTTAAAACAACGATGGGAATTAAGGGAATTGTACTGTACAGTGGTGGTGATTCTAGTGCGCGTCAGCTGTATATGACAGATGACACCCTGCAGTATCAGCCCCGGATGGTTTGCAACTGATCGGAGCTGATTAATCCCTTAAATACCATTGTCATTTGTGACAGCGGTATTTAAGTTTAAAAAAACTGACCATCACATCCAAACATAGATTAGGTGTGAACAGGTGCTTACCTAGAGTCACCAACTCATACACAATCAAATAAATAAGATAGCACTCTGTAGCACCATAGCTTCCAAACATGAAATCTTAATATTGAATTGCATTACTGCACTAGAAATTTGAAAAATTGAGATAGCTTAGCGCATAAATTGGCCAATTCATGTGCACCTGGAAGCCACGTTAATGCATTTCTCTTTTCCAGGTCCTATCACTGCCAATCCTCTCTCAGAATAAAGTCTTCATCTGTATGGAAACTTGTGAATCCTCTCTTAGAATAAATCTATATCTTTGTGGAGCGATAGGGTCCTTGTGTAATTAAAAACATCTGAGGCCAAAAGGCGGAGTGCTCAGTCAGAAGGCTAATGAATACAAATCTATATCTTTGTGGAGGGGTAGGGTCCTTGTGTAATTAAAAACTCCTGAGGCTAAAAGGCGGAGTGCTCAGTCAGAAGGCTAATGAATACAAATTTAAATAAACCGAGCATCACATCCAAACATAGACTAGGTATCAATAGGTGCTTACCTAGAGTTACCAACTCATATACAATCAAATAAATAAGGCAGCACTCTGTAGCACCATAGCTTGCAAACATGAACTCTGAAAATTGAATTGCATTACTGCACTAGAAACTTGAAAAATTGAGAAAAATTAGCGCATAAATTGGCCAATTCATGTGTACCTTGAAGCCATGTTAAGGCATTTCTCTTTTCCAGGTCCTATCACTGCAAATCCTCTCTTAGAACAAAGTCTTCATCTGTATGGAAACTTGTGAATTCTCTCTTAGACTAAATCTATATCTTTGTAGAGGGGTAAGGTCCTGGTGTAATTAAAAGCACCTAAGGCTAAAAGGCGGAGTGCTCAGTAAGAAGGCTACTGAATGCAAATTTAAAAAAGCTGACCATCACATCCAAACATAGACTAGGTATAAACACGTGCTTACCCAGAGTCACCATCTCCTATACAATCAAATAAATAAGGCTGCACTCTGTAGCGCCATAGCTTGCAAACATGAAATCTGAAAGAGTCCAGCCTTATGTATTTGATTGTATAGGAGTTAGTGACTCTGGGTAAGCACCTGTTTACTCCTAGTCTATGTTTGGATGTGACGGTCAGCTATTTTAAATTTGTATTCTTTAGCCTTCTGACTGAGCACTCCGCCTTTTAGCCTCAAACATTTTTAATTACACCAGAACCCTACCTCTCCAAAAAGATATATATTTAGTCTAAGAGAGGATTCACAAGCTCCCATACAGATGAAGAGAGGATTGGCAGTGATAGGACCTGGAAAAGAGAAATGCCTTAACGTAGCTAACAGATACACATGAATTAGCCAATTTATGCGCTAAGCTTTCTAAAGTTTTCAAATTTCTAGTGGGGTAATGCAATTCAATTTTCAGATTTCATGTTTGCAAGCTATGGCACTAATGTATTCATTAGCCTTCTGACTGAGCACTCCGCCTTTTAGACTCAGGCGTTTTTAATTACACCAGGACCCTAGCCCTCCAAAAAGATATATATTTAGTCTAAGAGAGGATTCACAAGTTTCCTTCCAAATGAAGACGTTATTCTAAGATAAGATTGGCAGTGATAGGACCTGGAAAAGAGAAATGCCTTAATGTGGCTTCCAGGTACACATGAATTGGCCAATTTATGAGCTAAGCTTTCTCAATTTTTCAGATTTCTAGTGCGGCAATGCAATTCAATTTTCAGATTTTTTGTTTGCAAGCTATGGCGCTACAGTTTGGAGTTTCTGTGTACATTCTCCAAAACCGCGATTCAGACTAAACCCCAGATGGAAGCACTCACTTATGAGGCAGATGGAGTCACTTTGGACTGGTCTGTGTTCTGTTAGCACCCGAGTGTGGGCAACCACACATCTGTGCATGCCTCTAAAGATGGATACCACCATAATAGACACCGAGTGTACGAAGTGTCTTCATCTGCCTCATTATGGTGGGTGGTTCGGTTTGGGATTTCAGCTGATTTATATTTTTGTGGGATTTGCAGGGAAATGGCAACGTAAGTCCTCAGTGTAGGCACAAGAATATGATCCAGCCTTATTCTGGAATTGATTGAAAAATATAATGTACTTAAATGTTACCAATAAAAACCCTACTTTATCTCACACAAAACCGGCCCCCACTCAGGTCCATCATCTGTCACTGGACTATAAAGAATTTCCATGGTACTGGTAGAACAAAGTCTCTGGAAAAGTGAGATGGCTTCCACCTCCTCAAATAGAATCCAGTGAGTTCTGCACTCCCATTTCCAAATGCCCATACTTCTGAGCCCCTCTGTGCTTAAACCGCAGTAATTATTGTTGTGCGTAGAGAGCACTTAACAATTTACATGGTATGTGTCACCAAAAGCACAAGCTGGGCACAATTTGGAGGGCACTACAAAAAATGGGGGCTCTACACTTAGTGTATGGGAACAGAAGGTATGGATACTAGACTGGCAGATTTGCAATTCTCTGGAAAAAAAAGTCCAGCATGGATTTTACAAAATAATATTTGCAGCATAGATGAATTCATTGAGAGGTGCAGTTTTTACAATGGGGTCACTTTTGTGCCATGCGCTCAGATAGTAGTATCCCCTCACATATTGGGTATCGGCGAACTCATGTGGGCTTCTCCATGATGTCCTGCAGCTATAACATCACATAGCGTAATCTGCTTGGCAAACTGGGATAGACTATTTCTATCTCCCTCTTCTCACATCTCTTGCACACTCTCTGATCTCCTCTTTCTATCTCTCTACTCTCTATCAATCTCCCTCTTCTCTCATCTCTATTTCTCTTTCCTCTCCTCTCTCTTTTATCCTCACTTTACTTCTCTCACTCTCTCTCTTTCTCTTCTCTCCTTTCATTTCCCTCACTCTCTCAATCGCCCTCCTCATCTCTGTTTCTGACTCTCTATATATCTCTCCCTTCTCTTCTCTCTCTTCTCTCCTCACTTTACTTCTGTCTCTCTGTTGTTCTCTTCTCTCCCTTATTTATTTTCTCTTCTTTCCTCTCTCTATTTCCCTCTATGTATCTTTCTTCTCTATTCATCTCTTTCTTTTTCTCTTCTTTTGGTTTCTCTTTCTCTCTTTCTTCTCGTATCTCTCCATTTCCCTCTATCTCTCTCTATTTATCTCTCTAGCTCACTCTTTCTTCTCTCCTCTTTCTCTCTCTCTTTTCTCTCCTCTCTCTCCTCTCCTCACTTTACTTCTGTCTCTATCGCTTTCTTCTCCTCTCTTTATTTCACTCACTCATTTTTCCTCTATTTCCCTCTATGTATCTCTCTTCTCTATTTATCTCTCTCTTTTTCTCTTCTTTTGATTTCTCTATCTCTCTTTTTTCTCGTATCTCTCTGTTTCCCTCTATCTCTCTCTATTTATCTCTCTAGCTCACTCTTTCTTCTCTCCTCTTCTGTTTCTCTCTCTCTTTTCTCTCCTCTCTCTCCTCTCCTCATTTTACTTCTGTCTCTATTACTCTCTTCTCTCTTTATTTCACTCACTCGCTCTTTTGTCCTCTATTTCCCTCTATTTATCTCTCTTCTATATTTATCTCTCTCTTTTTCTCTTCTTTTGATTTCTCTCTCTCTTTCTTCTCTCATCTCTCTGTTTCCCTCTATCTCTCTCTAATCATCTCTCTATCTCACTCTCTCTTCTCCATTTCTCTCTCCTCTCTCTATTTCCCTCTATCTCTCTCTACCTGTTCTCTCCTTTTCACTCTCTTCTCTCTGTATTTTTCTTTTTCTCTCCTCTATCTATTGCTCTCTCTTCTCTTCTATCTCTATCTATTTCTCTTCTCTATATCTCTCTCTTGTTCTCCTTTGCAAAAACCAAGAGCGTTAAACAAGAATTTTCCAAGTAGTTAGAAGCTTTCCTGTATTTTGATTAACAGCAAATTTATACTTCTCAAATCAACTTTTTTTTTTTTTTTTTTTTTGGGGGGGGTTGGGGGGAGAGTCGATGAAGCCAGCAAAATCGAATTTCCAACAATTCACTCATCTTTAATTGTTATGATTAAGGTTCATAAGGAATGGAGACTGAACATAGGATCAGACTGTACAGTATTGTTGTTACATACCATGACGATACATAGATCAACTTGAGAGCTGTGGACACCAAACAATGCTATTTGGATCAATCTTTGCCCAGGACTGCCTGTATTTCCGCATCAGATTACTTTTGTTCCTCAATTCTTATAGTATAAAGCATTTTTTTTATTTTTTGTATCGGCTTTATTCCTTTTATATTATGAAACGCTACATTCCCCAGACAGTTTACAACAAGTATTGCTTTTGTAATTTTAAGTGTATTGTGATGAGACTATTAGCTCGAAAGATAAAATACAACTCAGCAGTAAAACATTCTTCAAAGGCTTCTCAAAATCTGGGTTTCTAAAGATTTCTTCTTAAAGAATGTAAAACTGCACAGATATTTAAACAGAAGAAGCCGATGGTAATTATAACATTATTAAATATTGAATGTGGTAGACGGAGATAATAAAGGATCGTACACATTAAAGGCCATCATCTTCAGTGTAGAATTATGGGAGATGATACAAAAGAATTCATATCGCACATCTAAGAACTTGGTTCTCATTTATAAACTTAAGAGCTCTAAGACATGTGATTGCCGGATGCCCCTATACATGGTGGTGCACTACTCCTCTGGGGCCACATTACAGACCCAAACACACTCAATGTTTTCTAATATTAACCCCTCTTAAATTAGACATGCAGTGTACTAAAGCCACCATTTTTGACTTCCAGGTTCTTGATTCCTCCGTGCGTGTCTGTGTAAGGCCCCTTTCACAGTGCGTTCTTCGCCGTGTTCAGTGATCCCATCTAGCCTTATGTCTAAACTCCCTATAAAATGGGTTTTGGGCATTATAGTCAATGGTCCCATCATCGCATAAACCCAAAACTCATTTTGTGGGGGGTTTGAATGCAAGCCCAGACCGGACCACTCAATATGGTGCAGACCAGGGGTGTCAAACTGCATTCCTCAAGGGCTGCAAACAGGTCTGTTGTGAATTCTGTGGCAGAGCTCCCTCCTGTGGTCACAAGTGGTACTTCGGCTGATTCTCTCTGGGAGCTTCCGTTTGTGGAGGAAACTGGTACTGCTGCTTCTGAGTTTCCTCCCTCAGGTGATCTGGTGAGGTCGTTAGGTGCTTCTCTACTTAACCCCACCTAATGCTTTGATTCATGCTTCCTGTCAATGTTCCAGTGTTGGACTTGTGTTTCTCTGGATCATTCCTGTGGCCTGCTGCTCTGCATAGCTAAGTGCTTCTTTGCTATTTGTTGCTATTTTTTCTGTCCAGCTTGTCTATTTGTTTTGCTGGAAGCTCTGGGACGCAAAGGGTGTACCTCCGTGCCGTTAGTTCAGTACAGAGGGTCTTTTTGCCCCTTTGCATGGTTTTCTTTAGGGTTTTGTGTAGACCGCAAAGTTATCTTTCCTATCCTCGTTCTGTCTAGAATATCGGGCCTCACTTTGCTGAATCTATTTCATCCCTACGTTTGTCTTTTCATCTTACTCACAGTCATTATATGTGGGGGGCTGCCTTTTCCTTTGGGGTATTTCTCTGAGGCAAGGTAGGCTTATTTTTTCTATCTTCAGGCTAGTTAGTTTCTCAGGCTGTGCCGAGTTGCATAGGTAGCGTTAGGCGCAATCCACGGCTGCCTCTAGTTGTGTTTGGAGAGGATCAGGGATTGCGGTCTGCAGAGTTCCCACGTCTCAGAGCTCGTTCTATTATTTTGGGTTATTGTCAGATCACTGTATGTGCTCTGACCTCCATGTTCACTGTGATACTGAATTGCCTTTCACAACAGTACAGGAAGCCAAAAGTACTAATGATTCTCAATAGAGGGAAAAAAGAAGTTCTGAGACCATTTTTTTTTCTTGGCTTTGTGTTTTGTCTTTTTTTTCCCCTAGACATTTGGGTGGTTCAGTACACAGGTGTAGCGATGGACATTAGACATTAGAAGTCTGTCTTCATTTGTGGATCAGCTCTCGGCAAAAGTACAAAAGATTCAAGACACTATTGATCAGAAATCTATGTTAGAACCAAGAATTCCTATTCCTGATTTGTTTTTTGGAGATAGAACTAAGTTTCTGAGTTTCAAAAATAATTTAGAAAATGGTCAGTGCTCACTCAATGGAATGAATCTGCGCTGGCAGCTATGTTCAGAAAGGGTCTCTCTGAAGCCCTTAAGGATGTCATGGTGGGATTTCCTATGCCTGCTGGTTTGAATGAGTCTATGTCTTTGGCTATTCAGATCGGTCGACGCTTGCGTGAGCGTAAATCTGTGCACCATTTGGCGGTATTACCTGAGCTTAAACCTGAGCCTATGCAGTGCGATACGACTTTGACCAGAGTTGAACGGCAAGAACACAGACGTCTGAATGGGCTGTGTTTCTACTGTGGTGATTCCACTCATGCTATCTCTGATTGTCCTAAGCGCACTAAGCGGTTCGCTAGGTCTGCCACCATTGGTACGGTACAGTCAAAATTTCTTCTGTCCGTTACCTTGATCTGCTCTTTGTCATCATATTCTGTCATGGCGTTTGTGGATTCAGGCGCTGCTCTGAATTTGATGGACTTGGAATATGCTAAGCGTTGTGGGTTTTTCTTGGAGCCCTTGCAGTGTCCTATTCCATTGAGAGGTATTGATGCTACGACTTTGGCCAAGAATAAGCCTCAATACTGGACCCAGCTGACCATGTGCATGGCTCCTGCACATCAGGAGGATATTCGCTTTCTGGTGTTGCATAATCTGCATGATGTGGTCGTGTTGGGGTTGCCATGGCTACAAGCCCATAATCCAGTATTGGATTGGAAATCCATGTCGGTGTCCAGCTGGGGTTGTCAGGGGGTACATGGTGATGTTCCATTTTTGTCAATTTCGTCATCCACCCCTTCTGAGGTTCCAGAGTTCTTGTCTGATTACCGGGATGTATTTGATGAGCCCAAGTCCGATGCCCTACCTCCGCATAGGGATTGTGATTGTGCTATCAATTTGATTCCTGGTGGTAAATTCCCAAAAGGTCGACTGTTTAATTTATCCGTGCCTGAGCACACCGCTATGCGCAGTTATGTGAAGGAATCCCTGGAGAAGGGGCATATTCGCCCGTCATCGTCGTCATTAGGAACAGGGTTCTTTTTTGCAGCCAAAAAGGATGGTTCGCTGAGACCTTGTATAGATTATCGCCTTCTTAATAAGATCACTGTTAAATTTCAGTACCCCTTGCCTTTGTTATCTGATTTGTTTGCTCGGATTAAGGGGGCTAGTTGGTTCACCAAGATTGATCTTCGTGGTGCGTATAATCTGGTGCGAATTAGGCGAGGCGATGAATGGAAAACTGCATTTAATACGCCCGAGGGTCATTTTGAGTATCTAGTGATGCCATTCGGACTTGCCAATGCTCCATCAGTGTTTCAGTCCTTTATGCATGACATCTTCCGAGAGTACCTGGATAAATTCCTGATTGTGTACTTGGATGACATTTTGATCTTCTCGGATGATTGGGAGTCTCATGTGAAGCAGGTCAGAACGGTTTTTCAGGTCCTGCGTGCTAACTCTTTGTTTGTGAAGGGATCAAAGTGTCTCTTTGGTGTGCAGAAGGTTTCATTTTTGGGGTTCATCTTTTCCCCTTCTACTATCGAGATGGATCCTGTTAAGGTCCAAGCCATCCATGATTGGACTCAGCCAACATCTCTGAAAAGTCTGCAAAAGTTCCTGGGCTTTGCTAATTTTTATCGTCGCTTCATCTGCAATTTTTCTAGTATTGCCAAACCATTGACCGATTTGACCAAGAAGGGTGCTGATTTGGTCAATTGGTCTTCTGCTGCTGTGGAAGCTTTTCAAGAGTTGAAGCATCGTTTTTCTTCTGCCCCTGTGTTGTGTCAACCTGATGTTTCTCTTCCGTTCCAGGTCGAGGTTGATGCTTCTGAGATTGGAGCAGGGGCTGTTTTGTCGCAGAGAGGTTCTGATTGTTCAGTGATGAAACCATGCGCTTTTTTTCCAGGAAGTTTTCGCCTGCTGAGCGGAATTATGATGTGGGCAACCGAGAGTTGCTGGCCATGAAGTGGGCATTCGAGGAGTGGCGTCATTGGCTTGAAGGAACTAAGCATCGCTTGGTGGTATTGACTGATCATAAGAACCTGACTTATCTCGAGTCTGCTAAGCATTTGAATCCTAGACAGGCTCGTTGGTCGCTGTTTTTCGCCCGTTTTGACTTTGTGATTTCGTACCTTCCGGGCTCTAAAAATGTGAAGGCGGCTGCTCTGTCTAGGAGTTTTGTGCCCGACTCTCCGGGTTTATCTGAGCCGGCGGGTATCCTCAAAGAAGGAGTAATTGTGTCTGCCATCTCCCCTGATTTGCGGCGGGTGCTGCAAAAATTTCAGGCTAATAAACCTGATCGTTGTCCAGCGGAGAAACTGTTTGTCCCGGATAGGTGGACAAATAAAGTGATCTCTGAGGTTCATTGTTCGGTGTTGGCTGGTCATCCTGGAATCTTTGGTACCAGAGAGTTAGTGGCTAGATCCTTTTGGTGGCCGTCTCTGTCGCGGGACGTGCATTCTTTTGTGCAGTCCTGTGGGATTTGTGCTCGGGCTAAGCCCTGCTGTTCTCGTGCCAGTGGGTTGCTTTTGCCCTTGCCGGTCCCGAAGAGACCTTGGACACATATCTCTATGGATTTTATTTCAGATCTTCCCGTCTCTCAAAAGATGTCAGTCATTTGGGTGGTCTGTGATCGCTTTTCTAAGATGGTCCATCTGGTACCCTTGTCCAAGTTGCCTTCCTCCTCTGATTTGATGCCATTGTTCTTCCAGCATGTGGTTCGTTTGCATGGCATTCCAGAGAATATCGTTTCTGACAGAGGTTCCCAGTTTGTTTCGAGGTTTTGGCGAGCCTTTTGTGGTAGGATGGGCATTGACTTGTCTTTTTCCTCGGCTTTTCATCCTCAGACTAATGGCCAGACCGAACGAACCAATCAGACCTTGGAAACCTATCTGAGATGCTTTGTTTCTGCCGATCAGGATGACTGGGTGTCCTTTTTGCCTTTGGCTGAGTTCGCCCTTAATAATCGGGCCAGCTCGGCTACCTTGGTTTCGCCATTTTTCTGTAATTCTGGGTTCCATCCTCGTTTCTCTTCAGGACAGGTTGAGTCTTCGGACTGTCCTGGTGTGGATACTGTGGTGGACAGGTTGCAGCAGATTTGGACTCATGTAGTGGACAATTTGACCTTGTCCCAGGAGAAGGCTCAACGTTTCGCTAATCGCAAACGCCGTGTGGGTCCCCGACTTCGTGTTGGGGATCTGGTTTGGTTATCTTCTCGTCATATTCCTATGAAGGTTTCCTCTCCGAAGTTTAAACCTCGTTTCATTGGTACTTATAGGATTTCTGAGGTTATTAATCCTGTGTCTTTTCGTCTGACCCTCCCAGATTCTTTTTTCATACATAACGTCTTCCATAGGTCATTGTTGCGGAGATACGTGGCACCTATGGTTCCATCTGTTGACCCTCCTGCCCCAGTTTTGGTGGAGGGGGAATTGGAGTATATTGTGGAGAAGATTTTGGATTCTCGTGTTTCTAGACGGAAACTCCAGTATCTGGTTAAATGGAAGGGTTATGCTCAGGAAGATAATTCCTGGGTTTTTGCCTCTGATGTCCATGCTCCCGATCTTGTTCGTGCCTTTCATGTGGCTCATCCTGGTCGGCCTGGGGGCTCTGGTGAGGGTTCGGTGACCCCTCCTCAAGGGGGGGTACTGTTGTGAATTCTGTGGCAGAGCTGCCTCCTGTGGTCACAAGTGGTACTTCGGCTGATTCTCTCTGGGAGCTTCCGTTTGTGGAGGAAACTGGTACTGCTGCTTCTGAGTTTCCTCCCTCAGGTGATCTGGTGAGGTCGTTAGGTGCTTCAATACTTATCCCCAACTAATGCTTTGATTCATGCTTCCTGTCAATGTTCCAGTGTTGGACTTGTGTTTCTCTGGATCATTCCTGTGGCCTGCTGCTCTGCATAGCTAAGTGCTTCTTTGCTATTTGTTGCTATTTTTTCTGTCCAGCTTGTCTATTTGTTTTGCTGGAAGCTCTGGGACGCAAAGGGTGTACCTCCGTGCCGTTAGTTCGGTACGGAGGGTCTTTTTGCCCCTTTGCGTGGTTTTCTTTAGGGTTTTGTGTAGACCGCAAAGTTATCTTTCCTATCCTCGTTCTGTCTAGAATATCGGGCCTCACTTTGCTGAATCTATTTCATCCCTACGTTTGTCTTTTCATCTTACTCACAGTCATTATATGTGGGGGGCTGCCTTTTCCTTTGGGGTATTTCTCTGAGGCAAGGTAGACTTATTTTTTCTATCTTCAGGCTAGTTAGTTTCTCAGGCTGTGCCGAGTTGCATAGGTAGCGTTAGGCGCAATCCACGGCTGCCTCTAGTTGTGTTTGGAGAGGATCAGGGATTGCGGTCTGCAGAGTTCCCACATCTCAGAGCTCGTTCTATTATTTTGGGTTATTGTCAGATCACTGTATGTGCTCTGACTTCCATGTCCATTGTGATACTGAATTGCCTTTCACAACACAGGTCATGTTTTCAGAATTTCCTTGTACTGCAGAGGTGATAATTTAATCACCTACACAAATAATGAGTTGGTGATTAAATTATCACCTGTGCAGTACAAGGAAATCCTGAAAACATGACCTGTTTGCAGCCCTCGAGGAATGCAGTTTGACACCCCTGGTGTAGACTGCACTGTAAAAGACCATAGTCTTCCAGTAGGATTTCCGAAACCTGAAAATACGACTCAGAAAGTTCATACCTCTTTTTAAAGGTCAACACTGAAGATCAGGGCGATTCCTTAGACTCTTCAACCAAGTCTAAACCGCATCAATCAATTGTATCCTAAAGGATAGCAGTTACCTATTTAAACCACAATGTTTTGAGAGCAAAATATGAGAGGATCTGAGATATGAGAAACCTCTATAATCAAGCGGGGCAGACATAGGTCCTTTGTGCAAGAAAAATATATACCCATCAAAGAAACACTTTCCAGCGTGTTCTCTGATAATGTACTATTTTCTATTATTTTTAAAGTGCTTTCTAGCACACAGCAGGCGAGTTATTGACTCCTTGTACCCTAAAAAAACTCTAAAGCAATATAACATAAATGACCATGCTTGTTGTGAATTCTGTGGCAGAGCTCCCTCCTGTGGTCACAAGTGGTACTTCGGCTGGTTCTCTCTGTGAGCTTCCGTTGGTGGAGGAAAGTGGTACTGCGGCTTCTGAGTTTCCTTCCTCAGGTGATGTGGTGAAGTCGTTAGGTGCTGCTCTATTTAACTCCACATAGTGCTTTGATCCTGGCCTCCAGTCAATGTTCTAGTATTGGACCTGTTTCCTCCTGGATCGTTCCTGTGGCCTGCTGCTCCGCATAGCTAAGTTCCTCTTTGCTATTTGTTTGCTGTTTTTTTTCTGTCCAGCTTGTCAATTTGTTTTTTTCTGCTTGCTGGAAGCTCTGGGACGCAGAGGGTGTACCTCCGTGCCGTTAGTTCGGTACGGAGGGTCTTTTTGCCCCCTTTGCGTGGTTTTTGTAGGGTTTTGTGTTGACCGCAAAGTTACCTTTCCTATCCTCGCTCTGTTCAGAAAGTTGGGCCTCACTTTGCTAAATCTATTTCATCTCTACGTTTGTCTTTTCATCTTAACTCACAGTCATTATATGTGGGGGCTGCCTTTTCCTTTGGGGTATTTCTCTGAGGCAAGGTAGGCTTATTTTCTATCTTCAGGCTAGCTAGTTTCTCAGGCCGTGCCGAGTTGCATAGGGAGCGTTAGGCGCAATCCACGGCTGCCTTTAGTGTGGTTGGAGAGGATTAGGGATTGCGGTCAACAGAGTTCCCACGTCTCAGAGCTCGTTCTTGTTTTTTGGGTTATTGCCAGGTCACTGTATGCGCGCTGACCTCTATGTCCATTGTGGTACTGAATTACCTTTCATAACAGTACTGGAGTCCCAAAGTACTAATGATTCCCAATAGAGGGAAAAAAGAAGTTCTGAGACCATTTTTTTTTCTTTGCACTGTGTTTTGCCTTTTTTTTCCCCTAGACATTTGGGTGGTTCAGGACACAGGTGTAGCAATGGACATTAAAGGTCTGTCTTCATGTGTGGATCAGCTCACGGCAAGAGTACAAAGTATTCAAACTTTGTGGTTCAGAATTCTATGTTAGAACCGAGAATTCCTATTCCTGATTTGTTTTTTGGAGATAGAACTAAATTTCTGAGTTTCAAAAATAATTGTAAACTATTTCTGGTTTTGAAACCTCGCTCCTCTGGTGACCCAGTTCAACAAGTTAGGATCGTTATTTCTTTTTTGCGTGGCGACCCTCAGGACTGGGCATTTTCTCTTGCATCAGGAGATCCTGCATTAAGTAATATCGATGAATTTTTCCTGGCGCTCGGATTGCTGTACGATGAGCCTAATTCTGTGGATCAGGCAGAGAAGAATTTGCTGGCTCTGTGTCAGAGTCAGGATGAAATAGAGGTATATTGTCAGAAATTTAGAAAGTGGTCCGTACTCACTCAGTGGAATGAAGGTGCGCTCGCAGCTATTTTCAGAAGAGGTCTCTCTGAAGCACTTAAGGATGTCATGGTGGGATTTCCTATGCCTGCTGGTCTGAATGAGTCTATGTCTTTGGCCATTCAGATCGGTCGACGCTTGCGCGAGCGTAAATCTGTGCACCATTTGGCGGTATTACCTGAGCTTAAACCTGAGCCTATGCAGTGCGATAGGACTTTGACCAGAGTTGAACGGCAAGAACACAGACGTCTGAATGGGCTGTGTTTCTACTGTGGTGATTCCACTCATGCTATCTCTGATTGTCCTAAGCGCACTAAGCGGTTCGCTAGGTCTGCCACCATTGATACGGTACAGTCAAAATTTCTTCTGTCTGTTACCTTCATCTGCTCTTTGTCATCGTATTCTGTCATGGCATTTGTGGACTCAGGCGCTGCTCTGAATTTGATGGACTTGGAGTATGCTAGGCGTTGTGGGTTTTTGTTGGAGCCCTTGCAGTGTCCTATTCCATTGAGAGGAATTGATGCTACGCCTTTGGCCAAGAATAAGCCTCAGTACTGGACCCAGCTGACCATGTGCATGGCTCCTGCACATCAGGAGGTTATTCGCTTTCTGGTGTTGCATAATCTGCATGATGTGGTCGTGTTGGGGTTGCCATGGCTACAAGTCCATAATCCAGTATTAGATTGGAAATCCATGTCTGTGTCCAGCTGGGGTTGTCAGGGGGTACATGGTGATGTCCCATTTCTGACTATTTCGTCATCCACCCCTTCTGAGGTTCCTGAGTTCTTGTCTGATTACCGGGATTTATTTGATGAGCCCAAGTCCGATACCCTACCTCCGCATAGGGATTGTGATTGTGCTATCGATTTGATTCCTGGTAGTAAATTCCCAAAAGGTCGACTGTTTAATTTATCTGTGCCTGAGCACGCCGCTATGCGGAGTTATGTGAAGGAGTCTTTGGAGAAGGGGCATATTCGCCCGTCATCGTCGCCATTTGGAGCAGGGTTCTTTTTTGTAGCCAAGAAGGATGGTTCACTGAGACCTTGTATAGATTACCGCCTTCTAAATAAGATCACGGTTAAATTTCAGTACCCCTTGCCATTGTTATCTGATTTGTTTGCTCGGATTAAGGGGGCTAGTTGGTTCACCAAGATAGATCTTCGTGGTGCGTATAATCTTGTGCGTATTAAGCGAGGCGATGAGTGGAAAACTGCATTTAATACGTCCGAGGGCCATTTTGAGTATCTAGTAATGCCATTCGGACTTGCCAATGCTCCATCAGTGTTTCAGTCCTTTATGCATGACATCTTCCGAGAGTACCTGGATAAATTCCTGATTGTGTACTTAGATGACATTTTGATCTTCTCGGATGATTGGAAGTCTCATGTGAAGCAGGTCAGAATGGTGTTTCAGGTCCTGCGTGCTAATTCTTTGTTTGTGAAGGGATCAAAGTGTCTCTTTGGTGTTCAGAAGGTTTCATTTTTGGGGTTCATCTTTTCCCCTTCTACTATCGAGATGGACCCTGTTAAGATCCAAGCCATCCATAATTGGACTCAGCCGACATCTCTGAAAAGTCTGCAAAAGTTCCTGGGCTTTGCTAATTTTTATCGTCGCTTCATCTGCAATTTTTCTAGTATTGCTAAACCATTGACCGATTTGACCAAGAAAGGTGCTGATTTGGTCAATTGGTCTTCTGCTGCGGTGGAAGCTTTTCAAGAGTTGAAGCGTCGTTTTTATTCTGCCCCTGTGTTGTGTCAACCAGATGTTTCGCTTCCGTTCCAGGTCGAGGTTGATGCTTCTGAGATTGGAGCAGGGGCTGTTTTGTCGCAGAGAAGTTCTGATTGCTCGGTGATGAAACCATGCGCCTTCTTTTCCAGGAAGTTTTCGCCTGCTGAGCGAAATTATGATGTTGGCAATCGAGAGTTGCTGGCCATGAAGTGGGCATTCGAGGAGTGGCGTCATTGGCTTGAAGGAGCTAAGCATCGCGTGGTGGTCTTGACTGATCATAAGAACTTGACTTATCTCGAGTCCGCCAAGCGGTTGAATCCTAGACAAGCTCGTTGGTCGTTGTTTTTTGCCCGTTTTGACTTTGTGATTTCATACCTTCCGGGCTCTAAAAATGTGAAGGCGGATGCTCTGTCTAGGAGTTTTGTGCCCGACTCTCCGGGTGTATCTGAGCCGGCGAGTATCCTCAAAGAGGGAGTAATTGTGTCTGCCATCTCCCCTGATTTGCGGCGGGTGCTGCAAAAATTTCAGGCTAATAAACCTGATCGTTGCCCAGCGGAGAAACTGTTTGTCCCTGATAGGTGGACGAATAAAGTTATCTCTGAGGTTCATTGTTCGGTGTTGGCTGGTCATCCTGGAATCTTTGGTACCAGAGAGTTAGTGGCTAGATCCTTTTGGTGGCCATCTCTGTCGCGGGATGTGCGTGCTTTTGTGCAGTCCTGTGGGATTTGTGCTCGGGCTAAGCCCTGCTGTTCTTGTGCCAGTGGGTTGCTTTTGCCCTTGCCGGTCCTGAAGAGGCCTTGGACACATATCTCTATGGATTTTATTTCAGATCTTCCCGTCTCTCAAAAGATGTCAGTCATTTGGGTGGTTTGTGATCGCTTCTCTAAGATGGTCCATTTGGTACCCTTGTCTAAATTGCCTTCCTCCTCTGATTTGGTGCCATTGTTTTTCCAGCATGTGGTTCGTTTACATGGCATTCCAGAGAATATCGTTTCTGACAGAGGTTCCCAGTTTGTTTCGAGGTTTTGGCGAGCCTTTTGTGGTAGGATGGGCATTGACTTGTCTTTTTCCTCGGCTTTCCATCCTCAGACTAATGGCCAGACCGAACGAACCAATCAGACCTTGGAAACATATCTGAGATGCTTTGTTTCTGCTGATCAGGATGACTGGGTGTCCTTTTTGCCTTTGGCTGAGTTCGCCCTTAATAATCGGGCCAGCTCGGCTACCTTGGTTTCACCGTTTTTCTGCAACTCTGGGTTCCATCCTCGTTTCTCTTCAGGGCAGGTTGAGTCTTCGGACTGTCCTGGTGTGGATACTGTGGTGGACAGGTTGCAGCAGATTTGGACTCATGTAGTGGACAATTTGACTTTGTCCCAGGAGAAGGCTCAACGTTTCGCTAATCGCAGACGGTGTGTGGGTCCCCGACTTCGGGTTGGGGACTTGGTTTGGTTATCTTCTCGTCATATTCCTATGAAGGTTTCCTCTCCTAAGTTTAAACCTCGTTTTATTGGTCCGTATAGGATTTCTGAGGTTCTTAATCCTGTGTCTTTTCGTCTGACCCTTCCAGATTCTTTTTCCATACATAACGTATTCCATAGGTCATTGTTGCGGAGATACGTGGCACCTATGGTTCCATCTGTTGATCCTCCTGCCCCGGTTTTGGTGGAGGGGGAGTTGGAGTATATTGTGGAGAAGATTTTGGATTCTCGTGTTTCAAGGCGGAAACTCCAGTATCTGGTTAAGTGGAAGGGTTATGCTCAGGAGGATAATTCCTGGGTCTTTGCCTCTGATGTCCATGCTCCCGATCTTGTTCGTGCCTTTCATATGGCTCATCCTGGTCGTCCTGGGAGCTCTGGTGAGGGTTCGGTGTCCCCTCCTCAAGGGGGGGGTACTGTTGTGAATTCTGTGGCAGAGCACCCTCCTGTGGTCACAAGTGGTACTTCGGCTGGTTCTCTCTGTGAGCTTCCGTTGGTGGAGGAAAGTGGTACTGCGGCTTCTGAGTTTCCTTCCTCAGGTGATGTGGTGAAGTCGTTAGGTGCTGCTCTATTTAACTCCACCTAGTGCTTTGATCCTGGCCTCCAGTCAATGTTCTAGTATTGGACCTTTTTCCTCCTGGATCGTTCCTGTGGCCTGCTGCTCTGCATACCTAAGTTCCTCTTTGCTATTTGTTTGCTGTTTTTTTTTCTGTCCAGCTTGTCAATTTGTTTTTTTCTGCTTGCTGGAAGCTCTGGGACGCAGAGGGTGTACCTCCGTGCCGTTAGTTCGGTACGGAGGGTCTTTTTGCCCCCTTTGCGTGGTTTTTGTAGGGTTTTGTGTTGACCGCAAAGTTACCTTTCCTATCCTCGCTCTGTTCAGAAAGTTGGGCCTCACTTTGCTAAATCTATTTCATCTCTACGTTTGTCTTTTCATCTTAACTCACAGTCATTTTATGTGGGGCTTCCTTTTCCTTTGGGGTATTTCTCTGAGGCAAGGTAGGCTTATTTTCTATCTTCAGGCTAGCTAGTTTCTCAGGCCGTGCCGAGTTGCATAGGGAGCGTTAGGCGCAATCCACGGCTGCCTTTAGTGTGGTTGGAGAGGATTAGGGATTGCGGTCAACAGAGTTCCCACGTCTCAGAGCTCGTTCTTGTTATTTGGGTTATTAGCCATTCGATCAGGGCACATGAGACTCCACTTCTTGTTAGCAGTGGCAGTCTTAAATTCGAGGAGTGGCGTCATTGGCTTGAAGGAGCTAAGCATCACGTGGTGGTCTTGACTGATCATAAAAACTTGACTTATCTCGAGTCCGCCAAGCGGTTGAATCCTAGACAAGCTCGTTGGTCGTTGTTTTTTGCCCGTTTTGACTTTGTGATTTCATACCTTCCGGGCTCTAAAAATGTGAAGGCGGATGCTCTGTCTAGGAGTTTTGTGCCCGACTCTCCGGGTGTATCTGAGCCGGCGGGTATCCTCAAAGAGTGAGTAATTGTGTCTGCCATCTCCCCTGATTTGCGGCGGGTGCTGCAAAAATTTCAGTCTAATAAACCTGATCGTTGCCCAGCGGAGAAACTGTTTGTCCCTGATAGGTGGACGAATAAAGTTATCTCTGAGGTTCATTGGTCGGTGTTGGCTGGTCATCCTGGAATCTTTGGTACCAGAGAGTTAGTGGCTAGATCCTTTTGGTGGCCATCTCTGTCGCGGGATGTGCGTACATTTGTGCAGTCCTGTGGGATTTGTGCTCGGGCTAAGCCCTGCTGTTCTTGTGCCAGTGGGTTGCTTTTGCCCTTGCCGGTCCCGAAGAGGCCTTGGACACATATCTCTATGGATTTTATTTCAGATCTTCCCGTCTCTCAAAAGATGTCAGTCATTTGGGTGGTTTGTGATCGCTTCTCTAAGATGGTCCATTTGGTACCCTTGTCAAAATTGTCTTCCTCCTCTGATTTGGTGCCATTGTTTTTCCAGCATGTGGTTCATTTACATGGCATTCCAGAGAATATCGTTTCTGACAGAGGTTCCCAGTTTGTTTCGAGGTTTTGGCGAGCCTTTTGTGGTAGGATGGGCATTGACTTGTCTTTTTCCTCGGCTTTCCATCCTCAGACTAATGGCCAGACCGAACGAACCAATCAGACCTTGGAAACATATCTGAGATGCTTTGTTTCTGCTGATCAGGATGATTGGGTGTCCTTTTTGCCTTTGGCTGAGTTCGCCCTTAATAATCGGGCCAGCTCGGCTACCTTGGTTTCACCGTTTTTCTGCAACTCTGGGTTCCATCCTTGTTTCTCTTCAGGGCAGGTTGAGTCTTCGGACTGTCCTGGTGTGGATACTGTGGTGGACAGGTTGCAGCAGATTTGGACTCATGTAGTGGACAATTTGACTTTGTCCCAGGAGAAGGCTCAACGTTTCGCTAATCGCAGACGCTGTGTGGGTCCCCGACTTCGGGTTGGGGACTTGGTTTGGTTATCTTCTCGTCATATTCCTATGAAGGTTTCCTCTCCTAAGTTTAAACCTCGTTTTATTGGTCCGTATAGGATTTCTGAGGTTCTTAATTTTGTGTCTTTTCGTCTGACCCTTCCAGATTATTTTTCCATACATAACGTATTCCATAGGTCATTGTTGCGGAGATACGTGGCACCTATGGTTCCATCTGTTGATCCTCCTGCCCCGGTTTTGGTGGAGGGGGAGTTGGAATATATTGTGGAGAAGATTTTGGATTCTCGTGTTTCAAGGCGGAAACTCCAGTATCTGGTTATGTGGAAGGGTTATGCTCAGGAAGATAATTCCTGGGTCTTTGCCTCTGATGTCCATGCTCCCGATCTTGTTCGTGCCTTTCATATGGCTCATCCTGGTCGTCCTGGGAGCTCTGGTGAGGGTTCGGTGACCCCTCCTCAAGGGGGGGTACTGTTGTGAATTCTGTGGCAGAGCTCCCTCCTGTGGTCACAAGTGGTACTTCGGCTGGTTCTCTCTGTGAGCTTCCGTTGGTGGAGGAAAGTGGTACTGCGGCTTCTGAGTTTCCTTCCTCAGGTGATGTGGTGAAGTCGTTAGGTGCTGCTCTATTTAACTCCACCTAGTGCTTTGATCCTGGCCTCCAGTCAATGTTCTAGTATTGGACCTGTTTCTTCCTGGATCGTTCCTGTGGCCTGCTGCTCTGCATAGCTAAGTTCCTCTTTGCTATTTGCTTGCTGTTTTTTTTTCTGTCCAGCTTGTCAATTTGTTTTTTTCTGCTTGCTGGAAGCTCTGGGACGCAGAGGGTGTACCTCCGTGCCGTTAGTTCGGTACGGAGGGTCTTTTTGCCCCCTTTGCGTGGTTTTTGTAGGGTTTTGTGTTGACCGCAAAGTTACCTTTCCTATCCTCGCTCTGTTCAGAAAGTTGGGCCTCACTTTGCTAAATCTATTTCTTCTCTACGTTTGTCTTTTCATCTTAACTCACAGTCATTATATGTGGGGGCTGCCTTTTCCTTTGGGGTATTTCTCTGAGGCAAGGTAGGCTTATTTTCTATCTTCAGGCTAGCTAGTTTCTCAGGCCGTGCCGAGTTGCATAGGGAGCGTTAGGCGCAATCCACGGCTGCCTTTAGTGTGGTTGGAGAGGATTAGAGATTGCGGTCAACAGAGTTCCCACGTCTCAGAGCTCGTTCTTGTTTTTTGGGTTATTGCCAGGTCACTGTATGTGCGCTGACCTCTATGTCCATTGTGGTACTGAATTACCTTTCATAACACATGCTACAGTCAATAAATATACCAACTTTATTTGACAAAATCATGGCAAACAAGAAAAAATATTACAAAACACCACATTAAAAAACATGAAAGCAGTGCATTTATCTAGGTAAATCCCATAATAGTGTAATCAAATCTGTATAAATCATGAAGGGTTGGTGGTACAATCACAGAACAAAACCTACATAATTAAATTCATCTAGTGCAGAAAAGTCCATCAACTGAACCTAAAGCAATCAAAGCCAAACAAGCCTGTGGAGACGGGAAGCAGACGTGCCAATTATGAGACTCGGCATCTATAAAACGCAAGGATGGCATTGAAACAGCACCCACTGTCAAAGCTATATGCCCTATATAGGACTTAGGTGCCAATTGAATCTCCAAATACCCCTTATTTCTATAGTACACTGTTCAAAAAATAAGAGGAACCCTAAAACACCACATCCTAGATATCTCCGAATCAAATATTCCAGTTGCAAATTTTTTTTCATTACATAGTGGAATGTGTTAAGAACAATAAAACATAACAATTATCAATGTAAATCAAAATGAATATCCCATGAAGGTCTGGATTTGGAATGTTACACAAAATCAAATTGGAAAATCAAATTACAGGCTGATTTAACTTCAGTGGAAATGCCTGATGACAAGGAAAAGATGTTCAGTATTGTGTGTGGCCTCCACGTGCCTGTATGACCTCCCTACTGCTCAACATCTGGGCATGCACCTGATGAGGCGGCGGATGGTCTCCTGAGGGATCTTCTCCCAGACCTGGACTAAAGCATCCATCAACTCCTGGACAGTCTGTGGTGCAACGATGGAGCAAGACATGATGTCCCAGATGTGCTCAATCGGATTCAGGTCTGGGGAACGGCGGGCCAGTTTATAGCTTCAATGCCTTCACCTTGCAGGAACTGCTGACACATTCCAGCCACATGAGGTTTGGCATTATCCTGCATTACGAGGATCCCAGGGCCAACCGCACGTAGCATACAAGGGGTCTGAGAATCTCATCTCGGTACCTAATTGCAGTCAGGCTACCTCTGGGGAGCACATGAAGGGCTGTGCGGCCCTCCAAAAAGATGCCACCCCACACCATTACTGACTAACTGTCAAATCGGTCATGCTGAAGGATGTTGCAGACAGCAGATCGCTCTCCATGGCATCTCCAGACTCTGTCACGTCTGTCACATGTGCTCAGTGTTAATGTGCTTTCATCTGTGAAGAGCACAGGGCGCCAGTGGCGAATTTGCCAATACTTGTGTTCTGTGGAAAATGCCAAGCGTCCTGCATGGTGTTGGGTTGTGATCACAACCCCCATCTGTGGATGTCGGGCACTCAGACCATACTCATGGAGTCGGTTCCTAATCATTTGTGCAGACACATGCACATTTGTGGACTGCTGGAGATCATTTTGCAGAGCTCTGGCAGTACTCCTCCTTTTACTCCTTGCACAAAGACCGAGGCACCAGTCCTGCTGCTGTGTTGTTTCCCTCTTACAGCCCCCTCCATGTTTCCTGGTGTACTGGCCTGTCTCCTGGTAGCGCCTCCATCCTCTGGACACTACGCTGACAGACACAGCAAACCTTCTTGCCACAGCTCTCATTGATGTGACATCCTGGATGAGCTGCACAACCTGAGCCACTTGTGTGGATTGTAGAGTCCGTCTCATGCTACCACGAGTACGAAAGCACAACCAACATTCAAAAGTGACCAAAACATCAGCCAGAAAGCATTGGTACTGAGATCTGGTCTGTGATCTACATCTGCAGAACTACTCCTCTATTGACGGTGTCTTGATAAATGCCAATAATTTCCATCTGTTGTCTATTCCATTTGCACAACAGCATGTGAAATTGATTTTCAATCAGTGTTGCTTCCTATGTGGACAGTTTGATTTCACAGAAGTTTGATTTACTTGGAGTTATATTTTGTTGATTAAGTGTTCCCTTAATTTTTTTGAGCAGTGTATATAGAGATGCAGAGTTCTTTTTACGTCTGATTATGCCAAGTTCTATCACTTATCAAATTTCAAAAATTTTAAAAATTACTCAAGTAATTATACCCTCATATATTGTAGCAGACTATCCCTAATTTATAGCATTATATAGAGGAAGTATACCGCGTCATATAATGTAGGGAGCTGGATACATCAGCAGCCAGAAGACGCCATACAATTCAGCTGAGTGATATGTATGATGGATTTGAATGATGAATCAATATTCTAAATACTTGAAAAACCATCTTGAATAGATAACACGGAAAGTAGAGATGTTGCCCTCACACATTGGGTAGAACGGAGCACCAATTAAGGGTTCATTAGCCACATTCTGAAAATAAAAAAAAGTGTTTTTTTTTATTTTCTTCTCGTCTTCTGAGAATTTTCGATGTTCACGAGCTGAATCAAGTGTAATGTCAGTGTATTTGTGTGAGTTGTAAGGATAATGATTTTTACCTTCTTGTTATAGATTATGTTTTTCTCTATTTTATTTTCTCAGAAATCTAAAGCTGAGATTATATAATGAAAAAAATCTCAACTTAAAAAATCTTATTTTTATCGTAATGTTTTAAAAAAATGAAGTTGGATGAAACTGAAAAAATTATAATGCAATATGCATTTTCAGGCTAGTATGATACTTTTTAAGTTTTTTTTAATATTATTTTACTCCTAAAGAAAATATATCAATTGTTTTCTCTCACAGTTTTCTGAAACAAGTAATTTCTTCATATTTGGAGGTAAGTATTAGATTTTGTTTGTGCAAAATTGACATACCTATAATATTTTGATTTTGATTTTTGTTCCTTTTTTGCAAGGGTACGGAACGACTGAAAAATGCCAAACAATTCACTTTTGATTTCTTTGTTTCTTTAGACTTTTGAGTTAATTAATTATATAATTTCATAGCAATGGAAGTGGCGAAGCCAAATATGTTTGTTATTTTGCAATTGTTGGATTGGAAAATAATAATAATAATAATAATAATAATAATAATAATAATACATTATTCTAGACAATCTTAAAACGTACCTACAACCCACTTAGAAACTTTTATACCCAACGCTTCATTATGGTTTCTCAAAAGATTTGAGTAGCATGGACTGTGTTGCACCATCTGTATAATTCTATGAGCCTATATGGCTCTATTTTATACAGAGCCCCTATCTACACAGAAACTATAAACATACAAAATTTAAAGGGGCTATCTGAGACTTTTATTATTTTTGCGCATGAGGCTAAGAACTAACAAGCAAGTGGTTGCCAGCTATTTGCTTTTTCTGCCGGCAATGAATTCTGCTGACTCAGTGTAGTCACGGACTGCTCCTACCGCTGTGGATTCCCCTGCTTATGCTGAGATCACGATAACACCGCATTTTCATCTCTTCCATTTTGCCTTGAGAAGGAGAAAAATAAGGCGAAGGAGAAAAAGGAGAAGAAAAATGAGTAGAAGAGGAAGGCATAGAACAAGAAGGAGTAAAAGAAGGAGACAAAAAAGGAGTAGAAGAAGAAGGAGTTGAAGAAGAAGAAGATGATGATGGAGTAGAAGAAGAAGGAGAAGAAAAAGAAGTAGAAGGAAAAGGAGTAGTAGAAGGAAAAGAAGATGAAGGAGTAGAAGAATAATGAGAATAAGGAGTTGAATAAGTTGCCGAAGAAGAAGGAGCAGAAAAAGAATGAGAAGAAGGAGAAGTTGAAGAAGATGGAGAAGATGAGGGGAAGAAGAAGCAATAAATTAATTGGCTATATGTTCAATGTTTACACAGATTTTGAGATCAATACCTAAAAGACCAATGAAGTTATTACATATTAAAAATTGTGTCTGAATGGTTTTTGTTTTTACTAAAACAGTCAATCGGTCAATATAAACCATTGTGTTGAAAATGTGGTAAATCCAGTTCTCTCCTGTAAAATACAGAGATTTGTTTTGATTCTGTTGGAGTCTTACAATCCATGTTGTTTCCCTTCTTCATCCGAACAATTAACTACACGTTTTGACTGAAGATGTGCGGCTTTAATCATTGTACTATTAACCTTAACTACGTCAATGTGTTTCCACTATAAATTCATTTAAATGATGGCCCAAGGTAACAGCTAGCAGAATATTATAGAATGGAAGGCATGTTAATGGTTTATTTAGTTTTAAATGCAGTATGAAAGATGAAGGTAGAAAGAAATACGCAATGTTATGTGAGAAAAAAGAAAGAAATTGATTGCTTCACATACATTCTCTAATTATATTAGAAAATGTGCTAGTTATCTAAATATCATCACATCAAGTCACTGTATGATAGGATTAGTCTCAGTAATGCAAGTCCAGAGGCGCATAAATGCTGTGACTGCAGAATGTAATGACTCAGATTCTGCTGCATTGGCCATTGTGGGATTTTCAAGAGATCATTTTCATTTCCACTTCCAATATTTGGAAAGAAATGTGGCCTAAAGTATGAGTGTATAAATATTGTAACTGCGCTCTCAGTTGACCATGCCACTTGCCCCTGAGGAAGTCACTTAGGTGACGTTATGCGTTGGGTGGGCTGCATGGGTGCCGGTTTTTGACCCTGGTCTCTTTGAACAAGCACTTACGAGTGCAGCATCTGAGCATGTCCATTAGTTATTCTTGATGATTGCTTGTAAAATGTTAAATTTGTCTGTTAGACCACTCTTTGTCTGATAAGTTACATAGATTGATGTGATACTGGGCAATCTGTACCTTGTATCTAGGACACATGGGGCAGGTTTAACTTGTTCTTTGGTGGTTTTTCTAACATTAACTTTTGTTTATATTGGGTACCAATCGTCGGGTATACCATATTAAGCAAATGGACTGTTTTTATATATTGTTTATTATGAATATTTCACAATGAATTAAGATATGTGAATGAGGGACTTTAGGTGATTAAGCGGACTCTTGCTTGAGTTTTCTCCCCCTATTTATCTGGGTGCAATCCGCTTACAGTTTTGTGATTTTAAATGTTTTTAATGTTTGCAGTGTATGATCAACTGATGTGAATAAAATTTTGTAATTACATATGGTGATCCCTGCTTTTCTGTGCATGTTCCTTCTCTTGTATTTTTTCAATGATGGCCATTGTGTTACATTGGCTATTTCTGTCAATCCCATAGATGGACATGTCAACAAGTCAAAAATAACCAGTTTATGCTTCCAGGTTGTTCACGCTGCTCCCATGAATAATCACGTTTAATTTGAAATCTGCCATTTGTTTCAAGAACTTTATATTTAGTGAAAGTTGACCAGGTATTAACCAAGGGGTTGTGCTCAAAGGCTAATAATGCATTATTGCCTAAAGACAGAAAATTCTCTCACTCTTACTCCTTTGTAACGTTTATAAAGTTTAACATTAAATAAAAAGGTCCACATCTCTAGAACTATATGGCGAAAAAAAACAGTCCTCATGGGAGAAATAGGAATAAAAACAGAGTAAAAACTAGTCACTCTTGACCATTAAAGGGAACATTTTGATTTTCAAATTTCTCATTTATCTCGGTTAACTAAGGTGATCTATCCGCTGTGCCGTGAAACTTTTTCTCACTGTGCTAGCGGCTATCTCACCCAGTTCAGGAGCCCAGCAGGGAATGCAGCCTCAGTGACCTGCGGTAACCTCAATGACATCACCGCTAGTCACTGAGGCTGTGCTCGAAGCATGAGTTTCCCATTTACTCACCACCTCAACCCCGTTCTGCACTGTCTCCTCCTTCCAGGTCGGCAGCTGTCCAGGGTGCGTGCAATTGCGCTCAGATCCCCAGTCACTGTGCTTAAGGCACACACACTTCCCTACTCTTAAAGAGGCCACATGTGTCCTCTCCCACTAAAGTGTCCCCAGGCAATATTACTATGGACACTTATTAGTTAAATCACCTCCTTCAGCATGGAGGTGCATAAGTTGTTTATATGTTCTAACACATGTGCTAGCTCTCAGTTTCCAGTATTCATATCCAGTATACCGATCCTGTTTCAATGTGCCAGCCTGTTTGTCTATCAGCCATGCCAGCCTGTTTATCAGCTGTGTCCACCTGCCTGCTTGTCCGACAGCCATACCTGACTGTACTTGACTACCAAGATATCTGATTTGTCTGCTAGCACCTTCCTGTGTGCATGTGATGCAAACCACTGTACCTGCCATGCCAGTCAATACTTGCCCAGTCCACCATCCATGCCTTCAGTCTAATGGGAGTCAGCTGACATCCACCCAATGTCTTTCCTAGTGTAGCACCAAGCCACACCTTTATCTCTCCTTGGATCAAGATATCGTCATCTGCCATGTATCCAAGGTCAGACTTGGTGATGCACCTACTTATGCCCCTCCAGGCTTTCCTTGGGTCACAGAACAATGGTTTCACCACCCAGCCTGTTGCAAGACAACCCATTTAGGTTCTGGGACCAGGAAAAAATAGACTCTTGCTGGTGATTTTGTTTTTGCTTTCTTTTCCTCTGAGAATAACTCAACTAGGCATATTTTAATATGTTCTTCTCCAAGTATTTTAGTTTTTTCTATTGTACATAAACATATTGATAAATAAAGTTATATAAAGATGTTTCTAGTGTATAAATATGAGATAGAAAAAATACGTTCTGAAACTAATACTGAACAAAGTCTCTACAATATGTTGGATCTATATAAGTGACAGGCTATTAAGTGATATTTTTCCAATGATGAAGTCACCAAAGAACAAAAACCAACCTTTTACCACGTTTGATCATAGTACTAAGTGAGCCTATCTATCCTGTGGTGATCACAGCGTGAGTTTCCTTCAGCTTTGGGTTATCAGGGTCAAGGGTTAAGATGATCAAGAAGAGAAGCTGTTTTATGAAGAATGAAATCCTTTAATCTTGTGGCATTTACTAAAACATTTGTGATAATTGGATTTAAACTCTGATGCTCTTCGTGAATGGACTTATTTAACCTAGTTTGTTGTATTCATCCATAGCCGTGTTTCTTTTGACCTCCTGCTCTTTAGACTAAAAAAAAATTACAAGAACCCAAATTTTTGCTAAGTAAAAGTGAGTAACACAACATTTTCACCTGTTTGATGTGCATGGAAGCTATCCAACCTTAATGAAAGGTAAGAAATCTCACTTGTGCCCACTTTAGTCTATTCTTTAGATCTTTTTGTTTAGGTTGCTTGCCAAAGAAACCAAGGATCCTACATCCACATTAGCAACAATAAGCAATATTTAAATTAATCATTAGTTTTCAAAGCTTGGTTTTGTCTAACTCTCAAGGTCTGCTTTCTGACAGGAAATCTTATCTGAAAACTTCCTATAAAAAGCAAAATCTTACAGGATATTCCAAGGATCTCTATAATCTTAAACAGAATCAGTCAGCCAGATATCATGACCCAAACTATTTATATTTTCAAGTAGTTCTTTCAAAGCCAAGTCCAGCAATACCTTTACATGGACAGTCCATTAATCTGTTACTGAGATATCAGCTTTTGAATTTACGTGTGGCTGGAGTTATTTGTAGATCTTAAGCCTCTGTCATGCCAGCTCTAATCCTGTCCTGCATCGCTTACTCTTGTATGATGGATGGCCACTATGCTATGTGACTTCAGACTAAGGCGCCACAAGCCAAATAGGAGGTGGTGGCAATATGGGCAGTGAATAGAGATGGAGTGACAGAGGCGTCAAATCTACAAATAAACATATTTCAAATTCTGCTTTCTGAGAACCTAATGAACCGGCCATTTAAAGGTATTGCCGGACTTGTCTTCGAAAGATTTGCATGCCCATATACTGTAAATAGTTTGTAGTATGAACCTAATTCAGTGGATCAGGCAGAGAAAAATTTGCTGGCTCTTTGTCAGGGTCAGGATGAGATAGAGGTATATTGTCAGAAATTTAGAAAGTGGTCCGTGCTCACTCAATGGAATGAATCTGCGCTGGCAGCTATGTTCAGAAAGGGTCTCTCTGAAGCCCTTAAGGATGTCATGGTGGGATTTCCTATGCCTGCTGGTTTGAATGAGTCTATGTCTTTGGCCATTCAGATCGGTCGACGCTTGCGTGAGCGTAAATCTGTGCACCATTTGGCGGTATTACCTGAGCTTAAACCTCAGCCTATGCAGTGCGATAGGACTTTGACCAGAGTAGAACGGCAAGAACACAGACGTCTGAATGGGCTGTGTTTCTACTGTGGTGATTCCACTCATGCTATCTCTGATTGTCCTAAGCGCACTAAGCGGTTCGCTAGGTCTGCCACCATTGGTACGGTACAGTCAAAATTTCTTCTGTCCGTTACCTTGATCTGCTCTTTGTCATCGTATTCTGTCATGGCATTTGTGGATTCAGGCGCTGCCCTGAAATTGATGGACTTGGAGTATGCTAAGCGTTGTGGGTTTCTCTTAGAGCCCTTGCAGTGTCCTATTCCATTGAGAGGAATTGATGCCACGCCTTTGGCCAAGAATAAGCCTCAATACTGGACCCAGCTGACCATGTGCATGGCTCCTGTACATCAGGAAGTTATTCGCTTTCTGGTGTTGCATAATCTGCATGATGTGGTCGTGTTGGGGTTGCCATGGCTACAAGCCCATAATCCAGTATTAGATTGGAAATCCATGTCGGTGTCCAGCTGGGGTTGTCAGGGGGTACATGGTGATGTTCCATTTCTGTCAATTTCGTCATCCACCCCTTCTGAGGTTCCAGAGTTCTTGTCTGATTACCGGGATGTATTTGATGAGCCCAAGTCCGATGCCCTACCTCCGCATAGGGATTGTGATTGTGCTATCAATTTGATTCCTGGCAGTAAATTCCCAAAAGGTCGACTGTTTAAGTTATCCGTGCCTGAGCACGCCGCTATGCGCAGTTATGTGAAGGAATCCCTGGAGAAGGGGCATATTCGCCCGTCATCGTCACCATTAGGAGCAGGGTTCTTTTTTGTAGCCAAGAAGGATGGTTCGCTGAGACCTTGTATAGATTACCGCCTTCTAAATAAGATCACGGTTAAATTTCAGTACCCCTTGCCATTGTTATCTGATTTGTTTGCTCGGATTAAGGGGGCTAGTTGGTTCACCAAGATAGATCTTCGTGGTGCGTATAATCTGGTGCGAATCAGGCGAGGAGATGAATGGAAAACTGCATTTAATACGCCCGAGGGTCATTTTGAGTATCTAGTGATGCCATTCGGACTTGCCAATGCTCCATCAGTGTTTCAGTCCTTTATGCATGACATCTTCCGAGAGTACCTGGATAAATTCCTGATTGTGTACTTGGATGACATTTTGATCTTCTCGGATGATTGGGAGTCTCATGTGAAGCAGGTCAGAACAGTTTTTCAGGTCCTGCGTGCTAATTCTTTGTTTGTGAAGGGATCAAAGTGTCTCTTTGGTGTGCAGAAGGTTTCATTTTTGGGGTTCATCTTTTCCCCTTCTACTATCGAGATGGATCCTGATAAGGTCCAAGCCATCCATGATTGGACTCAGCCGACATCTCTGAAAAGTCTGCAAAAGTTCCTGGGCTTTGCTAATTTTTATCGTCGCTTCATCTGCAATTTTTCTAGTATTGCCAAACCATTGACCGATTTGACCAAGAGGGGTGCTGATTTGGTCAATTGGTCTTCTGCTGCTGTGGAAGCTTTTCAAGAGTTGAAGCGTCGTTTTTCTTCTGCCCCTGTGTTGTGTCAACCAGATGTTTCTCTTCCGTTCCAGGTCGAGGTTGATGCTTCTGAGATTGGAGCAGGGGCTGTTTTGTCGCAGAGAGGTTCTGATTGCTCAGTGATGAAACCATGCGCTTTTTTTTCCAGGAAGTTTTCGCCTGCTGAGCGAAATTATGATGTGGGAAACCAAGAGTTGCTGGCCATGAAGTGGGCATTCGAGGAGTGGCATCATTGGCTTGAAGGAGCTAAGCATCGCGTGGTGGTATTGACTGATCATTAGTGTTGAGCGATACCGTCCGATACTTGAAAGTATCGGTATCAGATAGTATCGGCCGATACCCGAAAAATATCGGATATCGCCGATACCGATATCCGATACCAATACAAGTCAATGGGACATCAAGTATCGGAAGGTATTCTCATGGTTCCCAGGGTCTGAAGGAGAGGAAACTCTCCTTCAGGCCCTGGGATCCATAGGGATGTGTAAAATAAAGAATTAAAATAAAAAATATTGATATGCTCACCTCTCCGGCGGCCCCTGGACTTCACGCTGCTATCCGGGAGGCTTCTTTGTTTAAAAAGCGTGCCTTTCGGACCTGTGAATGACGTCCCGGCTTCTGATTGGTCGCGTGCCCGTCACATGGGCGGCACGCGACCAATCAGAGGCCGCGACGTCATTCGCAGGTCCTCAATTCCTAGAATTAGCAGTTTTGTGAATGAGAATGACGTCGCGGCTTCTGATTGGCCGCGTGCCGCCCATGTGACCGGCACGCGGCCAATCAGAAGCCGCGACGTCATTCTCATTCACAAAACTGCTAATTCTAGGAATTGAGGACCTGCGAATGACGTCGCGGCCTCTGATTGGTCGCGTGCCGGTCACATGGGCGGCACGCGACCAATCAGAAGCCGGGACGTCATTCACAGGTCCGAAAGGCGCGCTTTTTAAACAAAGAAGCCTCCCGGATAGCAGCGTGAAGTCCAGGGGCCGCCGGAGAGGTGAGCATATCAATATTTTTTATTTTAATTCTTTATTTTACACATCCCTATTGATTCGATACCGATACCCGATATCACAAAAATATCGGATCTCGGTATCGGAATTCCGATACCGCAAATATCGGCCGATACCCGATACTTGCGGTATCGGAATGCTCAACACTACTGATCATAAGAACTTGACTTATCTTGAGTCTGCTAAGCGGTTGAATCCTAGACAGGCTCGTTGGTCGCTGTTTTTTGCCCGTTTTGACTTTGTGATTTCGTACCTTCCAGGCTCTAAAAATGTGAAGGCGGATGCTCTGTCTAGGAGTTTTGTGCTCGACTCTCCGGGTTTGTCTGAGCCGGCGGGTATCCTCAAGGAAGGAGTAATTGTGTCTGCCATCTCCCCTGATTTGCGGCGGGTGCTGCAAAAATTTCAGGCTAATAAACCTGATCGTTGTCCAGCGGAGAGACTGTTTGTCCCTGATAGGTGGACCAATAAAGTTATCTCTGAGGTTCATTGTTCGGTGTTGGCTGGTCATCCTGGAATCTTTGGTACCAGAGAGTTAGTGGCTAGATCCTTTTGGAGGCCGTCTCTGTCGCGGGATGTGCGTGCTTTTGTGCAGTCCTGTGGGATTTGTGCTCAGGCTATGCCCTGCTGTTCTCGTGCCAGTGGGTTGCTTTTGCCCTTGCCGGTCCCGAAGAGGCCTTGGACACATATCTCTATGGATTTTATTTCTGATCTTCCCATTTCTCAAAAGATGTCAGTCATTTGGGTGGTCTGTGATCGCTTTTCTAAGATGGTCCATCTGTTACCCTTGTCTAAATTGCCTTCATCCTCTGATTTGGTGCCATTGTTCTTCCAGCATGTGGTTCGTTTACATGGCATTCCAGAGAATATCGTTTCTGACAGAGGTTCCCAGTTTGTTTCAAGGTTTTGGCGAGCCTTTTGTGGTAGGATGGGCATTGACTTGTCTTTTTCCTCGGCTTTCCATCCTCAGACTAATGGCCAGACCGAACGAACCAATCAGAACTTGGAAACATATCTGAGATGCTTTGTTTCTGCCGATCAGGATGACTGGGTGTCCTTTTTGCCTTTGGCTGAGTTCGCCCTTAATAATCGGGCCAGCTCGGCTACCTTGGTTTCGCCATTTTTCTGCAATTCTGGGTTCCATCCTCGTTTCTCTTCAGGACAGGTTGAGTCTTCGGACTGTCCTGGTGTGGATACTGTGGTGGACAGGTTGCAGCAGATTTGGACTCATGTAGTGGACAATTTGACCTTGTCCCAGGAGAAGGCTCAACGTTTCGCTAATCGCAGACGCCGTGTGGGTCCCCGACTTCGTGTTGGGGATCTGGTTTGGTTATCTTCTCGTCATATTCCTATGAAGGTTTCCTCTCCTAGGTTTAAACCTCGTTTCATTGGTCCATATAGGATTTCTGAAGTTCTTAATCCTGTGTCTTTTCGTCTGACCCTTCCAGATTCTTTTTCCATACATAACGTATTCCATAGGTCATTGTTGCGGAGATACGTGGCACCTATGGTTCCATCTGTTGATCCTCCTGCCCCGGTTTTGGTGGAGGGGGAATTGGAGTATATTGTGGAGAAGATTATGGAATCTCGTGTTTCTAGACGGAAACTCCAGTATCTGGTTAAATGGAAGGGTTATGCTCAGGAAGATAATTCCTGGGTTTTTGCCTCTGATGTCCATGCTCCCGATCTTGTTCGTGCCTTTCATGTGGCTCATCCTGGTCAGCCTGGGGGCTCTGGTGAGGGTTCGGTGAATCCTCCTCAAGGGGGGGTACTGTTGTGAATTCTGTGGCAGAGCTCCCTCCTGTGGTCACAAGTGGTACTTCGGCTGATTCTCTCTGTGAGCTTCTGTTGGTGGAGGGAAGTGGTACTGTGGCTTCTGAGTTTCCTCCCTCAGGTGACCTGGTGAGGTCGTTAGGTACTTCTCTACTTAACTCCACCTAATGCTTTGATCCTGGCTTCCTGTCAATGTTCCAGTGTTGGACTTGCTTTTCCCTGGATCATTCCTGTGGCCTGCTGCTCTGCATAGCTAAGTTCTTCTTTGCTATTTGTTTGCTATTTTTTCTGTCCAGCTTGTCTAATTTGTTGCTGGAAGCTCTGGGACGCAAAGGGTGTACCTCCGTGCCGCTAGTTCGGTATGGAGGGTCTTTTTGCCCCCTTTGCGTGGTTTTCTTTAGGGTTTTGTGTAGACCGCAAAGTTACCTTTTCTATCCTCGCTCTGTTAAGAAAGTCGGGCCTCACTTTGCTGAATCTATTTCATCTCTACGTTTGTCTTTTCATCTTAACTCACAGTCATTATTTGTGGGGGGCTGCCTTTTCCTTTGGGGTATTTCTCTGAGGCAAGGTAGGCTTATTTTCTATCTTCAGGCTAGTTAGTTTCTCAGGCTGTGCCGAGTTGCATAGGCAGAGTTAGGCGCAATCCACGGCTGCCTCTAGTGTTGTTTGGAGAGGATTAGGGATTGCGGTCTGCAGAGTTCCCACGTCTCAGAGCTCGTTCTATGATTTTGGGTTATTGTCAGATCACTGTATGTGCTCTGACTGCTATGTCCATTGTGGTACTGAATTGCCTTTCATAACACCTGTGCTATAAATAAATCAAAAAATAATTGACTTGGAATTCCCATGTATTTTTGATAACCAGCCAGGCAAAACTGACAGCTGCGTGCTGCAACCCTCAGCTGTTACTTTCAGCAAGGCTGGTTATCAAAAATAGAGAGGTTTCCATGCTGTATTTTTTAATCTATTATATAATTGTCTACGGGTCACTTCCGTCTTTCTGTCCTTCTGTCTGTCTTTCTTTCTGTCATGGATATTCATTGGTCGCGGCTAGTGTTGAGCGATACCGTCCGATACTTGAAAGTATCGGTATCGGATAGTATCGGCCGATACCCGAAAAATATCGGATATCGCCGATACCGATATCCGATACCAATACAAGTCAATGGGACATCAAGTATCGGAATGTATCCTCATGGATCCCAGGGTCTGAAGGAGAGGAAACTCTCCTTCAGGCCCTGGGATCCATATTAAAGTGTAAAATAAAGAATTAAAATAAAAAATATTGTTATATTCACCTCTCCGGCGGCCCCTGGACATCAGCGGGAGGATCCGGCGTCCGGCACGGCTTCTTTCTTCAAAATGCGCGCCTTCAGGACCTGTGGAATGACGTCCCGGCTTCTGATTGGTCGCGTGCCGCCCATGTGACCGCCACGCGACCAATCAGAAGCCGCGACGTCATTCCTCAGGTCCTAGAAGGCGCTCATTCTAGGACTTTAGCTGAGGAATGACGTCGCGGCTTCTGATTGGTCGCGTGGCGGTCACATGGGCGGCACGCGACCAATCAGAAGCCGGGACGTCATTCCACAGGTCCTGAAGGCGCGCATTTTGAAGAAAGAAGCCGTGCCGGACGCCGGATCCTCCCGCTGATGTCCAGGGGCCGCCGGAGAGGTGAATATAACAATATTTTTTATTTTAATTCTTTATTTTACACTTCCGATACCGATACCCGATATCACAAAAATATCGGATCTCGGTATCGGAATTCCGATACCGCAAGTATCGGCCGATACCCGATACTTGCGGTATCGGAATGCTCAACACTAGTCGCGGCCTCTGTCTGTCATGGAATCCAAGTCACTAATTGGTCGTGGCAAAACGCTCACGACCATTGCCACCACCAATCAGCGACGGACGCAGTCCGGCGGCAACATGGTGGCTCCTTCCTCCCCACAGTCAGTGCCCGCTCCATACTCCCCTCCAGTCAGCGCTCACACAGCGTTAATGGCAGCGCTAATGGACCGCATTATGCCGCAGTGTAACGCACTCCATTAACGCTGCTATTAACCCTGTGTTACCATCTTTTTTACTATTGATGCTGCCTATGCAGCATCAATAGTAAAAAGATCTAATTTTAAAAATAATAATAAAAAAAAATCATCATATACTCACATTCCGGCACCTTTCCCACTCCTCGCGATGCTCCGGTAACCGTTCCATGCAAGCGGCAGGTTCCGGTGGCACGGATGGTATGCGACAAGGACCTGCCATGATGTCACGGTCATGTGACCGCAACGTCATCACAGGTCCTGCGAGAATGACCTGCCATAACATCACGGTCATGTGACCGCGACATCATCACTGGTCCTGCGCCCATACCAACCCTGGGACCGGAAGCTGCCGCGTGCACCGCACACAGGGCCGGGACTTCAATGGAGGGTGAGTATATGTTTATTTTTTATTTTAAGTCTCTATACTACATGGCTCTGTGCTGTATACTCCGTCACTGCAATAAACTACATGGCTGGGCAATATACTACTTGACTGGGCAATATACTACGTGGCTGGGCAATATACTACAAGGCTGGGCAATATACTATGTGGCTGGGCAGTATACTACGTGGCTGGGCAATATACTACGTGACTGGGCAATATACTACGTGGTTGGGCAGTATACTACGTGTCTGGGCAATATACTACGTGACTGGGCAATATACTACGTGGCTGGGCAATATACTAGGTGGCTGGGCAATATACTACGTGGACATGCATATTCTAGAATACCCGATGCGTTAGAATCGGGCCACCATCTAGTAATAAAAAATTCTAAAAAATGGCGTGGTGTCCTACTCATTTTTGACAAACAACCAAGCTAAAGCAAAGAGCTGTGAGATGTATTCTTAGGCTGGTAAGGGGCTATGGATATTGGCCCTCCAGCTTAAAATAGCAGCCCAAAGCCTCCCCAGGAAAGGCGCATATACAGTATTAGATGCACCAGAATTCTGGTGCTTTGCCCAGCTTTTACCATTTGACCTGTGGCAGTGACAAGTGGGGTTCATATTTGCGGGCTTGAGGTCACCTATTTTCTGGTGAAATCAAGCCCCCGGCTTAGTAATGGAGAGGCATCTATAAGACACCTTTCCATTACTAATGTTATTATTGTATTGTAAATCAACACACACCCAAAATAAAGTTTTTTAATTGAAATAATGACACAGACTCCTTTAAATAATCTACATTAAACCATATAGGGCTCAGTGGTTAGCACTGCAGCCTTGCAGGGCTTGGATCCTGGGTTCAAATCCCACCAAGGGCAACATCTGCAAGGAGTTTGCATGTTCTCCTCATGTTTGTGTAGGTTTATTCCGGGTACTTCGGATTCCTCCCATACTGTTAGGGTTGGTGAATTGCACTTAATAAAAATAAATAATAACGTTCAATCGTAACCCGGGGTTCACCGTGTAGAGATGGAAAACTGCTGCTAGTGAACAACAGCGGAACAAAGGGGTAAGCGTTAACCTTAATCAGACTATGTTTACTCCACACAGTAGGAATGGTACGTGAAGAATCAAGCTCAGTTGCTTCACTGAGAGGTACTCCACTCAATGTGCTGAGTACTATACCCTGATAAACGTCACAGGGAAGATGGCACGTGAGATGTGCTTGCTCTGCTACTAAAGTGTGCCAATCGCACTAATGTGACGCTAGATGGAGAGCCCTGATGCTTTCCCTGAGACATGTAGCCTGAGGGTTGGACTTGCTCTGTGACTCAGCTGTGCTATCCGCACACATGAAGGAAACAGATGCGAAGCCAAGGAGTAGCTACTAAGTCCTAAATCTAACTGCCAACAAAAGATCTCTCAGTGTATAGAGCGTCTCGTGCAGCAAGAGTGGAAGAGTATCCACTCACAAACACCACACATAAATGATAATAGCGTGCCCGCGTGCATCGCTGAATGCTTTTAAAACCCTAGGCCCAACACCAAAATCTCATGCCCAGCCTGCTGTGGCATCATATGGAGCCGCCACATCACTAGAGCAGCTAACGTCCGACCACCAATGAGAAGATGCCACATTATGGACATGCTCAGTAAAATGATCACTGGACTTAGACAGGACTGCACCAAAATATCACTGGTTCCTATAGACTTAGCTGGAGGCCCAGCAGTAACCAAGTGTATACCATGAACCTGAGCAAGATGCTGGGACTGACATCTGTGCTGAGCAGCACCCTCCTCGGCCAGAGCTGAATGGGAAACCACAGCACCAGGCAATGATTGGGATCTATCCCATGCAGTGGGCGAATCCTGATGCCTAACACATACTCCAAAGTCATACTGACAGGGAATTTAGATTGTGAGCCTCCTTGGGTACAGTGATGATATTGTATGTAAAGCACTGTGGAATAAGATAGTGCTATATAAGGAAAGCATAATAAAAAAATATGTGGGAGGAGTGGGCGAGCACAGCCATCCAGGTAGTATAAAAAAAGACTTTATGTTTAATTCTCAAACTTAAAAATGTGAAGGTTAAAAACAACCGGCAGTGTTTCTGACAAGTCAGTGCCCTTAGTCATAGGTATATGACCAGGGTCATTTGGATGTTTTGGGTTGTCATTATGATTTAAATTGGAGAAAACAAAGCAGCTTGACAATAAATGGCTTCACCCAACCACTAATCATGAGTGGAGAAAATGTTTTGGTGTTATCATTCATATTCTCTGAAAAAAAAGGCAGAGAAAATAAAAATTCTGCTGTACAGTATGAATGGCTGGACCAGTGGGTAAGTTTTTTTTTAGTTTTAAGGTTTTATGAGCTGAAAGAGGTTCTATTTTATTGATGTATTTTATATATTTGTTGTTACAGTGGCTAGATTGTTATTTTTTATCCCTTTTAAGTTAGTTACAAGAATTCTAGTTCCTATTATGTTCCTTTTGTATGATCTTCTTTGTTGGAAATTTGTATGTAAATAATATTTTGTGGTTTTGTTCTTTTGAATTTGTGTTTTGATTTTTTGGTTTTGATATTTGTAATGCATATTTATATTTTTATAATAAAAAAAACTTCCAGCTCCAGAAGTGAGCACCAAAAGTCTCCTAATGACCATCCCATACACACTGATGGTACAGTGAAGCTGCGAATGGTCATGCCTGTATTATGGTCACACTGCACCAGGCTATATCACGGGCATGCTAAACCAGCCTGCATTTCAGTCATACTTGCACCAGGCTGTATTATAGGCACCCTACAGTAGCAGCACCATGGGCACGTTCATATCTCCTATTTTATGCTTGCTTCATTTTTTTAAGTTGTTTTTGGGTACAGTACTCCCACAGACATGGGTGCAGATTGTAAAAAAAATGTAGGCACAGTACTCCCACAGACATGGGTGCAGATTGTAAAAAAAAATGTAGGCACAGTACTCCCACAGACATGGGTGCAGATTGTAAAAAAAATGTAGGCACAGTACTCCCACAGACATGGGTGCAGATTACAAAAATGTATTTTTACACACAGTATTCCCATAGACATGGGTGCAGATTATTTTTAAAAAAATTGTCACGATACTCCCACAGACATGGGTGCAGATTAGAAAAAATAATTTTTAGGCATAGTACTCACACAGACACAAGTTCAGATTATAAAAATATTTTTTAGGTACAGTACTCTTACAGACATGAGTGCAGATTAGACAAATTTGTTTTTATGCACTGTACTCCTACAGATACAGGTAAAGATTAGAAAATAGTTTTTAAGGCACAGTACTCCCACAGACGTGGGTACAGATTAGAAAAATGTGCTTTTACGCACAGCGCTACCATAAACACTGGTGTGGATTAGAAAAATGTGTTTTTACGCAGAGTATTCCCATAGTATTCCCCTAATGTTTGTAAAGTGCTGTGAAAGGAATGATGTAACATAAGTAAGTAAAATAAATAAGTAGATGTGGGTGAGGATTAGAAAAACATGTTTTTAAGCAGAGTACTAACATAGACACGGGTGCAGATTATGACATTTGCTTTTATGCACTGTACTCCCACAGGCAGAGGTGAAGAATAGAAAATATTTTTTAGGCACATTACTCCCACAGAGATTGGAAAAATATATTTTTACAGACAGTACTAGCATAGACATGGGTGCAGATTATAAAAATATTTTTTTAGACACAGTACTCCAACAGACACAGGTACAGATTAGCCCCTTAATGACCGCCAATACGTCTTCTTATTGACCTGAGATATAAGAGCATAGCCTCCTCATACAGGTGACAATCCCACAGCTGTTGGCTGTACACTATACGATGCAACTTGCTGCATCAGCCACGATTAGTATTTGCACCGTCCATATCTGTTTAACCCCTTTGATGCTGCTGTTAATAGTGACTTCATTATTATAAATGGTTAACAGACTGTAGGGGCTTCCTCTTTATCCCAGTTGGTGCCCTCAGATCAGGATTGTGTGGTCCTGATGTTTGCCATAGCAATTCATGACCAAATAATGGCCTTAGAGTCTGCCGGCTGTTGTAACCTGTTCAGAAGTTAGCGGCATTTAGGTGTTAAAAATACACATTTTCATTTCTGTCATGCCACTTTGCATTAATTCCTCAAAATCACCTGAAGGGTTAATAAACTACCTGACTGCAGTTTTCAATATGTCAGGGGATGCTGTTTTTAAAATGGTATAACTTTTGGGGGGTTTCCCAATATATGGGACCCCTAAAGGAACTCAAACATGGATAAGTAACTAAAGAAATACATTTTGTAAATTTCCTTGAAAAAATGAAAAATGACTGCTACATTTTTAATCCTCCTAAAATGCTAACAAAATAAAAGAACATTTTACAAATGGTGCTGATTAGGGTTGAGCGACCTTTACTTTTATAGGATCGGGTCGGGTTTCACGAAACCCGACTTTTTCAAAAGTCGGGTCGAGTGAAATCGGCCGATCCTATAAAAAAGTCGGGGTCGGGGTCGGCCGAAACCCGAAACCCAATGCAGTGCATTGGGTTTCCATGGTTCCCAGGGTCTGAAGGAGCGGAAACTCTCCTTCAGGCCCTGCGATCCATATTTTAATGTAAAATAAAGAATTAAAATAAAAAATATCGTTATACTTACCCTCTGACGCGCCCTGGTACTAACCGGGAACCTTCCTCATTCGAATTCGCGCTTCCAGGACCTTGCGGTGACGTCGCGGTGACGTCGCAGCTTGTGATTGGTCGCGCGGCCGCCCATGTGACAGCTCGTCCGACCAATCAGAAGCCGTGAAGTCACCGAAGGTCCTTCAAGCGCTGATTCTTAGGAAGGAAGGCTGTCGGAAAGAAGAAGGGCGCGTCCGAGGGTGAGTATATTCCTATTAGGTATATACTCACCCTTGGACGCGCCCTGCTTCTTTCCGACAGCCTTCCTTCCTAAGAATCAGCGCTTGAAGGACCTTCGGTGACGTCACGGCTTCTGATTGGTCGCGCGAGCGGTCACATGGGCGGCCGCGCGACCAATCACAAGCCGCGACGTCACCGCGACGTCACCGCAAGGTCCTGGAAGCGCGGATTCGAAGGAGGAAGGTTCCCGGTTAGTACCAGGGCGCGTCAGAGGGTAAGTATTGCGAAATTTTTTATTTTAATTCTTTCTTTTACACTTAAATCTGAATTCCGATACCAATTCCCGATATCTTAAACATATCGGGAATCGGTATCGGAATTACGTTTCCAGATTCAAAAGATCACCGACTTCATGGCCGACCCCACACTGGGGTCGGATCGGGTTTCATGAAACCCGACCTTGCCAAAAGTCGGCGACTTTTGAAAATGTTCGACCCGTTTCGCTCAACCCTAGTGCTGATGTAAAGCAGACGTGTGGGAAATGTTATTTATTAATGGTTTGTTGTGGTATGACTATCTGGATTAAAGGGATAATCATTCAAACGTTTTTCTCAAATTTCTGATATTTTTTATAAATAAACACAAAACATACTAACCTAAATTTACCCTTATCATAAAGTATAATGTGTCACGAAAAAACACTCTCAAAATCACTGGTATTTGTTGAAGCGTTCTAGAGTTATTACCACATAAAGTGACACTGGTCAGATTTTAAAAAATTGGCTCCGTCACTAAAGGGTTAGAAAAATTTGCTTTTGCACATAGTAGCAACATAGACACGGGTGCAGATTAGAAAAATTAGTTTTTATGCACAGTACTAACATAAACATGGGAGCAGATTGTAAAAATAATTTTTAGGCACAGTGCTCCCACATACATGGTGCAGAGTAGAAAAATTTGTTTTGATGCACTGAACTCTCACAGATTGAGGTGAAGATTAGAAAAATTGACTTTTTTTGCAGAGTGCGCACACACAAAACCTAACAATGCCCCTCACTCTAGCCTCGTCCTGACCCTAAATCAATCAGAATGGTGATGGCACCCGTGATCAGTCACATGGTGTGCTGCCCAATCACATACTCGACATGGCTGTGATGGCTCTGGTAGTGCCCACAGCCTAAAAGCTTGCAGATTGTCTGAGCTGCAGCCTTACAACCAATTTTATTTGGCATCTGAACCCGTACAGTAAATCGGACTTCCTGTAAAAACTCTTTGTTCATGGTTCGTTGCCAGACACTAGGTGTACAGATCGGGTTCATTCATCCCTAGTTGGTAGTTAAAATACTGTATTGTTTTCTACTCTATAATTTTACAGATGTTGTCTTATAATTAGTGTTGAGCATTCCGATACCGCAAGTATCGGGTATCGGCCGATATTTGCGGTATCGGAATTCCGATACCGAATTCCGATACTTCCCGCGTATCGGATACCGGAATCGGAAGTTCCCAGAATTCAAATTGAACGCAGCAGCCAATGAGGAATGAATGAAAGTGTGGGCACATCCTGTTTAGCATGGTGGGCATGTAAGTACTGGCAAGGCTGGGATTGGCTGCTGAAATGATGTCACTCTGCACTATAAAAAAGCGCTGCCGCCATTTTGCGCTCACTCTGCTGTGATTTCAGTTAGGGACAGGACGCTGTGTTCTAACTGAGGGCCAGTTGAGCTTGCTAATTGCTTTATTTTCCTTTCCAAAGGCTAATTTAGCAAAACGCTGTGTGTTCTTCACTGTTCACCTTGCTCTTGCCTTGCAACGCTGTTTTAACAGCGTTCTGCAAGGTCTCTGTGTGTGTGTGTGTGTGCAGCTCACTCTGTAGTCTGTGTGCAGCCATATACCCGGTTGTATTCAGCTCAGGGGGGGTTCACACTGCCTCACACAGTTGTCCTTTTTTGCTCTTAGTGCAGCCTGCTGCACATTTTTTCTCAAATTTCCTATTAGTGTTTTTCCACCAGTCTCCAGCTCTATTGTGGAAAAACACTACATAGGATAACCTAGAGGGGGGTTTTAGGGCCTTGCAGCGCCGTTTACGGCTGTCTGCACGGTCTCCGTGTGAGCCCAGCTCGCCCTGCAGTCTGTGTGCAGCCATAGCCGGTTGGATTCAGCTCAGGGTTCGTTACTGGCTCATACCTTGAGAAAAATTTTCCTTTTTTTCAAATAGTGCAGCCTGTTTAAAATTTGAAAAAAAAAATTCCTATTAGTGTCTTTCCACTCGTATCCAGCTAAATAGTGGAAAAACACTATATGGGATAACCTAGAGGAGGGTTTTTTGGCCTTGCAGCGCCGTTTACGGCTGTCTGCACGGTCTCCGTGTGAGCCCAGCTCGCCCTGTAGTCTGTGTGCAGCCATAGCCGGTTGGATTCAGCTCAGGGTTCGTTACTGGCTCATACCTTGAGAAAAATTTTCCTTTTTTTTCAAATAGTGCAGCCTGTTTAAAATTTGAAAAAAAAAAAATCCTATAAGTGTCTTTCCACTCGTATCCAGCTAAATAGTGGAAAAACACTATATAGGATAACCTAGAGGAGGGTTTTTTGGCCTTGCAGCGCCGTTTACGGCTGTCTGCACGGTCTCCGTGTGAGCCCAGCTCGCCCTGTAGTCTGTGTGCACCCATAGCCGGTTGGATTCAGCTCAGGGTTCGTTACTGCCTCATACCTTGAGAAAAATTTTCCTTTTTTTGAAATAGTGCAGCCTGTTTAAAATTTGAAAAAAAAAATTCCTATTAGTGTCTTTCCACCAGTCTCCAGCTCAATTGTGGAAAAACACTACATAGGATAACCAAGAGGGGTTTTTTTGGGCCTTGCAGCGCCGTTTACGGCTGTCTGCACGGTCTCTGTGTGAGCGCAGCTCGCCCTGTAGTCTGTGTGCAGCCATAGCCGGTTGGATTCAGCTCAGGGTGCGTTACTGCCTCATACCTTGAAAAACAATTTCCTTTTTTTCAAATAGTGCAGCCAGTTTAAAATTTGAAAAAAAAAATTCCTATTAGTGTCTTTCCACTTGTATCCAGCTAAATAGTGGAAAAACACTATATAGGATAACCTAGAGGAGGGTTTTTTGGCCTTGCAGCGCCGTTTACGGCTGTCTGCACGGTCTCCGTGTGATTTAAACTAGCTCTGTAGCCCGATCTGCACCAAAAAAAAAGTTAAGTTCACCAAACACAACTTAACACTTGTGTAGGCCACATTTGAAAAATAATAAAGTTTAGTCCACAATTTACAACATTAGTGTTTCTTACACCTGTTAGGAGGAGCATTTCAGGAATAAGCACACTAAGGCCTTAGTACTTTTCTGCTTATCTTTATCTGTCAACCAAGATGAAGAGGGCAGGGAGTAAGGCACGTGGGCGTGGGCGCGGAGCAGGGAGAGGAGCAGGGAGAGGACGTGGTGATTCTGTGCCTGCTGCGGGCGCCGGTGACTCGTCGTCATTCAGTTTCAGCAGGGAACAGTCCTTCATGCGCAGCTTTGTCGGAGAGCGCCGTGCACCGCTGCTGCGTGAAGACCAAATTGAAGCCGTTGTCGGGTGGATGGCAGCTAACGCCTCGGCATCGACTTCAGTTAGTGCCACATCCTCTCAGGCACAGAGCACTGGAGAGCAGCCATCTGTCTCTTCACCACCTGCCAAATTGGCCAGGCAGTCAGAGAGCCCAGGACAGGAGCCGTCTCTACTTCTGTTCTCTGAATCTCTTGGCTTGGAAACAGGGGGCCAGCCAAGCAGCATTGGAGAAATGGAAGAAGAGGCAGTGTGCAGTGATGCCCAACACCTTTTTCTCTCTGACTCTGAAGAGGCAGGTGGGCCAGTGCCTCCGGTGACCACAGCGCAGTACGCATCTGATGATGAAACTCAGTTGCCGCTTTCTCGTGCGTACTGTGCTGCTGAGACTACCCAGGAGGAGCAGTTGGTGGCAGAGGGTAGTGGAGATGATGAGGTCCTTGACCCATTGTGGCGTGAGGAACAGGAAGGTGGTGGGAGCAGCTCAGAGGAAGAGCTTCCTCTTACGGGCCAAAGAGGGAGAGGGAGGGGGAAGACTGCGGAGCCTGTAGCCTCCACTTTGGCACCCGTTAGGAGCCTGTCTCTTTCCAAAGCCAAAAAGGGCGCTCCCAAGACTTGCAGTGCCTGGTCCTTTTTTGACACAGTTGCAGATGACATTTGTTTTGTCAAATGCAAGCTGTGTCATCATAAAGTAAAAGGAGGGAAAAATGTCAGGAACCTCAATACCACAAATATGTGGAAACATGTGCGGACCAGGCACGCGGTGGAGTTACAGAAACACACTGAAGATGTAGGCCAACCAACAGCGGCAGCTACCACCTCTTCAGCTCGTGTTGCCTCTTCCTCCAGCTCACGCACAGCTGGTTTGGCTTCCTCCCAGAGACCTTGTGTAATTCCACCCACAGCACCACCTTCCCAGTCATCCTCACACTCCGAGTCTACTCTACAGCCATCGGTAGTACAGGCATGGGAGAAAAGGCGGGCATTCTCGGCCAACCACCCCCGAGCACAGGCTCTGAATGCAGGCATTGCCAAACTGTTGTCCCTGGAAATGCTCTCGTTCAGGCTGGTGGAGACTGACAGCTTCCGTGACTTGATGGCATTGGCAGTCCCACAGTACAAGGTGCCCAGCCGCTTTTACTTCAGCAGGCAGGCTGTCCCTGCCCTGCACAGGCATGTTGAGGCAAACATAAAACATGCGCTACTGAACGCCGTCAGTAGCAAGGTCCACCTCACCACCGATGCGTGGACCAGTCAGCATGGACAGGGGCGATATGTTTCCCTCACTGCCCATTGGGTTAATGTTGTTGAGCCAGGTACAGATCGTGCGAGTGGCGCAGGACGTGTCCTGCCCACTCCAAGGATTGCAGGAATCCAGTCTGTACGCATCGACTCCTCCTCTTACACCAGTTCCTCTGATTCCTCTCTGCAGGATCCGTCACAGTCCACCCCCACATGGACCCGTGAACGTTTACCTATGACCGACATGAGCACAGCCGTGGCCAAACGTCAGCAGGCCGTCTTGAAACTAGTTTCATTGGGGCATCGAAGCCACACAGCGCAGGAGCTCTGGAATGCCATCAAGCAGCAGAGCGATGTGTGGTTACTGCCAGCGAATCTCCAGCCAGGCATGGTAGTGTGTGACAATGGCCGAAATCTGGTGGCAGCTTTGGCCCTTGGCAACCTCACTCACATCCCATGTCTGGCACATGTGCTCAATTTGGTTGTGCAGAGTTTTCTGAGGGACTATCCGGATCTTGATGCCCTGCTGCACAAGGTCCGCCTAGAGTGTGCTCACTTGCGGCGTTCCAGCTTGGCCAGATCCCGCATTGCTGCTCTGCAGCGCAGATTCCGCCTTCCGGAACACCGCATCATATGTGACCTACCTACCCGGTGGAATTCCACGTTACATATGTTGGAGCGGTTGTGTGAGCAGCAGCAAGCAGTTATGGAGTACCAGCTGCATCAGGCGCAAAGAAGTCGCAGTCAGCGCCGATCAGACTTCACAACCACAGAGTGGGCCACTCTGAAGGACGTCTGCCAGGTTTTGCGTCCTTTTGATTATTCCACGCGGATGGCAAGTGCAGATGATGCACTAGTCAGCATGACTGTCCCCCTTATCTGCCTGCTTCAGCAAACTTTGCAAGGGTTAAGGGATGATGTGGTGGAAGAGGTGGAGGATGAGGAGTCACCTTTTCCATCAGCTTCTGGAGAGTCAGCGCCACGTGGTTCCTCACAAAGGGGTACGCAGGGGCCAATTTGTGAGGAGGATGAGGAGGAGTCAATGGACGAGGAAGAGCTCCGTCCAGAGGAGGGAGCGACACAATTGTCCAGTGGTCAGTGTGTACAGCGAGGGTGGGGTGATGACGAGCGGGCAGAGATCATGTCTCAAGCAGGGGACAGCGTTTCTGGGCCGGTTGGCACTCTGCAGCACATGGTGGATTTTATGCTGCAGTGAGAAATGACCGCCGCATCGACCACATTCTCAACATGCCTGATTATTGGGTGTTCACCCTCCTCGATCCTCGCTACCGGGACAACGTCCAAAACGTCATCCCTGCGTTGACCCGGGAGCGTAAATTGCGGGAGTACCACGACACACTGGTGAATTCCGTCATCTTCTCCTGTCCAACTGAGAGGAGTGCTGCTAGTGCTTTACAAAGCAGCTCAGTGCGTCGAGGCAGTGGGGGAGGCTCTGCCCAAAGAGGGAGCAGAAGCAGTGCCTCTGCCCAAGGCAAGCCGAGTATGGCACAACTCTGGCACACTTTTGTGTGCCCGCCCCAAATGTCTACACCATCACCGGCGGCTCCAGTCAGCAGGAGGCAACGGTTCCGTCAGATGGTGACAGACTACATGGCTTGCCCTCTTACTGTACTCCCCGACGGCTATTCCCCGTTCAAGTTTTGGGTCTCTAAGCTGGATACATGGCCAGAGCTAAGTCAGTATGCATTGGAGGTGCTGGCTTGCCCTGCGGCTAGTGTCTTATCGGAACGTGTCTTTAGTGCCGCAGGTGGTGTACTAACAGACCGTCGCATGCGACTATCCTCCGATAACGTTGACCGGCTTACTTTCCTGAAAATGAACCAGGCCTGGATCTCGCAGGAATTTGCCACTCCTCTGCCTGATTAATTAATTGGGTGTCATCCAGGTCTTCTGCTGTGTTCATCTTTCTACCACCTGAAATGCTATTCCTGGGCTCCAACACCGCCAGTTGCGGCTCAGAAGTGCAGGCTGCACAGTCAAAACATACGACCCAGTGTTATTGGGTTTCAGTAACGTCAGCTGATCCCCAGCTGTGTAGCCGGCAATGTGTCCTGCGACCGCTACGCTGGCACAACAACCTGAATGTAAGGGAACCTGCCCCCCCCCCCCTCGTCGTTTGTTACTGAAAGAGCCATCTTGTGCAGCAGTAATGCTGCACAAGGAAAAGGTAGCTATTTTTTTTGGGCTCCTTGCACACGCAGAACTTAACACTTATAAAATGTGTTCACTGATACCGTTATACCGTCCCAGAGCTGGGACTTTCCTTCGTAATGTGACGCAGCACAGCCGTCATTCCTACCCCCTTGGTGCCATGCGCTGCCTCCTCAGCGTTGTTTTAAGCTGTCACGGAGCATGCGCTGTTCTGTTATCCCTTGGCCATGCCCTATTTGCGCTGCCTGTCTTCTGACATAATTTGGTGTCAGGCTGGCTGCGCCTGTGCGGCCGCGCTGCCATAGATCCCGCCTCGCAGTGTCTTCTGATTGAGTCACACTGCGGGCCTGGGATCCATGGGCATGCGCAGTGCATATCTTCCCCTCGGGCTCTCGCTCATTTCCCTCCGCCTTCTTTAGACTGTGCGCCGTCAGCTGATCCCTAATAGCATGCCACGGCCGTGACAACGCACAGTCTGAAGAAGAGGGAAGGAGGGGAGTGAGAGTCGAGGATATGCACTGTGCATGCCCATGGATCCAAGGCCCGCAGTGGGATTACGTTAGACGAGACTGCGAGGTGGGATCTGGAGCAGCGTGGACGCACAGGCACTGACAGCCTGACACCAAATTATGTCAGAAGACAGGCAGCGCTAATTGGGCATGGCCAAGGGATAACAGAACAGCGCAGGCTCCGTGACAGCTTAAAACAACGCTGAGGAGGCAGCACACGGCACCAAGGGGATAGGAATGACAGCTGTGCTGTGTCCCATTACGAAGGAAATTCGCACCTCCGTGACGGTTTAACGGTATAAGGGGACATATTTTTAGTGTTTACTTCTGTGTTTGCAAGGAGCATAATTAAAAGAGCAACCTTTTCCTTTTGCATCCTTAGCGCTGCACAAGATGGCTCTTTCAGCTACAAACGTCTTGGGGGGGGGGTTAAAGGTTCCCTTTCAACTTGCTCCAATCAGGCTTCGGCCTACACTCTGTTCCTCTGCTCCTCCTGCTGTCCCTGGGCTCTAACACCGCCAGTTGGTGCCTGGAAGTGCTGTGTGCACAGTCAACAGTCGCTCCTCTGTTATTGGGGTTCAGTAACGTCAGCTGATCCCCAGCTGTGTGTGCGGTAATACCTCCAATCTGCTCCTCCTGCTCTCCCTGGGCTCTAACACCGCCAGTTGGTGCCTGGAAGTGCTGTGTGCACAGTCAACAGTCGCTCCTCTGTTATTGGGGTTCAGTAACGTCAGCTGATCCCCAGCTGTGTATCCGGCAACGTGTCATGCGACCGCCACGCTGGCACAACTAAAATGTAAGGGGACCTGTCCCCCCCCCCCAGGCGTTTGTTACTGAAAGAGCCACCATGTGCAGCACTAATACTGCACAAGGGAAAGGTCGCTCTTGAAATTATGCTCCTTGGAAACGCTGAACTACACACTCATGTAATGTGTCCCCTCACACCGTCCAACCGTCCCAGAGGTGGGACTTTCCTTTGTAATGTGACGCAGCACAGCCGTCACTGCTACCCCCTTGGCACCGTGCGCTGCCTCCTTAGCGTTGTTTGATTCCGTCATGGACCCTGCACTGTTATGTTATCCCTTGTCCATGCACAGTTTGCGCTGCCCGTCCTCTGACATCATTTGTTGTCGTCCTGGCTGCGCCTGTGCGTCCACGCTGCCCGAAATCCCACCTCGCAGTGTCGTCTAATGTGATCCCACAGTGGGCCTGGTATCCATGGCCATGCGCAGTGCATATACTAGCCTCTCATTCCCCTTCTTCATGCTTCTTCAGACTAGGCAGCGTCAGCTGATCCCTAATAGCATGCCACGGCCGTGACGCCGCACAGTCTGAAGAAGCATGAAGGAGGTGAGTGAGAGGCGATGATATGCACTGCGCATCCCATGGATCCCTGGCCCGCAGTGGGATTACATTTGATGACACTGCAAGGTTGGATCTCGGGCAGCTTTGACGCACAGGCACTGCCAGCCTGACACCTAAATGATGTCAGAAGACGGGCACCGCTAACTGTGCATGGCCAAGGGATAACATTACAGCGCGGGCTCCGTGACAGAACCAAACAACGTTGAGGAGGTGGCGCACGGCACCAAGGGGGTTGGAATGACGGCTGTGCTGTGTCACATTACAAAGGAAAGTCCCACTTCCGGGATGGTTTGACGGTGTGAGGGGACACATTATATGAGTGTGTACTTCAGCGTTTGCAAGGAGCATTATTTTCGGAGCCACCATTTTCCATGTGCAGTATTACTGCTGTACAAGATGGCTCTTTCAGCAACAAATGCCTGGGGGGGGGGGGTTAAAGGTTCCCTTTACACTTGCTCCACTGCAGGCTTCGGCCTACACTCTGCTCCTCTTTGATTCCCTGGGTTTCAACACTGTCAGTTGACACCTGGAAGTGTTGTCTACACAGAAAAAACACTAGGTGATGTGTCAGCGGGGTTCAGCACCGCCAGCTGTTCCCCTGCTGTGTAGTCGGCATCGTGTCCAGCACAAGCCACGCTGGCACAACCGACCAAAAGCTGCCACCAGTGCAGGCTTCGGCCTACACTTTGCTCCTCTCCTCCTCCTGCTGACCCTGGGCTCAAACACCGCTAGTTTTTGCCCGGAACTGCTAGCTGCACAGAGAAAAACACCAGCCAATGTGTTAGTGGGGTTCAGCAACGCCAGCTGTTCCCCTGCTGTGTAGCTGGCAACGTGTCCTGCAAACGCCACGCAGGCACATGAACTGAAATTGAAGGGAGCCTGGCCCCCTCTCCCCCAGGTGTTTCTATGTATAACAGCCACCTTTTACAGCAGTACTGCTGCATTTGTACAAGGTGGCTGACTTTTTATCCTTGCCCACGTGGAACTCAACACGTACAAAATGTGTCTCTTTGAGACCATTCCACTGTCCCTGAGGTGTGACTTTCCTTTCTAATGATACGCAGCACCCCCCTTGGTAGCGCTTCCCGTCTTCTGACATTATCGGTTGGCTAGTTGCGCCTGTGCGTCCGCCCTGCCTGAATAAAATGCTCCTCGTTGTCTTAATTATTTTGACTGCGAGGGTGTGATTGATGGGCACGAGCAGTGCATATCTTCGCCTGTCTTAACTCATCTCCTTCCGCCTTCTTCAGACTGTGCAGCCTCATGGCCGCGGCATGCGAGAAGGGATCAGATGAGGCCGCCCAGTCAGAAGCAGGTGTAAGGACATGTGTGAGCGGCAAACATATTTAGTGCACCAGGGCACGAATCCCAGCACCGCAGTGTGATTTTTTAAAAACACACTGTGGGTCTGGGATTTATGTCCACCGCTAACCGCAACGGCCAACATGAAATGAGGTCATAAGACAGGAAGCGCTCACAGCGCATGGCCAAAGGATCACAAGAGCGCAGACTCCTGTACAGCAACTAACAACGCTCAGGAAGCTGCGTCCATGCAAAAAGGTGTTGTTTTCGACACCTGTGCTGCTTTTCTTTAAAAAGACAAGTCACGCCTCCACTACTGTTTAACAGTATAATGGGCTAAATAGTGTACGTGTTGCATTCAGCGTGTGCAAGTAGACAAATTAATAGAGCAACCTTTTACTTGTGCAGCATTAATGCTGCAGAAGGAGTGGCTCTTGTACTTTGTAACACCTGAGGGGGGGTTAAAGGTAACCTTTGAAATTGGTTCAACTAGGCTTCGGCCTACACTCTGCTCCTCTCCTCCTCCTGCTGACCCTGGGCTCTAACAACAATAGTTTTTGCCCGGAAATGCTAGCTGCACAGAGAAAAACGCCAGCCAATGTGTTAGTGGGGTTCAGCACCGCCAGCTGTTCCCCCGCTGTGTAGCCGGCATCGTGTCCAGCACAAGCCACGCTGGCACAACCGACCAAAAGCTGCCACCAGTGCAGGCTTCGGCCTACACTTTGCTCCTCTCCTCCTCCTCCTGCTGACCCTGGGCTCTAACACCGCTAGTTTTTGCCCGGACATGCAATCTGCACAGAGAAAAACACCAGTCAATGTGTCAGTGGGGTTCAGCAACGCCAGCTGTTCCCCTGCTGTGTAGCTTGCAACGTGACCTGCAAACGCCACGCAGGCACATGAACTGAAATTGAAGGGAGCCTGCCCCCCACCCCCAGGTGTTTCTATGTATAACAGCACCCTTGTACAGCAGTACTGCTGCATTTGTACAAGGTGGCTGACTTTTTCTCCTTGCCCACGTGGAACTCAACACGTACAAAATGTGTCTCATTAGAGACCATTACAATGTCCCTGAGGTGTGACTTTCCTTTGTAATGACACGCAGCACCACCCTTGTTAGCACTGCCCGTCTTTTGACATCATTGGTTAGCTGGCTGCGCCTGTGCATCTCCCCTGCTCGAAACAACGCCCCTCGGTGTCTTATTTTTTTGGACAGCGAGGGTGTGATTGATGGGCATGTGCAGTGCATATGTTTGCCTGTGTTCACTCATCTCCTTCCGCCTTCTTCAGACTGGGTGTCCTCATGGCCGCGGCAGGCGATAAGGGATCAGCTGAGGCCGCCCAGTCTGAAGCAGGTGTAAGGACATGTGTGAGCGTCAAACATATTTACTGCACAAGGCCACGAATCCCAGCCACGCAGTGTGATTTTTTGAAAACACACTGTGGGTCTGGGATTCATGTCCATCGCTAACCGCAACGGCCAACATAAAATGAGGTCAGAAGACAGGAAGCGCTCACAGCGCATGGCCAAGGGATCACACAATAGCGCAGACTCCTGTACAGCAAATAACAACGCTCAGGAATCTGCGCACAGCAGCTATGTGTTAATTTTGACACCTGTGCTGCATCTCCGTAAAAAGGAAAGTCACGCCTCCACTACTGTTTGACAGTATAATGGGCTAAATAGTGTACGTGTTTTATTCATCGTGTGCAAGGAGCAAATTAAATAGAGCAACCTTTTACTTGTGCAGCATTAATGCTGCACAAGGTGTGGCTCTTGTACCTTGCAACACTTGAGGGGGGGGTTAAAGGTAACCTTTGAAATTGGTTCAACTAGGCTTCGGCCTACACTCTGCTCCTCTACTCCTCCTGCTGACCCTGGGCTCTAACAACGCTAGTTTTTGCCCGGAAATGCTAGCTGCACAGAGAAAAACACCAGCCAATGTGTTAGTGGGGTTCAGCAACGCCCGCTGTTCCCCCGCTGTGTAGCCGGCATCGTGTCCAGCAAAAGCCACGCTGGCACAACCGACCAAAAGCTGCCACCAGTGCAGGCTTCGGCCTACACTTTGCTCCTCTCCTCCTCCTGCTGACCCTGGGCTCAAACACCGCTAGTTTTTGCCCGGAAATGCTAGCTGCACAGAGAAAAACACCAGCCAATGTGTTAGTGGGGTTCAGCAACGCCTGCTGTTTCCCTGCTGTGTAGCTTGCATCGTGTCCAGCACAAGCCACGCTGGCACAACCGACCAAAAGCTGCCACCAGTGCAGGCTTCGGCCTACACTTTGCTCCTCTCCTCCTCCTCCTGCTGACCCTGGGCTCTAACACCGCTAGTTTTTGCCCGGACATGCAATCTGCACAGAGAAAAACACCAGTCAATGTGTCAGTGGGGTTCAGCAACGCCAGCTGTTCCCCTGCTGTGTAGCTTGCAACGTGACCTGCAAACGCCACGCAGGCACATGAACTGAAATTGAAGGGAGCCTGCCCCCCACCCCCAGGTGTTTCTATGTATAACAGCCACCTTGTACAGCAGTACTGCTGCATTTGTACAAGGTGGCTGATGTTTTCTCCTTGCCCACGTGGAACTCAACACGTACAAAATGTGTCTCATTAGAGACCAATGCTAATGTCCCTGAGGTGTGACTTTCCTTTTTAATGACACGCAGCACCCCCATTGTTAGCGCTGCCCGTCTTCTGACATCATTGGTTGGCTGCCTGTGCTTGTGCGTCCGCCCTGCCCGACACAACGCCCCTCGTTGTCTCATATTTTGGATGCGAGGGTGTTATTGATGGGCATGTGCAGTGCATATGTTCGCCTGTTTTAAGTCACCTCCTTCCGCCTTCTTAAGACTGGGTGTCCTCATGGCCGCGGCATGCGATAAGGGATCAGATGAGGCCGCCCAGTCTGAAGCAGGTGTAAGGACATGTGTGAGCGGCAAACATATTTAGTGCACAAGGGCAAGAATCCCAGCACCGCAGTATGATTTTTTAAAAAAACACTGTGGGTCTGGGATTCATGTCCACCGCTAACCGCAACGGCCAACATGAAATGAGGTCATAAGACAGGAAGCGCTCACAGCGCATAGCCAAGGGATCACAAGAGCGCAGACTCCTGTACAGCAACTAACGACGCTCAGGAAGCTGCGCCCATGCAAAAAGGTGTTATTTTCGACACCTGTGCTGCTTTTCTTTAAAAAGACAAGTCACGCCTCCACTACTGTTTAACAGTATAATGGGCTAAATAGTGTACGTGTTGCATTCAGCGTGTGCAAGTAGACAAATTAATAGAGCAACCTTTTACTTGTGCAGCATTAATGCTGCAGAAGGAGTGGCTCTTGTACTTTGTAACACCTGAGGGGGGGTTAAAGGTAACCTTTGAAATTGGTTCAACTAGGCTTCGGCCTACACTCTGCTCCTCTCCTCCTCCTGCTGACCCTGGGCTCTAACACCGCTAGTTTTTGCCCGGAAATGCTAGCTGCACAGAGAAAAACACCAGCCAATGTGTTAGTGGGGTTCAGCACCGCCAGCTGTTCCCCCGCTGTGTAGCCGGCATCGTGTCCAGCAAAAGCCACGCTGGCACAACCGACCAAAAGCTGCCACCAGTGCAGGCTTCGGCCTACACTTTGCTCTTCTCCTCCTCCTGCTGACCCTGGGCTCAAACACCGCTAGTTTTTGCCCGGAAATGCTAGCTGCACAGAGAAAAACACCAGCCAATGTGTTAGTGGGGTTCAGCACCGCCAGCTGTTCCCCCGCTGTGTAGCCGGCATCGTGTCCAGCACAAGCCACGCTGGCACAACCGACCAAAAGCTGCCACCAGTGCAGGCTTCGGCCTACACTTTGCTCCTCTCCTCCTCCTCCTGCTGACCCTGGGCTCTAACAACGCTAGTTTTTGCCCGGACATGCGATCTGCACAGAGAAAAACACCAGTCAATGTGTCAGTGGGGTTCAGCAACGCCACCTGTTCCCCTGCTGTGTAGCTTGCAACGTGACCTGCAAACGCCACGCAGGCACATGAACTGAAATTGAAGGGAGCCTGCCCCCCACCCCCAGGTGTTTCTATGTATAACAGCCACCTTGTACAGCAGTACTGCTGCATTTGTACAAGGTGGCTGATGTTTTCTCCTTGCCCACGTGGAACTCAACACGTACAAAATGTGTCTCTTTGAGACCATTCCACTGTCCCTGAGGTGTGACTTTCCTTTCTAATGATACGCAGCACCCCCCTTGGTAGCGCTTCCCGTCTTCTGACATCATTGGTTGGCTACTTGCGCCTGTTCGTCCGCCCTGCCTGAATAAAATGCTCCTCGTTGTCTTACTTATTTTGATTGCGAGGGTGTGATTGATGGGCACGAGCAGTGCATATCTTCGCCTGTCTTAACTCATCTCCTTCCGCCTTCTTCAGACTGTGCAGCCTCATGGCCGCGGCATGCGAGAAGGGATCAGCAGAGGCCGCCCAGTCTGAAGCAGGTGTAAGGACGTGTGTGAGCGGCCAAAATATTTACTGCTCAAGGCCACGAATCCCAGCACCGCAGCGTGGCTTTATGAAAAGACACTGTGGGTCTGGGATTTATGGCCATCGTTAACCGCACCGGCCAACATGAAATGATGTCATAAGATGGGCAGCGCTAACAGGGCATTGCCAAGGGATAACACAAGAGCGCAGACTCCTGTACAGCAAATAACAACGCTCAGGAAGCTGCGCCAAGCACCAAGGCGTTCTTTTGGACACCTGTGCTGCGTCTCATCAAAAAACCAAGTCACGCATCCACTACAGTTTGACTGTAGAATGGGGTAAATTGTGTATGTCTTTCATTCAGCGTGTGCAAGTAGACAAATTAATAGAGCAACCTTTCACTTGTGCAGCATTAATACTGCACAAGGTGTGTCTCTTGTACTTCGTAACACCTGAGGGGGGGGTTAAAGGTTTCCTTTGAAATTGGTTCAACTAGGCTTCGGCCTACACTCTGCTCCTCTCCTCCTCCTGCTTCAACACGGGCTCTAACATCGCTAGTTTTTGCCCGCAAGTGCTAGCTGCACAGAGAAAAACACACGCCATTGTGTTAGTGGGGTTCAGCAACGCCAGCTGTTCCCCCAGTGTGTAGCCGGCAAAGTGTCCTGCAAACGCAACGCAGACACAAAGCTGCCTCCAGTGCAGGCTTCGGCCTACACTCTGCTCCCCCTGCTTACCCTTTGCTCCAACACCGCTAGTTGGGGCTCTAGGAAGACAATCTTTAATAGGCAACGCATCTGGGTTCCAGCACCGCCAGCTGGTTCTCGGCAGTGTTCTTGTCACAGGTACTCCCTCGTGCCAAGCCTGGTTTCAGCACCGTCAGCTGTTTCCGGGTTGTGTCAACTTCACTGAGACGCCTATGCTTGCCCCGTCGTGGTGCGGTCGAGTTAGCCAACTCCAGGGTGCCTCCAGTTTAGGAGCTTCCTATGTGGGCTGCGTGAACTGGTAGTCAAGGCTGGTTCTGTAGTGCCAGTAGGCCCAGCTCCCCCTGTAGGACTGTTGGGGTTCGGTAACTGCGGCTGCCTCGCGGCCTAGCTGTTCTCTCCTCTCCTGTGGACCTTCGGGTCCACCACCTGGTTCCAGCACCGTCAGCTGGTTCCGGGCCGAGCCTTTGGCTTAGGTGCCTCCTCCTGGGTATCCGAGTTCCGCCAACGCCAGGCGGTCCTTGGTAGTGCTTTTAAGCGCGGGCACCTACAGCTTAGTAACAGGGTTCCAGCACCGTCAGCTGGTCCTCGGTCGTGCCATTGGCTCTTGCACACTGGGGCAACGCATCCGGGTTCCAGCACCGCCAGCTGGTTCTCGGCAGTGTTCTTGTCACAGGTACTCCCTCGTGCCAAGCCTGGTTTCAGCACCGTCAGCTGTTTCCGGGTTGTGTCAAGCTCACTGAGACGCCTATGCTCAGTGGACTAACTGAGTGGGTAACTTTGACATAGTGCGAATAACCGAGTGGGTAACTTTGACAAAAGTGGGTAACTTTGACATAGTGGGAATAACCGAGACATGGTTAGATGAAAGCTATGACTGGGCAGTTAACTTACAGGGTTACAGTCTGTTTAGAAAGGATCGTAAAAATCGGAGAGGAGGAGGGGTTTGTCTCTATGTAAAGTCTTGTCTAAAGTCCACTTTAAGGGAGGATATTAGCGAAGGGAATGAGGATGTCGAGTCCATATGGGTTGAAATTCATGGAGGGAAAAATGGTAACAAAATTCTCATTGGGGTCTGTTACAAACCCCCAAATATAACAGAAAGCATGGAAAGTCTACTTCTAAAGCAGATAGATGAAGCTGCAACCCATAATGAGGTCCTGGTTATGGGGGACTTTAACTACCCGGATATTAACTGGGAAACAGAAACCTGTGAAACCCATAAAGGCAACAGGTTTCTGCTAATAACCAAGAAAAATTATCTTTCACAATTGGTGCAGAATCCAACCAGAGGAGCAGCACTTTTAGACCTAATACTATCTAATAGACCTGACAGAATAACAAATCTGCAGGTGGTTGGGCATTTAGGAAATGGCGACCACAATATTGTGCAGTTTCACCTGTCTTTCACTAGGGGGACTTGTCAGGGAGTCACAAAAACATTGAACTTTAGGAAGGCAAAGTTTGAACAGCTTAGAGATGCCCTTAATCTGGTAGACTGGGACAATATCCTCAGAAATGAGAATACAGATAATAAATGGGAAATGTTTAAGAACATCCTAAATAGGCAGTGTAAGCGGTTTATACCTTGTGGGAATAAAAGGACTAGAAATAGGAAAAACCCAATGTGGCTAAACAAAGAAGTAAGACAGGCAATTAACAGTAAAAAGAAAGCATTTGCACTACTAAAGCAGGATGGCACCATTGAAGCTCTAAAAAACTATAGGGAGAAAAATACTTTATCTAAAAAACTAATTAAAGCTGCCAAAAAGGAAACAGAGAAGCACATTGCTAAGGAGAGTAAAACTAATCCCAAACTGTTCTTCAACTATATCAATAGTAAAAGAATAAAAACTGAAAATGTAGGCCCCTTAAAAAATAGTGAGGAAAGAATGGTTGTAGATGACGAGGAAAAAGCTAACATATTAAACACCTTCTTCTCCACGGTATTCACGGTGGAAAATGAAATGCTAGGTGAAATCCCAAGAAACAATGAAAACCCTATATTAAGGGTCTCCAATCTAACCCAAGAAGAGGTGCGAAACCGGCTAAATAAGATTAAAATAGATAAATCTCCGGGTCCGGATGGCATACACCCACGAGTACTAAGAGAACTAAGTAATGTAATAGATAAACCATTATTTCTTATTTTTAGTGACTCTATAGCGACAGGGTCTGTTCCGCAGGACTGGCGCATAGCAAATGTGGTGCCAATATTCAAAAAGGGCTCTAAAAGTGAACCTGGAAATTATAGGCCAGTAAGTCTAACCTCTATTGTTGGTAAAATATTTGAAGGGTTTCTGAGGGATGTTATTCTGGATTATCTCAATGAGAATAACTGTTTAACTCCATATCAGCATGGGTTTATGAGAAATCGCTCCTGTCAAACCAATCTAATCAGTTTTTATGAAGAGGTAAGCTATAGACTGGACCACGGTGAGTCATTGGACGTGGTATATCTCGATTTTTCCAAAGCGTTTGATACCGTGCCGCACAAGAGGTTGGTACACAAAATGAGAATGCTTGGTCTGGGGGAAAATGTGTGTAAATGGGTTAGTAACTGGCTTAGTGATAGAAAGCAGAGGGTGGTTATAAATGGTATAGTCTCTAACTGGGTCGCTGTGACCAGTGGGGTACCGCAGGGGTCAGTATTGGGACCTGTTCTCTTCAACATATTCATTAATGATCTGGTAGAAGGTTTACACAGTAAAATATCGATATTTGCAGATAATACAAAACTATGTAAAGCAGTTAATACAAGAGAAGATAGTATTCTGCTACAGATGGATCTGGATAAGTTGGAAACTTGGGCTGAAAGGTGGCAGATGAGGTTTAACAATGATAAATGTAAGGTTATACACATGGGAAGAGGGAATCAATATCACCATTACACACTGAACGGGAAACCACTGGGTAAATCTGACAGGGAGAAGGACTTGGGGATCCTAGTTAATGATAAACTTACCTGGAGCAGCCAGTGCCAGGCAGCAGCTGCCAAGGCAAACAGGATCATGGGGTGCATTAAAAGAGGTCTGGATACACATGATGAGAGCATTATACTGCCTCTGTACAAATCCCTAGTTAGACCGCACATGGAGTACTGTGTCCAGTTTTGGGCACCGGTGCTCAGGAAGGATATAATGGAACTAGAGAGAGTACAAAGGAGGGCAACAAAATTAATAAAGGGGATGGGAGAACTACAATACCCAGATAGATTAGCGAAATTAGGATTATTTAGTCTAGAAAAAAGACGACTGAGGGGCGATCTAATAACCATGTATAAGTATATAAGGGGACAATACAAATATCTCGCTGAGGATCTGTTTATACCAAGGAAGGTGACGGGCACAAGGGGGCATTCTTTGCGTCTGGAGGAGAGAAGGTTTTTCCACCAACATAGAAGAGGATTCTTTACTGTTAGGGCAGTGAGAATCTGGAATTGCTTGCCTGAGGAGGTGGTGATGGCGAACTCAGTCGAGGGGTTCAAGAGAGGCCTGGATGTCTTCCTGGAGCAGAACAATATTGTATCATACAATTATTAGGTTCTGTAGAAGGACGTAGATCTGGGTATTTATTATGATGGAATATAGGCTGAACTGGATGGACAAATGTCTTTTTTCGGCCTTACTAACTATGTTACTATGTTACTATGTTATATGCTTGCCCCGTCGTGGTGCGGTCGAGTTAGCCAACTCAAGGGTGCCTCCAGTTTAGGAGCTTCCTATGTGGGCTGCGTGAACTGGTAGTCAAGGCTGGTTCTGTAGTGCCAGTAGGCCCAGCTCCCCCTGTAGGACTGTTGGGGTTCGGTAACTGCGGCTGCCTCGCGGCCTAGCTGTTCTCTCCTCTCCTGTGGACCTTCGGGTCCACCACCTGGTTCCAGCACCGTCAGCTGGTTCCGGGCCGAGCCTTTGGCTTAGGTGCCTCCTCCTGGGTATCCGAGTTCCGCCAACGCCAGGCGGTCCTTGGTAGTGCTTTTAAGCGCGGGCACCTACAGCTTAGTAACCGGGTTCCAGCACCGTCAGCTGGTCCTCGGTCGTGCCATTGACTCTTGCACACTGGGGCAACGCATCTGGGTTCCAGCACCGCCAGCTGGTTCTCGGCAGTGTTCTTGTCACAGGTACTCCCTCGTGCCAAGCCTGGTTTCAGCACCGTCAGCTGTTTCCGGGTTGTGTCAACTTCACTGAGACGCCTATGCTTGCCCCGTCGTGGTGCGGTCGAGTTAACCAACTCCAGGGTGCCTCCAGTTTAGGAGCTTCCTATGTGGGCTGCGTGAACTGGTAGTCAAGGCTGGTTCTGTAGTGCCAGTAGGCCCAGCTCCCCCTGTAGGACTGTTGGGATTCGGTAACTGCGGCTGCCTCGCGGCCTAGCTGTTCTCTCCTCTCCTGTGGGCCTTCGGGTCCACCACCTGGTTCCAGCACCGTCAGCTGGTTCTAGGCAGTGTCTTTTGCTCTTGTACCTTCTGCTCCCCATCCTGGTTCCAGTAACGTCAGCTGGTTCCGGGCAGAGCCTTTGGCTTAGGTGCCTCCTTCTGGGTATCCAAGTTCCACCAACGTCAGGTGGTCCTTGGTAGTGCTTTCAGGCACGGGTACCTCCTGCTTAGTAACCGGGTTCCAGTAACGTCAGCTGGTCCTCGGTAGTTCCATTGGCTCTTGGACCTTCGGCTACCCATCCGAGTTCCAGTACCATCAGCTGGTTCTCGGCAGTGTCTTTTGCTCTTGTACCTTCTGCTCCCCATCCTGGTTCCAGTAACGTCAGCTGGTTCCGGGCAGAGCCTTTGGCTTAGGTGCCTCCTTCTGGGTATCCGAGTTCCGCCAACGTCAGGCGGTCCTTGGTAGTGCTTTTTAGCACGGGTACCTCCTGCTTAGTAACCGGGTTCCAGTAACGTCTGCTGGTCCTCGGTAGTTCCATAGGCTCTTGAACCTTCGGGTAGCCATCCGAGTTCCAGTTCCATCAGCTGGTTCTTGGCATTTTCTCAGCCTTCTTGTACCTTCTGCTACATTTCCAAGTTTAAGACCCTAAAGTCGACGTCCCGGAAGACCACCCCGATGACGACGACGACGACGACCCGGAAGACCACCCCGATGACGACGACGACGACGGCGGAGACGACGACGACGGCGGAGACGACGACGGCGGAGACGACGACGGCGGAGATGACGACACTGAAGACGACGACCCTGGAGACGACGACATGGAAGACCGAGAAGCAGAAGAACAAGAGGCTGCAGAACAAAGAGCAGAAGAACATTAAGCATAACACTTAATATCAGAGCAAAAGATATTATCTAAATTATATGCAGAAGAAGACTAAGCAGTGTATGGGGGTGAGTCCGTTCCTCCTCGTGGTGCCCCTGGATAAAGCCTGATGCTGCAGGCCAAACTGAACGCGGACAAATGTAAGTTTTGTGACTGGCAGAACGGAAGGTGTAATCTTCCAACTTTTATAGATAACAACTACGGGAATGCCTGTCACAAATGAGAATATGATGAAGAAGTAGAATAGGAAGAATAATAACAGTGGAATAAAAAGAATATGTAGAATAGGAAGAATAATAATAGTTGAAGAAAATGAATATGAAGAATGTAATAAAAAAAAAAAATAGGTAGAAGATGAAGAAGAAGATGAATAAGGTGAAGAAGTTGATGTCAAAGATGCTGATGATGATCAAGATGAAAGTGTGGGAAAAGGAAAAAAAAGAAGGGGAAGGTCGTGGAATAGTGAAACATCAATATCTGACAAAATAAAAAAAAATTTACATAGTCAATATCTTTTTCAATCCGAACGTCTTTAAAAAAAAAAAAAATCATGCTACTCTATTTGATTGGGCTAATCCTCATTGCCTTTAATGTCTCCGCCACCTCCCCCAATACATCCTACATTATTCTTAGTTGTTTCCCTTCATGTAGAATCAACCTACAAGGAAAGAAAGGGTTTATTTTAATTCCGATATTTTGGTCCCATTGACTTGCATTGGGATCGGGTATCGGTATCGGCGATATCCGATATTTTTTGAATATCGGCCGATCCAAACCGATACCGATACTTTCCGATATCGGAAGGTATCGCTCAACACTACTTATAATGCCTTCAAACATTTTACACACTACTGAAGTCAAACTTACAAGCTGGCAGTTGCTTGGATCCACATTCCTACTCTTCTTGAATATCAGTAACGTATCAGCCATACTCCAACTTTGTAGCCCAGCCCTGTTACAAGAGAGTCTAAAAAGATGAGGTGCAGCAGGTTGTCAATTACTGAGATTAACTCCATTAATACTCAAGGATAAATACCATCTGATGGATAAATGCCATCTACTTTAGGCAGTTCATGGGTGAAGATGGATCAAAAGAACAATTTAAAGTTCTCAGCCTTCCTCTGGCCTCTACACTTACTGTATATTCCTATGGTCATATTTAGGAGACCGATAACATCAGATTTTGGTCTTTTTGGCATTAATATATTTGTAATATGTGGTTGACATTGCAGTCTAATATTTATGCAATTTGTTTGCAAGACTTCATGCATTTATCAGCAGACATCATTAGCACATATATTATTCCGAGTCACCTGCCTACTTTCCTTTCTAGTCCCAGCTTCCATTAAATCTTCATTAACCCATGCAATACTCCAAATTTAATGTGCTCTGTCTGCCTACTCTTACGCATAACCCCTGCACACATCACATGACCTAAAATAAAACTTTTTCCAGCTATCATAATATTCTTTGCCTCACTACAGTTGCTTCTTCCAAATGAAGAGAATCCCATTTCTACCATCGAGCTGGTAGCAAACAGAGAAATGTAACATCTGTGCCCAGCTCTCCCACATGGTACTTCTGATCTGTCCATGTGGGGACACCGGCCAACTCACTGCCCCGGCCGCAGCAGCATCCTCGTAATCCTACTCCTTTCCTGTGCCCGTCGCACCATTTTCCAGTACTGCATCTAGTGCATGTGCTCCCTTTTCTCTTAAAGGGGCAGCACATGCACATGGTAAAATGCCTCCAGCTAACAGTTGGAGGGCATTTAAAGTGAAGTGTACACATGAAAAATGTCTCCCAGCCAATAGCTGGTAAGCATCTTGTAAAAAAGGCACCCTCCCCAATAGGAAGGTGCCTCATCAACCCCTATGGTTTAGTCTTAGTGGTGTTGGTGTGTGTAACCATATGTTGCCAGGTTCCCCGTCCTTAGTCTGTTAAAGTTATTCCCGTATACTGTGTTCCCATTAGTTTAGTATTGTTTGTTTGTGTTCCTATGACCGCTTTGGTGGTATCCTAATCCTAAAACTGCATCAGCAGTACCGATTCCCGAATCCCTGGTCCATGTCCAGCCATTTCTTAATCTTTAGTCCCTGGTGCTAATGCAGCCTGCTCCAGAACCGTTCCTGATAAATGCGTGTTCTCACATGCAGTTATCAGGAAGCGGTTCTGCACCTGGCAGCACTAGGACCAGGGACTAAAGATTCAGGATTGGCTTCAAGAACTTATCTTTAAGATCCAAGTTGTCCAAACAATCCGTCTATCTCCGTATCCTGCTAGTCTGTGAATATGGTTATACCTCCCCTTGTCAGCAAACCCGACCACTTGAGATTGGCAGCTGCAGTACCGAGGTCTACCTGTGAGTGGTACCTGGCGGCTACCTGCAGCCCAGTCTTTCTCCACCATCAGGAGCTCCAGTGAACACCTGGTAGTCGTTTAGCTACAGTAGGTCCACAAACCATGTGCTCCACCTTCTAGTCTGACAAGAAATCAGCCCAGTTCTACATGAACTCTAAACCTTCCTTTTTCCATTATTGAATAAGTCACTTGTTCGATGCCTTATGTTTCTGCTGTTTTTTTTAGTGACGCTCAATGCACCTGCAGTATTTCCGAAAACACCAACTTGGAGGTCCTGGACTTCAACTCCTCTCCTAAGTACCTGAAGTCATTTTTAAGTAAGTTCCATCTCCCTCTGACTTTGCCATTAGTACCAATTAGGGTTGAGCGAAACGGGTCGTTCATTTTCAAAAGTCGCCGACTTTTGGCAAAGTCGGGTTTCATGAATCCCGACCCGACCCCTGTGCGGGGTCGGCCATGCGGTACGCGACTTTCACGCCAAAGTCGCGTTTCAATGACGCTAAAAGCGCCATTTCTCAGCCAATGAAGGTGAATGCAGAGTGTGGGCAGCGTGATGACATAGGTCCTGGTCCCCACCATCTTAGAGATGGGCATTGCAGTGATTGGCTTGCTGTCTGCGGCGTCACAGGGGCTATAAAGGGGCGTTCCCGCCGACCGCCATGTTACTGCTGCTGATCTGAGCTTAGGGAAAGGTTGCTGCCGCTTCTTCAGAAGCAGGGATAGCGTTAGGCAGGGTCCATTAACCCCCAAACCGCTTGTGCTGTAGCGATTTCCACTGTCCAACACCACCTTCGGTGTGCAGGGATAGTGGAAGCTACATTTTTTTTTTTCTCAGCGCTGTAGCTCATTGGGCTGCCCTAGAAGGCTCCCTGATAGCTGCATTGCTGTGTGTACGCCGCTGTGCAAACCAACTGCTTTTTTCAAAGCACAAATCCTCTTGTTCCTTCCTTTCTGCACAGCTATCTTTTTTGTTTGTCCACACTTTTTATTTTATTTGTGCATCAGTCCACTCCTTATTGCTGCCTGCCATACCTGGCTGAGATTACTGCAGGAAGATAGTAATTGAAGGACAGTCCCTGTTTTTTTTTTTTTTTTGTGGGAGTTTAAGATTGGCATTTCTGCTAGAGTGCCATCCCTGTGTGTGCCATCTCTCACTCAGTGGGCCATAGAAAGCCTATTTATTTTTTTGGTTGATTTGGGTTCTCAATTCTACCTGAAAAAATCAATAAATCAATCAGTGGGAGATAAATATTGGCCTCTGGGTTTGTGTGCCACTCCTGACTCCTGTGTGCGCCATCTCTCACTCAGTGGGCCATAGAAAGCCTATTTATTTTTTTGGTTGATTTGGGTTCTAAATTCTACCTGAAAAAATCAATAAATCAGTCAGTGGGAGATAAATATTGGCCTCTGGGCTTGTGTGCCACTCCTGACTCCTGTGTGTGCCTTCTCTCACTCAGTGGGCCATAGAAAGCCTATTTATTTTTTTGGTTGATTTGGGTTCTACATTCTACCTAAAAAAATCACTAAATCAATCAGTGGGAGATTAATATTGGCCTCTGGGCTTGTGTGCCACTCCTGACTCCTGTGTGCGCCATCTCTCACTCAGTGGGCCATAGAAAGCCTATTTATTTTTTTGGTTGATTTGGGTTCTAAATTCTACCTGAAAAAATCAATAAATCAATCAGTCGGAGATAAATATTGGCATCTGGGCTTGTGTGCCACTCCTGACTCCTGTGTGCGCCATCTCTCACTCAGTGGGCCATAGGAAGCCTATTTTTTTTTATTTGTTTTCTAAATTCTCCCTGAAAAAATTATTTTATTTTATTTGGTTTCTAAATTCTTCCTGAAAAAAGCATTTTATTTTATTTTGTTTCTAAAGTCTCCCTGAAAAAAAAAAAAAAAATCAGTGGGAGATTAATATTGCCTTTTCTGCTTGTGTGCCAGTCTTGACTCCTGGGTGTGCCATCTCTCTCTCTGAGATAGTGGGCCATAGAAAGCCTATTTATTTTTTTGTTTGATTTGGGTTCTAAATTCTACCTGAAAAAATCAATAAATCAATCAGTGGGAGATAAATATTGGCACCTGGGCTTGTGTGCCACTCCTGACTCCTGTGTGCGCCATCTCTCACTCAGTGGGCCATAGGAAGCCTATTTTTTTTTATTTGTTTTCTAAATTCTCCCTGAAAAAATCATTTTATTTTATTTGGTTTCTAAATTCTTCCTGAAAAAAGCATTTTATTTTAATTTGTTTCTAAAGTCTCCCTGAAAAAAAAAAAAAAAAAAAAATCAGTGGGAGATTAATATTGCCCTTTCTGCTTGTGTGCCAGTCTTGACTCCTGGGTGTGCCATCTCTCTCTCTGAGATAGTGGGCCATAGAAAGCCTATTTATTTTTTTGTTTGATTTGGGCTCTAAATTCTACCTGAAAAAATCAATAAATCAATCAGTGGGAGATAAATATTGGCCTCTGGGCTTGTGTGCCACTCCTGACTCCTGTGTGCGCCATCTCTCACTCAGTGGGCCATAGGAAGCCTATTTTTTTTTTGTTTGATTTGGGTTCTAAATTCTACCTGAAAAAATCAATAAATCAATCAGTGGGAGATAAATATTGGCCTCTGGGCTTGTGTGCCACTCCTGACACCTGTGTGAGCCATCTCTCACTCAGTGGGCCATAGGAAGCCTATTTTTTTTTTTGATTTGGGTTCTAAATTCTACCTGAAAAAATCAATAAATCAATCAGTGGTAGATAAATATTGGCCTCTGGGCTTGTGTGCCACTCCTGACTCCTGTGTGCGCCATCTCTCACTCAGTGGGCCATAGAAAGCCTATTTATTTTTTTGGTTGATTTGGGTTCTAAATTCTACCTGAAAAAATCAATAAATCAATCAGTGGGAGATAAATATTGGCCTCTGGGCTTGTGTGCCACTCCTGACTCCTGTGTGTGCCATCTCTCACTCAGTGGGCCATAGGAAGCCTATTTTTTTTTGTTTGATTTGGGTTCTAAATTCTACCTGAAAAAATCAATAAATCAATCAGTGGGAGATAAATTGTGGCCTCTGGGCTTGTGTGCCACTCCTGACTCCTGTGTGCGCCATCTCTCACTCAGTGGGCCATAGAAAGCCTATTTTTTTTTTTGGTTGATTTGGGTTCTAAATTCTACCTGAAAAAATCAATAAATCAATCAGTGGGAGATAAATATTGGCCTCTGGGCTTGTGTGCCACTCCTGACTCCTGTGTGCGCCATCTCTCACTCAGTGGGCCATAGAAAGCCTATTTTTTTTTTTTATTTGGTTTCTAAATTCTCCCTGAAAAAATCATTTTATTTTATTTGGTTTCTAAATTCTTCCTGAAAAAATCATTTTATTTTATTTGGTTTCTAAAGTCTCCCTGAAAAAAATAAACAGTGGGAGATTAATATTTACATATTCACGGTGGAAAATGAAATGCTAGGTGAAATCCCAAGAAACAATGAAAACCCTATATTAAGGGTCACCAATCTAACCCAAGAAGAGGTGCGAAACCGGCTAAATAAGATTAAAATAGATAAATCTCCGGGTCCGGATGGCATACACCCACGAGTACTAAGAGAACTAAGTAATGTAATAGATAAACCATTACTTCTTATTTTTAGGGACTCTATAGCGACAGGGTCTGTTTCGCAGGATTGGCGCATAGCAAATGTGGTGCCAATATTCAAAAAGGGCTCTAAAAGTGAACCTGGAAATTATAGGCCAGTAAGTCTAACCTCTATTGTTGGTAAAATATTTGAAGGGTTTCTGAGGGATGTTATTCTGGATTATCTCAATGAGAATAACTGTTTAACTCCATACCAGCATGGGTTTATGAGAAATCGCTCCTGTCAAACCAATCTAATCAGTTTTTATGAAGAGGTAAGCTATAGGCTGGACCACGGTGAGTCATTGGACGTGGTATATCTCGATTTTTCCAAAGCGTTTGATACCGTGCCGCACAAGAGGTTGGTACACAAAATGAGAATGCTTGGTCTGGTTGAAATTGTGTGTAAATGGGTTAGTAACTGGCTTAGTGATAGAAAGCAGAGGGTGGTTATAAATGGTATAGTCTCTAACTGGGTCGCTGTGACCAGTGGGGTACCGCAGGGGTCAGTATTGGGACCTGTTCTCTTCAACATATTCATTAATGATCTGGTAGAAGGTTTACACAGTAAAATATCGATATTTGCAGATGATACAAAACTATGTAAAGCAGTTAATACAAGAGAAGATAGTATTCTGCTACAGATGGATCTGGATAAGTTGGAAACTTGGGCTGAAAGGTGGCAGATGAGGTTTAACAATGATAAATGTAAGGTTATACACATGGGAAGAAGGAATCAATGTCACCATTACACACTGAATGGGAAACCACTGGGTAAATCTGACAGGGAGAAGGACTTGGGGATCCTAGTTAATGATAAACTTTATAAACATAAAGCACCAACCCATTTCCTCAAATCAAGAATGAGTCACACTCCAAATAAGCTATAAACATATTGACCATAGAGTCATTCAACTCAGTCACGAAGTGTTTTGAATATTAAAACCAAACCTTTATTCACAAATAAACAAAACAATACAAAACATTAAAACGGTGCCTCAAAATCAGACTACACATTGTGTCAAGGTAAGCGGCGGGAACTGCAGATATATTATATCCAATATAGATTTAAATAGTCACAAAACCGATGTTTCTTCATAAATAATATCACAATCATATAGTGACATTAATAAAATTGCTTACACATCCATTCATGGTAAGTGCTTAATTGTTAACAGTGGCAGTGCACTAGAAATAATAGCTCATGGGCCACCAGTGGTCCACTAAAGAGAGAAAATACTCTAGACCCCGGGTCTATCCATTCCTACAAATATAAAAATCAACAGAGATTGTCAAATATTGCACATGTCCCAAAATATTGGTAAAATCCAGGGCCAAAAGCTCCTGCCATCAAAGGAACACCTCTGAGCAAAAACAATGCTATTAGCACCGGCCATACCGATAGCACCCCTGTCCTATGACCACCTACACATACAAGATAATGGGCAATCTGCCCAATACATATTACCTGAATGAGCTCGCAGTTCCCCAGCCTCGTGGCACGCTATCGCTTGACAACCCCGACGCGCGTTTCGCACTCGCTTCCTCCTGGGGGCGTGTCTGGGATCAGGCATCTCAAGTATTTAAAATCCAATCGCACCAATCAGGTTACTCCAATGGAGATATCCCAGGCACGTCATTCCCGGGCACACACCACTATCAGCCAATCACACACAGGGGGCTGTCCTCGCTGCGTCATTCCCGGGCACACACCACTATCAGCCAATCACACACAGGGGGCTGTCCTCGCTGCGTCGCCCAGAGCCGCTCTCCACCCATCTGCCAGTTGAATCCAGGGGGCCGTCCCCGGAAGCACACCCGGAGACACCCTCCCCCAATCCACCAATACGGTATCAGGGGGCAGTCCCCAGCACACCTCCGGAGACACCTACCAGTCAGGCACCAGGGGCCGTCCCCAGCAAACCGCCCGGGGACGCCCCTCACCCAGCCACCATCAGGACATGCAAAACATATCCCCGGTCCATCTCCCGGCACCGCTTCCATCTACCATCATTCACAGTGCACCACACCGGGTTCTCAGCCACACATGGTGGAAGTGAGGAACAGAACTGCTGATATAAAACATTACCCATCCTCTATGAGGGATGGATAGACCCCATAAGACTGAAGCCGGGTGGAAGTGCCAAAACACAAAAAACCCTGGCGCCACCCTCCCCGGTTCATATCTCCATAGTCACGCGAAAATAGATGTACCGGGACACAGGCTGAATTAACATTATCCAGTCTACTTATAGTGGAGTCACAACTCACTCCTTACTGCAAAATCAAGCAGAGTAGCCAGCCATTCAGTCCCGGTACCATTGCTGCACTACTTGGATAAACTGGGGAAGCACACCTAACACAGCCTCTGTAGCATTCCCCATAGATATTACAATACACTCAAAATGAAAGTGACCCAACCCCATAAGGACTATCTTTGAACTGCGGATCCAAATACACATAGGCAACACCAAAACCCCAATCGCCAAGGGATAAACGAGGAGCATCAGCCACCCCCCCTGCAGGAAGGGGTGCCAGACAACACCATCGTCTCCAGCGCGACCGGGGGTGTCGTGTCCCAACGTACATTGGGTCCACATGACTCATAAATCCCATTAAGCCTCAGAGGACAATGGAACTGTCAGTGTGGGGCTAGTGCCAAACGAGTTCATAAGCATAACATCCTGCACCACACCCCCAACCCCAGAAGCACTGTACACAAGATGATGCCATCCAAACCATTATCTAATCAGAAAATCCTAAATAGCCGATGGTCGTTCCAGCCAAATATTTATTTTTCGATTATACTTGTAGGTAAAGATGAGTCGAATCCCAAATGGGGTAAATTTCTCATCAACATCCCAGATAATCCACGAATACAAGTCGCAACTGGAACCATCCTGTGTCATGCCCTCGGAGTTGTCAGCCGAAAATGGAGTCCATTGTACTCTAAAATCTTTATCCGGAAGATGTCAACACCCATATGATGGCTTCAATACCCATGCCAAAGTGGGGGGTGTCACTGGAACCATAAAGACCCCTCGATGTTGTATCCCAACCCTTGGCTCATAGTAGTCTCCCAAAGTTCTTCTCAGGGTTCTTGGCTATCAGTAGCCCCTTGTGATTATCTCCTCAGCTCATGACATCCTCCATCATCTCAGAATCACATCCTCCGGTTGGTAACACCTCAAGCCACAGAGACAGTGCAAATAAGAGAACCTGAAAGGTAATACACAAAATTAAAACCGAACCTACACCCAAAAAACCACAAGGTAAAACCAATTAAAAATGACTGACATATATATCCATAGATATGTACACAAGTTGACAAAATTAGACCAAGAAAGTCACAAAAAAGATCCGAAACCCAAATTCTCATTTAATCACTGCGGAGCCAGGGTGCCTAGCCGGTAGATCCAGCGGCTCTCAACCTGAGCCAACATTTTCCCCAGATCCCCTCCTCTGGGGCCCAAACTGACTAGGTCTATGCCTTTCACTTTCATCATCCGAGGATTGCAATCATGGAATTTTTTGTAATGCCTCGGAATTGTCTTGAGACTCGAGATATCCTCCGCCGTTCTTGCCCTTTCAATGTCCAGGATATGCTCCCTGACACGAACCCTTAGCTCTCTAGTGGTAAGGCCAATATAAACCTTACCACAGGGGCAGGTCGAGTGATAAATTACCCCCTTTGATGTACAAGAAATAAATTTCCTGATCTCAAAGGTTTTGGACCCATCGAAGTTGGTGAATTTCTTACTCTTGACACAATTGGCGCACGCTTTGCAGCGACCGCACGGGAAAAAGCCTACCAGCTCCCTACTGGTATCCTGTTTCTTATTTGGCTCATAATGGCTATGCACCAAAATGTCCCGGATATTCCTTGACATTTTGGCTACTATAGCAGGTTTGGCAGGTAAAATCTGTTTTAGAACTGGGTCAGTATGTAAAACCGCCCAATGCTTCTCCACGATCCGTCTAAACTCAAACCATTTGTTATGGTATCCCGTAATCAGCCGCACCTGATCTTTGCCGTCATTTTTCATTCTCGGGTTATTGTTGTATAGTAAGGCATTTCTAGACGAATTTCTTGCTCTGATCAAACCCCTCTTTATTGTTTTTTGGCCATAGCCACGTTGTAGAAACCTCTCCGCCAGTTCTTCAGATTGAACCTCAAAATCCGCCTCATTTGAACAAATACGGCGGACCCGTAAGAATTGCCCGATCGGAATTCCCCTGATAGTCGAGGGCAAATGTGCAGACCGGGCATGCAGCAACGAGTTCGTAGCCGTTTCCTTTCGGAAAACATTGGTGATAATTTCCCCCTCCGGGCGGGCAACTATCTGCAGATCCAAAAAATCCACCGATCTTCCATACTTAAAGGTGAGCTTAATGTTGACATCATTCTGATTCAATTTGGCCATGAGGGCATAAAGGTCCGCAATGCTCCCCTCCCACACAAACCAGATATCATCAATATATCTCATCCATTCCTGGATGAGATGGCACTGGGGGATGGGATTACTCATGAAAATATCCCTCTCCCAGGCCCCCAGAAATAGGTTTGCGTAGGAGGGGGCGCAGCATGCCCCCATGGCAGTACCTTGTAGCTGCAGATAGGTGCCCTGCCCGAAGACAAATACATTGTGTGTAAGCACAAACTCCAATAATTCGAGCAACAACACAGTCAGCTTCCTGTCCAAATTACTGGACTCAAGATACCACGCTACTGCCCTAACCCCGTCAGCATGCCTAATTGAGGTGTAAAGCGCCTCTACATCTGCGGTAACCATAACACTATTGGGACCCAGCTGGAGGTTATCCAATCTCCGCAGGGCTGCTGTCGTGTCCTTAATAAAGGATGGCAACTGGCAAACCAAAGGCTTCAGGTAGTAATCAAGGACCTGAGTGACAATCTCACATAGACCCCCATTCCCCGACACAATAGGTCTTCCCGGGGGGTCTATGGGATCCTTGTGCACTTTAGGTAATAAATATAGAGTTGGCATTCTTGGGTGCATACCTTTAATCAACTCCCATAATCTTTTAGGGATTGTACCATCCAAGAATGCCTTCTCCAAAATGTCACTCAGTAAGTTCTGATAACACCTCAAGGGATTGCTGGCCAACTTTTTATAACAGTCTTTGTTATTCAGAAGTTTGTATGCCTGTTTTTCATACTGGGCGTGGGGCCATATAACCAAATTTCCACCCTTGTCGGCTGGTTTAAACACGACATCATCCCACCCCTTCAGAATATCCAAAGCCTTTTTATCTGATTGTTTTAAGTTGGAATGGCCAAACCCACTACCAGCCAATTTTTCAATTTCACCAGTGACCAGCCGTGTAAACACCTCCACTGCCGGGCAAATATTAAACGCCGGGAATTTTTTAGGCTTCCTCACCAAATGGTTTGGAAACCCACTCACCTCCATAGGGTTGTTCTCCTGTTCTAAAGCTTCCAGATTTGCCAAGGCTTCCCTTTCCACCTCCGTGTCAGAACATAAATCCCCTTGCCCCTTGTGGTGAAGTTTCTTTAGAATAAGCTTTCTTGAAAAGAGATGTACGTCTTTCACTGATGTGAATGCATCTAGAGAGAACGAGGGACAGAAGGTGAGACCTTTTTCAAGAATTGACGTCTGTTCGTCAGATAACACATGTGATGATAGATTAATCACCTTCATTTTGTCACTTCTTTGGTATGGTCTCTTTTTAAAGAAATCATGTGGTTTGGACATACCGCCATGTCTGGTGCGCTTATTCCATGGAACCATTTCCGTACCTTGATTAGACGTGCCTGCATCAGACGTTGATGAGGCAGAGCTGATAGAGGTAGCTCTAAAATCCCTCCTTTCTTTGCTTGGTCGTGGATCCTGCCACTTGTAAATCCTCTTATTTTCATAATCTGTAACATCCCTAGAGTATTTCTTGGTTTTGACAGAGCAGATATCCTTTTCCCACCTTTCAAGGTCGTTGGTAACTTCCTTGAGAAAGTTCTCTAACTGCTCTTTCTTTAATTCCTTTTTCAATGAAAGTTCCAGCTTACTGATCTCCTCCTCTATTCTTTTAATCGATTGGTCATTACTCTCAATGATAATACGCATAAACTCAATGGAACAGGTTGAAGCAGCTGACATCCACCGATCCACTAGCTGTTGTTCACCCAAGTCAAAGGTGGGATACAACTGCACCCTTAGCCCTCTAGGAATGATTTTCTGGCTCACATAATTTTCAAGAGTAATTTTAGTCCACCACACTTTTGTCTTCTTGTGTACATAATCCTTGTATTGTTTCATTAGATCCTTATCGTTACTAGAGACGTCAGTCACTGATTGTGAGGCACCGGAACCAAACATACTTGACGCTTTTTGGCGCCAGGTCAATTCCCTGGCTGAAAAATCCATCTTAGTAAACCAGGTGCACTGCCTAAAGACAGAAATATACACTATAAACATAAAGCACCAACCCATTTCCTCAAATCAAGAATGAGTCACACTCCAAATAAGCTATAAACATATTGACCATAGAGTCATTCAACTCAGTCACGAAGTGTTTTGAATATTAAAACCAAACCTTTATTCACAAATAAACAAAACAATACAAAACATTAAAACGGTGCCTCAAAATCAGACTACACATTGTGTCAAGGTAAGCGGCGGGAACTGCAGATATATTATATCCAATATAGATTTAAATAGTCACAAAACCGATGTTTCTTCATAAATAATATCACAATCATATAGTGACATTAATAAAATTGCTCACACATCCATTCATGGTAAGTGCTTAATTGTTAACAGTGGCAGTGCACTAGAAATAATAGCTCATGGGCCACCAGTGGTCCACTAAAGAGAGAAAATACTCTAGACCCCGGGTCTATCCATTCCTACAAATATACAAATCAACAGAGATTGTCAAATATTGCACATGTCCCAAAATATTGGTAAAATCCAGGGCCAAAAGCTCCTGCCATCAAAGGAACACCTCTGAGCAAAAACAATGCTATTAGCACCGGCCATACCGATAGCACCCCTGTCCTATGACCACCTACACATACAAGATAATGGGCAATCTGCCCAATACATATTACCTGAATGAGCTCGCAGTTCCCCAGCCTCGTGGCACGCTATCGCTTGACAACCCCGACGCGCGTTTCGCACTCGCTTCCTCCTGGGGGCGTGTCTGGGATCAGGCATCTCAAGTATTTAAAATCCAATCGCACCAATCAGGTTACTCCAATGGAGATATCCCAGGCACGTCATTCCCGGGCACACACCACTATCAGCCAATCACACACAGGGGGCTGTCCTCGCTGCGTCATTCCCGGGCACACACCACTATCAGCCAATCACACACAGGGGGCTGTCCTCGCTGCGTCGCCCAGAGCCGCTCTCCACCCATCTGCCAGTTGAATCCAGGGGGCCGTCCCCGGAAGCACACCCGGAGACACCCTCCCCCAATCCACCAATACGGTATCAGGGGGCAGTCCCCAGCACACCTCCGGAGACACCTACCAGTCAGGCACCAGGGGCCGTCCCCAGCAAACCGCCCGGGGACGCCCCTCACCCAGCCACCATCAGGACATGCAAAACATATCCCCGGTCCATCTCCCGGCACCGCTTCCATCTACCATCATTCACAGTGCACCACACCGGGTTCTCAGCCACACATGGTGGAAGTGAGGAACAGAACTGCTGATATAAAACATTACCCATCCTCTATGAGGATGATTTTGAGGCACCGTTTTAATGTTTTGTATTGTTTTGTTTATTTGTGAATAAAGGTTTGGTTTTAATATTCAAAACACTTCGTGACTTAATGATAAACTTACCTGGAGCAGCCAGTGCCAGGCAGCAGCTGCCAAGGCAAACAGGATCATGGGGTGCATTAAAAGAGGTCTGGATACACATGATGAGAGCATTATACTGCCTCTGTACAAATCCCTAGTTAGACCGCACATGGAGTACTGTGTCCAGTTTTGGGCACCGGTGCTCAGGAAGGATATAATGGAACTAGAGAGAGTACAAAGGAGGGCAACAAAATTAATAAAGAGGATGGGAGAACTACAATACCCAGATAGATTAGCGAAATTAGGATTATTTAGTCTAGAAAAAAGACGACTGAGAGGCGATCTAATAACCATGTATAAGTATATAAGGGGACAATACAAATATCTCGCTGAGGATCTGTTTATACCAAGGAAGGTGACGGGCACAAGGGGGCATTCTTTGCGTCTGGAGGAGAGAAGGTTTTTCCACCAACATAGAAGGGGATTCTTTACTGTTAGGGCAGTGAGAATCTGGAATTGCTTGCCTGAGGAGGTGGTGATGGCGAACTCAGTCGAGGGGTTCAAGAGAGGCCTGGATGTCTTCCTGGAGCAGAACAATATTGTATCATACAATTAGGTTCTGTAGAAGGACGTAGATCTGGGGATTTATTATGATGGAATATAGGCTGAACTGGATGGACAAATGTCTTTTTTCGGCCTTACTACTAACTATGTTACATTTGTGCTTCAGTGACAGTCCTGCGTGTGTGACATCTCTCTCATTTGGTGCCACCAAAAACAGAGTGTGTAACATTGTGCCTGATTTTCGTTGCGGTCTCACCCACCTGTAAAGGGGTATCTAAATCATACTGAAGTTATAGCTCACCGTGTAAGTTGTTTGACAGTAACAAATACCATTAGTTTGGTTACGTTTTTAAAACAATGAGGAAGTCTGGTGGAAGAGGTCGTGGCCGGGGGCGTTCATTGTCAGCTGGTAATGAGGGTAGTGGTAGTGGTGGAGCATCAGGTGGTCGTGGGAAAAAAAATATTGCACCTAAGTCTGGAGCTGTGGAGCCAGGTTCGTCGTCTGGCTACACAAGGCCTCGAACGCTACCTTTTCTGGGAGTAGGAAAACCGCTTTTAAAGCCGGAGCAGCAAGAGCAAGTTTTGGCTTATCTTGCTGACACAGCCTCTAGCTCTTTTGCCTCCTCTTGTGAAACTGGTAAATGTAAAAGCAGTGCGTCGTTAGTGGATGTTCACGGTCAGGGACAAGTCGCTTCCTTGTCCTCTTCAGCAAAAACAACAACAGAGAAGAATGCAGCAGGCGACACAACGGGTTACTCCATGAAGCTCTTTACACATACCGTCCCTGGCTTAGAAAGTGATACAGTTAACAGGCCATGCCCATTACAAGTTGAATCTGACATGGAGTGCAGTGATGCACAGCCACAGCCAGACTACTATGCTGGTCCTTTGACTCACACCACAACATTGCCCTCGCAGGGTACTGATCAAGAATCAGACCCTGATGAGACTATGTTGCCCCGTCACGAATGCTCTACCACCGACTTACACGGTGACACAGACTGAGTTGCACACGAGCTAGAAGAGGAGGTTATAGATGACCCAGTTGTTGACCCCGATTGGCAGCCATTGGGGGAACAGGGTACAGGCGGCAGTAGTTCTGAAGCGGAGGAGGAGGGGCCGCAGCAGGCATCAACATCGCAACAGGTTCCATCTGCCGGGCCCGTAGATGGGACAAAACGCGTGGCAAAGCCAAAACCTGTTGGAGGACAGCGTGGCCATCCGGTTAAAGCTCAGTCTGCAATGCCTGAAAAGGGATCCGATGCTCGAAAGAGTGCAGTCTGGCATTTTTTTAAACAACATCCAATTGATCAGCGCAAAGTCATCTGTCAAAAATGTTCAACTACCTTAAGCAGAGGGCAGAATCTGAAAAGTCTCAATACAAGTTGCATGCATAGACATTTAACCACCATGCATTTGCAAGCCTGGACTAAGTACCAAGCGTCCCTTAAGGTTGTAGCACCCACGGCCAATGAAGCTAGTCATCAACGCAACATCCCTTCCGGCAGTGTAGGGCCACCATTTTCTGCACCACCTGCCATATCTGTGCAGGTTTCTTTGCCAGGCCAAAGCAGTCAGGGTCAAGGAATCACCAGTTTCGTAGTAGGAAACACTGCATCTAGGGCACCGGTGGCAACAATACCATCTCCCACCGTCTCTCAGTCTGCCATGTCCACCGGCACCCCCGCTAGTTCCACGATCTCCAGCTCTCCAGTCCAGCTCACCCTACATGAGACTATGGTTAGAAAAAGGAAGTACTTAGCCTCGCATCCGCGTACACAGGGTTTGAACGCCCACATAGCTAGACTAATCTCGTTAGAGATGATGCCCTACCGGTTAGTTGAAAGCGAAGCTTTCAAAGCCCTGATGGACTACGCTGTACCACGCTACGAGCTACCCAGTCAACACTTTTTTTCCAGAAAAGCCATCCCAGCCCTCCACCAGCATGTTAAAGAGCGCATCGTCCATGCACTCAGGCAATCTGTGAGCACAAAGGTGCACCTGACAACAGATGCATGGACCAGTAGGCATGGCCAGGGACGTTACGTGTCCATCATGGCACACTGGGTGAATGTTGTGGATGCAGGGTCCACAGGGGACAGCAAGTTTGGGACAGTTCTGCCTAGCCCACGGTCTAGGAAACAGTTGGCTGTAGCCGTTCGCACCCCCTCCTCCTCCTCCTCGTCCTCCTGCAGAAGCGAGACCTCGTCCACAGACCGCAGTCGCACAACCACTCCATTCGCAGCTGCCACTGTTGCACACCAGGTCTCCCATTATGGGGCAGCTACTGGCAAACGTCAGCAGGCTGTATTGGCTAGGAAGTGTTTGGGTGACAACAGACACACCGCGGAAGTTCTGTCCGAGTTCTTGCAGAAAGAAACGCAGTCGTGGCTGGGCACTGTAGATCTTGAGGCAGGCAAGGTAGTGAGTGATAACGGAAGGAATTTCATGGCTGCCATCTCTCTTTCCCAACTGAAACACATTCCTTGCCTGGCTCACACCTTAAACCTGGTGGTGCAGTGCTTCCTGAAAAGTTATCCGGGGTTATCCGACCTGCTCCTCAAAGTGCGTGGACTTTGCTCACATATCCGCCGTTCGCCCGTACACTCCAGCCGTATGCAGACCTATCAGCGTTCTTTGAACCTTCCCCAGCATCGCCTAATCATAGACGTTGCAACAAGGTGGAACTCAACACTGCACATGCTTCAGAGACTGTGCGAACAGAGGCGGGCTGTTATGTTTTTGTGGGAGGATACACATACACGGGCAGGCAGTAGGATGGCAGACATGGAGTTGTCAGGTGTGCAGTGGTCGAAGATACAAGACATGTGTCAAGTCCTTCAGTGTTTTGAGGAATGCACATGGCTGGTTAGTGCAGACAACGCCATAATAAGCATGAGCATCCCCCTAATGCGTCTGCTGATGCAAAGTTTGACGCACATAAAGGATCAGGAGTCTGCAGCAGAGGAAGAGGAAAGCCTTGATGACAGTCAGCCATTGTCTGGCCAGGGCAGTGTACAGGACGAGGTAACGGGCGAAGAGGAGGAGGAGGACGAGGAGGATGATGGGGATGATTATATTTTAAATGAGGAAGTTTTTCAGGGGCCACTGGAAATTGGTGGCGCGGCAAGGCCGGGTTCTGGTTTTTTAAGGGACACAAGTGACGTGGATTTGCCTGAAACTGCCCCTCAACCAAGCACAACTGCAGATTTGACAACTGGAACTTTGGCCCACATGGCGGATTATGCCTTACGTATCCTCAAAAGGGACACACGCATTACTAAAATGATGAACGATGACGATTACTGGTTGGCCTGCCTCCTTGATCCTCGCTATAAAGGCAAATTGCAAAATATAATGCCACATGAGAACTTGGAACTAATATTAGCAACCAAACAATCAACTCTTGTTGACCGTTTGCTTCTGGCATTCCCTGCACACAGCGCCCGTGATCATTCTCACACGAGCTGCAGGGGCCAGTAGACCAGAGGTGTTAGAGGGGCAGAAATCAGAAGTGGCGTTGGACAGAGGGGTTTTCTGACCAGGTTGTGGAGTGATTTTGCTGTGACCGCAGACAGGACAGGTACTGCAGCATCAATTCAAAGTGACAGGAGACAACATTTGTCCAGTATGGTTACTAACTATTTTTCATCCCTTATCGACGTTCTCCCTCAACCGTCATTCCCATTTGATTACTGGGCATCCACATTAGACACCTGGCCAGAATTGGCAGAACATGCATTGCAGGAGCTTGCTTGCCCGGCAGCTAGTGTCCTATCAGAAAGAGTATTCAGTGCTGCAGGTTCAATATTAACCGAAAAAAGGACTCGTCTGGCTACCCAAAATGTAGATGATCTAACCTTCATTAAAATGAACCACAACTGGATTTCAAAATCTTTTGCCCCACCTTGCCCGGCCGACACCTAGCTTTCCTATGAAACGGTCTTGCCTGTGGACAATTCTGAATGACTTTTCCAATCTCGTAATTTGCTGCACCTGATTGTCCAACATACGACATGTTTACACCTCCCTAAATGGCCAAACTCCCCACACGGGGCCATGGTATCGCCACGAGAGTGCTGTTTGTCTGAAGAGGTGGGTGTGCCCGCTTTTGGTCGACGGCACTGCCACTGGGTCCCTCATAGTACAATAAAGTGTCTCTGGCGGTGGTGGTGCGCACCCAACGTCAGACACACCGTTGTAATATGAGGGGCCCTGGGCCTGTACCGCCGGCCACAAGAGAGTTCCCCCCCAGCTCAAACAGTGCTCTATCACTTGCAAAATTATCTCTCACAGCTCCACCAATGTTTAGTCTATGCGCTGACATCCTTAAATGCCTGGCACTGACAATACCATTGTATTGACATTTTTGTTATGTTAGGCCTTCGAAGCCTGTCTGCGGTCCCTCCTTCCACTAGGCCTCCACTGACCTGTCTACTGCTGCCCGTGTACCCCTGGAACCAATGTAAAAGTGCCTACAGCCTGTCCAATTTTTTATGTTAGGCCTTCGAAGCCTGTCTGCGGTCCCTTCTTTCTACTACTACTACACTGACCAGACCACTGCTGCCCGTGTACCCCTGGAACCAATTTTAATTTGCCAACAGCCCTATTTTTTTATGTTAGGCCTTCGAAGCCTGTCTGCGGTCCCTTCTTCCACTAGGCCTCCACTGACCATTGTACTGCTGCCCTTGTACCACTGGAACCAATTTTAAATTGCCTACAGCCCAATTTTTTTATTTTAGGCCTTCGAAGCCTGTCTGCGGTCCCTTCTTTCTACTACTACTACACTGACCAGACCACTGCTGCCCGTGTACCCCTGGAACCAATTTTAAATTGCCTACAGCCCAATTTTTTTATTTTAGGCCTTCGAAGCCTGTCTGCGGTCCCTTCTTTCTACTACTACTACACTGACCAGACCACTGCTGCCCGTGTACCCCTGGAACCAATTTTAAATTGCCTACAACCCAATTTTTTTATGTTAGGCCTTCGAAGCCTGTCTGCGGTCCCGCCTTCCACTAGGCCTCCACTGACCATTGTACTGCTACCCGTGTACCCCTGGAACCAATTTTAAATTGCCTGCAGCCCAATTTTTTAATGTTAGGCCTTCGAAGCCTGTCTGCGGTCCATTCTTTCTACTACTACTACACTGACCAGACCACTGCTGCCCATGTACCCCTGGAACCAATTTTAAATTGCCTGCAGCCCAATTTTTTTATGTTAGGCCTTCGAAGCCTGTCTGCGGTCCCTCCTTCCACTAGGCCTCCACTGACCATTGTACTGCTGCCCGTGTACCCCTGAAACCAATTTTAAATTGCCTACAGCCCAATTTTTTTATGTTAGGCCTTCGAAGCCTGTCTGCGGTCCCTTCTTTCTACTACTACTACACTGACCAGACCATTGCTGCCCGTGTACCCCTGGAACCAATTTTAAATTGCCTGCAGCCCAATTTTTTTATGTTAGGCCTTCGAAGCCTGTCTGCGGTCCCTTCTTTCTCCTACTACTACACTGACCAGACCATTGCTGCCCGTGTACCCCTGGAACCAATTTTAAAGTGCCTACAGCCCAATTTTTTTATTTTATGCCTTCGAAGCCTGTCTGCGGTCCCTTCTTTCTACTACTACTACACTGACCAGACCACTGCTGCCCGTGTACCCCTGGAACCAATTTTAAATTGCCTGCAACCCAATTTTTTTATGTTAGGCCTTCGAAGCCTGTCTGCGGTCCCTCCTTCCACTAGGCCTCCACTGACCATTGTACTGCTGCCCGTGTACCCCTGGAACCAATTTTAACCCCTTAATCCCATATGACGTACTATCCCGTCCAGGTGACCTGGGACTTAATTCCCATGGACGGGATAGTACGTCATATGCGATCGGCCGCGCTCACGGGGGGAGCGCGGCCGATCGCGGCCGGGTGTCAGCTGCCTATCGCAGCTGACATCCGGCACTATGTGCCAGGAGCGGTCACGGACCGCTCCCGGCACATTAACCCCCGGCACACCGCGATCAAAGATGATCGCGGTGTGCCGGCGGTGCAGGGAAGCATCGCGCAGGGAGGGGGCTCCCTGCGGGCTTCCCTGAGACGATCGGTACACGGTGATGTGCTCACCGTGTACCGAGCGTCTTCTCCCTGCAGTCCCCAGATCCAAAATGGCCGCCGGGCTGCATCCGGGTCCTGCAGGGAGCACTTCCGGGTCAGGATCAGGCTGCAGCTGCAGCTCTAATCCTGCCCGGCTGTATGTCAGATCACCGATCTGATAGAGTGCTGTGCACACTGTCAGATCGGTGATCTGTGATGTCCCCCCCTGGGACAAAGTGAAAAAGTAAAAAAAAAAATTTCCACACTTGTAAAAAAAAAAATAAAAAAAAAATTCCTAAATAAAGCAGAAAAAAAAAAATATTATTCCCATAAATACATTTCTTTACATAAAAAAAAAAACAAAAAAACAATAAAAGTACACATATTTAGTATCGCCGCGTCCGTAACGACCCGACCTATAAAACTGGCCCACTAGTTAACCCCTTCAGTGAACACCGTAAGAAAAAAAAAAAAAAAACGAGCCAAAAAACAACGCTTTATTATCATAACGCTGAACAAAGAGTGGAATAACACGCGATCAAAAAGACGGATATAAATAACCATGTTACCTCTGAAAACGTCATCTTGTCCCGCAAAAAACGAGCCGCCATATAGCATCATAACCAAAAAAATAAAAAAGTTATAGTCCTCTGAATAAAGCGATGCCAAAATAATTATTTTTTCTATAAAATAGCTTTTATCGTATAAAAGCGCCAAAACATAAAAAAAATGATATAAATGAGGTGTCGCTGTAATCGTACTGACCCGAAGAATAAAACTGCTTCATCAATTTTACCAAACGCGGAACGGTATAAACGCCTCCCCCAAAAGAAATTCATGAATAGCTGGTTTTTGGTAATTCTGCCTCACAAAAAAATCGGAATAAAAAGCGATCAAAAACTGTCACGTGTCCGAAAATGTAACCGATAAAAACGTCAACTCGTCCCGCAAAAAACAAGACCTCACATGACTCTGTGGACCAAAATATGGAAAAATTATAGGTCTCAAAATGTGGAGACGCAAAAACTTTTTTGCTATAAAAAGCGTCTTTTAGTGTGTGACGGCTGCCAATCATAAAAATCCGCTAAAAAACTCGCTATAAAAGTAAATCAAACCCCCCTTCATCACCCCCTTAGTTAGGCTAGGTTCACATTGCGTTAATGGGTTAACGCTAACGGACAGCGTTGCACGGCGAAAATGTCACAATTAACGCCGTGCAACGGGTCCGTTAGCACAACCATTGACAGCAATGTGATTTTCAGGTGTAGCGCATCGCTAGAGCGTGCCATTTTCGGCTCGCGCTAGCAAGGTGCCATTCTTTTGTGGCGCGCCTCAGACGCTGCTTGCAGCGTCCGCGGCGCGCCCGAGGTCCGATCCCCGATCTTCCAGAGCGGGGACGTTAACGCGACCACTAAACACGACACCTAAAAAGACATTGCGTTAGCGCAATCCGCTAGTGCTAAACGGATTTCCCTAACGCAATGTGAACCTAGCCTTAGGGAAAAATAATAAAATTAAAAAAAATGTATTTATTTCCATTTTCCGGTTAGGGTTAGGGTTAGGGTTAGGGCTAGGGTTGGGGCTAGGGTTAGGGTTTGGATTACATTTACGGTTGGGATTAGGGTTGGGATTAGAATTAGGGGTGTGTCTGGGTTAGGTGTGTGGTTAGGGTTACAGTTGGGATTAGGGTTAGTGGTGCGTTTGGATTAGGGTTTCATTTATAATTGGGGGTTTCCACTGTTTAGACACATCAGGGGCTCTCCAAACGCGACATGGCGTCCGATCTCAATTCCAGCCAATTCTGCATTGAAAAAGTAAAACAGTGCTCCTTCACTTCCGAGCTCTCCCGTGCGCCCAAACAGGGGTTTACCCCAACATATGGGGTATCAGCGTACTCGAGACAAATTGGACAACAACTTTTTGGGTCCAAGTTCTCTTGTTATCCTTGGGAAAATAAAAATTTGGGGGGCTAAAAATCATTTTTGTGGGAAAAAAAAGGATTTTTATTTTCACGGCTCTGCGTTGTAAACTGTAGTGAAACACTTGGGGGTTCAAAGTTTTCACAACACATCTAGATAAGTTCCATGGGAGGTCTAGTTTCCAATATGGGGTCACTTGTGGGTGGTTTCTACTGTTTGGGTACATCAGGGGCTCTGCAAATGCAACGTGACGCCTGCAGACCAATCCATCTAAGTCTGCATTCCAAATGGCGCTCCTTCCCTTCCGAGCTCTGCCATGAGCCCAAACAGTGGTTCCCCCCCACATATGGGGTATCAGCGTACTCAGGACAAATTGAACAACAACTTTTGGGGTCCAATTTATTCTGTTACCCTTGTAAAAATACAAAGCTGGGGGCTAAAAAATCATTTTTGTGAAAAAAAAAAGAATTTTTATTTTCACGGGTCTGCGTTATAAACTGTAGTGAAACACTTAGGGGTTCAAAGTTCTCACAACACATCTAGATAAGTTCCATGGGAGGTCTAGTTTCTAATATGGGGTCACTTGTGGGGGGTTTGTACTGTTTGGGTACATCAGGGGCTCTGCAAATGCAACGTGACTCCTGCAGACCAATCCATCTAAGTCTGCATTCCAAATGGCGCTCCTTCCCTTCCGAGCTCTGCCATGCGCCCAAACAGTGGTTCCCCCCCACATATGGGGTATCAGCGTACTCAGGACAAATTGGACAACAACTTTTGGGGTCCAATTTATTATGTTACCCTTGTGAAAATACAAAACTGGGGGCTAAAAAATTTTTGCGAAAAAAAAATAAATTTATTTTAACGGCTCTGCGTTATAAACTGTAGTGAAACACTTGGGGGTTCAAAGCTCTCAAAACACATCTAGATAAGTTCCTTAGAGGGTCTAGTTTCCAAAATGGTGTCACTTGTGGGGGTTTTTAATGTTTAGGCACATCAGGGGCTCTCCAAACCAACATGGCGTCCCATCTTAATTCCAGTCAATTTTGCATTGAAAAGTCAAATGGCGCTCCTTCCCTTCCGAGCTCTGCTATGCACCCAAAAAGTGGTTTACCCCCACATATGGGGTATCGTCGCACTCAGGACAAATTGCACAACAACTTTTGTGGTCTAATTTCTTCTCTTACCCTTGGGAAAATAAAAAATTGGGGGCGAAAAGATCATTTTTGTGAAAAAATAAGATTTTTTATTTTTACGGCTCTGCATTATAAACTTCTGTGAAGCACTTGTTGGGTCAAAGTGCTCACCACACATCTAGATAAGTTCCTTAAGGGGTCTACTTTTCAAAATGGTGTCACTTGTGAGGGGTTCCAATGTTTAGGCACATCAGGGGCTCTCCAAACGCAACATGGCGTCCCATCTCAATTCCAGTCAATTTTGCATTGAAAAGTCAAATGGCGCTCCTTTCCTTCCGAGCTCTGCCATGCGCCCAAACAGTGGTTTACCCCCACATATGGGGTATCGTCGCACTCAGGACAAATTGCACAACAACTTTTGTGGTCTAATTTCTTCTCTTACCCTTGGGAAAATAAAAAATTGGTGGCGAAAAGATTATTTTTGTGAAAAAATATGATTTTTTATTTTTAAGGCTCTGCATTATAAACTTCTGTGAAGCACTTGTTGGGTCAAAGTGCTCACCACACCTCTAGATAAGTTCCTTAAGGGGTCTACTTTCCAAAATGGTGTCACTTGTGGGGATTTCAATGTTTAGGCACATCAGGGGCTCTCCAAACGCAACATGGCATCCCATCTCAATTCCAGTCAATTTTGCATTGAAAAGTAAAATGGCGCTCCTTCCCTTCCGAGCTCTGCCATACGCCCAAACAATGGTTTACACCCATATACGGGGTATCAGCGTACTCAGGACAAATTGGCCAACAATTTTTGAGGTTCAATTTCTTCTCTTACTCTTGGGAAAATAAAAAATTGGGGGCGAAAAGATCATTTTTGTGAAAAAATATGATTTTTTATTTTTACGGCTCTGCATTATAAACTTCTGTGAAGCAATTGGTGGGTCAAAGTGGTCACCACACATCTAGATAAGTTCCTTAGGGTGTCTACTTTCCAAAATGGTGTCACTTGTGGGGGGTTTCAATGTTTAGGCACATCAGTGGCTCTCCAAACGCAACATGGTGTCCCATCTCAATTCCTGTCAATTTTGCATTTAAAAGTCAAATGGCGCTCCTTCCCTTCCGAGCTCTGCCATGCGCCCAAACAGTGGTTTACCCCCACATATGGGGTATCAGCGTACTCAGTACAGATTGTACAACAATGTTTGGCATCCATTTTATCCTGTTACCCTTGGTAAAATAAAACAAATTGGAGCTGAAATAAATTTTGTGTGAAAAAAAGTTAAATATTCATTTTTATTTAAACATTCCAAAAATTCCTGTGAAACCCCTGAAGGGTTAATAAACTTCTTGAATGTGGTTTTGAGCACCTTGAGGGGTGCAGTTTTTAGAATGGTGTCACACTTGGGTATTTTCTATCATATAGACCCCTCAAAATGACATCAAATGAGATGTGGTCCCTAAAAAAAAATGGTGTTGTAAAAATGAGAAATTGCTGGTCAACTTTGAACCCTTATAACTCCCTAACAAAAAAAAATTTTGGTTCCAAAATTGTGCTGATGTAAAGGAGACATGTGGGAAATGTTACTTATTAAGTATTTTGCATGACATATCTCTGTGATTTAAGGGCATAAAAATTTAAAGTTGGAAAATTGCGAAATTTTCAAAATTTTCGCCAAATTTCCGTTTTTTTCACAAATAAACGCAAGTTATATCGAATAAATGTTACTACTAAAATGAAGTACAATATGTCACGAGAAAACAATGTCAGAATCGCCAAGATCCGTTGAAGCGTTCCAGAGTTATAACCTCATAAAGGGACAGTGGTCAGAATTGTAAAAATTGGCCCGGTCATTAACGTGCAAACCACCCTCGGGGCTTAAGGGGTTAAATTGCCTACAGCCCAATTTTTTTATGTTAGACCTTCGAAGCCTGTCTGCGGTCCCTCCTTCCACTAGGCCTCCACTGACCATTGTACTGCTGCCCGTGTACCCCTGGAACTAATTTTAAATTGCCTACAGCCCAATTTTTTTATGTTAGGCCTTCGAAGCCTGTCTGCGGTCCCGCCTTCCACTAGGCCTCCACTGACCATTGTACTGCTGCCCGTGTACCCCTGGAACCAATTTTAAATTGCCTGCAGCCCAATTTTTTAATGTTAGGCCTTCGAAGCCTGTCTGCGGTCCATTCTTTCTACTACTACTACACTGACCAGACCACTGCTGCCCGTGTACCCCTGGAACCAATTTTAAATTGCCTGCAGCCCAATTTTTTTATGTTAGGCCTTCGAAGCCTGTCTGCGGTCCCTCCTTCCACTAGGCCTCCACTGACCATTGTACTGCTGCCCGTGTACCCCTGAAACCAATTTTAAATTGCCTACAGTCCATTTTTTTTATGTTAGGCCTTCGAAGCCTGTCTGCGGTCCCTTCTTTCTACTACTACTACACTGACCAGACCATTGCTGCCCGTGTACCCCTGGAACCAATTTTAAATTGCCTGCAGCCCAATTTTTTTATGTTAGGCCTTCGAAGTATGTCTGCGGTCCCTTCTTTCTACTACTACTACACTGACCAGACCATTGCTGCCCGTGTACCCCTGGAACCAATTTTAAAGTGCCTACAGCCCAATTTTTTTATTTTATGCCTTCGAAGCCTGTCTGCGGTCCCTTCTTTCTACTACTACTACACTGACCAGACCACTGCTGCCCGTGTACCCCTGGAACCAATTTTAAATTGCCTGCAACCCAATTTTTTTATGTTAGGCCTTCGAAGCCTGTCTGCGGTCCCTCCTTCCACTAGGCCTCCACTGACCATTGTACTGCTGCCCGTGTACCCCTGGAACCAATTTTAAATTGCCTACAGCCCAATTTTTTTATGTTAGGCCTTCGAAGCCTGTCTGCGGTCCCTTCTTTCTACTACTACTACACTGACCAGACCATTGCTGCCCGTGTACCCCTGGAACCAATTTTAAATTGCATGCAGCCCAATTTTTTTATGTTAGGCCTTCGAAGCCTGTCTGCGGTCCCTTCTTTCTACTACTACTACACTGACCAGACCATTGCTGCCCGTGTACCCCTGGAACCAATTTTAAATTGCCTGCAGCCCAATTTTTTCATGTTAGGCCTTCGAAGCCTGTCTGCGGTCCCTTCTTTCTACTACTACTACACTGACCAGACCACTGCTGCCCGTGTACCCCTGGAACCAATTTTAAATTGCCTGCAGCCCAATTTTTTAATGTTAGGCCTTCGAAGCCTGTCTGAGGTCCCTTCTTTCTACTACTACTACACTGACCAGACCATTGCTGCCTGTGTACCCCTGGAACCAATTTTAAATTGCCTGCAGCCCAATTTTTTTATGTTAGGCCTTCGAAGCCTGTCTGCGGTCCCTTCTTTCTATTACTACTACACTGACCAGACCATTGCTGCCCGTGTACCCCTGGAACCAATTTTAAATTGCCTGTAGCCCAATTTTTTTTTGTTAAGCCTTCGAAGCCTGTCTGCGGTCCCTTCTTTCTCCTACTACTACACTGACCAGACCACTGCTGCCCGTATACCCCTGGAACCAATTTTAAATTGCTTGCAGCCCAATTTTTTTATGTTAGGCCTTCGAAGCCTGTCTGAGGTCCCTTCTTTCTACTACTACTACACTGACCAGACCATTGCTGCCCGTGTACCCCTGGAACCAATTTTAAATTGCCTACAGCCCAATTTTTTTATGTTAGGCCTTCGAAGCCTGTCTGCGGTCCCTCCTTTCTACTACTACTACACTGACCAGACCACTGCCGCCCGTGTACCCCTGTAACCTATTTTAAAGTGCATACAGCCAATTTTTTTTCTCTATTTTACAATTATAAAGCCCAGATGGACTACGCTATACCACGGTAAGAGCTACCCAGTCGTCACTTCTTTTGCGAGAAAAGCCATCCCAGCCCTCCACCATCATGTAAAAATCTGCATTGTCCATGCTCTCTGGCTATGTAATAGTAGAAAGGTGCACCTGACAACAGATGCATGGACCAGTAGGCATGTCCACGAAAGGTTAGATGTCCATTACGGCGCACTTGGTTAATGTTGTGGATGCATGGTCCACAGGGGACAGCCTACTAAGTCTGTCTGCAGTCCCAAATATAAATTGTCCGCTTACCACACCAATGCTGCCTGTGTACCCCTGGAACATTTCATAAACTCCATTGACCAAAATTTAGGGTTTACAGCCTACTACCAGTGTCTGCCGCTCCAAGGTGTTCCCCAGGTTGCCTTTTCTGAGCTTTGATCTTCAGGCTCTTCTTAAGTAGTTGTTAAAAGGAACAACTGCATTTGGCCTACTAGTTGGGTTGGGGCCTACTAACAGTGTCTGCCGTTCCTTGCTGTTATCCTGGTTTCATGTAATGAAATTCCATTTTCAGGCTCTCGTTAAGTAGTTGTTAATGTTAGACTGCATTTGGCCTACTAGTTGGGTTGGGGCCTACTATCGGTGTCTGCCGCTCCTTGCTGTTCTCCTCCACTGAACAAAGCTGTGCCACCTGTTTACTAATGTTGCCAATTTTGAACTGCATTTAGACTACTAATTTGGGCCTACTCTCTGTGTTAGCCTCTCATTACAGTTGTCCTCCACTGAACAAAGCAATGTCCCCTCGTTAGTCCTCTTACCAATTTTGAACTGCATTTAACCCACTTTATTCTTTGGGCCTATATCTGGGTTTCCTCCTCATCCTGCACATTGCCCAGCCAGTGATAGATGAGTCTGCTGGTACATTGACCCATAATGCAACATTCCCCGTGCACGCTACACTGCAAGATTGTGACCCTGCTGAAAGTCAGGTTCCCCTTCCCGCATACCATACCACCTTACACGAGGACAAAGAGGGAGGTGCAGATGAAAGTGAAGGTTCCTTCATCAGGTGGGGGGAGGAATACTCGTTGGCGACGTCACTGGCACAGGGCCCCTCACAGTACGCAAAAGTGTCGCTGCCGGTGGGAGGCGCCCCCGCCGTGCACACACACCGCCGTACTTTGAGGGGCCCTGTGCCATTGCCAATGCCAACGAGTGGGCCCCCCCTGCTTGCTCAGGATCACAGCACTTTCAAAGTTGAAATACTTACCTCTCCCTGCTCCACTGCCGTGACGTGGTCCAGATTTCCTGGGCCCACTAAATACTTGAACCAGCCCTATCCCCCACAACTTTAGCCAAATGACCCCCAATTTCCAATGCCTAACTATTATTATAAGGGAAATTTAGATTGACAAGCTTCATTAAGAAGAATGAATGGTTTTGCCATTAAAATGGGCACTCTAGGTGTTTTCCTGGCCCCCACTCACTGCCGACTATGCTTTCCCATTGACTTGCATTGGGTTTCGTGTTTCGGTCGATCCCGACTTTACGTTATAATCGGCCGATTTCACTCGACCCGACTTTTGAGATAGTCGGGTTTTGCAAAACCCGGCTCGACTCTAAAAAGGTCATGGTCGCTCAACCCTAGTACCAATGTATACCATGACTACCTAAATATCCAATCCGCAATGTATCTAAACCAATCATCCATTAGACAACACACTATTCATTTTATTGGCTGGTACCTGTTGAATCATTTAAAAAATAACTTTGTGTATACAGTATATATAGTGCCTTGCGAAAGTCAAATAATATTGCACGCCCCACTTTTCAGCTTTTGATTTTCCACAAAAATTTAAAATAACCAATACATTTCATTCTACTTCACAATTGTGTTCCGATTGTTGTTGATTCTTCACCAACAATTTACATTTGGTATCTTTATGTTTGAAGCATGATACGTGGGAAAAGGTTGAAAAGTTCCAGGGAGCCAAATACTTTCGCAAGGCACTGTAGCATTAGATTCTGGAGGCTACTATAGTTATTTATCTGGTGAGAACTATTCAATATTGTAACCCATTATCATTCCTATAAACTGGCAAGATAAGGGGGGAACAAATTTATCAATCATCTAAAAATTTGTTTAATATTATTATTTGAGTTGTTATGTTATATGATCTAATAATAATTATTATTATTTAGGACTAAATGTTCAAGTTTTTTCCACTTACATTTTTTTCTTTGTGACAAAAATTTGTGTTCATTTGTACTTACTATTTGTATTTGTTTTTATTCTTTGACTTTAAACCAGTAAATGCATTCAGCCTTTCATTCATAGCAGACTGCAGGCGATTACTTTTCTACAGTTCTGCTCAAATATTCTGACACAATAAATTCATGTGCTCTCAATATATACGTATTGTATGTGCTTTCCTCTGGTCTTTCAATGAGTTTACCATTTTTGTTTCAGAGTGGAGTTAAGTGCAAATAGAATATATGTGCTCCCTTTTGCCATAACTCTTATCATTCTTGCCTATTCTCACACATACACACACATGGATGCACACACGTGTATGCATGCACATATGTACACACTCATGCACACTCTCTCTCTTTCACACATATGTCTGAGGATGGAACCATGAAAAAGCTAAGATAATACCCAAACCCTAACCAACTCTTCGGGAGATCACAAAATACAAAAATAGTCTTACATATTTCAGGATCTTACCAAATGTATGCAATGGGGACAAGATGGAGAATTAGCAAGGGATATAAGCAAATCCCCATGTCACAAGAAGCCAAGGAGAAAACAGATGAAGCACAGACTGCAGGGAGATATGGCCGTCATCCAGAGGACCGAGGACCGGATCATTGCACCCCACAAGAATTACGCTGTGGGTTAAATGGACAATATTATAATCTGTCATCCTCATAATCTGCAACCCTGATTAGCGAAGTCATCTGGTAAAGGTCCAGACAGTGTTTGCACTCAGAAATGTGGGGTTCTCTTTGAATCCCCAAACTCTAAGGCTTCTTTCACATATCAGTTTTTGCCATCAGGCTCAATTCGGTGAATTTTGAAAAAAAAAACGGATCCGCTGAATGATGCCGCCAGAGTCCGTTTTTTTCACATAGACTTGTATTAGCAACGGATGCGATGAATGGCATAACGTTTCATCCATCGTTCCCCAGATCCGGCAAAAAATTGTTTATTCGGTGGCGGGAAAGAATGGACAATGTAACTTTTTCTGTCTGCGGCAAAAAACTGGACAGCGCCGTCCGGCGTTTGCTAGAATGGAAGCCTATGGGTGCCAGATTGCGCCGAATCCGTCACATGATGGAATCCAGCGCCAGATTCCATTTTTTTAACTGTGCATGCTCCAATGTAATTAGGATACAATTGGCCAGGCCCAATTCAGAAAGGTGTATATAAAGCCTGCCAGGAAGGGCTTCACTCATCCATGTACCAGCCTTCAAGCAAGCCAGCCACAGAGCTAAAGTCTGCCAGTCACAGAGCTAACACCTGCCAGTAGGGTTGAGCGAAACGGGTCGAAAATATTCAAAAGTCGCCGACTTTTGGCAAAGTCGGGTTTCATGAAACCCGACCCGACCCCTGTGTGGGGTCGGCCATGAAGTCGGCGATCTTTTGAATCTAGAATCGGAATTCCGATCCCGATTCCCGATATGTTTAAGATATCGGGAATTGGTATCGGAATTCAGATTTAAGTGTAAAATAAAGAATTAAAATAAAAAATATCGCAATACTTACCCTCTGACGCGCCCTGGTACTAACCGGGAACCTTCCTTCCTTAGAATCAGCCTTCCAGGACCTTGCGGTGACGTCACGGTGACGTCGCGGCTTGTGATTGGCCGCGCGGCCAATCACAAGCCGCGACGTCACCCGCGACGTCACTGTAGGTCCTGGAAGGGCTGATTCTTAGGAAGGAAGGCTGCCGGAAAGAAGCAGGGCGCGTCCGAGGGTGAGTATATTCCTATTAGGTATATACTCACCCTCGGACGCGCCCTGCTTCTTTCCGACAGCCTTCCTTCCTAAGAATCAGCCCTTCCAGGACCTTCGGTGACGTCGCGGGTGACGTCGCGGCTTGTGATTGGCCGCGCGAGCGGTCACATGGGCGGCCGCGCGGCCAATCACAAGCCGCGACGTCACCGCGACGTCACCGCAAGGTCCTGGAAGGCTGATTCTAAGGAAGGAAGGTTCCCGGTTAGTACCAGGGCGCGTCAGAAGGTAAGTATAAGGATATTTTTTATTTTAATTCTATATTTTACACTTAAATATGGATCCCAGGGCCTGAAGGAGAGTTTCCGCTCCTTCAGACCCTGGGAACCATGGAAACCCAATGCACTGCATTGGGTTTCGAGTTTCGTCCGACCCCGACCCCGACTTTTTTATAGGATCGGCCGATTTCACTCGACCCGACTTTTTCAAAAGTCGGGTTTCGTGAAACCCGACCCGATCCTATAAAAGTAAAGGTCGCTCAACCCTACCTGCCAGCCTTAGAGCTAAAACCTGCCAGCCACAGAGCCAGACCATCCAGCCAGCGGATGCCAGGCTACCAGCCACAGAGCCAGGCCAGTCAGCCAGTGGAAGCCAGGCTACCAGCCACAGAGCCAGGCCAGCCAACGGAAACCACATGTAAAAAGGAACCATGCACCTTCAGGCGGCTTAGTCATACCCTGCTACTCCCCTGATGATTCCGGTAAGATGAAACGCGTTGGAAGACGCTGTCTTATGTCACGGCCTCACCTTTACCCCACCACATTGAGTGTCTCCACCATGGCAGAGCATACCGTCAGACTCTGGTGAGATCTACCCACAACAGTGGGCTGTATGTGTGGTGAGATTTGCCCGCAGCAGTGGGCGGCACTTGGTTGTGCATTTTGCATGTATACATTGGTTAAGGGGGCACCCAGAGAGGATGCTGCTTCCATGCAAAAAGGTATAAAGAACACACTGGCCACATTTGGAACGCTCATTAGCACTGAAATGAGGATACATGGCTCCTTTTTACATGTGGTTTAGTGCACTATGTATTAATATTTTTCTGAGGCCTCAGTGATGTGCTGCTTGTTTATTGACTGGTACTATAACCCGGTGCACTTTGGTATACAAAAAGTAATGGGTGGTGGCGTTTTGTGCGCTCTGTAGCAACATTTGCACAATAACAGGGGATAAAAGGATAGACTCTCTTTCCATTTTGTTGTCTGCGCTACTCACTATGTGGACATTGTCCCCAATGATATACATGGGACACCACATTATTGCAGTAATAGATCATTGAGAGGTATGCATAGATAATGACATCCCTATGTTTTTGAATTATCCACTACCCTTGTCAGTCTCTATCGGCCATATTACCTTGAGACTAACAGTACAGTCAATTTTTAATTTCTGTGTGTCTATGTTTATTAGTCTCCCTCTCTCTGTGTTGGTTTAAGGGCACACTCAATCACAGTAACTCCTGACCAGCAGATACATGTAATGCAAGCTTACCAGTTTGCCCTAGCACATGTTAGCTCCCAAGCCCCTCCACCTGCCATGGTAGTTCCTCCCGCACCTTCCTCCATACAGCCACTGTCCCTCCTCACCCTCCTATACAATATCATCTTCCTGCCCCATACCAGGTTCCTGCCCCGTTCCAGCTTTCTGCCCTATACCAGTTCCCAACCACATCATCTGTGCTTCCACTCCCTGCCCAACCTCTACTCCCTGCCCACTACTACCAGTCTCCTTCCACACCCATCATGCCCCAAACACAGCCCTTTTATTCACCCACCACCTCTTCTGCCTCCCAATCCCTCCACTCCACCCCTCAAACATTCCAAATTCCCATTCATACTCCCGGTTTTATGTCCACCCATTCTCTTTCTTTCTCCACCCCTCCACCTTCTGTTTTACCTTCTGATCCGTCACCACCAGAATCCTCTCTCCACACTCCCACTGTCGAAGTGGTCCAAACTGACAGCCCCTCCAGTATTATCTCCACCCCACCGTACCTAAACTTATAAATGTTTTATAATATTTGTAAACAAAAAAAAATATTTTTTTTGTTTAAAAATTTTTGTCTTTCATTTATTTAATTATAAGGTTAAATACTTTGGCTAAAACAAGGTGCAATACTTTGGGTAAAACCCAACCAGGTAATTAAAAACCCTTTTAGTTGGCGTCAATCCACTACTTGAGTATGGCTTCAGCAGGTGTTCCGAGAGCTGGAATGCTTCATCTTCAACACATACAAATGGCATTGGTGGCCCAGAGGTTTCATGCTGCGGTCTTAGTGGTGGAAATTTGAAGGTGTTTCAATAGAGATGACGGCCTATTGCAGACACTTTAAAAATTTGCGAATCATTGAAGTGGCCATAGGCCCCAATATCGACCGGTATAGAATTTTTCTGCAATATCCAGCCAACTCTCCATTGTGGGATGTGGAATAAATTCTTCCTGCAAACAGTCCCACAATGCACAGCTGGTGTGCTTAACAATCCCCGATATAATGGAAATCCCGAGTCTAAATTGAAAATGGAGTGAGGAAAGTGATTCTCCAGTTGCACGGAGTCTGTGAAAAAAGGCAAGGCAATAATTAGTACAAAAAAACAGCAACAACATTACAGTTATAAGTGTGCTTTAACAGTAGGAGATGCAATAAAAATGGGTTACCGAAGAGTCGCCATCAGACACTCTGCCGGTGAAATGGAGAAGTGGCAATATGTGTCACTACTTTGGATGAGGTGTCCAATCCGTTCCACCAAAAAATCGAAGTTTTCTGCTTTCATTCGAACCTATGAGAAAAACTTCTTGGGGTTTCCTCTTAACTCTATGTATAATGTTGAATACATCGCACATGTCATTCTCTGTGCTGTGATTGGGTGGATCCAAAAATGACGTTGGCGCAGACGCATGATGCGCTTTCTTTCTCGCTCCTTCTCCAGAACAATTGCTTCCAGACGATTCGCCTCAAAAGTGAAATCCACATAAATCTTTAGAATGTTTGTGTCATGGTCCAGTCCAGAGTTTATTTTCATCTTTCCTCTCTTGGGACTGGTCATGCATGGGTTAATCTCCTCAGCCTCGTTCTTGAGCTAGCTGGGTTATTTCAGTCCCTCACAGCCTGCTGACTGGTGTTAGTGATAGTTCATGCTTCCCAGCTTGAGCCCCTGACCTGCATTCTGATTTTGGTGATCCTTGTGTCTCTGACTGCCTTTACCCGTGCGTGACTCAATCTGATCTCTGGACTTCACCTCTTATTTTCTGTCTCTGACACGATGCTCCCCTCCTGGTTCCAACTTTGGCTTGTACCCCGACTTTGTCTTACATCTCACGTTTTGGTTTTCACATTCCCGGTAGGCTCTGATTTCTTGTGTGTCCCTGACTATTTTCCTGACTGCCCGTGTGTACACTGCTGATATCTCTGTGTATGACCTTACTACGCTTAGTGTTTAACCTCTCTTCCCTCACCAGCTCCCTCTGGTGGATGTTTCACTACATTATCACTAACCATACATTTAAACAGGATTTTGCATTTTTTTTTCTCTGGTCATGGATCCGCTGCATAACTTTGCTGGTCAAGTGTCCAGTTTGACACAGATGGTGCAGGATTTTTCTGTGAAACATCAGTCCCTTGTCACGTCTCATACCCACTTACAGAAAAAACTGACTGAGACTGTTATGACCGTGCAGGGAGACACCTCTCATGTTGTTAGTCTACCTGGTGACTCTGTGGATGTTGTTTTGCACTCTCCAGAACCCTTGGTTAAACTTCCAGACACGTTTTCTGTCGAAAAAGATAAATTTCACATTTTCAGGGGGAGATGTAAATTATGTTTTTTTCTTAGACCTCGATCGTCTAGGGATGAGACTCAGTGGGTAGGGATTATTATCTCCCTACTTATGAAGGGTCCCCAATCCTGGGCTTTCTCTCTGCCCCCGACTGCACCTGAATGGAGGTCGGTGGATAGGCTCTTAGAGGCACTAGGACTTATTTTTGATGAATCAGACTGTGTCAGGGTGGCAGAGGACACCATTATGGATCTGGTTCATGGGAAATAGGGTTGAGCAAAATGGATCGGTCATTTTCATAAATCGGCGACTTTTAGGCAAAGTCGGGTTTCATGAAACCCGAACCGATCCTACAGTGGGATCGGCCATGCGGTACACGATCAGAGCGCCAAAGTCGCATTTCATATGACGCTGTCACCGCCGTTTTTCATCCAATGAAGGAGGACGCAGAGTGTGGGCAGCGTGATGACATAGGTCTCGGTCCCCACCATCTTTGAGAAGGGCATGGCAGCGATTGGCTTGCTGTCTGTGGCGTCACAGGGGGTATAAAGGGGCGTTCCCGCCGACCGCCATCTTACTTCTGCCGATCTGAGCATAGGGAGAGGTGTTTCTGCAGTTAGTCAGAAGCAGGGACAGAGTTAGGGAGGAAATATAAACCCCCAAACCGCTTGTGCTGGAGCGATTTTCACTGTCCCACACCACCTTTTTGTGCAGGGACAGTGGAGGTCGTATTTTAGTGCAGCAGCTGCATAGCTGTGTGCACGCTGCTGTGCAAACCAACTGCTTTTTTTAAAGCAAAATTCCTGTTGCTCCTTTCTGCACAGTAACCTATCTTGTTTATTTGTCCACATTTTTGTGTTAAGCAGTCCTTTTTATTGCTGCCATACTTGTCCTGAGCTCATTGTAGGGAGCTTGTTATTTTTATTTTTTTTATTTTTTGAAATAATAATTCCAGCCACTTTCTGGCACGTTCATAGTGTTGTGTTATACCACTGGGTCAGAGTTGTGGTTCTCTGTCTCCCCCTCAAAAAAAAAGGGAGATTAAAATTCGCACACAGTGTATATTCTGCTGTACTGCTAGTGTGTCGTATATATCAGGCAGCCACTTTCTGCCACGTTCATAGTTTACTGTTATACCACTGGGCCAGAGTTGTGCTTCTGTGTCTCCCCCCCAAAAAAAGGGAGGTTAAAATTCACACAGTGTATATTCTGCTGTACTGCTAGTGTGTCGTATATATCAGGCAGCCACTTTCTGGCACGTTCATAGTTTACTGTTATACCACTGGGCCAGAGTTGTGCTTCTGTGTCTCCCCCCCAAAAAAAGGGAGATTGAAATTCACACACAGTGTATATTCTGCTGTACTGCTAGTGTGTCGTATATATCAGGCAGCCACTTTCTGCCACGTTCATAGTTTACTGTTATACCACTGGGCCAGAGTTGTGCTTCTGTGTCTCCCCCCAAAAAAAAGGGAGATTAAAATTCGCACACAGTGTATATTCAGCTGTACTGCTAGTGCGTCGTATATCAGGCAGACATTTTCTTCCACGTTCATAGTGTTGTGTTATCCCACAGGGTGTTGTGAATTCTGTGGCTGAATTCACTCCTGTGGTCACAAGTGGTACTGCAGCTTCTGAGCTTCCTTCCTTAGGTGTTCTGGTGAGCTCGTTAACTGCTTCATTACTTAACTCCGCCTGATGCTGCTATCCTTGCTCCTTGTCAATGTTTCAGTGTTGGATCTGAGCTTCTCCTGTTTGTTCCTGTGACCTGCTGCTCTGTATAGCTAAGTGCTTTTTGCTTTTTTGTTGCTTTTTTTCTGTCCAGCTTGTCTTTTATTTTTGCTGGAAGCTCTGAGACGCAAAGGGTGTACCGCCGTGCCATTAGTTCGGCACGGTGGTTTTTTTTTTCCCCTTTGCGTGGTTTTGCTTTAGGGTTTTTTGTAGACTGCAAAGTTCGCTTTACTGTCCTCGCTCTGTCCTAGAATATCGGGCCCCACTTTGCTGAATCTATTTCATCCCTACGTTTTGTCTTTTCATCTTACTCACAGTCATTATATGTGGGGGGCTGCCTTTTCCTTTGGGGAATTTCTCTGGGGCAAGTCAGGCCTATTTTTCTATCTTCAGGCTAGCTAGTTTCTTAGGCTGTGCCGAGTTGCCTAGGTAGTTGTTAGGCGCAATCCACAGCCGCTTTTAGTTGTGTTTAGGATAGGATCAGGTGTGCAGTCTACAGAGTTTCCACGTCTCAGAGCTCGTTCTTGTATTTTTGGGTATTTGTCAGATCACTGTGTGTGCTCTGATCACTAAGCACACTGTGTTTCTGGATTGCCTTCATAACACCTGTCATTAGCAAACATAACAGTACAAGGAGCCTAACTAATGATTCTCAATAGAGGGAAAGAAAAAGTTCTGACATCATTTTTTTTTTTTTTTTTTTCTGCTCTGTGTTCATTTTTTTTTTCCCCTAGACATTTGGGTGATTCTGGACACAGGTGTGGACATGGATATTCAGGGTCTGTGCTCTTCAATGGATAATCTTGTTATAAATGTACAAAAAATTCAAGATACTATTGATCAGAAATCTATGTTAGAACCAAGAATTCCTATTCCTGATTTGTTTTTTGGAGATAGAACTAAGTTTCTAAGTTTCAAAAATAATTGTAAGCTATTTCTGGCCTTGAAACCTCATTCTTCTGGTAATCCTATTCAACAGGTTTTGATTATTATTTCTTTTTTGCGCGGCGACCCTCAAGACTGGGCATTTTCTCTTGCGCCAGGAGACCCTGCATTGAGTAGTGTCGATGCATTTTTCCTGGCGCTCGGATTGCTGTACGATGAGCCTAATTCAGTGGATCAGGCTGAGAAAAATTTGCTGGCTTTGTGCCAGGGTCAGGATGATATAGAAGTATATTGTCAGAAATTTAGGAAATGGTCAGTACTCACTCAGTGGAATGAATCTGCACTGGCAGCTTTGTTCAGAAAGGGTCTCTCTGAGGCTCTTAAGGATGTCATGGTGGGATTTCCTATGCCTGCTGGTTTGAATGAGTCTTTGTCTTTGGCCATTCAGATCGGTCGACGCTTGCGCGACCGTAAATCTGTGCACCATTTGGCGGTACTGCCTGAGGTTAAACCTGAGCCTATGCAGTGCGATAGGACTATGACTAGAGTTGAACGGCAGGAATACAGACGTCTGAATGGTCTGTGTTTCTACTGTGGTGATTCCACTCATGCTATTTCTGATTGTCCTAAGCGCACTAAGCGGTCCGCTAGGTCTGCCGTCATTGGTACTGTACAGTCCAAATTCCTTCTGTCCATTACCTTGATATGCTCTTTGTCGTCGTTTTCTGTCATGGCGTTTGTGGATTCGGGCGCTGCCCTGAATCTGATGGATTTGGATTATGCTAAACGTTGTGGGTTTTTCTTGGAGCCTTTGCGGTGTCCTATTCCATTGAGAGGAATTGATGCTACACCTTAGGCCAAGAATAAACCTCAATACTGGGCCCAGCTGACCATGTGCATGGCTCCTGCACATCAGGAAGTTATTCGCTTTCTGGTGTTGCATAATCTGCATGATGTGGTCGTGTTGGGGTTGCCATGGCTACAAACCCATAATCCAGTATTGGATTGGAATTCCATGTCGGTATCCAGCTGGGGTTGTCAGGGGGTACATGGTGATGTTCCATTTTTGTCGATTTCGTCATCCACCCCTTCTGAGGTCCCAGAGTTCTTGTCTGATTATCAGGATGTATTTGAAGAGCCCAAGTCCGATGCTCTACCTCCGCATAGGGATTGTGATTGTGCTATCAATTTGATTCCTGGTAGTAAATTCCCTAAAGGTCGATTATTTAATTTATCCGTGCCCGAACACGCCGCTATGCGCAGTTATGTGAAGGAATCCCTGGAGAAGGGACATATTCGCCCATCGTCATCACCACTGGGAGCAGGGTTCTTCTTTGTAGCCAAGAAGGATGGTTCGCTGAGACCGTGTATTGATTACCGCCTTCTTAATAAGATCACTGTTAAATTTCAGTATCCCTTGCCATTGTTATCTGACTTGTTTGCTCGGATTAAGGGGGCTAGTTGGTTCACTAAGATAGATCTTCGTGGTGCGTATAATCTGGTGAGAATCAGGCAAGGAGATGAATGGAAAACTGCATTCAATACGCCCGAGGGTCATTTTGAGTATCTAGTGATGCCGTTCGGACTTGCCAATGCTCCATCTGTGTTTCAGTCTTTTATGCATGACATCTTCCGTGAGTATCTGGATAAATTCCTGATTGTTTACTTGGATGACATTTTGATCTTCTCAGATGATTGGGAGTCTCATGTGAAGCAGGTCAGAATGGTTTTTCAGGTCCTGCGTGCTAACTCTTTGTTTGTGAAGGGATCAAAGTGTCTCTTCGGTGTGCAGAAAGTTTCATTTTTGGGGTTCATCTTTACCCCTTCTACTGTCGAGATGGATCCAGTTAAGGTCCAAGCCATCCAGGATTGGATTCAGCCGACATCTCTGAAAAGTCTGCAAAAGTTCCTGGGCTTTGCTAATTTTTATCGTCGCTTCATCTGTAATTTTTCTAGCATTGCCAAACCATTGACCGATTTGACCAAGAAGGGTGCTGATTTGGTTAATTGGTCTTCTGCTGCTGTGGAAGCTTTTCAGGAGTTGAAGCGTCGTTTTTGTTCTGCCCCTGTGTTGTGTCAGCCAGATGTTTCTCTTCCGTTCCAGGTCGAGGTTGATGCTTCTGAGATTGGAGCAGGGGCGGTTTTGTCACAGAGAGGTTCTGATTGCTCAGTGATGAAACCATGTGCTTTCTTTTCCAGGAAGTTTTCGCCCGCTGAGCGTAATTATGATGTGGGCAATCGAGAGTTGCTGGCCATGAAGTGGGCATTCGAGGAGTGGCGTCATTGGCTTGAAGGAGCTAAGCATCGCGTGGTGGTATTGACTGATCATAAGAACTTGACTTATCTCGAGTCTGCCAAGCGCTTGAATCCTAGACAGGCCCGTTGGTCGTTATTTTTTGCCCGCTTCGACTTTGTGATTTCGTACCTTCCGGGCTCTAAAAATGTGAAGGCGGATGCTCTGTCTAGGAGTTTTGTGCCCGACTCTCCGGGTTTATCTGAGCCAGCGGGTATCCTCAAGGAAGGAGTCATTGTGTCTGCCATCTCCCCTGATTTGCGGCGGGTGCTGCAAAAATTTCAGGCGAATAAACCTGATCGTTGTCCAGCAGAGAAACTGTTCGTCCCTGATAGGTGGACTAATAAACTTATCTCTGAACTTCATTGTTCGGTGTTGGCTGGTCATCCTGGAATCTTTGGTACCAGAGAGTTAGTGGCTAGATCCTTCTGGTGGCCATCTCTGTCACGGGATGTACGTACTTTTGTGCAGTCCTGTGAGATTTGTGCTAGGGCTAAGCCCTGCTGTTCTCGTGCCAGTGGGTTGCTTTTGCCCTTGCCGGTCCCAAGAGGCCTTGGACACATATTTCGATGGATTTCATTTCTGACCTTCCCGTTTCTCAAAAGATGTCAGTCATTTGGGTGGTCTGTGATCGCTTTTCTAAAATGGTTCTTCTGGTGCCCTTGGCTAAATTGCCTTCCTCCTCTGATTTGGTACCTTTGTTCTTTCAGCATGTGGTTCGGTTGCATGGCATTCCTGAGAATATTGTTTCTGACAGAGGTTCCCAGTTTGTTTCAAGGTTTTGGCGAGCCTTTTGTGGTAGGATGGGCATTGACCTATCCTTTTCCTCGGCTTTCCATCCTCAGACTAATGGCCAGACCGAACGAACCAATCAGACCTTGGAAACATATCTGAGATGTTTTGTTTCTGCAGACCAGGATGATTGGGTGTCCTTTTTGCCGTTGGCTGAGTTCGCCCTTAATAATCGGGCCAGCTCGGCTACCTTGGTTTCTCCATTTTTTTGCAATTCTGGGTTCCATCCTCGTTTCTCTTCAGGACAGGTTGAGTCTTCGGACTGTCCTGGTGTGGATTCTGTGGTGGATAGGTTGCAGCAGATCTGGACTCAGGTAGTGGACAATTTGATCTTGTCCCAGGAGAAAGCTCAACTTTTCGCTAATCGCAGACGCCGTGTGGGTCCCCGACTTCGTGTTAGGGATCTGGTTTGGCTATCTTCTCGTCATATTCCTATGAAGGTTTCCTCTCCTAAATTTAAACCTCGTTTTATTGGTCCGTATAGGATTTCTGAGGTTCTCAATCCTGTGTCTTTTCGTTTGACCCTCCCAGACTCCTTTTCCATACATAATGTATTCCATAGGTCGTTGTTGCGGAGATACGTGGCACCTATGGTTCCATCTATTGAGCCTCCTGCCCCGGTTTTGGTGGAGGGGGAATTGGAGTATATTGTGGAGAAGATTTTGGATTCTCGTGTTTCTAGACGGAAACTCCAGTATCTGGTTAAATGGAAGGGTTATGCTCAGGAAGATAATTCCTGGGTTTCATGCGGCTCATCCTGGTCGGCCTGGGGGCTCTGGTGAGGGTTCGGTGACCCCTCCTCAAGGGGGGGGTACTGTTGTGAATTCTGTGGCTGAATTCACTCCTGTGGTCACAAGTGGTACTGCAGCTTCTGAGCTTCCTCTCTCAGGTGTTCTGGTGAGCTCGTTAACTGCTTCATTACTTAACTCCGCCTGATGCTGCTATCCTTGCTCCTTGTCAATGTTTCAGTGTTGGATCTGAGCTTCTCCTGTTTGTTCCTGTGACCTGCTGCTCTGTATAGCTAAGTGCTTTTTGCTTTTTTGTTGCTTTTTTTCTGTCCAGCTTGTCTTTTATTTTTGCTGGAAGCTCTGAGACGCAAAGGGTGTACCGCCGTGCCGTTATTTCGGCACGGTGGTTTTTTTTTGCCCCTTTGCGTGGTTTTGCTTTAGGGTTTTTTGTAGACTGCAAAGTTCGCTTTACTGTCCTCGCTCTGTCCTAGAATATCGGGCCCCACTTTGCTGAATCTATTTCATCCCTACGTTTTGTCTTTTCATCTTACTCACAGTCATTATATGTGGGGGGCTGCCTTTTCCTTTGGGGAATTTCTCTGGGGCAAGTCAGGCCTATCTTTCTATCTTCAGGCTAGCTAGTTTCTTAGGCTGTGCCGAGTTGCCTAGGTAGTTGTTAGGCGCAATCCACAGCCGCTTTTAGTTGTGTTTAGGATAGGATCAGGTGTGCAGTCTACAGAGTTTCCACGTCTCAGAGCTCGTTCTTGTATTTTTGGGTATTTGTCAGATCACTGTGTGCGCTCTGATCGCTAAGCACACTGTGTTTCTGGATTGCCTTCATAACACCTGTCATTAGCAAACATAACAACAAGGCCAGAGTTAGGGTTCAGTGTCTCCCCCCAAAAGTGAGATAGTAATTCTCACACAGTTTATATTCTGCTGTACTGCTAGTGTGTCGTATATCAGGCAGCCACTTTCTGCCCCGTCCATAGTGTTGTGTTATCCCACAGGGCCAGAGTTAGGTTTCAGTGTCTCCCCCCCCAAAAATGGAGATTCAAATTTTCACACAGTGTATATTCAGCTGTACTGCTAGTGCGTCGTATATCAGGCAGACACTTTCTTCCACGTTCATAGTGTTGTGTTATACCACAGGGCCAGAGTTGGGGTTCTGTGTCTCCCCCCAAAAGCAAGTCATCTTTCAGGCAAGCTACGTGTCAGCAGGGGAAGGTGGGGCAAAAGAATGTGAAATCCATGATTGGTTAATTTAAATGAAGGTTAGATCATCAACATTTTTGGTAGCCAGACGTGTCTTTTTTTCGGTCAGTATTGAAATAGCAGCACTGAAGACTCTTTCTGAAAGCACACTGACAGCAGGTCAATCGAGGTTCTGTAGTCCATATTCTGGCAATTCAGGCCAGGTGTCTAGTTTAGATGCCCAGTAATCAAAGGGGAATGACCTGAAAGGGAGAACATCGATAAGGGCGGAAAAGTAGTTTGTAACCATACTGCACAAATGCTGTCTCATGTCACTTTGAATCGATGCAGCTGTCCCTGTCGTGTCAGTGGTCATTGCAAAATCATTCCACAACCTTGTCGTAAAATCCCTCTGTCCAACGCCACTTTGGATTTCTGCACCTCTAGCACCTCTGCCATGTTGCCCCCTGCAGCTCGTGTGAGAACCATCACCGGCGCTGTGTGCTGGGAATGCCTGAACCAAACGGTCTACAAGAGTTGCTTGTTTGGTAGCCAATATTTGACCTAGGTTCTCATGTGGCATGATATTTTGCAGTTTTCCTTTATATCTTGTATCCAGGAGGCAGGCTAAAAGGTTGTCGTCATCGGTCATCATTTTAAAAATGCGGGGGTCCCTTTTAAGGATATGCAAGGCATACTCAGCCATGTGGGCCAATGTTCCAGGTGTGAATTAACTGTTTCTGCTGGGTTGAGGCCCACTTGCTTGCAAATCAACATCACAAGTGTCCCGCAGTAAACCTGTACCAGACCTTGCAATGCCACAAGTTTCTATTGCCACCTGAGAATCATCCTCCTCCCATACATATTCATCCTCATCATCCTCCTCCTCATCCTCTTCGTCCGCCAATTCATCCTGTACAGTTCCCTGAGCAGACAATGGTTGACTGTCATCAAGGCTTCCCTCCTCCTCGGCTGCAGACGCCTGCTCCTTAATGTGCGTCAAACTTTGCATCAGCAGACGCATAAGTGGGATGTTAATGCTTATGATGGTGTCGACCACTGCACACCAGACAACTGTATGTCTGCCATCCAAGTGCCTGCCCCTGTATCCTCCCACAAATTTATAACAGCACGCCTCTGTTCGCACAGCCTCTGAATCATGTGCAGTGTGGAGTTCCACCTTGTTGCAACGTCGATTATTAGGCGGTGCTGGGGAAGATTCAGCGATCGCTGATGGTTCAGCATACGGCTGGAGTGTATGGGCACCCGGCGGATGTGCGAGCAAAGTCTCAGGGAGAACTCACTCTTTGCTAGTGTTGAGCGATACCGTCCGATACTTGAAAGTATCGGTATCGAATAGTATCGGCCGATACCCGAAAAATATCGGATATCGCCGATACCGATATCCGATACCAATACAAGTCAATGGGACACCAAGTATCGGAAGGTATCCTGATGGATCCCAGGGTCTGAAGGAGAGGAAACTCTCCTTCAGGCCCTGGGATCCATATTAATGTGTAAAATAAAGAATTAAAATAAAAAATATTGTTATATTCACCTCTCCGGCGGCCCCTGGAACATCACCGCGAGGAACCGGCGTCCGGCAGGCTTCTTTGTTCAAAATGAGCGCCTTTAGGACCTGAGGAATGACGTCGTGGCTTCTGATTGGTCGCGTGCCGCCCATGTGACCGCCACGCAACCAATCAGAAGCCGCGACGTCATTCCTCAGGTCCTAAAGGCGCTCATTTTAAACAAAGAAGCCTGCCGGATGCCGGTGACTCGCGGTGATATTCCAGGGGCCGCCGGAGAGGTGAATATAACAATATTTTTTATTTTAATTCTTTATTTTACACCTCCGATACCGATACCCGATACCACAAAAATATCGGATCTCGGTATCGGAATTCCGATACCGCAAGTATCGGCCGATACCCGATACTTGTGGTATCGGAATGCTCAACACTACTCTTTGCCAAACTGGAGAACTGTTCATTTTTCACTCAAGAATTGTCTTTTCTAGGGGTCATTTTGTCCACTGAGGGGTTTCGCAAGGATCCTAGGAAGGTACAGGCCATTGTGGAATGGGTGCAACCCAGAGATCTCAAGGGTCTTCAGCGATTTCTGGGTTTCGCCAATTACTACAGAAAATTCATCAAGGGGTTTTCTCAAGTGGTCAAACCCCCTCACTGATCTCACTCAAAAGTGGGCTGATCTCAAAAACTGGTCAGCTCCAGTGGTGGTGGCGTTTTCTTCATTAAAACCTGTTTCATGACTGCCCCTTTACTGATTCAACCTGATTTATCTAAACCATTTATCATAGAGGTGGACGCCTCTGAGGTGGGGATGGGGGCTGTGTTGTCCCAAGGTCCCACCACATTAACTAACTTAAGACCCTGTGCCTTCTTTTCAGGAAAATTTTCCTCTGCTGAGAGGAATTATGATGTGGGTAACCAGGAGTTATTGGCCATTAAATTGGCATTTGAAGAATGGAGGCATTTTTTGGAGGGGGCGGTCCATCGTATAACTGTCATTACTGATCACAAGAACCTGTCTTACATTGAGTCCGCAAAACGTTTAACTTCGAGAGAGGCACGGTGGTCAATTTTTTTTCCCGATTTCAGTTTTCCATCACTTTCAGACCAGGGTCCAAGAATGTGAAGGCAGTTGCCTTGTCTCGCAGTCTAGATCCAGTATCACCTCCTGAGCCTTGTTCCTCCATTCTTCAGCATGGGGTGGTGGTGGCTGTGGTGTCCCCAAAATTGGAACAGGAGATTTGTGAGGCCCAATCTCTTGCTCCTGAAAATAAGCTCTTTGTGCCTGTCCCGTTTCAGTTGAGGGTGCTTCAGGAGTTCCATGACTCTGCTTTGAGTGGACATTCTGGAATCTCGGTCACTCGTAAAGCCATCACTAGGCTGTTCTGGTGGCCCTCGTTGACTTCTGAAGTCATAGGGTTTGTGTCGTCCTGTGAAACTTGTGCCCACGCAAAAACCTCCTGCAACCGGCCGGCTGGGGAATTGGTACCACTGCCAATTCCAGATAGACCGTGGACTCATCTGTCCTTGGATTTTATCACTGATCTTCCCCCCTCTAATCGAAAAACTGTGATCTGGGTAGTGGTTGATAGGTTCAGTAAACAAGCACATTTTGTACCATTAACTGGCCTTCCTAATGCTGAGACTCTATCTAAACTATTCATTGAGCATGTTATCCGGTTGCATGGTGTGCCTGTCAGTGTGGTGTCTGATAGAGGGGTGCAATATTTGGCAAAAAATTTTTAGGGCTTTTTGTAAAAGGCTGGGCATCAGTCTGACCTTTTCATCGGTCTACCATCCCGAGACCAACAGTCAGACTGAAGGGACCAATCAGTCTTTGGAACAGATTTTACGGTGTCTTGTCACGTCTATACAGGATGATTGGTTCTCTGCAATTCCTATAGCGGAATTCGCTTACAATAATCGTGTCAATAAGTCCACTGGTACTTCTCCATTTTTCTGCAATTAAGGGTTTCACCCTCATTTTGGTGAGTTTTCCTGGCTGGATTCGGGGTGTCCAGGGGCTGATTTGGCCTCTCTGCGCTTGGGGGAGATCTGGAGGGAGGTTCAGAGAAACATTGGGGAGGCTCAGGGCAAATACAATTTTTTTGTGGATAAATGACGTTCACTGGGGCCGGCTTATCAGGTGCGGGATAAGGTATGGTTATCCACCAAAAATATAAGGCTGAGAATTCCCTCTGCTAAGTTGGGCCCCAAGTTTATTGGTCCTGTATGAAATTTAGAGGTGATTAATTCTGTGGCCGTTCGCCTGCATTTGCCTCTGTCTTTGTGGATCCCCAATGTGTTCAATAAGGCACTTCTGAAGCCGTCGGTGCCCTCCTCTGGTGAGTCTCCCTCGCACCCACCGCCTGTTGTGGTAGATGGCCAGACCGGGTACAAGGTGGAACAGGTGGTGGATTCTCGTATGCTCCACCATTCACTTCAGTACTTGGTCCATTGGAAAGGTTACGGTCCTGAGGACCGGACATGGGTGCCGGCGCGTTGGGTCCATGCTGATCGCTTGGTCCGGGCCTTTCACCCTCGTCATCCAGGGTAGCCTGGGGGTCCGGTGGCCCCCCATTGAGAGAGGAAAATTGTCATGGTCCAGTCCAGAGTTTATTTTCATCTTTCCTCTCTTGGAACTGGTCATGCAGGGGTTAATCTCCGCAGCCTTGTTCCCGGTGGAATTCAGTCTATGTTTTTATCTTTTTGATCGGACCTTTTCAGCATTACTCCGTTGACATGCATTTGCTTAAATGTGTATATACTCTTGCTATTTGTACATATGTATATTTGTATATTGCATGATTTTTGCCTCTCTTTTTCTTTTGATTTACCGCAGCGATATTGTGAAGAAGGCCACGAGTTGGCCGAAACGTTATTTTGCCTATCGCTTCAACATGAACTTTCACTTGTGAATAAAACTTTACACTTGTTCAAGCAACTTCAATATACGAGTGCAGTGATTTCTTCATTCTATGGTGTTAGTGATAGTTCATGCTTCCCAGCTTGAGCCCCTGACCTGTATTCTGATTTTGGTGATCCTTGTGTCTCTGACTGCCTTTACCCGTGTATGACTCGATCTGATCTCTGGACTTCACTTCTTGTTTTCTGTCTCTGACACCACGCTCCCCTCCTGGTTCCGACTTTGGCTTGTACTCCGACTTTGTCTTACATCTCACGTTTTGGTTACCACGTTCCCTGTAGGCTCTGATTTCTTGCGTGTCCCTGACTATTCTCCTGACTGCCCATGTGTGCAGTGCTGATATCTCTGTGTATGACCTTGGCTTGTCTGACTTCTCTCATTACCTGTGACACCTGTGCCTGAGCTCTGTGTTACTATGCTTAGTGTTTAACCTCTCTTCCCTCATGAGCTCCCTCTGGTGGAGGTTTCACTACAGTTTGCCATCACGCCTTCCATCTTTGTCACTTGCTCTGCAACCTGTCAAAGATGGGCTGTAGAAACACTGTATATATAGGTTTTCAGTAGCCAATAATGTTTGGGAGCCTCCCATGGGTGTTTTTAAAAAACAGATCTGTCATAATCCATCATAAAACGGATAAAAAACAGAAGAAACGGATGAAAAACTGATGCGACGAATCCGTTTTTTTGCCTGATCCTCTAGATCCGTCGCATCAGTTTTTCACAATTTACCACAGATCCATCGATCCGTCGAGCCACCAGATTGAGCCTGACGGCAAAAAACTGATGTGTGAAAGCAGCCAGGCTTTATAACTAACACAACTGTATGGACGTCATGCCTTATGTTGTACTTTCAGATGGACAAGGGCTGTATTTGAGTTCCTGTGATGTGGTTTTTGAGGACTGCAATAAACCAGCTAGACTTTAAATAGGAACAGTTCCTTTAATACCTCAAATCACTCCCAAGTGAGTCGCATTATTACACTGCTTTCTTTCACAATGCTAACTCCAAAAGTCTGCCTGCAGCTAAAACTACAGTGAGCTCACCGATGTAATGGCAAAGAATTTCCTAAAGTGGTTAATATCTTTTTTTTATATTTTTACTTAAAATCCATAGTTTTGAATTTTCAAAATTGAACTTGATTATTTCCATTACTTATTGTTAAGCAAGCTAAAAACATCAAAAAATGTTGCCTGTCAGCTTTGTGTGGGTGAAAAGAAAAGTTTGCAAAGCGCAGTAGTTTGGGCGCAAGCTGTTTTAAAAGTGGTGAGAAATTTGCTGATGTCCAGAGGTCACCGGGAATTATCATCTTTCTATAGATGGCTGGAAGCCAGTCATTTTTAGCTGCTTCACTTTGTAGTGCCTGCAAGCCAAGAGAGAGTTTGTCTTGAATTCTCGTCATATATTTGTGACAGTGCGCGCTGCTGCATGCTGTGCCAGCTGGCTCCCTTTCTTCTACAACTTCTTTTTTTTTTGTCATCTGCTCTTTTATAATTTCATCAATTAGAGTTTGCAGGTGAACAAGGTTGAATTTCCAAACAGACACCATTTAAAACAACTATTTAATTACTTGCCTTCCTGAAACATTAGAACCGATGCATGGATACTAAGTGACTATTTTTAGAAAGTGCCATAAATTGACTTGACGGCTTTCAGACTCTATTTGTATTTGTATTTTATGCTGTGTGATGTGTTCTTATAGCACCTCTGAACCTGAGGTTGTCTGACACTGTTCTCCGAGGATTAGCAATTGTACATATTTAATTTATTGATGGTAAAACAAGACAATGGGCACTGTGAAGATGCAACGAGAATTTATTTGCATTTCAACTTGATATTATTAATTGTATGTTAAAGAGAAATGTGTTTCTTATACTTAAAGGTTATTGAATTTTAGTTTTCCCTTTATAGATCATCCATGAAAGTCTACATTCTGTAATGTCAGTACAGAAAGTATTGTAGTATTTGATTTCTCTATGGCAACTGGAATAAATTGAAGACTTTTGACGGAGAAATGTCCGCAGACTATTACAGTCTGCAGGAAGTGACAAAGTACAAGTCCCTCCCACAAAAATTAAGACATTGGAGTAGTGCTACTGATAGGGTCGTATCTACACTGATACGTCCTTCAGTGCAAGCCACTGCACTGGTTGCTGTATCTACACTGATACCTCCCTCAGTGCCAGCCACTGCACTGATTGCTCTATCTACACTGATACCTCCCTCAGTGCCAGCCACTGCACTGGTTGCTGTATCTACACTGATACCTCCCGCAGTGCCAGCCACTGCACTGGTTGCTCTATCTACACTGATACCTCCCTCAGTGCCAGCCACTGTACTGGTTGCTCTATCTACACTGATACCTCCCTCAGTGCCAGCCACTGCACTGGTTGCTCTATCTACACTGATACCTCCCTCAGTGCCAGCCACTGCACTGGTTGCTCTATCTACACTGATACCTCCCTCAGTGCCAGCCACTGCACTGGTTGCTCTATCTACACTGATACCTCCCTCAGTGCCAGCCACTGCACTGGTTGCTCTATCTACACTGATACCTCCCTCAGTGCCAGCCACTGCACTGGTTGCTCTATCTACACTGATACCTCCCTCAGTGCCAGCCACTGCACTGGTTGCTCTATCTACACTGATACCTCCCTCAGTGCCAGCCACTGCAGTGGTTACCCATCCACTATGGAATACAATATAAACTTATCACTCTCATTCTCAATGATCTCTATGAGGCTACACGGTCCAACATCTCACTTATGTCTGTGTACTACCATACAATTTGTTCTTCTTCTGATCTATCACGAACATCTTCCATAACACTGGTCTACAGAAAAAAATTTCTGGCACGGACTTTAAGAACAGTTTTAGACTAATTTGAGGGTGCTGAATTCAAATCTGATCTTATAATTTCTCTATCACATCACGTTTTTGCGCTATAGGTATATAGCCCATTTTCATGAATTCCATGATAAATATAAGTAGTGTATAAAAAGTGCCGGTTTATACGGTTCACTTAGGTAAATTTAGTTTTTATTTAGTCTCCCAATAAATGAGAGAATATCTTTGTTTTCTTTGAACATGCATAATTCCCATTTGTTATGATAACACCCTTGTTTTCTGTGCTACTGGGACAGTAGAGCTACAGCAGAGCATTGGGTCAAAACTGAATGGCCTCAGCAACAGAGTTTGGCATCTGGCGATAAGAATGACATCCACAATCCTCTAGTGCAGTGTTCCCCAAGTCCGGTCCTCAAGAGCCACCAACAGGTCACGTTTTGAGGATTTCCTTAGTATTGCACAGGTGATTGAATGCTTGCTTGTCCAGGTGATGCAATTATCACCTGTGCAATACTAAGGAAATCCTCAAAACATGACCTGTTGGTGGCTCTTGAGGACCGGAGTTGGGGAACACTGCTCTAGTGGATAGGAAGGACATTGTCTTTCCTCCCTTAGACATAAAACTTGGATTGATGAAGCAGTGCGTCAAAGCTCTCAATCACAGTGGAGAATGCTTTAACTATATATGTTGAACTTTTCCTGGTCTTAGTGAAGAGAAGAAAAAGGCTGGAATATTTGATGGACCTCAAATAAGAACACTTATGAGAGACCCAAATTTTATCACATCAATGAATGAGACAGAAGAAAGAGCTTGGAATGCATTTTGTAATGTGGTGCAGAATTTTCTAGGGAGTAAGAAAGCAGACAACTATGAAGAGATTGTGGAAGAGCTACTAATGAGTCTGCGAAATCTTGGGTGTACAATGAGTATCAAGATTCACTATTTACACAGCCATTTGGACTTTTTTGCAGAGAACCTTGGGGATGTGAGCGAGGAACAAGGGGAGCATTTTCATCAGGACATTAAAACAATGGAAGAACGGTATCAAGGCCGATGGGACTCACATATGATGGCTGACTATTGCTGGAGCTTGATGAGAGACAACCCAGAAGCCGTACATCACAGATCAGCCAAGAAAAGAAAGTTCTAATAACTGCCATTTGTCATTCATCTGTGTGCCATATATATGTGTTTTTATATTTTGTAGTTTAATTCTGTAAGTATATTTGATTTGCTGTACATAGACTTTGTAATCTTTGTTATTCCTTGATTAAAAATATACAAAATGTAATACCGAAAATCATCTGTTTTTATCATAAAACATTAGGAGTAATTTTCATCAAAAATTGAAAATATCTCGAAATCCTGATCAGATAGCCAAAAACGGAGTTCGTGTTCATAATCAGCAGCCAAAATTGACTTAAAATATGTTTTAAAACCTTTTGCCAGAAAAATTGCGTTGACTAGTGTAATCTGAACCTCCCATTCTAGTTTCCAAAACTTTTCTCATTTTTCAAATGTTCTCTTGAATGTACTAACCCAGGCAATCAGTTTAATGTCCAGCATCCAAATATTTTAGTGCACCCTAAAACAAACAAAAAAAACATTTTTTTAGGCAGGCCTATCACATTCATTCATTAATCAAACTTAAATCTTATTTACTTTTTCTACATTTTTTTTCAGAATCTACTCCTTTCTTTCACACGTTGCCCCAGACTCTATGTACCAAGTAATACTTTATATCTTTACATTCCCAGATATTGGCTGATGATTGGAGCCTGAGCTCACTTTGCACATATATTCCTCCTAGCCCACTTTAGTCTACACTCCTCTCTTGTGGCAGCTCAACTTTTAGAACCTCTACATCTTTCTCTTGGCTGATCTTTCGGCTACTCTTTGAAGCTCTGTATCATTCTCTATCTCTTACTCATTTCTAATTTGCACCTTTGGTCCTCCATTCTGCAGTGGTTTTGCTCCTTCCTTACAGTATGGTCCTCTCCTGGGATACAGTTTTCCCAACATGCACTGGCACCCGGTTTGGATGTTTCTGGACCCCTCTTTATAGTATGTGGTAGTATTAATCTGTTAGACTAGAACCATTTTTTCTAAAACATGGACGGTCATACTTTACATTTGAAGGGCAGTCATGTACAGTAATACTGTATTTCTTATGTTTTTCTACTGTGGAACATTTTTTTGGTATCGTACTGAGACCGGCCGAGAACTGGGAAGCATCAGAACTGGATCAGTAGGAGATCACTAAAAAGGTAGAACTTTTTTTGATCATTATAACACATTCTGATATGCTTTCAAAATGTGCTTTCTTGGTTGTACAAGTTTTCAATGTATTGATTGGCAATAAATACAGAAGATGGCACTGAATGTAACCAACAATAACTTTATTGTCCTGACTTGTAAATGTATATATATATATATATATATATATATATATATATATATACCGCCGTATATATCCATATTGTGTAATTTTATGAATTTCCAATCCTGTCCAATTAAAGATTGAATCAATTTGATGCTAAATATATCTGTGTCATTTGTTTACTTATTTGCTGAACCCAGTAGCATGTGAATCAACTAAAATTACTTTCACCATTTTCCACATTTCAGAAGATTGTCTCAGCCAGAAAAGGTGCACAAAAGATGACTGAATGGGCAAACGATTGGCAAATTAGATTTAATGTAGATAAATGTAAAGTAATGCACCGAGGACTGAGTAATCCCATTGCTGCATATTAATTAAACGTGAAGATACTCAGGACTACAGATGAGGATAAAGACTTGGGTATTCTGGTTACAAGTAAGCTGAGCAGCAGCACTCAATGTCAAGCAGCAGCTGCAAAGCAAACAAGATTTTATGATGTATTAAAACAGAGATAAAATCCCGTAGTCCCAATGTATTATTACCCCTTTATAAATCACTGGTGAGGCCACATCTAGAATATGGGATCCAGTTTTAGGCTCCACATCTTAAACAAGATATTTAGAAGCTGGAGTCAGTTCAAAGATAGGTAACTAGATATTACAAGAGATGGAATGCCTCTCATATAATGTAAGGTTGAAAAGTTGGGCTTGTTTAGCATCGAAAAAAGATGCCTCAGAGGGGATCTCATTTACACGTGCAAGTATATGCATGGTCAGTACAAAACTCTGACACGTGACTTATTCCTTCCAAAGACCATACTGAGGACTAGGGTTCACCATTATGGTTTGAAGAAAGGCAATTCAGGCAGTTAAATATTAAAGGGTTCTTTACAGTTAGAGAAGCCCGATTGTGGACTGCCGACCACAAGAGGTAGTAATGGCCGACACTATAACAGCTTTTAAAAAAGGGCTGGACAATTTCCTTGATACACATAACATTGCAGGTCACAGTTAAATTAATGACAGAATGTATAATTGGTGGAGAAAGGTTGAATTTGATGGACCTAGGTCTGGGCTAGCAGCTATAACATCGCACGATATATCATGGCCAATCAACAGAGACTTTCATAGTATATATATTCAGAAGCAAGGAATGCAGAAGCCATTTTGTGGTGAATCTGAATACTGAGAAAACATCACAGGCTTAGTTGTACTTAGTTGTTATTGTGAACATATCTCATTGTGCATGACCAATGGTCACATAACCTGTATCCCTGATTGTTCTTTCCCTTGGCTGAGAATGTGTCTTGAATGTATTTTTCAAATATTTCCCAAATCTATGAGAATTATTGGTGCGTTAATCCATTGTCCTTTGCTCTCCTTCCACTAAAAGTTCTCCACTTTTCTTCAGAGGTTAAGTCACCACAACAAACGAGCGAACTTGTTTGGTAAACGTTCACCGATCTCAAATTCGGCATGAACGTTGCAAATTCAGATTCATACAAAACCTCCAAGAAGCAAAATAAATATGCTGTAGCTAAATAAGTAGAAGGTTAAAATGCATTTAAATAACACAAGGATCTTAGTAACACTGTTTTTGATAAAAAACAGCATAAAAGCCATGCCACTGTCGGCAAGGTGACTCTGATTGGGATGGTCCTGCGCTGTCTTACATTAAAAACTTTACCATGTGCCAGAGGTGACCACAGTGTGAATAAGGGCAGACAAAGGACCGGGTCTCAGAGCCCCATTATAGTATTTCTACTCTGGGAAAATTGATGCCACTTTAGTGGTGCATGCCAATAATTTTTTGAAATGTGAGGACTCCAAGTTGGGTCTCCATCTGGTGGGTTGCCTGTATTGGAAGGGGTCTCAGAGCACCTGGCCTTCAACTGTCACTCATCCACCTCTTACTATTTAATTTGTAAGCTATAAATGCTGGGTCAGGCCCTGTCCTACCCATCTATGCTGCACCATTATAAAAGTTCTACTCTGGGTCAACTGATGCTACTTTTCCTGGTGTCTCCCCCTAATTTTTGGAGATGTTTTGACTCCAAGTTGAGTTTCCTTTATGTGTGTTGCCTGTAACAGTAGGCCTCCCAAACCAGCAGGTATGGACTTACTTTCAGTCAACTACCTGTGTTACTATCCTTAAATGTTTCTATTAATATTAGTCTGTGAAGCTATTTGTGCCACCTGAGTGTGGCTAGGTAGAAAATCAGTTTGAGCTGTTGCATGAGGTATCAGAGCACCCAGCACAACGTGACTAATCTGGTCCCTCACCCACCTCGTAATTTTAACTTAAATTCAAAGCTGTAAATGCTGGCCCAGATCCTGTCTCATCCATGGCCTATGGCTGAGTGCTGCTGTGCCATTATAACATTTCTATTGTGGATTAATTGATGCCACTTTTTCTGTTGTCAGCCCCTAATTTTTGGAAATGTTTGGACTCCAAGTTGGGTCTCCATCATGTAGCAGTAGGGCTTCCACACCGGCACGCCTGCACTTACTTTCAATCAACTACTTGTGTTTATCCTTAAATCTTTCCAACAATAGAAGTCTATGAAGCTGATATTTATGCCATCTGAGTGCGGCTGAGCAGAAAAGCAGTTTGAGTTGTTGCATGTGGTATCAGGGCTCCCAGCACAACAGGCCTACACCTGTCCCTCACTCACCTCTTAATTTTTGCTGCCTGAATTTTGGTAGATAGGGAAAATGGTGTGCACTCAGGTCAGGGACAATGAGGTGCTGGTAAACTGACCGTGTGGTCAAGTCAATCATAGAAAATTACCGCACACTCAATACTGGTATGATGCAAAAAGGTATATGCCAATTTTATTCAAGGAAACAAAAAACAAAAAAACGATGGTTGCCACATTGATTAAAGTAGACAAAAACCTGAAGTTTCGACCCTCCCGGGTCTTATTCATGGGGATACTGAAAAAGCAAAGAAACTGTATAAATAACTGTTTGTCATATATAAACATATTCAGAGGCAAAAATGGCAAATATAAACACATATAAAATAAATCACCAACAGGAAACAAGAAAAGGAAGAAAACAAGCAAAGTTATTATGTACAAAGCAACCCAAAAATGACGAAGGTCAAACAATCAGGAGCGGCGAGAAATTATTGCCATATAATAGGCTATACAAGGTTTACCTCTAGTCCTTTGATACAAATACATAAAGATGGGAGTAGTAGGAGATGAACAAACGATCCCTTATTAGAGCATAACCTGTCACAGTGACAAGATTACAATGTTACTAAATAGATACCAAGACAGAGTATGTGAAAAAAATCATATTAATGAAGGATGGGTTCCATACACGTGTACCCCTAGTGGAATATTTTGTAAGACAGAACTGGTAGTTCAGGGTTACGATACCGGGCGTAGTAGGATGATAAGATGAGTGATATGACGCCCCTGTGGAGTGCCCCAGATGAATAAAGGCAATATACGGGCTATACTGGGGCCAGGATACATCTAATGGTCCTGAAATGGTAGGGTACTATAAAATAGTCCCATGTGAGGTGCTCACACTAGTACAGGACGATAGCAAAAACCCCTCCTATGTATAGGTCATAGCAAAAAAAGTACATATACCTTATAGTGAGGCCAGTACGGGCTGCTGTGTCCCGGGAAAATGAAACCTTTTTAAAGAGGGCCGTAATGTTCACAGTAGGCCTGCAGATTAGGTAAAGATGAATGGGTCAGTGAGTGGTAACCATGGGTTACCAAGTAAATAATGACCGGAAATGACCGGCAGAGAGGGGAGAGGTTGCGCCGCATGTGTGTACCTGAGAGAAGTCCATTCTAGAGTCAGCGGCGCATCCCGCGCCCTGCTGCGCTGTCCTGGACGAAGACTTGGAGAGTGAGGGTGGGTGGGAATGCCGCCCTAAAATATCGCCGGACCGGAAGTCCCGGACCGGAAGTGACATGGTAGCGGAGCCGCGCATGCGCATATGGCACCGTACGCAAGTATGGGCAAGATACTGCCCAGGAGTGGGAGTGTAACAGCGCTGACTCCAGAACGGACTTCTCTCAGGTACACATGCGGCGCCACCTCTCCCCTCTCTTTAGCAAGACTCGCTATATGTTCATTTTACTATTAATTTTGTACAACCATTCCAGCTGAAAATTTCAGAGTTTGTACACCAGCCTCATCAGGCCTAAAATAACTATTTATTAAGGTATCTAGTCTGTGGACATTTCTGCAATTTGTAATAAAGTGATCAGTTGTAAACCCATTTAAAAGTTATGAATCTATCTTGAAATAACATATTAACCTGAACAATGAGTCTATTGACATCAATTGGCTATACTATACTATCACTAAGATTGGAATTTTAATTATGATCACACTTATTATTATCATTGTTTTTATTACGATTGTTATTATTATTTTTAAATTAATATATTTTTATTTATTTACCATAAAAAAGTCAGAAAATTGCACTTTTCCAGTCATCTACAAAATATCCAGTAGTTTTAAAGTAAAAAAAAAAAAACTGCTCATATCTCATCTGCTCTTAGAAATCATATTTCATAACTGACACAATTTTCCTATAGGGTCAAAATCTATTTATAATGCACCGCAGAGAACGGGCGATGAGAAATTATATCTTTCCAGAATCAGTACAGCTTATCGTGAAGAACAGAGTGGCCCTATTGAATACTTGTCGGACCAAATTTATTATTAGTCAAAATAATAAATGTTGCACCACAAACTACATTACTTACAAGTTATTATACATGCGTCGTCTTTAGCTAGAAATACCTGTTACAATGGAATAAAGATAGCTGTGGTGCATTACAATGGGAAATTTCAGTATTAAGTCCAAGGTCACAAATGTGAGAAAATACAGGCATGCAAATTTCCTTTTCGGAAGAGAAGAGAACTTGAACTCCAGAGCCATCTACTGGAAGTAGCAATCTGAAAAGTCAATACCGACCCTTTAACAACCCTTGCTCCACACGTAAGGATAAAAGCCAAATCATGATCTCAATTTGCAGACACAATGTTTCGTGGCATGCATGGCATATAAGTCTCCTGACTCTGACATGCCAGGCTTGGCTTGTCACTGTCTACAAGGAGAAATGTTATCCATTAGATCTCAGTCTTAAGCCTGTCAACTAGCCAAATCAGATCTCCTTATTTTTACAGACGAGGACCAACACCCCAAAATACTGTGACTGCAAATTGAAATTATGGTTTGTCTTTTATCCTAAGTCATATAGCAAGTTTCATTAAAGAGTTGATATTGAATTTTTGGATTGTTATTTCCTAAAGGTGGCACTACAGTTTAAGTCCTCTTCCTCTCTGGCAATGCAAATGTTATGGTATAGGACATGGTTCATGTCCTGCTCTCTCAGGGTTAATATTGCTGGCCTCTTTTTGGATCTGGGAGGGGTATTTATACAGACTAGGATTCCATGTCAGCTATATTTTTGCTTAGTCAGTGTGTCTGACCCCTTGAGTGTGTGCTCGGTTTGCATTTGCTTGTTTTGCTCTCTGTGCTTTGCTCTGCTTGTTTGTTCTGTTGGCTCTTTTGGCTCACTTTCTGAATATTGCTACACCTCACCCCTTTGTTACCTCGTTATCTTCTGGTTTTGATCTTGGGACATTTAACTACTCTCCAGTGTATATCATCTCCCCTGCACCACAGGGTCCAGCGCTGCCCTCGACCACCTCCTACCCTGTCACGTGGTTCAGGTCCTGTTTGCTACCCGGTGAATTCCCCGCCACTCTGCTCTCATCTCCCTTGTTGTGGCGCCCAGTTCTCCCCCCAGCAGTTGTACCCGGGAGTCCTGGCAGCAAATTGCATATGTAATTTCCCAGAAAAGCATGTATGACTTAAAAGTCTCCTCACTTTGACATGCCAGGTCTGGCTTGTCACTCTCCACAAGGAAAAACCTTACCCCTTAGAGTCGGAAGTTTGCAATTTTCACACTGCAACATTCATTGCTGCTTGCTTCTGGAAAATGCCCATGGAGTCCAAATCATCACTACACCTGTAGATAAATTCCCCAAGGAGTATCGTTTCCAAAATGAGGTTATTTGAAGGGGGATTCTGCTCTTTTAGCAATTAGGGGCTCTGTATATGGAGTCCGCAAACTGTTCTAGGAACATTGGCGTTCCATGAGGCAAATGGAGATCCGTTCCTCCCGAGTCTCTCCGTATGGCTAAGTAGTGCTGAACAGCCACATATGGGGTACTGCTACATTCAGTAGAATATACCATAAAAGGGAGCCGTAAGTTATGTATGCTCAGCCATAATTATAGATAAGTAAACCAAAAGTAAATGGACACAGAGTGAAAATAAATATAAAATATTACAAATTTATTAACAAGTAATTAAAACCAAAAATGAATACATATACGTAAAGACATAAACAATTAAAAGTGAAAGACGACATCCAAGTGCCACGTCGAAGCAGGATGTATAAGAAATATTGCACCAGTATATAGGTAAGAACTAATCAATATGTAATACATTTAAGTGGATAATAGTAAAGAAAATAATTCCGTTCATACAGTATGGTCCGATATAATGAATATGTGAATATATACAGTATTTAGTTGTCAAAAAGCACACATGTGCAAAAAATATGGCATAAATTCTTTCGGGGGGCCATTGTGCGAAACGCGCGTTGGGGTCCCTTCCTTCCCACGTCCATAGCAGCAGGTTAGTTTCAGATACCTCTTATTTAAAATTCTCTTGCTATCTCAGCCCGTTCATGTGAAGTTCCATATTTAACTGGAGAGTTTCTTTTCTATTAGGTACTTATATTTTTATCTATATACATACTCTCTCTGTGTCTTTATAATGGAAAACTGTTCATACCATTATGATCACACTAGATGATTTATGGTAGATTATACTTTATGGTAGACTATATTTTGGTATCATACACTTTTTGCTTTTTTGATTGGTCTTTTTTTACTTTGTTGTGAGTTAAATAATGATTTTTTGGCACTAACTTTGTATGGCAGTTTGTATTTAGGCTGTACTGAAGCACTATGCACTTTACTGTATCATTTCTAATACTGCTGTAACATGGATAATGATTGAATTTATGCCATATTTTTTGCACATATGTGCATTTTGACAATTAAATATTCTATAAAATCACATATTCATTATATCCATTATCCATTTAAACCAATTATATTGATTGGTTCTTACCTATATACTGGTGCAATATTTCTTATACATCCTGCTTCGACATGGTACTTGCATGTTGTCTTTAACTTTTAATTGTTTTTGTCTTTGTGTATATGTATTCATTTTTGGTTTTAATTACTTGTTAATAAATTTGAAATATTTTTATATTTACTTTCACTCTGTGTCCATTTTCTTTTGATTTTCTTTCATGTTCAGTAGAAATTGTGGGACAAGTTTTGGTGCCATTTTTACCCACTTCTTGTGCGAAAATGTAAAATCTGGGGCTAAATCAAAGTTTTGTTGGTAAAAATGTAGTTATTTTTTCTTCACTCCCCAATGACATAAAATTCTGTGACACACCCGTAGCATCATTATGATCACTGCACCTCTAGATAAATTCACTGAGAGGTGTAGTTTGCAAAATGGGGTCACTTATGGGGGTTTTGCTGTTCTGGCACCTTATGGGCTCTCCCAGTGGATCATGGCGCCTGTAACCCATTACAGTAAAATCTGGCGATCCTTGCATTCTGTGCTTTGTACTGTGCCTAAAAAACATTTCCCGATTACATGTAGGTTATTGGCGCACTATGGAAAAAATGTACCTCAGTTCGTTGCAAAAAAAATTCCTATTAGCCCTTAGAAAAATTAAAAACTTGGGGCTAATTCAACATTTTAGTGATAAAAATATAATTTATTTTTTCTTCACCGGTTAGTGGTATAAAATTCTGGGAGGCACATGATTAATCATCATGATTACTGCAACTCTGGATGAATTCACTAAGGAGTGTAATGTGTACTTCACATACAGGGGGTTTCTGTTGGTGTGGCATCTCAGGGGCTCTGCCAATGTGACATGTCACCCTCAAACCATTCCAGTAAAATCTGAACTATAATATGGTGCCTCTTTTCTTCTGAGCTTTGCACTGTGCCTCAAAAGTAGTATTCACCCACATGTAGGGTATCGGCGTACTCAGGAGAAATTGCACAACAAATTTTATGGTGCAAATTTTCCCATTATCATTATGAAAATGCAAAATTTGGGGTCAACACAACATTTTTGTGGAGAAAAAGTGATTTTTTTATGGCTTAACGTTATAAACTTCTGTGAAGCATTTGTTTGTTCAAGGTGCTCACCACACATCTAAATGTATTCCATAAAGGGTCTAGTTTTCAAAATTGGGTTACTTGGGTGGGTTCTACTGTTTAGGTATATCAGGGGCTCTCCAAATGGGACATGATGTTGTCTAATGACTCCAGGTAATTTTACATTCAAAAAGTCAAACGATGCTCCTTCCCTTCTGAGCCCTGCAATGTGCCCAAACAGTAGTTTTCTTCCTCATATGGGATATCCGCGTACTCCGGAGAGATTGCTCTACAATTTGCATTGAGTAATTACTCCTGTTACCTTTAGGAAAATGCTAAATGTGGTGCTAAAATAACCTTTTTGTGAGGAAAATTTGATTTTGTTATTTTCATGACTCAACAGTATAAAGTTCTGTGAAGCCCTTGGGTTTTCAAGGTGCTCACCACACATCTAAATACATTCTATGAGGGGTCTAGTTTTCAAAAAGGTGTCACTTGTGGGGAGTTTCCACTGTTTAGGCACATCAGACACTCTACAAATGGGATATGTGTTCGCTGATGATCCAGGAAATTTTACATTCAAAGAGTCAAATGATGCTCCTTCCCTTCCAAGCCCTGGCGTGCACCCAAACAGTAGTTTTCTCACTCATATTGAATATCGGTGTACTCAGGAGAAAATGCACAACAAATTTTATGGGGCAATTTCTCCTGTTACCCTTAGGAAAATGCAAAAGTCTGCGCTGAAAGCATACGGTGTTTGTGGGGAAAACTAGATTTTTTAAAATTCTTACGGCTCAATGTTATAAACTTATGTGAAGCACCTGAGGGTTCAATGTGCTCACCACACATCTAGATCAGTTCCCGGAGGGGTCTAGTTTCCAAAATGGTGTCACTTGTGGGGGATTTTCATGGTTTAGGCACATCAGAGGCTCTCCAAACGCTGACATGGAGTCAGCCAATTGTTCCAGCAAATTTTGCATTCAAAAAGTCAAATAGCGCTTCTTCCCTTCTGAGCTCTGCCATGCACCCAAAAAGTGGTTTTCTCCATTATATGGGGTGTTGGCATGCTCAGGAGAAATTATACAACAAATTTTGGGGTCTATTTTTTCCTGTTACCCTTGTTAAAATTAAAGGAAAAATTGGATCTGAAGTAAATTTTTTTGTGAAAAAAAGTTAAATGTTCATTTTTTTGCAGGAAAGAAATATATCTTGGTACCGTGTTAGCCAGTGGATAGAAAAATATTTAGAATTGAGAGTCCTCAGTGATTAAACCATTAAAAGGTATCAACCACTGAGGACTCTCAATTCTAAACATTTTTTTTGCCACATTCCAAAAATTTCTGTGAAGCACCTGAAGGGTTAATAAGCTTCTTTACTGTGGTTTTGAGCACCTTGAGTGGTGTAGTTTTTAGAAAGGTGGTCTTTTTGGGTATCTTCTATCATATAGACCCCTCAAAGGGACTTCAAATGTGGAGTGGTCCATAAAAAAATGCTTTTGCAAAATTTGGTTGTAAAAATGAGAAATCGCTGGTCAACTTTTAACCTTTATAACTTCCTGACAAAAAAAATTGCTCTAAAATTGTGCTTATGTAAAGTAGACATGTAGGAAATGTTACTTATTAACTGTTTTGTGTGACATATCTCTGTTATTTAAGGGCATGAAAATTCACAGTTGGAAAATTGGAAAGTTTTAAAATATTTGCTTCAAATTTACTGTATTTTTCCGACCATAAGACGCACTTTTTTTCCTCCAAATTTGGGAGGAAAGTGTGGGTGCGTCTTATGGTACGGATGTAGCATGTGGGGAGGGGGCAGCAGTGAGTGGGATCGCACTGTTATCCCACTTCAGGATGTCCCCGCTGATTCTAGTGCTGGAGAAACCATGTGCTCCCGATGATTAAGTGCAGTGAATATTCATTAGCGGCTCCCCGCCCACCTATCAGCTGAGCGGTGAGCCGGGAGCAGCAAATGAATGCTGCACTTAAGCAGGGACACACATGGCTTCCCCAGCAGCTGGGGGGAGGTCTGTGTGTCCGGGGGAGAGGAGGCAGCAGCAGGGGCCAGAGGAGATCGCTGCATACCTGCCTGCCATGCCTGGGCTGGACGCTGAGTTCTGTGCAGGAGGACCTGTGATGATGTCAGAAGTGGGCGGGCTGGAGCATCACATGGCAGCTCAGAGCCCTCCCTCTTCTTGACATCATCACAGGTCCTTCAGGCTCTCCAGTCTCCACTAGAATCTGCAGCTTCCTCATAACCTGTGCTGTGGAAAGGAAAGCTGTCATGAGATTCTCCAGCTTTAACCTCACCACAGTGTGGCTGGCTGCCACATTTAAGAGGTTAGTTTTTACAAAAAACAATAATGCACTCTGCCACTCCTTTGGTGAACTATAACTCCCAGCATGTCATAGGATCTGCAGGATATGCTGGGAGTCATAGTTCTCCCATGGGATTTTAAAGCAGCACTCCAGTGTTATTTTGCAGTGCTGGAGTGTTGCTTTAAATATAAGCCCTGTGCCCCCATTCTTATACTCACCCTCCAGCGTCTTCATATAGTACTGTACAGACACCACACTGGTCCCGCAGCTTCCAACATAATAACATACTATTATATATAATAACACCACATATAATAGCATGTTATTTATGTTATTAAATATTTTACCACATTTTTTTGCTTCAAATATTTTTTTTCCCTATTTTCCACCTCTAAAACCTAGGTGCGTCTTATAGTCCGGTGCATCTTATAGTCCGAAAAATACGGTACATTTCTTTCACAAATAAACAGATGTCATATCAAAGAAATTGTACCACTGTCATGAAGTACAGTATGTACAATACAATACCAGGCCTAGCTTGTCACTCTCCACAAAGAGAAATCTTGCCTCTTAGAACCCAAAATACAGTATATATTGCAATACTTTGGTATTGTAGCAGCGTATAGAACAAGCGGAAAAATGATTGCAGGTTCAAGTACCCCAAAGGGGTAAAAAAAAGAAAAAAGAAAAGTCTTTTAAATATATGAAAAAGGAAGAAACATTCAATTTTAAATCACTTACCTTTATTAGCTTGAAAAAAAAAATATAGTGTATAAAGATTTGCTCAATCAAAATATAAAACTAATTACCCCCTATGTTAAATGACATAAAAAGAAATTGAAACACCAGAAATGCGTTTTGGGGAGAGAGTTCTTATCTTCCAAAGAAAGAAAAAGGCAATCAATACTTCATATGTACTGTATGCTTATAAGGTATAGTTAAAATATTAAATTTTACCTGTAAAGCATACATTTTTGCAAAATGGCAACACAATTTTTTTGCCACTAAACTATAAAAAAATAAAACTTAGATATCACCATCATTCTACTGACCTGTAGAATCATGATGATTTTAATCTCATAATGAACGGCGTAAAAAGTAGTTCCAAAAAAACAATTGTAAGATTAAACTTTTACACCATGTCATACATGTTTTTTTATTTAATTCCTTGTGCGATAAAATGAATGAAGTAATTGAAAATGATTTCTCATTCAGCACGCATCGCTATGGCAATTGAAGAGTAGAAAAGTTAAGACTTTTAGACAAAGGGAAGGGAATAAACAACAGCTTAAATAAAAAAAATTGCTCTTTGTTCATGATGGGGCTAGTTTAAATATTCTACTTAACTATATGTATTCAATATTATAGAAGTCCTCCCAAGCATTGACACTTTAGTAGACTCAAAGACCCCCCGTTACAAACAAGATGGTAGTAATATAAATGGCATATGTGTGATAAGGAAGGGAACTGGAATTCTGGTATAAATCTGCCTGAAAAAAAACATTTCAATGGGTTGTCTCAATTAAATTTTAATTAATATATGTTGGTATAATTACTTTCACAATTGAATGTGTTAAAGATAATGTTCCTATGCCAAGACGATTCTTTTTCTGTAAGGTAAAACATGTTTTAACAAGCAGGGAAATATTTTACCTAAAAAAAAAATCAGCTTTGATCAAGTGATGTCTTGCCTTTTGCTTCCTCCCCTGCCCAGGAGCTGTGGAATAATCAGACCCTGTTCCTGCATGGTTAGATACAGCCATTAAACAGTACACAGCAGGAGCACATATATAAGATTATCTCAGCACACACAGGAACATTTTATTTAAACACATCCAATGGTGGAAATTATTATTATTCCAAGATCAATTTACTTAAAATGTAGTTGGTCCTTGGGAGAAGCCTTTTACCCCCAAGTGTGGTTTGCACATCAATGACCGGGCAAATTTTAACAATTCTGACCACTGTCCCTTAAGGAGGTTATAACTCTAGAACGCTTTAACGAATCCCGGTGATTCTGACAGTGTTTTCTCACGACATATAGTACTTCATGATAGTGGTAAAATGTTTTTGATATTACTTGCTTTTATTTGTGAAAAAAAAGGAAATTTGGAGAAAATTTTGAAAATTTCACAATTTTTGAAATTTGAATTTTCATGCCCTTAAATCACATAAATATGTTACAAAAAATACTTAATAAGTAACATTTACCACATGTGTACTTTACATCAGCACACTTTTGGAACCAATTTTTTTTGTTAGAGAGATATAAGGGTTAAAAGTTGACCAGCAATTTCTCATTTTGACAGCACCATTCTTTTTCGGGACCACATCACATTTGAAGTCACTTTGAGGGGTCTATATGATAGAAAATACCAAAATGTTACACCATTCTGAAAACTGCACCCTTAAGGTGCTCAAAACTACATATGAGAAGTTTATTTACTCTTCAGGTGCTTCACAGGAATTTTTGGAATGTTTAAAAAAATGAATATTTAACTTTTTTTTCTCAAAAAAAATAATTCAGATCCCATTTGTTTTATTTTACCATGGGTAGGGAGAAATTGGACACCGAAAATTGTTGTACAATTTGTCCTGAGTATGCCGATACCTTATATGTGAGTGTAAATCACTGTTTGGGCGCATGGCAGAGCTCAGAAGGGAATGAGCACCATTTGACATTTCAGTGCAAAATCGGCTGGAATTGAGATCAGACGCAATGTCGCGTTTGGAGAGCCCCTGATGTGCCTAAGTAGTGGAAGCCCCCACGTTTGACCCCATTTTGGAAAGTAGACCCCCTGCGGAACATATCTAGATGTGTGGTGAGCACTTTGAACCCCCAAGTGCTTCACATAAGTTTATAATGTAGAGCCGTAAAAATAAAAAATCATATTTTTTTCACAAAAATGATTTTTCGCCCCCAATTTTTTTATTTTCCCAAGGGTAACAAGAGAAATTGGACCACAAAAGTTGTTGTACAATTTGTCCTGAGTACACTGATACCCCAAATGTGGGGATACACCACAGTTTGGGCACATGGCAGAGCTTGGAAGTGAATCGGCTGAAATTGAGATCAGATGCCATGTCATGTTTGGAGAGCCCCTGATGTGCCTAAACAGTGCAAACCCCTCACAAGTGACCCCATTTTAGAAACTAGACCACCTAAGAACTTATCTAGATGTGTGGTGTAGTTATGAATGAACGTGTTCGCCACGAGTTTCACTATGCTCAGCGTACTCGGTGAGCAGCGAGCATTGCCATAATTATTTGGCGATAACTGCAGTCTCCACCCAGGAGTTTTGGCGGACTTTAGAGGCCCAATCATGGTGCAGAGATTGTCTGCCAGGCCATGAAATGCCGCAGCCATCTTTGTTGTGGTCATGCAGTAATTGGCTGGGCCGTATCGCATCATCCTGAGTATAAGAGACCAGGCACCGCCCTACTTGCAGCATTCTGTTCCTGTTTCAGCGAGAGTAGGGAGAGCTACTGCCGAGATCTGGTCAGAATCGTGGTTTTAGAGATAGTGTAGGTTTGCAACTCTTACATCCACAACTCCTCAGAAACCAAAAGTCCTTTTTAGGGCTAATTCGTGGGTCCCGATATTGCAGCGCAAGGTAGGCAAGGCACAGCATATCCACATCAGTACAAGGCCTGCAGGCACTGTATGCATTCCATTGCTCCCACTGCATCCTTCCCAAAGCTCCATAACTGCCTGCTGCTGCAGCTTCTTTACTGTTTATATACTTTTTTTCAAATTCCCCTTCCCCCCCAAAAAAAAAAATATATACAGTCTGTTCTGTCAGACTGAGGCCTGTTGAAAAGTTATAGTTTGTCAGGCATACGTAACATAGTTGTGTGTGCTACCCTTGTGCCCCCTTTTTTTTGTGATGTTTTAAATTCACCAAAAAAGGCCTTATATATCTGCGTGCTCCAAGTTTGGTCATTGGAGGCTGGTGAACTTATTTTTTGACTGTCTGATACTCAAAATCTATACAGCACTATTTTGCATAAAAAAATTGAAAGGCCGCAGATTTGCCAGTGTGGTATTTCCATTATAGCCATCATATATCTCTGTGCTCCAAGTTTGGTCATTGGAGGCTGGTGAACTTATTTTTTGACTGTCTGATACTCAAAATCTATACAGCACTATTTTGCATAAAAAAATTGAAAGGCCGCAGATTTGCCAGTGTGGTATTTCCATTATAGCCATCATATATCTCTGTGCTCCAAGTTTGGTCATTGGAGGCCGGTGTACTTATATTTTGGCTGTGTGATACTCAAATTCTATACAGCACTATTTTGCATAAAAAAAAAATTCAAAGGCCACAGATTTGTCAGTGTGGTATTTCCGTGTCAGCCCTGATATATCTACGTGCTCTAAGTTAACGTATTTTTGGCCGGTGGACCATTTTTTTTGCTGTCTGATACACTAATTATTTACAGCACTATTTTACATTTTAAAAAAACCCACCTTTTTGGCAGTGTGTTATTTCCGTGGCAGGACTCATATATGTGCATGTTCCAAGTTACCGCATTTTAGGCCTTTTTTCCACAGTATTTGCTGCCTGTTACCCTAGTTCGATACACTATTTTACATTAAAAAAGTAAAAAATGCAGGCCACATTTCGAACTTTGTTGTTCTGGTTAAAAATACTTCTCTTTCAAGTTGTCATGGCTGCTTTATGACTGTGTTAAATGCTCCAACTACTACTACCACCATCCTCATCTTCTGCCTACAGGCAGTCACTGCGCACATAGAAATTCTGAGGAGCAGAGTGTGAATGCTTGGGCGGTGTTGTACTCTGTCTCTGTATTATGAATGCGTTTTCTCCCGCCAATAAAAGTGGTACTGCCATAAAGCGAGGAGACATGTGCCCAATGACCGCCAGAGAGCGAAGCACTGTGCGCTCCATGAACATGATTACCTCGCATGTGTGCAGTAGAGAGAGACAATTCATGCTCTGTGTTCAGCTTTACTAAACAATAATTAAAGGGCACAGAGGACATTGGTACGGTCAGCAAGGTACTCCCTCTTCATTTTCCCAAACTTTGCACTGCTTGTGAGAATCCACTATACCTCAGGGCCAGGGCGATGGGAGGGTCTGAGAAAACTCTCCCTGAACTTTGCCAGTGTTCCACTGCCTCTGCTGGATTGGAGTTGTCTCTCTCACCTCTACTCCTTACTTGGCCAACGAACTGTGACCTCTTCTGCCAGCGTTTTCAGATGGGATTTTTTCAAATAATTCAGCAAGAAGGGATGTATGGCCTACAACCTTGAAGTACACCTGTCTGCCTCTGGAATAAGAGATATAAAGTTATCCTTGTAGCGTGGGTCAAGAAGTGTCAACAACACCAATCAGTATTGCCTGTCACCCAAAATTTGGAGAAAGCGAGGGTGATGGAAAAGGCAGCATAACCTAAACTCAGCCATGCGTCATAGACTGCAAACAGTCAATACTTCCGTGACCTCACCAAAAGCACAACTGACCATGGTCTCCCCCACCTCCCTGTCTTCAGGCCTCCACTATTTTCGACAAACCTCAGTAATATCATTGTAAATACATCATTGTAAATACATTCCCCTGTAGTTTTAATTTTCCCCCCCTCATTCTAGATTTTAAGTTGTCACTAGTGTTGAGCGATACCGTCCGATACTTGAAAGTATCGGTATCGGATAGTATCGACCGATACCCGAAAAATATCGGATATCGCCGATACCGATATCCGATACCAATACAAGTCAATGGGACATCAAGTATCGGAAGGTATTCTCATGGTTCCCAGGGTCTGAAGGAGAGGAAACTCTCCTTCAGGCCCTGGGATCCATAGGGATGTGTAAAATAAAGAATTAAAATAAAAAATATTGATATGCTCACCTCTCCGGCGGCCCCTGGACATCACGCTGCTAACCGGGAGGCTTCTTTGTTTAAAATGCGCGCCTTTAGGACGTGCGAATGACGTCCCGGCTTCTGATTGGTCGCGTGCCACCCATGTGACCGGCACGCGACCAATCAGAAGCCGCGACGTCATTCACAGGTCCTTAATTCCTAGAATTAGGAGTTTTTGTGAATGAGAATGACGTCGCGGCTTCTGATTGGTCGCGTGCCGGTCACATGGGCGGCACGCGACCAATCAGAAGCCGCGACGTCATTCTCATTCACTAAACTCCTAATTCTAGGAATTGAGGACCTGCGAATGACGTCACGGCTTCTGATTGGTCGCGTGCCGGTCACATGGGCGGCACGCGACCAATCAGAAGCCGGGACGTCATTCGCAGGTCCTAAAGGCGCGCATTTTAAACAAAGAAGCCTCCCGGTTAGCAGCGTGATGTCCAGGGGCCACCGGAGAGGTGAGCATATCAATATTTTTTATTTTAATTCTTTATTTTACACATCCCTATTGATCCGATACCGATACCCGATATCACAAAAGTATCGGATCTCGGTATCGGAATTCCGATACCGCAAGTATCAGCCGATACCCGATACTTGCGATATCGGAATGCTCAACACTAGTTGTCACCCTTTTTTTTCGTTTTAATTATTGTTATCGTTATAAGTTAGTGTAGATTCTAAGCTGTCACGTGCAGGGTAGTTTTATTTCTGTTTAATTATTGTATTACTGTTGTCATTGTTACTTAGGACTGTTGTGTTTGAAATTGTAAATATGTTTACGCTATATAAATAAGTATAAATATTAATATTAGAGTGCAGAGAAGCAGGATGGAGATGTTAATTATTGTTGTGAATTCTGCTTTTGGGCTCCCTCCTGTGCTTGTAGATGGTAATGCAGTTGTGCCTGGACTGCAAGATTGGACAGGTGTATCTGCTAATTGCAAGGCTGACTGGGGTATTTAGCTCTGCAGGACTCTTTAGTCTCTGACAGTTGTCAATGTTTCTTGTGAAGTGTTGGATCACTTTCTGGCTTCTCCTGCTCACTGTCAATTTCAGCAAAGATAAGTGTTTGATTTTTGTTTCTGTGGCACACTGCCTGTGTGCTTGTTTCAGTTTTATTCCTGCTCTGATTGTAGGATTCACTGGAGTTGCAGATATACGCTCCTGCATCTTTTAGTGGATGTAGGAAGTTTTGATATATTCTGCTGTGGATGTTTTGAAGGTTTTTTTTACTGACCGCCCAGTACTCTGTCCTATCCTGTCCTATCTAGCTAGAGTGGCCTCCTGTGCTAATCCTGTTTTTCTGCCTGTGTATGTTTTTTCCTCTCCGACTCACCGCCAATATTTGTGGGGGCTGTCTATCCTTTGGGGATTTTCTCTGAGGCAAGATAGTATTCTATTTCCATCTTTAGGGGTATTTAGTTCTCCGGCTGTGACGAGGCGTCTAGGTGTGTTAGGTACACTCCACGGCTACTTCTAGTTGCGGTATTAAGTTCAGGATTGTGGTCAGTACAGTGGCCACATTCTCCAGTGAAAGTTCTCATGCAGTTCCTAGGTCACCGGATCATAACAGTACAACTGGCCAACAATGAGTTAATTGCATCTCAGAAGAAGGGAGGAAAGGTTTTGAGCCATTTTTTTTCTCAGCCTGTTTTGTCTTCTCCTCCCTCTTAATCTCTGGGTGGCTGAGGAACCTAGTACTAACATGAATGTTCAGGAATTAGTTTCTCGTGTGGATCAGCTTGCTGCTAGGGTACAAGGTATTTCTGATTATATTGCTCAGACTCCTGCTTTAGAACCTAAGATTCCCACTCCTGATTTATTTTTTGGTGATAGATCCAAATTTTTGAGTTTCAAAAATAACTGTAAACTGTTTTTTGCATTGAGACCCCGGTCCTCTGGTGATCCCATTCAGCAGGTTAAAATCATCATATCCCTGCTGCGTGGTGACCCACAGGATTGGGCATTTTCCCTGGAATCTGGCAATCCTGCTTTGCTTAATGTTGATTCTTTCTTTCAAGCATTGGGGTTATTGTATGATGAGCCTAATTCTGTTGATCAAGCTGAAAAGACCTTGTTGGCCTTATCTCAGGGGCAAGAGGCAGCTGAATTGTATTGTCAGAAATTCAGAAAATGGTCTGTGCTGACTAAATGGAATGATGATGCTTTGGCGGCAATTTTCAGAAAGGGTCTTTCTGAATCCATTAAGGATGTTATGGTGGGGTTTCCCACACCCTCCAATCTGAGTGATTCTATGTCTTTGGCCATTCAGATTGACCGGCGATTGCGGGAACGCAGAACTGTGCGCGCTATGGTGTTATCCTCAGAGCAAATTTCTGAGCCTATGCAGTGTGATAGGATTCTGTCTAAAACGGAATGACAAGGTTTCAGACGTCTCAACAGGTTGTGTTTTTATTGTGGCGACGCTTCTCATGTCATTTCTGTCTGCCCTAAACGGACAAAAAGGATCACGAGTTCATTTACCATCAGTACTGTACAACCTAAATTTCTGTTATCTGTGTTCTTGATCTGCTCATTGTCGTCATTTTCTGTCATGGCATTTGTGGATTCAGGCGCCTCCTTGAATTTGATGGACTTTGACTTTGCTAGGCATTGTGGTTTTCCCTTGCAGCCTTTGCAGAATCCTATTCCTTTAGGGGGCATTGATGCTACACCCTTGTCTAAAGATAAGCCCCAGTTTTGGATACAGGTGACCATGCGCATGGCACCAGCCCACCAGGAAGATTGTCGATTTCTGGTGTTGCATAATTTGCATGATGCTGTTGTGCTGGGTTTCCCGTGGTTGCAGGTCCATAATCCTGTTTTGGATTGGAAGTCCATGTCTGTAACTAGTTGGGGTTGTCAGGGGGTTCATAATGATGTTCCTGTGATGTCAATCGCCCCCTCTCCCTCTTCTGAAATTCCGGAGTTTTTGTCTGATTTTCAGGATGAATTCGATGAGCCTAAGTCCAGTTTCCTTCCACCGCACAGGGACTGCGATTGTGCTATTGATTTGATTCCAGGCTGTAAGTTTCCTAAGGGCCGACTTTTCAACCTTTCTGTACCTGAACATACCTCCATGCGGAGTTAAATTAAGGAGTCTTTGGAGAAGGGGCATATTCGTCCATCTTCTTCACCGTTGGGAGCAGGGTTCTTTTTTGTTGATAAAAAAGATGGTTCTTTGAGACCCTGTATTGATTATCGCCTTTGCTTTCTGATTTGTTTGCTAGGATTAAGGGAGCTAGTTGGTTTACTAAGATTGACCTTCGGGGGGCTTATAATCTTGTTCGTATAAAGCAGGGTGATGAATGGAAAACTGCATTTAACATGCCCGAAGGCCATTTTGAATACCTTGTGATGCCATTCGGACTCTCTAATGCTCCATCTGTTTTTCAGTCCTTCAAGCATGATATCTTCCGGAGTTATCTTGATAAATTCTTGATCATTTATTTGGACGATATTTTGATTTTTTCCGATGATTGGGAGTCTCATGTGCAGCAGGTAAGGATGGTATTTCAGATCCTTCGTGACAATGCCTTGTTTGTGAAAGGGTCTAAGTGTCTTTTTGGGGTGCAGAAGGATTCCTTTTTGGGCTTTATTTTTTCTCCCTTATCTATTGAGATGGATCCGGTTAAGGTTCAGGCCATTCATGATTGGATTCAGCCCACATCCGTGAAGAGCCTTCAGAAATTTTTGGGTTTCGCTAATTTTTATCGCCGTTTCATTGCTAATTTTTCCAGCGTGGTTAAACCCTTGACTGATTTGTCTAAGAAGGGTGCTGATGTGGCAAATTGGCCCTCTGCGGCTGTTTCTGCCTTTCAAGAACTTAAACGTTGTTTTTCTTCTGCTCCTGTGTTGCGCCAGCCGTATGTTTCTCTTCCGTTTCAGGTTGAGGTTGACACTTCTGAGATTGGGGCAGGGGCCGTTTTGTCTCAGAGGGATCCTGTTGGTTCCTTGATGAAACCGTGTGCCTTCTTTTCCCGTAAATTTTCGCCTGCGGAACGCAATTATGATGTCGGCAATCGGGAGTTGTTGGCTATGAAGTGGGCGTTTGAGGAGTGGCGACATTGGCTTGAGGGAGCTAAGCACCGTATTGTGATCTTGACTGACCATAAGAATTTGATTTACCTCGAGTCTGCCAAACGGTTGAATCCTAGACAGGCTCGATGGTCCTTGTTTTTTTCTCGTTTTGATTTTGTGGTCTCGTACATTCCTGGTACTAAGAATGTTAAGGCTGATGCCCTCTCTAGGAGTTTTTTGCCTGATTCTCCTGAGGTTTTGGAACCAGTCGGTATTTTGAAGGAAGGGGTGGTCCTTTCTGCCATTTCTCCTGATTTACGACGGATTCTTCAGAAATTTCAGGCTGACAAACCTGACCGCTGTCCTGTGGGGAAACTGTTTGTTCCTGACAGATGGACTAGTAGAGTGATTTCTGAGGTTCATTGTTCTGTGTTGGCTGGTCATCCTGGTATTTTTGGTACCAGAGACTTGGTTGGCAGGTCCTTTTGGTGGCCTTCTTTGTCGCATGATGTGCGGTCTTTTGTGCAGTCCTGTGGGACTTGTGCGCGGGCCAAGCCTTGTTGCTCCCGTGCTAGTGGGTTGCTCTTGCCATTGCCGGTCCCCGAGAGGCCCTGGACACATATTTCTATGGATTTTATTTCCGATCTTCCTGTTTCCCAAAGGATGTCGGTTATCTGGGTTGTTTGTGACCGATTCTCTAAGATGGTTCATTTGGTGCCTTTGCCTAAATTGCCTTCTTCTTCTGATATGGTTCCGTTGTTTTTTCAGCATGTGGTCCATTTGCATGGTATTCCGGAGAATATTGTGTCCGACAGAGGTTCCCAGTTTGTTTCTAGGTTTTGGCGGGCCTTTTGTGCCAAGCTGGGCATTGATTTGTCTTTTTCTTCTGCATTTCATCCTCAGACAAATGGCCAGACTGAGCGAACTAATTAGACCTTGGAGACCTATTTGAGATGCTTTGTGTCTGCTGATCAGGATGATTGGGTGGCTTTTTTGCCATTGGCCGAGTTTGCCCTTAATAATCGGGCTAGTTCGGCTACTTTGGTTTCGCCTTTTTTTTGTAATTTTGGTTTTCATCCTCGTTTTTCTTCTCGGCAGGTTGAGCCTTCTGACCTTCCTGGTGTGGATTCTGTGGTCGACAGGTTGCAGCAGATTTGGGCTCATGTGGTGGCCAATTTGGTGCTGTCTCAGGAGGAGGCTCAACATTTTGCTAACCGTCGTCGGTGTGTTGGATCCCGGCTTCGGGTTGGGGATCTGGTTTGGTTGTCTTCCCGTCATGTTCCTATGAAGGTTTCTTCCCCTAAGTTTAAGCCTCGATTTATTGGTCCTTATAGGATTTCTGAGATTATTAATCCGGTGTCCTTTCGCCTGGCGTTTCCGGCCTTTTTTGCTATTCATAATGTCTTCCATAGATCTTTGTTGCGGAAATATGTGGAGCCCGTTGATCCCTCTGTTGATCCTCCGGCCCCTGTGTTGGTCGATGGGGAGTTGGAATATGTTGTTGAGAACATTTTGGATTCTCGTTTTTCAATGCGGAAGCTTCAGTACCTTCTCAAATGGAAGGTTTATGGCCAGGAGGATAATTCTTGGGTTTCTGCCTCTGGTGTCCATGCCACTGATTTGGTTCGTACCTTTCATCGGGCTCATCCTGATCAGCCCTGGGGGCTCTGGTGAGGGTTCGGTGACCCCTCCTCAAGGGGGGGTACTGTTGTGAATTCTGCTTTTGGGCTCCCTCCTGTGGTTGTAGATGGTAATGCAGTTGTGACTGGACTGCAGGATTGGACAGGTGTATCTGCTAATTGCAAGGCTGACTGGGGTATTTAGCTCTGCAGGACTCTTTAGTCCCTACCAGTTGTCAATGTTTCTTGTGAAGTGTTGGATCACTTTCTGGCTTCTCCTGCTCGCTGTCAATTTCAGCAAAGATAAGTGTTTGGTTTTTGTTTCTGTGGCACACTGCCTGTGTGCTTGTTTCAGTTTTATTCCTGCTCTCATTGCAGGATTCACTGGAGTAGCAGATATACGCTCCTGCATCTTTTAGTGGATGTAGGAAGTTTTGGTATATTCTGCTGTGGATGTTTTGAAGGGTTTTTTACTGAATGCACAGTACTCTGTCCTATCCTGTCCTATCCTGTCCTATCTAGCTAGAGTGGCCTCCTGTGCTAATCCTGTTTTTCTGCCTGTGTATGTTTTTTCCTCTCCGACTCACCGCCAATATTTGTGGGGGGCTGTCTATCCTTTGGGGATTTTCTCTGAGGCAAGATAGTATTCCTATTTCCATCTTTAGGGGTATTTAGTTCTCCGGCTGTGATGAGATGTCTAGGTGTGTTAGGTACACTCCACGGCTACTTCTAGTTGCGGTGTTAAGTTCAGGATTGTGGTCAGTACAGTGGCCACTTTCTCCAGTGAAAGTTCTCATGCAGTTCCTAGGTCACCGGATCATAACAAATTATGGCATCATTGCAGCTCACCATCTTGGTGAATTCCTCAATGTTTTTGAGGATGATACATATGTCTGACATCCATGTCCACTCATGAGATCTTATGTGTGAAATCAGAACTGAACACCGACGGCCTTGTTGATGCTGGTAGTCAACAACTGCCCTCTTCCGCTCACAAATCCTTTCCAAAATATGCAGTGTAGAGTTCCAATGCATGGGGAGGACATAACACAACAGTCAGAGAGACATAAGCTGCAAGTGCTGCAGAAGCACGTCAAAGGCGGATGAAGCTCTAGCTGACTTTCTAAAATGTGTACGCAGAGCCTCGTACTTTTCCTAGCAGATCTGGCACCTCCGTGTCGCTTTTCATAAAATGTTGAACAATGAGATTAAGCACATGGGCAAGGCATGGCACGTGTGTGAGCTCGCCATGACACAGAGCAGACACCAGGTTCCAGCCATTGTCCCACAGTACCATGGCTGGCTGCAGGTTCGGAGGTGTCAGCCACAGATCAGCCTGTTCTTTCAGAGCTGTCCAGTGTCCACAAATCTTCATCATTGTGCGATTTGTCACCTAAGCTTATTAGCTTCAGCACAGCCTGTTGCCGCTTGGCTGAGGCAATGCTGCAATGCTTCCAGCTTGTGACTGATGTGCTACTTGCGGAAATGGAGGCTAAGAGGAGGAGGTGGAGAAGCTGAAGACTGTGGGCGCAACCCAGATTGACTAAGGGCCTGCAATGCTTGTGGTTGGTCGAACGTGCACCATCCCAAGGTCGGACTGGGTCCCGGCTTCCACTATGTTACCCCTGTATGCTGTTAGTGTGATGTACCATCCCTGACCACAACCACTTGTCCACGTGTCTGTGGTTAGGTTGACTTTGCCAATTACAGCATATTGGAGGGCACGGGTAATGTTTTGGGATACGTGCCTGTGTAATGCTGGGACGCCACACTGGCACAAAAAGTCCCGCATATTTGTGGCCTTGGGGTGATCATCGACTCTGCCCTCTCTTTCAATATACATATCCAAGCCCTTGCCTCTTCCTGCCCACTACAGCTCAAAAACAGTTTTAGGATCCGTACATTCCAAGAAACGGCAAAACCGTTTGTGCACGCCCTCATGATCTCCCACCTCCACTATTGCAACCTTTTACTGTCTGTCATCCCCTCTAGTACTCTTGCACCACTCCAATGTATCCTAAAGTCTGATGTCCGAGTAATCCAACTGTCCCTCGGTTATTCCCTGTCCTCTCCTCTCTGTTAGGCCCTTCACTGACTTCCAATTGCCCAGAGGCTACAATTCAAAATCTAAATCCTAACTATGATATGCAAAGCCTTCCACAACCTGTCTCCATACATTTGTAACATGGTCTCCCAATGTCCAACTGGGTCATGGCTTCCTCTACCCTAGCCCAGCATGCCGTCAGCGAGATGTACCGTCCCTGCCCACAAGCACTTGTCCACGTGTCCATGGTTAGGTGTACTTTCCCTGTAACCGCATTGTTGAGGGCCCGGGTAATGTTGTGGGACATGTCGCTGCTTGTGTAATGTCGTGAAGGCAGACCGGGCAAAATTGTGGGGGCTGGGTAGCGAGTACCTTGTAATGGTCACCGCCATCAGGTTGCTGAAAGCTTAGGCCTCACACGGGCCTAAAATGCAACCTTTTGAGCGCAAGCATATGAGAAATGTGTGAATTTAGTACTGTGGCGTTGCCTGCGTATTACCACTTGCATTCCAAGGACTGTGATATGGACAACTGAATGGTGCGCTGGGACAAGGACGTGGACGTGCTTGTTAATTGTGGTAGTTGAGTTTGTGTGCAACTGCAGATGCAGGGCATGAGGCATGTTTGCATGCAGCATAGACAGTGGATTGGCTTGCACACACAATATCGGAAGAAGCAGTGGCATCACCCGCACACATTGTTCATGGAGCCTTGTGTTCAACCCACAAAGTCGGCTGCTTTCCTGCCATGTGCCTGATCATGCTTGTGGGGGTTAGAATGGGAGTTTTGCTACCCCTGCTGATGCAGGCATGGCCGGTGGTGCAAATGGCTTTTTAGGGTTATCGTCAGAGTCTTTAAAAAACAACCAGGCTGTTACGGGGACATTCAGTGTCTCTCTCTCCCACACCACCTCCTCACCTCGACCCCGGTCTTTTGATGTTCCCCAAGGCACAGTTCTAGGACCCCTACTGTTCTCCATCTGCACCTTCGGCCTGGGCCAGCTGATGTAATGGCACGGTTTGCAATCTCCTCAGTACGCCGATGACACACGTATCTACCTATCTGTGCCTGACATCACCTCCTTACTGTCCAAAATCACACGTCTTCTCGCTAATTCATCCTTCTTTTGTGATCTCTTTCAAAAAGTGGACATGGACCAAACAGAATACATCATCTTTCAACAATCTCAGGCTAAATAGTCATGAGAGCTGTGTATGCATCATTCGGTACCACTTTAATAAGAGGGAAAGTTTGCCCAAGAGAAAATTATTTCCTTGACATTCATGGCCTTTTTTGCACTTTTATGGCAGCTGTGATCTTCATATTCTTGGTGTGGATGTAGTAAATTTCAAAGTGTTCATCAATACCACCATCGTCCATATCTCGGAAAGAGAAAATCTGGTGTTTCCCAGAGTGGTGGTTATGTACATTTTGTCGCATTCCTTTAACAGTGTTCGCTACACTAGTAAAAAGAATTGTTGACTGTGACATTTGGATATTATTGGTAATATGTATGGGTGAAGATAAAGAAGCTTGTGCCACGGGTGTGTTTATAGTTACGGACGATGCACTGCTCTTTAAATTTTGTTTTTCACAAGCAGCCATCATTTTTTTTGGTTTTCCTACCACACTGATCTGCTTTATCTAATTCAGCATCTCTTGAACATGTTGTACTTTGCCCTTTAGACAGACATGTGTGTCTTTGGAAACATATTTTTGACAGGAATTTTTTAGGCCGAGTCTAACACGCGCATCTGTTACACAGATCTTCTGACAGGCATGAAACACATTATGGTAATATGTGGCTAAACGACTAGTCACTGTAGGCTGCATCCTGGATCTCATACCTCCCATAGCCACTGCTGTTATTAATCATGTAAGTTCCCATTCCTGTCATCACCTTGCCCCTTTTCCTGATCACTTCATCCAATGATTCGTCCTCCATATTTTTAGTAAAAAGCTGAACCTTCCCAGCAGCAACTGTGTAGGAAGTTTTGCAAGGTGTTTATAAATTACGATGCCTGTGAACAAATTTTTGTAAAAAATTCACCCCCCATGGGGAAATGTTTCACAGCCCATGCACATAGTCTATGGGCATTACAAGTGTAGGAGACCCACTCCTTTACATTGGGAATAGGTTTTAATAAGGCCTTCCTCCACCTTTCATCATTCACCACCACTACATCACCAGGCTTCACGTGTTCCGTGCTGATAAAGACAGTCAATTTTTAGGCATGGGTGTCTATGATCCCCATGAAATATTTTTTAAACATTTACCCCCATAAGCAATTCCTTGTCAGGCCATGCACTCCATTACAAGTGCCAGACATCACACCCTTACATTGGGCCTACTTCTTAACCTGTCTCCTGCAATGTCTCCTTTAACTGCCACTAGATCACCAGGGTTGACGTGCTCTGAACTGTTATAGGCCAGTGAATTTTGGGCAAGGAAGCTGTGATGGCACTATATTTGTAAGTCCAAAAAGGACAGCACATTGGGGAATTGGGAATGGCATTCCATTGGGCCTACTTCTTAACTCTGTCTCTTGCAATGTGTCCTTTAACTGCCACTAGATCCCCAGGGTGAACATGCTCTGTACTGTTATAGACCGGTGAATTTTGGGCAAGGGGCCTGCGATGGCACTAGTATATTTTTTAAAAAGGTACCCCACATTGGTGAAAACACATCCTTGTTGGTAAAAACTTCATAACATTTGTGTACCTTAAAGAGCTCCCTTACACAGCTTCTTTTTTGAGTTGCCTAATTGCTCACATTGGACACAATACACTTCAAATAACAGCAATTCTTCTAGTTTGGCTCAGTAGTTAATTAAAAATATTTCTTTGTCAACTACATTAGTTTCTCTCCTTGAGAGCCATAACTTTGGCTGCCTGAAATGTACAAATGGCAAATATACAAATGGTGATTTGTAACGAAGATTTAAAGACTATACCGAATGCATTCAGACAATCAAATAGCTGCATTTCTTGTAAAACATTATGAATGCTCATAGTGACACAATCTTGATAAATGTTTGTTTATTCACTTCACAAACAGTTCTAAGCCTCTATATGTTTGCTGTTTGTCGTTGTAAAACATTAAGGTTTATTGAAACTATGGTGGTTTGATCTAAATCCTTGTGGCTTTTATTTTCTAGGGGTTTATGGCCCCTAGTCTGATGACTCCATATCTCAGTTTAATCCAACCTTGAAAAGTGGCCCCTTGAAGGTCTGGGTGAAACTAGAGTTACTACATAGTGTAAATCACTATATAAGACCAGAGAAACATGACTAAGACAGATGCCAAAACTGGGGCACCTGTACAAGTACAGTGTGCTGATACCTGCATAATTGTGGACGCCCATGCAGTGTAGGTAATCTCCCAGGGGTTCTCTGTCTTGGTGTTGCTTCTCTGATATTCCAGATGGATGATGTTTATTCTCCTGTAAATAATTGTGCAAAGAGGGATCCTTCATACAATTACAAAATATGAATGGATTTTCATGAGCCCATCCACTATGTGGGTCCCAAGGCCTAATGGGGTGCATATGACTGACTATGTAGCAGGGCTCGCCTTCCTGCCAATGTGTAAAACCAAGGAGTATGGGATTACAAAATGCACATTGTAAGTGGATTTTCATGGGCACATCCACTATGTAGGTTCCAAGGCCTAATGGGGTGCATATGACTATGCAGCAGAGCTGGCCTTACCGCCAATGTGTAAAACCAAGGAGTACGGGAGTAAAAAATGCATATTGTGAAGTGGATTTTCATGGGCTCATCCAGTAAGTGGGTTCCAAGGCCTGTTGGGGTGCATATGACTGACTATGCAGCAGGGCTGGCCTTGCCGCCAATGTGTAAAACAAAGGAGTACGGAGTACAAAATGCATATTGTGAAGTGGATTTTCATGGACCCATCCAGTATGTGGATTCAAAGGCTTATTGTGGTGCATATGAATTGGTAGCAGGGCTGGCCTTGAATTCAATGGAACACTTTTTCAAGAGTCCCCCCTGGACATCTTATGACAGTGGTATTGTGGTGCGTTGTAATTCTTAGCAGCCCATCCACTCACAGCATAGGCTACAACAGCTTAGGAGACCCACTGTTTCATAACGGCCCTTTAAGAAGATTAATGCCGCCTGATGCACCTGTAAAAATAGACTCTGTGACTTTAACAGTCCCTCCTTCGTAAATGAAACAAGATGGGTCTGCTTATGTGTCACACACCACATGGCCAGCTAGGGGTGTTAAATGATACAATTACATTTCCCAGTGAATGCATTTGTAGTGGTTGAAAGCAATGTTAAATTTGAAAAACACTTCAAAAACGCTGCGCCTGAACTAAACCTAAGTAAGAGAGGAAATTTTAAGTCTGGGGTGAAATATTTGGCCTTACAGACAAGGCATTAACCTGCAAAGGATGTACCTTGATATATTTCCAAGCAAAACTCATTTTAGTTTAGTTTTCATGTGTTTTTGTGGCACCAAGAAAAATGGCATGAATCTCGGAAAAAAAATTATTAAAGCTGTGAACTAGGAGTCAGGAATGCTTCCAGGGGCGATCCCCATGAGGTTCCTGTGTCATTTGAGTAGTGTTTCCATCATTTTCAGACATTTTTAGTCCTTAAAAGGATCCCCGGGGGGATTGCGGTAAAAATACTCGGGTCTCCCATAGAATTACATTGGGCTCGCTGTTCTGGCCGAGTACCTGAGTATTCCAATTTGCTCAACCCGAGAAACGAGCACCCAAGCATTTTAGTGCTCGCCCATGACTAGTGTGGTGTGCACTTTCAACCTCCAATTGTTTCACTAAAGTTTATAATGTAGAGCCATGAAAATTAAAAAAAATATTTTTTTCTATAAAAATATTTTAGCCCATAATTTTGTATTTTCCTATTGGTATCTGGAGAAATTGGACCCCAAAAGTTGTGCAATTTTTCCTGAGTACACTGATACCCCATATGTGGGAGAAAACTACTGTTTGGGCACACATCGGGGCTTGGAAGGGAAAAAGTGGCGTTTTGTAATGCAGACTTTGATGAAATGGTCTGCGGGTGTCACGTTGCGTTTGCAGAGCCCCTGATGTACCTAAACAGTAGAAACCCCCAAGTGACCCCATATTGGAAGCTAGACCCCTGAGGAACTTATCTAGATGTGTTGTGAGAACTTTGAACCCTCAAGTGTTTCACTAAAGTTTATAATGCAGAGCCGTGAAAATAAAAAATCTTTTTATCTCACAAAAAATATTTTTTAGCTCCCAAATTTTTATTTTCCCAAGGGTAACAGGAGAACTTTTGACCACAATCGTTGTTGTCCAATTTGTCCTGAGTATGCTGATACCCCATATGTGGGGGTAAATCCCTGTCTGGGTGCATGGCAGAGCTCGGAAAGGAAGGAGCACTGTTTTACTTTTTCAACGCAGAATTGCATGGAATTGAGATCGGATGTCATGTTGCATTTGCAGAGCCACTGATGTCGCTAAACAGTGGAAACCCCCCAATTTTAACTCTAACCCAAACCCCTACTCACCCCTAACCCTAATCCCAACCCTAACCACACCCCTAACCCCAACACACCACTAACCCTAATCCCAACTCTAACCATTACCCTAACCACACCACTAACCTGAACATACCCCTAACCCTAATCCCAACCCCAACACACCCCTAACCCTGATCCCAACCCTAACCATAACCCTAACCACTCCCCTAACCCTGACACACCCCTAACCCAACTGTAAATGTAATCCAAACCCTAACCCCAACTCTAGCCCAACCCCAACTTTAGCCCCAACCTTAACCCTAACTTTAGCCCCAACTTTAACCCTAACTCTAACCCTAATGGGAAAATGGAAATACATTTTTTATGTTATTATTTTTCACTAACTAAGGCGGTGATGAAGGGGGGTTTGATTTATTATTTATAGCGGGGTTTTATAGTGGGTTTTTATGTTTGGCAGCTGTCATACACTAAAAGACGCTTCTTATTGCAAAAAATAGTTTTTACGTCACCACATTTTGAGAGCTATAATTTTTCACATTTTGGTCCACAGAGTCATGTGAGGTCTTGTTTTTTGTGGGAGGAATTGATATTTTTATTGGTAACATGTTCGGGCACATGACATTTTTTGATCGCTTTTTATTCTGATTTTTGTTAGGCAGAATGAAGAACAAAAACCAGCAATTCATGAATTTCTTTGGGGGGGCATTTATACCATTCCACATGTGGTAAAATTTTATTCTTCGGGTTAGTACGATTACAGCCATACCTCATTTATATCATTTTTTAATTTTTTCTCGCTTTTATACAATAAAAACTATTTTATTTAGGAAACAATTATTTTGCATTGCTTTATTCTGAGGGCTATAACTTTTTTATTTTTTTGCTGATCATGCTGTATGGTGGCTCGGTTTTTGCGGGACAAGATGATGTTTTCAGCGGTACCATGATTCTTTATTTCCGTCTTTTTGATTGCGTGTTATTCCACTTTTTGTTTGGCAGTATGACGATAAAGCATTGATTTTTGCGGTGTTCTCTGAATGGGTTACCAATGTGGGACAGTTTTATAGGTCGGGTCGTTACGAATGCAGCGATACTAAATATGTGCACTTTTATTTTTTTTATTTACGTAAAGAAATGTATTTATTGGAACAATATATCTTTTTTTCTTTAGATAGGATTTTTTAAAAATATTTTTTACCAAGTGCAATTTTTTTTTACTTTTTTGCGTTGTCACAGGGTGAGACATCACTATATAAAGTCAGATCGCTGATCTGACACTTTGCAGAGCACTGTGTCAGATCAGCGATCTGACAGGCATTGCAGGAGGGTTACTGGCGCCTGCTCTCAGCAGGCACTGACTAGCCGCCTCCCTGCAGGACCCGGAAGGACCACACAGCCATCTTGGGTCTGGGGCCTGCAGGGAGGAGACAGGAGGAGATGGTCTGAGGGTCTCATGGAAGCACGCAGGGAGCCCCCTCCCTGCGCAATGCTTCCCTATGCCACCAGAACGCTACGATCATGTTTGATCGCAGTGTTCCAGGGGTTAAAGTGCTGGGAGCGGTCCTTGACCGCTACTGGTACATAGTGCTGGATGTCAATTGTGATAATCAGCTGACACCCGGCCGCGCTCCTCCCTGATCACATATGACGTAGTATCCCGTCGATGGTCATATGGGCCCAGGTCACCTCGACGGGATAGTACGTCTAATGTCAGAAAGAAGTTAAAAAATGATAAAAATAATGAACCCATGCATTGCAATGTGAAAACAAGCTGCTGTTCATATGTTCATTCCCTTTGAGCTTATTTTACCAGCTTCAGGCTTTATCAATAAGCTAAGAGAACTGACCTGATCTGAATAGTTAATATCGAAATGTACAAAAATATCACAAAAAAAACATAAAAAATATGATTAGTAAGATGCACCCAAAAAAAAGACGCTTTGGAACAATATATGCCGACATGTCTGTGAGCGCCTTCTTCTCGCAAAACTGGTGACTAGTGTTGAGCATTCCGATACCGCAAGTATCGGGTATCGGCCGATACTTGCGGTATCGGAATTCCGATACCGAGATCCGATACTTTTGTGGTATCGGGTATCGGTATCGGATCAATAGGGATGTGTAAAATAAAGAATTAAAATAAAAAATATTGATATGCTCACCTCTCCGGTGGCCCCTGGACATCACGCTGGTAACCGGCCGGCTTCTGATCGGTCGCGTGGCGGTCATATGAGCGGCACGCGACCAATCAGAAGCCGTGACGTCATTCTCAGGTCCTAAACGCGCTCATTTTAAACAAAGAAGCCTGCCGGTTACCAGCGTGATGTTCAGGGGCCGCCGGAGAGGTGAGCATATCAATATTTTTTATATTAATTCTTTATTTTACACATTAATATGGATCCCAGGGCCTGAAGGAGAGTTTCCTCTCCTTCAGACCCTGGGAACCATCAGGATACAATCCGATACTTGATGTCCCATTGACTTGTATTGGTATCGGATATCGGTATCGGTGATATCCTCTATTTTTCGGGTATCGGCCGATACTATCCGATACCGATACTTTCAAGTATCGGACGGTATCGCTCAACACTACTGGTGACATATAAAGAATATTGTGCGCATATACCCTTACAAAATTTGCTTTAGGACCCAGGAGCTTCTGTCTTCAGTTAATACTCATGTCTTCATAATGTTTAATGCCGTCTCTCTAAATAAGATGGAGTCATGCTAACTACACATTTTCCATATATAACTTGTGATCTAAAAATAATGGAAAATGTCACTCATAATGCTAAAGAGGAGCAGCAGCTTGGCAATGGAAGTGATTTTAAATTGAGTCGCTCTACTTGAAGGCTTTGTAATTGTAATGTTTTGCTAGAAAATTATCTGATTGTTATCTTTAATTCAATCAAGGGCTGGAGATGAGTCAGATAAAAAAAATTACCAAAAAGGCAAAGTGTATGAAATTCTAATCTGATGCTTCTGATAAAGGCAGAAACAATAACGAAGTGCTCTCAATAAAAACTTTGGAAAGTTTGATCAACTTTGAAAACAAGAGCATAAACAGTATATGATGTTTCTACTACTATAACCTCCACTGCCATTATTTCTATAATTACTATTATTAATGCTATTATTATTACTATTTTATTGCTATTATTATTATTATTATTATTATTATTACTATTTGGCAGCTTTCAATAATTCATATTTTGTACACAATTACCCTTCTTAATCAAAGCAGCTTTGAAAAGTCACAACATTATGATGCAACTCTGGACAAAAAATTAGCAACTTTTGACATTTTCACCCCGTTTCTCCGAGCTACAACAAAATAGGCGTATCTGGAGCAGGACAAGAGCGCCATGGGGGAGGAACCCCATAGAAGCATGACACCACAGCTCATCTAATTCATGGACAAGATGTGGCACTCCCTATGGCAGAAATCTTACTCCAGTCTGGGACTGGAATAAACTTTACTTTTACACTCCTGTCTCATTAAAAGACATGCTTCTTAGTGGATCAGGAGTGTCTGACTCCAAGACCGAAAAAAATATTACCAATCGTGAAAAATCTATATTTTGTAATAATGCGATTACATTTCAGCTCAGCAACCCAGAGATCAAAATATTTCCATGCCTGTAAATTAAATTACCAAAAAATGAGAGTGAATATAATGAAATATTGCCTTCAAAATTAAAAGGGTTGCCCCAATTCATGAACAACGCTCTGGAATTTCTTTTTTTTTAAAAAGCAGCTGCCACGTTTTCATGTCATCACCACGTTGTCTAAAATGATTAGCGTATTAATGCACATGGACAGCCATTACTCCTTCTTAGTTTTTTTTTCTTCTGAAGAGGTTTGATGAGTTTTTGGTGCTATTTTTTTTTGACCCAGCATCTCACAGTTCTAGCAAAGTGTATGAAATTTTTAGAAATTTTATTCTCACCATGTTATTTTTTAGGCAGCATAAACTGACCTGCAAAGTGTGTTTCAAATTTGTAACATGACAATTTTTGTTGCACGTACTCTGAATTTTCTGCACTGATTTTCCCCATAGAATTTTCATTAGAAGCAGAAAATTTCCAGGTGAAAGGCATATGCGTTTTCAGTGACTTTCTGCTGTGGAAACCCACTAAAACCGCATATATTCTGAACATGACTGCATCAATTAAATTTTTTATCATAGCCAAATATCAGTAAGCATCAAAAACAAAGCAGCTTTAATTAAACATGGCTTATCAACAAGGAACAACAATTGCAGCTTCAAAAATGAGATAAAGTGCACATATAAAAATGCACGCAAACTAATTTACCTAATAAACCAAGAGAAGATGGAACATATGGCACAACTAAAGTTGATTAAAGACTTGCGTCTTCCCTTGGTTCGTTGCTATGTTGCACTAGCCAGAGGCAGCGTACCCTTAGGTATGATCCCCTTTCCCAAATTGGAACTAATATGATAAATCTCATTCACCTTTCCTCTAATTTACCCGATAGTTGCAGAAATGCTGCGCAAAATCTGCAATTTCAAAAAACCAAGAACGGATATCAATAGCGGTTCCAATAAGGGATAGTCAAAACCAAAAATACCTGAATATATATATTTTATATGCAATGATTAAAAATAGCCCCCCCCCCATAGGTAGACAAAATACAAATATAGTCATGGCCAAAAGTGTTGGCACCTTTAAAATTGTTCCAGAAAAAGAGAGAAAAATGGCAAATTAGACATAATTTTAAACAAAACCCCCAAAATCGACTAAACAAAATTGTTGATCTCTTTCCAAAACTGGGCAAACAGCATTGTTTCTAGCATGTAATGCTAGTTCGAACTCGCCTGTGGCAAGTAGCAGGTATGGGCAACATGAAAAATCACACGTGAAATCAGGTAAAAATGGGAGAAGTGTACTCAGTCTTTGCATTGCGTGTCTGTGTGTGCCACACTAAGTATGGAGAACAGAAACAGAAGAGAACTGTTTGACGACTTGAGTACAAAAATTGTTGAAAATGTCAACAATCTCAAGGTTACAAGTCTGTCTAAAGAGTTCTTGATGTTCCTTTGTCCATGGTGCACAACATAATTAAGAAGTTTACAACCCATGGCACCCTGCTTTAAAGGGACTCTGTCACCTGAATTTGGCGGGACTGGTTTTGGGTCATATGGGCGGAGTTTTTGGGTGTTTGATTCACCCTTTCCTTACCCGCTGGCTGCATGTTGGCTGCAATATTGGATTGAAGTTCATTCTCTGTCCTCCATAGTACACACCTGCGCAAGGCAAGATTGCTTTGCGCAGGCGTGTACTACGGAGGACAGAGAATGAACTTCAATCCAATATTGCAGCCAGCATGCAGCCAGCGGGTAAGGAAAGGGTGAATCAAACACCCAAAAACTCCGCCCATATGACCCAAAACCAGTCCCGCCAAATTCAGGTGACAGGTTCCCTTTAATTTTCATTATAACTTGATCCCTGACCTGCCTTGTGATTTTCACAATTCTGCTTGATCCCTAATGTTCTCAAACAAACCTCTGAGACTTTCACAGAACAACTGTAGTTATACTGAGAATAAGTTACACACAGGTGAACACAATTACTAACTATGTGACTTCTGGAGGCAATGGATCATTCAGAATCAAATTTTGTGGTATCAAACTAGAGGGAGCTGAATGCTAATGCACATCCCAATATACAGCTTTATATATTATTTTATATTGTTAAAACCATTTATCATTTCCTTTGCTCTTTGCAAATACTTGCTGCTTTGTGTCGGGGTATCACATAAAATTCCAGTAAAATACATTTAAGAATGTGAGTGTAATGTGGAAAAATGTGGAAAAGTTAACGGACTATGAATTCTATTTAAGGCACTGTATAATTGATAAAGTTTCAACAGTAATCTGGTACCACAGAAATGGGTTGCAAAACCTGCCAAAGATAATTATGCAAGAGAAATAGCTTGAGGGTAGCAAGATAGCGACAAAGACCCTGATATCTTACAATGGATGTCATGATTTCCTGATGAACTGAATGATGGAAAAAAAAATCGGTAATTGAAATACCTATGGAATATTTAAAGTTTGATCCTGTAAATTTAGGGTCATTAAGGGACACAGAGTGATAGTCCTGGCGATGGCGCCATTTACATTTATCCAAGTGTGCCAAGATGACAAGGTAGGTAACTACCTGTAGTTCTAAAGGGACAGATAAATCTCTTTGGTAATTATTTTCAGCAGGTTTTTTTTTTTCCAAGACATCTTCATAATCTCACTAAATACTAATTGTGGGAAAGTAGTCATAAATTGGCCAGTTCTCGGAACCGGTGAGATGGTTGAGCCAACAGTTATCAGCTAGTTATCACCTGCTCTAAGATTAACTGAGTAGGGACATCCACTTCTTTTAAATAAACCAAAAAAATGGATCCCCCCAAAAAATATATAAAACACCAATCTGCACCTCGATAGACTAAAGGTCAAATGGTCTTACCATAATTTAGAAGAAGTGTGTTGATTGCCATTGGTATCTACCTCTAATCGACATCTAATGTAGCTTTTCTAACTTAATAAAACTATCAACTGAAAAAAGGGTAGCCCTATATCAGAACTTTCCCAAATTATTATAGGCAAAACCTGATGAATATCCAAGCTGGTGACGTGTAACATGAATGGTAATGTTTCCACCATGTACATAATAATATATAATGGGTCTTAGCCAGGGGCAACAATTTTCCTAGATCATTCTTCTAAACATGGGATTGTACCGAGAAATTAGCGACAGCTGGCAAATATTTAATTACCACCATTTATCTTCTTTTTATGGGAATGCTCATCGATTTAATACGTTCTCTATTCTGGCTCTCGTTTTTCTACTATAACATTAGCATTTGTGAATTTTAGATATAAATCTCCATGCATGTTTCAGATGTCATTCTAGTAGGAAAATTAATTTTACGACTTTCAGTTTAATAAAAGGCGGTCTGCTTCGTTGCCTGTGGAGTAACATTTAATGAACACTTTTAATTTACTCCCCTAAATAATAAAAAAAAGATTATCATGATGTCATTAAATTTATGGTAACATTAACAGATTATTACTTCTATTGTCATTAGATTACATTTTCCGTCAAAGACTATTTCATATTATGACAAGTGTTACTTTTGATTTACAAATTTGCCTTACTGTGGGATTTCAGGGCATGCTGTGCTATTAGTATACAATGGTGTGAACATACACATAAAAATGAAAGTACATTTTTTTCATATAAATGATTGTATCATATTATGAAAAAAAGGTTTATTTTCAAAAATAGCACCAGTTTTCTCCGTGGGCTACATACAAATAAATGGGCAATAGTGTTGTGGCATTTGGAAATGGTTTCAGCAATGTGTAGCATTACATCCTGTGAGAGGGGAAGGAAGTTCTGTCGCAGGAAGACATCCCCATCTAAAAATGGCATGTAAATGTTTGGGCACCCCTTGTCAAAATTACTGTTATCGTGAACAGTTAAGCAAGTTGACGATATAATGATCGCTAAAAAGCCTAAATTTAAAGATGTCACGTTTAATTTGCATTTTAGCCCAAAACAAAATAAACATCTTTTACATTTTAAAAATTACAAATAGAAAAATGGGCAGATGCAAACATATGGGCACCCTTGTAGATTTGTGTGCTCAGATATCTTTAAACAAATTTTCAGGCCTTAATTGGCTTGTTAAGGTTTTGGCTTTTTCACTATCATCGTTAGGATAGGCAAGGTGATAAAAAATTCCCAGATTTATTAAAAACCCAGCCTCCACTACCCGTGTGCCAAAAAACAGCACCCATATGTTCTTATAAGCAGCTGCCTATCACTCCGAAAATGATAATGGTGGAGGCAAATAAAGCAGGAGAAGGAAAAAGAAGAAAGCAAAGCTTTTTAAAGGGAACCTGTCACCTGAATTTGGCGGGACCAGTTTTGGGTCATATGGGCGGAATTTTCAGGTGTTTGATTCACCCTTTCCTTACCCGCTGGCTGCATGCTGGCCGCAATATTGGATTGAAGTTCATTCTCTGTCCTCCATAGTACATGCCTACGCAAGGTAATCTTGCTTTGTGCAGGCGTGTACTACGGAGGACAGAGAATGAACTTCAATCCAATATTTTGGCCAGCATGCAGCCAGCGGGTAAGGAAAGGGTGAATCAAACACCTGAAAACTCCAACCATATGACCCAAAACTGGTCCCGCCAAATTCAGGTGACAGGTACCCTTTAAAGTTGCCCATTTTCTCTGTTTGAAATTATTTAGAAATGGCAGTTAACAGAAACAGTGGAGGTGAAGATAAGGTGTGGAAAACCAAGCTAAATTTCAATGAGAATTCCTCATAGTATTGCTACACAGGCAAGTCAGAACCTCCACTTGACTGCAACAGACTTTCAGAAAGATTTAGATCCAAGAAGTATTGTTTCTCCTTGCGGAGAGTGACATGATAAGCATGTCGAGGTGAGGAGACTTAAAGCTGCAATGCTCCTCTGGGAAATATGCAAATTGTCTCTTAAAAGGGGAAGAGGACTAGTACTCTAGTGCCACCTATTGGAAGTAGCAATCCTAACAGTCAATGTCGACCCTTTAACGAGCCTTGTCACATGATTTAGGATAATAGCCAAACCAGAATCTCAATTTGCAGACACTGTGTTTACACAGAGTGTGCAAATTGAGATTGTGGTTTGGCTATTATCCTAAGTCATGTGACAAGGCTCGTTAAAGGGTCGACATTGACTGTTAGGATTGCTACTTCCAATAGGTGGCACTAGAGTTCTAGTCCTCTTCCTCTCTGAAGAGACAATTTGCAGAAATATTTAGCAAATTCTGTAGTCGTGATACATTGTTCTACTGTTCAAAGACATCTGAATAAATATGGCCTTTATGCAAGAGTCATCAGAAGAAAACCTTTCCTGCGTCCTCACCATAAAATTAATCATCAGAGGTATGCAAAATAACATTTAAAGAAGCCTAAAGCATTTTGGAAACAAGTCCTGTTTACCGATGAGATTATAATAGAACTATGTGGCTACAATGATCAAAAGTATGTGTGGAGAAAAAAGGGACAGAATTTAAGGAAAAAAACATCTCACCATCCATTAAACATGAGGGTGGATCAATCATGCTTTCTTTAGGGTTCTTTTGCAGCCCATGGCAAGGGCAACATTTCACAGGTAGAGAGAACAATGGATTTAATAACATTTAAACAAATTCCTGATGCAAATATAACATCTACGGTAAAAAAGCTGAAGCTGAAAATAGTATGAGTACCTCAAAAGATGCAAATTGAAGGTTTCACAATCACCCTCAAAGGGTTCTGATCTGTACTTCATTGAAAATCTGTGGCCAGACCTCAACTTAGCAGTGCATGCAAGACGACCCTGGAATCTTACAGAACTGGAAGACATTTCCAAGGAAGAACAGATAAAAATCACTCAAACAAGAATTGAAAGACACTTGTCTGGCTACAAAAAGCATTTACAAGCTGTGATGCTTGCGAAAAGAGGTGCCCCTAGATACTAGCCATGCAGGGTGCCAAAACCTTTGTTACCGATCATTTTCTTTTTTGTAATTTTTAAAATCCACAGGTGCATCTCACAAAATTAGAATATCATTAATTCTTCAATACAAAAAGTGAAACTCGTATATTAGATAGAGTCAATACAAAAAGAGTGATCTATTTCAAGTGTTTGTTTCTGTTAATGTTGATGATTATGGCTTACTCTAGTTTCACATGTGCGGTTGAGTCCGCAGTGTCTTGTCCGCAACCGCATGCAAAAATGCATGCTAATGCAGGGTTTTTTTCCGGCTCAGCTTACGCATGACGGCAAAAAAAATGCTGCATTTGCATACTTTTTATGCGCATGTGCTCAATATTTGCAGGAGGGTTTGTCTCAATGGGCATGTCTAAATCAGTTCCTGGACATGGCAGTCTGAAGTATGAAAGCGCATCAAACACATGCATATGCAAAGACATGCATAGGCCTGCGTTCCCATAGACAGTAATGTGTTTTAATGCACACATTTGCATGCGCATGGCTGCTCATATTTGACAGAAATTTGCTGCCTCAAAAATTGCAACATGGTGCGTTAGTAGGGCCCCACCGCACACTGCGAAAAGACGCATGCGTAAGCAAACGCAGGTGAACGCATGCAACTGCATGAACCTGTGTCCACAATGTAAAAGATGTGATATCAAGATGCATGTGGATGTAGGCATCTAAAATGCTACCGACACAACTGCAATTGTGAAACTAGCCTTACAGTCAATGAAACCCAAAAGTCATTATCTCAGTAAATTAGGATACTTTATAACACCAGCTTGAAAAAAATGATTTTAAAATAAAAAATGTTGGCCTACTGATTTGTATGTTCAGTAAATGCACTCAATCGGGGCTCCTTTTGCATCAATTACTGCATCAATGCAGCATGGCATGACATGGAGGCAATCAGTCTGTGGCACTGCTGAGGTGTTATGGAAGCCCAGGTTGCTTGGATAGAAGCCTTCAGCTTATCTGCATTGTTGGGTCTGGTGTCTCTCATCTTCCTCTTGACAATACCCTATAGATTCTCTATAGGGTTAAGTGTTGTGAATTCTGTTATCGAACTCCCTCCTGTGGTCATGAATGGTACTTCGGTGAGTTCTGTCCATGGACTCCCTCTGGTGGCTGTGAGTGGAGCTGCTGCTTCTGAGGTTCCTTACACAGGTGACGTAGTTTATTCTTTGGCTGGCTGCTCTATTTAACTCCACTCAGATCGTTACTCCATGCCAGCTGTCAATGTTCTTGTACTGGTTCAGTTCGCTCTTGGATCTTTCTGGTGACCTGTCTACTCCAGCAGAAGCTAAGTCCCTGCTAGTTAATTATTTGTTCATGGTTTCCTTGTCCAGCTTGCTATCATGATTTTGTCTCGCTAGCTGGAAGCTCTGGGATGCAGAGTGGCACCTCCGCACCGTGAAATGGTGCAGAGGTCTTTTTGCATACTCTGCGTGGTCTTTTTGTAGTTTTTTGTGCTGATCGCAAAGATACCTTTCCTATCCTCAGTCTGTTTAGTAAGTCTGGCCTCCCTTTGCTGAAACCCGTTTCATTTCTGTATTTGTGACTTTCATCTTAAATCACAGTCAATATATGTGGGGGGCTGCCTTTTCCTTTGGGGAATTTCTCTGAGGCAAGGTAGGCTTTATTTTCTGTCTCTAGGGCTAGTTAGCTCTTAGGCTGTGAAGAGGCGTCTAGGCCGAGTTAGGTACGCTCCACGGCTATTTCTAGTTGTGTGATAGGATTAGGGGTTGCGGTCAGCAGAGCTCCCACTTCCCAGAGCTTGTCCTGTGTGAGTTTAACCATCAGGTCGTTCCGGGTGCTCCTAACCACCAGGTCCATAACAATACAGCTGGCCGAAAGTATTAATGCATTTCAATAGAGGTATAAGAGAAGTTCTGAGACCATTTTTTTTTCTCTGCAGTGTGTTTTGTCTTTCTTTTCCCCTTAACCTCTGGGTGGTTCAGGACACAGGTGTAGATATGGACATTCAAGGTCTGTCCTCTTGTGTGGATCATCTCACTGCAAGGGTACAAAACATTCAAGATTTTTGTTAGAGCCTAGAATTCCAATTCCTGATTTGTTTTCTGGGGATAGATCTAAGTTCCTGAATTTCAAAAATAATTGTAAACTGTTTCTAGCGTTGAAACCCCGCTCCTCTGGTGACCCCGTTCAACAAGTAAAAATCATTATTTATTTGTTGCGTGGTGACCCTCAAGACTGGGCATTTTCCCGTGCGCCAGGAGATCCTGCATTGCGTGATGTAGATGCGTTTTTTCTGGCGCTTGGATTGCTTTATGATGAACCTAATTCAGTGGATCAGGCAGAGAAAATCTTGCTGGCTTTGTGTCAGGGTCAGGATGAAGCGGAGGTGTATTGTCAGAAGTTTAGAAAGTGGTCTGTGCTTACTCAGTGGAATGAGTGTGCCCTGGCGGCAATTTTCAGAATGGGTCTTTCTGAAGCCCTTAAGGATGTCATGGTGGGATTTCCCACGCCTGCTGGTCTGAATGAGTCTATGTCCTTGGCCATTCAGATCGATCGGCGCTTGCGTGAGCGCAAAGCTGTGCACCATTTGGCGGTATTCTCTGAGCATAGGCCTGAGCCTATGCAATGTGATAGGACTTTGACCAGAGCTGAACGGCAAGAACACAGACGTCGGAATGGACTGTGTTTATACTGTGGTGGACAGGTTGCAGCAGATTTGGACTCATGTGGTGGACAATTTGACATTGTCCCAGGAGAAGGCTCAACGTTTCGCTAACCGCCGGCGCTGTGTTGGTCCCCGACTTCGTGTTGGGGATTTGGTTTGGTTGTCGTCTCGTTATGTTCCTATGAAGGTTTCCTCTCCTAAGTTTAAGCCTCGTTTCATTGGTCCATATAAGATTTCTGAAGTTCTCAATCCTGTGTCATTTCGTTTGGCCCTTCCAGCTTCTTTTGCCATCCATAATGTGTTCCATAGGTCGTTATTGCGGAGATACGTGGCGCCTATGGTTCCCTCCGTTGATCCTCCTGCCCCGGTGTTGGTCGAGGGGGAGTTGGAGTATGTGGTGGAGAAGATTTTGGATTCTCGTATTTCGAGATGGAAACTCCAGTACCTGGTCAAGTGGAAGGGTTATTGTCAGGAAGATAATTCCTGGGTTTTTGCCTCTGATGTTCATGCTGCCGATCTAGTTCGTGCCTTTCATTTGGCTCATCCTGATCTGCCTGGGGGCTCTGGTGAGGGTTCGGTGACCCCTCCTCAGGGGGGGTACTGTTGTGAATTCTGTTATCGAACTCCCTCCTGTGGTCATAAATGGTACTTCGGTGAGTTCTGTCCATGGACTCCCTCTGGTGGCTGTGAGTGGAGCTGCTGCTTCTGAGGTTCCTTCCACAGGTGACGTAGTTTATTCTTTGGCTGGCTGCTCTATTTAACTCCACTCAGATCGTTACTCCATGCCAGCTGTCAATGTTCTTGTACTGGTTCAGTTCGCTCTTGGATCTTTCTGGTGACCTGTCTACTCCAGCAGAAGCTAAGTCCCTACTAGTTAATTATTTGTTCATGGTTTCCTTGTCCAGCTTGCTATCATGATTTTGTCTCGCTAGCTGGAAGCTCTGGGATGCAGAGTGGCACCTCCGCACCGTGAGTCGGTGCGGAGGTCTTTTTGCACACTCTGCGTGGTCTTTTTGTAGTTTTTTGTGCTGATCGCAAAGATACCTTTCCTATCCTCAGTCTGTTTAGTAAGTCTGGCCTCCCTTTGCTGAAACCTGTTTCATTTCTGTGTTTGTGACTTTCATCATAACTCACAGTCAATATATGTGGGGGGCTGCCTTTTCCTTTGGGGAATTTCTCTGAGGCAAGGTAGGCTTTATTTTCTGTCTCTAGGGCTAGTTAGCTCTTAGGCTGTGAAGAGGCGTCTAGGCCGAGTTAGGTACGCTCCACGGCTATTTCTAGTTGTGTGATAGGATTAGGGGTTGCGGTCAGCAGAGCTCCCACTTCCCAGAGCTTGTCCTGTGTGAGTTTAACCATCAGGTCGTTCCGGGTGCTCCTAGCCACCAGGTCCATAACAGTTAAGGTCAGATGAGTTTGTTGGCCAATCACTAGTGTTGAGCGATACCGTCCGATACTTGAAAGTATCGGTATCGGATAGTATCGGCCGATACCCGAAAAATATCGGATATCGCCGATACCGATATCCGATACCAATACAAGTCAATGGGATATCAAGTATCGGAAGGTATTCTCATGGTTCCCAGGGTCTGAAGGAGAGGAAACTCTCCTTCAGACCCTGGGATCCATAGGGATGTGTAAAATAAAGAATTAAAATAAAAAATATTGATATATTTACCTCTCCGGCGGCCCCTGAACTCAGCGCGGGTAACCGGCAGGCTTCTTTGTTCAAAATCAGCGCTTTTAGCACCTGAGAATCACGTCCCGGCTTCTGATTGGTCGCGGGCCGCCCATGTGACCGCCACGCGACCAATCACAAGCCGCGACGTCACCGCAAGCTATTAGCGCGCTCATTTTTGAAAAATGAGCGCGTTAATGACTTTCAAAGACGTAGCGGCTTGTGATTGGTCGCGGCCTCGCGACCAATCACAAGCCGCGACGTCACCGCTAGCTATTAACGCGCTCATTTTTAAAAATGAGCGCGTTAATGACTTTCAAAGACGTAGCGGCTTGTGATTGGTCGCAGCCACGCGACCAATCACAAGCGCGACGTCACCGCAAGCTATTAACGCGCTCATTTTTAAAAATGAGCGCGTTAATGGCTTTCAAAGACGTAGCGGCTTCTGATTGGTCGCGGCCGCGACCAATCACAAGCCGCTACGTCTTTGAAAGTCATTAACGCGCTCATTTTTAAAAATGAGCGCGTTAATAGCTTGCGGTGACGTCGCGGCTTGTGATTGGTCGCGTGGCCGCGACCAATCACAAGCCGCTACGTCTTTGAAAGTCATTAACGCGCTCATTTTTAAAAAATGAGCGCGCTAATAGCTTGCGGTGACGTCGCGGCTTGTGATTGGTCGCGTGGCGGTCACATGGGCGGCCCGCGACCAATCAGAAGCCGGGACGTGATTCTCAGGTCCTAAAAGCGCTGATTTTGAACAAGGAAGCCTGCCGGTTACCCGCGCTGAGTCCAGGGGCCGCCGGAGAGGTAAATATATCAATATTTTTTATTTTAATTCTTTATTTTACACATCTCTATGTATCCGATACCAATACCCGATACCACAAAAGTATCGGATCTCGGTATCGGAATTCCGATACCGCAAGTATCGGCCGATACCCGATACTTGCGGTATCGGAATGCTCAACACTACCAATCACTCCACTTCTTTGCAAGTTAACAATATAAATAAACTGCTCAAAAAATAAAGGGAACATTAAACAACATAATATAACTCCAAGTCAATTGCACTTCTGTGAAATCAACCTGTCCAGCTATGAAGCCACATTGATTGTGAATCAATTTCTCCTATTGTTGTGCAAATGGAAGACCACATGTAATATTATTGAATTAGCAAGACAACTCCTCTAAAGGAGTGGTTCTGCAGGGGGTGACCACAGACCATTTCTCTGTTCTAATCCTTTTTGTCTGTCGTTGTGGTCATTTTTATATTTTGTCATTGCTCCCACCCATACTGAGCAGTAACATGAAGCAGTGTCTTCAACTCACAGAAATTGCTCAGGTAGTGCAGCTCATACAGGATAGCAAATCAATGCAAGCTGTGGCAACAATGGTAGTAGTGTCTGCCAGTGCACAGTGTTCAGAGCATGTAGCAGCTACCAAGAGACAGTCCAGAACACCATGAGAGACAGGGGGCCAAAGGAGGGGAACAACCCAACAGCTTGACCGTTACCTCCACTTTTGTGCAAGGAGTAAAAAGAGGAGCAGTACCAGAGTCCTGCAAAATGACCTCCAGCAGGCCACTAACATCTATATGTCTACTCAAACTGTAAGAAACAGGCTCCAAGGGTGTAGTATGAGGACACAATGTCCAGAAGTGGGTGTTGTGCTTACAGCCTAACACTGTGAGGGCAATCGGCATTAGACAGAGAACATCAAAATTGGCAGATTTGACATTGGAACCATGTGCTCTTCATGGGTGAGAGAAGGTTCATACTGTGAACATGTGAGTCTGAAGAGTATGAAGACAATATAGAGAATGTTCTGCTGCCTGCAACATCCTCAAGAATGACCAATTTGGCAGTGGGTCAGTAATGGTGTGGGGAGGCAATTCTTTGGAGGTCGGCACATCACTCCATGTCATAGCCAGAGGTACCCTGACTACCATTAGGTTCCAGGATTAGATCATTAGACCATGTGCAGGATCAGTGGGCTTTGGGTTCCTTATAATGCATGACAATACTAGACCTCATTTGGATGAATTGTGTCACCAGTTCCTGCATGATGAAGGCATTGATGCTATTAACTGGCCTGCATATTCCCCAGATCTGAATCCAATCAAGCATATCTGGGACATTACTTGGCTGATTACTTAATCCAGGTCTGGAAGGAGATCCCTCAGGAGAACATCCACAGCCTCATCAGGAGCATGTACAGACATTTTAGGGAGATCATACAGGAATGTGGAGGCCAGACACACTACTGAGCAAAATTTCATTGTATAGAGGCATTTCCGCTCAAGATGGATCAGCCTGTAATTTGATTTTCCACTTTCATTTTGCATATAATTCAAAATCCAGACCTACATGGGATGTTCATTTTGATTTACATTGATTATTTTTATGTTTTATTGTTCTCAGTGCATTCCAATATTTCATTCATTGGTATCTAGTATGTGGTATTTTAGTGTTCTCTTTATTTTCTGAGCAGTGTATATACAGGGTGGGCCATTTATATGGATACACCTAAATAAAATGGGAATGGTTGGTGATATCAACTTCCTATTTGTGGCACATTAGTATATAGGAAAACTTGTTCAAAATGGGTGGTGACCATGGAGGCCATTTTGAAGTTGGCCATTTTGGATCCGACTTTATTTTTTTCCAATTGGAAGAGGGTCATGTGACACATCAAACTTTTTGAGAACTTCACAAGAAAAACAATGGTGTGCTTGGTTTTAACGTAACTTTATTCTTTCATGAGTTATTTACAAGTTTATGACCACTAAAATGTGTTCAATGTCCTCCCCGTTGTGTTGAATTGTCAATGCAACCCTCTTCCCCCCCTCTTGACACACTGATAGCAACATCAGTGCACATTTTAATTAGAGAATGCGGTGAGGCTAGGCCAACCCAGTCCTGGAAGGGACATCTGGTTTGGAGTGAAGCTAGTCTCTGCTCATTGTGTTCATTCCTTACAAAGCATTTACAAAGAGAGTGCTGTGTTGCTGACTCATCATTTCTAACTAGAGTTGGAAAGTGAGGGCACTGTCAATGTGCACTGAGAAGAATATTGCTCAATACGAGGAGCTTGTACTGAGCATATGTCAGAATTGAGGTTAGAGAGGAAACGGTAGGGACTTTTAAATTAAACCATATCAGAAAAAGAATTATATTATTAAAATAAATATAGACATTTATGATGAAAATCTATAATAATTTGGGACCACCCCTTACTTATTGCATATCAACACTTCTGTCAATGAACTGGTACTGAATATTTTATATGAGTCTTGAAGTAATGGGTGACGCTTGCCCATACATGTTTAAAATATTAATGAGCTATTATTGTTATGTACAAAATTATGTACTTAGTGTCCACATCTATAAAGTATGTTTAGCATAGTTATACTGTTTTTATTGTTATTTTCTTTTTAAGATTTTTTTGCATGCTTTGCACCCTGGATGCTTATAAGCTGTAATTTTTTTTTACATGTATGCAGTGATTAAGCTTTGTTAACATAAAACCAGAAAGCTGTTATAAAGGTTAATTTACTGAAACTATTATACCTAGAGTGATGTTTTACCTTTTTTTTCAATCACATATTGTGTCATTCCTACTAAATTTTTACTTGTCCATCGCCAAAACATTGAGTGCCATTGTTTTTCAGCTACTTTACAGATCTCTGGCTCTTTGAGGTCTTGCTCTACTTTAGAAGTTCTTCTATATACCCCTGTGACAATGACAATGATCATTGCAAAGAGAATGAAATAACACGACAGCGTTTAGACATTTTCAAACTTTGCAGATGAATTTTATAAATTGAAATACACACTTTAGATTTGCCCGAGGCGAGTCCGCAAAGTATTTACACTTCAAACGTTTGACGTAAAAATGCAATTAAAGTCTAAACGTGTCATCTCCAGTCTAAGTGAATCACATGCTACTGTAAAATGCCAGGCCTTTGGGCTCCAATCAGGTCTCCCAATCTGTGAGAAAAAGAAGTCATGTTCAGTTTATTTTACAGTGACAGACGATTTTCCAGAGCTTGAAACTTACAGTACGTTTCTACTTCTAATCTATGACCTTGATATCCTACAAAGATGGAGTAAAATATATTTTATTATGATTTGCAAAGTTACAAAATCTACTATTTTTACTATTTCAAGACTATTAATTTGCAGCATAATGACCAGGCCAATTTTTACAATTCTGTCCATTGTCACTTTATGAGGTTATAACACTGGAATGCTTTAACGGATCATGATGATTCTGAGATTGTTTTTTTCATAACATATTGTACTTCATGTTAGTGTTAACATTTCTTCCATATGACGCATTTATGAAAAAAAAATTGAAATATGGTGAAAGATTTTTTAAATTTTGCAATTTTCAACTTTTAATTTTTATGCCCTTTAATCAGAGATATATGTCACAAAATTTCTTAAGAAATAACAATTCCCACATGTCTACTTTACATTAGCACAATTTTGGAAAAATGTTTTTGTTAGGAATTTATAAGGGTTAAAAGTTGACCAGCGATATCTCAATTTTACAAAACCATTATTTTTAGGGACCACATCACATTTGAAGTCACTTTGAGGGGTGTACATGACAGGAAATACCCAAACGTGACACCATTATAAAAACTGCACCCCTCAAGGTGCACAAAACCACATTCAAGAAGTTAATTAATCCTTTACGTTCTTAACAGGAACTGAAGCAATGCGGAAGGAAAAAATGAACATTTAATTTTTTTTCAGATCGTCTCTTCAGAAAGGAAGAGGACTGGAACTCTAGTGCCACCTATTGGAAGTAGCAATCCTAACAGTCAATGTCGACCCTTTAACAAGCCTTGTCACATGACTTAGGATAAAAGCCAAACCAGAATCTCAATTTGCAGACACTGTGTTTTGGCGTACTGCCCTTGTCAGTGCAAAGTTAAGATCTGGTTAGGCTGAGTGAGAGACATCTGACCAGGATCCAAGAAGTATCATTTCTCCATAACACGTCCTTGGAGAGTGACATGTTAAGCATGTCGAGGTGAGGAGACTTAAAGCTGCAATGCTCCTCTGGGAAATATGCAAATTGTCTCTTCAGAGAGAAAGAGGACTAGAACTCTAGTGCCACCTATTGTAAGTAGCAATCCTAGCAGTCAAAGTCAACCATTTCTCCTTAAAGGGTCAACATTTACTGTAAGGATTGCTACTTCCAATAGGTGGCACTAGAGTTCTAGTCCTCTTCTTCTCTAAAGAGAAAATTTGCATGTTTCCCAGAGGAGTATTGAGGCTTAAGGTCTCCTCACCTCGACATGCTTAACATGTCACTCTCCGCAAAGAGAAACAATGCTTCTTGGGTTCCAACTTTTTTTCACAAACATTTTAATTCAGAAACAGTTTTTTTTTATTTTCACAAATGTAAAAAGAAAATTAGAGGCAAAATTTGTTGCACAATATCTCCTGAATACGCCAATACCCCATATTTGGCGGTAAACCACGGTTTGGGTGCATGGCAGTGCTCGGAAAAGAAGGGGCATCGTTTGAATTTTGCAATGCAGAATTGGCTGGAATTGAGATCGAACACAATGTCACATTTGGAGAGCCCCTGATGTGCCTTAACACAGGAAACCCCCCACAAGGGACACCATTTTGGAAACTAGACCCTTCAAGGAACTTACCTAGATGTTTGGTGAGCACTTTGAACCCCCAAGTGCTTTACAGAAGTTTATAGTGTAGAGCCGTGACAATAAAAAAAACATATTTTTTCCACAAAATGGTCTTTTCACCCCAAATTTTTATTTTTCCAAGGGTAACAGGAGAAATGACCCCCAAGGTTGTTGTGCAATTTGTCCTGAATACACCGATACCCCATATGTCGGGGTGAACCACTGTTTGTGCGCACGGCAGAGCTCGGAAGGGAAGAAGTGCCGTTTGACTTTTTAAATGCAGAATTGGCTGGAAATGAGATCGGACGCCATGTCATGTTTGGAAAGCCCCTGATGTGCCTAAACACTGGAAGCCCCCAACTAGACCCACCAAGGAACTTATATGGATGTGTGGTGAGCACTTTGAAACCCCAATTGTTTACCTAAAGTTTATAATGGAGAGCCGTGAAAATAAAAAATATTTTTTGACACAAAAATGATCTTTTAGTCTGCAATTTTTTATTTTCCCAAGGGTAACAGGAGAAATTGGACCCCAAAAGTTGTTGTGCAAATTGTCCTGAGTACGTTGATACCTCATATATGGGAGGGACCCACTGTTTGGGCACATGGCAGAGCTCTGAAGGGAAGGAGTGGCGCTTTGGAATGCAGACTTTGATGGAATGGTCTACAGGCGTCATGTTGTACTTGTAGAGCCTCTGATGTGCCTAAGCAGTAGAAACCACTGACAAGTGACCCCATTCTGGAAATTAGACTTCCCAAGGAACTTATCTAGAAGTATTGTGAGAACTTTGAACTCCCAAGTGTTTCACTAATGTTTATAACGCAGAGCCGTGAAAATAAAAAAAATGTTTTTTTCCATAAAAATGTTTTTTTAGCCCCCAATTTTTAATTTTCAAAAATGGCTTAAAGAAGAAATTGAACCCCAATATTTGCTAAAAAAATCACAGAAAAGTCAGCTCACCAAGTCTTTGCGTCTTGACCTCCTGTCTGATCACCAACGCATCGCACGGACCAGGGCGAAGCAACCGCAATTAATCCAATAGAGGAGCAGGTGTGTCCAATGAAAGGTGAAGGTAAAAATTAACTTTCAATGAACATAAATATAAAATAGTACATACATATGGTGTACAGCACTACATACACACTGGCTAGGAGCCTAGCAGCGATCAACTCGTTTCGACCTCAAAACGTTCGAAACGCGTTGATCGGTGCTAGGCTCCGAGCCAGTGTGTATGTAGTGCTGGACACCACATGTATGGACTATTTTATATTTATGTTTATTAAAAGTTAATTTTTACCTTCATCATTCGCTGGACACACCTGCTACCCCAAGATTTGTTGTCCAAAATCCTGAGTATGCTGGTATCCCATATGTGGGTAAAAACTACTGTTTAGGCACACATCAGGGCTCGAAAGGGAACTAGTGACGTTTTGGAATGCAGACTTTTATGGAATGGTCTGTGGGCATCATGTTGCATTTGCAGAGCCCCTGATGTTCCTAAACAGTAGAAACCCCCCACAAGTGACCCCATTTTGAAAACTAGACCCCTAAGGGAACTTACCTAGATATGTTGTGAGAACTTTGTACCACCAAGTGTTTCACTAATGTTAATAATGCAGAGCTGTGAAAATAAAAAAATATTGTCCAATTTGTTCTGAGTACGGCGATACCCCATATGTGGGGGTAAACCATTGTTTGGGCGCACAGCAGAGCTCGGAAAGGAAGGAGCACCGTTTGACTTTTTCAACACAAAATTGAGATCAGATGCCATTTCCCATTTGGAGAGCACCTTATGTGACTAAACAGTGGAAACCCTTCAATTCTAACTCCAACCCTAAACCCAACACATGCCTAACCCTAATACCAACCCTAACCATAACCCTAGCCACACCCCTAACCCCAACACACCCCTAATCTTAACCCTAACCACAAACCTAACCCTAATCCCAACCGTAAATGTAATCCAAACCCTACCCCAAATCTAGCCCCAACCCTAACTGTAGCTCCTGCCCCAACACTAACTTTAACCCCAACCCTAACCCTATCCCTAACTTTAGCCCCAACCCTAACCCTAACTGAAGCCCCAACCCTAACTTTAACCCCAACCCTAACCCTATCCCTAACTTTAGCCCAACCCTAACCCTAACTGAAGCCCCAACCCTAACTTTAGCACCAACCCTAACCCTAACTTTATCTCCAACCTAACCCTAACTTTATCCCAACTCACTTTAGCCCAACTCTAACCGTAATGGAAAAATGGAAAGAAAAATATATTTTTCATTTCATTGACACTCAGATCTACCTCTCTGGCCCAGATGTCACCTCTCTGCTGGAGTCTCTATCAGCCATATCCTCCTTCTTCACCTTTCCCTTTCTAAAACTCAATGTAGACAAAACCGGATTCATCATCTTTCCTCCATCTCACGTATTTTCCCTATCCGTTCTATTTATTATGGTAAACGGCATTACGCTCTCTCCCGCACCTGAAATCTGCTGCCTCGGAGTAACTCTCAACTCTGCCCTGTGCTTCAAACCACACGTCCAAATTCTTGCCACCTTCTGTCGCATCCAATTCAAAAATATTTTCAGAATCCATCCCTTCCTCTGCCCTCAATCTACTAAAACTCTTGTGCATGTCCTCATAATCTCCCACTTCAATTACTGCAACACCCTCCTCTGTGGCCTCCCCGCCAACTCTCTTGCACCACTCCAGTCTGTCCTCATCTAATCCATCTCTCTCCTCGCTATTCCCCTGTTTCACCCCTCTGGAAATCCCTCCACTGGCTCCCAATTTCCCAACGAATCCCATTCAAACAACTATCACTGACCTACAAAGCTATGCACAATAGGGTTGAGCGAAACGGGTCGTTCATTTTCAAAAGTCCCCGACTTTTGGCAAAGTCGGGTTTCATGAAACCCGATCCGACCCCTGTGCGGGGTCGGCCATGCGGTACGCGACTTTCGCGCCAAAGTCGCGTTTCAATGACGCGAAAAGCGCCATTTCTCAGCCAATGAAGGTAAACGCAGAGTGTGGGCAGCGTGATGACATAGGTCCTGGTCCCCACCATCTTAGAGAAGGGCATTGCAGTGATTGGCTTGCTGTCTGCGGCGTCACAAGGGCTATAAAGGGGCGTTCCCGCCGACCGCCATGTTACTGCTGCTGATCTGAGCTTAGGGAGAGGTTGCTGCCGCTTCGTCAGAAGCAGGGATAGCGTTAGGCAGGGTCCATTAACCACCAAACCGCTTGTGCTGTAGCGATTTCCACTGCCCAACACCACCTTCGGTGTGCAGGGACAGTGGAAGCTACATTTTTTTTTCCCCCTCAGCGCTGTAGCTCATTGGGCTGCCCTAGAAGGCTCCCTGATAGCTGCATTGCTGTGTGTACGCCGCTGTGCAAACCAACTGCTTTTTTCAAAGCACAAATCCTCTTGTTCCTTCCTTTCTGCACAGCTATCTTTTTGGTTTGTACACACTTTTTATTTAATTTGTGCATCAGTCCACTCCTTATTGCTGCCTGCCATACCTTGCTGAGATTACTGCAGGGAGATAGTAATTGAAGGACACTCCCTGTTTTTTTTTTTTTTTTTTGTGGGAGATTAAGATTGACATTTCTGCTAGAGTGCCATCCCTGTCTGTGTCATCTCTCACTCAGTGGGCCATAGAAAGCCTATTTATTTTTTTGCTTGATTTGGGTTATAAAATCTACCTGAAAAAATCACTACGTCAATCAGTGGGAGAAAAATATTGGCCTCAGGGCTTGTGTGCCACTCTTGACTCCTGGGTGCATCATCACTCACTCAGTGGGCCATAGAAAGCCTATTTATTTTTTTGCTTGATTTTGGTTCTAAAATCTACCTGAAAAAATCACTACATCAATCAGTGGGAGAAAAATATTGGCCTCAGGGCTTGTGTGCCACTCCTGACTCCTGTGTGCATCATCACTCACTCAGTGGGCCATAGAAAGCCCATTTTTTTTTTTTTTTGCTTTATTTGGGTTCTAAATTCTACCTGAAAAAATCAATAAATCAATCAGTGGGAGATTAATATTGGCCTTTGGGCTTGTGTGCCAGTCCTAAGCGTGCCATCTCTCTCTCTCAGATAGTGGGCCATAGAAAGCCTATTTATTTTTTTATTGGGTTTATAAATTTTCCCTGGAAAAAAAAAAAAAGTGGGAGATTAATATTGGCCTCTGGGCTTGTGTGCCAGTCCTGTGCGTGCCATCTCTCTCACAAATAGTGGGCCATAGAAAGCCTATTTATTTTTTTTTTTTTGGTTTTATAAATTCTCCCTTAAAAAAAAAGGGAGATTAATATTGGCCTTTGGGCTTGTGTGCCAGTCCTAAGCGTGCCATCTCTCTCTGTCTCTCAGATAGTGGGCCATAGAAAGCCTATTTATTATTTTTTTTATTGGGTTTATAAATTTTCCCTGGAAAAAAAAAAAAATAATGGGAGATTAATATTGGCCTCTGGGCTTGTGTGCCACTCCTGACTCCTGTGTGCGTCATCTCTCACTCAGTGGGCCATAGAAAGCCTTTTTTTGTTTTATTTGTTTTCTAAATTCTCCCTGAAAAAATCATTTTATTTTATTTGGTTTCTAAATTCTTCCTGAAAAAATCATTTTATTCTATTTTTTTTTTCCTAAAGTCTCCCTGAAAAAAAAAAAAAACAAAACAAATCAGTGGGAGATTAATATTGCCCTTTCTGCTTGTGTGCCAGTCTTGACTCCTGGGTGTGCCATCTCTCTCTCCAATTGTGGGTCATAGAAAGCCTATTATTTTTTTAGCTTGATTTGGGTTCCAAAATCTACCTGAAAAAATCACTACATCAATCAGTGGGAGATAAATATTGGCCTCTGGGCTTGTGTGCCACTCCTAACTCCTGTGTGCGTCATCTCTCACTCAGTGGGCCATAGAAAGCCTTTTTTTGTTTTATTTGTTTTCTAAATTCTCCCTGAAAAAATCATTTTATTTTATTTGGTTTCTAAAATCTTCCTGAAAAAATCATTTTATTCTATTTTTTTTTTCCTAAAGTCTCCCTGAAAAAAAACAAAAAAAAACAAATCAGTGGGAGATTAATATTGCCCTTTCTGCTTGTGTGCCAGTCTTGACTCCTGGGTGTGCCATCTCTCTCTCTCTCTCCAATTGTGGGCCATAGAAAGCCTATTATTTTTTTTAGCTTGATTTGGGTTCCAAAATCTACCTGAAAAAATCACTACATCAATCAGTGGGAGATAAATATTGGCCTCTGGGCTTGTGTGCCACTCCTGACTCCTGTGTGCGTCATCTCTCACTCAGTGGGCCATAGAAAGCCTTTTTTTGTTTTATTTGTTTTCTAAATTCTCCCTGAAAAAATCATTTTATTTTATTTGGTTTCTAAATTCTTCCTGAAAAAATCATTTTATTCTATTTTTTTTTTCCTAAAGTCTCCCTGAAAAAAAAAACAAAAAACAAATCAGTGGGAGATTAATATTGCCCTTTCTGCTTGTGTGCCAGTCTTGACTCCTGGGTGTGCCATCTCTCTCTCTCTCTCTCTCCAATTGTGGGCCATAGAAAGCCTATTATTTTTTTTAGCTTGATTTGGGTTCCAAAATCTACCTGAAAAAATCACTACATCAATCAGTGGGAGATAAATATTGGCCTCTGGGCTTGTGTGCCAATCCTGACTCCTGTGTGCGTCATCTCTCACTCAGTGGGCCATAGAAAGCCTTTTTTTGTTTTATTTGTTTTCTAAATTCTCCCTGAAAAAATCATTTTATTTTCTTTGGTTTCTAAATTCTTCCTGAAAAAATCATTTTATTCTATTTTTTTTTTCCTAAAGTCTCCCTGAAAAAAAAAAAAAAATATCAAATCAGTGGGAGATTAATATTTACATTTGTGCTTCAGTGACAGTCCTGCGTGTGTGGCATCTCTCTCATTTGTTGCCACCAACAACAGAGTGTGTAACATTGTGCCTGATTTTCATTGTGGTCTCACTCACCTGTAAAGGGGTAGCTAAATCATACTGAAGTTATAGCTCACCGTGTAATTTGTGTGACAGCAACAAATACCGTTAGTTTGTTTACGTTTTTAAAACAATGAGGAAGTATGGTGGAAGAGGTCGTGGCCGGGGGCGTTCATTGTCAGCTGGTAATGAGGGTAGTGGTAGTGGTGGAGCATCAGCTGGTCGTGGGAAAAAAAATATTGCACCTAAGTCTGGAGCTGTGGAGCCAGGTTCGTCGTCTGGCTACACAAGGCCTCGAACGCTCCCTTTTCTGGGAGTAGGAAAACCGCTTTTAAAGCCGGAGCAGCAAGAGCAAGTTTTGGCTTATCTTGCTGACTCAGCCTCTAGCTCTTTTGCCTCCTCTCGTGAAACTGGTAAATGTCAAAGCAGCGCGTCGTCCGTGGATGTTCACGGTCAGGGACAAGTCGCTTCCTTGTCCTCTTCAGCAAAAACAACAACAGAGAAGAATGCAGCAGGCGACACAAAGGGTTACTCCATGGAGCTCTTTACACATACCGTCCCTGGCTTAGAAAGTGAAGCAGTTAACAGTCCATGCCCATTACAAGTTTAATCTGACATGGAGTGCACTGATGCACAGCCACAGCCAGACTACTATGCTGGTCCTTTGACTCAGACCACAACATTGCCCTCGCAGGGTGCTGATCAAGAATCAGACCCTGATGAGACTATGTTGCCCCATCACGAACGCTATACCACCGACCGACACGGTGACACAGACGAAGTTGCACACGAGCTACAAGAAGAGGTAATAGATGACCCAGTTCTTGACCCCGATTGGCAGCCATTGGGGGAACAGGGTGCAGGCGGCAGCAGTTCTGAAGCGGAGGAGGAGGGGCCGCAGCAGGCATCAACATCGCAACAGGTTCCATCTGCCAGGCCCGTATCTTGCCCAAAACGCGTGGCAAAGCTAAACCCTGTTGGAGGACAGCGTGGCCATTCGGTTAAAGCTCAGTCTGCAATGCCTGAAAAGGTATCCGATGCTAGAAAGAGTGCAGTCTGGCATTTTTTTAAACAACATCCAATTGATCAGCGCAAAGTCATCTGTCAAAAATGTTCAACTACCTTAAGCAGAGGACAGAATCTGAAAAGTCTCAATACAAGTTGCATGCATAGACATTTAACCACCATGCATTTGCAAGCCTGGACTAACTACCAAATGTCCCTTAAGGTTGTAGCACCCTCGGCCAATGAAGCTAGTCAGCAACGCAACATCCCTTCCGGCAGTGTAGGGCCACCATTTTCCGCACCACCTGCAGTATCTGTGCAGGTTTCTTTGCCAGGCCAAAGCCGTCAGGGTCAGGGAATCACCAGTTTCGTAGTAGGAAACACTGCATCTAGGGCACCGGTGGCAACAATACCATCTCCCACCGTCTCTCAGTCTGCCATGTCAACCGGCACCCCCGCTAGTTCCACGATCTCCAGCTCTCCAGTCCAGCTCACCCTACATGAGACTATGGTTAGAAAAAGGAAGTACTTAGCCTCGCATCCGCGTACACAGGGTTTGAACGCACACATAGCTAGACTAATCTCGTTAGAGATGATGCCCTATCGGTTAGTTGAAAGCGAAGCTTTCAAAGCCCTGATGGACTACGCTGTACCACGCTACGAGCTACCCAGTCGACACTTTTTTTCCAGAAAAGCCATCCCAGCCCTCCACCAGCATGTTAAAGAGCGCATCGTCCATGCACTCAGGCAATCTGTGAGCACAAAGGTGCACCTGACAACAGATGCATGGACCAGTAGGCATGGCCAGGGACGTTACGTGTCCATCACGGCACACTGGGTAAATGTGGTGGATGCAGGGTCCACAGGGGACAGCAAGTTTGGGACAGTTCTGCCTAGCCCACGGTCTAGGAAACAATTGGCTGTAGCTGTTCGCACCCCCTCCTCCTCCTCTTCGTCCTCCTGCAGAAGCGAGAGCTCGTCCACAGACCGCAGTCGCACACCGCGGAAGTTCTGTCCGAGTTCTTGCAGAAAGAAACGCAGTCGTGGCTGGGCACTGTAGATCTTGAGGCAGGCAAGGTAGTGAGTGATAACGGAAGGAATTTCATGGCTGCCATCTCCCTTTCCCAACTGAAACACATTCCTTGCCTGGCTCACACCTTAAACCTGGTGGTGCAGTGCTTCCTGAAAAGTTATCCGGGGTTATCCGACCTGCTCCTCAAAGTGCGTGGACTTTGCTCACATATCCGCCGTTCGCCCGTACACTCCAGCCGTATGCAGACCTATCAGCGTTCTTTGAACCTTCCCCAGCATCGCCTAATCATAGACGTTGCAACAAGGTGGAACTCAACACTGCACATGCTTCAGAGACTGTGTGAACAGAGGCGGGCTGTTATGTTTTTGTGGGAGGATACACATACACGGGCAGGCAGTAGGATGGCAGACATGGAGTTGTCAGGTGTGCAGTGGTCGAAGATTCAAGACATGTGTCAAGTCCTTCAGTGTTTTGAGGAATGCACACGGCTGGTTAGTGCAGACAACGCCATAATAAGCATGAGCATCCCCCTAATGCGTCTGCTGATGCAAAGTTTGACGCACATAAAGGATCAGGCGTCTGCAGCTGAGGAAGAGGAAAGCCTTGATGACAGTCAGCCATTGTCTGGCCAGGGCAGTGTACAGGACGAGGTAGCAGGCGAAGAGGAGGAGGAGGACGAGGAGGATGATGGGGATGATTATATTTTTAATGAGGAAGCTTTTCCGGGGCCACTGGAAATTGGTGGCGCGGCAAGGCCGGGTTCTGGTTTTTTGAGGGACACAAGTGACGTGGATTTGCCTGAAACTGCCCCTCAACCAAGCACAACCGCAGATTTGAGAACTGGAACTTTGGCCCACATGGCGGATTATGCCTTACGTATCCTCAAAAGGGACACACACATAACTAAAATGATGAATGATGACGATTACTGGTTGGCCTGCCTCCTTGATCCTCGCTATAAAGGCAAATTGCAAAATATAATGCCACATGAGAACTTGGAACTAATATTAGCAACCAAACAATCAACTCTTGTTGACCGTTTGCTTCTGGCATTCCCTGCACACAGCGCCCGTGATCGTTCTCACACGAGCTGCAGGGGCCAGCAGACCAGAGGAGTTAGAGGGGCAGAAATCAGAAGTGGCGTTGGCCAGAGGGGTTTTCTGACCAGGTTGTGGAGTGATTTTGCTATGACCGCAGACAGGACAGGTACTGCAGCATCAATTCAAAGTGACAGGAGACAACATTTGTCCAGTATGGTTACAAACTATTTTTCATCCCTTATCGATGTTCTCCCTCAACCGTCATTCCCATTTGATTACTGGGCATCAAAATTAGACACCTGGCCAGAATTGGCAGAATATGCATTGCAGGAGCTTGCTTGCCCGGCAGCTAGTGTCCTATCAGAAAGAGTATTCAGTGCTGCAGGTTCAATACTAACAGAAAAAAGGACTCGTCTGGCTACCCAAAATGTAGATGACCTAACCTTCATTAAAATGAACCACAACTGGATTTCAAAATCTTTTGCCCCACCTTGCCCGGCTGACACCTAGCTTTCCTATGAAAAGGTCTTGCCTGTGGACTATTCTGAATGCCTTTAACAATCTCGTAATTTTCTGCACCTGATTGTCCAGCATACGACATGTTTACACCTCACTAAATGGCCAAACTCCCCACACGGGGCCGTGGTATCGACACTTGGCGACAGCACCCGTGAGAGTGCAGTTTGTCTGAAGAGGTGGGTGAGCCCGCTTTTGGTCGACGGCACTGCCACTGGGTCCCTCCTAGTACAATAAAGTGTCTCTGGCGGTGGTGGTGCGCACCCAACGTCAGACACACCGTTGTAATATGAGGGGCCCTGGGCCTGTACCGCCGGCCACAAGACAGTTTCCCCCCACCCCAGCTCAAACAGTGCTCTACCACTTGCAAAATTATCTCACAGCTCCACCAATGTTTAGTCTATGCGCTGACAACCTTCAATGCCTGCCACTGACAATACCATTGTATTGACATTTTTGTTATGTTAGGCCTTCGATGCCTGTCTGTGGTCACTCCTTCCACTAGGCCTCCACTGACCACACCACTGCTGCCCGTGTACCCCTGGAACCAATTTAAAATTGCCTACAGCCATGTGTTATTATTTTAGGCCTTCGATGCCTGTCTGCGGTCACTCCTTCCACTAGGCCTCCACTGACCACACCACTGCTGCCCGTGTACCCCTGGAACCAATTTAAAATTGCCTACAGCCATGTGTTATTATTTTAGGCCTTCGATGCCTGTCTGCGGTCACTCCTTCCACTAGGCCTCCACTGACCACACCACTGCTGCCCGTGTACCCCTGTAACCAATTTAAAATTGCCTACAGCCATGTGTTATTATTTTAGGCCTTCGATGCCTGTCTGCGGTCACTCCTTCCACTAGGCCTCCACTGACCACACCACTGCTGCCCGTGTACCCCTGTAACCAATTTAAAATTGCCTACAGCCATGTGTTATTATTTTAGGCCTTCGATGCCTGTCTGCGGTGACTCCTTCCACTAGGCCTCCACTGACCACACAACTGCTGCCCGTGTACCCCTGGAACCAATTTAAAATTGACTACAGCCATGTGTTATTATTTTAGGCCTTCGATGCCTGTCTGCGGTCACTCCTTCCACTAGGCCTCCACTGACCACACCACTGCTGCCCGTGTACCCCTGCAACCAATTTAAAATTGCCTACAGCCATGTGTTATTATTTTAGGCCTTCGATGCCTGTCTGCGGTCACTCCTTCCACTAGGCCTCCACTGACCACACCACTGCTGCCCGTGTACCCCTGGAACCAATTTAAAATTGCCTACAGCCATGTGTTATTATTTTAGGCCTTCGATGCCTGTCTGCGGTCACTCCTTCCACTAGGCCTCCACTGACCACACCACTGCTGCCCGTGTACCCCTGGAACCAATTTAAAATTGCCTACAGCCATGTGTTTTTATTTTAGGCCTTCGATGCCTGTCTGCGGTCACTCCTTCCACTAGGCCTCCACTGACCACACCACTGCTGCCCGTGTACCCCTGGAACCATTTTAAAATTGCCTACAGCCATGTGTTATTATTTTAGGCCTTCGATGCCTGTCTGCGGTGACTCCTTCCACTAGGCCTCCACTGACCACACCACTGCTGCCCGTGTACCCCTGTAACCAATTTAAAATTGCCTACAGCCATGTGTTATTATTTTAGGCCTTCGATGCCTGTCTGCGGTGACTCCTTCCACTAGGCCTCCACTGACCACACCACTGCTGCCCGTGTACCCCTGGAACCAATTTAAAGTTGCCTACAGCCATGTGTTATTATTTTAGGCCTTCGATGCCTGTCTGCGGTTACTCCTTCCACTAGGCCTCCACTGACCACACCACTGCTGCCCGTGTACCCCTGTAACCAATTTAAAATTGCCTACAGCCATGTGTTATTATTTTAGGCCTTCGATGCCTGTCTGCGGTGAATCCTTCCACTAGGCCTCCACTGACCACACCACTGCTGCCCGTGTACCCCTGGAACCAATTTAAAATTGCCTACAGCCATGTGTTATTATTTTAGGCCTTCGATGCCTGTCTGCGGTCACTCCTTCCACTAGGCCTCCACTGACCACACCACTGCTGCCCGTGTACCCCTGGAACCAATTTAAAATTGCCTACAGCCATGTGTTATTATTTTAGGCCTTCGATGCCTGTCTGCGGTCACTCCTTCCACTAGGCCTCCACTGACCACACCAATGCTGCCCGTGTACCCCTGTAACCAATTTAAAATTGCCTACAGCCATGTGTTATTATTTTAGGCCTTCGATGCCTGTCTGCGGTCACTCCTTCCACTAGGCCTCCACTGACCACACCACTGCTGCCCATGTACCCCTGGAACCAATTTAAAATTGCCTACAGCCATGTGTTATTATTTTAGGCCTTCGATGCCTGTCTGCGGTTACTCCTTCCACTAGGCCTCCACTGACCACACCACTGCTGCCCGTGTACCCCTGTAACCAATTTAAAATTGCCTACAGCCATGTGTTATTATTTTAGGCCTTCGATGCCTGTCTGCGGTGACTCCTTCCACTAGGCCTCCACTGACCACACCACTGCTGCCCGTGTACCCCTGGAACCAATTTAAAATTGCCTACAGCCATGTGTTATTATTTTAGGCCTTCGATGCCTGTCTGCAGTTACTCCTTCCACTAGGCCTCCACTGACCACACCACTGCTGCCCGTGTACCCCTGTAACCAATTTAAAATTGCCAACAGCCATGTGTTATTATTTTAGGCCTTCGATGCCTGTCTGTGGTGACTCCTTCCACTAGGCCTCCACTGACCACACCACTGCTGCCCGTGTACCCCTGGAACCAATTTAAAATTGCCTACAGCCATGTGTTATTATTTTAGGCCTTCGATGCCTGTCTGCGGTCACTCCTTCCACTAGGCCTCCACTGACCACACCACTGCTGCCCGTGTACCCCTGTAACCAATTTAAAATTGCCTACAGCCATGTGTTATTATTTTAGGCCTTCGATGCCTGTCTGTGGTCACTCCTTCCACTAGGCCCCACTGACCACACCACTGCTGCCCGTGTACCCCTGGAAACAATTTAAAATTGCCTACAGCCATGTGTTATTATTTTAGGCCTTCGATGCCTGTCTGCGGTCACTCCTTCCACTAGGCCTCCACTGACCACACCACTGCTGCCCGTGTACCCCTGTAACCAATTTAAAATTGCCTACAGCCATGTGTTATTATTTTAGGCCTTCGATGCCTGTCTGCGGTCACTCCTTCCACTAGGCCTCCACTGACCACACCACTGCTGCCCGTGTACCCCTGGAACCAACATCAGAAAATATAAAAATAAGTATTTTGCTTATAAAAAAGAAAATACTGGAGAGATATCAAATGCAGACATTTTAACATTAAAAACAAACACATACAACAAAAATCTGGTACAGTACTAAAAATGGCCACCAGCTACAATAACTTTCTCCTGCAAGTAGTTAACTGAAAGGTTTTTTCAATTTTAAACACAGATATGGCATCCACCGAGTGTTGTCCTGTCGCGTCTTCTTTATATTATTGCCAAGAAGATGCAAAACAATGAAAATAATAAAATCATTATTTACCAAAAAAATAGAGTAAGTCAAAACCACATTGCAAATAAACATTCATTACAAATAAAGAAGCAGGGCGCGTCCGAGGGTGAGTATATACCTAATAAGAATATAATCACCCTCGGACGCGCCCTGCTTCTTTCCGACAGCCTTCCTTCCTAAGAATCAGCCCTTCCGTGGTGTAGAGAGAGGGTTTGTTACACTCCAAGGTGTTCCCCAGGTTGCCTTTCCTGAGCTTCGATCTTCCGGCTCTCGTTTAGTAGTTGTTGGAAACTATGCTGCATTGGGCCTACAAATTGGGTATGGGGTGTAGAGAGATGGTGTGTTCCACTCCAAGGTGTTCCCCAGGTTTCCTCTCGATTGCTTCGATCTTCATGCTCTCGTTTAGTAGTTGTTGGAAACTACGCTGCATTAGGCCTACAAATTGGGTATGGGGTGTAGAGAGATGGTGTGTTCCACTGTAGAGAGATGGTGTGTTCCACTCCAAGGTGTTCCCCAGGTTTCCTCTCCATTGCTTCGATCTTCCGGCTCTCGTTTAGTAGTTGTTGGAAACTACGCTGCATTAGGCCTACAAATTGGGTATGGGGTGTAGAGAGATGGTGTGTTACACTCCAAGGTGTTCCCCAGGTTTCCTCTCCATTGCTTCGATCTTCCGGCTCTCGTTTAGTAGTTGTTGGAAACTACGCTGCATTAGGCCTACAAATTGGGTATGGGGTGTAGAGAGATGGTGTGTTCCACTGTAGAGAGATGGTGTGTTCCACTCCAAGGTGTTCCCCAGGTTTCCTCGCCAATGCTTCGATCATCATGCTCTCGTTTAGTAGTTGTTGGAAACTACGCTGCATTAGGCCTACAAATTGGGTATGGGGTGTAGAGAGATGGTGTGTTCCACTCCAAGGTGTTCTCCAGGTTGCCTTTCCTGAACTTCTATCTTCAGGCTCTCATTATATTGTGGTTAAACGGAACAACTGCATTTGGCGTACTAGTTGGTTTGGGGCCTACTATCGGTGTCTGCCGCTCCTTGCTGTTCTCCTGGTTTCCTGTCCTGAAATTCCGTTTTCAGGCGCTCGTTAAGTAGTTGTTAATGTTAGACTGCATTTGGCCTACTAGTTGGGTTGGGGCCTACTATCGGTGTCTGCCACTCCTTGCTGTTCTCCTCCACTAAACAAAGCTGTGCCGCCTGTTTACTACTGTTGCCAATTTTGAACTGCATTTCGACTACTTACTGATTTGGGCCTACTCTCTGTGTCAGCCTCTCATTCCAGTTGTCCTCCACTGCAATGCCCCCTGATTAGTCCTGTGTTACCAATTTTGAACTGCATTTAGCCCACTTTATTCTTTGGGCCTATATCTGTGTTTCCTCCTCATCCTGCCCATTGCCCAGCCAGTGATAGATGAGTCTGCTGGTACATTGACCCATAACGCAACATTTCCCATGCACGCTACACTGCAAGATTGTGACCCTGCTGAAAGTCAGGTCCCCCTTCCCGCATACCATACCACCTTACACGGGGACAAACAGGAAGGTGCAGATGAAAGTGCAGGTTCCTTCATCAGGTGGGGGGAGGAATACTAGTTGGCGACGTCACTGGCACAGGGCCTCTCATGGTACGCAAAAGTGTTGCTGCCGGTGGGAGGCGCCCCCGCCGTGCAAACACACCGCTGTACTTTGAGGGGCCCTGTGCCAGTGCCAATGCCAACGAGTGGGCCCCCCCTGCTTGCTCAGGTTCACAGCACTTGCAAAGTTGAAATACTTACCTCTCCCTGCTCCACTGCCGTGACGTGGTCCAGATTTCCTGGGCCCACTAATTACTTGAACCAGCCCTACCCACCACAACTTTAGCCAAATGACCCCCAATTTCAAATGCCTTCCAATTATTATAAGGTAAATTACGCTTGACAAGCTTCATTAAGAAGAATGGATGGTTTTGACATTAAAATGGGCACTCTAGGTGTTTTCCTGGCCCCCACTCACTGCCGACTATGCTGCCCCATTGACTTGCATTGGGTTTCGTGTTTCGGTCGATCCCGACTTTACGTCATAATCGGCCGATTTCACTCGACCCGACTTTTGAGATAGTCGGGTTTCGCGAAACCCGGCTCGACTCTAAAAAGGTCAAGGTCGCTCAACTCTAATGCACAACCAGTTTCCTCCCTATATCTCTGAACTAACCTCCCAATATCTTCCCTCGCACAATCTGTGATCCTCACAAGACCTCCTACTCTCCTCCACACTTATTCGTTCCTCACACAACCGCCTCCAAGATTTCTCCTGAATATCCCCCATCCTCTGTAATTCCACGCCTCAGCACGTCCCATTATCCATCACCCTCGGATCCTTCAGACGGAACCTGAAAACCCATCTCTTCAGGAAAGCTTACAGCCTGAAATATCCATTTTGCCACCTCACCAACACTCGAGCTGCTGCCTCACCACCACCAGAGTTGCTGCACCCCCAACCTTCTGTCTCTTCCCCATTATCTCGTAGAATGTGAGTCCGCAAGGACAGGGTCCTCTCCCCTCTGTACCAGTCTGTCATTGTAAATTTGTTTACTGTAAATGATATCTATAATGTAATTAATGGCGCTATATAAATACATAATATTAATAAATAATAATAATTTCATTCTTTTTTCCTATCTAAGGTGGTGTTAAAGGGGGGGTAATTTACTATTTTTTTTTATTTTACTCACTGTGATAGGGTCTATCACAGTGATCAAAATGAACCAATAGGAAAAAAATCTCCTTTTGTTGCTGGGTGCCGGCCAGCAGATCTCGGCGGGTGCACTGCGCATGAGCCTGCCACTTTCATACTGGAAGAAGATGCCAGTGGCCATGGGGGCAAGCAGGAGGACCCAGGGACATCAGTAAGTATCAGGAGGGGGAGATCGGGGGACCCTATTTCTCTCTCCTATGATCAGAGGAGAGAGAAATTAAATGGCAAATCAGCCTTTTTTTTTTTTTCGCCGATATACGGTTAACCCCATGCAGCGGAGACCCCGGAGATACTCTGACTCTGGGGGGCACTATACACTTTTTCCACATTGCCGTTAATTAACAGCACTATGGTTTAAATACCTTTAACTACCGCTGTGAAAAGGCGTTTTGGCAGTTGTTAAGGGGCTAAATGTGATATGAAAACTGTTGAAAATTACTGATATGCTTTATTGTTATTATTTTTATTAGTGCCATAATGATATACTTGAAGGAGGCAATTTGTCTGGTCGCACTCATTAACTAAGCCATCATCTCTTTCTGGGTATTATGGCTGATGCAGAAATTGGTAGACTTAACTAATGAAAGGGCTCTTCAAACGCTTCACCAATTTTAAGAGTTGACAACAAGAGAATGTTGCCTTTCTTTGTCAAGAACTCAAAACCAGAAGGGCCCGTTCTTGCAATTTTTGACCTCGGAGCAACTATTCTGATCTTGAAGTTGATTAGTAGGCATCATCATTTTTCTTTTCGAACTAAATCTACCTTTTATGATTGACAATCACTTTAAATCTCTAATATAATGCATAATTTTGTTTTTGGAATTAAGTGTTCCACCCTACCATCTTTCAAACAAAGCTGAATCTCCCATATCTGTACTGAAATATTTTACATCTGCAATGCAATTTCAAATAGAGGTGAATAACCATTTAAAATTAGCAATATCATCGAAAAATTAAAAAAAAATATTTAGCATTTGCTTCCTTGAAGTCAATGAAATATATAAAAACCCTGCAGGAAAAAAATATCGGGAAGAACTGTGGGTAAGTGGATAGCAGTGATGCTCTGCAGCACTTGGATCTTGGGTTTAGAAACGACTAATGACAACATGGAGATCTTATATTCAGTTTTTGATAGTATTTTCCATATTCCTTCCATATGTCGAAATTCCAAAAAAATGTCACATATAAGTGGGAACCTTGTTGTATGCTGTGTATTTCAGTCCAAATGCTTTAACCCCTTCACGCCGAAGCCTGTTTTCAACTTCCTGACCAAGCCATTTTTTTCAATTCTGACCACTGTCATTTTATGAGGTCATAACTCTGAAATGCTTCAACGGATCCTGGTGATTCTGAGAATGTTTTCTCAAGACATATTAAACTTTATGATAGTGGTAAAATTTCTTCAATTTGACTTGCGCTTATTTGTGAAAAAAATGGAAATTTGGCGAAAATTTAAAAAATTTAGCAATTTTTAAACTTTTAGTTTTTATGCCCTTAAATTAGAGAGTCATATCAAACAAAATAGTTAATAAATAACATTACTCACATGTCTGCTTTACACTAGCACAATTTTGGAAACATAATTTTTTTATTAGGAAGTTATAAGGGTTAAAGTCCGAGACAGACTACCCCATATTTGTTCTCCCACACCACACCTGTGTCTTCTCCACCAGCCCCATCATTCTTCCCACCATACCTCAGTGTCCTCTCCAGCACCCCATCAGTGTTCTTCTGTGGGCCAGTCCGAGACTGACGATTAGTGTTGAGCATTCCGATACCGCAAGTATCGGGTATCGGCTGATACTTGCGGTATCGGAATTCCGATACCGAGTTCCGATACTTTTGTGGTATCGGGAATCGGTATCGGATCCATATTAATGTGTAAAATAAAGAATTAAAATAAAAAATATTGATATGCTCACCTCTCCGGAGGCCCCTGGACATCACTGCTGGTAACCGGCAGGCTTCTTTGTTTAAAATGAGCGCGTTTAGGGACTTCCATGATGTCACGGCTACTGATTGGTCGCGTGCCGCTCATGTGACCGCCACGCGACCAATCAGAAGCCGCGACGTCATTCTCAGGTCCTAAACTCCTCATTCTAGGAATTTAGGACCTGAGAATGACATCGCGGCTTCTGATTGGTCGCGTGGCGGTCACATGAGCGGCACGCGACCAATCAGAAGCCGCAACGTCATTCTCAGGTCCTAAACGCGCTCATTTTAAGCAAAGAAGGCTGCCGGTTACCAGCGGTGATGTCCAGGGGCCTCCGGAGAGGTAATTATATCAATATTTTTTAATTTTAATTCTTTATTTTACACATTAATATGGATCCCAGGGCCTGAAGGAGAATTTCCTCTCCTTCAGACCCTGGGAACCATCAGGGTACCTTCCGATACTTGGTGTCCCATTGACTTGTATTGGTATCGGGTATCGGTATCGGCGATATCCGAAACTTTTCCGGTATCAGCCGATACTATCCGATACCGATACTTTCAAGTATCGGACGGTATCGCTCAACACTACTGACGATTTCTAATATCATGCAATAAATAGCCACAGAAAACAAAATGCTCTTTAATTAAGAAATGCTAAGGAAACATTAATAACACATAAAATATATTTGTGTCAATAATTATAAAAATATGCTGCTGATACTGTAAAATGTATGAAAAGATTGTTAATTTACACAATCCTTGTAATATACACCCCACCACATCTAAGAGAAAGAAGCTAAATAATTTACTATTACACAATAAGAGTTTAATCTCTATCTAATTTTAATTATAGCGATTCTAATAAAATTCACAATGCATTAATATTTATAATGAAATATTATTTAAAAGTTTGTAATTTTTTTTAATTACATTAAAACTTTTGGTAATTAAATACGAAATTCCAATGAAATGAAGCTCCAGCGATATTTATGAATACATTGTTATCAATTTGTTGGACAATTTCTCTTCTAAAACAAGTAATGTTCTTGCTGGAAATAATTTCAATCAAAATAAAATATGGTGCAGGACTTCCCGGGCTTACTAAATCGAATTTGGAAAATAAAAAAAAATGGGATTTAAAAAAAAAGAGAAATAGCTTAGATTGGTTCCTCATTTCTCATATCAGTTTGCTGGCACAATTTCGCTAAATAACTAGAGCAAAGAATATGTGCCACTTCCCTTTTAATTTATTAATGGCCATTAACCATAAATATTTACTGGCAATAGATCTGGCGCTATTATATCTTTTTGCTGCCAGGGGTTTCTGAACAATTTTAGAGATTTTAACATACATGATTTTTTTTTTTTAGCTTTTTTTTTATAGGGAACTTTATGTTGATTCTGTTTTTTAAACATTTTTATGTCTATATATTACAGTCTGTGCATGTAAAATTAATTGTCAGACAGATACTATTACTTTACCTCATTCGTTATTAGGTCCAGAGATGTCATTCTTTCTTTTTTCAACATGTTTCCAAGGCTAACAGAACAGAAAGGGATCAGGGTTTTCTCTCATCCTGATTATCGCTGGAAGAATGTAAGTCATTTTTCCCGCTCTTGATTACAACTGTTGCGCCACAGTGATGACATATTTTTGGACCACAATGTAAAACTGTAGAGGGCCTCAGTCTTCATATTTAATTTATAATTCTATTATTATTATTATTTATTAGTGTTTGCTTATGCAGTCCTAGTAAATTATTCATTGCTCTACAGACATCATCATTGCTGACCCTATTGGGGTTTACAATCTAAATTCCATGTCAGTATGTCTTTCGAGTGTGGGAGGAAACCAGAGAAACCAGAGGAAACCCAAAGAAACACTATTTTAATTTAATAGTCCAGTGAGTAATTCTCATGCACCGTTGATAGCTCCATGCTGACTCGATATGAGCCTCACAAAATACGAAACTAATGGAAATTCCAAAAATTCGAAGGGGCCCAGGATTAGTAGGGATAAGTTCACACAGGGCATTTTTGCTGCTTTATTTTTCTGCAGCAAAACCTGATCTTGGCAGGAAAGAAGCTGCTCCAAAAGTGAAGGTTTAGGTGTATTTTTGGTGCATTTTTATCAGATTTTTGGTGCAATTTTTCATGCTTTTTCTTCTCTTTGTGCATGCCAATAAAGTTGAGCGCACACAGAGAAAAAAAACTTCCTGTAGATAGATAGAATGAATAAATATATAGAATGAATACATATAATGAAAAGATAGATTGATAGAATAGATAGAATGAATAGATAGCATGATAGAATAGATATATAGATTACCTGCGCTAACCTATTCACTGGCATTTTCCCACGGTCCAGAAGTTACCTCAGGTCAAGCTGTGAGGGAGCGCATGCTCAGTGATGTCACCCCTGGTCACTGAAGCAGCATCTCCTCATTCGCCAGTAGTTTACAGCTGGGAGTGGTCGCATTAGCAGCCGGGAGAAGCGTCGCACTGGCGAATGCTACTAACCAACCCTGACTAGAGGATTTAGCACACTGAGTGCGCACGGTGCCGCTCTGGCGTACGCCACTAATAGACACTACACTCGTGGTTCATGCAGACTGAGGCACAGTCTCTTTGGTGCAGCAACTAGCTCCAAACACCCAGACACGATTACAACTAGAAGGAAGGGGAAAATTAAGAGCAGGCACCAGAGTCATACACGCTTTGCACACACACCACGTTTTCTGGATATACTAGCACACGGCCTTGTGGCTGTGTGATCCTTTTATAGCCGCAGCCTTCCGGGACCTTGTAGATGGCCCACTCTAAACCTGGGACAGCAGCAGCAACCAAACGCACGGCAATAGACTGAACAAGACGCTGGGACTGACGTCTCTGCTAAGCAGGATCCTCTGCGGCTGAAGAAGAATCGGAGACTGCAGAGGACATGGTTCGAGATTCCCCCTGTGCAGCTCAAGTTTGTGATTATTATTTTTACACATACAGCATTGACCTACTTGATTAAAACAAATATACATAAATTAGAATATGCATAATAAAAGTAATTAAATATAAAAAATACTACTCAGAAATTTTTTGCAGTTACTATGATTAGGCAATCTAGTTGCTAAAAAACAAACCCATACCGTGTCCTGTTTATTTTCTACCAAGTTTGAAAAAACTCTAAATCATCACATCAATGTTGTGAACACATTAGAATAATATTAGAACCACAAATAAGTGTTTGCTATTAGTTAATTGTGCTTTTATCTAGCGCAAATACTGTATCTCCAAACACATGTCAGCCAAGCTGTTAACTACTCACTCTGTTTCGGCAGATTTTACATGCTAATTACCTTGGCAACTATTTGCGGCATATGTGGTCATAAAATTGAAGGTGAGTTGATTACCGAGTTTTCACAAATGGCAAAAAAATGTTTTTATACATTTATAAGATAACAACAAATACATCTTGAGAAAATAAATAAGAATTTTAGTTATTAAGTTCTTTAGAAGGACGTAAATCTAGGAATTTATTTTGACGGAATACAGGCTGAACTGAATGGACAAATGTCTTTTTTCAGCCTTGCTAACTGTTACTATGTAACGTCAAAGTCATCCTTAAAGGGACACTGTCCCCTGAATTTGGAGGGAACAATCTTCAGCCATGGAGGCGTGTACTATGGAGGACAGAGAATGAACTTCAATCCAATATTGCAGCCAGCATGCAGCCAGCGGGTAAGGAAAGGGTGAATTAAACACCCAAAAACCCCGCCTCCAGGGCTGAAGATTGTTCCCTCCAAATTCAGGTGACAGTGTCCCTTTAACATTGGGAACAAAAGTTTGCTTATTTTTCAGTGAAATTTTTAATTTCTCAGCAAAACTGAGCTTTTAGGGAAACTGGAAAGCTCAATTTCCAGACTTTGCCTGACTATTTATTATCGATCATATTGTGTCTTCCATTAGGATCTTGTATATTGGTCAAATCTCTTAATTTGATGAGATATAGGATAGAATGCCTCTTTAACCCCTTCATGACCGTGGGATTTTTCGTTTTTCCGTGTTCGTTTTTCACTCCCCTCCTTCCCAGAGCCATAACTTTTTTATTTTTCTGTCAATTTGGGCATGTGAGGGCTTATTTTTTGCGGGACGAGTTGTACTTTTGAACGACATCATTGGTTTTACCATGTCGTGTACTAGAAAATGGGAAAAAAATTCCAAGTCACGGCAACCAAAAAAACATAATTCTGGCGTTTCGATTTTTTTTCTCATTACGCCGTTTAGCGATCAGGTTAATGCTTTTTTTATTGTTTTTTTTTTCAACAGCAGAAAAAAAGGCAGCAACTCTTACCTGCCCAGATCTTAGAACAAATGCACTGCAGGGTGCAGCCATCCCATAAAGCAAGATGTTAGCATTACAGGTGCAAAATACCAGATCAACTGCCACTCTCCACATACCCACTCCTGGAGGGGGTGACTGCCCAGTATACAATTGCACAATAAAGGCCCACATAGGGCATTGTTCACACAATGGTACGGCATAGTGTCTGGATCACAGCCTATTAGTCACGCCCCTACTTTTCGATTAGGCGGGCTGGCCAGTACACTCTCAATGCATCCCAGTGCGAACACCCCTCATGCGAGACCGAACGTGTTTGGGCTTGGCTGCACCCCGAAAAATATATTGCAAAAAATATTCAAAAATAGTGAGGTATTGGTTGATATTTTCGCCAAAATACGCAAGCTTGTAACCCACGCCAAGGGTCTCCACACTTATTTATTGATAGATCGGGCGATTCTGAACGTGGCGATACCAAATATGTGTAGATTTGATTTTTTTTTATTGATTTATTTTGATTGGGGCGAAAGGGGGGTGATTTAAACTTTTATATTTTTTTTATTTTTTTCACATTTTTTTTACTTTTTTCTTTTACTTTTGCCATGCTTCAATAGCCTCCACGGGAGGCTAGAAGCAGGCACAGCATGATCGCCTCTGCTACATAGCAGCGATCTGCTGTTCGCTGCTATGTAGTAGAAAATCAGGTGTGCTGTGAGCACCGACCACAGGGTGGCGCTCACAGCTACCAGCGATCAGTAACCATAGAGGTCTCAAGGACCTCTATGGTTACAATGGAGAAGCATCACCGACCCCCGATCATGTGACGGGGGTCGGCGATGACGTCATTTCCGGCCGCCCAGCCGGATACGGTAGTTAAATGCCGCTGTCTGTGTTTGACAGCGGCATTTAACTAGTTAATAGCGGCGGGTGAATCTCGATTTCACCGGCCGCTATTGCGGGCACATGTCAGCTTTTCAAAACAGCTGACATGTCCCGGCTTTGGTGCGGGCTCACCGCGGAGCCCTGCATCAAAGCAGGGGAGCTGACATCGGACGTACTATACCGTCCGATGTCAGTAAGGGGTTAAATATAGTGGGATATAGTGGCCCAATATTGGCAGAACAGTTCCCCATCAAGAATGATTGGAGAATATGGGTGTACATATTTAACATTTTTTTCTTACAAAGAGGCAAAAAGTTTAGTAGTTACAATAGTCTTACATGAGGCAACATGTTGACTTATACAGAGGTAGATAGTTAAAAATAGGCTTACAATTTTATACTTTGCTGAAACTTCTAGCAATTAGCTGACACATTAGTCTAATAGCCTGATTACACTCTTGTTGCCTCCACTTCCTCCCACTCTGCCACAGTCACTGTGTTGTTATCTCATGAGTACAGCACACAGTGTTAGTTGTAATGCCAGTGGACACCCTGACTGAAGGGTGTTCCAGCCTGACCAGTCTTCACTCTGACCCTCTGGTCTGACTACACTTTACCTTCTTATACAGAACACTTGCTGTAGGCCTCCACTTGCCCAAAATAAGGAATATTTCTGCCGCTTGATACTTCTTCACTTCTAGACATTCTATCCATGTATGGTCTCATTCTTTCTTAACAAAAAACACACATAAAACAAAGCTGGTCTGCAAACAATAAGGCCACAGATCCTTCCCTTCTCGTTTCTTCCCACTATCTGCCTGACAAACAGGAGCTGAGTTCCTTTTGCTTAAGTAACTCCACCCTCTGCAGTGGTACTGGTCTTTACACATCAACTTCCAGACTCTCTTACTATTGCTAATATATTTAAGTAAATAGGGCAGCACACTGCAGCGCCAAAACATGCAAACTTGAAAACACAAAATTTGAACTGCATTACTGCACTGAAAATATGAAAAATGAGAGCTTTTAGCGCATAAAAATGGCCAATTTTATGTGTACCTCGTAGCCACGATAAGGCATCTCTCTTATACGAGGCCCTACGCTTGACCTACCTCTCTGAGAATAAACGTCTCCATCTGAATGGGTACATGTGAAACCTCTCCTTGGACTCAAATTCTCTCTCACTGTGGAGGGGTATAGGACCTATTATAATTAAAACACCTGAAGCTAGGAGGCGGGGAGTGCACGATCAGAAGGCTAGAGAATACATTTCAAAAAATTGGCCATTTTTATGCGCTAAAAGCTCTCATTTTTCATATTTTCAGTGCAGTGCAGATGGAAACGTTTATTCTCAGAGAGGTAGGTCAAGCGTAGGGCCTCGTATAAGAGAGATGCCTTATCGTGGCTACGAGGTACACATAAAATTGGCCATTTTTATGCGCTAAAAGCTCTCATTTTTCATATTTTCAGTGCAGTAATGCAGTTCAAGTTCCATACGAGTTGGCGACTCTGGGTTCAGCACCTGTTCACACTGTGTCTATGTTTGGATGTGCAGATCAGGTTTTTTGAAATGTATTCTCTAGCCTTCTGATCGTGCACTCCCCGCCTCCTAGCTTCAGGTGTTTTAATTATAATAGGTCCAATACCCCTCCACAGTGAGAGAGAATTTGAGTCCAAGGAGAGGTTTCACATGTACCCATTCAGATGGAGACGTTTATTCTCAGAGAGGTAGGTCAAGCGTAGGGCCTCGTATAAGAGAGATGCCTTATCGTGGCTACGAGGTACACATAAAATTGGCCATTTTTATGCGCTAAAAGCTCTCATTTTTCATATTTTCAGTGCAGTAATGCAGTTCAAATTTTGTGTTTTCAAGTTTGCATGTTTTGGCGCTGCAGTGTGCTGCCCTATTTACTTAAATATATACGAGTTGGCGACTCTGGGTTCAGCACCTGTTCACACTGTGTCTATGTTTGGATGTGCAGATCAGGTTTTTTGAAATGTATTCTCTTACTATTGCTGTCTCCATGCCCCTCACAGGCAAACACATTCTTTAGAAACATTAAAAAGCAGATATTCAAAGGAATAAAAGAATACACACTATCTATGAACAGATGGTGAGGGAACACTTAGTTAATTTAAATCTACTGGTCCAGATGAATTACATCCTTGGGTACTGAAAGAGTTAGCAAAGGAAATTGAAGAACCAATAGCCAGAATCTTCTGGGACTTCTACTTTTCTCTAGAAGATTCTGGCTATTGGTTCTGCAATTTCCTCTGCTAACAGAAGAGGAATCTTCTGGAGAAAAGGAGAAGTACCAGAAGATTGGAGAAGGACAAATGTTGTCCATGTCTTCAAAAAATGAAAGAAGATTGAGCCAGGAAATTACAGGCCAGTGAGCCTTACTTCTCTACGGGGAAATATCTGTGATCAAATTATTAAACGGCATTTATGTACGTACTTGGATCAGAATACAGTAATTAACCATAGCCAGCTTTGGTTTTGTAGCAAACAAGTCATGCCAGACTAATCTAATTTCCTTTTATGATGGAATCACTGACTGGGTGGATCAGGAAAATGAGATAGATATAGTATATCTCAAATTCAGAATAGCATTGGAAAAAGTATCTCATACTATCCTTATTGAAAAAAATTACCAAGTATGGGAATGATAAGTGTTGTTCAAGATTTTTATAATCAATCTAGATAAGGCAACTGAAGATAAACAAATCAAATTTGCAGATGATGCAAAGCTAGCACTGATAGCTAACACTAAAGAAGATAGAGAAAGGATTCAGAAGGATTGTCAGTATTCCGGGTTTTCCAAGTCACCTTGTGAATGATTTTGCCCTTTGTTAAGATGGAGTTTGCTGTTTTTGTCTGCCCTACTTCCTGTTCATTTGTTTAAAACCTGGCTCAGGTGTCAGCCTCCTTGCAGGAGTATTCTGCTTCCATTTCCTCTTCAGCTCAGCTGCTTGTTCTACTGTGCTTCTACCCATGGCTCTGGACATTCTCTGCCTATGTAAGCTACACTCTGTCTGTTGGCTTTGGAACTTAACCCTTGGTTCACTCCCCCTGGTAAGAAATCTGTTTTTGAACTGTGTTTTGGAACTATGTTGCTGGACTGTGTTTTTGCTACTTAGTCCTTCATTTACTCCCCCGGTGGGAGCTACTGGAATTTACACCAGTATAATACTTTAATGTGAACTTGTTCTGGACTTATCCATGTTTATGCCACAACTGAGATCAACTTGAGAACTTGTTTCTGGACTTACCCGTGTTCATGCCACACCTGAGATTAACCCGAGGACTTGTTCTGGATTTCCCTGTATTTACTACATACCTGGATTTGACTCTTTCTGCACCAACAGTGTTTTGGATCTGCACCATGTCACCTGTCACACTCACCTTGCCGAGGACTCTGCCCTAAGAACTCTTCCGATTTGCTGTTTATGGTTAAGGGACTTGTTTCATTGCGGGTTATCAGTATATTGATTTGGGTGTTATTGCTGTGATACAAATACACTATTTCCACTAAAGAAACCTGTCTCTGTCTGTTCATTGACCCACGCTACCAGAATCCTAGAGTTCCCACAATAGTATTACAAGGATTTAGATAAACTTGAACAATGGGCAACGACTAACAGAAAGGCATTTAACAGGGAGAAATGAAAGATTCTACATCTGGGTAAGAAAAACAAAAATTACTTATACAGAATGGGAGAAATACATCTAACCAACAGCACGTGTGAAAAATATTTGGGTGTGCTAATAGATGACAGACTGCACATGAGTCAACAGTGCTATGCAGTAGCAAAAAATGGCAAACACAGTAATGAGATGTATTAAAAGAAGCATAGAGTCTAAATCACGTGAAGTAATTATCCCCCCCTACTCCTCCTTGGTCAGGCCTTATCTGGAACACTGTGTCCTGTTCTGAACACCACATTTTGAAAAAGCCCATTGAAAACCCGGAGCAAGTCTAGAGAAGAGCTACCAGGATGATGAGTGGACTGCAAATTTTGTCCTACGAAGCATGGTTAAAGGATCTGGGAATGTTTAGCTTTCAAAAAAGAAGACTAAGGGGAGAATTACTTGCTGTCTACAAATATCTGAATGGATGTCACATTGTAGAGGGATCATCATTATTCTCATTTGCACAAGGAAACATGAGAAGCAATGAAATTAAACTGAAAGGGAGAAGACACAGATTAGACATTAGAATAAACTTTTTGACAGTGAGGATGATCAATGAGCGGATCAGGCTGCCATGAGAGGTGTTGAGTTCTCATTCAATGACAATCTTCAACCAGAGGTTGGAGAGACATCTGTCTGAGATGGTTTAGGGAATTGTGCATTGAAATAGGGTTTAACACGATGACTCTTGAGGTCCCTTCCAATTCTAACCATTCTATGATTTTATATTTCTGATATTTTACTCTTTGCTATGTTAGTCCTTAATCTTCTAATGTTTTCTCTCTCTTACTAAAATGGGCTTAGTTTTTCCCTTCTGGTGCAAATTCCATATTAATATAGCTTGGGATGAAACGCTTCAAATTATGGCCCTATCAAGGCCCTAGGATGGTGTATCTTGATAGTAAGTTCTCACTTAATCCCTATGGTAACTACCTAACTTGCCGATCTCCTATTGTGACATTTGGCACAATCATTCATTATAGACAATAGCACAAACTTTTAATTTTTTTACCCAATTAAACCCCTGCATTTCGCATTTCTTCACACCAGAGGTGTAGCTACCGTATTTTTCGGACTACAAGACGCACTTTTTCCCCCCAAAAAAAGTGGGGAAAATGGGGGGGGTGTCTAATAGTCGCAATGCAGGCTTACCGTGGCGGCAGAGGTGCGGCAGCAGAGGTATGGCGGCAGAGGAGGCGCAGTAAGCTGGGTCCCTTTCTCCAGTGAGGTGATGCAGCAGCCCAGTAAGCAGCAGAGCCGGGTGAATCCTGTTGTTATCGGTGGTGGCGGCCATTTTCCTGAGGCCGCGCGTGCGCAGATGGAGCGCTCTGCTTCCCGGGGCTTCAGAAAAATGGCCGCCGCGATCTCCATCTGCGCACGCGCGGCCTCCAGTGGCCATTTTCCTGAAGCCCCGGGAAGCAGAGCGCTTCATCTGCACACGCGCGGCCTCAGGAAGATGGCCGCCCCCACCGATAACAACAGGATTCAACTGGCTCTGCTGCTTAGCGGGCTGCTGCATCACCATACTGGGGAAAGGGACCCCGCTTACTGCGCCTCCTCTGCCGCCACACCTATGCCGCTGTACCTCTGCCACCACGGTAAGCCTGCATTGCCTGCACGGTAAGCCTGGGACCCCTCTCACTCCATACCTCTCACTGCGCCTCCTCATCCCAGCACCTCCTCATCCCAGCACCTCCTCATCCCAGCACCTCCTCATCCCAGCACCTTCTCATCCCAGCACCTCCTCATCCCAGCATCACCCCACCTCTGCCGACACCTTGCCTCCTGTGACCCTGCTCTGCCACCGCCAGCCCTCAGGTAAGATACTGTAAATTCGGACAATAAGACGGACCCCCATCTTATAAAAAATCTTTTTTTCTGCAATTTTCACCCCAAATTTGGGGTGCACCTTATGGTCCGGTGCGTCTTATAGTCCGAAAAATACGGTACCTTTCCAGCTAAAGTTATGAAATCATTACCCACTTATATTTCCCATGTGGTCTAATGTCAATCAGTCGCAACTCACAAATCTGTCACATCAGAGAATTAATAAAGTTGCATTATTTGTACAATAATTGCTGGAAAAAAGTTAAAAACTTTATTAATCTAACATATTTAATTATAATGGTATTAAATTACCTAAGAGCAATACTTTGCTGACAGTATGCAGCACAATATGTCACAACATAACATTATCATGACATTTACATTATAATGCTGATTCATAGCTGTCGCAGCTTCGGGGCATTATAGAGTAATGAGCGTGGCAACTAATAACAGCATTGTCCCACTCAATTATGGCGCTGATCAAGGTATTTTTCAGAGAAAATGAACAGTGAATCTCAAAGTATTTGAATTTGCATGAAAGAGCAAATTTCAGGAAATTGTACTCAACCATGATCCCCTCTGATTTGACCTATAATTTCTGTGCTACTTATATTTTTTAAATCAACTTACCAGTTTATAAAAACAAGATGGCTGAACCTATAGATGTTTTAACATCTCATTATGTTCAAAGCTTTTACCTATAAATTGAACTTTCCCAAGAATTAATTTTATACAGAGAGTCCCCAACTTAAGAATATCTGACTTGCGTACAACCCCTAGTTACAAAAATCGAATGTTCAAAAATTAAAAAAAATATAGTCTTTTCATGTAACCGTTGACCTCTCTGACTGCCATCTGGTCTTCTTCTTTTCGCTATAGCGTGCCACATCTCCAGCCTTTTCACTCTAGGCCAGGCTACCATCTGTTTTCAGGCCTGAGCTTCCTGATCTTCATAAGCTCACATCATTAGCTCAACCTTATGATGCACAGAAAGCTACAGCATTGGTTGCAGTCAGGAGTCCTGACCTATAGTAAAAAGGTGAGAGATATGGCACACCTGGCGACAGAGCGAAGATAACAGGACAGCATGGTGAGTACTGGTTAATGAAAATGAAAGCAAAATTATATTCCAGATGATCCACTTGTCGATGTATGGTTCTATTCTTCCCACCAAAGTGCACTTGGACTTCTGGTCATGTCCAAGCCCCTCGTCATAAGGTCACTTTGTTAACATCACAGCCTTAAAACGTGTAGTAACCTCTGATGCCTGAACGCACCTGTAAGTCTTTGCCTATAATGAAGAGGCCAGAGATCCTGCACACCCGAACCAGGCGGCAAGCAGCAGGTCAGTCGGAGAGTTGAAAATTAGTTAAAAAACTTATGACTCTTTCCTTTCTGCCATCACGCATTGTGTTTCCAAAACTTTGGTCACATGTAGACAATAAAGGTCAATGCACGTCATAAGGTTACACTGACATAGCAGATGAGCAGTAAATTCTGAGATGTGAACATGGCTGTATCTCCTAGCCTATAGTCAAGAGTCCAGAGAAGTGGTGCTCCCAAGAATCATTTTCTTTTCCTTTTTTTCCCACCCTGTTCCAACTTACATATCCGGGTTATGAGCAAATCTACAGAACACATCTCATTGATATCACAGAGGCTGTCTGTTCATGTATGCTTAATTTAGTATATTACCAAACAATTGAGCAAGCGAATAGGAGCAGACGTGAAAATGCACGAGTGGTGGAATAAGATTGATAAGAAATCCTTTAAAGATATGTGATAATGAAATAAATAATTCAGAGCATTCTATACTCCGTGTCTTGTGTGCGGTTATTCTGCTCTTTGGCTTCCAACGTAGACAGTTCACCATTCTAACAGCTGGGTTCCGTACTCACTAACCACTGAACTTGTAAGCTTCTACTTACAGATATTATGCTATATTTTCAGACATACACCTGAATATATGTTTTTTCACTAAGCTGGATTAGTATTGTACTCCTAAGCCTCTTCAGTATTAAGGGGTGACTAACTAGGTTATTGCCCAGGTTGCCATTATTATGAGTTCTCTAATTGGCTGAATTCTAAGAGTGAAGCACCAGGGTAGATATTATCAAATTCTATCACTTGATTATTTAGGTATTGTATGGCTGCATTGCAGTAAAACATTTTCATTAAAAAGGCATCTAAATGTGAGCAACTAATGAATTATCTTTTTTTTTAATTGAAAGAAACACTCCCATCAATATTTTTATCATCTCAATATAATTGAACTCCTGTTTCTACATAGAGTAGAGTGTTCCCAACCTGCACAAACTCCTCATCCTGCTGATACCCCAATACTGAGCCGCTGCTGCCGTATGTGTCCCTATTACTGCCCCTGATACCCCAATACTAAGCTGCTGCTGCCATATGTGTCCATATTACTGCCCCTGATACCCCAATACTGCGATGACAGGCAGGGGCCCACTGCTGGCACTGGTCCCCGCCTGTTCAGGAACCCCATAGTGGCCGGCGGCAGAGCATGGAGATCGATTCTCCCTGCTCTGCCGCAGAAGGTAACTGTATCGGCACACTGTGCCTGCGTCAATACAGTTACAGAAGCGTAACTCCGGGTGGGTCCTCTCTGAGCACCGGGCCCGGGGCGACCACACCCTCTGCCCTCCCGGTAGATACGCTATGTATATAATATGATTATTACAATGTCTTAAGAGAATAAAAACTTGCAAGTGTGACACCAGCCTTATACCCCAAAACCTACAGATTTATCACAAGACTGGACAACAGCTAATATAAGGCAGAACATTGTTATTTTTATGATTTTTTGCTTTTGTGTTTTGTTAATGCCTAAATTTTGCAGTTTTCCCATTCTAGAATTACAGTGGCCTGTAAAAATGTGGGTACCCCTGGTGAAAATTGCTTTTACATCCTTTTACATGCCACTGTAGATGGCTTACAACTTTGCCTACCCACTTTGTACTAAAGTTGTAGAAACTGTCTGTACAGTATGTGGCAGTTTTTGAAATTCAGAAAATAAGAAGTTTCTAGTTCGTGGACATTCATAAAGCAAAGCCTTTTCATATTTGTTTTACGCACTGGGGTGGAACACAATCATTGGTGCATGCTCATTTTGTAATTTCACGGTTTCTTTGTCTTTTTCCAAACATTCTTTTTCTTATAAAGCTTGAAAATAATGTTAATGAATATATTCTTCACGGACAAAACACTTTCAAAATCATGACCAGAAGAAGATGACCATTGTTTAGGATGCACACCAACCTCGAGTAGATATCTAGCAGCGGACTGTAGCTATTTCTTTCTCTGGTGTGGCCACATTCATTGCTGATTAATGTTGGACACAATGTTTCAGGATTTGTGCCATAAATTGTAGGGATCATATAGCAATTTGTCGAGCAGCGTTAATGAATGTGATCTGTGCAAGAAAATAGATAAGAATCATGGAAAAGAAGGGAAATAAATCCAGCAATTAATGACATATCAATGCCAAGTCTACAAGTTTCGAGCTACCGTAGCTCTTAGTCGTGACGAAGAGCTAAGATAGCATGAAGTGCGTAGACTTAGCCTTAATATCTTACTTTAGTTCTCTCTTTTCTTTTCTTCTATTTTAACAAGCCTTAATAAATGCAAGGTTTTACAGATATACATAGGATTTTTATTTCTCATTTCCTTGGTTCCACAGCTCAGGAAGCCAGCCTGATGCCTCCGTGCACTGCACCGTCATTTCAGATGTTTCTCACGCGGGTGAGCTGATGTCAGCTCTGGTTTTTTCTCAATAAATAAGAATATTGTTGCCTATTCAGCACTATGTTCAACTTGTTTTTTTTTCCTGCAGAATCTGCTCCTGGTCACCATTGTATATGGTTGAAATAAACCAAAAAATGTGGTTACATCATGCCTTCTTTGATACAGATCTAGTCACTGCGCCATGGCAGTAACCTGGAGCAGGTCCCACAGAGATCTACAAACCTGGGCAAGTTAAGGAGTAAATATACATTGTAGCGTTTCACCCGCTATGGGTCTTGGGGATACTCGCTTGGCAGCAGGATAAACACTTCAGGCACAATATCTCACACACATCAGTCCATATGGTTTATTTAAACTCTGCATAAACCAGACAGGGTACAGTCCATTTCATTATAGCCATGAAATATTAGACAGTTCACGTAGCAGATGCTGTATATTATAATCCCGTTGTCCGGGGTTACCTCTCAGAAGTTCCACTCCATACACTGACTTCAGGTCAGTCCCAGGTCCTCAACACAGATCGTGCAGGTCTACGGTCTCCAGGTGCTTCCAGGACAACTCCACTCACAGGAGCCTCCAACACCGAATGTCCAGGTCTACGGTCTCCAGGTGCTTCCAGGACGACTCCACTCCCAGGAGCCCCCAACACCGACCGTCCGTGCTATGTCCAGCACGCAGGCTCTCCAGCCTGGAATGGTCTCTATGTGCTTCCAGGACGTCCCCACTTGGAACCGTCCAACACACAGGCCATTCTGCAGTGTCCTGCCAGGACACACGGAAGTGTGTCCACCCTGACAGACACTCACACACTCACTCAATCTCTCTTACCATGTGCTACACACACCTCCTTTACATAGGTGTAACCACACCCAGGTACTTGTCACATGGCTAGTCAGGTGAGCGTGACATCACCACAGGTCCTTACACACAAAACCATCTTACATGTTAAGACACGCCTTTTTGGCTGGGTTTGTAGGTGACTGAACCCACCCATCTCTCCAATCACCTGGAAGCCTTCCCAATGTAAACAAACCCCTCAGCAGTAGATCTGCTTGAGCAAAACATACCCAGGATTCCATCTCAGGGCCACCCACCTCTGCGATACATACCATCCATCATTCACATGACCAGTCGCTGTGCTACAACTTCCATATTTTTTATTTTAAGAATTTTGTCAATCATATAAACTTATACAACTTTATAAATCACTTTGATAGGGGATTTGTCTGCAGTGATTATAGCCTTGCCGGCTCGTGTGCGTAACTGAAAGCCAGCGGCTCCCAGGAGAAATAAAATGTATTTTCTCTCTGGTGCCGCACTTTCAGTGCTGCGGCTGGACACCTTCATGACATAATTAAACTGCAGATTAACCATATAATTGCAGGCTAATAGCGTTAATAGATGTGACAGGTTTCCTTTAGGTACAGTCAGATTATCATGTTTACATTTGCCTAACGCTAAAACACTCATTTGCAATTCAAACCAAGCATCCAGTTTTTTGCAGCAATTTTCTGCGCATTTCTACAATGGCGGGAATTATATTTCACCAGTCTTCCTACTCTGGCAATATTTGTAAAAATATAAAACATGCATAAACTACATAAACTACAGGTGCATGTGCTTGATAATACATCAGTAGCTGTAAAACAGAGAAAAAGGAAAGGAACAGCTAATTAATTATGTCTCTAATACCCGGGGTTATTATATTGTGTTTGTTATATCTACACGCCTATGAATGTGTGTACATCTAAATGTCCAATTACACTTTAATTATACTACCATTAAAATATAGAAATTCAAATTAAAGCAAAGTTGAAAAATATGAGGCAACCGGGAAAAAATGGATAATACATTGCCATGTATTTCTGGGAAGTATTCCTCCCTGGGGTTTACAGTGTAAATGCTGTGCAAATTAGAGCAGCCTAATACTTAATATTTTCTGGTAATTAATTGAACTTATTATTTCAATAGAAGAAAAAAAAAAGCTGAATACATAAAACTAATACTAGATATATATTTGTATATCAGACTACATTGCAGATTTATTACCCGATCATGATAGTGTTTGTTTACACTTAGTTAATAACTATTTCAAAAACTCAGAAATGTAAGATTTTTTTACAAAAATAATCAATTAAAAATAGACTATTCTGAAGCCTCATCAGTATGCAAAATGTGGGTCATTAGTACATTGTGGTAACAAAGAAGGAGTGTAAGCCATATGAGCTTAAAATTAGAGGAGGTCTATGCTAAAATATTAGGAATTAAAAAATTGCTTTGAGGACAGTCAAATTCTAATTGAATTTAAAAAAAAAAAATTATGATATGCCTGAATCCTCCTGAATCTCTTAAGGTCAATCAAATAAAATGGAAGCATACCATATGCAATTTGCCTGGATTATCAAGGGTTAAGAAGGTGATAAAAATAAGTTAAAAGTTATATATATATATACTCACCTCACCCTTATCTGTTCCCCAGCAAAACCCAGCTGGGACCCAATTTTCAATGGGCTTTTTTTTGCCTTGCAGGGATGAGGGGACCTGTTGATGTTTGGGTTTGTCGAGTTCGGCCAAATGGTAGTTCAAAGTTTGGTTCGGGCTTCAAACTTGACACAAACTTGACTCCATACCCGAACCTAATCCAAGTCTATGGGGACCTGAAGATCTGTGCTTTAAAATGGTCATAGTAAGGGCTAGTGATCTGCAAAATGAAGCTAAATGGGGGTAAGAGTAGGACAATTATCCTGAAACCAAATGTGGATAGGGAAAAGACTTAAAATAACAAACAATAAAAAAATTATAATTTTGAACAAGGAGGCAAGGTCAATGTGAAGGAGGAGGTTGGGGGGGAGGTGGTGGCAGTGTATTTAAAAGATGCATAGGGGGAGGATGTGGCCAACATATTTGTGACTTGTTGTGCTTTTTTGAACTGACTTAAAAGAACCTAGACGTTACCAAACAAAAATTAACAATGTAGACTGAGAAGGCGAAGATCCAAGTGGAAGAGTTGGTGTGGTGGCCGTGGTGGTCTAAGTGGAAGAGGCGTAAGAGGAGGTAGCCGATATTGCTTATTTTTTATTATTTATTTTTTGGGAAGACACTCTGAAAACAAGCAGTGTAATTATCTGTTGTACACTTTCTATGTGTATAGAAGCCATGTAATACTCTTTTTTGGCGATGAAAACAATGAGGAGAGGATCAAATAGGGGACATAGCCATGTTGCTGGTGGTGGTGGGTGTGTAGCTGCTGCAGGGAAGGAGAGGCCATGGACGATCTGTGTCTGCTATGCCCCCAAATGAAACACCTACTTCTGGTACACACAGGCGACAGGGCAATCTGTGTAATTTTATAGGCCTGAGTACTGCTGGATGAAAGGTGTGGCCAGAACAAGTAGAGGTAAGGTGAAGTGAGGTGATTGTATGACTAGCAGTGCCTTCAGTTCCTTTTTCTTTGTCTTCCACCTGGACCCCTACTGAAAGGGCAGATTTTGCCCTTGGGGCTCATAGGCATCTGTCTTCACCTAACCCCCTTACTAATCAGGCACGCAGTCTGAGCCTCCAGTCATGCAGCAGTCACGTCTGCTTTTTTATGATTCTGCTGGCTGTGGTGCCATGGACCATACACCTGGTCCTGTCCCACAAATGGAAGAGATTGAGTACACTGATTCCCAACCACTTCTTCTGTTTGAGGATGAGTACTTAGGAGAGGTAGTGCAAATGGTCAGAATGAGGGATATTCAGGAGAAGTCTTGCAGGCAATTGAATGAGGAATTTACGATTGTGTAAGAGAGATGGAGGTTTTTGGAGGACCAGAGAATACATGGTGGGAGATATTGGGAGATTACTTCAGAGATTTATGGAGGAGAAAGATTTTGGAAAGATTTGCAGGTCTGTGTTAGTAGCTTATAGTAGATGCTTGTGGAACTGGAAGACAATGAAGGGATTTGCAGAGGGGAGAAGCAGGGGAAGAGCAAGTACAGAAGTGGATTAGTAAGGCAGCAGAGTTAAGGACAGACTGAAAAGGAGTGATAATTAGTGATGAGCGAACATGCTCTCCACTATTCAGTACTCGCCCGGGTATCGGTATGCTCCATGTAGTCGGCAAGCAGCGAGCATTCTCGGGATTATTCGGCGGTAACTGCAGTCTCCACTCAGCAGTTTTGGTGGACTTTAGAGACCCAATCACGGTGCAGTAATTGTCTGCCAGGACATGAAATGCCGCAGCCATCTTTGCTGTGGTCGTGCAGTGATTGGCTTGGACGCACAGCATCATACCGAGTATAAGAGACCTGGCGCCGCCCTGCTCGCTGCATTCTGCTCCTGTTTCAGCAAGAGTAGGGAGAGCTGCTGCCGAAATAGGGTCAGAATCATGGTTTTTAGAGGTAGTGTAGGTCTGCAACTCTTACATCCACAACTCCTGAGAAACCAACAGTCCTTTTTAGGGCTAATTCGTGGGTCCCAATATTGTAGCGCTAGGTAGGCAGGGCACAGCATATCCACATCAGTGCAAGGCCTGCAGGCACTGTATGTGCGTCCATTGCTCCCACTGCATCCCTCCCAAAGCTGCATTACTGTCTGCTGCTGCAGATTCTTTACTATATACCTAGTTGGATTTTTGTTTCCAAAAATTCCCCCCCTCCTAAAAAAAATGTACAGTCTGTTCTGTCTGACTGAGGCCTGTTGAAAAATCATAGTTTGTCAGGCATACGTAGCATAGTTATGTGTGCTAGCCTTGTGAAACATTTTTTTTTGTGTGTTCTAAATTCACCGAAAAGGGCCTCATGTATTTGCATGCTCCAAGTTTGGTCATTGTAGGCCGGTGTACTTATTTTTTTGCTGTCTGATACTCAATTTCTATACAACACTATTTGCAAATCAAACAAAAAAAAAGGCCACATATTTGCCAGTGTGGTATTTCCGTGACAGCCGTCAAATATCTCTGTGCTCCAAGTTTGGTCATTGTAGGCCGGTGTACTTATTTTTTGGCTGTCTGATACTTAAATTCTATACAGAACTATTTTGCATCTCACACGAAAAAAAAGGCCACAGATTTGCCAGTGTGGTATTTCCGTGACAGCCGTCATATATCTCTGTGCTCCAGGTTTGGTCATTGTATGCCGGTGTACTTATTTTTTGGCTGTCTGATACTCAAATTCTATACAGCACTATTTTGCATATCAACCAAAAAAAAGGCCACATCTTTGCTAATGTGATATTTCCGTAACAGCCGTCATATATCTGCGTGCTCAAAGTTTGGTCATTGTAGGCCGGTGTACTTATTTTTTGGCTGTCTGATACTCAAATTTTATACAAAGCTATTTTGCATATCAAACAAAAAAAAGGCCACATATTTGCCAGTGTGGTATTTCCGTTACAGACGTAATATATCTGCGTGCTCCAAGTTTGGTCATTGTAGGCCGCTGTACTTATTTTTTGGCTGTCAGATATTCAAATTCTATACAGCACTATTTTGCATATCAAACCAAAAAAAAGTCACATATTTGCCAGTGTGGCATTTCCATTAAAGCCGTCATATATCTGCGAGCTCCAAGTTTGGTCATTGTAGGCCGGTGTACCCCTTTTTTTGCTGTCTGATACTCTAATTCTATACAGAACTATTTAGCTTCCAAAATAGAAAAGGTAACATATTTGCAAGTGTGGTATTTCCATTACAGCCGTCATATATCTGCGTGCTCCAAGTTTGGTCATTGTAGGCCGGTGTTCCTCTATATTTGCTGTTTGATACTCAAATTCTTTACAGAACTATTTTGCATAAATTCACTTCACATAAAAGCCCCCAAACATTGAATACAGTCTGTGAGGTCAGGCTGAGGCTTGCCTGTTTTTTGGGTTTGAAAAATCGTAGATTTGCAGGCATACTGATCAGATATTATTTCGCTACTAATAAAGACATTTGTGTTGAGCATGTGAAATAGTGCAGTAGTCCATTTAAAATGGGCAAGGCAAGGGGTAAGGTACAGGGAAGTGGATGTGATGGTGCATCCAGAGGATGAGGCCGTGGCCAAGGTGAAAGTGGGCAACAACAAAGACCAACATCTTCTCGCTAAACCTTCCTGTCCCAGTTTAGAGGGAACCGCAGCACACCACTATTGAAGCCAGAGCAGTGTGAAACGGTTGTTGGTTGGATAGCAGATAAAGCTTCCAGTCACTTCTCCTTCCTCCCACCATGCCGCGTACCCTGAGACAACTGATCCCACACTTCAACACTCTTAAGAGCTGTTCAGTTGTCCATTTCAAGATTCAGCCATCTCTGCCAGTTACCTTGAAGTGGGGAAAGATTAGATCGTATTTAGAGCTGCCCAAAGCTTTGACCAGCCCCGGTCACACGAAGTCGATGGTGGGAAAGTGTCACAAGAGGTGGACGATGATGAGGCACAATTGCCAGAAATTCAGGAGAAGGAGCAGGGTGCAGATGTGGAAGATGGGGTGGTGGATGACATAGTGACGGACCCAACCTGACAGGAGGACATGCATAGCGAGGACAGCAGCATAAATGGGGAAGGAGGCATATACCACCAACAGGCAGGAAGAAGCAGTGTGGTGGCCACAGACAGAAGGCATGCATCCGTTCCCAGTAAAACCAACATGAAGGAAGTTGCCATTCCAACTGTTAGATCTTCCCGAGTCTGGTTATTTTTTAAAGACTCTGTCGATAACCCCAAACAGGTCATTTGCAGCACCTGCCATGCCCGCATCAGCAGGGGTAGCAAAAAAACCAGCCTGACCACCACCAACATGATACATTTCTCTGAATAATTGAGTACACCAAATACAGTTCAAAGAAGCTCCCTGTCAAGAAATGGGTGATTTGTACTCTGTGCTGTCAGAGACTGAAGTGAGGCATAATGTTCTTAATCTGAGCAAAACCTGTATTAGGCACCTGAATGCAAAGTACGAGCTACATTGGAGTACACACCTGAAAAAACAGGAAAGATCTGAGCCTTATCCTGCTCCCTCTTCTGTTGCAGTATCAACCTCTTACTCCTGTTCCCGAACAATAGAGCCACCTGGCTTCCTGTATAAAGAGATGTGACAGCACCAGCAGTGTCACCAAACATCTCCACACCATCCCATTGAAGCATTCAGCTGTACATTCCCTTAACAGTGGATCCCATATTCTATATGTGGCCTCATAGGTGATTTCAAAAGGTTTAACAATATGTTGGGATCCTTGGAACCACAGTATGTGGTTCCCAGCCACCACTAGTTTTCAAGGTGGGCCTTCCCTGCCCTGCACAAACATGTTGTTAGATCTGTTTTTCATCAACATAGAAATGATACTGAAAGCCATGGGACTTTATGAGTTGTCCCAATCCAAAAGAATAGATTGAGAAGAGCATAGTTTGTTCCTAGAACTGAACCTTGTGGTACACCAACAGATAGGGGGCAAGATGAGAGGGTGGGGTGTGAGTGGGAGGTGCTGAATTTCTGATCTGTTAGATTTGAAGAGATCCAAGATGGTGCTAAGTCTATGATGCCAAGAGATTAGAGAATCAATAGTAAGAGGGAATGGTCCACTTTGTTGAAGGTAGGGGACAGGTCCAGGAGGACAGAGTAGTGTTGCTTGACTTGGAAGCTAGTAGGTGTGAAGGCACAGGGATTCGGTGGATGCCCGGGTCCACTAGCCGAAACGCATGGACCTGGGATTGTCCCACCCCAAACCTGCTCTCCAATTAATGGGGGCATAACACTACTCAGACAACACAGTGTGGCAATGCTTTATTGAACAACAAAACAGAGGAATAACATGTAGAATAATCCCAGGAAAATACCCCAAGATTGTGCCCATTTTAGAGTCTCACACTTCCTCTGACTCACGGGGATAATGGCAGCTGTTACTTCAGTGCTCCCAGGGTCGACTATCCCACCTGTGGCACACACAGAATGGATGTAACTACAAGCGTAGGAAGATGACAGTCTATTGAGGTACATCACCAGTTGACCCGGCTTGACCCACAACCTGGCTTCTCTGAACATATCCATGGAGCCAGGTGACCGGCAGGTCCCAATCATGGCTTTCTCTAAATGTATCCATGGTTAAGCTATTGTCAATGGAGCAGATCTGTATTGCTCCAACCGTGGTGGAGGTCCCCTAGGTTGTTTCCTGTTGAATGATAAATAAGTGTCCCTCGTGGTAGTGCCATGATGTTTTGGCCGCAGTCCTGTAGGCTCCCCTGAATGTTTGGATGTCTTGGCAGAATATTTGGCTGTCGTTCTCTCTGTCTCTCTGCACACATGCAGATCTTCCTTTTTTATCCTTTATTAATAGGTTACAATTTTTATTTAGGTATTCCACCAAAGGCTTGGGGTAAGTTGGTAGGGGGACATCCCTCAGTGCTGGAATGTTCAAGCAGCATGCATATCCTTGTGCTCAAAAGTTTACATACCCCGACAGAACTTTTGCTTTCTTGGCTGAAAATATGAATGATAATACTAAAACTTTTCTACACTCATGGTTAGTGGTGTTTATTGTCAAACTACTGTGTTTTCTCTTTTTAAATCATAATGACAACCCAAAACATCCAAATGACCCCGATCAAAAGTTCACATACCCTGGTGATTTTGGCCTGATAACATGCACAAAAGTTGACACAAAGGGGTTTGAATGGCTACTAAAGGCAACATCCTCACCTGTGACCTGTTTACTTGTAATCAAGGTGTGTGCATTAAAGCTGAGTGAGTTTCTGGGATCCAGACAGACTCTTACATCTTTCATCCAGCCACTGACGTTTCTAGATTGTAAGTCATGGGGAAAGCAAAAGTGTTGTCAACGGATTTACGGGAAAAGGTAGTTGAACTGTATAAAACAGGAAAGGGATACAAAAAGATATCCAAGGAATTGATAATGCCAGTCAGCAGCGTTCAAACCATGATTAACAAACGGAAAATCAGGGGCTCTGTAAAAACAAAACCACAGTCAGGTAGACCAACAAAAATGTCATCTACAACTGCCAGGAAAATTGTTTGTGATGCAAAGAAAAACCCACAAATAACATCAGCTGAAATACTGGACTCACTGAAAACTAGCTGTGTGGCTGTTTCAAGATGCACAATAAGGAGGTACCTGAAGAAAAATGGGCTGCATGGTCTAGTTGCCTGAAGAAAGCCATTACTGCATAAATGCAACAAAGTGTCTCACCTACAATATGCAAAACAGGACAGAGACACATCTCAAAACTCCTGGAGCAAGGTAATTTGGATTGATGGGACCAAAATTGAACTTTTTGTCCACAACCATAAACGATACATTTGGAAAGTGGTCAACAAGGCCTATGATGAAAGGAACACCATTCCTATTCTAAAGCATGGAGGTGGATCACTGATGTTTTGGGGGATGTGTGAGCTACAAAGGCACAGGAACCTTTGTCAAAGTTGAAGGAAAGATGAATGCAGTACATTATCAGCAAATACTGGAGGCAAATTTGTAATCATCAGCCCAGAAGCTGCGCATGGGACATACTTGAACATTGCAATATGACAACGATCCAAAACACAAGGCCAAGTCTACCTGGAGTGGCCATCTCAGTCTCCTTACCTCAATATCATTGAGCCACTCTGTGGAGATCTCAAGTGCGCAGTTCATGCTAGACAGCCCAGGAATTTACAGGAACTGGAAGCTTTTTGCCAAGAAGAGTGGGCAACTTTACCACCTGAGAAAATGAAAACCTCATCCACAACTACCACAAAAGACTTCAAGCTGTCATTGATGTTAGAGGGGGCAATACATGGTATTAAGAAATGGTGTATGTGAACTTTTGATCAGGGTCATTTGGATGTTTTGGGTTGTCATTATGATTTAAAAAGAGAAAACACAGTAGTTTCACAATAAATTGCTTCACTCAACCACTAACCATGAGTTGAGAAAAAGTTTAGGTGCTATCATTCATATTATCTGAAAAAGGCAAAGAAACCAAAAATTCTGCCGGGTATGTAAACTTTTGAGCACAGCTGTAGATTGTCCTTCATATTGCAGAGCACGAATGGGTCGCTAACATTTTAACGTACAATCAAATATTGTGCCTTTGTTTCCCAAGATAGTAGAACAATACTAGGACTTCAATACATGGACTGATACAATAGCTACTCATTAGCCAATCAACAAATAGCAGCCATTGAACATTAAATTAATGACAATAAGTGTCAACACTCAGTCTCACATGAACTCTAGCTCATGTCCCTGGGAGTACTAAAATAATAGTCTGGTTAATTAAGATACAATGCTGTGTCTTCACAGTCGGTCATGGCTGAATATAGTTAGGGCAGTTCCAATAGAATGATGAAGTAGGAAACCAGATTGTATGTGGTCAAAGAGAGAGCAGGTGGAGATTTGAGAGAACACTTCAAGATGGACCAACTGTTCCAGTAGTTTTGAGGCATGGGGGGATAAATGATATGAAGCGCTAACTAGACATAGAGGGTGGCTCAAGGGAGGGCTTTTTGAGAATAAGTGTATCTTCCCCTCATGTTCAAAGCATGAAGGGAAGACACAAATTGTTAGTGATATGTTAAGGAGATGGGTTAGGGTTGGGATGAAGACTGTGGTGAGGCATTAACAGCAACATCACCAGCAGTGTCACCGACCATCTCCACACCATCCCTTTGAAGCGTTCAGCAGTATATCCCCTAATCACTGCAAACCAAATTCTACATGTGGCCTCACAAGTGATTTTTAAAGGCCTAATGTATTTTTGGGATTTCAGGAATAACAGTACTTGGCATTTAACCGCCACTATTGTGTGTTAGGTGCTGGGATTCTTCTGCTATGCGAGATGGATTCCAAGCTTTATCTGCCTCTTTGGTCTCCCATTCAGGCTCGGCAGCTGGGATTGTTGACTAGCACATACTTTGGTCCCAACATCTTGCACTGCTTTGCAGTGTCTAGGTGGTTACTGCTGGGTCTCCAGCTAAAGTTTATGGTAACCAGTGGTATACAGTGGCAGCCCTACCCTCTGGAGCCTAAGTCCAGAAATCATCTTACTGAGCATGTCCATGAAGTGACGCCTTTTCATTGGTGCTCGGACGCTGACTGCTCTGGTGATGTGGCATCTCCGGATTGGCCCACGGGTGATGCCCCGTCCGTCTTGGCGTGAGTGTTTGGGGTGGAGCTTGGTGCATAAAAGAATTCCAGCATCGCACAGGGGCGTGCTAGCGTCATTGGTGGTTGTTTGTGTGGATATGCTTCCACTCTGCATGAGTGTGTGCTGCTCTTTACCAGTGACTGTGTGTCTAGACAGGCAGTGTAGGGTGGGTAATCCCCGCTTGGCTTAGCATCTGCCTCCGGGCGAATGTGTGGTTAGCACAGCTGAGTTACAGAGCAAGCTCAACCACTAACCTAAACTTTCCTGGGAGAGCGATAGAGTTCCACACCTAGTTTGCCATTTGCTTCTACCACTGCGGTTTATAAGGGTGTTGCATTTTCCTTATATTCTCTGTGATACTCAGTGGTTAGCTAAATTTGGTACTTATATTTTCTGTGCCACTCGGTGGTTAGCTGAGTTGGGTATTTTTATTTTCTGTGCCTCTCAGTGGTTAGATGAGTTAGGTGCTTATATTTTTTAGTGCTGCTTGGTGGTTAGCTGAGCTTGGTACTCTGCGTCCCGTTCACTCTGTGTGGGTTCTAATGTAGTGCGTTCGCTAGATTTTATCTGTCATTATTTTCACTAGCAGCAGTTTTACATCTCAGCACGATGGACCCCAGGTTGCGATTGCACGTTAAAGTTTATTTTAATTTAGTGCAATCCGCCAACCCTAACAATGTGTTACCACAACTAACCTGTTGCGTCCAAAATTAGGTGTGCACTGCGCAAAACCATGAGTGTAAAGGTCCACTTAACCATCAATATGTGGACCAGTAAGCATGGGAGAGATGTTATGGTGGCTGAGCCTGAGGAAAAAAAAATTTTGGCGCACATCCTACACCACTGAAAATTTGTGGATTTGTTTTGATGTTTCTGTCCATGCTGCCTCCTCCTCCTAGTTCCCTTTCTCCTCCATCTCCTCATCTGGTCATTGTAATACCTTCACTATCAACTTCAGCACAGCCAGGGGAAAACGACAGCAAGCTGTTCTGAAACTCATCTGTTTTAGATAAAAATATCACACAACGCGGGGCTAAAATCTCAGACTAATGAGTGGCTGGTGGTACTGAACCTCAAGCCCGGCCTGGGGGTGTGTGATGAAGGGCAAAATATTGTAGCAGCTCTGGATTTAGCAAGGACAGAAATGGATTATGAGGGTAGCAGAGTTAACAACAACAGACTCAAGTAGTGTGATGATGTTATTGGGGAATATGAGTTACTAGACCCCACATGGAGTCAAGGCCATCTGAGTGACATGGGCATTTCTGAGGAAGAGGTGGTCATAATGCTGCTTTAGCTACACAGCAAAGGCAGGAGCAAGGTTGAAAAGCGCCAAGACTTGCCACCAAGCCATATTGTCAGTTGCTCTTTAAATGCTGAGGTAGGCCCCTAACCATTAATTAGGCTGCTTCTGCGCTCCACAGTCAGCAGCTAGCAATTATATCAGCTGTCTCTGACCATGTTGCCTCCTCCTTCTACTCTGCTTTCTCCACCATCTCCTCAAGAAAGTGTTGGCAAACTCATGTGCACTTTTGACATTCTCACCAAACTCCTGCTTGCATGTTTGCAGTGGAGCATCTCTTCTGCCTTTCCATCTCATATAGTTTCCTGCACCCAGATGATACACCTACCACTGAGGACAGCTTGTCATTGCCTCTGGGCAGCCTGGCACAAATGAGCCAATATACTCTGCTGTGCCAGCACAGTGACCGACAATTAGCCTGGATTCTTACAACTGCTGATTAGTGGGTCCCATCCTGCTGGATCCCCGCTACAACAACAATGTGCCAACCTTACTTCCGTTACTAGAATGTGATCAGAAAATGCGGAAATGCAGAAATACAAGCACATGCTGGTAGACACACTACAGATGAAATACTCTCCTGACAGCAGGGGCTGAGAGGAAGCACAAGGCAGAGGAAAAGAAGGTCGTCAACGCAGCTGGGGCACCCGCACCACCACAGAATGCGGGGTTAGCATTGCCAAAGTGTGGAAAATCTTCCTCAGCATTCCGAAACATCCACCATCACCATCTCATACAGTCTATATCAGCAGGAGGCTATGTTTCTGTTTTGTCTGTGAAACAAGTCACTCAGAAAAACAGCTTGAAGAGCAAAAACCCACTAGAATAAAACATAACCTTTACTAATAATATTCTAAAAAAGTGGACGAAACAATACAACATATACACAAAGTGCTCACGCCGAAAGGTTATGTTTTATTCTAGTGGGTTTTTGCTCTTCAAGCTGTTTTTCTGTCATTTACCCTAAGAGTAGTGCAACGGTTTTGGTATTTCTAGCCGCAGCTGTTTCATTATATATTTTCAGTTTTGGTATGGCTGGTTTTTTGGCTAAGGGACCAGACACGGATTTATGGCTTACAGAAGCAAAGGACATCTTTTCTGAAAAGACCTTTGCACAAAAAAGTATACACCTACATACAGTACGGTTTTCAAGGCCCTCACTAGGGTTTACAAAGAACAAATAGTGTCATGGTGGGAGCTGCAGAGCTTAGAGAATTATGTAGCCAATAATACTGTACCCAGGGGCCTTCGTATTTCTATGTTACCAGCAGTACGCTGTAGAACACCACAACTTATGAGCTTATGGGAGAAGGAGGCAACATCCAGTTCTCTTAGACTCATGCAGATCTTGATTAATGAGGAAAAAGTCAATTTGGAGAGACTTAACTTAAAATTAAAAGAAAAAATTGAGATCACAAAGAAATTTGGTACAGAGAGTGACTTTACCATTAAGGAGACTCAGTTGCAGAATACCATTGAAAAGTTCCAATATAACTTGAAGGAAAGGAAACATAAACAATACCTTAGGGATCTGCAAGACTTTAAGGACAACAAAATTTATCAGGTGGTGGGTGAAAGACAAGAGAGTGGATAGGGATTTTGAGCTTTCATCTACTGAAACTGACCTATCCGACGCAGAGGGTAGGGCCGGCCCATCTAGAGGACGACAAAGAAGTAAAAACAGAGGGTACCAAAGGGGAGGCAGATATCATTCCTCAACCCCTAGGTTGGGTTTTTTAGACCGTCCATATCAACTGAGGAGCCACAACATTTACAGCAAGGAATAGCACCACAGGTTATTAATTTGTCCAAAAGAGAATTGGACCCTGTGGAAATGTCAGTCCTCTCCAAGGGTCTGTCCTTCATACCCATCACTGACTTTGCAGTGTTTGATATGATCAAAGATCTGCATTTGTTTGTCAGGAGACTGAGATGGCACAAGCTCTTTAAACAAAAAGACAAAAAAATGGCGGCTGATTTGGGGATTTCCCCGGACATGATACAAGATGTTCAACTACTGGCAGACTTGGACACTGTACGACAAAGAGAGAGGGGCTTTGGCCCGTTTACCCAATTGAGGAATCCTAGTAAAAGGATGGCACCGGTAGGGGGGGATGTTTCGACTATTGATGTCTTTCTGAATCTGGCTACCCGGGACATTAAACAGCTTACGCAGATACATAGTAACATAGTAACATAGTAACATAGTTAGTAAGGCCGAAAAAAGACATTTGTCCATCCAGTTCAGCCTATATTCCATCATAATAAATACCCAGATCTACGTCCTTCTACAGAACCTAATAATTGTATGATACAATATTGTTCTGCTCCAGGAAGACATCCAGGCCTCTCTTGAACCCCTCGACTGAGTTCGCCATCACCACCTCCTCAGGCAAGCAATTCCAGATTCTCACTGCCCTAACAGTAAAGAATCCTCTTCTATGTTGGTGGAAAAACCTTCTCTCCTCCAGACGCAAAGAATGCCCCCTTGTGCCCGTCACCTTCCTTGGTATAAACAGATCCTCAGCGAGATATTTGTATTGTCCCCTTATATACTTATACATGGTTATTAGATCGCCCCTCAGTCGTCTTTTTTCTAGACTAAATAATCCTAATTTCGCTAATCTATCTGGGTATTGTAGTTCTCCCATCCCCTTTATTAATTTTGTTGCCCTCCTTTGTACTCTCTCTAGTTCCATTATATCCTTCCTGAGCACCGGTGCCCAAAACTGGACACAGTACTCCATGTGCGGTCTAACTAGGGATTTGTACAGAGGCAGTATAATGCTCTCATCATGTGTATCCAGACCTCTTTTAATGCACCCCATGATCCTGTTTGCCTTGGCAGCTGCTGCCTGGCACTGGCTGCTCCAGGTAAGTTTATCATTAACTAGGATCCCCAAGTCCTTCTCCCTGTCAGATTTACCCAGTGGTTTCCCGTTCAGTGTGTAATGGTGATATTGATTCCCTCTTCCCATGTGTATAACCTTACATTTATCATTGTTAAACCTCATCTGCCACCTTTCAGCCCAAGTTTCCAACTTATCCAGATCCATCTGTAGCAGAATACTATCTTCTCTTGTATTAACTGCTTTACATAGTTTTGTATCATCTGCAAATATTGATATTTTACTGTGTAAACCTTCTACCAGATCATTAATGAATATGTTGAAGAGAACAGGTCCCAATACTGACCCCTGCGGTACCCCACTGGTCACAGCGACCCAGTTAGAGACTATACCATTTATAACCACCCTCTGCTTTCTATCACTAAGCCAGTTACTAACCCATTTACACACATTTTCCCCCAGACCAAGCATTCTCATTTTGTGTACCAACCTCTTGTGCGGCACGGTATCAAACGCTTTGGAAAAATCGAGATATACCACGTCCAATGACTCACCGTGGTCCAGTCTATAGCTTACCTCTTCATAAAAACTGATTAGATTGGTTTGACAGGAGCGATTTCTCATAAACCCATGCTGATATGGAGTTAAACAGTTATTCTCATTGAGATAATCCAGAATAACATCCCTCAGAAACCCTTCAAAAAATACAATCGAGGCATAATCTGAATAAAGCGCAGATCACAGCACTTCACAACTTAGAAACAGACAAAACAGTTATCTTTAAACCCTCGGACAAAGGGGGCAATGTGGTGGTCATGGATGTGGATGGCTATAAAAATATGTGCCTGGCCCTACTAAATGATCAGACCACATATACTCGAGTAATGCAGAATCCAACAGCTGGGTGCATTAAAAACTTGAAAGTTATCCTAGAAAAAGCCAGAACAGATAACCTCATTAATCAAGAAGAATTTCTTTTCCTCCTCCCTCAGCACCCGGTTATGGCTACATTTTACGCCTTACCCAAGGTACATAAGGGTATTGAACCTCTGAAGGGTAGACCCATAGTTTCTGGGATAGGGAGCATCTGCCAGAATGCAGGAACGTACATTGACCAGATATTGCGACCATTTGTTACCTCCCTTCCCTCTTACATCAGGGATACTATGGATCTTTTGAGTAGATTGGAGGGGATCTCCCTAGAACCAGGGTCATTCCTTATAAGTATTGACGTGGAGTCATTATATTCCTCGATCCCACCTGTGTACGTCATGCAGGGAGTGCGGCATTTTTTGGGGATGAGGGGCCAACAGCATACCCCGCATAACGAATTTGTGTTAAACCTCCTTAATTTCGTCCTAAATAACAACTACTTTTGCTTTGATGGGCGGATCCTCCACCAGCTCAGGGGCACAGCCATGGGCAGTCCATGTGCGCCCAGCTACGCCAACCTGTTCCTGGGCTGGTGGGAGGATAGCATTGTATTCTCTGATGCCAATGAAGAATTTACCGTCTATATCGACCTGTGGGTTCGTTATATAGACGACGTTTTTGTCCTATGGAAGGGTACCAGAGAGACTTTCTTCAAATTCATGGCATCACTGAATCAGAACCATATAGGTTTAAGGTTTACCTTCGAAATGGAGGAGAATAATCTACCATTTCTGGACATCATGATTTCTAAAACTTGTGGCGGTGAGGGCCTAGATACTACCATCTTCAGAAAGCCCACCTCGACCAATTCTGTACTGAGATGGGATAGCCACCACCCGTATTCTCTCAAAAAAGGTATCCCCAAGGGCCAATATCTTTGTTTAAGAAGGAATTGCTCTGATGATGCAGACTTTAAAATTAAGGCAAGAGATCTGAGATCCAGGTTTCTGGATAGAGGGTACCCGGATCGGGTGCTGAGGGAGGCATATCATCATGCTAGAGGACAGACCAGAACCAATCTGCTGACACCACGTGAGAGAGGGGGAGAAGATCACAATGCTATCAGAATGATTTGTGCGTTCGACAATGGGGCTCCATCTGTCAGGGCGATTTTGAGGAAGCATTGGGGCATACTTACAATGGATGATGACTTGAGGGAGGCTGTTGGCACACAACCCCAAATTACGTATAGAAAATGCAAAACGTTGGGGGATCGACTAGTGCACAGCCACCTAACAACACCAAACAAAGGGACGTGGCTGCCAAATAGACCCAGTGGCTGTTATAGATGTGGTACTTGTGTAGCGTGCGCATCTATACAGACTGGTAAGGATTTTTATGACATTCAAACACAAAAGACATATGTCATAAAAGAATTCATCAACTGTAAATCCAGAGGAGTCATTTATAGAGCTGTCTGCATTTGTGGTGTTACATATATTGGCAAAACCATCCGGGAGTTTAGGAGAAGGGTGGGTGAGCATTTGGGGGATATCAGAAATGATAGAGACACCCCCATTGCTAGACATGTCAACACCTGCCATGATGGCGATACCAAAGTTGTGAGCTTTATGGGGATTGATAAAGTTGTTTCACCAGTAAGGGGTGGCGATTTTGATAAAATCCTACTGCAGAGGGAAACAAGGTGGATTTTCCGGCTGGATACTTGCCACCCTCATGGTCTTAATGACCAGCTCAATTTTGGCTGTTTTCTCTAGGGGTATCTGAGTAATCTTGGTTTTCTGAGATTGGTTCCTATATTACCTCACCCTGTCCTATTGAAATTTTACTTTCTGTCAGTTACCAGTTTGTGTTCTGTATTTCTTTGTCTTTAAGCCAGCTGTGATTAAACAAAACTATTGCAATATGGGGGTACAGGGTCATTACTCTGTACCTTCTCCCCTCAATACTTTTCCCTGGTACTATGCTCATTGCTCTTTGGACGCAGCTTTCAGGCATGAGGGGAGATTGGTGCTTTAAGTGGACATATTTTATACACTTTTTATAGTAGTGGCGCTTGTGTGCTATCACGAAAACTGTGATGGCATTTTTCTGTAATAGTGTATATTCTTCCTCCTCCCCCTAAGACTTTTTTCTGTTCATCCTCCTCCCATGACAAGTACCGATGATATATATTTGAGTCTGGACACTTCCAGTGATTTTTTTGTTCCCGCGAGCACTATATTTTGGTATATGTGTATCAACAAAAATATATATATCATGTATTATGTGTTTGTTAAATTATGTGAGCGGACACTTCCGGCCACATTTTTCCATCTATATACAATATTTAGGTTATACACGTGTGCGGCATTTGATTAGCCTCTCATTCACACTACTGGATATCCTTTGTGGTGTATAGGTAGAATATCGGTCCACGAAGCATGAGTACATCTCTATGTTTGCGGATAGTTATGGATTTTGTGGGACTGCATCTGCCTAACATATCCATGAATATGGGGGATAGTATTACGGGTATTGCCATGGCTACATTGATGGAATGACACTTTGATATTATACTGTGCTCAGGTTACGCGTCCTATGCGTACAACATGTCGTCATGGTGACGCACGTGTAGCGTCACTCGTGTTACCGTGGCTGTTTAAAACGGCACCTCTAATATGGCGCCGACACTTCCGGGTCTGGGACAATTTGTCATCAATCGGCGCCTTAGGTACGCGTTCCACCTCTGGAGCGCACCGCAATAGTGGCGCACCGTAAGTGGCGTATCTAAAATGTCACATCCCAATATGGCGCCGGCACTTCCAGTTCTGGGGTAACTGATCATCTTTCAGCGCCTTAGGTATGCGTTCCACCTTTGAAACGCACCGCACTGTAGGCGCACCGGAAGTGGCGTATCCAAAATGGCGCCGGCACTTCCGGTTTTGCGGAGCCCAGACGCCGACAGCATGGTGGCATTGGGGGATCACAGCATGCGCTCCGGAACTATAACGGTAACTGTACCTCACATTTGGCTTGGCTACGGATTGGTGGGAATGTACGCTTATGACATCATTGGTCTGGGGGAGTGGCACCTTGTCTTAAAAGGGGGGAAGTTGGCGTCACACACTGCTGACTCACTTCTTGTGGCAGACACCACACAGGACTGCCGATATTTGGAGGATATATTGCCACTGCATATAACTCCGATTAATGGACTATTAACGTTATGGACTTGTAAACCATATATTTTTGTTTGGTGGCCGTTGAAACTCCCCTGATGAATCTTCAAGACTGGAGAGGAAACGCGTAGGGAGGCGCTATATCACATCTTATACGGTGGAGGGATGTCCATAGTGGGGCCTATTTGGGCCTGTCCTTGTTAGGACAGGAGTCATTGCTGGGGCACGACAGGGGTTACATAGGACAGAAATCCCCCGTTCCTTCATTACCCCAAAACTATTGGACTCTCCCTGGGACCCTCCTACATCGGTGTGGGTTCCTATCGTCCATCATTGGTGAGATCAAACCAATTTTTATATGAGCACGGTTTTCGGCGTGAGCACTTTGTGTATATGTTGTATTGTTTCGTCCACTTTTTTAGAATATTATTAGTAAAGGTTATGTTTTATTCTAGTGGGTTTTTGCACTTCAAGCTGTTTTTCTGTCATTTACCCTAAGAGTAGTGCAATGGTTTTGGTATTTCTAGCCGCAGCTGTTTCATCATAACAAGTCACTCAGGAATTAATAGGTGAGACACTAAAAAAATGCAACAGATCCTGAGGATTCCTGAACAGACCAGATATCCTGACACCGCAGTCCCTAGTTGTGCCAGCTGGTACAGAGATAGCACTAACCCCAAAACTAGGAGATGGCAACTAGGAACTAAACTCCTTAATTGGCCATTGAGCTGCTTCAGGTTCCTTCTATAAAGATCAGAGGGCAGAGCTACCTACAAAAGGAGAAGTGTACTGAACAAAGGAAACATCTCAGAGTGAGTAAAGTAAACAATTAAATAATACACAAAGACTAAAGGTACCGTCACACTCAGCAACGCTGCAGCGATATAGACAACGAGCCGATCGCTGGAGCGTCGCTGTTTAGGTCGCTGTAGAGACGTCAAACACAGCAGCTCCAGAACGATGCAGGAGCGATCCAGTCACGTAACAGCGACTCGCTTATCGTTCTCGCTGGTTGTTAGCTCCATGTAAAACATTGCTGGCATCGTTGCTTTTGATGTCAAACACGACGATACACGCCGACCTGATGACCAAATAAAGTTCTGGACTTCTAGCTCCGACCAGCGATGGCACAGCGGGATCCAGATCGCTGCTGTGTGTCAAACACAAGGAGATCGCTATCCAGGACGCTGCAACGTCACGGATCGTTGTCGTTCTCGTTGTAAAGTTGCTGAGTGTGAACGTACCTTAAAGTATTACTGTTTACAAATTTACAGCCTACCTACTAAAGATAAACAAAAGGTAGGTGCAAAGTATAGCAAAGAAACAGCAAAGTGAAAATCCTTAGCTCAAAGCTCACATACTGGCTCCAAACATCAACACAATGTCAGAACATACCATAAAATAATAGAAGAAAGAAGTACTAAGCCATAAAATAACATAACTTTATTTGATCAAAAATATAAAGAAATATATTAAAACATTTTTTTATAGAATGTTTTTTTATAGAATGTAAGTCCGCAAGGACAGGGTTCTCTCCCCTCTGTACCAAAATGTAGAAACATAGTATACAGTTAGGGCCAGAAATATTTGGACAGTGAGACAATTTTCGTGAGTTGGGCTCTGCATGCCACCACATTGGATTTGAAATGAAACCTCTACAACAGAATTCAAGTGCAGATTGTAACGTTTAATTTGAAGGGTTGAACAAAAATATCTGATAGAAAATGTAGGAATTGTACACATTTTTTTACAAACACTCCACATTTTAGGAGGTCAAAAGTAATTGGACAAATAAACATAACCCAAACAAAATATTTTTATTTTCAATATTTTGTTGCAAATCCTTTGGAGGCAATCACTGCCTTAAGTCTGGAACCCATGGACATCACCAAACGCTGGGTTTCCTCCTTCTTAATGCTTTGCCAGGCCTTTACAGCCGCAGCCTTCAGGTCTTGCTTGTTTGTGGGTCTTTCCGTCTTAAGTCTGGATTTGAGCAAGTGAAATGCATGCTCAATTGGGTTTAGATCTGGAGATTGACTTGGCCATTGCAGAATGTTCCACTTTTTGGCACTCATGAACTCCTGGGTAGCTTTGGCTGTATGCTTGGGGTCATTGTCCATCTGTACTATGAAGCGCCGTCCAATCAACTTTGCAGCATTTGGCTGAATCTGGGCTGAAAGTATATCCCGGTGCACTTCAGAATTCATCCGGCTACTCTTGTCTGCTCTTATGTCATCAATAAACACAAGTGACCCAGTGCCATTGAAAGCCATGCATGCCCATGCCATCACGTTGCCTCCACCATGTTTTACAGAGGATGTGGTGTGCCTTGGATCATGTGCCGTTCTCTTTCTTCTCCAAACTTTTTTCTTCCCATCATTCTGGTACAGGTTGATCTTTGTCTCATCTGTCCATAGAATACTTTTCCAGAACTGAGCTGGCTTCTTGAGGTGTTTTTCTGCAAATTTAACTCTGGCCTGTCTATTTTTGGTATTGATGAATGGTTTGCATCTAGATGTGAACCCTTTGTATTTACTGTCATGGAGTCTTCTCTTTACTGTTGACTTAGAGACAGATACACCTACATCACTGAGAGTGTTCTGGACTTCAGTTGATGTTGTGAACGGGTTCTTCTTCACCAAATTAAGTATGCGGCGATCATCCACCACTGTTGTCATCCGTGGACGCCCAGGCCTTTTTGAGTTCCCAAGCTCACCAGTCAATTCCTTTTTTCTCAGAATGTACCCAACTGTTGATTTTGCTATTCCAAACATGTCTGCTATCTCTCTGATGGATTTTTTCTTTTTTTCAGCCTCAGGATGTTCTGCTTCACCTCAATTGAGAGTTCCTTTGACCGCATGTTGTCTGCTCACAGCAACAGCTTCCAAATGCATAACCACACACCTGGAATCCACCCCTGACCTTTTAACTACTTCATTGATTACAGGTTAACGAGGGAGACGCCTTCAGAGTTAATTGCAGCCCTTAGATTCCATTGTCCAATTACTTTTGGTCCCTTGAAAAAGAGGATGCTATGCATTACAGAGCTATGATTCCTAAACCCTTTCTCCGATTTGGATGTGGAAACTATCATATTGCAGCTGGGTGTGTGCACTTTCAGCCCATATTATATATATAATTGTATTTCTGAACATGTTTTTGTAAACAGCTAAAATAACAAAACTTGTGTCACTGTCCAAATATTTCTGGCCCTAACTGTATGTAAAGGGAATGTTTCAATTGATCAAATAGTGGTCAGGGTTAATATTTATACAAAAAGTAGTAGGAGCCAAACTATCAGGCTTCCCAACAATATTATAACCCCCCAAAATACTAGCATCTAGCATATACAAAAAATGTCCCAAAATGCATCCATGATGTAAACAGGGAAAGGCAGGTCTGTAAAAAACCTAAGTAGGCTTGTGATATATAAATAATTAGTCAGTAGTACCATAGCCCAATATCCCACATGTAAATATTCAAAGGAAACATGGAGGAACATTACCTTTGAATGGTGGTGGCACCCCGACGCGCGTTTCGCGTTAAGCTTTTTCACAAGGAGAGTGTGTGTAACATGCACAAATATTTCCTTTGAATATTGCACTTACATGTGGGATATTAGGCTATGGTACTATTAACCCTGACCACTATTGATCAATTGAAACATTCCCTTTAAACATACTATGTTTCTACATTTTTTCCATCAGCATTACTTTGCATTTGCATGGTGGTATTCATTTAGCTATTTTACTTACACTGGATGGACGTGCTGGATATTCCCTTTTCCTTTCTTCTATTCATTTACAGTCATGGCCAAAAGTATTAACACCCCTGCAATTCTGTCAGATAATTCTCAGATTCTTCCTGAAAATGATTGCAATCACAAATTCTTTGGTATTATTATCTTCATTTAATTTGTCTTAAATGAAAAACACAAAAAGAATTGTCCTAAAGCCAAATTGGATATAATTCCACACCAAACATAGAAAAAGGGGGTGGACAAAAGTATTGGCACTGTTCGAAAAATCATGTGATGCTTCTCTAATTTGTGTAATTAACAGCCCCTGTAACTTACCTGTGGCACCTAACAGGTGTTGGCAATAACTAAATCACACTTGCAGCCAGTTGACATGGATTAAAGTTGACTCAACCTCTGTCCTGTGTCCTTGTGTGTACCACATTGAGCATGGAGAAAAGAAAGAAGACCAAAGAACTGTCTGAGGACTTGAGAAACCAAATTGTGAGGAAGCATGAGCAATCTCAAGGCTACAAGTCCATCTCCAAAGACCTGAATGTTCCTGTGTCTACCGTGCGCAGTGACATCAAGAAGTGTAAAGCCCATGGCACTGTGGCTAACCTCCCTAGATGTGGACGGAAAAGAAAAATTGACAAGAGATTTCAATGCAAGATTGAGCGGATGTTGGATAAAGAACCTCGACTAACGTCCAAACAAGTTCAAGCTGCCCTGCAGTCCAAGGGTACAATAGTGTCAACCCGTACTATCCGTCGGCGTCTGAATGAAAAGGGACTGTATGGTAGGAGACCCAGGAAGACCCCACTTCTTACCCAGAGACATAAAAAAGCCAGGCTGGAGTTTGCCAAAACTTACCTGAAAAAGCCTAAAACGTTTTGGAAGAATGTTCTCTGGTCAGATGAGACAAAAGTAGAGCTTTTGGGGCAAAGGCATCAACATAGAGTTTACAGGAGAAAAAGAGAGGCATTCAACGAAAAGAACACGGTCCCTACAGTCAAACATGGCGGAGGTTCCCTGATGTTTTGGGGTTGCTTTGCTGCCTCTGGCACTGGACTGCTTGACCGTGTGCATGGCATTATGAAGTCTGAAGACTACCAACAAATTTTGCAGCATAATGTAGGGCCCAGTGTGAGAAAGCTGGGTGTCCCTCAGAGGTCATGGGTCTTCCAGCAGGACAATTACCCAAAACACACTTCAAAAAGTACTAGAAAATGGTTTGAGAGAAAGCACCGGAGACTTCTAAGGTGGCCAGCAATGAGTCCAGACCTGAATCCCATAGAACACCTGTGGAGAGGTTTGGAGAAGGCTCCCTTCAAATATCAGGGACCTGGAGCAGTTTGCCAAAGAAGAATGGTCTAAAATTCCAGCAGAGCATTGTAAGAAACTCATTGATGGTTACCGGAAGCGGTTGGTCGCAGTTATTTTGGCTAAAGGTTGTGCAACCAAGTATTAGGCTGAGGGTGCCAATACTTTTGTCTGGCCCATTTTTGGAGTTTTGTGTGAAATGATCAATGTTTTGCTTTTTGATTAATTCTCTTTTGTGTTTTTTTCATTTAAGACAAATTAAATGAAGATAATACCAAATAATTTGTGTTTGCAATCATTTTCAGGAAGAAAATGAGTATTATCTGACAGAATTGCAGGGGTGTCAATACTTTTGGCCATGACTGTAGGTAGTGTAATTCCCACTAGGTACTAAAAAATCTGCCTATAAAAATGTTTTAATGTTTTTTTTTATATATTTTTGAGCTAATAAAATTATGTTATTTTATGGCTTAGTACTTCTTTGTTCTATTATTTGATGATATTTTTGACTTTGGAAGTTTTTTGCCATCGGTCTAGGCAGTAATTTTTTTTGATGCATTACAATGTCAGAACATGTAGATGAATCTATCACCAGCAGGAAATGCAGGCTTGAGGATAAAATTTAACGCTGCACTCAAATGGTAATAAGTGATCAAATGAAAATACCTGTTAGACATTTGGCAGCCAGAAAACAGAGCCCAAACACCCTTAGAAAAGGTTTGTCTCAGTTGCTCGGCAGAGAGAGAAGCCAATTACAAAGCATGAGCTCAAAGGATCATATCTGTGAGAATGACAGCTTAAACATCATGATGGAAGAGTATGTGTCCACAGGTCTCCACATACTGAGTGATGGGTCTGGCCTATTTCACTTCTGGGTCTTCAAATTGGACACATGGCCTGAGCTTGCCCTTTAAGCCTTGAAGGTGCTGGCCAGGACTATGGCAAGTGAACTGTTGGAACTTGCACTTATCACGGCAGTAAATGTGAGTACAGACAGGTGCATGCCCCTGTGCACAGCCAATGTGGGCAAACTCACATTCATTAAAATGCACCAGGCGTGGATCCCACAGAACTTGTCCTTACTGTTGGCAAAATAAACAAGTATACCAGCCGCACCCAGCCATTGCTGGACTCCACTGCTGTTTGCTTGTTTTATTTTCCATTAACAATGTTTTGGGGCATGCCCAAGTTAAAATAAAACAAACAAGAGGGTGTTTTGCAGAGTACAACCACACAGGCTATTTTTCAGAGTAACTCAGCAAAGGCTGCTTTGCAGATTACCCCCACGGAGGATTTGTAAAAGTACTCCCACAGACTTGTGCAAAGAATTCACACAGGTTTTTTTTAGCCCAGTATTCCCACGGAAATGGTTGAAAAGTAGAAAAAATAGTTTTCACGCACAGTACTCCCACAGACATGAGTTCAGAGTATACCGTATTTTTCGGACTATAAGACGCACCGGACTATAAGACGCACCCAGGTTTTAGAGGTGGAAAACAGGGGAAAAAAATTTGAAGCAAAAAATGTGGTAAAATATTTAGTAACATAAATACATACTATTATATGTAGTGTTATTATACAGTATATAATAGTATGTTATTATGTTGGAAGCTGCGGGTAGAAGATGGTGCTGTGGGAGCAGTGTGGTGTCTGTGAAGTACGATATGAAGACCCTGGAGGGTGAGTATAAGAATGGGGGCACAGGGCCTATATTGAAAGCACCACCCCAGCACTGAAAAAATAACACTGCAGTGCTGCTTTAAAATCCCATGGGAGAGCTATAACTCCCAGCCTGTCCTGCAGATCCTATGGCATGCTGGGAGTTATAGTTCACCAAAGGAGTGGCAGAGTGCTTTATTGTGTGTTGTAAAGACTAACCTTTTAATTGTGGCAGCCAGCTATGCTGTGGTGAGGTAAAGAGCTGGAGCATCCCATGACTGCACACACAGAGCCCTCCCTCTTGTTGCCTCTCCGCAGCACAGGTGATAGGAGGAAGCCAGCAGATTCTTGTGGGGAATCTGAAGAACCTGTGATGACATCAGAGGAGGGAGGGCTCTGTGCTGCCATGTGAAGCTCCAGCCCGCCCACTTCATGACATCACACAGGTCATTATGCCCAGCACTCAGTGTCCAGCACATCCAGACAGGTATGCGGCGATCTTGTCCCCTCTGGCCCCTGCTGCTGCCTTCTCCTCCACCGGACACAGATCTCCCTGCAGGAATCCAGTGCTGGGGAAACCATGTGTGTCCCTGTTTCAGTGAAGGAGTATTCAATGGCTGCTTCCTGCTCACTGCTCAGTGCTGACAGGTTGGAGGGGAAGCAGCTAATGAATATTCACTGCACTTAATCATCGGGACCATGTGGTTTCCCCAGCACTGATTCCAGGCAGCAGGGATATTTTTCTGCCTCATGAAAGAGGGATCACAGTGCGATCCCACTAGCCGCTGCCGCCTCCCCACATGCTACATCCCTACCATAAGACGCACCCACACTTTCCTTCCAAATTTGGAGGAAAAAAAGTGCGTCTTATGGTCGGAAAAATACGGTAATTAATTTTTAGGCCAACAACTTTTACAGACACAGCTAAAAAGTATAACTATCTTATATCAGAAAAACAGCCTTATCAACACCATGTCAGATCAAAAATGCATAATCAGAATGCAGCAGACCCTCATTATAAAGGCGGGGCAGCACAGGTGCGAAATACTGATGAACGCAGCCACACGCACGCTTGCGATTCCTAGCACTAAATTCAAAAACAACAACCTATTGCACATAAATTAAAAAATAAACATACCAGAAACTCAGCCTTACCAACACCATGTCAGAACATATTATGGGCATCATTAATAGGCTAGTACAAGTACATGTGTGCCCGGTGTTCTATTCAAGCCTCATTTGTGTACATCGCGAGCCACCCCCTCCATGAATTGGTAGGTTTGTGAGTGGCTGCTTTCATCAATCTTGCCTTGCGCAGGCGTGTACTATGGAGGACAGAGAATGAACTTCAATCCAATATTGCAGCCAGCATGCAGCCAGCGGGTAAGGAAAGGGTGAATCAAACACCCAAAAACCCCGCCTCCATGGCTGAAGATTGTTCCCTCCAAATTCAGGTGACAGTGTCCCTTTAAGGTTTAAAACTAGACCAGTAGAATAGATGTCCAAGAAATATTGTTTGCATAATGCACGTTTTGAGGGGTAGACAGTCACAGTTAAATGTCTAAATTTTAGAGAATCTCCTTTTGAATTAAAAAAACAAACTTCTTGCCCCCTGGACAAAAAAAAATCCATAAGAAATGCTAAAGCTCACTACCTACAGTTACTAATGGATAGGAAACGCACAGTCAAACACTGATTTCAGTTTTCTTTTTTCTTTACATAATATTTCACTACCTTGCTTCTACTTTTTAGTGCGCTAAGAAAAATAAGAAGAACAACAGAGTCATGTGGGGATTCCCTAACAAACAGGCAATCCCTACATGTATTCAGGCTGTCTAGCAGCTGCAAATCATGCAGCTACAGTGACTCAAACATCATCTCAAAGCATGCCCAAAATACTCGGAGACCACCGGAGCATGCTCGGAAAACTCGAATAATGAGCACACTCGCTCATCACTAATCATAACAGATGAATGAGAACCAAACCATATTACTGATCATTCACACTGAGTCTGCTATAGCTGCTGCCAACTCTTCAATCTCCTTATATCCCTATGTGAATTTAATCTCTGAATTATTTGAATACAACTACCTGTACTCTTCCTCATCTTTTTCACGGCTGCAGTCACACAGCATATTACTGTTTCAAGCTGTTCTCTTCCTGTCTCTATTGTTGAGTTATAAGCTCTGAGAAACTCACTTTTGCTAAAAAAAACACCCTTAGGTCTTTGGTCCTATGAGCTTTTGATTACCGTATTTTTCGGACTAAAAGACGCACTTTTTCCCCCCAAAAAAGGGGGGAAAATGGGGGGTGCGTCTAATAGTCGCAATGCAGGCTTACCTAGGTGGCAGAGGTGCGGTGGCAGAGGTCCGGTGGCAGAGGTGCGGTTGCGGGGGTGTGGCGGCAGAGGAGGCGCAGTAAGCGGGGTCCCTTTCCCCGGTATGGTGATGCAGCAGGCCCGGTATGCAGCAGAGCCGGGTGAATCCTCTTGTTATCGGTGGTGGCGGCCATTTTCCGGAGGCCGCGCATGCGCAGATGGAGCGCTCTGCTTCCCGGGGCTTCAGGAAAATGGCCGCCGCGATCTCCATCTGCGCACGCGCGGCCTCCCGCGGCCATTTTCCTGAAGCCCCGGGAGCAGAGCGCTTCATCTGCACACGCGCGGCCTCAGGAAGATGGCCGCGCCCACCGATAACAAGAGGATTCACCCGGCTCTGCTGCATACCGGGCCTGCTGCATCACCATACCGGGGAAAGGGACCCTGCTTACTGCGCCTCCTCTGCCGCCACACCCCTGCCACCGCACCTCTGCCACCGGACCTCTGCCACCGCACCTCTGCCACCTAGGTAAGCCTGCATGGTACGCCAGGGACCCCTCTCACGCCATAACTCTCACTGCACCTCCTGATCTCAGAACCTCCTGATCCCAGCACCTCCTGATCCCAGCACCTCCTGATCCCAGCACCTCCTGATCCCAGCACCTTCTCATCCCAGCACCTTCTCATCCCAGCACCTCCTCATCCCAGCACCTCCTCATCCCAGCATCACCCCACCTCTGCCGACACCTTGCCTCCTGTGACCCTGCTCTGCCACCGCCATAAGATACTGTAAATTCGGACAATAAGACGGACCCCCATGTTATAAAAAATCTTTTTTTCTGCAATTTTCACCCCAAATTTGGGGTGCGTCTTATGGTCCGGTGCGTCTTATAGTCCGAAAAATACGGTAGTTTTTGCTGTTGCAGAATTTTTTAATTATTTCTAAATCTATTATTTAAATCAGGTTAATTACATTGTTTATCGCGTTTTTGTGAGCTTTTTTTAACATGAGCTTGTACTCCATTTGTGGCGCTGTCGTTTTTGTCTCTCCTTTGGTGTGTCATGCTGCAAATAAAGCTACTTTTGTTTTTCCTGGTATTTGGCTTAGATAAAACTTTACTGATACCCTAAGTGTGGATTACATGCATTTTTAAGCTTTTTCGCTTAGGAAATGCACTTAAAACGCATGTGCGTTTTTTTTACCTGCAGAAATTCACCGCATAATGCAAGTCTATGAGGAAATTCCGCATAGAAAACCAGCTCACCCGCAAGAGAAATGAATATGTTGCAGATTGGAACCACACACCGCGGGTCATTTTATCCTGTGTTAAAAAGGTTAAAAAGAAGCAGAGTGGGAATGAGATTTCTATAAATCCCATCAAATTTGCTAAAACTGTAAAATGCTGCATTTTTGAAGCAGCAAAAAAAACTCAAAAATTCACAAAAAGCTGATTGTGGGCATGTAGCCTTAAATGGCTGTTGCATTCCCTCATTAGAATTTTGTACAGTCTATGATTGTCCTTCCTTATTGGCTGAGCTCTGCCATGTGATATGACAGCTGGAAGGCAATATATGAGGTCCACACAAGTTATGGCAAGCTTTCAATCTCCTTCACTGACGATGAGCATTTTATGGCGGCGATGCGAAATGCAAAATTGTTAAAATTTGCCAGGATTTGCAAATTTCAAAAAATTCTAATCAAATTAAATTTTCATCTATTTTGCTTGGTTATCTATAGTGTTCAGTAATAGAAGCAATAAATGTTATGCACAGTAGATTATTGTGAACCTGGGCCTTATTCTTATAATTATGATAGGTGCATGATAATCGTCATCGTCACTTTTGCATTTGAGCTTGCAGATACCTAAAGACATGATATCACAAGATCCACCTACCTCTATATCTGAAAACTAACCCAACGACTAAATCCCTTTAAAAATTGACAATGATAAACTTTAAAAAAGCTAGCACTGACGTCATGTAGCAGGATTTACCATTGTGAGTGGTAAGATGTGTAAAATGTGCAGCTGTACAATCAATCTTAAGGTTTTCACAAATTATTTAATACTGTATCATGTCTGACACAATAAATGAAACAGAGAGTCTCATGAAATATTTAATACTTGCTGTACCTTTTTCCTTAACACAAACATGTGCATTACGTCTTAACTCTTTGAGCATCTCGAGAAAAAACAAATCTCCTTCTAAGTGAGTATTAGCGTCAACATGACATTAATTAGAATCATCTAAATCAAAGATTCTGTGTTGTTAGTGCTCTGGAATTAATTCCATCACAGTCTTGGGCTTTGTAAACTTACAATATGGGAGACGACTCCGGTTGACTGGAACCTCCCAATTCACTAGATAAGCCATGTTCTACAATTCATCCCAGGGCTTTGGTTCACTGCTGATTAATTTTTTAACATCTGTGTAAGTATTTGATTAAAACACACAGCAAGACCATCTGTTTCTGGATGATAATTTTGTGAAAGGGGAATTTTTAAAACATTCCGCGGCTCATTTAGCAGTGTAGATGGGAAATTGAACCAGAGTCAACCACAAGGTCCATAAAGGTCAGATACACTCCACATTACTCCATACACCTGGATAGTGTATAACTATCTAGTAGCATTGTAAAAAGTGTTTCAGACTATTCATATTTTCAATTTTTATATCAGTTTTTTTATCTTGTGATCTTCATTAATTTTTTTGTAACAATTTTTTTTTTAAATTTCATGCAATTCATGAATTTTGAACAAAATCGAAGATGGTCTTTATTTTTATCTATCACCCTTTTTTTTAACTTGCTAATGCCATAAGTTGCATGTTCTGCTAAAATGTCGTAAAAATAGAACAAATATTAAAAAAAATCACTCTAGTAGTGGCTCAATGATGGTACCAGACGGAAGCTTCTAGAATGCATAAAGTAGGGATGAGAAGGCTCATGGAGGTTCAGGTTCTGGTACACGAGATGAACTTTATTCCAAAGTTCGGTTCAGATACCTGAACTGAATCCGAACTTGAACCAGAAGCCAAACTCTATTGAAAACAATGGGGACCAGAACTTCTGATCTGGAAAATTCTCTCTCTCTCTTGCTCTCCATCTCTGCAACTGACTTCCCCAGGGTCTCTAAACATTGAAACGGACTCCCGGGAGAAGGCGGTGTTTATCGTTTAGCATCGGTCACTAACTTTCCGGTATGAACCCCGAACTTAAAAGTTCAGTTTTGCCTAAACTCAAAGACAGACTACTCAAAAATTAAAGGAGCCACATCTTAAAATTTGCAATTCCTTCGAATTAGCTCTCCAATAACAGTACTTTTTTTATTTCCTACTTTTTATTTTTTCTCAAAATCACCTGATGTTTTTATTGAGTCATAATAAAACTTAGGCTGTGTTCAGCAACCAACTGAAGGACCTAGCTGTGTATAGAGGTAGCTGAAGCAGTTCTTTGCTCTTAATACTACTGTCACATGGTCTACCACTATGGATTGTATGCCATTGCCTCTAAGTCTATCTATGCTATTGCACTTTCCACTTATATACTGCTCATACTTATGACACACTTAGGGCCTGATTCATTAAGACTGCAATTCTGCACTCCGGTATTAATGAAGGGAGCACTGGAGTAGGATGTGACAAATTTATTAAGAGGCTTGAACCTTTTTAATTAGCTTTGTGCATCTTTCAACTGCCTTGAAGCACTGCCAGAAATGTACACCAGCCAAGGAGTAATTTCCACTAGGGTTGAGCGAAACGGGTCGAACATTTTCAAAAGTCACCGACTTTTGGCGAAGTCGAGTTTCATGAAACCCAATCCGACCCCTGTGCGTGGTCGGCCATGCGGTACGCGACTTTCGCGCCAAAGTCGCGTTTCAATGACGCGAAAAGCGCCATTTCTCAGCCAATGAAGGTAAACGCAGAGTGTGGGCAGCATGATGACATAGGTCCTGGTCCCCACCATCTTAGAGAAGGGCATTGCAGTGATTGGCTTGCTGTCTGCGGCGTCACAGGGGCTATAAAGGGGAGTTCCCGCCGACCGCCATGTTACTGCTGCTGATCTGAGCTTAGGGAGAGGTTGCTGCCGCTTCGTCAGAAGCAGGGATAGCGTTAGGCAGGGTCCATTAACCACAAAACCGCTTGTGCTGTAGCGATTTCCACTGCCCAACACCACCTTCGGTGTGCAGGGACAGTGGAAGCTCCTTTTTTTTTTTTTTTCCTCAGCGCTGTAGCTCATTGGGCTGCCCTAGAAGGCTCCCTGATAGCTGCATTGCTGTGTGTACGCCGCTGTGCAAACCAACTGCTTTTTTCAAAGCACAAATCCTCTTGTTCCTTCCTTTCTGCACAGCTATCTTGTTTGTTTGTCAACACTTTTTATTTAATTTGTGCATCAGTCCACTCCTTATTGCTGCCTGCCATACCTGGCTGAGATTACTGCAGGGAGATAGTAATTGAAGGACAGTTCCTTTTTTTTTTTTTTTTTTTTTTTGTGGGAGATTAAGATTGACATTTCTGCTAGAGTGCCATCTCTGTCTGTGTCATCTCTCACTCAGTGGGCCATAGAAAGCCTATTTATTTTTTTGCTTGATTTGGGTTCCAAAATCTACCAGAAAAAATCACAACATCAATCAGTGGGAGAAAAATATTGGCCTCAGGGCTTGTGTGCCACTCCTTACTCCTGTGTGTGCCATCTCTCACTCAGTGGGCCATAGAAAGCCTATTAATTTTTTTGCTTGATTTGGGTTCTAAATTCTACCTGAAAAAATCAATAAATCAATCAGTGGGAGATTAATATTGGCCTTTGGGCTTGTGTGCCAGTCCTAAGCGTGCCATCTCTCTCTCTCTCTCAGATAGTGGGCCATAGAAAGCCTATTTTTTTATTATTTTATTGGGTTTATAAATTTTCCCTGGAAAAAAAAAAAAAGTGGGAGATTAATATTGGCCTCTGGGCTTGTGTGCCAGTCCTGAGCGTGCCATCTCTCTCACAAATAGTGGGCCATAGAAAGCCTATTTATTTTTTTGGTTGATTTGGGTTCATAATTCTACCTGAAAAAATCAATCAATCAATCAGTGGGAGATTTATATCGGCCTTTGGGCTTGTGTGCCAGTCCTAAGCGTGCCATCTCTCTCTCTCAGATAGTGGGCCATAGAAAGCCTATTTATTATTATTTTTTTTATTGGGTTTATAAATTTTCCCTGGAAAAAAAAAAAATGGGAGATTAATATTGGCCTCTGGGCTTGTGTGCCAGTCCTGAGCGTGCCATCTCTCTCACAAATAGTGGGCCATAGAAAGCCTATTTATTTTTTTGGTTGATTTGGGTTCATAATTCTACCTGAAAAAAATCAATCAATCAATCAGTGGGAGAAAAATATTGGCCTCAGGGCTTGTGTGCCACTCCTTACTCCTGTGTGTGCCATCTCTCACTCAGTGGGCCATAGAAAGCCTATTAATTTTTTTGCTTGATTTGGGTTCTAAATTCTACCTGAAAAAATCATTAAATCAATCAGTGGGAGATTAATATTGGCCTTTGGGCTTGTGTGCCAGTCCTAAGCGTGCCATCTCTCTCTCTCTCAGATAGTGGGGCATAGAAAGCCTATTTTTTTATTATTTTATTGGGTTTATAAATTTTCCCTGGAAAAAAAAAAAAGTGGGAGATTAATATTGGCCTCTGGGCTTGTGTGCCAGTCCTGAGCGTGCCATCTCTCTCACAAATAGTGGGCCATGGAAAGCCTATTTATTTTTTTGCTTGATTTGGGTTCCAAAATCTACCAAAAAAAATCACTAAATCAATCAGTGGGAGATTAATATTGGCCTCTGGGCTTGTGTGCCACTCCTGACTCCTGTGTGCGTCATCTGTCACTCAGTGGGCCCTAGAAAGCCTATTTTTTGTTTTATTTGTTTTCTAAATTCTCCCTGAAAAAAATCATTTTATTTTCTTTGGTTTCTAAATTATTCCTGAAAAAAATCATTTTTTTTTGTATTTTTTTTTCTCTCAAGTCTCCCTGAAAAAAAAAAAAAATAAAAAATCTGTGGGAGATTCATATTGCCCCTTCTGCTTGTGTGCCAGTCTTGACTCCTGTGTGTGCCATCTCTCTCTCTCTCCCCAATTGTGGGCCATAGAAAGCCTATTAATTTTTTTGCTTGATTTGGGTTCCAAAATCTACCAAAAAAAATAACTAAATCAATCAGTGGGAGATTAATATTGGCCTCTGGGCTTGTGTGCCACTCCTGACTCCTGTGTGCGTCATCTGTCACTCAGTGGGCCCTAGAAAGCCTATTTTTTGTTTTATTTGTTTTCTAAATTCTCCCTGAAACAATCATTTTATTTTCTTTGGTTTCTAAATTATTCCTGAAAAAAATCATTTTTTTTGTATTTTTTTTTCTCTCAAGTCTCCCTGAAAAAAAAAAAAAAAATCTGTGGGAGATTCATATTGCCCCTTCTGCTTGTGTGCCAGTCTTGACTCCTGGGTGTGCCATCTCTCTCTCTCTCCCCAATTGTGGGCCATAGAAAGCCTATTAATTTTTTTGCTTGATTTGGGTTCCAAAATCTACCAAAAAAAATAACTAAATCAATCGGTGGGAGATTAATATTGGCCTCTGGGCTTGTGTGCCACTCCTGACTCCTGTGTGCGTCCTCTCTCACTCAGTGGGCCCTACAAAGCCTTTTTTTTTTTTTCCTAAATTCTCCCTGAAACAATCATTTCATTTTATTTGTTTTATAAATTCTTCTGTAAAAAATAATTTTTTTTTTATTTTTTTTTTTTATGAAGTCTCCCTTTTAAAAAAAACAAACACAAATCAGTGGGAGATAAATATTTACATTTGCGCTTCAGTGACAGTCCTGCCTGTGTGCCATCTCATTTGTTGCCAAAAACAACAGAGTGTGTAACATTGTGGCTGATTTTCGTTGTGGTCTCACCCACCTGTAAAGGGGTAGCTAAATCATACTGAAGTTATAGCTCACCGTGTAAGTTGTGTGACAGCAACAAATACCGTTCGTTTGGTAACGTTTTTAAAACAATGAGGAAGTCTGGTGGAAGAGGTCGTGGCCGGGGGCGTTCATTGTCAGCTGGTAATGAGGGTAGTGGTAGTGGTGGAGCATCAGGTGGTCGTGGGAAAAAAAATATTGCACCTAAGTCTGGAGCTGTGGAGCCAGGTTCGTCGTCTGGCTACACAAGGCCTCGAACCCTCCCTTTTCTGGGAGTAGGAAAACCGCTTTTAGAGCCGGAGCATCAAGAGCAAGTTTTGGCTTATCTTGCTGACTCAGCCTCTAGCTCTTTTGCCTCCTCTCGTGAAACTGGTAAAAGTAAAAGCAGCGCGTCGTTAGTGGATGTTCACGGTCAGGGACAAGTCGCTTCCTTGTCCTCTTCAGCAAAAACAACAACAGAGAAGAATGCAGCAGGCGACACAACGGGTTACTCCATGGAGCTCTTTACACATACCGTCCCTGGCTTAGAAAGTGAAGCAGTTAACAGTCCATGCCCATTACAAGTTGAATCTGACATGGAGTGCACTGATGCACAGCCACAGCCAGACTACTATGCTGGTCCTTTGACTCAGACCACAACATTGCCCTCGCAGGGTGCTGATCAAGAATCAGACCCTGATGAGACTATGTTGCCCCATCACGAACGCTATACCACCGACCGACACGGTGACACAGACGAAGTTGCACACGAGCTACAAGAAGAGGTAATAGATGACCCAGTTCTTGACCCCGATTGGCAGCCATTGGGGGAACAGGGTGCAGGCGGCAGCAGTTCTGAAGCGGAGGAGGAGGGGCCGCAGCAGGCATCAACATCGCAACAGGTTCCATCTGCCGGGCCCGTATCTTGGCCAAAACGCGTGGCAAAGTCAAAACCTGTTGGAGGACAGCGTGGCCATCCGGTTAAAGCTCAGTCTGCAATGCCTGAAAAGGTATCCGATGCTAGAAAGAGTGCAGTCTGGCATTTTTTTAAACAACATCCAATTGATCAGCACAAAGTAATCTGTCAAAAATGTTCAACTACCTTAAGCAGAGGGCAGAATCTGAAAAGTCTCAATACAAGTTGCATGCATAGACATTTAACCACCATGCATTTGCAAGCTTGGACTAACTACCAAACGTCCCTTAAGGTTGTAGCACCCTCGGCCAATGAAGCTACTCATCAACGCAACATCCCTTCCGGCAGTGTAGGGCCACCATTTTCTGCACCACCTGCAGTATCTGTGCAGGTTTCTTTGCCAGGCCAAAGCAGTCAGGGTCAGGGAATCTCCAGTTTCGTAGTAGGAAACACTGCATCTAGGGCACCGGCGGCAACAATACCATCTCCCACCGTCTCTCAGTCTGCCATGTCCACCGGCACCCCCGCTAGCTCCACGATCTCCAGCTCTCCAGTCCAGCTCACCCTACATGAGACTATGGTTAGAAAAAGGAAGTACTTAGCCTCGCATCCGCGTACACAGGGTTTGAACGCCCACATAGCTAGACTAATCTCGTTAGAGATGATGCCCTACCGGTTAGTTGAAAGCGAAGCTTTCAATGACCTGATGGACTACGCTGTACCACGCTACGAGCTACCCAGTCGACACTTTTTTTCCAGAAAAGTCATCCCAGCCCTCCACCAGCATGTTAAAGAGCGCATCGTCCATGCACTCAGGCAATCTGTGAGCACAAAGGTGCACCTGACAACAGATGCATGGACCAGTAGGCATGGCCAGGGACGTTACGTGTCCATCACGGCACACTGGGTAAATGTGGTGGATTCAGGGTCCACAGGGGACAGCAAGTTTGGGACAGTTCTGCCTAGCCCACGGTCTAGGAAACAGTTGGCTGTAGCCGTTCGCACCCCCTCCTCCTCCTCCTCCTCCTCGTCCTCCTGCAGAAGCGAGAGCTCGTCCACAGACCGCAGTCGCACAACCACTCCATCCGCAGCTGCCACTGTTGCACACCAGGTCTCCCATTATGGGGCAGCTACTGGCAAACGTCAGCAGGCTGTATTGGCTATGAAGTGTTTGGGCGACAACAGACACACCGCGGAAGTTCTGTCCGAGTTCTTGCAGCAAGAAACGCAGTCGTGGCTGGGCACTGTAGATCTTGAGGCAGGCAAGGTAGTGAGTGATAATGGAAGGAATTTCATGGCTGCCATCTCCCTTTCCCAACTGAAACACATTCCTTGCCTGGCTCACACCTTAAACCTGGTGGTGCAGTGCTTCCTGAAAAGTTATCCGGGGTTATCCGACCTGCTCCTCAAAGTGCGTGGACTTTGCGCACATATCCGCCGTTCGCCTGTACACTCCAGCCGTATGCAGACCTATCAGCGTTCTTTGAACCTTCCCCAGCATCGCCTAATCATAGACGTTGTTACAAGGTGGAACTCAACACTGCACATGCTTCAGAGACTGTGCGAACAGAGGCGGGCTGTTATGTTTTTGTGGGAGGATACACATACACGGGCAGGCAGTGGGATGGCAGACATGGAGTTGTCAGGTGTGCAGTGGTCGAAGATTCAAGACATGTGTCAAGTCCTTCAGTGTTTTGAGGAATGCACACGGCTGGTTAGTGCAGACAACGCCATAATAAGCATGAGCATCCCCCTAATGTGTCTGCTGATGCAAAGTTTGACGCACATAAAGGATCAGGCGTCTGCACCAGAGGAAGAGGAAAGCCTTGATGACAGTCAGCCATTGTCTGGTCAGGGCAGTGTACAGGACGAGGTAGCGGGCGAAGAGGAGGTGGAGGATGAGGAGGATGATGGGGATGAGTATATTTTTAATGAGGAAGCTTTCCCGGGTCATAGGAAATTGGTGGCGTGGCAAGGGCGGGTTCTGGTTTTTTGAGGGACACAAGTGACTTAGATTTGCCTGCAACTGCCCCTCAACCAAGCACAACCGCAGATTTGACAACTGGAACTTTGGCCCACATGGCGGATTATGCCTTGCGTATCCTCAAAAGGGACACACGCATTACAAAAATGATGAACGATGACGATTACTGGTTGGCCTGCCTCCTTGATCCTCGCTATAAAGGCAAATTGCAAAATATTATGCCACATGAGAACTTGGAACTAATATTAGCAACAAAACAATCAACTCTTGTTGACCGTTTGCTTCTGGCATTCCCTGCACACAGCGCCCGTGATCGTTCTCACACGAGCTCCAGGGACCAGCAGACCAGAGGTGTTAGAGGGGCAGAAATTAGAAGTGGCGTTGGCCAGAGGGGTTTTCTGACCAGGTTGTGGAGTGATTTTGCTATGACCGCAGACAGGACAGGTACTGCAGCATCAATTCAAAGTGACAGGAGACAACATTTGTCCAGTATGGTTACTAACTATTTTTCATCCCTTATCGACGTTCTCCCTCAACCGTCATTCCCATTTGATTACTGGGCATCCAAATTAGACACCTGGCCAGAATTGGCAGAATATGCATTGCAGGAGCTTGCTTGCCCGGCAGCTAGTGTCCTATCAGAAAGAGTATTCAGTGCTGCAGGTTCAATACTAACTGAAAAAAGGACTCGTCTGGCTACCCAAAATGTAGATGATCTAACCTTCATTAAAATGAACCACAACTGGATTTCGAAATCTTTTGCCCCACCTTGCCCGGCTGACACCTAACTTTCCTATGAAAAGGTCTTGCCTGTGGACTCTTCTGAATGACTTTTCCAATCTCGTAATTTTCTGCACCTGATTGTCCAGCATACGACATGTTTACTCCTAACAAAATGGCCAAACTCCCCACACGGGGCCGTGGTATCGCCACTTTGCGCCAGCACCCGTGAGAGTGCTGTTTGTCTGAAGAGGTGGGTGTGCCCGCTTTTGGTTGACGGCACTGCCACTGGGTCCCTCATAGTACAATAAAGTGTCTCTGGCGGTGGTGGTGCGCACCCAACGTCAGACACACCATTGTAATATGAGGGGCCCTGGGCCTGTACCGCCGGCCACAAGACAGTTCCCCCCCCCAGCTCAAACAGTGCTCTACCACTAGCAAAATTATCTCTCACAGCTTCACCAATGTTTAGTCTATGCGCTGACATCCTTCAATGCCTGGCACTGACAATACCATTGTTTTGACATTTTTGTTATGTTAGGCCTTCGAAGCCTGTCTGCGGTCCGTTCTTTCTACAACTACTACACTGACCAGGCCACTGCTGGCCGTGTTCCCCTGGAACCAATTTAAACTTGCCTACAGCCAGCCCAATTTTGTTATGTTAGGCCTTCTTAGCCTGTCTGCGGTCACTCCTTCCACTAGACTTCCACTGACCAGACCACTGTTGCCCGTGTACCCCTGGAACCAATTTTAAATTGCCAACAGCCAAATGTTATTATGTTAGGCCTTTGATGCCTGTCTGCCGTCACTCCTTCCACTAGACTTCCACTGACCAGACCACTGTTGCCCGTGTACCCCTGGAACCAATTTTAAATTGCCAACAGCCCAATGTTATGATGTTAGGCCTTTGATGCCTGTCTGCCGTCACTCCTTCCACTAGGCCTCCACTGACCTGTCTACTGCTGCCCGTGTTCCCATGGAACCAATTGTAAATTGCCTACAGCCAGCCCATTTTATTACGTTAGGCCTTCGAAGCCTGTCTGCGGTCCCTCCTTCCCCTAGGCCTCCACTTACCTGTCTACTGCTGCCCGTGTTCCCCTGGAACCAATTTTAAATTGCCTACAGGCAGCCCAATTTATTATGTTAGGCCTTCGAAGCCTGTCTGCGGTCCCTCCTTCCACTAGGCCTCCACTGACCTGTCTACTGCTGCCCGTGTTCCCCTGGAACCAATTTTAAACTGCCTACAGGCAGCCCAATTTATTATGTTAGGGCTTCGAAGCCTGTCTGCGGTCCCTCCTTCCACTAGGCCTCCACTGACCTGTCTACTGCTGCCCGTGTACCCCTTGAACCAACATCATAAAATAAAAAAAAAAGTATTTTGCTTATAAAAAAGAAAATACTGGTGAGATATCAAATGCAGACATTTTAACATTAAAAACAAACACACAACTAAAATCTGGTACAGTACTAAAAATGGCCACCAGCTACAATTACTTTCTCCTGCAAGTAGTTAACTGAAAGGTTTTTTAAATTGAAAACACAGATATGGCATCCACCGAGTGTTGTCCTGTCGCGTCTTCTTTATAATATTGCCGAGAAGATGCAAAACAATGAAAATAATAAAATCATTAATTACCAAAATAATAGAGAAAGTCAACACCACATTGCAAATAAACATTCATTCCAAATAAAGAAGCAGGGCGCGTCCGAGGGTGAGTATATACCTAATAAGAATATAATCACCCTCGGACGCGCAATGCTTATTTCCAACAGCCTTCCTTCCTAAGAATCAGCCCTTCCGTGGTGTAGAGAGACGTTGTGTTACACTCCAAGGTGTTCCCCAGGTTGCCTTTCCTGAGCTTCGATCTTCCGGCTCTCGTTTAGTAGTTGTTGGAAACTACGCTGCATTAGGCCTTCAAATTGGGTATGGGGTGTAGAGAGATGGTGTGTTCCACTCCAAGGTGTTCCCCAGGTTGCCTTTCCTGAGCTTCGATCTTCCGGCTCTCGTTTAGTAGTTCTTGGAAACTACACTGCATTAGGCCTTCAAATTGGGTATGGGGTGTAGAGAGAGGGTGTGTTACACTCCAAGGTGTTCCCCAGGTTGCCTTTCCTGAGCTTCGATCTTCATGCTCTCGTTTAGTAGTTGTCGGAAACTACGCTGCATTAGGCCTACAAATTGGGTATGGGGTGTAGAGAGAGGGTTTGTTACACTCCAAGGTGTTCCCCAGGTTGCCTTTCCTGAGCTTCGATCTTCCGGCTCTCGTTTAGTAGTTGTTGGAAACTACGCTGCATTAGGCCTTCAAATTGGGTATGGGGTGTAGAGAGAGGGTGTGTTACACTCCAAGGTGTTCCCCAGGTTGCCTTTCCTGAGCTTCGATCTTCCGGCTCTCGTTTAGTAGTTCTTGGAAACTACACTGCATTAGGCCTTCAAATTGGGTATGGGGTGTAGAGAGAGGGTGTGTTACACTCCAAGGTGTTCCCCAGGTTGCCTTTCCTGAGCTTCGATCTTCCGGCTCTCGTTTAGTAGTTCTTGGAAACTACACTGCATTAGGCCTACAAATTGGGTATGGGGTGGAGAGAGATGGTGTGTTACACTCCAAGGTGTTCCCCAGGTTTCCTTGCCATTGCTTCGGTCTTCCGACTCTCGTTTAGTAGTTGTAGAAAAGTACACTGCATTAGGCCTACAAAATGGGTATGGGGTGGAGAGAGATGGTGTGTTACACTCCAAGGTGTTCCCCAGGTTGCCTTTCCTGAGCTTCTATCTTCAGCCTCTCATTAAATTGTGGTTAAATGGAACAACTGCATTTGGCGTACTAGTTGGTTTGGGGCCTACTATCGGTGTCTGCCACTCCTTGCTGTTCTCCTGGTTTCCTGTCCTGAAATTCCATTTTCAGGCTCTCGTTAAGTAGTTGTTAATGTTAGACTGCATTTGGCCTACTAGTTGGGTTGGGGCCTACTATCGGTGTCTGCCACTCCTTGCTGTTCTCCTCCACTGAACAAAGCTGTGCCGCCTGTTTACTACGGTTGCCAATTTTGAACTGCATTTCGACTACTTACTGATTTGGCCCTACTCTCTGTGTCAGCCTCTCATTCCAGTTGTCCTCCACTGCAATGCCCCCTGGTTATTCCTGTGTTACCAATTTTGAACTGCATTTAGCCCACTTTATTCTTTGGGCCTATATCTGTGTTTCCACTTCATCGTGCCCATTGCCCAGCCAGTGATAGATGAGTCTGCTGGTACATTGACCCATAACGCAACATTCCCCGTGCATGCTACACAACAACATTGTGACCCTGCTGAAAGTCAGGTTGCTCTTCCCGCATACCATACCACCTTACACGGGGACAAAGAGGAAGGTGCAGATGAAAGTGCAGGTTCCTTCATCAGGTGGGGAGAGGAATACTAGTTGGCGACGTCACTGGCACAGGGCCTCTCATAGTACGCAAAAGTGTTGCTGCCGGTGGGAGGCGCCCCCGCCGTGCAAACACACCGCTGTACTTTGAGGGGCCCTGTGCCAGTGCCAATGCCAACAAGTGGGCCCCCCCCTGCTTGCTCAGGATCACAGCACTTGCAAAGTTGAAATACTTACCTCTCCCTGCTCCACTGCCGTGACGTGGTCCAGATTTCCTGGGCCCACTAATTACTTGAACCAGCCCTACCCCACACAACTTTAGCCAAATGACCCCCAATTTCAAATGCCTTCCAATTATTATAAGGTAAATTACGCTTGACAAGCTTCATTAAGAAGAATGGATGGTTTTGACATTAAAATGGGCACTCTAGGTGTTTTCCTGGCCCCCACTCACTGCCGACTATGCTGCCCCATTGACTTGCATTGGGTTTCGTGTTTCGGTCGATCCCGACTTTTCGCCATAATCGGCCGATTTCACTCGACCCGACTTTTGAGATAGTCGGGTTTCGCGAAACCCGGCTCGACTCTAAAAAGGTCACGGTCGCTCAACTCTAATTTCCACCACTGAATGGCATAAATAATGATGAATTTATTGGTCATACTTGGACAAACCTCTTCTCACCCACGCTTCACCCATTTTTCTAAAAGTTGACCGATTTGGGGCTGGTTAAAAAATGTCAAAGATCATAAAATTTTGGCCAAAAAATTGCATAATTTCAAACTTTAATTTGGTAGAACTCAGGTGAGAACTGCTTGAAGAACCGATCCTGGAGACTTTTGTTTTTTTTAACACCACATCTATCAAAGTAATATAAAGCAATTAGCAATGAAAAAACCTTATTTTGTGTTTGTCAGTTCAAAAATATGTAACGAATCCTGGTTTGATTTTTTTTAATAGTATTAATCAATTCAATGATTATATCACCTCACCAAAGAGGATTTTCATCTATACAGTATAGTTTATACCATACTGAGAGTCATCAAGCAGAAAATTAAATTGTAATGTGATTGAAGATATCCTTGAAGAATTCCTTGAAGCCTTACATCTGTTTTACTTGTTCTGGTTTTGACAGTTTTTCAAAAAATTCCTTAAAATTCAAAACATTGACTCCAAGGACAATTACTTCTTGATTCTTCCCCCTTTCTTCCGTTTCAGTAACTAATTGATAAATTGTCAAGGTCAACAATGATCAATAACTGATGAAACATTACGATGGACACTTAATTCCTATTAAAGAAATTTTTTAAATAACTAATTCATAATGCAGAGTTTTGAGGCATTTCTTATTAATAGTAAATTCAATTATCTGGTCCCAGAGATAAGGCAAATTACATTCCAAATAAACATGAGCGTATCATTTCCCCCGCTTCTCCTATTTATTTGTAACTAAACACATCCTCAGCTATCATCAATGATCTCCCAATCGTGAAATTACTTTTTCTATATTTCTTTACTACCTGGAAGATAGTTTTACCTGTTCTATCATACGGGAACATACTGTCGAGCATGCTAATTGCTCAATTTTGTTTTTCCGTATGAGATTTAGGATGACTAATAACATTTCAACGATGGTTAAACCAAAAGGCCAGAGACCAATCTTACGTCTTATTTAGTTTTAAGATTTATTTCTTCATTTAATTTCTAAAATTGGGCCATTTAGTGAAATGTTATAAGGAAATGCACTCAAATACCTTTCCTTCCTTTTTCTCTTGGCTTCACGTGTCCAAAGTTGAGTGGTTCAAAATAATTGTCTAAAAATACCATAATTTTGTTATACTCTGTTATGTGATTTTTATGCCATATGTGTATCTATATAGCAATCCAAAAGTTTTGATGTTTTCTTGTCTTGTTGGGATAAAGAATTACCTTTGTGTGTGCCAGAAATTGTGCAGAAAATTAGGAATGGATACATTTGTAGTTACTCTGGCATGTTCCAGCTTGGTATCGTCATCTTGCCTGGCATTGCCTAATTGGGTCGTTTGGCTGGGATAGTTAATAACTCTAACCTAAGCAGCCAAACAGAGTCTAAGGCAGTGTTCCCCAAGTCCGGTCCTCAAGAGCCACCAACAGGTCATAAAAAAATAGGGAAAAAGGAAAAAATGGGAAGAAAATAAGTCAGCTCATCAATCCCTCAACAGTGCAATGATGTCCATGCACGGAGCCGCCTTGGTCAAGGTCGTAGTCCAGAGCCAGCAATGAAAAAGAAAGAATAATCTCATACCATGACTAAGACCTGGTGGTCGAAACGCGTCGGCGTTGACCACCTGGGACCCCCATCTCTTTTTTTTGCAAATGTTTGCATTTTAAAGTGTTTCCAATAAATTGACTTTTTAGAAGATCCATGCTGGAGATTATTTTTTCTTTTACCAACAGGTCATGTTTTGAGGATTTCCTTAGTATTGCACAGATCATTGAATGCTTGCCTGTCCAGGTGATGCAATTATCACCTGTGCAATACTAAGGAAATCCTCAAAACATGACCTGTTGGTGGCTCTTGAGGACCGGACTTGGGGAACACTGGTCTAAGGTGCTGAATATCAATTTCCTTTGTTAGATCTTGCACCTTTTATCTTATGGCATTAATTTCTGACCTCTTCTCTGATTTTCTCCATATTGTACTGCAAGCCCTATTCTGCTAATGTACAGCCAATGAATCTTGACTCGCCATTTTGTACTACTCAAAAGTTTATAGTCAACTCTTAACGACTTCCTTTACTAAATTTTGGAACTGGATTGGTGTACATTGTTAATTTCAGATTTGCATTAATAATACTTCTGCATATTTACCTAACATTAACTTTTAAGCCTACTCCCAGGACTGCCCATGAGCACCTCAAAAATATCCCCAAAAATTCCCTCAACGCACACATTGAAGAACTATTATGTCAAGTAGGATTTTGATAATAATTTCTCTTTTATAATCTTGAATTGCTGTGTAAATCTACAATAATATCTTCCTCGAGGTAACCAGCAGTGAAGAGTTTGTTAAAGTGGGACGCACGGTTTTCAGTTTCCAGACTGCCTAAAATGTGCAACAGCGGGAGTTTTAGGTTGACCGTAAAAAATGTACAGATGTCAACCCTTTAAATATTATAAATGCAACGTTTCATCATAAATAAGCAATTATTGTTTTTTAGGTAATGAAAGCAAAAGTCTTAACAAAACTTAAACTTAGAGTAGATCATATAGTGGCACTAGTTGTCCTAAAGAGTGTTCTTGTCCACAAAGCAAAGGTCAGAACAACTTCAGTAAATTCCTAGCGAGTGTAAATACTGTGAGGGAAGTCAATCACGTCTCTTCCACATTGAGCTGAAAAGAATTCCGACAGTAAAAATGACAGCAGCCCTAAATTAAATATGACAGCTCTCCCATTTATTTAGAGAGAAAGCAGATGGTTGGAAATGTCGCTAATTTAATAACTGTAAAAAGCAATGTTTTCTATCATTCGGCAGATGTGTTTTCATTCCTCTTGTGGATCTAAAACGATTCATATTTTTGCTCTAGAAAGGTTATGACATTACCGAAGCTAATTATCAGGAAACAAGCAGATAAAAAAAAATTCAATGTGTATATGATATATTTACTAGTATCAGAAATTGTATATTTTATAAAAATAAATACCATATTAGCATGGTGTCCAATGATGACATTTTTCATCGGATTGTCCCATGAAAATAGGTTGAAAGTGGATGGGGTTTATAAAACATTGTCATGAAAGTGCAATCATTGGCATATTGGCTCCACACTATATACTATTTTACATGCAGCTCCATGCTATATAGTATAATATAGTAAAGTTTATTCTATACTGTAAGCACAGACTGGGACCGGGCTCCACAATGTTCACTGAAGCTTTGCAGCGCAACCGTTGGGAGAGACACAATGAGCTGCAGCGGCTTCCAGAGAAATTGGCTCTTTTTGTGAAATGGGCTCTTGCTTACCACTGATTGGCCAAAACAAAAACAATTGCTCACCCTAATTCACTGTCGTAGGTTGGCAGTGCTTCTGTAATGTGTTTACATAATATATCAGTGTATGTATAGTACAAACCTTTGGGGGAAACAAAATGACTGACCCTGTTTTTTTTTCCTACAGAACAATGCAAACTGCCTTTAAATGTATGAAACGTTGGCAAACCCGGTCCACATTTTGTAGGAGGCAAAGGTATGGTTGTAATATTTGTAAATATAGGAATAGGTATAGAAGTAATTAAGTGTTCACAGATAGGAGCAGCATTATAGTAGTTATATTCTTGTACATAGGGAGCAGTATTATAGTAGTTATATTCTTGTACATAGGAGCAGTATTATAGTAGTTATATTCTTGTACATAGGAGCAGTATTATAGTAGTTATATGCTTGTATATAGGGGCAGTATTATAGTAGTTATAGTCTTGTACATAGGGGCAGTATTATAGTAGTTATATTCTTGTACATAGGAGCAGTATTATAGTAGTTATATTCTTGTACATAGGGGGCAGTATTATAGTAGTTATATTCTTGTACATAGGAGGCAGTATTATAGTAGTTATAGTCTTGTACATAGGAGCAGTATTATAGTAGTTATATTCTTGTACATAGGAGCAGCATTATAGTAGTTATATTCTTGTACATAGGGAGCAGTATTATAGTAGTTATATTCTTGTACATAGGAGCAGCATTATAGTAGTTATATTCTTGTACATAGGAGCAGCATTATAGTAGTTATATTCTTGCACATAGGAGCAGTATTATAGAAGTTATATTCTTGTACATAGGAGCAGCATTATAGTAGTTAAATTCTTGTACATAGGAGCAGTATTATAGTAGTTATATTCTTGTACATAGGAGCAGTATTATAGTAGTTATATTCTTGTACATAGGAGCAGCATTATAGTAGTTATATTCTTGTACATAGGAGCAGCATTATAGTAGTTATATTCTTGCACATAGGAGCAGTATTATAGTAGTTATATTCTTGTACATAGGAGCAGTATTATAGTAGTTATATTCTTGTACATAGGAGCAGTATTATAGAAGTTATATTCTTGTACATAGGGGCAGTATTATAGTAGTTATATTCTTGTACATAGGGGGCAGTATTATAGTAGTTATATTCTTGTACATAGGAGCAGTATTATAGTAGTTATATTCTTGTACATAGGAGCAGTATTATAGTAGTTATATTCTTGTACATAGGAGCAGTATTATAGTAGTTATATTCTTGTACATAGGAACAGTATTATAGTAGTTATATTCTTGTACATAGGAGCAGTATTTATAGTAGTTACAGTTAGGTCCATATATATTTGGACAGAGACAACATTTTTCTAATTTTGGTTATAGACATTACCACAATGAATTTTAATCAAAACAATTCAGATGCAGTTGAAGTTCAGACTTTCAGCTTTCATTTGAGGGTATCCACATTAAAATTGGATGAAGGGTTTAGGAATTTCAGCTCCTTAACATGTGCCACCCTGTTTTTAAAGGGACCAAAAGTAATTGGACAATTGACTCCAAGGCTATTTCATGGACAGGTGTGGGCAGTCCCTTCGTTATGTCATTCTCAATTAAGCAGATAAAAGGCCTGGAGTTGATTTGAGGTGTGGTCCTTGCATTTGGAAGGTTTTGCTGTGAAATAAACATGCGGTCAAAGGAGCTCTCCATGCAGGTGAAACAAGCCATCCTTACGCTGCGAAAACAGAAAAAACCCTTCTGAGAAATTGCTACAATATTAGGAGTGGCAAAATCTACAGTTTGGTACATCCTGAGAAAGAAAGAAAGCACTGGTGAACTCATCAATGCAAAAAGACCTGGGCGCCCACGGAAGACAACAGTGGTGGATAGGGTTGAGCGAAACGGGTCGTTCATTTTCAAAAGTCACCGACTTTTGGCAAAGTCGGGTTTCATGAAACCCGATCCGACCCCTGTGCGGGGTCGGCCATGCGGTACGCGACTTTCGCGCCAAAGTCGCGTTTCAATGACGCGAAAAGCGCCATTTCTCAGCCAATGAAGGTAAACGCAGAGTGTGGGCAGCGTGATGACATAGGTCCTGGTCCCCACCATCTTAGAGAAGGGCATTGCAGTGATTGGCTTGCTGTCTGCGGCGTCACAGGGGCTATAAAGGGGAGTTCCCGCCGACCGCCATGTTACTGCTGCTGATCTGAGCTTAGGGAGAGGTTGCTGCCGCTTCGTCAGAAGCAGGGATAGCGTTAGGCAGGGTCCATTAACCACCAAACCGCTTGTGCTGTAGCGATTTCCACTGCCCAACACCACCTTCGGTGTGCAAGGACAGTGGAAGCTACATTTTTTTTTTCCCCCTCAGCGCTGTAGCTCATTGGGCTGCCCTAGAAGGCTCCCTGATAGCTGCATTGCTGTGTGTACGCCGCTGTGCAAACCAACTGCTTTTTTCAAAGCACAAATCCTCTTGTTCCTTCCTTTCTGCACAGCTATCTTTTTGGTTTGTACACACTTTTTATTTAATTTGTGCATCAGTCCACTCCTTATTGCTGCCTGCCATACCTGGCTGAGATTACTGCAGGGAGATAGTAATTGAAGGACACTCCCAGTTTTTTTTTTTTTTTTTTTTGTGGGAGATTAAGATTGACATTTCTGCTAGAGTGCCATCCCTGTCTGTGTCATCTCTCACTCAGTGGGCCATAGAAAGCCTATTTATTTTTTTGCTTGATTTGGGTTATAAAATCTACCTGAAAAAATCACTACATCAATCAGTGGGAGAAAAATATTGGCCTCAGGGCTTGTGTGCCACTCTTGACTCCTGTGTGCATCATCACTCACTCAGTGGGCCATAGAAAGCCTATTTATTTTTTTGCTTGATTTTGGTTCTAAAATCTACCTGAAAAAAATCACTACATCAATCAGTGGGAGAAAAATATTGGCCTCAGGGCTTGTGTGCCACTCCTGACTCCTGTGTGCATCATCACTCACTCAGTGGGCCATAGAAAGCCTATTTTTTTTTTTTTTTGCTTTATTTGGGTTCTAAATTCTACCTGAAAAAATCAATAAATCAATCAGTGGGAGATTAATATTGGCCTTTGGGCTTGTGTGCCAGTCCTAAGCGTGCCATCTCTCTCTCTCAGATAGTGGGCCATAGAAAGCCTATTTATTTATTTTTTTTTTATTGGGTTTATAAATTTTCCCTGGAAAAAAAAAAAAAAAGTGGTAGATTAATATTGGCCTCTGGGCTTGTGTGCCAGTCCTGAGCGTGCCATCTCTCTCACAAATAGTGGGCCATAGAAAGCCTATTTATTTTTTTTCGGTTTTATAAATTCTCCCTTAAAAAAAAAGGGAGATTAATATTGGCCTTTGGGCTTGTGTGCCAGTCCTAAGCGTGCCATCTCTCTCTGTCTCTCAGATAGTGGGCCATAGAAAGCCTATTTATTATTTTTTTTATTGGGTTTATAAATTTTCCCTGGAACAAAAGAAAAAAAGTGGGAGATAAATATTGGCCTCTGGACTTGTGTGCCACTCCTGACTCCTGTGTGCGTCATCTCTCACTCAGTGGGCCATAGAAAGCCTTTTTTTGTTTTATTTGTTTTCTAAATTCTCCCTGAAAAAATCATTTTATTTTATTTGGTTTCTAAATTCTTCCTGAAAAAATCATTTTATTCTATTATTTTTTTTTCCTAAAGTCTCCCTTAAAAAAAAAAAAAAATCAAATCAGTGGGAGATTAATATTTACATTTGTGCTTCAGTGACAGTCCTGCGTGTGTGGCATCTCTCTCATTTGTTGCCACCAACAACAGAGTGTGTAACATTGTGCCTGATTTTCGTTGTGGTCTCACTCACCTGTAAAGGGGTAGCTAAATCATACTGAAGTTATAGCTCACCGTGTAATTTGTGTGACAGCAACAAATACCGTTAGTTTGTTTACGTTTTTAAAACAATGAGGAAGTATGGTGGAAGAGGTCGTGGCCGGGGGCGTTCATTGTCAGCTGGTAATGAGGGTAGTGGTAGTGGTGGAGCATCAGCTGGTCATGGGAAAAAAAATATTGCACCCAAGTCTGGAGCTGTGGAGCCAGGTTCGTCGTCTGGCTACACAAGGCCTCGAACGCTCCCTTTTCTGGGAGTAGGAAAACCGCTTTTAAAGCCGGAGCAGCAAGAGCAAGTTTTGGCTTATCTTGCTGACTCAGCCTCTAGCTCTTTTGCCTCCTCTCGTGAAACTGGTAAATGTCAAAGCAGCGCGTCGTTAGTGGATGTTCACGGTCAGGGACAAGTCGCTTCCTTGTCCTCTTCAGCAAAAAAAACAACAGAGAAGAATGCAGCAGGCGACACAACGGGTTACTCCATGGAGCTCTTTACACATACCGTCCCTGGCTTAGAAAGTGAAGCAGTTAACAGTCCATGCCCATTACAAGTTGAATCTGACATGGAGTGCACTGATGCACAGCCACAGCCAGACTACTATGCTGGTCCTTTGACTCAGACCACAACATTGCCCTCGCAGGGTGCTGATCAAGAATCAGACCCTGATGAGACTATGTTGCCCCATCACGAACGCTATACCACCGAACGACACGGTGACACAGACGAAGTTGCACACGAGCTACAAGAAGAGGTAATAGATGATCCAGTTCTTGACCCCGATTGGCAGCCATTGGGGGAACAGGGTGCAGGCGGCAGCAGTTCTGAAGCGGAGGAGGAGGGGCCGCAGCAGGCATCAACATCGCAACAGGTTCCATCTGCCGGGCCCGTATCTTGCCCAAAACGCGTGGCAAAGCCAAAACCTGTTGGAGGACAGCGTGGCCATCCGGTTAAAGCTCAGTCTGCAATGCCTGAAAAGGTATCCGATGCTAGAAAGAGTGCAGTCTGGCATTTTTTTAAACAACATCCAATTGATCAGCGCAAAGTCATCTGTCAAAAATGTTCAACTACCTTAAGCAGAGGACAGAATCTGAAAAGTCTCAATACAAGTTGCATGCATAGACATTTAACCACCATGCATTTGCAAGCCTGGACTAACTACCAAACGTCCCTTAAGGTTGTAGCACCCTCGGCCAATGAAGCTAGTCAGCAACGCAACATCCCTTCCGGCAGTGTAGGGCCACCATTTTCCGCACCATCTGCAGTATCTGTGCAGGTTTCTTTGCCAGGCCAAAGCAGTCAGGGTCAGGGAATCACCAGTTTCGTAGTAGGAAACACTGCATCTAGGGCACCGGTGGCAACAATACCATCTCCCACCGTCTCTCAGTCTGCCATGTCCACCGGCACCCCCGCTAGTTCCACGATCTCCAGCTCTCCAGTCCAGCTCACCCTACATGAGACTATGGTTAGAAAAAGGAAGTACTTAGCCTCGCATCCGCGTACACAGGGTTTGAACGCACACATAGCTAGACTAATCTCGTTAGAGATGATGCCCTACCGGTTAGTTGAAAGCGAAGCTTTCAAAGCCCTGATGGACTACGCTGTACCACGCTACGAGCTACCCAGTCGACACTTTTTTTCCAGAAAAGCCATCCCAGCCCTCCACCAGCATGTTAAAGAGCGCATCGTCCATGCACTCAGGCAATCTGTGAGCACAAAGGTGCACCTGACAACAGATGCATGGACCAGTAGGCATGGCCAGGGACGTTACGTGTCCATCACGGCACACTGGGTAAATGTGGTGGATGCAGGGTCCACAGGGGACAGCAAGTTTGGGACAGTTCTGCCTAGCCCACGGTCTAGGAAACAATTGGCTGTAGCCGTTCGCACCCCCTCCTCCTCCTCTTCGTCCTCCTGCAGAAGCGAGAGCTCGTCCACAGACCGCAGTCGCACAACCACTCCATCCGCAGCTGCCACTGTTGCACACCAGGTCTCCCATTATGGGGCAGCTACTGGCAAACGTCAGCAGGCTGTATTGGCTATGAAGTGTTTGGGCGACAACAGACACACCGCGGAAGTTCTGTCCGAGTTCTTGCAGAAAGAAACGCAGTCGTGGCTGGGCACTGTAGATCTTGAGGCAGGCAAGGTAGTGAGTGATAACGGAAGGAATTTCATGGCTGCCATCTCCCTTTCCCAACTGAAACACATTCCTTGCCTGGCTCACACCTTAAACCTGGTGGTGCAGTGCTTCCTGAAAAGTTATCCGGGGTTATCCGACCTGCTCCTCAAAGTGCGTGGACTTTGCTCACATATCCGCCGTTCGCCCGTACACTCCAGCCGTATGAAGACCTATCAGCGTTCTTTGAACCTTCCCCAGCATCGCCTAATCATAGACGTTGCAACAAGGTGGAACTCAACACTGCACATGCTTCAGAGACTGTGTGAACAGAGGCGGGCTGTTATGTTTTTGTGGGAGGATACACATACACGGGCAGGCAGTAGGATGGCAGACATGGAGTTGTCAGGTGTGCAGTGGTCGAAGATTCAAGACATGTGTCAAGTCCTTCAGTGTTTTGAGGAATGCACACGGCTGGTTAGTGCAGACAACGCCATAATAAGCATGAGCATCCCCCTAATGCGTCTGCTGATGCAAAGTTTGACGCACATAAAGGATCAGGCGTCTGCAGCTGAGGAAGAGGAAAGCCTTGATGACAGTCAGCCATTGTCTGGCCAGGGCAGTGTACAGGACGAGGTAGCGGGCGAAGAGGAGGAGGAGGACGAGGAGGATGATGGGGATGATTATATTTTTAATGAGGAAGCTTTTCCGGGGCCACTGGAAATTGGTGGCGCGGCAAGGCCGGGTTCTGGTTTTTTGAGGGACACAAGTGACGTGGATTTGCCTGAAACTGCCCCTCAACCAAGCACAACCGCAGATTTGAGAACTGGAACTTTGGCTCACATGGCGGATTATGCCTTACGTATCCTCAAAAGGGACACACGCATAACTAAAATGATGAATGATGACGATTACTGGTTGGCCTGCCTCCTTGATCCTCGCTATAAAGGCAAATTGCAAAATATAATGCCACATGAGAACTTGGAACTAATATTAGCAACCAAACAATCAACTCTTGTTGACCGTTTGCTTCTGGCATTCCCTGCACACAGCGCCCGTGATTGTTCTCACACGAGCTGCAGGGGCCAGCAGACCAGAGGAGTTAGAGGGGCAGAAATCAGAAGTGGCGTTGGCCAGAGGGGTTTTCTGACCAGGTTGTGGAGTGATTTTGCTATGACCGCAGACAGGACAGGTACTGCAGCATCAATTCAAAGTGACAGGAGACAACATTTGTCCAGTATGGTTACAAACTATTTTTCATCCCTTATCGATGTTCTCCCTCAACTGTCATTCCCATTTGATTACTGGGCATCAAAATTAGACACCTGGCCAGAATTGGCAGAATATGCATTGCAGGAGCTTGCTTGCCCGGCAGCTAGTGTCCTATCAGAAAGAGTATTCAGTGCTGCAGGTTCAATACTAACAGAAAAAAGGACTCGTCTGGCTACCCAAAATGTAGATGATCTAACCTTCATTAAAATGAACCACAACTGGATTTCGAAATCTTTTGCCCCACCTTGCCCGGCTGACACCTAGCTTTCCTATGAAAAGGTCTTGCCTGTGGACTATTCTGAATGCCTTTTCCAATCTCGTAATTTTCTGCACCTGATTGTCCAGCATACGACATGTTTACACCTCACTAAATGGCCAAACTCCCCACACGGGGCCGTGGTATCGACACTTGGCGACAGCACCCGTGAGAGTGCAGTTTGTCTGAAGAGGTGGGTGAGCCCGCTTTTGGTCGACGGCACTGCCACTGGGTCCCTCCTAGTACAATAAAGTGTCTCTGGCGGTGGTGGTGCGCACCCAACGTCAGACACACCGTTGTAATATGAGGGGCCCTGGGCCTGTACCGCCGGCCACAAGACAGTTTCCCCCCACCCCAGCTCAAACAGTGCTCTACCACTTGCAAAATTATCTCACAGCTCCACCAATGTTTAGTCTATGCGCTGACATCCTTCAATGCCTGCCACTGACAATACCATTGTATTGACATTTTTGTTATGTTAGGCCTTCGATGCCTGTCTGTGGTCACTCCTTCCACTAGGCCTCCACTGACCACACCACTGCTGCCCGTGTACCCCTGTAACCAATTTAAAATTGCCTAAAGCCATGTGTTATTATTTTAGGCCTTCGATGCCTGTCTGCGGTGACTCCTTCCACTAGGCCTCCACTGACCACACCACTGCTGCCCGTGTACCCCTGTAACCAATTTAAAATTGCCTACAGCCATGTGTTATTATTTTAGGCCTTCGATGCCTGTCTGCGGTGACTCCTTCCACTAGGCCTCCACTGACCACACCACTGCTGCCCGTGTACCCCTGGAACCAATTTAAAATTGCCTACAGCCATGTGTTATTATTTTAGGCCTTCGATGCCTGTCTGCGGTCACTCCTTCCACTAGGCCTCCACTGACCACACCACTGCTGCCCGTGTACCCCTGGAACCAATTTAAAATTGCCTACAGCCATGTGTTATTATTTTAGGCCTTCGATGCCTGTCTGCGGTCACTCCTTCCACTAGGCCTCCACTGACCACACCACTGCTGCCCGTGTACCCCTGTAACCAATTTAAAATTGCCTACAGCCATGTGTTATTATTTTAGGCCTTCGATGCCTGTCTGCGGTCACTCCTTCCACTAGGCCTCCACTGACCACACCACTGCTGCCCGTGTACCCCTGGAACCAACATCAGAAAATATAAAAATAAGTATTTTGCTTATAAAAAAGAAAATACTGGAGAGATATCAAATGCAGACATTTTAACATTAAAAACAAACACATACAACAAAAATCTGGTACAGTACTAAAAATGGCCACCAGCTACAATAACTTTCTCCTGCAAGTAGTTAACTGAAAGGTTTTTTCAATTTTAAACACAGATATGGCATCCACCAAGTGTTGTCCTGTCGCGTCTTCTTTATATTATTGCCAAGAAGATGCAAAACAATGAAAATAATAAAATCATTATTTACCAAAAAAATAGAGTAAGTCAAAACCACATTGCAAATAAACATTCATTACAAATAAAGAAGCAGGGCGCGTCCGAGGGTGAGTATATACCGAATACGAATATAATCACCCTCGGACGCGCCCTGCTTCTTTCCGACAGCCTTCCTTCCTAAGAATCAGCCCTTCCGTGGTGTAGAGAGAGGGTTTGTTACACTCCAAGGTGTTCCCCAGGTTGCCTTTCCTGAGCTTCGATCATCCGGCTCTCGTTTAGTAGTTGTTGGAAACTACGCTGCATTAGGCCTACAAATTGGGTATGGGGTGTAGAGAGATGGTGTGTTACACTCCAAGGTGTTCCCCAGGTTTCCTCTCCATTGCTTCGATCTTCATGCTCTCGTTTAGTAGTTGTTGGAAACTACGCTGCATTAGGCCTACAAATTGGGTATGGGGTGTAGAGAGATGGTGTGTTACACTCCAAGGTGTTCCCCAGGTTTCCTCTCCATTGCTTCGATCTTCCGGCTCTCGTTTAGTAGTTGTTGGAAACTACGCTGCATTAGGCCTACAAATTGGGTATGGGGTGTAGAGAGATGGTGTGTTACACTCCAAGGTGTTCCCCAGGTTTCCTCTCCATTGCTTCGATCTTCCGGCTCTCGTTTAGTAGTTGTTGGAAACTACGCTGCATTAGGCCTACAAATTGGGTATGGGGTGTAGAGAGATGGTGTGTTCCACTCCAAGGTGTTCCCCAGGTTGCCTTTCCTGAGCTTCGATCTTCCGGCTCTCGTTTAGTAGTTGTTGGAAACTACGCTGCATTAGGCCTACAAATTGGGTATGGGGTGTAGAGAGATGGTGTGTTCCACTATAGAGAGATGGTGTGTTCCACTCCAAGGTGTTCCCCAGGTTTCCTCGCCAATGCTTCGATCATCATGCTCTCGTTTAGTAGTTGTTGGAAACTACGCTGCATTAGGCCTACAAATTGGGTATGGGGTGTAGAGAGATGGTGTGTTCCACTCCAAGGTGTTCCCCAGGTTTCCTCTCCATTGCTTCGATCTTCATGCTCTCATTTAGTAGTTGTTGGAAACTACGCTGCATTAGGCCTACAAATTGGGTATGGGGTGTAGAGAGATGGTGTGTTACACTCCAAGGTGTTCCCCAGGTTTCCTCTCCATTGCTTCGATCTTCCGGCTCTCGTTTAGTAGTTGTTGGAAACTACGCTGCATTAGGCCTACAAATTGGGTATGGGGTGTAGAGAGATGGTGTGTTACACTCCAAGGTGTTCCCCAGGTTTCCTCTCCATTGCTTCGATCTTCCGGCTCTCGTTTAGTAGTTGTTGGAAACTACGCTGCATTAGGCCTACAAATTGGGTATTGGGTGTAGAGAGATGGTGTGTTACACTCCAAGGTGTTCCCCAGGTTTCCTCTCCATTGCTTCGATCTTCCGGCTCTCGTTTAGTAGTTGTTGGAAACTACGCTGCATTGGGCCTACAAATTGGGTATGGGGTGTAGAGAGATGGTGTGTTCCACTCCAAGGTGTTCTCCAGGTTGCCTTTCCTGAGCTTCGATCTTCCGGCTCTCGTTTAGTAGTTGTTGGAAACTACGCTGCATTAGGCCTACAAATTGGGTATGGGGTGTAGAGAGATGGTGTGCTCCACTCCAAGGTGTTCCCCAGGTTTCCTCGCCAATGCTTCGATCATCATGCTCTCGTTTAGTAGTTGTTGGAAACTACGCTGCATTAGACCTACAAATTGGGTATGGGGTGTAGAGAGATGGTGTGTTCCACTCCAAGGTGTTCTCCAGGTTGCCTTTCCTGAACTTCTATCTTCAGGCTCTCATTAAATTGTGGTTAAACGGAACAACTGCATTTGGCGTTCCGTTTTCAGGCGCTCGTTAAGTAGTTGTTAATGTTAGACTGCATTTGGCCTACTAGTTGGTTTGGGGCCTACTATCGGTGTTTGCCGCTCCTTGCTGTTCTCCTGGTTTCCTGTCCTGAAATTCCGTTTTCAGGCGCTCGTTAAGTAGTTGTTAATGTTAGACTGCATTTGGCCTACTAGTTGGGTTGGGGCCTACTATCGGTGTCTGCCACTCCTTGCTGTTCTCCTCCACTGAACAAAGCTGTGCCGCCTGTTTACTACTGTTGCCAATTTTGAACTGCATTTCGACTACTTACTGATTTGGGCCTACTCTCTGTGTCAGCCTCTCATTCCAGTTGTCCTCCACTGCAATGCCCCCTGATTAGTCCTGTGTTACCAATTTTGAACTGCATTTAGCCCACTTTATTCTTTGGGCCTATATCTGTGTTTCCTCCTCATCCTGCCCATTGCCCAGCCAGTGATAGATGAGTCTGCTGGTACATTGACCCATAACGCAACATTTCCCGTGCACGCTACACTGCAAGATTGTGACCCTGCTGAAAGTCAGGTCCCCCTTCCCGCATACCATACCACCTTACACGGGGACAAACAGGAAGGTGCAGATGAAAGTGCAGGTTCCTTCATCAAGTGGGGGGAGGAATACTAGTTGGCGACGTCACTGGCACAGGGCCTCTCATGGTACGCAAAAGTGTTGCTGCCGGTGGGAGGCGCCCCCGCCGTGCAAACACACCGCTGTACTTTGAGGGGCCAAGTGCCAGTGCCAATGCCAACGAGTGGGCCCCCCCTGCTTGCCCAGGTTCACAGCACTTGCAAAGTTGAAATACTTACCTCTCCCTGCTCCACTGCCGTGACGTGGTCCAGATTTCCTGGGCCCACTAATTACTTGAACCAGCCCTACCCACCACAACTTTAGCCAAATGACCCCCAATTTCAAATGCCTTCCAATTATTATAAGGTAAATTACGCTTGACAAGCTTCATTAAGAAGAATGGATGGTTTTGACATTAAGATGGGCACTCTAGGTGTTTTCCTGGCCCGCACTCACTGCCGACTATGCTGCCCCATTGACTTGCATTGGGTTTCATGTTTCGGTCGATCCCGACTTTACGTCATAATCGGCCGATTTCACTCGACCCGACTTTTGAGATAGTCGGGTTTCGCGAAACCCGGCTCGACTCTAAAAAGGTCAAGGTCGCTCAACTCTAGTGGTGGATGATCACAGAATAATCTCCATGGTGAAGAGAAACCCCTTCACAACAGCCAACCAAGTGACCAACACTCTCCAGGAGGTCGGCGTATCAATATCCAAATCTACCATAAAGAGAAGACTGCATGAAAGTAAATACAGAGGGTTCACTGCACGGTGCAAGCCACTCATAAGCATCAAGAATAAGAAGGCTAGACTGGACTCTGCTAAAAAAAATCTAAAAAAGTCAGCGCAGTTCTGGAATAACATTCTTTGGACAGATGAAACCAAGATCAACTTCTACCAGAATGATGGAAAGAGAAAAGTATGGTGAAGGCGTGGTACAGCTCATGATTAGTGTTGAGCGATACCTTCCGATATCGGAAAGTATCGGTATCGGATAGGATCGGCCGATATTCAAAAAATATCGGATATCGCCGATACCGATACCCGATCCCAATGCAAGTCAATGGGACCAAAATATCGGAATTAAAATAAACCCTATCTTGCCTTGTAGGTTCATTCTACATGAAGGAAAACAACTAAGAATAATGCCGGATGTATTTGGGGAGGTGGCGGAGACATTAAAGTCATAGAGGTTTATCCCAATCAAATAGAATAGCATGTTTTTTGTTTTTTTTTAAGACGTTCGGAGTGACAAAGATATTGAGTATGTAAATTTTTTTTTATTTTGTCAGATATTGATGTTTCACTATTCCACGCCCTTCCCCTTCTTTTTTTTCTTTTTTTTTTTTACTTTTCCCACACTTTCATCTTCATCATCATCAGCATCTTTGACATCAACTTCTTCTTCACCTTATTCATCTTCATCTTCATCTTCTACCTATTTTTTTTTTTTATTACATTCTTCATATTCATTTTATTCAACTATTATTATTCTTCCTATTCTACATATTCTTTTTATTCCACTGTTATTATTCTTCCTATTCTACTTCTTCATCATATTCTCATTTGTGACAGGCATTCCCGTAGTTGTTATCTATAAAAGTTGGAAGATTAGACCTTCCGTTCTGCCAGTCACAAAAGTTACATTTGTCCGCGTTCAGTTTGGCCTGCAGCATCAGGCTTTATCCAGGGGCACCACGAGGAGGAACGGACTCACCCCCATACACTGCTTAGTCTTCTTCTGCATATAATTTAGATAATATCTTTTGCTCTGATATTAAGTCTTATGCTTAATGTTCTTCTGCTCTTTGTTCTGCAGCCTCTTGTTCTTCTGCTTCTCGGTCTTCCATGTCGTCATCTCCAGGGTCGTCGTCTCCAGTGTCGTCATCTCCGCCGTCGTCGTCTCAGCCGTCGTCGTCTCCGCCGTCGTCATCGGGGTGGTCTTCCGGGTCGTCGTCATCGTCATCGGGGTGGTCTTCCGGGTCGTCGACTTTAGGGTCTGCAACTTGGAAATGTAGCAGAAGGTACAAGAAGGCTGAGAAAATGCCAAGAACCAGCTGATGGAACTGGAACTCGGATGGCTACCCGAAGGTTCAAGAGCCTATGGAACTACCGAGGACCAGCTGACGTTACTGGAACCCGGTTACTAAGCAGGAGGTACCCGTGCTAAAAAGCACTACCAAGGACCGCCTGACGTTGGCGGAGCTCGGATACCCAGAAGGAGGCACCTAAGCCAAAGGCTCTGCCCGGAACCAGCTGACGGTACTGGAACCAGGATAGGGAGCAGAAGGTACAAAAGCAAAAGACACTGCCGAGAACCAGCTGACGGTACTGGAACCCGGATGGGTAGCCGAAGGTCCAAGAGCCAATGGAACTACCGAGGACCAGCTGACGTTACTGGAACCCGGTTACTAAGCAGGAGGTACCCGTGCCCGAAAGCACTACCACCACCTGACGTTGGTGGAACTTGGATACCCAGAAGGAGGCACCTAAGCCAAAGGCTCTGCCCGGAACCAGCTGACGGTACTGGAACCAGGATGGGGAGCAGAAGGTACAAGAGCAAAAGACACTGCCGAGAACCAGCTGACGGTGCTGGAACCCAGATGCGTTGCCCCAGTGTGCAAGAGCCAATGGCACGACCGAGGACCAGCTGACGGTGCTGGAACCCGGTTACTAAGCTGTAGGTGCCCGCGCTTAAAAGCACTACCAAGGACCGCCTGACGTTGGCGGAACTCGGATACCCAGGAGGAGGCACCTAAGCCAAAGGCTCGGCCTGGAACCAGCTGATGGTGCTGGAACCAGGTGGTGGACCCGAAGGCCCACAGGAGAGGAGAGAACAGCTAGGCCGCGAGGCAGCCGCAGTTACCGAACCCCAACAGTCCTACAGGGGGAGCTGGGCCTACTGGCACTACAGAACCAGCCTTGACAACCAATTCACGCAGCCCACATAGGAAGCTCCTAAACTGGAGGCACCCTGGAGTTGGCTAACCCGACCGCACCACGACGGGGCAAGCATAGGTGTCTCAGTGAGCTTGATACAACCCGGAAACAGCTGATGGTGCTGAAACCAGGCTTGGCACGAGGGAGTACCTGTGTCAAGAACACTGCCGAGAACCAGCTGGCGGTGCTGGAACCCAGATGCGTTGCCCCAGTGTGCAAGAGCCAATGGCACGACCGAGGACCAGCTGGCGGTGCTGGAACCCGGTTACTAAGCTGTAGGTGCCCGCGCTTAAAAGCACTACCAAGGACCGCCTGACGTTGGCGGAACTCGGATACCCAGGAGGAGGCACCTAAGCCAAAGGCTCGGCCTGGAATCAGCTGACGGTGCTGGAACCAGGTGGTGGACCCCAAGGCCCACAGGAGAGGAGAGAACAGCTAGGCCGCGAGGCAGCCGCAGTTACCGAACCCCAACAGTCCTACAGGGGGAGCTGGGCCTACTGGCACTACAGAACCAGCCTTGACTACCAGTTCACGCAGCCCACATAGGAAGCTCCTAAACTGGAGGCACCCTGGAGTTGGCTAACCCGACCGCACCACGACGGGGCAAGCATAGGCGTCTCAGTGAGCTTGACACAACCCGGAAACAGCTGACGGTGCTGAAACCAGGCTTGGCACGAGGGAGTACCTGTGTCAAGAACACTGCCGAGAACCAGCTGGCGGTGCTGGAACCCAGATGCGTTGCCCCAGTGTGCAAGAGCCAATGGCACGACCGAGGACCAGCTGGCGGTGCTGGAACCCGGTTACTAAGCTGTAGGTGCCCGCGCTTAAAAGCACTAACAAGGACCGCCTGACGTTGGCGGAACTCGGATACCCAGGAGGAGGCACCTAAGCCAAAGGCTCGGCCTGGAACCAGCTGACGGTGCTGGAACCAGGTGATGGACCCCAAGGCCCACAGGAGAGGAGAGAACAGCTAGGCCGCGAGGCAAGCGCAGTTACCGAACCCCAACAGTCCTACAGGGGGAGCTGGGCCTACTGGCACTACAGAACCAGCCTTGACTACCAGTTCACGCAGCCCACATAGGAAGCTCCTAAACTGGAGGCACCCTGGAGTTGGCTAACCTGACCGCAACACGACGGGGCAAGCATAGGCGTCTCAGCGAGTTTGACACAACCCGGAAACAGCTGACGGTGCTGAAACCAGGTTTGGCACGAGGGAGTACCTGTGACAAAAACACTGCCGTGAACCAGCTGGCGGTGCTGGAACCCAGATGCGTTGCCCCAGTGTGCAAGAGCAAATGGCACGACCGAGGACCAGCTGACGGTGCTGGAACCCGGTTACTAAGCTGTAGGTGCCCGCGCTTAAAAGCACTACCAAGGACCGCCTGACGTTGGCGGAACTCGGATACCCAGGAGGAGGCACCTAAGCCAAAGGCTCGGCCCGGAACCAGCTGACGGTGCTGGAACCAGGTGGTGGACCCCAAGGCCCACAGGAGAGGAGAGAACAGCTAGGCCGCGAGGCAGCCGCAGTTACCGAACCCCAACAGTCCTACAGGGGGAGCTGGGCCTACTGGCACTACAGAACTAGCCTTGACTACCAGTTCACGCAGCCCACATAGGAAGCTCCTAAACTGGAGGCACCCTGGAGTTGGCTAACCCGACCGCACCACGACGGGGCAAGCATAGGCGTCTCAGTGAGCTTGACACTACCCGGAAACAGCTGACGGTGCTGGAAGCAGGTTTGGCACGAGGGAGTACCTGTGACAAGAACACTGCCGAGAACCAGCTGGCGGTGCTGGAACCCAGATGCGTTGCCTATTAAAGTTTGTCTTCCTAGAGCCCCAACTACCGGTGCTGGAGCAAAGGGTAAGCAGGGTGAGCAGAGTGTAGGCCGAAGCCTGCACTGGAGGCAGCTTTGTGTCAGTGTTGCGTTTGCAGGACACTTTGCCGGCTACACAGTGTGGGAACAGCTGGCGTTGCTGAACCCCACTAACACAATGGCGGGTGTTTTTCTCTGTGCAGCTAGCACTTGCGGGCAAAAACTTGCGATGTTAGAGCCCAGTGGTGAAGCAGGAGGAGGAGGAGAGGAGCAGAGTGTAGGCCGAAGCCTAGTTGAACCAATTTCAAAGGAAACCTTTAACCCCCCCCCTCAGGTGTTACAAAGTACAAGAGACACACCTTGTGCAGTATTAATGCTGCACAAGTGAAAGGTTGCTCTATTAATTTGTCTACTTGCACACGCTGAATGAAAGACGTACACAATTTAGCCCATTCTACAGTCAAACTGTAGTGGATGCGTGACTTGGCTTTTTAAGGAGACGCAGCACAGGTGTCCCAAATAACGCCTTGGTGCTTGGCGCAGCTTCCTGAGCGTTGTTATTTGCTGTACAGGAGTCTGCACTCTTGTGTTATCCCTTGGCAATGCCCTGTTAGAGCTGCCCGTCTTATGACCTCATTTCATGTTGGCCGGTGCGGTTAACGATGGCCATAAATCCCAGACCCACAGTGCCTTTTCATAAAGTCACACTGCGGTGCTGGGATTCGTGGCCTTGAGCAGTAAATATTTTGGCCGCTCACACATGTCCTTACACCAGCTTCAGACTGGGCGGCCTCAGCTGATCCCTTCTCGTATGCCGCGGCCATGAGGCTGCACAGTCTGAAGAAGGCGGAAGGAGATGAGTTAAGACAGGCGAAGATATGCACTGCTCGTGCCCATCAATCACACCCTCGCAGTCAAAATAAGTAAGACAACGAGGAGCATTGTTTCAGGCAGGGCGGACGCACAGGCGCAACAAGCCAACCAATGATGTCAGAAGACGGGCAGCGCTACCAAGGGGGGTGCTGCGTATCATTAGAAAGGAAAGTCACACCTCAGGGACAGTGGAATGGTCTCTAATGAGACACATTTTGTACGTGTTGAGTTCCACGTGGGCAAGGAGAAAAAGTCAGCCACCTTGTACAAATGCAGCAGTACTGCTGTGCAAGGTGGCTGTTATACATAGAAACACCTGGGGGGGGTGGGGCCAGGTTCCCTTTAATTTCAGTTCATGTGCCTGCGTGGCGTTTGCAGGTCACGTTGCCGGCTACACAGCAGGGGAACAGCTGGCGGTGCTGAACCCCACTAACACATTGGCTGGTGTTTTTTTCTGTGCAGCTAGCACTTCCGGGCAGAAACTGGAGGTGTTTGAGCCCAGGGTCAGCAGGAGGAGGAGAGGAGCAGAGTGTAGGCCGAAGCCTGCACTGGTGGCAGCTTTTGGTCAGTTGTGCCAGCGTGGCTTGTGCTGGACACGATGCCAGCTACACAGCGGGGGAACAGCTGGCGGTGCTGAACCCCACTGACACAATGGTGGGTGTTTTTCTCTGTGCAGCTAGCATGTCCGGGCAGAAACTGGCGGTGTTTGAGCCCAGGGTCAGCAGGAGGAGGAGAGGAGCAGAGTGTAGGCCGAAGCCTAGTTGAACCAATTTCAAAGGTAACCTTTAACCCCCCCTCAGGTGTTGCAAGGTACAAGAGCCACACCTTGAACTGCATTAATGATGCACAAGTCAAAGGTTGCTCTCTTAATTTTGCTCCTTGCACACGCTGAATAAAACACGTACACTATTTAGCCCATTATACTGTCAAACAGTAGTGGAGGCGTGACTTGTCTTTTTAAGGAGACGCAGCACAGGTGTACAAATTTACACCTAGGTGCTGGGCGCAGATTCCTTACCGTTGTTATTTGCAGTACAGGAAACTGCGCTCTTGTGTTATCCCTTGGCAATACCCTGTTAGTGCAGGCCGTCTCATGACCTCATTTCATGTTGGCCGGTGCGGTTAGCGATGGACATGAATCCCAGACCCACAGTGTGTTTTCAAAAAATCACACTGCGTGGCTGGGATTCGTGGCCTTGTGCAGTAAATAGGTTTGCCGCTCACACATGTCCTTACACCTGCTTCAGACTGGGCGGCCTCAGCTGATCCCTTATCGCCTACCACGGCCAGGAGGCCGCACAGTCTGAAGAAGGTGGAAGGAGATGAGTTAAGACAGGCGAACATATGCACTGCTCGTGCCCATAAACCACACCCTCGCTGACAAAATAAATATGACAACGAGGGGCGTTGTTTCTAGCAGGGCGGATGCACAGGCGCAGCCAGCTAACCATGATGACAAAAGACGGGAAATGCTACCAAGGGGGGTGCTGCGTATCATTAGAAAGTTAAGTCACACCTCAGGGACAGTGGAATGGTCTCAATGAGACACATTTTGTAAGTGTTGAGTTCCACGTGGGCAAGGAGAAAAAGTCAGCCACCTTGTACAAATTCAGCAGTACTGCTGTACTAGGTGTCTGTTATACATAGAAACACCTGGGGGGGTGGGGCCAGGTTCCCTTTAATTTCAGTTCATGTGCCTGCGTGGCGTTTGCAGTTCACGTTGCCGGCTACACAGCAGGGGAACAGCTGGCGGTGCTGAACCCCACTAACACATTGGCTGGTGTTTTTCTCTGTGCAGCTAGCACTTCCGGGCAAAAACTAGCGGTGTTTGAGCCCAGGGTCAGCAGGAGGAGGAGAGGAGCAGAGTGTAGGCCGAAGCCTGCACTGGTGGCAGCTTTTGTTCTGTTGTGCCAGCGTGGCTTGTGCTGGACACGTTGCCGACTACACAGCAGGGGAACAGCTGGCGGTGCTGAACCACACTGACACATCACCTAGTGTTTTTTCTGTGTAGACAACACTTCCAGGTGGCAACTGACAGTGTTGAAACCCAGGGAATCAAAGAGGAGCAGAGTGTAGGCCGAAGCCTGCAGTGGAGCAAGTTGAAAGGGAACCTTTAACCCCCCCCCCCCCAGGCATTTGTTGCTGAAAGAGCCATCTCGTACAGCAGTAATACTGCACATGGAAAATGGTGGCTCCGAAAATTATGCTCCTTGCAAACGCTGAAGTACACACTTATATAATGTGTCCCCTCACACCGTCAAACCATCCCGGAAGTGGGACTTTCCTTTGTAATGTGACACAGCACAGCCGTCATTCCAACCCCCTTGGTGCCGGGCGCCACCTCCTCAACGTTGTTTGGTTCTGTCACGGAGCCTGTCATGATCCCAATGGCAGGGAATCACAAAAAGGACAAGCACAGATACAAACAAGCTCTAGGGCGATGGAACCTGAGCTGACCGCGACCCTGAACCTAACACACAAATAAAAGTAGCCGGGGAACGTGCCTACGATGATCCTAGACGTCTCGCTCCAGCCGAAGATCTAACTTCCCCTATCAGAAGAAACACAGACCTCTCTTGCCTCCAGAGAAATACCCCACAGCAAATAGCAGCCCCCCACATATAATGACGGTGAAATGAGAGGAAAGCACATACGTAGTATGAAAACAGTTTCAGCAAAATGAGGCCCGCTAAAGCTAGATAGCAGAGGATACAAAAGTGAACTGCGCGGTCAGCGAAAAAACCCTTCAAAAAACCATCCTGAAATTACTTGAACTCATGTGCCAACTCATGGTACATGAAAAGCAATTTCAGCCCACAAGAGCAACCAGCAGCAGAGAATCACATATCTGCAGGCTGGACTAAAAACCAAATTAAGCAAAACACAAAACAGGAAAATCCAAACTTAGCTTGTCCAGAAGGTTCTAGGAGCAGGGAGCAGAGGTAACAAGACACACTGGATACATTGATAACCGGCGAGGAAATGCCAGCAAAGCCAGGTTAAATAGGAAACTCCCATATGCTGATGGAACAGGTGGAACCCAGAAACCCAGGAAAGACAAGTCACCCAGTACCATCAGTAACCACCAGAGGGAGCCCAAAAACAGAACTCACAACAGGAGCCCGCGCTGTAATGTTATCCCTTGGCCATGCACAGTTAGCGGTGCCCGTCTTCTGACATCATGTAGGTGTCAGGCTGGCAGTGCCTGTGCGTCCAAGCTGCCCGAGATCCAACCTTGCAGTGTCATCTAATGTAGTCCCACTGCGGGCCAGGGATCCATGGGCATGCGCAGTGCATATCATCGCCTCTCCCTCACCTCCTTCCTGCTTCTTCAGACTGTGCGGCGTCACGGCCTTGGCATGCTATTAGGGATCAGCTGACGCCGCCTAGTCTGAAGAAGCGCGAAGAAGGGGAGTGAGAGGCTAGTATATGCACTGCACATGGCCATGGATACCAGGCCCACTGTGGGATCACATTAGACGACACTGCGAGGTGTGATTTCGGGCAGCGTGGACGCACAGGCGCAGCCAGGACGACAACAAATGATGTCAGAGGACGGGCAGCGCAAACTGTGCATGGCCAAGGGATAACATAACAGCGCAGGGTCCATGACGGAATCAAACAACGCTAAGGAGGCAGCGCACGGTGTCAAGGGGGTAGCAATGACGGCTGTGCTGCGTCACATTACAAAGGAAAGTCCCACCTCCGGGACGGTTGGACGGTGTGAGGGGACACATTACATGAGTGTGTAGTTCAGCGTTTGCAAGGAGCATAATTTCAAGAGCGACCTTTCCCTTGTGCAGTATTAGTGCTGCACATGGTGGCTCTTTCAGTAACAAACGCCTAGGGGGGGGGGACAGGTCCCCTTACATTTTAGTTGTGCCAGCGTGGCGGTCGCATGACACGTTGCCGGATACACAGCTGGGGATCAGCTGACGTTACTGAACCCCAATAACAGAGGAGCGTCTGTTGACTGTGCACACAGCACTTCCAGGCACCAACTGGCGGTGTTAGAGCCCAGGGACAGCAGGAGGAGCAGATTGGAGGTATTGCAGCACACACAGCTGGGGATCAGCTGACGTTACTGAACCCCAATAACAGAGGAGCGACTGTTGACTGTGCACACAGCACTTCCAGGCACCAACTGGCGGTGTTAGAGCCCAGGGACAGCAGGAGGAGCAGATTGGAGGGTATTGCCGCACACACAGCTGGGGATCAGCTGACGTTACTGAACCCCAATAACAGAGGAGCGACTGTTGACTGTGCACACAGCACTTCCAGGCACCAACTGGCGGTGTTAGAGCCCAGGAATAGCAGTTCAGGTGGTAGAAAGATGAACACAGCAGGAGACCTGGATGACACCCAATTACTTAATCAGGCAGAGGAGTGGCAAATTCCTGCGAGATCCAGGCCTGGTTCATTTTCAGGAAAGTAAGCCGGTCAACGTTATCGGAGGATAGTCGCATGCGACGGTCTGTTAGTACACCACCTGCGGCACTAAAGACACGTTCCGATAAGACACTAGCCGCAGGGCAAGCCAGCACCTCCAATGCATACTGGCTTAGCTCTGGCCATGTATCCAGCTTAGAGACCCAAAACTTGAATGGGGAAGAGCCGTCTGGGAGTACAGTAAGAGGGCAAGCCATGTAGTCTGTCACCATCTGACGGAACCGTTGCCTCCTGCTGACTGGAGCCGCCGGTGATGGTGTAGACATTTGGGGTGGGCACACAAAAGTGTGCCAGAGTTGTGCCATACTGGGCTTGCCTTGGGCAGAGGCACTGCTTCTGCTCCCTCTTTGGGCAGAGCCTCCCCCACTGCCTCGACGCACTGAGCTGCTTTGTAAAGCACTAGCAGCACTCCTCTCAGTTGGACAGGAGAAGATGATGGAATTCACCAGTGTGTCGTGGTACTCCCGCAATTTACGCTCCCGGGTCAACGCAGGGATGAGGTTTTGGACGTTGTCCCGGTAGCGAGGATCGAGGAGGGTGAACACCCAATAATCAGGCATGTTGAGAATGTGGTCGATGCGGCGGTCGTTTCTCAGGCACTGCAGCATGAAATCCACCATGTGCTGTAGAGTGCCAACTGGCCCAGAAACGCTGTCCCCTGCTTGAGACATGATCTCTGCCCGCTCGTCATCACCCCACCCTCGCTGTACACACTGACCACTGGACAATTGTGTTGCTCCCTCCTCTGGACGGAGCTCTTCCTCCTCCATTGACTCCTCCTCATCCTCCTCACAAACTGGCCCCTGCGTACCCCTTTGTGAGGAACCACGTGGCGCTGACTCTCCAGAAGCTGATGGAAAAGGTGACTCCTCATCCTCCACCTCTTCCACCACATCATCCCTTAACCCTTGCAAAGTTTGCTGAAGCAGGCAGATAAGGGGGACAGTCATGCTGACTAGTGCATCATCTGCACTTGCCATCCGCGTGGAATAATCAAAAGGACGCAAAACCTGGCAGACGTCCTTCATAGTGGCCCACTCTGTGGTTGTGAAGTCTGATCGGCGCTGACTGCGACTTCTTTGCGCCTGATGCAGCTGGTACTCCATAACTGCTTGCTGCTGCTCACACAACCGCTCCAACATATGTAACGTGGAATTCCACCGGGTAGGTAGGTCACATATGATGCGGTGTTCCGGAAGGCGGAATCGGCGCTGCAGAGCAGCAATGCGGGATCTGGCCAAGCTGGAACGCCGCAAGTGAGCACACTCTAGGCGGACCTTGTGCAGCAGGGCATCAAGATCCGGATAGTCCCTCAGAAAACTCTGCACAACCAAATTGAGCACATGTGCCAGACATGGGATGTGAGTGAGGTTGCCAAGGGCCAAAGCTGCCACCAGATTTCGGCCATTGTCACACACTACCATGCCTGGCTGGAGATTCGCTGGCAGTAACCACACATCGCTCTCCTGCTTGATGGCATTCCAGAGCTCCTGCGCTGTGTGGCTTCGATGCCCCAATGAAACTAGTTTCAAGACGGCCTGCTGACGTTTGGCCACGGCTGTGCTCATGTCGGTCATAGGTAAACGTTCACGGGTCCATGTGGAGGTGGACTGTGACGGATCCTGCAGAGAGGAATCTGAGGAACTGGTGTAAGAGGAGGAGTCGATGCGTACAGACTGGATTCCTGCAATCCTTGGAGTGGGCAGGACACGTCCTGCGCCACTCGCACGATCTGTACCTGGCTCAACAACATTAACCCAATGGGCAGTGAGGGAAACATATCGCCCCTGTCCTTGCTGACTGGTCCACGCATCGGTGGTGAGGTGGACCTTGCTACTGACGGCGTTCAGTAGCGCATGTTTTATGTTTGCCTCAACATGCCTGTGCAGGGCAGGGACAGCCTGCCTGCTGAAGTAAAAGCGGCTGGGCACCTTGTACTGTGGGACTGCCAATGCCATCAAGTCACGGAAGCTGTCAGTCTCCACCAGCCTGAACGAGAGCATTTCCAGGGACAACAGTTTGGCAATGCCTGCATTCAGAGCCTGTGCTCGGGGGTGGTTGGCCGAGAATGCCCGCCTTTTCTCCCATGCCTGTTCTACCGATGGCTGTAGAGTAGACTGGGAGTGTGAGGATGACAGGGAAGGTGGTGCTGTGGGTGGAATTACACTAGGTCTCTGGACAACAGTGGAGGAAGAGGCAACACGAGATGAAGAGGTGGTAGCTGCCGCTGTTGGTTGGCCTACGTCTTCACTGTGTTTCTGTAACTCCACCGCGTGCCTGTTCCGCACATGTTTCCACATATTTGTGGTATTGAGGTTGCTGACACTTTTACCTCTTTTTACTTTCTGATGACACAGCTTGCATTTGACAAAACAAATGTCATCTGCAACTGTGTCAAAAAAGGACCAGGCACTGCAAGTCTTGGGAGCGCCCTTTTTGGCTTTGGAAAGAGACAGGCTCCTAACGGGTGCCAAAGTGGAGGCTACAGGCTCCGCAGTCTTCCCCCTCCCTCTCCCTCTTTGGCCCGTAAGGGGAAGCTCTTCCTCAGAGCTGCTCCCACCACCTTCCTGTTCCTCACGCCACGATGGGTCAAGGACCTCATCATCTCCACTACCCTCTGCCACCAACTGCTCCTCCTGGGTAGTCTCGGCAGCACAGTACGCATCAGAAAGCGGCACCTGAGTTTCATCATCAGATGCGTACTGCGCTGTGGTCACCGGAGGCACTGGCCCACCTGCCTCTTCAGAGTCAGAGAGAAAAAGCTGTTGGGCATCACTGCACACTGCCTCTTCTTCCATTTCTCCAATGCTGCTTGGCTGGCCCCCTGTTTCCAAGCCAAGAGATTCAGAGAACAGAAGTAGAGACGGCTCCTGTCCTGGGCTCTCTGACTGCCTGGCCAATTTGGCAGGTGGTGAAGAGACAGATGGCTGCTCTCCAGTGCTCTGTGCCTGAGAGGATGTGGCACTAACTGAAGTCGATGCCGAGGCGTTAGCTGCCATCCACCCGACAACGGCTTCAATTTGGTCTTCACGCAGCAGCGGTGCACGGCGCTCTCCGACAAAGCTGCGCATGAAGGACTGTTCCCTGCTGAAACTGAGTGACGACGAGTCACCGGCGCCCGCAGCAGGCACAAAATCACCACGTCCTCTCCCTGCTCCTCTCCCTGCTCCGCGCCCACGCCCACGTGCCTTACTCCCTGCCCTCTTCATCTTGGTTGACAGATAAAGATAAGCAGAAAAGTACTAAGGCCTTAGCGTGCTTATTCCTGAAATGCTCCTCCTAACAGGTGTAAGAAACACTAATGTTGTAAAGTGTGGACTAAACTTTATTATTTTTCAAATGTGGCCTACACAAGTGTTAAGTTGTGTTTGGTGAACTTTACTTTTTTTTTTGTGCAGATCGGGCTACAGAGCTAGTTTAAATCACACGGAGACCGTGCAGACAGCCGTAAACGGCGCTGCAAGGCCAAAAAACCCTCCTCTAGGTTATCCTATGTAGTGTTTTTCCACTATTTAGCTGGAGACGGGTGGAAAAACACTAATAGGAATTTTTTTTTTTAAATTTTAAACAGGCTGCACTATTTGAAAAAAAGGAAATTGTTTTTCAAGGTATGAGGCAGTAACGCACCCTGAGCTGAATCCAACCGGCTATAGCTGCACACAGACTACAGGGCGAGCTGCGCTCACACAAAGACCGTGCAGACAGCCGTAAATGGCGCTGCAAGGCCCAATAAACCCCCTCTAGGTTATCCTATATAGTGTTTTTCCACTATTTAGCTGGAGACGGGTGGAAAAACACTAATAGAGAATTTTTTTAAAAATTTTTAAACAGGCTGCACTATTTGAAAAAAAGGAAAATTTTTCTCAAGGTATGAGCCAGTAACGAACCCTGAGCTGAATCCAACCGGCTATGGCTGCACACAGACTACAGGGCGAGCTGGGCTCACACAGAGACCGTGCAGACAGCCGTAAACGGCGCTGCAAGGCCAAAAAACCCTCCTCTAGGTTATCCTATATAGTGTTTTTCCACTATTTAGCTGGAGACGGGTGGAAAAACACTAATAGGAAATTTGAGAAAAAATGTGCAGCAGGCTGCACTATGAGCAAAAAAGGACAACTGTGTGAGGCAGTGTGAACCCCCCCTGAGCTGAATACAACCGGGTATATGGCTGCACACAGACTACAGAGTGAGCTGCACACACACACACACACACACACACAGACCTTGCAGAACGCTGTTAAAACAGCGCTGCAAGGCAAGAGCAAGGTGAACAGTGAAGAACACACAGCGTTTTGCTAAATTAGCCTTTGGAAAGGAAAATAAAGCAATTAGCAAGCTCAACTGGCCCTCAGTTAGAACACAGCGTCCTGTCCCTAACTGAAATCACAGCAGAGTGAGCGCAAAATGGCGGCAGCGTTTTTTATAGTGCAGAGTGACATCATTTCAGCAGCCAATCACAGCCTTGCCAGTACTTACATGCCCACCATGCTAAACAGGATGTGCCCACACTTCCAATCATTCCTCATTGGCTGCTGCGTTCTGTTTGAATTCTGGGAACTTCCGATTCCGGTATCCGATACGCGGGAAGTATCGGAATTCGGTATCGGAATTCCGATACCGCAAATATCGGCCGATACCCGATACTTGCGGTATCGGAATGCTCAACACTACTCATGATCCAACGCATACCACATCATCTGTAAAACACGGGGGAGGCAGTGTGATGGCTTGGGCATGCATGGCTGCCAGTGGCACTGGGTCACTAGTGTTTATTGATGATGTGACACAGGAGAGAAGCAGCCGAATGAATTCTGAGGTCTTCAGAGCCGCCATACTGTGTGCTCATATCCAGCCAAAGAAGTGGAATATTCTTGAATGGCCAAGTCAGTCACCTGATCTCAACCCAATTGAGCAGCATTTCACTTGTTAAAGACTAAACTTCAGACAGAAAGGCCCACAAACAAACAGCAACTGAAAACCACCGCAGTGAAGGCCTGGCAGAGCACCAAAAGGAGGAAACCCAGAGTCTGGTGATGTCCATGAGTTCAAGACTTCAGGCAGTGATTGCCAACAAAGGGTTTTCAACCAAGTACTAAAAATGAACATTTTATTTAAAAATTATTGAATCTGTCCAATTACTTTTTGTCCTTTTAAAAACAGGGTGGCACATGCTAAGGAGCTGAAACTCCTAAACCCTTCATCCAATTTTAATGTGGATACCCTCAAATGAAAGCTGAAAGTCTGAACTTCAACTGCATTGGAATTGTTTTGTTTAAAATTCATTGTGGTAATGTCTATAACCAAAATTAGAAAAATGTTGTCTCTGTCCAAATATATATGGACCTAACTGTATATTCTTGTACATAGGAGCAGTATTATAGTAGCTATATTCTTGTACATAGGAGCAGTATTATAGTAGTTATATTCTTGTACATAGGGGGCAGTATTATAGTAGTTACATTCTTGTACATAGGGGGCAGTATTATAATAGTTATATTCTTGTACATGGGGGCAGTATTATAGTAGTTATACTCTTGTACATAGGGGCAGTATTATAGTAGTTATATTCTTGTACATAGGGGCAGGATTATAGTAGTTATATTCTTGTACATAGGGGCAGGATTATAGTAGTTACATTCTTGTACATAGGAGCAGTATTATTGTAGTTATATTCTTGTACATAGGAGCAGTATTATAGTAGTTATATTCTTGTACATAGGGAAAGTATTATAGTAGTTAAATTCTTGTACATAGGGGCAGTATTATAGTAGTTATATTCTTGTACATAGGGTAAGTATTATAGTAGTTAAATTCTTGTACATAGGAGCAGTATTATAGTAGTTATATTCTTGTACATAGGGTAAGTATTATAGTAGTTAAATTCTTGTACATAGGGGCAGTATTATAGTAGTTATATTCTTGTACATATGGGCAGTATTATAGTAGTTATATTTTTGTACATAGGAGCAGTATTATAGTAGTTATACTCTTGTACATAGGGACAGTATTATAGTAGTTATATTCTTGAACATAGGAGCAGTATTATAGTAGTTATATTCTTGTACATAGGAGCAGTATTATTGTAGTTATATTCTTGTACATAGGAGCAGTATTATAGTAGTTATATTCTTGTACATAGGGGGCAGTATTATAGTAGTTATATTCTTGTACATAGGAGCAGTATTATAGTAGTTATATTCTTGTACATAGGGGGCAGTATTATAGTAGTTATATTCTTGTACATAGGAGCAGTATTATAGTAGTTATATTCTTGAACATAGGAGCAGTGTTATAGTAGTTATATTCTTGTACATAGGGGCAGTATTATAGTAGTTATATTCTTGTACATCGGAGCAGTATTATAGTAGTTATATTCTTGTACATAGGAGCAGTATTATAGTAGTTATATTCTTGTACATAGGGGGCAGTATTATAGAAGTTATATTCTTGTACATAGGAGCAGTATTATAGTAGTTATACTCTTGTACATAGGGGCAGTATTATAGAAGTTATATTCTTGTACATAGGGGGCAGTATTATAGTAGTTATATTCTTGTACATAGGGGGCAGTATTATAGTAGTTATATTCTTGTACATAGGAGCAGTATTATAGTAGTTATATTCTTGTACATAGGAGCAGTATTATAGTAGTTATATTCTTGTACATAGGGGGCAGTATTATAGTAGTTATATTCTTGTACATAGGAGCAGTATTATAGTAGTTATATTCTTGTACATAGGGGGCAGTATTATAGTAGTTATATTCTTGTACGTAGGAGCAGTATTATAGTAGTTATATTCTTGTACATAGGAGCAGTATTATAGTAGTTACATTCTTGTACATAGGGGGCAGTATTATAATAGTTATATTCTTGTACATGGGGGCAGTATTATAGTAGTTATACTCTTGTACATAGGGGGCAGTATTATAGTAGTTATATTCTTGTACATAGGGGGCAGTATTAGAATAGTTATATTCTTGTATATGGGGGCAGTATTATAGTAGTTATACTCTTGTACATAGGGGGCAGTATTATAGTAGTTATATTCTTGTACATAGGGGCAGTATTATAGTAGTTATATTCTTGTACATAGGGGGCCGTATTATAGTAGTTATATTCTTGTACATAGGGGGCAGTATTATAGTAGTTACATTCTTGTAAATAGGGGGCAGTATTATAATAGTTATATTCTTGTACATGGGGGCAGTATTATAGTAGTTATACTCTTGTACATAGGGGGCAGTATTATAGTAGTTATATTATTGTACATAAGGGCAGTATTATAGTAGTTATATTCTTGTACATAGGGGCAGTATTATAGTAGTTATATTCTTGTACATAGGGGAAGGATTATAGTAGTTATATTATTGTACATATGGAGCAGTATTATAGTAGTTATATTCTTGTACATAGGAGCAGTATTATAGTAGTTATATTCTTGTACATAGGGTAAGTATTATAGTAGTTAAATTCTTGTACATAGGGGCAGTATTATAGTAGTTATATTCTTGTACATAGGGGCAATTTTTATTATAAAAACCAAACATAAATACAATTATAATAAAAACAAAAATCACCCAGAATTACAAAACACAATTCACTTTGGTCATATATACACAAGTACAAAATAATCAGATCATATTGATACGTAAATTAAAGTGTCCATACCTGGAGGTAGAAGAAAATTTAAAAAAAAAAGAGTCATATCATATTTTCTAACTGAATTTTACATTCCTCCATAACTTAATATTTCTCGGACTCCTTCCAACTTCTAGCGATTTTATCCACCGGAGTTCTGACATAACCTGACCAGCCGCAGCGGTGTGATCGAACAGCTCATTTTGCAGTGACACCCGGGTTCTCATGTGCCAATGATAGTATTTAATGACACTTATTATAATGTACATCGTCTCTCTGTCGATGTTACTAAGGCCGGCGTCACACTTGCGAGTTTTACGGACGTAAGAGCGCAGAAACTACGTCCGTAAAACTCGCATAACATACGGCACAATGATTCTCTATGGGTCTAGTCCTATCATCCGTATATTACGGATCCGTAATATACGGCGTTCTACGGCCGCACAAAATCGCAGCATGCTGCGTTTGTCAGCGTATAGCGCAAAAAATACGCCAATGCAAGTCTATGGGAGAGCGTATAATACGGAATGCATACGGACCATGCGTGTGCATTGCGAGAAATACGCAACTTACAGGCAGATGTCCGGAAATGTCCATAGGCTTCAATCAGGCAGGTGAGACATGCTAATTAGCTGAAAAAGCCAGACAGTGAACCCGGAAGTCTGCTGCACGCCTCCACGGAGTGATATTCAGCATGGCAAACATTGTCAATACGGACATGCTGATAATTTTGGTCCAAGAGAGGCCTGTCATATGGGACCAAAGAGACCCAAATTATGCCAACAGGGCACAAAAAGAGGCTGCATGGAGGAGTGTGTGTGGGTCCCTCTTCCCACATTATGACCAGCAGCCACGTGAGGCACAGCGACATATAAGTAAGTACACCCATGTTGGAAATGTAATGCTCTTGTGAAACAGCAGGCCTTTACTACTTTGAATTTCTCATCAAGAATGTCTTAAATATTCATGAAAGAAATAGAAAGCACACCAGTAGATACATGGTGTTGTACCTGATAAAAGGATTTCATTAATGTTTTAAATAGGTGTCCCTTACTAACAGTGTTTCCCATTAATTGTCCTTTCTGTGATAGAGGTTAGGGTACTCTGTCCTTGTGGCCTTGCTTCATAATTGTGTGTTTGGTTTTAAAATTTAATATTAAATGTGCTCCTCAAATGCCTATTTGTATGCTTCACTTAAATCTGTGTATTCAATTTCACCTTGTGTGAGCAATCTGCATAATGGTCTAATGAATGTGTGTATTTTTTGTTGTTTTTTAGTGGGTGATGTTACAACAAGGTGGCGGAGTATCCGGGACCAGTATAGGAGGGAGAGGCAGCAGCGGGAGAAAAGTGGAGCCGGGGCACCTCCTAAAAAAAAAAAATACATATATTTCGACCGCCTAACCTTCCTTAACCCCAGCATGGACCTCAGGCCGTAAGTACAAACATCACTCACTGTTTTGATTTTTTTTTTGGATAGAAAATTTCTTTAAAATTGTGACAAAATTTTTTGTTTTATTTTTCAGAACTCAGTCTAACCTCACTGACAGGGAGACAGGGTCTGAGTCAGAGCTGGTCATTGACCCAGTTGGGGAAGGTGAAGAGGTGGCTGGTCCATCTGCTGCTCCCTCAGGCACCATCCCTCATAGATCCTCCACATCTGGCCAGGCAGCTCCATCTGCATCACAACCACACCCAGAGGCCCCAGAGTTTGCATCTTCCGCCGCAGCATCATCATCAGCTGCAGCACCACCACCTAGCCAGGATGAGCCTGGAAATAGCAGCAGCCCAACTGTTGCCCTGGATCCATCCCCATAGGCTGCAGTCAGACCACAGCGTTCACGCCGCAGGAGAGAGCTAATCCAAAGCCGCCGAAACATTGATGCTGGGGTCATGAACTATTTGGCACGGGTTCGAGAGGATGATGGGGAGGAGGGATTTACAAGGAGCCTTGCCCAGTACTTAAGGTCCATAGAGCAGGAGTTGAGGCTGCGTGTGAGAGGGTGTTTTCAGATCCTTATTGACGCATGCACCCCCCAAATAACCCATACAATCTATTGCAGATGATTGAACAGTGGCAGATGTCACCTGAAAATATTCTGCGGCCTCAAAGATTACAAGGCCTGGCTGCTCAACAAGGATCTGAAGCACCCCCTCAACGTCAGCCAACACCTCAACCCCAAACAACAACAAACCCACAATGGCAACCTCAGCAACATATGGCTGGATATCATCAACCATCCCAATATGGCCACTTGTCCTCACCTAGTGCTGGAGGCTGGTCCCAACCTGGGTATGGACAATATGGTCATTTTGGGTTGGGGTATGATTCCCGGACATATGGTCAGCAACAGCAGGGGTATGTCCCAAATCCTCGGCCCACTCTTCAAACTTACCAGCATCATAGCTGGGCTAATGTCCCTCAGGCCACTACAACATCTGCACAGGGTTCTGGACAATTGGGCCTACAAAGGCCACCTGATGCTGACCCTGAGCAAGCTACATCTCCTGCACCAACCTACCAGGACTTGTAATTTTGTTTTATGTTTGTTTTGGTTTGTTATTTTTTCCTTGTTATTTTTGGGAGGTTTATATTTTTTTTAACCACAATATTGGTTTAGATTGTGCATACATAGCAGTCTTAATTGTGGATTTTGTACAGAATGTTGTTGCCACTAAAAAAAGGCAAATTTGTGGCCAAAATCTGGTTATGGGCCCAAAAAAATAAACCATAACAAATGGTATGCAGTATAAAGTTATATTAATACCAATCAAAGTCTGGATGTGCTCGAATCATTCTTCCATCACACACACATGATATGCTGACAACCATATGTGAAATAATTAAATACAACAGACAGAGTTTAGAAATTGGTTAACACATACTTCATAGATCAAAATAATTAAACATGCAAAAATGCATAGTCTTGCCAGGGAGTAGCACCTTGAGGAGTCAAAAAATAATTTGTAAAGACATCACGAACTTTAAGACCAGAAAGTGGACGGTGCGAAGGAGGGACATATGGGGTAGGCCTACTAACATTGTTCATGAGTAGTGTTGAGCATTCCGATACCGCAAGTATCGGGTATCGGCCGATATTTGCGGTATCGGAATTCCGATACCGAATTCCGATACTTCCCGCGTATCGGATACCGGAATCGGAAGTTCCCAGAATTCAAACTGAACGCAGCAGCCAATGAGGAATGATTGGAAGTGTGGGCACATCCTGTTTAGCATGGTGGGCATGTAAGTACTGGCAAGGCTTGGATTGGCTGCTGAAATGATGTCACTCTGCACTATAAAAAACGCTGCCGCCATTTTGCGCTCACTCTGCTGTGATTTCAGTTAGGGACAGGACGCTGTGTTCTAACTGAGGGCCAGTCGAGCTAGCTAATTGCTTTATTTTCCTTTCCAAAGGCTAATTTAGCAAAACGCTGTGTGTTCTTCACTGTTCACCTTGCTCTTGCCTTGCAGCGCTGTTTTAACAGCGTTCTGCAAGGTCTCTGTGTGTGTGTGTGTGTGCAGCTCACTCTGTAGTCTGTGTGCAGCCATATACCCGGTTGTATTCAGCTCAGGGGGGGTTCACACTGCCTCACACAATTGTCCTTTTTTGCTCTTAGTGCAGCCTGCTGCACATTTTTTCTCAAATTTCCTATTAGTGTTTTTCCACCAGTCTCCAGCTCTATTGTGGAAAAACACTACATAGGATAACCTAGAGGGGGGTTTTTGGGCCTTGCAGCGCCGTTTACGGCTGTCTGCACGGTCTCCGTGTGAGCCCAGCTCGCCCTGTAGTCTGTGTGCAGCCATAGCCGATTGGATTCAGCTCAGGGTTCGTTACTGGCTCATACCTTGAGAAAAATTTTACTTTTTTTCAAATAGTGCAGCCTGTTTAAAATTTGAAAAAAAAAAATCCTATTAGTGTCTTTCCACTCGTATCCAGCTAAATAGTGGAAAAACACTATATAGGATAACCTAGAGGAGGGTTTTTTGGCCTTGCAGCGCCGTTTACGGCTGTCTGCATGGTCTCCGTGTGAGCCCAGCTCGCCCTGTAGTCTGTGTGCAGCCATAGCCGGTTGGATTCAGCTCAGGGTTCGTTACTGGCTCATACCTAGAGAAAAATTTTACTTTTTTTCAAATAGTGCAGCCTGTTTAAAATTTGAAAAACAAAAATTCCTATTAGTGTCTTTCCACTCGTATCCAGCTAAATAGTGGAAAAACACTATATAGGATAACCTAGAGGAGGTTTTTTTGGCCTTGCAGCGCCGTTTACGGCTGTCTACACGGTCTCCGTGTGATTTAAACTAGCTCTGTAGCCCGATCTACACCAAAAAAAAAGTTAAGTTCACCAAACACAACTTAACACTTGTGTAGGCCACATTTGAAAAATAATAAAGTTTAGTCCACAATTTACAACATTAGTGTTTCTTACACCAGGTTAGGAGGAGCATTTCAGGAATAAGCACACTAAGGCCTTAGTACTTTTCTGCTTATCTTTATCTGTCAACCAAGATGAAGAGGGCAGGGAGTAAGGCACGTGGGCGTGGGCGCGGAGCAGGGAGAGGAGCAGGGAGAGGACGTGGTGATTCTGTGCCTGCTGCGGGCGCCGGTGACTCGTCGTCACTCAGTTTCAGCAGGGAACAGTCCTTCATGCGCAGCTTTGTCGGAGAGCGCCGTGCACCGCTGCTACGTGAAGACCAAATTGAAGCCGTTGTCGGGTGGATGGCAGCTAACGCCTCGGCATCGACTTCAGTTAGTGCCACATCCTCTCAGGCACAGAGCACTGGAGAGCAGCCATCTGTCTCTTCACCACCTGCCAAATTGGCCAGGCAGTCAGAGAGCCCAGGACAGGAGCCGTCTCTACTTCTGTTCTCTGAATCTCTTGGCTTGGAAACAGGGGGCCAGCCAAGCAGCATTGGAGAAATGGAAGAAGAGGCAGTGTGCAGTGATGCCCAAAAGCTTTATCTCTCTGACTCTGAAGAGGCAGGTGGGCCAGTGCCTCCGGTGACCACAGCGCAGTACGCATCTGATGATGAAACTCAGGTGCCGCTTTCTGATGCGTACTGTGCTGCCGAGACTACCCAGGAGGAGCAGTTGGTGGCAGAGGGTAGTGGAGATGATGAGGTCCTTGACCCATCGTGGCGTGAGGAACAGGAAGGTGGTGGGAGCAGCTCTGAGGAAGAGCTTCCCCTTACGGGCCAAAGAGGGAGAGGGAGGGGGAAGACTGCGGAGCCTGTAGCCTCCACTTTGGCACCCGTTAGGAGCCTGTCTCTTTCCAAAGCCAAAAAGGGCGCTCCCAAGACTTGCAGTGCCTGGTCCTTTTTTGACACAGTTGCAGATGACATTTGTTTTGTCAAATGCAAGCTGTGTCATCAGAAAGTAAAAAGAGGTAAAAGTGTCAGCAACCTCAATACCACAAATATGTGGAAACATGTGCGGAACAGGCACGCGGTGGAGTTACAGAAACACAGTGAAGACGTAGGCCAACCAACAGCGGCAGCTACCACCTCTTCATCTCGTGTTGCCTCTTCCTCCACTGTTGTCCAGAGACCTAGTGTAATTCCACCCACAGCACCACCTTCCCAGTCATCCTCACACTCCCAGTCTACTCTACAGCCATCGGTAGTCCAGGCATGGGAGAAAAGGCGGGCATTCTCGGCCAACCACCCCCGAGCACAGGCTCTGAATGCAGGCATTGCCAAACTGTTGTCCCTGGAAATGCTCTCGTTCAGGCTGGTGGAGACTGACAGCTTCCGTGACTTGATGGCATTGGCAGTCCCACAGTACAAGGTGCCCAGCCGCTTTTACTTCAGCAGGCAGGCTGTCCCTGCCCTGCACAGGCATGTTGAGGCAAACATAAAACATGCGCTACTGAACGCCGTCAGTAGCAAGGTCCACCTCACCACCAATGCGTGGACCAGTCAGCATGGACAGGGGCGATGTGTTTCCCTCACTGCCCATTGGGTTAATGTTGTTGAGCCAGGTACAGATCGTGCGAGTGGCGCAGGACGTGTCCTGCCCACTCCAAGGATTGCAGGAATCCAGTCTGTACGCATCGACTCCTCCTCTTACACCAGTTCCTCAGATTCCTCTCTGCAGGATCCGTCACAGTCCACCTCCACATGGACCCGTGAACGTTTACCTATGACCGACATGAGCACAGCCGTGGCCAAACGTCAGCAGGCCGTCTTGAAACTAGTTTCATTGGGGCATCGAAGCCACACAGCGCAGGAGCTCTGGAATGCCATCAAGCAGGAGAGCGATGTGTGGTTACTGCCAGCGAATCTCCAGCCAGGCATGGTAGTGTGTGACAATGGCCGAAATCTGGTGGCAGCTTTGGCCCTTGGCAACCTCACTCACATCCCATGTCTGGCACATGTGCTCAATTTGGTTGTGCAGAGTTTTCTGAGGGACTATCCGGATCTTGATGCCCTGCTGCACAAGGTCCGCCTAGAGTGTGCTCACTTGCGGCGTTCCAGCTTGGCCAGATCCCGCATTGCTGCTCTGCAGCGCCGATTCTGCCTTCCGGAACACCGCATCATATGTGACCTACCTACCCGGTGGAATTCCACGTTACATATGTTGGAGTGGTTGTGTGAGCAGCAGCAAGCAGTTATGGAGTACCAGCTGCATCAGGCGCAAAGAAGTCGCAGTCAGCGCCGATCAGACTTCACAACCACAGAGTGGGCCACTATGAAGGACGTCTGCCAGGTTTTGCGTCCTTTTGATTATTCCACGCGGATGGCAAGTGCAGATGATGCACTAGTCAGCATGACTGTCCCCCTTATCTGCCTGCTTCAGCAAACTTTGCAAGGGTTAAGGGATGATGTGGTGGAAGAGGTGGAGGATGAGGAGTCACCTTTTCCATCAGCTTCTGGAGAGTCAGCGCCACGTGGTTCCTCACAAAGGGGTACGCAGGGGCCAATTTGTGAGGAGGATGAGGAGGAGTCAATGGAGGAGGAAGAGCTCCGTCCAGAGGAGGGAGCGACACAATTGTCCAGTGGTCAGTGTGTACAGTGAGGGTGGGGTGATGACGAGCGGGCAGAGATCATGTCTCAAGCAGGGGACAGCGTTTCTGGGCCAGTTGGCACTCTACAGCACATGGTGGATTTCATCCTGCAGTGCCTGAGAAACGACCGCCGCATTGACCACATTCTCAACATGCCTGATTATTGGGTGTTCACCCTCCTCGATCCTCGCTACCGGGACAACGTCCAAAACCTCATCCCTGCGTTGACCCGGGAGCGTAAATTGCGGGAGTACCACGACACACTGGTGAATTTCATCATCTTCTCCTGTCCAACTGAGAGGAGTGCTGCTAGTGCTTTACAAAGCAGCTCAGTGCGTCGAGGCAGTGGGGGAGGCTCTGCCCAAAGAGGAGGCAGAAGCAGTGCCTCTGCCCAAGGCAAGCCCAGTACGGCACAACTCTGGCACACTTTTGTGTGCCCGCCCCAAATGTCTACACCATCACCGGCGGCTCCAGTCAGCAGGAGGCAACGGTTCCGTCAGATGGTGACAGACTACATGGCTTGCCCTCTTACTGTACTCCCAGACGGCTCTTCCCCGTTCAAGTTTTGGGTCTCTAAGCTGGATACATGGCCAGAGCTAAGCCAGTATGCATTGGAGGTGCTGGCTTGCCCTGCGGCTAGTGTCTTATCGGAACGTGTCTTTAGTGCCGCAGGTGGTGTACTAACAGACCGTCGCATGCGACTATCCTCCGATAACGTTGACCGGCTTACTTTCCTGAAAATGAACCAGGCCTGGATCTCGCAGGAATTTGCCACTCCTCTGCCTGATTAAGTAATTTAGTGTCATCCAGGTCTCCTGCTGTGTTCATCTTTCTACCACCTGAACTGCTATTCCTGGGCTCCAACACCGCCAGTTGCGGCTCAGAAGTGCAGGCTGCACAGTAAAAACATACGACCCAGTGTTATTGGGTTTCAGTAACGTCAGCTGATCCCCAGCTGTGTAGCCGGCAATGTGTCCTGCGACCGCCACGCTGGCACAACAACCTAAATGTAAGGGAACCTGTCCCCCCCCCCCGTCGTTTGTTACTGAAAGAGCCATCTTGTGCAGCAGTAATGCTGCACAAGGAAAAGGTAGCTCTTTTTTTTTAGCTCTTTGCACACGCAGAACTTAACACTTATAAAATGTGTTCACTGATACCGTTATACCGTCCCGGAGCTGGGACTTTCCTTCGTAATGTGACGCAGCACAGCCGTCATTCCTACCCCCTTGGTGCCATGCGCTGCCTCCTCAGCGTTGTTTTAAGCTGTCACGGAGCCTGCGCTGTTCTGTTATCCCTTGGGCATGCCCTATTTGCGCTGCCTGTCTTCTGACATAATTTGGTGTCAGGCTGGCTGCGCCTGTGCGGCCGCGCTGCCCGAGATCCCGCCTCGCAGTGTCTTCTGATTGAGTCACACTGCGGGCCTGGGATCCATGGGCATGCGCAGTGCATATCTTCCCCTCGGGCTCTCGCTCATTTCCCTCCGCCTTCTTTAGACTGTGCGCCGTCAGCTGATCCCTAGCATGCCACGGCCGTGACACCGCACAGTCTGAAGAAGAGGGAAGGAGGGGAGTGAGAGTCGAGGTTATGCACTGTGCATGCCCATGGTTCCAAGGCCCGCAGTGGGATTACGTTAGACGAGACTGCGAGGTGGGATCTGGAGCAGCGTGGACGCACAGGCACTGACAGCCTAACACCAAATTATGTCAGAAGACAGGCAGCGCTAATTGGGCATGGCCAAGGGCTAACAGAACAGCGCAGGCTCCGTGACAGCTTAAAACAACGCTGAGGAGGCAGCGCACGGCACCAAAGGGATAGGAATGTCAGCTGTGCTGTGTCCCATTACGAAGGAAATTCGCACCTCCGGGACGGTTTAACGGTATAAGGGGACACATTTTTAGTGTTTACTTCGGTGTTTGCAAGGAGCATAATTAAAAGAACCACCTTTTCCTTTTGCATCCTTAGTGCTGCACAAGATGGCTCTTTCAGCTACAAACGTCTTGGGGGGGGGGGGTTAAAGGTTTCCTTTCAACTTGCTCCAATCAGGCTTCGGCCTACACTCTGTTCCTCTGCTCCTCCTGCTGTCCCTGGGCTCTAACACCGCCAGTTGGTGCCTGGAAGTGCTGTGTGCACAGTCAACAGTCGCTCCTCTGTTATTGGGGTTCAGTAACGTCAGCTGATCCCCAGCTGTGTGTGCGGCAATACCTCCAATCTGCTCCTCCTGCTGTCCCTGGGCTCTAACACCGCCAGTTGGTGCCTGGAAGTGCTGTGTGCACAGTCAACAGTCGCTCCTCTGTTATTGGGGTTCAGTAACGTCAGCTGATCCCCAGCTGTGTGTGCGGCAATACCTCCAATCTGCTCCTCCTGCTGTCCCTGGGCTCTAACACCGCCAGTTGGTGCCTGGAAGTGCTGTGTGCACAGTCAACAGTCGCTCCTCTGTTATTGGGGTTCAGTAACGTCAGCTGATCCCCAGTTGTGTATCCGGCAACGTGTCATGCGACCGCCACGCTGGCACAACTAAAATGTAAGGGGACCTGTCCCCCCCCCCCCCCCCCTAGGCGTTTGTTACTGAAAGAGCCACCATGTGCAGCACTAATACTGCACAAGGGAAAGGTCGCTCTTGAAATTATGCTCCTTGCAAACGCTGAACTACACACTCATGTAATGTGTCCCCTCACATCGTCCAACCGTCCCGGAGGTGGGACTTTCCTTTGTAATGTGACGCAGCACAGCCGTCATTGCTACCCCCTTGGCACCGTGCGCTGCCTCCTTAGCGTTGTTTGATTCCGTCCTGGACCCTGCGCTGTTATGTTATCCCTTGGCCATGCACAGTTTGCGCTGCCCGTCCTCTGACATCATTTGTTGTCGTCCTGGCTGCGCCTGTGCGTCCACGCTGCCCGAAATCACACCTCGCAGTGTCGTCTAATGTGATCCCACAGTGGGCCTGGTATCCATGGCCATGCGCAGTGCATATACTAGCCTCTCACTCCCCTTCTTCACGCTTCTTCAGACTAGGCGGCGTCAGCTGATCCCTAATAGCATGCCACGGCCGTGACGCCGCACAGTCTGAAGAAGCAGGAAGGAGGTGAGTGAGAGGCGATGATATGCACTGCGCATGCCCATGGATCCCTGGCCCGCAGTGGGACTACATTAGATGACACTGCAAGGTTGGATCTCGGGCAGCTTGGACGCACAGGCACTGCCAGCCTGACACCTACATGATGTCAGAAGACGGGCACCGCTAACTGTGCATGGCCAAGGGATAACATTACAGCGCGGGCTCCGTGACAGAACCAAACAACGTTGAGGAGGTGGCGCCCGGCACCAAGGGGGTTGGAATGACGGCTGTGCTGTGTCACATTACAAAGGAAAGTCCCACTTCCGGGATGGTTTGACGGTGTGAGGGGACACATTATATGAGTGTGTACTTCAGCTTTTGCAAGGAGCATAATTTTCGGAGCCACCATTTTCCATGTGCAGTATTACTGCTGTACAAGATGGCTCTTTCAGCAACAAATGCCTGGGGGGGGGGGGTTAAAGGTTCCCTTTCAACTTGCTCCACTGCAGGCTTCGGCCTACACTCTGCTCCTCTTTGATTCCCTGGGTTTCAACACTGTCAGTTGCCACCTGGAAGTGTTGTCTACACAGAAAAAACACTAGGTGATGTGTCAGTGGGCTACACTCTGCTCCTCTCCTCCTCCTGCTGACCCTGGGCTCAAACACCGCTAGTTTTTGCCCGGAAGTGCTAGCTGCACAGAGAAAAACACCAGCCAATGTGTTAGTGGGGTTCAGCAACGCCAGCTGTTCCCCTGCTGTGTAGCCGGCAACGTGACCTGCAAACGCCACGCAGGCACATGAACTGAAATTAAAGGGAACCTGGCCCCACCCCCCCAGGTGTTTCTATGTATAACAGCCACCTAGTACAGCAGTACTGCTGCATTTGTACAAGGTGGCTGACTTTTTCTCCTTGCCCACGTGGAACTCAACACGTACAAAATGTGTCTCATTGAGACCATTCCACTGTCCCTGAGGTGTGACTTTCCTTTCTAATGATACGCAGCACCCCCCTTGGTAGCGTTTCCCGTCTTTTGTCATCATGGTTAGCTGGCTGCGCCTGTGCATCCGCCCTGCTAGAAACAACGCCCCTCGTTGTCATATTTATTTTGTCAGCGAGGGTGTGGTTTATGGGCACGAGCAGTGCATATGTTCACCTGTCTTAACTCATCTCCTTCCGCCTTCTTCAGACTGGGTGTCCTCATGGCCGCGGCAGGCGATAAGGGATCAGATGAGGCCGCCCAGTCTGAAGCAGGTGTAAGGACATGTGTGAGCGTCAAACATATTTACTGAACAAGGCCACGAATCCCAGCCACGCAGTGTGATTTTTTGAAAACACACTGTGGGTCTGGGATTCATGTCCATCGCTAACCGTAACGGCCGACATTAAATGAGGTCAGAAGACAGGAAGCGCTCACAGCGCATGGCCAAGGGATCCCAATAGCGCAGACTCCTGTACAGCAAATAACAACGCTCAGGAATCTGCGCACAGCAGCTAGGTGTAAATTTTGACACCTGTGCTGCATCTCCTTAAAAAGACTAGTAGTCACGCCTCCACTACTGTTTGACAGTATAATGGGCTAAACAGTGTACGTGTTTTATTCAGCGTGTGCAAGGAGCAAAATTAAATAGAGCAACCTTTGACTTGTGCATCATTAATGCTGTTCAAGGTGTGGCTCTTGTACCTTGCAACACCTGAGGGGGGGGGTTAAAGGTAACCTTTGAAATTGGTTCAACTAGGCTTCGGCCTACACTCTGCTCCTCTACTCCTCCTGCTGACCCTGGGCTCAAACACCGATAGTTTCTGCCCGGAACTGCTAGCTGCACAGAGAAAAACACCAGTCAATGTGTTCGTGGGGTTCAGCACCGCCAGCTGTTCCCCTGCTGTGTAGTTGGCATCGTGTCCAGCACAAGCCACGCTGGCACAACTGACCAAAAGCTGCCACCAGTGCAGGCTTCGGCCTACACTTTGCTCCTCTCCTCCTCCTGCTGACCCTGGGCTCAAACAACGCCAGTTTCTGCCCGGATATGCTAGCTGCACAGAGAAAAACACCAGCCAATGTGTTAGTGGGGTTCAGCACCGCCAGCTGTTCCCCTGCTGTGTAGCTGGCAACGTGTCCTGCAAACGCCACGCAGCCACATGAACTGAAATTGAAGGGAGCCTGCCCCCCACCCCCCCAGGTGTTTCTATGCATAACAGCCACCTTGTACAGCAGTACTGCTGCATTTGTACAAGGTGGCTGACTTTTTCTCCTTGCACACGTGGAACTCAACAAGTACAAAATGTGTCTCATTACAGACCATTACAATGTCCCTGAGGTGTGACTTTCCTTTTTAATGACACGCAGCAACCCCATTGTTAGCGCTGCCCGTCTCCTGACATCATTGGTTGGCTGGCTGTGCCTGTGCGTCCCCCCTGCCCGACACAACGCCCCCCGTTGTCTCATATATTTTGACTGCGAGGGTGTGATTGATGGGCACGAGCAGTGCATATGTTCCCCTGTCTTCACTCCCCTCCTTCTTCTGACTGTGCGGCCTCATGGCTGCGGCATGCGATAAGGGATCAGCTGAGGCCGCCCAGTCTGAAGCAGGTGTAAGGACATGTGTGAGCGGCGAACATAATTACTGCACAAGGCCACGAATCCCAGCACCGCAGTGTGACTTTAGGAAAAGCCACTGTGGGTCTGGGATTTATGGCCATCGTTAACCGCACCGGCCAACATGAAATGAGGTCATGAGACGGCCTGCACTAACAGGGTATTGCCAAGGGATAACACAAGAGCGCAGTTTCCTGTACTGCAAATAACAACGGTAAGGAATCTGCGCATAGCACCTAGGTGTAAATTTGTACACCTGTGCTGCGTCTCCTTAAAAAGACTAGTAGTCACGCCTCCACTACTGTTTTACAGTATAATGGGCTAAATAGTGTACGTGTTTAATTCAGCGTGTGCAAGGAGCAAAATTAAATAGAGCAACTTTTGACTTGTGCATCATTAATGCTGTTCAAGGTGTGGCTCTTGTACCTTGCAACACCAGAGGGGGGGGTTAAAGGTAACCTTTGAAATTGGTTCAACTAGGCTTCGGCCTACACTCTGCTCCTCTACTCCTCCTGCTGACCCTGGGCTCAAACACCGCTAGTTTTTGCCCGGAACTGCTAGCTGCACAGAGAAAAACACCAGTCAATGTGTTAGTGGGGTTCAGCAACGCCAGCTGTTCCCCTGCTGTGTAGTCGGCAACGTGTCCTGCACAAGCCACGCTGGCACAACAGAACAAAAGCTGCCACCAGTGCAGGCTTCGGCCTACACTTTGCTCCTCTCCTCCTCCTGCTGATCCTGGGCTCAAACAACGCCAGTTTCTGCCCGGACATGCTAGCTGCACAGAGAAAAACACCAGCCAATGTGTTAGTGGGGTTCAGCACCGCCAGCTGTTCCCCTGCTGTGTAGTCGGCATCGTGTCCAGCACAAGCCACGCTGGCACAACTGACCAAAAGCTGCCACCAGTGCAGGCTTCGGCCTACACTTTGCTCCTCTCCTCCTCCTGCTGACCCTGGGCTCAAACAACGCCAGTTTCTGCCCGGACATGCTAGCTGCACAGAGAAAAACACCAGCCAATGTGTTAGTGGGATTCAGCACCGCCAGCTGTTCCCCTGCTGTGTAGCTGGCAACGTGTCCTGCAAACGCCACGCAGGCACATGAACTGAATTTGAAGGGAGCCTGCCCCCCACCCCCAGGTGTTTCTATGTATAACAGCCACCTTGTACAGCAGTACTGCTGCATTTGTACAAGGTGGCTGACTTTTTGTCCTTGCCCACGTGGAACTCAAAACGTACAAAATGTGTCTCATTGAGACCATTCCACTGTCCCTGAGGTGTGACTTTCCTTTCTAATGATACGCAGCACCCCCCTTGGTAGCGCTTCCTGTCTTCTGACATCATTGGTTGGCTTGTTGCGCCTGTGCGTCCGCCCTGCCTGAAACAATGCTCCTCGTTGTCTTATTTTGACTGCGAGGGTGTGATTGATGGGCACGAGCAGTGCATATCTTCACCTGTCTTAACTCATCTCCTTCCGCCTTCTTCAGACTGTGCAGCCTCATGGCCGCGGCATGCGAGAAGGGATCAGCAGAGGCCGCCCAGTCTGAAGCAGGTGTAAGGACGTGTGTGAGCGGCCAAAATATTTACTGCTCAAGGCCACGAATCACAGCACCGCAGTGTGACTTTGTAAAAAGGCACTGTGGGTCTGGGATTTATGGCCATCGTTAACCGCACCGGCCAACATGAAATGAGGTCATAAGACGGGCATCTCTAACAGGGCATTGCCAAGGGATAACACAAGAGCGCAGACTCCTGTACAGCAAATAACAACGCTCAGGAAGCTGCGCCAAGCACCAAGGCGTTATTTGGGACACCTGTGCTGCGTCTCCTTAAAAAGCCAAGTCACGCATCCACTACAGTTTGACTGTAGAATGGGCTAAATTGTGTACGTCTTTCATTCAGCGTGTGCAAGTAGACAAATTAATAGAGCAACCTTTCACTTGTGCAGCATTAATACTGCACAAGGTGTGTCTCTTGTACTTTGTAACACCTGAGGGGGGGTTAAAGGTTTCCTTTGAAATTGGTTCAAATAGGCTTCGGCCTACACTCTGCTCCTCTCCTCCTCCTCCTGCTTCAACACGGGCTCTAACATCGCTAGTTTTTGACCGCAAGTGCTAGCTGCACAGAGAAAAACACACGCCATTGTGTTAGTGGGGTTCAGCAACGCCAGCTGTTCCCCCACTGTGTAGCCGGCAAAGTGTCCTGCAAACGCAACGCAGACACAAAGCTGCCTCCAGTGCAGGCTTCGGCCTACACTCTGCTCCCCCTGCTTACCCTTAGCTCCAACACCGCTAGTTGGGGCTCTAGGAAGACAATCTTTAATAGGCAACGCATCTGGGTTCCAGCACCGCCAGCTGGTTCTCGGCAGTGTTCTTGTCACAGGTACTCCCTCGTGCCAAGCCTGGTTTCAGCACCGTCAGCTGTTTCCGGGTTGTGTCAAGCTCACTGAGACGCCTATGCTTGCCCCGTCGTGGTGCGGTCGGGTTAGCCAACTCCAGGGTGCCTCCAGTTTAGGAGCTTCCTATGTGGGCTGCGTGAACTGGTAGTCAAGGCTGGTTCTGTAGTGCCAGTAGGCCCAGCTCCCCCTGTAGGACTCTTGGGGTTCGGTAACTGCGGCTGCCTCGCGGCCTAGCTGTTCTCTCCTCTCCTGTGGGCCTTGGGGTCCACCACCTGGTTCCAGCACTGTCAGCTGGTTCCGGGCCGAGCCTTTGGCTTAGGTGCCTCCTCCTGGGTATCCGAGTTCCGCCAACGTCAGGCGGTCCTTGGTAGTGCTTTTAAGCGCGGGCACCTACAGCTTAGTAACCGGGTTCCAGCACCGCCAGCTGGTCCTCGGTCGTGCCATTGGCTCTTGCACACTGGGGCAACGCATCTGGGTTCCAGCACCGCCAGCTGGTTCTCGGCAGTGTTCTTGTCACAGGTACTCCCTCGTGCCAAGCCTGGTTTCAGCACCGTCAGCTGTTTCCGGGTTGTGTCAAGCTCACTGAGACGCCTATGCTTGCCCCGTCGTGGTGCGGTCGGGTTAGCCAACTCCAGGGTGCCTCCAGTTTAGGAGCTTCCTATGTGGGCTGCGTGAACTGGTAGTCAAGGCTGGTTCTGTAGTGCCAGTAGGCCCAGCTCCCCCTGTAGGACTGTTGGGGTTCGGTAACTGCGGCTGCCTCGCGGCCTAGCTGTTCTCTCCTCTCCTGTGGGCCTTGGGGTCCACCACCTGGTTCCAGCACCGTCAGCTGGTTCCAGGCCGAGCCTTTGGCTTAGGTGCCTCCTCCTGGGTATCCGAGTTCCGCCAACGTCAGGCGGTCCTTGGTAGTGCTTTTAAGCGCGGGCACCTACAGCTTAGTAACCGGGTTCCAGCACCGCCAGCTGGTCCTCGGTCGTGCCATTGGCTCTTGCACACTGGGGCAACGTATCTGGGTTCCAGCACCGCCAGCTGGTTCTCGGCAGTGTTCTTGTCACAGGTACTCCCTCGTGCCAAGCCTGGTTTCAGCACCGTCAGCTGTTTCCGGGTTGTGTCAAGCTCACTGAGACGCCTATGCTTGCCCCGTCGTGGTGCGGTCGGGTTAGCCAACTCCAGGGTGCCTCCAGTTTAGGAGCTTCCTATGTGGGCTGCATGATCTGGTAGTCAAGGCTGGTTCTGTAGTGCCAGTAGGCCCAGCTCCCCCTGTAGGACTGTTGGGGTTCGGTAACTGCGGCTGCCTCGCGGCCTAGCTGTTCTCTCCTCTCCTGTGGGCCTTGTGGTCCACCACCTGGTTCCAGCACCGTCAGCTGGTTCCAGGCCGAGCCTTTGGCTTAGGTGCCTCCTCCTGGGTATCCGAGTTCCGCCAACGTCAGGCGGTCCTTGGTAGTGCTTTTAAGCGCGGGCACCTACAGCTTAGTAACCGGGTTCCAGCACCGCCAGCTGGTCCTCAGTCGTGCCATTGGCTCTTGCACACTGGGGCAACGCATCTGGGTTCCAGCACCGCCAGCTGGTTCTCGGCAGTGTTCTTGTCACAGGTACTCCCTCGTGCCAAGCCTGGTTTCAGCACCGTCAGCTGTTTCCGGGTTGTGTCAAGCTCACTGAGACGCCTATGCTTGCCCCGTCGTGGTGCGGTCGGGTTAGCCAACTCCAGGGTGCCTCCAGTTTAGGAGCTTCCTATGTGGGCTGCGTGAACTGGTAGTCAAGGCTGGTTCTGTAGTGCCAGTAGGCCCAGCTCCCCCTGTAGGACTGTTGGGGTTCGGTAACTGCGGCTGCCTCGCGGCCTAGCTGTTCTCTCCTCTCCTGTGGGCCTTGGGGTCCACCACCTGGTTCCAGCACCGTCAGCTGGTTCCGGGCCGAGCCTTTGGCTTAGGTGCCTCCTCCTGGGTATCCGAGTTCCGCCAACGTCAGGCGGTCCTTGGTAGTGCTTTTAAGCGCGGGCACCTACAGCTTAGTAACCGTGTTCCAGCACCGTCAGCTGGTCCTCGGTCGTGCCATTGGCTCTTGCACACTGGGGCAACGCATCTGGGTTCCAGCACCGCCAGCTGGTTCTCGGCAGTGTTTTTGTCACAGGTACTCCCTCGTGCCAAACCTGGTTTCAGCACCGTCAGCTGTTTCCGGGGTGTGTCAAACTCGCTGAGACGCCTATGTTTGCCCCGTCGTGTTGCAGTCGGGTTAGCCAACTCCAGGGTGCCTCCAGTTTAGGAGCTTCCTATGTGGGCTGCGTGAACTGGTAGACAAGGCTGGTTCTGTAGTGCCAGTAGGCCCAGCTCCCCCTGTAGGACTGTTGGGGTTCGGTAACTGCGGCTGCCTCGCGGCCTAGCTGTTCTCTCCTCTCCTGTGGGCCTTGGGGTCCACCACCTGGTTCCAGCACCGTCAGCTGGTTCCCGGCCGAGCCTTTGGCTTAGGTGCCTCCTCCTGGGTATCCGAGTTCCGCCAACGTCAGGCGGTCCTTGGTAGTGCTTTTAAGCGCGGGCACCTACAGCTTAGTAACCGTGTTCCAGCACCGTCAGCTGGTCCTCGGTCGTGCCATTGGCTCTTGCACACTGGGGCAACGCATCTGGGTTCCAGCACCGCCAGCTGGTTCTCGGCAGTGTTTTTGTCACAGGTACTCCCTCGTGCCAAACCTGGTTTCAGCACCGTCAGCTGTTTCCGGGGTGTGTCAAACTCGCTGAGACGCCTATGTTTGCCCCGTCGTGTTGCAGTCGGGTTAGCCAACTCCAGGGTGCCTCCAGTTTAGGAGCTTCCTATGTGGGCTGCGTGAACTGGTAGTCAAGGCTGGTTCTGTAGTGCCAGTAGGCCCAGCTCCCCCTGTAGGACTGTTGGGGTTCGGTAACTGCGGCTGCCTCGCGGCCTAGCTGTTCTCTCCTCTCCTGTGGGCCTTCGGGTCCACCACCTGGTTCCAGCACCGTCAGCTGGTTCTCGGCAGTGTCTTTTGCTCTTGTACCTTCTGCTCCCCATCCTGGTTCCAGTACCGTCAGCTGGTTCCGGGCAGAGCCTTTGGCTTAGGTGCCTCCTTCTGAGTATCCAAGTTCCACCAACGTCAGGTGGTCCTTGGTAGTGCTTTCAGGCACGGGTACCTCCTGCTTAGTAACCGGGTTCCAGTAACGTCAGCTGGTCCTCGGTAGTTCCATTGGCTCTTGGACCTTCGGCTACCCATCCGGGTTCCAGTACCGTCAGCTGGTTCTCGGCAGTGTCTTTTGCTCTTGTACCTTCTGCTCCCCATCCTGGTTCCAGTAACGTCAGCTGGTTCCGGGCAGAGCCTTTGGCTTAGGTGCCTCCTTCTGGGTATCCGAGTTCCGCCAACGCCAGGCGGTCCTTGGTAGTGCTTTTTAGCACGGGTACCTCCTGCTTAGTAACCGGGTTCCAGTAACGTCAGCTGGTCCTCGGTAGTTCCATAGGCTCTTGAACCTTCGGGTAGCCATCCGAGTTCCAGTTCCATCAGCTGGTTCTTGGCATTTTCTCAGCCTTCTTGTACCTTCTGCTACATTTCCAAGTTTAAGACCCTAAAGTCGACGACCCGGAAGACCACCCCGATGACGACGACCCGGAAGACCACCCCGATGACGACGACGACGACCCGGAAGACCACCCCGATGACGACGGCGGAGACGATGACGGCGGAGACGACGACGGCTGAGACGACGACGGCGGAGATGACGACACTGGAGACGACGACCCTGGAGACGACGACATGGAAGACCGAGAAGCAGAAGAACAAGAGGCTGCAGAACAAAGAGCAGAAGAACATTAAGCATAAGACTTAATATCAGAGCAAAAGATATTATCTAAATTATATGCAGAAGAAGACTAAGCAGTGTATGGGGGTGAGTCCGTTCCTCCTCGTGGTGCCCCTGGATAAAGCCTGATGCTGCAGGCCAAACTGAACGCGGACAAATGTAACTTTTGTGACTGGCAGAACGGAAGGTGTAATCTTCCAACTTTTATAGATAACAACTACGGGAATGCCTGTCACAAATGAGAATATGATGAAGAAGTAGAATAGGAAGAATAATAATAGTTGAATAAAATGAATATGAAGAATGTAATAAAAAAAAAATAGGTAGAAGATGAAGAAGAAGATGAATAAGGTGAAGAAGAAGTTGATGTCAAAGATGCTGATGATGATGAAGATGAAAGTGTGGGAAAAGTAAATAAAAAAAAGAAAAAAAAAGAAGGGGAAGGGCGTGGAATAGTGAAACATCAATATCTGACAAAATAAAAAAAAATTTACATACTCAATATCTTTTTCACTCCGAACGTCTTAAAAAAAAACAAAAACATGCTATTCTATTTGATTGGGCTAAACCTCATTGCCTTTAATGTCTCCGCCACCTCCCACAATACATCCTACATTATTCTTAGTTGTTTTCCTTGATGTAGAATGAACCTACAAGGAAAGAAAGGGTTTATTTTAATTCCGATATTTTGGTCCCATTGACTTGCATTGGGATCGGGTATCGGTATCGGCGATATCCGATATTTTTTGAATATCGGCCGATCCCAACCGATACCGATACTTTCCGATATCGGAAGGTATCGCTCAACACTATTCATGAGGTGATCTTCAAAATGTGGAGAGGAACAATCATGTATTCTTGTAAAATTATGTAGAATTACACAGGCTTTGATCACTTCATTGATTGTAGCCTCACTCAGCTGGATGGCAGACTGAAGAACACGCCATTTGGCAACAAGAATCCCAAAGGCGCACTCAACCAGTCTCCATGCCCTTGCAAGTCTCAAATTAAACACCCTCCGCCGGTGGTCAAGGTTGCGCCTGGGGTAAGGCCTCATGACGTGCCTCGTCAGTTGGAAGGCCTCATCTCCAACAAAAACAAAAGGCAGTGCTTCCGCATTGGAGCCTGGGAGTTGTTGTGGTGGTGGGAGGTTCAACTGGTTGTCACGTAGGCGCCGACCCATTATGGACGAATTGAAGACCCTAGAGTCTCCAGTTCGCCCATAGGCACCAATGTCTACAATTATAAACCTGTAGTTACTGTCAGCAACTGCTAACAGAACTACAGAGAAAAACTGTTTGTAATTGTAGAATTGGGAACCAGAGTTCGGCGGCTTACGCACCCTGATATGTTTCCCATCCACAGCTCCAATGCAGTTAGGGAAGTCACAAGTATTTTTGAAACCAGTGGCGATTTTGAGCCAATCCTCCTGTTTGGGCTCAGGCATCACAACTTCCTGAAGTTTCTGCCATATTTGGGAACAGGTTGTCCTAACAATGCCTGAAATTGTCGACCGCCCAATCAGAAACTCCAGGTGTAGACCCGCATAGGACAAGCCTGTGGACAGGAAGCTGCAATACAAGAAAAATGTAAAAAAACCATTAACATGATGACTACGAAAACAGGAATAAGCAAAAGTGTATATTTCATTTCCTAGGACATTATTTACAATCGAAAAAGGTTAATTTTACTATCTTAAAATAATAGCATATTAACAACATTCTTTTATATGTGCTTGTGGCTTCATGTCCAAGTTAAGTTAATGAAACATAGTAGGACACCACACAGTTTAGCACAAACAAAAAAAAAACAGTATGGGCGAATGTGGAATACATACCGTAAGGTAAGGAGCAGACGCTCCTCAGCAGAGATGGCTTTTCTCATCCAGGTGTCCTGATAGGTGAGGGCAGGACGTAAGATCTCCAACAACATGTCAAAAGTCCTGATGGACATGCGACTATACAGGTAAAACTTGTCAGGATGTGCCCTCAAAGCTGAATATAGTCTCTGGAAATGTCCTTTACTCTGGCGTTGGGTCAATAGAGGATGGACCCACAATCTTCGTCTCCTCCTTCGCGGATCAACATTGACCGGATATGGCTCTCCAAAGCGACGAGACAACACCCAGTGAAGCAACACCCGCTGAGTTGTGCTTAAATACACATGGTCAGACATGTTTGTAAGTTCCAAGCAACACACCCAAAATATGCTAGAGAACATATAGGGCAGATGGGAGGGGTCCACCTGTTGTCGAGGGCTTACATAGTGTGTTTAATGATGATTTAAATGATGTGCAGGCCAGAAAACCGTTAAATGTCCATTTTGTGAGGGTGCGTGAAAAAAACGCAATACGGATTACATACGGATTACACACGCACAAGCACATGCGCAAAATACGCGACCACACCTAAGAAACGCAGTAACTACGGAAGTCGATTACGGAGACATTGTGGCGTATTGAACGCGTAGTACGGACGTATAATACGTTCCGTATTGTCTTACGCCAAGTGTGACGCCGGCATAACAGTGGAGGGGACACCATAGATTATGTCAGGATACTTTAGAGTCCGCAGTCTGGGGATTTTTAGATTATCAGACACTTCCTCCCAGATCTTCCTCCCTCCCCAGCAATCACATATAAAGTGCTCCATAGTCTCCTCCGGCTGACAGCCAAGGGGACAATTCCGATCAGAGAGACTCAGATGTTTCAGGTTCCCCCTGACAAAGAGCCGACCATGCAGTGAAAGCCAAGTGACATCAAACAGTTTAGGAGGAAGTCATTTCCCGTTTAGGAACCTAAGACTTTCCTGCAGGGTGGTGGTGACACAATCTCTCAGGGCCAGTGGAGAGTAGAAGAAAGTCCTACATACATGAGCATATAGGTCTCTTCTCGTACTGCTCTCAATGTAAGACTTATCCAGTCCCCACCTTCTAACACACTTCAGACCGTAGTCCAGATACTGGGGGAGGTGGTCACCTGTCCATCTCCTCCTCTTGAGACTGCCGCCACGCACCCAAGATTCTGCAAAAGGCAATATCCAGTACCTGATACTATTTACCCACAGGGAGCTACTGTTTGAGTCCATGTTCCCAAAATTTATCTTTAGAAACAAGGAGTCAAAGAAAACCCTTGGATTCAACATATCCAGCCCACCCTCTCTCCGCCGTAGGTACGTTATCCCCCTCTATATTAGGTTCAACCTATTCCCCCACAAGAGCTGGAAGAACAGGCTGAAGAGCCTCGCTGAGAAAGATTCTGGCAAAGGGAAAATGACAGATACATACAAGAAAACAGGGACCAGGTAAGTCTTCAACATTGCGACCCTTTCTCTGTAGGTCAGCCTCCAGTTCTTCCATCGCTGAACCTTTGCATTTCCGGCTTCCAATTTCTCCTCCCAATTTAGCGTGGCATTATCATCCCTCCCAAATTTAACCCCTAGGATCTTAATATGGGTGGAGGCTTTAGCAAACTGCCGCAGATCAAAGCTGGGATCAGTATCTAATGTCCACAGAGCTTGACTCTTCTCAAGGTTGACCAGAGACCCGGAGGCCTCTGAGTAACTTCTGATAGATGCAGATAACATCTGCACCTCTCGAGGATTAGAGATCACCAACGTCACATCATCCGCATAGGCAACAACATTCAGAGGCAGGCAATGGGGGACCGGCACCCCCTGAAAATCACACTCCTGCAGTGACCTCAGAAACAGGTCTAGGGCAAAAACATACAGGAGCGGACTCAGTGGGCAACCCTGTCTCACCCCTGCCCCAACTCCAAAAGTGTCACCCTGCCAACCATTAATCAGAGGAAAGCTCACCGCCTCTCTGTACAATGTCTTCAGCCAATCCACAAATTGTCCCGGAATACCGTACTTTGACAAAGTGGCCCACAGATAGTCATGATCAACCCTGTCAAAGGCTTTAGCCTGGTCCAGACTAACAATATATTTCCCACACCGCAGAGCTTTACATCTCTCAAACATCTCCCGTATCGAGATGACTGCTCCAGAGATGTTCCGCCCTTTTACTGTGCCAAACTGAGAGCCTGCCAACAGTGCTGGGGACAAACAGACTAATCTAGAAAACAGGATCTTTGCTAGAATCTTCCTGTCCACATTCAAGAGGGCAATCGGCCTCCAGTTCTTGATGTCGCTCGGCTCTTTACCTTTAGACAGCAGAATCAACGAGGACACTCTCATGGATGGAGGCATCAGGTGATTTTCTAGACAACTTTTATACACATCCACGAGGATTGGAGCCAGGATGTCTCTGAATTTCCTATAAAATTCTGCTGTTATGCCATCTGGACCTGGTGCCTTCTTCAGATGTAATTTATCAATAGCCTCCTTAACTTCCTCCACCGTTAACTCTGCTGTCAAAGGAGAAAAGTCCAGATCATTAGTATCAGGCGCAGGAGTTGCCTCCAAGAATTGAGCCATCTTATCTTTATCCAAAACTTTCCTCTGAAACAAGTCAGCATAGTAAGATCTCACCACCTCCAGGATACCCTCCCGTGAATCCTGTAATACACCCTGGAAGTCAGTGAGACGCGTGACCATCTTTTTTACTACCCTCTCCCTGCAATTCTCAAAGGGATCAGGGGCCCCTAAAGACCCATAATCCCGTTCAAGAACCAGGGAGGTATACCTACTATACTGATACTGCCTTATCTCAGATTTCAGTCGGTCGATCTTCACTTTGTCATCCCCGCCTGCCGAATATAGTGACTCCAATTCTTTACGCTTTAGGTACTGGCTGTACTTATTCCTCCCTTTATTAACTGACAGTCTCTTTAAGAGGGATCTGATATCCTCCTTGACGTCCTCCTACCAGTCGGTCATGTTGTCATAGAAGTCAACCCTATCTAGATGAAGCTGGATAAGGGAGTAGACACGACTCTGAACATAAGCATCATCCAGGAGACTGGAATTGAGCTTCCACAACCCTCTACCGATCTCCGGACGGTTAGAGGTCCCCAGACAGAAGCACAAGGCGAGGTGATCAGAGTAAGGGACGACCTTCTCACTCAGGGTGTCGACAGCCTCAGTAGGACTCACAAAAGCAAAATCTATCCTACTGCTCCTGTTGGAACATGAATATGTGAATTTTGGCTGTCGACCTCCCTGTGCGAAAACGTCAGTCAGTCCAGCCTGCATTATAATGTTATGTAGGACCTTCCCGTCCCTGGTCACTGTCCTGCCCGAGGAACTGTCACCTGACGTCAGTATGGCGTTAAAGTCCCCTGCCATCACCACCTGAAGAGAAGTGAAGAGGTATGGCTTAACGTTATTAAATAGCTGAATCCTGTCAGTCACTGTCTGTGGCCCATAGATGTTAATAAGCCGGAGTCGCCTCCCATGAATAGTGACTTCCAGGACCAAACATCTTCCCATGACCACCTCCGTCATCCTATGCACAGTCACATCATTGGTGTTAAACAGGACAGCGACTCCGGCGTAAGGCTCCACAGCCAGTGACCAGAAAGAAGGACCGCACCGCCATTCCCTCTCAGCCTCTCTCATAAGCCCCAGAGATGTCAGTTGTGTCTCCTGCAGGAAAATGACATCGGTGTCCAGATGTGTAAGATGTTCATACACCACATGTCTCGTCCTCCTTGCCTTAATACTATTGACATTACTTGATGTTAGTGTTAATGAGAACCCCGCCATCACAACACAATAGAGAAGGAGCACAGTAACTGCCATCATCATGAGTCAGGGATGTTCTGTCCACCACCGGTGTCCATGTCAGACTCTACCTGAGGGTCCACAGATAAAGGCTTCCGCTTTGACGGAGGGTGGTCCTCTACGTCCCTGTCACACTCTGCATCAACTTTTCTCAATTCTGTCTCATAATCGTCATCATTAGACTCAGATAAAACTCCATACTTGTTAGACACAACCATCACTCCTGCAGAATTCTGAACCTTCTTAGTAGCACTCTGACGGGCGTCATATTCTGACTCAGGTTTACGGGAGGACGTGCTCTTTTTCTTCCTTTTATTGTGATTAATGCTCCAGTCATCAGATTCAGACAGTGATGCTGAAGGGGGGGCTACCTGAGGCCGCTGGACCTGAGGAGCGACCTCCATGTTCCCCTTTGCACCCTCTATACCCTGCTTCTCTGGTGTTACATGACTGGACTCCTGTTGGGCATCTGGGTTGGTCACCATCTCTCCTGACATTAAATCCTCCCTCTCATGCACCCCTGCCACCACATCCTCATCCTCCTGAGCCTCTGCCCCTGCTAGTACAGCCTCATCAGGGAAGACTCTGCAGATATTATGCCAGGCGTCTGGACAGTCCCTGTGAGGGTGGCCCATCTTACCGCAGAGGTTACATCTAACATCCCGGCAATCCACAGCGACATGGCCGATATCCCCACACAGGCTGCACTTCACCACAGTACAGGCGTTGGCCAGATGACCTTTCTCACCACATTTGAAGCACTTTCTGGGCTGCCCGGGGTAATAACATCTTCCCTTCTCCCTCCCAATGAAGAAGGAGTTGGGTAAATGGGCAGTAATATTATTAAATTGCCGCAGTTTCACCACAGCTTTCCAGCCCATTGTCCAGATACCATCCTCATCTCTGACCTTGGAGAGTCCAGAGGCGAGGTCACAGTGTCTCCGGAGCCACACCTCGATGTCCTGTGGGGGAACGGCCTCATTCCAGAAGGTGATGTTTACCGTGACAGTGTCCGGCCTGGAGATAGGAACCAATATAAACTTATTCCAGCCTTCAGCATCTCTGAACCTGGGGTAATTGGACCAGAACCTGTCCAGGTCACACTGCAGCTTGAAGCTGACCTCATAACCCTGTCTGTCCAGAAGATTGGACACCGCCAGTATCTCGTTTGCCACAAACCCCATCTGGCCGCAGAGCAGCTCTCTCACCACATACCTGCGCTGTGGCAGATCCTCCTTGGCACCTATGTACTTAAACCGCACCACATTAATGCGCTTAAATGTCTGGCCGGTATACCTGGCGCTGGAAGTGAAGGATGGGGCGCCACGGCTCCAGGCATTCCTGGGGGGCACCTGCCGGGTCACACTGGGCTGACTGACAGGGAGAGGGTCTGCAGCAGGGGGGGCTGCCACACCTTGTGGACTAGATGGTAACGGGGGATAGTCACACATATCATGCACATTATCATTAGCAGCATCATTATCAGACAGTGCCACGTCCATGACAGAATGTGAAACCTCCCCAACCCCCGACCCCATGGGCACAACATCACCAGCCCCAGTCTGTGCCTCAGCCTCGGCCTCGGCCTCATCAGCACAAACAGTCTCACAAACACTGTCCTGCTCCTGCATGGGGCATTCTGGGACCTGTGGTGCCTCTGCTGGAGTCTGAAGTGTATGATCTTGTTCACACTCAGCTGCCTCAGCAGCACAAACAGTCTCACAAATACAGTCCGGCTCCTGCGTGGGGCATTCTGGGACCTGTGGTACCTCTGTTGGAGTCTGAAGTGCAAGTTCCTATTCACACTCAGCTGCCTCAGCAGCACAAACAGTCTCACATATGCAGTCCTGCTCCTGCGTGGGGCATTCTGCGACCTGTGGTGCCTCTGTTGGAGTCTGAAGTGCAAGCTCCTGTTCACACTCAGCTGCTTGCTGCTGCAGTTTTTTCCCTTCCTGGAAGCAGAAGCGGGCAGCCTGTAACACTGGCCGTGTCCGGGGGGTCCCGTCCTGAACATCAGGGGTCCTGGTCTCTACAGCACAGTCCTGCTTATAGGAGGCGAACCGCTCCCGGTTCCTGTAGGTCTCCGCCAGGGGCCCCATGCCCTCCAGCACAGACTCAATGTCCTGCACCACACTTGCCAGCTGCACCCCCAGTGTGTTCAGTCTCAGGTCATACACATCATTACTGGCAGGATTAGTGGTCTTTAGACTATAGATAAAGTCTACCTCCATTTGCAGCGCTTTTTTTTGCTGCTGTAACTCACCCAGTTTGCTGACAAGTCCCGGTATCTCGTCCGCTAGCTGCAGCTCGGGTGCACGCGCCGGCTGCACAGGTTTTGTCTTCACCACGGGTGCAGGGGTTTTGAACACTGCCTTGTGCGGTTCAACCACAGATGGCTTTGTGGCTCCTCGGCTGGATGCCGGCTCCGCAGCAGGTTCATCGCTGCCACCTGACTGTGACCGGGTGCGTCCTGACAGCGCCACACTGCCATGCTGCTGCAAGTTCTCCTGGATGGTCTGTCTTTCCAAAGACGTCCGTCTCTGCCTGGAGGCAGGAGAGGTGATTGGTACAGCTGAGACCGATCTCACCTGTGCCTCAGGCAGGGGCTGCTTACTGACCGGGGAGTTACAGGACTTCATACTGTGCTGTGGAACATCACTCACCAACACTTTACCTTCTGGCTTCTTTGCCGGGCTTGGAGTAGATTTTCCTCCCAAAACTTTACTTGCTGGTTTTTCTTCCTTCACAGAACTGCTGCAGCTTTGGCCGCTGCATTCACTGGTCTCACAGAGGCTTTGGGATTAATATTCCCATTCAGAGAGGTCTGGGAGCCTTGTCCCAGTGTAGGCCGAGAAGCCTGGGCCTTGCCTGGGGAGCTTCCACGCCCAAGGTGGCCCCTCCCTGGGCTTGCTCCAGACATCAGGAGAGCTACCAACACACAACCTCACAGCTAGGAGGCAGTATTATAGTAGTTATATTCTTGTACATAGGAGCAGTATTATAGTAGTTATATTCTTGTACATAGGAGCAGTATTATAGTAGTTATATTCTTGTACATGGGGGCAGTATTATAGTAGTTATATTCTTGTACATAGGGGACAGTATTATAGTAGTTATATTCTTGTACATAGGAGCAGTATTATAGTAGTTATATTCTTGTACATAGGGGGCAGTATTATAGTAGTTATATTCGTGTACATAGGAGCAGTATTATAGTAGTTATATTCTTGTACATAGGAGCAGTATTATAGTAGTTATACTCTTGTACATAGGGGGCAGTATTATAGTAGTTATATTCTTGTACATAGGGGGCAGTATTATAGTAGTTATATTCTTGTACATAGGGGGCAGTATTATAGTAGTTATATTCTTGTACATAGGAGCAGTATTATAGTAGTTATATTCTTGTACATAGGGGGCAGTATTATAGTAGTTATATTCTTGTACATAGGGGCAGTATTATAGTAGTTATATTCTTGTACATAGGGGGCAGTATTATAGTAGTTATATTCTTGTACATAGGAGCAGTATTATAGTAGTTATATTCTTGTACATAGGAGCAGTATTATAGTAGTTATATTCTTGTACATAGGAGCAGTATTATAGTAGTTATATTCTTGTACATAGGGGCAGTATTATAGTAGTTATATTCTTGTACATAGGGGGCAGTATTATAGTAGTTATATTTTTGTACATAGGGGGCAGTATTATAGTAGTTATATTCTTGTACATAGGAGCAGTATTATAGTAGTTATATTCTTGTACATAGGGGGCAGTATTATAGTAGTTATATTCGTGTACATAGGAGCAGTATTATAGTAGTTATATTCTTGTACATAGGAGCAGTATTATAGTAGTTATACTCTTGTGCATAGGGGGCAGTATTATAGTAGTTATATTCTTGTACATAGGGGGCAGTATTATAGTAGTTATATTCTTGTACATAGGGGGCAGTATTATAGTAGTTATATTCTTGTACATAGGAGCAGTATTATAGTAGTTATATTCTTGTACATAGGGGGCAGTATTATAGTAGTTATATTCTTGTACATAGGAGCAGTATTATAGTAGTTATACTCTTGTACATAGGGGCAGTATTATAGTAGTTACATTCTTGTTCATAGGAGCAGTATTATAGTAGTTATAATCTTGTACATAGGGGCAGTATTATAGTAGTTATATTCTTGAACATAGGAGCAGTATTATAGTAGTTACATTCTTGTACATTGGAGCAGTATTATAGTAGTTACATTCTTGTACATAGGGGCAGTATTATAGTAGTTATATTCTTGAACATAGGAGCAGTATTATAGTAGTTACATTCTTGTACATTGGAGCAGTATTACAGTAGTTATATTCTTGAACATAGGAGCAGTATTATAGTAGTTATATTCTTGTACATAGGAGCAGTATTATAGTAGTTATATTCTTGTACATAGGGGCAGTATTATAGTAGTTATATTCTTGTACATATGAGCAGTATTATAGTACTTACATTCTTGTACATAGGAGCAGTATTACAGTAGATATATTCTTGTACATAGGAGCAGTATCATAGTAGTTATATTCTTGTACATAGGGGGCAGTATTATAGCAGTTATAGTCTTGTACATAGGAGCAGTATTATAGTAGTTATACTCTTGTACATAGGGGCAGTATTATAGTAGTTATATCCTTGTGCATAGGGGGAAGTATTATAATAGTTATATTCTTGTACATAGGAGCAGTATTATAATAGTTATATTCTTGTACATAGGGGGCAGTATTATAGTAGTTATATTCTTGTACATAGGAGCAGTATTATAGTAGTTATATTCTTGTACATAGGAGCAGTATTATAGTAGTTATATTCTTGTATATAGGGGCAGTATTATAGTAGTTATATTCTTGTACATAGGAGCAGTATTATAGTAGTTATATTCTTGTACGTAGGGAGCAGTATTATAGTAGTTATATTCTTGTACATAGGAGCAGTATTATAGTAGTTATATTCTTGTATATAGGAGCAGTATTATAGTAGTTATATTCTTGTACATAGGAGCAGTATTATAGTAGTTATATTCTTGTACATAGGAGCAGTATTATAGTATTTATATTCTTTTATATAGGGGCAGTATTATAGTAATTATATTCTTCTACATTTGAGCAGTATTATAGTAGTTATATTCTTGTACATAGGAGCAGTATTATAGTAGTTATATTCTTGTACACAGGAGCAGTATTATAGTAGTTATATTCTTGTACATAGGGGCAGCATTATAGTAGTTATATTCTTGTACATATGGGGCAGCATTATAGTAGTTATATTCTTGTACATAGGAGCTATATTATAGTAGTTATATTCTTGTATATAGGAGCAGTATTATAGTAGTTATATTCTTGTACATAGGAGCAGTATTATAGTAGTTATATTCTTGTACATAGGAGCAGTATTATAGTAGTTATATTCTTTTATATAGGGGCAGTATTATAGTAGTTATATTCTTCTACATAGGAGCAGTATTATAGTAGTTATATTCTTGTACATAGGAGCAGTATTATAGTAGTTATATTCTTGTACATAGGGGGCAGTATTATAGTAGTTATATTCTTGTACATAGAGAGCAGTATTATAGTAGTTATATGCTTGAATATAGGGGCAGTATTATAGTAGTTATATTCTTGTACATAGGAGCAGTATTATAGTAGTTATATTCTTGTACATAGGAGCAGTATCATAGTAGTTATATTCTTGTATATAGGGGCAGTATTATAGTAGTTATATTCTTGTACATAGGAGCAGTATTATAGTAGTTATATTCTTGTACATAAGAGCAGTATTATAGTAGTTATATTCTTGTACATAGGAGCAGTATTATAGTAGTTATATTCTTGTACATAGGAGCAGTATTATAGTAGTTATATTCTTATATATAGGAGCAGTATTATAGTAGTTATATTCTTGTACATAGGAGCAGTATTATAGTAGTTATATTCTTGTACATAGGAGCAGTATTATAGTATTTATATTCTTTTATATAGGGGCAGTATTATCGTAATTATATTCTTCTACATAGGAGCAGTATTATAGTAGTTATATTCTTGTACATAGGAGCAGTATCATAGTAGTTATATTCTTGTACACAGGAGCAGTATTATAGTAGTTATATTCTTGTACATAGTGGCAGCATTATAGTAGTTATATTCTTGTACATATGGGGCAGCATTATAGTAGTTATATTCTTGGACATAGGAGCTATATTATAGTAGTTATATTCTTGTATATAGGAGCAGTATTATAGTAGTTATATTCTTGTACATAGGAGCAGTATTATAGTAGTTATATTCTTGTGCATAAGAGCAGTATTATAGTAGTTATATTCTTGTACATAGGAGCAGTATTATAGTAGTTATATTCTTGTACATAGGAGCAGTATTATAGTAGTTATATTCTTGTACATAGGGGCAGCATTATAGTAGTTATATTCTTGTACATAGGGAGCAGTATTATAGTAGTTATATTCTTGTACATAGGAGCAGTATTATAGTAGTTATATTCTTGTACATAGGAGCAGTATTATAGTAGTTATATTCTTTTATATAGGGGCAGTATTATAGTAGTTATATTCTTCTACATAGGAGCAGTATTATAGTAGTTATATTCTTGTACATAGGAGCAGTATTATAGTAGTTATATTCTTGTACATAGGGGGCAGTATTATAGTAGTTATATTCTTGTACATAGGGAGCAGTATTATAGTAGTTATATTCTTGAATATAGGGGCAGTATTATAGTAGTTATATTCTTGTACATAGGAGCAGTATTATAGTAGTTATATTCTTGTACATAGGAGCAGTATCATAGTAGTTATATTCTTGTATATAGGGGCAGTATTATAGTAGTTATATTCTTGTACATAGGAGCAGTATTATAGTAGTTATATTCTTGTACATAAGAGCAGTATTATAGTAGTTATATTCTTGTACATAGGAGCAGTATTATAGTAGTTATATTCTTGTACATAGGAGCAGTATTATAGTAGTTATATTCTTGTATATAGGAGCAGTATTATAGTAGTTATATTCTTGTACATAGGAGCAGTATTATAGTAGTTATATTCTTGTACATAGGAGCAGTATTATAGCATTTATATTCTTTTATATAGGGGCAGTATTATCGTAATTATATTCTTCTCCATAGGAGCAGTATTATAGTAGTTATATTCTTGTACATAGGAGCAGTATCATAGTAGTTATATTCTTGTACACAGGAGCAGTATTATAGTAGTTATATTCTTGTACATAGGGGCAGCATTATAGTAGTTATATTCTTGTACATATGGGGCAGCATTATAGTAGTTATATTCTTGTACATAGGAGCTATATTATAGTAGTTATATTCTTGTATATAGGAGCAGTATTATAGTAGTTATATTCTTGTACATAGGAGCAGTATTATAGTAGTTATATTCTTGTACATAGGAGCAATATTATAGTAGTTATATTCTTTTATATAGGGGCAGTATTATAGTAGTTATATTCTTCTACATAGGAGCAGTATTATAGTAGTTATATTCTTGTACATAGGAGCAGTATTATAGTAGTTATATTCTTGTACATAGGGGGCAGTATTATAGTAGTTATATTCTTGTACATAGGGAGCAGTATTATAGTAGTTATATTCTTGAATATAGGGGCAGTATTATAGTAGTTATATTCTTGTACATAGGAGCAGTATTATAGTAGTTATATTCTTGTACATAGGAGCAGTATCATAGTAGTTATATTCTTGTATATAGGGGCAGTATTATAGTAGTTATATTCTTGTACATAGGAGCAGTATTATAGTAGTTATATTCTTGTACATAGGGGCAGTATTATAGTAGTTATATTCTTGTATATAGGGGCAGTATTATAGTAGTTATATTCTTGTACATAGGAGCAGTATTATAGTAGTTATATTCTTGTACATAGGGGGCAGTATTATAGTAGTTATATTCTTGTACATAGGAGCAGTATTATAGTAGTTATATTCTTGTATATAGGAGCAGTATTATAGTAGTTATATTCTTGTACATAGGAGCAGTATTATAGTAGTTATATTCTTGTATATAGGAGCAGTATTATAGTAGTTATATTCTTGTACATAGGAGCAGTATTATAGTAGTTATATTCTTGTACATAGGAGCAGTATTATAGTATTTATATTCTTTTATATAGGGGCAGTATTATAGTAGTTATATTCTTGTACATAGGAGCAGTATTATAGTAGTTATATTCTTGTACATAGGAGCAGTATTATAATAGTTATATTCTTGTACATAGGGGCAGCATTATACAAGTTATATTCTTGTACATATGGGGCAGCATTATAGTAGTTATATTTTTGTACATAGGGGCAGTATTATTGTAGTTATATTCTTAATTAATAGACGCAGGTATCAGGTTTTTATGTGTTTTTGGTTCAGAAAACTCAGGAGCAACAGGAATTAAACTGTATCAGCATGAAAATGTAGCAAACAAAGCAGCAAAAAATGTACAAATCCTGCTTTGTTTAACCCCTTTCTGACATGTGACGTACTATCCCGTCGAGGGGGGGTGGGCCCCTATGACCATGGACGGGATAGTACGTCCAGCGCGATCGACAGCGCTCACGGGGGGAGCGCCGCTGATCGCGGCCGGGTGTCAGCTGCCTATCGCAGCTGACATCTGGCACTATGTGCCAGGAGCGGTCACGGACCGCCCCCGGCACATTAACCCCTGGCATACCGCGATCAAAGATGATCGCGATGTGCCGGCGGTGTGTTATGGCTGGCAATCAGGCAACACAGCGTGCAGTAATCAGCGCACATACAGAGATCTGGCAATAACCAAAAACAATAGGACGAGCTCTGAGACGTGGAATCTCTGTAGACTGCAGTACCTGATCTATCCTCACACAACTATAAGCAGCAGTGGATTGCGCCTATCACTACCTATGCAACTCGGCACTGCCTGAGGAGCTGACTAGCCTGAAGATAGAAATACAAGCCTGACTTACCTCAGAGAAATACCCCAAAGGAATAGGCAGCCCCCCACATATAATGACTGTTAGCAAGATGAAAAGACAAACGTAGGAATGAAATAGATTCAGCAAAGTGAGGCCCGATATTCTAGACAGAGCGAGGATAGCAAAGAGAACTATGCAGTCTACAAAAAACCCTAAAACGAAAACCACGCAAAGGGGCAAAAAGACCCACCGTGCCGAACTAACAGCACGGCGGTGCACCCCTTTGCTTCTCAGAGCTTCCAGCAAAAGTTAATAGCAAGCTGGACAGAAAAAACAGAAAACAAACTAGAAGCACTTATCTAGCAGAGCAGCAGGCCCAAGGAAAGATGCAGTAGCTCAGATCCAACACTGGAACATTGACAAGGAGCAAGGAAGACAGACTCAGGTGGAGCTAAATAGCAAGGCAGCCAACGAGCTCACCAAAACACCTGAGGGAGGAAGCCCAGAGACTGCAATACCACTTGTGACCACAGGAGTGAACTCAGCCACAGAATTCACAACAGTACCCCCCCCTTGAGGAGGGGTCACCGAACCCTCACCAGAACCCCCAGGCCGACCAGGATGAGCCACATGAAAGGCACGAACAAGATCTGGGGCATGGACATCAGAGGCAAAAACCCAGGAATTATCTTCCTGAGCATAACCCTTCCACTTGACCAGATACTGGAGTTTCCGTCTAGAGACACGAGAATCCAAAATCTTCTCCACAATATACTCCAATTCCCCCTCCACCAAAACAGGGGCAGGAGGCTCCACAGATGGAACCATAGGTGCCACGTATCTCCTCAACAACGACCTATGGAATACATTATGTATGGAAAAGGAGTCTGGGAGGGTCAGACGAAAAGACACCGGATTGAGAATCTCAGAAATCCTATACGGACCAATAAAACGAGGTTTAAATTTAGGAGAGGAAACCTTCATAGGAATATGACGAGAAGATAACCAAACCAGATCCCCAACACGAAGTCGGGGTCCCACACGGCGTCTGCGATTAGCGAAAAGCTGAGCCTTCTCCTGGGACAAGGTCAAATTGTCCACTACCTGAGTCCAGATCTGCTGCAACCTGTCCACCACAGAATCCACACCAGGACAGTCCGAAGACTCAACCTGTCCTGAAGAGAAACGAGGATGGAACCCAGAATTGCAGAAAAATGGAGAGACCAAGGTAGCCGAGCTGGCCCGATTATTAAGGGCGAACTCAGCCAACGGCAAAAATGACACCCAATCATCCTGGTCAGCGGAAACAAAACATCTCAGATATGTTTCCAAGGTCTGATTGGTTCGTTCGGTCTGGCCATTAGTCTGAGGATGGAAGGCCGAGGAGAAAGATAGGTCAATGCCCATCCTACCACAAAAGGCTCGCCAGAACCTCGAGACAAACTGGGAACCTCTGTCAGAAACAATATTCTCAGGAATGCCATGTAAACGAACCACATGCTGGAAGAACAAAGGCACCAAATCAGAGGAGGAAGGCAATTTAACCAAGGGCACCAGATGGACCATTTTAGAAAAGCGATCACAGACCACCCAAATGACCGACATTTTTTGAGAAACGGGAAGGTCAGAAATGAAATCCATCGAAATATGTGTCCAAGGCCTCTTCGGGACCGGCAAGGGCAAAAGCAACCCACTGGCACGTGAACAGCAGGGCTTAGCCCTAGCACAAATTCCACAGGACTGCACAAAAGCACGCACATCCCGTGACAGAGATGGCCACCAGAAGGATCTAGCAACCAACTCCCTGGTACCAAAGATTCCTGGATGACCGGCCAGCACCGAACAATGAAGTTCAGAGATAACTTTACTAGTCCACCTATCAGGGACGAACAGTTTCTCGGCCGGACAACGATCAGGTTTATTAGCCTGAAATTTCTGCAACACTCTCCGCAAATCAGGGGAGATGGCAGACACAATGACTCCTTCCTTGAGGATACTCGCCGGCTCAGATAACCCCGGAGAGTCGGGCACAAAACTCCTAGACAGAGCATCCGCCTTCACATTTTTAGAGCCCGGAAGGTATGAAATCACAAAATCAAAACGAGCAAAAAATAACGACCAACGGGCCTGTCTAGGATTCAAGCGCTTGGCAGACTCAAGATAAGTAAGGTTCTTATGATCAGTCAAAACCACCACGCGATGCTTAGCACCCTCAAGCCAATGACGCCACTCCTCGAATGCCCACTTCATGGCCAGCAACTCTCGGTTGCCCACATCATAATTACGCTCAGCAGCAGAAAATTTCCTGGAAAAGAAAGCACATGGTTTGAACACTGAGCAACCAGAACCTCTCTGTGACAAAACCGCCCCTGCACCAATCTCAGAAGCATCAACCTCGACCTGGAACGGAAGAGAAACATCAGGTTGACACAACACAGGGGCACAGCAAAAACGACGCTTCAACTCCTGAAAAGCTTCCACGGCAGCAGAAGACCAATTAACCAAATCAGCACCCTTCTTGGTCAAATCGGTCAATGGTCTGGCAATGCTAGAAAAATTACAGATGAAGCGACGATAAAAATTAGCAAAGCCCAGGAATTTCTGCAGACTCTTTAGAGATGTCGGCTGAGTCCAATCCTGGATGGCCTGAACCTTAACCGGATCCATCTCGATAGTAGAAGGGGAAAAGATGAACCCCAAAAATGAAACTTTCTGCACACCGAAGAGACACTTTGATCCCTTCACGAACAAGGAATTAGCACGCAGTACCTGGAAAACCATTCTGACTTGCTTCACATGAGACTCCCAATCATCTGAGAAGATCAAAATGTCATCCAAGTAAACAATCAAGAATTTATCCAGATACTCACGGAAAATGTCATGCATAAAAGACTGAAAAACAGATGGAGCATTGGCAAGTCCGAACGGCATCACCAGATACTCAAAATGACCCTCGGGCATATTAAATGCCGTTTTCCATTCATCTCCCTGCCTGATTCTCACCAGATTATATGCACCACGAAGATCAATCTTAGTAAACCAACTAGCCCCCTTAATCCGAGCAAACAAGTCAGAAATCAATGGCAAGGGATACTGAAACTTAACAGTGATCTTATTAAGAAGGCGGTAATCAATACACGGTCTTAGCGAACCATCCTTCTTGGCTACAAAAAAGAACCCTGCTCCCAATGGTGACGACGACGGGCGAATATGTCCCTTATCCAGGGACTCCTTCACATAACTGCGCATAGCGGTGTGTTCAGGTACGGACAAATTAAATAAACGACCCTTAGGGAATTTACTACCAGGAATCAAATCGATAGCACAATCATAATTCCTATGCGGAGGTAGGGCATCAGACTTGGACTCTTCAAATACATCCTGAAAGTCCGACAAGAACTCTGGGATGTCAGAAGGAATGGATGACGAAATAGACAAAAATGGAACATCACCATGTACTCCCTGACAACCCCAGCTGGTTACCGACATAGAGTTCCAATCCAATACTGGATTATGGGTTTGTAGCCATGGCAACCCCAACACGACCACATCATGCAAATTATGCAGTACCAGAAAGCGAATAACTTCCTGATGTGCAGGAGCCATGCACATGGTCAGCTGGGCCCAGTACTGAGGCTTATTCTTGGCCAAAGGTGTAGCATCAATTCCTCTCAACGGAATAGGACACCGCAAAGGCTCCAAGAAAAACCCACAACGCTTAGCATAATCCAAATCCATCAGATTCAGGGCAGCGCCTGAATCCACAAACGCCATGACAGAATACGATGACAAAGAGCACATTAAGGTAATGGACAAAAGGAATTTGGACTGTACAGTACCAATAACGGCAGAGCTATCGAACCGCCTAGTGCGTTTAGGACAATTAGAAATAGCATGAGTAGAATCACCACAATAGAAACACAGTCTGTTCAGACGTCTGTGTTCTTGCCGTTCTACTTTAGTCATAGTCCTGTCGCACTGCATAGGCTCAGGTTTACTCTCAGACAATACCGCCAGATGGTGCACAGATTTACGCTCGCGCAAGCGACGACCGATCTGAATGGCCAAGGACATAGACTCATTCAAACCAGCAGGCATAGGAAATCCCACCATTACATCCTTAAGAGCTTCAGAGAGACCCTTTCTGAACAAAGCCGCTAGTGCAGATTCATTCCACAGAGTGAGTACTGACCACTTCCTAAATTTCTGACAATATACTTCTACATCATCCTGACCCTGGCATAAAGCCAGCAAATTTTTCTCAGCCTGATCCACTGAATTAGGCTCATCGTAAAGCAATCCCAGCGCCTGGAAAAATGCATCAACATTACTCAATGCAGAATCTCCGGTGCAAGAGAAAACGCCCAGTCCTGTGGGTCGCCGCGCAAAAAAGAAATAATAATCAAAACCTGTTGAATAGGATTACCAGAAGAATGAGGTTTCAAGGCCAAAAATAGCTTACAATTATTTCTGAAGCTCAGGAACTTAGTTCTGTCACCAAAAAACAAATCAGGAATCGGAATTCTTGGTTCTAGCATCGATTTCTGATCAATAGTATCTTGAATCTTTTGTACATTTACAACGAGATTATCCATTGAGGAGCACAGAGCCTGAATATCCATGTCCACAGCTGTGTCCTGAAGCACTCTAATGTCTAGGGGGAAAAAAAGACTGAAGACAGAGCTAAGAAAAAAAAATGATGTCAGGATTTCTTTTTTCCCTCTATTGGGAATCATTGGTGTGGCTCCTTGTACTGTTATGGCTGGCAATCAGGCAACACAGCGTGCAGTAATCAGCGCACATACAGAGATCTGGCAATAACCAAAAACAATAGGACGAGCTCTGAGACGTGGAATCTCTGTAGACTGCAGTACCTGATCTATCCTCACACAACTATAAGCAGCAGTGGATTGCGCCTATCACTACCTATGCAACTCGGCACTGCCTGAGGAGCTGACTAGCCTGAAGATAGAAATACAAGCCTGACTTACCTCAGAGAAATACCCCAAAGGAATAGGCAGCCCCCCACATATAATGACTGTTAGCAAGATGAAAAGACAAACGTAGGAATGAAATAGATTCAGCAAAGTGAGGCCCGATATTCTAGACAGAGCGAGGATAGCAAAGAGAACTATGCAGTCTACAAAAAACGCTAAAACGAAAACCACGCAAAGGGGCAAAAAGACCCACCGTGCCGAACTAACAGCACGGCGGTGCACCCCTTTGCTTCTCAGAGCTTCCAGCAAAAGTTAATAGCAAGCTGGACAGAAAAAACAGAAAACAAACTAGAAGCACTTATCTAGCAGAGCAGCAGGCCCAAGGAAAGATGCAGTAGCTCAGATCCAACACTGGAACATTGACAAGGAGCAAGGAAGACAGACTCAGGTGGAGCTAAATAGCAAGGCAGCCAACGAGCTCACCAAAACACCTGAGGGAGGAAGCCCAGAGACTGCAATACCACTTGTGACCACAGGAGTGAACTCAGCCACAGAATTCACAACAGCGGTGCAGGGAAGCATCGCGCAGGGAGGGGGCTCCCTGCGGGCTTCCCTGAGTCCCCCGCAGCAACGCGATGTGATCGCGTTGCTGCGAGGGTCTCCTCACCTCCCTCCCTGCTCGAGCCCCGGATCCAAGATGGCCGCAGATCCGGGTCCTGCAGGGAGGGAGGTGGCCTCACAGAGCCTGCTCAGAGCAGGCACTGTGAAGCAGCCTGCACTGCTATCAGATCGGTGATCTGACAGAGTGCTGTGCAAACTGTCAGATCATCGATCTGTGATGTCCCCCCCGGGACAAAGTAAAAAAGTAAAAAAAAATTTTTTCAAATGTGTAAAAAAAAATAAAAAAAAATATTCCAAAATAATGAAAAAAAAAAAAATTATTCCCATAAATACATTTCTTTATCTAAAAAAAAAAAACAAAACAATAAAAGTACATATATTTAGTATCGCCGCGTCCGTAACGGCCCGACCTATAAAACTGGCCCACTAGTTAACCCCTTCAGTAAACACCGTAAGAAAAAAAAAAAAAACGAGGCAAAAAACAACGCTTTATTATCATACCGCCGAACAAAAAGTGGAATAACACGCGATCAAAAAGACAGATATAAATAACCATGGTACCTCTGAAAACGTCATCTTGTCCCGCACAAAAGGAGCCACCATACAGCATCATCAGCAAAAAAATAAAAAAGTTATAGTCCTGAGAATAAAGCGATGCAAAAATAATTATTTTTTCTATAAAATAGTTTTTATCGTATAAAAGCGCCAAAACATAAAAAAATGATATAAATGAGGTGTCGCTGTAATCGTACTGACCCGAAGAATAAAACTTCTTTATCAATTTTGCCAAACGCGGAACGGTATAAACGCCTCCCCCAAAAGAAATTCATGAATAGCTGGTTTTTGGTCATTCTGCCTCGCAAAAATCGGAATAAAAAGCGATCAAAAAATGTCACGTGCCCGAAAATGTTACCAATAAAAATGTCAACTCGTCCCGCTAAAAACAAGACCTCATATGACTCTGTGGACCAAAAGATGGAAAAATTATAGCTCTCAAAATGTGGTAATGCAAAAAATATTTTTTGCAATAAAAAGCGTCTTTCAGTGTGTGACGGCTGCCAATCATAAAAATCCGCTAAAAAACCCACAATAAAAGTAAATCAAACCCCCCTTCATCACGCCCTTAGTTAGGGAAAAATAAAAAAATGTATTTATTTCCATTTTCCCATTAGGGCTAGGGTTAGGGTTAGGGTTAGGGCTAGGGTTAGGGCTAGGGTTAGGGCTAGGGTTAGGGCTAGGGCTAGGGTTAGGGCTAGGGTTAGGGCTAGGGTTAGGGCTACAGTTTGGGTTGGGGCTAAAGTTAGGGTTCGAGTTGGGGCTAAAGTTACAGTTAGGGTTTAGATTACATTTACAGTTGGGAATAGGGTTGGGATTAGGGTTAGGGGTGTGTCAGGGTTAGAGGTGTGGTTAGGGTTACTGTTGGGATTAAGGTTAGGGGTGTGTTTGGATTAGGGTTTCAGTTATAATTGTGGGGTTTCCACTGTTTAGGCACATCAGGGGCTCTCCAAACGCGACATGGTGTCCGATCTCAATTCCAGCCAATTCTGCGTTGAAAAAGTAAAACAGTGCTTCTTCCCTTCCGAGCTCTCCCGTGTGCCTAAACAGGGGTCTACCCCAACTTATGGGGTATCAGCGGGTATCACAAAATGGTGTCACTTGTGGGCGGTTTCTACTGTTTAGGTACATTAGGGGCTCTGCAAATGCAATGTGACACCTGCAGACCATTCCATCTAAGTCCTCATTCCAAATGGAGCTCATTCCCTTCCGAGCCCTCCCATGCGCCCAAACAGTGGTTCCCCCCCACATATGGTGTATCATCGCACTCAGGACAAATTGGGCAACACATTTTGGGGTCCAATTTCTCCTGTTACCCTCGGGAAAATACAAAACTGGGGGCTAAAAAAATAATTTTTGTGGGAAAAAAAATTTGTTTTATTTTTACGGCTCTGCATTATAAACTTCTGTGAAGCACTTGGTGGGTCAAAGTGCTCACCACACCTCTAGATAAGTTCCTTAGGGGGTCTACTTTCCAAAATGGTGTCACTTGTGGGGGGTTTCAATGTTTAGGCACATCAGTGGCTCTTCAAACGCAACATGGCGTCCCATCTCAATTCCTGTCAATTTTGCATTGAAAAGTCAATCGGCGCTCCTTCCCTTCCGAGCTCTCCCATCCGCCCAAACAGTGGTTTACCCCCACATATGGGCTATCAGCGTACTCAGGACAAATTGTACAACAACTTTTGGGGTCCAATTTCTTCTCTTACCCTTGGGAAAATAAAAAATTGGGGGCGAAAAGATAATTTTTGTGAAAAAATATGATCTTTTATTTTTACGGCTCTGCATTATAAACTTCTGTGAAGCACTTGGTGGGTCAAAGTGCTCACCACACCTCTAGATAAGTTCCTTAGGGGGTCTACTTTCCAAACTGGTGTCACTTGTGGGGGGTTTCAATGTTTAGGCACATCAGGGGCTCTCCAAACGAAACATGGCGTCCCATCTCAATTCCAGTCAATTTTGCATTGAAAAGTCAAATGGCGCTCCTTCGCTTCCGAGCTGTGCCATGCGCCCAAACAGTGGTTTACCCCCACATGTGGGGTATTGGCGTACTCAGGACAAATTGTACAACAATGTTTGGGGTCCATTTTCTCCTGTTACCCTTGGTAAAATAAAACAAATTGGAGCTGAATTAGATTTTTTGTGAAAAAAAGTTAAATGTTCATTTTTATTTAAACATTCAAAAAATTCCTGTGAAGCACCAGAAGGGTTAATAAACTTCTTGAATATGGTTTTGAGCACCTTGAGGGGTGTAGTTTTTAGAATGGTGTCACACTTGGGTATTTTCTATCATATAGACCCCTCAAAATGACTTCAAATGAGATGTGGTCCCTAAAAAAAAATGGTGTTGTAGAAATGAGAAATTGCTGGTCAACTTTTAACCCTTATAACTCCCTAACAAAAAAAAGTTTTGATTCCAAAATTGTGCTGATGTAAAGTAGACATGTGGGAAATGTTACTTATTAAGTATTTTGTGTGACATATCTCTGTGATTTAATTGCATAAGTTGGAAAATTGCGAAATTTTCATAATTTTCGCCAAATTTCCATTTTTTTCACAAATAAACGCAGGTACTATCAAAGAATTTTTACCATTGTCATGAAGTACAATATGTCACGAGAAAATAATGTCAGAATCACTGGGATCCGTTGAAGCGTTCCAGAGTTATAACCTCATAAAGGGACAGTGGTCAGAATTGTAAAAATTGGCCCGGTCATTAACGTGCAAACCACCCTTGGGGGTAAAGGGGTTAATCAGCTTCTTGACTGCCAAGAGAGCAGGTTTTACCTGCGGAAGAAAATGCAGCAAAAATGCAATGTGTGAACATAGCTTTAGTGTTTTTTCTTCAACTTCTGATAGTGCTAGACTGTCCTAGCATGCATAGTGGGAGAGTCTCTGGTGGAATGTCATCAATGTTACCTACTCCAGAGCTAGTCCTGGTGTTTCCTCTATATCGCTTGTAACGTATTGCAGTAACGTCTGCAGTGTACCAGTGTCCGATGTTGCTATTTCTTCAAATGAGCATGCACCAGTCATCAGTACAAACACATGGTCAGTTTTGTCTGCGTCAGGTTTTTTCCCTTCATTTACTTGCCCTCTCCATGGCTCGTGTTGCAGGCTCATGAATAGTGCAGGCCCATGGCCACAAGGTGTGTTTCCTTACATCGCATAAGCTAATGACAGTTAAACCCTCATTCCAAGTAAAGTGTAGGAGAATGGCTGGCGACCAAGCTCAGATGCCAGTGCTTCACATTGGGAGGCGAGGTTGTGGTACGCTGGTGAGTGAGTGGCACCGGCCGGAGGATCAAGCTCTTGGGTGCAAAGTGAGTGATGTGAATTGTGGAAATTGCACTGTTGTGAGCTGTCTGAAGACACAAACTCTAGCAATGCAACATAAAAGCAATTGGGTTTGTAGTTAAGACATAAAAAAGAGGTTACATGGTTATATAGGTTGAAAAAAGGCACAGATTTGTCAACTTCAACTTTTCTCCACCAGTTTTACATCATCTATCACCTGATCATACATAACCTACTGTGCCAAAAACATCCCACCCTTTATAAATGCTGATGCCATTACTACCTCTTGCAGTCGGGTATTCTGCAGAATAGTGAGTGATGAGCGAGTATGCTCGTTGCTCGGGTTTTCCCGAGCGTGCTCGCATGTCCTCCTAGTATTTTGGAGTGCTCGGAGATTTAGTTTCTGTCGACGCAGCTGCATGATTTGCGGCTGCTGGACAGCCTGAATACACGTGGGGATTCCCTAACAACCAGGCAACCCCCACATGTATTCAGCCTGTCTATCAGCTGTAAATCATGCAGCTGCATCGACAGAAACTACATCTCCGAGCATGGCAAAATACTCCACCCGAGCATGCTCGGGAAAACCTGAGCAACGAGCATACTCACTCATCACTAGTAAAGAACCCTTTCCTATTTATCTTTTAATTCACAAAAAAAAATAATGTGCTCTTGGCCAAAAGCAGCAAAAAAAAAAAAAAATAAAGAAATAAGAAGAAACTGCTAAACATTATAGCTTTATTTTAATTAATTACTGCATCTTTTTGAAAAATTAATGTTGGTGTTTCAGAACCCCATTCATTTTGATAGAGGTGCTCTACTGTTGGTGACGTACTGGTGAGGATTGGGGCCGCTATAGAACCAAAGTTTATTAAAAATGGAGCTCCCCTTCCAATAGCGCTGTTGCATATTTCTGTGCAGCTATATTGTAGATAATTTCCATTTTTACAATTCAATTTCACACGCTACAATAGCGGAGCATACTGGAAGTTAATGTTACGTTCTGAAAACTGCAGATTCCGATAATGATGTCTGAATATTCTGCTTAGGACTGTTTTTTCTCTGCTTCTTAAACTTTGCAAATTATAGTTTTTTTTTTGTTCTTCTTTTTGGCAAAAGTTTTAGAAGTCAAACCAGGGAAGCTTGATAGAAGTCTTCTTGGCTGCGAGATTTAGCTAAATAGGAAATCAATTAATCCTGATTAGTAAACTTTTCTGTACACTGTAGGCTAAAAAACCATCTATGGAAAGGATCCCTAACAATCAAAACTCTTTCCTGTACGTTTTTACAGCTTGCGCAGATTTTGGTGATTATCTTTATTTATGCGGAGCAGGTGCAGGGCGCTTTGATTTATGCAGTCAGAAAGTGAGTTAAACACAAAGTACTGAGCGGAAACTGTCAGAAAGAACTTCAGATCTTACAGCATTTTGTCTCGGAGGAGGGAGTGAACTTTAAACAACATCCCAGAAGTCGTTTCATAATATGTTAATGATATATTGGAACTCTAGAAAAAAAATGATAATGAATTCTTGATTAAATCTATGTTAAAAGCTAATGTGGGTTTTTAATCATATTTGTTGTCCTAGCGATAAGCAGTAAATAGTACTAAAATAGGAAATAGCTGATTAAAGGGGAAACTAAGGGGATATATTTAATTTCCTTAATGCTTACTACTGAACATGTAAAGTAAGGACAGGATGAAATTTCTGCACAATGCTAGACAGGCACATCACGGTGATCAGGCGGCATGAGGGTGGCATCCATGTGGTCACCGGAGAGAGGTAGGGAAGGACAGAAGTATATCCAAAATGTCCATATAGGATGGCAGGAGAGGCAGCTATTAAAGAAGTGTTGTTTTTTTTTTGTAGAGGCTGGCATATGATGGTGCTCAATATTATATACTGTAGAGTAGGGTAAATGAGGGCATGGGCAGGGACTGGCAGAGAGAAGAGGCATCAGTGGAACAAGGGAAGAGATAGAATGGTTGAGCAGAGTGAAAAATAAAAGCTGTTCCACTCAGCATGTCCACATGGACTTTTCCTCTCTGAACCCTGTTCACACAGGTAATATACAGATGATCAGGTTTTTAAATACATCAGACAACGATTGCATACATCAGTTAGGACTGCTCTGATATGGGTATACCTTGACGTTTGGTGGAGCAGCTTAGTATACATTTTTTGCAAAAAACGTATCAACCAAATACCCTGTTCTTTACATCTTTTTACTAGCACTTGCGGATTACTGTGATTTTTTGAAACTGAGTGTTTTTGGTTCTACTATGCTCTTTTGTGTCTTCAAGTTTCTTGGTGGTGTGTGAACATGTTCCTACAGACTTGTTCACAGTGCAAGTAGCCCATGTGTTCCTGTTTCTATAATTGTTCTCTTGTGTCTACAAGACTAGGGAGTTACCCACCACTCCTCTTATGCTATCTGCACAAAAGCTGTTCCACTCAGCATGTCCACATGGATTTTTCCTCTCTGAACCCTGTTCACACAGGTAATATACAGATGATCAGGTTTTTAAATACATCAGACAGGATTGCATACATCAGTTAGGACTGCTCTGATATGGGTATACCTTGACATTTGGTGGAGCAGCTTAGTATACATTTTTTGCAAATAACGTATCAACCAAATACCCTGTTTTTTCATCTTTTTACTAGCATTTGCGGATTACTGTGATTTTTTGAAACTGAGTGTTTTTGGTTCTACTATGCTCTTTTGTGTCTTCAAGTTTCTTGGTGGTGTGTGAACATTTTCCTACAGACTTGTTCACTGTGCAAGTAGCCCATGTGTTCCTGTTTCTATAATTGTTCTCTTGTGTCTACAAGACTAGGGAGTTACCCACCACTCCTCCTGGGCTATCTGCACAAAAGCTGTTCCACTCAGCATGTCCACATGGATTTTTCCTCTCTGAACCCTGTTCACACAGGTAATATACAGATGATCAGGTTTTTAAATACATCAGACAGGATTGCATACATCACTTAGGACTGCTCTGATATGGGTATACCTTGACGTTTGGTGGAGCAGCTAAGTATACATTTTTTGCAAATAACGTATCAACCAAATGTTAGGGCTAGCGGAACGCACAAAATAATAAGACAGATAGTGTATGGTGCGTTCGCAGCCCGGGGTCCACCGTGCAGAGATGGAACCTGCTGCCAAGTAATGACGGACTATATGGCGGTACTCATAAGTATACACACGTGGGTTAAACTTCACCCAGCGTGAAGGAAGCGATCCTGTTGCATCACAGGATCGCGGTACCGCACATAGAGGGCGAGCAAGTAGTCAGCGAACTCAACCCCAACTAGGATTGAAGTCCGATTAGACCCTTGCTGGCACAACACCGCAACTGGGTGTGTAAGGAAGCTGAATACCAATATTAGGGCACAAGAGTGCATGCGGTGCCGCACTGACGAACGCCACTAACCACCCAGGCTTGGGTAAGGAAAGCACAGAGGAAGTTCACGGCGCCGTACTGGCGGTCACAGCAACTGGACGCTGTAACGTGTGATTCGTGCTGTAGGCTAAGTCGGGCGCTAGATAGCAACCATACACCTTCCGCAAACCGACATTCAATAGGGTAGGGGTATCCAAGGATGACTTGCACTCACAACATACACACATTAACAATTGTACACTAGCGCATGGCCGTGCGGTCATGCGCAGTTTATATAGTTGCAGCACAGGAAGTGGCCACAGAAACTTTGCCCTTCCAAGACCTGCCAAGAGGACCAATGGTATGTGCTCTACAGAGCCTGAGCACATGACCCTCGATCTCCAATGGGAGATCTTGCCCTGGGCATGCTCAGTGTGTGCAGACAAGGACTTAGTCCCAGAGAAGTCCGCTCGCTGCTGACCAGCACTGGCTTTAATGGCAGAAGCTGAAGAAGCAGCAGTAACTCTCTGTACAGAGTGAGACTGAGCAAGACGCTGGGACCGACGTCCTTGCTGAGCAGACTCCACTGCGGCTGGATAAGAATAGGAGACCGCAGCGGAGATGACTCGAGATTCCCCCTGTGCAGAAGCGGGAACTCGAGACCTAACACCAAATACCCTGGTTTTTACATCTTTTTACTAGCACTTGCAGATTACTGTGATTTTTTTAAACTGAGTGTTTTTGGTTCTACTATGCTCTTTTGTGTCTTCAAGTTTCAACATTTTCCTACAGACTTGTTCACTGTGCAAGCTGCCCATGTGTTCCTGTTTCCATAATTGTTCTCTTGTGTCTACAAGACTAGGGAGTTACCCACCACTCCTCTTGGGCTATCTGCACCAAAGCTGTTCCACTCAGCATGTCCACATGGACTTTTCCTCTCTGAACCCTGTTCACACAGGTAATATACAGATGATCAGGTTTTTAAATACATCAGACAGGGATTGCATACATCAGTTAGGACTGCTCTGATATGGGTATACCTTGACGTTTGGTGGAGCAGCGTAGTATACATTTTTTGCAACAAACGTATCAACCAAAAACCCTGTTTTTTACATCATTCCCCTCTCCCTTTTCTCCTCTCTCCTTCTACAGGAACTCCGAACATTGCAACGGACTTCCAGGCAGAACTTCATGTTCTGCGTTTAGCACTGGACACCAACTGTCCGGTACGAACCCCAAAATGTTAAGTTTGGGTTCACTCATCTCTAGTCAAGAGTGATGAGGTGCTCATACATCTTAAATAGTCATTAATTAAGTATTTATTAGATTGAAATCTATTTTTGTTGTCTAATCCATACACATGCTCGTTCAGTTTGTCCAAGTGTGCATGCATTTTCAATAGAGGAAGTGGTGGCTAATGTTTCAGAGCAAAAAGAGAGAGAGAGAGGATTGTAATTCTCTATGTTTGATCTCTCTGTATCCAAACTTAATCAGTCTTCATGTTCCAAAAAACTTTTGAAAATCTGTTTTTCCCACCAAAATAGACAGATTCATTCGACTTTCATCTAATGGGCATGGGGGCTTTAGAGAAGAGCCTATAATGAAGAAAACTGTAGAAGTTCACGTGGGATAATGAGGAGGAAAAGTACAGGACATGAGGTTAAAGGGAATCTGACAGTCAGATGAACCCTTCTAAGTCTTCTATATGGGCATGTAGATCATAGGAAGCTGAATAAAATTATATATTGATATCTGGGATCCGATGTCTCATTCCAGAAAAATCAATGTTTTTCTTAATATGTAAATGATCTATTAAGATCTATGGGCCGGACATAGACCTCTTGGAGAACTTGCCTCTAGTGCTAATTTTGATTGAAAGGGGGCATGACCATGACATGTAGATCCAGCGAGCAGACTGTCAGTCACTACATGTCTCACACTGGTAACCTCCCCATTCAGTTAAGACAAGCTCTGGAAGCAGATTCTCAGGGAGATCTATATGATGCCCATCGGATAAGACATCGGATCGCAAATATCAAGGTATCAATTTATTCAAGTTTCTATGATTTACATGGCAATATAGATGGTTTAGGCTATGTGCAAATGCTGCAGATTACTCTGCAGATTTTTCTGGACTGATTTGAGTAAATCCGCAGGAAATCCGCACTGTTGATTTCTTGTGGAATTACCGAGGATTTACCGCCTTTTTTTGCGGTTTTTGTGTGGATTTTACCAGCGGTTTTACACCTGCGGATTCCTATTATGGAGCAGGTTTAAACCGTTGCGAAATCAGCACAAACAATTGACATGCTGCGGAATGAACAACACAGCGTTTCCGCGCGTTTTTTTTTTTTTCGCAGCAAGTGCACTGCAGATTTTGTTTTCCATAGGTTTTACATGGTATTGTTAACCAATGGAAAACTGCTGCGAATCTGCAGCGGCCAATCCGCTGCGGATCTGCCGCAAAATCCGCAGCGTGTGCACATAGCCTAAGGAGGATTAATCCTAGTGACAGATTTAAAAAATGTTTTTTGAGTTGGTAGCAGCGATAGGTGAAAAGATCTGGGACGTGCTTGTCTGAAGGACAGATTTTTTTAAAAATAATTATTTTATATGACTACAACATATTGTGTTCTTATAAAATATTATTTTCCGTAGGGGATTGGAGTCTATTTAGTGAAAGTAATGGATAATTATGGAGAGAAGGAGATAATAGAATAAAAAACATAAGAGTAAAACAACATCACAGCTGAATAAAATTGTTCCATGGGTATTAGTATAAGAAAATAATGGGCATGGAGCCTACCAAAGATTATCTCTTCCCCATGGTAGGAAAAAAAGAGAATCAAGGAAATCAATAGAGTGACTAAGAACAGATGCGAGAGGATTTACTCAGGATCCACAAGGAATAACTCGGAATAAATGTTTATGTGAAATTGTCAGCACAGTGAATAACACATTTTGAAGACACTTTGATGGCAAAGAAGAAATTTAAGATTTAGTGAACATAAAATATTTGGATTTTTTTTATATAGTTATCAGAAATCCTTCATCCTCTGACACAACGCAGGCTTCACTCTTATGATACATTGAACCTATCATACAATTTCACTTATCCATATCCGAAAAAAGTTTCTTGGATTCTTTTACCAAAGGTAAAAAAGTAGAAAAAAAAATGGTTACATGCCCTTTTCACCTTAGCAATATGTTATGGCTAGTCACGTTGATGAACCCCACTTGAATGTATAGCAGAGTTACCACCTTAACTTTTTATCTTTTATGGACAGTTTATCAAAAAATCACAGACAGTCAATCATTTTAAACATTGGAAATCAATATGATTACAAAGTAATCAAGACCGTAGTTTTTATATGAAGATGAAGACATCAGCTGTGTTCAATGTAAACTAATGATAGCTACAGTCAAAATGATCTATAAATGTTTCTTCGGCTTCAAAAACATCATGGAAGCCTTAAAAAAAATGTACGGAGAGAAATAAAAAGTGTATTATTTTTATCATCTATCATTTTTGGATGGTTGGTGACCCTGATATATAGATTTGAGCAGCATCTACTTGAAATTAAGCTAGTATTATTCCGCCCCATAAACCTGTTGCTAGGGGGATTTTATCCTGCAGCATCATAAAAATGCTGTCTCGTTATCACAGTCTTGATTGTGACAAAATTATCCTATTTTCCCACAGGAAAGATATAAATCTTTGTACCGTGTCAGCCAGTAGATAGAAAAATATTTAGAATTGAGAGTCCTCAAAGGTATCAACCACTGAGGACTCTCAATTCTAAATATTTTCCTATTTTCCCAGTGACTAAAGCTGTTCAAACTACACATGAAAGCAGTTTGGCAAATAAAGAAATACGAAGCTGAGCCCAATCCTGCATCCCCAACAGGAGAGAGTAGCAGGGAGTTTTACCACCCAGTATTACAGATTGTTTAAAGGGAATCTGTCACCTCATTTTGCCGCTTTAAACTGCGGCCACTGACATTAGGGGCACATCTACAGCATTCTGTAATGCTGAAGATAAGCCCCCGATGTATCCTGAAAGATAAGAAAAGCAAGTTAGATTATACTCACCCAGGGGCGGTCCGGTGCATTCCGGGTCTGAAAGCCATTGCAGGTCCGTGTCCGGCACCTCCCATCTTCATACGATGACGTCCTCTTCCTTACTTCTGTGCAGGCGTAATTCTCTGCCCTGTTGAGGGCAGAGCAAAGTACTGCAGTGCGCAGGTGCCGGGAAAGGTCAGAGATGCCTGGCGCCTGCGCACTGCAGTACTTTACGCTGCTCTCAACTGCGCAAATCAGTATGCCTGTGCAGGAGCCACAACAGAGGCAAGGATGAGGACGTCATCGTATGAAGATGGGAGGCCCCGGACCGCAACGCCCATCGGTCCCGAACCGGGGCCGCCCCCCGGTTAGCATAATCTAACTTGTTTTTCTTATCTTTCAGGTTACATCGGGAGCTTATCTACAGCATTACAGAATGCTGTAGATAAGCTCTAATGGCGGTAGCCGCAGTTTATAGCGGCAAAATTAGGTAACAGATTCCCTTTAAGGAAACTCTAGGAAACTATTTTTATTACAGCAAAATTATCACAGCATCCCAGAAAGAAAGCATGGGGAAGACACCTTGAAGCATCTCTGTGTTAGGGCTGGCGGAACATCCACCGTGCAGGAGTGGAACCTGCTGCTAGTAAATGGCAGCACCATATGGTGGTACTACGACTGAATAGACACGGGTACCGTCACCCGGGCTTTATAGGAGCAAACTCTGTTGCTTCACAGAGTTGCCGAGATTAAAGATAACGCTGTGTCCTGTTAGCATTCACAGGGCGCAGCAACTGGTTACTAGTGGGATCCCTGCAACCCACCCCCACTATGCTGGTGGTTGATCCCGCTCTGATCCTCGGTGGCTTTTGAGCCCGTGCCTGAGGGCGCCCTGAGTCAGATGCTGAGATCAAATGGGAGTTCCCACCATACACTGACGGATTGTCAGGAGATGCTAAAGATAGCCGCACAGAGTACGTACAGTACCGTAGCAGCGGTCACTGCAGGATAGACGCAGTATATTTTGTGCCTGGTGCTGGATGACACTATCTGGGGCTAGACATCGACAACACTTGTGAGCATGCAACAACTCTAGGGATGGGAATGATTCGAAGCTTTCACCAGAACAGGCATACTTCCACACAAATACTGAATTAGGCCGTGCGGCCATGCAAACCATTTATATAGAGGAAGCTCTCCAGGACCTTCCTAGTGGTCCAATAGGAGCAGCTACAGGACCTGAGCATATGACCCCAACTTCAAATGAGAGGTCGTCCCTTGGGCATGCTCAGTAGAGGAAAAGCAGGACTTAGTTCCAGGAGCGTCTGCTCGCCGCTGAACAGTGCTAGTTACAATGGCTGAGCCTGGAAGATCAGCAGCAACCAAGCGCACAGTATCTGACTGAGCCAGATGCTGGGACTGACGTCTCTACTGAGCAGGCTCCACTGTGGCTGAAGAAGAATGGGAGACCACAGTGGAGGTGGCTCGAGATTCCCCCTGTGCAGCGGCAGGAACTCGATACCTAACACTCTGACTCCCAGATTGCTGCTGAGAACAATGAGGTCATACTTTTACTTCTCTTTAAGGACTGACAATAAAACATTCAAAATCAACAAGATATTGGAGTTTACATAAAAAAGTTAAGAAATATTCTTTTCTGTATAATGACTTTTGTATAAGGCAACATTTAAAAAGGATTAAAAAAAATAATAATAATTTAAATAAACCAAAATTGATTTTTTTGTAAAAAATTAAAAAAATTTCAGTGTAATTTATAAAGGAAACAAGAACTGCCAACTATGTCATGTAAGAGAGACTCAGATACACCCTGTATTAGACATAAAAAGTGTCTCATACATATTCCTTTCAAATTGTCATGTAGTGGTTCTCCTAGATTAATAAAAGCTATGAACTAAGAGTAAAGCCTTCCAAAAATTACAAATCGGGTCGTCCATACACTCTTGAGGGCATCAACTGTAGTGCCTCAATCAAATATTGTGAGCAAATTATAGTTGTGGTAGTTCTCCACTCTTAAAAATTCTGCACAATGCATCTATAAATCTTCGAAGGCAACAACTGGACCGTCTCATTAAATTATTCATAAAGTATAAACCTGTTACAAGCCAAGGGGATGAGCAGATTGTATTTCCTAAGGAAACTGAGGTCTTTTAATGTGTGTAGCAAAATGTTAGAAATGTTCTACCAATCTGTGGTGGCCAGTGCCATCTTTTTTGCAATCACGTGCTGGGGTAGTAGTGGCGGGCCTCTGATGCTAATAAGCTGAATAAGATTATCAAGAAGGCAAGTTCTGCTGTGGGCTGTAATCTGGACTCTTTTGGGGAGGTAGTGGAGAAAAGAACTCTGAGAAAGTGTATGGCGATTATGAACAATAATGCACATCCATTATATGAGCTATTCATGAGACAGAAGAGCACCTTCAGTAACCGGCTAATACTTCTGAGGTGTAAGAAGGAAAAATATAGGAAATCGTTTGTGCCAACTGCCATGGGAATGTACAATAATAACATTAGGGTTAAACCACCAAGGTGAATGTCTACTTATTTCTCTACATTTCAGTTCACTCGTTGTGTATGTCCTATTCTAATGTATAATGTATAATGTTCTTCTGTCAACAAACTGTCATGTCAACTATGTAATTCCTTTATGTTTTTTATGATTTAAGTCGTGCTGCTGTGATACCATAATTTCCCACGGGATCAATAAAGTGTATCGTATCGTATCGTATCGTATCGTAGTATATAATTGTTATCATGTGTGTGTTGATGAGTGCAAGTCGTTCCTTAAAAAACCCATCCCTTGTGTATGTCTGTTCGCGTAAGGTGTATGGCTGCAATCTAGCGCCTGGCTGAACTCACAGCTTTAACACACGAAACAGCGCCTACTGCTGTGACTGCCAGTGCAGCGCTGTGCGCTATTACAGCGCTTACCTTACCCAAGTCTGGGTGGTTAGTGGCGTCCGCTAGTGTGGCACAGCATGCACTTCTGTGTATATTAGTTTCCTCTGATACCCCAATTGTGGTGTCGATCACAAGAGGTCTACACTAACGCTAATCCTGTGTCCTGGGATAGAGTTCTGTGGTTCCTTGCTTGCGCTCTCTGTGCGGTACCGCGACCCTGTGACTTAACAGAGATCGCTTTCTTCATACAGGGTAAAGTTAACCCATGTGTGTATCCTCATTGTACCGCCATATAGTCAGTCATTACTTAGCAGCAGGTTCCATCTCTGCACGGTGGACCCTGGGCTGCGAACGCACCTTATTATATCTATTTAATTATTTGCTGCATTCCGCTAGCCCTAAAAGTATACTAGCGCCAGGGTCTGGCTAGTAATGAAGGACAAACAGCAATCTTTGCAGCACATCCAGCAGCTGGAGGGTAGGTTGGCGGCTCTTGAGCGCACAACCTCAGCTGTGGATGTAACCGCAGTTGCTGTTCAGGCTGCTAGCGTGGCTGCAGCAACCTTGTCCACTGCCACTCCTGTTCCGACTCTATCTTGCCTCCCGCTGCCAGAAAAATTTTCTGGTGATAGTAAATCTTGTAGGGGTTTCGTGAGTCAGTGCTCTATTCATCTCAAGCTTCTGGCCGCATGTTTCCCCACAGAGCGGGCTAAGGTGGGATTTATAGTGTCTTTCTTGTCGGACAGGGCGTTGGAGTGGGCTACGCCGCTGTGGGAACGTGGCGATCATGTGATGCAGAATGCTCCGTTGTTTCTGAGCACTCTGAAACAGGTCTTTTTAGGACCCCGTGTCACCCATGATACGGTGCTCCAACTGTTGGCATTAACTCACGGCTCGTCCTTGGTCAGCCATTTTTGCCGTCCACTTTCGCACACTAGCATCTGAGCTAGAGTGGTCGGATAAAGCCCTTATTCCGATATTTTGAAGGGGGCTGGCTGACCACGTGAAGGATGCTCTGGCCACTAGGGAGATGCCAGCCACACTTGAGGAGTTAATAGCAGTGTCCACTCGTATTGACCTACGTTTTCACGAGCGGAGGTTAGAGCGAGCCCAGTGTAGGCAGAGGTTTTGGCTGGCTCCCACCTTCGCCAAACCTTTGGAATCTCCAGTCCAGGCCCCTGAGTCTCATGAGCCTATGGTAGTGTCACGAGCGGGATCTAAATCCCGGACCGCTCGTGCACTCCAGGTTTGTCATGTTTGCCAGCAGTCAGGACATCTTGCCACCAGATGTGCCCAGTGGTTGAGGAAACGTCAGCGTCTAGTGGTAGTAGGTGGAGGTACACTAGACAGGGCGACGTTTGCCTCCAAATTGTCTTATAAGGGGACAATTACTATAGGCTCATTTTCCCACTCGGTAGAGCTCTGCGTGGATTCTGGGGCGGAGGGTAATTTTATGTCATCTGCCTTCGCCCAACGTCACGCAATTCCCCTGGTAATGTTAGCTCAACCAGTGACCGTACGAGTGGTAAATGGGTCGACACTACCCTCACAGATAACACACCAGATCATCCCTTTCACTCTGTCCATGTCGCCATCTCATCAGGAGATTATATCTCTGCTTGTCATTCCTGAGGGAATTGACGAGGTCCTGTTGGGGATGCCTTGGCTACGGTACCACTGTCCTCATATTGAGTGGTCCACAGGCAGAATTTTGGGATGGGGTGAATCTTGAGGGGCTAGATGTCAGAGGGAATGTGTTCAGGTTGCTACTACTGATGTACCTGCAGATCTATCTTCTCTCCCCAAGCAATATTGGCCCTATGCAGACGTGTTCTCCAAAAGAGCTGCGGAGACCCTTCCGCCTCACCGCCCCTATGACTGTCCTATTGACCTCTTGCCTGGTGCTGAGATTCCCCGGGGTCGAGTCTATCAGTTATCTCTCCCGGAGACGGAGGCAATGTCACAGTACATCAAGGAAAATTTGGCAAGAGGGTTCATCAGGAAGTCAGTGTCACCTGCAGGGGCTGGGTTCTTCTTCGTGCAGAAGAAGAATGGGGAACTACATCCATGCATAGATTACAGGGGTCTTAACGCCATCACCATTAAGAATAAGTATACTTTGCCCCTGATACCTGAGCTCTTTGATAGGCTTCGGGGAGCAAGGGTATTTACAAAATTAGATCTGCGTGGGTGCTTACAACCTGATTTGCATCCATGAGGGGGACAAATGGCAGACGGCTTTTAAAACCAGGGATGGGCACTATGAATATCTGGTGATGTCCTTCGGGCTCTGTAATGCTCCAGCCGTTTTCCAAGACTTTGTGAATGACATCTTCCGGGATATGCTCTCCACCTCAGTCGTAGTCTATCTGGATGATATTCTCATCTACTCTCCAGATATTGACTCCCACAGGAGAGATGTTTGCTAAGTCTTCGACCTCCTACGGGCAAACTCCCTCTATGCCAAGTTGGAGAAGTGTGTGTTCGAGCAGGAGTCTCTACCTTTCCGAGGCTATATCATCTCCACCGAGGGATTGGCTATGGATCCTGCCAAACTACAGGCTGTGATGGACTGGCAGGAACCCCATTCTCTTAAAGCGGTGCAGCGCTTTATGGGGTTCATTAATTACTATCGCCAGTTCATTCCACACTTCTCAACTTTGGTAGATCCCTTGGTTGCCCTCACCAAGAAGGGAGCAAATCCCAAATTGTGGTCTGAGAAGCTCTCCAAGGACTTTCTCTCCATTAAGTCTCACTTCGCTAGCGCCCCCATCCTACATCGCCCCGATGTAGATAAGCCATTTATAATGCCTCATCTGTTGGTGCTGGAGCAGTCCTTTTCCAAAAGGATGCTCAAGTCCGGAAGCATCCTTGCTTCTTCTTTTCTAAGACCTTCTCACCAGCAGAGAGGAATTACTCCATCGGGGACAGGGAGTTGCTAGCCATGAAGTTGGCCTTCTCGGAGTGGAGACATCTCTTGGAGGGAGCTCTTTTTCCCTTCCAAGTCTTCACAGATCACAAAAATTTGGTGTACCTGCAGACAGCCCAGCAGTTAAATTCTCGCCAGGCCAGATGGTCCTTGTTCTTCTCCCGGTTTCATTTCACCCTTCATTTTCTTTCCAGGGAGAAGAACATTCGTGCTGACGCTCTCTCTCGCTCCATTGTATCATCTGTGGAGGAGGAAGAGGAGCCTCGGCTTATTGTCCCCACCGAGAGCCTGAGAACCGTGGCCCCAGTTTCGCTAGAGTCTGTGCCTCTGGGCAAGACTTTTGTACCATCTAGTTTGCATCCGGAGGTTCTCTCTTGAGCTCATTCGTACATGGTGGGTGGACATTTTGGGTCCAAAAGGACATCTGAGTTACTGGCGAGGACATACTGGTGGCCGCATATGGCTCGTGATGTCGCAGACTATGTTCGGGCATGTGTCTCTTGCGCCAAGAACAAGTCTCCTTGGCAATGGCCAGCTGCGTTGCTTTACCCCCTGCCGGTGGCAGACAGGCCCTGGGAGATGGTCGGGATGGACTTTTTGGTGGGCTTACCCAAGCCTCGTAGCTGCACCATTATCTGGGTGATCACCGACCATTTTTCCAAAATGGTTCATTTGGTGCCTCTTCCATGGCTACCTTCTGCACGGGTTCTAGCAGCGTTGTTCATCAGGCATATCTTTCACCTACATGGTATGCCGGACAAAATTGCCAGTGACCGGGGTCCCCAATTTGCGTCTCGATTCTGGAGAGAGCTTTGTCGTCTACTCAGTATTGAGTTGAATCTCTCCTCAGCATATCACCCCAAGACGAATGGGTTGGTTGAGAGGGCCAACCAGACCCTGGTCACATGTTTACAACATTTTGTTTCTGCCAGGCAGGATGACTGGGCATCCTTGCTACCGTGGGCAGAGTTTGCGCTTAACAACGCCGTAGCCAACTCCACCGGTCAGACTCCATTCCTCCTAAGTTACGGCCAGCATCCGCGTGTCCCTGTGTCCATGCCTGTGTCTTCCGCTGACTCCAGGGTGGCAGACTGGGCTGTGGAGGCACAGGATATTTGGGACCGCACTCAGGATGCCATTCGGGCCTCCAAGGAGAGAACGAGGACCTCCGCCAATGCACATCGGCGCCCCGCTCTGACTTTTGCTCCTGACGACTTGGTGTGGCTCTCCGCCCGTAACATTAGGCTGCGCATTGAGTCCACTAAGTTTGCACCTTGCTACTTGGGTCCCTTCAAGGTCCTCGAACAGGTTAATCCTGTGGTCTACCGTCTCGCTCTTCCTCCACGCCTGGGTATCACGACACCTTTCATGTGTCCCTCTTGAAGCCTGTATACATGTCCCGGTTTTCCGAGTCATCTGCCGGGACATCGGGTTTGTCTACGGACGATTACGAGGTGAACGCTATTTTGGGGTGCAAGGTGGTATGTGGCAGAAAATTCTATTTGGTGGATTGGAAGGGTTATGGCCCAGAGGACAGGTCCTGGGAGCCTGCTGAATACATTCGAGCTCCACAGCTCATTGCTGCCTTTGAGTGTAGTGAGGTCCAAGGAGGGGGGGTAATGTTAGGTGTCGAGTTGCCGCCTCTGCACAGGGGGAATCTCAAACCATCTCCGCTGCGGTCTCCCATTCTTCTCCAGCCACAGTGGAGTCTGCTCAGCGGTCCCAGCATCTAGCTCAGGCTAAAACTGGATGACTGGTTACTACTGCCCTTCCAGGCTCTGTTCTTGTAGCCAGCAATGTTCAGCAGCGAGCAGGTCTTTCTGGGACTAATAAACCTATACAAAGGGCAATAAGCGTAAGTGCTCCGCCATATTAAATATAGTGGACAACCGAAAAGATAATGGACACCAGAGCTAAAATATAACAACTTTATTGAGAAATTATTCTAAAATGATACACAGATATTAAAAACATAATAAAAAGATGCAATAGACAAAAGGGAGGTAAACCTAGTGCCACACACGGTTACAACTATCAACAGGGGAGCAAATCAGCAGTAATATGTCAGAAACCGTACATACAAATGTATATATATCAATACCCAGAAGTGTAGCAACTACAAACTACAGGCCCGAGATCAGATTGCACTATAGAATAGTAATGGTAAAAGAAGTGGGCAACTACACCAGGAAAAAAGCTCCAAGAAGATAAATATACACAGACAGCAGGGTGGTATAGGTAGTGTAAACTAAGTATTCAAATACTAGTATCGAGTAGTGTCTCACCCTATACTGGCACATCCAAACAGATACACTGAGAAAGTTATACTGGGAAGTCCCATATATAAAAAAAGAGAGAGGACTGTGCCACAAGAGCAAATGCCTGCCAAATAGCTAAAGGGGAGACAAGATTCCAGGAAATCCGATAAGATGCAAACCATATACCAACCTGCTGCTGCTGCTGCCGTCCGTGGATAGGAGGCCCTGACGCGCGTTTCGCAAATATGGCTTCTTCGGGGGGCGCGCTAATGGAGGGTTTGCATTATATCGGATTTCCTGGAATCTTGTCTCCCCTTTAGCTATTTGGCAGGCATTTGCTCTTGTGGCACAGTCCTCTCTCTTTTTTTATATATGGGACTTCCCAGTATAACTTTCTCAGTGTATCTGTTTGGATGTGCCATTATAGGGTGAGACACTACTCGATACTAGTATTTGAATACTTAGTTTACACTACCTATACCACCCTGCTGTCTGTGTATATTTATCTTCTTGGAGCTTTTTTCCTGGTGTAGTTGCCCACTTCTTTTACCATTACTATTCTATAGTGCAATCTGATCTCGGGCCTGTAGTTTGTAGTTGCTACACTTCTGGGTATTGATATATATACATTTGTATGTACGGTTTCTTACATATTACTGCTGATTTGCTCCCCTATTGATAGTTGTAACCGTGTGTGGCACTAGGTTTACCTCCCTTTTGTCTATTGCATCTTCTTCTTTCTGGGACTATGTCCAGATTTTCCCTTTCTGAGCATGCCCACGGGATGACTTCCCATTGGAAGTCGGGGGTCACATGCTTAGATACTGCAGCTAATCCCATTGGTCCTCTAGGAAGGTCCTAAAGGTGCTCTTCTTCTGTGGCAGACTCCCATTGGTCTTTCTCGGAATGTCTTGTACTTGCTTTAGTTATAAAAGGTGTGCATGGTCGCACGGCCATGCGCTAGTATATAATTGTAATTGTGTGTGTGTTGATGAGTACAAGTCGTTCCTTAAAAAACCCATCCCTTGTGTATGACTGTTCGCGTAAGGTGTATGGCTGCAATCTAGCGCCCGGCTGAACTCACAGCTTTAACACACGAAACAGCATCTAACTGCTGTGACCGCCAGTGCAGCGCCGTGCGCTATTACAGCGCTTACCTTACCCAAGTCTGGGTGGTTAGTGGCATCCGCTAGTGTGGCACAGCATGCACTTATGTGCATATTAGTTACCTCTGATACTCCAATTGTGGTGTCGATCGCAAGAGGTCTACACGAACTCTAATCCTGTGTCCTGGGATAGAGTTCTGTGGTTCCTTGCTTGCGCTCTCTGTGCGGTACCGCGACCCTGTGACTTAACAGAGATCGCTTTCTTCATACAGGGTGAAGTTAACCCATGTGTGTATCCTCATTGTACCGCCATATAGTTCATCATTACTTAGCAGCAGGTTCCATCTCTGCACGGTGGACCCCGGGCTGCGAACGCACCTTATTATATCTATTTAATTATTTGGTGCGTTCCACTAGCCCTAACACCAAATACTTTTTTCCACCATAATTTGCAAAATAAATCTTGCCAAATCAGGCAAGGTGATTTTCTGGATTTGTTTTCTCATTTTGACTCTCACAGTTGTGGTCTACCAATCATGTCAATTGCAGGCCTCTCACATCTTATTAAGTGGGAAAACTTGCACAATTGGTGGCTGACTACTTTTTTCCCCACTGTATGCGCCATTCTCCATGTGATGTTAAGAAAAGCTACAATGTTGGATAAATGACTATTACTGTAAAAGTAGCACAGGTATTGATCCATAGTCTAGTTTGGAACAGGATTGTAAATCAATTATTAGAGGAGTTATAGAAGTTTATGGTAGTGATAGGCCTAAAACCTATTCTTAGTATAGGTCGTTAACATTAAATTAGTGGTGATCAGACACTCTACATTCACACTGATCAGTAGTGTTGAGCGATACCTTCCGATATCGGAAAGTATCGGTATCGGTTTGGATCGGCCGATATTCAAAAAATATCGGATATCGCCGATACCGATACCCGATCCCAATGCAAGTCAATGGGACCAAAATATCGGAATTAAAATAAACCCTTTCTTTCCTTGTAGGTTCATTCTACCTGAAGGAAAACAACTAAGAATAATGTAGGATGTATGGGGGAGGTGGCGGAGACATTAAAGGCAATGAGGATTAGTCCAATCAAATAGAATAGCATGTTTTTTTTTTTTTTTTAAAGAAGTTCGGATTGAAAAAGATATTGAGTATGTAAATTTTTTTTATTTTGTCAGATATTGATGTTTCACTATTCCACGCCCTTCCCCTTCTTTTTTTTCTTTTTTTTTTTTTCTTTTCCCACACTTTCATCTTCATCATCATCAGCATCCTTGACATCAACTTCTTCACCTTATTCATCTTCTTCTTCATCTTCTACCTATTTTTTTTTTTATTACATTCTTCATATTCATTTTCTTCAACTATTATTATTCTTCCTATTCTACATATTCTTTTTATTCCACTGTTATTATTCTTCCTATTCTACTTCTTCATCATATTCTCATTTGTGACAGGCATTCCCGTAGTTGTTATCTATAAAAGTTGGAAGATTACACCTTCCGTTCTGCCAGTCACAAAAGTTACATTTGTCCGCGTTCAGTTTGGCCTGCAGCATCAGGCTTTATCCAGGGGCACCACGAGGAGGAACGGACTCACCCCCATACACTGCTTAGTCTTCTTCTGCATATAATTTAGATAATATCTTTTGCTCTGATATTAAGTCTTATGCTTAATGTTCTTCTGCTCTTTGTTCTGCAGCCTCTTGTTCTTCTGCTTCTCGGTCTTCCATGTTGTCGTCTCCAGGGTCTTCGTCTCCAGTGTCGTCATCTCCGCCGTCGTCGTCTCAGCCGTCGTCGTCTCCGCCGTCGTCGTCGTCGTCGTCGTCATCGGGGTGGTCTTCCGGGTCGTCGTCATCGGGGTGGTCTTCCGGGTTGTCGACGTTAGGGTCTTCAACTTGGAAATGTAGCAGAAGGTACAAGAAGGCTGAGAAAATGCCAAGAACCAGCTGATGGAACTGGAACTCGGATGGCTACCCGAAGGTTCAAGAGCCTATGGAACTACCGAGGACCAGCTGACGTTACTGGAACCCGGTTACTAAGCAGGAGGTACCCGTGCTAAAAAGCACTACCAAGGACCGCCTGACGTTGGCGGAACTCGGATACCCAGAAGGAGGCACCTAAGCCAAAGGCTCTGCCCGGAACCAGATGACGTTACTGGAACCAGGATGGGGAGCAGAAGGTACAAGAGCAAAAGACACTGCCGAGAACCAGCTGACGGTACTGGAACCCGGATGGGTAGCCGAATGTCCAAGAGCCAATGGAACTACCAAGGACCAGCTGACGTTACTGGAACCCGGTTACTAAGCAGGAGGTACCCGTGCCTGAAAGCACTACCAAGGACCACCTGACATTGGTGGAACTTGGATACCCAGAAGGAGGCACCTAAGCCAAAGGCTCTGCCCGGAACCAGCTGACGGTACTGGAACCAGGATGGGGAGCAGAAGGTACAAGAGCAAAAGACACTGCCGAGAACCAGCTGACGGTGCTGGAACCAGGTGGTGGACCCGAAGGCCCACAGGAGAGGAGAGAACAGCTAGGCCGCGAGGCAGCCGCAGTTACCGAACCCCAACAGTCCTACAGGGGGAGCTGGGCCTACTGGCACTACAGAACCAGCCTTGACTACCAGTTCACGCAGCCCACATAGGAAGCTCCTAAACTGGAGGCACCCTGGAGTTGGCTAACTCGACCGCCCCACGACGGGGCAAGCATAGGCGTCTCAGTGAAGTTGACACAACCCGGAAACAGCTGACGGTGCTGAAACCAGGCTTGGCACGAGGGAGTACCTGTGACAAGAACACTGCCGAGAACCAGCTGGCGGTGCTGGAACCCGGATGCGTTGCCCCAGTGTGCAAGAGCCAATGGCACGACCGAGGACCAGCTGACGGTGCTGGAACCCGGTTACTAAGCTGTAGGTGCCCGCGCTTAAAAGCACTACCAAGGACCGCCTGGCGTTGGCGGAACTCGGATACCCAGGAGGAGGCACCTTAGCCAAAGGCTCGGCCCGGAACCAGCTGACGGTGCTGGAACCAGGTGGTGGACCCCAAGGCCCACAGGAGAGGAGAGAACAGCTAGGCCGCGAGGCAGCCGCAGTTACCGAACCCCAACAGTCCTACAGGGGGAGCTGGGCCTACTGGCACTACAGAACCAGCCTTGACTACCAGTTCACGCAGCCCACATAGGAAGCTCCTAAACTGGAGGCACCCTGGAGTTGGCTAACTCGACCGCCCCACGACGGGGCAAGCATAGGCGTCTCAGTGAAGTTGACACAACCCGGAAACAGCTGACGGTGCTGAAACCAGGCTTGGCACGAGGGAGTACCTGTGACAAGAACACTGCCGAGAACCAGCTGGCGGTGCTGGAACCCGGATGCGTTGCCCCAGTGTGCAAGAGCCAATGGCACGACCGAGGACCAGCTGACGGTGCTGGAACCCGGTTACTAAGCTGTAGGTGCCCGCGCTTAAAAGCACTACCAAGGACCGCCTGGCGTTGGCGGAACTCGGATACCCAGGAGGAGGCACCTTAGCCAAAGGCTCGGCCCGGAACCAGCTGACGGTGCTGGAACCAGGTGGTGGACCCCAAGGCCCACAGGAGAGGAGAGAACAGCTAGGCCGCGAGGCAGCCGCAGTTACCGAACCCCAACAGTCCTACAGGGGGAGCTGGGCCTACTGGCACTACAGAACCAGCCTTGACTACCAGTTCACGCAGCCCACATAGGAAGCTCCTAAACTGGAGGCACCCTGGAGTTGGCTAACTCGACCGCCCCACGACGGGGCAAGCATAGGCGTCTCAGTGAAGTTGACACAACCCGGAAACAGCTGACGGTGCTGAAACCAGGCTTGGCACGAGGGAGTACCTGTGACAAGAACACTGCCGAGAACCAGCTGGCGGTGCTGGAACCCGGATGCGTTGCCCCAGTGTGCAAGAGCCAATGGCACGACCGAGGACCAGCTGACGGTGCTGGAACCCGGTTACTAAGCTGTAGGTGCCCGCGCTTAAAAGCACTACCAAGGACCGCCTGGCGTTGGCGGAACTCGGATACCCAGGAGGAGGCACCTTAGCCAAAGGCTCGGCCCGGAACCAGCTGACGGTGCTGGAACCAGGTGGTGGACCCCAAGGCCCACAGGAGAGGAGAGAACAGCTAGGCCGCGAGGCAGCCGCAGTTACCGAACCCCAACAGTCCTACAGGGGGAGCTGGGCCTACTGGCACTACAGAACCAGCCTTGACTACCAGTTCACGCAGCCCACATAGGAAGCTCCTAAACTGGAGGCACCCTGGAGTTGGCTAACTCGACCGCCCCACGACGGGGCAAGCATAGGCGTCTCAGTGAAGTTGACACAACCCGGAAACAGCTGACGGTGCTGAAACCAGGCTTGGCACGAGGGAGTACCTGTGACAAGAACACTGCCGAGAACCAGCTGGCGGTGCTGGAACCCGGATGCGTTGCCCCAGTGTGCAAGAGCCAATGGCACGACCGAGGACCAGCTGACGGTGCTGGAACCCGGTTACTAAGCTGTAGGTGCCCGCACTTAAAAGCACTACCAAGGACCGCCTGGCGTTGGCGGAACTCGGATACCCAGGAGGAGGCACCTAAGCCAAAGGCTCGGCCCGGAACCAGCTGACGGTGCTGGAACCAGGTGGTGGACCCCAAGGCCCACAGGAGAGGAGAGAACAGCTAGGCCGCGAGGCAGCCGCAGTTACCGAACCCCAACAGTCCTACAGGGGGAGCTGGGCCTACTGGCACTACAGAACCAGCCTTGACTACCAGTTCACGCAGCCCACATAGGAAGCTCCTAAACTGGAGGCACCCTGGAGTTGGCTAACTCGACCGCCCCACGACGGGGCAAGCATAGGCGTCTCAGTGAAGTTGACACAACCCGGAAACAGCTGACGGTGCTGAAACCAGGCTTGGCACGAGGGAGTACCTGTGACAAGAACACTGCCGAGAACCAGCTGGCGGTGCTGGAACCCGGATGCGTTGCCTTGCCTATTAAAGATTGTCTTCCTAGAGCCCCAACTAGCGGTGTTGGAGCAAAGGGTAAGCAGGGGGAGATGAGTGTAGGCCGAAGCCTGCACTGGAGGCAGCTTTGTGTCTGCGTTGCGTTTGCAGGACACTTTGCCGGCTACACACTGGGGGAACAGCTGGCGTTGCTGAACCCCACTAACACAATGGCGTGTGTTTTTATCTGTGCAGCTAGCACTTGCGGGCAAAAACTTGCGATGTTAGAGCCCGTGTTGAAGCAGGAGGAGGAGGAGAGGAGCAGAGTGTAGGCCGAAGCCTAGTTGAACCAATTTCAAAGGAAACCTTTAACCCCCCCCTCAGGTGTTACAAAGTACAAGAGACACACCTTGTGCAGTATTAATGCTGCACAAGTGAAAGGTTGCTCTATTAATTTGTCTACTTGCACACGCTGAATGAAAGACATACACAATTTACCCCATTCTACAGTAAAACTGTAGTGGATGCGTGACTTGGTTTTTTGATGAGACGCAGCACAGGTGTCCAAAATAACGCCTTGGTGCTTGGCGCAGCTTCCTGAGCGTTGTTATTTGCTGTACAGGAGTCTGCGCTCTTGTGTTATCCCTTGGCAATGCCCTGTTAGCGCTGCCCATCTTATGACCTCATTTCATGTTGGCCGGTGCGGTTAACGATGGCCATAAATCCCAGACCCACAGTGGCTTTTCCTAAAGTCACACTGCGGTGCTGGGATTCGTGGCCTTGAGCAGTAAATATTTTGGCCGCTCACACACGTCCTTACACCTGCTTCAGACTGGGCGGCCTCTGCTGATCCCTTCTCGCATGCCGCGGCCATGAGGCTGCACAGTCTGAAGAAGGCGGAAGGAGATGAGTTAAGACAGGCGAAGATATGCACTGCTCGTGCCCATCAATCACACCCTCGCAGTCAAAATAATTAAGACAACGAGGAGCATTTTATTCAGGCAGGGCGGACGAACAGGCGCAAGTAGCCAACCAATGATGTCAGAAGACGGGAAGCGCTACCAAGGGGGGTGCTGCGTATCATTAGAAAGGAAAGTCACACCTCAGGGACAGTGGAATGGTCTCAAAGAGACACATTTTGTACGTGTTGAGTTCCACGTGGGCAAGGAGAAAACGTCAGCCACCTTGTACAAATGCAGCAGTACTGCTGTACAAGGTGGCTGTTATACATAGAAACACCTGGGGGGGTGGGGGGCAGGCTCCCTTCAATTTCAGTTCATGTGCCTGCGTGGCGTTTGCAGGTCACGTTGCAAGCTACACAGCAGGGGAACAGCTGGCGTTGCTGAACCCCACTGACACATTGACTGGTGTTTTTCTCTGTGCAGATTGCATGTCCGGGCAAAAACTAGCGGTGTTAGAGCCCAGGGTCAGCAGGAGGAGGAGGAGAGGAGCAAAGTGTAGGCCGAAGCCTGCACTGGTGGCAGCTTTTGGTCGGTTGTGCCAGCGTGGCTTGTGCTGGACACGATGCCGGCTACACAGCGGGGGAACAGCTGGCGGTGCTGAACCACACTAACACATTGGCTGGTGTTTTTCTCTGTGCAGCTAGCATGTCCGGGCAGAAACTGGCGTTGTTTGAGCCCAGGGTCAGCAGGAGGAGGAGAGGAGCAAAGTGTAGGCCGAAGCCTGCACTGGTGGCAGCTTTTGTTCTGTTGTGCCAGCGTGGCTTGTGCTGGACACGTTGCCGACTACACAGCAGGGGAACAGCTGGCGGTGCTGAACCCCACTAACACATTGGCTGGTGTTTTTCTCTGTGCAGCTAGCATTTCCGGGCAAAAACTAGCGGTGTTTGAGCCCAGGGTCAGCAGGAGGAGTAGAGGAGCAGAGTGTAGGCCGAAGCCTAGTTGAACCAATTTCAAAGGTTACCTTTAACCCCCCCCTCAGGTGTTGCAAGGTACAAGAGCCACACCTTGAACAGCATTAATGATGCACAAGTCAAAGGTTGCTCTATTTAATTTTGCTCCTTGCACACGCTGAATTAAACACGTACACTATTTAGCCCATTATACTGTCAAACAGTTGTGGAGGCGTGACTTGTCTTTTTAACGAGACGCAGCACAGGTGTCAAAATTTGCACCTAGGTACTGGGCGCAGATTCCTGAGCGTTGTTATTTGCTGTACAGGAGTCTGCGCTCTTGTGTTATCCCTTGGCAATACCCTGTTAGTGCAGGCCGTCTCATGACCTCATTTCATGTTGGCCGGTGCGGTTAACGATGGCCATAAATCCCAGACCCACAGTGGCTTTTCCTAAAGTCACACTGCGGTGCTGGGATTCGTGGCCTTGTGCAGTAAATATGTTCGCCGCTCACACATGTCCTTACACCTGCTTCAGACTGGGCGGCCTCAGCTGATCCCTTATCGCATGCCGCGGCCATGAGGCCGCACAGTCAGAAGAAGGCGGAAGGAGGGGAGTGAAAACAGGGGAACATATGCACTGCTCGTGCCCATCAATCACACCCTCGCAGTCAAAATATATGAGACAACGGGGGGCGTTGTGTCGGGCAGGGGGGACGCACAGGCACAGCCAGCCAACCAATGATGTCAGGAGACGGGCAGCGCTAACAATGGGGGTGCTGCGTGTCATTACAAAGGAAAGTCACACCTCAGGGACATTGTAATGGTCTCTAATGAGACACATTTTTTACGTGTTGAGTTCCACGTGGGCAAGGAGAAAAAGTCAGCCACCTCGTACAAATGCAGCAGTACTGCTGTACAAGGTGGCTGATATACATAGAAACACCTGTGGGTGGGGGGCAGGCTCCCTTCAATTTCAGTTCATGTGCCTGCGTGGCGTTTGCAGGTCACGTTGCAAGCTGCACAGCAGGGGAACAGCTGGCGGTGCTGAACCCCACTAACACATTGGCTGGTGTTTTTCTCTGTGCAGCTAGCATGTCCGGGCAGAAACTGGCGTTGTTTGAGCCCAGGGTCAGCAGGAGGAGGAGAGGAGCAAAGTGTAGGCCGAAGCCTGCACTGGTGGCAGCTTTTGTTCTGTTGTGCCAGCGTGGCTTGTGCTGGACACGTTGCCGACTACACAGCAGGGGAACAGCTGGCGGTGCTGAACCCCACTAACACATTGGCTGGTGTTTTTCTCTGTGCAGCTAGCATTTCCGGGCAAAAACTAGCGGTGTTTGAGCCCAGGGTCAGCAGGAGGAGTAGAGGAGCAGAGTGTTGGCCAAAGCCTAGTTGAACCAATTTCAAAGGTTACCTTTAACCCCCCCCTCAGGTGTTGCAAGGTACAAGAGCCACACCTTGAACAGCATTATTGATGCACAAGTCAAAGGTTGCTCTATTTAATTTTGCTCCTTGCACACGCTGAATTAAACACGTACACTATTTAGCCCATTATACTGTCAAACAGTAGTGGAGGCGTGACTACTAGTCTTTTTAAGGAGACGCAGCACAGGTGTACAAATTTACACCTAGGTGCTGTGCGCAGATTCCTTACCGTTGTTATTTCCAGTACAGGAAACTGCGCTCTTGTGTTATCCCTTGGCAATACCCTGTTAGTGCAGGCCGTCTCATGACCTCATTTCATGTTGGCCGGTGCGGTTAACGATGGCCATAAATCCCAGACCCACAGTGGCTTTTCCTAAAGTCACACTGCGGTGCTGGGATTCGTGGCCTTGTGCAGTAAATATGTTCGCCGCTCACACATGTCCTTACACCTGCTTCAGACTGGGCGGCCTCAGCTGATCCCTTATCGCATGCCGCGGCCATGAGGCCGCACAGTCAGAAGAAGGCGGAAGGAGGGGAGTGAAAACAGGGGAACATATGCACTGCTCGTGCCCATCAATCACACCCTCGCAGTCAAAATATATGAGACAACGGGGGGCGTTGTGTCGGGCAGGGGGGACGCACAGGCACAGCCAGCCAACCAATGATGTCAGGAGACGGGCAGCGCTAACAATGGGGGTGCTGCGTGTCATTAAAAAGGAAAGTCACACCTCAGGGACATTATAATGGTCTGTAATGAGACACATTTTGTACTTGTTGAGTTCCACGTGTGCAAGGAGAAAAAGTCAGCCACCTTGTACAAATGCAGCAGTACTGCTGTACAAGGTGGCTGTTATACATAGAAACACCTGGGGGGGTGGGGGGCAGGCTCCCTTAAATTTCAGTTCATGTGCCTGCGTGGCGTTTGCAGGTCACGTTGCAAGCTACACAGCAGGGGAACAGCTGGCGTTGCTGAACCCCACTGACACATTGACTGGTGTTTTTCTCTGTGCAGATTGCATGTCCGGGCAAAAACTAGCGGTGTTAGAGCCCAGGGTCAGCAGGAGGAGGAGGAGAGGAGCAAAGTGTAGGCCGAAGCCTGCACTGGTGGCAGCTTTTGGTCGGTTGTGCCAGCGTGGCTTGTGCTGGACACGATGCCGGCTACACAGCGGGGGAACAGCTGGCGGTGCTGAACCACACTAACACATTGGCTGGTGTTTTTCTCTGTGCAGCTAGCATGTCCGGGCAGAAACTGGCGTTGTTTGAGCCCAGGGTCAGCAGGAGGAGGAGAGGAGCAAAGTGTAGGCCGAAGCCTGCACTGGTGGCAGCTTTTGTTCTGTTGTGCCAGCGTGGCTTGTGCTGGACACGTTGCCGACTACACAGCAGGGGAACAGCTGGCGGTGCTGAACCCCACTAACACATTGGCTGGTGTTTTTCTCTGTGCAGCTAGCATTTCCGGGCAAAAACTAGCGGTGTTTGAGCCCAGGGTCAGCAGGAGGAGTAGAGGAGCAGAGTGTAGGCCGAAGCCTAGTTGAACCAATTTCAAAGGTTACCTTTAACCCCCCCCTCAGGTGTTGCAAGGTACAAGAGCCACACCTTGAACAGCATTAATGATGCACAAGTCAAAGGTTGCTCTATTTAATTTTGCTCCTTGCACACGCTGAATTAAACACGTACACTATTTAGCCCATTATACTGTCAAACAGTAGTGGAGGCGTGACTACTAGTCTTTTTAAGGAGACGCAGCACAGGTGTACAAATTTACACCTAGGTGCTGTGCGCAGATTCCTTACCGTTGTTATTTGCAGTACAGGAAACTGCGCTCTTGTGTTATCCCTTGGCAATACCCTGTTAGTGCAGGCCGTCTCATGACCTCATTTCATGTTGGCCGGTGCGGTTAACGATGGCCATAAATCCCAGACCCACAGTGGCTTTTCCTAAAGTCACACTGCGGTGCTGGGATTCGTGGCCTTGTGCAGTAAATATGTTCGCCGCTCACACATGTCCTTACACCTGCTTCAGACTGGGCGGCCTCAGCTGATCCCTTATCGCATGCCGCGGCCATGAGGCCGCACAGTCAGAAGAAGGCGGAAGGAGGGGAGTGAAAACAGGGGAACATATGCACTGCTCGTGCCCATCAATCACACCCTCGCAGTCAAAATATATGAGACAACGGGGGGCGTTGTGTCGGGCAGGGGGGACGCACAGGCACAGCCAGCCAACCAATGATGTCAGGAGACGGGCAGCGCTAACAATGGGGGTGCTGCGTGTCATTAAAAAGGAAAGTCACACCTCAGGGACATTGTAATGGTCTGTAATGAGACACATTTTGTACTTGTTGAGTTCCACGTGTGCAAGGAGAAAAAGTCAGCCACCTTGTCCAAATGCAGCAGTACTGCTGTACAAGGTGGCTGTTATACATAGAAACACCTGGGGGGGTGGGGGGCAGGCTCCCTTCAATTTCAGTTCATGTGCCTGCGTGGCGTTTGCAGGTCACGTTGCAAGCTACACAGCAGGGGAACAGCTGGCGTTGCTGAACCCCACTGACACATTGACTGGTGTTTTTCTCTGTGCAGATTGCATGTCCGGGCAAAAACTAGCGGTGTTAGAGCCCAGGGTCAGCAGGAGGAGGAGGAGAGGAGCAAAGTGTAGGCCGAAGCCTGCACTGGTGGCAGCTTTTGGTCGGTTGTGCCAGCGTGGCTTGTGCTGGACACGATGCCGGCTACACAGCGGGGGAACAGCTGGCGGTGCTGAACCCCACTAACACATTGGCTGGTGTTTTTCTCTGTGCAGCTAGCATGTCCGGGCAGAAACTGGCGTTGTTTGAGCCCAGGGTCAGCAGGAGGAGGAGAGGAGCAAAGTGTAGGCCGAAGCCTGCACTGGTGGCAGCTTTTGTTCTGTTGTGCCAGCGTGGCTTGTGCTGGACACGTTGCCGACTACACAGCAGGGGAACAGCTGGCGGTGCTGAACCCCACTAACACATTGGCTGGTGTTTTTCTCTGTGCAGCTAGCATTTCCGGGCAAAAACTAGCGGTGTTTGAGCCCAGGGTCAGCAGGAGGAGTAGAGGAGCAGAGTGTAGGCCGAAGCCTAGTTGAACCAATTTCAAAGGTTACCTTTAACCCCCCCCTCAGGTGTTGCAAGGTACAAGAGCCACACCTTGAACAGCATTAATGATGCACAAGTCAAAGGTTGCTCTATTTAATTTTGCTCCTTGCACACGCTGAATTAAACACGTACACTATTTAGCCCATTATACTGTCAAACAGTTGTGGAGGCGTGACTTGTCTTTTTAACGAGACGCAGCACAGGTGTCAAAATTTGCACCTAGGTACTGGGCGCAGATTCCTGAGCGTTGTTATTTGCTGTACAGGAGTCTGCGCTATTGTGATCCCTTGGCCATGCGCTGTGAGCGCTTCCTGTCTTCTGACCTCATTTCATGTCGGCCGTTGCGGTTAGCGATGGACATGAATCCCAGACCCACAGTGTGTTTTTAAAAAATCACACTGCGGTGCTGGGATTCGTGCCCTGGTGCACTAAATATGTTTGCCGCTCACACATGTCCTTACACCTGCTTCAGACTGGGCGGCCTCATCTGATCCCTTATCGCCTGCCGCGGCCATGAGGACACCCAGTCTGAAGAAGACGGAAGGAGATGAGTGAACACAGGCAAACATATGCACTGCACATGCCCATCAATCACACCCTCGCTGTCCAAAAAAATAAGACACCGAGGGCCGTTGTTTCGAGCAGGGGAGATGCACAGGCGCAGCCAGCTAACCAATGATGTCAAAAGACGGGCAGCGCTAACAAGGGTGGTGCTGCGTGTCATTACAAAGGAAAGTCACACCTCAGGGACATTGTAATGGTCTCTAATGAGACACATTTTGTACGTGTTGAGTTCCACGTGGGCAAGGAGAAAAAGTCAGCCACCTCGTACAAATGCAGCAGTACTGCTGTACAAGGTGGCTGATATACATAGAAACACCTGTGGGTGGGGGGCAGGCTCCCTTCAATTTCAGTTCATGTGCCTGCGTGGCGTTTGCAGGTCACGTTGCAAGCTACACAGCAGGGGAACAGCTGGCGTTGCTGAACCCCACTGACACATTGACTGGTGTTTTTCTCTGTGCAGATTGCATGTCCGGGCAAAAACTAGCGGTGTTAGAGCCCAGGGTCAGCAGGAGGAGGAGGAGAGGAGCAAAGTGTAGGCCGAAGCCTGCACTGGTGGCAGCTTTTGGTCGGTTGTGCCAGCGTGGCTTGTGCTGGACACGATGCCGGCTACACAGCGGGGGAACAGCAGGCGGTGCTGAACCCCACTAACACATTGGCTGGTGTTTTTCTCTGTGCAGCTAGCATGTCCGGGCAGAAACTGGCGTTGTTTGAGCCCAGGGTCAGCAGGAGGAGGAGAGGAGCAAAGTGTAGGCCGAAGCCTGCACTGGTGGCAGCTTTTGGTCGGTTGTGCCAGCGTGGCTTGTGCTGGACACGTTGCCGACTACACAGCAGGGGAACAGCTGGCGGTGCTGAACCCCACTAACACATTGGCTGGTGTTTTTCTCTGTGCAGCTAGCATTTCCGGGCAAAAACTAGCGGTGTTTGAGCCCAGGGTCAGCAGGAGGAGGAGAGGAGCAGAGTGTAGGCCGAAGCCTAGTTGAACCAATTTCAAAGGTTACCTTTAACCCCCCCCTCAGGTGTTGCAAGGTACAAGAGCCACACCTTGTGCAGCATTAATGCTGCACAAGTAAAAGGTTGCTCTATTTGTTTTGCTCCTTGCACACGCTGACTAAAACACGTACACTATTTAGCCCATTATACTGTCAAACAGTTGTGGAGGCGTGACTTGTCTTTTTAACGAGACGCAGCACAGGTGTCAAAATTTGCACCTAGGTACTGGGCGCAGATTCCTGAGCGTTGTTATTTGCTGTACAGGAGTCTGCGCTATTGTGATCCCTTGGCCATGCGCTGTGAGCGCTTCCTGTCTTCTGACCTCATTTCATGTCGGCCGTTGCGGTTAGCGATGGACATGAATCCCAGACCCACAGTGTGTTTTCAAAAAATCACACTGCGTGGCTGGGATTCGTGGCCTTGTGCAGTAAATAGGTTTGCCGCTTACACATGTCCTTACACCTGCTCCAGACTGGGCGGCCTCAGCTGATCCCTTATCGCCTACCACGGCCAGGAGGCCGCACAGTCTGAAGAAGGCGGAAGGAGATGAGTTAAGACAGGCGAACATATGCACTGCTCGTGCCCATAAACCACACCCTCGCTGACAAAATAAATATGACAACGAGGGGCGTTGTTTCTAGCAGGGCGGATGCACAGGCGCAGCCAGCTAACCATGATGACAAAAGACGGGAAACGCTACCAAGGGGGGTGCTGCGTATCATTACAAAGGAAAGTCACACCTCAGGGACAGTGGAATGGTCTCAATGAGACACATTTTGTACGTGTTGAGTTCCACGTGGGCAAGGAGAAAAAGTCAGCCACCTTGTACAAATGCAGCAGTACTGCTGTACTAGGTGGCTGTTATACATAGAAACACCTGGGGGGGTGGGGCCAGGTTCCCTTTTAATTTCAGTTCCTGTGCCTGCATGGCGTTTGCAGGTCACGTTGCCGGCTACACAGCAGGGGAACAGCTGGCGTTGCTGAACCCCACTAACACATTGGCTGGTGTTTTTCTCTGTGCAGCTAGCACTTCCGGGCAAAAACTAGCGGTGTTTGAGCCCAGGGTCAGCAGGAGGAGGAGAGGAGCAGAGTGTAGGCCGAAGCCTGCACTGGTGGCAGCTTTTGTTCTGTTGTGCCAGCGTGGCTTGTGCTGGACACGTTGCCGACTACACAGCAGGGGAACAGCTGGCGGTGCTGAACCCCACTGACACATCACCTAGTGTTTTTTTCTGTGTAGACAACACTTCCAGGTGGCAACTGACAGTGTTGAAACCCAGGGAATCAAAGAGGAGCAGAGTGTAGGCCGAAGCCTGCAGTGGAGCAAGTTGAAAGGGAACCTTTAACCCCCCCCCCCAGGCATTTGTTGCTGAAAGAGCCATCTTGTACAGCAGTAATACTGCACATGGAAAATGGTGGCTCCGAAAATTATGCTCCTTGCAAACGCTGAAGTACACACTCATATAATGTGTCCCCTCACACCGTCAAACCATCCCGGAAGTGGGACTTTCCTTTGTAATGTGACACAGCACAGCCGTCATTCCAACCCCCTTGGTGCCGGGCACCACCTCCTCAACGTTGTTTGGTTCTGTCACGGAGCCCGCACTGTAATGTTATCCCTTGGCCATGCACAGTTAGCGGTGCCCGTCTTCTGACATCATGTAGGTGTCAGGCTGGCAGTGCCTGTGCGTCCAAGCTGCCCGAGATCCAACCTTGCAGTGTCATCTAATGTAGTCCCACTGCGGGCCAGGGATCCATGGGCATGCGCAGTGCATATCATCGCCTCTCACTCACCTCCTTCCTGCTTCTTCAGACTGTGCGGCGTCACGGTCGTGGCATGCTATTAGGGATCAGCTGACGCCGCCTAGTCTGAAGAAGCGTGAAGAAGGGGAGTGAGAGGCTAGTATATGCACTGCGCATGGCCATGGATACCAGGCCCACTGTGGGATCACATTAGACGACACTGCGAGGTGTGATTTCGGGCAGCGTGGACGCACAGGCGCAGCCAGGACGACAACAAATGATGTCAGAGGACGGGCAGCGCAAACTGTGCATGGCCAAGGGATAACATAACAGCGCAGGGTCCATGACGGAATCAAACAACGCTAAGGAGGCAGCGCACGGTGCCAAGGGGGTAGCAATGACGGCTGTGCTGCGTCACATTACAAAGGAAAGTCCCACCTCCAGGACGGTTGGACGGTGTGAGGGGACACATTACATGAGTGTGTAGTTCAGCGTTTGCAAGGAGCATAATTTCAAGAGCGACCTTTCCCTTGTGCAGTATTAGTGCTGCACATGGTGGCTCTTTCAGTAACAAACGCCTAGGGGGGGGGGGGGACAGGTCCCCTTACATTTTAGTTGTGCCAGCGTGGCGGTCGCATGACACGTTGCCGGATACACAGCTGGGGATCAGCTGACGTTACTGAACCCCAATAACAGAGGAGCGACTGTTGACTGTGCACACAGCACTTCCAGGCACCAACTGGCGGTGTTAGAGCCCAGGGACAGCAGGAGGAGCAGATTGGAGGTATTGCCGCACACACAGCTGGGGATCAGCTGACGTTACTGAACCCCAATAACAGAGGAGCGACTGTTGACTGTGCACACAGCACTTCCAGGCACCAACTGGCGGTGTTAGAGCCCAGGGACAGCAGGAGGAGCAGATTGGAGGTATTGCCGCACACACAGCTGGGGATCAGCTGACGTTACTGAACCCCAATAACAGAGGAGCGACTGTTGACTGTGCACACAGCACTTCCAGGCACCAACTGGCGGTGTTAGAGCCCAGGGACAGCAGGAGGAGCAGAGGAACAGAGTGTAGGCCGAAGCCTGATTGGAGCAAGTTGAAAGGAAACCTTTAACCCCCCCCCCCAAGACGTTTGTAGCTGAAAGAGCCATGTTGTGCAGCACTAAGGATGCAAAAGGAAAAGGTTGCTCTTTTAATTATGCTCCTTGCAAACACCGAAGTAAACACTAAAAATGTGTCCCTTTATACCGTTAAACCGTTCCGGAGGTGCGAATTTCCTTCGTAATGGGACACAGCACAGCTGTCATTCCTATCCCCTTGATGCCGTGCGCTGCCTCCTCAGCGTTGTTTTAAGCTGCCACGGAGCCTGCGCTGTTCTGTTAGCCCTTGGCCATGCCCAATTAGCGCTGCCTGTCTTCTGACATAATTTGGTGTCAGGCTGTCAGTGCCTGTGCGTCCACGCTGCTCCAGATCCCACCTCGCAGTCTCATCTAACGTAATCCCACTGCGGGCCTTGGAACCATGGGCATGCACAGTGCATAACCTCGACTCTCACTCCCCTCCTTCCCTCTTCTTCAGACTGTGCGGTGTCACGGCCGTGGCATGCTAGGGATCAGCTGACGGCGCACAGTCTAAAGAAGGCGGAGGGAAATGAGCGAGAGCCCGAGGGGAAGATATGCACTGCGCATGCCCATGGATCCCAGGCCCGCAGTGTGACTCAATCAGAAGACACTGCGAGGCGGGATCTCGGGCACCGCGGCCGCACAGGCGCAGCCAGCCTGACACCAAATTATGTCAGAAGACAGGCAGCGCAAATAGGGCATGCCCAAGGGATAACAGAACAGCGCAGGCTCCGTGACAGCTTAAAACAACGCTGAGGAGGCAGCGCATGGCACCAAGGGGGTAGGAATGACGGCTGTGCTGCGTCACATTACGAAGGAAAGTCCCAGCTCCGGGACGGTATAACGGTATCAGTGAACACATTTTATAAGTGTTAAGTTCTGCGTGTGCAAAGAGCTAAAAAAAAAGAGCTACCTTTTCCTTGTGCAGCATTACTGCTGCACAAGATGGCTCTTTCAGTAACAAACGACGGGGGGGGGGGGGGACAGGTTCCCTTACATTTAGGTTGTTGTGCCAGCGTGGCGGTCGCAGGACACATTGCCGGCTACACAGCTGGGGATCAGCTGACGTTACTGAAACCCAATAACACTGGGTCGTATGTTTTTACTGTGCAGCCTGCACTTCTGAGCCGCAACTGGCGGTGTTGGAGCCCAGGAATAGCAGTTCAGGTGGTAGAAAGATGAACACAGCAGGAGACCTGGATGACACCCAATTACTTAATCAGGCAGAGGAGTGGCAAATTCCTGCGAGATCCAGGCCTGGTTCATTTTCAGGAAAGTAAGCCGGTCAACGTTATCGGAGGATAGTCGCATGCGACGGTCTGTTAGTACACCACCTGCGGCACTAAAGACACGTTCCGATAAGACACTAGCCGCAGGGCAAGCCAGCACCTCCAATGCATACTGGCTTAGCTCTGGCCATGTATCCAGCTTAGAGACCCAAAACTTGAACGGGGAAGAGCCGTCTGGGAGTACAGTAAGAGGGCAAGCCATGTAGTCTGTCACCATCTGACGGAACCGTTGCCTCCTGCTGACTGGAGCCGCCGGTGATGGTGTAGACATTTGGGGCGGGCACACAAAAGTGTGCCAGAGTTGTGCCATACTGGGCTTGCCTTGGGCAGAGGCACTGCTTCTGCTCCCTCTTTGGGCAGAGCCTCCCCCACTGCCTCGACGCACTGAGCTGCTTTGTAAAGCACTAGCAGCACTCCTCTCAGTTGGACAGGAGAAGATGATGGAATTCACCAGTGTGTCGTGGTACTCCCGCAATTTACGCTCCCGGGTCAACGCAGGGATGAGGTTTTGGACGTTGTCCCGGTAGCGAGGATCGAGGAGGGTGAACACCCAATAATCAGGCATGTTGAGAATGTGGTCGATGCGGCGGTCGTTTCTCAGGCACTGCAGCATGAAATCCACCATGTGCTGCAGAGTGCCAACCGGCCCAGAAACGCTGTCCCCTGCTTGAGACATGATCTCTGCCCGCTCGTCATCACCCCACCCTCGCTGTACACACTGACCACTGGACAATTGTGTCGCTCCCTCCTCTGGACGGAGCTCTTCCTCCTCCATTGACTCCTCCTCATCCTCCTCACAAATTGGCCCCTGCGTACCCCTTTGTGAGGAACCACGTGGCGCTGACTCTCCAGAAGCTGATGGAAAAGGTGACTCCTCATCCTCCACCTCTTCCACCACATCATCCCTTAACCCTTGCAAAGTTTGCTGAAGCAGGCAGATAAGGGGGACAGTCATGCTGACTAGTGCATCATCTGCACTTGCCATCCGCGTGGAATAATCAAAAGGACGCAAAACCTGGCAGACGTCCTTCATAGTGGCCCACTCTGTGGTTGTGAAGTCTGATCGGCGCTGACTGCGACTTCTTTGCGCCTGATGCAGCTGGTACTCCATAACTGCTTGCTGCTGCTCACACAACCGCTCCAACATATGTAACGTGGAATTCCACCGGGTAGGTAGGTCACATATGATGCGGTGTTCCGGAAGGCGGAATCGGCGCTGCAGAGCAGCAATGCGGGATCTGGCCAAGCTGGAACGCCGCAAGTGAGCACACTCTAGGCGGACCTTGTGCAGCAGGGCATCAAGATCCGGATAGTCCCTCAGAAAACTCTGCACAACCAAATTGAGCACATGTGCCAGACATGGGATGTGAGTGAGGTTGCCAAGGGCCAAAGCTGCCACCAGATTTCGGCCATTGTCACACACTACCATGCCTGGCTGGAGATTCGCTGGCAGTAACCACACATCGCTCTCCTGCTTTATAGCATTCCAGAGCTCCTGCGCTGTGTGGCTTCGATGCCCCAATGAAACTAGTTTCAAGACGGCCTGCTGACGTTTGGCCACGGCTGTGCTCATGTCGGTCATAGGTAAACGTTCACGGGTCCATGTGGGGGTGGACTGTGACGGATCCTGCAGAGAGGAATCAGAGGAACTGGTGTAAGAGGAGGAGTCGATGCGTACAGACTGGATTCCTGCAATCCTTGGAGTGGGCAGGACACGTCCTGCGCCACTCGCACGATCTGTACCTGGCTCAACAACATTAACCCAATGGGCAGTGAGGGAAACATATCGCCCCTGTCCATGCTGACTGGTCCACGCATCGGTGGTGAGGTGGACCTTGCTACTGACGGCGTTCAGTAGCGCATGTTTTATGTTTGCCTCAACATGCCTGTGCAGGGCAGGGACAGCCTGCCTGCTGAAGTAAAAGCGGCTGGGCACCTTGTACTGTGGGACTGCCAATGCCATCAAGTCACGGAAGCTGTCAGTCTCCACCAGCCTGAACGAGAGCATTTCCAGGGACAACAGTTTGGCAATGCCTGCATTCAGAGCCTGTGCTCGGGGGTGGTTGGCCGAGAATGCCCGCCTTTTCTCCCATGCCTGTACTACCGATGGCTGTAGAGTAGACTGAGAGTGTGAGGATGATTGGGAAGGTGGTGCTGTGGGTGGAATTACACAAGGTCTCTGGGAGGAAGCCAAACCAGCTGTGCGTGAGCTGGAGGAAGAGGCAACACGAGCTGAAGAGGTGGTAGCTGCCGCTGTTGGTTGGCCTACATCTTCAGTGTGTTTCTGTAACTCCACCGCGTGCCTGGTCCGCACATGTTTCCACATATTTGTGGTATTGAGGTTGCTGACATTTTTCCCTCTTTTTACTTTATGATGACACAGCTTGCATTTGACAAAACAAATGTCATCTGCAACTGTGTCAAAAAAGGACCAGGCACTGCAAGTCTTGGGAGCGCCCTTTTTGGCTTTGGAAAGAGACAGGCTCCTAACGGGTGCCAAAGTGGAGGCTACAGGCTCCGCAGTCTTCCCCCTCCCTCTCCCTCTTTGGCCCGTAAGAGGAAGCTCTTCCTCTGAGCTGCTCCCACCACCTTCCTGTTCCTCACGCCACGATGGGTCAAGGACCTCATCATCTCCACTACCCTCTGCCACCAACTGCTCCTCCTGGGTAGTCTCAGCAGCACAGTACGCACGAGAAAGCGGCACCTGAGTTTCATCATCAGATGCGTACTGCGCTGTGGTCACCGGAGGCACTGGCCCACCTGCCTCTTCAGAGTCAGAGAGAAAAAGGTGTTGGGCATCACTGCACACTGCCTCTTCTTCCATTTCTCCAATGCTGCTTGGCTGGCCCCCTGTTTCCAAGCCAAGAGATTCAGAGAACAGAAGTAGAGACGGCTCCTGTCCTGGGCTCTCTGACTGCCTGGCCAATTTGGCAGGTGGTGAAGAGACAGATGGCTGCTCTCCAGTGCTCTGTGCCTGAGAGGATGTGGCACTAACTGAAGTCGATGCCGAGGCGTTAGCTGCCATCCACCCGACAACGGCTTCAATTTGGTCTTCACGCAGCAGCGGTGCACGGCGCTCTCCGACAAAGCTGCGCATGAAGGACTGTTCCCTGCTGAAACTGAGTGACGACGAGTCACCGGCGCCCGCAGCAGGCACAGAATCACCACGTCCTCTCCCTGCTCCTCTCCCTGCTCCGCGCCCACGCCCACGTGCCTTACTCCCTGCCCTCTTCATCTTGGTTGACAGATAAAGATAAGCAGAAAAGTACTAAGGCCTTAGTGTGCTTATTCCTGTAATGCTCCTCCTAACAGGTGTAAGAAACACTAATGTTGTAAATTGTGGACTAAACTTTATTATTTTGCAAATGTGGCCTACACAAGTGTAAGTTGTGTTTGGTGAACTTAACCTTTTTTTTGGTGCAGATCGGGCTACAGAGCTAGTTTAAATCACACGGAGACCGTGCAGACAGCCGTAAACGGCGCTGCAAGGCCAAGAAACCCTCCTCTCGGTTATCCTATATAGTGTTTTTCCACTATTTAGCTGGATACGAGTGGAAAGACACTAATAGGAATTTTTTTTTTCAAATTTTAAACTGGCTGCACTATTTGAAAAAAAGGAAATTGTTTTTCAAGGTATGAGGCAGTAACGCACCCTGAGCTGAATCCAACCGGCTATGGCTGCACACAGACTACAGGGCGAGCTGCGCTCACACAGAGACCGTGCAGACAGCCGTAAACGGCGCTGCAAGGCTAAAAAACCCTCCTCTAGGTTATCCTATATAGTGTTTTTCCACTATTTAGCTGGATACGAGTGGAAAGACACTAATAGGAATTTTTTTTTTCAAATTTTAAACAGGCTGCACTATTTGAAAAAAAGGAAAATTTTTCTCAAGGTATGAGCCAGTAACGAACCCTGAGCTGAATCCAACCGGCTATGGCTGCACACAGACTACAGGGCGAGCTGGGCTCACACGGAGACCGTGCAGACAGCCGTAAACGGCGCTGCAAGGCCAAAAAACCCTCCTCTCGGTTATCCTATATAGTGTTTTTCCACTATTTAGCTGGATACGAGTGGAAAGACACTAATAGGAATTTTTTTTTTCAGATTTTAAACAGGCTGCACTATTTGAAAAAAAGGGAAATTTTTCTCAAGGTATGAGCCAGTAACGAACCCTGAGCTGAATCCAACCGGCTATGGCTGCACACAGACTACAGGGCGAGCTGGGCTCACACGGAGACCGTGCAGACAGCCGTAAACGGCGCTGCAAGGCCAAAAAACCCTCCTCTAGGTTATCCTATATAGTGTTTTTCCACTATTTAGCTGGATACGAGTGGAAAGACACTAATAGGAATTTTTTTTTTCAAATTTTAAACAGGCTGCACTATTTGAAAAAAAGGAAAATTTTTCTCAAGGTATGAGCCAGTAACGAACCCTGAGCTGAATCCAACCGGCTATGGCTGCACACAGACTACAGGGCGAGCTGGGCTCACACGGAGACCGTGCAGACAGCCGTAAACGGCGCTGCAAGGCCCAAAAACCCCCCTCTAGGTTATCCTATGTAGTGTTTTTCCACAATAGAGCTGGAGACTGGTGGAAAAACACTAATAGGAAATTTGAGAAAAAATGTGCAGCAGGCTGCACTAAGAGCAAAAAAGAACAACTGTGTGAGGCAGTGTGAACCCCCCCTGAGCTGAATACAACCGGGTATATGGCTGCACACAGACTACAGAGTGAGCTGCACACACACACACACACAGAGACCTTGCAGAACGCTGTTAAAACAGCGCTGCAAGGCAAGAGCAAGGTGAACAGTGAAGAACACACAGCGTTTTGCTAAATTAGCCTTTGGAAAGGAAAATAAAGCAATTAGCTAGCTCGACTGGCCCTCAGTTAGAACACAGCGTCCTGTCCCTAACTGAAATCACAGCAGAGTGAGCGCAAAATGGCGGCAGCGTTTTTTATAGTGCAGAGTGACATCATTTCAGCAGCCAATCCCAGCCTTGCCAGTACTTACATGCCCACCATGCTAAACAGGATGTGCCCACACTTTCATTCATTCCTCATTGGCTGCTGCGTTCAATTTGAATTCTGGGAACTTCCGATTCCGGTATCCGATACGCGGGAAGTATCGGAATTCAGTATCGGAATTCCGATACCGCAAATATCGGCCGATACCCGATACTTGCGGTATCGGAATGCTCAACACTACTGATCAGCGGTTTTGGCACTGTCTGGCTGTGAACAAAGCCAAACGGCACAGCTCAGTTCACTATGTAGCAGCAGGCCCTGGGTACAATTTCTATTCTACAGATAATGAACTGCAAAGTCTGAATTTTGATGTCCTATTCTAAGAATAGGTCATGAATGCAGTAAGTCTAGACAATCCTTCCAAATATGAAGATTTCACGTCCTCTTCCAAAGAAGATTTTTTCCTACCAGTTCTTTAACCTCCTATGCAAATACTTACACTCTGCATGTCTCCTTATTGACTCCATTGTAATTATTCCTAGTAAAACAATGCCCTTTACCAAGATACAAGGAATCGCTTTAAACTGTCATTGTGTTCATTGCAAATCCAGTAGTACATTGTAAATCTTGTTGTGCCTTTGAGCATTCTCAGAGCTCGGCTTAAAGCAGCAAGGATAAAGCACCCTCATTAAAGAGACTGCATCTGACAAATGACGATACTTGTATTGACAGTCCCTGGCTTATCGCCAATAATACATATCTGTGCAGGATCATTTAAGAATAGACACGCTAAGATAGGATTCTATAAAATCTCATCAGCTTCATGACATCTTGTATATGTGCGGTAATATATTATAATCTATTGCTTCGGTAATAAATATACATATCGTACAGTAATGCTTTCTGCTCAAGAATTGATGCAATATGCATTAACAATTCGTGGGTCATTGAATATACTCATACATATCTAGAAATAAAAAATAAACAAACTGTATTAAACGTCTATGTTACTAAGGACTATATTGATACATTTCTGAAGTCAAGCAATGGCAAAATCAATGATTAATCTTGTTTATTCATAGATCACCGTCAGGGACATAGAAACTGATTTTATTCTCTTGAAACAAAACAATTGCATAAAAGTAAAAATAATGTAAAAATTAAACAGACATTTATGCAGCAAAACAAAAGAGGGGAGCCGAACCAAATGTTGGCATATGTGGAATGTCTAAAGGTACCTTCACACTCAGCAACGCTGCAGCGATACCGACAACGATGTTGATCGCTGCAGCGTCGCTGTTTGGTCGCTGGAGAGCTGTCACACAGACAGCTCTCCAGCGACCAACGATCCTGAAGTCCCCGGGTAACCAGGGTAAACATCGGGTTACTAAGCGCAGGGCCGCGCTTAGTAACCCGATGTTTACCCTGGTTACCGTTGTTAATGTAAAAAAACAAACACTACATACTTACATTCCCGGTGTCTGGTCATGTCCCTCGCCTTTAGCTTCCAGCACTGACTGAGCGCCGGCCGTAAAGTACAGCGGTGACGTCACCGCTGTGCTCTGCTTTACGGCTGGCCGGCGCTCACCAGTCAGTGCGGGAAGCTGAAGGCGAGGGACATGACCAGACACCTGGAATGTAAGTATGTAGTGTTTTTTTTTTTACATTTACAATGGTAACCAGGTTAAACATCAGGTTACTAAGCACGGCCCTGCGCTTAGTAACCCGATGTTTACCCTGGTTACCAGTGACGACATCGCTGAATCGGCGTCACACACGCCGATTCAGCGATGTCAGCGGGAGATCCAGCGACAAAATAAAGTGCTGGACTTTCCCCAGCGACCAACAATCTCCCAGCAGGGGCCTGATCGTTGGTCGCTGTCACACATAACGATTTAGTTAACGATATCGTTGCTACGTCACAAAAAGCAACGATATCGTTAACGATATCGTTATGTTTGATGGTACCTTAAGTGTACGTTCACACTGTAGCTATTTAGCAGGTGAAAACCACTGCTTTACTGTTCTCAGGAATTTTCGTATCTTAGGCGTCCGTAGGTTTCGCCCAAGTAAAAGAGTCAAAACTTACAAAAATGCTAAGTTGCACAATTTTAACCCCTTAGTGACAGAGCCAATTTGGTACTTAATGACCAGGCCAATTTTTGCAATTCTGACCACTGTCAATTTATGAGGTTATAACTCTGGAACGCTTCAACGGATCCCGCTGATTCTGAGATTGTTTTTTCGTGACATATTGTACTTCATGATATTGGTAACATTTCTTCGATATTACTTGCGATTATTTATGAAAAAAACGGAAATATGGCGAAAATTTTTAAAATTTTGCAATTTTCAAACTTTGTATTTTTATGCCCTTAAATCAGAGAGATATGTCACAAAAAATAGTTAATAAATAACATTTCCCACATGTCTACTTTACATCAGCACAATTTTGAAAACAAAATTTTTTTTTGTTAGGGAGTTATAAGGGTTAAAAGTTGACCAGCAATTTCTCATTTTTACAACACCATTTTTTTTAGGGACCACATCACATTTGAAGTCATTTTGAGGGGTTTATATGATAGAAAATAATGAAGTGTGACACCATTCTAAAAACTACACCCCTCAAGGTTCTCAAAACCACATTCAAGAAGTTTATTAACCCTTTACGTGCTTCACAGGAACTGAAACAATGTGGAAGGAAAAAATGAATATTTAACTTTTTTTTGCAAACCTCTTAATTCAGAACCATTTTTTTTATTTTCACAAGTGTAAAAACAGAAATGTAACCATAAATTTTGTTACGCAATTTCTCCTGAATACGACAATACCCCATATGTGGGATAAACCACTTTTTGGGCGCACCGCAGAACTTAGAAGTGAAGGAGCGCCGTTTGACTTTTTCAATGCAGAATTGGCTGGAATTGAGATCGGACGCCATGTCACGTTTAGAGAGCCCCTGATGTGCCTAAACAGTGGAAACTCCCCACAAGTGACACCATTTTGGAAACTAGACCCCTTATGGAACTTATCTAGATGTGTGGTGAGCACTTTGAACCCCCATGTGCTTCACAGAAGTTTATAATGTAGAGCCGTGAAAAAAAAAATCGCATTTTTTCTACAAAAATGATCTTTTTGCCCACAAATTTTTATTTTCACAAGGGTAACAGGAGAAATTAGACCACAAAAGTTGTTGTGCAATTTCTCCTGAGTACGTCGATACCCAATATGTGGGGGTAAACCACTGTTTGGGCGCACCGCAGAGCTTGGAAGAGAAAGAGTGCCATTTTACTTTTTCAATGTAGAATTGGCTGGAATTGAGATCGGACGCCATGTCGCGTTTGGAGAGCCCCTGATGTGCCTAAACAGTAGAATTCCCCCACAAGTGACCCCATTTTGGAAACTAGACACCCCATGGAACTTATCTAGATGTGTGGTGAGAACCTTGAATGCCCAAGTGCTTCACAGAAGTTTATAATGCAGAGCCGTGAAAATAAAAAATATTGTTTTTTTCCACAAAAAAGATATTGTAGCCCCCAAGTTTTTATTTTCACAAGGGTAACAAGAGAAATTGGACCCCAAAAGTTGTTGTCCAATTTGTCCTGAGTATGCTGGTACCCCATATGTGGGGGTAAACCACTGTTTGGGCGCACGGCAGAGCTCGGAAGGAAGGAGCGCCGTTTTGGAATGCAGACTTTGATAGAATGGTCTGCGGGTATTATGTTGCGTTTACAGAGCCCCTGATGTACCTAACCAGTAGAAACCCTCCACAAGTGACCCCATTTTGGAAACTAGACCCCCCAAGGAACTTATCTAGATGTGTGGTGAGAACTTTGAATGCCCAAGTGCTTCACAGAAGTTTAGAATGCAGAGTCGTGAAAATAAAAAATATTTTTTTTTCCACAAAAAGATATTGTAGCCCCCAAGTTTTTATTTTCACAAGGGTAACAGGAGAAATTGGACTGCAATAGTTGTTGTGCAATTTATCCCGAGTACGCTTATGCACCATATGTGGGGGTAAACCACTGTTTGGGCGCACGGCAGAGCTCGGAAGGGAAGGAGCGCCTTTTTGGAATGCAGACTTTGATAGAATGGTCTGTGGGCATTATGTTGCGATTGCAGAGCCCCTGATGTACCTAAACTGTAGTAACCCCCCACAAGTGACCCCATTTTGGAAACTAGACCCCCCAAGGAACTTATCTAGATGTGTGGTGAGAACTTTGAATGCCCAAGTGCTTCACAGAAGTTTAGAATGCAGAGTCGTGAAAATAAAAAATATTTTTTTTTCCACAAAAAAGATATTGTAGCCCCCAAGTTTTTATTTTCACAAGGGTAACAAGAGAAATTGGACCCCAGAAGTTGTTGTCCAATTTATCCCGAGTACGCTGATGCCCCATATGTGGGGGTAACCCACTGTTTGGGCGCACGGCAGAGCTCAGAAGGGAGGGAGCACCATTTGACTTTTTGAGCGCAAAATTGGCTGTCGTGTTTGGAGACCCCCTGATGTACCTAAACAGTGGAAACCCCCCAATTCTAGCTCCAACCCTAACCCCAACACACCCCTAACCCTAATCCCAACCTGATCCATAATCCTAATCACTAACCCTAACCATAATCACAACCCTTACCCCAAAAGAACCCTAATGTCAACCCTAACCATAACCCTAATCAAAACCCTAAATCCAACACACCCCTAATCCTAATCTCAACCCTAACCTCAAACCTAACCCTAATCCCAATACACCCCTAATCACAACCCTAACCTTAACCCTAATCCCAAACCTAACCCTAATCCCAAGCGTAACCCTAATGCCAACCCTAACCCTAATACCAACCCTAATCCAAGCCCTAACCCTAATCCCAGCTCTAACCCTAACTTTAGCCCCAACCCTAGCCCTAACTTTAGCCCCAACCCTAACCCTAGCCCTAAGGCTACTTTCACACTTGCGTCGTTTGGCATTCCGTCGCAATCCGTCGTTTTGGACAAGAAACGGATCCTGCAAATGTGCCCGCAGGATGCGTTTTTTGCCCATAGACTTGTATTGCCGACGGATCGTGACGGATGGCCACACGTCGCGTCCGTCGTGCACTGGATCAGTTGTGTTTTGGAGGAGCGTCGGCACAAAAAAACGTTCAATTTAACGTTTTTTTGGACGTCGCATCCGCCATTTCTGACCGCGCATGCGTGGCCGTAACTACGCCCCCTCCTCCCCAGGACATATATTGGGCAGCGGATGCGTTGAAAAACTACAGCTGCTGCCCACGTTGTGCACAATTTTCACAACGTGCGTCGGTATGTCGGGCCGACGCATTGCGACGGCCCCGTACCGACGTAATTGTGAAAGAAGCCTAACCCTAAATTTAGCCCCAACCCTAGCCCTAAATTTAGCCCCAACCCAAACCCTATATTTAGCCCCAACCCTAGCCCTAACCCTAGCCCTAACCCTACCCCTAACCCTACCCCTACCCCTAACCTAACCCTACCCCTAACCCTACCCCTAACCCTACCCCTAACCTAACCCTACCCCTAACCTAACCCTACCCCTAACCCTACCCCTAACCTTACCCCTAACCTAACACTACCCCTTACCCTAATCCTACCCCTAACCCTAACCTAACCCTAACCCTAACCCTACCCCTAACCCTAACCCTACCCCTAACCCTACCCCTAACCCTACCCCTAACCCTACCCCTAACCCTAAATCTACCCCTAACCCTACCCCTAACCCTACCCCTAACCCTAATTTTAGCCCCAACTGCTGTTCTCCTGCCGGCCGGCAGATGGAGACAGATGGCGGGCGCACTGGGCATGCGCCCGCCATTTTCTTCTGCCGGCGGTCAGGAGGAGCAGCAAGAGGATCCAGGGACACAGGTGAGTATTGTAGGGTCCCCGAATCCCCCTATTTCTCTGTCCTCTGATGTGCGATCACATCAGAGGACAGAGAATTACACTTTACTTTTTTTTTTTTTTTTTTTGCGGTCGCCGGTAAACAGTTAATTACCGGCGATCGCAAAACAGGGGTCGGTAAAACCGACCCCAATCATGCTCTTTGGGGTCTCGGCTACCCCCGGCAGCCGAGACCCCAAAGATTCTCCCGGTGCCGGCCGGCGGGCGCACTGCGCATGCGCCCGCCATTTTAAAGATGGCGGCGCCCACCGGGAGACACGAGGAGCATCGGGGGAGCTAGGTGAGTATTGGGGGGCCACCTGGGACCCCTTTTCTCTGTCCTCCGATGTGCGATCACATCGGAGGACAGAGAAATTAAAGAGATCGCTTTTTTTTTTTTTTGCGATCGCCGGTAAACGGTTAATTACCGGCGATCGCAAATGCGGGGTGGGTTAAAACCACCCCGAATCATGTTCTCTGGGGTCTCGGCTACCCCCAGCAGCCGAGACCCCGGAGAAAATCGGCCTGTGGGGGGCACTATTGACTTTTTCCACAGCGCCGTTAATTAACGGCGCTGTGGTTTAAGTACCCTTAGCGGCCGCCGTTAAAAGGCGTATCGGCGGTCGCTATGGGGTTAATATTACTTTGGGGCAAATAAATTAGCAACTTTTATACACCAGTTTTCTTATTATCCAGTTGAGAGTCCCCTTTAAATTTAGTTAATGTACATAAATTATTTAAAGTTTATTTGTATTGTTAACAAAGGACTATATTGATTAAATTAAAGGATTAATATGAAAACCATCGCTGTCTCTTTAATTAATTTTGCATTAATCAATAAGTGAAATTAAGTAATTTTGGAAAAATCTTATCAGACAAATCTGCTTCTTTCTCCATTACGAGGCACTTCTTTGCCTCCACGTTTCCTCTTGAACTCACCGTTAGAGATGAGCGAACATCAAGGGCTCCCTACTTATTCAGCAAGCTATAGCGCTTACCGAAGAAGTTGCATCAGGAACCGGATACCTGGAGCGCTTCCGATAATCAGGTGTTCGGCACTGCAGCTCTCCCTCTGCTTACCACCCTGAAACCAACAGTCACATGGAGTGAACAAATCAGTCTTTGGAGCCAATTTTGAGGTGTTTTGTTTTGGCTCAGTAGGAGAACTCGTCTTCATTTCTACCTCTTTAATATTCGTCTTTAATTGACAGGCCAATCAATTCACTGGAACTTCGGCATTTTTCAGTAACAATGGTTTTTATCCCCTTTTTGGTGAATTTTCCAGGATAAGATCTGAGTGTCCGCTGGTGGAGTTTGCTATACAGAAGCTTGGGGATACTTGCAAAGAAGCTGAACGGAATTGTGGAGACACAATTTTCAGTAGGTGCTCTCGTCCTCTGGGCTGATCGATTGATCAAATAACTTGTATAGTTTGTCCTTCAATGTTTTCAAAACAACAAGCTGCATAGACTGACATAATAGGTAGCCAGCAGGCATGGGTAGTCAGCAGACATTCACCAAATTAACAAACCTCAATTGTTCAATTAATCTGCACCTTTGTCCCTCAAGGATAGCAGAGCAATAAGCCAAAGGGGCTCATCCAGTAGGCAATCTGCAGCCATTCAACAAAGCAACAAACATCAATTCAACCTACAAAAAGAGTCAGCGTTCAGACTCATATGAACAATAGCTCATGTCCCTGGGCCTGCTGAATATCAGGGATTGTGTAAGTTCACTAAAAATGGAAGGCTGATGGGAGACATTCAGCAGCTCCTGTTTTAAGGTGGGTGATAGGGTCTGGCTATCATCCAGAAACATAAAACTTAAGGTTCCATGCACTTAGGTCTGAAATTCTTCCATACACCCCTTTTAAATAAATTTGTCCCCTCAGTGGTGTCACTCTCATCCCCTCCTCCTTTGGTTGCTGTTGATGAGAGTCTAGAGTATGAGGTACAAAGGGTTGTTAATTCTCAGAGTGTCCGAATTTACCTCAGTACCTTATATATTGGAAGGGATATGGACAGGAGGAGAGTTTCTGGGTTTCAACCAGATCCATGAGGGCTGATAGACTGGTCAGAGTCTTTCATGCTTGGTTTCCTGGGAAGCTTGGGGGTCGAGTGGCCCCCTAGAAGAGGGGGTAATGTTACAGTTTCTTAACTGACTGTATCCTGGGATGCTGTGAGTGACAGATCAGCCGCTCTATTGAATCTGGAGTGTGCTGGACTGTCAGCATTTTGAATGACAGCCCAGCTGCTCAATCTGATCTAGTCTGCTGGCATTACCCTAGGTGTTTCCCATCCTCATATGATTTGCTAGGCATTTAGCTGGATTTCTTTAAGAACGTGTATGTTCTTATGATCTTGTGTCTCACTTATTATCTTGTTTTTTACCTTGGGTCTGTCGTGACTAGTGCTGAACGCAAGTGCTCATTACTCAAGTTTGCCTAAGGTGCTCGGGTATGAACCTAGTATCACAGATGCTCGATTGACATGTTCGAGTTCCTGTGGCAGCATATTTCGCTGCTGTTAGATAGCCCCAAAACATACAAGGACTGCCTGACAAACACAGGCAATTCCTTCATGTTTTTTGTCTGTCTAACAGCTGAAAAACATGTGGCCATGGAGATGCAAACATGTCCCTTGAGCATATGCAATACTTGGTGCAAACCCGAGGACCCTAGGCAAACTTGAATAACGATTACTTGCAATCATCACTAGTTGTGACAATATTCAAAGATTATTCATTCTGCTTTTGGTGCTCTCTGACTTCAGGTATCTGACCCCGGACTTGGCCTCTGACTATCCATACGTTTGTTGTACTCCTTTGCTCTGATGTACCCTTTTGGCATTTGACCCTGGACCACGCCTTTGACTTTCCCCTCTGTACTACAAGCCTTCCTGGTATCTGACCTCGGACCTCCTTACTATCCTTTCTCCCTGCTTGACCATGAGTATTGACTCAGGGTCACAGTAATCCCTTTTGTCTGTGTGATGTGCATTAAAGAAAAATCAGAGACAGAGTGGTCAAAACTGGTGAAAAATGGAAGATACCAGTCATACAATGGCAGAAAGACTATTAGTCCTCATGCAGACTCATGGCACAGCTTTTTTTGAACAGATACCTGAAATGACAGGCACCCTTTGAACTCCACATAACTTTCACCTATATGTAGAAGTACAAAAGCCAACCAAAAAGGGTGCACATATCTGGAGTTCAGCTAAATCCTTTATTTCAGGATTTATCAGAAGTAAAAGGCATTAGGCACCAGAATCACGAAACTGCTGCATGCATCTTATTAATGCTATTATCTTCAGCGAGCATATAGATGAGTTGCCCATTGGGGTCCTACTAGTCATTTTTAATATTCAAGAAGATGAAACATATGTAAGTTCTCTCGTAACAGTTCTAAAGTTTTTTAGAACTGTTTCTTTTTTTTCAGGAAAAGTACAATATAACAAAATGAGAGTTGTAATTTTACCAAGTGCTGAACTTATATTATTGTAAAAACCACAGATGTTTCTTGTCTTATCTTAAAAGAAGTCTTTGTAAGAAAAGTCAAAGAAAATGTCAATTTTAAAGAGGTTACTTTCATGTGGCACCCTTTGTTTTGACTGAGATAGAAGCGGTGATTAAATCCATTACTCAAGGGCAGAGACAATTAAGGTAACTTCATCAATTAGAACTTTGTTTTGTCTTGCAAGTTCAGATCCAGAAATTGTGGTATGACCGTCTCAGTTACCATAGCAACCTAATGTTATCTAAAGATCTGATCATTTCAAAAGATAATGAATGTATCCATTTCATAAAAATAGAAAAGAATTTTTTATTTTCAGAATGAATGATACATTAGCCATTTTCAATTCAAAAATTTATCAAAGGGCTGTTATTCTTTTACAGGAAAAATCAATAGCAATTGAAAAAAAGCAAAAAGCTGAATTAGTTATGATGGAGACTTTTACTGTGTGATTATTACAAAGACTCATCCATGGTAACGCTTGATATTGTGGATAAAACAAATCTTAACATGTGTTTTCTGCTGCATCTTCTGAGGATTTCTGCTGTACAATTTTAATTATTTGCTCATTTGATAATACAGTCAAATTTTGATAATCTGGGATGCTAGAGACCATATTCGCAAACTATTTTCTGGAATTAAAGGAGTTGTCCATTTTTAATTAAAAACTGTGGTCAATGCTAGTGATGCTTTAACCCCTTCCCGACCTGTGACACAGCGTATGCGTCATGAAAGTCGGTGCCAATCCGACCTGTGACGCATATGCTGTGTCACAGAATGATCGCGTCCCTGCAGATCCGGTGAAAGGGTTAACTCCCATTTCACCCGATCTGCAGGGACAGGAGGAGTGGTAGTTTAGCCCAGGGGGGGTGGCTTCACCCCCCCCGTGGCTACGATCGCTCTGATTGGCTGTTGAAAGTGAAACTGCCAATCAGAGCGATTTGTAATACTTCACCTATTATAACTGGTGAAATATTACAATCCAGCCATGGCTGATGCTGCAATATCATCGGCCATGGCTGGAAACATTGATGTGCCCCCACCCCACCCCACCGATCGCCCCCCCAGCCCTCCAATCTGTCCTTTGCACTGCTCTGCTCCCCTCCGTCCTCCTGACCGCTCCCCCCGTGCTCTTGTCCGCTCCCCCCATGCTCCAATCACCCCCCCGTGCTCCAACCACCCCTCCTGCACTCCGATCCACCCCCCTTGCAGTCCGATCCACCCCCTGCACTCCGATCCACCCCCCGATGCTCCAATGCTCCCCCTCGTGCTCCGATCCACCCCCCGTGCTCCGATTTACCCCCATGCTCCGATCCACCCCCCCCCGTGCTCCCCCACCCCCATCATACTTACCGAGCCTCCCGTGGTCCGTCCGTCTTCTTTCCTGGGCGCCGCCATCTTCCAAAATGGCGGGCGCATGCGCAGTGCGCCCACCGAATCTGCCAGTCGGCAGATTCGTTTCAAGTGCATTTTGATCACTGCGATAAAACCTATCGCAGTGATCAAAATAAAAAAAATACTGAATGACCCCCCCCCCTTTGTCACCCCCATAGGTAGGGACAATAATAAAATAAAGATTTTTTTTTTCTTCCACTAAGGTTGGGGTAAGAACTAGGGTTAGGGTTAGGAGTAGGGTTAGGGGTAGGGTTAGGGTTAGGGGTAGGGTTAGGGGTAGGGGTAGGGTTAGGAGTAGGGTTAGGGGTAGGGTTAGGGTTAGGGTTAGGGTTAGGGTTAGGAGTAGGGTTAAGGGTAGGGTTAGGGTTAGGGGTAGGGTTAGGGGTAGGGGTAGGGTTAGGGTTAGGGTTTCGGTATGTGCACACGTATTCTGGTCCTCTGCGGATTTTTCCGCTGCGGATTTGATAAATCCGCAGTGCTAAACCACTGCGGATTTATGGCAGATTTACCGCGGTTTTTCTGAGCATTTCACTGCAGTTTTACAACTGCGATTTTCTATTGGAGCAGTTGTAAAACCGCTGTGGAATCCGCAGAAAGAAGCGACATGCTGCGGAATGTAAACCGCTGCGTTTCCGTGCAGTTTTTCTGCAGCATGTGCACAGCGATTTTTGTTTTCCATAGGTTTACATTGAACTGTAAACTCATGGGAAACTGCTGCGGATCCGCAGCGTTTTCCGTAGCGTGTGCACATACCTTTAGAATTAGGCCATGTGCACACGGTGCGGATTTGGCTGCGGATCCGCAGCAGTGTTCCATCAGGTTTACAGTACCATGTAAACCTATGGAAAACCAAATCCGCTGTGCCCATGGTGCGGAAAATATCACGTGGAAACGCTGCGTTGTATTTTCCGCAGCATGTCAATTCTTCGTGCGGATTCCGCGGCGTTTTACACCTGTTCCTCAATAGGAATCCGCAGGTGAAATCCGCACAAAAAACACTGGAAATCCACGGTAAATCCGCAGGTAAAACGCAGTGCCTTTTACCCGCGGATTTTTCAAAAATGATGCTGAAAAATCTCACAAGAATCCGCAATGTGGGCACATAGCATTAGGGTTAGGGTTGGAATTAGGGTTGTGGTTATGGTTAGGGGTGTGTTGGGGTTAGGGTTGTGGTTAGGGGTGTGTTGGGGTTAGGGTTGTGGTTAGAGTTATGGCTACAGTTGGGATTAGAGTTAGGGGTGTGTTGGGGTTAGTGTTGGAGGTAGAATTGAGGGGTTTCCACTGTTTAGGCACATCAGGGGTCTCCAAACGCAACATGGCGCCACCATTGATTCCAGCCAATCTTGTATTCAAAAAGTCAAATGGTGCTCCCTCACTTCCAAGCCCCGACGTGTGCCCAAACAGTGGTTTACCCCCACATATGGGGTACCAGCATACTCAGGACAAACTGCGCAACAATTACTGGGGTCCAATTTCTCCTGTTACCCTTGTGAAAATAAAAACATGCTTGCTAAAACATCATTTTTGAGGAAAGAAAAATGATTTTTTATTTTCACGGCTCTGCGTTGTAAACGTCTGTGAAGCACTTGGGGGTTCAAAGTGCTCACCACATATCTAGATAAGTTCCTTTCGGGGTCTAGTTTCCAAAATGTGGTCACTTGTGGGGGGTTTCTACTGTTTAGCTACATTAGGGGCTCTGCAAACGCAACGTGACGCCCGCAGAGCATTCCATCAAAGTCTGCATTTCAAAAAGTCACTACTTCACTTCCAAGCCCCGGCATGTGCCCAAACAGTAGTTTACCCCAACATATGGGGTATCACCGTACTCAGGAGAATCTGGACAACAAATATTTGGGTCAAATTTCTCCTGTTATCCTTGGGAAAATTAAAAAATTCTGGGCTAAATAATTATTTTTGAGGAAAGAAAACATATTTATTATTTTCACGGCTCTGCGTTATAAACTTCTGTGAAGCACTTGGGGGTTCAAAGTGCTCACCACACATCTAGATAAGTTCCTTTCGGGGTCTAGTTTCCAAAATGGGGTCACTTGTGGGGGGTTTCTACTGTTTAGCTACATCAAGGGCTCTGCAAACGCAACGTGACGCCCGCAGAGCATTCCATCAAAGTCTGCATTTCAAAACGTCACTACTTCACTTCCGAGCCCCGGCATGTGCCCAAACAGTAGTTTACCCCCACGTATAGGGTATCAGCATACTCAGGAGAAACTGGACAACAACTGTTGAGGTCAAATTTCTCCTGTTATCCTTTGGAAAATAAAAAATTGCAGGCTAAAAGATCATTTTTGAGAAAATAATTTTTTATTTTATTTTCATGGCTCTGCGTTATAAACTTCTGTGAAGCACTTGGGGGTTCAAAGTCCTCACCACACATGTAGATTAGTTCCTTTGGGGGTCTAGTTTCCAAAATGGGGTCATTTGTGGGGGATCTCCAATGTTTAGGCACACAAGGGCTCTCCAAACGTGACATGGTGTCCGCTAATGATTGGAGCTAATTTTCCATTTAAAAAGCCAAATGGCGTGCCTTCCCTTCCGAGCCCTGCCGTGCGCCCAAACAGTGGTTTACCCCCACATATGGGGTATCAGCGTACTCAGGACAAACTGGACAACAACAATTGGGGTCCAATTTCTCCTAATACCCTTGGCAAAATAGGAAATTCCAGGCTAAAAAATCATTTTTGAGGAAGGAAAAGTTATTTTTTATTTTCATGGCTCTGCGTTATAAACTTCTGTGAAGCAGCTGGGGGTTTAAAGTGCTCAATATGCATCTAGATAAGTTCCTTGGGGGGTCTAGTTTCCAAAATGGGGTCGCTTGTGGGGGAGCTCCAATGTTTAGGCACACAGGGGCTCTCCAAACGCGACATGGTGTCTGCTAACAATTGGAGCTAATTATCCATTCAAAAAGTCAAATGGCGCGCCTTCCCTTCCGAGCCCTACCGTGTGCCCAAACAGTGGTTTACCCCCACATATGAGGTATTGGCGTACTCGGGAGAAATTGCCCAACACATTTTAGGATCCATTTTATCCTATTGCCCATGTGAAAATGAAAAAATTGAGGCGAAAAGAAATTTTTTTCATTTTTACGGATCAATTTGTGAAGCACCTGGGGGTTCAAAGTGCTCACTATGCATCTAGATAAGTTCCTTGGGGTGTCTAGTTTCCAAAATGGGGTCACTTGTGGGGGAGCTCCAATGTTTAGGCACTCGGGGGCTCTCCAAACGTGACATGGTGTCCGCTAAAGAGTGGAGCCAATTTTTCATTCAAAAAGTCAAATGGCGCTCCTTCCCTTCCAAGCCCTGCCGTGCGCCCAAACAGTGGTTTACCCCTACATATGAGGTATCATCGTACTCAGGACAAATTGGACAACAACTTTCGTGGTTCAGTTTCTCCTTTTACCATTGTGAAATCAAAAAAATTGTTGCTAAAAGATAATTTTTGTGACTAAAAAGTTAAATGTTCATTTTTTCCTTCCATATTGCTTCTGTTGCTGTGAAGCACCTGAAGGGTTAATAAACTTCTTGAATGTGGTTTTGTGCACCTTGAGGGGTGCAGTTTTTAGAACTGTGTCACTTTTGGGTATTTTCAGCCACATAGACCCCTCAAACTGACTTCAAATGTGAGGTGGTCCCTAAAAAAATGGTTTTGTAAATTTTGTTGTAAAAATGAGAAATCGCTGGTCAAATTTTAACCCTTATAACTTCCTAGCAAAAAAAAATTTGTTTCCAAAATTGTGCTGATGTAAAGTAGACATGTGGGAAATGTTATTTATTAACTATTTTGTGTTACATAACTCTCTGGTTTAACAGAATAAAAATTCAAATTGTGAAAATTGTGAAATTTTCAAAATTTTCGCCAAATTTCCGTTTTTATCACAAATAAACGCATAATTTATTGACCTAAATTTACCACTAACATGAAGCCCAATATGTCACGAAAAAATAATCTCAGAACCGCTAGCATCCGTTGAAGCGTTCCTGAGTTATTACCTCATAAAGGGACACTGGTCAGAATTGCAAAAAACAGCCAGGTCATTAAGGTCAAAATAGGCTGGGTCATGAAGGGGTTAAAATAACAAAATAAGCAATACTTTAATTCTGAAGCCTCAGCAGCATTAGTACCAGTTTTCTGAAAGCTGTGCACGGATGTTGGTATTAAGAGCTATAGTAATGACATCCTCAGTGTTAAACATGATGGTTGCTGGCCAGTAATGCTGAGGTTGACAATACGAGACTGCAGAGTTAAGTGAAGACCGGTTGAGAGCAACGGGAAGGCAGGCATTCAGTAACATGGGATACTGCAGGTAAGCTGTTGTTGTTATTGCTTTGAATCCTACTTTTTATAAGAATAGACAACCCTTTTAATACTTTAGTCCACATGATATGTGACTGTGTGAGCCCTAAAGTGTGGACATCAGAAAAGGCTCAATTATTGCTCCATGTTATACGTCTGTCTTGACTATCTGTGGTTCTGCTCCCTTCACCTCAGCCCACTGCCCTCTGTTGTGCTCTGCATTGGGTTTTTCAAATTGTCCAGTGTGGCTCAGTGACACAATCTCACTGTGTCTTCTGATTGTGTCTTCGAGTTGTGATTCTAGACTCCAGCTTGGCATACTCTACCTTCTGTGCATATCATGCCAACCTGTTTCTATCTCAGCTGGTCTGCGGACTTCACTTCACTCCTTCTGCTGCTCCTAAGATTCCTGAGGATGTCTCATCTTTGCTTCCCATGTGCCATACACCAGTTGCACTGATGCCCTGAGAAATTGCATGCAACTGGATCTAAGGCTTAGGGAATCTACTCCACAAGTTGAGCCTAACCCCTAGACAACCGATACATTGGCCGGCAGATTCGTTTCAAGTGCATTTTGATCACTGTGATAAAACCTATCACAGTGATCAAAATAAAAAAAATACTAAATGACCCCCCCCCCCCTTTGTCACCCCCATAGGTAGGGACAATAATAAAATAAAGAATTTTTTTTTTCTTCCACTAAGGTTGGGGTAAGAACTAGGGTTAGGGTTAGGGTTTCGGTATGTGCACACGTATTCTGGTCCTCTGCGGATTTTTCCGCAGCAGATTTGATAAATCCGCAGTGCTAAACCGCTGTGGATTTATCGCGGATTTACCGCGGTTTTTCTGCGCATTTCGCTGCGGTTTTACAACTGCAGTTTACTATTGGAGCAGTTGTAAAACCGCTGCGGAATCCGTAGAAAGAAGTGACATGCTGCGGAATGTAAACCCCTGCGTTTCCGTGCAGTTTTTCCGCAGCATGTGTACAGCGATTTTTGTTTCCCATAGGTTTACATTGAACTGTAAACTCATGGGAAACTGCTGCGGATCCGCAGCGTTTTCCGCAGTGTGTGCACATACCTTTAGAATTAGGCTATGTGCACACTGTGCGGATTTGGCTGTGGTGTTCCATCAGGTTTACAGTACCAAGTAAACATATGGAAAACCAAATCCGCTGTGCCCATGGTGTGGAAAATACCGTGCGGAAACGCTGCGTTGTATTTTTCGCAGCATGTCAATTCTTTGTGCGGATTCCGCAGTGTTTTACACCTGTTCCTCAATAGGAATCTGCAGGTGAAATCCGCACAAAAAACACTGGAAATCCGCGGTAAATTCGCAGGTAAAACGCAGTGCCTTTTACCCACGGATTTTTCAAAAATGGTTCTGAAAAATCACATGATTCCGCAACGTGGGCACATAGCCTTAGGTTTAGGGTTGGAATTAGGGTTGGGGTTAGGGTTGTGGTTAGGGGTGTGTTGGGGTTAGGGTTGTGATTAGGGTTATGGCTACAGTTGGGATAAGAGTTAGGGGTGTGTTGGGGTTAGTGTTGGAGGTAGAATTGAGGGGTTTCCACTGTTTAGGCACATCAGGGGTCTCCAAACGCAACATGGCACCACCATTGATTCCAGCCAATCTTGTATTCAAAAAGTCAAATGGTGCTCCCTCACTTCCGAGCCCCGACGTGTGCCCAAACAGTGGTTTACCCCTCATATGGGGTACCAGCATACTCAGGACAAACTGCTCAACAATTTTTGGGGTCCAATTTCTCCAGTTACCCTTGTGAAAATTAAAAAATGCTTGCTTAAACATTTTTGAGGAAAGAAAAATGATTTTTTATTTTCACGGCTCTGCGTTGTAAACGTCTGTGAAGCAGTTGGGGGTTCAAAGTGCTCACCACACATCTGGATAAGTTCCTTGGGGGTCTAGTTTCCAAAATGGGGTCACTTGTGGGGGGTTTCTACTGTTTAGGCACACCAGGGGCTCTGCAAACGCAACGTGACGCCCGCAGACCTTTCCATCAAAGTCTGCATTTCAAAGTCACTACTTCCCTTCTGAGCCCCGACATGTGCCCAAACAGTGGTTTACCCCCACATATGGGGTATCGGCGTTCTCAGGAGAAACTGGACAACAACCTTTGGGGTCCAATTTCTCCTGTAACCCTTGGGAAAATATTAAAATTCTGGGCTAAAAAATTATTTTTGAGGAAAGAAAACGTATTTATTATTTTCACGGCTCTGCGTTATAAACTTCTGTGAAGCACTTGGGGGTTCAAAGTGCTCACCACACATCTAGATAAGTTCCTTTCAGGGTCTAGTTTCTAAAATGGGGTCACTTGTGGGGGTTTCTACTGTTTAGCCACATCAGGGGCTCTGCAAATGCAACGTGACGCCCGCAGAGCATTCCATCAAAGTCTGCATTTCAAAATGTCACTACTTCACTTCCGAGCCCCGGCATGTGCCCAAACAGTGGTTTACCCCCACATATGGGGTATCTCCGTACTCAGGAAAAACTGGACAACAACTATTGGGGTCAAATTTCTCCTGTTACTCTTAGGAAAATAAAAAATTGCGGGCTAAAAAATCATTTTTGAGAAAAGATTTTTTTTTTCTTTTCATGGCTCTGCGTTATAAACTTCTGTGAAGCACTTGGGGGTTCAAAGTGCTCACCACATATCTAGATTAGTTCCTTTGGGGGTCTAGTTTACAAAATGGGGTCATTTGTGGGGGATCTGCAATGTTTAGGCACACAGGGGCTCTCCAAACGCAACATTGTGTCCGCTAATGATTGGAGCTAATTTTCCATTTAAAAAGCCAAATGGCGTGCCTTCCCTTCCGAGCCCTGCCGTGCGCCCAAACAGTGGTTTACCCCACATATGGGGTATCAGCGTACTCAGGATAAACAGGACAACAACATTTTGGGTCCAATTTCTCCTATTACCTTTGGCAAAATAGGAAATTCTAGGCTAAAAAATAATTTTTTGAGGAAAGAAAAATTATTTTTTATTTTCATGGCTCTGCGTTATAAACTTCTGTGAAGCACCTGGGGGTTTAAAGTGCTCAATATGCACCTACATAAGTTCTTTGGGGGGTCTAGTTTCCAAATTGGGGTCACTTGTGGGAGAGCTCCAATGTTTAGGCACACAGTGGCTCTCCAAACGCGACATGGTGTCCGCTAACAATTGGAGCTAATTTTCCATTCAAAAAGTCAAATGGCACGCCTTCCCTTCCGAGCCCTGCCGTCTGCCCAAACAGTAATTTACCCCCACATATGAGGTATTGGCGTACTCGGGAGAAATTGCTCAACAAATTTTAGGATCCATTTTATCCTACTTCCCATGTGAAAATGAAAAAATTGAGGCGAAAAGAAATTTTTTGTGAAAAAAAGTACTTTTTCATTTTTTCGGATCAATTTGTGAAGCACCTAAGGGTTTACAGTGCTCACTAGGCATCTAGATAAGTTCCTTGGGGCGTCTAGTTTCCAAAATGGGGTCACATGTGGGGGAGCTCCAATTTTTAGGTACACGGGGGCTCTCCAAACGCGACATGGTGTCCGCTAAAGAGTGGAGCCAATTTTTCATTCAAAAAGTCAAATGGCGCTCCTTCCCTTCCAAGCCCTGCCGTGCACCCAAACAGTAGTTTACCCCTACATATGAGGTATCAACATACTCAGGAAAAATTGGACAACAACTCTCGTAGTTCAGTTTCTCCTTTTACCATTGGAAAAGTAAAAAAATTGTTGCTGAAAGATCATTTTTGTGACTAAAAAGTTAAATGTTCATTTTTTCCTTCTATGTTGCTTCTGCTGCTGTGAAGCACCTGAAGGGTTAATAAACTTCTTGAATGTGGTTTTGTGCACCTTGAGGGGTGCAGTTTTTAGAATGGTGTCACTTTTGGGTATTTTCAGCCATATAGACCCCTCAAACTGACTTCAAATGTGAGGTGGTCCCTAAAAAAAATGGTTTTGTAAATTTCGTTGTAAAAATGAGAAATCGCTGGTCAAATTTTAACCCTTATAACTTCCTAGCAAAAAAAATTTTTGTTTCCAAAATTGTGCTGATGTAAAGTAGACATGTGGGAAATGTTATTTATTAACTATTTTGTGTCACATAACTCTCTGGTTTAACAGAATAAAAATTCAAATTGTGAAAATTGCGAAATTTTCAAAATTTTCGCAAAATTTCCGTTTAATCACAAATAAACGCAGAATTTATTGACCTAAATTTACCACTAACATGAAGCCCAATATGTCACGAAAAAACAATCTCAGAACCGCTAGGATCCGTTGAAGCGTTCCTGAGTTATTACTTCATAAGGGGACACTGGTCAGAATTGCAAAAAACAGCCAGGTCATTAAGGTCAAAATAGGCTGGGTCATGAAGGGGTTAATAAGTCTTTCATTTCATCTAAACTTGTTGTTATCAAAATTGTATTTTCTGTGTATGTAAGATTGTTGATGATTAATCCAGCATTTTTGATTCGTTCTTCTTTTTCTATAAATCCAACCTTCCTGAAAATAGATTCTGCATATATATTGAAGAGAAATGGTGCCAAGATGCAGCCTTATCTGACGCCTCGCTTTACTTGGAACCATGCTGTGTCGCAGTGCCCCATTTGGACTGTTGCTTCTTGGTCAATGTAAAGTTTCCTAAAGAAGCCGATCTGTTTGTTCGGCACACCCATGTTCTTCATGGTATTCCTAAGTTTCTGATGATCAACACAGTCGAGGGCTTTGCTGTAGTTGATGAAGATAAATTGGTCTCATTTTTGTATTTTTTAGCATTTTCCATTATAAATCTAATGTTAGCAATTACATATCTTGTTCCTCTGCCTTTTCTGAATCTTTATTCTTCCTCTGGCAGCTCTTTGAAAGGCTGTAACTGTCTTAATAGGATCTTCAATAATATTAAGTTATCATTAGGTCTGAGTGCAATAGTCCAACAGTTTCCACATTCAGTAGAATCTCCCTTCTTCAAAACAGGAGTAAACATGGATCTTGTCCAGATCTTGGGCCATTTGCCAATTTTTCCCATATGCTGACACAGGCATGTAATGACATCAACTGCAGCTTCAGAAGACTTTATTAGCTCTATTGGAATTTTGTTGCATGGAGGTGCTTTGTTGTTTGACAGTTGTTTATTATTTTGGTAATAAAGTTCTTTGCCCGTGTGATGCTGAGACATTTCTCGCGGACAATCCGTGAGTTGGGATAGTCAAGGACTCCGAGGTCAAAAGCCAGGAGGGTACATCACAAAGAGAGGGAAGAGACAAAGGCATAGTCAGGTAGGAGTCTGAGGTAAAAATGCCAGGAAGATAGTGGATCAGAACATAGGGCTTCAACAGAAAAGATGGTCAGAAAGAGTTCATAAATCAGGCAGTGAAAAGTGAACAAGCAGAACTCGAAGCACTGAGAGACAAACTGAATGTATGTCTTGCAGAGGTCTGAGACTAACAGCCCAGCTAAGTAGCAGAGCAATCAGCTGAGACAATGAACACCCGGAGAAAGCCAGAACCCCCAGTCAGGGATTGGATCATTAAGTTGTCAATCAAAACACTGACAACTCAGCACTTCCCTGCACTAGAATGGACACTGAAGTTGACAATCAGTACTGACAACTTCAACATGCCACTGTACCACATTGAATGACTTAGTCATCAGTAACTGCATCCCAGACACATTAAGGGGTGGAATTGTGACAGTCTGTTCGAATGTCTCTCTTTAGTCTTTACTGATGTTGTCTGCATCCTGCTTCTTAACTTTTGCTTTTGCCATTCGTCTTTCTTCAGTGATCTTTAGGGTCTCTTCTGTTAACCATGGCTGTGGGAGTTTCTTTCTGCTTCTTGTTTAGTGTTTTTTTGCTTCATCAGTAGTATTAGTCTAGATATGTGTCCATATTTTCTCAAGTTAATAAGCACAGCATAGAAAACGAAAATTTCAATTCCAGGTTAGAAATTTGAATTTTCAAGCTAAGATTCACACCCTAAGAGGTTACATAGTTACACTGTTACATAGGTTGAAAAAAGACTCAGGTCCTTCAAGCTCAGCCATACTCCACCAATTATGCATTATTTGCCACCAAATTACTTATACAATACTACCTTAAGAAATATAGCATATTTCCACAATATTTGTTTGTATTTCCTTGCTTGCTTTTGCATTAAATCAAGAATTACCAACAGAGACAAGCTTACAAAGCTTAAATAGAAGAGAATCCCCATAACCCCTTCATGACATATGACATACAATTACTTCATATGTCATGTTCCTGCCTTTGATGCAGGTTTGAAATCCATGCCCATATATTTCCTCTGAGGCTAGGTTCACATTGTGTTATCGCAGTCCGTTCAACGCATACGTTAAATGGACTGCGTTACCGCAAGTGCCGAAAAAGATCGCATTTATGCGATCATGCTAGCGCAGATGCTCTATCTGTGCTAGCGGTGACGGACCCAAAAACGCTGCTGACTGCGTCCGAGGGTCCATCACAGAATGACGGCACATCGCTAACACATGCAGATTATGACATGCGTTAGCGATGCGCTACATAATGGCAGTTAATGGGTGCGCTAACGCATCCGTTACATAGCATTAGTGCCGCTATGTAATTGATCCCGTCAGCGCATTGCCATTAACGCAATGTGAACCCAGCCTAACAGCTTCAGGCATGGATTTTAACATGTTAAATGCTGCCGTCAATCAACAGAAAGGCGCAATACTCCAGGCACCCATCAGCGTGCCTGTGCCAATGTATTGCCTTCACAGCCATGACTGTCATTACATTACTGCTTTGAAAGTTAGCATTTAGATGGAGTTCATAGGAAATTGTGATTTTAGCTTTAACCAGCAGTTCATCACTGCTATTTATAGTACTAGCGATCAGAAGATTGTGGCTTCAAGTCCAGTTACAAGTACAGTAAAAAGTGTGAAAAAAATGTTTTAAAAAATATGAAAAAATAAAAATAACAACAACAGTGTGAAGCAATACTATTGTTAAAAATAAAGCAAAAATAAATAATTAAAAATACAAATACACTACACTCCTAAAAGTCAAATATATCAAAATATAAAAAAATTAATCTATAAAACAAGAAAAAAATTGGAATGTCAGAATTAAGGTTTTTGGCCACCGCAAAATTGCAAAGAATGTAATAAGGCTATGTGCACATGCTGTGGATTGTATGCATTTTTGCCTGTTTTTCGCTGCGAAAACGCTGAAAAATGCATACACTACACAGCCCATTGAATTCAATGGGATTCCGCAATGCTGTTCTAATGCTGTGTATTTTTCCGCGGCGGAATCACATCGTGGAAAAATACACAGCATACTCATTCTTTGTGTGGAATCGCGGTGATTCCGTACACAGATGAATGCATTGATCCGCTTACTTTCCACATGGGGCTATGCCCACCATGCGGAAAGTAAGAGGATCATGTGCGTTTGGTATTCGGGTGTGGAGGAGAGGAGACTCTCCTCAAGGCCCTTGGTACCATATCCCTACTAAAAAAAAGAATTAAAATAAAAAATAGTTATATACTCGCCTTCTGGCGGCCTCCGGATCCAGCCCAGGCCTTTGCGATGCTCCCGGCAGCCCCCGTTCCCAGTTATGCTTTGCGACAATGTCCTGTGATGACGTAGCGGTCCCGCATGATGCTACGTCATCTGGGGTCATTGTCGCGAGGCATCACTGGGAACAGGAGCTGCCGGGAGCATCGCAAAGATTGGGAAGGCTGCGGGAGCCTCCGGAAGGTGAGAATATCACTATTTTTTTATTTTTTTTATTATATTAACATATCTTTTACTATTGATGCTGCATAGGCAGCATCAATAGTAAAAAGTTGGTCACACTTGTCAAACAATATGTTTGACAAGTGTGACCAACCTGTCAATCAGTTTTCCAAGCGATGCTACAGGTCGCTTGGAAAACGCTAGCATTCTGCAAGCTAATTACACTTGTAAATCGCTAGTGTTTAGCGGGAAAACGCATGCCAATTCCGCATGCATTTTACCCGTGGCAGGGAGTTGCGGAATTGCCATGGGAAACTTCCGCAGCAATTCAGCAACGTGTGCACATAGCCTAAGAGTCGATCAAAACATTGTGTCCACACCAAAATGGTAACCTCAAAAACATTATAGGCACTGACATATACCCATCACACAAAAAGGAAATATAATGAGCCACAGAATATGGCAACAAAAGCAAAATATATATTTTTTATATATTTCCAATTTTTTTCACCACTTAAAAAAAAGAAATACACATGTTTGGTATTATACTTACTCTTTACCATATAATGAGAATGGTAAAGAAAGCAAACTCCAAAAACTATTGTAAAATTACACTTTTTTTCAATTTCAATGCACTTGGATTTTTTTTCCCACTTTCCAGTGCACCACATGAAAAATGAATGGGGTTCTTCAAAAGTACAACTTGTTCATCCAGAAACAGCTTGGTCATGAAGGGATAAAAGGGGATTCTCTCGGCATTTTTTACTGAAATATATGTGGTGGCCTGCAGCCCCACTGATTAGCTGTTAGCAGCTCCTGAAGATGTAGCTAAAATACAGCATTGCATGAAGCAGCTGCTTTCATTGTGTAGCTGCTAGTGTTGAGCATTCCGATACCGCAAGTATCGGGTATCGGCCGATATTTGCGGTATCGGAATTCCGATACCGAGTTCCGATATTTTTGTGATATCGGGAATCGGTATCGGGATTAAGATTCATGTGTAAAATAAAGAATAAAAATAAAAAATACTGATATACTTACCCTCGGACGCGCCCTGGTTGTCACCGCTGCAACCGCCATGCTTCCTTTCCTAAGAATGAGCGCGTTAAGGACCTTCGATGATGTCGCGGCTTGTGATTGGTCGCGTGAGCGGTCACATGACCACTCAGCGACCAATCACAAGCCACGACATCATCGAAGGTCCTTAACGCGCTCATTCTTAAGAAGGGAAGCATGGCGGTTGCAGCGGTGACAACCAGGGTGCGTCCGAGGGTAAGTATATCAATATTTTTTTTTTTTATTCTTTATTTTACACATGAATATGGATCCCAGGGCCTGAAGAAGAGTTTCCTCTCCTTCAGACCCTGGGAACCATAGAGGATACCCTCCGATATTTGTGTCCCATTGACTTGTATTGGTATCGGATATTGGTATCGGCGATATCCGATATTTTTTTGATATCGGCCGATACCATCCGATACCGATACTTTCAAATATCGGATGGTATCGATCAACACTAGTAGCTGCACACTGTCCTTATGAGATCTTTAGATGTAGCAATTACTAAATGTTCACCAGGAGCACTGTTTAATTTTCATAATGTATTGGGCTAGCACATTAGGCTCTATGCTGTACCTTCTGGAAGTCTATACCTAATGTTTTTGGATATATATTTCCAATTTTTCACATTTTTAAGAGTCTAACATTTGCTGTCCAAAAACCCCCCAAAGAAACCTCATTTTTTTTACTACTAATAGGCAGAAAATGTAATAGATTTCTATCACATATTATTTCCAGATCAAGTTATCAGCAAGGTGCCAAAGAATAGAAGGAACCATCGTAGTCAACATGTGGTGTCTCGCTGAGTATATATAAACAACGTCCAACATAGAAAAGGTCTTCAAGGCGAGAAAGAACATCAAAACAGACAGTATTTCACTTTTTCTAATCTGAACACAAATAACACTGAGAAAGACGGAGATTAGAGAACTTCTTAATCAATACCAACACCAGTAAAGACCAGGATACAAGACACCAACAAATAAAAGGATAAAAATGACAGTTCCAATATTGCTCTAATATTATTATTTAACCTTGTATTTATTGGGCTTAATTCAAGATGTTATTAAAGAAAAATTAGGGCTACAATGGCTGCCAAGTGCTTTTTTTGATCTGTTGGACTCTTGCATGTTGACTTGGTACTTAACAGTGTGCACTTAATTAGAACTCCGGTGTATTGAGTTAGTTCCTAGGCTGGAACTATGCCCAGGTTTTCAAGGGAAAGACAATGGTAGTATTCACAGCGATTTTTTATGTTATTAATATAAAAAGACAAGTTGAGGTGCGATAAAGATTATTTAAAAGATAAAATAAAAAAAGTGTATAAAAAAGCATTAAAAAAATCAACATCTACAGAAGTTACAAGTAGTCACAAATTATTCTTCCTTGCCTTCTGGACAGAGGTTCTGCTAGTTTTATGCTTTTAACTTATCACAATTGTAAAATAATTTTATGTGACAGGTGTCGGGATAAATGATTCAGCAAAAACCTTTGCCTGTGTTAAACTGAAGAATAAATCATATTTGAGAAAGTTATCGGTGAACAGAATACTAAGAGAAAGGGTTATAATAGATGGTTTCATAAAATATTTTCATTGTGTTTAAGCCTTTCTTTGTGTTTTATAGACTCTGGTCGTAGTTTATGACCCGACTTGTCTTTTTGGTTTCTACTTTTGCTAATTTAGTCTAAGTTTGGTATTCAACCAGACATGATGAGGGCCACAAATGGGTCTCTTAACTACATCAAAGGTTTCACATGACATCAAGCCCAGCATAAGTCAAGAGTAAAGTACATGTCAATTTTAAGAGTTCTTTTCTGGTAGCCATCTTATATTTTTTCTGGCCAAAATCAGGATTGAAGAAAAACTATATTTTTATAAAATGTTTTGTTAATAAAATTTAATGCAGTCAGTTAGTATTTTGACATCTTTAACGTTTTCTTAATATTATTATGTTAGAAATATGCTTCACATTTACTTTGAGACCCCTACAATATCAAAGAAAAATCACACGTGAATTAAAAAAAAAAAAATCAAGTGTCCATAAGCATTAAGACCTTTCAGTCAATATTTTGTTGAGGTAACTTGCAACAGTTGTAGCCATAAATCTTATTGACGTTATAAACCTGATATTCTTTTATTTGAGGATAACGATCTTTGGGTCTTCTGAAACGTTGACAGGTCAAGAGAGACCATTGTAGAGCAGTGATTTTTTTTTCTAGGTCTCTTCAGAAATATATAATCACATTTAATCATGTTTGGTCTCTGCTTCGGCCACTGAAAGATATTTGTAAACTCATCCAAAAGCCACTTCTCTGTTGTCTTGGCTGTGTACTTAGGATTGCTTTCCTGCCTGAAAGTGAATCTGTACTTTAGCTTCAGATTCATAGCAATCAATCACGTTTTTATCTGGAATATGACTTTGAATTTCTCTATGAATTTGGAATTATACACCAATTCTTTCATCTGAAAAATATCTCCATGGCATAGTAGAGTGGTCACCATGCTTCACCATAGACCTGAACATTTTGCTCATAATTCCAATCCACATGCAAAGTCACTCAATGAAGAGGCCATGTATGAGCTTAATCAAAGCAGCTTCCTGGACTGTTTAGGGACTCCACTCAGTCTACTGGTTCAAATGTGAGCATGTTGGAAGCAGCTGAACATGAAGCTTCCTGGACTGTTTAGGGACTTCACTCAATCTACTGAACCAAGTGTTAGCCTGTTGGGAGCAGCTGATCATAGAGTTTGCTGGACTGTTTAGGGACTCCACTCAATCTACTGGACTAACTGGGAGCCTACTGGAAGCAGCTTATTAGAAAGCTTCCTGGACTGTTTAGGGACTCCACTCAATCTGCTGGACCAAGTGTGAGCCTGTTGGATGCACTTAATCAGAGCACTTCCTAGGTTGTGTGTGGAACCCATTGATTCTCCTGAAGAACCTTCTACCATTGGAGCTGAAACACTTTGAGGCAAGAATACCAATCTAGATATGTATATACTTTCATTCAAAGAACTTTGATTTAACATTTTCATTGGTCCTTAAGTTGCCTAAGTATTTGACTTGAGACAAATGTATTAATCTGAATATGCATCTGTCACGATAATATGAATATGCCATGTTTTGAGTATATACCTAAAGGGTCCATGGCTTTTCAGACACAAGCTTTGGCTTTTCCGACGCCCCCTCTTCAGCTCTGCCTAGAAAGTTCTTCTACTCTTTGTGCCTGCAGGCAACTCCCTCCCTCCTGCTATATAGTGTAATGTGAGACCAGCCAGCACATTCACTGAAGGATTTATATGGCTTTGGGCTGCAAAAGCCAGGGTCCTTAAACTCCTCATTCCCCATCCCACCTAATGTCAGCCAAAACTGGTGCAGAAACTGCATGGGACTCTTTGTTCTTTTAAAGTCATGTATAATGGCACCGATCAGGGCTAGAGATATAAGGATTATATATTCCGAATGTCCATTGAGAAATCTATAGCTCACTGAAATCGCTAGGTGCTAAACCCAACTAGTGCAAGGAGTGGGTTTCTCCATAAGCGGGTCATGTAACTACACCATGTTTATACTTAAAAGAACTCCCCTGACGTGGTGAACATCCTGATCATGGTGTTGTTTGTATACGAGGTTCGCACAGCGAGTTATGTATCGAAATGGTTTGTCATAACTCTAAGAAAGGGGAGGATTTCGCCTCTGAGTGAGGTCACCACAGGGGAAGTGCCTTGGTTTTGGGCTGGGAGATAACTGAGTAGGACATCCGTCTTCAGTGTCTTTTGTCTGGGGTCTAGCTGCTATACAGATGTGTGATGCATCTTGATGTGTCCCCTGAGCATATGGTCAGCCAGGAGATGAAATGATCTGAACAAAATGTAGGTGTTTTTTCAACTTTATACTCATTTTATTTGTGATTGTACTGTACATACAATACTTGTCATCTTTATAATATATTTTTATACTTCTGTAAACACTGTTTACCTATTTTGGAGTAAAATATATACAATTACTAGCTTTGTCTCTCCTTGCTCTATAATGTACAGTCACGTCCTCTGAAGTGAATTACGCTACTAATTTGGGTGGGCTCCGGACAAGCTATTAATTAAAAAATCGGAGCTGGTGGCAGTGGGATTTGTCCTGTGCATTTGGGAGGCTTTGTAGCGACTGGCGGCATTTATAACTATTGTTCCGTGCCTGAGTGGGAGTAGATATATCACCCTCGCTGCGGGGTGCTCATTAGCTGTTAGGTGTCGAGTTCCCACCGCTGCACAGGGGGAATCTCAGACCACCTCTGCTGCGGTCTCCCATTCTTCTCCAGCCGCAGTGGAGTCTGCATAGCGGAGACGTCAGTCCCAGAGTTTGGCTCAGGCAGATACTCTGCACTTGGTTGCTGCTGCTCTTCCAGGCTCAGCTATTGTAGCCAGTACTGGTTAGTGGCGAGCAGATACCTCTGGGACTAAGTCCTGCTTTTCCCCTTCTGAGCATGCCCAAATGAAAACTTCTCATTGGAGGTCGGGGGTCACACGCTCAGGTCCTGTAGCAACTCCCATTGGTCCTCTAGGAAGGTCCTGAAGTTGCTGCAACTATAAAAGGTTTGCATGGCCGCACGGCCATGCGCTAATAACATTTGTATATGTGCTTGTCGCCAGTTAATACACTACCATTCTTTCTACATGTGGTGTGTGTTCGTCTAGCTTTGGGAATACTCTCAGGCAGGCAGTTAGCATCAGTGGGGGCAATTAGTCGCTTTGCTTAGCATCTTGTTCCTTCCTGTGTGCAGTTAGCACGGAAGAGTTCTAGAGCAAGCACAACCCTAGTTAGGGTATTATTCCCCTGTGTAAAATCTTACTGCTCTGTGCAGCAACAGGGTTCGTTCATAATCAGACCGAGTGACAGAACTCGTGTCTATACCGCCATATAGTGCCGCCATTTATTAGCAGCAGGTCCCACTCCTGCACGGTGGACCCTGGGCTGCGGACGCACCTATGCTACTCTTATAATTACTCAGTGCGTTCCGCCAGCCCTAACATAATACTAGCGCCAGGGTCTGGCTAGTAAATAGTGGACAATCAGCATCTACAGCGGTACATCCAGCAGCTGGAGGGTAGGTTGGCGGCTTTAGAATGCACAACTTTAGCCGTGGATGTCACCGCAGTCGCTGTTCAGGCTGCTAGCGTGGCTGCAGCCAGTTTGTCTTCTGCCACCCCTGCTATGACATTATCCCGTCTCCCGTTACAAGATAAGTTTGCTGGTGACAGTAAGCTATGTCGGGGATTCGTGAACAAGTGTGCCGTACATCTAGAGCTCCTGGCTGCATGTTTTCCTATGGAATGGGCTAAAGTGGGATTTATCATATACCTTCTGTCGGGCAGAGCGTTGGAGTGGGCAACCCCGCTGTGGGAGCGTGATGTTCATGTGGTGCAGAGTGCTCCTCGCTTCTTGGACTCTCTGAAACAGGTCTTTTTGGGACCTCATGTTACCCATGATACGGCGCTCCAACTGCTGGCATTAATACAGGGCACGTCCATGGTCAGCCAATTCGCTGTCCATTTCCGGACTTTGGCTTCAGAGCTGGAGTGACCGGATAAAGTCCTTATCCCAGTGTTCTGAGGGGACTGGCTGACCATGTGAAGGATGCCTTGGCTACCAGGCAGATTCCCGCCACACTGGAGGAGCTTATAACTATATCCACCCGCATCGACCTTCATTTTAACAAGCAGAGATTGGAGCGGACCCAGTGTAGGCAGAGGTTTCGGTTGTCTCCTAACTTCGCCAGTCCTCTGTAATCTCCTGTTCTGGCATCCAACTCCCATGAGGCCATGGAAGTTTCTCGAGCGGGACCTAAGTCCCGGGCCGCTTAAGTACCCGTGGTCTGTAATGTCTGCCAGCAGTTAGGACATTATGCCAATAAATGTCCCCAGCGGTCGGGAAAATGATCACGTCTACTAACCATAGTAGGAGGTTCACTAGACACAGCGACGTTTTCCTCTAAACTGTCCTTTAAGGGGACAATTACTATTGGTCCATCCATTCTTATGGTAGAGCTTTGTGTGGATTCTGGGTCGGAGGGCAATTTTATGTCTTCTGCAATCGCCCAACGTCACGCAATACCGCTGGTGATGCATGCCAAACCAGTAACGGTATGAGTGGTGAATGGGTCGACACTGCCCTCACAGATTACTCACCAGACCATCCCATTTACTCTATCTATGTCCCCATCTCATCAGGAGATTATATCCTTACCTGTCATTCCTGAGAAAATTGATGAGGTCCTGTTAGAGATACCTTTGCTACTGTATCACTCCCCTCATAAAGAGTGGTCCACAGGTAGAATTTTGAGTTGGAGTAAATCTTGTGAGGGTAGATGTCAGAGGGAATGCGTTCAGGTTGCTACTACGGAGGTACCCACAGATATTTCCTCTCTCCCCAAGCATTATTGGTCCTATGCGGATGTGTTCTCCAAGAGGGCTGCAGAGACCCTTCCACCTCACTGCTCCTATGATTGTCCTATTGACCTCTTGCCTGGTGCTGAGCCTCCCCGGGGTTAAGTCTATCTGTTATCTCTCCCGGAGATGGAGGCAATGTCTCAGTACATCCAGGAGAATCTGGCAAGAGGATTCATTAGGAAGTCAGTGTCACCTGCAGGGGCTGGGTTCTTCTTTGTGCAGAAGAAGAACGGGGAACTACGTCCATGCATAGACTACAGGTTTCTTAATGCCATCACCATTAAGAATAAGTATCCATTGCCCCTGATATCTGAGCTCTTTGATAGGCTTCGGGGAGCAAGGGCATTTACTAAACTAGATCTGCGGGGTTCTTACAAACTGACTCACATCCGTGAGGGGGACGAATGGAAGATGGCTTTTAACACCAGGGATGGGCACTATGAATACATAGTGATGCCCTTTGGGCTCTGTAATGCCCCAGCAGTTTTCCAAGACTTTGTAAATGATATCTTCCGGGATATGCTCTCCACATCTCTCGTAGTCTATCTGGATGATATTCTCATCTACTCTCCAGATATTGACTCCCACCGGAGAGATGATTGCAAAGTCTTTGACCTCTTACAGGCAAAATCCCTCTACACCAAGTTGGAGAAATGTGTGTTTGAGCAGGAGTCCTTACCTTTCCTTGGATATATCATCTCCGCCCAGGGTTTGGCTATGAATCCTGCCAAACTACAGGCTGTGACAGACTGGCAAGATCCCCATTCTCTTAAAGCGGTGCTGCGCTTTATGGGGTTCATTCACTATTATCGCCAGTTCATCCCTCATTTCTCAACTTTGGTAGCTCCCTTGGTAGCCCTCACCAAAAATGGAGCAAATCCCAAATTGTGGTCAGAGGAGGTCTCCAAGGCCTTCCCTTCTATTAAGTCTCATTTTGCTAGCTCTCCCATCCTACATCGCCCTGATATAGGTAAGCCGTTTATAATGGAGATAGATGCCTAATCCGTTGGTGCTGGAGCAGTTCACTTCCAAAAGGATGCTCAAGGTCGGAAGCATCCTTGCTTCTTCTTCTCCAAGACCTTCACACCAGTGGAGAGGAATTATTCCATCTGGGACAGGGAGTTGCTAACCATGAAGTTGGCTTTCTCAGAGTGGAGACACCTCCTGGAGGGGGCTCGCTTTCCCCTTCAAGTTTTTACAGACCACAAAAATTTGGCATACGTTCAGACTGCCCAGCGGCAAAATTATCACCAGGCTAGATGGTCCCTGTTCTTCTCCCGGTTCCATTTCACCCTCCATTTTCTCTCCGAGGAGAAGAATATTTGTGCCGATGCTCTCTCCCGCTCTGTAGTGTCATCTGGGGAGGAGGAGGAGGAGCCTCAGCATATTGTCCCTTCTGAGAGCCTGAGAACCGTGGCTCTGGTTTCGCTAGAGTCTGTGCCCCTAGGAAAGACTTTTGTACTATCAAATTTGCATCCAGAGGTTCTCTCTTGGGCTCACTCGTCCAGGGCGGGTGGACATTTTTGGACCAAAAGGACATCTGAGCTGCTGGCGAGGACATACTGGTGGCCGCATATGGCCCATGACGTCGGAGACTATGTTCGGGTGTGTGTCTCCTGTGCCAAGAATAAGCCCCCTCGACAACGTCCAGCTGGGTTACTCTACCCTCTGCCGGTGGCAGACAGGCCCTGGGAGATGGTTGGGATGGATTTTGTGGTGTGCTTACCCAAGTCTCGTAGCTGCACCATTATTTGGGTGATCACCGACCATTTTTTCAAAATGGTGCACTTGGTGCCTCTTCCACGGCTACCTTCTGCACGGGCTCTGGCAGCATTGTTTATTAAACATATCTTTCGCCTACACGTTATGCTGGACAAAATTGTCAGTGACTGGGGTCCCCAGTTTGCACCTCGGTTCTGGAGAGAGCTTTGTCGTCTACTCAGCATAGAGTTGAATCTCTCTTCAGCATATCATCCCGAGATGAATGGGTTGGTAGATAGGGCAAACCAGATCCTGGTCACATATTTGTGGCATTTTGTTTCAGGTAGGCAAGATGACTGGGCATCTTTGCTAATGTGGGCGGAGTTTGCGCTGAACAACGCCGTAGCTGATTCCACTGGTCAGACCCCATTCCTCCTTAATTACGGCCAGTATCTGTGGGTTCCAGTGTCCATGTCTTCCGCCGACTCCAGGGTGGCAGACTGGGCTGTGGAGGCGCATGACATTTGGGACCACACACAGGGTGCTGTTATGGCTGGCAATCAGGCAACACAGCGTGCAGAATCAGCGCACATACAGAGATCTGGCAATAACCCAAAACAATAGGACGAGCTCTGAGACGTGGAATCTCTGTAGACTGCAGTACCTGATCTATCCTCACACAACTGGAAGCAGCAGTGGATTGCGCCTATCAACTACCTATGCAACTCGGCACTGCCTGAGGAGCTGACTAGCCTGAAGATAGAAATACAAGCCTGACTTACCTCAGAGAAATACCCCAAAGGAATAGGCAGCCCCCACATATAATGACTGTTAGCAAGATGAAAAGACAAACGTAGGAATGAAATAGATTCAGCAAAGTGAGGCCCGATATTCTAGACAGAGCGAGGATAGCAAAGAGAACTATGCAGTCTACAAAAAACCCTAAAACGAAAACCACGCAAAGGGGCAAAAAGACCCACCGTGCCGAACTAACAGCACGGCGGTGCACCCCTTTGCTTCTCAGAGCTTCCAGCAAAAGATAATAACAAGCTGGACAGAAAAAACAGAAAACAAACTAGAAGCACTTATCTAGCAGAGCAGCAGGCCCAAGGAAAGATGCAGTAGCTCAGATCCAACACTGGAACATTGACAAGGAGCAAGGAAGACAGACTCAGGTGGAGCTAAATAGCAAGGCAGCCAACGAGCTCACCAAAACACCTGAGGGAGGAAGCCCAGAGACTGCAATACCACTTGTGACCACAGAAGTGAACTCAGCCACAGAATTCACAACAGTACCCCCCCCTTGAGGAGGGGTCACCGAACCCTCACCAGAACCCCCAGGCCGACCAGGATGAGCCACATGAAAGGCACGAACAAGATCTGGGGCATGGACATCAGAGGCAAAAACCCAGGAATTATCTTCCTGAGCATAACCCTTCCATTTGACCAGATACTGGAGTTTCCGTCTAGAGACACGAGAATCCAAAATCTTCTCCACAATATACTCCAATTCCCCCTCCACCAAAACAGGGGCAGGAGGCTCCACAGATGGAACCATAGGTGCCACGTATCTCCTCAACAACGACCTATGGAATACATTATGTATGGAAAAGGAGTCTGGGAGGGTCAGACGAAAAGACACCGGATTGAGAATCTCAGAAATCCTATACGGACCAATAAAACGAGGTTTAAATTTAGGAGAGGAAACCTTCATAGGTATATGACGAGAAGATAACCAAACCAGATCCCCAACACGAAGTCGGGGTCCCACACGGCGTCTGCGATTAGCGAAAAGCTGAGCCTTCTCCTGGGACAAGGTCAAATTGTCCACTACCTGAGTCCAGATCTGCTGCAACCTGTCCACCACATAATCCACACCAGGACAGTCCGAAGACTCAACCTGTCCTGAAGAGAAACGAGGATGGAACCCAGAATTGCAGAAAAATGGAGAGACCAAGGTAGCCGAGCTGGCCCGATTATTAACCCTCCGTCTCATACAATATTCGGACTAACGAGTTCACATATAATGTGCCTGTCAGGCGCCTGCTGGAAAAATACCTATAATATCTAATGTTTGCAATTTCAGTGCTCTAAAAGTGATCAGTGACCTTCATAGGGATGTAATAAAAGAGACTACACATAATCAGTTGCAAAAAAAACATTTACTTAACATAAAACTAATAACTATGAAATACAAACTTTTCAAAACTCCCGCCAAATAGTCCTCAGTTCGACTCTCTCAAAAAAATGTACAAAGAAAATTTTTGAACACAAACTTAATTTTAAGGTACCTTAAGTACTATTAAAAACAAATTCAATCAGAAGTAGATGCTGAGGTTTCCCCAGAAAAGTCACACTTGCAGAGCAAATAGCAAGAATTACACACCATTCTTGCATGTGTCAGGCAAATTGCTTTATGACATTTGAGACATTCATAATTTGAAAGCCTTCTGGTTCCGCTTTCCGCTTGGCAGGTGGTGCATCTCCTTCTTTTGTGAGGTGGTGCAGATGGTGACTTTTCACCATCATCTTCTGGGCGGAACCTTTTGAGTTGAACTTGAAGGCGAGAGGGGATACCGATTGTTTTCACGCTTCTCCTGCGTAGCTCTCCAAGTACTAGTTCATGGGCCAATTTTTTCAGATACAATCGTCTACGGAGTGGTTCAAGCTTGTTTTCAAGAAAAATTACTTGTGAATTTATACCACCCAAATTCAACATAGCAAAAATTATGACCATTGGCCAGCGTTTGATGTTTCTGCTGACGTTGAAAGTGGAGCACATCTGATCTGCTGTATCCACACCCCCTTTGGTGGCATTGTAAAATGTAATTATCTCCGGGTTTTTTTCTGCCCCAGTCCCAGGATCGATGGCAGCATCATCATGAAGTGTTGATAGAAGAAGTACGATTTTTTTGGCATGTGGTACATAGGAAACTAAAGCCTTTCCATTATGGAATGCAAACATACTGCTGTACTGTTGTCTCTCTTTCACACTTACAAACTGTGGCGGCAATTCCCTTTTGTTTTTTCTTACAGTTCCCACATATGACAGCTTCTGAATTTTCAGATAATCAATCAGATCACAACTTGTAAACCAATTGTCAGCTGTAATATTGCGACCCGATCCAAATAAGGGTTCAGCCAGTCTTTTTACAACATCAATGGGTTTGTTGCTCACACAGTAAGGACCTTCTGGTTGTTTTCCTGCATAAACTTCCAGGTTGTAAGTGTAGGTCTTACTGGCATCAACAAGGGCATACATTTTTATTCCATATTTGTTTGGCTTTGATGGAATATATTGACGAAAGGCACATCTACCACGAAAACCAGGGAGCATTTCGTCAATAGTGAGATTCTCTCCAGGGTAATAACTTTGTTTACAGTTTACAACAAATCTTTGAAATATATCACGAATTGGAGCAAGTCGGTCATGTGTTTTGCGTTCGGTTCGGGTAGTTCTGTCGTCAAACCGAAGGCAACGAATTAGAATCTTGAATCTGTTTATGGACATAACAAGGCTAAATTTTTCAACTCCATCCCCATCTTTACCCCAAAGTTCCTCCAAACTTTGTCTATTTGCCCTATAAGCTCCTGCAAGGTACAGTAATCCAAAAAAAGCACGCAGTTCTATTTCATCTGTGGGCTTGATGGTTCTGTTGCAGATGTACTTGTCCTTTATAATGTCTATATATTGGTTGGTATATGTGACAATAGAGTCCAGAATGTCATCTGTAAATATACTGTTCCAGCATTCAACTGCAGTTTTTGCCTTACGTGCAGTTCCTATTACTGCAGGAAGGTGAGTAATAATGTTTAAAGGTTCCCTACGTTTTTTCTGGAATGGCTTCTTGTTCCATTTAGTATTTTTATCTTTTCCATATAATATGATCCAACTTCTTCATCCTCACCACTGTCACCATCTTGCTCTGTTTCAGAATCCAGGACACATTCTTCCACCTCATTATGAGAATCAATCTCACTTTCCTCTCCTAAATCCTCATTCAGTGTGAGGTCTCTATCATCTAACAGCATGTTTGTTACTTCCTCAACATCAAGTGGTTTGGATAAATTGTACATTTTCCTCTCCATTTCAGCAGATAATCTGAAGCAAGAGAAGGAATATGTTAGGGAACTACTGTATATGCCTGAGCAGCACACTTTCTTTTATAAAATCTCCCTTATTTCTATGAAATATCCTCACATTTTGTGCTATACATTCATAAAACAAGCTAAATAAACTATTGTGATGAATAAAAACATAAAATACCAACCTTACTGAATGTGACGTATTCACATACAATGAGCCTGAGAGATCTGTGCAGCTATATCCTCTCCCCTGAAGCTCTGAAATCCAATTGTGATATCAGGTTTCACAGACCTTCAAGAGACAGGAGACTACCTGGAGGGAGGGGGTTTCCTCACAATCTGGTGAGGAAGGAGAAATGAAAGTAAAAGAGAAGCGCCTGTCAGATCAGTTGTATGTGACGGAAGGTTAAGGGCGAACTCAGCCAACGGCAAAAATGACACCCAATCATCCTGGTCAGCGGAAACAAAACATCTCAGATATGTTTCCAAGGTCTGATTGGTTCGTTCGGTCTGGCCATTAGTCTGAGGATGGAAGGCCGAGGAAAAAGATAGGTCAATGCCCATCCTACCACAAATGGCTCGCCAGAACCTCGAGACAAACTGGGAACCTCTGTCAGAAACAATATTCTCAGGAATGCCATGTAAACGAACCACATGCTGGAAGAACAAAGGCACCAAATCAGAGGAGGAAGGCAATTTAACCAAGGGCACCAGATGGACCATTTTAGAAAAGCGATCACAGACCACCCAAATGACAGACATCTTTTGAGAAACGGGAAGGTCAGAAATGAAATCCATCGAAATATGTGTCCAAGGCCTCTTCGGGACCGGCAAGGGCAAAAGCAACCCACTGGCACGTGAACAGCAGGGCTTAGCCCTAGCACAAATTCCACAGGACTGCACAAAAGCACGCACATCCCGTGACAGAGATGGCCACCAGAAGGATCTAGCAACCAACTCCCTGGTACCAAAGATTCCTGGATGACCGGCCAGCACCGAACAATGAAGTTCAGAGATAACTTTACTAGTCCACCTATCAGGGACGAACAGTTTCTCGGCCGGACAACGATCAGGTTTATTAGCCTGAAATTTCTGCAACACTCTCCGCAAATCAGGGGAGATGGCAGACACAATGACTCCTTCCTTGAGGATACTCGCCGGCTCAGATAACCCCGGAGAGTCGGGCACAAAACTCCTAGACAGAGCATCCGCCTTCACATTTTTAGAGCCCGGAAGGTATGAAATCACAAAATCAAAACGAGCAAAAAATAACGACCAACGGGCCTGTCTAGGATTCAAGCGCTTGGCAGACTCAAGATAAGTAAGGTTCTTATGATCAGTCAAAACCACCACGCGATGCTTAGCACCCTCAAGCCAATGACGCCACTCCTCGAATGCCCACTTCATGGCCAGCAACTCTCGGTTGCCCACATCATAATTACGCTCAGCAGCAGAAAATTTCCTGGAAAAGAAAGCACATGGTTTGGACACAGAGCAACCAGAACCTCTCTGTGACAAAACCGCCCCTGCACCAATCTCAGAAGCATCAACCTCGACCTGGAACGGAAGAGAAACATCAGGTTGACACAACACAGGGGCACAGCAAAAACGACGCTTCAACTCCTGAAAAGCTTCCACGGCAGCAGAAGACCAATTAACCAAATCAGCACCCTTCTTGGTCAAATCGGTCAATGGTCTGGCAATGCTAGAAAAATTACAGATGAAGCGACGATAAAAATTAGCAAAGCCCAGGAATTTCTGCAAACTTTTTAGAGATGTCGGCTGAGTCCAATCCTGGATGGCCTGAACCTTAACCGGATCCATCTCGATAGTAGAAGGGGAAAAGATGGACCCCAAAAATGAAACTTTCTGCACACCGAAGAGACACTTTGATCCCTTCACGAACAAGGAATTAGCACGCAGTACCTGGAAAACCATTCTGACTTGCTTCACATGAGACTCCCAATCATCTGAGAAGATCAAAATGTCATCCAAGTAAACAATCAAGAATTTATCCAGATACTCACGGAAAATGTCATGCATAAAAGACTGAAAAACAGATGGAGCATTGGCAAGTCCGAACGGCATCACCAGATACTCAAAATGACCCTCGGGCGTATTAAATGCCGTTTTCCATTCATCTCCCTGCCTGATTCTCACCAGATTATACGCACCACGAAGATCAATCTTAGTAAACCAACTAGCCCCCTTAATCCGAGCAAACAAGTCAGAAATCAATGGCAAGGGATACTGAAACTTAACAGTGATCTTATTAAGAAGGCGGTAATCAATACACGGTCTTAGCGAACCATCCTTCTTGGCTACAAAAAAGAACCCTGCTCCCAATGGTGACGACGATGGGCGAATATGTCCCTTCTCCAGGGACTCCTTCACATAACTGCGCATAGCGGTGTGTTCAGGTACGGACAAATTAAATAAACGACCCTTAGGGAATTTACTACCAGGAATCAAATCGATAGCACAATCACAATTCCTATGCGGAGGAAGGGCATCAGACTTGGACTCTTCAAATACATCCTGAAAGTCCGACAAGAACTCTGGGATGTCAGAAGGAATGGATGACGAAATAGACAAAAATGGAACATCACCATGTACTCCCTGACAACCCCAGCTGGTTACCGACATAGAGTTCCAATCCAATACTGGATTATGGGTTTGTAGCCATGGCAACCCCAACACGACCACATCATGCAAATTATGCAGTACCAAAAAGCGAATAACTTCCTGATGTGCAGGAGCCATGCACATGGTCAGCTGGGCCCAGTACTGAGGCTTATTCTTGGCCAGAGGTGTAGCATCAATTCCTCTCAACGGAATAGGACACCGCAAAGGCTCCAAGAAAAATCCACAACGTTTAGCATAATCCAAATCCATCAGATTCAGGGCAGCGCCTGAATCCACAAACGCCATGACAGAATATGATGACAAAGAGCACATTAAGGTAATGGACAAAAGGAATTTGGACTGTACAGTACCAATAACGGCAGAGCTATCGAACCGCCTAGTGCGTTTAGGACAATTAGAAATAGCATGAGTAGAATCACCACAATAGAAACACAGTCTGTTCAGACGTCTGTGTTCGTGCCGTTCTACTTTAGTCATAGTCCTGTCGCACTGCATAGGCTCAGGCTTACTCTCAGACAATACCGCCAGATGGTGCACAGATTTACGCTCGCGCAAGCGACGACCGATCTGAATGGCCAAGGACATAGACTCATTCAAACCAGCAGGCATAGGAAATCCCACCATTACATCCTTAAGAGCTTCAGAGAGACCCTTTCTGAACAAAGCCGCTAGTGCAGATTCATTCCACAGAGTGAGTACTGACCATTTTCTAAATTTCTGACAATATACTTCTACATCATCCTGACCCTGGCATAAAGCCAGCAGATTTTTCTCAGCTTGATCCACTGAATTAGGCTCATCGTAAAGCAATCCCAGCACCTGGAAAAATGCATCAACATTACTCAATGCAGAATCTCCTGGTGCAAGAGAAAACGCCCAGTCCTGTGGGTCGCCGCGCAAAAAAGAAATAATAATCAAAACCTGTTGAATAGGATTACCAGAAGAATGAGGTTTCAAGGCCAAAAATAGCTTACAATTATTTCTGAAGCTCAGGAACTTAGTTCTGTCACCAAAAAACAAATCAGGAATCGGAATTCTTGGTTCTAGCATCGATTTCTGATCAATAGTATCTTGAATCTTTTGTACATTTACAACGAGATTATCCATTGAGGAGCACAGAGCCTGAATATCCATGTCCACAGCTGTGTCCTGAAGCACTCTAATGTCTAGGGGAAAAAAAAGACTGAAGACAGAGCTAAGAAAAAAAAATGATGTCAGGATTTCTTTTTTCCCTCTATTGGAAATCATTGAATGGCTCCTTGTACTGTTATGGCTGGCAATCAGGCAACACAGCGTGCAGAATCAGCGCACATACAGAGATCTGGCAATAACCCAAAACAATAGGACAAGCTCTGAGACGTGGAATCTCTGTAGACTGCAGTACCTGATCTATCCTCACACAACTGGAAGCAGCAGTGGATTGCGCCTATCAACTACCTATGCAACTCGGCACTGCCTGAGGAGCTGACTAGCCTGAAGATAGAAATACAAGCCTGACTTACCTCAGAGAAATACCCCAAAGGAATAGGCAGCCCCCACATATAATGACTGTTAGCAAGATGAAAAGACAAACGTAGGAATGAAATAGATTCAGCAAAGTGAGGCCCGATATTCTAGACAGAGCGAGGATAGCAAAGAGAACTATGCAGTCTACAAAAAACCCTAAAACGAAAACCACGCAAAGGGGCAAAAAGACCCACCGTGCCGAACTAACAGCACGGCGGTGCACCCCTTTGCTTCTCAGAGCTTCCAGCAAAAGATAATAACAAGCTGGACAGAAAAAACAGAAAACAAACTAGAAGCACTTATCTAGCAGAGCAGCAGGCCCAAGGAAAGATGCAGTAGCTCAGATCCAACACTGGAACATTGACAAGGAGCAAGGAAGACAGACTCAGGTGGAGCTAAATAGCAAGGCAGCCAACGAGCTCACCAAAACACCTGAGGGAGGAAGCCCAGAGACTGCAATACCACTTGTGACCACAGAAGTGAACTCAGCCACAGAATTCACAACAGGGTGCCATCCAGGCCTCCAAGGAGAGAATGAGGTCCGGCTCTTCTTCCATGCCTAGGCATCACTGACACCTTCCATGTGTCCCTCTTAAAGCCCGTACACATGTCCCGGTTTTCCGAGTCATCTGTCGGGACATCAGGTTCATCTACAGACGATTATGAGGTGAACGCTATCTTGGGGTGCAAGGTGGTACCTGGCAAAAAATTTTATTTGGTGGATTGGAAGGGTTATGGCCCAAAGGACAGGTCTTGGAAGCCTGCTGAGCACATTCAAGCTCCGGAGCTCATTGCTGCCTTCGAGCATAGCGAGGACCAAGGAGGGGGGTAATGTTAGGTGTCGAGTTCCCGCCGCTGCACAGGGGGTATCTCGAACCACCTCCGCTGCAGTCTCCCATTCTTCTCCAGCCACTGTGGAGTCTGCATAGCGGAGACGTCGATCCCAGCGTCTGGCTCAGGCAGATACTCTGCGCTTGGTTGCTGCTGCTCTTCCAGGCTCAGCTATTGTAGCCAGCGCTGGTCAGTGACGAGCAGACGCCTCTTGGACTAAGTCCTGCTTTTCCCCCTCTGAGCATGCCCAAAGGAAGACTTCTCATTGGAGGTCGGGGGTCACATGCTCAGGTCCTGTAGCAACTCCCATTGGTCCTCTAGCAAGGTCTTGAAGTTGCTGCAACCATAAAAGGTTTGCATGGCCGCACGGCCATGCGCTAGTATCATTTGTGTATGTGCTTGTCGCCAACTGATACACTACCATTCTGTCTACATGTGGTGTGTGTTCGTCTAGCTTTGGGAATACTCTCAGGCATGCAGTTAGCATTAGTGGGGGAAATTAGTCCCTTGGCTTAGCATCTGGTTCCTTCCTGTGTGCGGTTAGCACGGAAGAGATCCAGAGCAAGCACAACCCGAGTTAGGGTATTATTCTCATGTGGAATCTTACTACTCTGTGCAGCAAAAGGATTCGTTCATAATCAGACCGAGTGAAAGAACTCATGTCTATAACGCCATATAGTGCCACCATTTATTAGCAGCAAGTCCCACTCCTGCACGGTGGACCCAGGCTGCGAACGCACCTATGCTACTCTTATAATTAGTGTTGAGCGATACCTTCCGATACTCAAAGGTATCGGTATCAGATGGGATAGGCCGATATCCAAAAAATATTGGATATCTCCGATACCGATACCCGATACCAATGCAAGTCAATGGGACACAAGTATCGGAAGCTATTCTGGATGGTTCCCAGGGTCTGACGGAGAGGAAACTCTCCTTCAGGCCCTGGGATCCATATTCATGTAAAAAATAAAGAATAAAAATAAAAAATATGGATATACTCACCCCTCTGACGGACCCTGGCTGTCACCGCTGCAAGCATCTGCCTCCATTCCTCCTGAGGCAGACGCTTGCAGCGGTGACAGCCAGGGTCCATCGGACGGGTGAGTATATCCATATTTTTTATTTTTATTCTTTATTTTTTACATGAATATGGATCCCAGGGCCTGAAGGAGAGTTTCCTCTCCATCAGACACTGGGAACCATACGCACCGCACACGCCGAAGATGACTGGGAACACTTCCGATTCCGATTTCCGATATCGCAAAAATATCGGAACTCGGTATCGGAATTCCGATACAGCAAATATCGGCCGATACCCGATATTTGCAGTATCGGAATGCTCAATCCTACTTATAATTACTCGGTGCATTCTGCCAGCCCTAACATTAACCAGTACAAAGTAAGGCAACCTTTCTGGTGACTAATTATCCTAGGTGCAGTACCTAGTCTGACCTGAAGGTAAGGGGGGCGCCAGAGAGCTGCAAGTTCCAAACCGGAACTGGGAAGTGGAATATAGATGAATGCCCTTCAGAAAGAGCCAGGGGCAACCAAACAACCCCGATTCATGAAAAATTTATGTGAAGGGTGGGGATGATAAAGGTAACCTCCACGTGAACCGTGACAGCATCTACTGTGATTTGCAATATCCTAACTCAGTATTTGAACTGGTTTCTAGTATACAACCCTGTTATATATGTTAGATCTGTGGTAGTCCTGAGGTCTGCATTATAATTATTGAGTTTTTAACATTATCTATGCAGTGACAGTAGAGGGCATAATAGTGTCTGTCGACGGTGAGCGGAGGCGCCATTTGTTATGCATTTTAGGTAAGGCAGGGACTAAGGTCTGAGAACAATAGGTTGTTTGAGTACCTTTATAGCTCAGATATAGTGATTAGGGTTGAGCGACTTTTACTTTTATAGGATCGGGTCGGGTTTCACGAAACCCGACTTTTTCAAAAGTCGGGTCGAGAGAAATCGGCCGATCCTATAAAAAAGTCGGGGTCGGGGTCGGCCGAAACACGAAACCCAATGCAGTGCATTGGGTTTCCAATGGTTCCCAGGGTCTGAAGGAGAGGAAACTCTCCTTCAGGCCCTGTGATCCATATTTAAGTGTAAAATAAAGAATTAAAATAAAAAATATTGCTATACTCACCCTCTGACGTGCCCTGGAACTAACCGGCAACTTTCCTTCCTTAGAATCAGCGCATGAAGGGCCTTAGATGACGTCGCGGCTTGTGATTGGTCGCGCGACCGCCCATGTGACCGCTCGCGCGACCAATCACAAGCCGCGACATCACCGAAGGTCCTTCAAGCGCTGATTCTTAGGAAGGAAGGCTGCCGGAAAGAAGCAGGGCGCGTCCGAGGGTTCCTATTAGGTATATACTCACCCTCGGACACGAGTATAGTGGAATGCTGATAGTGCTCTCAACCATTCTGCTGACCTTCCAACCCTCCTTTGAAAGGAACTTATTACAGGGTCTATTTTTACTCTTTTTTTATGTGAGGTGGATTTTTCTATGATATTTTTTCCAATCCACCTACCAATTGTTTTTTTCATGTATTAGTCAGCTCTCTCAATGTTTTTATGGAATTAGAGAAAACCAAAGCGTTTTGCACTTTGCACAATTTAAAAGAACCACAAGAGTGGACTTGGACTGCCAGACATTTAAGGAAATTGCAAAGCTACTCATGTCCAGAGATAAATAAATCTTGCCTCATCTGTATGCTTGACATGGGTATGTGGAACTGGAGTCTACCCAACTTAAAAAAACAATTCTGAAAAATTCTAAGTCCTAAACTTTCAAAAGTAGTATTAATTCTCTTTGTAAAAGCGCTCTGTATCCTTGGTACAGATTTAAGATCTCCCCAAGGAACTTCGGCTTTTGCATCACTCAACTGGCTGTTCTACAATAATAAATAACCAGATAATATATGGAGCCAGTTGACACAATACACATTCACCGATTTTATTAAAACATGATTGACTGGCTCGAGCTGGAATCCAGTCTCAGATGCCCTCATTCTAGAAATGAGCAAATTAACTCAAGTGGAATTGAATTTTCCTAAAATTTTACAAAAATCTGCATTTGCCAAAATGCATATTCTTTTGTAATTTGCTTCAACAAAATGGTGTCTAATGGCTAATGGTTAAAACATTTTAAAAAATCCTTATACTTGCCTATTATCTCTCCGGAACATCTGTTCTTCAACATCTCCTGTCTAGTCCTCATCACAGCTTTTTGATCCTTGCTGTAATTATTGCATTCTCCAGGCTTCTTACACTGAGTCTGGACTTCTGACTTTGATGAAGCTGGTGAGGTTTCTATGTTCTATACCAGTGATCCCCAAGTTCGGTCCTCAAGAGCCACCAACGGGTCATGTCTTCAGGATTTCCTTAGTATGGCCCAGGTGATGGAATTATTGCCTATCTAGATGATGGAATTCTCACCTGGGCAATAGTAAGGAAATCCTGAAAACGTGACCCGTTGGTGGCTCTTGAGGACCAGACTTGGGGAACACTGTTCTATACCATAAGTCAAAATTGTTCAGGGCTTTAAAAAAAAAACTTACTCATCTAGCAGCTCACCTGTCCTGTCACTGTGCCAGATCCAATATTTTGGACACCATGTTCATCTCCTACATCATTTTCACTCAGCCCTGGAAGATGAGCAGGCCTCATACATCATTGAGCTAGTGATTAGCGAGTAGTCAAATATTCAGACTCGCTATACTTGTAACAAGTAGGTCCTAATACTCGTGTATTCGTAACGAGTAGCGAGTCCAATGCAAGTCAATGGGAAATGCAAGTAATTTTCTGCTATACCCTACAAAGGTGTCTGGGGGCCTGAAGAAAAGGCTGAAATGGGTGGATGATTTTTTAAAAGCAGGCGGTAAAAAGCTGTGTGTAGGTTAATGCAGGAAGAAGCCACTCATCATCATCACAAGGGCTTCGCAATTATAAAGGTTGGACTACTGTTCTTGTTGTTCCACTGCCACTGCACAATGTGCAGGCATAATGTCTCCAAAAAATTAGCCCTAGGGGCTGTATCATGGTTGATGCAGGAAGTTGGCCTCAAGGGCCAGACAACTAGGAAGCTAGGACTACTAGCACGGTAGTTCCAGTGCCCAATGTGCAGGCATAGACATAGACTCCAAAAAGCAAAAAAAGAATATCCAGCTCAACGAGACAGTGAAAAGTAAAAACTTGGTACTTTATTCACTTCATGTAGAAGCAGAGGATAAAAACATCAGCACAATAAGGATAAGAACACTATCTATCTACGCGTTTCAGGTGGCAAAGCAACCTTAATCATGATATCATGATATCATGATTAAGGGTGCTTTGCCACCTGAAACGCGTAGATAGATAGTGTTCTTATCCTTATTGTGCTGATGTTTTTATCCTCTGCTTCTACATGAAGTGAATAAAGTACCAAGTTTTTACTTTTCACTGTCTCGTTGAGCTGGATATTCTTTTTTTGCTTTTTGGATTCCCCACGCCTTGACACAGCGTTTCCGTGCTCCGAGTTGAACTGTTACTATGGTGAGCTGGATTTTCTTTTTCGTTACTATATAGACATAGACTTCCAATGTTGTTCTCCATTGCCACATTGAGTTTCTGAGGAAGGTTCTTAATTTCCTGTTGACATTGTAGAGAGTCAAGCATTCACCGATCCATGTGTGTGGCACTGAGTCATGGACTTTCCTGTAGTCAATCCAGTTTGTGCTGAGATAGATCTCTCTGGATCATGAGTTGTGAGCGACTGCTCTATCTACTGGGAGCTGGTGCTTAGAGCCTCTGGTTTTGGTACCAATGCCTTTCAGAGCTGGATTCATGTGGTTCTGCAGCTTGGTGGCTATGATGCCTGACAGGAGTTTCCATGTTGCTGTAAAGCAGGTTATTGGGTGGTAGTTGGATGGAACTGTTCTTTTGTGAAGATCCTTCATGATTAGCACTGTTCTTCATTTTGTTAGCCAAGCTGGTGGCCTGTTTTAAGCAGTTGGTTCATCTGCTTTGCCATGCGTTCATGTATCGCTGTTAGTTTCTTTAGCCAGTAGGTGTTGATCACATCTGGGCCAGGTGCTGTCTAGCTCTTCATGTTCTTGACCCGTTGTTGGATGTATGCTAATGATGACTGATTCTTGCTCTAGGTGGTTGCTGTATTTCATTCTCAGATTTTGCAGCCACATTGCACTGGTGTTGTGTGTTTTTTCCTTCTCCCACATGTTCCTCCAGTATTGTTCAGTCTCTACTATTGGTGGAGATGCTGCCTTTGTGCTGTCACTCTGTAGTTGGGAGTACACCTTGGATTGTTTTTTGGAGAACAGGGCATTTATAATCTTTGCCTCGGCTTCTCTACTGCATTTCCCCCTTCTTGCAGCGAGTGCTGTGAGCCTTTGTTTGGCATTCTCTAGGGTTTCAGTTGGGGTCAGACCTTTGTGCTTGTCCAGCTTGGTCTTATTCTTGATCTTTATACCCTTCCGTATTTCTGTAAGCTGGCTGACTTCCCTTCATGTCACTTAGGGGCACGTACTTCTGTTGTTCTTGCTGTTTGTATAGCCAAGCATTTCCGTGATTGCTGAGGCAGTAGCATAGATAAGTTTTTAGTTTTAGTTATGGTGGTAGGTATTGATGCAAGTGCTCTTTTGGCATCTTCTAGCATACTGTCTGGTGGTGTTTCTTTGCTGAGCCTTGGCAGTCGATCTCGGGTATTGATGGTAGTTAGTTTATCTAAGATCTTCTGTTTCAGATTAGCTGCAGTGCTCTCTATTGTAGGATTGGATCAGGATTATTTTCAGGTGGTTGTACATGTTGTTCTTCCAGGTCTTCAGGTGGGGTGGAGCTGCAGTGCAGTTAATCCATCTCTAGTTGTGATAACAGCTTTCTCTTTATGACATTGAAACATTAGTTGACTCAGTCAGTGGACATGAAGGTCTTGTATCCATCCACAGTTTCCTCATACACTTCATATATCTTCCCTCAAATGATCAGCTGTTATAGCAGCACTTCATCAGAACCAGGACTTCTTGCCTTGTCCATGTATGGTTTCTTCCAGTAGCCCAGTTATCATCAGATTGTCCTGGATCCTCGACATCTGACGCGGACCTTGTTATTCCGGGAGACATCCGAGCAGGCATCTCTTTGTTCATGACACTTTCATGCTTATTGAGGTAGGCACTATAGTGTTAGTAGTCTTGCCCAAGGACCACTACTGGCATATTATTTTCCAACAGGGCATAGCCGGGATTTGAACCCCAGTCTCCCACGTTGTTGGTTGTGCACTTTAACCAAACATAAATAAAATATATAGCTGCAGCATTTTTTATTTTTGTGTGAACAAATTTTATACTGTATATTCTGTGATCTATCAAGTATTACATACTTTGTGGAATATTTTGGTGCTATATTACACTCCCAAAAAGTGTTGACTTTTTTGTGGATTAAATTTCTCACTCATATTACGGTGTTATGTATCACTCCCAAAAAAAAATGAAAACATTTTTTTGGGATAAGTTTCTAGCCATATAGTTTTTCATGGTCTTGGGTACATTCTTGTGATATTTAACACTCCAAGATAAGCAATTTAAAATTTTGTTGGGTTAAATTTCTCATGCATACAGTTTTCCATTGTCAGGGATAAATTTTTTGATATAATACTACAAAAAAGCATTTAAAAATGTTGTAGGGTTAAATTTCTCACTCACACACCATTCTGCGGTCTGGGTTACAATACTGTGATATCTATCACTCCAAAAATATTAAGAAAAAAGGAGCGCACTCAGCTATCTTAGGTTGGTGCTGGCTGTACTTGGGAAAAACCCAACAACAAGTCCAATATAGAAAAATCAGCCGCACTCTTATGGTATATCTTTGCAAAAATGTGATGTATTTATTCACATGTGTTGAGACAAAATTTTCATATATATATACACACACAGCAGGGAGTATAAACGAAGTAGTAACGTTTCGACCCTGCCTCGGGTCTTTCTCAAACTGTAATCAAACACAAATAACAATTAGTGTTATATACATATGGGGTGCTTTACATAAAGACAAAACCAGATGAACATAATCATTATTTACAGAAAACTATATACAATAAGGATCCCATCTGAAAAGTATCTGTATGAGATAGCGCTGTCAAAATAGATAACCTACACAAGGTCCATTAGGGGTGCTGTCGCTAACATAAAGTTCTATTGTAGAGACTGGAAACAAGGTCCAGTCTGACCAGTGAAGCTGACAAAATAGGTACAAAATTAAGTAGCGTTATACCCAGTGGTGGACATGATATGGAGAAGCACTGACCTGCGTTTTCTAGATAGTGTGAAAAATAAGAAGTGTGGTCCCTTTAAGGGCTGCAAATAAAGAGGAGAGAGGGTTCCTTGTGAGAAGATACAAGATTAAAAGTAGTGGGGTCCTGGTAGAAAAAACAGATGAGTCACCAACCTCCTATTGTTGTGGTGTCAGGTCTTCCTGCTTCTGTGGGCGTGTGTGTCTGCATGGGAAATAGTGCCTCTATTTATAGCACCTATTCAAACTGAGGCTGCAGCTCCCAAAGGGAGGTGTGAAACGCTGTATGTGAGCCCTTAATGAATAGTGCCAGCACACTGGGGAATGAGAGAGAGGCTTGGAGTCTCTGTAATGTGCTGTGCAGTTGCTAGGTATCTCAAGGGAGGTGTGGAACACTCCCTGCCTGTCATCTGGGAGGAGGTGTGGTGAATGGGGGGAGAAAAGAGAGGAGTGGAAAGGGTATAAGATGCAAGAGTGTCTTTTGTAAAAGAAGCATATCAGTAAGAATAATGGGGAGAAAGCGTAGAACAATTAGTAAAACTGCAGGGAGCCAACTTGAGCCAGAAATAAATGTCGAATTGGAAAAAAAAAAAAAAAAAAAAAAATGGAATGAAAATGAAATGAAATGAAACTAGACGTAAAAATAAAAATAAAGAAAAAAAAAAAAAAAAATAAAAAATAATAAAACCGGGAGACTTTGTAACTTACCCATGGCAGGTGTAAGAAATAGATAGTTGGCTCAGTGCATCTATAAGAATTAATACAAGGTTAGATCTGAAGAAACAAATAATAATCACATCCACCACTAAGTTATAACACATGTACAATTATACATATAGACAACATGTTTGCACGGAAATATTATAGCAAAATATGACTGACTCAGCAGTTCAACCAGGGGTCCTAAGTCACGAGATCCAATTCCCTGTTGAGGCCCTTTGGTGTGAGGGTTTGTAGTGTGTGTATCCAGTAGGCCTCCCTCTCTTTAAGTAGCTTGACGTGATTGCCGCCCCTCCTGGGTCTTTCTACCTGTTCCACAACTTGGAATCTTAGTTGTGAAATGGAGTGTTTGGCTGTTATGAAGTGATCCGGTATGGGTAACCATGTCTTTTTGCACCTAATTGTGGATTTATGGTTCGATATGCGGTCACGGATGTGTTGTGTCGTTTCACCTACGTAAACTAAACCGCAGGGACATTTAACCACATATACCACAAAATTCGATTCGCATGTGAAAAAATCCTTCACCTTGTATCGCTTACCGGAATGGGGGTGGACAATATCCTCGCCTTTAATGACATTAGAGCAACATGCACAACTTAGACATGGGTATGTCCCTACCCGTTTAGAGCCAATGAATCTCTGTTTGGGCTGTTTCGTCAAGCTACCAATGTCGGCCCTTACCCACTGATTCCTAAGATTGGGTGGTTTTCTTTTGCACATCAGTGCTGGGTTTTTGAAAGCTTCAATGCCAGGGTATGACCTGTGGAGAAGTGGCCAGTGTCTGTTAATGATATTATATAGTTTAGGCATTATCGGGTGATGAGTATGAACAAACGGAATACGTTCAGGTTTGATGGATGGATTACGGGTGGATACTGAACCTAGGACTCTCTGTTTTTCGGTATTAAGGAGTTGTTTTGGATAATTCCTATCCAGGAATTTCTCTGACATTTCTTTAAGACGAATTTCAAGTAAATTCTCATCAGACACGATCCTCTTAACCCTTTGAAACTGGGAGCGTGGTAGACTGTTTTTAGTGGATCTTGGGTGACAACTAGTGTACAACAGAAGGTTATTTGAATCCGTGGGTTTGGTAAAGATATCAGACTCCAGTGTACCCCTATTGTTTTTAGTAACCATCGTGTCCAGAAATGAGATTTTTGTCAAATCCCAGGTAAGGGTGAACTGGAGTTCAGGTCTTACTGAGTTGAGGAAATTATGAAACGAAAGTAGGCTCTCAGGGGTGCCTTCCCATAAACAAAAAATGTCATCAATAAACCTAATCCAACTTTTAGCGTGAGTTCTGAAGAGCTCATTTGTATAGATGAAAGTGCATTCAAATGCATCCATGTATGTATTTGCATATGCCGGCGCCACGTTCGAGCCCATGGCGGTCCCGCAGATCTGTAAAAAATATTGGTCGCCGAAAAGAAAAAAGTTGTTGTACAGGACAATTGTTAATAAATCAAGGCAAAATTGTTGGGAGTTTTGGGATAAATCTGACGTTTTGAGGAGATCTTGTACTGCTTGGAGACCCAAGGGATGTTGGATAGATGTATATAAGCTTTTAACATCAAAGGTAGCTAGGATACAGTCTGACGGAAGGTTAGAAAATCCTCTGATGATTTCCAGAAAGTGACTAGTGTCTAAAATGAAAGATCTGGTTTGTTTCGTGAGAGGAGTGAGGATTTTTTCTAATAGAATGGATAGTGGGGATAAAATGGAATCTGTAGATGCAACTATAGGCCTGCCAGGGGGGTTATTGAGAGATTTGTGTATTTTTGGTAATACATAAAAAACTGGGGTTATGGGGTGTTGATTTATTAGAAAAGTGGATGTCTTGTGGTCTATAGTATTGGAGGTCAAATATTTGTCTAATGTTAATTCTATTTTCCTTTTGATGTCACTAGTGGGGTCTCGAGTGATCTGTTTATATGTCTGTGTGTCAGATAATTGGTTCCTTATTTCCCTGATGTAGTCCACTTGATTCATAATCACTATGGCCCCTCCCTTGTCTGCCGGTTTAATGGTTATGTGTTTATTGTTTTTAAGTGACCTCACTGCTTGTTTCTCTATGACAGACATGTTGTTATGGGTTGGGAAGGCCCCTTTGCTATGTTGTTCCATTACCAGATTAATGTCCTTCTGTATAAGATCGATGTATGCCTCTGTGGCGTGATAGCTCCTTGGTGGATTGAAGCTACTCACGTTGCGTAGACCCCACATGGAAATGGAAAGTTCCGGGGTCTGGGGTACAGTGCTTGTTGTAGACAAATCTTGTTGAAGTCCAAAGTGTGTTTTCAAACGCAAGCTACGGTAAAACCGTTGTAAGTCTTGCTCAAGTCTAAATTTATCCCAGGGTGGAGTGGGACAAAAAGAGAGACCTCGCTGGAGGACCGTCAGTTCAGAAGGGGTTAATGTGTAATCGGAAATGTTTACCACCGAGTTGAGTGTCCTACCTGTGATCGTGTTGTCATCCGTTCTGGAGGGGTAGCGATGGCCCCTCCTGGTCGGTCTCCTCCTGTATTCCGTGGATTGTATCTCCTGGGCTGGCGTCCTGATAAAAAACGGTTCTGTGGGAGGCTGTGGGTTGATCCTTCGCTGTCTGAACTGAAAGAGTCTGGTCTTCTGTTGCCAAAGTTTCCACGTCTGTAGCCCCCACTCGGTAAATCGTTCCATCTGTAAACGCGGTCCTGTTGATAATCGTCCAAGTCTCTCTGGAACTTTGTCCTTTTCCTTTCCTGTAGACTTTTACGGTTCTCCTCGATGATTTTATCGGTTTTGGTTTTCAATGTTTGCCAATCTGCCGTGGATAAAGTAGAGGTTAGCTGTTCTTCAATAGCAGATACCTTTTTTTCCGCTTCACCAATCGCTGTATGGAGAGAGTCAATGGTTAATAGGATAATATCTAATGAGCATTTGTTCAGAATCTGTTTAAACTTTTCACAAAATTCTGGATTTTCTGAAAAAAGAGTAGGACGCAGATGGCATCGGAGGCCACGTGGTATCCTGCTTTGCCGGTAATATTCCGCTAGAGTGATAGAGTGAAGGTCATAGGACATGAGTTTCCGTCGTTCCTTTTCATAGTCTCTGGTTCTAATTTCGTGGGCGGGAACTTTGAGAAAATCCCCCGAATTAGTGACCTTGGAGAGGATTCTTGTGGCTGTTGAATCGTCAAACGCAAAGGTCTGAGTTGTCATCGGGATGCAGGTGCCGCTCACCACTTCAGTGATATATTAAGAAAAAAGGAGCGCACTCAGCTATCTTAGGTTGGTGCTGGCTGTACTTGGGAAAAACCCAACAACAAGTCCAATATAGAAAAATCAGCCGCACTCTTATGGTATATCTTTGCAAAAATGTGATGTATTTATTCACATGTGTTGAGACAAAATTTTCATATATATATACACACACAGCAGGGAGTATAAACGAAGTAGTAACGTTTCGACCCTGCCTCGGGTCTTTCTCAAACTGTAATCAAACACAAATAACAATTAGTGTTATATACATATGGGGTGCTTTACATAAAGACAAAACCAGATGAACATAATCATTATTTACAGAAAACTATATACAATAAGGATCCCATCTGAAAAGTATCTGTATGAGATAGCGCTGTCAAAATAGATAACCTACACAAGGTCCATTAGGGGTGCTGTCGCTAACATAAAGTTCTATTGTAGAGACTGGAAACAAGGTCCAGTCTGACCAGTGAAGCTGACAAAATAGGTACAAAATTAAGTAGCGTTATACCCAGTGGTGGACATGATATGGAGAAGCACTGACCTGCGTTTTCTAGATAGTGTGAAAAATAAGAAGTGTGGTCCCTTTAAGGGCTGCAAATAAAGAGGAGAGAGGGTTCCTTGTGAGAAGATACAAGATTAAAAGTAGTGGGGTCCTGGTAGAAAAAACAGATGAGTCACCAACCTCCTATTGTTGTGGTGTCAGGTCTTCCTGCTTCTGTGGGCATGTGTGTCTGCATGGGAAATAGTGCCTCTATTTATAGCACCTATTCAAACTGAGGCTGCAGCTCCCAAAGGGAGGTGTGAAACGCTGTATGTGAGCCCTTAATGAATAGTGCCAGCACACTGGGGAATGAGAGAGAGGCTTGGAGTCTCTGTAATGTGCTGTGCAGTTGCTAGGTATCTCAAGGGAGGTGTGGAACACTCCCTGCCTGTCATTTGGGAGGAGGTGTGGCGAATGGGGGGAGAAAAGAGAGGAGTGGAAAGGGTATAAGATGCAAGAGTGTCTTTTGTAAAAGAAGCATATCAGTAAGAATAATGGGGAGAAAGCGTAGAACAATTAGTAAAACTGCAGGGAGCCAACTTGAGCCAGAAATAAATGTCGAATTGGAAAAAAAAAAAAAAAAAAAAAAAAAAAAAAATGGAATGAAAATGAAATGAAATGAAACTAGACGTAAAAAAAAAAAATAAAAAAAATAAAAAAAAAAAAAAATAATAAAACCGGGAGACTTTGTAACTTACCCATGGCAGGTGTAAGAAATAGATAGTTGGCTCAGTGCATCTATAAGAATTAATACAAGGTTAGATCTGAAGAAACAAATAATAATCACATCCACCACTAAGTTATAACACATGTACAATTATACATATAGACAACATGTTTGCACGGAAATATTATAGCAAAATATGACTGACTCAGCAGTTCAACCAGGGGTCCTAAGTCACGAGATCCAATTCCCTGTTGAGGCCCTTTGGTGTGAGGGTTTGTAGTAAAACAGAGAGTCCTAGGTTCAGTATCCACCCGTAATCCATCCATCAAACCTGAACGTATTCCGTTTGTTCATACTCATCACCCGATAATGCCTAAACTATATAATATCATTAACAGACACTGGCCACTTCTCCACAGGTCATACCCTGGCATTGAAGCTTTCAAAAACCCAGCACTGATGTGCAAAAGAAAACCACCCAATCTTAGGAATCAGTGGGTAAGGGCCGACATTGGTAGCTTGACGAAACAGCCCAAACAGAGATTCATTGGCTCTAAACGGGTAGGGACATACCCATGTCTAAGTTGTGCATGTTGCTCTAATGTCATTAAAGGCGAGGATATTGTCCACCCCCATTCCGGTAAGCGATACAAGGTGAAGGATTTTTTCACATGCGAATCGAATTTTGTGGTATATGTGGTTAAATGTCCCTGCGGTTTAGTTTACGTAGGTGAAACGACACAACACATCCGTGACCGCATATCGAACCATAAATCCACAATTAGGTGCAAAAAGACATGGTTACCCATACCGGATCACTTCATAACAGCCAAACACTCCATTTCACAACTAAGATTCCAAGTTGTGGAACAGGTAGAAAGACCCAGGAGGGGCGGCAATCACGTCAAGCTACTTAAAGAGAGGGAGGCCTACTGGATACACACACTACAAACCCTCACACCAAAGGGCCTCAACAGGGAATTGGATCTCGTGACTTAGGACCCCTGGTTGAACTGCTGAGTCAGTCATATTTTGCTATAATATTTCCGTACAAACATGTTGTCTATATGTATAATTGTACATGTGTTATAACTTAGTGGTGGATGTGATTATTATTTGTTTCTTCAGATCTAACCTTGTATTAATTCTTATAGATGCACTGAGCCAACTATCTATTTCTTACACCTGCCATGGGTAAGTTACAAAGTCTCCCGGTTTTATTATTTTTTTTTTTTTTTTTTTTTTTTTTTTTTTATTTTTTTTTTTTCTTTATTTTTATTTTTACGTCTAGTTTCATTTCATTTCATTTTCATTCCATTTTTTTTTTTTTTTTTTTTTTTCCAATTCGACATTTATTTCTGGCTCAAGTTGGCTCCCTGCAGTTTTACTAATTGTTCTACGCTTTCTCCCCATTATTCTTACTGATATGCTTCTTTTACAAAAGACACTCTTGCATCTTATACCCTTTCCACTCCTCTCTTTTCTCCCCCCATTCACCACACCTCCTCCCAGATGACAGGCAGGGAGTGTTCCACACCTCCCTTGAGATACCTAGCAACTGCACAGCACATTACAGAGACTCCAAGCCTCTCTCTCATTCCCCAGTGTGCTGGCACTATTCATTAAGGGCTCACATACAGCGTTTCACACCTCCCTTTGGGAGCTGCAGCCTCAGTTTGAATAGGTGCTATAAATAGAGGCACTATTTCCCATGCAGACACACACGCCCACAGAAGCAGGAAGACCTGACACCACAACAATAGGAGGTTGGTGACTCATCTGTTTTTTCTACCAGGACCCCACTACTTTTAATCTTGTATCTTCTCACAAGGAACCCTCTCTCCTCTTTATTTGCAGCCCTTAAAGGGACCACACTTCTTATTTTTCACACTATCTAGAAAACGCAGGTCAGTGCTTCTCCATATCATGTCCACCACTGGGTATAACGCTACTTAATTTTGTACCTATTTTGTCAGCTTCACTGGTCAGACTGGACCTTGTTTCCAGTCTCTACAATAGAACTTTATGTTAGCGACAGCACCCCTAATGGACCTTGTGTAGGTTATCTATTTTGACAGCGCTATCTCATACAGATACTTTTCAGATGGGATCCTTATTGTATATAGTTTTCTGTAAATAATGATTATGTTCATCTGGTTTTGTCTTTATGTAAAGCACCCCATATGTATATAACACTAATTGTTATTTGTGTTTGATTACAGTTTGAGAAAGACCCGAGGCAGGGTCGAAACGTTACTACTTCGTTTATACTCCCTGCTGTGTGTGTATATATATATGAAAATTTTGTCTCAACACATGTGAATAAATACATCACATTTTTGCAAAGATATACCATAAGAGTGCGGCTGATTTTTCTATATTGGACTTGTTGTTGGGTTTTTCCCAAGTACAGCCAGCACCAACCTAAGATAGCTGAGTGCGCTCCTTTTTTCTTAATATATCACTGAAGTGGTGAGCGGCACCTGCATCCCGATGACAACTCAGACCTTTGCGTTTGACGATTCAACAGCCACAAGAATCCTCTCCAAGGTCACTAATTCGGGGGATTTTCTCAAAGTTCCCGCCCACAAAATTAGAACCAGAGACTATGAAAAGGAACGACGGAAACTCATGTCCTATGACCTTCACTCTATCACTCTAGCGGAATATTACCGGCAAAGCAGGATACCACGTGGCCTCCGATGCCATCTGCGTCCTACTCTTTTTTCAGAAAATCCAGAATTTTGTGAAAAGTTTAAACAGATTCTGAACAAATGCTCATTAGATATTATCCTATTAACCATTGACTCTCTCCATACAGCGATTGGTGAAGCGGAAAAAAAGGTATCTGCTATTGAAGAACAGCTAACCTCTACTTTATCCACGGCAGATTGGCAAACATTGAAAACCAAAACCGATAAAATCATCGAGGAGAACCGTAAAAGTCTACAGGAAAGGAAAAGGACAAAGTTCCAGAGAGACTTGGACGATTATCAACAGGACCGCGTTTACAGATGGAACGATTTACCGAGTGGGGGCTACAGACGTGGAAACTTTGGCAACAGAAGACCAGACTCTTTCAGTTCAGACAGCGAAGGATCAACCCACAGCCTCCCACAGAACCGTTTTTTATCAGGACGCCAGCCCAGGAGATACAATCCACGGAATACAGGAGGAGACCGACCAGGAGGGGCCATCGCTACCCCTCCAGAACGGATGACAACACGATCACAGGTAGGACACTCAACTCGGTGGTAAACATTTCCGATTACACATTAACCCCTTCTGAACTGACGGTCCTCCAGCGAGGTCTCTCTTTTTGTCCCACTCCACCCTGGGATAAATTTAGACTTGAGCAAGACTTACAACGGTTTTACCGTAGCTTGCGTTTGAAAACACACTTTGGACTTCAACAAGATTTGTCTACAACAAGCACTGTACCCCAGACCCCGGAACTTTCCATTTCCATGTGGGGTCTACGCAACGTGAGTAGCTTCAATCCACCAAGGAGCTATCACGCCACAGAGGCATACATCGATCTTATACAGAAGGACATTAATCTGGTAATGGAACAACATAGCAAAGGGGCCTTCCCAACCCATAACAACATGTCTGTCATAGAGAAACAAGCAGTGAGGTCACTTAAAAACAATAAACACATAACCATTAAACCGGCAGACAAGGGAGGGGCCATAGTGATTATGAATCAAGTGGACTACATCAGGGAAATAAGGAACCAATTATCTGACACACAGACATATAAACAGATCACTCGAGACCCCACTAGTGACATCAAAAGGAAAATAGAATTAACATTAGACAAATATTTGACCTCCAATACTATAGACCACAAGACATCCACTTTTCTAATAAATCAACACCCCATAACCCCAGTTTTTTATGTATTACCAAAAATACACAAATCTCTCAATAACCCCCCTGGCAGGCCTATAGTTGCATCTACAGATTCCATTTTATCCCCACTATCCATTCTATTAGAAAAAATCCTCACTCCTCTCACGAAACAAACCAGATCTTTCATTTTAGACACTAGTCACTTTCTGGAAATCATCAGAGGATTTTCTAACCTTCCGTCAGACTGTATCCTAGCTACCTTTGATGTTAAAAGCTTATATACATCTATCCAACATCCCTTGGGTCTCCAAGCAGTACAAGATCTCCTCAAAACGTCAGATTTATCCCAAAACTCCCAACAATTTTGCCTTGATTTATTAACAATTGTCCTGTACAACAACTTTTTTCTTTTCGGCGACCAATATTTTTTACAGATCTGCGGGACCGCCATGGGCTCGAACGTGGCGCCGGCATATGCAAATACATACATGGATGCATTTGAATGCACTTTCATCTATACAAATGAGCTCTTCAGAACTCACGCTAAAAGTTGGATTAGGTTTATTGATGACATTTTTTGTTTATGGGAAGGCACCCCTGAGAGCCTACTTTCGTTTCATAATTTCCTCAACTCAGTAAGACCTGAACTCCAGTTCACCCTTACCTGGGATTTGACAAAAATCTCATTTCTGGACACGATGGTTACTAAAAACAATAGGGGTACACTGGAGTCTGATATCTTTACCAAACCCACGGATTCAAATAACCTTCTGTTGTACACTAGTTGTCACCCAAGATCCACTAAAAACAGTCTACCACGCTCCCAGTTTCAAAGGGTTAAGAGGATCGTGTCTGATGAGAATTTACTTGAAATTCGTCTTAAAGAAATGTCAGAGAAATTCCTGGATAGGAATTATCCAAAACAACTCCTTAATACCGAAAAACAGAGAGTCCTAGGTTCAGTATCCACCCGTAATCCATCCATCAAACCTGAACGTATTCCGTTTGTTCATACTCATCACCCGATAATGCCTAAACTATATAATATCATTAACAGACACTGGCCACTTCTCCACAGGTCATACCCTGGCATTGAAGCTTTCAAAAACCCAGCACTGATGTGCAAAAGAAAACCACCCAATCTTAGGAATCAGTGGGTAAGGGCCGACATTGGTAGCTTGACGAAACAGCCCAAACAGAGATTCATTGGCTCTAAACGGGTAGGGACATACCCATGTCTAAGTTGTGCATGTTGCTCTAATGTCATTAAAGGCGAGGATATTGTCCACCCCCATTCCGGTAAGCGATACAAGGTGAAGGATTTTTTCACATGCGAATCGAATTTTGTGGTATATGTGGTTAAATGTCCCTGCGGTTTAGTTTACGTAGGTGAAACGACACAACACATCCGTGACCGCATATCGAACCATAAATCCACAATTAGGTGCAAAAAGACATGGTTACCCATACCGGATCACTTCATAACAGCCAAACACTCCATTTCACAACTAAGATTCCAAGTTGTGGAACAGGTAGAAAGACCCAGGAGGGGCGGCAATCACGTCAAGCTACTTAAAGAGAGGGAGGCCTACTGGATACACACACTACAAACCCTCACACCAAAGGGCCTCAACAGGGAATTGGATCTCGTGACTTAGGACCCCTGGTTGAACTGCTGAGTCAGTCATATTTTGCTATAATATTTCCGTACAAACATGTTGTCTATATGTATAATTGTACATGTGTTATAACTTAGTGGTGGATGTGATTATTATTTGTTTCTTCAGATCTAACCTTGTATTAATTCTTATAGATGCACTGAGCCAACTATCTATTTCTTACACCTGCCATGGGTAAGTTACAAAGTCTCCCGGTTTTATTATTTTTTTTTTTTTTTTTTTTTTTTTTTTTTTTTTTTTTTTTTTTCTTTATTTTTATTTTTACGTCTAGTTTCATTTCATTTCATTTTCATTCCATTTTTTTTTTTTTTTTTTTTTTTCCAATTCGACATTTATTTCTGGCTCAAGTTGGCTCCCTGCAGTTTTACTAATTGTTCTACGCTTTCTCCCCATTATTCTTACTGATATGCTTCTTTTACAAAAGACACTCTTGCATCTTATACCCTTTCCACTCCTCTCTTTTCTCCCCCCATTCACCACACCTCCTCCCAGATGACAGGCAGGGAGTGTTCCACACCTCCCTTGAGATACCTAGCAACTGCACAGCACATTACAGAGACTCCAAGCCTCTCTCTCATTCCCCAGTGTGCTGGCACTATTCATTAAGGGCTCACATACAGCGTTTCACACCTCCCTTTGGGAGCTGCAGCCTCAGTTTGAATAGGTGCTATAAATAGAGGCACTATTTCCCATGCAGACACACACGCCCACAGAAGCAGGAAGACCTGACACCACAACAATAGGAGGTTGGTGACTCATCTGTTTTTTCTACCAGGACCCCACTACTTTTAATCTTGTATCTTCTCACAAGGAACCCTCTCTCCTCTTTATTTGCAGCCCTTAAAGGGACCACACTTCTTATTTTTCACACTATCTAGAAAACGCAGGTCAGTGCTTCTCCATATCATGTCCACCACTGGGTATAACGCTACTTAATTTTGTACCTATTTTGTCAGCTTCACTGGTCAGACTGGACCTTGTTTCCAGTCTCTACAATAGAACTTTATGTTAGCGACAGCACCCCTAATGGACCTTGTGTAGGTTATCTATTTTGACAGCGCTATCTCATACAGATACTTTTCAGATGGGATCCTTATTGTATATAGTTTTCTGTAAATAATGATTATGTTCATCTGGTTTTGTCTTTATGTAAAGCACCCCATATGTATATAACACTAATTGTTATTTGTGTTTGATTACAGTTTGAGAAAGACCCGAGGCAGGGTCGAAACGTTACTACTTCGTTTATACTCCCTGCTGTGTGTGTATATATATATGAAAATTTTGTCTCAACACATGTGAATAAATACATCACATTTTTGCAAAGATATACCATAAGAGTGCGGCTGATTTTTCTATATCACTCCAAAAAAGCATGAAAAAATCTGGGGTACATTACTATGATATCAGTCATTTAAAAATAATGTTTTAAAATGTTGTTGGGTTAAATTTCTCACCCATACGTATTAAGTTGTTTGAAGTACATTTTGGTGATATATAACACTCCAAAAAAGCATTTAAAAATGGTGTTGGGTTAAATCTCTTACCCCATACAGTATTTTGTTGTCTGAAGTACATATTCATGATAGATAACAATCCAAAAAAAAGTATTTAAAAATTGTGTTGGCTTGCATTTCTGGCCAAAACATTATTCCATTGTCTGGGGTACATTGTTGTGATATATAACACTCCAATAAAAGCATTTAAAAACTTTGTTGTGTTAAATTTCTCACCCATACAGTATTCTGTTATCTTGGCTAAATTGCTGTGACATCTATCACTCCAAAAAAAGCATTTACATTTTTTTCTGCATTAAATTTCTCAGCTATACGGTATTCCATTGTCTGAGGTACATTTTTGTGATATATGCTGTATTTTGCGGATTATAAAATGCACCCCGAATTTTTTATAAAATGGTGATGGTGGTGCATCGTATAAACCATGCATCTTATTGCTTACCAGAGGTGGTAGCTGCGGTGAAGTGGGGTCCCAGGGTCGCTACTGGAGGAGGCGAGACTATACCTCTGCTGCAGGCCACAGTCTGGGATGAGGGGGTGTTTGAATCTCAGCCTACAATTTGTGAAAGACCAGAGCAAGAGCACTTACATGGTTTACTATGCAGTCGACTCCGGGAAAATGGCTTCCGGGGGACGGCGCATGCGCAGATGGAAATCTCGGCACCAAGATCTCGAGAGATGAGATCTCAGCTGAGATTGCGACACTATTGTTCTCTGCATCGATCTGGGAGTCAGAGATGCTGTTAGGACTGGCGGAACGCACCAAGAGAGATGATATAGATGTGTTCGCAGTCCGGGGTCCACCGTGCAGGTGAAACCTGCTGCTAGGAAATGACAGACAATATGGCGGTATTCAAAAGTATACACGCGTGGGTTAAACCTCACCCAGCGTGAAGAAAGCGATCCTGTTGCATCACAGGACCGCGGTACCGCACATAGAGCGCGAGCAAATGGTCAGCGAACTAAGCCCCAACAGGGATTGTAGTCCGATTAGACCCTTGCTGGCACAACACCGCAACTGGGTGTGAAAGGAATTATATAATTAAGGCACCGAAGTGCGAACTGTGCCGTGCTGGCAGGCACCACTAAGCACCCAGACGTGGGTCAGGAAGCACACACTGGCGCGTGGCACCGCACTGGCGGTCACAGCAGTAGACGCTGACACGTGTGTGACACGTTGAGTGATAAGTCGGGCGCTAGATAGCAGCCATACTCCATATGCGAACAATCATACAATAGGGTAGGGGTATTTAAAGAACGACTTGCACTCACAACAAACACACGTATAAAATTGTACACTAGCGCATGGCCGTGCGGTCATGCGCAGTTTATATAGTTGCAGGACAGGAAGCGGCCACAGAAACTTTGCCCTTCCAAGACCTGCCAAGAGGACCAATAGAATGCGCTGCAGAGTCTGAGCACATGACCCTCGATCTCCAACGGGAGATCTTGCCCTGGGCATGCTCAGTGTGCGCAGACAAGGACTTAGTCCCAGAGAAGTCCACTCGCTGCTGACCAGTATAGGCTTTACAGGCAGAAGCTGGAGAAGCAGCAGTAACTCTTCTCACAGAGTCAGACTGAGCGAGACGCTGGGATCGACATCCCTGCTGAGCAGGCTCCACTGCGGCTGGAGGAGAATGGGAGACCGCAGCGGAGACGGATTGATATTCCCCCTGTGCAGCAGAGGAAACTCGACTCCTAACAGATGCTTCCAGGGGTGTCTTCCCATAGTGTTCTTCTTCCATTCTCCACTTTTTTCATCCATGTCAACATTTTCACTGCCCACCAGACCTCATTTTAGGGTTTTCTGCCAGAAAAATTCTTTGTTTTTCCCAATGACTCCCATTATACTTGTTACTTGAAATGGGAAGTCGAGCAATGAGAACTTCTCGGTTCGACTAACGAGCATCCGAGCATTTTAATGCTCACTCATATCTAGTGTACATGAATCGAAAGAAAAATCTGATTCTGAAGTGAACCTCAAAGTTGAGTTTTGCTGCATCCTGAGTCCATAGAACTTCCTTAAGACATTTCTACATAGTTTTTATTTTTCATGAGCATTTTATCAACATATCTAGTCTAAAAATGTTTATTTATTAAGCATCATCTCTCTTATTTAACTGGTTTTACCCTTATTTGACCTTCACTAACACATGCAAGAAAAAATTAGCAAAAGCCGGATTCTGAATTCTCTTACTAATAATTCTTTACCTGTGCTTCATTAAACCTCAATGTAATGTGCATTTTCCTTTTGTAATTAACTCAGAATCTAATTAAAATACTTATTATTCAGGAAGCGGACAAGGGGCATTTCAATGAGTTTGCCTTTATAAAAATAAGTAAATTCAAACAATAGCCTCATTGCCATAGATCTTAAAAATTAGAGATTGTAAAGGTGAAACGTAGTACACCCAACCAACCGCAAACTTAATATCCAATGAAAAGAAGGATCCCTAATCTCCAAAACGTTGTGTGAACCCCCAATCACATGAAGCCTGTATCATATTTTTTGTACCCTTCCGAAATATCCATCAGGGGACAAGAAAAGCTGGGATGAAACAGACAATGGCTGACATACCTTATGTTTAAGCTGCATATCTGGTTCTACTAAATTTTTATTTTGGATCCGTCATGGTTGTCCAGGAAGAGCCACATACTCACTTATCGGATGACCATTGTTCCTTTGTCTATTTTTCCCTCTCCTCCCCCAAACAATCTTTTGCCATACTCTTTCAATGGGGGCATAAGATAGCCGTTGGAAGAAATCTATGACACAGCAAAACAAAAACTGGCAATTGATTGGCTGCAGCTGTTACCAAAAGCTTCCCGACAGAAGCGAAAGCCAACAGACTGGCGTGGGATACTGAAGGCAATATGGTGGAGCAGCGGGATTACAGAAGGGGAGTATGTGTAACGTTCATATTTTAAGACCATCATGGACAACCTCATTAAAAGTGACTTTCTACAGATGATTGAAGGCAAGCGACTGTGCTAAAGAATATCGCGATCGGTGGATTGTTATAGAGTTTTCATGCAGATCTCTATGAACAATTTTGGGAAAACAAGTGACTTTTTCTGCACCTCTGGGGCCATTTTTTTTAAAACTCTGACTCACATATTGGTTTGAGAGTACGAGAAAGCTAACTTCAGATGTGAAAGTTCCTTGTTCATACACCACACAACAAATATATTTAGATTCCAATTTTGGCAGGTAATTGTGCAATTTTTCTATATACTTTCTATATAAATTCCTCCTATTTATTTTTCCAACCAATTTCCATATCCTGATTAAATTATTTGTTACACCTGTCAGTTTTTACATGTTCATGTTAATGGCTTGGTCATATGATCATCCTGAGATCTATAAACATAAGGTATTATATGTGGAAAATTCATAGGACACGTTACTAATATTGATTATTGGCATAGCATTAACATTAGATTGGTTCTCCAGGTCAATATGTCATCTTCATTATTTTATGGCTTGAGAATTTCATACAGTCCACCAATCAATAAGCAATTTCTAGTTAATTAACTACATAAATTCCAGAGTGAAGTAATACTGTATGCAGTAAAAATATCAAATCTTAGGCATGATTTACATATTACTACACGTATGGTACTACTTATATTTTGGCCCTGATTTCCTTGCAGTAAGTCCACTAGAAGGCAAATTGCTAAAGATGAGCAAATTGATTTTAAACTATTTGAATTTCCCCAGATTGGCAAATTCTGGCAGATCCACATATTTGGGAATTCAATTTCCACAATGAAAATGGTGACTAGGCAGTTGCCATTTTACTGGATTCATATGGTCTGGGAAGGGGTTAAAGACAAGCTGTCAGTAGGTTTTTGCTATTTAAACTAATGGTAGAATAAGATAGAGGCCAAGGCCCTGATTTCAGTGATATCTCACTTTTTAAGCTGTGTGCTGTTGTTTACTTACAATGAAAGTTTTATCACCAGGACATCATCACAACCTAGACTAGCTGCCTCATGCCAAGTAGTCTGACCACACCCACGCCTATGATAAGCAGCTCACCAGAAAGCTGTGATGTCAGGGACAGGAATGTACATTGTTTTTGTTTTTGAACCTTTCACAGTCCATCCATTCATTATGATTTGGGGTCAGATGACTTTAGAGCATCATAATTTTTTTTTTAATGGCAATCACTCTCAGTTAATTCATGTTAATTTACATCAAATAAATTCAATGTAAACTAATTTTGTTATCTCATTTTGAGCAAATTTGCGAAATTTATTATTATTATTATTTATTGTTATAGCGCCATTTATTCCATGGCGCTTTACATGTGAGGAGGGGTATACATAATAAAAACAAGTACAATAATCTTAAACAATACAAGTCATAACTGGTACAGGAGGAGAGAGGACCCTGCCTGCGAGGGCTCACAATCTACAAGGGATGGGTGAGGATATAGTAGGTAGGATAGAGCTGATCGTGCAGCGGTTTGGTCGATCGGTGGTTACTGCAGGTTGTAGGCTTGTCGGAAGAGGTGGGTCTTCAGGTTCTTTTTGAAGGTTTCGATGGTAGGCGAGAGTCTGATGTGTTGTGGTAGAGAGTTCTAGAGTAGGGGGGATGCGCGAGAAAAATCTTGTATGCGATTGTGGGAAGAGGAGATAAGAGGGGAGTAGAGAAGGAGATCTTGTGAGGATCGGAGGTTGCGTGCAGGAGAGTACCGGGAGACGAGGTCACAGATGTATGGAGGAGAGAGGTTGTGGATGGCTTTATATGTCATGGTTAGGGTTTTGTAGTGGAGTCTCTGGGTAATGGGGAGCCAGTGAAGGTATTGACAGCGGGGAGAGGCCGGGGAATAGCGGGGGGATAGGTGGATTAGTCGGGCAGCAGAGTTTAGAATAGATTGGAGGGGTGCGAGAATGTTAGATGGGAGGCCACAGAGCAGGAGGTTGCAGTAGTCAAGGCGAGAGATGATGAGGGCATGGACTAGGGTTTTTGCAGATTCTTGGTTGAGGTATGAACGGATTCGTGAAATATTTTTGAGTTGAGTTAAATTAAAATTTTTTCAAATTCATTCTTCACATTATTACTGTATATAAGAGTTTTCCTTTCCAGAATCAAGACCAGACATGTCTATGAGTCTCCTTACACTGAGTGCTCTGCCAAACACAAAGAACAGTTGCGCTCCTCAATTTTGTCAGTTTGTTGTAAGGGCACTGAAATATGTTTCCTATCCCCAAAACATGTGCTGTGTATGATCACAGTATAAATATGCATCTGTTTACGAGTTTTATATCACATATGTCATGATTTGGTGTATGTACACACCAGTCACCTGGTAACATATGGAAGAGACATGTGTCTAACAAATTTGTCTGAGATTACACAATTATATTACGCTGTATGTGCCATTTTCATCTTTTAACTCAAACTCTTTTCTCTTTCCTCTGCAAGCAATTTTCATTTTTTGTGCATTTATTTTGTCCTTTCCTTCCCTCCGAATTTTAATAATCAATTGAGGGCTTATTTTCTGCAGGACGAGTTGTAGATTTGAATGTATTTATTTTACCATATATAGTAATGTACAGTGAGGGCCATGTATATGGATACACCTAAATAAAATGGGAATAGTTGGTGATATCAACTTCCTGTTTGCGGCACATTAGTATATGGGAGGGGGAAAACTTTTCATGATGTGTGGTGACCATGGCGGCCATTTTGAAGTCGGCCATTTTGGATCCAACTTTATTTTTTCCAATGAGAAGAGGGTCGTGTGACACATCAAACTCATTGAGAATTTCACAAGAAAAACAACGGTGTGCTTGGTTCTAACGTAACTTTATTCTTTCATGAGTTATTTACAAGTTTCTCTTTGTTTACAGCCATTGACATGTCGCAGAGGTTAACACGCGAGGAGCTGATATAAATTGTGTTGATGGCTGGTGAACGCAGTACCTGGATCATTGAAGCAGATTTCAATGCAAGACACCCTACGCAAGAAAACTGTCACCATTCCCATGTTATTTAGGTGTATCCATATAAATGGCCTACCCCCAAAAGTTTGTCTCATCGCTGAACATAACGTTCTGTGTAAACTGAGAGTCCTGTTCCAATTTTTGTTTTGCCCATTCTGCAAATTCAGCGCGCCGATCTTGCATCAGTCGAACATCCCTTCCGCGGATATTAGCTACTCATAAATGGCACCCTTACAAAATCCAGCTGCTGCAGCATCTCAATGAGGATGACTCAGATCAGTAAAAACCTAATATTGTGTGTGTGGCTGCGTGTATGGTATCTGGTGAAAGCTCCTAATGATCCCCTTCCCTAGTGTTGTTGTATGCAGTTGGGTGTTTGAAGCTGACTAGCGCCAGTGCAATCCAGCAGAAGAGCATGAAATACTGCAACATTTCTGCAGCATTCACCAGTGTTGCGCCGTGCACAACTAGTGCACATTCCAGGCCCTAGTTAGGGTGGTTAGTGGCGTCCACCAGAGCGGCGCTGCGCACGCCTAGAGCGCTGAGGCTATGTGCATACGTTCAGGATATCTTGCAGAAATTTCCTGAGAAAATCCTGAAATTTTCTGCAAGAAATCTGCAAGAAATCTGCATATGTTTTTTGCTCATTTTTGGTGCGTTTTTTTTTAAATTTTTCCAGACATTTCCCAATGCATTATATAGTGGGAAATCCGCGAAAAATCCGCAAAATTAATGAACATGCTGCGTTTTTTACCACGATGCGTTTTTTTCATGGAAAAAAAACGCATCATGTGCACAAAAATTGCGGAATTCATTAAAAGTGATGGGATGCATAACGTATGCTGTTTTTTTGCGGTTTTATAGCGTTTTTATCTGGAAAAAACACAAAAAACGCGAAAAATCAGCAACGTGTGCACACAGCCTTAATCTATTTGCATTTAGTTTTTCCCTGGCACCTCAGTTGTGTCTAGAGGGACTCTAACCTTGTGTCCTTGGGGCAGGGTCCTGTGACTAAACACTGGCGTTCACTCTGCGGTATTGTGGCCCTGTGAGGCAACAGGGTTCACCTCCATGCATACCGGGTGAAGCTAACCTGTGTATGTTCACTTTATACCACTATATACTGTCCGACATTAACGAGCAGCAGGTGTCATCTCTGCACGGTGGACACCAGGCTGCGAACGCACCTTATATCTTCCTTAATATTATTGGGTGCTTTCCGCCAGCCCTTACACATGAGCTATGAACTTACGGGCAGGAATTTGGTTAAAATATGCCTGGTCTGCCCAGTGCTAATCTCTGCTGGCTCAATGAGGTCACAAACCACTCCTGCAGGACATTCTACGGCATCCAGTGATGTCATGTAGATGGGAACATCTTCTTCTTTTCTTCTCTGTTCTGTTGATGGGCTGTCTGGGATGATGTCATGCTGATTGATAGCCTAACTGTGGTGCGCCGGTGGTCAATCATACTGACATCAGCAGCGATGCCTCATTGTCAGAACAGCCCAAAATGAAGCAGCCAGAGCACAAGAAGGAGAGGTCCATGACCACTATGAGCCAGCAGAAATTGGCATCAGGCTTCTACTTCCTATTTCTATTATCTACATTCTCTGACAGCTCTTTGCTGAATTTGATTGACATGTGTATTTTTTATTATTTTTTTGTCAACCTTAAGGTGTATTTAATATTTAAGGCTGTTTTGGGTGTTGAAGATTTATCGAATTATTCCAATCCAATACATGAAGACACAGTGATTTACTATTCATGACGAAATATTTATCAGAATGGATGTAGCCTTTATTATAGTTCTCCTGTGGATAAAATTGTGTCTTTTGGTAAATGAATGGGTGTTTCATTATCAGACCGTGTTTCTAAATCAAATATGGTGTTTTAATTTATGCCGCATTGAATTAACTGGAATCTCCCCTTTATCATCCCGTTTTGCAGTAGAAAGCAAAAAAAAAAAAAATCTATCACCTGTCCAACACTAGGTAGATAGAAGGTTATAAAAAGATGATAATAACCTTAAAATCTTAATAGCTTTGTCATTGACTTCAAATTGGAATCATTATAATGATTTATGGTAATTTTTCTAGTAGAAATTATATTTAAATTAGCCATTTGGGGCTCATGTTCTTTGTCTTTTATTTGTTCTAATTTTATGCAAACATGAGGGTATTAATCATGCAGAGAATAGAATATATTAATGCAAACCTTTTCAGGAGATGCTCTTTGCATGCACTATATAGATAATGAAAAATAGTTCTAGTCTACGAATTGACTTTCTCAGCAACTACTGTGCTTCATAGTATATTAGAGATGAGATTTTTTTTTTTAAATTGACTGCCATTTTTGGCAATTTTTTCAAAAATAATCAAATGCCAACGTGTCCTCATCACATATGGCAATGAATAAATGGATCTTTACTGCTGTACTTTGACACACTTTCTGTACAGTTTCCTCAGCGTTTTAAAGCTAAGTCGTCAGCTGTGATGTCTTCTTAATGTCCAGATTCACCACAAAATGGCTGCTGCATTCTCTTCTTCTGCTTTTAAGCAGGCTATCCTAATACTCCTTGATTGTTTTTGCTATACTGTGTGATAGCTTCAAGGTTTTATGGGAGATCTCACCCAACTGGGCTCGAGGTGATGCAATCCGTTTGCGGTTGATGCAATCTTCTTCAAACTGTAAAATAGGGGTTATCGTTTTTAGTGATTTACCTGCACAAAGTAACAAATTTGTTAGAATTAGCTGATTTACCAAATTCTTTCACTTCATATCAAATTTATTCATTCATCTTTTTAATATATGTTTGGCAAAGTTGCATTTATTACATCCCCTTTTATTTCCTTTTATACTATTTATATTATCACTGTAGATTTTCAAATATCTTAAGGTTAACTTAATTCCCTCTTCAAAACCTTTCAACATACCATTCATTAGCTGGGAGGTGGCTGACAGCTGCTACAGTAACCTTCTAATGTTCTAACATTCTTCTAATGTCTGGACTATTGTAACTCTCTACTAAATGGTCTCCCTTCTACCAAACTCTCCCTTCTCCAATCTGTTTTGAATGCTGCAGCCAGAATCATATTTTTCACCACTCGTTATACCGATGCCTCTACCTTGTGCCAGTCATTACATTGGTTACCCATCCACTCCAGAATCCAGTACAAATTATTACCCTCATCCACAAAGCACTCCATGGCTCAGCACCACCCTACATCTCCTCCCTCGACTCAATCTACCACCCTACCCGTGCCCTCCGTTCTGCTAATGACCAGAGGTTAGCATCCTCAATAATCAGAACCTCCCACCCCCGTCTCCAAGACTTTACACGTGCTGCGCCGATTCTTTGGAATGCACTACCCAGGTTAATTCGATTAATCCCCAATCCCCACAGTTTTAAGCGTGCCCTAAAAACTCATTTGTTCAGACTGGCCTATTATCTCAATGGTTTAACCTAACTATCCCTGTGTTGCTCATTCAAAATTTTTACCATAACCAGGTTCCTCTCATCATGTTCTCACATGCTTAATGCATTTAATAGCCCTCTGTGTCTGTACTGTTACATACTTAAAATACCTTCACACTGAGCAACTTTTGAACGAGAACGATAGCGATCCGTGATGTTGCAGCGTCCTGGATAGCGATCTCGTTGTGTTTGACACGCAGCAGCGATCAGGATCCTGCTGTGACATCGCTGGTCGGAGCTAGAAGGCCAGAACTTTATGCGCTTAGTAACCCGATGTTGACCCTGGTTACCCGGGGATTTCGGCATCGTTGGTCGCAGGAGAGCTTCCGGTGTGACAGTTCTCCAGCGACCACACAACGACTTACCAACGATCACGGCCAGGTCGTATCGCTGGTCGTGATTGTTGGTAAATCGCTAAGTGTAACGGTACCTTTAGGCTGATAACCAGTTCATGTAACTTTACATGAACACCCGATCCTTACACTATGGCTGGTCTTAAACAGTGGAAGCAATTGTTACCATCCACCTCCCGTGTCTCCCCTTTTCCTCATAGATTGTAAGCTTTCGAGCAAGGACCTCATTCCTCTTGGTATCTGTTTTGATCTATGTGCTTATTATTATGCTGTAATGTCTATTGTATGTACAAGTCCCCTCTGAAATGTAAAGTGCTGCGGAATATGTCGGCGCTTGAGAAATAAAATGAATATTATGTTCTGGAGAATAGGAGATTTTCTTCCATAAAGCAGTCATATGTTTGCATGTTACAATATTCCTACAACACTTTATTTTCACTTGTTTGCTTTCTGCTTTTTTATTGATAGGTTTGTCTGACTTATAATAAGAATTTTCATAGATGGCTTTGTCCTGCTGCATAACCCAAGTGCACTTCAGCTTGAGGTCATGAACAGATGGCCGGTCATTACCCTTCAGGATTTTTTATTAGACAGCAGAATTCATGGTTATATTTACCACAGCAAGTCTTCTAGGTCCTGAAACAGCAAAATAGCCCCAGGCCATCACACTACCACTGCCATATTTTACTGTTGTCAAGATGCTTCTTTTCTGAAATCCTGTGATATTTCTATGCCTGATGTTTTGGGACATACAGCTTTCAAAGAGTTCGACTTTTGTCAGTCCACAAAGTAGTCTTCCAAAAGTCTTCCATCAAAATATTTTCTGGCAAAACTGAGACGGACATTTATGTTCTTATTTCTCAGCAGCGGTTTTCACGTTTGAACTCTGTTATGCAGGACATTTTTGCCCAGTCTCTTTTTTATGGTGAAATCATCAACACTGATCTTAACTGAGGCAAATGAGGCCTGTAGTTCTATGGATGTTGTTGTTGGGTCTTTCGTGACCTTGTGAGTGAGTCATCGCTGAACTTTAAGGGGTAATTTTGGTTGGCTGACCACTCCTGTGAGGGTTCACCACTGTTCATAGTTTTCCAATTTGTGCCTAATGGCTCTAACTGTGGTTCTCTAAGATGCACCAATTCTGGCACTTAGCCTCACTCTTCCCATTTGCCATGTAGCTGTGGCAAGTAGGGTGATAGTTGGAGGGGTTGATGTCACCTTTGTATTGTCAGGTGACATCAATCCCCGATGTTAGTAATGGAGAGGCGTCAATAAGATGTCCCCATTACTAACCCCACAGTCACATTGTAAGAAAACACAGACACCCAGAAAAAAAGTAATTTAATTGAAAGAAAGACACAGACTCCTTTAATATTCTTAATTAAACCATGCTTACGACCATTTCCCCCGATGCCCTCGTCATCTACAAAAGAGTTAAAAAAACAAACAACAATATTCCTCACCTTTCCGCAGAGATGCTTTTTAGCCATTTGTCCCGCAAAGGGTCCAGTTCTACTACATTTAGATTGTTGCGATAGTTGCATGATGCGACCATGCAGCCTGTCATCCAGTAGACACTGAGCACCGTGTTTTAAGTGTCCGCCTGTGAACTGCTATTCGCTGTCTGATGGCGCAGCGAGCGTGAAAAAGTTCTGCTCGCGGTTCCATCTGACAGGTCCTGCGAGTTCATTCACATCCAATGAACTCACTTCAACTATGTAGCATGGGAAACACTGGCTTTTGTGCTGTGTATGTTCCGCTATATTCGGCGATTAAATCGACGATTAAATTGGCAAATATTGCAAATTCGGTGATCGTGAGCCAAACCGAATATTGAAATATTTGCTCATCTCTACTTATGAACAGATGGGGGTGAGCCACCAGATTGAGAATTCTCAGAAAATTCAATAAAATAATTTCTCCATCGCTGGCAAATCTTTGTAAAATGTTTTCAAATACATAAAAACTCCTTAAAGCAATAGAAAAAGAAGAAAAATATTAGATAGTTGAGGCTGTTAGATATTTACATACACCATCCTCCTCTGAATGTGAAGTTTTATAGTTTTCCATTTCATTTATTTATTTTTTCAGCTGAGTATTTGACTTTGAATTATGAAAAACATGTAGTTAAACAATGAAATGTTAATTCCTTAAGTACAGCTAGGATGAGCTATCCGAGGACTGCTGTCGGCTTATCTGTATGTTTATCTTGAAAGATAATGTACTTGCAAGAAAATGTTATTAAATTAGACTTTATAAAAGCACAGATTATTTAAAAGTCTGTGTTTGGATATGGCTTCATATAAAAACATTCAGAAGAACACAACAGCGAGATCACACAAATTTCTAGGCTGGTACCAATCTGTCAAGAACCAACACTCCAATCGCTAAGACAATTATACAATTGAGTGAGACGTGATGGAGCTGTTTTAACTACTAGGCCAGTTATTGGGGAGCTCCAAGTGAATATACCCATCCAATTCAAGCATATGGAATATTTATTCATACCCTGATAGGGTCACAGCCACAATAATAAATGGATCTAGATACCACCACCAGTCATTTATAAAGGCTGATTGGACACTCGTTACAGATAGCATGTGGCTTCAAGGGTGTGGTTTATAGAGCAACAGGAACAGAGCTATTTAATTTTTTACAATGAATCTGAAAAGAAGCCAGTGATTATAAAGATATACAAATATGCTCCAAAATGGGAACAAAACAATGCAGCATATACAATCACATAAAATAAAAAGGATAAACATAAGAAATGTACTAAACAATAAACGTGTGTCACAGAAATAGCCTGGAACATAGTGACGGGAAGAATAACTTTAATAGAATACAGAACAACAGTGCACTGTGTCTTCCAGGACTGACAATTAAAAAAAACTCAACCCTCTAATTTTATTAGATAAATGTCACTCCCACATGCCTCTCTTCAGTGACCTCATATGAGGTTGGTCATGAGATGTGGCTGGGGTCACAAAAATTAAGTGATCCCCAACTTTCAGGATACCGTCGCCTCTGGGGGTCCTAAGGGAGAGATATTATTGTCGTATTTCCTTCTATGATTTTAGCTTTTAATAGATGGAAACATGGAATATACAGTGGGAAAAAAAGGATTTAGTCAGTCAGCAATAGTGCAAGTTCCACCACTTAAAAAGATGAGAGAGGCGTCTGTAATTTACATCATAGGTAGACCTCAACTATGGGAGACAAACTGAGAAAAAAAAATCCAGAAAATCACATTGTCTGTTTTTTTAACATTTTATTTGCATATTATGGTGGAAAATAAGTATTTGGTCAGAAACAAAATTTCATCTCAATACTTTGTAATATATCCTTTGTTGGCAATATGAGGTCAAACGTTTTCTGTAAGTCTTCACAAGGTTGCCACACACTGTTGTTGGTATGTTGGCCCATTCCTCCATGCAGATCTCCTCTAGAGCAGTGATGTTTTTGGCTTTGCGCTTGGCAACATGGACTTTCAACTCCTTCCAAAGGTTTTCTATAGGGTTGAGATCTGGAGACTGGCTAGGCCACTCCAGGACCTTGAAATGCTTCTTACAAAGCCACTCCTTCGTTGCCCTGACGGTGTGCTTTGGATCATTGTCATGTTGAAAGACCCAGCCACGTTTCATCTTCAATGCCCTTGCTGATGGAAGGAGGTTTGCACTCAAAATCTCACGATACATGGCCCCATTCATTCTTTCATGTACCCGGATCAGTCATCCTGGCCCCTTTGCAGAGAAACAGCCCCAAAGCATGATGTTTCCACCACCATGCTTTACAGTAGGTATGGTGTTTGATGGATGCAACTCAGTATTCTTTTTCCTCCAAACACGACAAGTTGTGTTTCTACCAAACAGTTCCAGTTTGGTTTCATCAGACCATGGGACATTCTCTCAAAACTCCAATGGATCATCCAAATGCTCTCTAGCAAACTTCAGACGGGCCCGGACATGTACTGGCTTAAGCAGTGGGACACGTCTGGCACTGCAGGATCTGAGTCCATGGTGGCATAGTGTGTTACTTATGGTAGGCCTTGTTACATTGGTCCCAGCTCTCTGCAGTTCATTCACTAGGTCCCCCCGCGTGGTTCTGGGATTTTTGCTCACCGTTCTTGTGATCATTCTGACCCCACGGGGTGGGATTTTGCGTGGAGCCCCAGATCGAGGGAGATTATCAGTGGTCTTGTATGTCTTCCATTTTCTAATTATTGCTCCCACTGTTGATTTCTTCACTCCAAGCTGGTGTTAGGGCTAGCGGAACGCACCGAGTAGAAATAGATATTTATTATTAATGGTGCTTTCGCAGCCCGGGGTCCACCGTGCAGGAAGAACCTGCTGCTAGTGAATGGTGGCACAATATGGCGGTGTAGACTAGCTCTGTCACCTCACAGAGCAGCCGCGAGAGGAAAGCACTGCGCCCTGTTAGCCTCACAGGAGCACAAGCTTACTGCCAAGCTGATAGCAGTCTGTGGTTAAGCAACACGCAATCTCCTCACCGGAGAAGTCGGTATTCTAGGGGCTTATTTCAGCCGGGTCCCTGAACACACTTATGCTAACCACACTGGCGCAAAGCACATATGACTTGATACTAGCGCATGGCCGTGCGGTCATGCGCAGTTTATATAGCTGCAGCACAGGAAGTGGCTATAGAACTTTTGCCCTTCCAAGACCTGCCAAGAGGACCAATGGAATGTGCCGCAGAGCCTGAGCACATGACCCTCGATCTCCAACGGGAGATCTTGCCCTGGGCATGCTCAGTGTGTGCAGATAAGGACTTAGTCCCAGAGAAGTCCGCTCGCTGCTGACCAGTATAGGCTTTAAAGGCAGAAGCTGGAGAAGCAGCAGTAACTCTTCTCACAGAGTCAGACTGAGCGAGACGCTGGGATCGACGTCCCTGCTGAGCAGACTCCACTGCGGCTGGAGGAGAATGGGAGACCGCAGCGAAGATGGATCGAGATTCCCCCTGTGCAGCAGAGGAAACTCGACTCCTAACATTACCCCCCCTCCTAGGGCCCCCCCTCCTTGGGCCTCGCTACGTTCGAAGGCAGCAATGAGCTGCGGAGCCCGAATGTGCTCAACAGGCTCCCAGGACCTGTCCTCGGGACCATAACCCTTCCAGTCCACCAAATAAAATTTTTTACCACGCACCACCTTGCACCCCAAAATAGCGTTCACCTCATAATCGTCCGAAGACGAACCCGATGTCCCAGCAGATGACTCGGAGAACCGGGACATATACACGGGTTTCAAGAGGGACACATGAAAGGTGTCGGTGATACCCAGGTGTGGCGGAAGGGCCAAACGATAGACCACAGGATTAACCTGCTCGAGGACCTTGAATGGGTCCAAGTAGCGAGGAGCAAATTTAGTGGACTCAACTCGCAGCCTGATGTTACGGGCGGAGAGCCACACCAAGTCGCCAGGAGCAAAGGTCGGGGCAGGGCGCCAATGTGCATCGGCGGAGGACCTCATTCTCTCCTTCGAGGCCCAAATGGCATCCTGAGTTCGGTCCCAAATGTCCCGTGCCTCCACTGCCCAGTCTGCCACCCTGGAGTCAGCAGAGGACACGGGCATAGGCACAGGAACCCGCGGATGCTGGCCGTAATTAAGGAGGAAAGGAGTCTGACCGGTGGAGTCGGCTACAGCGTTATTAAGGGCGAACTCTGCCCATGGTAATAAAGATGCCCAGTCATCCTGCCTGGCAGAAACAAAATGTCGTAGATATGTGACCAGAGTCTGATTGGCCCTCTCTACCAACCCATTCGTCTCGGGATGATATGCGGAAGAGAGATTTAACTCAATGCTGAGAAGACGACAAAGCTCTCTCCAGAACCGAGACGCAAACTGGGGACCCCGGTCACTGACAATTTTGTCTGGCATGCCGTGTAGGCGGAAGATGTGTCTTATGAACAACGCTGCCAAGGCCCGTGCAGAAGGTAACCGTGGGAGCGGCACCAAGTGCACCATTTTCGAGAAATGATCGGTAATAACCCAAATGACGGTACAGCTGCGAGACTTGGGCAAACCTACTACAAAGTCCATCCCGACCATCTCCCAGGGCCTGTCTGCCACCGGCAAGGGATAGAGTAACCCAGACGGCCGTTGTCGAGGAGACTTATTTTTGGCGCATGAGACACACGCCAGAACGTAATCTCTGACATCCCGCAGCATATGCGGCCACCAGTACGTCCTCGCCAGCAGCTCAAATGTCCTTTTTGTCCCAAAGTGTCCACCCACCCTGGAGGAATGAGCCCAAGAGAGAAACTCCGGTCGCAAATTTATGGGCACAAAAGTCTTGCCCGGAGGCACAGACTCAAGCGACACTGGAGCCACGGTTCTTAAGCTCTCAGAAGGAACAATAAGCCGAGGCTCTCCTTCCTCCTCCTCAGATGACACAACAGAGCGAGAAAGAGCATCAGCTCGAATGTTCTTCTCCCCAGCGACATAATGGAGGTTGAAGTGGAATCGGGAGAAGAATAAGGACCATCTGGCCTGGCGAGAATTTAGCCGCTGGGCTGTTTGCAAATATAGCAAATTTTTGTGGTCTGTAAATACTTGAAAGGGAAAACGAGCCCCCTCCAAGAGATGTCTCCACTCAGAGAAAGCCAATTTCATCGCTAGCAACTCCCTGTCCCCGATGGAATAATTCCTCTCCGCTGGTGTGAAGGTCTTGGAGAAGAAGAAGCACGGATGCTTCCGACCTTGAGCATCCTTTTGGAAGAGGACTGCTCCAGCACCAACGGAAGAGGCATCCACCTCCATTATAAACGGCTTATCAACATCGGGACGATGTAGGATGGGAGCGCTAGCAAAATGAGACTTAGTAGAAGAAAAGGCCTTGGAGACCTCTTCAGACTACACTTTGGGATTTGCTCCCTTCTTGGTGAGGGCTACCAAGGGAGCTACCAAAGTTGAGAAATGGGGAATGAACTGGCGGTAATAATTAATGAACCCCATAAAGCGCTGCACCGCTTTAAGTGAATGAGGTTCTTGCCAGTCCATCACAGCCTGTAGTTTGGCAGGATCCATAGCCAATCCCTGGGCAGAGATGATATAGCCCAGGAAAGGTAAAGACTCCTGCTCAAACACACACTTCTCCAACTTTGCGTAAAGAGAGTTTGCCCGTAAGAGGTCGAAGACTCTGCCAACATCTCTCCGGTGGGAGTCAATATCTGGAGAGAAGATGAGAATATCATCCAGATAGACTACGACCGAGGTGGAAAGCATATCCCGGAAGATGTCGTTGACAAAGTCTTGGAAAACGGCTGGGGCGTTACAGAGCCCGAAGGGCATCACCAGATACTCATAGTGCCCATCTCTGGTGTTAAACGCCGTCTTCCATTCGTCCCCCTCACAAATGCGAATCAGGTTATAAGCTCCCCGCAGGTCTAATTTGGTAAATACCTTAGCTCCCCGTAGCCTATCAAAAAGCTCAGAAATCAGGGGCAGCGGGTACTTATTCTTAACGGTGATGGCGTTAAGACCCCTGTAGTCTATGCAAGGACGCAATTCTCCATTCTTCTTCTGTACGAAGAAGAACCCTGCCCCTGCTGGTGACACTGACTTCCTAATAAATCCTCTTGCCAAATTCTCCTGGATGTATTGGGACATAGCCTCCGTCTCCGGGAGAGAGAGGGGATAGACATGTCCCCGAGGAGGTTCTGCTCCAGGCAAGAGATCTATAGGACAGTCATAGGGACGGTGAGGCGGAAGGGTCTCCGCGGCCTTTTTGGAGAAGACGTCTGCATAAGACCAATAGTATTTGGGGAGAGTAGAGAGATCTGCGGGTATCTCAGTGGTGGAAACCTGAACGCACTCTTTCACACATCTGCCCTTACAGGATTCACTCCAACCCAATATCCTCCCAGAGGTCCACTCAATATGTGGGGAGTGGAAACGGAGCCAGGGTATTCCCAGCAGAATCTCATCCATTCCCTTGGGAAGGACAAGAAGGGAAATAATCTCCTGGTGGGATGGGGACATGGCTAACGTGAAAGGGACAGTCTGATGTGTGATCTGTAATTGAAGTGTCGACCCATTCACCACTCTAACGGTTACTGGTTTGGCAAGCATAACCAGAGGTATTGCGTGGCGCAGAGCAAAAGCAGAAGACATAAAATTTCCCTCTGCTCCTGAATCCACACAAAGCTCTACTGTAAGAGTGGATGTGCCTAACAGGATTGTCCCTTTAAAGGACAATTTTGAGGAAAATGCCGCAGTGTCCAGTGAACCTCCTCCAATAGACACTAGACGCGATCGTTTTCCCGACCACCGTGGACATTTATTAGCGTAATGTCCCGGTTGCTGGCAATTTTTACATACCACAGGTACTCGAACGGTCTGAGACCTAGGTCCCGCTCGAGAAACCTCCATGGCCTCATGGGAGTCGGACGCCATAACAGGAGATTCTAGAGGTTTGGCAAAGGTGGGAGCCAGCCGAAACCTCTGCCTACACTGGGTCCGCTCCAACCTCCGCTCGTTAAAACGGAGATTGATGCGGGTAGCTATAGTAATAAGCTCCTCCAGTGTGGCGGGAATCTCCCTGGTGGCCAAGGCGTCCTTCACATGATCTGCCAGTCCTTTCCAGAACACCGGAATAAGGACTTTATCCGGCCATTCCAGCTCAGAAGCTAGAGTCCGGAATAGGATGGCAAACTGGCTGACCATGGACGAAGCCTGAGTAATTGCCAACAATTGGAGCGCGGTATCGTGGGTGACACGGGGTCCCAGAAAGACCTGCCTCATAGCATCCAGGAAGATAGGAGCACTCTGTACCACACAATCACCACGTTCCCAAAGCGGCGTTGCCCACTCCAACGCCCTGCCCGACAAGAGAGATATAATGAATCCCACTTTCGCCCGTTCCGTAGGAAAACGTGCAGCCAGCAGCTCGAGATGTATGGAGCACTGGCTCACGAATCCCCGACATAGCTTACTGTCACCAGCAAACTTGTCTGGAAGCGGGAGACGGGATAAGGTCGGAGCAGGGGTGACAGCGGACAAACTGGCTGCAGCTGCACTTGCAGCCTGAACAGCGACAGCAGTAACGTCCACAGCTGAGGTTGTGCGCTCGAGAGCCGCCAACCTACACTCCAGCTGCTGGATGTACTGCTGTAGACGCTGACCGTCCGCCAATTACTAGCCAGACCCTGGCGCTAGTATTATGTTAGGGCTAGCGGAACGCACCGAGTAGAAATAGATATTTATTATTAATGGTGCGTTCGCAGCCCGGGGTCCACCGTGCAGGAAGAACCTGCTGCTAGTGAATGGTGGCACAATATGGCAGTGTAGACTAGCTCTGTTACCTCACAGAGCAGCCGCGAGAGGAAAGCACTGCGCCCTGTTAGCCTCACAGGAGCACAAGCTTACTGCCAAGCTGATAGCAGTCTGTGGTTAAGCAACACGCAATCTCCTCACCGGAGAAGCTGGTATTCTAGGGGCTTATTTCAGCTGGGTCCCTGAACACACTCATACAATCTCCTCACCAGAGGTGCCGGTATTCTAGGGGCTTATTTCAGCCGGGTCCCTGAACACACTTATGCTAACCACACTGGCGCAAAGCACATATGACTTGATACTAGCGCATGGCCGTGCGGTCATGCGCAGTTTATATAGCTGCAGCACAGGAAGTGGCTATAGAACTTTTGCCCTTCCAAGACCTGCCAAGAGGACCAATGGAATGTGCCGCAGAGCCTGAGCACATGACCCTCGATCTCCAACGGGAGATCTTGCCCTGGGCATGCTCAGTGTGTGCAGATAAGGACTTAGTCCCAGAGAAGTCCGCTCGCTGCTGACCAGTATAGGCTTTAAAGGCAGAAGCTGAAGAAGCAGCAGTAACTCTTCTCACAGAGTCAGACTGAGAGAGACGCTGGGATCGACGTCCCTGCTGAGCAGACTCCACTGCGGCTGGAGGAGAATGGGAGACCGCAGCGGAGATGGATCGAGATTCCCCCTGTGCAGCAGAGGAAACTCGACTCCTAACAGCTGGTTGGCTATTGCAGATTCAGTCTTCCCAGCCTGGTGCAGGGCTACAATTTTGTTTTTGGTGTCCTTTGACAGCTCTTTGGTCTTCACCATAGTGGAGTTTGGAGTCAGACTGTTTGAGGGTGTGCACAGGTGTCTTTTTATACTGATAACAAGTTTAAACAGGTGCCATTACTACAGGTAATGAGTGGAGGAAAGAGGAGACTCTTAAAGAAGAAGTTACAGGTCTGTGAGAGCCAGAAATCTTGATTGTTTGTTTCTGACCAAATACTTATTTTCCATCATAATATGCAAAAAATGATAAAAAAACAGAAAATGTGATTTTCTGGATTTTTTTTTCTCAGTTTGTCTCCCATAGTTGAGGTCTGCCTATGATGTAAATTACAGACGCCTCTCATCTTTTTAAGTGGTGGAACTTCAACTATTGCTGACTGACTAAATACTTTTTTGCCGCACTGTATATTGTAGTCCATCTGTCATAGTTTAATTTGAGAGTTGGTGCGCTGACCACCAAGTGATGTAATTGAGTGCATTAGCCACTTCGTCAAGACGCCGGAAGTATGCCTGCTGTAACTGTAGGATCTATGCCATTCATGAAAAAATCCCCACAGGCCATAAATCTATTGCCTTCTAAATTCTTTTGCAAGCTGTGAATGGGATTTGCTTCTGTGAGCCATCAGATAACCAACTTTAATTACCATTTTTCAGCAGGGAGCCTCAGCTGAATAAGGTTCATGTGGAATGTCATAGAGTGCTTGCCTTACTTCAATATTCACTTATGAGAACTATGAGATGGCTTTATAGAGCTTATTGTTACATCTCTGACAAACATATTTTAAAAAACGACTCCTGAATTTCCCTGTGTTGTTGTCACCTTGTGGAGGGTTGCACTAAGTTTGCATTGACAACAGAGTGGTGCACGTGAGTCATCTGCTGAGGGAGACGGCTGAACGTCATAACTTCCTATAAAATTAATCTATGGCATTTCTTTTACCATTAAAGTGGTTTTGCGATTCCAGATTTATGTTGTCTATTGGCCTATAGCGCCCATCAAGTCTGCAGTCAGTCGCGGAGTATAGCTTCTTGTGCCCTGTTCATCAGCAGAGCTGTTAAGCTCATTGATTGTGTGCAGAAGAGATCTGTGATGCTAAAAAAAAATGAAAAGACTGACAGCATTCACTTGTTAGGGCGCCCAGTCCAAATCCAGAGAACCTTGCTGGATATTCAACATAGTCCAATAATTAAGTAAAGAACCAGCGCTCCCTCCGGGTGTAGTATTCCAAATCAGAACTTTATTGAGCCATGTTACAGCAACGTTTCGACCCGAAGGTCTTTTTCAAGCATAACAAACCAAGTCAGGGGTTAGCTTTAAATAGCGTCGATGCCACACAGTGCACCAATCGCAATCAACCCCACCCTAAAATTTTTGATATTAAAAATATCAAAACAAACATCAAATATACGTACATTAAAAAACGACCGACATATTATGCCGATTGGATGGTGGAAAAGTAAACAATCTATGTAACTCCAAGTATATATATGTTTTCTATACCTACTATGTGGTGATTATACCTGGGTGGTGGATTTTTAATGTACGTATATTTGATGTTTGTTTTGATATTTTTAATTATAATATATTGTATGGTGGGGGGTTGGCTTGATTGCGATTGGTGCACTGTGTGGCATCGACGCTATTTAAAGCTAACCCCTGACTTGGTTTGTTATGCTTGAAAAAGACCTTCGGGTTGAAAGGTTGCTGTAACATGGCTCAATAAAGTTCCGATTTGGAATACTACACCCGGATGGAGCGCTGGTTCTTTACTTATTTATGAGATCTGTGATGCTGTCACAGCGACATTTCTTCAGATAAGACACAGACAGGAGAAGCAGCACCGAGTCCGACCTGCACCCAATGAGAGTAAGTTCATCTGATTGTAATTATTTTTTTGCAGGCCAGTAGCAGGGAGAAACCTAACAATTGAAAAACCCTTTAACTTACGTACATTACAACTTCCATACATTCCACGTGCAATGTGTAAAATCAATACTAAAATGCGGGTAATGTATAGATATCTCCAATATGACTACACACAATTACATTTTAAGAAATAAAAGTGTAACAATCTAAAAAAATAATGTTCACTCTGGTCTATATGTACCAAAAAGGTGTTACGTCAGTCAACATACATGTTTAAGCCTATGACACATTGCAACAAATGGAAGTGTGCATGAGTCTTCTAAATTCTGCCATATTATATCATAGACAAAAAAAAAATCCCAGCAAATACTTTTAAATGTCCTTCAATCCTTTTACCAGACTTTGTCTAATATTACTGTTAAACAGAACCTTTCACTGGATTTTAAATTTAGCGTGGATATCCGGGACTTAAAAAAAAGCCAAAAACATATACTGTAGTTGCTAACAGAGGCAACTACCTGTCTGCTGTTCCAGGGCTGGTCATTGACAACTCCTGCCAGAGATTAAGCTACTCCTTATCAACAGAGCCGCAGTTTCTCTTATTGTTGATGGGGTGTGATTACTGGCATCATGCTGATTGACAGCCGGCTTCCCCCAATTACGTAGCAGAGAGAAGGCATGACATTAGTAGTCCCATCCTGTCAACAGGAAGAGAAACTGCTGCTCTGTTGACAGGGAGCGTCTGAATCTCTGGTGGGAGCGGTCAATGACCGGCCCCGGGTTCAACAGGCATGGAGTTTCCTCTGTTAGCAATGGCATGCCTTTTTTTAAAGTCTCGGATATCTTCTTTAAACTGAGCACCTCCCCTAAACTGGCACTATTCCAATGATTCTGGAGCATTGTATCTTTTGTTCAGAGCCACTTTGCTCCAAAGTTATGCTGCAGGGTAATAATAGTGAAAATTTTCCCTTCAATTAACCGGATGTGCACCACAGAAAATTTGCAACATTATTGCCAGGAGGCATAACTTTGGTGTAACCCCTAAATGACTGCCAATATGTCTTCTTACTGACCTGAGATATAAGAGAATAATCTCCCCCATACAGGTGACAATCCAGCAGCTGTTGGCTGTCCTCTATAGCTGACAGCTTGCTGCATCAGCAACGATCAGTGTTGGCACCGTCCATATCTGTTCAACCCCTTAGATGCTGCTGTTAATAGTGAATATGTGACATAAATGATAAATAATTCACATGGTAATTGATTATAAGACAAGTCTTGAATAATATAATGAACATAATCAATAGTGCCGTCTTAATTAGTGATGAGCGAGTATACTCGTTGCTCGGGTTTTCCCGAGCACGCTCGGGTGATCTCCGAGTATTTGTGACTGCTCGGAGATTTAGTTTTCCTTGCCGCAGCTGCATGATTTGTGACTGTTAAACAGCTTGATTACATGTGGGGATTCCCTAGCAACCAGGCAACCCCACATGTACTCAGGCTGGCTAGCAGTCGTAAATCATGCAGCTGCGTCAACAAAAACTAAATCTCAGAGCAGTGACAAATACTCCGAGATCACCCGAGCGTACTCGGGAAAACTCGAGCTACGAGTATACTCGCTTATCACTAGCCTTAATCAAAAAAATGAAAAAGCGAAGAAAAAAACGAAACAAAGTCTAAAATGCAGTATAAATTACAATATTTATTAAAATATATATAATATAGTGTAACGGTGGGAAAAAATACCATAAAAAGCACAACACCAGGGACATATAAATGGCAGCACTAAAAATAAATTAAATATATAACCACAGTGTAAGGACAACATATATGTGCATACCTGTGTCAATAAGCCATAAAATATATAGCAAGCAGATTTACCAAATAATAATTATAAAGTGCATGTGCAAACTTAATTAGTTGGTGGCAAAAAGGAGACCGAATAGAAATGCTGATAATAAATATTGGTGCAAACTATTGGTGCTAAATCCGGCTGGTATACAGTATAATAGTCATAGTGACCAGTGAGCTATAAAGCACCCAGTGGGCAAGCAAAGAAACAAAAAAAAAATGCCCCAAAATAACAAAATAAAAAAATCGGAGTAGAGGTCAAAAAGAAGCCACCTGGTATTACCTGCTGAATGGGATGAACGTCCCTGGGATGTGCCGAACCCCGACGCGCGTTTCGGCGTCTGTCTTCGCCAGGGGGTTAATCAAAAAAATGAGGATGAAAATTGTAGAAGAAACTCCTAAAAGATATACATAAAGATAATTGGAGTGCTGACTTCAAAAATGAAACAAGATTTTATTGATACAATGATAAGTAACATACATAATCTTGTGCACAAAAATTGAGGAAGAAAAATATATGATCCACAGTAGAAGCCTTGGTAATAAGGGTTTGGGTTAAGAGGCAGAACCACAAATTACATATATGCACAGTATTGGAAGATCATGTAAACATATACTCTCCTAGTGCATATGTGGTAATATTGCAACAATCATAAAGTGCTTGTGCTGAGAGGATCTATTAAGGGTTGCATACACTTACCCAAGTTGTAAAGTGTTGGTGCACAGACGACAGAATTCCCAGGGGCTGACCCCAAATGCACATTTCTCGTAAGCTTTTTCAATGGGAGGTCTGTAGTAAATTCAGCAGTGTGACAAACAGTGTGGGCACCTCATAAGCTCTTGTTTATTTTTTAATCATTTTTAAATTTCATTCTCAGTTATTTTTCACAGTAGCTAAATTGAATTGCATTAAGTAAAGATGCAATTTATTTTATCGATTGCAATTTTTTGTCATTTTTTTAAAGTCATATTTCATTAATATGTCTAAATCCTGCCTAGAAAATCAGCAAAATCAAATCCTCATTTTACATTTACATACAATCATGATTGGTGCAAATCCTCTATATCCTCTTGTAAATGGTTCACAAACATGGTTAACAGCAGATAGGACAAAAGATGGGTGAACCCAAGCTTTAAAGTTTGGTGTCCATACCGGACACCTACTGTCGACACACGGACCTCAAACATGAACTTCTCCCTGAAGTTCATGTTACTGTTTGAGTTCTTCAGCCTGAACAAAGCTTGTTGAAAGGCCAATCAACAAGCTTTGATCTGTGGTCACGTCCGGTTCAATGACAGCCATGTCAAGTATTGGCATGGCTGTGATTGGCCTGGAGACTGTGTATAAAAAAAGATGTGGTAACTCGTCTATTTTTTGCTAGCCAGCACAGGCAAAGCCTACAGCTGCTGGCTGCAACCACCAGCTGTCAGCTTTAACTTGGCACGTTATCAAAAATAGAGGGGTTCCTACAGTACAGATCAAAAGTTTGGACACACCTTCTCATTTAAAGATTTTTCTGTATTTTCATGACTAGGAAAATTGTACATTCACACTGAAGGCATCAAAACCATGAACTAATACATGTGGAGTTAAATACTTAACAAAAAAGTGTGAAACAACTGAAAATATGTCTTATATTCTTTGTTCTTCAAAGCATCCATCTTTTGCTTTGATGACTGCTTTGCACACTCTTGGCATTCTCTTGATGAGCTTCAAGAGGTAGTCACCGGGAATGGTCTTCCAACAATCTTGAAGGAGTTCCCAGAGACGCTTAGCACTTGTTGTCCCTTTTGCCTTCACTTTGCGGTCCAGCTCACCCCAAAACATCTTTTTGATATTACCTCCATAATTGAGTTGACTCTTCCTTTCAGCATGTTAAATGTGGGAATCTGCAGCTGCATCTCCCTCTTCTCCCCTCCTTGTTTGCTAATTATGTTATAGCAATAGGCGGATTTAATATTCCAGTGTCTGATGAAGTGGTAAGCATGGAAAATGTATGTCATATAACCACATTTATTGCAGATATACATAAAAATAATAGTTTGGGTATGTTCTAAGATCTCATTTAGAGATCTTTAAAATGACAGTAAATATTGGAATATTGATGAAGTTTTACCTGTGTCAATAATTTTCAGCTAAAGTACAACAAATACTAATAAGAGCTCGGCGGGGACTTATTTTGCTTCAGCGTCTTTTCAAATAAATATTTAAATTAGCACAGAACAATCAAAACATAATACCGATAAAAATGAATCTCATTCATATTCATTTAATTCTGAATATTCCATTAAGCAAAACAGCCACTTTTACCAATTTGTCTAATGCTTCATTTCATGTCAGCAATGCTCTATTGCCCCCTTGGCATTGCAGGGATTAATAATTATGCTAAATTTAATTTTCTTATCATCTTCCTTTCCACATTGCAGATTTAAAAATTAAGTCAACTAAAGTAAATCAATTGTGGCAAAAAGACAAAAAAAGAACAAAAATAAGATTTTTAATACATTTCACATTTATTAAGTAATTGAAATGCCGTGTACAAAACGTGAAGCTCCAGTATATGCAAAATGTCGCATTCAGTGTCAGTCTGGTTTACTCAACTCTGAGAACTCAACTGCCAACATTTATAAACTTCAACATGTAAAATATTCTATGTTAAGATAATGAAAATTAGAAATGTTAATAGTTTAGTAATGAAGGTAGTGACCAAAAGAAAAATCTAAATCAAATCAATATTTGGTCTTGTGCATGCCCTCATCAGCTCCCACCTTGATTACTGCAACATCCTCCTCTGTGGCCTCCCCGCTAACTCTCTTGCACCACTCCAGTCTGTCCTGAACTATACTGCCCGGCTAATCCATCTCTCTCCTCGCTACTCCCCTGCTTCTCCCCTCTGCAAATCCCTCCACTGGCTCCCAATTCCCCAACAAATCCAGTTCAAATTACTAACACTGATCTACAAAGCCATCCAGAACCTGTCACCCTCCCTATATCTATGAAGTAATCTCCCACTATCTTCCTTCACGTAATCTCTGATCCTCCCAAGACCTCCGCACTTATTTATACTTCACACAACCGCCTCCAAGATTTTTCCCGAATATCCCCCATCCTCTGGAATTCCAAGCCTCAACACGTCCGATTATCCACCACCCTCGGATCCTTCATACGGAACTTGAAAACCCATCTCTTCAGGAAAGCCTTGTCACGATTAGTTGCAGCCGCTGATGCGGCCCAGCCCATAAACGCCCCCAAGCTGACTGACCTCAGAAGGCAAGGGGCGCGCGTCCCCTGGGGACTCAATACGGACCCTTTATACCGCAGAGGGGGACCCGAGCCTACCCGAACTAGGGGAGGGAAGAGACCGGGGTTCTGTGGCAGCTGAGCATGTGGACAAGGAAAGAGACACGTAGGACTTGATTACACCGCACAACTTCAGGTATAGAGAAAGTAAAGTTTACTAAGTAAAGTCACACAGCACATAAACCAAACAAGACTATGCCAGGCTGCTGATTCCACACCTCCCAGAAGGGTACCACCCAGTGGACCCCAAGGCACCAACAGATCACTGAAGAACACATAGGCGGGACATCAGGACATCAGGACACACAAGGACATCAGGACATCAGGCTACATGAGGTCATCGGGACATCAGGGTACACAAGGTCATCATGACATCAGGGTACACGAGGTCATCAGGACATCAGGCAGGACATCAGGGTACAGACAGGACATCAGGACATCTGGACCCAGGGTCACCGGTAGACATCAGACAGGAGTCGTTCGGTTCTGGACATCCGACATGACCTACAGGCACCACCACAGTCATCAGGCTCCAAGCTCCAGACAGCGGTCATCGGACCTAGGAGGGAACTCAAGCGGGATGGTGCTAGAACTGCAGGATTGCTGGACCTGCCAGGAGCTAGCACCGCATGGTGGTCAAAGCACAGAGTAGTAACTCAGCAGAAACACGGGTTACAAGTAGTGTTGAGCGATACCTTTTGATATTCGGAAATATTGGGATCGTATTGTATAGGCCAATATAAAAAAAAATATCGGATATCGCCGATACCAATACCCTATACCAATGCAAGTCAATGGGATACAAATATCAGAATGAAAATAAACCCTTTCTTTTCTTGTACATCCTGTACTGGAGGGGGGGAAAGTGTGGGCATTGCGTGGACAGAGACTGCGTGTCTGTGTGGGACCGTAAGGGGTTTGTGTGGGCCTGCCACCGACACCGAGAGGCTGTCTGTATGAGCCTCTCGGTGGTCTGTGCGACCTGCCTGGGGTCTGTATGGGCATCTCGGGGGTCTGTGCGGCCTGCCGGGGATCTGTGCGGCCTGCCGGGGGTCTGTACGGGCCTCTCAGCGGCTGTGCTGCCTGCCGGGGGTCTGTTCAGCCTGCCGGGGGTCTGTACAGGCATCTCAGGGGTCTGCACGGCCTGCCGGGGATCTGTGCGGCCTGCCGGGGGTCTGTACGGGCCTCTCAGGGGCTGTGCGGCCTGCCGGTGGTCTGTGCGGCCTGCCGGAGGTCTGTACGGGCCTCTCGGCGGTCTGTGCGGCCTGCTGGGGGTCTGTGTGGCTTGCCGGGGGTCTTTGTGTTTGTGCAGGCATTGTCCGATGGGATGCAAGTCCCATCGGGCTATGCCTGCTACAATGGCAGTGATTGACACATTAGCCAATGATGGGTCAGTAGTAGTTCCATCATCCGGCAAATGTGTTGAATGTTAAAAAAACAAAAAAAAGCTACATACATACTACATACATACAACATACATACATACTACATTCATACTGAATACATACTACATACATACAACATACATACATACAAACTACATACATACATACAACATACATACATACATACTACATACATACATACATACATACATACTACATACATACTACATACTGTGTTGCAGCGATGTCCTTGCTGTGCAGTGAGAAGGCAGTGACCCATATAAAGTTCAAAATAAAGTCTTGTTTATTTTACAGCACACTCACAAACCGAAAAAATAAGCAAACAAGTCCTTCGGTATGCAGTCGGGAAAAACAAAGATAGTCCACAATCCATTGCCGTGAACGTATTACACCACTGTGTACGCTGGGGTGTCAGGCTTTTTAGCCTCTGCCTGGCCCGTGTTGCTCCACACGGAAAGAGCTCCTCATAAGCCTCCTGCTAGGTCTGATACCCAGACCAATACTGACACTCCCAAACTCGCTTGCAGGGTTTTTTTCCTTTCCTCCAGATTCTATGGCCATGGGCCACTATAAGATCTGGGCTGGAGGAAACAGACCGGCCCAACTACCTTCCTGCAGTCCATTTCAAAAATAAAATCGTCCCGGCTTCTGATTGGTCGCGTGCCGCCCATGTGACCGGCACGCGGCCAATCAGAAGCCGCGACGTCATTCTGATTCACAAAACTGCTAATTTTAGGAATTGAGGACCTGCGAATGATGTCGCGGCCTCTGATTGGTCGCGTGCCGGTCACATGGGCGGCACGCGACCAATCAGAAGCCGGAACGTCATTCACAGGTCCGAAAGGCGCGCTTTTTAAACAAAGAAGCCTCCCGGTTAGCAGTGTGAAGTCCAGGGGCCGCCGGAGAGGTGAGCATATCAATATTTTTTATTTTAATTCTTTATTTTACACATCCCTATGGATCCCAGGGCCTGAAGGAGAGTTTCCTCTCCTTCAGACCCTGGGAACCATGAGAATACCTTCCGATACTTGATGTCCCATTGACTTGTATTGGTATCGGATATCGGTATCGGCGATATCCGATATTTTTTGGGTATCGGCCGATACTATCCGATACCGATACTTTCAAGTATCGGACGGTATCGCTCAACACTAATCGACAGTAATACCCAATGATGCCAAGGAATGCCCTCACTTGTTTGGTACTTAAGGGCTTGGGCCAGTTTTGAATGGCCTCAATTTTGTTCACTTGAGGTTTGATAACCTCCCGGCCGATCACATATCCTAAGTACCGGGCTTCCGTGAGACCTATCGCGCAATTCTTTGGGTTTGCTGTTAACCCTGCAACTCTAAGACACTCCAGCACTGCTTGTACCTGGGACAGATGGGTATCCCAGTCGGTACTAAAGATGACTATGTTATCCAAATAGGCCGATGCATAATCTTTATTTGGCGCTAACACAATGTCCATCAGCCTCTGGAATGTGGCCGGAGACCCATGTAACCCAAAAGGTAAGACAACATATTGATAGAGACCCTCTGGGGTTATACAAGCAGTCTTTTCTTTCCCTGACTCTGTAAAGGGAACCTGCCAGTAACCTTTTTGTGAGATCCAGCATGGTGAAGCACTGGGCCTCCCCCAGGCTCTCAATTAGCTCGTCCACCCGTGGCATGGGATAGAGGTCAAATTTTGACACTTCTTTTAACTTCCTAAAGTCATTACAGAAGCGTAATGACCCATCTGGTTTAGGTATTAGAACAATGGGGCTAGCCCACTCACTTCAAGACTCCTCAATGATTACCAACTGAAACATTTGCTTTACCTCGGCCGCGATGGTTTGCCTTCGGGCTTCTGGCACTCGGTACAGTTTCATCTGCACCTTTACCCGGGGCTCAGTGACAATGTCATGCTGAATCACCGAGGTTCACTCCGGCAGCTCTGAGCATACATCCATATTCTGCTGTACCAAAGCTCGAGCCTCCCGCTGCTCCTCTTTTGTGAGGGCATCATTGACTTTTACCTCACACCCGGCTGTGTCCTTGGCCAGTGCCAGAGGGATCTCCGATTGTATGACCGTAGTTGCCTCTGTGACCAAACATTATCGGTCCTTCCAGGCCTTTAGCAGGTTTACTTGGTACAGCTGCTCGGGTTTTCTTTTCCCGGGTTGGTACACTTTGTAATTCACTTCCCCCACCTTCCGCCAAATCTCATAAGGCACTTGCCACTTGGTCATGAGTTTACACTCTGGCGTGGGTACTAGTACCAACACCCGGTCTCCTTCTTTAAAGGTCTTGATCGTGGCCCTTTTATTATACGTAGGGCTCTGAGCAGCCTGGGCATCCAACAGATGCTCCTTTACTATGGGTCGCACCACCGCAATCCGATCCTGCATACTTGCCACATACTCGATGACACTCTTATGTGGAGTGGGCTCCTGTTCCCAAGTCTCTTTGGCTACATCCAGCAGTCCCCTCGAGTGCCTGCCATACAATAACTCAAATGGGGAGAATCCCGTGGACGCCTGCGGTACCTCGTGTATGGTGAACATTAAATATGGCAATAACATATCCCAATCCCTCCCATCCTTGGCGACAACCTTTTTGAGCATGGCCTTGAGGGTCTTATTAAACGTCTCGACCAACCCGTCGGTTTGTGGATGGTACACTGACGTACGTAATTGTTTAATTTGGAGCAATTTACATAGCTCCCTAGTCACTTTAGACATAAAAGGGGTTCCCTGATCCGTAAGAATCTCCTTGGGTAGCCCAAGGCAACAAAACATGGCAAACAGTTCATGGGCTATTAGTTTAGCCGAAGTGTGCTGGAGCGGTATCGCCTCTGGGTATCGGGTGGCGTAGTCTACGACTACTAATATGTGCTGGTGGCCCAGGGCAGATTTTACTATTGGTCCTACCAGATCCATCGCTGTCCCCTCAAAAAGGTCATAGTGGTGGGAGGAGATGGAAGCCCACAGTAAGCTACACTTTCTCCATGTCAACGCTCACAGTGCTCAGCGCAAGCGGTGACAGGAGGTCCAGTGATGTGAGGAGCTGAGTTCCGGGATGACGTGAGTGAGCGGTGTTCATCAGCCTGACATTAGTAGTACAATGCTAGACTGCTGATCACCGCTCACCGCCGCTGTCAGCCTGCAATGTTCAGAGCACAGCAGAGTAACCAGCACCCTGCTGTTCTCTGAACACTGACTGAGCTCTACTATACTCGTCTAAGCCTTACGCTTACATAGCAGAGCTGCACATCTAATGCCCATCAAGTGTTATACGCCACAAAGCCATGTATCTAATGCACATCATGTGTGATACCACCCAGAGGTGTGTGTCTAATGCCCATAATGCGTTAAACCTCACAGTGCCATGTATCCAGTGTAGGAGTGGGGTGGCAAAGGGCCCACCAGTGTCATTGACTTTTGGGGGCTCACTTTAACCTGCATACAAATATTACACTACCCTCATTCACAAATTTACCTTTATCTCTATGTAATAATAAACTGGGCAGTTTCGCTACAGTGTAAACATGTTGCGGGATGCAGTGACAGACAGAAGGCAAAGCAAGCATTAAACCAAATGTAACAATTTAATTGAACAGGGTATTCACTCCTTGCAGTGAGGTAAATGGTTAAAGAAGGAATAATAAGAATAATGAAAGAAAAACAATAGCAGCCCAGTTAAGGAACTTATCCTGTCCTTTCTGCTCCTCCTCAGCATATGGTCCCACAGGGATTGTTGCACCGGCGGCTTCCGGGGGGATGTCCTCAGATGGGGTCCTTTAAATGATGGTCCATCTTCTGGCAGCAGCAGTTGGTCCCCGGTACCTTCCACTGAGCCCCTAGTCCATAAACACATGTGGCCGGAACAAACAAGGCCACGGCACTCCCAGTGTCAAATGGGAGCGAAGTCACTAGCAGGGAAGGCCGTAAGATTCTATCCGGTACCTGGCCTTCTCTCCTCTGCTCGTGCGTGGAACTCTCAGTCACCGAGTGCACGATACCGCTCTCTTCAACGGTCCCATTGAAGATGGCGAGGACCAACCAGCACAGCCTGTCAAGCTCCGGTACCCAGGGGACGGAGCACGCTGCTCATGTGGCTGCTAGTTCGCACCAAACTGCCGGCTGCTGCACGCGCTTTTCCTTTTATCTTGCCCCTCCTACTCAAGCATTGGGTGTTTGTCAAGCTGTCATGAGCATGACAGCGCAGCAAACACCGCTTCAAAACAACGGTGAAATCATCCCGGCTGGTCAGAGAGCCGCGGATCCCACGCTGTCAAAAGATAGCGTGAGCGCTCAGCTGTGATTGTAGGTATAAAGTTTGCCTCTGGTCACTGGTGTCAGCAGATGGTACTACTGCTCCCATCATCTGACAAAAGCTGCCGCTAATAACAGCGAGAGCAGGAGTGGCAGATGGGTGTATTCATTAGCCGGCTCCTGCGCTTTAAATAAATAATTTTCAAAACCCAGAGTGGGTTCCCCTGTATTTTTGATAACCAGCCAGGCAAAACTCACAGCTGTGGGATGCATAGCTGTCAGCTTCAACAAGGCTGGTTATCAAGAATAGAGGAGTCCCCATGCAATATTTTTTAATTATTTAAATAAATAATAAAAAAAACAATGTGGGGTGCCCCCCATTCTTGACATCCAGCCTTGCTAAAACAGACAGCTGAGGTCTGGTATTCTCAGACTGGTAAGGGACCATGGAAATTGCCCCCAGCCTAACAATAACAGCAGACAGCTCCCCAGAAAAGGAACAACTATTAGATGTGCCAATTTTGGTGCCTTGCCTGGCTTTTCCCACTTGTCCTGTAGCGGTGGCAAGTGGGGGTTTTTATTTGTGGGGTTGATGTCACGTTTGTATTGTCAGGTGACTTCAAGGGCTTAGTAATGGAGAAGCGTCTATAAGACACCTATCCATTACTAATCCTATAGTTGTATTGTAAATAAAGACACTGCAAGAATATAGTCCTTTATTAGAAATAAAACAAAACACACTTTTACTTTTTATTTAAAAATAACAAACACAGATATACTCACCTAACGCCTGTTCTACCGAAGTCCTGGTTCTACTGTAATAAACCAAAAATAAAAAACAACAATATCCCTCACCTATCTGTCGTTCTGTCCCACGCCGTAATCCATGTCTGGGGAAAAACAGCTTTCAACCCGGAAGGTGTGAAGATGCGACCGTCCAAGCTGAGAACCACTGGTGAATGAGCTGCTGTGAGTACAGACTCAGTGTCCGGCGGTGACGTCATCAAGGTTACCTCTGGTCACTGAGTCTGCATTCCCAGCTGGGCTGAACTTCGGTAACCTCCGTAAGTTCCCCACTAGCATGAGAGTTTGAGTGGTTCTCATCCTGGACGGTCGCATCTTCGCACCGCCCAAGTTGAGAACTGTTTTTCCCACAGACAGTATGGGAACCGTGGCTCTCTAGCCAGTGGGGATGATTTCACGGCCGATCAGAAGTGGTGCTTGCCACGCTGTTATGCACATGACAGCGTGGCAAACACTAGATCTTCGGGCCCCCCAATTCAAGTAAATGGGGTCCGAGTAGTGTTCTGATACCCAAAGCCAAACTTTTTATAACTGTTCGGCCAAACCTGCCGGACCCAAACATCCACGTGTCCGCCCATCTCTAATGCTGTGTCGTCACGACAGTATATATACACAGAGCATAAAACACTGTTTACATTATCTTCTCACATACCATTCACATGTCTGACTTTTTTTGTCAGAACGAGAAGTCGGCGGTGCATATCATCAGACACGTGCAATTTCGATTGGAGGGTCAGATCAAAATTGGAAATGCATGTTATTTTGTGCGTGAAAAAATCGTACTACACTTGGATTACACCCAATTCTGGTCCAATTTTCACAGACTGTCAGAAGGGAGAATGTAGAAAATGTATTTCCTAATGAGAGAATGAAATGACACTCATACCAGACTTTAGTCAAACTCTGGTCAAACTGAGAATGGGGTCCTTCAGGGTCCTGCAAGGAAAGTGGCTTGAGAGTGCCTGCTAAGAGGCAAAAAACTTTCCTACATCATCATACCACCGAACAAAAAGTGCAAAAAAACGAGATCAAAAAGACAAATACCAATAAAATGGTACCACTGAAAACATCACCTTGTCCTGCAAGAAGCAAGGCACAATAAAGCTCCATCAGCGGAAAAATTAAAAAGTTCTAGCTCTCAGAATAAAGGCAAAAACAATATTTGTTTCTGTAAAATTGTTTTTATTTTGTAAAAGCACCAAAACATACAAAAATATATACATGCTATAGTTGTACTGACCCAAAGAGTAAAGCAGCTTTATCAATTTTACCACATGTGGAAAGGTATAAAAAAACAACAAAAAAAAAACAAAAACAATTCCTGAATTGCTGGTTTCTGTTCATTCTACCTCCCAAAAATCAGAATAGAAAGCAATCGAAAAATATATAAAAATTATTACGGTCTAAATATGGCGATGCAATAACTAGTTTTTGCAATAAAAAGTATCTTTCAGTGTGTGACAGAGGCCAAACAAAAAATCCCGATATAAATCTGGTATTTATGTAATCACACCGACCCACCAAATCACTTATACAGCATGAAGAATGGCGAAAAAATAATGTTCATTATGGCCGGCTAAAGATCGCAGTAAGGCACGGCTTACATTTATCCTGAGCTCTACGCTGAGCGCTTACACCAGGGTTTTTGTTTAAATCCCCTTCTGCTTGTTTCTGGAAAACACACATGGAGTCAAAATCGTCACTACATCTGTAAATAAATTCTGAAAAGGGTATAATTTCCAAAATGTTGTCACTTGAGGGGGGGAAATCTGCCCTTTTGCAAATAGTGCTTCGTCCCTTCCGAATCTTGCCGTGTGGCTAAGCAGTACTGTACAGCCACATATAGGGTATTTCTACATTTAGCAGAAATTGTGGGACAAATTTTGGTATCATTTTTACCACTTTCCCAGTATGGAAATGTAAAATTGGTAGATAGCACAAAATCTTGGTGGTCAAAATGTATATTATTTTTTCTTCACAGCCCAATGTTATAAAATTCTGTGACCCACCTGTGGTGCCAATATGATCACTGCACCTTTTGATGAATTGATTGAGAGGTGTAGTTTGTAAAATGGGGTCACTTATGGAGGGATCTGCAGTTCTGGCACCTGAGGGGCTCTGCCAATGTGACATGGCACCCTCAAACCAGTGCAGCAAAGTCTGCATTGTAATATGGCTCTCTTTTCTGACCATTGCAATGTGCCTCAAAAATTGCTTTTGACCACATATGGGGTATCAATGTAGACAGGAGAAATTGCACAACAAAATTTTGTAGGTCCATTTTCTCCTGTTACCTTTGTGGAAATGCAAAATTTTGCTCTAAAAACATTTCTGCGGGAAAATTGTTTTTTTTTTTTTAATTTTCACAGCTCAACGTGATGAACTTCTGTGAAGCACCTGGGGATTCAAGGTGCTCAATACACATCTAGATAAGTTCCTTGTGGGGTCTAGTTTCCAAAATGATTGTGTGAGGTTTCCACTGTTTAGGCACATCAGGGTCTCTCCAAACGCGAATTTGCGTTCGCTATTTATTCCAGCAAATTTTGCATTCAAAAAGTCAAATGGCACTCCTTCCCTTAAAAGCCCTGCCGTGCGCCCGAACAGTAGTTTTCCTCAATATATTGGATATCGGCGTATTCCACTACAAATCGCATGGTGCCATTTCTACTGTTACCCTTAAGACAATGCAAAATTTGGAGCTAAAAATCATTTTTGTGGGGAAAATGTGATTTATTTTTTATTTTTAAAGGGTCGTTGTTATAAACTTCTGTGATCAAATGCTGCAATACAAATAAAGAATGGTAACTTTAAAAAAAATGCAATTGATGATTCAGGTCCCAAGTGTAGTCAGACCATAGTCAGTAAAGTGCTCAGTGACCAGTAGTTCTGGTTATCTTTTTGCAACACTGTTTTATTCTTGGCTTAACATATCCAAAGTTGAGTAAAGCAAGATGACTAGATAAAAAAAGCACAATTTCAAGATGCTCTTTAGGGAGACATTTATTCTACATGTGTCTTTTTTTCGCCACTCAGTGGTTGTGATGTGTCTCTTGGCTTGCGAAGAAAGCACCTAACACAGTACAATAATGTATTATAGTAATAGATTGGTCTGTTGGGGGAGTCGAGTGAGATGGAGGAAAGATGATGAATTCTGTTTTGTCCATTTTAAGTTTTATAAATCTAGTGGTGAAGAAGGATGAAATAGTGGACAGACATTGTGGGATTTTGGTTAGTAGGGTGGTGATATCTGGTCCAGAGTGGTAGATCTGTGTGTCATCAGCATGGAGGTTATTCTGCAAGCCGTGGGATTCTATGAGCTGTCCTAGGCCAAAGGTGTAGATGGAGAAGAGCAGGGGCCCTAAGACTGAACCTTGCGAGACACCGACAGATAGGGGGAGAGGTGAGGAGGTGGTGTGTGAGTGGGAGAAACTGAATGTCCGGTCTGTAATAATAGAGAGTGGTCTACTATGTCAAAGGCAGAGGAAAGGTCCAAGAGGAGGAGGACAGAGTGGTGCCACTTGGCTTTGGCACTCAGTAGGTCATTGGTGATACATGATCTTCCATTTATCAAGTAGGGTACATCGATCGATGCCCTGTTGGAGCACATTTGCGGCTTGTTAAAAAAATGGCCTAGTATTGACATAGCCCTTGTTCTTTGCAAAGCCTGAAGTCTTGTAGGCAGTGCTGTCTCAGTAAGTCTGTCAAAATATTATGTTCTGCTTTGGCAATCATCCTGAAATACACGAGTTCATCGACATTCCCAATATGTCTTTGCGACAGAATTAAAATCAGGTGCTCTTGTCAGTCAAGATGAGTGCACAATCTCTTAGCAATTAGAGAGCCCCTTGATATGCTAGCAGATGAAATATGGAAATGCCCTGAAACAATTCTTGGCAGTTGGCAAAATTCTTCAACGCTTCACAGTAATGATTTGAATTCATCAATTCTTTGAGAAGATGCTCACAACGCAGTTCCTTTGAACTTCTACATAACCAGGGCCATTAATGAAATTGGGTGATTCGTTAATGTCCCTGAGTCCTCCAGATCGCTCTTGTTTGCTCGTTAATAGAGTAGTCACTATCAGCATTAATTGTTGTGGTTGTCCGCCACTCCACAACACCTCGTTTTAGGGAAATTGACAATCTGACTGCTAATGTGTTTCAATAACCTTTCCCAGTTCTGAGTGGCTTCTATTATTAAAACTGAAACATCAAGGTTGCCTTCCAAATATTTCTACTGAAATGAGAGATGAGCATCTAAGTAATTTTTTTCATTGTTTGCGTCCTGTTAATTCATTGCAATTTTTTTTGCTTGACCATTACTCCGAGTATATTGCCAATTTAACACTCTATAATATGCCAAAATGGAGCATATAGACTCTATAATTTTTTTTGCATATGCATGCTTGAAATTCACTATCTATGACTTAGGTGGAAAGCTGCTAACAAACATGGACTTTTTTAATGGTAAACGTAACCCATCTATGTCCAGGTTGGAACATAAAACATCCGCAGGCTAATATTCTGTCTTGATCAGATACCTGATTGCACTGTGTTAACATATACCATATTTTGTGGACTATAAGATGTACTTTTTTTCCCAAAAAATAGTTGGGATGTGCTTACAGTTAGCATGGTGACAGCAGGAGTTGGATTATTCTTCAGATTGTCCTGCACTGCAGGGCGATGATCTCATTTCTATCCCAGCCTGGTGCGGCTGGTGCTGCAGGTTCAGCGATACTTGGTGGTGTGTGGTGGTGCAGGGGACTTCTATTGCTTCAATGCTGTGGCCTCCTGGAAAATGGTTGCCGGAGGCAGAGTATGCGCAGATTGAGATCTCTGCTCCGAGATCGGGTCAGTGTGAACTTGCACTTGCATGATGCATATATTCCAGTTCATTGCTTTTTCTTTACATATCAAAATCCACCCTACCTCAGTATCTCTCTAAAAACATTTGTGGATACCCTGTCCCTGCTGAAAATCATCTCCACAGCATGATTTTGCCACCACCATGTTTCATTGTGGGGATGATGTTCTTAGGGTGATGATCTGTGCATAGCATAACATTTGCCCTGGTGGCCAAAAAGTAAAATTTTGGTCTCATCTGACCACATCACCTTCCTTCATACATCTGGGGAGTCTCGCACAAGCTCAAAACGGGTCTTACAATTTTGTGTAAATAAAGTCTTTTCCACAGAGAGATAGATTTAAGTCTAAGAGAGGACTCATATTAGGTTCCCATTCAGATGAAGACTTTATTCTAGGTGAGGAATGGCATTGTTAGGTCCTGGAAATGAGAAACGCTTTAACGTGGCTTCCAGGAACACAGGAATTGGCCAATTTATGCTCTAAGCTTTCTCGATTTTTCATATTTCTAGTGCAGTAATGCAATTTAATTTTCATATTTCATATTTGCATGCTATGGCGCTTCAGATTGCTGCCTTTTTTGTTTGAATGCCTCTCTGATTAATGAACTCCTTGAACAGATAACTGATAATGGATTTGATTGTGCTCCAGGGGATGATCAGAGATTATAATATTTTTTTCATAACCCACCCCTGACTTGTACTTTTCAACAACTTTGTCCCTGAGTTATTTGGACATCTCCTTGGTCTTCATGGTGTTGTTTGGTTAGTGGTGCCTCTTGCTTAATGGTGTTGCAGCCTCTGTGGCCTTTCAGAAAATATAAAGTGTATATACTGACAAACCATGTGATACTTTGATTGCACAGGTTGATTTCCTTTTACTTAGCTTGTGACTTATGGAGATAATTGCTTACAACATAAATTTTTAGAGACTTCATAGCAAAAGGGGTGAATACATATGCACTTGCTAATTTTTAGTTATTTGATCCCATAAATGTAATTTATGCCTGTATTTTTCTCACTTCACCGACTTAGATTATTTAGTGCTGCATCACACACAAATGGAACTACAAAAATATTTAAACATAGATTTTAATGTTACAAAATAGGTGAAAAGCCAAGGGGTGTGTGAACACTTTTGCATTCCACTGTATATATTATTTTCACCACTGCTAAAAATACTATCTTTTATTCATTATTTTTATCTCTACTTTTACTTTACCTAACATTTTCGCACGTACTTGTGAGGCCAGTTGATTTCCTAAACATTACGTTTTTTATGCTTATGGATTTTTGCCGGATTCTCAAGGAATTGTCATTTGTTTTGTTTGTTTTCATTCCTTATGTGTTATCAGTGTTGATTGCTGCTATTTTCTCTAGAGTAGCAGTAAACTGCTTTGGGGCATATGTTTATTGCCAATCTCATTTGCATGTCATTCTTGAGAGAATGCAAGATGTCAGCAAGTCCAAGGCTTTTATCAAGGGCTTTGCTAATATGTTTTGCCTTACACGGATTTACTCTTTCAATGTACACATTTCACAGATGATGTTAATTTTTTATGAAGAGTCTAAACTCCTGCTTTTCTCACAGACTACAGGTGGAGACAGTGATTGATGCCGTATAACCCAATGCTAAAAGGAGACAAACCTTATAAAGTCCAGGAAAGCAAATATTTGTGTCTCTTAAAATAAATTAGATTTTGGTCCCTACTGAATACTCTTTTATAGTATTATTTATAGGCTACTACATAAAGAGACATGCACAAAAGACTTATTTATAATACTTTGCTCTCTGCGTGTTAAAGCCTTTTGTCTTAGATCCGCAGAATCGTAGAATAACAGAATCATGGTGTCATAGAATTGGAGATGGAAGGGACCTCCTGGGTCATCTGGTCCAACCCCCTGCTCAATGCAGGATTCACTAAATCATCCCAGACAGATGTCTGTCCAACCTCTGTTTGAAGACTTCCATGGAAGGAGAACTCACCACCTCTCGTGGCCGCCTGTTCCACTCATTGATCACCCTGTCAAAAAGTTTTTTCTAACATCTAATCTGTGTCTCCTCCCATTCAGTTTCATCCCATTGCTTCTAGTCTTTCCTTTTGCAAATGAGAATAAAGATGATCCTTCTACGTTGTGACAGCACTTGAGATATTTGTAGACAGCTGTTAAGTCTCCTCTCAGTCTACTTTTTTGCAAGCTAAACTTTCCCAAATCTATGGTTTGCAGACCGGTCACCATTTTGGTCGCTCTTCTCTGACCTTGCTCCAGTTTGTTGATGTATTTTTTAAAATGTGGTGCCCAAAACTGGACACAGTATTCCAGATGAGGTCTGACCAAAGAGGAGTAGAAGGCAATAATGACTTCACGTGATCTAGACTGTGTTGCTTCTGTTAATACATCCCAGAATTGTATTTGCCTTTTTGCTGCTGCATCACACTGTTGACTCATGTTCAGTTTATGATCTATTAGTATACCCAAGTCTTTTTCACATGTGCTGTTGCTTAGCCCTAATCCTCCCTTTCTGTATATGCTTTTTTCATTTTTATTGCCCAGATGTAGTACTTTGCATTTTTCCCTGTTAAAAACCAATCTGTTAGCTGCTGCCCAATGCTCCAGTTTATTTATATCTTTTTGAATCCTCTCTCTCTGTTCTCCAGTATTAGCTATCCCTCCTAGCTTTATGTCATCAGCAAATTTAATCAGTTTACCCTCAATTCCTTCATCTAAATCATTGATAAAGATGTTGAACAATCCATTTAAGGAATATATCCCAAGCCATACAGCATACATTTCATATGGGCATATAGGTGTAAATGTCCCTCATCGTGAAGGAAATAAAATAGACTAGCATGTGTTGCAGTACTTTAGTTTATTTATTATACTACTACAGTACATAGAATAAAAAAATTATATTGTAATGCATACTGGTCCAATATATGACAAATTAAAACTCCTTTTGCATACATCAAGTCAATAATGCCCTTTTGCGTCCTTTATTTATTTATTTATTTTTATTTTATTTTTTTAAGGGAGCTCAAGGGTCATCGTGAGTTTTGTAAGTAACCAATATTCTTGCTCACCTTTTTTCCTATCATTTTCCTACTTTCCATTTTTAGTTGATTTGTGTTGTTATTTTGCTATATTTTTTAGTTGTTTGTTAGCAAGTGACTGATTGTCTCTGCGACCTGTTATATTAATTCTATATCTTGAAGAACAATTTAATGCGCCTGTGAACAGATTATCATCATGGACATGTAATATAGTAACATAGTTAGCAAGGCCGAAAAGAGACATTTGTCCATCCAGTTCAGCCTATATTCCTGCAGAATAAATGCCCAATTCTACGTCCTTCTACAAAACTAATAACTATGCTTTAATGTTTTAAATAGCGATCCAATATAACAAAGTTATAAGCTGTGCTGCCTTTTATCTGTCACGTTTTTCATTGATATTGCTGCTTTTTATTTGTTTGGGTTCTCTGCATACATTTTGATCCCCAGTGGAATCGATGTGAGGATGCGGGCTTTACCGCCGTTGGTCTCCCTATATCTCTCGGCATCTTCAAGTATGCTGTGTACGCACGGGAGCCTCGGCAACATCCATGCTCCTGAGCATGAATATTGATGACTTGATGGTGGGGCGATGGTTGGGTAATGATGACGAGCATGGCATGGTGAGCATTACCTTCCACGATGCTATTGGACATCTGCGGATCATGTGATATTCATTGCATGACCGCTGCTCTGGATACAAAAAGATCCTGGCAGATACCCTCTTTATCAACTTCCCTTGAGAAAGGAAATTTTTGTAACACGAAAAACTCGCATTCTTAAACTTTTTGGTAACAATTTTTGATGGTTCACTCAATGGGTAAGACGATCTCTCCTCATTATTATCTACTGTGCCTTGACGTTGCAGATATATTCTGACCAAGGTGTCACTTTGATCGAAGATTCCGAATGTATCCATTGGATATACTGTCCTTATTATTTTGCATACATGTAACTGTTATCAGCGATTATTTCTAGACTGTCAGTCTTTTTTGTACTATGTATTTAATATTTTACTATTCTTGCATCACTACACTTTTTAACCATTCAAAGTCCAACTATCTTCTACTTTTTGCAAAGTGAAAATGCAGCATTCTGTGAAAATAGTGCATTGAACAAAGTTGGTCCGAGTACTAGGGTTGAGCGAAACGGGTCGAACATGTTCAAAAGTCGCCGACTTTTGGCTAAGTCAGGGTTTCATGAAACCCGATCCGACCCCTGTGCGGGGTCGGCCATGCGGTACGCGACTTTCGCGCCAAAGTCGCGTTTCAATGACGCGAAAAGCGCCATTTCTCAGCCAATGAAGGTAAACGCAGAGTGTGGGCAGCGTGATGACATAGGTCCTGGTCCCCACCATCTTAGAGAAGGGCATTGCAGTGATTGGCTTGCTGTCTGCGACGTCACAGGGGCTATAAAGAGGCGTTCCCGCCGACCGCCATCTTACTGCTGCTGATCTGAGCTTAGGGAGAGGTTGCTGCCGCTTTGTCAGAAGCAGGGATAGCGTTAGGCAGGGTCCATTAACCACAAAACCGCTTGTGCTGCAGCGATTTGCACTGTCCAACACCACCCTCGGTGTGCAGGGACAGTGGAAGTTTTTTTTTTTTTTTTTCCCCTCAGCGCTGTAGCTCATTGGGCTGCCCTAGAAGGCTCCCTGATAGCTGCATTGCTGTGTGTACGCCGCTGTGCAAACCAACTGCTTTTTTCAAAGCACAAATCCTCTTGTTCCTTCCTTTCTGCACAGCTATCTTTTTTGTTTGTCCACACTTTTTATTTCATTTGTGCATCAGTCCACTCCTTATTTCTGCCTGCCATACCTGGCTGAGATTACTGCAGGCAGGGAGATAGTAGCTGCCTGCCATACCTGGCTGAGATTACTGCAGGCAGGGAGATAGTAATTGTAGGACATTCCCTGTTTTTTTTTTTTTTTTTATTTTGGTGGGAGATTAAGATTGGCAATTTGGCATTTCTGCTAGAGTGCCATCCCTGTGTGTGCCATCTCTCTCACATAGTGGGCCATAGAAAGCCTTTTCATTTTTCTGTATTTTTTTTTGTGGGATGTATAAATTCTCCCTGATAAAAATACAGTGGGAGATTAATATTGGCCTTTGGGCTTGTGTGCCAGTCCTGAGTGTGCCATCTCTCTCACAAATAGTGGGCCATAGAAAGCCTATTTTATTTTTTTTTGGGTTTTATAAATTCTCCCTGAAAAAAAGGGAGATTAATATTGGCCTCTGGGCTTGTGTGCCAGTCCTGAGCGTGCCATCTGTGCCAGCCCTGAGCGTGCCATCTCTCTCACAAATAGTGGGCCATAGAAAGCCTATTTAATTTTTTTTTTGGTTTTATAAATTCTCCCTGAAAAAAAGGGAGATTAATATTGGCCTCTGGGCTTGTGTGCCAGTTGTGAGCGTGCCATCTGTGCCAGTCCTGAGCGTGCCATCTCTCTCACAAATAGTGGGCCATAGAAAGCCTATTTAATTTTTTTTTTGGTTTTATAAATTTTCCCTGAAAAAAGGGAGATTAATATTGGCCTCTGGGCTTGTGTGCCAGTTGTGAGCGTGCCATCTGTGCCAGCCCTGAGCGTGCCATCTCTCTCACAAATAGTGGGCCATAGAAAGCCTATTTAATTTTTTTTTTTGGTTTTATAAATTCTCCCTGAAAAAAAGGGAGATTAATATTGGCCTCTGGGGTTGTGTGCCAGTTGTGAGCGTGCCATCTGTGCCAGTCCTGAGCGTGCCATCTCTCTCACAAATAGTGGGCCATAGAAAGCCTATTTAATTTTTTTTTTGCTTTTATAAATTTTCCCTGAAAAAAGGGAGATTAATATTGGCCTCTGGGCTTGTGTGCCAGTTGTGAGCGTGCCATCTGTGCCAGTCCTGAGCGTGCCATCTCTCTCACAAATAGTGGGCCATAGAAAGCCTATTTAATTTTTTTTTTGGTTTTATAAATTTTCCCTGAAAAAAGGGAGATTAATATTGACCTCTGGGCTTGTGTGCCAGTTGTGAGCGTGCCATCTGTGCCAGTCCTGAGCGTGCCATCTCTCTCACAAATAGTGGGCCATAGAAAGCCTATTTAAATATTTTTTTGGTTTTATAAATTCTCCCAGAAAAAAAGGGAGATTAATATTGGCCTCTGGGCTTCTGTGCCAGTCCTGAGCGTGCCATCTGTGCCAGTCCTGAGCGTCCCATCTCTCTCACAAATAGTGGGCCATAGAAAGCCTATTTTTTTTTTTTTGGGGGTTTTAGAAATTCTCCCTGAAAAAAAAAGGGAGATTAATATTGCCCTTTGGGCTTGTGTGCCAGTACTAAGCGTGCCATCTCTCTCTCTCTCTCAGTCAGTGGGCCATAGAACGCCTGTTTTTGGTTTTATTTGTTTTCTAAATTCTCCCTGAAAAAATCATTTTATTTTATTTGGTTTCTAAATTCTTCCTGATAAAATCATATTTTTTTTATTATTTTTTTTTCTAAAGTCTCCCTGAAAAAAAAAAAAAAAAAAACAAACAAAAAAAACAGTGGGAGATTAATATTGGCCTTTCTGCTTGTGTGCCAGTCTTGACTCCTGGGTGCGTCATCTCTCAGTCAGTGGGCCATAGAACGCCTATTTTTGGTTTTATTTGTTTTATAAATTCTCCCTGAAAAAATCATTTTATTTTATTTGGTTTCTAAATTCTTCCTGATAAAATCATATTTTTTTTATTATTTTTTTTTCTAAAGTCTCCCTGAAAAAAAAAAAAAAAAAAACAGTGGGAGATTAATATTGGCCTTTCTGCTTGTGTGCCAGTCTTGACTCCTGGGTGCGTCATCTCTCAGTCAGTGGGCCATAGAACGCCTATTTTTGTTTTTATTTGTTTTATAAATTCTCCCTGAAAAAATCATTTTATTTTATTTGGTTTCTAAATTCTTCCTGATAAAATCATATTTTTTTTATTATTTTTTTTTCTAAAGTCTCCCTGAAAAAAAAAAAAAAAAAAAAAAAAAAAAACAAACCCCCCCAAAAAATGGGAGATTAATATTGGCCTTTCTGCTTGTGTGCCAGTCTTGACTCCTGGGTGTGCCATCTCTCTCTCTCTCTCTCTCTCTCCAATTGTGGTCCATAGAAAGCCTACATTTTTTTTCCTTGATTTGGGTTCCAAAATCTACCAGAGAAAATAACTCCATCAATCATTGGTAGAAAAATATTGGCCTCTGGGCTTGTGTGCCACTCCTGATTCCTGTGTGCGTCATCTCTCACTCAGTGGCCCATAGAAAGCATATAGTTTGTTACATTTGTTTTCTAAATTCTCCCTGCAAAAATCTATTTTTTTTTTTTGGGGGGGTTTCTAAAGTGTTCCTGAAAAAAATAAAAATAAAAAAAAAATAATAGTGTGACATTAATATTAACATTTGTGCTTCAGTGACAGTCCTGCGTGTGGGGCATCTCTCTAATTTGCAGCCACCAAAAAAAGAGTGTGTAACATTGGGCCTGATTTTCGCTGTGGTCTCACCAACCTGTAAAGGGGTAGCTAAATCATACTGAAGTTATAGCTCACCGTGTAAGTTGTGTGACTGCAACAAATAACGTTAGTTTGGTTACGTTTTTAAAACAATGAGGAAGTCTAGTGGAAGAGGTCGTGGCCGGGGGCGTTCATTGTCAGCTGGTAATGAGGGTAGTGGTAGTGGTGGAGCATCAGGTGGTCGTGGGGAAAAAAATATTGCACCTAAGTCTGGAGCTGTGGAGCCAGGTTCGTCGTCCGGCTACACAAGGCCTCGAACGCTCCCTTTTCTGGGATTAGGAAAACCGCTTTTAAAGCCGGAGCAGCAAGAGCAAGTTTTGGCTTATCTTGCTGACTCAGCCTCTAGCTCTTTTGCCTCCTCTCGTGAAACTGGTAAAAGTAAAAGCAGCGCGTCGTTAGTGGATGTTCACGGTCAGGGACAAGTCACTTCCTTGTCCTCTTCAGCAAAAACAACAACAGAGAAGAATGCAGCAGGCGACACAACGGGTTACTCCATGGAGCTCTTTACACATACCGTCCCTGGCTTAGAAAGTGAAGCAGTTAACAGTCCATGCCCATTACAAGTTGAATCTGACATGGAGTGCACTGACGCACAGCCACAGCCAGACTACTATGCTGGTCCTTTGACTCAGACCACAACATTGCCCTCGCAGGGTGCTGATCAAGAATCAGACCCTGATGAGACTATGTTGCCCCATCACGAACGCTATACCACCGAACGACACGGTGACACAGACGAAGTTGCGCAGGAGGTACAAGAAGAGTTATTAGATGACCCAGTTCTTGACCCCGATTGGCAGCCATTGGGGGAACAGGGTGCAGGCGGCAGCAGTTCTGAAGCAGAGGAGGAGGAGGGGCCGCAGCAGGCATCAACATCGCCACAGGTTCCATCTGCCGGGCCCGTATCTTGCCCAAAACGCGTGGCAAAGCCAAAACCTGGTGGAGGACAGCGTGGCCATCCGGTTAAAGCTCAGTCTGCAATGCCTGAAAAGGTATCCGATGCTAGAAAGAGTGCAGTCTGGCATTTTTTTTAAACAACATCCAATTGATCAGCGCAAAGTCATCTGTCAAAAATGTTCTACTTCCTTAAGCAGAGGTCAGAATCTGAAAAGTCTCAATACTAGTTGCATGCATAGACATTTAACCACCATGCATTTGAAAGCTTGGACTAACTACCAAACGTCCCTTAAGGTTGTTGCACCCTCGGCCAATGAAGCTAGTCATCAACGCAACATCCCTTCCGGCAGTGTAGGACCACCATTTAGCGCACCACCTGCTGTATCTGTGCAGGTATCTTTGCCAGGCCAAAGCAGTCAGGGTCAGGGAATCACCAGTTTCGTAGTAGGAAACACTGCATCTAGGGCACCGGCGGCAACAATACCATCTCCCACCGTCTCTCAGTCTGCCATGTCCACCGGCACCCCCGCTAGTTCCTCGATCTCCAGCTCTCCAGTCCAGCTCACCCTACATGAGACTATGGTTAGAAAAAGGAAATACTTAGCCTCGCATCCGCGTACAAAAGGGTTTGAACGCCCACATAGCTAGACTAATCTCGTTAGAGATGATGCCCTACCGGTTAGTTGAAAGCGAAGCTTTCAAAGACCTGATGGACTACGCTGTACCACGCTACGAGCTACCCAGTCGACACTTTTTTTCCAGAAAAGCCATCCCAGCCCTCCACCAGCATGTTAAAGAGCGCATCGTCCATGCACTCAGGCAATCTGTGAGCACAAAGGTGCACCTGACAACAGATGCATGGACCAGTAGGCATGGCCAGGGACGTTACGTGTCCATCACGGCACACTGGGTAAATGTGGTGGATTCAGGGTCCACAGGGGACAGCAAGTTTGGGACAGTTCTGCCTAGCCCACGGTCTAGTAAACAGTTGTCTGTAGCCGTTCGCACCCCCTCCTCCTCCTCCTCGTCCTCCTGCAGAAGCAAGAGCTCGTCCACAGACCGCAGTCGCACAAACACTCCATCCGCACCTGCCACTGTTGCACACCAGGTCTCCCATTATGGGGCAGCTACTGGCAAACGTCAGCAGGCTGTATTGGCTATGAAGTGTTTGGGCGACAATAGACACACCGCGGAAGTTCTGTCCGAGTTCTTGCAGCAAGAAACGCAGTCGTGGCTGGGCACTGTAGATCTTGAGGCAGGCAAGGTAGTGAGTGATAACGGAAGGAATTTCATGGCTGCCATCTCCCTTTCCCAACTGAAACACATTCCTTGCCTGGCTCACACCTTAAACCTGGTGGTGCAGTGCTTCCTGAAAAGTTATCCGGGGTTATCCAACCTGCTCCTCAAAGTGCGTGGACTTTGCGCACATATCCGCCGTTCGCCTGTACACTCCAGCCGTATGCAGACCTATCAGCGTTCTTTGAACCTTCCCCAGCATCGCCTAATCATAGACGTTGCAACAAGGTGGAACTCAACACTGCACATGCTTCAGAGACTGTGCGAACAGAGGCGGGCTGTTATGTTTTTGTGGGAGGATACACATACACGGGCAGGCAGTAGGATGGCAGACATGGAGTTGTCAGGTGTGCAGTGGTCGAAGATTCAAGACATGTGTCAAGTCCTTCAGTGTTTTGAGGAATGCACACGGCTGGTTAGTGCAGACAACGCCATAATAAGCATGAGCATCCCCCTAATGCGTCTGCTGATGCAAAGTTTGACGCACATAAAGGATCAGGCGTTTGCACCAGAGGAAGAGGAAAGCCTTGATGACAGTCAGCGATTGTCTGGTCAGGGCAGTGTACATGACGAGGTACCGGGCGAAGAAGAGGTGGAGGATGAGGAGGATGATGGGGATGAGTATATTTTTAATGAGGAAGCTTTCCCGGGGGCACGGGAAATTGGTGGCGTGGCAAGGCCGGGTTCTGGTTTTTTGAGGGACACAAGTGACGTAGATTTGCCTGCAACTGCCCCTCAACCAAGCACAACCGCAGATTTGACAACGGGAACTTTGGCCCACATGGCGGATTATGCCTTGCGTATCCTCAAAAGGGACACACGCATTACAAAAATGATGAACGATGACGATTACTGGTTGGCCTGCCTCCTTGATCCTCGCTATAAAGGCAAATTGCAAAATATTATGCCACATGAGAACTTGGAACTAATATTAGCAACAAAACAATCAACTCTTGTTGACCGTTTGCTTCTGGCATTCCCTGCACACAGCGCCCGTGATCGTTCTCACACGAGCTCCAGGGGCCAGCAGACCAGAGGTGTTAGAGGGGCAGAAATCAGAAGTGGCGTTGGCCAGAGGGGTTTTCTGACCAGGTTGTGGAGTGATTTTGCTATGACCGCAGACAGGACAGGTACTGCAGCATCAATTCAAAGTGACAGGAGACAACATTTGTCCAGTATGGTTACAAACTATTTTTCATCCCTTATCGACGTTCTCCCTCAACCGTCATTCCCATTTGATTACTGGGCATCCAAATTAGACACCTGGCCAGAATTGGCAGAATATGCATTGCAGGAGCTTGCTTGCCCGGCAGCTAGTGTCCTATCAGAAAGAGTATTCAGTGCTGCAGGTTCAATACTAACAGAAAAAAGGACTCGTCTGGCTACCCAAAATGTAGATGATCTAACCTTCATTAAAATGAACTACAACTGGATTTCAAAATCTTTTGCCCCACCCTGCCCGGCTGACACCTAGCTTTCCTATGAAAAGGTCTTGCCTGTGGACTATTCTGAATGACTTTTCCAATCTCGTAATTTTCTTCACCTGATTGTCCAGCATACGACATGTTTCCACCTCACGAAATGGCCAAACTCCCCACACGGGGCCGTGCTATCGCCACTTTGCGCTTGGACCCTTGAGAGTGCTGTTTGTCTGAAGAGGTGGGTGTGGCCGCTTTTGGTCGACGGCACTGCCACTGGGTCCCTCATAGTACAATAAAGTGTCTCTGGCGGTGGTGGTGCGCACCCAACGTCAGACACACCGTTGTAATATGAGGGGCCCTGTAACTGTACCGCCGGCCACAAGACAGTTCCCCCCCCCAGCTCAAACAGTGCTCTACCACTAGCAAAATTATCTCTCACAGCTTCACCAATGTGTAGTCTAGGCGCTGACATCCTTCAATGCCTGGCACTGACAATACCATTGTTTTGACATTTTTGTTATGTTAGGCCTTCGAAGCCTGTCTGCGGTCACTCCTTCCACTAGACTTCCACAGACCAGACCACTGCTGCCCGTGTACCCCTGGAACCAATTTAAAAGTGCCTACAGCCAGCCCAAGTTTGTAATGTTAGGCCTTGGAAGCCTGTCTGCGGTCACTCCTTCCACTAGACTTCCACTGACCAGACCACTGCTGCCCGTGTACCCCTGGAACCAATTTAAAAGTGCCTACAGCCAGCCCAAGTTTGTTATGTTAGGCCTTCGAAGCCTGTCTGCGGTCACTCCTTCCACTAGACTTCCACAGACCAGACCACTGCTGCCCGTGTACCCCTGGAACCAATTTAAAAGTGCCTACAGCCAGCCCAAGTTTGTAATGTTAGGCCTTGGAAGCCTGTCTGCGGTCACTCCTTCCACTAGACTTCCACTGACCAGACCACTGCTGCCCGTGTACCCCTGGAACCAATTTAAAAGTGCCTACAGCCAGCCCAAGTTTGTTATGTTAGGCCTTCGAAGCCTGTCTGCGGTCACTCCTTCCACTAGACTTCCACAGACCAGACCACTGCTGCCCGTGTACCCCTGGAACCAATTTAAAAGTGCCTACAGCCAGCCCAAGTTTGTTATGTTAGGCCTTCGAAGCCTGTCTGCGGTCACTCCTTCCACTAGACTTCCACAGACCAGACCACTGCTGCCCGTGTACCCCTGGAACCAATTTAAAAGTGCCTACAGCCAGCCCAAGTTTGTAATGTTAGGCCTTGGAAGCCTGTCTGCGGTCACTCCTTCCACTAGACTTCCACTGACCAGACCACTGCTGCCCGTGTACCCCTGGAACCAATTTAAAAGTGCACGCGACCAATCAGAAGCCATGACGTCATGGAAGTCCCTAAACGCGCTCATTTTAAACAAAGAAGGCTGCCGGTTACCAGCGGTGATGTCCAGGGGCCTCCGGAGAGGTAAGTATATCAATATTTTTTATTTTAATTCTTTATTTTACACCTTAATATGGATCCGATACCGATTCCCGATATCACAAAAATATTGGAACTCGGTATCGGAATTCCGATACCGCAAGTATCGGCCGATACCCGATACTTGCGGTATTGGAATGCTCAACACTAATTATTATACAAAATAAAAATGTTAAATATAATATTATAAGTAGTGAAGCTAAATATGAGCATTAAGTTAGAGTTGTATAAATTTGGGACAATAATATGGTAGTACTGTATACTATTATGGCTTGTCTTGGGGGTATTACAAAATGAGTACTAATGCAAAAGAAAGTTGCTGTTAGGGCTGGCGGAATGCACCAAATATATATAGATGGCAATAAGGTTCATTCACAGCCCGGGGTCCACCATGCAGAGATGGAACCTGCTGCTAGGTAATAGCGGAACAAGATGGCGGGTGAACGCCAAACAAACGCTTGTTAAACGTCAACCGATTTGGAGTAAAGCAAACTCTGTGGCTTCACAGAGTCACAATAGAAATGCTGTACCCAGTTAGCAGTCACAGGGCGCAGCAGCTGGACACAAGTGGGTTCCCTAGAGCTCACGCCCACTACACTCGTGGTTGAACCCTCTCTGTCACTCATTGGCTTTTGAGCCTGTGTCTGAGGACGCCCGGAGCAGATGCTGAGTTCAAACGGGAATTCCCACCCTACTCTGACAAGTGGTGTGAATGCAACTGTGGAGCCACTATCAGGCACTGACTATTTGCTCCACTCACCCTAATACCCAGACAACAACCAGAGGGAAGGAGATCATTAAGAAGGATTCACCAGTCATTCTCACACCAGTCATTCTCACATATATTGTCAGGTCTATACTACACCTTTTATAGTCGCAGCCTTCCAGGACCTTCTTGGTGGTCCAATCAGAGCTGCTACAGGACCGGAGCATGTGACTTCAGACCTCCAATGAGAGGTCGTCCCATGGGCATGATCAATAGATAAAAAGTAGGACTTAGTCCCTGGAGCATCTGCTCACTGCTGATTAATGCTGGTTACAATAGCTGGACCTGGAATGGCAGCAGTAACCAGACACTCAGCATCAGCTTGAGCAAGACGCTGGGACCGACGTCTCTGCCGAGCAGGCTTCTTTGTAGCTGGGGAAGAACGGTAAACCACAGAGGACATAGTTCGAGATTCCCCTGTTATGCAAATTATAGAGGTACACGCTCAAGGGAATTTCATTTTAGCAAATTTGGCACAATTTTAGCTAGGAAATTGCTGTGTGTTTTGCTACAAATTTTGTTGCAGAATTGTCTAGAACTTCACCCTTTGCATTGCACAAGCTACATCTGCATTGACTTTTAGAAGAATTCCAAACTAAGAAAAATCTACTCCACATGTCAATTTGCATGCGTAAAAATATCCACACTTTATGGACGAGATTTGTTAAATAACTAGCTGAAGAGCCCAGCGTTGCCTGGGCATAGTAAATATCTGTGGTTAGTTATAGCACCTCAATTCTCTTATTTTCCTATCACGCCTCTCATTTAGCACCTCACTTCTCTCATTTTCCCATCATGCCTCTCATTTCCCCCTCACATCTTTCATTTTCCCCCTCACATCTCTCACTTTCCCCCACACTCCTCTTATTCCCCCCTCACTCCTCTCATTCCCCCCTAAGACTTTTCATTTCGACCTCACATCTGTCATTTTCTGATCACTCCACTATTTTCCCTCACTCCTCTCATTGTGCACACACAACTTTTTATTTTCACCTCACACCTCTCATTTTCCCCTCGGTATATACATGTTTGTCATCTCCCTTATATATAGTATACACCTGTATGTCATCTCCTGTACCTAGTATATACCTGTATGTCATCTCCCCTGTATATAGTATATACCTGTATGTCATCTCCCCTGTAAATAGTATATACCTGCTGTATGTCATCTCCTCCTTTATATTTTGTCTCTTGTATATAGTATATACCTGTATGTCATCTCCTCCTTTATATAGTATATACCTCTATGTCATCTCCTCCTACATATAGTATATACCTGTATGTCATCGCCTGTATATAGTATATACCTGTGTGTCATCTCCCCTGTATATAGTATGTACCTGCTGTATGTCATCTCCTCCTGTATATACCTGTGTGTCATCTCCTCTTTTATATAGTATCTACCTGTATGTCATCTCCTCCTGTATAAAGTATATACCTGCATGTCATCTCCTCCTGTATTTAGTATGTACATGTATGTCATCTCCTCCTGTTTGTAGTATATACCTGTAAGTCATCTCCTCCTGTATGTAGTACTGTATATACCTGTATGTCATCTCCTGTATATATTGTGTATACCTGTATGTCATCTCCCCTGTATATAGTATGTACCTGCTGTATGTCATCTCCTCCTGTATATACATGTGTGTCATTTCCTCTTTTATATAGTATATACCTGTATGTCATCTCCTCCTGTATATAGTATATACCTGTATGTCATCTCCTCCTGTATATAGTATATAACTGTATGTCATCTCCTCCTATATATAGTATATACCTGTATGTCATCTCCTCCTGTGTATAGTACATACCTGTAAGTCATCTCCTCCTGTATATAGTATATACCTGTGTGTCATCTGCTCCTGTATATAGTATATACCTGTGTGTCATCTCCCCTTTATATATATGTACCTGTATGTCATCTCCTCCTGTATATAGTATGTACCTGTATGTCGTCTTCTCCTGTATATAGTATATATGTGTGTGTCATCTCCCCTGTATATAGTATATACCTGTGTGCCATCTCCTCCTGTATATAGTATACTGTATATCTGTATGTCATCTCCTCCTGTATTAGACCTCGTTGACACGTTTTTTTGGTCAGTATTTTTACCTCAGTATTTGTAAGCTAAATTGGCAGCCTAATAAATCCCCCGCCAACAGGAAGCCCTCCCCCTGGCAGCATGGTGGCGCAGTGGTTAGCACAGCAGCCTTGCAGCCCTGGAGTCCTGGGTTCAAACCCCACCAAAGACAACATCTGCAAAGAGTTTTTATGTTTTCTCCGTGTTTGCGTGGGTTTCCTCCCACATTTCAAAGACATACTGACAGGGAATTTAGATTGTGAGCAACAACGGGGACAGTGACGATAATGTGTGCAACCTGTAAAGCGCTGCGGAATATGTTAGCGCTATATAAAAATAAAGATTATTATTATTATATATTAGCTCACACATACACATAATAGACAGGTCATGTGACTGACAGCTGCCATATTTCCTATATGGTACATTTGTTGCTCTTGTAATTTGTCTGCTTATTAATCAGATTTTATTTATGAAGGATAATACCAGACTTGTGTGTGTTTTAGGGCGAGTTTCATGTGTCAAATTGTGTGTGTTTAGTTGCATGTGGCTACATGCATGTATCGACTTTTGTGAGCTGAGTTTTGTGTATCAACATGCGTGTAGCAACTTTTTGTGTGTTGAGTTATATGTGACAGGTTAGTGTAGCACGTTGTGTGCAGCAAGTTTTGCGCATGGTGAGTTTTGCACGTGGTGAGTTTTATGTGTGGTGCGTTTTGAGTAGGTGCAAGTTTTGTGTGAGGCAACTTTTTCATGTGTTGCAACTTTTGTGCATGTGTCAATTTTTCCACATGTGCAAGTTTTGCGTATGGCGAGTTTTCCATGAGGTAAGTTTTGCACGTGTGGCGAGTTTTGCGTGAGCCTAGTTTTGCATGTGGCAAGGTTTGTGTATGTGTGGTGAAATGTGTGCTGAGGGTGGTATATGTGTTCAAGCACGTGGTAGTGTGTGGCGCATTTTGTGTGTGTGTTCATATCCCCGTGTGTGGTGAGTATCCCATGTCGGGGCCCCACCTTAACAACTGTACGGTATATACTCTTTGGCACCATCGCTCTCATTCTTTAAGTCCCCCTTGTTCACATCTGGCAGCTGTCAATTTGCCTCCAACACTTTTCCTTTCACTTTTTCCCCATTAGGCAATGCCTACATTAATTCCAAGCTGCTAATTTTTCCAAATGTTTGAAAACAGCATGATTTATCTAGTGATCTTCAGTTCTGGAAACCTAAAATTATGGGGTCCAAAAATTACTCATTAAAGCCCTAATTGTATGTGTGTAAATTGTTAATCATGGCTACTATTGTCTCTACCCATACCATCAATGTTTCGGAATATTAGGGTTGTCAGTGGGAGCGACAAACTTTTTAAATAACTTTGAGAAAATATTAAACTAACTCAATTGGCATCTTAAACAATAAAAAAATATGAAACTTCCAAAATTTGTAACCATAAGTTTATTAATTTGTTTGAGAATTGTTTAAGAAAAAAATCTTTGCTTATTGAACCTTTCAGTTAACATTACAATTACACCGTGCGTGTTTATTTCTCTTTTACTCCCTGCAGCGATGTAATGGGTTTCCTGTTGTTTGCCTTATTACTTCATATTGTTACTCATATGTTTCACTGTGGTCGGGCAATACGAGAGCCTGACAATAAGCAAACATGTTTACAATAACTGATCACAATTTATCAGCACATTTGCTTTTCTTTGCCTGTTGAGTTTGTATTATTTTAGGTGAATACTCAAGAACTGTATAGTTTGACAACATTTTTTAGATTTTTAGAGCTGATGTAAATGCAATGAAACTTTAGGTATCTTGCAATTTTGAAACACATCTTAATTTGAGATCAACATCTTGGCGTCTTATTTAGTTATTTTTATGTGGGAAAATAGATATATACAGACTCAGATCCTGCAGTGCCAGAAATGCACCCCTACTTAAGCCAGTACATGTCCGAGCCCGTCTGAAGTTTGCTAGAGAGCATTTGAATTATACAGAAGAGTATTGGGAGAATGTCATATGGTCTGATGAAACCAAAGTAGAGCTGTTTGGTAGAAACAAAACTTGTCATTTTTGGAAGTGAAAATGTTGCATCCAAAGAACACAATACCTACTGTGAAGCATGGGGGGCAGCATCATGTTTTGGGGCTATTACTCTGCAAAGGGACCAGGACGACTGATCTGGGTACATGACAGAATGAATGGGGCCATTTATTGCGAGATTTTGAGTGCAAACCTCCTCCCATCAGCAAGGGCATTGAAGATGAAACATTGATGGGTCTTTCTGCATGAAAATGATCCCAAGCACATCACCAGGGCAACAAAGGAGTGGCTTCGTAAGAAGCATATGAAGGTCCTGGAGTGGCCTAGCCAGTCTCCCGATCTCAACCCCATAGAAAACCTTTGGAGGGAGTTAAAAGTCCGTGTTGCCCAGCGACAGGCCCAAAACATCACTGCTCTAGAGGAGATCTGCATGAAGGAATGGGCCAACATGCCACCAACAGTGTGTGCCAACCTTGTGAAGACTTACAGAAAATGTTTGACCTCTGTCATGGCCAACAAAGGAAACAAAGGATATATAACAAAATATTGAGATCAACTTTTGTGACCAAATACTTATTTTCCTCCATAATTTGCAAAACAAATGTAACGTGACATGGGACGGTGGCTATGGGCGAGTTACTCGTATTCCACACCCCTGGTATGCTACATGAAAACAGGGGTCCAGATGGGGTGTGTGCAGTTCTGTTACTACTGTGGACAACTTAAGTTTCAGCATTGCCACAATTAGTGCAGTGCCGGACCCCTTTCAACCCATAATGAGGAAACCAGACAAGTTTGTAAAAATAAGGTCATTTTTACAGACAGTAACACATATTCACAGAGGGAAGCAGGAAATGCACAATACAGAGGCACATTCTTATTGATTTGGTATGGCAACACATTACTTGTGGTGAACGTTATAGATGAACAGCAGGACAAATTGGATAACTTCCTCTTCCTGGTACAATGCCACAAGGGTCAATGTGTTTACACTGTGATCGAAACAATGTAAGGGAACTCTGACTAGCTGCCACTTACAGATGTGCCACAGCCTGGCTGATCGTGCCATCCTTCATGGCCAATCCCCAGAGTTGGATAAAACCCTGCTTCCTTTAGCCTTTAAAAGTGCTTACAGTAAGTCCCAGATTTGCCTAAAACAAGAAACTGCCTCCGCTTAAGATTTCTTGCTGAGACTTGCTCTTTTTCTTTGTCTTGGCTGCCATCCAATAATGGCAGCCTTCATCTGAAGGTATATTTTCTTGCCTCACTCACTATCAACTAACTCTCAAGAACTAACACACAGGTCCCTATTACTCCTCTGAAAACTTTTAACCGGCCCTTCAGTTAACCCTGTTACCCCTGACTAACAGGAACTGCAGCCTCCAGGAGGATCTCACACAAAACAGTACATTTTCATACTTTTAAAATAACAGGAGTCTTCAAAGAGGTGTTACATCATATTGCTGACATTCACAAATAGACAAGACAGAGTGCCAGGTTACTGAGGGTTCAGATTTAAATTACCTAACAATGTCTGTGGTAAGAAAAAAGTGGAAAAAGGAGAGAAGAGCTGAGCAAAATAGAGAGGCAGAGAGACTCTCACAGATGGTGCTACCCTGATCAGTACTCCAATATAGCATCCCTGCTGCTGCCTCTAGACATATGTTATATAGAGACAGGAGAGCGGAAATCCCTTGTGTCTGTGAGTAGTATCAATGGAAGACCTCATAGCAGCTAGTTTCCTCCTAGTTTCCTCCTACAAGCTCTGAAAACACTGAAAATTAGAGCTCAGTCACGTGCGCAAATAATACAGCTGACTGCTATCCCATGTTTTACCAGACAGCACTCAGACCAATGTTATACTATGGGGCAGTGCAGTTTTGCATGAGAAAAGATTTGCAGCATGCCGCGAGCGCATCTGATAATTGGACCTTGCACACCCATAGAAGTCTATGGCTGAGTGTTAAACATCGGAACTGCATTGGGATGTTATCTGAGTGCAATCCAATTTACGCTCACAGATTCAATGGAGAAGATGGAGAAATTTACTTCTCCGTCTTCTCCGCATTTCTGCTCTGATTCGGTCATAGGAGATAAATGGATCATACTAACAGGACACTTGCATCAAATTCTAGCAGTGTCATTAGCATATAACGGCCAGATTCTCTGGCATAAGACAGCATACAGTCATCTGACCACAGTTTTAAGGTACCTTCACACTGAGCAACTTTAGAACGATAACGATAGCGATCCGTGACGTTGCAGTGTCCTGGATAGCGATATCATTGTGTTTGACACGCAGCAGCAATCATAGTTAGTAAGGCCGAAAAAAGACATTTGTCCATCCAGTTCAGCCTATATTCCATCATAATAAATCCCCAGATCTACGTCCTTCTACAGAACCTAATAATTGTATGATACAATATTGTTCTGCTCCAGGAAGACATCCAGGCCTCTCTTGAACCCCTCGACTGAGTTCGCCATCACCACCTCCTCAGGCAAGCAATTCCAGATTCTCACTGCCCTAACAGTAAACAATCCTCTTCTATGTTGGTGGAAAAACCTTCTCTCCTCCAGACGCAAAGAATGCCCCCTTGTGCCCGTCACCTTCCTTGGTATAAACAGATCCTCAGCGAGATATTTGTATTGTCCCCTTATATACTTATACATGGTTATTAGATCGCCCCTCAGTCGTCTTTTTTCTAGACTAAATAATCCTAATTTCGCTAATCTATCTGGGTATTGTAGTTCTCCCATCCCCTTTATTAATTTTGTTGCCCTCCTTTGTACTCTCTCTAGTTCCATTATATCCTTCCTGAGCACCGGTGCCCAAAACTGGACACAGTACTCCATGTGCGGTCTAACTAGGGATTTGTACAGAGGCAGTATAATGCTCTCATCATGTGTATCCAGACCTCTTTTAATGCACCCCATGATCCTGTTTGCCTTGGCAGCTGCTGCCTGGCACTGGCTGCTCCAGGTAAGTTTATCATTAACTAGGATCCCCAAGTCCTTCTCCCTGTCAGATTTACCCAGTGGTTTCCCATTCAGTGTGTAATGGTGACATTGATTCCTTCTTCCCATGTGTATAACCTTACATTTATCATTGTTAAACCTCATCTGCCACCTTTCAGCCCAAGTTTCCAACTTATCCAGATCCATCTGTAGCAGAATACTATCTTCTCTTGTATTAACTGCTTTACATAGTTTTGTATCATCTGCAAATATCGATATTTTACTGTGTAAACCTTCTACCAGATCATTAATGAATATGTTGAAGAGAACAGGTCCCAATACTGACCCCTGCGGTACCCCACTGGTCACAGCGACCCAGTTAGAGACTATACCATTTATAACCACCCTCTGCTTTCTATCACTAAGCCAGTTACTAACCCATTTACACACATTTTCCCCCAGACCAAGCATTCTCATTTTGTGTACCAACCTCTTGTGCGGCACGGTATCAAACGCTTTGGAAAAATCGAGATATACCACGTCCAATGACTCACCGTGGTCCAGCCTATAGCTTACCTCTTCATAAAAACTGATTAGATTGGTTTGACAGGAGCGATTTCTCATAAACCCATGCTGATATGGAGTTAAACAGTTATTCTCATTGAGATAATCCAGAATAACATCCCTCAGAAACCCTTCAAATATTTTACCAACAATAGAGGTTAGACTTACTGGCCTATAATTTCCAGGTTCACTTTTAGAGCCCTTTTTGAATATTGGCACCACATTTGCTATGCGCCAATCCTGCGGAACAGACCCTGTCGCTATAGAGTCCCTAAAAATAAGAAATAATGGTTTATCTATTACATTACTTAGTTCTCTTAGTACTCGTGGGTGTATGCCATCCGGACCCGGAGATTTATCTATTTTAATCTTATTTAGCCGGTTTCGCACCTCTTCTTGGGTTAGATTGGTAACCCTTAATATAGGGTTTTCATTGTTTCTTGGGATTTCACCTAGCATTTCATTTTCCACCGTGAATACCGTGGAGAAGAAGGTGTTTAATATGTTAGCTTTTTCCTCGTCATCTACAACCATTCTTTCCTCACTATTTTTTAAGGGGCCTACATTTTCAGTTTTTATTCTTTTACTATTGATATAGTTGAAGAACAGTTTGGGATTAGTTTTACTCTCCTTAGCAATGTGCTTCTCTGTTTCCTTTTTGGCAGCTTTAATTAGTTTTTTAGATAAAGTATTTTTCTCCCTATAGTTTTTTAGAGCTTCAATGGTGCCATCCTGCTTTAGTAGTGCAAATGCTTTCTTTTTACTGTTAATTGCCTGTCTTACTTCTTTGTTTAGCCACATTGGGTTTTTCCTATTTCTAGTCCTTTTATTCCCACAAGGTATAAACCGCTTACACTGCCTATTTAGGATGTTCTTAAACATTTCCCATTTATTATCTGTATTCTTATTTCTGAGGATATTGTCCCAGTCTACCAGATTAAGGGCATCTCTAAGCTGGTCAAACTTTGCCTTCCTAAAGTTCAATGTTTTTGTGACTCCCTGACAAGTCCCCCTAGTGAAAGACAGGTGAAACTGCACAATATTGTGGTCGCTATTTCCTAGATGCCCAACCACCTGCAGATTTGTTATTCTGTCAGGTCTATTAGATAGTATTAGGTCTAAAAGTGCTGCTCCTCTGGTTGGATTCTGCACCAATTGTGAAAGATAATTTTTCTTGGTTATTAGCAGAAACCTGTTGCCTTTATGGGTTTCACAGGTTTCTGTTTCCCAGTTAATATCCGGGTAGTTAAAGTCCCCCATAACCAGGACCTCATTATGGGTTGCAGCTTCATCTATCTGCTTTAGAAGTAGACTTTCCATGGTTTCTGTTATATTTGGGGGTTTGTAACAGACCCCAATGAGAATTTTGTTACCATTTTTCCCTCCATTAATTTCGACCCATATGGACTCGACATCCTCATTTCCTTCGCTAATATCCTCCCTTAAAGTGGACTTTAGACAAGACTTTACATAGAGACAAACCCCTCCTCCTCTCCGATTTTTACGATCCTTTCTAAACAGACTGTAACCCTGTAAATCAGGATCCTGCTGTGACATCGCTGGTCGAAGCTAGAAGGCCAGAACTTTATTTCGTCGCTGGATCATCTGCTGACATCGCCGAATCGACGTGTGTGACGCCGATCCAGCGATGTCTTCACTTGTAACCAGGGTAAACATTGGGTTACTAAGCACAGGGCTGCGCTTAGTAACCCGATATTTACCCTGGTTACCATTGTAAATGTAAAAAAAAAACACTACATACTTACATTCTGGTGTCTGTTGCATCCCCCGGCATCAGCTTCCCTGCACTGTGTCAGCGCCGGCCAGCCGTAAAGCAGAGCACAGCGGTGACATCACCGCTCTGCTTTACGGCCGGCGCTTACACAGTGCAGGGAAGCTGACGCCGGGGAACGCAACAGACACCGGAATGTAAGTATGTAGTGTTTTTTTTTTACATTTACAATGGTAACCAGGGTAAACATCGGGTTACTAAGCGCGGCCCTGCGCTTAGTAACCCGATGTTTACCCTGGTTACCCGGGGACTTCGGCATCGTTGGTCACTGGAGAGCTGTCTGTGTGACAGCTCTCCAGCAACCACACAACGACTAAATAGCAACGCTGCAACGATCAGCATCGTTGACTATATCACTGCAGCGTCGCTTAATGTGACGGTACCTTTAGAGATAGAACATGGAAAAGGGAAAACTGGTGAAAATGCAGGATACATATCATGAAACACACAATTAAGGTTGTTCTTCATGTTCACATGTGCAGCAGTTTATTCTGTGATGTATAGTGAAATGAGGTCAAACACTGTGACCTTTTAATTACCACCATTTGGCTATTTAACCCTTCAATAATTTATGATGAAAATGTACTAGAGATGAGCTTATCAGGCAACATTGCCTGTTTGTGCAGATTGTCCCGAAAGATTCAATTTCCAAAGAAGTTATTCTCCGCAAATATGTCTCTCACACCACAGAACGTAATAAACAAAAGATGTAAAAAGTAAAAAAAAAATGCTCCAGCTCAGCTGCTCCTCATTGTCACCTGTCCGGTCTTCATTGCATCTTCTTATCACCACCACGAGCACTGAATCTCCGGACCTCCTCACAATAGGCCGGATTTTCCATCTCTGATGTGGACCAGAAGCGTTCGGCACAAGCAAGGTCATGACATCATGGAGTCATGCGACATGGCCTTGTGTGCACATATGTGGACATTAGTGCTCATGATACGAAGATATGTTGAAAACTGGATGGGTGATGGTGAGGTGCAGAGGAGTCAGAGAGGTAAGCAATAAGGTGCTAGTAAGGAGTGGTGTTAATAATTTTTTTCTGACTTTTTCAAGGCCCTTTACCGTTTAGAAAAATGAATGTCAGTGGCTACCACTTTGCTGAGTCTCCAAGGAAGAGAATTGCAAAATATCTCTGTTTTGGCTGAATATGGGTTTTTCTAAATGATGAGCGAATATACTCGTTACTCGAGATTTCCTGAGCATGCTTGGGTGACCTGCGAGTATTTTTTAGTGCTCGGAGATTTAGTTTTTCTTGCCCCAGCTGAATGATTTACATCTGTTAGCCAGCATAAGTACATGTGGGGGTTGCTTAGTTGCTAGGGAATCCCCACATGTACTTATGCTGGCTAACAGATGTAAAATCATTCAGCTGCGGCAAGAAAAACTAAATCTCCGAGCACTAAAAAATACTCGGAGGTCACCCGAGCATGCTCGAGAAATCTCGAGTAACGAGTATATTCGCTCATCACTAGTTTTTTATCAAACTCAAGTTGAATTCAATACCTTTCAATATATTTGCTCACCACTAATATTTACCAAATTTTTCAGTCTATAAGACTCGCTTTTGAAGGAGAATGCAGTAAATGGGGGGTATTTTACAGTCCAGATGTACCTGCTGTGGTTGTGAATGAGAGGGGTGGGAGATTAGCAGGTCACAGGAGGCAGGAGCCTGTTGTTAAAGAAAAAATTATATTCACTGATCCCCACACCCATTATGCCTCCCACGTCTATACATTGAAGCCAGCGCCGAGAGGTGAGAGGGACTATGGGCTTGTGGAGCAGTGAATATTAATTTCTCTTTAATAGCGGGCTCTTAGCCGCTTCCGCAGGCTTCCTGCAGCGGCTGGCGATCATGTGCTTGGAGTTTGTTACAATTTCTGTGTTTTTGTTTGTTCATTTGCTTTTGGCCTTCATTGTGTACAAGTAATATACTGGCTGTGTTACACTGCTAACATCTGCTTCCATAAGCAGCAATTGGAGTTTGTTCTTATAGAACAGTAGCTGTTAAACCCTTAAATACCAATATGAATCTCTGACAGCAGAATTTTAAGTATGCAGTCATGAATGTACTTTTCCATATGCCCATTAACTCCCTCTTTTACATACTTGTCCTGTCCATCTGGTCTATTCTCGTGGCCTTGTGGACTCTAGTGTGTCGAAGTCCTCAGACTTTTGCTTACCTTCCAGCCAACTGTCCCAGCGCACTGGGTCCATGTGTTCACCCTAACCTGCACCTGTGTGAATACACATCAACATGTTACCTTAACACCCACAATATGATTTCAGGGTGCCAATGGTAGTTAGGGACCTTCCTTGTTGCCACACCTGTGATGATGAGATGCAAGTGAAGGCTTCAAAGGAGTCCATTATTTTTACATCATACAGTGCTGATGAAATGTTGGTGAACTCTTCAGAATTGTCCATATTTCAGCATAAATTTGACATTAAACTGCATTAGATTATCCCATAAATCCTAATTGTAGATAAAAAGAACCAACTCAATAAATGATTCAAGGATGCTGGACTTTATTATATCCAAATTCCAATATTATATGTCTGTGATTGGTAAAAGTATGTGAACCTTAAGAATTAACAATAATAATTTTAATGTGAAATAAGAATCTGGTATTTTCAATATGTTGACAAACAGGTGTAAGTGGGCACCCTGTTTTCTCTCAAGAATAGAGATCAAAGTCTAATCTTCCGAGCTCATGTCTGTGTAAGTGTAGCAAGACAGGAGCAAAGGAGATTTCTGAGGGCCTCAGAAGAAGAGTTGTTGATGATTATCAGGCCAGCAAAGTTGATAAAACCATCTCTAAAGACTTTGAAATCTATTAACCACAGCCAGGACTAGGCAAGCAAAAAATGATAACTCCAATAGCAAGTCAAGTAATAGTCATCAGTCTCACAAAGTAACCAAAGGTAACCTCAAAGCAAATAAAGGCCTCTCTCTCTCATTGGTTTATGTTTATGACTCCACTTTTAGGAGGACACTGAACAACAATGGGTTGCATGGCAGTAATGCAGACACAACATTTCTGAAGATTGCTAAAGAGCACCTGGGCAAACAAGAAGGCTATTTAAGCATTGTTTTGTGGATGGATGAGAACAAGTAGAGCTTTCTAATTTAAAAGAAAAGAATTATATTTGGAGAAAGAATAATACTGCAATATTGGATGAAAAGTTTAATACCATCTGTGGAAAACGGTGGTGATAGTTAGGGTTGAGCGACCTTGACTTTTTTAGAGTCGAGTCGGGTTTCACGAAACCCGACTATCTCAAAAGTCGAGTCGAGTGGAATCGGCCGATTATCGCGAAAAGTCAGGGATCGACCGAAACACGAAACCCAATGCAAGTCAATGGGGGAGCATAGTCGGCAGTGAGTGGAGGCCAGGAAAACACCTACAGTGCCCATTTTAATGGCAAAAAACATAGATTCTTGTTACTGAAGCTTGTCAATCTTAATTTACCTTATAATAATAGTATGGCATTGGAAATTGGGGGTCATTTGGCTAAAGTTGTGGGGAGTAGGGCTGGTTCAAGTAATTAGTGGGCCCAGTAAATCTGGACCACGTCACGGCAGTGGAGCAGGGAGAGGTAAGTATTTCAACTTTGCAAGTGCTGTGATCCTGAGCAAGCAGGGGGGGCCCACTCGTTGGCATTGGCACTTGAACAGGGCCCCTCAAAGTACGGCGGTGTGTTTGCACGGCGGAGGCGCCTCCCACCGGCAGCGACACTTTTGCATACTATGAGGGGCCCTGTGCCAGTGACGTCGCCAACGAGTATTCCTCACCCCACCTGATGAAGGAACCTGCACCTTCATCTGCACCTTCCTCTTTGTCCCCATGTAAGGTGGTATGGTATGCGGGAAGGGGAACCTGACTTTCAGCAGGGTCACAATCTTGCAGTGTAGCATGCACGGGGAATGTTGCGTTATGGGTCAATGTACCAGCAGACTCATCTTTCACTGGCTGGGCAATGGGCAGGATGAGGGGGAAACAGATATGGGCCCAAAGAAGGAATCAATATCACCATTACACACTGAATGGGAAACCACTGGGTAAATCTGACAGGGAGAAGGACTTGGGGATCCTAGTTAATGATAAACTTACCTGGAGCAGCCAGTGCCAGGCAGCAGCTGCCAAGGCAAACAGGATCATGGGGTGCATTAAAAGAGGTCTGGATACACATGATGAGAGCATTATACTGCCTCTGTACAAATCCCTAGTTAGACAGCACATGGAGTACTGTGTCCAGTTTTGGGCACCGGTGCTCATGAAGGATATAATGGAACTAGAGAGAGTACAAAGGAGGGCAACAAAATTAATAAAGGGGATGGGAGAACTACAATACCCAGATAGATTAGCGAAATTAGGATTATTTAGTCTAGAAAAAAGACGACTGAGGGGCGATCTAATAACCATGTATAAGTATATAAGGGGACAATACAAATATCTCGCTGAGGATCTGTTTATACCAAGGAAGGTGACGGGCACAAGGGGGCATTCTTTGCGTCTGGAGGAGAGAAGGTTTTTCCACCAACATAGAAGAGGATTCTTTACTGTTAGGGCAGTGAGAATCTGGAATTGCTTGCCTGAGGAGGTGGTGATGGCGAACTCAGTCGAGGGGTTCAAGAGAGGCCTGGATGTCTTCCTGGAGCAGAACAATATTGTATCATACAATTATTAGGTTCTGTAGAAGGACGTAGATCTGGGGATTTATTATGATGGAATATAGGCTGAACTGGATGGACAAATGTCTTTTTTCGGCCTTACTAACTATGTTACTATGTTACTATGTAAATGCAGTTCAAAATTGGTAACAGGACTAACCAGGGGGCATTGCTTTGTTCAGTGGAGGACAACTGGAATGAGAGGCTGACACGGAGAGTAGGCCCAAATCAGTAAGTAGTCTAAATGCAGTTCAAAATTGGCAACAGTAGTAAACAGGCGGCACAGCTTTGTTCACTGGAGGAGAACAGCAACGAGCGGCAGACACCGATAGAAGGCCCAAACTGAACTAGTAGGCCCACTGCAGTTTTAAAATTCCGATAGGCTGAAAACCAGATAATTGTAGGTCATTTTTTGTAAAGAAGACAGCTGTATTGAGTGGCGCAGCCAGACACTACAAGTAGGCCTTACACCACAAAGTTGGCTCGACGCAGGTTTAAAAAAGGTTATATGGGTACACGGTCTGCATTGGTGTGCTCAGTGGAGGACAATTGGAAGGAGGGACCGCAGAAAGACTTAGTAGGTGTAAAATAACAAAATAGGCTCTATGCGGCTTCGACTATGTGGCAACCTGGAGAACACCTTGGAGCGGCAGACACCGTCTCTACGACCCAGACCCAACTTGGAGGCCTAATGTAGTGTTGTTTCAACAACTACTTAACACGAGCATGAAGATTGAAGCTATGGAGAGGCAACCTGTAGAACACCTTGGAGCGGAAGACACCGTCTCTACAACCCAGACCCAACTTGTAGGCCTAATGCAGTGTTGTTTTCAACAACTACTAAACGAGAGCTAGAAGATCGAAGCTATGGAGAGGCAACCTGGAGAATACCTTGGAGCGGAAGACACCGTCTCTACAACCCAGACCCAACTTGTGGGCCTAATGCAGTGTTGTGTTCAACAACTACTAAACGAGAGCTAGAAGATCGAAGCTATGGAGAGGCAACCTGGAGAACACCTTGGAGCGGAAGACACCGTCTCTACAACCCAGACCCAACTTGTAGGCCTAATGCAGTGTTGTTTTCAACAACTACTAAACGAGAGCTAGAAGATCGAAGCTATGGAGAGGCAACCTGGAAAACACCTTGGAGCGGAAGACACCATCTCTACAACCCAGACCAAACTGGTAGGCCTAATGCAGTGTTGTTTTCAACAACTACTAAACGAGAGCTAGAAGTTCGAAGCTATGGAGAGGCAACATGGAGAACACCTTGGAACGGAAGACACCGTCTCTACAACCCAGACCCAACTTGTAGGCCTAATGCAGTGTTGTGTTCAACAACTACTAAATGAGAGTTAGATGATCGCAGCTATGGAGAGGCAACCTGGAGAACACTTTGGAGCGGAAGACACCGTCTCTACAACCCAGACCCAACTTGTAGGCCTAATGCAGTGTTGTTTTCAACAACTACTAAACGAGAGCTAGAAGATCGAAGCTATGGAGAGGCAACCTGGAGAACAACTTGGAGTGGAAGACACCGTCTCTACAACCCAGACTCAACTTGTTGGCCTAATGTAGTGTTGCTTCAACAACTACTAAACGAGAGCTAGAAGATCGAAGCTATGGAGAGGCAACCTGGAGAACACATTGGAGCGGAAGACACAGTCTCTACAACCACGACCCAACTTGCAGGCCTAATGCAGTGTTGTTTTCAACAACTACTAAACGAGAGCTAGAAGATTGAAGCTATGGAGAGGCAACCTGGAAAACACCTTGGAGCGGAAGACACCGTCTCTACAACCCAAACCCAACTTGTAGGCCTAATGCAGTGTTGTTTTCAACAACTACTAAATGAGAGCTAGAAGATTGAAGCTATGGAGAGGCAACCTGGAGAACACCTTGGAGCGGAAGACACCGTCTCTACAACCCAGACCCAACTTGTAGGCCTAATGCAGTGTTGTTCTCAACAACTACTAAACGAGAGCTAGAAGATCGAAGCAATGGAGAGGCAACCTGGAGAACACCTTGGAGTGGAAGACACCGTCTCTACAACCCAGACCCAACTTGTAGGCCTAATGCAGTGTTTTGTTCAACAACTACTAAACGAGAGCTAGAAGATCGAAGCTATGGAGAGGCAACCTGGAGAACACCTTGGAGCGGAAGACACCGTCTCTACAACCCAGACCCAACTTGTAGGCCTAATGCAGTGTTGTTTTCAACAACTACTAAACGAGAGCTAGAAGATCGAAGCTATGGAGAGGCAACCTGGAGAACACCTTGGAGCGGAAGACACCGTCTCTGCAACCCAGACCCAACTTGTAGGCCTAATGCAGTGTTGTTTTCAACAACTACTAAACGAGAGCTAGAAGATCGAAGCTATGGAGAGGCAACCTGGAGAACACCTTGGAGTGGAAGACAACGTCTCTACAACCCAGACCCAACGTGTGGGCCTAATGCAGTGTTGTTTTCAACAACTACTAAACGAGAGCTAGAAGATCGAAGTTATGGAGAGGCAACCTGGAGAACACCTTGGAGCGGAAGACACCGTCTCTACAACCCAGACTCAACGTGTGGGCCTAATGCAGTGTTGTTTTCAACAACTACTAAACGAGAGCTAGAAGATCGAAGCTATGGAGAGGCAACCAGGAGAACACCTTGGAGCAGCAGACACCTTTAGTAGGCCATACCGAAGTAGTAGCCCCAATGCAGTTTTCAAATTCCTATAGGCTGAAAACCAGACTATTGACGCTCAGCTTTTTTCAGAGGAGGACAGCTGTATTGAGTGGCGCAGACATACACAGGTAGCAGGCCTTAAACAAAAAATTTGGCTCAATGCAGTTTAAAAAAGGTTACAGGGGTACACAGGCAGCATTGCTCTGGTCAGTGGAGGACAATTTCAATTATGGACCGCAGACAGACTTAGTACACCAACAATTAAAAAAAGGATGCTCTATGCAATTTAAAATAGGTTCCAGGGGTACACGGGCAGCAGTGGTCAGGTTAGTGGAGGACTATTGGAAGGAGGGACCGCAGACAGGCTTAGCAGGCCTAAGATAACAAAAGTTGGCTGTAGGCACTTTAAAATAGGTTCCAGGGGTACACGGGCAGCAGTGGTGTGGTCAGTGGAGGACTAGTGGAAGGAGGGACCGCAGACAGGCTTAGTAGGCCTAACATAACAAAAGTTGGCTGTAGGCACTTTAAAAAAGGTTCCAGGGGTACACGGGTAGCAGTGGTGTGGTCAGTGAAGGACAATTTCTATAATGGACCGCAGACAGGCTTAGTAGGCCTAACATAACAAAAGTTGGCTGGAGGCACTTTAAAAAAGGTTCCAGGGGTACACCGGCAGCAGTGGTCTGGTCAGTGGAGGACTAGTGGAAGGAGGGACTGCAGACAGGCTTAGTAGGCCTAACATAACAAAAGTTGGCTGTAGGCACTTTAAAAAAGGTTCCAGGGGTACACGGGCAGCAGTGGTCTGGTCAGTGGAGGACTAGTAGAAGGAGGGACCGCAGACAGGCTTAGTAGGCCTAACATAACAAAAGTTGGCTGTAGGCACTTTAAAAAAGGTTCCAGGGGTACACGGGCAGCAGTGGTCTGGTCAGTGGAGGACTAGTGGAAGGAGGGACCGCAGACAGGCTTACTAGACCTAAACTAACAAAAGTAGGCTGTAGGCACTTTAAAAAAGGTTCCAGGGGTACACGGGCAGCAGTGGTGTGGTCAGTGAAAGACAGTTTCTATAATGGACCGCAGACAGGCTTAGTAGGCCTAACATAACAAAAGTAGGCTGTAGACACTTGGAATTATCTTGCAGGGGTACACAGGCAGCATTGGTGTTGTCAGCGGAGGCCGATTGTAAGGAGTGTCTGACAGTTAGTACTCACCAAAAATAAATAGATGTTAATGTCTCGCAATACAATGAAACCAAAAGACAAAAGGGTGTCATACTTTGGTTCAGGGGTGGGCTCCTCTGCTGAGTTTCAGACCTAGTAATTTGGCGCAAAGTATTTACTGGTGTAAATATAGGACACTGCCCCTGACTATTTTAAGTAGCATCATACATGTCAACACATTGGTATTGTCAGTGCCAGGCATTGAAGGATGTCAGCGCATAGACTAAACATTGGTGGAGCTGTGAGAGATAATTTTGCAAGTGGTAGAGCACTGTTTGAGCTGGGGGGAACTCTCTTGTGGCCGGCGGTACAGGCCCAGGGCCCCTCATGTTACAACGGTGTGTCTGATGTTGGGTGTGCACCACCACCGCCAGAGACACTTTATTGTACAATGAGGGACCCAGTGGCCATGCCATCGACCAAAAGTGTGCACACCCACCTCTTCAGACAAACGGCACTCTCACGGGTGCTTGCGCCAAGTGGCGAGACCATGGCCCCGTGGGGGGAGTTTGGCCTTTTGGGAGGTGTAAACATGTCATATGCTGGACAAACAGCTGCTGCAAATTACGAGATTGGAAAAGTCAGTCAGAGCAGTCCACAAGCAAGACCTTTTCATAGGAAAGCTAGGTGCCAGTCGGGAAAGTTGGGGCAAAAGAATTAGAAATCCAGTTGTGGTTCATTTTAATGAAGGTTAGATCATCAACATTTTGGGTAGCCAGACGAGTCCTTTTTTCGGTTAATATTGAACCTGCAGCACTGAATACTCTTTCTGATAGGACACTAGCTGCTGGGCAAGCAAGCTCCTGTAATGCATATTCTGCCAATTCTGGCCAGGTGTCTAATTTGGATGCCCAGTAATCAAATGGGAATGACGGTTGAGGGAGAACATCGATAAGGGATGAAAAATAGTTTGTAACCATACTGGACAAATGTTGTCTCCTGTCACTTTGAATTGATGCTGCAGTACCTGTCCTGTCTGCGGTCATAGCAAAATCACTCCACAACCTGGTCAGAAAACCACTCTGTCCATCGCCACTTCTGATTTGTGCACCTCTAACACCTCTGGCCTGCTGCCCCCTGCAGCTTGTGTGATAACGCTCACCATCGCTGTGTGCTGAGAATGCCTGAAGCAAACGGTCAACAAGAGTTGATTGTTTGGTTGCTAATATTTGTTCCAGGTTCTCATGTGGCATAATATTTTGCAATTTGCTTTTATAGCGAGGATCGAGGAGGCAGGCCAACCAGTAATCGTCATCAGTCATCATTTTAATAATGCGTGGGTCCCTTTTGAGGATACGTAAGGCATAATCTGCCATGTGGGCCAAAGTCCCCATCATCCTCCTCTTCGCCCGCTACCTCGTCCTGTACACTGCCCTGACCAGACAATGGCTGACTGTCATCAAGGCTTTCCTCTTCCTCTGCTGCGGACGCCTGCTCCTTTATGTGCGTCAAACTTTGCATCAGCAGACGCATTAGGGGGATGCTCATGCTTATTATGGCGTTGTCTGCACTAACCAGCCGTGTGCATTCCTCAAAACACTGAAGGACTTGAAACATGTCTTGTACCTTCGACCACTGCACACCTGACAACTCCATGTCTGCCATCCTACTGCCTGCCCGTATATGTGTATCCTCCCACAAAAACATAACAGCACGCCTCTGTTCGCACAGTCTCTGAAGCATGTGCAGTGTTGAGTTCCACCTTGTTGCAACGTCTATGATTAGGCAATGCTGGGGAAGGTTCAAAGACCGCTGCATACGGCTGGAGTGTACGGGCGAACGGCGGATATGCGAGCAAAGTCCGCGCAATTTGAGGAGCAGGTCGGATAACCCCAGATAACTTTTCAGGAAGCACTGCACCACCAGGTTTAAGGTGTGAGCCAGGCAAGGAATGTGTTACAGTTGAGAAAGTGAGATGGCAGCCATGAAATTCCTTCCGTTATCACTCACTACCTTGCCTGCCTCAAGATCTACAGTGCCCAGCCACGACTGCGTTTCTTTCTGCAAAAACTCGGACAGAACTTCCGCGGTGTGTCTGCTGTCGCCCAAACACTTCATAGCCAATACAGCCTGCTGACGCTTGCCAGTAGCTGCCCCATAATGGGACACCTGGTGTGCAACAGTGGCAGCTGCGGATGGAGTGGTTGTGCGACTGCGTTCTGTGGACGAGCTCTCGCTTCTGCAGGAGGACAAGGAGGAGGGGGTGCGAACGGCTACAGCCAACTGTTTCCTAGACCGTGGGCTAGGCAGAACTGTCCCAAAATTGCTGTCCCTGTGGACCCTGCATCCACCACATTCACCCAGTGTGCCGTGATGGACACGTAACGTCCCTGGCCATGCCTACTGGTCCATGCATCTGTTGTCAGGTGCACCTTTGTACTCACAGATTGTCTGAGTGCATGGACGATGCGGTCTTTTACATGCTGGTGGAGGACTGGGATGGCTTTTCTCGAAAAGAAGTGTCGACTGGGTAGCTCGTAGCGTGGTACAGCCTAGTCCATCAGGGCTTTGAAAGCTTCGCTTTCAACTAACCGGTAGGGCATCATCTCTAACGAGATTAGTCTAGCTATGTGGGCGTTCAAACCCTGTGTACGCGGATGCGAGGCTAATTACTTCCTTTTTCTAATGAGAGTCTCATGTAGGGTGAGCTGGACTGGAGAGCTGGAGATCGTGGAACTAGCGGGGTTGCCGGTGGACATGGCAGACTGAGAGACGGTGGGAGACGGTATTCTTGCCGGTGCCCTAGATGCAGTGTTTCCTACTACGAAACTGGTGATTCCCTGACCCTGACTGCTTTGGCCTGGCAACGAATCCTGCACAGATACTGCAGGTGGTGCAGAAAATGGTGGCCTTACAGTGACGGAAGGGATGTAGCGTTGCTGACTAGCTTCATTGGCCGAGGGTGCTACAACCTTAAGGGACGTTTGGTAGTTAGTCCAGGCTTGCAAATGCATGGTGGTTAAATGTCTATGCATGCAACTGGTATTTAGACTTTTCAGATTCTGACCTCTGCTTAAGGTAGTTGAACATTTTTGACAGATGACTTTGCGCTGATCAATTGGATGTTGTTTAAAAAAATGCCAGACTGCACTCTTTCGAGCCTCGGATCCCTTTTCAGGCATTGCAGACTGAGCTTTAACCGGATGGCCACGCTGTCCTCCAACAGGTTTTGGCTTTGCTACGCGTTTTGTCCCATCTACGTGCCCGGCAGATGGAACCTGTTGCGATGTTGATGCCTGCTGCGGCCCATCCTCCTCCGCTTCAGAACTACTGCCGCCTGCACCCTGTTCCCCCAATGGCTGCCAATCGGGGTCAACAACTGGGTCATCTATGACCTCCTCTTCTATCTCGTGTGCAACTTCGTCTGCGTCACCGTGTAAGCCGGTGGTATAGTGTTCGTGACGGGGCACCATAGTCTCATCAGGGTCTGATTCTGGATCAGTACACTGCGAGGGCAATGTTGTGGTCTGAGTCAAAGGAACAGCATAGTAATCTGGCTGTGGCTGTGCATCTGTGCACTCCATGTCCGATTCAACTTGTAATGGGCATGGCCTGTTAACTGTTTCACTTTCTAATCCAGGAACGGTATGTGTAAAGAGCTCCATGGAGTAACCCGTTGTGTCGCCTGACGCATCCTTCTCTGTTGTTGTTTTTGCTGAAAAGGACAATGGAGCGACTTGTCCCTGAGCGTGAACATCCACTAACGACGCGCTGCTTTTACATTTACCAGTTTCAGAAGAGGAGGCAAAAGAGCTAGAGGCTGAGTCAGCAAGGAAAGCCAAAACTTGCTGTTGCTGCTCCGGCTTTAAAAGCGGTTTTCCTACTCCCAGAAAAGGGAGCATTCGAGGCTTTGTGTAGCCAGACGACGAACCTGGCTCCACAGCTCGAGACTTAGGTGCTATATTGTTTTTCCCACGACCACCTGATGCTCCACCACCACTACCATCATTACCAGCTGGCAATGAACGCCCACGGCCACGACCTCTTCCACCAGACTTCCTCATTGTTTTAAAAATGTAACCAAAGTAACGGTATTTGTTACTGTTAAACAACTTACAAGGTGAACTCAAACTTCTGTAGGATTTAGATATCCCTTTATATGTGGGTGAGACTGCAAGGAAAATCAGGCACAATGTTACACACTCGGTTTTCTGTGGCACAAAATGAGAGAGATGCCACACATGCAGGACTGTCACTCAAGCACAAATGCCAATATTAATCTCCCACTATTTCTTTTTTTTTTTCAGGGAGAATTTAAAAACCAAAATAAAAAAAAACAGACACTAGGCTTTCTGTGGCCCATAATTTTAGGGAGATGGCACAGACAGGACGGGCACAGAAGCACAAAGGCCAATATTAATCTCCCACTATTTTTTTTTTTTTTTCAGGGAGAATTTAAATACCAAAATAAAAAAAAACAGACACTAGGCTTTCTGTGGCCTACAATTTGAGAGAGATGGCACAGACAGGACGGGCACAGAAGCACAAAGGCCAATATTAATCTCCCACTATTTTTTTTTTTTTCAGGGAGAATTTAAAAACCAAAAAAAAAAAAAAAACAGACACTAGTTTTTCTGTGGCCCACAATTTGAGAGAGATGGCACAGACAGGACGGGCACAGAAGCACAAAGGCCAATATTAATCTCCCACTATTTTTTTTTTTTCAGGGAGAATTTAAATACCAAAATAAAGAAACAGACACTAGGCTTTCTGTGGCCCACAATTTGAGAGAGATGGCACAGACAGGACGGGCACAGAAGCACAAAGGCCAATATTAATCTCCCACTGTTTATTTTTTTTCCAGGGAGAATTTAAAAACCAAAATAAAAAAAAACAGACACCTGGCTTTCTGTGCCCCAAAATTGGAGAGAGATGGCACACACAGGACTGGCACTCTAGCAGAAATGCCAATCCTAATCTCCCACTACTTTTTTTGGTTAGGGAGAATTGCCAAGAAATCAGGGCCAATGTTACACACTAGGCTTTCTGTGCCCAAAAATTGGAGAGAGATGGCACACACAGGACTGGCACTCTAGCAGAAATGCCAATCTTAATCTCCCACTACTTTTTTTGGTTAGGGAGAATTGCCAAGAAATCAGGGCCAGTATTACACACTTGGCTTTCTGTGCCCCAAAATTGGAGAGAGATGGCACACACAGGACTGGCACTCTAGCAGAAATGCCAATCCTAATCTCCCACTACTTTTTTTGGTTAGGGAGAATTGCCAAGAAATCAGGGCCAATGTTACACACTAGGCTTTCTGTGCCCAAAAATTGGAGAGAGATGGCACACACAGGACTGGCACTCTAGCAGAAATGCCAATCTTAATCTCCCACTACTTTTTTTGGTTAGGGAGAATTGCCAAGAAATCAGGGCCAGTATTACACACTTGGCTTTCTGTGCCCCAAAATTGGAGAGAGATGGCACACACAGGACTGGCACTCTAGCAGAAATGCCAATCCTAATCTCCCACTACTTTTTTTGGTTAGGGAGAATTGCCAAGAAATCAGGGCCAATATTACACACTAGGCTTTCTGTGCCCCAAAATTGGAGAGAGATGGCACACACAGGACTGGCACTCTAGCAGAAATGCCAATCTTAATCTCCCACTACTTTTTTTGGTTAGGGAGAATTGCCAAGAAATCAGGGCCAGTATTACACACTAGGCTTTCTGTGCCCCAAAATTGGAGAGAGATGGCACACACAGGACTGGCACTCTAGCAGAAATGCCAATCTTAATCTCCCACTATTTTTTTATTAGGGAGAATTAAAAAAACAAACAAACAAACAAACAAAAAAAAAACAATTATAGACACTAGGCTTTCTGTGCCCCAGAATTGGAGAGAGATGGCACACACAGGACTGGCACTCTAGCAGAAATGCCAATCTTAATCTCCCATTATTTTTTTTATTAGGGAGAATTAAAAAAATAAATAAAAAAAAATCAGGGACTGTCCTACAATTACTATCTCCCTGCAGTAATCTCAGCCAGGTATGGCAGGCAGCAATAACAAGGAGTGGACTGCTGCACAAATTACATCAAAAGTGTGGACAAACAAACAAGATAGCTGTGCAGAAAGGAAGGAACAGCAGGATTTGTGCTTTGAAAAAAGCAGTTGGTTTGCACAGCGGCGTACACACAGGAATGCAGCTATCAGGGAGCCTTCTAGGGCAGCCCAATGAGCTACAGCGCTGAGGAAAAAAAATGTAGCTTCCACTGTCCCTGCAAACAAAAGGTGGTGTTGGACAGTGGAAATTGCTACAGCACAAGCGGTTTGGGGGTTAATTGACCCTGCCTAACGCTATCCCTGCTTCTGACGAAGCGGCAGCAACCTCTCCCTATGCTCAGATCAGCAGCAGTAACATGACGGTCGGCGGGAATGCCCCTTTATAGCCCCTGTGACGCCGCAGACAGCAAGCCAATCACTGCAATGCCCTTCTCTAAGATGGCGGGGACCAGGACTTATGTCATCACGCTGCCCACACTCTGCATCCACCTTCATTGGCTGAGAAATGGCGCTTTTCGCATCATTGAAATGTGACTTTGGCGCGAAAGTCGCGTACCGCATGGCCGACCCCACACAGGGATCGGGTCGGGTTTCATGAAACCTGACTGTGCCAAAAGTCGGCGACTTTTGAAAATGAACAATCCGTTTCGCTCAACCCTAGTGATAGTATCAAGGTTTTGGCCATAGAAAAATAAATTTTGAATTGTATTGGCAAATTCTAAAGGATTATATCAAGCAATCAGTCCATGAGCTGATTCTCAATAGAATATGGGTCACGCAGCAAGATAACCGCTCAAATCTCAAAAGCCATTTTACAAAAGAATGCTTAAAGAAGAATAAAGATAAAGTTTTGAGATGATCAATCTAAGCCCAGTACTGAATTCTTTAGAAATATTGTTGATGGACCTGAAGCTTTCTGTTCATGGGAGGATGCTCACCAATACAACAGGGTTGTAGATGTTTTGATAGGGAGGAATAGGCTAAAATTCCTCAAAGCTGATGTAAACCTACGTAATTAAAAACTACCAGAAATGTTTATATGCTGCAGAATTTTGCACCAAATACTAAAGGCAAAAGTTCAGATAAAGAGTTATATCTAGGGGTTCAGCTCAGGGGGCAAGATGTCTGAGTGGCCTTTAACCAGTAATCCTGACTACAACTATGGTGCACACTGATGTTACCTCCATAAGGTGACGTATCGCAATAGATACCTATCCTGGAGGACAAACAAGTGATTACAGTACAGCTACAGTCATGGCCGAAAGTGTTGGCACCATTGAAATTGTTCCAGAAAATGAAGTATTTTTCCCCAAAAAATATTTTTCAGTTACACACATTTTGTTATACACATGTTTATTTCCTTTGCGTGTATTGAAACAATGCAACAGATTTAAAAAAAGCAGACAAATTGAACATAATTTCACACAAAACCCCCAAAATGGGCTGGACAAAATTGTTTGCACCCTCATCTTCGTATTTGGTTGCACACACTTTTGAATAAAGAACTGCAATCAATTGCTTCATGTAACCATCAACAAACTTCTTAAACCTCTCTACTGCAATTTTGGACCATTCTTCTTATGCAAACTGCTACAGATTTTATGCAAAGTCTGATGTCCCCACAGCTCATGGTGGGCCCCTCTGACCATCTGAACCCCTTGTAGCTAATCTACTGTATACATACCTTTTCCACTCAGACGAGATATTGGATAATTTCCTCTATTAAAACATAATTTCTAATATATTTGACAAAATTGTTTGATTTGGTTTTCTTAATCTACTTTCAGGATCTATATAAAAATTGTTATGCACTTTTATTTCAGTTTTAATAAAAAATATGGAAAATTGTGAATGGTTCAAAAACGTTGAAACACCATTGTATATTGATCAAGTGATCAACTGGTCACAGATTCAAGTACCTATGATAAAAAAAATGAAAACAAAAAACAAAGCTTTTGAATACAATGGTGACCGATGGGTTGGCATGACAACCAGAGGTCTCCAGCAGACATTTATGGCTGTCATAGCCGGATTGGTATGAGTGCCGCCCCATGGTTGGCGCTCATCACATGTGAGCATTTCTGCTACACACAGGCGATTTGACCATCGCCTTTGTGTAGCAGGGCCGATCAGGTTATGGCAGCTTCTAGCCTCCTATGGAGACTATTAAAGCATGCAAAAAGTAAAAAAAAATATTAAAAAAATATAAAATTTCAAATCACCCCCCTTTTGCCCCATTCAAAAATAAAACAATAAAAAAAAAATCACACATACACATATTTGGTATCGCAACATTCAGAATCGCCTGATCTATCAATGTAAAATAATTAACCTGAACGATAAATGGCGTAACAAGAAAAAAAATAAAAACACCAGAATTAAGTTTTTTTGGTCAAAAGATCATATCTCCTCCAAAATGGTATCAATAAAAACATCAGCAGCACAAAAAATAAGCCCTCACCCAGCCCCAAATTCCGAAAAATGGAGATGCTACGGGTATCGGAATATGGTGCCATTTTTTTTTTTACCAAAGTTTGGATTTTTTATTCACCACTTAAATAAAAAAGTACCTAAACATGTTTGGTATTTATGAACTCGTAATGACCTGTAGAATCATAATGGCAGCTCAGTTTTATCATTTGGTGAACATGGTAAAAAAAACTACCCAAAAAACAACTATGGGATTGCACTTTTTTTGCAATTTCACCGCATTTGGAATTTTTTTCCCATTTTCCAGCACAAAATATGTTAAAACTAGTGTTGAGCGATACCGTCCGATATTTGAAAGTATCGGTATCGGATGGTATCGGCCGATATCCGAAAAATATCGGATATCGCCGATACCGATATCCGATACCAATACAAGTCAATGGGACACAAATATCGGAAGGTATCCTCTATGGTTCCCAGGGTCTGAAGGAGAGGAAACTCTCCTTCAGGCCCTGGGATCCATATTAATGTGTAAAATAAAGAATAAAAATAAAAAATATTGATATACTTACCCTCGGACGGGCCCTGGTTGTCACCGCTGCAATCGCCATGCTTTTCTTCCTAAGAATGAGCGTTTTAATGACCTTCGATGACGTCGCGGCTTGTGATTGGTCGCTGAGCGGTCATGTGACCACTCACGCGACCAATGACAAGCCGCAACGTCATCGAAGGTCCTTAAGAACCTCATTCATAGGAAGGAAAACATGGCGATTGCAGCGGTGACAACCAGGGCCCGTCCGAGGGTAAGTATATCAATATTTTTTATTTGTATTCTTTATTTTACACATTAATCTAAATTCCAATACCGATTCCCGATATCACAAAAATATCGGAACTCGGTATCGGAATTCCGATACCGCAAATATCGGCCGATACCCGATACTTGCGGTATCGGAATGCTCAACACTAGTTAAAACCAATGTTGTCGTTCAAAAGTACAACTTGTGCCGCAAAAACAAGCCCTCGCATGGCCATTTTGACTGAAAAATAAAATAGTTATGGCTATGAAAAGATGGGGTGCAAAAAATGAAAATACGAAAACGGAACATGGCCCAAGGATTAACCCCTTTCTGACCTCGGACGGGATAGTACGTCTGAGGTCAGATCCCCTGCTTTGATGCAGGGCTCCGCGGTGAGCCCGCATCAAAGCCGGGACATGTCAGCTGTTTTGAACAGCTGACATGTGCCCGTAATAGGCGCGGGCAGAATCGTGATCTGCCCACACCTATTAACTAGTTAAATGCCGCTGTCAAACGCAGACAGCGGCATTTAACTACCGCTTCCGGCCGGGCGGCCGGAAATGACGTCATCGCCGACCCCCGTCACATGATCGGGGTTCGGCGATGCATCAGGATGGTAACCATAGAGGTCCTAGAGACCTCTATGGTTACTGATCACCGGTGGCTGTGAGCGACACCCTGTGGTCGGCGCTCACAGCACACCTCCATTTCTGCTACATAGCAGCGATCAGCAGATCGCTGCTATGTAGCAGAGGCGATTGTGCTGTGCCTGCTTCTAACCTCCCATGGAGGCTATTGAAGCATGGCAAAAGTAAAAAAAAAAAGTAAAAAAAAAATATAAAAGTTTAAATCACCCCCCTTTCGCCCCAATCATAATAAATCAATAAAAAAAAAATCAAATCTACACATATTGGGTATTGCCGTGCTCAGAATCGCCCGATCTATCAATGAAAAAAAAACATTAACCTGATCGCTAAACGGCGTAGCAAGAAAAAAATTTGAAACGCCAGAATTAAGTTTTTTAGATCGCCGGAACATTGCGCTAAAATGCAATAACGGGTGATCAAAAGAACGTATCTGCACCATATTTTTTTCCTGTTTTCTAGTACATGATATGCTAAAACCAATGATGTCGTTCAAAAGTACAACTCATCCCGCAAAAAATAAGCCCTCACATGGCCAAATTGATGGAAAAATAAAAAAGTTATGGCTCTGGGAAGGAGGGGAGTGAAAAACGAACACAGAAAAACGAAAAATCCCAAGGTCATGAAGGGGTTAAAGGGTTATATTTCTAGGCTTTTAGCCCAAGAGAGGCATGTTTGATAAATGTTAGGCTTAGGGTCGCTTCAAGGAAAGGTCGCCTTGTTCTGTCTTGTGAGCTCTTGCGAAATGGCCAATTTGTGAGCTAAATGTCTTCATTTTATAACTGGGTTTTGCTGAGCAGTAATGTAATCCAAATTTGATGTATTTAATGTTTTCATACATCTTAGCACTTACAGCAGTCACACAGGCTTTAAGCTTACGATTGTCTATCAATTGCCCATTGATTCACAATAGTATTGTATTATAGATATTTTCATTGTATATAATCTTCATCTTGTACACAGTGCTGTATTTGATATTCACTGGTTCTGGATGGATTTTTTTTAGATGAATTTACATTTTTTCTGATAGATAGAAAAATAGATTCTGATAGGTAGATCGACTTTGTCGCAACTGGTGGGCTCTCACGGGTAGGCCAATTTATGCGCTAGGTACCTAACTTAATTCTTTAAGTACCGTAGATACTCGAGTATAAGCCGAGAATTTGAGCCCATTTTTTTAGGCTGAAATTGCCCTTCTCGGCTTATACTCGAGTCAAACCCAGGGGTTGGCAGGGGAGGGGGAGCAGCAGCTGTGTGATAATACACACCTGCTGCTGACGCGATCCCTGGTTCCCCCGGCGCTGCAGCTTCTTCCTGTAGTGAGCGGTCACATGGTACCGCTCATTACAATAATGATATGGACCCCACTCCACTCCCATAGGGGTGGAGCCACATATTCATTACTGTAATGAGAGGCACCATGTGACCGCTCAGTACAGGAAGAAGCTGTGGCGCAAGGGGAACCAGGGACTGGGCCAGGAGCAGGTGATTATAAGCAGTGCTTGATATTCACCTTCTCCTCGTTCCACCGCCGCCGGGAGCCGCCATGTCTTCCCCGTCCTCTGCACTGACACTCAGGTCAGAGGGCGTGGTGACGCGAATAGTGCACGCCGCCCTCTGCCTGATCGTCATTACAGAGGATGGAAGACACAGCGATGCCTGGTGGTGGTGGAACCAGGAGCAGGTGAGTATAGCAAGTGCCGGGGGCCTGAGAGGTGAGTATGTGATTTTTTTTTATCGCAGCAACAGCATATGGGCCAAATGACTGTATGGATCATGTTATGGGGCCATAAGCAACGTTTGTGGAGCGTTAGATGGGGCAAATGACTGTATAGAGCATCTTATGGGGCAATAAGCAACGTTTGTGGAGCATTATATAGAGCAAATATCTGTATGGAGCATCTTATGGGGCCATAATCAACTTTTGTGGAGCTTTATATGGGGCAAATATCTTTATGGAGCATCTTATGGGGCCATAATCCGCATTTGTGCAGCATTATATGGGACATATTTTAATATGGAGCATCTTATCTACTATATAATTGTCTAAGGGTCACTTCCGTCTGTCTGTCTTTCTGTCTGTCTGTCTCGAATATTCATTGGTCGCGGCCTCTGTCTGTCATGGAATCCAAGTCGCTGATTGTTATGGCAAAACGCCCATGGACCATTGCCACGACCAATCAGCGACAGGCACAGTCCGGAAGAAAATGGCCGCTCCTTACTCCCCGCAGTCAGTGCCCGGCATCCGCATACTCCCCTCCCGGTCACCGCTCACACAGGGTTAATGGATCGCGTTATGCCGCAAGTAATGCACTCCGTTACCGCTGCTATTAACCCTGTGTGTCCCCAACTTTTTACTATTGATGCTGCCTATGTGGCATCAATAGCAAAAAAAAGTATTGTTAAAAATAATAATAAAAAAAACCTGCTATACTCACCCTTCGTAGTCTGACAAGCCGCTCGCGTCGGCCGCCATCTTCCTTTCCTAGCGATGCATTGTGAAATTACCCAGAAGACTTAGCGGTTTTGTGAGACTGCTAAGTCATCTGGGAAATTTCGCAATGCATCCTGGTAACGGAAGATGGCGGCCGACACACGCGTATCGCCGGAGCTTCAGTGGATCCCAGTGGGTGAGTATATCACTATTTTTTATTTTAAATATTTTTTTAACAGGGATATGAGCCCACACTGCTGTATACTACGTGGGCTGTGTTAGATACCGCGTGGCTCTGTGCTGTATACTACGTCACTGTGTAATATACTACATGGCTGTGCAATATACTACGTGACTATGCAATATACTACATGGCTGGGCAATATACTACATGGCTGGGCAATATACTACGTGACTATGCAATATACTACATGGCTGGGCAATATACTACATGGCTGGGCAATATACTACGTGACTATGCAATATACTACATGGCAGGGCAATATACTATGTGGCTGGGAAATATACTATGTGGCTGGGCAATATACTACATGACTGGGCAGTATACTACGTGTCTGTTCTGTATACTGCGTCGCTGTGCAGTATACTATGTGGTTGGGCAATATACTACGTGGCTGGGCAATATACTATGTGACTGGGCAATATACTACGTGGCTGGGCAATATACTACGTGGCTGGGCAATATACTACGTGACTGGGCAATATACTACGTGACTGGGCAATATACTATGTGACTGGGCAATATACTACGTCGCTGGGCAATCTACTACGTGGCTGGGCAATGTACTACGTGACTGGGCAATATACTAAGTGGCTGGGCAATATACTACGTGGCTGGGCAATATACTACGTGGCTGGGCAATATACTACGTGGCTGGGCAATATACTATGTGACTGGGCAATATACTACATCACTGGGCAATATACTACATCACTGGGCAATATACTATGTGATTGGGCAATATACTCTGTGGCTGGGCAATATACTACGTGGGCTATACAATATACTATGTGGACATGCATATTCTAGAATACCCGATGCATTAGAATTGGGCCACCATCTAGTGGGGTCATAATCAGCATTTGTGCAGCATTATATAGGGCAAATGTCTGGATGGAGCATCTTATGGGGCCATAATCAACGTTTGTGGAGCTTTATATGAAAATATTATAATGTAGAGCATCTTATGGAGCCATCATAAACTGTATGGAGCATTATATGGGACGTATTTTGTATGGAGCATCTTATGGGGCCCATCATAAACTTTATGGAGCATTATATGGGGCTCCTGATTCAGTATGGATATTCAAAAACACTTAACCTACTGATGTCTCAATTAATTTTACTTTTATTGATATCTATTTGTATTTTTGACATTTACCAGTAGCTGCTGCATTTTCCACCCTAGGGGGTCGGCTTATACTCGGGTCGGCTTATACTCGATTATATACGGTATATTGCATATAGCAGACATGCAGTTGAAATTTCATATACGGTCCATGGCCCAAAGTGTTGGCACCCTTGAAATTATTCCATAAAATAAATGTCTTTATTTCCTTTCTGTGATCTGGAATAACAAAATTAAAAACAGAAAAAAGGCAAATTAGACATAATTTCAAACAAAACCACCAAAATGGTGTGTACAAAATAGTTGGCTTAATATTTGGTTGAACGCTCATTAGAATAAATTACTGCAATCAATCACTTCCTATAACCATCAACAAGCAGATAAATGTCCTACAAAAACCTGATTGATCTTCAGCTTGTGAACGTACTCTTATATGTCTGCAATCAGGTAAAACAGAAGTAAACGTATTTGCCCATGAGCTGTCGATTTCCTATTGTGTGGATGATGAGCGTTCCTGGTCTGTGTATTGTAGATCTATGAAGTGTCTGTATAGGGCTTCGACCGGCAGCGCTAGCACACACTCACCACGATACGTGCAGCAAAGTCCACTTAAACAGAGCGGCGTCACTCACGGGAAATTGTGTGTGATCCAGATTCTATCATCAACGCATTTCAAAAGAAACATCATTCTTCATCAGTCAGATTTAGGTAGGACATTGATCTGCATACTTACCAACATTACACATGCAGGATTCATTGCAGAAGTATTGTACAATTTGGTTTTAGTTTAGAAGAAAGAAAGAAAGAAAGAAAGAAAGAAAGAAAGAAAGAAAGAAAGAAAGAAAGAAAGAAAGAAAGAAAGAAAGAAAGAAAGAAAGAAAGAAAGAAAGAGAAAAGAAAGAAAAGAAAGAAAGAAAGATGATACCAAATGGAGGCAGCACACCAGTTAAATGGAACCTGGAATAAATATATAAATGGAGGGCACCGCAAAAATACAACAAAGATTGGAAGGTTCACTGTGGGCTTGTGATTAAACATGAAGAAAGAGCAAGAAAAAGATCATGCCCACATAGACAGGAACACCTCCATATATATACATCAGTATCAAAAATAGTTTTTATTAAATTGGCAAAAAACTCAAGATTGCACATAAGTACACACACAAAACAACAACACAAAACCCATTAAAAACACTTAAAAAATGCAAACATGCAAGAAAACATGCCTATATATATATGTCATATCCTAGAATGAGGAAAATGACAGCCCACAAAACATGTGCTTCCCACAATAATGTTATCACAAGAATCTGCCTGCACAAGCGAAGATAATGCAAGGATAAATGACCACTCCATGAAATGGGTGTGAAGATGTTAATATTGCAATACCATACATCCCTATAATAAGGCACATAATATGCGTGCAGGATACTTCAATAATATAGAAACTTTAGTCATATGGCAAAAAGAAAAAATGTAACTGATGAAAAAAGGCGTACAACATAAAATGGTGATGAATGAGACAGTAGAAAAAATAGAAAAGCATAAAAGATGTTAATATATGAAGTGTCTCAGTAATAGTACGCATAGGACCTGCGGGAGGGGGAGGGAGAGGGGGAACTAGACTATGCAAGAGCCCAAAACCTCAATCCCATGGGAAAAATAAAAAAAACAAAAAAACCTTGTCATACCCACAGTCCAAAGCCATAGAGAGAGATCTTGTGAAGTGGGGAAGCAGAATGTGGGATAGGCTCCCACGCGTATCGCCGCCTGACTAGCGGCTTCCTCAGGGAAAAGATATCATGTAGTGTGAGGCGTCCCATGTGGTAACATATATACATATCCCTAATGGTACTAAAGGTATTCACCTGTGTGGAGAGATCTCAAGGAGCACATGCATGCAATACAGCATGGTCGCGGCCATCTTGTTTGTGTTAAAATCCTGAATGAAGCAATAAAGTTTGATCACATAGCCAGTGCGCATACATAGAGGCGATGTGCACCGAAAACTCAGATATAAAGCGTCTAGCCATTGCTGCGCAAACCCAAGGGGGAAGTATCTGCGCATGCACACTGCATGGCACTGCCTAAGTATCACAGTACACGCTACAATTATTCTGCACATACCAAGTAGCCAATGTACCTGCGAAAATTAATGTACACAGTTCCCACTAAGTAAACAAAGCATGACCCAATTTTGTAACATTGATGGGGGGAAAAAAAAAAGAAAACAGCTTATGCTTGTGCGCATAGACATGGATGTCATATGCCAGTAACATGAAGCTGACCGACATGGTGATTGCTGCACAGACAAATGGAGATGGTACCAACGCTTGCGCTATGTGCCACACAACACCCATGCAAGACCACTCGCTGTGGGTATAGGCGCAAAAGATGCTGAGGCTTATTGGTGTAATAGAGAGAATATCAACATATATAGAAGCACATGCACAGCATCCAAGAGGATAAATGAATGAAAACACGCTCATTACATGGGGCTAAGTAGCCTGTACTGAAAATGAAAAAAGAAAAAGGTAAGTAAATGAAGAAATAATAATAAATAAATAAAAAAAAAAATGTTTGCTCAAAATATGGAAGCTATTAATCAACTATATTTGTAACAAATACTGTTGTAATACCACCATGCCCGACACAAGATACAGATGTTTCTGCGCCGTTGCGATCCTTTGTGCCTAAAGTACATAGTACAATTAAGGTGCATGCAATAGACTTAAGCGTATGGTACTGCATTATCAAGAAATGAAAAATCAAAAAATCTCTGAAAAACAGGCATAAACGAGACAGAGTAAAAAAAGGGGGAGTGGGGGGTTGTTGTCATCAGACCTAACTCGAAAATATATATGTATATCCAGTTGCAAACAATGCACACGCAAATAGGTTTCACACCATATATGTACATTTATACAACACGGCAATCCAGGCATCAACAGGATAACTATGACTATTATACAGATAGGCCCCCACATGAATATTTTGACAATGGTCCAATCTGGGATGCAAAATAAGGTCCAAATCAGCCATAAAATCCAGAGAACAAGAGTTCTTCATTTAGTCCGTTGGGCGATAAGCTTTTTAAATTGAAAATCCAACGGGATTCTCGACGCAATAATTCCTTAGTCCGATCTATTATTATTATTATTTCTTCATTTACTTACCTTTTTCTTTTTTCATTTTCAGTACAGGCTACTTAGCCCCATGTAATGAGCGTGTTTTCATTCATTTATCCTCTTGGATGCTGTGCATGTGCTTCTATATATGTTGATATTCTCTCTATTACACCAATAAGCCTCAGCATCTTTTGCGCCTATACCCACAGCGAGTGGTCTTGCATGGGTGTTGTGTGGCACATAGCGCAAGCGTTGGTACCATCTCCATTTGTCTGTGCAGCAATCACCATGTCGGTCAGCTTCATGTTACTGGCATATGACATCCATGTCTATGCGCACAAGCATAAGCTGTTTTCTTTTTTTTTTTTTTCTTTTTTTTTTCCCCCCATCAATGTTACAAAATTGGGTCATGCTTTGTTTACTTAGTGGGAACTGTGTACATTAATTTTCGCAGGTACATTGGCTACTTGGTATGTGCAGAATAATTGTAGCGTGTACTGTGATACTTAGGCAGTGCCATGCAGTGTGCATGCGCAGATACTTCCCCCTTGGGTTTGCGCAGCAATGGCTAGACGCTTTATATCTGAGTTTTCGGTGCACATCGCCTCTATGTATGTGCACTAGCTATGTGATCAAACTTTATTGCTTCATTCAGGATTTTAACACAAACAAGATGGCCGCAACCATGCTGTATTGCATGCATGTGCTCCTTGAGATCTCTCCACACAGGTGAATACCTTTAGTACCATTAGGGATATGTATATATGTTACCACATGGGATGCCTCACACTACATGATATCTTTTCCCTGAGGAAGCCGCTACTCAGGCGGCGATACGCGTGGGAGCCTATCCCACATTCTGCTTCCCCACTTCACAAGATCTCTCTCTATGGCTTTGGACTGTGGGTATGACAAGGTTTTTTTGTTTTTTTTATTTTTCCCATGGGATTGAGGTTTTGGGCTCTTGCATTGTCTAGTTCCCCCTCTCCCTCCCCTCCCGCAGGTCCTATGCGTACTATTACTGAGACATTTCATATATTAACATCTTTTATGCTTTTCTATTTTTTCTACTGTCTCATTCATCACCATTTTTGTTGTAGGCCTTTTTTCATCAGTTACATTTTTTCTTTTTGCCATATGACTAAAGTTTCTATATTATTGAAGTATCCTGCACGCATATTATGTGCCTTATTATAGGGATGTATGGTATTGCAATATTAACATCTTTACACCCATTTCATGGAGTGGTGATTTATCCTTGCATTATCTTCGCTTGTGCAGGCAGATTCTTGTGATAACATTATTGTGGGAAGCACATGTTTTGTGGGCTGTCATTTTCCTCATTCTAGGATATGACATATATATATAGGCATGTTTTGTTGCATGTTTGCATTTTTTAAGTGTTTTTAATGGGTTTTGTGTTGTTGTTTTGTGTGTGTACTTATGTGCAATCTTGAGTTTTTTGCCAATTTAATAAAAACTATTTTTGATACTGATGTATATATATGGAGGTGTTCCTGTCTATGTGGGCATAGTTAAATGGATCCTGTCATCAGGTTTGGCCAATACAAGTAATGGCCTCTGCCTTTCAGGGCTGATATACAGCATTCTGTAATGCTGTGTATCTGTCCCCAACCCAACCTGGAAGAACTGAGAAAAAACTTTTATTATACTCACCTGCTGGGCGATCCGAGGGGTGTCACTCTTCTTGGTCCAGCACCTCCCACCTTCTTGGGATTCCGTCCTCCTTCTTGGTTCGTGTGGATGACGCATCCCTGCATCATCCACACAGTCTCCCAGGCTTCGTGCTCCTGTGCAGGCATACTTATCTGCCCTGTTGAGTATAATAAAAGTTATTTTTCAGTTCTTACAGGTCAAGTTGGGGGCGGATATACAGCATTATAGAATGCTGTATATCAGCTCTGAAAGGTGGTGGCCATAACTTGTATTGGCCAAAACTGGTGACAGGTTCCTTTTAAAGGTGAAAAAGGTCCTGTTCAACAGCCCAAAATGTCGACATTTTGGCTCAGGGTTATGAGCCTTTTTGAAGCTCACAACCCCGAGCCGAAACATTGCCACTTTGGACTATAAAATAGCACCTTTTTTAAACTTTAAAAGGTTTGGTTGTTGCTTTGGAGGCACGGTACCCAGGTACGCTTTTGCCTGTTGCTTCTTTTCGCTCTTTTTCTCGATAGATAGATAGAAAGATAGATAGATAGAATATAAATGGAAAAGATTGGTTCAAACCACCCATACGTGTCATTAGAACCTCTTGCATACAAAACTCCCAAAAATTGGGACAGAACTCGAAAACTAGATTATGAAAAAAGGATTTTAATCATCCTGAGCATAAGTGAAGTTTTGGCAAGGTTTTACCTTTTTCTGAGCTTTTAGGTAAATACTCTAGATAAATATAAGTAGATTTAAACTATATATAAAATATGAATTTAAAAATAATCTCGATTCCAAGAAGTCTGATTCCATCTCTCTTATAAAGGAAGAGTAAAAATCACTTCAATAAACGTGATGCCATCCAGACACATCTTTCCCTCCTAATACACACTATTAATATTTAACAGTTAAAGGAGTGTAAAGTATTAGAAAGCCCTGTGGGCTGTTGATGTGAGAAATTGCAAGGGTACGGACTATGGAACCATATTCTTTATGTTTCACATAAATGGAAAAGCTGAGACAATCACCTTATGTTTTATTCTGTGATGAAGGTGACTGGGAAGAATATTCTAAATGCAAACGTCTTTATGCATAAAAGATCAAGGGACTGAATCTCGGGGCTGTAAAACACTGTTCTTGGAAGCCACATTTAAGACAATTATTTCTTCTCTATGGTGACATGTAATGAATATGATCCGTTCTTAAAGTTCCAGCTAGTACATAAACAGTACTTTTATTACAACATTATTCAACGTGGTCAACACTGAGTGCAGAATATTCAGAAATTCAAGGACTGTCTAATAATAAGGCCGGGGTCACACTCAGGGTAGGGAAATACGGTCCGTTTTTTCCAGGCGTAATACGCAGAAATTATCCCAAAACAGTGTTCCGTATGTCATCCGTAGGCAGGGTGTGGCTGCGTATTTTGCACATGTAAACCTCCATATGTAATCTGTATGGCATCCGTAATTCGTATTTTTCACGCAACCTTACAAAATGGACATTTAATGGTTTTGAGGCCTTAAATTAATTTAAATCATCAGCATAATCCTATTTAAGGCCTCTCCATCAGGTAGAACCCTCCCATATGGCCATTTTGTTGCTGTGCTTGTGTCGGTGTTTTGGTGGTACTTGGGCAACATGTGTGACCTCCTGCATTTCACACCAACTCAGCGGGTGTTATTTAATTGGGTCTTGTCATGCCACTTTTGGCAGCCATACCCCATGATACTTGACCACAAAGAAGGAGAAGAAGAATGTGGGTGCATCCACTTTTGCGCCAACACCTCACTAAAGGGCATTTTCACAGGCTCTATTCATCTCTGCGGACACATCCGGACAAATTCTTTCAGTACTGTCACATGACAATACCCACATTTGATATCTTGTTGGAGACAAGTACGTCCAGGAATAACGTATCAGGATACCAGGATGCGGAAATGCATATCTGCAGAGGAGCGTCTTCTCCTTACTTTACGGTATGTATTCACCATCCTCACATACTGTATGTTGATGATGTTTTTTCCCTATTTTGATTTTCCAAGCACCAGATTTAAATTATATTATTAATTTTAACAAAACCAGATACAAATATGTAGTTAACCCCTTCCCGACCTTTGACGCCACGTAGGCGTCATGAAAGTCGGTGCCATTCCGACCCATGACGCCTATGCGGCGTCATGGAAAGATCGCGTCCCTGCAGATCGGGTGAAAGGGTTAACTCCCATTTCACCCGATCTGCAGGGACAGGGGGAGTGGTAGTTTAGCCCAGGGGGGGTGGCTTCACCCCCTCGTGGCTACGATCGCTCTGATTGGCTGTTGAAAGTGAAACTGCCAATCAGAGCGATTTGTAATATTTCACCCATTATAACGGGTGAAATATTACAATCCAGCCATGGCCGATGCTGAAATATCATCGGCCATGGCTGGAAATACTAGTGTGCCCCCACCCCACCCCTCCGATCGCCCCCCCACCCCCCCGATCTGGCCGGTACACTGCTCCGGCTCCCCTCCGTCCAGTGCTCCGCTCCCCCCCGTGCTCGTGTCCGCTCCCCCCGTGCTCCAATCACCCCCCCGTGCTCCAATCACCCCCCCTGCACTCCGATCCACCCCCCCGTGCTCCGTTCAACCCCCCCGTGCTCCATTCCAGCCCCCCCGTGCTCCGTTCCACGCCCCCGCGCTCCGTTCCACCCCTCCCGCGCTCCGATTCCCCCCCCCGTGCTCCGATCCCCCCCCCCGTGGTCCCCCCCCACCCTATCATACTTACCGATCCAGCCGTGGTCCCGTCCGTCTTCTCCCGGGCGCCGCCATCTTCCAAAATGGCGGGCGCATGCGCAGTGCGCCCGCCGAATCTGCCGGCCGGCAGATTCGTTCCAAAGTGCATTTTGATCACTGAGATATAATCTATCTCAGTGATCAAAATAAAAAAAATAATAAATGACCCCCCCCCTTTGTCACCCCTATAGGGACAATAAAAAAATAAAGAATTTTTTTTTTTCCACTAATGTTAGAATAGGGTTAGGGTTAGGGGTAGGGTTAGGGTTAGGGGTAGGGTTAGGGTTAAGGTTAGGGCTAGGGGTAGGGGTAGGGTTAGGGTTAGGGGTAGGGTTAGGGGTAGGGTTAGGGGTAGGGTTAGGGGTAGGGTTAGGGGTAGGCTTAGGGTTAGGGCTAGGGTTAGGGCTAGGGTTAGGGTTAGGAATGTGCACACGTATTCTGGTCCTCTGCGGATTTTTCCGCTGCGGATTTGATAAATCCGCAGTGCTAAACCGCTGCGGATTTATGGCGGATTTACCGCGTTTTTTTCTGCGCATTTCACTGCGGTTTTACAATTGCGATTTTCTATTGGAGCAGTTGTAAAACCGCTGCGGAATCCGCACAAAGAAGTGACATGCTGCGGAATGTAAACCGCTGCGTTTCCGTGCAGTTTTTCCGCAGCATGTGTGCAGCGATTTTTGTTTCCCATAGGTTTACATTGAACTGTACACTCATGGGAAACTGCTGCGGATCCGCAGCGTGTGCACATACCTTTAGAATTAGGCTATGTGCACATGGTGCGGATTTGGCTGAGGATTCGTAGCAGTTTTCCATCACGTTTACAGTACCATGTAAACATATGAAAAACCAAATCCGCTGTGCCCATGGTGCGGAAAATACCGCGCGGGAACGCTGCGTTGTATTTTCCGCAGCATGTCAATTCTTTGTGCGGATTCCGCAGCGTTTTACACCTGTTCCTCAATAGGAATCCGCAGGTGAAATCCGCACAAAAAACACTGGAAATCCGCGGAAAATCCGCAGGTAAAACACAGTGCCTTTTACCCGCAGATTTTTCAAAAATGGTGCGGAAATATCTCACACGAATCCGCAACGTGGGCACATAGCCTTAGGGTTAGGGTTGGAATTAGGGTTGTGGTTAGGGTTAGGGGTGTGTTGGGGTTAGTGTTGTGGTTAGGGGTGTGTTGGGGTTAGGGTTGTGATTAGGATTATGGCTACAGTTGGGATTAGGGTTAGGGGTGTGTTGGGGTTAGTGTTGGAGTTAGAATTGAGGGGTTACCACTGTTTAGGCACATCAGGGGTCTCCAAACGCAACATGGCGCCACCATTGATTCCAGCCAATCTCGTATTCAAAAAGTCAAATGGTGCTCCCTCACTTCCGAGCCCTGACGTGTGCCCAAACAGTGGTTTACCCCCACATATGGGGTACCAGCATACTCAGGACAAACTGCGCAACAATTACTGGGGTCCAATTTCTCCTGTTACCCTTGTGAATCTAAAAAAATGCTTGCTAAAACATAATTTTTGAGGAAAGAAAAATGATTTTTTATTTTCACGGCTCTGCGTTGTAAACGTCTGTGAAGCACTTGGGGGTTCAAAGTGCTCACCACATATCTAGATAAGTTCCTTGGGGGGTCTAGTTTCTAAAATGGGGTCACTTGTGGGGGGTCTCTACTGTTTAGGCACACCAGGGGCTCTGCAAACGCAACGTGACACCCGCAGACCATTCCATCAAAGTCTGCATTTCAAAAGTCACTACTTCCCTTCTGAGCCCCGACGTGTGCCCAAACAGTGGTTTACCCCCACATATGGGGTATCAGCGTACTCAGGAGAAACTGGACAACAACCTTTGGGGTCCAATTTCTCCTGTAACCCTTGGGAAAATAAAAAATTCTGGGCTAAATAATTATTTTTGAGGAAAGAAAACGTATTTATTATTTTCACGGCTCTGCATTATAAACTTCTATGAAGCACTTGGGGGTTCAAAGTGCTCACCACACATCTAGATAAGTTCCTTTCAGGGTCTAGTTTCTAAAATGGGGTCACTTGTGGGGGGTTTCTACTGTTTAGGCACATCAGGGGCTCTGCAAACGCAACGTGACGCCCGCAGAGCATTCCATCAAAGTCTGCATTTCAAAACGTCACTACTTCAATTCCAAGCCCCGGCATGTGCCCAAACAGTAGTTTACCCCCACATATGGGGTATCACCGTACTCAGGAGAAACTGGACAACAACTTTTGGGGTCAAATTTCTCCTGTTACCCTTGGGAAAATTAAAAAATTCTGGGCTAAATAATTATTTTTGAGGAAAGAAAACGTATTTATTATTTTCACGGCTCTGCATTATAAACTTCTATGAAGCACTTGGGGGTTCAAAGTGCTCACCACACATCTAGATAAGTTCCTTTGGGGGTCTAGTTTCCAAAATGGGGTCACTTGTGGGGGGTTTCTACTGTTAAGCCACATCAGGGGCTCTGCAAACGCAACGTGACGCCCACAGAGCATTCCATCAAAGTCTGCATTTCAAAACGTCACTACTTCACTTCCGAGCCCCGGCATGTGCCCAAACAGTGATTTACCCCCACATATGGGGTATCAGCGTACTCAGGAGAAACTGGACAACAACTTTTGGGGTCAAATTTCTCCTGTTACCCTTGGGAAAATAAAAAATTGCAGGCTAAAAGATCATTTTTGAGAAAATAATTTTTTTTTTTATTTTCATGGCTCTGCGTTATAAACTTCTGTGAAGCACTTGGGGGTTCAAAGTCCTCACCACACATCTAGATTAGTTCCTTTGGGGGTCTAGTTTCCAAAATGGTGTCATTTCTGGGGGATCTCCAATGTTTAAGCACACAGGGGCTCTCCAAACGTGACATGGTGTCCGCTAATGATTGGAGCTAATTTTCCATTTAAAAAGCCAAATGGCGTGCCATCCCTTCCGAGCCCTGCCGTGCGCCCAAACAGTGGTTTACCCCCACATATGGGGTATCAGCGTACTCAGGACAAACTGGACAACAATATTTGGGGTCCAATTTCTCCCATTATCCTTGGCAAAATAGGAAATTCCAGGCTAAAAAATCATTTTTGAGGAAAGAAAAATTATTTTTTATTTTCATGGCTCTGCGTTATAAACTTCTGTGAAGCACCTGGGGGTTTAAAGTGCTCAATATGCATCTAGATAAGTTCCTTGGGGGGTCTAGTTTCCAAAATGGGGTCACTTGTGGGGGAGCTCCAATGTTTAGGCACACAGGGGGCTCTCCAAACGCGACATGGTGTCCGCTAACAATTGGAGCTAATTTTCCATTCAAAAAGTCAAATGGCGCGCCTTCCCTTCCGAGCCCTGCCGTGTGCCCAAACAGTGGTTTACCCCCACATATGAGGTATCGGCGTACTCGGGAGAAATTGCCCAACAAATTTTATGATCCATTTTATCCTACTGCCCATGTGAAAATGAAAAAATTGAGGCGAAAATAATTTTTTTGTGAAAAAAAAGTACTTTTTCATTTTTACAGATCAATTTGTGAAGCACCTGAGGGTTTAAAGTGCTCACTAGGCATCTAAATAAGTTCCTTGGGGGGTCTAGTTTCCAAAATGGGGTCACTTGTGGGGGAGCGCCAATGTTTAGGCACACAGGAGCTATCCAAACGCGACATGGTGTCCGCTAACGATGGAAATAATTTTTCATTCAAAAAGTCAAATGGCGCTCCTTCCCTTCCGAGCCTTACCATGTGCCCAAACAGTGGTTTACCCCCACATGTGAGGTATTGGTGTACTCAGGAGAAATTGCCCAACACATTTTAGGATCCATTTTATCCTGTTGCCCATGTGAAAATGAAAAAATTGAGGCTAAAAGAATTTTTTTGTGAAAAAAAAGTACTTTTTCATTTTTACGGATCAATTTGTGAAGCACCTGGGGGTTCAAAGTGCTCACTATGCATCTAGATAAGTTCCTTGGGGCGTCTAGTTTCCAAAATGGGGTCACTTGTGGGGGAGCTCCAATTTTTAGGCACACGGGGGCTCTCCAAACGTGACATGGTGTCCGCTAAAGAGTGGAGCCAATTTTTGATTCAAAAAGTCAAATGGCGCTCCTTCCCTTCCAAGCCCTGCCGTGCGCCCAAACAGTGGTTTACCCCCACATATGAGGTATCAGCGTACTCAGGACAAATTGGACAACAACTTTCGTGGTTCAGTTTCTCCTTTTACCATTGGGAAAATAAAAAAATTGTTGCTAAAAGATAATTTTTGTGACTAAAAAGTTAAATGTTCATTTTTTCCTTCCATGTTGCTTCTGCTGCTGTGAAGCACCTGAAGGGTTAATAAACTTCTTGAATGTGGTTTTGAGTACCTTGAGGGGTGCAGTTTTTAGAATGGTGTCACTTTTGGGTATTTTCAGCCATATAGACCCCTCAAACTGACTTCAAATGTGAGGTGGTCCCTAAAAAAAATGGTTTTGTAAATTTCGTTGTAAAAATGACAAATCGCTGGTCAAATTTTAACCCTTATAACTTCCTAACAAAAAAAAATTTTGTTTCCAAAATTGTGCTGATGTAAAGTAAACATGTGGGAAATGTTATTTATTAACTATTTTGTGTCACATATCTCTCTGGTTTAACAGAATAAAAATTCAAAATGTGAAAATTGCGAAATTTTCAAAATTTTCGCCAAATTTCCGTGTTTATCACAAATAAATGCAGAATTTATTGACCTAAATTTACCACTAACATGAAGCCCAATATGTCACGAAAAAACAATCTCAGAACCGCTAGGATCCGTTGAAGCGTTCCTGAGTTATTACCTCATAAAGGGACACTGGTCAGAATTGCAAAAAACGGCAAGGTCTTTAAGGTCAAAATAGGCTGGGTCTTGAAGGGGTTAATGTAAAATGTAAGAAGCCAGTGTACATTTTGTAAGGTACACTGGTATCCTGCCTTTTTATATCCTCATATTACTTTCCTTTACTATGGATTTTAACAAGCATTGTAACATTGCTAATATTTTATTTTTGTTGTGTGCTTTCAGATTCCTATCAACTGTAATGTCTTATGCCGGAATACATCTGGAATTTCTGATTGGGAGGTCCACTAATTCCGGCATTGTGCGTGATACATGTGTTCAAATATGGGACAAACTACATGAACTTGTGATGCCAGAGCCCAAAAGGGAGGATTGGCTGAAAATAGCTAGTGGATTTTATGACTCTTGTGATTTTCCTCACTGTATTAGAGACCTGGATGGGAAACTTATCAGGGTGCGTAAGCCGCCAAACTCGGGCTCCCTATTCTACAATTATAAGCAGTTTTTCTCTGTAGTTCTGTTAGCTGTAGTTGACATTAACAACAGATTTATAATTGTAGATATTGGGGCCTATGGGTGAACTGGAGACTCTAGACTCTTCAATGCGTCCATTATGGGTCGGCGACTACGTGAAAACCTGTTGGACCTCCCACCACCACCACAACTCCCAGGCTCCAATGCTGAAGCAGTCCCTTATGTACTTGTGGCAGATGAGGCCTTCCAGTTGACCAGGCATGTCATGAGGCCTTATCCCCGGAGCAACCTGGACCACCGGCGGCGGGTGTTTAACCCCTTCATGACCCAGCCTATTTTGACCTTAAAGACCTTGCCGTTTTTTGCAATTCTGACCAGTGTCCCTTTATGAGGTAATAACTCAGGAACGCTTCAACGGATCCTAGCGGTTCTGAGATTGTTTTTTCGTGACATATTGGGCTTCATGTTAATGGTAAATTTAGGTTAATAAATTCTGCGTTTATTTGTGATAAAGATGGAAATTTGGCGAAAATTTTGAAAATTTCGCAATTTTCACATTTTGAATTTTTATTCTGTTAAACCAGAGAGTTATGTGACACAAAATAGTTAATAAATAACATTTCCCACATGTATACTTTACATCAGCACAATTTTGGAAAAAAAAATTTTTTTTGGCTAGGAAGTTATAAGGGTTAAAATTTGACCAGCGATTTCTCATTTTTACAACGAAATTTACAAAACCATTTTTTTTAGGGACCACCTCACATTTGAAGTCAGTTTGAGGGGTCTTAATGGCTGAAAATACCCAAAAGTGACACCATTCTAAAAACTGCACCCCTCAAGGTACTCAAAACCACATTCAAGAAGTTTATTAACCCTTCAGGTGCTTCACAGCAGCAGAAGCAACATGGAAGGAAAAAATGAACATTTAACTTTTTAGTCACAAAAATGATATTTTAGCAACAATTTTTTTATTTTCCCAATGGTAAAAGGAGAATCTGAACCACGAAAGTTGTTGTCCAATTTGTCCTGAGTACGCTGATACCTCACATGTGGGGGGAAACCACTGTTTGGGCGCATGGCAGGGCTTGGAAGGGAAGGAGCGCCATTTGACTTTTTGAATGAAAAATTGGCTCCACTCTTTAGCGGACATCATGTCACGTTTGGAGAGCCCTCGTGTGCCTAAAAATTGGAGCTCCCCCACATGTGACCCCATTTTGGAAACTAGACGCCCCAAGGAACTTATCTAGATGCCTAGTGAGCACTTTAAACCCTCAGGTGCTTCACAAATTGATCTGTAAAAATGAAAAAGTACTTTTTTTTCACAAAAAAATTTTTCGCCTCAATTTTTTCATTTTCACATGGGCAATAAGATAAAATGGATCATAAAATTTGTTGGGCAATTTCTCCCGAGTACGCCGATACCTCATATGTGGGGGTAAACCACTGTTTGGGCACACGGCAGGGCTCGGAAGGGAAGGCGCGCCATTTGACTTTTTGAATGGAAAATTAGCTCCAATTGTTAGCGGACACCATGTCGCGTTTGGAGAGCCCCTGTGTGCCTAAACATTGGAGCTCCCCCACAAGTGACCCCATTTTGGAAACTAGACCCCCCAAGGAACTTATCGAGATGCATATTGAGCACTTTAAACCCCCAGGTGCTTCACAGAAGTTTATAACGCAGAGCCATGAAAATAAAAAATAATTTTTCTTTCCTCAAAAATTATTTTTTAGCCTGGAATTTCCTATTTTGCCAAGGGTAATAGGAGAAATTGGACCCCAAATGTTGTTGTCCAGTTTGTCCTGAGTACGCTGATACCCCATATGTGGGGGTAAACCACTGTTTGGGCGCACGGCAGGGCTTGGAAGGGAAGGCACGGCATTTGGCTTTTTAAATGGAAAATTAGCTCCAATCATTAGCGGACACCATGTCACGTTTGGAGAGCCCCTGTGTGTCTAAACATTGGAGATCCCCCAGAAATGACCCCATTTTGGAAACGATACCCCCAAAGGAACTAATCTAGATGTGTTGTGAGGACTTTGAACCCCCAAGTGCTTCACAGAAGTTTATAACGCAGAGCCATGAAAATAAAAAATAAAAATTATTTTCTCAAAAATGATCTTTTAGCCTGCAATTTTTTATTTTCCCAAGGGTAACAGGAGAAATTTGACCCCAAAAGTTGTTGTCCAGTTTCTCCTGAGTACGCTGATACCCCATATGTGGGGGTAAACCACTGTTTGGGCACATGTCGGGGCTCGGAAGTGAAGTAGTGACGTTTTGAAATGCAGACTTTGATGGAATGCTCTGTGGGCGTCACGTTGCGTTTGCAGAGCCCCTGATGTGGCTTAACAGTAGAAACCCCCCACAAGTGACCCCATTTTGGAAACTAGACCCCGAAAGGAACTTATCTAGATGTGTGGTGAGCACTTTGAACCCCCAAGTGCTTCATAGAAGTTCATAACACAAAGCAGTGAAAATAATAAATACGTTTTCTTTCCTCAAAAATAATTATTTAGCCCAGAATTTTTTAATTTTCCCAAGGGTAACAGGAGAAATTTGACCCCAATATTTGTTGTCCAGTTTCTCCTGAGTACGGTGATACCCCATATGTTGGGGTAAACTACTGTTTGGGCACATGCCGGGGCTCGGAATTGAAGTAGTGACGTTTTGAAATGCAGACTTTGATGGAATGCTCTGCGGGCGTCACGTTGCTTTTGCAGAGCCCCTGATGTGGCTAAACAGTAGAAACCCCCCACAAGTGACCCCATTTTTGAAACTAGACCCCGAAAGGAACTTATCTTGATGTGTGGTGAGCACTTTGAACCCCCAAGTGCTTCACAGAAGTTTATAATGAAGAGCCGTGAAAATAATAAATACGTTTTCTTTCCTCAAAAATAATTATTTAGCCCAGAATTTTTTAATTTTCCCAAGGGTAACAGGAGAAATTTGACCCCAATATTTGTTGTCCAGTTTCTCCTGAGTACGGTGATACCCCATATGTTGGGGTAAACTACTGTTTGGGCACATGCCGGGGCTCGGAATTGAAGTAGTGACGTTTTGAAATGCAGACTTTGATGGAATGCTCTGCGGGCGTCACGTTGCTTTTGCAGAGCCCCTGATGTGGCTAAACAGTAGAAACCCCCCACAAGTGACCCCATTTTTGAAACTAGACCCCGAAAGGAACTTATCTAGATGTGTGGTGAGCACTTTGAACCCCCAAGTGCTTCATAGAAGTTTATAATGCAGAGCCGTGAAAATAATAAATATGTTTTCTTTCCTCAAAAATAATTATTTAGCCCAGAATTTTTTATTTTCCCAAGGGTTACAGGAGAATATGGACCCCAAAAGTTGTTGTCCAGTTTCTCCTGAGTATGCTGATACCCCATGTGTGGAGGTAAACCACTGTTTGGGCACACGTCGGGGCTCAGAAGGGAAGTAGTGACTTTTGAAATGCAGACTTTGATGGAATGGTCTGCGGGTGTCACGTTGAGTTTGCAGAGCCCCTGGTGTGCCTAAACAGTAGAAACCCCCCACAAGTGACCCCATTTTAGAAACTAGACCCCCCAAGGAACTTATCTAGATATGTGGTGAGCACTTTGAACCCCCAAGTGCTTCACAGACGTTTACAACGCAGAGCCGTGAAAATAAAAAATCATTTTTCTTTCCTCAAAAATGATGTTTTAGCAAGCATTTTTTTATTTTCACAAGGGTACCAGGAGAAATTGGACCACAGAAATTGTTGCGCAGTTTATCCTGAGTATGCTGGTACCCCATATGTGGGGGTAAACCACTGTTTGGGCACACGTCGGGGCTTGGAATTGAGGGAGCACCATTTGACTTTTTGAATACGAGATTGGCTGGAATCAATGGTGGCGCCATGTTGCGTTTGGAGACCCCTGATGTGCCTAAACAGTGGTAACCCCTCAATTCTACCTCCAACACTAACCCCAACACACCCATAACTCTAATCCCAACTGTAGCCATAACCCTAATCACACCCCTAACCACAACCCTAATTCCAACCCTAACCCTAAGGCTATGTGCCCACGTTGCGGATTCGTGTGAGATTTTTCAGCATCATTTTTGAAAAATCCGCGGGTAAAAGGCACTGCGTTTTACCTGCAGATTTTCCACGGATTTCCAGTGTTTTTTGTGCGGATTTCACCTGCGGATTCCTATTGAGGAACAGGTGTAAAACGCTGCGGAATCCGCACAAAGAATTGACATGCTGCGGAAAATACAACGTAGCGTTTCCGCGCAGTATTTTCCGCACCATGGGCACAGCGGATTTGGTTTTCCATAGGTTTACATGGTACTGTAAACGTGATGGAAAACTGCTGCGAATCCGCAGCGGCCAATCCGCTGCGGATCCGCAGCCAAATCCGCACCGTGTGCACATAGCCTAATTCTAAAGGTATGTGCACTGTTGTGAATTCTGTGGCAGAGCTCCCTCCTGTGGTCACAAGTGGTACTTCGGCTGATTCTCTCTGGGAGCTTCCGTTTGTGGAGGAAACTGGTACTGCTGCTTCTGAGTTTCCTCCCTCAGGTGATCTGGTGAGGTCGTTAGGTGCTTCTCTACTTAACCCCACCTAATGCTTTTATTCATGCTTCCTGTCTATGATCCAGTGTTGGACTTGTGTTTCTCTGGATCATTCCTGTGGCCTGCTGCTCTGCATAGCTAAGTGCTTCTTTGCTATTTGTTGCTATTTTTTCTGTCCAGCTTGTCTATTTGTTTTGCTGGAAGCTCTGGGACGCAAAGGGTGTACCTCCGTGCCGTTAGTTCGGTACGGAGGGTCTTTTTGCCCCTTTGCGTGGTTTTCTTTAGGGTTTTGTGTAGACCGCAAAGTTATCTTTCCTATCCTCGTTCTGTCTAGAATATCGGGCCTCACTTTGCTGAATCTATTTCATCCCTACGTTTGTCTTTTCATCTTACTCACAGTCATTATATGTGGGGGGCTGCCTTTTCCTTTGGGGTATTTCTCTGAGGCAAGGTAGGCTTATTTTTTCTATCTTCAGGCTAGTTAGTTTCTCAGGCTGTGCCGAGTTGCATAGGTAGCGTTAGGCGCAATCCACGACTGCCTCTAGTTGTGTTTGGAGAGGATCAGGGATTGCGGTCTGCAGAGTTCCCACGTCTCAGAGCTCGTTCTATTATTTTGGGTTATTGTCAGATCACTGTATGTGCTCTGACCTCCATGTCCATTGTGATACTGAATTGCCTTTCAGAACAGTGCACACGCTGCGGAAAACGCTGCGGATCCGTAGCAGTTTCCCATGAGTTTACAGTTCAATGTAAACCTATGGGAAACAAAAATCGCTGTACACATGCTGCGGAAAAACTGTACGGAAATGCAGGGGTTTAAATTCTGCAGCATGTCACTTCTTTGTGCGCATTCCGCAGCGGTTTTACAACTGCTCAAATAGAAAATCGCAGTTGTAAAACCGCAGTGAAATGCGCAGAAAAAACGCGGTAAATCCACCATAAATCCGCAGCGGTTTAGCACTGCGGATTTATCAAATCCGCAGCGGAAAAATCCGCAGAGGAACAGAATACGTGTGCACATACCGAAACCCTAACCCTAACCCTAACCCTAGCCCTAACCCTAGACCTAACCCTAACCCTAGCCCTAACCCTAGACCTAACCCTAGCCCTAACCCTAACCCTACCCCTAACCCTACCCCTAACCCTACCCCTAACCCTACCCCTAACCCTACCCCTAACCCTACCCCTAACCCTAACCCTAACCCTATTCTAACATTAGTGGGAAAAATAATTCTTTATTTTTTTATTGTCCCTACCTATGGGGGTGACAAAGGGGGGGGTCATTTATTATTTTTTTTATTTTGATCACTGAGATATAATCTATCTCAGTGATCAAAATGCACTTTGGAACGAATCTGCCGGCCGGCAGATTCGGCGGGCGCACTGCGCATGCGCCCGCCATTTAGGAAGATGGTGGCGCCCAGGGAGAAGACGGACGGACCCCGGCAGGATCGGTAAGTATGATGGGGTGGGGGGGAGCACGGGGGGGATCGGAGCATGGGGGGGTGGATCAGAGCGCGGGAGGGGTGGAACGGAGCACGGGGGGTGGAACGGAGCATGGGGGAGGTGGAACGGAGCATGGGGAGGTGGAACGGAGCACGGGGGGTGGATCGGAGTGCAGGGGGGGTGATTGGAGCACGGGGAGGGTGATTGGAGCACGGGGGGAGCGGACACAAGCACGGGGGGAGCGGAGAACAGGACGGAGGGGAGCCGGAGCAGTGTACCGGACAGATCGGAGGGCTGGGGGGGCGATCGGTGGGGTGGGGTGGGGGCACATTAGTGTTTCCAGCCATGGCCGATGGTATTGCAGCATCGGCCATGGCTGGATTGTAATATTTCACCAGTTATAATAGGTGAAATATTACAAATCGCTCTGATTGGCAGTTTCACTTTCAACAGCCAATCAGAGCGATCGTAGCCATGGGGGGGTGAAGCCACCCCCCCTGGGCTGTACTACCACTCCTCCTGTCCCTGCAGGCCGGGTGAAATGGGAGTTAACCCTTTCACCCGATCTGCAGGGACGCGATCTTTCCATGACGCCACATAGGCGTCATGGGTCGGATTGGCACCGACTTTCATGACGCCTACGTGGCGTCATGGGTCGGGAAGGGGTTAATGTCAAACTTTCAAGGGCGCGGCGAATGGTGGAGTGCGCCTTTGGCATTATGGCATCCAAATGGCGTGTCCTCCTGTCTGCCATTCAGCTGAATGAGGCAAATGGTAATGAAGTCATAAAAGCTTGTGTTGTTTTACACAGCTTCACAAGAATGCATGAGTGTTCCTCAGCTGACAGTGGTAAAGGCATGTTGGCCAATGTGGGTAGGCCTACACCACAAGTCCTTCCTCAGTGGCGTCCCCTTTCTGGCCTAAAAGTTAGGGATATTTATGCAAATTATTTTCTTTCTCCTCAGGGTGCTACTCCCTGGCAAGATAATGTTGTTTCTATGTTGTAATTTTTTTTAAATAGAATTAGCATTTGATATATTTCAAAATTTAACATTTGTTTATGGTGTAATAATGATTTGTCAAACACAAAGAAATTGGCTTGTTAATGTTTGTTTAGAAATTATATGATGAGGCAAAAAAATTTTGGAAAACAACCATATTTACTTCATATGGCTTTTGGGGCCATTTTAACTTGGCCAAAGTGTAAAATAAAAAAAAACACATTGCTATCACAGCAGATTAAATAATTTTGGGAGATAACACAAAATTATTAATAAGAAAATATTTTTTAAAGATTCTGATACGTTGGTGGAGGTGATGGATGTAGTTTGGGTTGCTGCTCTTGTGGCCTTTGTAGGCCCAATTGTCCTTCACCCTGTAGGTGACTTCTCTGCTGGGCCTGCTCCCAAATCTGCCCATGCTCAGATTGACCGTAAGAGTACTGGCCATAAGTGTGGGTACTATGGGCATCATGACTAGAGTACACCTCACGGGAGTCATAACCCCCACCAATATGTCCATGTCCTCCATACCCAGGTTGGAACCAGCCTCCAACACTGGGTGTAGACAAGTGGCCATATTGGTAAGGTTGCTGGAAGGGATCCATTTGGTATGGAGTAGGCATTGGTGTGTTGTGTTGTGGAAAAGGCTGAGGTGTAGGCATTGGTGGGTTATGTTGGGGAAAGGGCTGAGGTGTAGGCATATGTGGAGGAGATGCTTCAAATCCCTCTTGAGCATGCACTGGTTGATTTTTTGGCATAGGCAGGACATTACTTGTTGACAGCTGCCACCTCTCAATGTACTGGAACAAATCATAAGGGCTATTTGGGGGTGCAAGCATCAAGAAGGATTTGAAAGCACCCTCTCACAAGTAGCCTCACCTCACGGGGTATGGTACGGAGATATTGGGCCAGTCTTCGAGAAAATGCCTCCTACCATCATCATGAGCAGCCCTGGCCAAATAATTTAAGACACCAGTGCCCACATTTCTTCAGGTTTCCAATAGCTCTCTCCTTCTGCCGCCACGGCATGAGGTCACAGCATTCTGTGGGGAGGCCTTCAGCGGAACAGTGGGGCTGCTGCTGTGGCCATGATCTTCTGGCATCCCTGAAGCTGGTGCATCTGTGGGTGGGGCTGCATCATCTGGCCCAGGTGGATGTTGACCATGAGGGGCAGCCAAAGATGGATCCAGAGGGTTGAACGTAGTAGAAGCCATAGATGGTCCATCCACCTCTTCTTCTACTTCCTCAACAGGATCAATAAATGGCTCCGATTTCGACCCTGTTGCCTCCCTCTCATTGAGGTTGGATTGTGTTCTGTTATGAAAAATTAAAAATGTAATTTGAAAAATCATCTATGAGCATTCCAAACATATGTGTAATGTGGTGTGAGGTTTGTACTTACGGTCTGAGATCCATACTGGGATCCAGAAAGGACAGCCGGTCAAAATATATACAGTGGGGCAAAAAAGTATTTAGTCAGTCAGCAATAGTGCAAGTTCCACCACTTAAAAAGATGAGAGGCGTCTGTAATTTACATCATAGGTAGACCTCAACTATAGGAGACAAACTGAGAAAAAAAAATCCAGAAAATCACATTGTCTGTTTTTTTAACATTTTTTTTTGCATATTATGGTGGAAAATAAGTATTTGGTCAGAAACAAACAATCAAGATTTCTGGCTCTCACAGACCTGTAACTTCTTCTTTAAGAGTCTCCTCTTTCCTCCACTCATTACCTGTAGTAATGGCACCTGTTTAAACTTGTTATCAGTATAAAAAGACACCTGTGCACACCCTCAAACAGTCTGACTCCAAACTCCACTATGGTGAAAACCAAAGAGCTGTCAAAGGACACCAGAAACAAAATTGTAGCCCTGCACCAGGCTGGGAAGACTGAATCTGCAATAGCCAACCAGCTTGGAGTGAAGAAATCAACAGTGGGAGCAATAATTAGAAAATGGAAGACATACAAGACCACTGATAATCTCCCTCGATCTGGGGCTCCACGCAAAATCCCACCCCGTGGGGTCAGAATGATCACAAGAACGGTGAGCAAAAATCCCAGAACCACGCGGGGGGACCTAGTGAATCAACTGCAGAGAGCTGGGACCAATGTAACAAGGCCTACTATAAGTAACACACTACGCCACCATGGACTCAGATCCTGCAGTGCCAGACGTGTCCCACTGCTTAAGCCAGTACATGTCCGGGCCCGTCTGAAGTTTGCTAGAGAGCATTTGGATGATCCAGAGGAGTTTTGGGAGAATGTCCTATGGTCTGATGAAACCAAACTGGAACTGTTTGGTAGAAACACAACTTGTCGTGTTTGGAGGAAAAAGAATACTGAGTTGCATCCATCAAACACCATACCTATTGTAAAGCATGATGGTGGAAACATCATGCTTTGCGGCTGTTTCTCTGCAAAGGGGCCAGGACGACTGATCCGGGTACATGAAAGAATGAATGGGGCTTTGTATCATGAGATTTTGAGTGCAAACCTCCTTCCATCAGCAAGGGCATTGAAGATGAAACGTGGCTGGGTCTTTCAACATGACAATGATCCAAAGCACACCGCCAGGGCAACGAAGGAGTGGCTTCGTAAGAAGCATTTCAAGGTCCTGGAGTGGCCTAGCCAGTCTCCAGATCTCAACCCTATAGAAAACCTTTGGAGGGAGTTGAAAGTCCGTGTTGCCAAGCGAAAAGCCAAAAACATCACTGCTCTAGAGGAGATCTGCATGGAGGAATGGGCCAACATACCAACAACAGTGTGTGGCAACCTTGTGAAGACTTACAGAAAACGTTTGACCTCTGTCATTGCCAACAAAGGATATATTACAAAGTATTGAGATGAAATTTTGTTTCTGACCAAATACTTATTTTCCACCATAATATGCAAAAAAAATGTTAAAAAAACAGACAATGTGATTTTCTGGATTTTTTTTTCTCAGTTTGTCTCCCATAGTTGAGGTCTACTTATGATGTAAATTACAGACGCCTTTCATCTTTTTAAGTGGTGGAACTTGCACTATTGCTGACTGACTAAATACTTTTTTGCCCCACTGTATATATATATATATATATATATATATATATATATATTTCCTTTTTGCAGGAGCAGATGACCCACTTCTGGACCGCTGCTGCCTTTCTCTCTGGTACTGGTCCCGAATGCTGCGCCAACGTCTCATAACATCTTCTACTACAATGACAGAGAAGCAAATAATGTATAAGGCCATTGTGCACAGTGGTACCACAAGGTGTCTGAGATTTCCCAGATTGTAATATGCCCTAGTAAGCTGAATTTCTTACTAAATATCATCAATAATCAAATTTTACACACAAATCCCACAATACCATAAAAGGGTAACACCATAGAATGTAAGTACACAAGGACAGGATCCTCTCCCCTCTGTACTAGTCTGTCTTTGTAAATTTACTTAGTGTAAGCGACATCTATAAATGCTGTACATAACCCCTTTGTCATGTCCAGCACCATTAAATAAATGGTGCAATATACATACAAAATCAGAATAAGATAAATAATAATATTGGTAAAATATTGTTCTTACTGCAGTTTTCAAAATTAAATACTTGATAAACATGAGTGTACTTACTTATCTGCCTCTGTCCCTCACGTGGCCGCTGCTCATAATCTGGGAAAAGGATCCCACAGATGCTCCTCCAAGCAGCCTCTTTCCTTGCCCGGTTAGCGTAGTTGGAATCATGTTGGTCCCATATTTCGGGCCTTTCTTGGACCAGGACCAGGAGCATATCAACATTGATTATGTTGGCCATGCTGCTTGCAACTCCGTGGAGGCGTGCGCCAGACTCCCGGGATGTCTGTCTGGCTTTTTCAGCTAATTAGCATGTCTGAGCTTCCTGATCGAGGGCTTGGCACATTTCCTGTCACCTGAAGATGTCTGGCGTATTTCTCGCAAGTCACACTGATGGTCCGTGTGTAATCCATATTTTTCTCGCACCCATAGACTTGCATTGGTTGATTTTTTGCACAGTATGCTGACAAACGCAGCATGCTGCCATTTTCTACGGCCGTAAAATACGGCTGTGAAATATATGGCAGATAGAAGCTGCCCCATAGAGAATCATTGGTCCGTGTGCAATGCGTTGTTTTTGCGCCTCTCATACGTCTGTAAAACTCTCTAGTGTGACCCCGGCCTAATGCTTTGTTGACACTGAAACTCAAATTGATCATCATTTTGCAAGGTCGCAGTGGCGGAGCGTCCTGCCGCAATGGAACCATATTCTATTGTTCTATTAATATTATAGGACGTGTTTCTATCTGTAACAAAATGAAATCAGCTTTTATTATAGCCTAGTAATTACCGGTACCTCCATGATTTGCTGATTACCATTATTTTGGATTTTTTTTTTAATGCTATGTGTCCTATTTATCTATCGATTTATCGCTTCTAATAAAGAAGAACCCCTTTAATATATTACCATGTGTAACAGCAGCACATTACACATTACAACCACTAAACTTACATTTTTAGTCATTGTAGCAAAATAGTGCACAATCTTTTTCATTTAAAAAATAAAAGTGATAAACTTGACAAATACATTATGAACCCAGTGCATTGATGAGAAGTATGATTCTCCATCTTTTCAAGCTCTTAATCAAATTTATCACCAAATTTCACAAAATGTTTTCACCTGATTAGACTGGTGTTCATATTTTGAAAATCTATATCAGTATGGCGGTATAATTCAGATATTAAGATAAATATTTTATGAGTCCTGCTATAAAAGGAAATAGCTCATGAGCCAAAGTGTATTCAGTCTCTCCTCACCCAACCTAACGGCCAACTGCAGCTTATAATGGCCAGTGTGAGATCTTAGAAGCAACAGGGAGGTGGCACCCTGAGGATGTATCAATGCAACCAGATTGGTGGAGATTGAGTTAACCTTTCATACAGGATTATATTGCCATTGATTTTCAAAGTAAATACATCAGGTCTAAGAGATATATTTAATAAAGATCTGCTTTATTCCCAGTGCACAAGAGCTTGTCAGTTACTGCAAGAAGTGGCGAGGCGAGGGGAGTGTTCACTGTACAGATTCACAGGACTAATAAATTACGTGTCCACTGTATTCTTGAAAAGCTCCCGGAAGCTAAATAGTACAACAATTTTGGTCAATGCTGGCTACTAGGAGTCTGTAGGACACTGTAACAGCCCTTCAGATATCTGTAGACAGATTTCTATTGCTAAAGCGGAAATTGGAAATACGCCAAAATATTAAAATGTTGTATTTTAACATGATTTTGATTCAAAAAGTTGCTGCAAGATCAATAAACCAGAGGCTGATTCTTAATAAGGTTTACATCTCTCAAAACAAATTTTAACTCTAAAACTTTTGAATGAAAACTAAAATTTTCAATAAAAGAAAGACAGGGAATCACATATTGTTTTATTAAAGATGAAGAAAGTGAACAAAATCCTGCATGAAATAATAAAAGACATATTTACATCCCCAGAGGGAGCTAAAAATGATGTTGCTCTAAGATTCTTCAAAAAATATACTACTCAATGTACTCAAACTGCTGACTGTCTTTTCTTCCACTGTTGAGAACTCATTGTTCTCCCGGGACCGAACGTCAAAGAACAGCAAAAGCCACAAATACATAACCTCAAATCTTCCTTTATTGTACAGTTATTAAGTGATAAAAACACACTTAGAAAGATCTAAAATCATGTTATAGTAAATTAGAGGAAAAAAAGATTTCTGTTTTTTTTTGTTTGGTATGCAAGAACTTTTTATGGAATATTAGGAGGCTGTTGGCTCTGGGGAGTGATAGCCTAGACTTTGTTTAAAGTCCAGTTGTCAGCTTTTGCTTGTGAGAAATCATTGGCCCAGACATTATATGTTCTTCAAAGTGCAACTATCATTTAAGAACACTTACTGAAGTGAGGTTGAAGGTGCTGAGACCACCAATGATCGCCAAAATAAAGGGTTTATAGCACTTATTTGAGTATTCAAAGCAATAAATACTTGGCACTCAGACGAACTTTTTGCATGATCAGAAGTGAATAATTCATTTATTTAGTGCATCCAGCTTAATTGTTAAACGTTTTCGGTCTACAAAGACCTTCATCAGAAACAGTTATTGGATTACTGAAATACATATATCAAAATACAAAGAAATGTTGTTAGAATAGGTAACATGATGCACAGTCTCAATATAGGCATATTTATAATATACTTGAGAAAATCAAATACATCAATAGAGAAATGACAAACAACGACTGAGGCGGACTAGGTGGATCCGGCCTGGTGTTCCGTGAGTCGTGAGCCTTGTTCAGGAGATCTATGGACTGTGAACGTGTATAGGAGAAGGATATAAGCAGGTGATGACCTCCAGTCCCAGCTAAGGATTAACAAAGTGGGCCAAGAAATGACCACCCCCACTTAAAAATAAAGGATACTGCAAATAAGGTGAACTCCCAATACGCGGGACCAGGGGGCTAGAGTGCGAGATGAGGTGCCTATAACACAGAAGCAAAAACCATGAGTACATAAAAGGAGCATAAAGAACCACATCAAAAATGCCATATGACGAGAATAGTGTAGGAGAACTAGTGGTGAAGCCTGAAAGGGCATGCTATATGATAAGACTAGTCCCAGTATGTGACCATCAGGAGCCTGTATAAAGGGAAATCAGATCTACGGATGCAATAGCACAGAGTAGTGTGGACCAGCGACCCTGGCCAGGATAGGCAAGAAATAAAACCAAGCTCAAGAAAATAAAGCTCAAGAAAATAGGAAGGCCCCCCTCTACTTATTAGAAGTACCTGAATGCCACGAAGAGTAAATGTGGGCCCACAGGGGTGCCAACAAACGGCAGAGTCCGGGAGAATATGGCGCCTGAGTAAAATATAGTACAAGGTGTAATAAAAAGAGTGAGTGGCTTAAGGCAGAAGGGTCCCCAATAGGGTTGCGGCGGTTACCTTAAAGAGCCTGGAGAAGCGGGAGCAGGGCGCTGTAGAAAGGCGAGAAGCTCGCAATGGCACAAGCGCTGTGGACAAGGAAAGCAATAAAGAGGTAACTAGGCAGAAGAAAATGACAGAAGGCAAAGGGATAAGGAGAGGGAGGGGAGGAGAGGACAGAGTGAATAGGACAGTGTAGCAAGGACAGAGCGCTACTGTACCTAAGACCTCCAATGGCACCGGCGCCGAACCGCTAGAGACGCGCACTCCCGGGACTGCTGACCGGCAGAGGCACTTCCGGGTTTAAGTGCCCGCTGCCTGAAGGTCAGCTGACGCGCCGCGTCACCAGGTCACATGACCGGCGGGGCCGCGCATGCGTGGAGCAGGGGGAGAGGCCGGGGAGGGGAGCCGGGGAGAGATAGCGCCTGCGCAAAGGAATGAAGTACAATCAATGGAGACAAGAGGAAAAGAGGCCATATAAAGCCAGGGTCGCAGCGCAGAGGATATCAGGCAGGACACCGGATATAAGCAGGGTGCTGGGGTTGGTAAGAAGGCAAAACGCATGGTGGACCAGAGAGTCAAAGAGAGAAACAGGTCCATAAAGTGGTGGTCACATCGGAACACTATATAGAGAAAAAGATAATACTCTATATAGAGATGGCATTGTGAGGGAATACTATACCATGTGAGAAAAGGCCAGTGCTCAGTGCGTGGGGTGCAATTAACGGTTCTGAAAAGAAAAGAGCATGAAACAGTTAAAAGCAAGACAAAAACAGGTCAATATACAATGTAATTACAATAAAAACGTACACAGTATCTTTACAAAAAAGCTGATACATCATAGTCCCTATTTAATCGCTTTGGTTCAAGGGTCTGTAAGGTATAAATCCAATATGCTTCCCTTTTCTGGAGCATTTTGGTGCGGTTTTGGCCCCTTCTAGGGATGTCAACCTGTTCAAGGACCTGGAACCGAAGTTGAGCGATATTATGATTTTTGGCGGAGAAACGGAATGGAAGGGGGAGGTGTGTCTTATTACATCGGATCGTAGATTTGTGTTGGGCCACCCTATCCCTCACCGTTTGTGTGGTTTCCCCCACATAGGCCAAGCCGCAAGGGCATTTGATAAGATAGACTACAAATGTCGACTCGCAGGTATAGAAACCCTTAATGGGAATAGCCTTGCCAGTCTGTGGGTGAAAAACAGAGGGACCCTTTTGTACATTACTGCATTGTAGACAATTTAGGCAAGGGAATGTGCCTCTTCTCTGAGTTTGAAGAAAAACCTGTTTGGGAATCAGGGTACCTAGACCAACATCCGCCTTTACTAACCTATCCTTGAGATTCCTAGCTCGCTTGAAACATGACAGAAATGGCAATTTGAACTCCGCAATGTCAGGATAACTTTTGGTTAGGATATTCCAGTGCCTCCGAATGGTCGACTGTACTAGGTCAGAAAAAGGGTGAAAAGTAGTGTTGAGCATTCCGATACCGCAAGTATCGGGTATCGGCCGATACTTGCGGTATCGGAATTCCGATACCGAGATCCGATATTTTTGTGATATCGGGTATCGGTATCGGAAGTGTAAAATAAAGAATTAAAATAAAAAATATTGTTATATTCACCTCTCCGGCGGCCCCTGGACATCAGCGGGAGGATCCGGCGTCCGGCACGGCTTCTTTCTTCAAAATGCGCGCCTTCAGGACCTGTGGTATGACGTCCCGGCTTCTGATTGGTCGCGTGCCACCCATGTGACCGCCACGTGACCAATCAGAAGCCGCGACGTCATTCCTCAGCTAAAGTCCTAGAATGAGCGCCTTTTAGGACCTGAGGAATGACGTCGCGGCTTCTGATTGGTCGCGTGGCGGTCACATGGGCGGCACGCGACCAATCAGAAGCCGGGACGTCATTCCACAGGTCCTGAAGGCGCGCATTTTGAAGAATGAAGCCGTGCCGGACGCCGGATCCTCCCGCTGATGTCCAGGGGCCGCCGGAGAGGTGAATATAACAATATTTTTTATTTTAATTCTTTATTTTACACTTTAATATGGATCCCAGGGCCTGAAGGAGAGTTTCCTCTCCTTCAGACCCTGGGATCCATGAGGATACATTCCGATACTTGATGTCCCATTGACTTGTATTGGTATCGGATATCGGTATCGGCGATATCCGATATTTTTCGGGTATCGGCCGATACTATCCGATACCGATACTTTCAAGTATCGGACGGTATCGCTCAACACTAGTGAAAAGTCGAGACGAATGGGATTCTTTTGGGCTTGTCCTTGGGTTTACTAATTGACATGTAACGTTTAGCCTCTGTCAGTATCCCCTGAGGGTACCCCCTATCAGCAAATTTGTGTTCCATCTCGATGAGTCTGGTTTTTTTTAAATTCTCATCAGAGACTATCCTGTCGACCCTATGGAACTGTGATTTTGGAATAGAGTTCTTAATGGAGGGTGGGTGGCAACTGGTGAAGAATAGGAGGCCATTGCGATCTGTCGGTTTAGTGTATAAATCGATCGCCAACTGACCCCCCCTCTCCTTATAAATCAAAGTATCCAAAAAGCTAATCCTGTGTGTGTCATGTTGTAAAGAGAATTTTAATTCAGGCCAGATACCATTGATATGTTGATCAAAAGGCAGGAGTGATTCAATTGGACCGTCCCAGATGCAGAATATATCATCGATATATCTCCGCCAAACCTTGCAGTGACTCATAAATAGAGGATGATTGTACACAAAATCTTGTTCAAAAATCGCCATGTACGCTATGGCGTAAGGGGGCGCTACGTTCGCGCCCATCGCGGTGCCTTGCTGTTGGGCATAAAAGGTGTCCTGGAACAAGAAATAATTTTCTTTGAGTACCAGGCCCAATAGGTCGGCACAGAGATGACGGATTTTGATGTCTACTTTGTTATCATGTAGGAGTCTATCGGTAGCTGCTAAGCCTTTCTCGTGGACTATCGATGTATAGAGGCTGTTGACATCCCAGGTTATCAAGAGGGAAGAAGGGGATATGGGGCCCAAAGACTTAATGACCTGAATGAAATCATTAGTATCCAATAAGAAAGAGCGGGTAGTTTTAACTAGTGGTGTGAGAATTTTTTCCAATACCATGGATAAAGGTGACAGAACCGAGTCGGTTAGGGACACAATAGGCCGGCCAGGTGGTTTGACTAGTCTTTTGTGTATTTTAGGCAGGATATAAAATATAGGGGTAATAGGATCCTTTTTAATGAGAAAATCTCTCATTTTTTTGTCAATGGTGCCTGCTTGGAAGTGGAAGTCTACGACGGGTGCGATTTTTTTGATCAGTAGGTTCAGAGGGTTATGTGGTATTATTTTGTATACTGTGGTGTCCCCCAGTTGTCTAAACACCTCCTCAAGATAGTCAGACCTATCCATAATCACCGTTGCCCCGCCCTTATCTGCTGGTTTGATAATTAAGGATTTATCCGATGAAAGTTGATCCAATGAGAGTCTCTCGGCATGTGTGAGATTGGAATGGAACTGGAACCTCCCCCGGTCCATCTCCCTAGTCAATGTGTGGATGTCCCTCTCGACAAGGGAAACGAAAGTTTCCACTGGTGGGTTGGATCGTGGTGGCATGTAGGAGCTAGGAGTCCATAACCCCAAATCCTGGAGTTCAAGTAGAGTCTTATCCTGCCTGGAGGAATTCAGTACGGCAGGTTGTTCCGAGAAGTGTACACGCAATCTGATGTTGCGATAGAACCTCTGCAGGTCCATGTTGAGTTCAAACGAATTGAACTTATACATAGGGCAAAAGGATAAACCCTTCTGGAGTACAGCCAGTTGATATGTGTCCAGGTTCTTGGAAGAGATGTTGACTACCAGCGGGAGGTCCTTACCTGTGAGCGTGTCGCCATCTGATTTCGGGGTTCCCCGGCGGCATTGGCCCCCCCGCCTCGTTTTCCCTTTGAACGGCCGCGGTTGTTCCCTAAAAAAGAATGGGAGGAAGAAGAATTTGAGGTGCCGGGCCTGCTGTCGATGGAACCAGAAGAGCTTAGCGAGCTGTGACGCCTGGTGGAATGCCGAGTATCTCGCCATTGGTAAACCCGGTTCTGTAAGTAGTCCTCGGTGTCTCTCAGAAATTTGGATCTTTTCCTCTTTTCCAACTCTACTCTGTGTAATCGTAATAATTCCTGATTCTTTGACTTGAGTTCCTGGAATTCTTCTTGAGGTAGGGTACTGGTCAGCTGGCTCTCGATCGCGTTGATTTGGGCATTCACCGTCTCCAGGTTCTTTTGAAGGTAGGACAGGGTTAAGGTCATAAGGTCTGCTGAACATTTGTTTAAAATGTGTTCAAACTTCGTGCAGTAATCTTTATCCTCCCTGAAGAAGGTCGGTTGTAAGGGGACCCGCAATCCCCGTGGGATTCTCTGGACACGGAGGTATTCAGCTATTGTAATAATGTGCAATTCTAAGTTAACTGCTCTTCTAGACTCGCGTTCCAAGTCGCGATTCTTGAGTTCTTTAGCAGGAATCTGAAGAAAGTCGCTGGGCGCGGTAACTTTGGAAAGGATTTCCGCCGCCTCTGTTGCATTGAAGGAGAAGGTCTCGCTCGACATCATCCAAGGTGCTCGTGGAAGGAATGAACATGTAGCAATATAAAGCACGGCACTCTTGGCTTCTTGGGGGTGCACAAGTTAGGTTTCCAACCCGTCAAATCAAAGCAATAAATACTTGGCACTCAGACAAACTTTTTGCATGATCAGAAGTGAAAAATTCATTTATTTAGTGCACCCAGCTTAATTGTTAAACGTTTTCGGTCTACAAAGACCTTTATCAGAAACAGTTATTGGATTACTGAAATACATATATCAAAATACAAAGAAATGTTGTTAGAATAGGTAACATGATGCACAGTCTCAATATAGGCATATTTATAATATACTTGAGAAAATCAAATACATCAATAGAGAAATGACAAACAACGACTGAGGCGGACTAGGTGGATCCAGCCTGGTGTTCCGTGAGTCGTGAGCCTTGTTCAGGAGATCTATGGACTGTGAACGTGTATAGGAGAAGGATATAAGCAGGTGATGACCTCCAGTCCCAGCTAAGGATTAACAAAGTGGGCCAAGAAATGACCACCCCCACTTAAAAATAAAGGATACTGCAAATAAGGTGAACTCCCAATACGCGGGACCAGGGGGCTAGAGTGCGAGATGAGGTGCCTATAACACAGAAGCAAAAACCATGAGTACATAAAAGGAGCATAAAGAACCACATCAAAAATGCCATATGACGAGAATAGTGTAGGAGAACTAGTGGTGAAGCCTGAAAGGGCATGCTATATGATAAGACTAGTCCCAGTATGTGACCATCAGGAGCCTGTATAAAGGGAAATCAGATCTACGGATGCAATAGCACAGAGTAGTGTGGACCAGCGACCCTGGCCAGGATAGGCAAGAAATAAAACCAAGCTCAAGAAAATAAAGCTCAAGAAAATAGGAAGGCCCCCCTCTACTTATTAGAAGTACCTGAATGCCACGAAGAGTAAATGTGGGCCCACAGGGGTGCCAACAAACGGCAGAGTCCGGGAGAATATGGCGCCTGAGTAAAATATAGTACAAGGTGTAATAAAAAGAGTGAGTGGCTTAAGGCAGAAGGGTCCCCAATAGGGCTGCGGCGGTTACCTTAAAGAGCCTGGAGAAGCGGGAGCAGGGCGCTGTAGAAAGGCGAGAAGCTCGCAATGGCACAAGCGCTGTGGACAAGGAAAGCAATAAAGAGGTAACTAGGCAGCAGAAAATGACAGAAGGCAAAGGGATAAGGAGAGGGAGGGGAGGAGAGGACAGAGTGAATAGGACAGTGTAGCAAGGACAGAGCACTACTGTACCTAAGACCTCCAATGGCACCGGCGCCGAACCGCTAGAGACGCGCACTCCCGGGACTGCTGACCGGCAGAGGCACTTCCGGGTTTAAGTGCCCGCTGCCTGAAGGTCAGCTGACGCGCCGCTTCACCAGGTCACATGACCGGCGGGGCCGCGCATGCGTGGAGCAGGGGGAGAGGCCGGGGAGGGGAGCCGGGGAGAGATAGCGCCTGCGCAAAGGAATGAAGTACAATCAATGGAGACAAGAGGAAAAGAGGCCATATAAAGCCAGGGTCGCAGCGCAGAGGATATCAGGCAGGACACCGGATATAACAGGGTGCTGGGGTTGGTAAGAAGGCAAAACGCATGGTGGACCAGAGAGTCAAAGAGAGAAACAGGTCCATAAAGTGGTGGTCACATCGGAACACTATATAGAGAAAAAGATAATACTCTATATAGAGATGGCATTGTGAGGGAATACTATACCATGTGAGAAAAGGCCAGTGCTCAGTGCGTGGGGTGCAATTAACGGTTCTGAAAAGAAAAGAGCATGAAACAGTTAAAAGCAAGACAAAAACAGGTCAATATACAATGTAATTACAATAAAAACGTACACAGTATCTTTACAAAAAAGCTGATACATCATAGTCCCTATTTAATCCCTTTGGTTCAAGGGTCTGTAAGGTATAAATCCAATATGCTTCCCTTTTCTGGAGCATTTTGGTGCGGTTTTGGCCCCTTCTAGGGATGTCAACCTGTTCAAGGACCTGGAACCGAAGTTGAGCGATATTATGATTTTTGGCGGAGAAATGGAATGGAAGGGGGAGGTGTGTCTTATTACATCGGATCGTAGATTTGTGTTGGGCCACCCTATCCCTCACCGTTTGTGTGGTTTCCCCCACATAGGCCAAGCCGCAAGGGCATTTGATAAGATAGACTACAAATGTCGACTCGCAGGTATAGAAACCCTTAATGGGAATAGCCTTGCCAGTCTGTGGGTGAAAAACAGAGGGACCCTTTTGTACATTACTGCATTGTAGACAATTTAGGCAAGGGAATGTGCCTCTTCATGACTCCTACATGATAACAAAGTAGACATCAAAATCCGTCATCTCTGTGCCGACCTATTGGGCCTGGTACTCAAAGAAAATTATTTCTTGTTCCAGGACACCTTTTATGCCCAACAGCAAGGCACCGCGATGGGCGCGAACGTAGCGCCCCCCTACGCCATAGCGTACATGGCGATTTTTGAACAAGATTTTGTGTACAATCATCCTCTATTTATGAGTCACTGCAAGGTTTGGCGGAGATATATCGATGATATATTCTGCATCTGGGACGGTCCAATTGAATCACTCCTGCCTTTTGATCAACATATCAATGGTATCTGGCCTGAATTAAAATTCTCTTTACAACATGACACACACAGGATTAGCTTTTTGGATACTTTGATTTATAAGGAGAGGGGGGGTCACTTGGCGATCGATTTATACACTAAACCGACAGATCGCAATGGCCTCCTATTCTTCACCAGTTGCCACCCACCCTCCATTAAGAACTCTATTCCAAAATCACAGTTCCATAGGGTCGACAGGATAGTCTCTGATGAGAATTTAAAAAAAAACAGACTCATCGAGATGGAACACAAATTTGCTGATAGGGGGTACCCTCAGGGGATACTGACAGAGGCTAAACGTTACATGTCAATTAGTAAACCCAAGGACAAGCCCAAAAGAATCCCATTCGTCTCGACTTTTCACCCTTTTTCTGGCCTAGTACAGTCGACCATTCGGAGGCACTGGAATATCCTAACCAAAAGTTATCCTGACATTGCGGAGTTCAAATTGCCATTTCTGTCATGTTTCAAGCGAGCTAGGAATCTCAAGGATAGGTTAGTAAAGGCGGATGTTGGTCCAGGTACCCTGATTCCCAAACAGGTTTTTCTTCAAACTCAGAGAAGAGGCACATTCCCTTGCCTAAATTGTCTACAATGCAGTAATGTACAAAAGGGTCCCTCTGTTTTTCACCCACAGACTGGCAAGGCTATTCCCATTAAGGGTTTCTATACCTGCGAGTCGACATTTGTAGTCTATCTTATCAAATGCCCTTGCGGCTTGGCCTATGTGGGGGAAACCACACAAACGGTGAGGGATAGGGTGGCCCAACACAAATCTACGATCCGATGTAATAAGACACACCTCCCCCTTCCATTCCATTTCTCCGCCAAAAATCATAATATCGCTCAACTTCGGTTCCAGGTCCTTGAACAGGTTGACATCCCTAGAAGGGGCCAAAACCGCACCAAAATGCTCCAGAAAAGGGAAGCATATTGGATTTATACCTTACAGACCCTTGAACCAAAGGGATTAAATAGGGACTATGATGTATCAGCTTTTTTGTAAAGATACTGTGTACGTTTTTATTGTAATTACATTGTATATTGACGTGTTTTTGTCTTGCTTTTAACTGTTTCATGCTCTTTTCTTTTCAGAACCGTTAATTGCACCCCACGCACTGAGCACTGGCCTTTTCTCATATGGTATAGTATTCCCTCACAATGCCATCTCTATATAGAGTATTATCTTTTTCTCTATATAGTGTTCCGATGTGACCACCACTTTATGGACCTGTTTCTCTCTTTGACTCTCTGGTCCACCATGCGTTTTGCCTTCTTACCAACCCCAGCACCCTGCTTATATCCGGTGTCCTGCCTGATATCCTCTGCGCTGCGACCCTGGCTTTATATAGCCTCTTTTCCTCTTGTCTCCATTGATTGTACTTCATTCCTTTGCGCAGGCGCTATCTCTCCCCGGCTCCCCTCCCCGGCCTCTCCCCCTGCTCCACGCATGCGCGGCCCCGCCGGTCATGTGACCTGGTGACGCGGCGCGTCAGCTGACCTTCAGGCAGCGGGCACTTAAACCCGGAAGTGCCTCTGCCGGTCAGCAGTCCTGGGAGTGCGCATCTCTAGCGGTTCGGCGCCGGTGCCATTGGAGGTCTTAGGTACAGTAGCGCTCTGTCCTTGCTACACTGTCCTATTCACTCTGTCCTCTCCTCCCCTCCCTCTCCTTATCCCTTTGCCTTCTGTCATTTTCTGCTGCCTAGTTACCTCTTTATTGCTTTCCTTGTCCACAGCGCTTGGGCCATTGCGAGCTTCTCGCCTTTCTACAGCGCCCTGCTCCCGCTTCTCCAGGCTCTTTAAGATAACCGCCGCAGCCCTATTGGGGACCCTTCTGCCTTAAGCCACTCACTCTTTTTATTACACCTTGTACTATATTTTACTCAGGCACCATATTCTCCCGGACTCTGCCGTTTGTTGGCACCCCTGTGGGTCCACATTTACTCTTCGTGGCATTCAGGTACTTCTAATAAGTAGAGGGGGGCCTTCCTATTTTCTTGAGCTTTATTTTCTTGAGCTTGGTTTTATTTCTTGCCTATCCTGGCCAGGGTCGCTGGTCCACACTACTCTGTGCTATTGCATCCGTAGATCTGATTTCCCTTTATACAGGCTCCTGATGGTCACATACTGGGACTAGTCTTATCATATAGCATGCCCTTTCAGGCTTCACCACTAGTTCTCCTACACTATTCTCGTCATATGGCATTTTTGATGTGGTTCTTTATGCTCCTTTTATGTACTCATGGTTTTTGCTTCTGTGTTATAAGCACCTCATCTCGCACTCTAGCCCCCTGGTCCCGCGTATTGGGAGTTCACCTTATTTGCAGTATCCTTTATTTTTAAGTGGGGGTGGTCATTTCTTGGCCCACTTTGTTAATCCTTAGCTGGGACTGGAGGTCATCACCTGCTTATATCCTTCTCCTATACACGTTCACAGTCCATAGATCTCCTGAACAAGGCTCACGACTCACGGAACACCAGGCCGGATCCACCTAGTCCGCCTCAGTCGTTGTTTGTCATTTCTCTATTGATGTATTTGATTTTCTCAAGTATATTATAAATATAACTAGAGGTACAGTAATGTATACACTAGCGGCGCTTGTGAGATGGATAGAGGTAGCTGCAGGTACTGCTCCTCACCACACCGAGGAGAAGGGGGAAAAAAATTTTACGAGACACAAAACTGTATATAACAGTATATGTACCTGCGCTTGACCTTATAGAGAAACTATAGTACATAAACACGATAGGTAGTTACCTTCAAGGTGGGAAAACAGTAATGGATACGTTTAGGGTGCATAAATTAAGACTGGAGTAGCTGGTATGCAGGGACTGACTGAAATAATCGGTGTGCCGGGACTAGAATGGGGAAAAACAATGGCAATGTTGCAATAAATATGTAAATAAAATCATACGAGTAATAACTAAAAACCCCGAGCAGTAAACAGCCTCATATAAATAGTGCGTATATATATGTGGTCTTACAGGCGGTACCTCCAATATAGTAGAGATCAAGTACCTGTCTTATGGTAAGCCCCGGGGAGGAAGTTAGAAAAAATAACACTAAAAGAAATCCGCAACTTGTAGGTAATAGTCGCACTGTAGAAACGTTGCACTTAGCTCAATTGAGCGTAACAGTGTAGAAGTTAGGAGCGTTGTACTTAGCTCAATGAAGCGATGTGGTTGAAGTGTCCTCAGGCGGCTAATGCAGGCGCCGTCCCGGCCGGTGACGGGCGCTCGCGCGGCCTGTGTGAAGTCCTGTACGATGCTGTGCAGGACCTGCGGTGACGTTCGGGTCACGTGCTAAGGAGTCACGTGGTGCCCTGGATGATGCTACGGAGCGCTGTGGGAGCCAAACCAACGCGTTTCGGAAAAAACTTCGGTTTCCTTCATCAGGGTAGGCTCCCCCTGCGCGTGCGGATCCTTCATGGTACAACACAAGGGGTTATTTACGTTCTGGAATGCCCCTGTGGGAAACAATACGTGGGGCGCACTAAACGTCCCCTATAAATACGGATCAATGAGCACCTCAGGAATATACGTAATAGATACGATGCACATCCCCTATCTAAACACTTTCTTATGTACCATGAAGGATCCGTACAGGGCATTAAAGTCATGGGAATAAAAGTGGTTCAACAGGATTGGCGTAATGGGGACTTTATTAAGCAAATGTCTCGGGAGGAAACTAGATATATATTTGAACTTGATACATTAAAACCAAGGGGTCTGAATAATGAGGTGGAACTCTTTGCTTTTAATTGAACCAATGGGAGAGGAGACCATCGCTATAAATAGCCAGCATGCGCAGGGGGAGCCTACCCTGATGAAGGAAACCGAAGTTTTTTCCGAAACGCGTTGGTTTGGCTCCCACAGCGCTCCGTAGCATCATCCAGGGCACCACGTGACTCCTTAGCACGTGACCCGAACGTCACCGCAGGTCCTGCACAGCATCGTACAGGACTTCACACAGGCCGCGCGAGCGCCCGTCACCGGCCGGGACGGCGCCTGCATTAGCCGCCTGAGGACACTTCAACCACATCGCTTCATTGAGCTAAGTACAACGCTCCTAACTTCTACACTGTTACGCTCAATTGAGCTAAGTGCAACGTTTCTACAGTGCGACTATTACCTACAAGTTGCGGATTTCTTTTAGTGTTATTTTTTCTAACTTCCTCCCCGGGGCTTACCATAAGACAGGTACTTGATCTCTACTATATTGGAGGTACCGCCTGTAAGACCACATATATATACGCACTATTTATATGAGGCGGTTTACTGCTCGGGGTTTTTAGTTATTACTCGTATGATTTTATTTACATATTTATTGCAACATTGCCATTGTTTTTCCCCATTCTAGTCCCGGCACACCGATTATTTCAGTCAGTCCCTGCATACCAGCTACTCCAGTCTTACTTTATGCACCCTAAACGGATCCATTACTGTTTTCCCACCTTGAAGGTAACTACCTATCGTGTTTATGTACTATAGTTTCTCTATAAGGTCAAGCGCAGGTACATATACTGTTATATACAGTTTTGTGTCTCGTATATTATAAATATGCCTATATTGAGACTGTGCATCATGTTACCTATTCTAACAACATTTCTTTGTATTTTGATATATGTATTTCAGTAATCCAATAACTGTTTCTGATGAAGGTCTTTGTAGACCGAAAACGTTTAACAATTAAGCTGGATGCACTAAATAAATGAATTATTCACTTCTGATCATGCAAAAAGTTCGTCTGAGTGCCAAGTATTTATTGCTTTGATTTGACGGGTTGGAAACCTAACTTGTGCACCCACAAGAAGCCAAGAGTGCCGTGCTTTATATTGCTACATGTTCATTCCTTCCACGAGCACCTTGGATGATGTCGAGCGAGACCTTCTCCTTCAATGCAACAGAGGCGGCGGAAATCCTTTCCAAAGTTACCGCGCCCAGCGACTTTCTTCAGATTCCTGCTAAAGAACTCAAGAATCGCGACTTGGAACGCGAGTCTAGAAGAGCAGTTAACTTAGAATTGCACATTATTACAATAGCTGAATACCTCCGTGTCCAGAGAATCCCACGGGGATTGCGGGTCCCCTTACAACCGACCTTCTTCAGGGAGGATAAAGATTACTGCACGAAGTTTGAACACATTTTAAACAAATGTTCAGCAGACCTTATGACCTTAACCCTGTCCTACCTTCAAAAGAACCTGGAGACGGTGAATGCCCAAATCAACGCGATCGAGAGCCAGCTGACCAGTACCCTACCTCAAGAAGAATTCCAGGAACTCAAGTCAAAGAATCAGGAATTATTACGATTACACAGAGTAGAGTTGGAAAAGAGGAAAAGATCCAAATTTCTGAGAGACACCGAGGACTACTTACAGAACCGGGTCTACCAATGGCGAGATACTCGGCATTCCACCAGGCGTCACAGCTCGCTAAGCTCTTCTGGTTCCATCGACAGCAGGCCCGGCACCTCAAATTCTTCTTCCTCCCATTCTTTTTTAGGGAACAACCGCGGCCGTTCAAAGGGAAAACGAGGTGGGGGGGCCAATGCCGCCGGGGAACCCCGAAATCAGATGGCGACACGCTCACAGGTAAGGACCTCCCGCTGGTAGTCAACATCTCTTCCAAGAACCTGGACACATATCAACTGGCTGTACTCCAGAAGGGTTTATCCTTTTGCCCTATGTATAAGTTCAATTCGTTTGAACTCAACATGGACCTGCAGAGGTTCTATCGCAACATCAGATTGCGTGTACACTTCTCGGAACAACCTGCCGTACTGAATTCCTCCAGGCAGGATAAGACTCTACTTGAACTCCAGGATTTGGGGTTACGGACTCCTAGCTCCTACATGCCACCACGATCCAACCCACCAGTGGAAACTTTTGTTTCCCTTGTCGAGAGGGACATCCACACATTGACTAGGGAGATGGACCGGGGGAGGTTCCAGTTCCATTCCAATCTCACACATGCCGAGAGACTCTCATTGGATCAACTTTCATCGGATAAATCCTTAATTATCAAACCAGCAGATAAGGGCGGGGCAACGGTGATTATGGATAGGTCTGACTATCTTGAGGAGGTGTTTAGACAACTGGGGGACACCACAGTATACAAAATAATACCACATAACCCTCTGAACCTACTGATCAAAAAAATCGCACCCGTCGTAGACTTCCACTTCCAAGCAGGCACCATTGACAAAAAAATGAGAGATTTTCTCATTAAAAAGGATCCTATTACCCCTATATTTTATATCCTGCCTAAAATACACAAATGACTAGTCAAACCACCTGGCCGGCCTATTGTGTCCCTAACCGACTCGGTTCTGTCACCTTTATCCATGGTATTGGAAAAAATTCTCACACCACTAGTTAAAACTACCCGCTCTTTCTTATTGGATACTAATGATTTCATTCAGGTCATTAAGTCTTTGGGCCCCATATCCCCTTCTTCCCTCTTGATAACCTGGGATGTCAACAGCCTCTATACATCGATAGTCCACGAGAAAGGCTTAGCAGCTACCGATAGACTCCTACATGATAACAAAGTAGACATCAAAATCCGTCATCTCTGTGCCGACCTATTGGGCCTGGTACTCAAAGAAAATTATTTCTTGTTCCAGGACACCTTTTATGCCCAACAGCAAGGCACCGCGATGGGCGCGAACGTAGCGCCCCCTTACGCCATAGCGTACATGGCGATTTTTGAACAAGATTTTGTGTACAATCATCCTCTATTTATGAGTCACTGCAAGGTTTGGCGGAGATATATCGATGATATATTCTGCATCTGGGACGGTCCAATTGAATCACTCCTGCCTTTTGATCAACATATCAATGGTATCTGGCCTGAATTAAAATTCTCTTTACAACATGACACACACAGGATTAGCTTTTTGGATACTTTGATTTATAAGGAGAGGGGGGGTCACTTGGAGATCGATTTATACACTAAACCGACAGATCGCAATGGCCTCCTATTCTTCACCAGTTGCCACCCACCCTCCATTAAGAACTCTATTCCAAAATCACAGTTCCATAGGGTCGACAGGATAGTCTCTGATGAGAATTTAAAAAAAAACAGACTCATCGAGATGGAACACAAATTTGCTGATAGGGGGTACCCTCAGGGGATACTGACAGAGGCTAAACGTTACATGTCAATTAGTAAACCCAAGGACAAGCCCAAAAGAATCCCATTCGTCTCGACTTTTCACCCTTTTTCTGGCCTAGTACAGTCGACCATTCGGAGGCACTGGAATATCCTAACCAAAAGTTATCCTGACATTGCGGAGTTCAAATTGCCATTTCTGTCATGTTTCAAGCGAGCTAGGAATCTCAAGGATAGGTTAGTAAAGGCGGATGTTGGTCCAGGTACCCTGATTCCCAAACAGGTTTTTCTTCAAACTCAGAGAAGAGGCACATTCCCTTGCCTAAATTGTCTACAATGCAGTAATGTACAAAAGGGTCCCTCTGTTTTTCACCCACAGACTGGCAAGGCTATTCCCATTAAGGGTTTCTATACCTGCGAGTCGACATTTGTAGTCTATCTTATCAAATGCCCTTGCGGCTTGGCCTATGTGGGGGAAACCACACAAACGGTGAGGGATAGGGTGGCCCAACACAAATCTACGATCCGATGTAATAAGACACACCTCCCCCTTCCATTCCATTTCTCCGCCAAAAATCATAATATCGCTCAACTTCGGTTCCAGGTCCTTGAACAGGTTGACATCCCTAGAAGGGGCCAAAACCGCACCAAAATGCTCCAGAAAAGGGAAGCATATTGGATTTATACCTTACAGACCCTTGAACCAAAGGGATTAAATAGGGACTATGATGTATCAGCTTTTTTGTAAAGATACTGTGTACATTTTTATTGTAATTACATTGTATATTGACGTGTTTTTGTCTTGCTTTTAACTGTTTCATGCTCTTTTCTTTTCAGAACCGTTAATTGCACCCCACGCACTGAGCACTGGCCTTTTCTCACATGGTATAGTATTCCCTCACAATGCCATCTCTATATAGAGTATTATCTTTTTCTCTATATAGTGTTCCGATGTGACCACCACTTTATGGACCTGTTTCTCTCTTTGACTCTCTGGTCCACCATGCGTTTTGCCTTCTTACCAACCCCAGCACCCTGCTTATATCCGGTGTCCTGCCTGATATCCTCTGCGCTGCGACCCTGGCTTTATATGGCCTCTTTTCCTCTTGTCTCCATTGATTGTACTTCATTCCTTTGCGCAGGCGCTATCTCTCCCCGGCTCCCCTCCCCGGCCTCTCCCCCTGCTTCACGCATGCGCGGCCCCGCCGGTCATGTGACCTGGTGACGCGGCGCGTCAGCTGACCTTCAGGCAGCGGGCACTTAAACCCGGAAGTGCCTCTGCCGGTCAGCAGTCCCGGGAGTGCGCGTCTCTAGCGGTTCGGCGCCGGTGCCATTGGAGGTCTTAGGTACAGTAGCGCTCTGTCCTTGCTACACTGTCCTATTCACTCTGTCCTCTCCTCCCCTCCCTCTCCTTATCCCTTTGCCTTCTGTCATTTTCTGCTGCCTAGTTACCTCTTTATTGCTTTCCTTGTCCACAGCGCTTGGGCCATTGCGAGCTTCTCGCCTTTCTACAGCGCCCTGCTCCCGCTTCTCCAGGCTCTTTAAGGTAACCGCCGCAGCCCTATTGGGGACCCTTCTGCCTTAAGCCACTCACTCTTTTTATTACACCTTGTACTATATTTTACTCAGGCGCCATATTTTCCCGGACTCTGCCGTTTGTTGGCACCCCTGTGGGCCCACATTTACTCTTCGTGGCATTCAGGTACTTCTAATAAGTGGAGGGGGGCCTTCCTATTTTCTTGAGCTTTATTTTCTTGAGCTTGGTTTTATTTCTTGCCTATCCTGGCCAGGGTCGCTGGTCCACACTACTCTGTGCTATTGCATCCGTAGATCTGATTTCCCTTTATACAGGCTCCTGATGGTCACATACTGGGACTAGTCTTATCATATAGCATGCCCTTTCAGGCTTCACCACTAGTTCTCCTACACTATTCTCGTCATATGGCATTTTTGATGTGGTTCTTTATGCTCCTTTTATGTACTCATGGTTTTTGCTTCTGTGTTATAGGCACCTCATCTCGCACTCTAGCCCCCTGGTCCCGCGTATTGGGAGTTCACCTTATTTGCAGTATCCTTTATTTTTAAGTTGGGGTGGTCATTTCTTGGCCCACTTTGTTAATCCTTAGCTGGGACTGGAGGTCATCACCTGCTTATATCCTTCTCCTATACACGTTCACAGTCCATAGATCTCCTGAACAAGGCTCACGACTCACGGAACACCAGGCCGGATCCACCTAGTCCGCCTCAGTCGTTGTTTGTCATTTCTCTATTGATGTATTTGATTTTCTCAAGTATATTATAAATATGCCTATATTGAGACTGTGCATCATGTTACCTATTCTAACAACATTTCTTTGTATTTTGATATATGTATTTCAGTAATCCAATAACTGTTTCTGATGAAGGTCTTTGTAGACCGAAAACGTTTAACAATTAAGCTGGATGCACTAAATAAATGAATTATTCACTTCTGATCATGCAAAAAGTTCGTCTGAGTGCCAAGTATCTATTGCTTTGATTTGACGGGTTGGAAACCTAACTTGTGCACCCCCAAGAAGCCAAGAGTGCCGTGCTTTATATTGCTACTTATTTGAGTATTGTCATAAATGTAATAGCAGAATAAGACCAATTTCATAGACAATCTCTTGATAGGGGATGTGACACCTCATTTTGAGCATTGAAGCATGGATTGTTAGGACTGGTGGAACGCACCAAATATAAATTAGAGGCGATATTGGTTGTGTTCGCAGTCCGGGGTCCACCGTGCAGAAAAGACACCTGCTGCTCGGTAATGATGGACTCTATGGCAGTGTTAAGAGAATACACACGTGTTAGCTTCACCTGGTATGAAGGAAGCGAACCCTGTTGCATCGTAGGGCCGCCACACCGCACAGAGAGTGCAAGAAAGAAGTCACAGAACTGTGCCCCGAGACTCAGGATGGAGTCCTTCTAGACTTCTTGCGCTCGACACCACAACAGATGTGCCAGGGAAAACTACACTAAAGATTTATTGCACAAGAATACGTGCAGAGCAGATCTGGCGGATGCCACTAACCACTCTAACTCAGGCCAGGAAGGCGCACTATTTGCGTATGGCGCGGCACTGGTGGTCGCTGCTAATAGATGCAGTCTCTTGTGCTAAATGTGTGGGATAGCACTGTCAGTCGCTAGGTAGCTCCACCATTCGCGAGCAGTCATCAACACTAGGAAGGGGAATGATTAGGAGCTTTCATACACTGACAGGCATACATCTACACACACATGTAACAGGTTTGCACTAGCGCATGGCCGAGTGGCCATGCAAACCTTTTATAGTAGTACTGCTCCGGGACCTTCCTGATGGTCCAATAGGAGCTGAAACAGGACCTGAGTATGTGACCCCCGACCTCCAATGTGAGGTCATCCAGTGGGCATGTTCAATATGGAAAAAGCAGGACCAAGTCCCTGCAACACCTGCTTGCTGCTGATCAGTGCTGGCTACAAAGGCAGAGCCTGGAAAGACAGCAGTAACCAAGCGCACAGTATCAGCTTGAGTCAGATGCTGGAATCGACGTCTCTGCTGAGCAGGTTCCACTGCGGCTGGAGGAGCATGGGAGACCGCAGTGGACATGGTTTGAGATTCCCAATGTGCAGCGGCAGGAACTCGACACCTAACATGGATTCATCAGAAACTGCTAGAGTAAAGAGAGCTAACATATCATTGCAATTCTTTATGGTACATCCTCCCATTGTGGACTGGTACTTGAAGTGGGTTATCAGATGGAGAGCAGACACAAAGTCTGTAGAAAAGGCTGGGAGGTTATACTTATCGCCTGAGGAGATTCCTGTATTTGAAATAATGATAGTCAGACATTCTGTCACCCATGTTCTGTTATGAATATGGAAGTGCATGTGGCAGACATAGATCCTGTAGTTATAGGATGCAAATTTTCGGCGTCGTGATGAAGTGACAAACATAATGCATTTACTTACATCACTGCGCAGTCTGCACATCAGCCCCAAATTTATATCGGCCAGATGGACAAGTTGAATATGCCATGTCTTCTATCGAAAGAAAGCTAAATCATTATAAGAAACATGTCATTAATATCTCTCGCCTGTTTCCTCCAGATGGCAAATATTCTAAAGGTTGGAGATCTTCTAATTTTTTGGAACCTAGTTCCATCCCAATTACGTGCCTTCAGCTAAGATCATCACAGTAGATAAAAGTAGATTCTGAATTATTATCATGGTCCAGTGCTGTGCAATATATCCTGCTGTAGGATGGTTCCATTTCCAACTGGAGAGCTCACCCTCCATAAAGATCTGGCGGCATCTCCATGACATCACGTCTAGTAATTTTCTTTTGAATACCCCTTTTATTTTATGTCATTGTATATATTGCATTGTTTTGTCCCCTTTTGTAGCATCTTTTGTATCTTTTTTTATAAACACTGTTTACCTGTCAGACTAAATTTATTAAATTCAATAGTTTTGTTCCTCTTGTTCTATAAACCACATCTCTGAAACCTTGTAAGACCTGTTAGGAGTCGAGTTTCCTCTGCTGCACAGGGGGAATCTCGATCCATCTCTGCTGCGGTCTCCCATCCTGCATCGGCTGCAGTGGGGTCTGCTCAGTGGAGGCGTCACTCCCAGCGTCTCGCTGGGACTGATTCTGTGCAAAGGGTTACTACTGCCTTTTCTGGCCCTCCTGTTGTACCATGCACTGATCTGCGGCGAGCGGGCTTCTCTGGGACTAAGTCCTAATTTACACACACTGAGCATGCCCAGGGCAAGATCTTCCGTTAGAGATTGAGGGTCTCATGCTCAGGTACTGCAGCACATCCCATTGGTCCTCCAGGAAGGTCCTGAAAGGGCAAAACTTTGGTAGCAGCTTCCTGTGCTGCAACTATATAAACTGCGCATGACCGCACGGCCATGCGCTAGTATTGTCTTGATATTATGTGTGTGTGTATGTTGAAGGATGAAAGCTCCTAAATATCCCATTCCTAGTGTTGTTGTCTGTTTGTTAATGGAGGTAGCTATCTAGCACCCGACTAGCCATCAGCACGTAACACACATTACAGCGTCCAGTTGCTGTGTCCGCCAGTACGGCGCCGTGCGCTTTCTCTGCGCTTTCCTGACCCAAGCCTGGGTGGTTAGTGGCGTCCGTCAGTGCGGCGCCGCACGCACTCTCGTGCCTTTATATATTATTATTTATGTTTCTCTGACACCCCAGTTGCGGTGTCGAGCGCATGAGGTCTTCTAAACTCAAATCTCCAGTCTGGGGTTTGAGATTAGAGACTCCTTTCTTGCGCTCTATGTATGGTACCGCGGTCCTGTGACGCAACAGGGTCGCTTCCTTAACACAGGGTGAAGTTAACCCATGTGTGTATTCTTATAGTACCGCCATATAGTCCGTCTCTACTAGCAGCAGGGTTTTTAACTGCACGGTGGACCTCGGACTGCGAACGCACCTAGTACCATATCATCTTATACTTGGTGCGTTCCGCCAGTCCTTAACATAATACTAGCGCCAGGGTCTGGCTAGTAAATGGCGGACATTCAGCAATCTTTGCGGTATATCCAGCAGCTGGAGGGTAGGTTGGCGGCTCTCGAGCCGTTTTCCAAGACTTTGTGAACGACATCTTCCGGGATATGCTCACCACCTCGGTCGTAGTCTATCTGGATGATATTCTCATCTACTCTCCAGATATTGACTCCCATCGGAGAGATGTTCGCAAAGTCTTCGACCTCTTATGGGCAAACTTCCTCTACGCCAAGTTGGAGAAGTGTGTGTTTGAGCAGGAGTCCTTGCCTTTCCTTGGTTATATCGTCTCTGCCCAGGGTTTGGCTATGGATCCTGCCAAGCTACAGGCTGTAATGGACTGGCAGGAACCCCATTCTCTTAAAGCGGTGCAGCGCTTTATGGGGTTCATTAATTACTATCGCCAGTTCATTCCACACTTCTCAACTTTGGTAGCTCCCTTGGTTGCCCTCACCAAGAAGGGAGCAAATCCCAAGTTGTGGTCAGAGGAGGTCTCCAAAGCCTTTCTCTCGATCAAGTCACACTTCGCTAGCGCTCCCATCCTACATCGCCCCGATGTAGATAAACCATTTATCTTGGAGATGGATGCCTCATCCGTTGGTGCTGGAGCAGCCCTTTTCCAAAAGGATGCTCAAGGTCGGAAGCATCCTTGCTTCTTCTTCTCCAAGACCTTCACACCAGCGGAGATGAATTATTGGATCGGGGATAGGGATTTGCTAGCCATGAAGTTGGCTTTTTCAGAGTGGAGGCACCTCTTGGAGGGAGCTCGCTTTCCCTTCCAAGTCTTCACTGACCACAAGAACTTGGTATATCTACAAACGGCCCAGCGGCTGAATTCTCGCCAGGCTAGATGGTCCCTGTTCTTCTCCCGGTTCCATTTTACTCTCCATTTCTCCATCGTCTCATTGGGGGACACAGGACTATTGCCGCCAGGAGGCTGACACTAAGTAGACAAAAAAAAAGTTAGCTCCTCCTCCATAGTATACACCTTGACACTGGCCCTGACAGCTCCAGTTTATGCTTAGTGTCTGTAGGAGGCACATCTCTGGGTTTTCCCAGATTCATTCTACCTTGAGGATAAGACAGGGGTGACGGACCTTTTTGAAGGGGTCCGATCTCCCCAAACCAACAACGGGCGAGCACGTGTGAGTGTCGCCTCTACGTATCCTTTCCCACGACGTGGGATTGCCGGACTTAAAACCTGACCACCCTGAGGTAACAAAACCCTAGGTTGTACAGGCATTCATGCATTGTCCGTGCAGCCTCCACTTCAATCACCAATGCATTGGACTACGGTGCTTAAAGGAGGCAGACGGTCCCTCTCCTCACCTTCTGAAAGGTGAAGGAGTTAGGGTGCCTGCACCGTCTTTTCCCATATGTATCTATGTATATATATATTTCTTTATATGGGATTTACGTGTATGCCTCTTTTCTAACCTTGTGTGTTGTCAGAGGCTGCGGGGGGGGCTCCTGCTTCATCGCGCGGTCTCAGGTGGTAAATCGCCATGCTGCACTCAGTGCAGTGCCGGATCCATCGTCTCTCCATAGCTAAAGCACGGGCGGAAGTCCCACCCCTAGCATCTTTCTTCCAGCGGCCCGCTGCATCATGGTCGCTGTAGTTTCCTGCAGGATCATGGGCGGAAGTTCCGCCCCTAGCGACTTTCCTCCGGCGGCCCGCTGCATCATGGTCCCTGCAGTTTCTTGCAGGGTTGTGGGCGGAAGTTCCACCCCCTTCGGCGGCGCGTACTTCCGATTTCGCGCTCCCAGCGTTTCTAGGAGAGCGCAGGTATGGGGAAAATCAAGTCCCCTGTTTTGGCCTTTTGCACGACCCTTATGGTGGCTCCTCCCCCTTTCATGATCTTCATAAGGAAGGTTTTCTCTGCTCAGAGCTCGGTTAGTGTGGTGCTCAGAACCGACGGGGACACAGGACTGGGGTAAGTGCTACTTCCCTCAGCCTGACAGCAGTCTTTTGCTCTAGACACAGTAGCTCATAAGGCGTTTCATAGCAGCAACAGCAGCAATAGTCATCATGTCTAGAAGGACTAAGTCTCACACCGTCCTGTATTCCTCATGCATTACTTGCCGGGCTTCTTTTCCGCATGCGCAAACTAGCCATTTCTGTGAAGCTTGCGACTCCGAACGCGTTCAGGAGCCCCCGCCTGCTACCCCGCCTGCTATTCTGCCGGGTATGCCTGTATCTGAGACTGCGGCATCTCCCCCTGAGTGGGTCGTATCCTTAACGCAATATATGGCGTCTCTAACGAAGGCGGTTGAGTCCCTTCAAGCCCCTGTCGGGGACGTTCATCTATCTGCTTTGGAAAGATTCTCCGATTCTCAGGACCCTCCGTCCTGCAGGGGCCGTACTCACTCTAGGCAGACGCGGGGGAAGCGTACCCATACAGCGTCTCCCGGTCCATCGGGTACATCTGCATCTGTGAATTCCGTCTCTCGGTCTCCCTCACCTGTGGGAGTGAGTGGACATGGTTCAGACGTTGACTCTGAAGGGTCTTTTGATTTAGAAGCTCCTGATTAGCAGGAATCAGTTGACAGTCTCATTGAGGCCGTTAACCAGTCTTTGGGAGTAGAGGATGAAGCCACCTTACCTTCAGGTCATAAGTAGTGTTGAGCGATACCTTCCGATATCGGAAAGTATCGGTATCGGATAGGATCGGCCGATATTCAAAAAATATCGGATATCGCCGATACCGATACCCGATCCCAATGCAAGTCAATGGGACCAAAATATCGGAATTAAAATAAACCCTTTCTTTCCTTGTAGGTTCATTCTACATGAAGGAAAACAACTAAGAATAATGCAGGATGTATTTGGGGAGGTGGCGGAGACATTAAAGTCATAGAGGTTTAGCCCAATCAAATAGAATAGCATGTTTTTTTTTTTTTTTAAAGACGTTCGGAGTGACAAAGATATTGACTATGTAAATTTTTTTTTTATTTTGTCAGATATTGATGTTTCACTATTCCACGCCCTTCCCCTTCTTTTTTTTTTACTTTTCCCACACTTTCATCTTCATCATCATCAGCATCTTTGACATCAACTTCTTCTTCACCTTATCCATCTTCTTCTTCATCCTTTACCATTTTTTTTTTTTTATTACATTCTTCATATTCATTTTATTCAACTATTATTATTCTTCCTATTCTACATATTCATTTTATTCAACTGTTATTATTCTTCCTATTCTACTTCTTCATCATATTCTCATTTGTGACAGGCATTCCCGTAGTTGTTATCTATAAAAGTTGGAAGATTACACCTTCCGTTCTGCAAGTCACAAAAGTTACATTTGTCCGCGTTCAGTTTGGCCTGCAGCATCAGGCTTTATCCAGGGGCACCACGAGGAGGAACGGACTCACCCCCATACACTGCTTAGTCTTCTTCTGCATATAATTTAGATAATATCTTTTGCTCTGATATTAAGTGTTATGCTTAATGTTCTTCTGCTCTTTGTTCTGCAGCCTCTTGTTCTTCTGCTTCTCGGTCTTCCATGTCGTCGTCTCCAGGGTCGTCGTCTCCAGTGTCGTCGTCTCCGCCGTCGTCGTCTCCGCCGTCGTCGTCTCCGCCGTCGTCATCTCCGCCGTCGTCGTCGTCGTCATCGGGGTGGTCTTCCGGGTCGTCGACGTTAGGGTCTTCAACTTGTAAATGTAGCAGAAGGTACAAGAAGGCTGAGAAAATGCCAAGAACCAGCTGATGGAACTGGAACTCGGATGGCTACCCGAAGGTTCAAGACAAGAGCATATGGAACTACCGAGGACCAGCTGATGTTACTGGAACCCGGTTACTAAGCAGGAGGTACCCGTGCTAAAAAGCACTACCAAGGACCGCCTGACGTTGGCGGAACTCGGATACCCAGAAGGAGGCACCTAAGCCAAAGGCTCTGCCCGGAACCAGCTGACGGTACTGGAACCAGGATGGGGAGCAGAAGGTACAAGAGCAAAAGACACTGCCGAGAACCAGCTGACAGTGCTGGAACCAGGTGGTGGACCCGAAGGCCCACAGGAGAGGAGAGAACAGCTAGGCCGCGAGGCAGCCGCAGTTACCGAACCCCAACAGTCCTACAGGGGGAGCTTGGCCTACTGGAACTACAGAACCAGCCTTGACTACCAATTCATGCAGCCCAAATAGGAAGCTCCTAAACTGGAGGCACCCTGGAGTTGGCTAACTCGACCGCAACACGACGGGGCAACGCAAAGGTGTCTCAGTGAGTTTGACAGTACCCAGAAACAGCTGACGGTGCTGGAACCAGGCTGGGCACGAGGGAGTACCCGTGACAAAAACACTGCCGAGAACCAGCTGGCGGTGCTGGAACCCAGATGCGTTGCCTCAGTGTGCAAGAGCCAACCCGGTTACTAAGCAGGAGGTACCCGTGCTAAAAAGCACTACCAAGGACCGCCTGACGTTGGCGGAACTCGGATACCCAGGAGGAGGCACCTAAGCCAAAGGCTCGGCCCGGAACCAGCTGACGGTGCTGGAACCAGGAGGTGGACCCGAAGGCCCACAGGAGAGGAGAGAACAGCTAGGCCGCGAGGCAGCCGCAGTTACCGAACCCCAACAGTCCTACAGGGGGAGCTGGGCCTACTGGCACTACAGAACCAGCCTTGACTACCAGGTCACGCAGCCCACATGGGAAGCTCCTAAACTGGAGGCACCCTGGAGTTGGCTAACCTGACCGCACCACGACGGGGCAAGCAAAGGCGTCTCAGTGAGCTTGTCACAACCCAGAAACAGCTGACGGTGCTGAAACCAGGCTTGGCACGAGGGAGTACCTGTGACAAAAACACTGCCGAGAACCAGCTGGCGGTGCTGGAACCCGGATGCGTTGCCCCAGTGTGCAAGAGCCAATGGCACGACCGAGGACCAGCTGACGGTGCTGGAACCCGGTTACTAAGCTGTAGGTGCCTGCGCTTAAAAGCACTAACAAGGACCGCCTGACGTTGGCGGAACTCGGATACCCAGGAGGAGGCACCTAAGCTAAAGGCTCGGCCCGGAACCAGCTGACGGTGCTGGAACCAGGAGGTGGACCAGAAGACCCACAGGAGAGGAGAGAACAGCTAGGCCGCGAGGCAGCCGCAGTTACCGAACCCCAACACTCCTACAGGGGGAGCTGGGCCTACTGGCACTACAGAACCAGCCTTGACTACCAGTTCACGCAGCCCACATAGGAGGCTCCTAAATTGGAGGCACCCTGGAGTTGGCTAACTCGACCGCAACACGACGGGGCAACGCATAGGTGTCTCAGTGAGTTTGACAGTACCCGGAAACAGCTGACGGTGCTGGAACCAGGCTGGGCACAAGGGAGTACCCGTGACAAAAACACTGCCGAGAACCAGCTGGCGGTGCTGGAACCCGGATGCGTTGCCCCAGTGTGCAAGAGCCAATGGCACGACCGAGGACCAGCTGACGGTGCTGGAACCCGGTTACTAAGCTGTAGGTGCCTGCGCTTAAAAGCACTACCAAGGACCGCCTGACGTTGGCGGAACTCGGATACCCAGGAGGAGGCACCTAAGCCAAAGGCTCGGCCCGGGACCAGCTGACGGTGCTGGAACCAGGAGGTGGACCGAAGGCCCACAGGAGAGGAGAGAACAGCTAGGCCGCGAGGCAGCCGCAGTTACCGAACCCCAACAGTCCTACAGGGGGAGCTGGGCCTACTGGCACTACAGAACCAGCCTTGACTACCAGTTCACGCAGCCCACATAGGAAGCTCCTAAACTGGAGGCACCCTGGAGTTGGCTAACCCGACCGCACCACGACGGGGCAAGCATAGGCGTCTCAGTTAGCTTGACACAACCCGGAAACAGCTGACGGTGCTGAAACCAGGCTTGGCACGAGGGAGTACCTGTGACAAAAACACAGCCGAGAACCAGCTGGCGGTGCTGGAACCCAGATGCGTTGCCTATTAAAGATTGTCTTCCTAGAGCCCCAACTAGCGGTGTTGGAGCAAAGGGTAAGCAGGGGGAGCAGAGTGTAGGCCGAAGCCTGCACTGGAGGCAGCTTTGTGTCTGCGTTGCGTTTGCAGGACACTTTGCCGGCTACACAGTGGGGGAACAGCTGGCGGTGCTGAACCCAACTAACACATTGGCTGGTGTTTTTCTCTGTGCAGCTAGCACTTCAGGGCAAAAACTAGCGGTGTTAGAGCCCAGGGTCAGCAGGAGGAGGAGAGGAGCAGAGTGTAGGCCGAAGCCTAGTTGAACCAATTTCAAAGGTATTCCTCAGGTGTTGCAAGGTACAAGAGCCACACCTTGAACAGCATTAATGCTGCACAAGTCAAAGGTTGCTCTCTTAATTTTGCTCCTTTCACACGCTGAATAAAACACGTACACTATTTAGCCCATTATACTGTCAAACAGTAGTGGAGGCGTGACTTGTCTTTTTAAGGAGACGCAGCACAGGTGTCAAAATTTACACCTAGGTACTGGGCGCAGATTCCTGAGCGTTGTTATTTGCAGTACAGGAGACTGCGCTCTTGTGTTATCCCTTGGCAATACCCTGTTAGTGCAGGCCGTCTTATGACCTCATTTCATGTTGGCCGGTGCGGTTAACGATGGCCATAAATCCCAGACCCACAGTGCCTTTTCATAAAGTCACACTGCGGTGCTGGGATTCGTGGCCTTGTGCAGTAAATATGTTCGCCGCTCACACATGTCCTTACACCTGCTTCAGACTGGGCGGCCTCAGCTGATCCCTTATCGCATGCCGCGGCCATGAGGCCGCACAGTCTGAAGAAGGTAAAAGCAAAGCAATATAACAGGGACCAAAAAAGAAGAAAAACATACACGGCAAAGAACTATTAAAAATATGGCTTTATTAAAGGAAATGCCAATGATTTACTCAAATAAAAACAGAAAAACCCCCTGACGAAGGTTTAATACCGAAACGCGCGTCGGGTACGCGCCGGCACAGGAGAGAGCCCCCACAGGTAGAGAGATCTTATAACTTTGTTTGTACAGCCGCACTTTATTCCATGCACATTCAGACAGGTGCTATTACTATGTTTGTCTGATAGTGATTTGCAGGAGTGCACTTTAACTATTTCTGAGTGGTGTGTCAGCACATTATCACTTTAATAATTTTTGCACCTTACTGGAGCTTTGGTGGTTATAGTATTGGGTTTTATTAACCCCCTGTTTTATTAAACCCCCCCTTTTTTTCTTGGTTTACACATTGTTTTTTTCACTTGGTTTTTTATGATGCATTATAAATGTATGGGATTTTTTGCAGTCAGGTGAAGAAATTATCTTCACTTTATTTTATTTTGTACACGACAATTTTCATATAAACATACTTTTTAACACACATATATAATTTATATATATATTTTTTTATATAATTTCACATTGAGAGATTTTATCCTTACATGCTATAGTGTTTGGTGTACAACTTGTTAACTATATATATTTTATATTGTGGGGGCCATATTGCTTTTTAATTTTTATAATCCTGTTGCCTCGCGGATGTGGTTTTACTGTTTTTATTTGAGTAAATCATTGGCATTTCCTTTAATAAAGCCATATTTTTAATAGTTCTTTGCCGTGTATGTTTTTCTTCTTTTTTGGTCCCTGTTATATTGCTTTGCTTTTACCTTCTTAAGCAGTGGTTTCACTGCAATCGGGCACAGCGCACCCTGGTGGTTGATTCTATATATTTATATATATCACTTTTGTGGATAATAGTATATTAGTGCAACTTATACACACCAATTTTGGGTATACTGTGTCATTTATCCAACAATCTGAAGAAGGCGGAAGGAGGGGAGTGAAGACATTCGAACATATGCACTGCTCGTGCCCATCAATCACACCCTCGCAGTCAAAATATATGAGACAACGAGGGGCGTTGTGTCGGGCAGGGCGGACGCACAGGCACAGCCAGCCAACCAATGATGTCAGAAGACGAGCAGCGCTAACAATGGGGGTGCTGCGTGTCATTAAAAAGGAAAGTCATACCTCTGGGACATTGTAATGGTCTCTAATGAGACACATTTTGTATGTGTTGAGTTCCACGTGGGCAAGGAGAAAAAGTCAGCCACCTTGTACAAATGCAGCAGTACTGCTGTACTAGGTGGCTGTTATACATAGAAACACCTGGGGGTGGGGGGCAGGCTCCCTTCAATTTCAGTTCATGTGCCTGCGTGGCGTTTTCAGGACACGTTGCCGGCTACACAGCAGGGGAACAGCTGGCGGTGCTGAACCCCACTAACACATTTTCTGGTGTTTTTCTCTGTGCAGCTAGCACTTCCGGGCAAAAACTAGCGGTGTTTGAGCCCAGGGTCAGCAGGAGGAGGAGAGGAGCAAAGTGTAGGCCGAAGCCTGCACTGGTGGCAGCTTTTGTTCTGTTGTGCCAGCGTGGCTTGTGCTGGACACGTTGCCGACTACACAGCAGGGGAACAGCTGGCGGTGCTGAACCCCACTGACACATCAGCTAGTGTTTTTTCTGTGTAGACAACACTTCCAGGTGGCAACTGACAGTGTTGAAACCCAGGGAATCAAAGAGGAGCAGAGTGTAGGCTGAAGCCTGCAGTGGAGCAAGTTGAAAGGGAACCTTTAACCCCCCCCAGGCATTTGTTGCTGAAAGAGCCATCTTGTACAGCAGTAATACTGCACATGGAAAATGGTGGCTCCGAAAACTATGCTCCTTGCAAACGCTGAAGTACACACTTATATAATGTGTCCCCTCACACCATCAAACCGTCCCGGAAGTGGGACTTTCCTTTGTAATGTGACACAGCACAGCCGTCATTCCAACCCCCTTGGTGCCGTGCGCCACCTCCTCAACGTTGTTTGGTTCTGTCACGGAGCCCGCGCTGTAATGTTATCCCTTGGCCATGCACAGTTAGCGGTGCCCGTCTTCTGACATCATTTAGGTGTCAGGCTGGCAGTGCCTGTGCGTCCAAGCTGCCCGAGATCCAACCTCGCAGTGTCATCTAATGTAATCCCACTGCGGGCCAGGGATCCATGGGCATGCGCAGTGCATATCATCGCCTCTCACTCACCTCCTTCCTGCTTCTTCAGACTGTGCGGCGTCACGGCCGTGGCATGCTATTAGGGTTCAGCTGACGTCGCCTAGTCTGAAGAAGCGTGGAGAAGGGGAGTGAGAGGCTAGTATATGCACTGCACATGGCCATGGATACCAGGCCCACTGTGGGATCACATTAGACGACACTGCGAGGTGGGATTTCGGGCAGCGTGGGCGCACAGGCGCAGCCAGGACGACAACAAATGATGTCAGAGGATGGGCAGCGCAAACTGTGCATGGCCAAGGAAAAACATAACAGCGCAGGGTCCATGACGGAATCAAACAACGCTAAGGAGGCAGCGCACGGTGCCAAGGGGGTAGCAATGACGGCTGTGCTGCGTCACATTACAAAGGAAAGTCCCACCTCCGGGACGGTTGGACGGTGTGAGGGGACACATTACATGAGTGTGTAGTTCAGCGTTTGCAAGGAGCATAATTTCAAGAGCGACCTTTTCCTTGTGCAGTATTAGTGCTGCACAAGGTGGCTCTTTCAGTAACAAACGCCTGGGGGGGGGACAGGTCCCCTTACATTTTAGTTGTGCCAGCGTGGCGGTCACATGACACGTTGCTGGATACACAGCTGGGGATCAGCTGACATTACTGAACCCCAATAACAGAGGAGCGACTGTTGACTGTGCAGACAGCACTTCCAGGCACCAACTGGCGGTGTTAGAGCCCAGGGACAGCAGGAGGAGCAGATTGGAGGTATTGCCGCACACACAGCTGGGGATCAGCTGACGTTACTGAACCCCAATAACAGAGGAGCGACTGTTGACTGTGCACACAGCACTTCCAGGCACCAACTGGCGGTGTTAGAGCCCAGGGACAGCAGGAGGAGCAGATTGGAGGTATTGCCGCACACACAGCTGGGGATCAGCTGACGTTACTGAACCCCAATAACAGAGGAGCGACTGTTGACTGTGCACACAGCACTTCCAGGCACCAACTGGCGGTGTTAGAGCCCAGGGACAGCAGGAGGAGCAGATTGGAGGTATTGCCGCACACACAGCTGGGGATCAGCTGACGTTACTGAACCCCAATAACAGAGGAGCGACTGTTGACTGTGCAGACAGCACTTCCAGGCACCAACTGGCGGTGTTAGAGCCCAGGGACAGCAGGAGGAGCAGAGGAACAGAGTGTAGGCCGAAGCCTGATTGGAGCAAGTTGAAAGGGAACCTTTAACCCCCCCCAAGACGTTTGTAGCTGAAAGAGCCATCTTGTGCAGCACTAAGGATGCAAAAGGAAAAGGTTGCTCTTTTAATTATGCTCCTTGCAAACACAGAAGTAAACACTAAAAATGTGTCCCCTTATACCGTTAAACCGTCCCGGAGGTGCGAATTTCCTTCGTAATGGGACACAGCACAGCTGTCATTCCTATCCCCTTGGTGCCGTGCGCTGCCTCCTCAGCGTTGTTTTAAGCTGTCACGGAGCCTGCGCTGTTCTGTTATCCCTTGGCCATGCCCAATTAGCGCTGCCTGTCTTCTGACATAATTTGGTGTCAGGCTGTCAGTGCCTGTGCGTCCACGCTGCTCCAGATCCCACCTCGCAGTGTCGTGTAACGTAATCCCACTGCGGGCCTTGGATCCATGGGCATGCACAGTGCATATCCTCGACTCTCACTCCCCTCCTTCCCTCTTCTTCAGACTGTGCGGTGTCACGGCCGTGGCATGCTATTAGGGATCAGCTGACGGCGCACAGTCTAAAGATGGCGGAGGGAGATGAGCGAGAGCCCGAGGGGAAGATATGCACTGCGCATGCCCATGGATCCCAGGCCCGCAGTGTGATTCAATCAGAAGACACTGCGAGGCGGGATCTCGGGCAGCGCGGCCGCACAGGCGCAGCCAGCCTGACACCAAATTATGTCAGAAGACAGGCAGCGCAGGCTCCGTGACAGCTTAAAACAACGCTGAGGAGGCAGCGCATGGCACCAAGGGGGTAGGAATGACGGCTGTGCTGCGTCACATTATGAAGGAAAGTCCCAGCTCCGGGACGGTATAACGGTATCAGTGAAAACATTTTATAAGTGTTAAGTTCTGCGTGTGCAAGGAGCTAAACTAAAAGAGCTACCTTTTCCTTGTGCAGCATTACTGCTGCACAAGGTGGCTCTTTCAGTAACAAACGACGGGGGGGGGACAGGTTCCCTTACATTTAGGTTGTTGTGCCAGCGTGGCGGTCGCAGGACACATTGCCGGCTACACAGCTGGGGATCAGCTGATGTTACTGAAACCCAATAACACTGGGTCGTATGTTTTTACTGTGCAGCCTGCACTTCTGAGCCGCAACTGGCGGTGTTGGAGCCCAGGAATAGCAGTTCAGGTGGTAGAAAGATGAACACAGCAGGAGACCTGGATGACACCCAATTACTTAATCAGGCAGAGGAGTGGCAAATTCCTGCGAGATCCAGGCCTGGTTCATTTTCAGGAAAGTAAGCCGGTCAACGTTATCGGAGGATAGTCGCATGCGACGGTCTGTTAGTACACCACCTGCGGCACTAAAGACACGTTCCGATAAGACACTAGCCGCAGGGCAAGCCAGCACCTCCAATGCATACTGGCTTAGCTCTGGCCATGTATCCAGCTTAGAGACCCAAAACTTGAACGGGGAAGAGCCGTCTGGGAGTACAGTAAGAGGGCAAGCCATGTAGTCTGTCACCATCTGACGGAACCGTTGCCTCCTGCTGACTGGAGCCGCCGGTGATGGTGTAGACATTTGGGGCGGGCACACAAAAGTGTGCCAGAGTTGTGCCGTACTGGGCTTGCCTTGGGCAGAGGCACTGCTTCTGCTCCCTCTTTGGGCAGAGCCTCCCCCACTGCCTCGACGCACTGAGCTGCTTTGTAAAGCACTAGCAGCACTCCTCTCAGTTGGACAGGAGAAGATGATGGAATTCACCAGTGTGTTGTGGTACTCCCGCAATTTACGCTCCCGGGTCAACGCTAGGATGAGGTTTTGGACGTTGTCCCGGTAGCGAGGATCGAGGAGGGTGAACACCCAATAATCAGGCATGTTGAGAATGTGGTCGATGCGGCGGTCGTTTCTCAGGCACTGCAGCATGAAATCCACCATGTGCTGCAGACTGCCAACTGGCCCAGAAACGCTGTCCCCTGCTTGAGACATGATCTCTGCCCGCTCGTCGTCACCCCACCCTCGCTGTACACACTGACCACTGGACAATTGTGTCGCTCCCTCCTCTGGACGGAGCTCTTCCTCCTCATCCTCCTCACAAATTGGCCCCTACGTACCCCTTTGTGAGGAACCACGTGGCGCTGACTCTCCAGAAGCTGATGGAAAAGGTGACTCCTCATCCTCCACCTCTTCCACAACATCATCCCTTAACCCTTGCAAAGTTTGCTGAAGCAGGCAGATAAGGGGGACAGTCATGCTGACTAGTGCATCATCTGCACTTGCCATCCGCGTGGAATAATCAAAAGGACGCAAAACCTGGCAGACGTCCTTCATAGTGGCCCACTCTGTGGTTGTGAAGTCTGATCGGCGCTGACTGCGACTTCTTTTTTTCACCTGATGCAGCTGGTACTCCATAACTGCTTGCTGCTGCTCACACAACCGCTCCAACATATGTAACGTGGAATTCCACCGGGTAGGTAGGTCACATATGATGCGGTGTTCCGGAAGGCGGAATCGGCGCTGCAGAGCAGCAATGCGGGATCTTGCCAAGCTGGAACGCCGCAAGTGAGCACACTCTAGGCGGACCTTGTGCAGCAGGGCATCAAGATCCGGATCGTCCCTCAGAAAACTCTGCACAACCAAATTGAGCACATGTGCCAGACATGGGATGTGAGTGAGGTTGCCAAGGGCCAAAGCTGCCACCAGATTTCGGCCATTGTCACACACTACCATGCCTGGCTGGAGATTCGCTGGCAGTAACCACACATCGCTCTCCTGCTTGATGACATTCCAGAGCTCCTGCACTGTGTGGCTTCGATTCCCCAATGAAACTAGTTTCAAGACGGCCTGCTGACGTTTGGCCACGGCTGTGCTCATGTCGGTCATAGGTAAACGTTCACGGGTCCATGTGGAGGTGGACTGTGACGGCTCCTGCAGAGATGATTCTGAGGAACTTGTGTAAGAGGAGGAGTCAATGCGTACAGACTGGATTCCTGCAATCCTTGGAGTGGGCAGGACACGTCCTGCGCCACTCGCACGATCTGTACCTGGCTCAACAACATTAACCCAATGGGCAGTGAGGGAAACGTATCGCCCCTGTCCATGCTGACTGGTCCACGCATCGGTGGTGAGGTGGACCTTGCTACTGACGGCGTTCAGTAGCGCATGTTTTATGTTTCCCTCAACATGCCTGTGCAGGGCAGGGACAGCTTGCCTGCTGAAGTAAAAGCGGCTGGGCACCTTGTACTGTGGGACTGCCAATGCCATCAAGTCACGGAAGCTGTCAGTCTCCACCAGCCTGAATGAGAGCATTTCCAGGGACAACAGTTTGGCAATGCCTGCATTCAGAGCCTGTGCTCGGGGGTGGTTGGCCGAGAATGCCCGCCTTTCCTCCCATGCCTGTACTACCGATGGCTGTAGAGTAGACTGGGAGTGTGAGGATGACTGGGAAGGTGGTGCTGTGGGTGGAATTACACAAGGTCTCTGGACAACAGTGCCAGAGGTTCTTCCATGGCAATCCTGGGAAGAAGCCAAACCAGCTGTGCGTGAGCTGGAGGAAGAGGCAACACGAGCTGAAGAGGTGGTGGCTGCCGCTGTTGGTTGGCCTACATCTTCAGTGTGTTTCTGTAACTCCCCGCGTGCCTGGTCCGCACATGTTTCCACATATTTGTGGTATTGAGGTTGCTGACATTTTTCCCTCTTTTTACTTTCTGATGACACAGCTTGCATTTGACAAAACAAATGTCATCTGCAACTGTGTCAAAAAAGGACCAGGCACTGCAAGTCTTGGGAGCGCCCTTTTTGGCTTTGGAAAGAGACTGGCTCCTAACAGGTGCCAAAGTGGAGGCTACAGGCTCCGCAGTCTTCCCCCTCCCTCTCCCTCTTTGGCCCATAAGGGGAATCTCTTCCTCAGAGCTGCTCCCACCACCTTCCTGTTCCTCACGCCACGATGGGTCAACGACCTCATCATCTCCACTACCCTCTGCCACCAACTGCTCCTCCTGGGTAGTCTCGGCAGCACAGTACACACCAGAAAGCGGCACCTGAGTTTCATCATCAGATGCGTACTGCGCTGTGGTCACCGGAGGCAGTGGCCCACCCGCCTCTTCAGAGTCAGAGAGACAAAGCTGTTGGGCATCACTGCACACTGCCTCTTCTTCCATTTCTCCAATGCTGCTTGGCTGGCCCCCAGTTTCCAAGCCAAGAGATTCAGAGAACAGAAGTAGAGACGGCTCCTGTCCTGGGCTCTCTGACTGCCTGGCCAATTTGGCAGGTGGTGAAGAGACAGATGGCTGCTCTCCAGTGCTCTGTGCCTGAGAGGATGTGGCACTAACTGAAGTCGATGCCGAGGCGTTAGCTGCCATCCACCCGACAACGGCTTCAATTTGGTCTTCACGCAGCAGCGGTGCACGGCGCTCTCCGACAAAGCTGCGCATGAAGGACTGTTCCCTGCTGAAACTGAGTGATGACGAGTCACCGGTGCCCGCAGCAGGCACAGAATCACCACGTCCTCTCCCTGCTCCTCTCCCTGCTCCGCGCCCACGCCCACGTGCCTTACTCCCTGCCCTCTTCATCTTGGTTGACAGATAAAGATAAGCAGAAAAGTACTAAGGCCTTAGTGTGCTTATTCCTGAAATGCTCCTCCTAACAGGTGTAAGAAACACTAATGTTGTAAAGTGTGGACTAAACTTTATTATTTTTCAAATGTGGCCTACACAAGTGTTGAGTTGTGTTTGGTGAACTTTCCTTTTTTTTTTTCTGCAGATCGGACTACAGAGCAAGTTTAACTCACACGGGGACCGTGCAGACAGCCGTAAACGGCGCTGCAAGGCCCAAAAACCCTCCTCTAGGTTATCCTATGTAGTGTTTTTCCACTATTTAGCTGGAGACGGGTGGAAAGACACTAATAGGAATTTTTTTTTTTTTATTTTAAACAGGCTGCACTATTTGAAAAAAAGGAAATTGTTTTTCAAGGTATGAGGCAGTAACGCACCCTGAGCTGAATCCAACCGGCTATGGCTGCACACAGACTACAGGGCGAGCTGCGCTCACACAGAGACCGTGCAGACAGCCGTAAACGGCGCTGCAAGGCCCAAAAAACCCCCTCTAGGTTATCCTATGTAGTGTTTTTCCACAATTTAGCTGGAGACGGGTGGAAAAACACCAATAGGACATTTTTTAAAAAAATTTTAAACAGGCTGCACTATTTGAAAAAAAGGAAAAATTTTTTCAAGGTATGAGGCAGTAACGAACCCTGAGCTGAATCCAACCGGCTATGGCTGCACACAGACTACAGGGCGAGCTGGGCTCACACGGAGACCGTGCAGACAGCCGTAAACGGCGCTGCAAGGCACAAAAACCCCCCTCTAGGTTATCCTATGTAGTGTTTTTCCACAATTTAGCTGGAGACGGGTGGAAAAACACTAATAGGAAATTTGAGAAAAAATGTGCAGCAGGCTGCACTATGAGCAAAAAAGGACAACTGTGTGAGGCAGTGTGAACCCCCCCTGAGCTGAATACAACCTGGTATATGGTTGCACACAGACTACAGAGTGAGCTGCACACACACACACACAGAGACCTTGCAGAACGCTGTTAAAACAGCGCTGCAAGGCAAGAGCAAGGTGAACAGTGAAGAACACACAGCGTTTTGCTAAATTAGCCTTGGGAAAGGAAAATAAAGCAATTAGCTATCTCAACTGGCCCTCAGTTAGAACACAGCGTCCTGTCCCTAACTGAAATCACAGCAGAGTGAGCGCAAAATGGCGGCAGCGCTTTTTATAGTGCAAAGTGACATCATTTCAGCAGCCAATCACAGCCTTGCCAGTACTTACATGCCCACCATGCTAAATAGGATGTGCCCACACTTCCAATCATTCCTCATTGGCTGCTGCGTTCAGTTTGAATTCTGGGAACTTCCGATTCCGGTATCCGATACGCGGGAAGTATCGGAATTCGGTATCGGAATTCTGATACCGCAAATATCGGCCGATACCCGATACTTGCGGTATCGGAATGCTCAACACTAGTCATAAGGTGTCTTTTAAAAGATTCAAGCAACCTCATAAGGTGTTTTCTTTTCATCCTGAGTTTGAGGATCTAGTTCAACGTCACATGGAGCGACCGGATAAAAGTTTCTTAGGCCAGAAGGCCCTGGGTACCAGGTATCCTTTTGCTCCCGAAATTTGTAAAAAATGGGCAGAATCTCCTTCTGTGGATCCTCCCGTGTCCCGTTTGGCCTCTAACACACTGCTGTCTCTTCCTAATGGGTCTGCTATTAAAGATCCAACTGATCGGCTCTTAGAGAGTCTAGCTCGGTCGGTGTTTGAGGCTTCAGGGTCAGCCCTCGCGCCGTCTTTTGCGGCGACATGGGTTGCCAAAGCTATGATAGTTTGGTCAGAGTCCGTCACTAAGGCTCTTCAGGATAGGGAGTCTCCTGTAGAAGTGATAGAGATGTCTAATCAGATATCCTTGGCTGGGAATTATTTGATTAATTCATCTTTGGATGCGGCAAATTGTTCAGCATTGGCAGCTGCAAATGCTATCGCTATCAGAAGGGCTCTATGGCTGAGAAATTGGCGGGCGGACTCTACTTCAAAAAAGTCCCTTACATCCCTTCCTTATCAAGGTGGCCGATTATTTGGCGCAAAGTTGGATCAACTTATATCTGATACCACAGGGGGAAAGAGTAATTTCATTCCACAACAAAAGGTTAAGCAACCTTTTCGTCGCCAATTTCAAGCAAGGTTTAAATCCTTTCGTAACACCCGGTGGTCTGCAGCACCAAGCTCAGGTCCTCCAAGTCGGTCTAACCAAGACAAGGAGCACCAGGTCTCATATAGAGCCAATCCATTCGCAAGAATGCGATATCAACCATCAAGATCTAGGGGATCTAGATATCCTCGGTCTTCGGCTAAATGACTGGAGGCAGCCTCATGTCGTCTTCAACAGAGTAGGCGGTCGCCTACTTCTGTTCCATCAGTCCTGGCTGTCAGTCGTGTCTGACAGATGGGTGAGAGAACTGGTGGTTTCAGGGTACAAAATAGAGTTTCTCTCCCTCCAAGCCGGTTTTTTCCGTCCAGTCTTCCCAGTTCAAGATCCCGTCTAAGGGCTTTATTCAAAGCAGTCGAGTCTCTTCAGTCCAACGGGGTCATTGTTCCCGTTCCAGGGGTAGAAAGGTTTCAAGGATTCTATTCCAATCTGTTTACGGTCCCCAAAAAAGACGGGACTGTAAGACCCATTCTGGACCTAAAGTGTTTGAACAAGTTCGTCAGCACTCGTCACTTCCGTATGGAGTCGCTCCGCTCGGTTATTGCGGCTATGGAAAAGGGAGAATTCCTAGCTTCCATAGATATCCAAGATGCCTATCTGCATGTTCCCATATTTCTTCCGCATCAAAGGTTTCTACGGTTTTCCATAGGCGAACATCACTTCCAATTCACAGCATTACCTTTCGGTCTCGCCTCTGCTCCCAGGGTGTTCACAAAGGTGATGTCAACAGTTGTGTCCATCCTGCACTCCCGGGGCATAGTCATTTTGCTATACTTGGACGATCTCTTGGTCAAGGGACCAACTTTTCAAGCATGCAAAGAAAACGTCAGCATCACTTTGGACACTCTGTCCCGACTAGGGTGGCTGGTCAATCTAAAAAAGTAATCTCTAGTCCCATCTCGAGAGATTTCTTTTTTAGGAATGATCTTCGATACTTCTCGGGGTCTGACTATCCTACCCCAGGACAAGGTACTCTGCCTTCGGCAGGAAGTGAAAATGCTGCAGCAGCCGAGTTTTCACTCAATCCGGTTTTGAATGAGGGTCTTGGGCAGAGTGGTGGCGGCCATGGAAGCAGTACCGTTCGCCCAATTTCATCTTCGCCCTCTCCAGCAGGCAATTTTGTCAGCCTGGAACAGGAGTCATGCTTCTCTCAACCTCCGGTGCCGTCTGTCTCCCCGGGTCAGGCAATCTCTCATATGGTGGATGAGGATCTTCTCTCTGCGGCAGGGGAAAGCTTTTTCTCCAGTCCATTGGCTGGTAGTCTCTACAGACGCCAGTCTTCTCGGTTGGGGAGCAGTGTTTCACCAACACACAGCACAAGGTTTTTGGTCTCCAGGGGAGTCAACTCTTCCAATCAATCTGTTGGAGATAAGGGCAATTTGGCTGGCTTTGCAGCACATTCACTATCTTCTGGCGGGTCACCCGGTCTGGATCCAATCGGACAATGCCACGGCTGTGGCTTACGTAAATCATCAAGGGGGCACCCGCAGCAGGTCAGCCATGTGCGAGGTAGGGCAAATCCTCCGCTGGGCCGAGAACAACCACTCCGTGATCTCTGCAGTTTACATCCCGCGCAAGGAGAACTGGGCAGCGGACTTTCTGAGCCGTCAGGGTCTTGCGTCCGGGGAATGGTATCTCCACCCAGACGTTTTTCGGCAGATTTGCCAACGCTGGGGTATCCCGGACGTGGATCTAATGGCATCCGGGTGGAATGCCAAGGTCCCCAGGTTCGTAGCTCGTTATCGAGATCCAAGAGCTCTCGCCGTAGACGCACTGGTCCTTCCTTGGAACCAGTTTCGTCTTCCATATCTGTTTCCTCCTCTGGCGCTCCTCCCAAGGGTAGTCAGGAAGATCAAGATAGAGGAAGCTCCGGCAATTCTAGTCGCCCCAGATTGGCCTCGGAGGTCATGGTACGCGGACCTCGTTCAGCTGATTGCCGGGGTTCCTTGGCAGCTTCCAATGCGGCCAGATCTTCTGTCGCAGGGGCCGATATTCCACCAGAACTTAGGGGCCCTGCGTTTGACGGCTTGGCCGTTGAATCTTGGATTCTGACCCAGGCCGTTTTTTCTCAAAAGGTAGCTTCTACTATGATTAATGCTCAAAAGACGGTTTCTGCACGCATTTACCACCACACCTGGAAAGATTTTTCTCTTGTGGTGCAGGAAGAAGGGTCTTCCTCCTTTACGGTTCTCCGTTCCTAATATTTTAGCCTTTCTCCAAGCTGGTTTAGACTCAGGTCTCGCTCCAAGTACCCTTAGGAGGCAAATATCAGCCTTATCGGTTCTTTTCCAGCGCAGGATTGCTACCATTTCACAGGTCAAGACTTTTTTGCAGGGAGTCTCTCACATGGTCCCCCCTTACAGAGCCCCGCTAGAGGCTTGGGACCTTAATCTGGTCTTGAGCGGTCTTCAGGAAACCCCATTTGAGCCCCTCCAAGAAGTTTCTTTAACATATCTTTCTTGTAAGGTTTTGTTTTTGGTAGCCATAACCTCCATTAGGCAGGTGTCAGAATTGGCGGCCTTGTCCTGCCAGTCGCCATTTCTGCAATTTCATCAAGATAAGGTAGTATTAAGACCAGTTCCCTATTTTCTACCAAAGGTAGTTTCCTCGTTTCACATCAATGAGGACATAGTCTTGCCTTCTTTTTGTCCTGCTCCTTCTCACCGTGTGGAAAAAGCTCTCCATACACTGGACCTAGTGAGAGCGCTGAGAAGATATGGTTCTCGGACCGCTTCTTTTCGACAGACGGATGTCCTGTTCGTTCTTCCTGTGGGTCACAAGAAGGGATTCGCAGCCTCTAGGTCGACCTTAGCCAGATGGATACGAGCCACCATTCAGGAGGCCTACCGCATCAAGGGTGCAGCCATCCCGGCTGGGATCAGGGCACACTTTACTAGAGCAGTAGGGGCTTCCTGGGCATATCGGCACCAAGCTTCAGCAGAACAGGTTTGCAAAGCGGCAACTTGGTCCAGCCTGCACACCTTCTCTAAGCATTATAATATCCACACTCAGGCCTCTGCTGATGCAAGTTTGGGAAGAAAAATTCTTCAGGCTGCGGTATCGCACCTATAGGCGGTAAGTGCCTAAGGGTTTGTTCCAGTAAGTCTTTTTTCCCACCCTGGGACTGCTTTGGGACATCCCACAGTCCTGTGTCCCCCAATGAGACGATGGAGAAACAGGGATTTTTGTGTTACTCACCGTAAAATCCTTTTCTCCGAGTCATTCATTGGGGGACACAGCGCCCTCCCTATTTCTTCTTGTTATTTTTCTACGGAGTTGTTCAGACTGTAGTATTATTCTAGACATGTTGTCTTTGCTCTAATGCTGTTTTGTTTTCTCTATCTCCTACTGCTTGTGCACCAAACTGGAGCTGTCAGGGTCAGTGTCAAGGTGTATACTATGGAGGAGGAGCTAACTTTTTTTTGTCTACTTAGTGTCAGCCTCCTGGCGGCAATAGCATACACCCACAGTCCTGTGTCCCCCAATGAATGACTCGGAGAAAAGGATTTTACGGTGAGTAACACAAAAAACCCTGTTTTCTCTCCGGGGAGAAGAACGTTCGTGCCGACGCTCTCTCCCGCTCCGTAGTGTCATCTGAGGAGGAGGAGCCTCGGCTTATTGTCCCTTCTGAGAGCCTGAGAACTGTAGCTCCGGTTTTGCTAGAGTCTGTGCCCCGGGGCAAGACTTTCGTGCCAGCTAACTTGCGACCGGAGGTTCTCTCTTGGGCTCACTCCTCCAGAGTGGGTGGGCATTTTGGGACCAAGAGGACATCTGAGCTTTTGGCGAGAACATACTGGTGGCGGCATATGGCCCGAGATGTCAGGGACTATATTCAGGCGTGCGTTTCTTGCGCCCAGAATCGGTCTCCTCGGCGACGGCCTGCTGGGTTGCTTTACCCTCTACCGGTGGCAGACAGGCCCTGGGAGATGGTCGGTATGGACTTCGTGGTGGGCTTACCCAAGTCACGTGGCTGCTCCATTATTTGGGTTGTCACCGACCATTTCTCTAAGATGGTGCATTTGGTGCCGCTTCCTCGGTTACCTTCTGCACGGGCCTTGGCGGTGTTGTTCATTAAGCACATTTTCCGATTGCATGGTATGCCTGATAAGATTGTCAGCGATCGGGGTCCCCAGTTTGCGTCTCGGTTTTGGAGCGAGCTCTGCCGTTTACTCAGCATAGAGTTGAACCTCTCCTCTGCATACCATCCCGAGACGAATGGGTTGGTGAAGAGAACCAACCAGACTCTGGTGACATATTTGCGACATTTCGTCTCTGCTAGGCAGGATGACTGGGCATCTTTGCTACCTTGGGCGGAATTTTCCTTGAACAACGCCGTAGCCGATTCCACTGGTCAGACTCCTTTTCTCCTTAATTACGGCCAGCATCCGCGTGTCCCTGTGCCCATGCCCGTGCCATCCACCGATTCTAGGGTGGCAGACTGGGCGGTGGAGGCGCGTGACATCTGGGACCGCACACAGGATGCCATCCGGGCCTCCAAGGAGAGAATGAGGGTTTCGGCTGATACACACCGGCGCCCCGCTCCGATCTTTGCTCCTGGCGACATAGTGTGGCTCTCCGCCCGTAACATCAGGCTGCGAGTTGAGTCCACTAAGTTCGCTCCTCGCTACATTGGCCCGTTTAAGGTTCTGGAACAGGTCAACCCTGTGGTCTACCGTTTGGCTATTCCTCCACGCCTTGGTATCACCGACACTTTTCACGTTTCCCTCTTAAAGCCCGTTCATTTGTCCCGGTTTTCTGAGTCATATGCTGGGACATCGGGTTCATCCACGGATGAGTTTGAGGTGAATGCTATTGTGGGGTGCAAGGTGGTACGTGGCAAGAAATTTTATCTGGTGGACTGGAAGGGTCACGGCCCAGAGGATAGAACCTGGGAGCCTGTGGAGCACATTCGGGCTCCGCTGCTTATTGCAGCTTTTGAGCGTAGTGAGGCTCAAGGAGGGGGGGCCCTAGGAGGGGGGGTAATGTTAGGAGTCGAGTTTCCTCTGCTGCACAGGGGGAATCTTGATCCATGTCTGCTGCGGTCTCCCATTCTGCATCGGCCGCAGTGGGGTCTGCTCAGCGGAGGCGTCGCTCCCAGCGTCTCGCTGGGACTGATTCTGTGCAAAGGGTTACTACTGCCATTTCTGGCCCTCCTGTTGTACCCTGCACTGATCTGCGGCGAGCGGGCTTCTCTGGGACTAAGTCCTTATTTACCCACACTGAGCATGCCCAGGGCAATATCTCCCGTTAGAGATCGAGGGTCACATGCTCAGGTACTGCAGCACATCCTATTGGTCCTCCAGGAAGGTCCTGAAAGGGCAAAACTTCGGTAGCAGCTTCCTGTGCTGCAACTATATAAACTGCGCATGACCGCACGGCCATGCGCTAGTATTGTCTTGATATTATGTGTGTGTGTAGATGGATGTATGTTGAAGGATGAAAGCTCCTAAATATCCCATTCATAGTGTTGTTGTCTGTTTGTGAATGGAGGTAGCTATCTAGCGCCCGACTAGCCATCAGCACGTAACACATATTACAGCGTCCAGTTGATGTGTCCGCCAGTACGGCGCCGTGCGCTTTCTCTGCGCTTTCCTGACCCAAGCCTGGGTGGTTAGTGGCGTCCATCAGTGCGGCACCGCAAGCACTCTCGTGCCTTTATATATTATTATTTATGTTTCTCTGACACCCCAGTTGCGGTGTCGAGCGCATGAGGTCTTCTGAACTCAAATCTCCAGTCTGCGGTTTGAGATTAGAGACTCCTTGCTTGCGCTCTATGTGCGGTACCGCGGTCCTGTGACGCAACAGGGTCGCTTCCTTCACACAGGGTGAAGTTAACCCATGTGTGTATTCTTATAGTACCACCATATAGTCCGTCTCTACTAGCAGCAGGGTTTTTACCTGCACGGTGGACCTCGGACTGCGAACGCACCTAGTTCCATATCATCTTATACTTGGTGCGTTCCGCCAGTCCTTAACAAGACCTTACACTACCAGCCACCAGTGTCCAATTGGACTGAAAAACTGATTGCTGGTGGCAGCTAATCTATATTGTTTTACTGAACAGCTTGAGAGTGACACTATCAAAGTGTATACATACAACTCTGGCAAAAATTAAGAAACCACCACATCAAAACCCTGTCATGGACAGCCCACCTTCCAGACCTGAACCCCATAGAGAACCTCTGGAATATAATCAAGAGGATGATGGATAGTCACAACTACTGTTAACAGGAGACTTTGTGCAGCAGGCCTTCATGGTAAAATAGCTGATAGGAACCACTGCTAAGGACAGGCAACAAGCAGAAGAGACTTGTTTGGGCTAAAGAACACAAGGAATGGACATTAGACCAGTGGAAATTTGTGCTTTGGTCTGATGAGTCCAAATTTGAGATCTTTGGTTCTATCCACTATGTCTTTGTGCGACGCAGAAAAGGTGAATAGATAGACTCTACATGTCTGGTTCCCACCGTGAAGCATGGATGAGGAGGTGTGATGGTGTGGGGGTGCTTTGCTGGTGACACTGTTGGGGATTTATTCAAAATTGAAGGCATACTAAACCAGCATGGCTACCACAGCATCTTGCAGCGGCATGCTATTCCATCCGGTTTGCGTTTAGTTTGACCATAATTTATTTTTCAACAGGACAATGACACCAAACACACCTCCAGGTTGTGAAGGGCTATTTGATCAAGAAGAAAAGTGATGGGGTGCAACCCCAGATGACCTGGCCTCCACAGTCACCAGACCTGAACCTAATCGAGATGGTTTGGGGTGAACTGGACCGCAGAGTTAAAGCAAAAGGGCCAACAAGTGCTAAGCATCTCTGGGAACTCCTTCAAGATTGTTGGAAGACCATTCTTGGTGACTACCTCTTGAAGCTCATCAAAAGAATGCCAAGAGTGTGCAAAGCAGTCATCAAAGCTAAAGGTGGCTACTTTGAAGAACCTAGAATATAAGACATAATTTCATTTGTTTCACACTTTTTTGTTAAATATATTATTCCACATGTGTTAATTCATAGTTTTGATGCTTTCAGTGTGAATGTACAATTTTCATAGTCATGAAAATACAGAAAAATCTTTAACCCCTCTGTGACCTTAGACGTACTATCCCATCGAGGTGCCCTGGGCTTATCTGACCCTGGACGGGATAGTAAGTCATAGCCGATCGGCCGCGCTCACGGGGGGAGCGCGGCCGATCGCGGCCGGGTGTCAGCTGCTTATCGCAGCTGACATCCGGCACTATGTGCCAGGAGCGGTCACGGACCGCCCCCGGCACATTAACCCCTGGCACACCGCGATCAAAGATGATCGCGATGTGCCGGCGGTGCAGGGAAGCACCGCGCAGGGAGGGGGCTCCCGCGGGCTTCCCTGAGTCCCCCGGAGCAACGCGATGTGATCGCGTTGCTGCGAGGGTCTCACCTCCCTCCCTGCTCAGTCCAGCTCCGGATCCAAGATGGCCGCGGATCCGGGTCCTGCAGGGAGGGAGGTGGCTTCACAGAGCCTGCTCAGAGCAGGCACTGTGAAGCCTGCAGCGCTGCATATCAGATCAGTGATCTGACAGAGTGCTGTGCAAACTGTCAGATCACTGATCTGTGATGTCCCCCCTGGGACAAAGTAAAAAAGTTTAAAAAAAAATTTCCAAATGTGTAAAAAAAATAAAAAAAAATATTCCAAAATAATGAAAAAAAAATTAAAATATTATTCCCATAAATACATTTCTTCATCTAAATAAAAAACCCAATAAAAGTACACATATTTAGTATCGCCGCGTCCGTAACGACCCAACCTATAAAACTGTCCCACTAGTTAACCCCTTCAGTAAACACTGTAAGAAAAAAAAAAAAAAAAACGAGGCAAAAAACAACGCTTTATTATCATACCGCCGAACAAAAAGTGGAATAACACGCGATCAAAAGGACAGATATAAATAACCATGGTACCACTGAAAGCGTCATATTGTCCCGCAAAAAAAGAGCCGCCATACAGCATCATTAGCAAAAAAATAAAAAAGTTATAGTCCTGAGAACAAAGCGATGCAAAAATAATTATTTTTTCTGTAAAATAGTTTTTATCGTATAAAAGCGCCAAACCATAAAAAAATGATATAAATGAGGTATCGCTGTAATCGTACTGACCCGAAGAATAAAACTGATTTATCAATTTTACCAAACGCGGAACGGTATAAACGCCTCCCCCAATAGAAATTCATGAATAGCTGGCTTTTGGTCATTCTTCCTCACAAAAATCGGAATAAAAAGCGATCAAAAAATGTCACGTGCCCAAAAATGTTTTCAATAAAAACGTCAACTCGTCCCGCAAAAAACAAGACCTCACATGACTCTGTGGACCAAAATATGGAAAAATTATAGCTCTCAAAATGTGGTATTGCAAAAAATATTTTTTGCAATAAAAAGGGTCTTTCAGTGTGTGACGGCTGCCAATCATAAAAATCCGCTAAAAAACTCGCTATAAAAGTAAATCAAACCCCCCTTCATCACCCCCTTAGTTAGGGAAAAATAAAAAAAAATGTATTTATTTCCATTTTCCCATTAGGGCTAGGGTTAGGGCTAGGGCTAGGGCTAGGGTTAGGGCTAGGGTTAGGGCTAGGGTTAGGGCTAGGGTTAGGGCTAGGGTTAGGGCTAGGGTTAGGGTTAGGGCTAGGGTTAGGGCTAGGGTTAGGGCTAGGGTTAGGGTTAGGGTTAGGGCTAGGGTTAGGGCTAGGGCTAGGGTTAGGGCTAGGGTTAGGGCTAGGGTTAGGGTTAGGGCTAGGGTTAGGGTTAGGGCTAGGGTTAGGGTTAGGGTTGGGGCTACAGTTAGGGTTAGGGTTTAGATTACATTTACAGTTGGGAATAGGGTTGGGATTAGGGTTAGGGGTGTGTCAGGGTTAGAGGTGTGGTTAGGGTTACCGTTGGAATTAGGGTTAGGGGTGTGTTTAGATTAGGGTTTCAGTTATAATTAGGGGGTTTCCACTGTTTTGGCACATCAGGGGCTCTCCAAACACGACATGGCGTCCGATCTCAATTCCAGCCAATTCTGCGTTGAAAAAGTAAAACAGTGCTCCTTCCCTTCCGAGCTCTCCTGTGTGCCCAAACAGGGGTTTACCCCAACATATGGGGTATCAGCGTACTCAGGACAAATTGGACAACAACTTTTGTGGACCAATTTCTCCTGTTACCCTTGGGAAAATACAAAACTGGGGGCTAAAAAATAATTTTTGTGGGAAAACAAAAAGATTTTTTATTTTCACGGCTCTGCGTTATAAACTGTAGTGAAACACTTGGGGGTTCAAAGTTCTCACAACACATCTAGATAAGTTCATTGAGGGGTCTAGTTTCCAATATGGGGTCACTTGTGGGGGGTTTCTACTGTTTAGGTACATTAGGGGCTCTGCAAACGCAATGTGACGCCTGCAGACCAATCCATCTAAGTCTGCATTCCAAATGATGCTCCTTCCCTTCCGAGCCCTCCCATGCGCCCAAACGGTGGTTCCCCCCCACATATCCGGTATCAGCGTACTCAGGACAAATTGGACAACAACATTTAGGGTCCAATTTCTCCTGCTAACCTTGGAAAAATACAAAACTGGGGGCTAAAATATAATTTTTGTGGAAAAAAAATATTTTTTATTTGCATGGCTCTGCGTTATAAACTGTAGTGAAATACTTGGGGGTTCAAAGCTTTCACAACACATCAAGATGAGTTCCTTAGGGGGTCTACTTTCCAAAATGGTGTCACTTGTGGGGGGTTTCTACTGTTTAGGTACATTAGGGGCTCTGCAAACGCAATGTGACGCCTGCAGACCATTCCATCTAAGTCTGCATTCCAAATGGCGCTCCTTCCCTTCCGAGCCCTCCCATGCGCCCAAACGGTGGTTCCCCCCCACATATGGGGTATCAGCGTACTCAGGACAAATTGGACAACAACTTTTGGGGTCCAATTTCTCCTGTTACCCTAGGGAAAATACAAAACTGGGGGCAAAAATATAATTTTTGTGAAAAAATATGATTTTTTATTTTTACGGTTCTGCATTATCAACTTCTGTGAAGCACTTGGTGGGTCAAAGTGCTCACCACACCTCTAGATAAGTTCCTTAGGGGGTCTACTTTCCAAAATGGTGTCACTTGTGGGGGATTTCAATGTTTAGGCACATCAGTGGCTCTCCAAACGCAACATGGCGTCCCATCTCAATTTCTGTCAATTTTGCATTGAAAAGTCAAACTGCGCTCCTTCCCTTCCGAGCTCTCCCATGCGCCCAAACAGTGGTTTACTGCCACATATGGGGTATCAGCGTACTCAGGACAAATTGGACAACAACTTTTGAGGTCCAATTTCTTCTCTTACCCTTGGAAAAATAAAAAATTGGGGGCAAAAATATAATTTTTGTGAAAAAATATGATTTTTTATTTTTACGGTTCTGCATTATAAACTTCTGTGAAGCACTTGGTGGGTCAAAGTGCTCACCACACATCCAGATAAGTTCCTTAGGGGGTCTACTTTCCAAAATGGTGTCACTTGTGGGGGGTTTCAATGTTTAGGCACATCAGTGGCTCTCCAAACGCAACATGGCGTCCCATCTCAATTCCTGTCAATTTTGCATTGAAAAGTCAAATAGCGCTCCTTCCCTTCCGAGCTCTCCCATGCGCCCAAACAGTGGTTTACTGCCACATATGGGGTATCAGCGTACTCAGGACAAATTGGACAACAATGTTTTGGGTCCAATTTCTCCTGTTACCCTTTGTAAAATAAAACAAATTGGAGCTGAAGTAAATTTTTTGTGTAAAAAAGATAAATGTTCATTTTTATTTAAACATTCCAAAAATTCCTATTAAACACCTGAAGGGTTAATAAACTTCTTGAATGTGGTTTTGAGCACCTTGAGGGGTGCAGTTTTTAGAATGGTGTCACACTTGGGAATTTTCTATCATATAGACCCCTCAAAATGACTTCAAATGAGACGTGGTCCCTAAAAAAAAATGGTGTTGTAAAAATGAGAAATTGCTGGTCAACTTTTAACCCTTATAACTCCCTAACAAAAAAAAAAATTGGTTCCAAAATTATGCTGATGTAAAGGAGACATGTGGGAAATGTTACTTATTAAGTATTTTGTGTGACATATCTCTGTGATTTAATTGCATAAAAATTCAAAGTTTGAAAATTGCGAAATTTTCAAAATTTTCGCCAAATTTCCGTTTTTTTCACAAATAAACGCAGGTACTATCAAAGAAATTTTACCACTATCATGAAGTACAATATGTCACGAGAAAACAATGTCAGAATCACCAGGATCCGTTGAAGCGTTTCGGAGTTATAACCTCATAAAGGGACAGTGGTCAGAATTGTAAAAATTGGCCTGGTCATTGACGTGCAAACCACCCTTGGGGGTAAAGGGGTTAAATGAGTAGGTGTGTCCAAACTTTTGGTCTGTACTGTATATATATATATCTATATATATAAGAGGCATCGTGATTACTCGCTAATACCGCCCCATGCACAGTAGCTCCGCCTCCCACCACATTACCACACACAATCCCGCCCCAACACATCACCACACATAATCCTGCCCCCCACCCCATTACTACACATAATCCTGCCCCCCTACACATCACAACATATAATCCCACCCCCCACCCCATTACCACACCTAATCCCACCCCCCACCACATCATCACACATAATCCTGCCCCCAACCCCATTACCACAAATAATCACACACCCCACCACATCACCACACATAATCCTGCCACCCACCCCATCACCACCCATAATCTCACCCCCCGACTCTATCACCACCCATAATCCCGCCCCCACCCCATCACCACCCATAATCCCGACCCTCACACCATCACCATCCATAGTCTCACCTCTCACACCTTCACCACCCATAATCCCGCCCCCCACCCCATCACCACACATAATCTTGCCCCCCACCCCATCACCACCTATAATCCCACCCCCCACCCCATCACCACCCATAATCCCACCCCGTACCCCATCACCACCCATAATCCCACCCCCCCATCACCATAATCACCACCCATAATCCCGCCCCCCCACCCCATCACCACCCATAATCCCACCCCCCACCCCATCACCACCCATAATAACACCCCCCCACCCCATCACCACCCATAATCCCACCCCCCCACCCCATCACCACCAATAATCCCAACCCCCCACCCCATCACCACCCATAATCCCGCCCACCACCCCACCACATCACCACCCATAATCCCACCCTCCACCCCATCACCACCCATAATCCCACCCCCCCACCCCATCATCACCAATAATACCGCCCCCCACCCCATCACCACCCATAATCCCACCCCCCCACCCCTTCACCACCCATAATCCCATCCTTCACCCCATCACCACCCATAATCCTGCTACCCACCCCATCACCACCCATAATCCCACCTCCCACCCCATCACCACCCATAATCCCGCCCCCCACCCCATCACCACCCATAATCCTGCCCCCCACCCATCACCACCCATAATCCTGCCCCCCCACCCCATCACCACCCATAATCCCGCCTCCCACCCCATCACCACCCATAATCCTGCCCCCACCCCATCAACACACATAATCCCGCCCCCACCGCATTACCACCCATAATCCCACCCCCATCATATTACTACACATAATCCCGCCCTACCACATCACCACACATAATCCCGCCCCACCCACCACATTACCACACATAATTCCGTCCCCAAACATTAAATTGTACCTGGTAGAAGTCACAGAAAGATCTTTGAAAATGACGAAAATAACTATACATTTAATTGTGTTTACAGAGAAATTTTAACTTAATTTATGTTTTGTTATGAAATTTGTTTAGATGCTGGAGAGAACAAAAAACGCACATCTTACTGAATCCAGTTTGTTTTTGATTTTACACTGTGAATAAAATGTATTAGTAGTACTATTCAGATTTTTAATGATTATTATTGTTATTAACTTCATTAAGTTAATTTACCACCTGCATAAGCGCTATTGAATGTTGTCATTATTTACTTTAGTTTAATCACCAGCAGCGTTAATTAGATAGCAATGAGTGTGCCGAGCGTTAGCTGGCTGGAACCAGCTAGAATATATATATATGGAGAGAGCAAGAGAGTCATGTTTTACATTTTAAAAATTAAAAAAAGGAAAATGTCTCAATGAAAAAGTTTGAGCATCCTTGGAGATTTATATACTCAGATAACCTCACCAAGGTTTCAGACCTTAATTAGCCTGCTAAGGTTATGGCTTGTTCACTGTCATCATTAGGAAAGGCCAGATGATGTAGATTTCCCAGCTTTATAAAAATCCAGCCTCCTCTAACCACTCACATTCAGCAATCTATGTAATTGCTCCACTCGTGCCAGGAAGTTGATGTCCTGTGCACCACTTCTCGTTCGGTAGGCTATTGGACTTAACTAACCTGCAGCAGTCAAAACGAAGAATGTTAAAGTAGGAAGACCATGCTTTTTCCTCTACCACAAGATTTAGCTGTAATAGTGTACACCCATACAGTTAAGAGTCTCAATCACCTGGAAATCTATGTGATCCCCACCATAGACTGTGGTATGTATAAGCTTGAGCACCCCTGGTCAAAATTACTGTTATTGTGAACAGTTACGCAAGTTAAAGATAAAGATTTACAAACGCTCACTTCACATAAGCACCACCTGCCATTTCTTGAGAGAGTAAAATGGTCGATAGATATCTATGGAATTGACTGTAAGGCAGAGATGAAACTTCCATAGTGTCCAATTAGTAAGTCTACTTTCACACTAGCGTTTTTTTAAATTCGTCACAATGCGTCGTTTTGCAGAAAAAATGCATCCTGCAAAAGTGCTTGCAGGATGCGTTTTTTCCCCATAGACTTCTATTGACGACGCATTTGCGACGGATTGGCACACTTCGCATCCGTCGTGCTTTGGCGGACCGTCGGGAGAAAAAAACCCTACATGTAACGTTTTTTTCTCCCGACGGACCGCTTTTTCCACCGCACATGCGCGGCCGGAACTCCGCCCCCACCTCCCCGCACCTTACAATGGGGCAGCGGATGCGCCGGAAAAATGCATCCGCTGCACCCATTGTGCAATGCAGCAAATGCTAGCATTGGAATCTCTCCCCGACGCACTGCGACGGGGAGATTCCGACGCTAGTGTGAAAGAAGCCTAAGTCCCTACAGTCTTCATTCAAAAAGATGGAGAGCGAAAGTTGATAACGTGGCAGGAAGATGGTCATTGTATTGAAAATAATAGAAAAGACTCCTGGTAGAATGATTTATATGCTATTCCTTCAGACTGAAATGACTCTATTTGTGTTAGAGAAATTAAAAGCCATACAAACAGCTCCAGAGAAGGGGGCATATCACCTTCACATTGAACATATGAGGAAGAGAGAAAACTAAATATAACCGAGGAAGAGAAAATCTAATCAAAACATGGGAAATAAGAGAGAGACGCTCCACCTACATGGAAGAAGTAGCCCCTTGCAGTGACCAGATAATTAAAATGGATAATTTGTTGGAAAAAAATACAACAAAACTGAGATTTGTTTATGCAGAGGAGGAGAACTATGCTCACCAGGTATAAGCATCCTATATTTTTGGTGTCATAGCAAAGGGACAAACAGAATGCAGTCACTCAAATCATTATAAGGCCGTTAGAACATCTTCAACAAAATATTGTAATACCCCCAAAGGTCTTTTCTGAGCATTTAAAAAAAAAATTTAAATAAATAAATAAAAAGCAGAAAAATAAATAATAAAAAAGCCAAGGCCAATCCAAACTGATATTATAAGTCTCGACTATATTGAAAAAAAATTACCAATCGTGTCCGATATATATAAAAATATTTGCTATTCCAAGGGTAGCAAAATGTAAAATTTATTTTATTGGTACTTTGTTTATATTTAAAAAAGAATGTGAGTGACTAGAGTTGAGTGATACCTTCCGATATTCAAAGGTATCGGTATCGGATGGTATCGGCCGATATCCAAAAAATATTGGATATCGCCGATACCCGATACCAATGCAAGTCAATGGGACACAAATATCGGAAAGTATCCTGGATGGTTCCCAGGGTCTGGAGGAGAGGAAACTCTCCTTCAGGCCCTGGGATCCATATTCATGTAAAAAATAAAGAATAAAAATAAAAAATATGGCTATACTCACCCCTCCGAAGAATCCTGGCTGTCACTGCTGCAAGCGTCTGCCTCCGTTCCTAAGAATGCAGTGAGTGAAGGAACTTCGTGATGTCGCGATCAGGTGACCGGTCACCTGAATGCTCACGTGACCGTGACGTCATCGAAGGTCCTTCACTCACTGCAATTCTCAGGAACTGAGGCAGACGCTTGCAGCGGTGACAGCCAGGGTCCTTCAGAGGGTGAGTATATCCATATTTTTTATTTTTATTCTTTATTTTTTACATTAATATGGATCCCAGGGCCTGAAGGAGAGTCTCCTCTCCTCCAGACCCTTGGAACCACACGCACCGCACACGCTGATTCCCATTTCCGATATCGCAAAAATATCGGAACTCGGTATCGGAATTCCGATACAGCAAATATCGGCCGATACCCGATACTTGCAGTATCGGAATGCTCAACACTGTGAGTGACACATTTCATCAATTTCATTTAAGAAAAATAAATTAATTAAAAAGAGAATGAAAATAGCATAAAAATACCACTAAAAATAGATGCAAAAGTTATTTGAATATCTTAACAAGAACAAAATTACAGCTCTTTAAATTGCATGTACTGTTCCTAGTCAGGAATGGAAATGAATGGCTTGGATTTAAAATGGTTAAGAAAATAAAAAACTAAGAGCAGAACAGGGGATAACTCAGAGAGAAGCCATGAAAATCACTTGTAACTAGAAGACTGTAACTGAAAATGGCAGCACAGTAATAACTACAGGAAATTAAATAGGGACTATACTTTTAAAATTATTCTTTATAATGTGCAGTTAATTTATTAAAAATCTAAATTGTTTTACTATATTTTTAAATTATTTTATTTTATTTACGTTGCTGAGTATTTTTATTGACTTATCAATTGTATTGATTTAATTTTTTTCCATTCGACATCCCCGTGGAGCCAATGCTGTGCCAACAATTCGGCGATTACAAGAGTCGCAAATAGCAGAGCAATCTGTTCTCTGGTATAGTGGCATAAATCACATTTATATTGAAATAAATTGTTTCAAATATAAGAAAAAAAAAATGTTCAAAATTTACTCGAATTACTCCAGGATGGGGTAAATGAAGAAAATGGTTTCAATATTTATGATGAACATCACAGTAACCATTTTGATATGTGGCAAATAAAAGAGAGAAGAAGGAAATATTCAAATATATGTCATTAAAAATCGAGTCAAGCTGGTGTTTTAGTACTTCGAGAAAGGGAAACATCGTGTTTCTTTTTTTTTCAAAGAATGGTTTACAGGGGTGTTAGAACTGATTTGTGCTTACATCTCCTCGGGGACAAGCTTTGATTTCCACCATTCTTTCTTGATTGCGCAGTAGGTTGCTGAACGTCAACTTGCAAAATGTCCCTTTCTCTTTTGTAATAAAATAAAAAAAAATAAAAAGCAACCAAAAGAATAGAATCACATAGAAATGTGTCATGTGCCGTTTCCCATGGAATTTTAGCTCTGCCTGGAATACTGATTGCATCACGGAATTAGTCATTAAAAGCATCATTTATTTTTCACAGATTTGTGACTAATCTTTATGCAAAAGACGTCCTAAGCGTGGCATAAGGGCAATAAAAATGGCACAGAGAAAGCAGTAGTGCTGTAATTGCTAAACATATGGCTCGCAGCCATGGATGGGGGCAGATGAGGTATTAACCGGGGACTGCTTGTGAGCACTTCAAAGCCTTACTAAGGAGGAATAGAAACATGTTTTCTTTGTTCTACTTTTTTTCTTATCACTTGAAGGAATAAATACTTTGAAAGATTGAATTAGAGTGTGAAATTTCTGAGAAAGATCATTACGCTATATAACAGATATGATGTTAGACCCAAATATTTGCACGTAAATTGAATGTTATCTTGTGAACACAATGTACAACATTCTATTCTTCTCATTCTTAGTTAGAACTTTGTGTTTCTGAAACAGGTCTCCAAATCTTCTTAATAGTCTTATATTGAAAATATTAAAGGGAACCTGTCACCCCCAAAATCGAGGGTGAGCTAAGCCCACCAGCAACAGGGGCTTATCTACAGCATTCTGAAATGCTGTAGGTAAGCCCCCGATGTATCCTAAAAGATGAGAAAAAGAGGTTAGATTTTACTCACCCAGGGGCGGTTCCGGTCCCGGTCCGGTCAGATGGGTGCCGCCGTCCTGTCCGGCGCCTCCCATCTTCATCAGATGATGTCGTCTTCTGGTCTTCACGCCGTGGCTTCGGCGCAGGCGCACTTTGTATGCCCTGTTGAGGGCAGAGCAAGCACTGCAGTGCGCAGGCGCCGGGCCTCTCTGACCTTTCCCGGCACCTGCGCACTGCAGTACTTTGCTCTGCCCTCAACAGGGCATACAAAGTACGCCAGAGCCGCAGCATGAAGACCAGAAGAGGACATCATCCTATGAAGATGGGAGGCCCCGGACCGGATCGCGACACCCACCGGTTCGGACCACTCCTGCCCGGGTGAGTATAATCTAACCTCTTTTTCTCATCTTTCAGGATACATCGGGGGCTTATCTACAGCATTGCAGAATGCTGTAGATAAGCCCCTGATGCCGGTGGGCTTAGCTCACCCTCGATTTTGGGGATGACAGGTTCCCTTTAAATCTTAATGCTTGCAGAAACCTCTGGACAGGTTTATGCTGTCACCTATCTATTACATTAAGCCGTTTTGCTTTCTGAACCTCATACAACCCAAACCGAGTTCAATTGATGGCAAAGCTGATATAAGATACATAAGCCGCCATGCCATCATGGTTTTTCACACTTTTGCTTCTAATCTCTGGTTACATGACACATTGGGATTTGGCCACTGCACTTGTCCGATGCAGCAACTGATGCACCAGACGGGGGAAATCTGTCCCGTAGCCAATAATTGGAATAGTTGCTTCATAAATTTCTATCCAGACATACACTGTGCACAATTATTTGGCAAGAGAATATGTTGACCTTATCAGATCAGATGATGTGTATTAGTGTAATGAGGGCAGAGCGGTCTAAAGATACAACGCTCTTTATCAGAGTGTGAAGAATTATTAAGCAGGCTAAATGGGTTAAAATGGATTAAATGGGTGTAAAAAAGAGACTAAATTCCAAATTGTTACCAGTCTTACAGAGGAATACAGCACTCATTAAATTGCTCAGATATTGGGAAGCGATCAGAGACTGATAAAAAGTTTTGTTTCAATAAACAGAGTCACAAAAAATGTATTAAGAAAAAATAGCATATAGATTACCATACATGCATACATACATACATACATCCATACATACATGCATACCACTTAGACCCCAGTCCAGAGCCTCTCACCTAGCCAAATCAGTTCTCATGCTTCGCACTGACGAGGGCCAACAGCCCGAAACACCGTGTCTGCGAATTGAGATACTGATTTGACTTTTATCCTAAGTCATATTGCACGACTCGTTAAAGGGTTGATTGTGACTTGTAGGATCGCTACTTCCAACAGGTGGCGCTATAGAGTTTAAGTCCTCTTTTTCTCAGAAGAGGCAATTTGCATATTATAAATTACCAAAGATTTGAGAAGAATCAAACGTGAATTGACCAGTATGCCATTATCCTCCAGTATTATCATATTCCAGAACTGCAATCTCCCTGGAGGCCCAGAAATACAAGGTGTTCAGTGCTCAGAGATATGGCTGAGGTGAGGAGGTCGACCACGACCACCAGTGAGGAAGATGCAGAAATAAAAGGTGTTCGGTTCTCAGAGACACGGCTGAGGTGAGGAGACTGAGCTCGACCACCTCAGAGCAAGACACAGAAGTACAAGGTGTTCAGTGCTCAGAGACATGGCCGAGGTGAGGAGACTAAACCTGACTACCACTGGGCAAGACACAGAAGTGCAAGGTTTTCAGTGCTCAGAGACATAGCCGAAGTGAGGGTGCCAGAGCCTGACCACCACTGAGCAAGACAAAGAAGTAGAAACGTTAACTCTGTTTACATACTCTATATAAAAAGACACGTATGCATGCTTTATTCAATATCTGAAATTAAATCAAAATAAACTTTTCCCATTTTACGTCAATTAGGATTATGATAATTATTAATATTTGCCAAATGCCAGAACAATGAGATAGATAGAATGTTTTAAGGCATTATTATTACTTACTGCAAAGTCAAAAATTTACATGCGCTAAGATTACTATGCCTTTAAACAATTCTGGACTGCCCATATGATGATGTCAAGATATGAGGAAGAGATTTGTGGACTTGCATCCTTGGATACAGTTTCAAGATACCTAAAGGTGCCTCGGTTATCTGTAAAAACAATTATACACAAGTACCAACAAAATGGGAATATCCAGCCATCAAACCGCTCAGGAAGGAGAAGGGTTTTGTGTCCCAGAGATGAATGTGCTTTGGTCTACATGTGCTTATCAACCCAAGGACAAAAGCAAAAGACCTTGTGGAGATGATGGCGGAAGCTGGTAAGATTGTGTTAGTTTCCACAGTGAAAGGCCACTCTGCCAGGAAGAAGTTATTACTCCAAAAGAAATATAAAAAAGCCAGATTCATGTTTACAAATGGACACAGGAACAAAGACCTTCATGTCTGATGAAACTAAAGTTGAACTTTTTGGTTACTAATGACCATCGTTACGTTTGGAGGAAAAAGGGAGAAGCTTGGAAACCTAAGAACACAATCCCAACTGTGAATTATGGGGGTGGCAGCATCATGTTGTGTGGCTGTTTTCCTGCAAGAGGGACTGGTACACTTCACAAAATAGATGGCATCATAAGAAAAGAAGATTATGTGGTAATACTAAAGCAATATTTCAAAAAAGAATAAAAGCAGATAGCACCGCCGATACTGCTTGGCTTATTTCCGTCAGGTGTACGGTTCAATGACACACTATATCTTAAGATTTCGGGTGCTTTTCCAGAAGAGACATGTAGCTCAAATCCACGATAATAGAAGAAAAAATGGGATTGCACTCACCGATCTTCAAAAGTCCATATCATGACTAGGAGAGTGAGGACAGGAGTATGCGGTAGCAGGTGCAGACAAGGTCTGTTAGAGTAGGACTGGCAAAGGTAAGGACCTTTGACGCGGGATGCCAGCTTACATATTATGGCCAGAATATCAACCAATACCTTACATATATTGATATGTTTTTTTGCATGTTGTATTTTTTTCGGGATGCAGTTTGGCCCAAATGGTTCTGTAAACTGTGGCCTCTGTTCACACAGGATGCTTCATAGTTAGCACTGGGCAGCCCGCCATAGGGCGTCATCAATAGGCTGAGAACCAGATGCTCTGCATTCCTTGTGTGAACATTGCCACATGCAGAGTATATTTTTTTTGCATTGTTGTGCCACACGGCCAATCCCTGATGGAAGGCTGGCTGTTTCATTTGGTATTATTGCACCCGTGCAGTTGCCATTTTACTTGGGTCCGCTGCACCATGTCAGTGCAATTGTATTTAGGCCCAGTTAGACAGGTAAGCATCTCTGCCTGTTTGTGTTTTTTTTCTTGAATATTGGAGGATTTTTTTTCTCTTTTTGTGGTTTTCATACCATACAATTTTCCCTGAACAGGATCTCTCAGGGTCATCAGTGTGTATGATTGAAAAGTGTCTATGTAAGACCAAAACGTCAAATATTGTACACACAGTGTGGACCATATAATATAATTTTCATCTTATTTCACCACAACTTGAGTGCTAGATTCTTTCTATTTATGTACCTAATCACTGAGGTCGGCCGGGAGAGGTGGGCGGGATTACGGATGAGCATAGTGGTGAATATTCATTTCACATTTACATACGCTTGACTTGTGAAAGCATGTATTTCTATGCAGCTATCACTCTCAGATCAGGAGAGCAGACAACCAGTACAATGATTGCGATTCAATCCTCGAGCGTACTGCAGAGTGACTGAATCAGAGACGCCAGTGCAGAGGCGTGAGTGGGATTATGGGTTGGGGAAAGCAGAGAGTATTAATTTGCAAATTATGCAACAATATATTTTTCCAGGACTTACAGGAGCACAACCGGGCCACGTATATCAGTGAAAGTTATATATATTAACCCCTTCATGACCGGGGGATTTTTCGTTTTTCCGTGTTCGTTTTTCGCTCCCCTCCTTCCCAGAGCCATAACTTTTTTATTTTTCCATCAATTTGGCCATGTGAGGGCTTATTTTTTGCGGAACGAGTTGTACTTTTGAACGACATCATTGGTTTTAGCATGTCATGTACTAGAAAATGGGAAAAAAATTCCAAGTGCGGTGAAATTGCAAAAAAAGTGCAATCCCACATTGGTTTTTTGTTTGGCTTTTTTGCTAGGTTCACTAAATGCTAAAACTGACCTGCCATTATGATTCTCCAGGTCATTACGAGTTCATAGTCACCTAACATGACTAGGTTATTTTTTATCCAAGTGGTGAAAAAAAATTCCAAACTTTGCTAAAAAAAAATAAATAAAAAATTGCGCCATTTTCCGATACACGTAGCGTCTCCATTTTTCATCATCTGGGGTCGGTTGAGGGCTTATTTTTTGCGTGCCGAGATGACGTTTTTAATGATAGCATTTCGGTGCAGATACGTTCTTTTGATCGCCCGTTATTGCATTTTAATGCAATGTCGCGGCGACCAAAAAAACGTAATTCTGGCGTTTCGAATTTTTTTCCCGCTACGCTGTTTAGCGATCAGGTTAATACTTTTTTTTAATTGATAGATCGGGCGATTCTGAGCGAGGCGATACCAAATATGCGTAGATTTGATATTTTTTTTATTGATTTATTTTGATTGGGGCGAAAGGGGGGTGATTTAAACTTTTATGTTTTTTTTATTTTTTTCACATTTTTTTAAACTTTTTTTTTAACTTTTGCCATGCTTCAATAGCCTCCATGGGAGGCTATAAGCAGGCACAGCACGATCGGCTCTGCTACATACAGTAGCAGCGATCTGCTGATCGCTGCTATGTAGCAGAATTGCACGTGTGCTGTGAGCGCCGACCACAGGGTGGCGCTCACAGCGACGGGCAATCAGTAACCATAGAGGTCTCTAGGACCTCTATGGTTACCATTCACAAGCATCGCCGACCCCCGATCATGTGACGGGGGTCGGCGATGACGTCATTTCCGGCCGCCCGGCCGGAAGCGGTAGTTAAATGCCGCTGTCTGCGTTTGACAGCGGCATTTAACTAGTTAATAGGTGCGGGCAGATCGCGATTCTGCCCGCGCCTATTACGGGCACATGTCAGCTGTTCAAAACAGCTGACATGTCCCGGCTTTGGTGCGGGCTCACCGCGGAGCCCTGCATCAAAGCAGGGGAGCCGGCATCGGACGGTATAGTACGTCCGATGCCGGTAAGGGGTTAAAAGGGCTGCCCAAGGGCTGATTCAGGATACTGTTATTACACTGCACAAAAATGATTTGACAAATCTCCTTTAAGAAACTGACAAACTCCTTGAATGAAGCTTATGACTATAATTTGCAAAGAAGGTTGGTATATCGGTTACTGATATTTTTGTTTTCTAAATGTTAGGAATCCATTTTGTAGATTTTAAGTTGTTGGTTATTATTGTCACTGTATCAGATGAAAATAAACAATTGATATGAGAAAATGTGTGTTTTTTAATTGTGACATAATAATTCTGTACACCAGTAGTTATCCAATAATTGCACACTGAGATGTTCTCCTAAGAAAGACTATACCTTGCGTTTACTTACTTTTATTTTCAGGGTTTTTTTTTTTTTCATCTTTTGGATTGAATGACGTCATTGGAATTGTTCAATAAAAAAAATTGTCATTAAAAATACAAAGTGCCTAATAATTGTTCCCCCAGTGTATATGCAGGGGACATTGGGAGATAAATACTGTATATGCAATTTCATAAAAAAAGGAATACAGTAAGCTTCTAAGCAACCTCTAGTGGTAACATCAGACAAACAGATAAAGTAAGGAAATTGTCATCTCATCATGCAGCTGTTATCCATAGGAATCCAAGGGAGCATGTTCAGAAAACTGAAGTGCTCTTAGTTACAAATTATAGAAGGAGCAAAACTTCCAGAAAACAGGTGTGAGATGTGTCGGCTCACCAGGGTGATATAAATGTGTATAGCTGTGTCCGCATCAGTATAATTCTGTGCCTGTTGTCAATATAGTTGATCATTTGGAGTAATGTTGTTATTCGATCACAAGAAATCGCTGTTGCCTAAGGCTGGTTTCACACTTGCGTTTTGATCTGCAGCGTTTTGAACTCATCTGCAAGTGCAGGAAAAAACGCATGTAAACGCGTACAAACGCAGCGGTTTTTTTAGACGCATGCGTTAACGCATGCGGCTAAAAAATGCAGCGTTTGTACGCGTTTACATGCGTTCTTTCCTGCGTTTGCGTTTTTGGTGCGAAAGAAGAGAAATTTCACAAGACAAAAATCAAGATAACCAGACACCACCAATGGGACTAGAGAGGGTGTATATGATGGGATCTCTATATATAGACCCTAGGGCTACTGAAATTTTAACAGCTTGCTACTGTATCATGTGTTATGATGGATCTTCTCATGGAGAGCTTTTATTTCATCCTGGATTTCAGCTTCAAGCTGTTTCTTGCCTGTGCTTTTGCTTGGGAGCAAGACCGAAATTGCGAAAGATGGAGAAGGAGACAACGTAGCCGTTTTTGGAGGCACCCCATTATTGAAGTGCGTGAGAGCCGTGGAGCCTATCACACGCTCTATGCCGAGCTGAATGCCAACCTGGAGAAATTCCAGGAGTACATGAGAATGTCGCAAGAATCATTCCGGGATTTGCTGTCTCGTGTCCAAGGAGCCATACGGTGACAGGACACCCAGCTCCGTAGAGCGATTCCACCCGAGGAACGTTTGCTGGTGACATTAAGGTACGTTCAAAATCTAAACCAATGACAGTCCAAATTTACGTTATTCTGAGATGTATTTTTTGTGTATTTTCCTTTTTTTAGGTAACCACACCATAATAAGAATAGATTGTAATGTTGTGTTTTTGTTTCTGTTTTTCTTCTAGATTTCTTGCCACAGGGGAGAGTTTATCATCCCTCCACTTCCAATACCGGCTTGGAATATCCACCCTGTCCGGAATAGTTGTGGACACCTGTCGGGCTTTGTGGAATGTACTCCATGATGAGTTTATATCCCTACCCACTGCGGACATGTGGCATGAAATTGCAGAAAAATTCTGGAATGTGTGTGATTTCCCCAACTGTTTAGGAGCGGTGGATGGAAAGCACATCCACATTATCAAACCTGCCAGAACCGGATCAGAGTTTTTCAACTACAAAAAATATTTTTCTGTAGTGCTCATGGCAATAGCTGATGCGGACTGTCGCTTCATTGCCGTGGACATTGGAGCTGTTGGCCGTGGCAACGATTCCCAGACTTTCAAGAGCTCGGATATGGGCCAGCGTGTGTATGGCAACAATTTCAATTTTCTCCACAGCCTCTCCCCAACACTCAAGGTCCACCGCTGCCATTTGTTATGGTTGGGGATGAGGCCTTCCAGATGTATGAAAATCTACTGAAGCCCTATTCCAGTCAGGACTTGGACCACACTAGAAGGATCTTCAACTACAGACTGACCAGGGCCCGGAGAACAGTAGAGTGTACCTTTGGCATTCTGGTCACTAAATGGCGCATTCTTGCATCAGCCATAAATCTAAAAGTGGAAACAGTTGAAGAGGTGGTCAAAGCCTGTGTGGTTCTCCACAATTACATAATTACTAAGGAGCGACCCAACATTGAACTGGATGAACCAGTTGCACACCCACTGCCTGATTTCCAGCATCACCCGCTGCGGTCAACTGCAGCCGTTGGTCTCATGCGGGACCAATTTGCTGCCTTTTTTGATTCAGATATTGGACGGGTGTCATGGCAGGACAATGTTGTGTAAATGTCCTGTTGGATCTTTATCTGTACCATTAATTTTCTACAATGAAAATAATATTTCACATTAATTAACTTTAGTGTTGGTTGTGTTGACCGTGTCTCCTATCTTTTTCCTCTCTAAACCAAGGTTGCACAAAACCTGGCAGTATTTGATCGGTATTTAATATCACTTTTTGTAATCCAAAACCAGGAGTGGGTGATACAAGCAGAGGTGCTAGTTATTATGTTATCATAATTTACCTATAATTTTTCCACTCCTTGTTTTGGTTTACAAATACTGATATAAAACACTGGCCACGTACTGCTAATAATGGCAGCCATGTTGCTTTATTGGTAAGCTTGTTGACGTTATTGCGTCATGTTTGTCTTCTCATGTATCCATTGGACACAAACTGAAGAGACAATCACTGTCACGCTATCTATTCTCATCAAGTCAGGTGTCAGAAATAATGAATTCGTGATAAACATATACAGGCTCATGAATTCACTATTTCTGACACATGGGCAGGTGAGCATAGATATGTAGCGTGTGACAAACATTGTGCCCTCAATTTGTGTGTAATAGATTATGCACAAGTCAGTTATCTACTCAACAGGTCAGGTGTCATAACTAATGAGTTTTTGACACCTGACCTGTTCAGTAGAGGACTGCATTGTATTTCCACCATTTTCTCTTCATACTGGCACACTAGGCATAGACAAAAAGAGAATATGGAGATACATGTTATATTTTTTGGCCCACCTCATGTCTGTATACTAAAGACACACAAAGCTGCAGTCTTTTTATTTTTAACTACTGGAGATATGATGTGGCCCAAAAAGTAAGTGTGTGGCGACGTTTCTTGGCGCACGGTGTGTGTTGCCGGCGGCGATAGACACAATAAACCAAACATAATTGTGGCAAATCAAACTTTTTTTTATTTTGTTAACAAACAACTGCAAAAATTTATTTTTTACTGCGTCGGCTTGGGGTATAGTGATGTAAATGGGGGGTGTGAAGAAATGAGGCCTGGCTAACCATGGACGACGCAGAGGTGGCAGGAGAAGGGGCAATGAAACTAGAAGGGTCTGGAAGTTCGAGGATGGGGCTTGACACATGAGAGGCTTGAGAAGCACTGGAAGGGTGAGACAAAACAGACAAGACAGACACATCGGTAGGTGAAGGGGGAGGAATACGAAGAGTTTTTTTCTGAGTTTTGCCTGGTAGGGGGACGTCTTGGTCGGCTCATATGCTGTAGCGTGGTGGCGGGTGACCCATCAGGGTCCGGCTGCACTGTCTCACAGTCCATAACGCTTGTCGAACGATCGGCCATGCCAGAGTCCTGCTGCGTCATGGTGGGGGGTACATAAAGCCCTGCCAGGGTACTGCTGCATCGTGGTGGGGGCGGTCCTGAAAGCCATGGCCATGGCCATGGCTTATCAGAGTCTAGACATGGTTATCTTAATTGAAACGCATGCATTCAAAAACGCAACCAAACGCATGTGCCTAAAAACGCATGCGTTTCCATAGACACCAATGTATTTTTTTGACGCAAATCAAATGCAAACGAACGCATGCGTTTCCATGCGTCAAAAAAACGCCTCTTAAAATTACTACATGTTGCATTTCTGCAATAGAACGCATGCAGCAAAAAAACGCATGTGTCGTTAAACGCGGCCAAACACTTCCAAAAAAAACTGCATGCGTTTTTAATGTTAAACATAGAAAAAAAAACGCATGTGTTTATATGCGGTACAAACACTGCAGATCAAAACGCAAGTGTGAAACCAGCCTAAGACATTACTGAAGGACTATAAGATATATACTAAATTTCAGAGTCCGAGCTATAATCTGAGGTGATGTGAAACACAGGAAGATGAAATGCGGCCATTTTATGGTCAGTCTGCAGTTAATGAGAACAGAGAGAGCATGTGCTGGAGGGGAAGACAATAACATCCTCTCCTAGAAGCATGCCACTGAGTACAAAGCAAAGTGGAGCTGTCCGTGACCAGAACCTATAAGATGTGAGGAGATTTCTGCCTGGAATGCTGCTCAGGGATGACGGAAAAGGCCTGGACCTTACATGAGAGGTGTTGAACTCTACTGAGGAAATAAGTCACCTGCTGGAGGGAACCGACATAGACCGATTATTTATCCGGAGCAGGTGCAGGTCGGTAAGAAAACTAAGGCCCATTGCACCACCGCAGTGGGTAATCGTGCACGCACATCACTATATGTTCATGCCAAAATACTCAACCCTGAAATAGAGTCTGTAGTTAGAGGGATAGGCATGTTGACTGTTACAGGCCACATTTATTGCAAAAATTAGTGTTCAGATTTGAACTTTTTGATTTGTTGCCATGTTTCGTGTTTGTTCCATAATTAAGAATCCTAATCCATGTCTAGGTCCTGTCATGGCATGCAATGGACTTTAGACCAAACTTGATCTTCTTTTTGTTTCAGGAGAGAGCTTCTGAGGAACATTATAGTTCAAGATAATTGTTAAACTTCGATAGACTTCGTTTACAGCTCAGTAGCCATCTTAGTTAGTTAACTGTTATGGTACTTTCGGTATAGTTGAGGATGGACTATTCCTCTGAGTCCATTGAAGTGGGGAAGGGATATTTGGTTGGGGGATAGAGGTAACTGATTGCAATATTGTAAACTGTTGTGCTGTAATGCAAGTGAGCCGTTACGTTACACTCATATACTTTTCCTAGTTTCCAGGGTGTAACAAGGAGCGGGTTTAGACCGGCACACCAGTTGGTAGATTTACAGAAAGTATAGTAGATACAAATTGTTTGAGAACCATGCTGTCTGTATGATGTTTTGAATGTTTTATATTTACTGATTGAGTCCGACATAACTGAGCAAAATAATTCCGGTGAGAGGACTTTGTAGGAGCTGTTATTTTTGCCTTTTGACTTTGCTGTATCCTGAGGAACATATTTCATGTGTATCTTTCTAACTTAAAATCTTTTTTCTCCTCTATGTCACCACTTTATGGCTGAACAAGCACTGTGCACCTTAAATTTGTATGCTATGGTGATTATACATTGATTTCAACAGTACTATTTTACTGAATGATGAATAACATTGAAAATTAGCACATTTATTAACTTCTAAAGGGTGCATATTATTTTGTATGAGGAGGTTTCCCCTTTTTTGAACTTTGGTCTCCTTGCGATCTTTAGTTGTTCCCTATACTATTGAACCTTTATTATAAATTGTTATATCACTTTATGATAAACAAGCATTAATGGCTTATTGACTCAATTTTGTTCTCAGACCTCTGAAGCATATTATTACTTTAAAAGATCTAATTATATAGGGTATACTACTCATTAATATTGGTTCATCCTAGGTCTATATATATATATGTTGACTTTCATAAGTACTAACTATATGATTTATTAGTTATTATTGGAAGATCTTGCATCTATGCACAGGCGTCGACTCTTATAAGCACTAACAGTGTGAATATTTATTTTAAAATAGATCTGCTTAATATTTCCTCTTCTCATATTTCAATCTAGTAATAGGAGGCCTATGTACATAAGGGAACTATGATTGTTATATTTACTGATATTCATATCTCTGTATCTCCAGATCCATTTGGTGTTCACCCATTGAAAAAATATACGTTCTTTTAAAATATGTATGTTCCTTCGTGTTCAATAAAGATTTGAATAACTTTTTAACTTATTTAGCACATGCTTCCTATGTGTTTACAACCGCAAATTTAGCGTTTCCTACACCTATACTACAGCTTCAACTCGACCCCTCTCTGTAGGTGTCCCTCAAGGCTCTGTCCTAGGGCCCTTACTCTTCTTAATCTATACACTCGGCCTCGGACAACTTATAAGCCCCTCTCTGTAGGTATCCCCCAAGGCTCTGTCCTAGGGCCCTTACTCTTCTTAATCTATACACTCGGCCTCCGACAACTTATAAGCCCCTCTCTGTAGGTATCCCCCAAGGCTCTGTCCTAGGGCCCTTAGTCTTCTTAATCTATACACTCGGCCTCGGACAACTTATATGGTCCTATGGCTTCCAGTACCATCTATATGCTGATGACACTCAGATCTACCTCATTGGCCCAGATGTCACTGTGCTGTTCCATGTATGTTGTTATATTTTACTCTGCTGCCACCCAATGGCCCTTTTCCATATGGCTGCTTGTTATTCATTAATTCTTGTGGGCATGTCATTCACTTCCGGTTCAGGGGTCAAGTCTTTTCAATTTCCGTTTACTTGCTGTTGTGAGAGGACACGCTTGAACCAGGCTTAGGAAAGCATCAGTCTTTTGACCTCTTGCTGTTCACTCTTACTACTCACACTTGCAGTCATACTTGGTGCTACATCTTACTATACCTTGTCTACACCTGCATTTCTGGAGAAAGTGCTGTATTACCAGTTATACGCTGTATGTCCAGATATCAAATAAACAAGTCTGGATTGCACAATCCTTGGTGAGCATCATCTTTCCGGACGCTGAACAGCATTGGTCCTGTCTGCCTCATATCGAGGAAATACTGAAAGTATGATTCTCTCTCACAACCCATATTAGTCAACGACACCTCCATTCGCCTCATGTGGGGACAGAACAGTCGAAAGACTGCCTTGAAGTCCGGCCAGAATCATCCTTATATCCCTATCCATGTGCCTGCACTCTGCCTGCACACATACTGCAGCCCTTCTCTGCTAAGAAATTTCGTGCAGCATCACCTCAGACCCCATTGTGCATAAAGAATCTCTGTTAGTGTTGAGCATTCCAATCCTGCAAATATCGGGTATCGGATGATATTTGCTGTATCGGAATTCTGATACTGAGATTCGATACTTTTAAGATATCGGATACCGGAATTGGAAGTTCCTATAGTGCAGTGATGAACTATAATGGAGTGTGGGCGGGGGTCTGTATGGGCCTGCCGGGGGTCTGTGCGGGCCTGCCAGGGGTCTGTGCGGGCCTGCCGTGGGTCTGTATGGGCCTCTTTGGGGTCTGTGCAGCCAACTGGGGGTCTGAACGGGCCTCTCAGGGGTCTGTGTGGCCTGCTGGGGGTCTGTGTGGCCTGCCGGGGGTTTGTATGGGCCTCTTGGGGGTCTGTGCGGCCTGCCGGGGGTTTTTGCAGGTGTGCAGGCATCGTCCGATGGGACTACAAGTCCCATCGGGCTATGCCTGCTACAATGGCAGTGATTGACACATTAGCCAATGATGGGACAGTAGTAGTCCCATCATCCGGCTAATGTGTTGAATGTAAAAAAAAAGAAAAAGATACATACTACATACATACTTCATACATACTACATACATAAAACATACTACATACATACATACTACATACATACATACATACATACTACATAAATACTACATACATACATCATACTACATACATACATACATGCTTACAACATACTACATGCATACTGCAAACATACATACAACATACATACTCCCTCCCTCCCATTTAACTCCCTCCTCCGCCCACCACTGCCCCCTCCGAGTTCCCTAATTGTTGCCAAGGACTTTGCCACGCACTTCAAAAATAAGATAGACCAAACAAGGCAAGTCTTTGTTGTCCAACCACCTCAACCCCTTTGTATGCCAGACCAATGCCCAAACCCCATAACTTCACTCTCCAAAATCTCTGAAGGGGAACTTGCTCATCTTCTCTCCAAATCACACCTCACCACTTGTGCACTTGACCCCATCCCATCCCACCTCCTCCCCAACGACTTACTTACAGCCAAAGCTAACAGACAATTCTCTATACTCCTCCTCCTAGACCTGTCCTCTGCCTTCGACACAGTTGACCACTGCCTCCTACTACAGATCCTCTCTTCTTTTGGTGTCAAAGACGTTGCCCTATCTTGGATCTCCTCATACCTTGCCAACCGCACATTTAGCGTTTCCTACTCCCGTACTATCATACAATTATTAGGTTCTGTAGAAGGACGTAGATCTGGGGATTTATTATGATGGAATATAGGCTGAACTGGATGGACAAATGTCTTTTTTCGGCCTTACTAACTATGTTACTACCTCTTCATCTCGCCTCCTCTCTGTTGGAGTCCCCCAAGGCTCTGTCCTAGCACCCTTACTCTTCTCAATCTATACACTCAGCCTGGGACAACTTATAAGGTCCTATGGCTTCCAGTACCATCTATATGCCGATGACACTCAGATCTATCTCTCTGGCCCAGATGTCACCTCTCTGCTCTCCAGAATCCCAGAGTGTCTATCGGCCATATTCTCCTTCTTCTCCTCTCGCTTTCTCAAGCTCAATGTGGACAAATCTGAACTCATTATCTTTCCTCCATCACGCATATCTTCCCTACCTGATCTATCTCTGATCTGCCTCTGTACAAATCCCTAGTTAGACCGCACATGGAGTACTGTGTCCAGTTTTGGGCACCGGTGCTCAGGAAGGATATAATGGAACTAGAGAGAGTACAAAGGAGGGCAACTAAATTAATAAAGGGGATGGGAGAACTACAATACCCAGATAGATTAGCGAAATTAGGATTATTTAGTCTAGAAAAAAGACGACTGAGGGGCGATCTAATAACCATGTATAAGTATATAAGGGGACAATACAAATATCTCGCTGAGGATCTGTTTATACCAAGGAAGGTGACGGGCACAAGGGGGCATTCTTTGCGTCTGGAGGAGAGAAGGTTTTTCCACCAACATAGAAGAGGATTCTTTACTGTTAGGGCAGTGAGAATCTGGAATTGCTTGCCTGAGGAGGTGGTGATGGCGAACTCAGTCGAGGGGTTCAAGAGAGGCCTGGATGTCTTCCTGGAGCAGAACAATATTGTATCATACAATTAGGTTCTGTAGAAGGACGTAGATCTGGGGATTTATTATGATGGAATATAGGCTGAACTGGATGGACAAATGTCTTTTTTCGGCCTTACTAACTATGTTACTATGTTACTATGTTACTATCTATCAAAATAAATGAAATCACACTTTCCCCTTCCCCAAAATCCGCTGCCTCGGAGTAACCCTTGACTCTGCCCTGTCCTTCAAACCGCACATCCAAGCTCTCGCCACCAGCTCAAAAATATTTCCAGAATCCGTCCTTTCCTCAACCCACACTCTACCAAAATGCTCGTGCATGCCCTAATCATCTCCCGCCTCGACTACTGCAACATCCTCCTCTATGGCCTACCTTCTAACACTCTCGCACCCCTCCAGTCCATCCTTAACTCTGCTGCCCGACTAATTAATCTCCCTCCTCACTACACTCCTGCTTCACCTCTTTGCAAATCCCTTCACTGGCTCCCAATTTCCCAGCGTATCCAGTTTAAACTACTAACACTGACCTGCAAAGCCATCCATAACCTTTCTCCTCGGTATATTTCCACACTAATCTCTCAATATCTTCCCTCATGGAATCTCCGGTCCTCCCAAGACCTCCTCCTTTCCTCCACTCTTATTCGCTCCTCACTCAATCGCCTCCAAGACTTCTCCCGCATATCACCCATCCTCTGGAATTCAGTGCCGCAACACATCCGGTTATCCACTACTTTTGAATCCTTCAAAAGAAACCTGAAAACCCACCTCTTCAAGGAAGCTTACAGCCTGTAAAGACCACACGGCCACCTCAACACCATTGGAGCTACTGCAACCCTCGACCTCCTGTCTCCTTCCCCATAATCCTGTAGAATGTAAGCCCGCAAGGGCAGGGTCCTCTTCCCTCTGTACCAGTCTGTCATTGTTAGTTTTGTTTACTGTAAGTGATATTTTTATTTTGATGTAACCCCTTCTCATGTACAGCACCATGGAATTAATGGTGCTATATAAATAATAATATTAATAATAATAATAATAATAATAACATACAACATACCACATACATACAACATACATACAACATACTAGATACTACATACATACATACAACATACATACTACATACATCCATACAACATACATCCATCCATACAACATACATATATACTACATGCATACTACATACATACAACATACATACTACATGCATACTACATACACACATACATACTACATACATACTACATACATACTACACACATACGACATACATACTACATACGTAGTACAAACATACAACATACATACTACATAGATACTGCATTCATACAACATACATACTACGTACATACAACATACATACATACTACAACATACTACATACCTACATACTACATAGATACAACATACTACATACATACATACTACATACAATACATTCATACATTACATACATATAGACATACAGTACACAGTACATGTAACATAGAGTACATTCTCACCATCACTTGTCATTTTGATCCCCGAAGCTAATGTCACGAGTGAAAAATATGAAAATAACAAACAAACACTATATTCCCTGATCCGCAGAAATCCACGAGTGTCCCACGACAATCTCCCGTGGAGAGCAGCAGCATCAGCTGATGCGAACGCTTTCTAGGGTCTCCAGGAACACAATGACATGAGGAAGGTATCCTTCCGCACTGTTTTCCTCCGCTGCTGTAAAAAATAGTACCTAGTCTGACTTTTGGCATTGCTGTGTGAGAAATTTTCCCACGCAACAATTGCCATAAAGTGAGACTCTGAACTCTAGTAACTTCTCAGTGATGCACTGCAGGAGCCATTGTCTCCTGTCAGTGTGTCACTGAAGGTCCTATAGAGCAGTGACATCACCTGATGTCACTGTTCTATAGGGGAGATCATCGTGGGACACTCATTATTAATTGGACTACGGCGGACAGGTTGTATAAGGTTTATTATTTTTCATTTTTTGCAGGCGCTGAAGTATGGAAAGTATGGTTAAATGAAGAATATTAAAATACTTTTTTCCTAATGTGTGTGTGTTTTGATAACCATTTGCTAGTATTGGATCAATAATGGATAGGTGTCTTATTGACGCCTCTCCATTACTAACCCTGCTTAATGTCACCTTGCAATAGCAAGGTGGCATTAACCCCTTATTACCCCATATCCCACCACTACACGGGAGTGGGAAGAGTTCAAGCAGCAGTCATTGGAATCTCCAGAGGTTAAACCACAGCTCAACCCTGCAGCAACATCATTTTACCCGAGAACAATTCACCCTTCTACACAACACAGCTTTTACACCCGAGGGGCACCACAAGCTAATATGGTAACAAGGAGTGAAGGATCAGACATGTCCGAGTTTGCCAGGTTCATGGTGAGCAGGGAAGCTAATCAGCACTAGCCTCTCAAAATTCGACGACCATGCCGAGAACTACAGAGCCTGGAAAGCAACCTTCAAGGCCGCCATTGCTGATCTCAACCTATCCGTGGGGCACAGGTCGAACTCATTGCAAAATGGTTGGGTCCTGAATCCATAAACCGTATCAAGAGTCTTAGGACTGTCTATGTGGGGCAGGCTGAAGCAGGTCTCCCTGCGACCTGGCAGAGACTTGAAAGAACCTACGGTTGCGCTGAAGCCATAGAAAAGTCCCTATTCAAGAGACTGCAGAACGTTCTAAGGATCAACCTCAAGGAAGCTTCTGGACTTAAGTGACCTGTTTATGGAGCTGGAACTTGCTAAAAGAGACCCTTGTCTGTCTGGACTGTGCTACCTGGACACTGCCCATAGGGTGAACCCAATCATCTCAAAGCTGCCACATACTCTGCAAGAGAAGTGGGCAGTGTGTGTCTCCAGGTATAAAAGGTCACATGATGTCACCTTTCCTCTGTTCATTCAGTTCTGCAAGTTCATTGACGAACAAGCCCAAATGAGGAGCGACCCTAGCCTCGACTTCCTGGAGTCTAGCACTGCAGCTCCAGCAACACCTTCATCAAGGTATGAAAGCGTCTCACATAGACGCAAGGACTCGAGGAACAGTGTAAGCGTCAGAAAGACTAACGATGAGCAGTACACTATTCCGTCGAGGGATAAGTCTTTCAATCGTGAGTGTCCCATTCACAAAAAAACACACTAACTGAACAAATGTAGAGGCTTCTGGTCCAAAACCATGCAGGAGCGGAAGAAAATCCTCAGCAAACTTGGGGTATGTTTCAAGTGCTGCGCTTCATCAGAACACATGGCCAAGGACTGTAAATCTGCCATTAAGTGTGAAGAGTGTCACAGCGACAGACACCCATCAGCCTTGCACCCAGCCTCAGCCACCAGCGATCCAGTCGCAGTTACCTCTAGTCCCGCTACAAGCCATAGCGGGGAGCCACAGAATCACGCCAAGTCCACCACAGCTGTTTCCTGCTCATGCTCAGAGGTATGTGGGGAGAATCAAAGTGCTAAATGCTGTGCCAGGATATGCCTAATCAGAGTTTATCCAGAAGGGCAACCAGAGAAGGCAGTAAAAATGTACGCCATCATTGATGATCAGAGAAATCGATCCCTAGCTGGACCTAAGTTCTTTGAAGCCTTTAGAATCAAAGGGACCAGCAACACCCTACGCTCTGAATACTTGCTTGGGGTGCATAGAGACTAGTGGCAGAAGAGCACAAGGTTTCATTGCTTCTCCTGTCAATGGAGACGTAGAAATACCCCTACCTACGCTAATTGAATGAGATCAAACCCCAGACCAAAGGGATGAGATTCCTACCCCGGAAGCTTCTTTCCACCAACCACACTTAAGGCACCTAGCCAGCGTTATCCCACCTTTGGACACAGATGCTAAAATCCTACTTCTGTTCGGCAGAGATAATTTAAGGATACATAAGGTCCGCCAAGAGTGTAATGGTCCTGACTACGCCACCTACACCCAGAGACTTGACTTGGAGTGGGTAGTCATAGGAAATGTATGCTTGGACCGAACAGGAGTCCATTCATTAACACCTACGTATGCCGGGACGGGACTACATTCTGCAAACCATGTCCTCATCACTATGAGGTGAAGGAAAAGCTTCCAGATCCTGTACAGCTGCCTGATGTTATCCCTTCTCCCTATGCAGATGACTTGGGAAGATCGGTGTTTCATACCACAATGGATGACAACAAAGTAGCCCTGTCTATGGAAGACAAGGAATTTGTCAGGATAATGGACAATGAGTTCCTTAAGCATGAGATTAATCACTGGGTTTTTCCCTTACCCTTCCGAGCTACCAGGGTAAGGCTCCCAAACAATCATGAACAAGCCTTGTCCAGATTCAACTCTCTCCAGCGCACACCGGAGATGAAAGAACACATCGTCACCTTTATGGGCAAAATATTCCATAACAACCATGCGGAGCCAGCGCCTCCCTCATTTGCAGTATATCACCCAAGGAAACCTAAGCAAATTAGAGTTGTCTTTGATTCAAGCGCCAAACATCAAGGCGTATCTCTCAATGATGTCCTCCTCACAGGTCCTAATCTAACAAACAACCTAGTAGGAGTGTTGATGAGTTTCAGGAAAGAGCCCATTGCCATCACTGCCGACATTGAACAGATGTTCCACTGTTTCATAGTCAGAAAGGACCACAGGAATTTCCTCAGGTTCCTGAGGTATAAGGACAATGATCCCAGCAAAGAGATGGTGAAGTATCGCATGCGAACAGCCCTTAACCCGCAGTACCAACCTATGGCCTGCAGAGAACCGCACTAGAAGGAGAGTCCGAGTATGGAACAGACGCCAGAGACTTTGTAGAGAAAGACTTCTACGCAGATGATGGACTAAAATCTCTACCCACAGAAGAAGCGGCAATCGACCTACTTAAAAGGACCCAACATGTGCTGTACCGAGCTAAGCTTAGACTGCACAAAATTGCTTCAAACAGCCTGGCTGTTATGAGAGCTTTTGAGTCAAGTGACCAGGCACCTTGATTCAATGAGATAGACCTGGGACCAGACCGTCCACCTGTGCAGAGAAGCTTAGGCCGGATGGTGGAACCTGTCAGCTGATGCCTTCGGTTTCCAAATCAACTCTGCAGACAAACCATTCACTAAACGTGGTGTCCTGTCAGTGGTAAATAGCTTATATGACCCACTGGAATTCGTAGCACCAATTACCATACAAGGTAAATCCCTTCTGAGACAGCTTTCCGAAACCGTCAAGGAATGGGATGCCCCGCTCCCTCCTGATAAGGAATCGAAATGGGAAACCTGGAAGCAGTCTTTGTGTGCTTTGGATGAAATCCGCATGCCGAGATGCCACGTCGGAATCTCACTTGCTGCTAGAACTAGGACGGAACTCCATGTGTTTTCGGATGCATCCACAGAGGTCATTGCAGCTGTTGCGTGCCTGAAGGTAACGGGATCCGACAATCAAGATCATGTTGGGTTCGTTTTCGGCAAAGCTAAGTTGGCTCCCAAGCCTGACCACACTATTCCCAGGCTTGAACTCTGTGGGACAGTGCTTGCAGTAGAACTTGCAGACTTTATTCAGCATGAGCTGGACACCAACATAGATTACATACAATACTACAGTGACAGTAAGGTTGTCTTAGGTTACATCTACAATTAAACAAGGTGCTTCTACGTGTACATCAGTAATCGCATTGAGAGAATAAGAAGGTCTACCTAACCTGAACAGTGGCACTATATCCCATATGAACTTAATCCAGCCGACCATGCCACTAGACCTATGTCTATAAATTCCTTTGTTAACTCTTCAGTCTTCTTTGCTTTCAGGTCCAAAGTTTCTGCTGGAACAGAAGGTAAGTGAATTTGTCCAGGAAGTCTTCAGTATCCAGGATTCGGATGATGATCCAAAAGTCAGCTCCGAGGTCAGTGCTCTGGCTTTGAATGCTAAACCAACCTCCACCCTTGGTTTCCAGTGCTTCGAACACTTCTCCTGTTGGATGAAACTCATTAAGACTATTGCAAGGTTAGTCCACATTGCGAGATCTTATCACAATTCACATGGAGACAAACACTGTCATGGTTGGCACGTCTGCCAAAAACCACACTCTGCTGAGGACATTTCTCACTGCGAGTCCCTTATAATACTTTATGTTCAGCAGAGTGTATTCAGTACCGAATGGGAATGCTTATACCACAAACAGCAGATCTCTCTGAAAAGCCCCTTTGCCCATTTGAATCCACTAATGGATAGCTTCAATTTGCTGAGAGTCGGTGGTCGATTAAATCAAGCCAAGCTAGAGCTTTCAGAGCAACATCCTTGCATCATTCCCAGTAGACATCACATCACCGATCTACTGATTCGTCACTTTGATGAAAAAACTGAACACCAAGGCAGGCAGATCACAGAGGGCAAGTTACGGTCTGCAGGACTTTGGATCATAGGCATGAAAAGATGTGTAGCAGGATCAATACATCACTGTGTGCAATGTCGCAAAGCTAGCGGAGAACAGGTGCATCAACAAATGGCTGACCTACCCTTCGACAGACGAGTGCTTAACATTGGCCTAGATGTCTTTGGGCTATTGATGGTATCTGCACGCAGGACTCGAGGAGGTCATGCCAACAGCAAACGTTGGGCAGTACTATTCACTTGCATTAGTGCCCATGCCGTTCACATGGATGTGACAGAATCTATGGACACATCTAGCCAGATTAACACTCTTCGGTGGTTTCTAGCGATCAGAGGACCAGCGAAACAATTAAGGTACGACCGCAGAAGCAACTTCATTGGTATATGTCGAGAGCTGGATATTGACATCAAGCGAATTCAGGGTCAACTGGCAGAGAGACGTTGCACCTGGATCTTCAATCCTCCGCATAGTTCTCACATGGGAGGTTCATGGGAAAGGATGATCGAGATCTCGCGCAACATCTTGAACTCTATGCTTATGGACATGAACTCTTCAATACTTACACATGAGACCTTGGTTACTCTTCTGGCTGAAGTTTCTGCCATAATCAACTCAAGACCCCTTGTCCCAGTGTCAATGGATCCTGAAATGCCAACTATTCTTACGGAGGCTACTCTTCTTACCCAAAAGATCGGGAACCCGCTAACAGTCAGTGGAGAGTTTACTCATGCAAACTCCTACCAGAAGCAGTGGAAAAGGGTACAGTACCTCGCCAATTACTTCTGGAACCGGTGGAGAAAGGAGTATCTTGTAGTTCTGCAAGGAAGAAGAAAATGGCGACAGAGTAAATCGAACTTGAAAGAAGGAGATATCATGTTAATGAAGGAACAACAAGCTCAAAGGATCAACTGGCCTATGGGAATCATTACAAAGACTTTCCCTAGTGAAGACGGTAAGTTCCGTAAGGTGGAGCTGAAAGTCCTTAGGAAAGTCCTAAGACATTTCAGAGGCCAATCCACAAGCTTGTATTGGTACTACCGATCGAGGACATTCCAGTAGGATAAACTATGAACAGAATACTGCACTATTACTTTGTCCATTGGATTACAGTTGGGTCAGAGATAGTTTAGCCTAGTGCGGCTTCTCTGATCCGAAGATGGATTATCTCAGGAACTGACTAAATTAATGTCTTATTTTGTTTAAAGTTGTTGTTATTGCATTGCATGTGTGTTTGGTTTCATTTTCTAGGTTGTTGGACGTTATTTCAATGATATTAATATAGCGAAATCCCTTACAGAATTTCAGACCGGGAGTGTGCTGTTCCATGTATGTTGTTATATTTTACTTTGCTGCCACCCAATGGCCCTTTTCCGTATGGCAGCTTGTTATTCATTAATTCTTGTGGGTATGTTACATAGTTACATAGTTATTCAGATTGAAGGAAGACTTTAAGTCCATCTAGTTCAACCCATAGCCTAACCTAACATGCCCTAACATGGTGATCCAGAGGATGGCGAAAAAAAACCATGTGGCAAAGAGTAAGCTCCACATTGGGGAAAAAAAAATTCCTTCCCGACTCCACATACGGCAATCAGACTAGTTCACTGGATCAACGCCCTATCAAGAAATCTAGTGTATATATCCTGTAACACTATACTTTCCCAGAAAGGTATCGAGTCCCCTCTTAAATTTAAGTAATGAATCACTCATTACAACATCATACGGCAGAGAGTTCCATAGTCTCACTGCTCTTACAGTAAACAATCCGTGTCTGTTATTAAGCTTAAACCTTCTTTCCTCCAGACGTAGAGGATGCCCCCTTGTCCCTGTCTCAGGTCTATGATTAAAAAGATCATCAGAAAGGTCTTTGTACTGTCACCTCATATATTTATACATATGTCTTTCACTTCCGGTTCCGGGGTCAAGTCTTCTCTTCCTCTGGCAGCCATTTCATTTTCAGTTTACTTGCTGTTTTGAGAGGACACCCTTGAACCAGGCTTAGGAAGGCATCAGTCTTTCGACCTCTCTTGCTGCTCACACTTGCAGTCATACTTGGTGCTACATCGTACTGTACCTTGTCTACATCTGCATTGCTGGAGAAAGTGCTGTATTAACAGTTATACGCTGTAAGTCCAGATTTCAAATAAACAAGTCTGGATTGCACAATCCCTGGTGTGCACCATCTCTCCGGACGCTGAACAGCATTGGTCCTGTCTGCCTCATATCGAGGAAATACTGAAGGTACGATTATCTCTCACAACCCTTATTAGTCAATGACGCCTCCATTCACCTCATGCTGGGACAGAACAGTCACCTTTCTGCTCTCCAGAATCCCAGAGTGTCTATCAGTCATATCCTCCTTCTTCTCCTCTCGCTTCCTCAAGCTCAATGTGGACAAATCTGAACTAACTAGATGGTGGCCCGATTCTAACGCATCGGGTATTCTAGAATATGCATGTCCACGTAGTATATTGCACAGCCCACATAGTATATTGCCCAGTCACGTAGTATATTGCCCAGCCACATAATATATTGCCCAGCCAGGTAGTATATTGCCCAGCTATGTAGTATATTGCCCAGCCATGTAGTATATTGCCCAGCAACGTAGTATATTGCACAGCTACGTAGTATATTGCCCAGCCACATAGTATATTGCCCAGTCACGTAGTATATTGCCCAGCTACGTAGTATATTGGCCAGTCACGTTGCGCACCTGGCAGCTCATTCCAAACTGTATATGCCCACAATCCCCAATCCTATAACTTTACATAGGACCATCAGATCTAATTTTGGTGTACCAGGGTGCACCAGCTATGTGCATGACAAATTTGTATTGGGAGGGTTGCTGAAGATGTCAACCTGTAGTGGGGTGGCATGTGAGATAGCCATCACAGTTGGTTAACTGTTAGAATATTTTCGGGATAGTTGAGGACGAACAATTCCTCTGAGTTCATTGAAGTCACATTGGTACAGGGAAGGGATATTTGGTTGGGAAATAGAGGTAATTGATTGCAAGCTTGTAAACTGCTGTGCTATGCCGCCGGTGAACCAGAACATTATACTCATATATTTGTCCCAGTTCCCAGGGTGTTAATAGATAACATGTCGCTGGATTAGACAGTCACACCAGTTGGTAGATTTATAAAAAGTATAGTAGGTACAGATTGTTTGAGCGCCACAATGTACAGAATAAGGGTCTGAATGTCTGTATAATTTTTTTGAATGTTTTCTATTTTCTGGTTGAGTTATCCACATATCTAGGTGATAAAATTAAAATAATTATGGTGAGTGAACTGTGTAAGAGTCTGATTTTCTGTGCACAACTTACACAAGTTCACTTGGATAAAATAGACATTTTTATTGATAATATTTAAAATTGTAAGAACACTGCAATTATTTATTTTATGCAATAATTAAGGACAGATGTCTGAAGCATACTAGTGGTATCGATTCGTGATGTTCACTTATGATTTTAAATACTGTATACGCAATATAATTTTTTTTTTTTATCCAAGTAGATCTGTTTGCTGGAAGCATTCCTCCCTCTACAAACAAGCAGGTTTATTGCTTCTCAAAGTGTACATGTCATTTAAGGTGACTGTTTAGAATAAAGCGCTTTCCACACTGCATTTACGGATTGTGTTCAGCGGCTTTGACTTGAGCCTCTGAAAATCAGGATTTAGATGAAACCCTTGACAGATACAAACACTAGAATTAGGTAAATGGAGCTCAAATGGACTGCATATGTTCTTTTTTCTTGATTTTGAACATCATTCCAACTCCATACCTCCGTGGGATATTAGTTATGATTTACATTGATAATTTTTAGGTTTTATTGTTCTCAACACATTCCACTATATCATGAATAAAGGTTTTCAAGTTGAATATTTCATTCATATTTTTCTATATATTATAGATAGACATTCCTTCTCTTCATCTGCAACCTAACTGCAAGGTACAAAATTACTTTTCTTGTTATATTATTCACTAGCTATTGAACCCGTTCTACGCCCGGGTGGCGAGCATTTATATCGGTATATGGTCTCCATCCTGGTATGTGCTGCTCCATCTTGCGTCCCCATCCTGTCATGTGCTGCTCCATCCTGCGTCCCCATCCTGTCATGTGCTGCTCCATCCTGCGCCCCCATTCTGTCATGTGCTGCTCCATCCTGCATCCCCATCCTGTCATGTGCTGCTCCCATCCTGCGCCCCTGTTCTGTCATGTGCTGCTCCCATCCTGCGCCCCCGTTCTGTCATGTGCTGCTCCCATCCTGCGCCCGTTCTGTCATGTGCTGCTGCCATCCTGCGCCTGTTTTGTCATGTGCTGCTCCCATCCTGCGCCCCTGTTCTGTCATGTGCTGCTGCCATCCTGCGCCCGTTCTGTCATGTGCTGCTGCCATCCTGCGCCCGTTCTGTCATGTGCTGCTGCCATCCTGCGCCCGTTCTGTCATGTGCTGCTCCCATCCTGCTCCCGTTCTGTCATGTGCTGCACCCATCCTGTGCCCCCATTCTGTTATGTGCTGCTCCCATCCTGTGCCCCCGTTCTGTCATGTGCTGCTGCCATCCTGCGCCCGTTCTGTCATGTGCTGCTGCCATCCTGCGCCCGTTCTGTCATGTGCTGCTGCCATCCTGCGCCCGTTCTGTCATGTGCTGCTGCCATCCTGCGCCCGTTCTGTCATGTGCTGCTCCCATCCTGCTCCCGTTCTGTCATGTGCTGCACCCATCCTGTGCCCCCATTCTGTTATGTGCTGCTCCCATCCTGCGCCCCCGTTCTGTCATGTGCTGCTGCCATCCTGCGCCCGTTCTGTCATGTGCTGCTGCCATCCTGCGCCCGTTCTGTCATGTGCTGCTGCCATCCTGCGCCCGTTCTGTCATGTGCTGCTGCCATCCTGCGCCCGTTCTGTCATGTGCTGCTCCCATCCTGCGCCCGTTCTGTCATGTGCTGATATTAGGACCATCCATAATTTGCATAGTTTTAGGCGCTCGCTCAAAACACATTTGTTCAGAGCGGCCTATCACGTTCACTAATCAAAGTCATTTTATGTTTGTGTGTGTGTGTAGCCCATTCACTATCCTCATCTATTCCCCAACCCCTGAAGATGGCTGGACCATCATTGTAAATACATCATTGTAAATACACACCTGTACTTTGCATCTCCCCCACCTCATTGTAGATTGTAAGCTCTCACGAGCAGGGTCGTCTTATTTTGCTTTAATTATTGTATTGTTAACGTTGTTACTTATGACTTTTGTGTTTGAAACTGTTAAACTGTAAAGCGCTGCAAAATATGTTGGCGCTATATAAAAAAAAATTATTATTATTATTATTATTATGTGCTGCTGCCATCCTGCGCCCGTTCTGTCATGTGCTGCTGCCATCCTGTCCCCGTTCTGTCGTGTGCTGCTCCCATCCTGCGCCACCATTGTATTATATGCCCCCCATAAGACGCTCCAGTGTGTATGCCCCCGTATGCTGCTGCATATAAAAAAAAAATAAATACCATACTCACCTATCGTCCGGCTCCACTGCAGGTGTGTCTTCAAGAAAATGGTGCCGGAAAGCGCGGACTGCGCAGGCGCCGATTCCGGCAGCAGGAATCGGCGCCTGCGCAGTCCGCGCTTTCCAGCGCCATTTTCTTGAAGACACACTCCGGCTCCTCTGCCTGTGACTGGTAAGTCAGAGGGCGGCGCCGGCGCGCATTAAGTGCGTCATCGCGCCCTCTGAACTGTCACAGCAGAGGAGCCGGGAGACGGAGCCGCACGCAGCGCTGGAACGGGGAAAGGTGAATATACTTACCCTCCTGGCGGTCCCTGACTCTCCGGTGGAGATCGCGGTGTGCGTTCAGTGCTTACGCATACCGCGATCTCCTGGGAGCGTCACTCTGTGGGGGCCAGACTGCACCGGCGCTTGCGCCTGCGCAGTCTATAAAGGCTTCGGACAGAGTGACGCTCCCAGCGTTATATTATAGACCTTATTGTACCCTGACCGGATCCATATCCCATCTTACCGGGTATCTTTTAACTGATTCTTATCTGTATCAATCATTGTTCCTGTAAGTGTAATTGAATGTAAATTTGCTGGTATTTCAATAAATATTATATTTTATTAGCTGTAATGACTCCAGTCCTCCAGTGTTTATATATTGTGTTGAGTTGCTAAATACAGGGGTGCACTGCTCAAAATGTTAAACTGGTATATATTTAAAATGACAAATGTAGTGTGAACTGGACCTACAGTGGGTTTGAACAGTATTCAGACCCCTTTAAATTTTTCACTCTTTGTTTCATTGTAGCCAATTCTTAAATTCAAAAAAGTTAATTTTTTTCCTCATTAAAGTACACTTTGCACTCCATCTTGGCTTGGAAAGACAGAAATGTAGTAATTTTTGGAAATTTTTGTTAAAAAAGAAAAACTCAATACTTTCGGTCCCCACTGTAAGATGTCATGCTTATATGTGAATAATATTACTTCTGACCATTAAATTACTTGACTCCTGCATGATTTGCCATTTTTCTTCTCTGCTCTGATTTTCAGTTGTCTCTGAGTCAGTGGGTGGAGACTTGCTGCTGAGATATTTTTCACACACAGTAGAGATGACGAGATCCTGCTTCCATGTCTGTAGCACTTTTTCAGCAGTAGCAGTAAGACTGAAGACATTATATAGCAGAACCGAGCAGCATAGCTGAATCCAGCTCTGGAGTGAGACAAAACACCTACTACAATGCTCAAGCACTTCCTGTGTCTCTCTGTAATTGTCCTTTACTTTGTTTCTCCACTTTTGACTTCGAAAGGCAGCTGTAATGTGATTCCTGAGTGACTTTAACAGCTTTTCACAAACTAGATGACGAGTAGATAAGTTGGAGGGAGAAGGGAAGTCCCTCACAACGTGAGAAAGAAGCAGATTTCTCTGAAAATATATATTTGTTAAATTGACAACGACCATTTTATTTAGTGCAGCTATAAATGTTAAAAAGTCCTGGTATGCTGAGGATAACTAATCATGGCCACTATTCCAATGGTCTATGCAAATCTCTGTGCATAATAATTGTATCACAATTATGTAGCCATACCCTGAGGACTGAGATCCTTTGAAACACGTTGGTCTCCTTTTGGCCACATTCCTTTGTCTTGTTCAGTGATGTCACACACTCTATCGAAACGTGAAGTACAGGTCTAGGCACGCTGCCGGCCTGTGCGTCCTGCACACTGGGATGAAAATACTAGAGAGAGTCGGAGGGATGCTCCCTCAACGCATCTTGAAAACAAGTTTCATTCATGCTGCTATACATAGTTATTAAGGTTCAAGGAAGACTTTAAGGCCATCTAGTTCAACCCATAGCCTAACCTAACATGCCCTAACATGTTGATCCAGAGGAAGGCAAAAAAAAACCAGGTGGCAAAGAGTAATCTCCACCTTGGGGAAAAAAATTCCTTCCCGACTCCACATACGGCAATCAGACTAGTTCCCTGGATCAACGCCCTATCAAGGAATCTAGTGAATCATAGTGAAGCTATGTATGGACTTCTCTTTATAAAAGACTTACCAAGCAATTGTCATCATCGCTCTACCGATGCTATTCAACTATACTGCAGATGCAGTTATTTCATTTGGTTTCAGCTAGTATTGCAGGGCTCATCCAAGCTCATTCATTATTACAGGATTATATTAATATGGAAATTTCATATCTATTGTACAATTTGTGGTCTTTTGTGCATATTATTTTCTTATGTACTTCCAGTTCGTCTCTGTGCTTGGCAGGAGTGTAGGTGGTAGCGCGATAATATATCCAGTTAAATATTTGATTTCAATGATGGGTCAGTAGAGAGAACCTGTTTTCCTACCAGCAGCCACAGAGCGCCAATGTGTGTGTTTACATTTCTCCTTAATTGATAAAAAATGGTGTCCTCCCAAAAACATCCAATAGGAGAGATGATGTAACTCTCAAGTGCACAGTATGTCTATATTTATGTGACACTAGTCACTTCTCATGGCTAAGCTGTGAGTCAGAGTGGTCAGGGAATCTAAGGTCAGAAACCAGGAGGGTACTTCATAAACAGAAGGAAGAGACAAAATCGTAACATTCCAAGGTCAGAGTACCGTGAGTATAACGAATCAGAACTGAAGGGGTTAAACAGGCGGATGGTCAGAATGAAGTCCAAAGTCAGGCAACAGATCAAGTATATAAAACTGAAGGCACAGGGAGCACAAAGCACAAACTTTACAAGATGAATGTACATCTGATAGTGGTCTGGGAGAAGCTGTTCAGTTAAAGGGAACCTGTCACCCCGAAAATCGCGGGTGAGGTAAGCCCACCGGCATCAGGGGCTTATCTACAGCATTCTGTAATGCTGTAGATAAGCCCCCGATGTTACCTGAAAGAGGAGAAAAAGACGTTAGATTATACTCACCCAGGGGCGGTCCCGCTGCTGGTCAGGTCGGATGGGCGTCTCCGGTCCGCTGCGGCGCCTCCCATCTTCATTACAAGACATCCTCTTCTGATCTTCAGCCACAGCTCCGGCGCAGGCGTACTTTGCTCTGCCCTGTTGAGGGCAGAGGATAGTACTGCAGTGCGCAGGCGCCGGAAAGATCAGAGGCCCAGCGCCTGCGCACGGCAGTACTTTGTCTGCCCTCAACAGGGCAGAGCAAAGTACGCCTGCGCCGGAGCCGTGGCTGAAGATCAGAAGAGGACGTCTTGTAATGAAGATGGGAGGCGCCGCAGCGGACCAGAGACGCCCATCCGACCTGAACAGCAGCGGGACCGCCCCTGGGTGAGTATAATCTAACGTCTTTTTCTCCTCTTTCAGGTAACATAGCGACGCAGCAACGATCCCTGACAGGTCGTATCGTTGTCGGGATCGCTTTAGCGTCGCTAAGTGTGACGGGGCCTTAATACAGATGGGCGAGGACCCTGCCCTTGCGGGCTTACATTCTACAGGATGGCAGGGAAGGAGACAATAGGTTGGGGGGTTGCAGCAGCTCTGGTTTTAGGGAGGGGATAGCTCTGGTGGTGGTGAGAAGGCAGCAGGGTAATTGCAGGCTGTAGGCTTTCTTGAAAAGGTGGGTTTTCAGGTTCCATATGAACAATCCGAATGTGGTTGATATTCGGACATGTTGGGGCACAGAATTCCAGAGGAATATTCGGGAGAAGTCTTGGAGGCGATTAGGTGAGGACCAAATAAGTGTGGAGGAGAGAAGGAGGTGTTGGGAGGACCGTAGATTACGTGAGGGAAGAAATCGGGAGATTAGGTCAGAGAGATATATGGAGGAGACAGGTTAAGGATGGCTTAGTAGGTCAGTATTAGTCATTTGAACTGGATACGCTGAGGGAATGGGAGCCAGTGAAGATATTTGCAGAGGGGAGAAGAGGAGGAGTAACGATGAGAGAGATGGATTAGTCGGGCAGAAGAGTTAAGGCTGGACTGGAGAGGTGCGAGTGTGTTAGCAAGAAGGCCACAGAAAAGGATGTTGCAGTAGTCAAGGTGGGAGATGATGAGGGTATGCACAAGCAGTGTAGTAGATTGAGGGTATGTGCACACGTCAGGATTTCTTGCAGAACTTTTCCTGACAAAAGCTGGACATTTCTGCCAGAAATCCGCATGCGTTTTTGATGCGTTTTGGTGCGTTTTTTGTGTGTTTTTTTCCCAAATGCATAGAATAGCGGGAAAAACGCAAATAATCTGCAAAATTAATGAACATGCTGCATTTTTTTCATGGAAAAAAACACATCATGTGCACAAAACATGCAGAATGCATTCTAAATGATAGGATGCATAATGTATGTGTTTTTTTATGAGTTTTTATAGTGTTTTTACCACGAAAAAACACGAAAAAACCTGAACGTGTGCACATAGCCTGGGGGTTGAGGAAAAGACAGATTCTGGAGATATTTTTGAGCTGGAGACAATAGAAGGTGGAAAGAGCTTGGATGTGCGGTTTAAATGACAAGGCAGAGTCAAGGGTTACTCCGAGGCATTGGCTTACACTAGTTTGATGGACTGTAGTAAATTCATGAGTTACTCATTGTATTCAAGTCCAGCACTGCAACTCAGTCTTTTCCAAGGTCTTTGTTGACAGACTGCAATGGTGATATCATGACAAAAAGAGTTCATGTAAGTGATGCAGCAAAACACAGAGCTCAGTTGATTGTGCCAGTTGTTGTAGCTCTTTTTGTTCTGACCAAGAATGTAGTATTTTATACCATTTACAGCAGTGTAGCTCAATGTTTCTCATGTAGCCCCCCCGTTACCCCAGGTCCATATGACTTTATTTACCATGTACCCAAAACATTTTTTTGCAGACTCTTGAAAACGTTGCATATGAGATAAGAAGTATGAAATCCTTGCATCAAAGACTATAAGGCTACAACAATATAAAAACAAATTCTAGCAAAAGAAGGAAAAACTTTAACCTTTCTGTATCACAGTCAATATGCAGTATACTGGCACAGCAGTGATAGCAACGCTAAATATGAAGAGGATGAGTAACACTTAAGTTTATTGTTTTAATCTAATGGAAGGCAATGTGGAGGAAAAGGTTATTCCCAGAAAACCCTTTTGAAGCCATGTTTCAACATAGTGTAACTTTATTTTTTATTCCCTGCATTTTTTTGTTTAGAAATTTAGCTGTGTTTACAGTTTAAGAAAAGTAGATATGATTTAACGAAATCTCTGCCCACTCTGCATTTAAGGACACTTCAGAACTGTCCATTTATTGGAATCATTTTCCCCATAGGCTTCTGTAGAGAGATTGAAAAATATGCATGTAACAAAATGCAGTTTTTAAGTGCAAAGTCACATTGCTTCTGCAATAAAAAAAACCATGCATGATAAAAACAATGCTATAAATCCGCACCAAAAATGCATCAAAAATGGTAAAATGCATTTAAAAAATGCATCAGAAATGCAGCAATCAGAGCTGATTGCTATTGAACATTTTCATGTGGAAAAGTTTCGCCACTGACTGTCTGTCTGCAGTCTCCAACATCATGTCTGCTCTCTATCTGAAACTCAACCTCTCCAAAGCTGAACTTCTGCTCCCACCATCTACAGTCATGGACAAAAGTTTTGAGAATGAGACAAATATTAATTTTTCCAAAGTCTACTGCTTCATTTTTTCTAATGGCAATTTGCATATACTCCTGAATGTCAGAGTGATCAGCTTAACAGCAATTACTGTACTTGCAAAGTCAATATTTGCCCAGAAAATGAACTTTAACCCCCAAAACACATTTCAACATCATTGCAGTCCTGCCTTAAAAGGAGCAGCTAACATCATTTTAGTGATTGATCCATTAACACAGGTGTGGGTGTTGATGAGGACAGGGCTGGCGATCAATCAGTCATGATTAAGTAAGAAAGACATCACTGGACACTTTAAAAAGAGGCTGGTTCTTGGTATCATTGTTTCTCTTCAGTTAACCATGGTTATCGCTAAAGAAACACGTGCAGCCATCATTGCACTGCACAAAAATGGCCTAACAGGGAAGAGTATCGCAGCTACAAAGATGGCACCTCAGTCAACAATCTATCGCATCATCAAAAACTTCAAGGAGAGAGCTTCCATTGTTGTCAAAAAGGCTCCAGGGCGCCCAAGAAAGACCAGCAAGTGCCAGGACCGTATCTTAAAACTGTTTCAGCTGCTGGATCGGACTACCAGCAGTGCCGAGCTTGCTCAGGAATGGCAGCAGGCTGGTGTGAGTGCTTCTGCACGCACTGTGAGACTGCGGAGACTCTTTGAGCAAGGCCTGGTTTCAAGGAGGGCAACAAAGAAGCCACTTCTCTCCAGAAAAAACATCAGGGACTGACTGATATTCTGCAAAAGGTACAGGGAGTGGACTGCTGAGGACTGGGGCAAAGTCATTTTCTCTGATGAATCCCCTTTTCGATTGTTTGGGACATCTGGAAAACAGCTTATTCGGAGAAGAAAAGGTGAGCGCTCCCACCAGTCTTGTCTCATGCCAACTGTAAAGCATCCTGAAACCATTCATGTGTGGGGTTGCTTCTCAGCCAAGGGAATCGGCTCACTCACAGTCTTGCCTAAAAACACAGCCATGAATAAAGAATGGTACCAGAATGTCCTCCAAGAGCAACTTCTCCCAACCTTCCAAGAGCAGTTTGGCGCCCAACAATTCCTTTTCCAGCATGATGGAGCACCTTGCCATAAAGCAAAGGTGATAACTAAATGGCTCATGGAGCAAAACATAGAGATTTTGGGTCCATGGCCTGGAAACTCCCCAGATCTTAATCCCATTGAGAACTTGTGGTCAATCATCAAGAGACCGATAGACAAACAAAAACCAACAAATTCTGGCAAAATGCAAGCATTGATTATGCAAGAATGGACTGCTATCAGTCAGGATTTGGTCCAGAAGTTGATTGAGAGCATGCCAGGGAGAATTGCAGAGGTCTTGAAGAAGAAGGGTCAACACTGCAAATATTGACTTGCTGCATTAACTCATTCTAACTGTCAATATAACCTATTGGTACTCATAATATGATTGCAATTATATTTCTGTATGTGATATAAACATCAGACAAACACTAATAAAAACCAGAGGGCAGCAAATCATGTGAAAATATAATTTTGATGTCATTCTCAAAACTTTTGGCCATGACTGTACTAACCTCTCTAAATCTGACATTTCCCTCTCCGTGGGTGGCACCATAATAACTCCCCGGCAGCAGGCGCGCTGTCTGGGTGTTATGTTTGACTCCGATCTCTCCTTCAGCTCCCATAGACAATCTCTTGCCCTCTCGTGCCGCTTACACCTAAAGAACATCTCTAGAATCCGCCCTTTTCTCACCATGGAAACAACAAAAACCCTCACTGTCGCCCTGATCCACTCCCGCCAGGACTACTGTAATGCTCTACTAATTGGCCTCCCCCTCACACGACTTTCCCCTCTCCAGTCTATCCTTAATGCAGCAGCCAGGGTCGTCCATCTGGCTAATCATTACTCGGACGCGTCCGCTCTTCGCCAGTCGTTACACTGGCTGCCCATTCATTACAGGATACAATTCAAAGTACTTGTTCTCACCCACAAAGCTCTCCACAGTGCGGCACCCCCTTACATCTCATCCCTCATTTCTGTCTATCGGCCTAACCGACCGCTGCGCTCTGCAAACGACTTTCAACTAACCTCTGCCCTAATCCGTACCTCCCACTCCCGACTCCAAGACTTCTCCCGTGCTGCGACGATCCTCTGGAATGCTCTACCCCAAGATATTAGGGCCATCCACAATTTGCATAGTTTTAGGCGCTCGCTCAAAACACATTTGTTCAGAGCGGCCTATCACATTCAGTAATCAAAGTTATGTTATGTTTGTGTGTGTGTAGCCCATTCACTATCTCCATCTATCCCCCACCCCCTGAAGATGGCTGGACCATCATTGTAAATACTTCATTGTAAATACACACCTGTGCTTTGTATCTCCCCCACCTCATTGTAGATTGTAAGCTCTCACCAGCAGGGGCGGCTTATTTTGCTTTAATTATTGTATTGTTAACTTATGACTGTTGTGTTTTAAACTGTTAAACTGTAAAGCGCTGCAGAATATGTTGGCGCTATATAAATAAAGATTATTATTATTAAGTTTCAACATTAGCAGCTGGTTGCAGGGACGCAGCTTCCCAAAGAAAATCGGTGAAAAGGTTCCAGCACTACACCAGAGCTGTGTCCTCTTCATTGTCTTGACCAAATGTTAAGTAATGACTGACTCTAACAATAGATGAAAATACTACTTTAATTTAAAGAAACCATATTTATATGTCAACTTAAATATAATAATAATGAACATGTGCCCCCAACTACGACCTCCTACGTAAAGTCGATAAAGAACTTAAAGTAAGATCTGTAAAAATCAACCCTTCCAAGCTGACTATATGGGCACATAGGTCATAGTAAGTTGAATAAAGTGATATTTTGACATCTGTGAACCATTATCTTGTTCCAGAGAAAACCATGTTTTTCTTATATGCAAATGAGCTGTTAAGATCTATGGGCTGAACACAGATCTTCCTGATAACCTGCTTTCAGAGCTTATATTAACCCCTTCAAGACCCAGCCTATTTTGACCTTAAAGACCTTGCCGTTTTTTGCAATTCTGACCAGTGTCCCTTTATGAGGTAATAACTCAGGAACGCTTCAACGGATCCTAGCGGTTCTGAGATTGTTTTTTCGTGACATATTGGGCTTCATGTTAGTGGTAAATTTAGGTCAATAAATTCTGCATTTATTTGTGATAAACACGGAAATTTGGCGAAAATTTTGAAAATTTCGCAATTTTCACATTTTGAATTTTTATTCTGTTAAACCAGAGAGATATGTGACACAAAATAGTTAATAAATAACATTTCCCACATGTTTACTTTACATCAGCACAATTTTGGAAACAAAATTTTTTTTTGTTAGGAAGTTATAAGGGTTAAAATTCGACCAGCGATTTGTCATTTTTACAACGAAATTTACAAAACCATTTTTTTTAGGGACCACCTCACATTTGAAGTCAGTTTGAGGGGTCTATATGGCTGAAAATACCCAAAAGTGACACCATTCTAAAAACTGCACCCCTCAAGGTACTCAAAACCACATTCAAGAAGTTTATTAACCCTTCAGGTGCTTCACAGCAGCAGAAGCAACATGGAAGGAAAAAATGAACATTTAACTTTTTAGTCACAAAAATTATCTTTTAGCAACAATTTTTTTATTTTCCCAATGGTAAAAGGAGAAACTGAACCACGAAAGTTGTTGTCCAATTTGTCCTGAGTACGCTGATACCTCATATGTGGGGGTAAACCACTGTTTTGGCGCACGGCAGGGTTTGGAAGGGAAGGAGCGCCATTTGACTTTTTGAATCAAAAATTGGCTCCACTCTTTAGCGGACACCATGTCACGTTTGGAGAGCCCCCGTGTGCCTAAAAATTGGAGCTCCCCCACAAGTGACCCCATTTTGGAAACTAGACGCCCCAAGGAACTTATCTAGATGCATAGTGAGCACTTTGAACCCCCAGGTGCTTCACAAATTGATCCGTAAAAATGAAAAAGTACTTTTTTTTCACAAAAAAATTCTTTTAGCCTCAATTTTTTCATTTTCACATGGGCAACAGGATAAAATGGATCCTAAAATGTGTTGGGCAATTTCTCCTGAGTACACCAATACCTCAAATGTGGAGGTAAACCACTGTTTGGGCACATGGTAAGGCTCGGAAGGGAAGGAGCGCCATTTGACTTTTTGAATGAAAAATTATTTCCATCGTTAGCGGACACCATGTCGCGTTTGGATAGCTCCTGTGTGCCTAAACATTGGCGCTCCCCCACAAGTGACCCCATTTTGGAAACTAGACCCCCCAAGGAACTAATTTAGATGCCTAGTGAGCACTTTAAACCCTCAGGTGCTTCACAATTTGATCTGTAAAAATGAAAAAGTAATTTTTTTTCACAAAAAAATTCTTTTCGCCTCAATTTTTTCATTTTCACATGGGCAGTAGGATAAAATGGATCATAAAATTTGTTGGGCAATTTCTCCCGAGTACGCCGATACCTCATATGTGGGGGTAAACCACTGTTTGGGCACTCGGCAGGGCTCGGAAGAGAAGGCGCGCCATTTGACTTTTTGAATGGAAAATTAGCTCCAATTGTTAGCGGACACCATGTCGCGTTTGGAGAGCCCCTGTGTGCCTAAACATTGGAGCTCGAACACAAGTGACCCCATTTTGGAAACTAGACCCCCCAAGGAACTTATCTAGATGCATATTGAGCACTTTAAACCCCCAGGTGCTTCACAGAAGTTTATAACGCAGAGCCATGAAAATAAAAAATAATTTTTCTTTCCTCAAAAATGATTTTTAGCCTGGAATTTCCTATTTTGCCAAGGATAATAGGAGAAATTGGACCCCAAATATTGTTGTCCAGTTTGTCCTGAGTACGCTGATACCCCATATGTGGGGGTAAACCACTGTTTGGGCGCACAGCAGGGCTCGGAAGGGATGGCACGCCATTTGGCTTTTTAAATGGAAAATTAGCTCCAATCATTAGCGGACACCATGTCATGTTTGGAGAGCCCCTGTGTGCCTAAACATTGGAGATCCCCCAGAAATGACACCATTTTAGAAACTAGACCCCCAAAGGAACTAATCTAGATGTGTGGTGAGGACTTTGAACCCCCAAGTGCTTCACAGAAGTTTATAACGCAGAGCCATGAAAAAAAAAAAAAATTTATTTTCTCAAAAATGATCTTTTAGCCTGCAATGTTTTATTTTCCCAAGGGTAACAGGAGAAATTTGACCCCAAAAGTTGTTGTCCAGTTTCTCCTGAGTACGCTGACACCCCATATGTGGGGGTAAATCACTGTTTGGGCACATGCCGGGGCTCGGAAGTGAAGTAGTGACGTTTTGAAATGCAGACTTTGATGGAATGCTCTGTGGGCGTCACGTTGCGTTTGCAGAGCCCCTGATGTGGCTTAACAGTAGAAACCCCCCACAAGTGACCCCATTTTGGAAACTAGACCCCCAAAGGAACTTATCTAGATGTGTGGTGAGCACTTTGAACCCCCAAGTGCTTCATAGAAGTTTATAATGCAGAGCCGTGAAAATAATAAATACGTTTTCTTTCCTCAAAAATAATTATTTAGCCCAGAATTTTTTAATTTTCCCAAGGGTAACAGGAGAAATTTGACCCCAATATTTGTTGTCCAGTTTCTCCTGGGTACGGTGATACCCCATATGTGGGGGTAAACTACTGTTTGGGCACATGCCGGGGCTTGGAATTGAAGTAGTGACGTTTTGAAATGCAGACTTTGATGGAATGCTCTGCGGGCGTCACGTTGCGTTTGCAGAGCCCCTGATGTGCCTAAACAGTAGAAATCCCCCACAAGTGACCCCATTTTGGAAACTAGACCCTGAAAGGAACTTATCTAGATGTGTGGTGAGCACTTTGAACCCCCAAGTGCTTCATAGAAGTTTATAATGCAGAGCCGTGAAAATAATAAATACGTTTTCTTTCCTCAAAAATAATTATTTAGCCCAGAATTTTTTATTTTCCCAAGGGTTACAGGAGAAATTGGACCCCAAAAGTTGTTGTCCAGTTTCTCCTGAGTACGCTGATACCCCATATGTGGGGGTAAACCACTGTTTGGGCACACGTCGGGGCTCAGAAGGGAAGTAGTGACTTTTGAAATGCAGACTTTGATTGAATGGTCTGCGGGTGTCACGTTGCGTTTGCAGAGCCCCTGGTGTGCCTAAACAGTAGAAACCCCCCACAAGTGACCCCATTTTAGAAACTAGACCCCCCAAGGAACTTATCTAGATATGTGGTGAGCACTTTGAACCCCCAAGTGCTTCACAGACGTTTACAACGCAGAGCCGTGAAAATAAAAAATCATTTTTCTTTCCTCAAAAATTATGTTTTAGCAAGCATTTTTTTAGATTCACAAGGGTAACAGGAGAAATTGGACCCCAGTAATTGTTGCGCAGTTTGTCCTGAGTATGCTGGTACCCCATATGTGGGGGTAAACCACTGTTTGGGCACACGTCAGGGCTCGGAAGTGAGGGAGCACCATTTGACTTTTTGAATACGAGATTGGCTGGAATCAATGGTGGCGCCATGTTGCGTTTGGAGACCCCTGATGTGCCTAAACAGTGGTAACCCCTCAATTCTAACTCCAACACTAACCCCAACACACCCCTAACCCTAATCCCAACTGTAGCCATAATCCTAATCACAACCCTAACCCCAACACACCCCTAACCACAACACTAACCCCAACACACCCCTAACCCTAACCACAACCCTAATTCCAACCCTAATCCTAAGGCTATGTGCCCACGTTGCGGATTCGTGTGAGATATTTCCGCACCATTTTTGAAAAATCTGCGGGTAAAAGGCACTGCGTTTTACCTGCGGATTTTCCGCGGATTTCCAGTGTTTTTTGTGCGGATTTCACCTGCGGATTCCTATTGAGGAACAGGTGTAAAACGCTGCGGAATCCGCACAAAGTATTGACATGCTGCGGAAAATACAACGCAGCGTTCCCGCGCGGTATTTTCCGCACCACGGGCACAGCGGATTTGGTTTTTCATATGTTTACATGGTACTGTAAACCTGATGGAACACTGCTGCGAATCCGCAGCCAAATCCGCACCGTGTGCACATAGCCTAATTCTAAAGGTATGTGCACACGCTGCGGAAAACGCTGCGGATCCGCAGCAGTTTCCCATGAGTGTACAGTTAAATGTAAACCTATGGGAAACAAAAATCGCTGTACACATGCTGCGGAAAAACTGCACGGAAACGCAGCGGTTTACATTCCGCAGCATGTCACTTCTTTGTGCGGATTCCGCAGCGGTTTTACAACTGCTCCAATAGAAAATCGCAATTGTAAAACCGCAATGAAATGCGCAGAAAAAAACGTGGTAAATCCGCCATAAATCCGCAGCGGTTTAGCACTGCGGATTTATCAAATCCGCAGTGGAAAAATCCGCAGAGGACCAGAATACGTGTGCACATTCCTAACCCTAACCCTAGCCCTAACCCTAGCCCTAACCCTAGCCCTAACCCTACCCCTAACCCTAACCCTACCCCTAACCCTACCCCTAACCCTAACCCTACCCCTAGCCCTACCCCTAACCCTACCCCTACCCCTACCCCTAACCCTAACCCTACCCCTAACCCTATTCTAACATTAGTGGAAAAAAAAATTCTTTATTTTTTTATTGTCCCTACCTATGGGGGTGACAAAGGGGGGGGGGTCATTTATTATTTTTTTTATTTTGATCACTGAGATATAATCTATCTCAGTGATCAAAATGCACTTTGGAACGAATCTGCCGGCCGGCAGATTCGGCGGGCGCACTGCGCATGCGCCCGCCATTTTGGAAGATGGCGGCGCCCGGGAGAAGACGGACGGGACCACGGCTGGATCGGTAAGTATGATAGGGTGGGGGGGGACCACGGGGGGGGATCGGAGCACGGGGGGGGAATCGGAGCGCGGGAGGGGTGGAACGGAGCGCGGGGGGCGTGGAACGGAGCACGGGGGGGCTGGAACGGAGCACGGGGGGGTGGAACGGAGCACGGGGGGGGTGGATCGGAGTGCAGGGGGGGTGATTGGAGCACGGGGGGGTGATTGGAGCACGGGGGGAGCGGACACGAGCACGGGGGGGAGCGGAGCACAGGGCGGAGGGGAGCCGGAGCAGTGTACCAGCCAGATCGGGGGGGTGGGGGGGCGATCGGAGGGGTGGGGTGGGGGCACACTAGTATTTCCAGCCATGGCCGATGATATTTCAGCATCGGCCATGGCTGGATTGTAATATTTCACCCGTTATAATGGGTGAAATATTACAAATCGCTCTGATTGGCAGTTTCACTTTCAACAGCCAATCAGAGCGATCGTAGCCACGAGGGGGTGAAGCCACCCCCCCTGGGCTAAACTACCACTCCCCCTGTCCCTGCAGATCGGGTGAAATGGGAGTTAACCCTTTCACCCGATCTGCAGGGACGCGATCTTTCCATGACGCCGCATAGGCGTCATGGGTCGGATTGGCACCGACTTTCATGACGCCTACGTGGCGTCAAAGGTCGGGAAGGGGTTAAATGAAAAAGGGCATAATCAGCATGAGACATGTAATAACGTATTCTTTTCTGTCATAATAACACACAGAGATGCAGTGAGACCAGCGCAAACACAATACAACAAAAGTGAAGTTTGGGTCATTAAAAACATATTTGCAGCAGCAGTGGTCCTCTCACAGTGCTTGAGCTTCCATCTCACAGGCAACGAACATTGAGGAATAACAGTACAACAGACCTAGCAGGTCTGAGAGAAGACAACTGTAAATGTTCTTGCTGTATTCTTAATGAGAAAAGGTTCTTGCATAAAGTGATATCTTGTATGGAGACCCAGACTGAAGAAGATTGACAGTCATCTTGGGTTTCTTCTATTTTCTTATAATTGTTCCAACTGTTGTTGCCTTGTCACCAAGCTACTTGCCTATTGTCCTGTAATCCACCCCAGTCTTGGGCAGGTCTAAAATTTAGTCCCTTGTGTCCTTAGACAGCTCTTTGGTCTTGGCCATGGTGGAGAGGATGGAGTGTAATTGATTGAGTGTGTGGACAGATGTCTTTTATATAGGTAATCAGTCAAAACAGGTGCAATTAATACCGGTAATGAGTGCAGAGTAGGAGGGCTTCTTAAAGAGAAACTAACAGGTCTGTGAGAGCTCGAATTCTTGCTAGTTGGAAGGTGATCAAATACTTATTTCATACAATAACATGCAATTTAATCATTTAAAAATCATACAATATGATTCTCTGGTTTTAATTTTCAGATTCTGTCTATCATAAAAAAATTTGCTGACCTCTCCATTCTTTGTAGGTGAGAAAACTTGCAAAATTTGGCTATATATCAAATACTTATTTTCCCCACTGTATATGTTATATCTGAGTTAAGCAACAGTGTAATAACAAATATTTGAAAATCTGGCATCTATCAAACCCTTTAGATTTTTACTGTATGTAATAAAAAATGATTCACTTTCCCTATATTTACTGACGGGTTTCATCTACATTTCATCAAGTTTTAACCAAGATACAAATATTTTCATGGGAGAACGAATAAGCAGCAAAGCGAGATGTAGCACAGAGACATATATTGTCCCAGCTCGGTCCTTCTGACACTTTTTATCTCTTTTTATCTCTATATTTGCGCACAGGTTCCCATAGATCTTGTCACCCAATATTGTTAAACTTTTCTGTTCGTCGTTTATATTCCTGAAAAGTTGTGAATCAATAAATATGTGTAAGATTTACGAGCTTCAAGTCATTTCATTGGTTGCAAGTCATCCGAAGTGTGAGGCCATGAATTTAATTTACAAACCGGTTGGCCAGACTATCAAAATCAAGACGTGCGATGTAATAAATTGCAAGCATCGGGGGCCGTTACGGTCTTCGTAAAGTTCTAGCTGTTAGGAAGTTGCTCTTAAATATACTTCAGAGCTAGATAGTGACTCCAAGGCGGCACGAAAAATATCCATCTACGTTACCCGTCAAATTTGCTTAATGCACATTTTATTCTCTCGTAAAGGTTGTTTACTGTTATGTCTGTGCTCTTCGGCATCTGCATATCCCGCGGGGGGGTGAGAAAAGACAGCAGAGGTGCGAAAACATCTATTAGAAAATCCAGAAATTTTTGAAAATAAATGATAATTGATGCTAAGTGGTAATGAAAGGGAGATTATTGCTGTATGCCTGTGGTTACTACATATTCGTGAGACAAATAATTGGAAAATTATCTCTAATCACATCCTTCTGCCTTGTAGGGATTTGGTAAGAGTGAGAAAAATGTAAGAGAAAGTTAATATTTCATCATGGAATTGTCGAAGATAGTTACTGCAGTACTCTTCTTTTTGAATGCAACAGTACTGAGTTTTTCAATTTGCACTTTCATTATTTGCTGTTCGGTGAGGACCCCCACCCCCACGATTAAGAAAATGGACCACTCAAATGTCCAATTTGGGACCTCCATAGATTGCATAGCACTGTACTCCACTTCTCCATTCTAAAGGGACATTTCAGAGATGACGTTTTATGATCAGAAGGGGTTCAGACCCCACCACAACCATCAAGCTTGATTACCTATCCTCTGATAAGTTACACAGTTGGAAATAACTTTTTATCTCATGGTGGTGTCAAGGTATAACAAGTTTTGCAATAATTTTTGTATATAACCAGGGGTGTAAGGGTACAGTCACACAGTGGCATTTTGATCGCTACGACGGCACGATCCATGACGCTCCAGCATCGTAACAATATCGCTCCAGCGTCGTAGACTGCTGTCACACTTTGCAATGTACGACGCTGGAGCGATAATTTCATGACGTATGTGCGATGTAGAAGCCGTTGGTTACTATGCGCACATCGTATACAATATCGTGCACACCTTTGTTACACCATGCGATCATGCTGCCACAGCGGGACACTAGACGACGAAAGAAAGTTTCAAACGATCTGCTACGACGTACGATTCTCATCGGGGTCCCTGATCGCAGGAGCGTGTCAGACACAGCGAGATCGCTGGAACGTCACGGATATATCGCTGGAACGTCACAAATCGTGCCGTCGTAGCGATCAAAATGCCACTGTGTGACGGTACCCTAACAATCGGGGTCACAGACAGTGCAATCGGGACAGTGCAAGAGTGGGGCTCACCTATGCCAGCAGCTATTTCAGCTGGATGTGCATTCCAGGATAAACATTCACCTGAAATGTATTGTGGCTCATAGTCCTGCCAGCTTCCTGCACTGCAAAGCATGCTTGCTGGCCAACCAGAGGCTGGCAGCTGTGCGTCTGTGTGCAAGTTGCAAGTTGCTGAAGTTATCTGCCATCTTCTGCAAATCGTGTAGTTGAGGAAGGTAAGTAGAATACATTTTTTTGTGTTTTTCTACATTTGCCGGAGAAGAGCTGAAGAGCAGAGACATTACTGAAAGATGGAGAACATTATACCAGCATAGGGGACATACATTACTGGAAGGGTCCCAATATGTTAGATATTATACAAGAATGGGAGATACATATTACTGGAAGAGGCCAAAAATGGTGGACATCATACCAGGAAAGGGAGACCTTATAGCCTAGTCTGCCCAGTCTGCGACTGGGCTGCAAAAGTCTCTAGACATCCATGACTTGTTCTTCTTGATGAAAGTTAGGGGGTCTAAAACTTTCAGGGGACAGCTGGATGTGCTTATTAGTGATGAACGAGTATACTCATTGCTCGGGTTTTCCCGAGCACACTCGGGTGGTCTCCAAGTATTTGTAACTGCTCAGAAATGTAGTTTTCATCTCCACAGCTGAATGATTTACAACTACTAGTCAGCCTGAGTACATGTGGGGTTTGCCTGTTTGCTAGAGAGTCCCCACATGTATTCAAGGTGGTTAGCAGCTGTAAATCATTCGGCTGTGGCGATGAAAACTAAATCTCCGAGCACTTACAAATACTCGGAGACCACCCGAGCAGCAACGAGTATATTCGCTCATCACTAGTGCTTACCTGTCAGGATACTACTAGCAGTGCTGCAGTCACATTCTGAAAGAACACTAGCTGCCGGACATGACAAAACATGCAAGGGATGACTGGTGAGCTCAGGCCACTCTTCTATTGTTGAAGATCAAAATATAAAATGGTCCAACTCCCCACCTGATGGCATCGATTTTGAACTTGAGATACTCCTGCACCATACAATCATTCACTATGTGTCAGACTTACACTCTGTTCTGCTGGTGCACGGTATGCTGTAAAAAATATGTGAAACTGTGTATCTCATTGTTGTCTTGGGGAAAACATTCTTAAGATTGTCTACAATCATGTTTTGATACTTCAGTATGCACGCATCCCTTTCTGGGGGAGGGAAGCATCTAGCTAAATTTACTTTTGTACCTTGGATCTAACAGAGCGGCAACCCAGTAGTCAGCACTATTTCTAATTCTAACAATACGTGCATCATGTTTCAGATAGTGCAACACGAAGGAGCTTATGAGGTCAAAGTACATGGTGTCTTTATGGTGGGGTAGCATTCAAGCTTGCTCCCTTCCCCTCCTGCCAACCATGGACAACAGAGAGCTGATCATTATCATCTTTATTTCCTGCATGTTGCACGCCCATTATCTCTTCCTCATTGTACTCCTCCATTTGTTCCTCGAATCCTGCACCTTTACTAACAGGTTGTCTAGTACCATGAGCCCCCATTGATCGCTGCAATTTATCCTCCCATGGCACCCGCCTGTGCGATAACAGATCAGAACTTTGAAATATTGTTATACATTTCGCATCCTCTGGGACAACCATCTCCACCCTTAGACCATTCAAAGTGTTCTCCTGCATGTAGATGACCAGACTAGTGATGCTAATGATGGCATCATCAGCGATAACGATCTTAGTAGCCATTTCAAAACTGCAGAAGAGTGCAGAGGTCCTTTACCTGTGCCCACTTTGCAAGCATGATTCCTGCCACGTCCAGACTGCTTTGTCCCAGGCTTTGCAAAATGTCATACTGCATGAGGGATCATTGCTGCTAACATATGCAGATTGGAATTCCAAATGTTTGGTCACATGACATATCAACTGTTTAACCGGTAGGCCGAAAAACCTCTGTAGTGATGCAAGTCAATGATCAGCAGAGTTGGAATGGCAGAATACAACACAGTGACTGTACTTTCTGCAGTAGCACATCCAGCACATCCAGCCACATAGTGGCGAAGAAATTGCTGTGCCATCATGTTGAAGACGTGAGCAATGCAAGGCAAGTGTGTGAGGTTGCCCCAGTGTAGGGCAAGCAACAATTTTGCACCATTATCTCAAACAGCCTTCCCAGGCTCAAGGTTCAGTTCAGACAGTCATGGCTCAAACTCAGCCTGGATTCATGTCCACAACTCTTGAGCTGTGTGATTGTGATCTCCAAGGGATATTAATTTAAGCACTGCCTGATTGCGGTGAGCCCTGACTGCACAGTATGTAGGTGGGAAGGATTCTCTCTGCACTGATTGAATGCATGTCTCATTAAGGGAGAGGTTAAGAGCACAGGCTGAGGCCTTAGAGGAGATGGCACAAGCAGTGGAGGAAGTGTTAGGCTCAGAGGTTTTGTCCAACAAGCCTTGGGGATTTCACGACTTGTGGTGCAGCCCCTTCCCCGCCTGCTCCCACACAAATAGCACAAAGGATTTAGATGATGAAATGTGGATTAATGGGTGGACCACACAATTAGAACAAAGGATTTTTATGCTGGAAGGTAGATTTCATGCAGTATCCTATCTATCTGAACTAGCAGAGAATACACCGCCTAGCTAGCTGTTGTGAATTCTGTGGCAGAGTTCACTCCTGTGGTCACAAGTGGTACTTCGGCTGATTCTCTCTGGGATCTTCCGTTTGTGAAGGAAAGTGGTACTGCAGCTTCTGAGTTTCCTCCCTCAGGTGATCTGGTGAGCTCGTTAGCTTCTTCTCTACTTAACTCCACCTGATGCTTTGATCTATGCTTCCTGTCCTGTCAATGGGCTGAAAGGTGGCAGATGAGGTTTAGCAATGATAAATGTAAGGTTATACACATGGGAAGAGGGAATCAATATCACCATTACACACTGAACGGGAAACCACTGGGTAAATCTGACAGGGAGAAGGACTTGGGGATCCTAGTTAATGATAAACTTACCTGGAGCAGCCAGTGCCAGGCAGCAGCTGCCAAGGCAAACAGGATCATGGGGTGCATTAAAAGAGGTCTGGATACACATGATGAGAGCATTATACTGCCTCTGTACAAATCCCTAGTTAGACCGCACATGGAGTACTGTGTCCAGTTTTGGGCACCGGTGCTCAGGAAGGATATAATGGAACTAGAGAGAGTACAAAGGAGGGCAACAAAATTAATAAAGGGGATGGGAGAACTACAATACCCAGATAGATTAGCGAAATTAGGATTATTTAGTCTAGAAAAAAGACGACTGAGGGGCGATCTAATAACCATGTATAAGTATATAAGGGGACAATACAAATATCTCGCTGAGGATCTGTTTATACCAAGGGAGGTGACGGGCACAAGGGGGCATTCTTTGCGTCTGGAGGAGAGAAGGTTTTTCCACCAACATAGAAGAGGATTCTTTACTGTTAGGGCAGTGAGAATCTGGAATTGCTTGCCGGAGGAGGTGGTGATGGCGAACTCAGTCGAGGGGTTCAAGAGAGGCCTGGATGTCTTCCTGGAGCAGAACAATATTGTATCATACAATTATTAGGTTCTGTAGAAGGACGTAGATCTGGGTATTTATTATGATGGAATATAGGCTGAACTGGATGGACAAATGTCTTTTTTCGGCCTTACTAACTATGTTACTATGTTACTATGTTTCAGTGTGGGACTTGTTTTTTTCCCTGGATCATTCCTGTGGCCTGCTGCTCTGCAAAGCTAAGTTTTGCTTATGGTATTTTGTTGCTATTTTTCTGTCCAGCTTGCTTTATTGGTTTTTCTCGCCTGCTGGAAGCTCTGAGATGCAGAGGGACCACCTCCGTACCGTTAGTCGGTGCGGAGGGTCTTTTTGTCCCCTCTGCGTGGTTTTTTATAGGTTTTTGTGCTGACCGCAAAGTTATCTTCCCTATCCTCGTTCTGTTCAGCTAGTCGGGCCTCACTTTGCTAAATCTGTTTCATCTCTATGTTTGTGTTTTCATCTTACTCACAGTCATTATATGTGGGGGGCTGCCTTTTCCTTTGGGGAATTTCTCTGAGGCAAGGTAGGCTTATTTTTCTATCTTCAGGATTAGCTAGTTTCTCATGCTGTGACGAGGCGCCTAGGTTCTGGTCAGGAGCGCTCCACGGCTACCTTTAGTGTGGTTTGATAGGCTTAGGGATTGCGGTCTGCAGAGTTCCCACGTCTCAGAGCTCGTTCTATTATTTTGGGTTATTGTCAGTTCACTGTATGTGCTCTGACCTCCATGTCCATTGTGATTCTGAATTGCCTTTCATAACAGTACAGGAAGCCAAAAGTGCTAATGATTCTCAATAGAGGGAAAAAAGACCATTTTTTTTTCTTTGCACTGTGTTTTGTCTTTTTTTTCCCCTAGACATTTGGGTGGTTCAGGACACAGGTGTAGCAATGGACATTAAAGGTCTGTCTTCATGTGTGGATCAGCTCACGGCAAGAGTTCAAAATATTCAAGATTTTGTGGTCCAGAATTCTTTGCTTGAACCGAGAATTCCTATTCCAGATTTGTTTTTTGGAGATAGAACTAAATTTCTGAGTTTCAAAAATAATTGTAAACTATTTCTGGCTTTGAAACCTCGCTCTTCTGGTGACCCAATTCAACAGGTTAGGATCGTCATTTCTTTTTTGCGCGGCGACCCTCAGGACTGGGCGTTTTCTCTTGCGTCAGGAGATCCTGCATTGAGTAAAATCGATGCATTTTTCCTGGCGCTTGGGTTGCTGTACGATGAGCCTAATTCAGTGGATCAGGCAGAAAAAAATTTGCTGGCTCTTTGTCAGGCTCAGGATGAGATAGAGGTATATTGTCAGAAATTTAGAAAGTGGTCAGTGCTCACTCAATGGAATGAATCTGCGCTGGCAGCAATATTCAGAAAGGGTCTCTCTGAAGCCCTTAAGGATGTCATGGTGGGATTTCCTATGCCTGCTGGTTTGAATGAGTCTATGTCTTTGGCCATTCAGATCGGTCGACGCTTGCGTAAGCGTAAACCTTGCACCATTTGGCGGTATTACCTGAGCTTAAACCTGAGCCTATGCAGTGTGATAGGACCTTGACCAGAGTTGAACGGCAAAAACATAGACGTCTGAATGGTCTGTGTTTCTACTGTGGTGATTCCACTCATGCTATCTCTGATTGTCCTAAGCGCACTAAGCGGTTCGCTAGGTCTGCCACCATTGGTACTGTACAGTCAAAATTTCTTCTGTCCGTTACCTTGATCTGCTCTTTGTCATCATATTCTGTCATGGCATTTGTGGATTCAGGCGCTGCCCTGAATTTGATGGACTTGCCAATGCTCCATCAGTGTTTCAGTCCTTTATGCATGACATCTTCTGAGAGTACCTGGATAAATTCCTGATTGTGTACTTGGATGACATTTTGATCTTCTCGGATGATTGGGAGTCTCATGTGAAGCAGGTCAGAACGGTTTTTCAGGTCCTGCGTGCTAATTCTTTGTTTGTGAAGGGATCAAAGTGTCTCTTTGGTGTGCAGAAGGTTTCATTTTTGGGGTTCATCTTTTCCCCTTCTACTATCGAGATGGATCCTGTTAAGGTCCAAGCCATCCATGATTGGACTCAGCTGACATCTCTGAAAAGTCTGCAAAAGTTCCTGGGCTTTGCTAATTTTTATCGTCGCTTCATCTGCAATTTTTCTAGTATTGCTAAACCATTGACCGATTTGACCAAGAAGGGTGCTGATGTGGTCAATTGGTCTTCTGCTGCTGTGGAAGCTTTTCAAGAGTTGAAGCGTCATTTTTCTTCTGCCCCTGTGTTGTGTCAACCAGATGTTTCTCTTCCGTTCCAGGTCGAGGTTGATGCTTCTGAGATTGGAGCAGGTGCTGTTTTGTCGCAGAGAGGTTCTGGTTGCTCAGTGATGAAACCATGCGCTTTCTTTTCCAGGAAGTTTTCGCCTGCTGAGCGTAATTATGATGTGGGCAACCGAGAGTTGCTGGCCATGAAGTGGGCATTCGAGGAGTGGCGTCATTGGCTTGAAGGAGCTAAGCATCGCGTGGTGGTATTGACTGATCATAAGAACTTGACTTATCTCGAGTCTGCCAAGCGCTTGAATCCTAGACAAGCTCGTTGGTCGTTGTTTTTTGCCCGTTTTGACTTTGTGATTTCGTACCTTCCGGGCTCTAAAAATGTGAAGGCGGATGCTCTGTCTAGGAGTTTTGTACCCGACTCTCCGGGTTTATCTGAGCCGGCGGGTATCCTCAAGGAAGGAGTAATTGTGTCTGCCATCTCCCCTGATTTGCGGCGGGTGCTGCAAAAATTTCAGGCTAATAAACCTGATCGTTGCCCAGCGGAGAAACTGTTTGTCCCTGATAGGTGGACGAATAGAGTTATCTCTGAACTTCATTGTTCGGTGTTGGCTGGTCATCCTGGAATCTTTGGTACCAGAGAGTTAGTGGCTAGATCCTTTTGGTGGCCCTCTCTGTCGCGGGATGTGCGTGCTTTTGTGCAGTCCTGTGGGATTTGTGCTCGGGCTAAGCCCTGCTGTTCTCGTGCCAGTGGGTTGCTTTTGCCCTTGCCGGTCCCGAAGAGGCCTTGGACACATATCTCTATGGATTTTATTTCTGACCTTCCCGTTTCTCAAAAGATGTCAGTCATTTGGGTGGGCTGTGATCGCTTTTCTAAGATGGTCCATCTGGTACCCTTGTCTAAATTGCCTTCCTCCTCTGATTTGGTGCCTTTGTTCTTCCAGCATGTGGTTCGTTTGCATGGCATTCCAGAGAATATTGTTTCTGATAGAGGTTCCCAGTTTGTTTCGAGGTTTTGGCGAGCCTTTTGTGGTAGGATGGGCATTGACTTGTCTTTTTCCTCGGCTTTCCATCCTCAGACTAATGGCCAGACCGAGCGAACCAATCAGACCTTGGAAACATATCTGAGGTGCTTTGTTTCTGCTGATCAGGATGACTGGGTGTCCTTTTTGCCTTTGGCTGAGTTCGCCCTTAATAATCGGGCCAGCTCGGCTACCTTGGTTTCACCGTTTTTCTGCAATTCTGGGTTCCATCCTCGTTTCTCTTCTGGACAGGTTGAGTCTTCGGACTGTCCTGGTGTGGATACTGTGGTGGACAGGTTGCAGCAGATTTGGACTCAGGTAGTGGACAATTTGACCTTGTCCCAGGAGAAGGCTCAACTTTTCGCTAATCGCAGACTCCGTGTGGGTCCCCGACTTCGTGTTGGGGATCTGGTTTGGTTATCTTCTCGTCATATTCCTATGAAGGTTTCCTCTCCGAAGTTTAAACCTCGTTTTATTGGTCCGTATAGGATTTCTGAGGTTCTTAATCCTGTGTCTTTTCGTCTGACCCTTCCAGATTCTTTTTCCATACATAACGTATTCCATAGGTCATTGTTGCGGAGATACGTGGCACCTATGGTTCCATCTGTTGAGCCTCCTGCCCCGGTTTTGGTGGAGGGGGAATTGGAGTATATTGTGGAGAAGATTTTGGATTCTCGTGTTTCAAGACGGAAACTCCAGTATCTGGTTAAATGGAAGGGTTATGCTCAGGAGGATAATTCCTGGGTTTTTGCCTCTGATGTCCATGCTCCCGATCTTGTTCGTGCCTTTCATGTGGCTCATCCTGGTCGGCCTGGGGGCTCTGGTGAGGGTTCGGTGACCCCTCCTCAAGGGGGGGGTACTGTTGTGAATTCTGTGGCAGAGTTCACTCCTGTGGTCACAAGTGGTACTTCAGCTGATTCTCTCTGGGATCTTCCGTTTGTGAAGGAAAGTGGTACTGCAGCTTCTGAGTTTCCTCCCTCAGGTGATCTGGTGAGCTCGTTAGCTTCTTCTCTACTTAACTCCACCTGATGCTTTGATCTATGCTTCCTGTCAATGTTTCAGTGTGGGACTTGTTTTTTTCCCTGGATCATTCCTGTGGCCTGTTGCTCTGCAAAGCTAAGTTTTGCTTATGTTATTTTGTTGCTATTTTTCTGTCCAGCTTGCTTTATTGGTTTTTCTCGCCTGCTGGAAGCTCTGAGACGCAGAGGGACCACCTCCGTACCGTTAGTCGGTGCGGAGGGTGTTTTTGTCCCCTCTGCGTGGTTTTTTATAGGTTTTTGTGCTGACCGCAAAGTTATCTTCCCTATCCTCGTTCTGTTCAGCTAGTCGGGCCTCACTTTGCTAAATCTGTTTCATCTCTATGTTTGTGTTTTCATCTTACTCACAGTCATTATATGTGGGGGGCTGCCTTTTCCTTTGGGGAATTTCTCTGAGGCAAGGTAGGCTTATTTTTCTATCTTCAGGATTAGCTAGTTTCTCAGGCTGTGACGAGGCGCCTAGGTTCTGGTCAGGAGCGCTCCACGGCTACCTTTAGTGTGGTTTGATAGGCTTAGGGATTGCGGTCTGCAGAGTTCCCACGTCTCAGAGCTCGTTCTATTATTTTGGGTTATTGTCAGTTCACTGTATGTGCTCTGACCTCCATGTCCATTGTGATTCTGAATTGCCTTTCATAACAGCTAGCTCTCTGACTACTTGCAGCAGTAGCCTCATCATGCTGTAACAGTCACAAAATGACACCGAAGCCACATGTCTGCTTTTTGCATGGAGATGGACTTGTGACTTTGGCAGCCAATGACACAGCCCGTTGTGTCTGGACATCGTAGATGTTTTTTTCACCCTGATTGGCTGCTGGAATCTCCACACCTCAAATCAATAAAAAAATTAAAAAAAGAATAACAGTCCTCCTTTCCTCTGACTTCTCCCCATTCCCTCCCCTCATCAAACACGTTCCCACGGTAATGTGCTGTTGCAGTGCAGTATAGAACAACCTCCACCAGTGGGTGCTGGTTAAAGAAATAGGTTGTACACACAGCGCAGCAACACTAAATAACAACACTGGTGTCACAGGTAATGAAAGAGACGTGAGACAAGCCAAGGTCATACACAGAGATAGCAGCGCGGTACAGAGGGGGCGAGCAGAGAATAGTCGGGGACAAGCAAGACGTCAGAACCTACCGGGAACGTGGTAACCAAAACATGAGATGAAAGACAGAGTCGGGGTACAAGCCAGAGGTCAGAACAAGTCATAAATGGGTGCAGGCAGTCAGAGGCAAACAGGAACCCTAGTACAGGTATGAGGTCAGGAGCTCAAACCGTGCAGCATGAACTATAGCTGACACTAGCCCACAGGCTGCAGAGGACTTAAATAGCTCAGCCAGCTTCAAAGTGAGGCAGAGAGGATTAACTCCCACATGACCAGACCAGAGACAAGACAGCTGAACACAACCTCAGAACTGGATCATGACACCCACCACTCAACATACAGCACCCACATCCTAGCCATAGTCCTAACAAAAGCATTAGTGGAAACTCAATAATTTACAGAACTTTGGCACAATTTTGCCCATTTTGAGCAAAATGCTTGGAAATCTGAACACGAATCTGAATGTGCAAGGTTTGTGACAAATTTGAGACTGGTGAACATTTTCAAAACAAATTCACTCACCTCTACTTGGGATAATTGTGCGGCATGGTGCTCTCATCCACCATCACTTAGTGCAGCAAGTACAGCCATGGAAAGTACATGCCTTTTATGGACCAACATGTTTAATATTTTGCAAGGCAGTGGCGGCAGTGCATCACCACTACATGGCTAGTACCTCCATGTTTGGGCAGGTCTGATTAGAACATCGGGCAGCACTTATCTACCTCTTTCACATCCTCCTAAATGGACATCTTGCTGTCCCCAAAAAGATAGAGTAGAATGTTGATTTCATATATAATAATACTAACAATAGTCTCTCCCTACTAAATATATGTATCTTAATAATCTCTACTGCACAAACCAATGTAAAAAGTGGGAACAAATTTAGATCTGAAATGCAGACAGTAGACTCATAAATTCATCCGGTGGCAACATTTAATGAGGTTCAGTGACCTGCAGGCGCATCTATTTCTCATGTCATGTAGAATATTAAATAACAACAGTTATGGTGATTGACACAGTAGAGTATACAAAGACACAGATCAGAGGTGAGAGTCTTCTGTTGAAAGTGATTTTAATTCGTATTTAGACTCTAATAAAATGTAAATAATACAAGTTAAGTTTTAACATAGGAATGTATGAAAATTAAGCGGTGTGGGAAAATGGGTTCTAGTTTGTAATAGGCAAATTTGTAATAAGTGTTAAAGTTTAAAACTCTAGTGACCGAGCAAATTTTGACCTTCATGACAAGCCGATTTTTACAATTCTGACCATTGTCACTTAATATGGTAATAACTCTGGAATGCTCCATCAGATTCCACTGATTCAGAGAATGTTTTTTGTGAAATATTGTATTTCATCACAATGGTAACATTTTGTTGATATGACTTACATTTAATTATGAAAAAATGAAAATGTGGCAAACATTTTGAAATTTTAACAATTTTTAAACTTTTAATTTGTATGCCCTTAAATCAGAGAGTTATGCCAAACAAAATAGTTCATAATTAACATTTCCCACATGTCTACTTTACGTCAGCATAATTTTGGAAAAAAAAATCTTTTTGTTAAGATGTGATAAGAGTTAAAAGTTGACCAGTGATTTCTCATTTTTCCAACAAAATTTACAAAACAATTTTTGACCCGCGAGTTCTCATTTTTCCAACAAAATTTACAAAACATTTTTTTACTTTACTTTACATTTAACTTTAGATCCAAAACCTTTTTATTTTCACAAGGGTAACAGGAGAATAATATTGCAAGCCCCACTTTTCAGTTTTTGAATTTCCACAAAAATGTAATACAACCAATACATTTCCTTCAACTTCACAATTGTGTTCCACTTGTTTTTGATTCTTCGCCAAAAATGTACATTTGGTATCTTTATGTTTGAAGCATGATATGTGGGAAAAGGTTGAAAAGTTCCAGGGAGCCGAATACTTTCGCAAGGCACTGTACATGTTTTTTCAGGCTGAAACAATACAACACATGTCTGATTTGTATGTTTTGTATTATTGTATTATTGTTTGTTGCAACATCTTAACCCCTTCGCGCCATGCGCCGTACTAGTACTGCGCTGCCGGCACTGCATTAGTGCCAGCAGCAGTACTAGTACGGCGCATCGATCACCGCGGTCTCGCGCTGAGCGCCGCGGTGATCGGGTGCGGGTGTCGCTGTATATGACAGCTGACACCCCGCAGCAATGCCCACGATCGGCGCTATCGCCGATCGCGGGCATTTAACCCCTCTGATGCCGCTGTCAGTAGTGACAGCGGCATAGAGGGGGATCGCGCAGGGACGGGGGCTCCCTGCGCTCTCCCACCGGAGCAACGCAATGAGATCGCGTTGCTCCGGTGATCCGGAAGGAGTCCCCGGATCCAAGATGGCCGCCGGACTCCTTCCGGGTCATGAAGTGACCTGGCTAGCCGGCGCCTGCTGAGAGCAGGCGCTGGAGAGCCAGCTAAGCTGCCTGTCAGATCGTTGATCTGACAGTGTGCTATGCACAGTGTCAGATCAACGATCTGATCTAATACAGAGATGTCCCACCCTGGGACAATGTTAGAAAGTAAAAAAAAAAAAAATAGAATGTGTAAAAAAAAATAAAAAAAAATCCCCAAATAAAAAAAAAAAAACATTTCCCAATAAATCCATTTATTTATGTAAAAAAAAAAAAAAACAATAAATGTACACATATTTGGTATCGCCGCGTCCGTAACGACCCGCTCTATAAAACTATCCCACTAGTTAACCCCTTCAGTGAACACCGCAAAAAAAAAAAAAAAAAAACAAGGCAAAAAACAACGCTTTATTATCATACAGGCGAACAAAAAGTGGAATAATACGCGAACAAAACGACGGATATAAATAACCATGGTACCGCTGAAAACGTCATCTTGTCCCGCAAAAAAAAAGCCGCCATACAGCATCATCAGCAGAAAAATAAAAAAGTTATAGCTCTCAGAATAATGCGATGCAAAAAACAATTATTTTTTTATATAAAATAGTTTTTATTGTGTAAAAGCGCCAAAACATAAAAAAAATTACATAAATGAGGTATCGCTGTAATCGTACTGACCCGAAGAATAAAACTGCTTTATCCATTTTACCACACGTGGAACGGTATAAACGCCCCCCCTAAAAGAAATTCAGGAATTGCTGGTTTTTGTTCATTCCGCCTCCCAAAAATCGGAATAAAAAGCGATCAAAAAATGTAATCTGCCTGAAAATGTTACCAATAAAAACGTAAACTCATCCCGCAAAAAACAAGATCTCACATGACTCTGTGGGCCAAAATATGGATAAATTATAGCTCTCAAAATGTGGTGATGCAAAAACTATTTTTTGCAATAAAAAGCGTCTTTTAGTGTGTGACGGCTGCCAATCATAAAAATCCGCCAAAAAAACGCTATAAAAGTAAATCAAACCCCCCTTCATCACCCCCTTAGTTAGGGAAAAATAATAAAATGTAAAAAAATGTATTTATTTCCATTTTCCCATTAGTGCTAGGGTTAGTGCTAGGATTAGGGCTAGGGTTAGGGCTAGGGTTAGGGTTAGGGCTAGGGTTAGGGCTAGGGTTAGGGCTAGGGTTAGGGCTAGGGTTAGGGCTAGGGCTAGGGTTAGGGTTGGGGTTAGGGTTTCAGTTATAATTGGGGGTTTCCACTGTTTAGGCACATCAGGGGCTCTCCAAACGCGACATGGCGTCCGATCTCAATTCCAGCCAATTCTGCTTTGAAAAAGTAAAACAGGGCTCCTTCCCTTCCGAGTTCTCCTGTGTGCCCAAACAGTGGTTCCCCCCAACATATGGGGTATCAGCGTTCTCAGGACAAGTTGGACAACAACTTTTGGGGTCCAATTTGTCCTGTTACCCTTGAGAAAATAAAAACATAGGGGATAAAATATCATTTTCGTGGAAAAAAAAAATATTTTTTATTTTCACGGCTCTGCGTTATAAACTGTAGTGAAACACTTGTTGGTTCGAAGCTCTCACAACACATCTAGATAAGTTCCTTTGGGGGTCTAGTTTCCAATATGGGGTCACTTGTGGGGGGTTTCTACTGTTTAGGTACATCAGGGGCTCTGCAAATGCAACATGACGCCTGCAGACCAATCCATCTAAGTCTGCATTTCAAATGGCGCTCCTTCCCTTTCGAGCTCTGCCGTGCACCCAAACAGTGGTTCCCCCCAACATATGGGGTATCAGCGTTCTCAGGACAAGTTGGACAACAACTTTTGGGGTCCAATTTGTCCTGTTACCCTTGGGAAAATAAAAACATAGGGGATAAAATATCATTTTCGTGGAAAAAAAAATATTTTTTATTTTCACAGCTCTGCGTTATAAACTGTAGTGAAGCACTTGTTGGTTCAAAGCTCTCACAACACATCTAGATAAGTTCCTTGGGGGGTCTAGTTTCCAATATGAGGTTACTTGTGGTGGGTTTCTACTGTTTAGGTACATCAGGGGCTCTGCAAATGCAACATGACACCTGCAGTCCATTCCATCTAAGTCTGCATTTCAAACGGTGCTCCTTCCCTTCCGAGCTCTGCCATGCAGTCAAACGGTGGTTCCCCCCCACATGTGGGGTATCATCGTACTCAGGACAAATTGGACAATAACATTTGTGGTCCAATTTCTCCTGTTACCCTTGGGAAAAAAAAAATTGCGGGCTAAAACATCATTTTGTGGAAAGAAAAAATGATTTTTTAATTTTCACAATGCTACATTCTAAACTTTAGTGAAACAATTGGGGGTTAAAAGTGCTCACCACACATCTAGATAAGTTCATTAGGGGGTCTTCTTTCCAAAATGGGGTCACTTGTGGGGGGTTTCCACTGTTAAGGCACGTCAGGGGCTCTCCAAATGCGACATGGCGTCCGATCTCAATTCCAGCCAATTTTGCATTGAAAAGTCAAATGGCACTCCTTCCCTTCCGAGCTCTGCCATGCGCTCAAACAGTGGTTTATCCCCATATATGAAGTATCGACGTACTCAGGACAAATTGCACAACAACTTTTGGGGTACAATTTATCCTTTTACCCTTGGGAAAATAAAAAATTTGGGGCAAAAAGATCATTTTTTGTGAAAATTAATAAAAAATTTTTTTTTACGGCTCTACATTATAAACTTCTGTGAAGCACTTGGAGGTTCAAAGTGCTCACCACACATCTAGATTAGTTCCTTAGGGGGTCTACTTTCCAAAATGGTGTCACCTGTGGGGGTCTCCACTGTTTAGGCACTTCAGGGGCTCTCCAATCGTGACATGGGCTCCGATCTCAATTCCAGCAAATCTTGCATTGAAAAGTCAAATAGCGCTCCTTCCCTTCCGAGCTCTGCCATGTGCCCAAACAGTGGTTTACCTCCACATATGGGGTATCGGCGTACTCAGGACAAATTGTACAACGACTTTTGTGGTCCAATTTCTCCTGTTACCCTTGGTAAAATGAAACAAATTGGACCTGAAGTAAAAATTTTGTGAAAAAAAAGTTAAATGTTCAATTTTTTTAAACATTCAAAAAATTCCTGTGAAGCACCTGAAGGGTTAATAAACTTTTTGAATGTGGTTTTGAGTACCTTGAGGGGTGCAGTTTTTATAATGGTGTCACTTTTGGGCATTTTCTGTCATATAGACCCCTCAAAGTCACTTCAAGTGTGAGGTGGTCCGTAAAAAAATGGTTTTGCAAATTTTGTTGCAAAAATGAGAAATCGCTGGTCAACTTTTAACCCTTATAACGTCCTAACAAAAAAAAATTATGTTTCCAAAATTGTGCTGATGTAAAGTAGACATGTGGGAAATGTTGTTTATTAACTATATTATGTGATATAACTCTCTAATTTAAGGGCATAAAAACTAAGAGTTTGAAAATTGCTAAATTTTCATAATTTCCGACAAATTTTTGTTTTTTTCACAAATAAATGCAAGTCATATCGAAGAAGTTTTACCACTATCATGAAGTACAATATGTCACGAGAAAACAATGTCAGAATCACCAGGATCCGTTGAAGCGTTTCAGAGTTATAACCTCATAAAGTGACAGTGGTCAGAATTGTAAAAATTGGCCCTGTCACTTAGGTGGAAACAGGCTTTGGGGTGAAGGGGTTAAAATTCATAAAAAAAAACATGCTGTTAATTAACACCGATTACAATCTATTCACACATAATCATATATGTTGAGGTCACAGAGCATGAAATGGGTGGGATACAGTCCTAGGATACCTCAGCGTGTCATACATATCTTGTGAAGGCCATTGTAAGCTATGCAGCATGTTTGATTTGTGACAAATTGATTTGGTTTGAATCAAATTTCTTTGCCAATCACACATGAAATGACTAATCACAGCAGAAACAAATTTCAGGACAGGTCAAGAAATTTCAGGACTTTGGTAATTTCTGTTGGTCTGCTATTGAAGCCAATCCATGTTGGACATTTGAAAGCATTAGTTGGACACTGGCGTTGAATTTGGATTTGGCTAACCTTCACTTAGTGTGTGTATCTGTGCATCAGAATGATCGCTAATGGCCATCGCAAGATCTGCTTTCGCTGAATGTTTTATCTTGATAACCATTCTCAACATCAATGTGCGAGAAAAGCCCATAAAAAGTTCACAGATGTTGAAACACTTGTCAATAGAGATAAGCAAATCTTTTGAAATTTGAACTTGCTGACTTTGCCAAATTTTTCCCAAAATTTAGATTTGTGCAAATATGAATTTTGATGAACTGATTGTTTGGAAATACATGCGGAGGAGAGGAGAGAAACGGAGTACCCACTCCTACTATATCATTGTCTAAGGGTCACTTCCGTCTGTCTCGGATATTCATTGGTCGCGGCCTCTGTCTGTCATGGAATCCAAGTCGCTGACTGGTCGTGGCAAAACGCCCACGACCATTGCCACGACCAATCAGCGATGGCCACAGTCCGGTGGCAATATGGCAGCTCTTTCCTCCCCGCAGTCAGTGCCCGCTCCATACTCCCCTCCAGTCATCCAGTCAGCCCTCAAACAGGGTTAATGCCAGCGTTACCGGAGCGCGGTGCAACGCACTCCGGTTATGCAGCTATTAACCCTGTGTGTTATGAACTGGTGGTTAGGAGCACCCGGAATGACCTGTTAAACCTCATACAGGACGAGCTCTGGGATGTGGGAGCTCTGCTGACCGCAAGCCCTAATCCTATCACACACACTAGAAATAGCCGTGGAGCGCTCCTGAGCAGACCTAGGCGCCTCGTCACAGCCTAAGAACTATCTAGCCCTAGAGATAGAAAATAAAGCCTACCTTGCCTCAGAGAAATTCCCCAAAGGTAAAGGAAGCCCCCCACATATATTGACTGTGAGTAAAGATGAAAGTCACAAACGCAGAAATGAAACAGGTTTCAGCAAAGGGAGGCCAGACTTACTAAATAGACAGAGGATAGGAAAGGTAACTTTGCGATCAGCACAAAAACCTACAAAAGACCACGCAGAGTGTGCAAAAAAGACCTCCGCACCGACTCACGGTGCGGAGGGGCCACTCTGCATCCCAGAGCTTCCAGCTAGCAAGATAAAATCATGAAAACCAGCTGGACAAGAAAACAGTGAACAAATAATGAGTATCAGGAACTTAGCTTCTGCAGGAGAAGGCAGGTCACCAGAGAGATCCAAGAGTGAACTGAACCAATGCAAAAACATTGACAGCTGGCATGGAGTAACGATCTGAGTGGAGTTAAATAGAGCAGTCAACCAAAGGATAAACCACGTCACCTGTGTAAGGAACCTCAGAAGCAGCAGCTTCACTCCTAGCCACCAGAGGGAGCCCATAGACAGAACTCGCCGAAGTACCATTCACGACCACAGGAGGGAGTTCGACAACAGAATTCACAACACCTGTGTGACCAAGTTTTTACTATTAATGCTGCATATGCAGCATCAATAGTAAAACGATCTAATGTTACAAATGATAATAATTAAAAAAACCTTTATTCTCACCGTCCGACGTCGCGTCCTTTCCGCCGGCAGGTTCCGATGCTAAGGATGCTATGGGAGAAGGACCTGCCATGACATCATGGTCATGTGACCGCGACGCCATCACAGGTCCTGCGCGCCTGTGCGAGAAGGACCTGCCATGACGTCATGGTCATGTGACCGCTGACGTCATGGTCATGTGACATCAACATCATCACAGGTCTTGCACGCCTGCGTGAGAAGGACCTGCCATGACATCATGGTAATGTGACCACAACGTCATCACAGGTCCTGCGCTCAGTCATACCAACCCTGGCTCCGGAAGCTGCCGTGTGCACCGTACACAGGAGCCAAGACTATGGTGAGCATATGTTTATTTTTTATTTCATGTCACTAACCAATATACTACATTACTGGCCAATATACTACGTGGCTGGGCAATATACTACGTGGCTGGGCAATATACTGTGTGGCTGGGCAATATACTGTGTGGCTGGGCAATATACTACGTGGCTGGGCAATATACTACGTGGCTGGGCTATATACTACGTGGACATGCATATTCTAGAATACCCGATGCATTAGAATCGGGCCAACATCTAGTTGACTATAAGAACTTACACTCTATAGGATCCTATTGAACTTAACAGTTTATACAGGAGAGACAGTGAGAGAAAGAGAGAGAGGACCCTGAATACCATAAGAGCTCAAACTTTTCAGGAGAAAGAGAGAGAACTCCACTGACCATAAGAGCATACACTTTACAGGAGAGAGAGCAGCCCACTGACCATAAGAGCTTACGCTCTACAGAAAACAGAGGACCACGCTGACAATAAGAGCTCACACTCTAAAGAAGAGAGAGAGTGCCTTGCTAATTTTAAGAGCTAACACTAAGAGCAAACACTGTACAGAAAAAAGAGAGGACCCCATTGACCATAAGAACTTACATTCTCCGATAGAGGAGATAGTAAGCTCATTCTGCTGGCCGAATGAGCTTACATTACAGGATAGAGAGAGAAAGAGAGAATTAAAGAGGATCCTACTGACCAAAAGAGCTTGCACTCTGCAGGAGAGAAAGACTTACCTTAGTGACTAGGGAGATGGAAAATAACTCTCCTGCTTACAAACAGTGCTCCCCTGGGAACTGCTGATCTCTGATGATCCAGGTACTGATCACCACTATACAAGGTATGATAATCTACTAAATGTCATAGCTGTAGGATATTTTTGGAGACTCATGAGATCATGCAAAAAGGCCTTTTGCCTACTCTCTGATGCTTCAGCAGTGTGGCATATGGAGCCAGACAAATTTCTTGTTTTGAGCACCACAGATCGAATTTCAAATTGTTTAAATTCGAGAGAAACCATGAATTTCAGGAAATTTTACTTGAACTTGATCCTTCATGGATCGATTTGCTCATATCATAGTCCTTGCTAATCTTTAAACAATGACCAGACCTTTCTGGAAGTCTCTCAAATTACTTGATACTACAATTGTAAATGATTCCATTTGATTTTATGTTGGACTCTAAAGGCCCGCTTCAAATACAGGGAAGCTCAAATCACAGCGAGCCAGCGCCTGTAATAAAATAGCCCTATAAATCCATAAGCGAGTAACTTTCCCAACTCCTGACTAATTTTCATTTCCCACCTAATTTGATAATGCCGCAATTCAATCACTACCGTCGTCCATGGCCTAATTGTTAACCTGGAGCTTCAGACATCAGGACTGATTACACATTACAGAAACAAGCAACGTTTCCATCCCCACCTTTCAGACAAAGGTTATTGTAGGCTTAATTTGCTGCTTAATTAAAAATATCTTTCTAAGGTTCTACCAATGACAGTGGAGTGCAATGTACCATGAGCTGAGGCGCTAATTGAATTTTCAAGCTTGTAAAGCTAAAATAAGTATGAAATTGAGATAAACTTCTATTCGGTTTTAGTAAAAGACAAACTTTGCCAGAAGGATAAAAATGTTATGGTGTGTTTAGCTCTTTCTGCTTCTTCCTTAAATTAGATCACAATAAATGAGGGTAATAATTAAATCCGTTTAGCATGTGTGGAGATTGCAGGAAAATGAATTTAAGCTGAAATATAATAGTATTATGATTGAATTATTTCCCATCAATTTTCGAGATATAATATGCAGCCACGTTTAGGGTAATGGAGGGGTAAAAATATGATTCTGCAGTGGATTTCAGCAATGCATTTCTTCTGTGGGGGTGTAGTATAGAAACAAGTTTTATTTGATATTTGGGTTCTAAAGTTATACTCTACTTCCTGAAGGACTAGAGAAGATAGGGTTAATACGGGTTGTTTCCGAAGTTTAGTGGAGACGGAGACCTGATGCATTCTGTACTATACACCTTTGACTTTTGCTGCGACAGAACCTTGTGATGCACTTCTCAACTACTTCAGAACATTCAAAAACACACCTTAGCTGCTGCAGAACCTCATAGTAAAAAAGCTCAGTTGCTGCAGAACATCATTCTACACACCTCAGCTGCTGCAGCACATCATATTGCACATCTCAGCTGCTGCCCAGCCTCATAACACACAGATGCCGAGACGGTTATGTTGGACTATCGGCTATAATTTCCTGCAGACTTTCCCGGTTCGTTAACAAGTAAACAAGTTTGTAGAAAGTGAACATAGTGTCTTGCCTCCTGATGGAGATAGATGAGTGTTGACTACTTTCCAGCATCTTGTCCTCTGGCAATCTGAATCCCACGTCGTACAACTTGTACTGTGGAACAAATTGTTTCCAAGCAGCGGGGCGATTCTTCCTGGCAGCTTTTCCAGATTGAGTCGCTGCTTCCTAGTTGCCTAAAGGCCTGACACATGTTTCACCAAACCGCCCTCCATGGATTTCACCGTAACTATTTATTTCTATGTCTGGAAATAGTCATCTGCATCTGTATAGCAAAATGTGCAAGCCATACAGAGTCCATCGGTCTGCATCTCTCTCTGTCAGTAACTTCATGCTGTAGTCTTCTGCATGTTTTGATGCAGCATGGAGGAACTTAAAGGAGCTAAATATTGTGTGTCTCATCTTCAGAATAGATAATCATTGTTTTGCGGGTGAGGTTTGTGGCGCAGCATTACGTCTCCTTAGGCTGGGTTCACACTGCGTTGTGTGAACCCGTTTAATGGACTATGTTACACCGCGGCATAACGCGGTGTAGCATAGTCCGTTAACGCCGCCATTACAAGCAATGGTGAGCGCATCGCTAGCGCACGCCCACAATGGGCGTGCGCTAGCGATGTGCCGTTATTGAGTGATGGACCCGAGACGTCGCCTGCAACGTTTCCGGGTCCGTCACTGCTAGCGTGCCGCTAGCGCAGATGGAGCTAACAGAAGCTCCATCTGCGCTAGCGCTGTGCAAGCGCCGGCACTTGCATTAGTGCAGTCCGTTTAACGAATATGTTGAATGGACTGCACTAATGTAGTGTGAACTAAGCCTTATCCACACAAACAACTGGGACTGTTACTGCTGATCTCATTTCACCGAATAAACACTGATGACGTAACAAAGGGGGGGTGACTCCAACTGCACCGCGCAATGGTGAATTTTAGGAATGAGGTTTATATGTTTACATGTACAGTATCTGTGCATATTTATGTCTGAACATGTAGATATGGTTATATGTCAGAAATGGTGTTCCTTTCATCATAGGCCTTGTTAACCTCTCCCCAAATGTAACGTTTATGGTTGTGGCCAAAAAGTTCCATTTTGGTCTCATCACTCAAGACTACCTTGTTCCAGACGTTTTGGGGCTTGTCTCTGTGCTGTTCTGCGTATTGTAGGAGAGAACCTTAGCGGAATTTGCACAGTAATAGCTTTCTTATGGTGACTCGACCATGCAGCCCATTTTTCTTCAAGTGCCTCCTTATTGTGCATCTTGAAACAGCCACATCGCTAGTTTTCAGAGAGTCCTGTATTTCAGCTGATGTTATTTGTGGGTTTTTCTTTACATCCCAATTTTTTTGCCAGTTCTGTATGACATTTTTGTTGGTCTACCTGACAGTGGTTTTGTTTCAACAGAGCCACTGATTTTCCATTTGTTAATCACAGTTTGAACGCTGCTGACTGGCATTATCAATTCCTTGGATATCTTTTTGTATCCCTTTCCTGTTTTATACAGTTCAACCACCTTTTCCTGTAGATCCATTAACAATTCTTATGCTTTCCCCATGACTCACAATCCAGAAATGTCTGTGGCTGGATGAAAGATGCAAGAGTCTGTCTGCATCCCAGAAACTCACTCAGCTTTTATGCACAAACACTGATTACATTCAAACAGGTCACAGGTGAGGATGTTACCTTTAGTAGCCATTCAAACCCATTTGTCAAATTCTGTGCATAATATCAGACCAAAATCACCAGGACATGTGAACTTTTGATGAGGCTCATTTGAATGTTTTGGGTTTTCATTATGATTTACAAAGAGAAAATACAGTAGTTTGACAATAAATAGCTTTTCCCAACCACTAACCATGAGTGGAGAACAAGTTTTGATGGTATCATTCATATTCTTTGGAAAAAAGGCCGGGAAAGCAAAAATTCTGCTGGGATATGTCAACTTTTCAGCACAACTATACACATATATATGTGCAGTATGTATATATATATATATATATATATATATATTTATTTATTTACAGTACAGACCAAATGTTTGGACACACTGTTAGGGCTAGCGGAATGCACCAAATAATTAGAGAAAAGGAATAAGGTGCGTTCGCAGCAGCCCGTGGTCCACCGTGCAGAGATGGAACCTGCTGCTAAGCAATGACGGACTATATGGTGGTACAATGAGGATAAACACACAGGTTAGCTTCATTCTGTGTGAAAGAAGGGAACCCTGTTGCTTCACAGGGCCGAAGTACCACACGTAACAGAAATAATAAATAAAGTAGCATGAGAATGCATGCGGTGCCGCACTGGCAGATGCCACTAACCACCCAGACTTGGGTTTGGAAAGCGTGGTGATAGCACACGGCGCCGCACTGGCGGTCACAGCAATAGACGCTGTTTGTGTACAAGTGTTGGTAACAAATCGGATGCTAGATTACAATCATCCTCCTTATGCGAGCATTCAAACACAAGGGAGGGGATGTTTAAAGAGCGACTTTTACTCACAGCACACATAATCAAGTGTATACTAGCGCATGGCTGTGCGGTCATGCAAACCTTTTATAGCTGCAGCAAGTTCAGGACCTTCCCAGAGGACCAATGAGAACTGCTACTGTAACTGAGCAACTTAAGGACCTTCCAAGAGGACCAATAGGAGCTACTACAGTGCCTGAACATGTGACCCCAGACCTCCACTGAGAGGTCTTCCTTTGGGCATGCTCAGAAAGGGAAAAGCAGGACTTAGTCCCAGAGACGTCTGCTCGCCGCTGATCAGTACAGGCTACAATGGCAGAGTCTGGAAAGGCAGCAGTAACCCTTTGCACAGAATCAGGCTGAGTGAGACACTGGGACCGACATCTCCGCTGAGCAGGCTCCACTGCGGCCGATGCAGGATGAGAGACCGCAGCAGACATGGCTCGAGATTCCCCCTGTGCAGCGGCGGGAGCTTGACTCCTAACACACACCTTCTCATTTAAAGATTTTCCTGCATTTTCCTGACTATGAAAATTGTACATTCACACTGAAAGCATCAAAATTATGAATGTGGAATTATATACTTAACAAAAAAGTGTGAAACAACTGAAATTATGTCTTATATTCTAGGTTCTTCAAAGTAGCCACCTTTTGCTTTGATGGCTGGCTTGCACACTCTTGGCATTCTCTTGAGTCTAAATCCAGAGATCACCTTACTGAGCATGTCCGTGATATGGGGTCCGTGATGTAGGGTCTTCTCATTGGTGGCCGGACATTAGCTGCGCTGGTGATGTGGCAGCTCTGGATTGGCCTGCAGGCTATGTCTCGGCCAACTGGGCATGAGTGTTTGGGGTTGAGCCTAGTGTATAAAAGGCTCTCAGTGGAGCATGCGGGCACGGTAGTGTCATTTATGTTTGGTGTGTGTGGGTGGCTAATCCACCACTCTGTCTGCACATTCGCGTATCTTTGATCAGAGACTGTACACGTTGGCAGGCAGGATGCACACTTATGTGGTTTAATACCCTTGGCTCAACACCTGAATCTCTAGTTTGCTACCTGCTTAGGGTGCCGGTCAGGCACAGGTTCAGTAGTGTCAGGACTGGACTTGCTAGCCGCTTGGCTTAGCATCTGTTTCATTCATGTGTGCAATTGGCACAGTTCAGTTATAGAGCAAGCTCAACCCTTATGCTATACTTCTCGGTGAAAGCGACAGGGTATTGTGTCTAGTGTGAAAGTGCCCTCACTCTTGGCTCAGCATATGCTTCATTCATGTGTTCAGTTAGCACTGTTTAGTTGCAGAGCTAGCCCAATCCAAATGCTATTATTCCTGTGATGTTAACAGGGAATTGCACTTTGCATACTCATGCCGTACCTCTCAGTGAAGTAATTGAGTTTGGTATGCTGTGTTCCATTCACACTGTGTGGCGTTAACTCAGTGTATCCAAGGTAACGCCTCCTGTATTGGAAGACTTCTGGTGGTCTCAAACTTCTTCCACTTAAGAATTATAAAATAAAACAAGAAAAGAATTGCTCCCAGAAAGCAGTATGCATGTATTTTAACGTGGTGATTTAGCACAAAAACCAAAGAGTGTTATACCTGCTACCCGTGTATAAGGACTGAGTGAAAAAAATGGACAGTCGGAAACTGAACTGCATACACCACCAACCGGAAAAACCAAAATACCGACCATATGTCCAAAATTATTAAATAACATGAAGTTTATTAATAAATCAGGTAGATTACAACAGAAAAATCAGTTCGAAAATAATGTAAATAGTACATAAAATATTGCAATTTAAAAACAAAAGAGCGCTACATCCGGTAGAAAATGGACACCCACAATTGCAACCTATTTCATCAAAGATATTAGCTACCACATTGTGTATTACTACTAAAAAATTATATATATAAAAAAGTGAAAGGCCAGAAATACACCAGTAGGTGTCAGTGTGTATGAGTCATATAAAAATGACAGAGAAGAAAGTGCAGGGAATAAAAGATAAAACCAAAGTTGAATGTAACTTACTAAGTGTTAGATACTCAGTCACCTGGATGGCGCCCTCCCCAACACACGTTTTGGTATGCTACGTTTGTCAGGGGGTGGTGCATTTAGGAGAGGAGTATGTTTAAATATATGAAGGGGCCAATCAAAAAAGGGGAGGTGATAAACGCTGTCAATAGGAGTAAAGGGGGGGGGTGATAAACGCTGCCAATAGGAGTACAGGGGATGTAGCCTTAAAACCAAACCGGGCATTGTGACAACATCCGGAGAACAGATGAAGTCTCTAAACTTAGTATGTTGCAAGCTGTGGATTGCGGGAATTCAGAGATGTCCAGAGGTGCCGAATCATGTGATGAAGTCAGATGATGTAGTGAAGCAAACAGTGTGGTGTACATGGCAATGGAGGTGGACAGGCCGGATTGATGAGAGCGTAATATGACGCTGAATTTTTCACTCTTTGTTTCATTGCAGCCATTTGGTAAATTCAAAAAAGTTCATTTTTTCCACATTAATGTACACTCAGCACCCAATTTTGACTGAAAAAAACTGAAATGTAGAAATTTGTGCAAATTTAATAAAACGAAAAACTGAAATATCACATGGTCATAAGTATTCAGACCCTATGCTCAGACACTCATGTCAGACCAAATGAGAATCATGAGGTAAAAGGAACTGGCCAAGGATCTCAGAGATAGAATTGTGGCAAGGTACAGATCTGGCCAAGGTTACAACAGAACTCAAGGTTCCGAAGAGCACAGTGGCCTCCATAATCCTTAAGTGCATGATGACCTGTTGAAGCGCAATGTAAGCGTGAACCGATCGCCGTCTGTATTTGCTCCACTGTTTCATCTGCCCGCTGTTGGTATGATGATGCCACAATAAAGGATTTTGTTGCACGGGACGGTATGTGCCAATCCGCTTTCTTTTATATGATCATACAGATTCTTTTTCTTTAGAAGTGGCACCCGTAATCCCTGGTGTGCGTGCAGCTTCATCAACCTGAGGTCATACAGCTGTGCTTTTGTCCTGCTTCTCTTCTATGGTATAGAAAAATTGCTTAAATTCCTTAAATTAGTCAGTAATAGTGTTGAGCATTCCGATACCGCAAGTATCGGGTATCGGCCGATACTTGCGGTATCGGAATTCCGATACCGAGATCCGATATTTTTGTGATATCGGGTATCGGTATCGGAAGTGTAAAATAAAGAATTAAAATAAAAAATATTGTTATATTCACCTCTCCGGCGGCCCCTGGACATCAGCGGGAGGATCCGGCGTCCGGCACGGCTTCTTTCTTCAAAATGCGCGCCTTTAGGACCTGTGGTATGACGTCCCGGCTTCTGATTGGTCGCGTGCCGCCCATGTGACCGCCACGCGACCAATCAGAAGCCGCGACGTCATTCCTCAGCTAAAGTCCTAGAATGAGCGCCTTCTAGGACCTGAGGAATGACGTCGCGGCTTCTGATTGGTCGCGTGGCGGTCACATGGGCGGCACGCGACCAATCAGAAGCCGGGACGTCATTCCACAGGTCCTGAAGGCGCGCATTTTGAAGAAAGAAGCCGTGCCAGACGCCGGATCCTCCCGCTGATGTCCAGGGGCCGCCGGAGAGGTGAATATAACAATATTTTTTATTTTAATTCTTTATTTTACACTTTAATATGGATCCCAGGGCCTGAAGGAGAGTTTCCTCTCCTTCAGACCCTGGGATCCATGAGGATACATTCCGATACTTGATGTCCCATTGACTTGTATTGGTATCGGATATCGGTATCGGCGATATCCGATATTTTTCGGGTATCGGCCGATACTATCCGATACCGATACTTTCAAGTATCGGACGGTATCGCTCAACACTAGTCAGTAAACATTGAGATAGTTTTTTTACCCAACAGGGTGGATCGAATCAATAGAATGGTGTGAGTCTAGACAGAACACAGTCGAAAAACAATGTAAGTCAATGTAGACTACTATTCTTATCAATCTCATGTGTAAATATCCATCCATTTATTGAAACCCACCAAAAGTAAAAATCAAATAAGTAAGATATGCAGCCTTTCAACAAGTTTTATTAGGATGATGAACCCGGACATAAAGTAAGTAGTCTGTGTTAGATGTTTGTATCGGACACTCAACGTTCGGTGCGAACCTCAAACTTTTCTAATTTAGTAAATTAAATGCAGCATGTACAGACAAGGGCGGTATCTCATCATTCTTTTAAAAACTACTCGATTATTATTTTATAGAAACATAGTCACACAAATGTTCAAATATACTCTTATACAAATGTGTTATATGTCTGCTTTTTTGTATGCATGCGATCTGTGTTTATTTTCTCCCTCCCTGATACTCTATGAGATTAAAAAAAATACTAAAACTCGTATTTGGCTGCACATTACTTAGTCTTTCAGGAGAAAAATGAAATATGTTGTTCATTAAAGTTAACAGTTGGAAAATAGCGCTAAATCATAGACTTTAGGAGAAGAACATTTAACTCAATGGAAAGTATATTTAATTTGTAGATCTCCTTTTTCGTTTCTTAATGCCAAAATACATGCACATTGTGACAAACAAATACATCTGAATAAATATCTGATAAAAAAATAGAAATAACCAAAAATGCATGTAAATGAAAATAAATACGAACAATAAAAGTAGAAAAATTATGAAAAAAAAATATATTGAAATCTCTGAAAACTGTCATCACTTCATGCAAAATGCTGAATGTGTCTGGTTATAAATTATGTTAATATCTGAGTCATTAAAGAGTTTATGAAAGTATTGATGTGAAATGAGAATGGATTACCATCCTGGGAACATTATGTGAAGCACAAGATCCATTTGATATTTTTTGCACAGTTTACCGAGTAGTGAGAGTAAAACAAGTTAAAGGGTGACTTTTTTTTGTTAGTTTATTTATTGGTTTCTTATTTGTTTTAATTAAAAATGAATATAAAAAAAGGAATTTTGAAAAAAATTGTATAGTTTATGCAGTGGCATGTAAAAGTTTGGGCACCCTTGTCAAAATTACGGTTACTGGGAACAGTTAAGCAAGTTGCAGATGAAATGATCTCTAAAAGGTCTAAAGTTAAAGATGACACATATCCTTTGTATGTTAGACAAACAATATACAAATATATACAACTTTGGCAAAAAATTAAGAGAGCACCAGAATAAAACCCTTTAATGGGCAGGCCAATCTCCAGACCTGAACCCCATTGAAAACTTCTGGAATGTAATCAAGAGGATGATGGATAGTCACAAGCCGTCAAACAAAGACGAACTGCTTAACTTTTTGCGCAAAAGCAGTTTGAAAGACTCGTGGAAAGCATGCCAAGACGCATGAAAGCTGTGATAGAAAATCATGGTTATTACGCAAAATATTGATTTCTGAACTCTTCCTGAGTTAAAACATTAGTATTGCTGTTTCTAAATTATTAATTACTAATCAGGACATCGCATAAATCCAGCAAGGAAAAAGAAAAAAGAAAGTGCACTCACCGGTCCTTCAAAGTAATATGCCTTTATTCAGAACATGTGCAGGAAACTAACAGGAGAACGTGGAATGACGGGCGATGGCCGTTTCGTGCTACTGCACTTCTACGGGTCCGAATGCTAACAGGAACCAGGAGAGCATCTATAAAGCGTCACCAAAACAGGAAACTCCCTGGATCCTGTAGCAACCAATGAGCGTAAAAACACCCATTTACCATAACCAGTGGCAAACAAACACAAACAAATCTTAAACAACAAAACTAAAGAGCACAAAAATACACAGAAAATTCAAGAAACAATATGAAACCATATTAATTATAAAAATACTGCCATGTCCATTTTGTCATTCAGACCCAGCGGGCCCATCGCATTCGTGCGTAAAATCCATCTACCTTCTGACCTCCTCGGGGAGGAAGAAACACTCGTTCTATCCCGGCAAAGCGCAAAGCGCTAGTATCCCCAGCATGCGTCTGACGAACGTGGCTGATCAATCTGGGAGCACCCTTGCCTGTCCGGGTGGAGCAAAAGTGATCCCTGATCCTGACAAACAACGGTCGGATAGTCTTACCGACATAGAAGAAGCCGCATGGGCAGAGGATAACATACACCACGTGTGTGCACCTACAGGAGATAAAGTGCCGCACGGTGTGAGGAACATCGCCAATTTGTAAGTAAGTACCTCTCAGGTGGAAATTACAGAAATTGCAGCGCCCGCATTTATGGTTCCCTTTTGGGATCCCCACCTCTAACCAGTTGCTTTTTTTATTATCGTACAAGAAACAATTTCTAGCTAGCAAGTGTTTGAGATTTCTGCTGTGGCGACAAGCAAACAAAGGGCCATTTTTGGTCATGTCAGACAAGTCAGCGTCTTTTTCTAAAATATGCCAGTTTTTGAGGATGGTGGATCTAATAAAGTTGTCCATTGGGCCAAATTTAAACGAAAAAACAAACCTTTTGCCTTTGTTGCTATACCTATTGGTGCCCCCCATAGAACCATCGGGTGTAGTGTTGGAAGCTCTTTGGAATGCTGAATCTAGTAAAGGATGAGGGTAGCTGCAATGTTCAAATCTCTTATAGAGATCACATGATTAATTTACAAAGCCTGATACAGTGCTATTAGTTCTTTTCACTCTTAAAAATTGACTAAAAGGTAACGCTTTTTTGGTGTAATATGGGTGGGCGCTTTGGAGGTGTAAGAGTGAATTGGACGCTGTCGTTTTGCGAAACACCTTTGTAAAATCAAACCTTCGCGTATGGACACTTTAACATCGAGGAACTCTAAAGAATCCCCCCCAAAAGTAGATGTGAATTTCAGATTCATGGTGTTAGACTGATTAAGGAAGGCCACAAAATGAGAAAAATACTCCATCGATCCGTCCCAGACAATGAAAATATCATCCAGTTTAATATTTTTTAAAAACGGGTTGCATGTCGCGTAAACAAATTTATTTTCAAAAACCGCAAGGAAGAGGTTTGCTACGGTACAAGCTACTGGTGTACCCATAGCGGTACCTTCCGTTTGAGCGTACCAGGTATTACCAAATTTAAACGCATTGTGCTTCAAGATGTAAATAAGGCCCTCACAAATGAAATTTTTTGTGTGCTCGTTCGTTGGAGTGTTGTCAAGAATTTCTTTTATCGCCTCTACACCCAATTCATGAGGAATTCTGGTGTAGAGGCTTTCCAAGTCTATGGAAGTTAGGTGGAAACTATCCTGCCATTCAAAGTGTCTCACCTCTCGTAGAAATGCCTTAGTGTCTTTAATGTATGAAGGGACATCAAGGAGTAATGGACGTAACAGCCAGTCCAAGTAGCGGGACAACGGCTCTGTAATAGAGCCAATGCCCGAAACTATTGGACGGCCAGGGGGGCAGCTGAGGGATTTGTGCAGCTTAGGTATATGATACCAATAAGGTTTCAACGGAAAATCAGGAAAAAGTTTTTCAGCTTGTCTCTCAGGAATAACACCTAGACTTATATATTTTCTCATGAAAGATCGTAATACATTTTTGTACTTTTTGGTGGGGTCAGATGATAAGGTGACATAAGTATTAACGTCCGACAGCTGTCTCAATGCTTCAGCCACATAATAGTCCTTGCTAAGTATGACGGTGTTACCTACTTTGTCTGCGATGCGGAAAACCGCATCAGCCCACCCTTGCATTTCTTTTAGCGCTGCCCGTTCCTTGGGATTTAAATTATAAGGAACTTTGTTATAAATCAGAGTCTCCATTTCTCTTATTAACCTGGGACTCAAAAATGTCTAAGGGGCTCCCAGGAGACACCGGTGGCATGAAAGTAGATTTAATACCACCTAAGAAAGGTTTAGCAACTACCGTACGGGGTTCACCCAAAATATCTGATGGATCAGTGAGGCTAAGTAACAACTGCGCATCATCTCTCACGTCTGAAGTGAGGTCACCTGATGCAAAAAAAACCATAGACCCCACCGGTTGCGGAACCTCAACTGGGGGTCGAGCTGTCGTTACCTCTTTATTGAAATTTTTATAAATGAATTTTTCTCACGGCTTTGAACAAATCAATCTTAAAGTCCACCAAATCGAAATATTCGGGCAAACAAAAATTTAAGCCTCTAGATAGAACTGAAAGATGGGCTTCATTAAGGACATAGTTAGTTAGATTAGCAACTGGACAAGATGATGTTTCTATTAGGTCATCGGTCTCCATGAAACCTGTTTCCTTTTTCTGTGATTTCCGGCTGGCGGACAATCTCCCACCGCGGCATGTCTTCTGACTAAAGGGTTAGAACTGGTAGGATTTTGAATGGTAGAAACGGATGCAACTGCTGCCCCCAGATTATCATCGGTGGCACTCGAGTCCGAGTCGGTGGTCAGATAGTCCTTCTTGTTTCTATGCTGGAACCGTTTATTCCTTTGATGACATCTCGTATTGTTACGGAAGGCTTGAGATTGATTATGCTTTCTCCAAGAAAAAATCTTGCCCACATCAAAGTCTCCTTTGTCTCTAATAAATTTGTCGTGTTTCCTTTGCTTGATTTCTGATTGTAAAACAATTAATTTGTTATCCAATCTTTTTTCCAAAACGGACCACTGAGATTCTGATAGTCTAGTTTTTAATTCTTCTTTCGTTTTAGCAAGGTCCAATTTGGTGCTTTCATAATTAGCCATGTTGTGTTGGAGAACCAAAGATAACAAGTCCTGGGAGCATTTTAACAAAATATCTTCCCACGCTTTGGAAAAGTGGATATTGTCCTGGAACTGCGACATTTCTTTCCACACTCTAAGACCTCGAGGAACCCTGCCGCAGACACAGTATGACTTAAGGGAATTGTTGGTCCAAAAAAGGTTGACTTCACGTTCAGCAATATTGAACAATTTGAACTCCAGTGATTTCGTGCTCAAAGAAAAAATATCATGAGTTTCACACTCAGAGAAATACGAAGCCACGTTCTCCCGGCCTGCTAGAAGTTCCACTGATAAAGGTAAGGCATCAGACTCCATAACGAAAAAAAGCAGCTGGTGAATAATCACCACTTGGCAACTAATGAAGCAGGTGGGACCGACACAGACAAGGAGCGTGCTCAGTGTGAATGAAACCAGTCCAGCAAAGCACAAAGCTAGCTAGAAATTGTTTCTTGTACGATAATAAAAAAAGCAACTGGTTAGAGATGGGGATCCCAAAAGGGAACCATAAATGCGGGCGCTGCAATTTCTGTAATTTCCACCTGACAGGTACTTACTTACAAATTGGCGATGTTCCTCACACCGTGCAGCACTTTATCTCCTGTAGGCGCACACACGTGGTGTATGTTATCTTCTGCCCATGCGGCTTCTTCTATGTCGGTAAGACTATCCGACCGTTGTTTGTCAGGATCAGGGAGCACTTTTGCTCCATCCGGACAGGCAAGGGTGCCCCCAGATTGATCAGCCACGTTCGTCAGGTGCATGCTGGGGATACGAGCATATTACGCTTTGCTGGGATAGAACAAGTGTTTCTTCCTCCCCGGGGGGTAATCTTAATAGGTTACTCTTCAGGTCAGAAGGTAGATGGATTTTACGCATGAATGCGATAGGCCCGCTGGGTCTTAATGACAAAATGGACATGGCAGTATTTTTATAATTAATATGGTTTTATATTGTTTCTTGAATTTTCTGTATATTTTCGTGCTCTTTAGTTTTGTTGTTTAAGATTTTTTTGTGTTTGTTTGCCACTGTTTATGGTAAGTGGGTGTTTTCACGCTCATTGGTTGTTACAGGATCCAGGGAGTTTCCTGTTTTGGTGATGCTTTATAGGTGCTCTCCTGGTTCCTGTTAGCATTCGGACCCGTAGAAGTGCAGTAGCACGAAACGGCCGTCGTCCGTCATTCCACGTTCTCCTGTTAGTTTCCTGCACATGTTCTGATTAAAGGCATATTACTTTGAAGGACCGGTGAGTGCACTTTCTTTTTTCTTTTTCCTTGCTGGAAAAAACAATATGTATTGCTTGGAAATTTAGAGACATATTTTCAGAAGCTTATAGACAAAAGAACAATTTACATTTTACTCAAAAATATCCCTATAAAGAGAAAAATCAGACAAACTGAACATTTTGCAGTGGTCTCTAATTTTTGCAAGAGCTGTCTGTATATATATATATATATATATACTGTATATATATATATATATATTCCTTTGACTTCAACAAAACCCCATGATTAATTGATTGATTCACACCCATGCTTTATGGTTGGCGAGATTTTCTTTTCCTGAAATGCTGTGCCTATTTTTCTCCACAATACCTTTAATCATTGTGACCAACCAGTTCTATTTTTACCTCATTGGTCCACAGGACTTGTTCCCAAAATGCATCAGGGTTGTTTAGATATTCTTGTGCATACATGAGATGCTGAATTTTATAGTGAGGAGGCAGGAGAGGTTTTCTTCTGATGACTCTTCAATGAAGAACACATTTGTGCAGAACTGGTGTCCACTCTTAAAGTATTGGTGGAGGGCTGTCCAGCTGATGTTTTCAGCTCCTTGCTTCAGCCAATTGGGGAGCTCCGCACCCAACTTAAATTCCGAGTTTACTACTGGAACTGTCAGATATAACCTTCTTCTTCTCCTCTGATGTAGTACTGTTTAATTAGCTCCTTGTTGTTATCATTGTTGTTTTTTTGTTTCTTCTTGTGTTTTTGGCTATTCTCATGGATTCTGATTTGGTACCTTACCTTATCTCTTGGTTGTGCCCTGACCACTCCTGTAAGCCTGCACCACCTATTATTCATGACCCCAGGCCAGTGGTCCCTTTTTAAGTCCAGATCTGTCTACTGAGCTTAATTCTTAATATCATCTGTATATTACCTGTGTGAACAGGGTTCAGAGAGGAAAAGTCCATGTGGACATGCTGAGTGGAACAGCTTTTGTGCAGATAGCCCAAGAGGAGTGGTGGGTAACTCCCTAGTCTTGTAGATACAAGAGAACAATTATGGAAACAGGAACACATGGGCTACTTGCACAGTGAACAAGTCTGTATCAACCAAATACCCTGTTTTTTTTTACATCTTTTTACTAGCACTTGCGGATTACTGTGATTTATTGAAACTGAGTATTTTTGGTTCTACTATGCTCCTTTGTGTCTTCAAATTTCTTGGTGGTGTGTGAGCATGTTCCTAGAGACTTGTTCACTGTGCAAGTAGCCCATGTGTTCCTGTTTCCATAATTGTTCTCCTCTGTCTACAAGACTACGGAGTTACCCACCACTCCTCTTGGGCTATTTGCACAAAAGCTGTTCCACTCAGCATGTCCACATGGACTTTTCCTCTCTGAACCCTGTTCACACAGGTAATATACAGATGATCAGGTTTTTAAATACATCAGATAGGGATTGCATACATCAGTTAGGACTGCTCTGATATGGGTATACCTTGACGTTTGGTGGAGCAGCTTAGTATACATTTTTTGCAAAAAACGTATCAACCAAATACCCTGTTTTTTACATCTTTTTACTAGCACATGCGGATTACTGTGATTTTTTGAAACTGAGTGTTTTTGCTTCTACTATGCTCTTTTGTGTCTTCAGGTTTCTTGGTGGTGTGTGAACATGTTCCTACAGACTTGTTCACTGTGCAAGTAACCCATGTGTTCCTGTTTCCATAATCGTTCTCTTGTGTCTACAAGACTAGGGAGTTACCCACCACTCCTCTGGGGCTATCTGCACAAAAGCTGTTCCACTCAGCATGTCCACATGGACTTTTCCTCTCTGAACCCTGTTCACACAGGTAATATACAGATGATAAGGTTTTAAATACATCAGATAGGGATTGCATACATCAGTTAGGACTGCTCTGATATGGGTATACCTTGACGTTTGGTGTAGCAGCTTAGTATACATTTTTTGCAAAAAAACGTATCAACCAAATACCCTGTTTTTTACATTTTTTTACTAGCACTTGTGGATTACTGTGATTTTTTGAAACTGAGTGTTTTTGGTTCTACTATGCTCTTTTGTGTCTTCAAGAATGTAAATTTAGGATATCAATATATGTGCCTCATATTTTTATTCAAAAACAAAAAAATGGCATATTTGAAAATAAAATAGTTATTTTTCCAAATCCAAATATAGCACTATCTTTCCAATAAATCTATAAATATGATTTATAAATAAATTACACTTTCTATATATGTTATAAATATTATACATGTATTATATTTCTTAGCTGTTACATGGATACAAAGTGTCCTTACACCCTTTAACAAATAAGTATTGGAGGACAATTTGATGGACAGAAACTATTGGAAACCTTCTACTGCATATCTATCACTGAGGAAATAAATGACCACTAGTTAAAATTCCAGAACACTATCTTCCAAACCACTAGATGGAAGAGAAGAAATATTTTGGACAGGATTGATGAAATGTCTTACTGAAAAGACTTTTATTATGATTTTGGAAATTGCCTTCCCCTCTTTCAAGTTTTTGCTGCGATTGCTGTGTAAAAACATAGTTTCATATAAATTAACAGATTTGTCAGAAGCTACAATAACCTTTCCATCAACTGATGTTCTTGTCTGTACATGAAAATTACACTATTCATGCTGTGAGAATCAATGCAGTTTCAGCACCTTGTAGTTTGCAGGAAGATCAATTGTAACATGAAGTATATGTATTAGATGAAATTTCTTAAAATACGTTAATTGGATCAAAACTAATCTACTACATTTAAGAAGAATCTTTTAACTACTGTTTCCTTGAAAGACCTGCAACATCTATTGTCATTTTGAATGATATGGTAGACAGCAGTGTGAGCAGCCTCTTACCTCAGCACCTCTTGTATCTCTAATATTAGATCAGAAATGCAGGGTGGACAGCAGTGTGAGCAGCCTCCTCTCTCAGCACCTCTTGTATCTCTAATATTAGATCAGAAATGCAGGGTGGACAGTAGTGTGATCAGCTTCTTGCTTCAGCACCTCTTGTGTCTCTAATATTAGATCAGAAATGTAGGGTGGACAGCAGTGTGAGCAGCCTCTTATCTCAGCACCTCTTGCATCTCTAATATTAGATCAGAATTGCAGAGTGGACAGCAGTGTGAGCAGCCTCTTATCTCAGCACCTCTTGTATCTCTAATATTAGATCAGAAATGCAGGGTGGACAGTAGTGTGAGCAGCCTCTTACCTCAGCACCTCTTGTATCTCTAATATTAGATCAGAAATGCAGGGTGGACAGCAGTGTGAGCAGCCTCCTCTCTCAGCACCTCTTGTATCTCTAATATTAGATCAGAAATGCAGGGTGGACAGTAGTGTGATCAGCTTCTTACTTCAGCACCTCTTGTGTCTCTAATATTAGATCAGAAATGTAGGGTGGACAGCAGTGTGAGCAGCCTCTTATCTCAGCACCTCTTGCATCTCTAATATTAGATCAGAATTGCAGAGTGGACAGCAGTGTGAGCAGCCTCTTATCTCAGCACCTCTTGTATCTCTAATATTAGATCAGAATTGTAGGGTGGACAGCAGTGTGAGCAGCCTCTTATCTCAGCACCTCTTGTATCTCTAATATTAGATCAGAAATGCAGGGTGGACAGTAGTATGATCAGCTTCTTACCTCAGCACCTCTTGTGTCTCTAATATTAGATCAGAAATGCAGGGTGGACAGCAGTGTGAGCAGCCTCTTATTTCAGCACCTTTTGCATCTCTAATATTAGATCAGAATTGTAGGGTGGACAGCAGTGTGAGCAGCCTCTTATCTCAGCACCTCTTGCATCTCTAATATTAGATCTGAATTGTAGGGTGGACAGCAGTGTGAGTAGCCTCTTATCTCAGCACCTCTTGCATCTCTAATATTAGATCAGAATTGCAGTGTGGACAGCAGTGAGAGCAGCCTCCTATCTCATCACCATTTGTATCTCTAATATTAGATCAGAATTGTAGGGTGGACAGCAGTGTGAGTAGCCTCCTCTCTCAGCACCTCTTGTATCTCTAATATTAGATCAGAAATGCAGGGTGGACAGCAGTGTGAGCAGCCTCCTATCTCATCACCATTTGTATCTCTACTATTAGATCAGAAATGCAGGGTGGACAGCAGTGTGAGCAGCCTCTTATCTCAGCACCTCTTCCATCTCTAATATTAGATCAGAATTGTAGGGTGGACAGCAGTGTGAGTAGCCTCTTATCTCAGCACCTCTTGCATCTATAATATTAGATCAGAAATGAAGGGTGGACAGCAGTGTGAGTAGCCTCTTATCTCAGCACCTCTTGCATCTCTAATATTAGATCAGAAATGAAGGGTGGACAGCAGTGTGAGCAGCCTCTTATCTCAGCACCTCTTGCATCTCTAATATTAGATCAGAATTGCAGAGTGGACAGCAGTGTGAGCAGCCTCTTATCTCAGCACCTCTTGTGTCTCTAATATTAGATCAGAAATGCAGGGTGGACAGTAGTGTGATCAGCTTCTTACCTCAGCACCTCTTGTATCTCTAATATTAGATCAGAAATGAAGGGTGGACAGCAGTGTGAGCAGCCTCCTATCTCAGCACCATTTGTATCTCTAGTATTAGATCAGAATTGCAGGGTGGACAGAAGTGTGAGCAGCCTCTTATCTCAGCACCTCTTGCATCTCTAATATTAGATCAGAATTGCAGAGTGGACAGCAGTGTGAGCAGCCTCTTATCTCAGCACCTCTTGCATCTCTAATATTAGATCAGAATTGCAGAGTGGACAGCAGTGTGAGCAGCCTCTTATCTCAGCACCTCTTGCATCTCTAATATTAGATCAGAAATGAAGGGTGGACAGCAGTGTGAGCAGCCTCTTATCTCAGCACGTCTTGCATCTCTAATATTAGATCAGAATTGCAGAGTGGACAGCAGTGTGAGCAGCCTCTTATCTCAGCACCTCTTGTATCTCTAATATTAGATCAGAAATGCAGGGTGGACAGTAGTGTGATCAGCTTCTTACCTCAGCACCTCTTGTGTCTCTAATATTAGATCAGAAATGAAGGGTGGACAGCAGTGTGAGCAGCCTCTTATCTCAGCACCTCTTGCATCTCTAATATTAGATCAGAATTGCAGAGTGGACAGCAGTGTGAGCAGCCTCTTATCTCAGCACCATTTGTATCTCTAATATTAGATCAGAAATGAAGGGTGGACAGCAGTGTGAGCAGCCTCCTATCTCAGCACCATTTGTATCTCTAGTATTAGATCAGAATTGCAGGGTGGACAGAAGTGTGAGCAGCCTCTTATCTCAGCACCTCTTGCATCTCTAATATTAGATCAGAATTGCAGAGTGGACAGCAGTGTGAGCAGCCTCTTATCTCAGCACCTCTTGCATCTCTAATATTAGATCAGAATTGCAGAGTGGACAGCAGTGTGAGCAGCCTCTTATCTCAGCACCTCTTGCATCTCTAATATTAGATCAGAAATGAAGGGTGGACAGCAGTGTGAGCAGCCTCTTATCTCAGCACGTCTTGCATCTCTAATATTAGATCAGAATTGTAGGGTGGACAGCAGTGTGAGTAGCCTCTTATTTCAGCACCTTTTGCATCTCTAATATTAGATCAGAATTGTAGGGTGGACAGCAGTGTGAGCAGCCTCTTATCTCAGCACCTCTTGCATCTCTAATATTAGATCAGAATTGTAGGGTGGACAGCAGTGTGAGTAGCCTCTTATTTCAGCACCTTTTGCATCTCTAATATTAGATCAGAATTGTAGGGTAGACAGCAGTGTGAGCAGCCTCTTATCTCAGCACCTCTTGCATCTCTAATATTAGATCTGAATTGTAGGGTGGACAGCAGTGTGAGTAGCCTCTTATCTCAGCACCTCTTGCATCTCTAATATTAGATCAGAATTGCAGTGTGGACAGCAGTGAGAGCAGCCTCCTATCTCATCACCATTTGTATCTCTAATATTAGATCAGAATTGTAGGGTGGACAGCAGTGTGAGTAGCCTCCTCTCTCAGCACCTCTTGTATCTCTAATATTAGATCAGAAATGCAGGGTGGACAGCAGTGTGAGCAGCCTCCTATCTCATCACCATTTGTATCTCTACTATTAGATCAGAAATGCAGGGTGGACAGCAGTGTGAGCAGCCTCTTATCTCAGCACCTCTTGCATCTCTAATATTAGATCAGAATTGTAGGGTGGACAGCAGTGTGAGTAGCCTCTTATCTCAGCACCTCTTCCATCTCTAATATTAGATCAGAATTGTAGGGTGGACAGCAGTGTGAGTAGCCTCTTATCTCAGCACCTCTTGCATCTCTAATATTAGATCAGAAATGAAGGGTGGACAGCAGTGTGAGTAGCCTCTTATCTCAGCACCTCTTGCATCTCTAATATTAGATCAGAAATGAAGGGTGGACAGCAGTGTGAGCAGCCTCTTATCTCAGCACCTCTTGCATCTCTAATATTAGATCAGAATTGCAGAGTGGACAGCAGTGTGAGCAGCCTCTTATCTCAGCACCTCTTGTGTCTCTAATATTAGATCAGAAATGCAGGGTGGACAGTAGTGTGATCAGCTTCTTACCTCAGCACCTCTTGTATCTCTAATATTAGATCAGAAATGAAGGGTGGACAGCAGTGTGAGCAGCCTCCTATCTCAGCACCATTTGTATCTCTAGTATTAGATCAGAATTGCAGGGTGGACAGAAGTGTGAGCAGCCTCTTATCTCAGCACCTCTTGCATCTCTAATATTAGATCAGAATTTCAGAGTGGACAGCAGTGTGAGCAGCCTCTTATCTCAGCACCTCTTGCATCTCTAATATTAGATCAGAATTGCAGAGTGGACAGCAGTGTGAGCAGCCTCTTATCTCAGCACCTCTTGCATCTCTAATATTAGATCAGAATTGCAGAGTGGACAGCAGTGTGAGCAGCCTCTTATCTCAGCACCTCTTGCATCTCTAATATTAGATCAGAAATGAAGGGTGGACAGCAGTGTGAGTAGCCTCTTATCTCAGCACCTCTTGCATCTCTAATATTAGATCAGAAATGAAGGGTGGACAGCAGTGTGAGCAGCCTCTTATCTCAGCACCTCTTGCATCTCTAATATTAGATCAGAATTGCAGAGTGGACAGCAGTGTGAGCAGCCTCTTATCTCAGCACCTCTTGTGTCTCTAATATTAGATCAGAAATGCAGGGTGGACAGTAGTGTGATCAGCTTCTTACCTCAGCACCTCTTGTATCTCTAATATTAGATCAGAAATGAAGGGTGGACAGCAGTGTGAGCAGCCTCCTATCTCAGCACCATTTGTATCTCTAGTATTAGATCAGAATTGCAGGGTGGACAGAAGTGTGAGCAGCCTCTTATCTCAGCACCTCTTGCATCTCTAATATTAGATCAGAATTTCAGAGTGGACAGCAGTGTGAGCAGCCTCTTATCTCAGCACCTCTTGCATCTCTAATATTAGATCAGAATTGCAGAGTGGACAGCAGTGTGAGCAGCCTCTTATCTCAGCACCTCTTGCATCTCTAATATTAGATCAGAATTGCAGAGTGGACAGCAGTGTGAGCAGCCTCTTATCTCAGCACCTCTTGCATCTCTAATATTAGATCAGAATTGCAGAGTGGACAGCAGTGTGAGCAGCCTCTTATCTCAGCACCTCTTGTATCTCTAATATTAGATCAGAAATGCAGGGTGGACAGTAGTGTGATCAGCTTCTTCCCTCAGCACCTCTTGTGTCTCTAATATTAGATCAGAAATGAAGGGTGGACAGCAGTGTGAGCAGCCTCTTATCTCAGCACCTCTTGCATCTCTAATATTAGATCAGAATTGCAGAGTGGACAGCAGTGTGAGCAGCCTCTTATCTCAGCACCTCTTGCATCTCTAATATTAGATCAGAATTGCAGAGTGGACAGCAGTGTGAGCAGCCTCTTATCTCAGCACCTCTTGCATCTCTAATATTAGATCAGAAATGAAGGGTGGACAGCAGTGTGAGCAGCCTCTTATCTCAGCACGTCTTGCATCTCTAATATTAGATCAGAATTGTAGGGTGGACAGCAGTGTGAGTAGCCTCTTATTTCAGCACCTTTTGCATCTCTAATATTAGATCAGAATTGTAGGGTGGACAGCAGTGTGAGCAGCCTCTTATCTCAGCACCTCTTGCATCTCTAATATTAGATCAGAATTGTAGGGTGGACAGCAGTGTGAGTAGCCTCTTATTTCAGCACCTTTTGCATCTCTAATATTAGATCAGAATTGTAGGGTGGACAGCAGTGTGAGCAGCCTCTTATCTCAGCACCTCTTGCATCTCTAATATTAGATCTGAATTGTAGGGTGGACAGCAGTGTGAGCAGCCTCTTATCTCAGCACCTCTTGCATCTCTAATATTAGATCAGAATTGCAGTGTGGACAGCAGTGAGAGCAGCCTCCTATCTCATCACCATTTGTATCTCTAATATTAGATCAGAATTGTAGGGTGGACAGCAGTGTGAGTAGCCTCCTCTCTCAGCACCTCTTGTATCTCTAATATTAGATCAGAAATGCAGGGTGGACAGCAGTGTGAGCAGCCTCCTATCTCATCACCATTTGTATCTCTACTATTAGATCAGAAATGCAGGGTGGACAGCAGTGTGAGCAGCCTCTTATCTCAGCACCTCTTGCATCTCTAATATTAGATCAGAATTGTAGGGTGGACAGCAGTGTGAGTAGCCTCTTATCTCAGCACCTCTTCCATCTCTAATATTAGATCAGAATTGTAGGGTGGACAGCAGTGTGAGTAGCCTCTTATCTCAGCACCTCTTGCATCTCTAATATTAGATCAGAAATGAAGGGTGGACAGCAGTGTGAGCAGCCTCTTATCTCAGCACCTCTTGCATCTCTAATATTAGATCAGAATTGCAGAGTGGACAGCAGTGTGAGCAGCCTCTTATCTCAGCACCTCTTGTGTCTCTAATATTAGATCAGAAATGCAGGGTGGACAGTAGTGTGATCAGCTTCTTACCTAAGCACCTCTTGTATCTCTAATATTAGATCAGAAATGAAGGGTGGACAGCAGTGTGAGCAGCCTCCTATCTCAGCACCATTTGTATCTCTAGTATTAGATCAGAATTGCAGGGTGGACAGAAGTGTGAGCAGCCTCTTATCTCAGCACCTCTTGCATCTCTAATATTAGATCAGAATTTCAGAGTGGACAGCAGTGTGAGCAGCCTCTTATCTCAGCACCTCTTGCATCTCTAATATTAGATCAGAATTGCAGAGTGGACAGCAGTGTGAGCAGCCTCTTATCTCAGCACCTCTTGCATCTCTAATATTAGATCAGAATTGCAGAGTGGACAGCAGTGTGAGCAGCCTCTTATCTCAGCACCTCTTGCATCTCTAATATTAGATCAGAATTGCAGAGTGGACAGCAGTGTGAGCAGCCTCTTATCTCAGCACCTCTTGTATCTCTAATATTAGATCAGAAATGCAGGGTGGACAGTAGTGTGATCAGCTTCTTCCCTCAGCACCTCTTGTGTCTCTAATATTAGATCAGAAATGAAGGGTGGACAGCAGTGTGAGCAGCCTCTTATCTCAGCACCTCTTGCATCTCTAATATTAGATCAGAATTGCAGAGTGGACAGCAGTGTGAGCAGCCTCTTATCTCAGCACCTCTTGCATCTCTAATATTAGATCAGAATTGCAGAGTGGACAGCAGTGTGAGCAGCCTCTTATCTCAGCACCTCTTGCATCTCTAATATTAGATCAGAAATGAAGGGTGGACAGCAGTGTGAGCAGCCTCTTATCTCAGCACCTCTTGCATCTCTAATATTAGATCAGAATTGCAGAGTGGACAGCAGTGTGAGCAGCCTCTTATCTCAGCACCTCTTGCATCTCTAATATTAGATCAGAATTGCAGAGTGGACAGCAGTGTGAGCAGCCTCTTATCTCAGCACGTCTTGCATCTCTAATATTAGATCAGAATTGTAGGGTGGACAGCAGTGTGAGTAGCCTCTTATTTCAGCACCTTTTGCATCTCTAATATTAGATCAGAATTGTAGGGTGGACAGCAGTGTGAGCAGCCTCTTATCTCAGCACCTCTTGCATCTCTAATATTAGATCAGAATTGTAGGGTGGACAGCAGTGTGAGTAGCCTCTTATTTCAGCACCTTTTGCATCTCTAATATTAGATCAGAATTGTAGGGTGGACAGCAGTGTGAGCAGCCTCTTATCTCAGCACCTCTTGCATCTCTAATATTAGATCTGAATTGTAGGGTGGACAGCAGTGTGAGCAGCCTCTTATCTCAGCACCTCTTGCATCTCTAATATTAGATCAGAATTGCAGTGTGGACAGCAGTGAGAGCAGCCTCCTATCTCATCACCATTTGTATCTCTAATATTAGATCAGAATTGTAGGGTGGACAGCAGTGTGAGTAGCCTCCTCTCTCAGCACCTCTTGTATCTCTAATATTAGATCAGAAATGCAGGGTGGACAGCAGTGTGAGCAGCCTCCTATCTCATCACCATTTGTATCTCTACTATTAGATCAGAAATGCAGGGTGGACAGCAGTGTGAGCAGCCTCTTATCTCAGCACCTCTTGCATCTCTAATATTAGATCAGAATTGTAGGGTGGACAGCAGTGTGAGTAGCCTCTTATCTCAGCACCTCTTCCATCTCTAATATTAGATCAGAATTGTAGGGTGGACAGCAGTGTGAGTAGCCTCTTATCTCAGCACCTCTTGCATCTCTAATATTAGATCAGAAATGAAGGGTGGACAGCAGTGTGAGCAGCCTCTTATCTCAGCACCTCTTGCATCTCTAATATTAGATCAGAATTGCAGAGTGGACAGCAGTGTGAGCAGCCTCTTATCTCAGCACCTCTTGTGTCTCTAATATTAGATCAGAAATGCAGGGTGGACAGTAGTGTGATCAGCTTCTTACCTCAGCACCTCTTGTATCTCTAATATTAGATCAGAAATGAAGGGTGGACAGCAGTGTGAGCAGCCTCCTATCTCAGCACCATTTGTATCTCTAGTATTAGATCAGAATTGCAGGGTGGACAGAAGTGTGAGCAGCCTCTTATCTCAGCACCTCTTGCATCTCTAATATTAGATCAGAATTGCAGAGTGGACAGCAGTGTGAGCAGCCTCTTATCTCAGCACCTCTTGCATCTCTAATATTAGATCAGAATTGCAGAGTGGACAGCAGTGTGAGCAGCCTCTTATCTCAGCACCTCTTGCATCTCTAATATTAGATCAGAAATGAAGGGTGGACAGCAGTGTGAGCAGCCTCCTATCTCAGCACGTCTTGCATCTCTAATATTAGATCAGAATTGCAGAGTGGACAGCAGTGTGAGCAGCCTCTTATCTCAGCACCTCTTGCATCTCTAATATTAGATCAGAATTGCAGAGTGGACAGCAGTGTGAGCAGCCTCTTATCTCAGCACCTCTTGCATCTCTAATATTAGATCAGAAATGAAGGGTGGACAGCAGTGTGAGCAGCCTCCTATCTCAGCACGTCTTGCATCTCTAATATTAGATCAGAATTGCAGAGTGGACAGCAGTGTGAGCAGCCTCTTATCTCAGCACCTCTTGTATCTCTAATATTAGATCAGAAATGCAGGGTGGACAGTAGTGTGATCAGCTTCTTACCTCAGCACCTCTTGTGTCTCTAATATTAGATCAGAAATGAAGGGTGGACAGCAGTGTGAGCAGCCTCTTATCTCAGCACCTCTTCCATCTCTAATATTAGATCAGAATTGCAGAGTGGACAGCAGTGTGAGCAGCCTCTTATCTCAGCACCATTTGTATCTCTAGTATTAGATCAGAATTGCAGGGTGGACAGCAGTGTGAGCAGCCTCTTATCTCAGCACCTCTTGTATCTCTAATATTAGATCAGAAATGAAGGGTGGACAGCAGTGTGAGCAGCCTCCTATCTCAGCACCATTTGTATCTCTAGTATTAGATCAGAAATGCACGGTGGACAGAAGTGTGAGCAGCCTCCTATCTCATCACCATTTGTATCTCTAGTATTAGATCAGAATTGCAGGGTGGACAGAAGTGTGAGCAGCCTCTTATCTCAGCATCATTTGTTTCTCTAGTATTAGATCAGAAATGTATGGAGAACATCAGTGGTAGCATCCTCTACTGAACTTAACACCCTGTAATCTCTAATATTAAATTAAACAGACTTTAGAAGCCTCTTTTTATCTCAGCATCCCTTGCATCTCTACTATTAGATCAGGAAAATGAGGTAGACAATAATGTTAGTTTCCTCTTCTTAACTCAGCCGCAGCCCTGGTATTTCCAGTATTAGATCAGATGGACTGGATGAACAGCAGTTTGAGTAGCCTCTTCTTACCTCAGCAATCCTGGTATCTACAGTATTAGATCAGATAAACATGGTGGACACCAGTGTGAGCAGCCTCTACTTTTCTCTGCATTTCTCTCAGCACTAATGATATCTCCAATATTAGATTAGAAATGCAGGATGGATAGCAGTGTGAACAGTTTCTTCTTGCCATATCACTCTGATATCTACAATATTAGATTAGATAGCATTTATTACTTTTTATCTTAGCTCTGCACCCCTTATATCTGTAGAATTAGATCAGAAAGACAGGGCTGACATTTGTGTGAGTAACTTCTTACCTCAGCTCCATGATAACTCCAATATCAGATCAGATAGACAGTGGACGGTAGTGTTAGTTATTCTTAACTAATCACTCCTTGTATTTCCAGGATGGACAGCAGTGTAAGCAGCCTCTGTTTATTTGAGCACCCTTTTGTGTCTTCAGTATTAAATCAGATACACATGGTGAGCAGCTGTGTGAGCAGCCTCTTGTTACTTCAATACCTCTGGATATCTCCAGTATTTTATCAGATGAACATGGTGGACAGCAGTGTGAGCAGCCTCTACTTACCTTAGGACACTGATATTTCCAGTATTATATCAGCTAGACATTGTTGAACTCATCTGACTTCAGAACTTCATGAATCTCTTGCATTAGATTAAAGACAAGTTTACCCTGATATCACTAGCATTAGAAAAGATAGGGTGGATGGTGAGCAGCCTCTTCTTATCTCAGCATTTCTGGTATTTTGAGTATTAGATCAGATACTCATGGTAAACAGAAGTGGGAGCAGACTCTTCTTGCATTACTATCCATGGTATGACCAGTAATAGATCAGATAGACATGGTGGACAGGAGTGTAGAAGCCTCTTCTTACTTCTTTACTCCTGATTTTCCTGTTTTAGATCATAAAGACAGGGTGAACAGCAGTGTAAGCAGCCTCTTCTTACTTTCGTACCCTTGGTTTCTACAATAATATGTAGCACCGGCATCCTTGCACTCTTCCACTCCTCCTCCCCCAGAGTCTTATTCACTGCATAGGTTGCACCAACTGTCCCAGCTCCTGCATCCCAGGGTCTGCACATACAGGTCCTCTGGCTGCGAGTTTATTGCACTCTCATGCGCCCTGTCTCTTACAGCAAAAGCTGTGAGACACGTACTACTTAAGGTACCTCCACCAGTTAGGAGGTGACTGAGCAATATTTGTGCTAGTTAGTCATTTGCCTGCCTGTTGTTAAGTCCCCTTGTTCACTTTGTTTGATCCTGATCCTATCTTGCCAACCTGTAACCTGCTTCCATAACTGTGGCCTTCCTGCCTGCCACCTAGAAGCTGCACAGTCTACACCAGTAACTATGGCCATTTTATTTGTTATCCGGAAGCTGCACAGTCTGTCCCAGTACCAGTGGCCGTCCTGTCCCCTATCCAGTAGCCACACAGTCTGTCCCAGTACCAGTGGCCGTCCAGTCTGCTATTCTCAGGCCGCACATCCTGAACTCGCACCAGTGACTGTCCTGTACTGTTTATGACACTCTATCTGAAACAGCGTCTCTGACTCTTGGGGTCAGCTACTACTGTTCTGGACTCTGCTCTGGAGTGGTAAGAGACGCTTCAGTTTGACTTCAACTATAGAGATTACAGTGAAAACCAGGTAGATAGTTAGTCACACCCCTCCCTGGTAAGCCCAGCCATTGGCACAGTTAGTCCATGGTCCACAAGTGTTACATATTATATCAGATAAATTTGGTGGAAAGCAGTGTGAGCAGCATCTACTTACCTCTGCACTTCTGATTTTTCCATTTTTAGAATAGAACTACAATGGTGGATAGCAGTGTGAGCAGCTTCTTCTTAACATAACACCATTATGTATCTCCAGTAGTAGATCATAGAATAATTCAAGTGTAAAAAGCTGTTTGCTGGAAATTACAGGACTTTGATCTTGTACTATATAACAGGCCTAGTAAATTTTGTTAATGTGGATGCATTTTCAAGAGTCCACTGTGTGGTGACAGAAGGTGAGTAACCGCATGGTTTTGGGAAGGGGGAAGAACATGGAAAAAATTTGGAGATAAAGTGGTGGATGGCAGGTATGTGTCACAGAGGCTTCTTACCTCTGTGATGTAAGTCTTGAAATATTGATACTCATTTATATAGTGCCATTAATTCCACAGCACTTTACAAACATTATTGGCACTGTCTTCATTGGGGCTCACAATCTAGAATCACCATCAGTATGTCTTTGGAATGTGGGTGGAAACCCTCGCAAACAGGAGAACATACAGATTCCTTGCAGATGTTGTCTTTATGACCATTGATGATGTTTCACTGAGTTAGTTTATTGAACTGAAGTTTGGTTTCAGGATTTAGGAGTAACTGAAGAGTGGGTAGATCACACCCATAATCCACAACAGTTTTATCTACCAGATCAGAAGCCTAATGTGTGACTGACTAGCCATGATTGATTAAAAGCAAGCTACCAGAGTGTGCTCATGTCTGCTCTACTGAGAGAATAAGTTCAAAGGGTCCAAAGATGGCACTGTACAAAGTGAAGCAACATTTTTGATCTGAGCCTGCAAAGTTTGGTGAGAAACATTGATTTATGTTCAAGTGACAAAGTTTGACATTAAGAACATTTATTTTCTGTTTTGCTGCTGTAGTAAGCCTGCTTCAGTTGCTGTTTTCTTTTAGATGTGTACAATAAATCCTGGACATTTGATCATTTATTGCCATTGTGTGCTGTTTGCTTGCCTATATACAGTGGATGTAAAAAGTCTACACAACCCAGTTAAAATGTCAGGGTTTTTTTCCCTTCAAAACTAATACCAGGAACAATAATGTCAGAATTTTTCCCACCTTTAATGTTGTTGATTATCTGTACAAGTCCATTTATAAAAAAACTGAAAATAAAAAATAAAATAAATGACATAACTGAAATATTGTGTTTGCATAAATGTGAACACCCTGTGATGATTATGGATGTGATTGTGTGCAGAATTAGTCAATCACATTCAGGGTATGTGCACACGCTGCGGAAAACGCTGTGGATCTGCAGCGTTTTTGCAGCTGCGGGTCCGCAGCAGTTTCCCATGAGTTTACAGTTCAATGTAAACCTATGGGAAACAAAAAACACTGTGCCCATGCTGCGGAAAAAAACGCGCAGAAAGGCAGCGGTTTACATTCCGCAGCATGTCACTTCTTTCTGCAGATTCCACAGCAGTTTTACAGCTGCCCCTGTGGAAAACCGCAGTTATAAAACTGCAGTGAAAACTGCAGAAAAACCACGGTAAATCCGTGATAAATCCGCAGCGGTTTTGCACTGCAATGCAAAAAAAAATCCGCAGTGGACCAGAATACGTGTTTTACAACAAAAGTCATGGTCTGTAAACAACTTACAACGCAGCAAAGGGATCTCAATCTTGAAAGTATCAATCAAAAGAAGGGTACAAAAACAATTTCAAGGCATTAGATAAACCATTAATCACTGTGAGAACAGTCATCAAGAAGTGGCTTACATTTTTTTTTTGCAACTGTGAATTTAGCTAGAACTAAAAATCCCTCAAAAATGTAAAAGAAGACAAAAATAAAATTGATTCCAAGACGTTTACAGGAAGCAGCTATGGGAATTTCTGTCAACTACTGATTGTGGGCTGCATGTTTCAACAATCGTTTGTATTTTCCATATGTTTGATCTGTGGTGTAATGTGGCAAGATGGAAGTCTTTTCTTTCAGTGAAAAACATCCAAGCCCGGCTATGTTATCTTAAAACCTACAGTTGTGCTCAAAGGTTTAGATACCCTGGTAAAATTTTTGCTTTCTTGGCCTTTTTTTAGAGAATACTAATGATAACACTGAAACTTTTTCTCCACTCATGATTAGTGGTTGGGTGAAGCCATTTATTGTCAAGCTACTGGGTTTTCTCTTAAATCATAATGACAGCCCAACACATCCAAATGACCCTGATCAAAAGTTCACATAGACCATTTCTTAATACCGTGTATTGCCCCCTCTAATATCAATAGCAGTTTGAAGTTTTCCATGGTAGTTGTGGATGAGGTTCTTTATTTTATAAGATGGTAAAGCTGCCCACTCTTCTTGGCAAAAGCCTCCAGTTCCAGTAAATTCTTGGGCTGTGTAGCATGAACTGCACACTTCAGTTCTCCCAAGAGTAGCTCAATGATATTGAGGTCAGGAGACTGAGATGGCCACTCCAGAACCTTCACTTTGTTCTGCTGTAGCCAATGACAGGTCGACTTGGCCTTGTTTTTATTCCTGGAAAAAAATAAATGTTTAGTGAAGATGCTATAAATTATATTTGTTGGCTCCTGGATCCTTATAAATCTTCACCACAGGTTGGGATTGTGATACCCCAAATGTATATAAAGATTAGGATTCTTGATTCATCCTGTTGGGTTATGAATTCTTCTGTCAGTTGAAAGTCGGTAGTTCTTTAAAATCCTTTTTAGAGTCTCCTTTGCATCTTCTGGTCTGTTAATAGGGATACTTTAACCCTGGTGAGGAATGAAGATTTTCGTGGGAAAACACCACCTGTAGGGGATCTCTTCCCATTTCAAAAAGGACGTGACATCCCCAAATGCACTTCTTGTTGCCAGTGTTTCTTTAGAAAAGTCTGAGAATATCTTACTGTATTTTTCGGATTATAAGATGCACTTTTTTCCCAAACTTTCGGGGGAAAATGGCAGTGCATCTTATAATGCAAATGTACCTTAACAGTACCGTTGCTGCAGGCCACAGGCTGGGATGAAGAGGTGTCTGGCGGTGTTGCAGGTGTCTGGCACTGCTGCCCAGTGCTCTGCTGGTGTCTCCAATGCTGGAGGTTCGCGGCTGGCACTGCCCGATGTTGCTACGGTGGTCTCTGGTGCTGCAGGGGCCCACCCCGGCAGTCCCATGGTTTCCTGTGGGGTGCACTCCTTGAAAATGGCAGCCAGGCGGGGCGGTGCATGAGCAGATGGAGATCTCGGCACTGCTGAAATCTCATCTCCCAAGATCTCGATGCAGAGATCTCTATCTGTGCATGCACTGCTCCCCCGGTGGCCATTTTACCAGAGACCACCACACAGGAAATCATGGGACTGCCAAAGCACTGTTCTTTCAGAAAATGTCAGCAGAGCCCCGGAATTACTGGAGACCACCATGGTAGCACCAGGCAGTGACATCTGGACACTCGCAGCACCGGAGACACCAGCAGAGTACCGGGCAGCAGCGCCGGACACCCACAGCAGGGCCACTGGACACCCCTGCAGCACCGCCAGGCACCAGAGACACCCACAGAGCAATGGGCAGCAGCGTCAGACACCAGCGGCACTGCCAGACACCCCTTCATCCCAGCCTGTGTCCTGCAGCATCACCCCACTCCTGCCTCCTCAAGCAGCGACCCTGGGGCCCCGCTTCACTGCAGCCACCATGCCCTGTAAGCAGTAAGACATATGGATTATAAGAAGCACCACCATTTTATTAAAAAAACATTTTTTCCTATTTTTCCCTCAAAATTTGGGGTGCGTCTTATAATCAGGAGCGTCCTATAAAGCGAAAAATACGGTTTGTGTAGGTTTGATTTTTTTTTATTGTTTTAATTTGAATGGGGCGAATTGGGGGTGATTTAAACTTTTGTATTTTTTTTTTCATATTTTTAAAAACTTTTTTTTTAATTTTTGGCATGCTTCGATCGTCTCCATGGGAGGCTAGAAGCTGCCACAACTTGATCGGCTCTGCTGCATACAGGCAATGCACAGATTGCCCGTATGTAGCAGAATTACTGCATTGCTATGAGCACGGAAAACAAGGTGGCGCTCATAGCTATCTGGCATCAACAACCATAGAGGTCTCAAGGAGACCTCTGGTTGTTATGCTAATGCACCGATGACCCCAATCACATGACTGGGTCACGGGTGCATGCATTTCTGGTCAGATTGTGGGAAGCGCTTGCTAAATGCCAGCATTTAGCGGCATTTAACTAGTTAATAGGTGCGGTCAGATCGTCCTATTGTGGGCACATGTCAGCTGTTCAAAACAGCTGACATGTCCCGACTTTCCCGGCACTAAAATGGTTTAATTAAAAACGTCAGCTCGGCACACAAAAAATAAGCTCTCATCTGACCCGAGATTACAAAAAATGGATATGCTATGAGTATCGGAAAATTGTGTATTTTTTTTTTTACCAAAGTTTGGATTTTTTTTTACCACTTAGATAAAAAAGAACCTAGACAAATTTGGTGTCTATGAACTTGTAATGACGTGGAGAATCATAATGGCAGGTCAGTTTTAGCTTTTAGTGAACCTAGCAGAAAATCCAAGCAAAAAAATAAGTGTGGGATTGCACTTTTTTTGCAATTTCACTGGACTTGCAATTTTTTTCCTGCTTCCTAGTACACAACATTGTAAAGCCAAGGGTGTTCTTCAAAAATACAACTCGTCCCGCAAAAAATAAGCCCTCATATGGCCATATTGACGGAAAAATAAAAAGTTATGGCTCTGGGAAGGAGGGGAGTGAAAAACAAAAATGCAAAAACGAAAATACCAATGGTCATTAAGGGGTTAAAATCTCTAATTTTAGCCCATATCTTAGATTCATCTCTTCAATTGCCATAATTTCCATCGCTACAAACTTCAATTAGATCATGGAAACTACTAAACAAAAAACTAATTGACCATCCCAACCAGGAAAGAATAAAAAAATATTCCAATAAGGATTCTTGAATCGTCTTTACTATGTGTAACATTAAAGGAATGGAAAAAAAAATGGTGTCAATCACTTAAATGACATATATCAAGAAAGAACTAAAGAACTATTATGTTTCTATACTACAAGAAGAATGTAAATTGTATGATATAGAGTTCATAAAATGCTTGGACATCAAATGATACGTAAAAAAAGAAGAAGAAAAAACAGAACCAGAGATTACAAATACCTAAACCAATAATCACTTTGATCAAGGAACACAAGAATAAAATAAAATGGAAAATATGTAGTATATAAAAACTTTTTAATATTGACACTGATCTTAAAAAGACAAATAAGCTGATAAACTGGGAGAAAGATCTGAACTTTACTCATGATTCAGAACAATGGGAAAAATCTATTAAAACAGCATATAAATCCAAGACATGCTGCATGAAACTTATTATAAACAACATGTTGCTTTACCCCAGTTAAACTTAATAAAATCTTCCCAGTACAGTCACCATTGTGCTGGAAGGAATATGGAAAAATGGAAACAACAAGCATATATTTTGGGAATGTCTCTCGATTAAAGAAATATGGAGAAATGTGGAACAAACGATAGATTTTTTTTTACAGCATTTATTCCAGTTTTTATCGTAGATTTGGATATATCAATTTACCCTTCTAATCCCCCTCCTTAATAAAATTTGCTTTTGTCCTTCTTGTCCTTCCCATGCCTATCTCTCCCATTACAATAAATAATATGTCTTAAGTACTGTATAGTAAAATATTAAGAGAAGATATACTTAAAATATAGAAATGATAAGCCACATGCACAGATTGGTATTGTTTTGTTTTTTTTTTCTTTTTGGAAAAAGAAATAAAAATCTATTGCAACGAAAACAACAGCCAGGGGTGAAGACTCAGGTATAAGAATAGATTCACATTAGGCGTGAGATTTAGAGAGGTAGCATGACTTAACGTGGTAAATGTCAAACTACACAATCTGAAAGGATTTTAACACATATATAGCATAAGACGAGATGAAGTGCATACATATTAGTTGTAGACTGTGAGCCCTCGCGGGCAGGGTCCTCTCTCCGCCTGTACCAGTCATGAATTGTACTGTCTAAGATTATTGTACTTGTTTTTATTATGTATACTCCTCCTCACATGTAAAGCGCCATGGAATAAATGGCGCTATAATAATAAATAATAATATTAACCAACAGTGTCACAATTACTATATAAATTCCAGGTGTCCTAAACCAATACCCAGAGTGTATCAAATAGGTACAGTAAAGACAATGTGAAACAATGTCGATCTGAGATAAAAAAAAAAGTAAACCAGCTCTTACCAATGACTCTAGATCTCCAAATGTGCACCTGCAACTCCAACGGTCGTCTCTCTCTTGTGATTTTTGTGGGAATTGAATGTGTACATCTGGACTTTTAGAGTAAACCGTATATATGGAGGAAATCTCAAAGTATGAAACCCCCCACCAATTTATATAATTTATATATATATCATTTAAAATGATCTATGGAGGCCGATTCTTGTGGAGATCTTTGTCCAAGCCATACATTTAAAGAGCTCATTTTCATATTAAGGAAAGTGGGGATTTCTCTGGAAGAAGACATCACAGCGCAGTTGTCAATGTAATTTTTTATTCAGATTTCTATGACCTGCATGAAGAAATGCACAGTTTCGCAGAGTTGCTCCCACTGACAGATTCCTTTGAACACCTTAACAACCTATGATGTGTATATTCATCAAAGTTGCATCCCCCTCTTTGGTACAGACTTTGGCACTGAGTAAGTATCTTTTACTGCCCATGAGAGCTGAGCTGATCAGCTGTTATATGCTCCTAACAGCCGTGGGTGGAACTGTGATCCACCTGCGGCTGTTAACTCGTACAAACTGGATGCATGATTTAGCTCCACCCATCGTAATTGCGAGGCATAGATGGGATGAAATGACAACCCTGGGTTTGCAGGAGAGACCTGTGGTTGTCATTGCCAAACTGCTATGAGCGCCAACCAGGCATGCCAGGATAGGGATGAGGAGGCCATGCATACCAGGATGGGGATGAGGAGGCCATGCATACCAGGATAGGAAAGAGGGGGCCATGCATACCAGGCTTATACTCGAGTCAATATGTTTTCCCAAATTTTTTTTCGTAAAATTAGGTGCATCAGATTATTTTCAGGTTGGTTTATGCTCAAGTATATACACGGTAAATATCGCTGTAAATCTCTGACAAAAGCATTTAACTCATGCAAACCAGACGTGCATCTCAGATTCGCCCATTGATGCCACCGTCATATGACCAAGGAGCGCAGATGGGTTGGCATGACAACCCTGGGTCTGCAGGTGAGCCCTTTGGTTGTCCATACTGAACTGCGTTGAGCACGGCCCAGTGGTAGACACTCATAGCAGATGAGCATTTTTGTTAAACACAGCAGGGCTGCAGCCGTGCTATGTGTAACCCAAGTGGTCAGAAGATCGCAGCTTCTAGTCTCCACTGAAGATTATTAAAGCAAGTAAAAAAAAAAGTTTTTTAAAAAATATAAAAGTTCAAATCACCTCCCTTTTTCCCAATTCAAAATGAAACAATTAAAAAGCAAACCTGTAAATGGCGTAACGAGAAAAAAATAAAAATTCCAGAATTTCATTTTCTGATCTCTGCCATATTGAAATGAAATGCTATAATGGGTGATGAAAACATTGTATTTATTACAAAAACAGTAGCAATAAAAATGTCAGCTCGACGCGGAAAAAATAAGCCCTCACCCAACCAGCAGGTCTCGGAAAATGACAACTTTTTTGACAAATTGTGGATTTTTTTCACCACTTAAATAAAAAAGAACCTATACATGTTTGGTGTCTATGAACCTGAGGAATCATAACTGCACGTCAGTTTTAGAATTTAGTGAACGTGGTAAAAAAAATAAATAATTGTTGAACTGCACTTTTTTTTGCAATTTTACTGCACTTACAATTTTCCAGCACAAGATATGGCAAAACCAATGGTGTCATTCAAAAGTTAAACTTGTCCCTCAAAAAACAAGCCCTCGCATGGCCATTTTGAGAAAAAACTAAAAAAGTTATGGCTCTGGGAAAAAGGGGATGAAAAAACGAAAAAGGAAATACCCATGGTCTTTAAAGGGGTTAGCAAAATTAAGTCATTGAGTGCCAAATAATTTAAATAATTTGATTGTTAATATCACTGAAACAGAGAGGTGAAAAAAAATTATAAAAAATGTTTATTTTATTCTGCCACCGCTATTACATCATGTGTCCTGTTCCAAATGAAAAAGCTAATGAATGGTCCAAACGCAAAAAAAAAAATTCTAAAATTTAAAAAATAAACTTTTATATACTTCAAATTATTGAACTCGTGCTGACCTGGAGAATCATATTACCTGGTCATTTTGAAAACATCATGAACATTGTAAAAATAAAACCTAAAAAAAGACTACGGGTTTTTCCTACCACGTAACCCATTTTTTCATTATATAGTAAAATGAACGGCATAATCCAAAACGACAACCTGCAAAAAATAAGACCTTATATGTTGACGCAAAAGTTTTAAAAGTTAGGGCTCTTTGAACAGAACAAGGGTAGAAAAAAAATGAAACTGCAAGAATAAATCAATTAATAAATCGTAATATCAATATTTTTACTCAACAAGGTTTTTTAAAATATTTGTTTTATATTTAATTTTTATTCTTTGAGTAGAGTTATCCTTAAAATCCATTTCTGAGTAAAAGCCAGTCATGATACACAGATTTTTTTTTTCTGTTTATAATTTAACTTTGAAAATAATAATTCAAGGTGACATCTCTGCTTCAAGCACAATTTGCTATGCCAATATGACATGTCATAGAAGAAATGTTTTAAATCTTGTTAGAAAAGATTTCAAGTAAACACATGCTGTAAATATGTTTTGCTCCAGAGATTGGAGATTTATAGAAATATTTCTACAACTTGAAATTCCCCCAGCCTTTTCAGCCCATGCATTTCTTTTGTAAGAGATGTAATTTGCGGTGTTCGGAATGTTCTGCTTTCCCGTGTGTCTCTACAGCACAATTATCATGGTGACATTTCGGTATAAATAGACACATTTTGACCAATCATTTTTTCCCCATCAATCTGTTTACACCATCAGCGCTTATAATATAAAACACTCCCTTATGGGACCAATCTTTATACGGTACTTAGTTAAAGTGTTATACTATCATTTTAACATATAGTACACACTGTATGTCACAAGTGAAAATATTACTGGCTCCCGATGGTGACATTTTTATTGCATCTAGCTGAGAAAAGTAATACACGATGAACCACATGATGTGGAAGCTGAATTTGGCTCATTGCTTCATGTTTTTAGATCCCTTATAATGACAATTTATGCTGTAAGTTCTCTAAGGGGAATAGTATTGTATGCCTTAGTTCTATATATGACTAAAGCCATGTGAAACATTCCCATTTTGCCCTAAAGATGTCTTAAAGGAACCTTGATTTATGCTGCCCAATCCAAGGCATAGTTTGAAGGGCTCTGCTCCTCCCGATATGCTCACTGTGATGCAAATCACTTCTCATGGATGAGGCTGGGTAGTCAAGAGGTCCGGGGTTAGATACCAAGAGGTGTAATTATAAATAAAAGGATAAGGCAAAGGTGTAGTCGTCTCACAGTCCAAGGTAAGTATTCCGGAAAGAAAAAGGGGCAAAGCAAACAAATAGTCAAGGCAAGGTACAAGGTCGGCCAACAAAGATCAAATACAGGAACAAAAAGAACAGAGCAAGCACACACCATTTGAGCAAAGCTACAACTGGCACTAATTGGAGGCGAAGAGACAGCTAAATAGCCAGGTAATTACTCGAATAGCAGACAGATGGATGAAACCATGGCACGTCACTCATCATACTGAGATATCAGCATGCCCTAGCCTCCGATTGGACAGCTGAGTTGCCCATCATCATATTGACAGCTCAGAATGCCCCTGTCCTAGATTGGATGACTGAACTGTCACTTAAGAAAAAAAATTCCTCCTCCAAGATGGATTTTTTTTTTTACTATCAGGATAACCTCAACCACATTTATTATTAACAAAGTACACATGCGATTATGCTGCAGTGCAGGTGCCTCGGCTGACACCTGCCTGCAGAAAGGTTTTTTTAGTATGTACATGTATTCATAATGTAAACTAGGGGGCAGGTCACTGAAGGATCAGTGACCTGTCAGCAGTCTGCATTATGAATAGCTAATTTTTACTTATATACAGGGTGGGCCATTTATATGGATGCACCTAAATAAAATAGGAATGGTTGGTGACCCAGATTGGCGCACTGAATTTGCAGAATGGGCAAAACAAAAATTGGAACAGGACCCTCAGTTTACACAGAACATTATGTTCAGTGCTGAGGCAAACTTTTTTGGGTTGGCCATTTATATGGATACACCTAAATAAAATTCGGTTCTGCGTTCACCAAACATCAACACAATTTCTATCCATTCCTCACGTGTTAACCTCTGCGACGACATGTCAATGGCTGTAAACAAAGAGAAACTTGTAAATGACTCATGAAAGAACAAAGTTACATTGAAACCATGTGTTTTTCTTGTGAAATTCTCAATAAGTTTGAAAAAAATAGTTGGATCTAAAATGGCCAACTTCAAAATGGCCACCATTGTTACCACCCATCTTGAAAAGTTTCCCCCTCCCATATACTAATGTGCCACAAACAGGAAATTGAACCACCAACCATTCCCATTTTGTTTAGGTATATCCATATAAATGGCCCACCCTGTAGTTACAGCAGGGTACTTTGTTTATTTTGTTTCCTGTAGATTTTAAATGCTTTATGGCCAATGTGAACATGCGTTTATGTGCTACATGTATACTAACTTAATCCAAGCTGAATTTTTCTGTTTGTTTCTTTGTTTGTTTGCATTTTGTGCAAGCCGGGATGTGGCATTCCTCTCCTGAGCTGTTTTCCGTACTCTGCTCTCTCAGCACAGCAGCCAGCTCTCGGTCCCGCAAATGTGGTCACGTATAAGAATATTTCCTCCTACACATGGCAAAGCTAAGAGCTTGAACTCCACCATCGCCAATCTATTAGCCACATAAATGCTGCCTTTCCACCTAGTGGATACATATGGTTTCTAATAGTCTATGGCCATCGCAGTCCCCCAGTACCAGTTGCCCAGTCGCCATTACTTTTTTAAGAAAGCTGTGCCTGCCCTACACCAGCATCTCACAAACAACATTACCCATTCCTTGACTAAATGTATGTCTGCCAGGGTGCATTTCACCACTGATACCTGGACAAGCAAACATGGGCAGGGGTCTTACATCTCGCTGACTGGGCACTGGGTGACTGGTTTCTGTGTGGGGTGGCGTTAAAGGGGCTGCTTCATAAGTCTTTAAATCACCAAGGCTTTTGGTACCACTGTATTTAACAGTTATTCTACTGCTTCTGGCTTCTCCAGCTCCTCTAGGGCCTCGAACTGTGCTCTCAACCTGCCATGCACAGTGTAGGAAAGATTACCTGCAACACGAAGAGAAAAGAAGAAGGGAACCCAACATTAAGGAAGGGGGAAATGGAGACCACCAGGCAGATCTAATGTCACCCTGTCTGCCCTAACGTCCCTATATAGGTTCTGCCCTTGTCTCCAAGCAGGATACCTTATCCCTGCCTGACCCTAACAGTAAGCCCTGCATAGGGAAGGACAGGATTACACTAGTTAATCCCCACTACCACTAAAGACAGATGGGATACACAAACAAGAAAACAAAGGGAACACTTAGCTTGAGTAGACTGAGGGAGAAACACAGACATCTTCCAAACACCAAGGAGGAAGATAGCTGACTGCTTATAGCTCCAAGTCTCAACAGGTAAATGTAAATGAAAATATCACCAGCAACTCCCACCAACCAGCTGGGAGTTATAAACACCCAGGTCCAGGTGTGTAAACTAGAGCCGGAGGAGGTTGCCACTAAGTCCTAAAGACAGAAGGACCAGAAAGAAGTCTGCAAAGCAAACTTTTGAGACTTAGGACTTTTTCACAATGTCACTCGGTCCAGTGATATGAATGGGCACTACCACTCCTTCGTCATGTGTCTCTGGGCTTGTTTGCAATTTGTGCACGTGGAATAAATCCTTTTTTTTTTTGCTTCTTTGAAACGGAGTCTGCCGTGGATTACTGTCTACATATTGCAGGAATTCGATATCCCATTCCACCAGCACCTCGAAGACTTAACTGTGAGCACGTCAATCTTTCTGCCTTACTCAATAGCTTCATACTCTTTGATCTATCTCTGTATTCATCCAATCAATTGGGTGTGTCTTGTTTTTGTTCATTTCTCCATTTACATCATGTCTGTAACACTGTATGCAATAATTGTAATGTGCCTGGAACCTTTTCACCTGTGCTAAAAAATGGATTAAGTTTTAAAATACAAAGAACGTGATACCTTTGCTTTGTATACATCTCAAGCCAAGTAGGGGCTTCTACTTTGTGTGCTGAGGATCTTCACAGCCAATCTACGGGAGCTTTGCACTTTTTGCTCATCTGAGTCATGTTGCCCATGGTTTGCTCAGCATAAGTTGACCGACAGGGTCCTTTATAAATTTTAAAGAAGTTTAAACTGTAAAATATGCCGTATCCTTACTAATTCCTGGGGATCTGACCAGTAGGATCCTCACTTATTCTATGATTTGGGCTCTGCAATGTAACATCTATATAGATCAGATTGAGCAAGTGCTTCTTCACTCCATTCAATATTTATGAGTCCGCTGAAGATAGCTGAGTACATTGCCTTTTTGGGGAGTAGTTCCTCTATTCCAATCGTGCATTTCATTGCACCATTCTATGGATGGATTAAGGACATAGCATGGACCACAATTTATTCTAAGACGTCATTCAGACATCCAACTAGGGATTGGGGGGAGGGTATTCAATTTATAGGAGGGGAAGATAGTGCAGGCAGAGACCTGGGCACAAATAAGGAAGTTGGGGGTGGCGGTGGCATGGGGGTGGGGTTAGAACAGTTAATAATTTAAGAAAGAACAGAGGTACAGAGAGGAACATCAAGTGCATGTATACTAATGCTAGAAGCCTCGCCAACAAAATGGGTAAATTAGAATTAATGTTGTTGGAGCATAATTATGACATGGTGGGGATATCTGAAACGTGGCTGGATGAGAGCCATGACTGGGCTGTTAACTTGCAGGGCTATAGCCTTTCCAGAAATGACCGAACAGATAAGCGAGGGGGAGGGGTGTGTCTGTATGTAAAATTGTCCTTACAACCCATCCGGCGTGATAATATAGGTGAATCTAATGAAAATGTAGAATCTCTGTGGGTGGAGATAAGGGGAGGGGGAAAAAATAATAAATTACTGATAGGGGTTTGTTATAAATCTCCAAAAATAATGGAAGCAATGGAGAATATCCTCGTAAAGCAAATAGATGAAGCTGCCACTCAAGGAGAAGTCATTATTATGGGGGACTTCAACTACCCTGAAATAGATTGGGGAACAGAAACCTGCAGTTCCAGCAAAGGTAATCGGTTTTTGACAACTATGAGAGACAATTACCTTTTACAACTGGTTCAGGACCCAACAAGAAGGGGGGCACTGCTAGACCTAATATTAACCAACAGGCCAGACCGCATAGCAAATATAAAGGTTGGGGGTCACTTGGGGAATAGTAATCACAAAATAATAAGTTTTCATGTATCCTTTAATAAGATATGTAGTAGAGGGGTTACATGGACACTAAACTTCAGGAGGGCACATTTCCAACGGATGAGAGAGGATCTTGGTGCAATTAACTGGGATATCCTGAGACATAAAAATACACAAAGAAAATGGGAGACGTTTATTAGCATCCTGGATAGGACCTGTGCACAGTATATACCGTATGGGAATAAACATACTAGAAATAGGAGGAAACCAATATGGCTAAATGGAGCTGTAAGGGGCGCAATAAGTGACAAAAAGAAAGCATTTAGAGAATTAAAGGAAGTAGGTAGTGATGAGGCAATAAATAAATACAGAAAATTAAATAAATTATGTAAAAAGTAAATTAAGGCAGCAAAAATTGAGACAGAGAGACTCATTGCCAGATAGAGTAAAAATAATCCCAAACTGTTCTTTAACTACATAAATAGTAAGAAACTAAAAAATGATAGTGTTGGCCCCCATAACAATAGTCTGGGTGAAATAGTGGATGAGGATGAGGAAAAAGCCAATATGCTAAATGACTTTTTTTCATTAGTATTTACAAAAGAAAATCCCATGGCAGACAATATGATCAGTGATAACAACAATTCCACATTAAGTATCACCTGCTTAACCCAGCAGGAAGTACGGCGGCATCTAAAAATCACTAAAATTAACAAATCTCCGGACCCGGATGGGATACACCCCCGAGTACTGCATGAACTAAGTAAAGTCATTGATAGACCATTATTTTTAATCTTTAAAGAGTCCATAACAACAGGGTCTGTACCACAGGACTGGCGTATAGCAAATGTGGTGCCAATATTCAAAAAGGGGACAAAAACTGAACTCGGAAATTATAGGCCAGTAAGCTTAACCTCTACTGTGGGTAAAATCCTGGAGGGCATTCTAAGGGATGCTATACTGGAGTATCTGAAGAGGAATAACCTCATGACCCAGTATCAGCACGGGTTTACTAGGGACCGTTCATGTCAGACTAATTTGATCAGCTTCTATGAAGAGGTAAGTTCCGGACTGGACCAAGGGAACCCAGTAGATGTAATGTATATGGACTTTTCAAAAGCTTTTGATACGGTGCCACACAAAAGGTTGATATATAAAATGAGAATAATGGGGATAGGGGAAAATATGTGTAAGTGGGTTGAGAGCTGGCTCAGGGATAGGAAATAAAGGGTGGTTATTAATGGAACACACTCGGACTGGGTCGCGGTTAGCAGTGGGGTACCACAGGGGTCAGTATTGGGCCCTCTTCTTTTTAACATTTTTATTAATGACCTTGTAGGGGGCATTCAGAGTAGAATTTCAATATTTGCAGATGACACTAAACTCTGCAGGGTAATCAATACAGGGGAGGACAATTTTATATTACAGGATGATTTATGTAAACTAGAAGTTTGGGCTGATAAATGGCAAATGAGCTTTAATGGGGATAAATGTAAGGTCATGCACTTGGGTAGAAGAAATACGATGTATAACTATGTGCTTAATTCTACAACTCTGGGCAAAACCGTCAATGAAAAAGACCTGGGAGTATGGGTGGATGACAAACTCATATTCAGTGACCAGTGTCAGGCAGCTGCTACAAAGGCAAATAAAATAATGGGATGCATTAAAAGAGGCATAGATGCTCATGAGGAGAACATAATTTTACCTCTATACAAGTCACTAGTTCGAACACACTTAGAATACTGTGCACAGTTCTGGTCTCCGGTGTATAAGAAAGATATAGCTGAACTGGAGCTGGTGCAGAGAAGAGCGACCAAGGTTATTAGAGGACTGGGGGGTCTGCAATACCAAGATAGGTTATTACACTTGGGGCTATTTTGTGTTATGACCTGGTGGTTAGGAGCACCCGGAATGACCTGATAGTTAAACCTCATACAGGATGAGCTCTGGGATGTGGGAGCTCTGCTGACCGCAAGCCCTAATCCTATCACACACACTAAAAATAGCCGTGGAGCGCTCCTGACCAGACCTAGGTGCCTCGTCACAGCCTAAGAACTATCTAGCCCTAGAGATAGAAAATAAAGCCTACCTTGCCTCAGAGAAATTCCCCAAAGGTAAAGGAAGCCCCCCACATATATTGACTGTGAGTAAAGATGAAAGTCACAAACGCAGAAATGAAACAGGTTTCAGCAAAGGGAGGCCAGACTTACTAAATAGACAGAGGATAGGAAAGGTAACTTTGCGATCAGCACAAAAACCTACAAAAGACCACGCAGAGTGTGCAAAAAGGACCTCTGCACCGACTCACGGTGCGGAGGGGCCACTCTGCATCCCAGAGCTTCCAGCTAGCAAGACAAAATCATGATAACCAGCTGGACAAGAAAACAGTGAACAAGTAATGACTATCAGGAACTTAGCTTCTGCAGGAGAAGGCAGGTCACCAGAGAGATCCAGGAGCGAACTGAACCAATGCAAAAACATTGACAGCTGGCATAGAGTAACGATCTGAGAGGAGTTAAATAGAGCAGCCAACCAAAGGATAAACCATGTCACCTGTGTAAGGAACCTCAGAAGCAGCAGCTTCACTCATAGCCACCAGAGGGAACCCATAGACAGAACTCGCCGAAGTACCATTCACGACCACAGGAGGGAGTTTGACAACAGAATTCACAACAGTACCCACCCCCTTGAGGAGGGGTCACCGAACCCTCACCAGAGCCCCCAGGCCGATCAGGATGAGTCAAATGAAAGGCACGAACAAGATCGGCAGCATGAACATCAGAGGCAAAAACCCAGGAATTATCTTCCTGACCATAACCCTTCCACTTGACCAGGTACTGGAGTTTCCGTCTCGAAACACGAGAATCCAAAATCTTCTCCACCACATACTCCAACTCCCCCTCGACCAACACCGGGGCAGGAGGATCAACGGAGGGAACCATAGGCGCCACGTATCTTCCCAACAACGACCTATGGAACACATTATGGATGGCAAAAGAAGCTGAAAGGTCCAAACGAAATGACACAGGATTAAGGACTTCAGAAATCTTATATGGCCCAATGAAACGAGGCTTAAACTTAGGAGAGGAAACCTTCATAGGAACGTGACGAGATCACAACCAAACCAAATCCCCAACACGAAGTCGGGGACCAACACAACGCCAGCGGTTAGCGAAACGTTGAGCCTTCTCCTGGGACAATGTCAAATTGTCCACATGAGTCCAAATCTGCTGCAACCTGTCCACCACCGCATCCACACCAGGACAGTCCAAAGGCTCAACCTGCCCTGAAGAGAAACAAGGATGGAAACCAGAATTACAGAAAAAAGGAGAAACTAAAGTAGCCGAGCTGGCCCGATTATTAAGGACGAACTCAGCCAAAGGCAAGAAGGACACCCAATCATCCTGATCAGCAGAAACAAAGCATCTCAGATATGTTTCCAAGGTCTGATTGGTTCGTTCGGTCTGGCCATTAGTCTAAGGATGGAAAGCCGAAGAAAAAGACAAATCAATGCCCATCTTAGCGCAAAAGGACCGCCAAAACCTCGAAACAAACTGGGAACCTCTGTCCGAGACGATATTCTCTGGAATGCCATGTAAACGAACCACATGCTGGAAAAACAATGGCACCAAATCAGAGGAGGAAGGCAATTTAGATAAGGGTACCAAATGGACCATCTTAGAGAAGCGATCACAAACCACCCAAATGACCGACATCTTTTGAAAAACAGGGAGATCAGAAATAAAATCCATGGAAATATGCGTCCAGGGCCTCTTCGGGATTGGCAAGGGCAAAAGCAACCCACTGGCACGAGAACAGCAGGGCTTAGCCCGAGCACAAGTCCCACAGGATTGCACAAAAGAACGCACATCCCGTGACAAAGAAGGCCACCAAAAGGATCTAGCCACCAAATCTCTGGTACCAAAGATTCCAGGATGACCAGCCACAACAGAACAATGAATCTCAGAGTTAACTCTACTAGTCCATCTATCAGGGACAAACAGTTTCTCCATAGGACAACGGTCAGGTCTATCAGCCTGAAACTTTTGCAGCACACGCCGCAAATCAGGGGAAATGGCAGACAAAATTACCCCTTCTTTAAGAATACCCGCCGGCTCCGGAACACCCGGAGAGTCAGGCACAAAACTCCTTGACAGGGCGTCAGCCTTCACATTCTTAGATCCCAGAATGTATGAAACCACAAAATCAAAACGGGAGAAAAAGAGCGACCATCGAGCCTGTCTAGGATTCAACCGTTTGGCAGACTCGATATAAGTCAAATTCTTGTGATCCGTCAAGACCACCACGCGATGTTTAGCTCCTTCAAGCCAATGTCGCCACTCCTCGAATGCCCACTTCATGGCCAACAACTCCCGATTGCCCACATCATAATTGCGCTCAGCAGGCGAGAATTTTCTAGAAAAGAAGGCACAGGGTTTCATCACCGAGCCATCAGAACTTCTCTGTGACAAAACAGCCCCTGCTCCAATTTCAGAAGCATCAACCTCAACCTGAAAAGGGAGCGAAACATCTGGCTGGCACAACACAGGGGCAGAAGCAAAACGACGCTTCAACTCCTGAAAAGCCTCTACAGCCGCAGAGGACCAATTGACCACATCAGCACCTTTCTTGGTCAAATCAGTCAACGGTTTAGCAATACTGGAAAAATTAGCGATGAAGCGACGATAAAAATTAGCAAAGCCCAGGAACTTCTGCAAGCTCTTCACAGATGTCGGCTGAGTCCAATCGTAAATGGCCTGAACTTTAACAGGGTCCATCTCGATAGTAGAAGGGGAAAAAATGAAACCCAAAAATGAAACCTTCTGAACTCCAAAGAGACACTTTGACCCCTCCACAAACAAGGAATTCACACGAAGGACCTGGAACACCATTCTGACCTGCCTCACATGAGACTCCCAATCATCCGAAAAGACCAAAATGTCATCCAAATATACAATCATGAATCTATCCAGGTACTCTCGGAAGATGTCATGCATAAAGGACTGAAACACAGATGGAGCATTAGAAAGCCCGAATGGCATAACCAGGTACTCAAAATGGCCCTCGGGCGTATTAAATGCCGTTTTCCATTCATCACCCTGTTTAATTCGCACAAGATTATACGCACCATGAAGATCTATCTTGGTGAACCAACTAGCCCCCTTAATCCAAGCAAATAAATCAGACAGCAGCGGCAAAGGATACTGAAATTTGACTGTGATCTTATTAAGAAGGCGGTAATCAATACAAGGTCTCAAAGAACCATCCTTCTTGGCCACAAAAAAGAACCCTGCTCCCAATGGTGACGACGACGGACGAATATGACCCTTCTCCAAGGATTTCTTTATATAGCTCCGCATAGCGGTGTGCTCTGGCATAGATAAATTAAACAGACGGCCCTTAGGAAACTTACTACCAGGAATCAAATTAATAGCACAGTCGCAATCCCTATGAGGAGGTAGGGCACCAGATTTGGGCTCTTCAAATACATCCCGGTAATCTGATAAAAACTCAGGGACTTAAGAAGGAGTGGAAGGCGAAATTGACAGCAATGGAACATCACCAGGTACCCCCTGACAACCCAAGCTGGACACAGACATAGATTTCCAATCCAACACTGGATTATGGACCTGTAGCCATGGCAACCCCAAAACGACCACATCATGCAGATTATGTAACACCAAAAAGCGAATATCCTCCTGATGTGCAGGAGCCATGCACATGGTCAATTGAGTCCAGTACTGAGGCTTATTCTTGGCCAAAGGCGTAGCATCAATTCCTCTCAATGGAATAGGACACTGCAAGGGCTCCAAGAAAAAACCACAGCGCCTGGCAAACTCCAAGTCCATCAAATTCAGGGCAGCGCCTGAATCCACAAATGCCATTACAGAATAGGACGACAGAGAGCAAATCAGAGTAACGGACAAAAGAAATTTAGACTGTACCGTACCAATGATGGCAGACCTAGCGAATCGCTTAGTGCGCTTAGGACAATCGGAGATAGCATGAGTGGAATCACCACAGTAAAAACACAGCCCATTCCGACGTCTGTGTTCTTGCCATTCAGCTCTGGTCAAAGTCCTATCACACTGCATAGGCTCAGGCCTATGCTCAGAGAATACCGCCAGATGGTGCACAGCTTTGCGCTCACGCATGCGCCGATCGATCTGAATGGCCAAAGACATAGACTCATTCAGACCAGCAGGCGTGGGAAATCCCACCATGACATCCTTAAGGGCTTCAGAAAGACCCTTTCTGAAAATTGCCGCCAGGGCACATTCATTCCACTGAGTAAGCACAGACCACTTTCTAAACTTCTGACAGTACACCTCCGCTTCATCCTGACCCTGACACAAAGCCAGCAAGATTTTCTCTGCCTGATCCACTGAATTTGGTTCATCATAAAGCAATCCAAGTGCCAGAAAAAAACGCATCAACATCACGCAATGCAGGATCTCCTGGCGCAAGGGAAAATGCCCAGTCTTGAGGGTCACCACGCAACAAAGAAATAATGATTTTTACCTGTTGAACGGGGTCACCAGAGGAGCGGGGTTTCAAAGCTAGAAACAGTTTACAATTATTTTTGAAATTCAAGAACCTAGATCTATCCCCAGAAAACAAGTCAGGAATAGGAATTCTAGGCTCTAACATAGGATTCTGAACCACAAAATCTTGAATGTTTTGTACCCTTGCAGTGAGATGATCCACACAAGAGGACAGACCTTGAATGTCCATATCTACACCTGTGTCCTGAACCACCCAAAGGTCTAGGGGAAAAGAAAGACAAAACACAGTGCAAAGAAAAAAAATGGTCTCAGAAGTTCTCTTATCCCTCTATTGAGATGCATTAATACTTGTGGCCAGCTGTACTGTTATGACCTGGTGGTTAGGAGCACCCGGAATGACCTGATAGTTAAACCTCATACAGGACGAGCTCTGGGATGTAGGAGCTCTGCTGACTGCAATCCCTAATCCTATCACACACACTAGAAATAGCCGTGGAGCGCTCCTGACCAGACCTAGGCGCCTCGTCACAGCCTAAGAACTATCTAGCCCTAGAAATAGAAAATAAAGCCTACCTTGCCTCAGAGAAATTCCCCAAAGGTAAAGGAAGCCCCCCGCATATATTGACTGTGAGTAAAGATGAAAGTCACAAACGCAGAAATGAAACAGGTTTCAGCAAAGGGAGGCCAGACTTACTAAATAGACAGAGGATAGGAAAGGTAACTTTGCGATCAGCACAAAAACCTACAAAAGACCACGCAGAGTGTGCAAAAAGGACCTCTGCACCGACTCATGGTGCGGAGGGGCCACTCTGCATCCCAGAGCTTCCAGCTAGCAAGACAAAATCATGATAACCAGCTGGACAAGAAAACAGTGAACAAATAATGACTATCAGGAACTTAGCTTCTGCAGGAGAAGGCAGGTCACCAGAGAGATCCAGGAGCGAACTGAACCAATGCAAAAACATTGACAGCTGGCATGGAGTAACGATCTTAGAGGAGTTAAATAGAGCAGTCAACCAAAGGATAAACCACGTCACCTGTGTAAGGAACCTCAGAAGCAGCAGCTTCACTCATAGCCACCAGAGGGAGCCCATAGACAGAACTCGCCGAAGTACGATTCACGACCACAGGAGGGAGTTCGACAACAGAATTCATAACAATTTTGTTTGGAAAAACGAAGACTAAGAGGTGATCTTATTTTAATGTATAAATATATGAGGGGACAGTACAAAGACCTTTCTGATGATCTTTTTAATCATAGAGGGGCAAGGGGGCATCCTCTACGTCTGGAGGAAAGAAGGTTTAACCCCTTAATGATTGCCAATACGCCTTTATTGACCTGACATATAAGAGAATGGCCTCCCCATACAGATGACAATCCAGCATCTGTTGGTTGTACACTATAGCTGACAACTTGCTGTATCAGCCATGATCAGTATTTGCACCTTCTAAATCTGTTTAACCCCTTAGATGCTGCTGTCAATAGTGACTACATCATTATAAATGGTTAACAGAGTGTGGGGGCTTCTTCTTTATCCCAATTGGTGCCCTCAGATCATGATTTTGTTGTCCTGATGTTTGCGATGGCAATTCATGACCAAATAGTGGCCTTAGAGTCTGACGGCTGTAGTAATCTGTTTAGAAGTTAGCAACATTTAGGTAGTAAAAATACACATTTTCATTTCTGTCATGTCACTTTGCATTAATTCCTGTAAAGCACCTGAATGGTTAATAAACTACCTGACAGCAGTTTTCAATATGTCAGGGGGTGCTGTTTTTAAAATGGTATCACGTTTGGGGGTTTCCCAATATATGGGACCCCTAAAGTCACTTCAAACATGGATAAGTCCCTAAAAAAATAAATGTGGTAAATTTCTTTGAAAAAATGAAAAATTGCTGCTACATTTTTAAACCTCCTAAAATGCTAACAAAATAAAATAACATTTTACAAATGGTGCTGATGTAAAGCCGACATGTGGGAAATGTTATTTATTAAAGGTTTGCTGTTGTATGACTATCTGGATTAAAGGGATAATCATTCAAATTTAGAAAATTGCTAATTTTTTAACATTTTTCTCAAATTTTTTATATTTTTTATAAATAAACACAAAAAATGTTGAACTAAATTTACCATTATCATAAAGTATAATGTGTCACGAAAAAACAATCTCAAAATCACTGGGATTTGTTGAAGCCTTGCAGAGTTATTACCACATAAAGTGACACTGGTCAGATTTCAAAAATTTGGCTCGGTCACTAAGGGGTTAAGCATAATAACAGACGCGGATTCTTTACTGTAAGAGCAGTGAGACTATGGAACTCTCTGCCGTATGATGTTGTAATGAGTGATTCGTTACTTAAATTTAAGAGGGGACTGGATACTTTTCTGGAAAAGTATAATGTTACAGGGTATATACACTAGATTCCTTGATAGGGCGTTGATCCAGGGAATTAGTCTGATTGCCGTATGTGGAGTCGGGAAGGAATTTTTTTCCCCAATGTGGAGCTTACTCTTTGGGGTTTTTTTTGCCTTCCTCTGGATCAACATGTTAGGGCATGTTAGGTTAGGCTATGGGTTGAACTAGATGGACTTAAAGTCTTCCTTCAACCTTAATAACTATGTAACTATGTAACTATGTATGTATGTAATCTTCACACACAAGCTCTACCCGTGGTTTTCACGAATAGCACTTTTACCTATGATATTCTATGGGGCCATTCACATGTTCAATTTTGATCTGGGGGTTTGATCAAAATGAGCAATGCAAGTCTATTGAGCCGTGAAAAAAATCAGATCACACTCCTTTGCCATCTGAGTCCAGTCTGATTTCCGCAGACTGTCACATAGGTGTAGGAGGAGAACATATTTATTTTTTTCTCCACGTAAGAGAAAAATGGATGACACTCAAACAAAACTGTGATCAAGCTCTGATAACATTCTCCTTAAAATAATCTATTCTGTCATCTGAATGAGGCCTAAAAGTGATGACTCATTGATGACTGGCATTTTTTTTGTTCCCACTCTGGCTTAACATTTTCATTTTCTCGTTGAAGTAGTTGTATGTGGAATTATTTATGCTGGAAATATTGCATTATTCTGCAGTTCTGTCGTATTATTATTATTATTTATCATTATAGCGCCATTTATTCCATGGTGCTTTACAGGTGAGGAGGGGTATACATAATAAAAACAGGTACAATAATCTTGAACAATACAAGTCACAACTGGTACAGGAGGAGAGAGGACCCTGCCCGCGAGGGCTCACAATCTACAAGTCGTATCATTATTTTATTGTAAGTGGGGCACTGGGCTGACGGCTACCTCTGTGTCCCTAAACACCTTACATAAAGGTCTCTGGGCGTGTGCATGCAGTTGCGATACTGTTATGGTTTCTGCTGGTGACACCTTCACTTCAAGATCTTCCACAATTTTGGGGACGCTGGTAGCCTTTAGCTCAACAATGAAGAAAAGATGTGCAAAATTAAAGTCTTGTTTACTAGGACTCGAACATATGTCAAAGGGGTAGCAGGAACAATGCTTAAGACTTTCATCTGTACAGTATGACAGACGTTCACTCTTGATGTTTACAGATGGCGACATATTACCTGTGAAGACCGTTTCGTAGGAATAACAGGCTATACTGAAGGTCTACCTATCCAGGTATCTTTCTTTTTCTTTAACTCAACCAAGACTATTGATAAAAACAGGAACTGACCATTACTGCCCATTACTCATCCTCAACAATGGGATGGTCCTACAGTTTACACTCTCGCCCCTTAATAACAGGAAACTGCAGCCTCCATAGGATAAAACACAAAAACAAACACGTCACATTACATATATCGATAGTGGTCTTCAGAGAGAGTGTTCGGCCAACTTCTCCAACTTTACATTGTAGCACTATTTGCAGAAAAAAAATCTATTTTAGACATTTTTTTTAACATTCTAGTTTTACATTGAATGAGGAATTCAATTATTTTTAAAGGAGTTTGCCACTTCTAAAGGGAAATAGTACATAGGCTTCCCAATTTAAAATCCAAAATTGTTGTATTCACCAGCTGCTGCTCTTCCTCTGTGTTTGTTGATAAAGCTGCATTGGCTGTGTCATGTGTGCTTTAGAAAACAAGTTGGCAAGAGACCGCTGAGCCCAGTTATTAGCTGCAGTGGTCATGCACAGCATGTCATGACATGGTGTTTTTTAGGGCTTCGGACATCCGCTTATTATTTTTAACTCCTTCCATCTTATTTGTTTGTTTTGCTTTATGGTCTGGAAAGACCTCAGCATATAACAAAAAGTCATTTTTGAACAATTTGATTAATGTCCAGAAGCAAAATTGAATAGCAGCAGAGAGTGATGGCAACTGAACAGATTACACAGACAATTAAGTTCTCTTCTCCTTGGTATGGTACCAGGTGGGTACAATTCAGCTTTACACCGGAGAAAGCTTCAAACCAACATTGTCTGACTGAAAGGATCATTCAGTCAAAGTATCATATTGAGCTTCGAAGAGTGGGCAGAGACTGGAGATATAATCACGGGGGTGGAACATGTGTTGAGAAAGCACTGAAATAACAACTGTAGCTCTCATGTCTCTCAATTTCATTGAGCATCCCTGCAAATGAATTGTCAACCAAATCAATTATTACCATGGACAGACATCTTTTGGAGTTAAGGTACCGTCACACTCAGCAACTTTCCAACGATCACGACCAGCGATACGACCTGGCCGTGATCGTTGGAAAGTCGTTGTGTGGTCGCTGGAGAGCTGTCACACAGACAGCTCTCCAGTGACCAACGATGCTGAAGTCCCCGGGTAACCAGGGTAAACATCGGGTTACTAAGCGCAGGGCCACGCTTAGTAACCCAATGTTTACCCTGGTTACCATTGTAAATGTAAAAAAAAAACACTACATACTTACATTTCAGTGTCTGTCACGTCCCCCGGCGTCAGCTTCCCGCACTGACTGTGAGTTCCGGCCGTAAAGCAGAGCACAGTGGTGACGTCACCGCTGTGCTTTACGGCCGGCGCTCACAGTCAGTGCAGGAAGCTGATGGCGAGGGACGTGACAGACACCGGAATGTATGTAGTGTTTTTTTTTTTTACATTTACAATGGTAACCAGGGTAAATATCGGGTTACTAAGCGCGGCCCTGCGCTTAGTAACACGATATTTACCTTGGTTACCAGTGAACACATCGCTGGATCGGCGTCACACACACCGATCCAGCGATGTCAGCGGGGAGTCCAGCGACGAAATAAAGTTCTGGCCTTCTAGCTCCGACCAGCGATGTCACAGCAGGATCCTGATCGCTGCTGCGTGTCAAACACAACGATATCGCTATCCAGGATGCTGCAAAGTCACGGATCGCTATCGTTATCGTTGTAATGTTGTTCAGTGTGAAGGTACCTTTACTTTAGTTTTGGGCTAAATTTATTTGGACTAATTTGAATCTGTGTGCCAAATTGGTTATGTAATACCAAAACAAATTTTGAGCAATTTGCTCATCTTCATCTGTTTGCTGTAAGCAACTGTAAGTGGCTGCTGTGGATAGATATAATTTTTTTCATTGAACTGGATAGCAGTATGAAAGGAAGCTGTGAATTTACAGTTTTGTACGTAAAAAAAATTAAAAAAGCATTGACCTATATAAAAAACAGGAAATTGAAATCTGTGTAGGTAAAACCCTAAACCCCATGTCCATACTAGAAACAGATGTGTCTTTCCTTACCTTTCTTGAAAAAAACCCAAAACGTGAGTTTGGTGCAAGCCACTTTGCAATTTACCTCTGGTTTAAAACAATCTCTTCTCAAAAAGGAGGATATTTTTCATTCTATTGTGTACAACTTGTTACTTAGCTTTCAGATAATCTCATAAGTCTACTGGAGGTAGTTGATCTCTTAGGATACCGTCACACTAAGCGACGCTGCAGCGATACCGACAACGATCCGGATCGCTGCAGCGTCGCTGTTTGGTCGCTGGAGAGCTGTCACACAGACCGCTCTCCAGTGACCAACGATGCCGGTAACCAGGGTAAACATCGGGTTACTAAGCGCAGGGCCGCGCTTAGTAACCCGATGTTTACCCTGGTTACCATCGTTAAAGTAAAAAAAACAACCACTACATACTTACCTACCGCTGTCTGTCCCCGGCGCTGGGCTTCTCTGCTCTGGCTGTGAGCGCCGGGCAGCCGGAAAGCACAGCGGTGACGTCACCGCTCTGCTTTCCGGCCGCTGTGCTTACAACCAGTACAGGAGGAGTGCAGAGAAGCTGAGCGCCGGGGACAGACAGCAGTAGGTAAGTATGTAGTGGTTGTTTTTTTTACTTTAACGATGGTAACCAGGGTAAACATCGGGTTACTAAGCGCGACCCTACGCTTAGTAACCCGATGTTTACCCTGGTTACCAGCAAAGACATCGCTGAATCGGCGCCACACACACCGATTCAGCGATGTCAGCGGGAGATCCAGCGACGAAACAAAGTTCTGGACTTTCTTCCCCGACCAGCGACATCACAGCAGGGGCCTGATCGCTGCTGCCTGTCACACTGGACGATATCACTAGCCAGAACGCTGCAACTTCACGGATCGCTAGCGATATCGTCTAGTGTGACGGGGCCTTTAAGCAAGAAGCGCTGTGCTTGCCAGGATTTTACAATATGGCTGAAGATGATATCTGGCTAGCTCCTCTGCTGCGGCAGTGGCAAAGTTGCCTCTATTAGGTAAGGTTCACATTTGCGTTGTTGGGCGCAGCGTCGGCGATGCAACCAACAACGCAGCGTTTTGCGATGCATGCATTGTCATAAGATCGTACAGAGCAGGAATTTTGTCGCAGGGAAAACACTACAAGTAGCATCCTCTGCACCCTGTCTGTGCGTCAATATGACGCATGCGTCGTAAAACGCAATACAACGCATACCGGTGCATGTCCATGCGCCCCCCATGTTAAAGATAGGGGCGCATGACGCATGCGTCGGTATGCGTCGAAGACGCTGCGCCCAACAACGCAAATGTGAACGTAGCCTAAATAGTATTTGCGAGCATGCAGTTCATGCCAACAAACTCAACCATGCCATCAGTTCCAACCAGCAAACTTCAGGAGCACTCCAAACCTTGGAAACCAGCAATTTGAAAGACAGGGAAGCTGTGCACTCCTGAAGACATAAGATTAAAGCAATCAAACAAATTTAAGAAAAGGCTCAGTAGCACACTCAAAACATATAGAAATTTACGGTATTGACTGTTCAGATATAAGAGCAAATTTAGGTAAAAATTTGGAAAGTAGTAAACATTGAAAACCAGTGTTTAAAAAATGGAAATGGACTTAATGAGGAAGGAGAAGTTTTTTGGCATCTCAGTTGTGTACACCGACAATTTGGAATGACCGTCACATTGGTTGACCTCAAGTTACCCTACAACAGATATTAATGACTTTTGATGGCATTTATTACAGTGTTATTTTCCAGCAATTTTATGTTGAAATTGCTGCTACGTATGTAATAAGCTTTTAATTCTGTAGCACACTGCATGTCGGAGTTTTTCGGAATACTCAGGGACATCAAAAAATATAATCTCCTTAAGAATTCTGTAAACAAGCTTAAAAGGCAGAAGACTGGATCATTAAGAAGTTTAACTATAAATGCTGCTCGGGATAAAATATCATTACTTTTGGCTTTTAGCTGAATGTTTTCATCTTAGCTATTCCAGATTTTATGACGGTTTGGAGATAAATGATTTATCTTGTTACATGTGACGCCCAGGAGACCGGGATACCCAGCACCGGACCAATGGAGTCTGTCTCTTGAGGGGGATGTCACGGGTGGCTTGACCCGGTGCTGTGGCCTCAGGCAATGCACAGTGTAAGGGGTATCATGAGGGGACAGGCACTTACTTGATCAGCAGCAGGTTCTCCCAGCGGTGACGATCTCGATCCTGGATAGATGGCTATTGCCCAAATGAAAGACTGAGGCACTGAAACGTTTAACCAGTTTACTTTAACATAAAAGGATTTACAACCAGTCCTGTCACCGGAGTCTGTATGGGAACTCTGAGTTACTTTGACCCTGCCGGGGTCTTCGCCTCTTATTGTGCGCAATTTCTGTGTGGCCCTGCTGCTGTATGTGAACTGGCTGCCGGCCCAATCTGTCCCCTCCGGGTCCTGGTTCGACGGGCAACCCGAGTCCTTTTATCGGTTTACCCCCTCTGGGAGTACCGCTGAACTCTGTGTCTGTTGCTGCATCCGACCCTAGTGAAGCTGATATCACCTCACGTTTTTCCGGTTGCTGTATTATATATAATGAATACAGCCACGGATCCGGCATCCGTCTTTGCGCCTGTTCTGGGTAGTGATTAATGCTACCCGGTTCTCACAATGTCCTTTTTCTCTATCCCTCTTCTCCTCAGGCCGGAGATTTAGGCCTGGTAACAGTCACAGGGCTGTTAGAGATTCAACTGTATGACCTCTCACTATCAGCTCCTTGGCCCAACTGCTATTTCTTCTCTCAGACCAGAATGGATCAAGGGGAGTCTCTGGAGCTCCCCCTTCTGGCCGGAGGTGGTAGTGCAGTCTTGCTATTTTAGTATTTGTACTTACTGTCAGTAACTATTTTTGTGGCAAATACCCCTAGGGGTGCCACATTCCCCCTTAGTTAAGAACAGTACTCCGGGACTGTGGGACAATAACATTTTGAAATAACAATTAATATGTACAGAGTCTTAAAAATGAAAAGTTACAAAAACCACTCAAGGAAACAAAAATAGAGTTCTGTAAAAAGTCACTTCAAATAGCGTCCATTAATACAGTTCTATCCTTGAAGGTATTAGGAACGGCACTGTACTTAGTGTCCAGGAATTTAGTTCCATTTTTCCAACGGAGTTATCAATATAAAGTCTAAAGAAAGTTCAAAAAGAGCAAAAAGCAAAGTTCAAAAAGCAGTCTTTCCGGAGCTTTGATTTAGTGCCTCCGGGCTGATAAAAAGTTCAAGAATATGCAATAAGTTCATACAGACAAGTCTCTGTAGGCACTGGGCTTAAACGTTGCAGACTGATAGCAATGACTATACTACATTTTCTGTTTAACTATATACGGCATAACATATATACAATTCACATTATGAGCTTTATAGTTGGTAATCTGCATACCTGGCCGGTAATTGACCCTGGGTACTACGCTGTGATCTACGTAATAGCGGTGTCTCTTCATGTGGTGTACTACTGTCTACTGCGGATATAGTATCTGCCCGCTCTGCTAAAGATAATTCCACGACTATGGAGTTGGCAAGTCCACCGTGAATGGGATTACTCTGACCAGGAATCTGTTCTTCCTGGCCTGGAACCTCCTGTAGTACGGGGTCAGCCTCTTCCTGTCTTGGGACTTCTGGTATTGGGTTCGGTGTTGGGTAAAAGGCCACCATGGGAACCACTACTGCACCATGGTATGTTAGTAGGGTTTTGGGAAAGTCTCCTATACAGGTGTGATACACTTCCTCTTCTTTTTCCTTTACTGGTTGAACCTGTATGGGTTGAATAACTTCTGGTTCTGGCTGGACAACGTCTGGCTCTTTCAATGCTTCCGGACATAATTTAAGATTGTCTCTTGACACTAGTATAGATGTTAAGCCTCCGTTTTTGCTAATGAGACACATTTTAGGATTATCCACTCTTGTTGGTAAAACTGTGTAGGGTACGGCTTCCCACTGATTGTCCAGTTTATTGGTTCGACGATTTCTCTTGAGCACTTGGTCACCCGGTCTTAATGGGGTCGCTAGAGCATTCTGGTTGAAAGTTCGCTCTTGTCTTTCTCTAGTTTGCTGAAGGCTTCTTTCCACACTCTCTTGCACTTGGCGATACTGCTTTTGCCGTATGATATCCCAATTGGAGTCTTGAACTTCTGCGTCTGGTTTCAGAATTCCCATTTCTAGATCGATTGGTAATTGGCCGGGTCTTGCACGCATAAGGTAAGCTGGGGTGCAGTTGGTGGAGCTCACCGGGACATGATTATACAGATCCACCAAGTCAGGCAATTTCTCTGGCCATTGATTCCTTTCTGTCTCAGGTAAAGTCTTTAGTAGGTCTATTACAATATGGTTCATCTTCTCGCATAAGCCGTTTGTTTGTGGATGATAGGCCGTCGTCCGGATCTTTTTGCAACCATACATATTACAGAATTCTCTGAAGATCTCTGATTCAAAGGCTGTACCTTGGTCGGTGAGAACCTGTTCCGGATATCCATGGGGTCTACAAAAGTACGTTTGGAACGCTTTGGCTCCTGTTTTTGCTGTCAGATCTTTTACGGGTACTACTACCAAGAAACGTGAATAATGGTCCACGATGGTCAAGGCATAGACATAGCCGGACCGGCTTGGTGTCAACTTCACGTGGTCCATGGCTACAAGTTCAAGTGGTTGTTTGGTGATTATGGGCTGCAGTGGTGCTCTTTGGTTCTTTTGATCGTTTCTTCTGAGGTTACACGGGCCACAATTTCTGCACCACTGTTCGATTGATTTTCTCATCCCGACCCAATAAAATCTTTCTCTTAGAAGTACTTCTAACTTTTTCCAACCGAAGTGACCAGCACCATTATGGTAAGCTTCGAGGACCATCTTCACATCTTGTTTAGGCACAATAATCTGCCAAACCAATTCATGTGTTTTCGGATTGGTGTATCTTCTACAGAGCTTCCCTTGATACAGGAACATTTTGCCTCTCTCTTTCCAGAGTTGATGCGTCTCTTCTGGGGCATCCTCATAGGGATATGCACTTTGCTCAGTCAACAGTTCCTTCACCAACTTCACAGCCGGATTGCTGTCTTGGGTGTCAGCCCATCTATGGTGTGCTAACGGATTAAAATTCACCTCTTGTTGTTTCTGATAGGTACTTGACTGATGATGTTTTGCCTTGAGACGATGGAAGGCTGGTAGTTCAATTTCTTCAAGCTCCCCCGTTTCCTCTTCTACATCTCTCAAGTGTGGCATCCGGGATAGGGCATCGGCATTTCCATTCTTGCGACCTGCTCGATACTTGATTATGAAGTTGTAATTAGATAACCGGGCTATCCATCGCTGTTCTAACGCACCTAATTTGGCTGTGTCCAGGTGGGTCAACGGATTGTTGTCAGTATAGACAATAAATTCTGCAGCGGCCAGATAGTGTTTGAAACGCTCCGTCACAGCCCAAACTACTGCCAGTAGTTCCAATTTGAAGGAGCTGTAATTTTCTGAATTTCTTTCAGTAGGCCGGAGCTTTCTACTTGCAAAGGCGATGACTTTCTCCCGACCTTCTTGCTTTTGTGACAGCACCGCTCCTAGTCCCACATTACTGGCATCGGTGTAGAGGATGAAAGGTTTATGGTAATCTGGGTATGCCAGAACCTCTTCTCCGGTTAGTGCCTTCTTTAGTTGTTCAAAGGAGTCTTCCCTTTCGTCGTTCCACTGAAAAGGAGGGTTTCGGTTTGAAGGTTTCTTCGTCTGCCCTACCAAGGTGTCTTGCAAGGGTGCTGCCAACTTGGTAAATCCTTTTATAAATCTGCGATAGTAACCCACCAATCCCAGGAATTGTCTCACTTCTTTTGCGCTGGTAGGTCTTGGCCAATCCCTTATGGCGCTTATTTTCTCGGGATCTGGTGCTACTCCCTCCGAACTCACGATGTGTCCCAGGTACTGTACCTTTGGCTTGAGAAGGTGACATTTGGATGGCTTGACTTTCATGCCATACCTGGATAAGGCTTCGAACACTTCTGCCAGGTCTATTAAGTGTTGTTCGTAAGTCTTTGAGTAGACGATCACATCATCTAGGTACAGGAGGACGGTCTCGAAGTTCTTGTGTCCGAGGCAGCATTCCATCAGCCGCTGGAAGGTACCGGATGCGTTGCAGAGTCCGAACGGCATGCGATTAAATTCACATAGACCCATTGGTGTGGTGAATGCCGTCTTTTCCTTATCTCTCTCAGCCACAGGGACTTGCCAATACCCGCTTGTTAAGTCTAAGGTGGAAAAATAATTAGCAGATTTCAAAGCAGTTAAGGACTCTTCTATCCTAGGCAAGGGGTAGGCGTCTTTATGGGTGATGTTATTAATCTTCCGGTAGTCTACGCACATTCTCATGGTTCCGTCCTTTTTTTTGACAATCACTAGAGGGGCCGCCCAGGGGCTACAGCTGTCTCTTATTACCCCGGCCTGTTTCATTTCCCTCAGCATATCTTTTGCACATTGATAGTGAGTGGGCGGTATGGGTCTATATCTTTCTTTTATTGGGGGATGGTCACCTGTGGGGATTGTGTGTTCTACCCCTTCTATCCGTCCGAAGTCCAATGGGTGTTTACTGAAGACTTGTTCATATTCCGTCACTAGCCTATACACCCCTTGTTTTTGATGGGTAGGTGTTGAATTTATGCCCACGTGTAGCTGTTGGCACCAATCCTCCATTTCTCCATCTGAGCCATTGCCTTCCACCTGACAGGTTGGTTCTAAGGGCTCAATGGTTGTGATGGCATTGTTGTCAACAGTATATAGCTTTGCCATTGTAGCATACCTTGGCAAAGTGACCTCTTCCTCTCCACAGTTCAAAAGTCGTACCGGCACTCGTCCCCGGTGTACCTCGACTATCCCTCGTGCTGTGAGTATAGTGGGCCTGCTGTCGGTGTACACTGGTTCTATTAAGGCTTGATAATCTCGTCCCTTAGTACCAATGGCTGCTCTACACCATACCAGCATTTCTGTTTTTGGTGGGATTACAATAGACGTTGGATCACTTACCCTCACACTGCCGATTTCTCCACCTGCAACTTCTACCTGTTGCCTTAACATCAATACTTTTATTTCCCTCCGGAGAACTCTCTGCTGGCAGGATTGGGCAGTTTCAGCAATTTGCTGTAAGACAGAAATGACTTCGGAAAAGCAGTTCTCTAACACATTCATTCCTATCAATACAGTTGGTTCACAGTTCCGCCGGTCAACATCAACAACAATTATACCCTGTTTCTTCAGTTCTACTTTACCAATCTTTATGGTCATCTCCCTGAATCCTAGTTTCGGTACCAACTTACCATTACTGGCCCATATATCTAGTTCAACATCAGAGGGCCCTTTATCAATATCTGCATCAGCCCAGTACCTCTTATAAAGGATATACGGTATAGATGAAATCTGGGAACCTGTGTCCAGCAAAGCGTTGAGGGGAATTCCGTCCAGCACGATAGGGATAATGGGTCGTCCTCCGATGTACCTGTCGTGCCAGGGTGTTGGGCCTTGAAAGTTCATTCCTGCGAAGCGGCCCGCATTCCCAGGGGATTCCCGTTTAAATCACAATCTCGTGCAAAGTGGCCCGGCTGCTGGCAATGGCGGCAAATAGGCTGTCCATCCGGTTGGTAGCGGTCGCGGGGTCGTCCTCTCCATGTCGGGTATCTCCGGGGTCTCATCCATGGAACATCCTCTCTACAGTTTGCCAACTCCATCTTGTGTCCTCTCATCTCCTGCATGGTTTTAGCCATTGAAGCAACAACATCAGCTAAAGAGTCAAGCTTTTGTTGAAGAGCCTCATTAGTACTGGGCCCCAGGGGCTTAGCAATGGCCCCAGACATAGCTGATGTCGCTGGCACTCCCTGTTGTTGAGGTGCCTCTGCCATGGGTTGCGCAGGATCCTGATCCCGAGGTGCCTCTGCCAGCTGGAGACGTATAGCGCTCTCCTTTAATTGGGCAAATGTCAATTCAGGGTTCTTAAAAACAAGCATGCTCACATGCCCCCGGTGAGAAGGGGTGTAGAGTCCCTCAATAAATTGATCTCTTAGCAGTTTATCCGCTCCGGTGTTAAAAATGGGTTCAGCCAGTGTAAGTGATTTAAGGGCTTCCTGCAGGTTTAAGGCAAAGTCTCTCACGCCCTCATTAGCTTTTTGTTTGCAACTAAAGAATCGTATTTTAGCTTTGCTGCTGGCCGTGGTTTCAAATGTAGCTTTTAATCCAGCAAATATGCGTTCAACAGTGCCTTTTAGATCAGCTGCCCATGCTGTGACTTCTCGCTTAGCATGGCCACTTAACTGCATCATCAGGAGACTAACACGCTGAACTTCACCCACAGGGAACATGTCAAAATGGGCCAGCATCTTTTCTCTGAAATCGTCAAGGGTATTAGGCTCACCTTCATACATTGGAAGCCATGGGCCACCCGGGGTATATGGCATCAGCACCAGCATGATGGGCGCCACTCCTTGCACCGCTGCGCTGCCGGACTCTCTATTGACACTCTGTCTTTCAGCTGCATTAGCGTTGCCGAGTGTTGCGGCGTCTCCGTGCTGCGACATACTGTGCCCCCTTAGTTAATCCGGACCCTTCCGGTCCTCCGCTTCCGTCGGGATAGTGTAGATTCGTTCCGCTGTGCAGCAGGATCGATTTTCCCCTTGCTCTGATGTCAGAGCGCTCAGCTTGGTGCCGCCCACAATGACACGCCCCCTGCTGCTCCCACCCACCGCGCTCTGTAATGGCGGATTCTGAAGTTTTTCAGTTAGACTGGGGCTCAGGTGATGGTGTAGCTCAATTAACAGTCTCGTGCCTAACGGTTATGAAGTGATTACCTCAGGGGATGGCGGCCATCTTTACTCCATTATAACCAATGGGGAAAAGTCACTTTCAATAGTTTTTAATGGGGAATGGATTTTTCTTTAATAAAGTCAATTTTCAAGATTTTTCATCCCAGTTTTCACAGTTTTGGGCTCCAATCACGGCACACAATACCCGGTATACGGGCTGGCTAGATCCTGTTCGTGACGCCAATTGTGACGCCCAGGAGACCGGGATACCCAGCACCGGACCAATGGAGTCTGTCTCTTGAGGGGGATGTCACGGGTGGCTTGACCCGGTGCTGTGGCCTCAGGCAATGCACAGTGTAAGGGGTATCATGAGGGGACAGGCACTTACTTGATCAGCAGCAGGTTCTCCCAGCGGTGACGATCTCGATCCTGGATAGATGGCTATTGTCCAAATGAAAGACTGAGGCACTGAAACGTTTAACCAGTTTACTTTAACATAAAAGGATTTACAACCAGTCCTGTCACCGGAGTCTGTATGGGAACTCTGAGTTACTTTGACCCTGCCGGGGTCTTCGCCTCTTATTGTGCGCAATTTCTGTGTGGCCCTGCTGCTGTATGTGAACTGGCTGCCGGCCCAATCTGTCCCCTCCGGGTCCTGGTTCGACGGGCAACCCGAGTCCTTTTATCGGTTTACCCCCTCTGGGAGTACCGCTGAACTCTGTGTCTGTTGCTGCATCCGACCCTAGTGAAGCTGATATCACCTCACGTTTTTCCGGTTGCTGTATTATATATAATGAATACAGCCACGGATCCGGTATCCGTCTTTGCGCCTGTTCTGGGTAGTGATTAATGCTACCCGGTTCTCACAATGTCCTTTTTCTCTATCCCTCTTCTCCTCAGGCCGGAGATTTAGGCCTGGTAACAGTCACAGGGCTGTTAGAGATTCAACTGTATGACCTCTCACTATCAGCTCCTTGGCCCAACTGCCATTTCTTCTCTCAGACCAGAATGGATCAAGGGGAGTCTCTGGAGCTCCCCCTTCTGGCCGGAGGTGGTAGTGCAGTCTTGCTATTTTAGTATTTGTACTTACTGTCAGTAACTATTTTTGTGGCAAATACCCCTAGGGGTGCCACATTCACATTACAGATTGGTTTACTTCGGTCTTGGAGAAATTTGTGCTTTAATTTCTTAAGATCCTCTCTTTGAGTAATTAAAGGGTTTTCTATTAAATTGTTTTTGTTTCTTTAGAATGATTATTACTTGCAAAATGTAGCACCAATTATCTTAACTTGTTTGTTCCATTAATAGAGACACTTTTTCTTTTCTAAATATCACTAATATGTGTATAAGAACCTATAGGAGTTTTACAATTTCAGAAAATCGCTGTCACCTGAGTGCAGTTTGTTAAAAAAAACCTGTGCTTTACTTAACATCTCCAGGACTAAGGATGATTTCTAAGCTGCCCTTTTGTCTGCAGCTCTTATGCTATGTTGGCACAACTGCAGCCAATCAGTGAGCTCAGAAGTTTGTGCTGTCAAATCAGGCAGAACTGCTGAGCTCATTTATTGGCTTTAGTGCTGCCGATGTGACCTGTAAATGCAGACAATAACAACCCCTGGAAGCAGCAGCAGAGACTCAGCACTGGATCTAGCGACAATGAGTAAGTACAGGTTTTTTTGCATTAAACAAGCTACATCTGGTAGTGAGGGGTTGTATGAAACTGGAAAATCTCTTTAATTCTTTTGTTTGGTTACAGACATGCAATTTATCAAAGAACTCTGTATGCAAAATTTTAAGTACCACGGAAAACATCTACCACTGAATGTTTCTGAAGTTGACAAAATGACTCCGCCCTCTGTGACATCACTTCCTGATCTGTAGCTATTGGCTACAGTTGCACCATACTGACTTCCTGCTTCACCTACCTGAAAAACAAATGTTGAGCTCTCTCTACTCCCTTTCAGATAAAAAAAACTCAAATAGAGAGCACAAACCACCAAGAATCAAAGAGTAAAAAATGTACAAACTTTATTATAAACAAATCCATAAAAATACAGGGGATGTGACAGAGGTAAGCCAAAAATGGATGGGAATACACAAAAGCACCAGGCAACAACAGGTGTATGTGAATTTAAAGATTAAATAGATTGCTCCATAATTAGTGTGTACCCAATATTGGTAATAATACAAAATCCAAAGTAAAAGTTCACACACCAGAGCAAAGAGACTCCACGAGGGCTGTGTACCACATCTAGAGATTAGTGAAAAGATATCCAAATCTTGATCATACAATCATGGTATTTACCAGAAGGTGCCTGGAGCCTTGCAAAACCCACCGTCCCCAACGCGCGTTTCGGTGCTCAAGCCTTCTTCCGGGGAAGTGGCTTCCAGAACAAAGAGCTGCCTTAAAAAGCCGGGCCAGCCAATCATTGTTTCCCGTCATTTGGGGAGCTGCTTAGCAACGGCGCATGTAGCGCCGGCATACCCGGAAGTCGGGGTCGCCGAAGACATCAAATAGCAGGACGGTCCACGTCAGAGGCCACGCCCACGTGTGTCACGTGAGCACAAACCCTGGACACAGGACCCGCCCAGCCTAAGAGGACACCGTCAGCGGCGCCGGACATACTGGAGCCAGCCTACATGCGCACAAGCAGGAGGGATCCAATACCAAAGGATTGTATGAACAACAAGGTGCAACGAACAGCAAATATTTAAATAGTAAGAAAGGTATGCCTTACCAAAGGGTTATACAAATAGTAAAGTGCAACAAGCAGCGAGTATTTAAATAGAATAATATATGAGCACAATGAATAGGAAAAAGGTGCAAAAGCAGTGAAAAGGCAACTCCCATTGCCAATAAACTCACTTAATCAAGAATAAAAATGTACATAGTAAAAATAAAAGAGATAGATACATATGCAAAATACAGACCATATAGTGCAAATATGAATATTAAAAAACATGACAATATCTCAAATTCATGGAAGTGAAAAATGGCTGTGATAAGTAAGAATCTGTCCCATTAAGTGCTGTTCATCAATGAAAAGAGGATTGAAATCCATGTCTGTAGATATGTATCCCAGGGACCACACTTGTATCAAAGATTCAAAAAAGGTCACCCGACGATGAGGTAGAAGATATAAACCTAAGAATATACGAATAAAATTAATGATAAAAATAAAAAAGACATAAAAATTACAAACTGGGAAAGACACAAATTAAAAAGCACAGGCAGAGGTGGATATTTAAAGGAAAGGGGAAAAGCTTAAAATCTCATTAAGGCCCTTTCAGATAGTTTACTCTACTTTCTGTCCCAAATTCAAGAGAAATCGTTATATATCTCACCTGGTGAGGTGGATTTTTGAAGCTCTTGGTCCCGAAGAGCAGTTGTAAAGACTCTTTGACAGATCACGTTGATGCAGCGAGATGCACCAGTAGGAGAAACAGAAGCTGCAGAGGTCAAATTAAAACAGGTAAAACAACAGACACTATAGAGTGAGGAGACCGAGGAAGCAAACTGCAAATTCAAGATGGCTTGGCAATGTGCTGTGGCAAGTTAAACAAGGAGACTCATTGAAAACATGTAGCTGATTTGAGAAGGTCCGGAGACTCACTGTAGTGATGAAACAGAATCCAGCAATGTAACAGACATGGGCAACTAAGTATATACTCTGTGGCAGCTTTTGAGAAAGCTGACCACGAAACGTGCGTCAAGGGGCCGCCTGTGGAACAGGGAGAATCATCCATACAGTATATATGGGTAAGCTGCATGATGTGATTATATAACAGTTACTGATTATGTGGGTGGGTTTGCACTGTGGCACTTTACTTTGTTATGGAGCCATATAGGATCATGGAATCCATCTCATAGGTCTCTAGTACTTTAATACATCGCAAGCAGCACCTGGGATGTAATATATTTCTCCTTTTGTTCCTCAGCATACCATACGTATCTTCCACACCTTGTTTTGGCATACAGTCATGGCCAAAAATTTTGAGAATGACACCAAAATTATATTTTCACATGATCTGCTGCCCTCTGGTTTTTATTAGTGTTTGTCTGATGTTTATATCACATACAGAAATATAATTGCAATCATATTATGAGTACCAATAGGTTATATTGACAGTTAGAATGAGTTAATGCAGCAAGTCAATATTTGCAGTGTTGACCCTTCTTCTTCAAGATCTCTGCAATTCTCTCTGGCATGCTCTCAATCAACTTCTGGACCAAATCCTGACTGATAGCAGTCCATTCTTGCATAATCATTGCTTGCATTTTGCCAGAATTTGTTGGTTTTTGTTTATCCACCCGTCTCTTGATGATTGACCACAAGTTCTCAATGGGATTAAGATCTGGGGAGTTTCCAGGCCATGGACCCAAAATCTCTATGTTTTGTTCCATGAGCCATTTAGTTATCACCTTTGCTTTATGGCAAGGTGCTCCATCACGCTGGAAAAGGCATTGTTGGGCGCCAAACTGCTCTTGGACGGTTGGGAGAAGTTGCTCTTGGAGGACATTCTGGTACCATTCTTTATTCATGGCTGTGTTTTTAGGCAAGACTGTGAGTGAGCCGATTCCCTTGGCTGAGAAGCAACCCCACACATGAATGGTTTCAGGATGCTTTACAGTTGGCATGAGACAAGACTGGTGGTATCGCTCACCTCTTCTTCTCCGAATAAGCTGTTTTCCAGATGTCCCAAACAATTGAAAAGGGGATTCATCAGAGAAAATGACTTTGCCCCAGTCCTCCGCAGTCCACTCCCTGTACCTTTTGCAGAATATCAGTCGGTCCCTGATGTTTTTTCTGGAGAGAAGTGGTTTCTTTGCTGCCCTCCTTGAAACCAGGCCTTGCTCAAAGAGTCTCCGCCTCACAGTGCATGCAGAAGCACTCACACCAGCCTGCTGCCATTCCTGAGCAAGCTCGGCACTGCTGGTAGTCCGATCCCGCAGCTGAAACAGTTTTAAGATACGGTCCTGGCGCTTGCTGGTCTTTCTTGGGCGCCCTGGAGCCTTTTTGACAACAATGGAAGCTCTCTCCTTGAAGTTCTTGATGATGCGATAGATTGTTGACTGAGGTGCAATCTTTGTAGCTGCGATACTCTTCCCTGTTAGGCCATTTTTGTGCAGTGCAATGATGGCTGCACGTGTTTCTTTAGAGCTAACCATGGTTAACTGAAGAGAAACAATGATACCAAGCACCAGCCTCCTTTTAAAGTGTCCAGTGATGTCATTCTTACTTAATCATGATTGATTGATCGCCAGCCCTGTCCTCATCAACACCCACACCTGTGTTAATGGATCAATCACTAAAACGATGTTAGCTGCTCCTTTTAAGGCAGGACTGCAATGATGTTGAAATGTGTTTTGGGGGTTAAAGTTCATTTTCTGGGCAAATATTGACTTTGCAAGTACAGTAATTGCTGTTAAGCTGATCACTCTGACATTCAGGAGTATATGCAAATTGCCATTAGAAAAAATGAAGCAGTAGACTTTGGAAAAATTAATATTTGTCTCATTCTCAAAATTTTTGTCCATGACTGTACATGCTATTTTTGTATTATTATGTTATCTGCCTTTATTGGTCAAAATAAAATTTTTATTTTTCATTAATATGATCTTTGGGATATTTATACTCTCTTGTTCAATATGTATTTCGGACTTCCTGGATTTGTCCTACAGATTTGGACAATAGTATTGGGGGAGGTATACTATTTTCCTCCCGGCGACAAACTGACTATACGTTTTCTGAGTTTTGTGTTGTGTCTGTGGCAATGTAGCAGAGCCCATTGATGTAGCTGTGTAGCGTATGTCAGGAGACATACTATGCAGGAAAAATCTGAGGAGCAAAAAAGCACGACAGGATTTTATCATTGGCAAAGAACAATAATGTGAAAGAAATTACCCGCCTGTTAAAGTTGTGAATCACACAACAAGGATCAAGCTTAAATTTGTCGACTCCTGTAGTCACATGGGTTAAAAACCTTTGAAAGGCCAAAAGAGAAACATATGATGGGCCATCTACACTGCTGGTGAAGATCCAAAAGAATGGCACAGGCTACAAAGTAGATTTGATGCGTTTTTTATACCAATGTGATTTTATCCTGATGAAGAAGTCTGAAGACTTCGAAAGGCATTGATAATAAAACAACATCAAGTCTACTTTGTATCATGGACCATTCCTTTGGTTTTCCATCAGCAATACATGCGACCCACCTAATGTTTCTCTTCTGACAGGTGTCACCACAAAAACAGAATTGAGAAGTGGTGATATTTAGTAGCGACATGGATACCAACTAAGTGAATACTCAGACAGTGAGTTGCTATCGTAACAAGCCTATAGGGCCTAGAAGCGTTATCTCAGAGATGAGTACCAGGTTACCATTGTAACTTGATGAAGCAGAAAACTGGATGAGCGCACCTTTGTAGGTATCTACAATCGCATAGATATATGCAGGTCCTGCAAGCCCCTCGGCCATGGCAATAAATCCAAATTAAAGACAAAAAACGGCATCTCCGATAACATCTAGGCAGCTTTATTACACTTTAATTAAAATCAAGTCGCAAACAGGACAGTGCTCTGGTGTTGACGCATTTCGATTGGAAGAGTCCTAATTGTAACATAATGGTAACTTGGTGCCTACAGGAACAAAGAAACTTGGCTCCTTGGGAAAGAAGATGGAGAGGACAACACTGGAGCCATGATTGAAAGTGATATAAAGAAGCTATTACAAAGAGGAGAGAACTTAGTATTACGGGTATATTGATCAACGTGCACTAAGGCGGCCATAAGAGCATGATGTTTCTTTTGAATATAATCAGTGTCATTTTGAATGATGTTTTTATGGAAATATTTAAATTAAATAATATCTATTCTATAAAACTTTCTAAAGAAAACAACGGTTTTATCACTTTTGCTTTATAAGCTGCTGCAGATACATTTAGGTGGTGGCTGAAGATACAGGGCGGCCATCGTGGCTTTCATAATCCCTCCATACATGGGCCCTAATAAAAGTTAGAAAATAACCTCAATCCAAGAGCCAGAACACTGGAAACCTACCATTTACATTCCAATAATTCCTCATGTTTGAGACCCCTGAGGTGTCAGAAATATCGAGATGAGACCTGTAGCAGCCTTTTTATTTACTTTACAATTGTTGTTGTATTTGTCGCATATTGTTCTATCTGATCTATTATTTTGCTAAACTCAGTGTCACATTTAATTTATTTTCTGGTGCGCGTCTTCTCTGTATGAGAAAGCTTATAAAAAATAGGTAATGAATAATTCAATAAATAAAGTCAACCTAAACAAAATAATTACTCGCTGTCTGCACTTTCTGGCTGGTGATTGTCAGGTAATAAAGTCAAATATTATCAATTGTCTGTTTCGCACAGTTTATTCTTGTTGTAAGGAACTTCCCAGAATGAGTAGATTACTGGAAACTGCACTGCTGGAACCCCCTGAAAATCTGTAATCTTTGGGTAAAACTAACAACATGTGTTAAATTTCCCCAGCAGCACCTTCACCAATGAAATAAATCATTGCACAGTTCTTATTGAAATTAGTTGTCTCTCCATGTTATGCAGTAAATGGATGTGTGGGGTCATACTTTATAGGAGATGGTCCATGTAGCTTTTATATACTCTGGATAATAGAATCCGTTTGTAACACTAAAAATTTTCCAAAAGGAAACTTAGATATGGCCCTTCAAACAAGACATACAGTTAAAATAATGTTACTTCTATGAAAGTCTACTCTTGAAAAAAGATATAGTATGAGTTGTAGCTGGAACAGTCTGTTGATAAATTGACATTGAAATAGTTAGTAAGTTAGCCTGGCCAGAGGAGCTGGTGGGCAGAAAAGTAGTTGGGAAGCTACGTTAAAACCAGAAGGTCACGAACGGGAGCAACATCATCAGGTAGAAGCAAAGTCAAACTACAGCTTGAGATCAAGGAACAGAAATCAAATACACCAAGAAGAGGTACCCTAATCACGCTATCAACTATTAAGCAAACCTAGAATTGTCAGCCAGGGAATGACCACTGGTGGATATAATGGGGAGCAGCGTCACTTCCAGCTCCTGCAGAAAACTAATTATATTATGACTAGATGGTGGCCTGATTCTAATGCATCGGGTATTCTAGAATATGTATGTATGTATGTACGTTGCGCTTACCACAGCCACGTAGCATATAGCATAGCCACGTAGTATATAACACAGACAGCCACCTAGAATATACCACAGCCACAAAGTATATAGCAAAGCCACATAGTATATAGCACAGCCACATAGTATATAGCACAGCCACATAGTATATAGCACGGCAACATAGTATATAGCACAGCCACATAGTATATAGCAGCCACATAGTATATAGCAGCCACATACTATATAGCACAGCCCACGTAACACAGACAGCCACATAGTATATAGCACAGCCACGTAGTATATAGCAGCCACATAGTATATAGCACAGCCACGTAGCATATATCAGAGCCACATAGTATATAACACAGACAGCCACCTAGAATATACCACAGCCACAAAATATATTGCAAAGCCACATAGTATATAGCACAGCCACATAGTATATAGCACAGCCACATAGTATATAGCAGCCACATAGTACAGTATATAACAGCCACATAGTATATAGCAGCCACATACAATATAGCACAGCCCACATAACACAGACAGCCACGTAGTATATAGCACAGCCACATAGTATATAGCAGCCACGTAGTATATAGCACAGCCCATGTAGTATATAACACTGCCCACATAGTATTCAGCAGCCAGGCCGTATGTAACACAGCCCACATAATATATAGCACAGCCCACGTATATATAACACACATCAGGTATTCTAAAATATGTATGTATGTAAGTCGCGCTTAGCACTACCACGTAGTAAATAGCACAGCCACATAGTATATAACACAGCCACATAGTATATAACATAGCCATGTAGTATATCGCACAGCCACTTAGTATATAGCGCAGCCACATAGTATATAGCACAGCCACATAGTATATAGCACCCACATAGTATATAGCAGCCACATGGTACTGTATATAGCACAGCTCATGTAACACAGACAGCCACATAGTATATAGCACAGCCACGTAGTATAGAGCAGCCACATAGTATATAGCACAGCCACGTAGTATATTACACAGGTCACGTAATATATAGCACAGCCGCATAGTATATAGCACAGCCACGTAGTATATAGCACAGCCACGTAGTATATAGCAGCACATAGTATATAGCAGCCACATAGTATATAGCACTGCCCACGTAACACAGACAGCCACACAGTATATAGCACAGCCACATAGTATATAGCAGCCACATAGTATAGAGCAGCCACATAGTATATAGCACAGCCACGTAGTATCTAACACAGGCCATGTAATATATAGCACAGCCCACGCAGTATATAACACAGGCCATGCAGTATATAACACAGACCATGTAGTATATAGCAGCCAGGCAGTATATAACACAGCCCACGTAATATATAGCACAGCCCACGTAGTATATAACACAGCCCATGCATTATATAACACTGCCCACATAGCATATGGCAGCCAGGCAGTATATAACACAGCCCACATAATATACAGTGGGGCAAAAAAGTATTTAGTCAGTCAGCAATAGTGCAAGTTCCACCACTTAAAAAGATGAGAGGCGTATGTAATTTACATCATAGGTAGACCTCAACTATGGGAGACAAACTGAGAAAAAAAAATCCAGAAAATCACATTGTCTGTTTTTTTATCATTTTATTTGCATATTATGGTGGAAAATAAGTATTTGGTCAGAAACAAAATTTCATCTCAATACTTTGTAATATATCCTTTGTTGGCAATGACAGAGGTCAAACCTTTTTCTGTAAGTCTTCACAAGGTTGCCACACACTGTTGTTCGTATGTTGGCCCATTCCTCCATGCAGATCTCCTCTAGAGCAGTGATGTTTTTGGCTTTTTGCTTGGCAACACGGACTTTCAACTCCCTCCAAAGGTTTTCTATAGGGTTGAGATCTGGAGACTGGCTAGGCCACTCCAGGACCTTGAAATGCTTCTTACGAAGCCACTCCTTCGTTGCCCTGGCGGTGTGCTTTGGATTATTGTCATGTTGAAAGACCCAGCCACGTTTCATCTTCAAAGCCCTTGCTGATGGAAGGAGGTTTGCACTCAAAATCTCACGATACATGGCCCCATTCATTCTTTCATGTACCCGGATCAGTCGTCCTGGCCCCTTTGCAGAGAAACAGCCCCAAAGCATGATGTTTCCACCACCATGCTTTACAGTAGGTATGGTGTTTGATGGTTGCAACTCAGTATTCTTTTTCCTCCAAACACGACAAGTTGTGTTTCTACCAAACAGTTCCAGTTTGGTTTCATCAGACCATTGGACATTCTCCCAAAACTCCTCTGGATCATCCAAATGCTCTCTAGCAAACTTCAGACGGGCCCGGACATGTACTGGCTTAAGCAGTGGGACATGTCTGGCACTGCAGGATCTGAGTCCATGGTGGCGTAGTGTGTTACTTATGGTAGGCCTTGTTACATTGGTCCAAGCTCTCTGCAGTTCATTCACTAGGTCCCCCCGCGTGGTTCTGGGATTTTTGCTCACCGTTCTTGTGATCATTCTGACCCCACGGGGTGGGATTTTGCGTGGAGCCCCAGATCGAGGGAGATTATCAGTGGTCTTGTATGTCTTCCATTTTCTAATTATTGCTCCCACTGTTGATTTCTTCACTCCAAGCTGGTTGGCTATTGCAGATTCAGTCTTCCCAGCCTGGTGCAGGGCTACAATTTTGTTTCTGGTGTCCTTTGACAGCTCTTTGGTCTTCACCATAGTGGAGTTTGGAGTCAGACTGTTTGAGGGTGTGCACAGGTGTCTTTTTATACTGATAACAAGTTTAAACAGGTGCCATTACTACAGGTAATGAGTGGAGGAAAGAGGAGACTCTTAAAGAAGAAGTTACAGGTCTGTGAGAGCCAGAAATCTTGATTGCTTGTTTCTGACCAAATACTTATTTTCCACCATAATATGCAAATAAAATGATAAAAAAACAGACAATGTGATTTTCTGGATTTTTTTTTCTCAGTTTGTCTCCCATAGTTGAGGTCTACCTATGATGTAAATTACAGACGCCTCTCATCTTTTTAAGTGGTGGAACTTGCACTATTGCTGACTGACTAAATACTTTTTTGCCCCACTGTATAACACAGCCTACATAGTATATAACACAGCCCACGTAGAATATAACACTGCCCATGTAGTATATAGCAGCCAGGCAGTATATAACACAGCCCATGCAATATATAGCACAGCCCACGTAGTATATAACACAGGCCACACAGTAAATAATACAGCCCACGTAGTATATAACCCTGCCCACATAGTATATAGCAGCCAGGCAGTATATAACACAGCCCACATAGTATATAACACTGCCCATGTAGTATACAGCAACCAGGTAGTATATAACACAGCCCACATAATATATAGCATAGCCCACGTAGTATATAACACTGCCCATGTAGTATACAGCAACCAGGTAGTATATAACACAGCCCACATAATATATAGCATAGCCCACATAGTATATAACACAGCCCACGCAGTATATAACACAGGCCACGCAGTATATAACACAGACCATGCAGTATATAACACAGCACACACAGTATATTATACAGCCCACGTAATATATAGCTGTGTGGGCACCATATCCCTGTTAAAAAAAGAATTAAAATAAAAAATACACTGTGTGCAGAATAATTAGGCAAGTTGTATTTTAATCACATGATACTTTTTATACATGTTGTCCTACTCCAAGCTGTTCAGGCCAACTACCAATTAAGTAAATCAGGTGATGTGCATCTCTGTAATGAGGGTGGGTGTTGTCTAATGACATCAAAACCCTATATAAGGTGTGCTTAATTATTAGGCAACTTCCTTTCCTTTGGCAAAATGGGTTAGAAAAGAGATTTGATGGGCTCTGAAAAGTCCAAAATTGTGAGATGTCTTGCAGAGGGATGCAACAGTCTTGAAATTGCCAAACTTTTGAAGCGTGTTCATCGAACAATCAAGCATTTCATGGCAAATAGCCAACAGGGTCGCAAGAAGCGTGTTGGGCAACAAAGGCACAAAATAACTGCTTATGAATTGACGAAAATCAAGCATGAAGCTGGCAAGATGCCATTTGCCACCAGTTTTGCCATATTTCATAGCTGCAACGTTACTGGAGTAACAAAAAGCACGAGGTCTGCGATACTAAGGGACATGGCCAAGGTAAGGAAGGCTGAAAAACGACGACCTTTGAACAAGAAACATAAGATAAAAAGTCAAGACTGGGCCAAGAAATATCTTAAGACTGACTTTTCAAAGGTTTTATGGACTGATGAAATGAGAGTGACTCTTGATGGGCCAGATGGATGGGCCAGAGGCTGGATCAGTAAAGGGCAGAGAGCTCCACTCCGACTCAGACGCTAGCAAGGTGGAGGTGGGGTACTGGTATGAACTGGTATGATCAAAGATGAACTTGTGGAACCTTTTCGGGTTGAGGATGGAGTGAAGCTCAACTCCCAGACCTACTGCCAGTTTCTGGAAGACAACTTCCTCAGTCAGTGGTACAGGAAGAAGTCGGTATTGTTCAAGGACAATGCTCCATGACATGCCTCCAACTACTCCACAGCATGGCTGGCTAGTAAAGGTCTCAAAGAAGAAAAAATAATGACATGGCCCCCTTGTTCACCTGATCTGAACCCCATAGAGAACCTGTGGTCCCTCATAAAATGTGAGATCTACATGGAGGAAAAACAGTCCACCTCTCGGAACAGTGTGTGGAGGCTGGGGTGGCTGCTGCACGCAATGTTGATCATAAACAGATCACGCAACTGACAGAATCTATGGATGGAAGGCTGTTGAGTGTCATCATAAAGAAAGGTGGCTATATTGGTCACTAATTTAGGGGGGTTTTGTTTTTGCATGTCAGAAATGTTTATTTCTAAATTTTGTGCAGTGATATTGGTTTATCTGGTGAAAATAAACAAACAGATATGCTCCTAAGATAGCCAAATCAAAAAAAAAACCCACTCCAACTTCCAAAAATATTAAGCTTTGATATTTATGAGTTTTGGATTGATTGAGAACATAGTTGTTGTTGATCAATAATAAAAATAATCCTCTAAAATACAACTTGCCTAATAATTCTGCACAGTGTAGTTATATACTCACCCTCCGTCGTCCACCGAATCTGTCCCAATGCGCGCGATGCGGCCGCCAGCTTCCATTCCCAGAGATGCATTGCGAAATTACCCAGATGACTTAGTGGTCTCGCGAGACCGCTAAGTCATCTGGGTAATTTTGTAATGCATCTCTGGGAACGGAAGCTGGCAGCCGCATCTCGTGCATCGGAGGATGTCAGAAGGTGAGAATAGCAAAAATTTTTTTTTGTTATTATTTTTACATTATATCTTTTTACTATTGATGCTGCATTGGCAGCATCGATAGTAAAAAGTTGGTCCGGGATGGGGCGACACACTGGCACTGACTGGAGGGGAGTAGGGAGGGGGCACTGACTGGAGGAGAGTAGGGAGGGGCCAATTCGTGACCAGACTAAGCCTGTCGCTGATTTCTGTTACAGATAGACAGAAAGACAGACAAACAGACGGAAGTACCCCTTAGACAATTATATAGATAGACTATTAAGCTCAATGGAGGACCAAAAGAAAACTAGCCAGAGGGACACAAGTCTCAGCAGTACTATAGTTTGACAGAAACACACCTGTGTTACCCAGGGGCAACCTCAATGTAAAGAAAGTGCTGCACCACCCAGCAACAGGCATCAAGGCAGCCAGAGCATGTTCAAAAATGGATGTTATGTTGAAAAATATTTTACTCTTTGCGGTTTCAGAATGCAAAAAAAGTTTCTCCACCTTAATATGAATCCGTAAAATTGGACTGCTCTTGGATGATATCTGAGTGTGGCCTGATGCTCGATTCTTTGAAGCAAACAGTGCATGATGAGATTTTTTCCTTGGATCATTGGATCAACCTGGTCCAACTAAAGAGTCCGACAAATGCACAGCCCCTTAGTAAGACACGGGAGTGAGCGTTGTCAAAAAGAAAGATTGCACTCACCCGAGTTATAAGGTCATCTGCACAAGCCTTTGATGTTTAATCTCTAATGATTTCGTGAACACTGGGGAAAGAGGAGTAGCGAGTGATCAAAATGATTTTCAATACATGGGCTCTCCTCCCTAGCCTTCCTTCATTCTGAGTCTTCTCCATCCACCTGGTAAGAGGCATTTCGCTTAGTGTGCATATACTAGCATGCATTTGCAATACCACTTGACTTACATCTCCTGTCCACATCCATGCCGATGTGCCTCTTGTTCACTCAAGCACGCTTCTGTGCAATCATTGTATAAGTAATTCCCAGTGGATGGAGTGATCTCTGGCTGATACTGTCTTTGTCTATCTTTGCTGTATTACATATATCTTTTTGTACTTGTTTTAGTATTACCTGTTTTATTGTTCAGTCACATATTAAAAATCATTTTGATCATTCGCTACTCCTCTTTCTCCAGCTTTTCCATCTGCATGCATGTAGCTAGTTTTTCTGGGTGGTGGCACCCGTTTGGTGCCGTGCCCCATATACCCAATGTTTCTGGGATTTCTTTTACTCTCTTATGATCTCTGAAGAAATTAAGGGTGTTTGTACAAGTAAACTATTGTACTTAAGGCAAATGGATTCCTCCATGGAACAGACAATGTTCTATGTACCCGTTGTGACCAAAGTGCAGATGTGTCTTAGCTCACCGTTATACTTGACTTACTAAGGTATGGTAAAAGGATTTTGCAATACTATTGAGATGCTTTTGCGAAATATGTCTTTCCATGGCTACCCAGTGGTTGTGATGTGGATTGCTGTCTATTAAAGGGTTGCCACTCCTGGACAATCAAAATAATATTAAGAAGAGGAAAAAGGAAAAATCGTAGAATCATAGAACAGTAGAGTTGGAAGAGACCTAACGCTTCATCCCATTGCTTCTAGACTTCCCTTGTGCAAATGAGAATAAAGCTGGTTCCTCTACAGTGTGAGATATTCGTAGACAACTATTAAGTCTCCTCTCAGACTTCTTTTTTGCAAGATAAACATTCCCAAATCCTCTAACCGTTCCTCATATGACATTGTTTGTAGACCGGTCACAATTCTGGTCATTTTTCTCAGAACTAGCTCTAGTATGTTCATGTCTTCTTTAAAATGTGGTGCCTTCATTAATGAAGGAGGGTACAAGGTGCAGATATCTCCAGGCAGGTTCCTGGGTCAAGTATGCAAGGAAAAAGGGGCTCATCCAGCAGCAGGACTAACACAGTTTTCTCCTGCACTACTGGACAACACCAGCCTAATAACGTTGGGTCCCTATATAAAATAAAATCAGCAGATACCTCCACAGAGATGCCATTCTAGCACTTTTATTACCACTATTCCAGAAGGGTCACACAACATCTGATCAGCTTTAGTTCCTCAATATTCAGGTCAGACATCTGCTCTGATGAGATAGTAAGGGATGCAATGAACCAGATGGGCTCCAACAGACACATAACACAACAATGTCACGTGACCCATGAATTTGGACATTTAAATAGCTCTAAAGTCATTAAGTTGGGGTTGTTCCGTAGTGGACAACCACTTCAGGGTATTGCTTGGAAAAATATCTTACAATTGTATTTTATTAAATATGAGATTTAAAAATAATTCAGAGAGGAAAGGGTAGACACATCTGTACAAGAAAATAAATTTGAGTTAGGAGTCATAGACCCTTTTAAATCCATTAGAATATAATAATATATCCATTTGTAAATAGTCAAGATAATGTCCTACTTCTTCCATGGATTCCGTACTAATGGAATTTTAATGTCATGTATATGAGGGAAAAATTGGAGCAAATGATGGGAAGAACAAAAGACACATTTATAAGCACCGATACTGAAACATTGACTAATAGGATGTTTGAGTTCTCTGTAGGTTTTACCAAATAGAAATGTTAATTCAGAAGACAAAAGAGAAAACACTAAGCGAGCAAGCTGTATTAATAATATATACCAGATCATTTGAGGATAAAAGCACAAAAACACGAAGAAATGAGGCAGACTGGGAGCTGGTGAGTAATTATATTAAATCTATGGATGTGTTGAGAAACAAGTCAATTTGCTTAGAAGGAAGTCTTGTAATCACATTCTTTATGGGGTTTTATTCTAATGTGAATTAGCAGCAAAATATAAAGAAAAGGGAGAAAATGCCACTTCTGACTGTAGTGATTATGCACAAACAAATACTAAAGAACATAAAGGCAGGAATACTAATGACCAAGTGCGGATAAAAAGTTAAAGCTAACGTCACACTCAGCAACTTTGCAAAGAGAACGACAACGATCCGTGACGTTGCAGCGTCCTGGATAGCGATCTCGTTGTGTTTGACACGCAGCAGAGATCTGGATCCCGCTGTGCCATCGCTGGTCGGAGCTAGAAGTCCAGAACTTTATTTCGTCGCCAGGTCGGCATGTATCGTCATGATTGACATCAAAAGCAACGATGCCAGCAATGAGCATAGGGCCCCTAGATGTGTGTCGGATCGGTACACTCCGGCTGTTTGACATGGAGCTAACAATCAGCGAGAACGAGAAGTGAGTCGCCGTTACGTCACTGGATCGCTCCTGCATCGTTCTGGAGTTGCTGAGTTTGATGTCTCTACAGTGACCTAAACAGCGACGCTCCAGCGATCTAGTTTAGGTCGGCTCGCTGTCTATATCGCTGCAGCATCGATGAGTGTGACGGTACCTTAACTCCTGAAAGCGGCTGCCAGCTTCAGACAACAGATTTTTGTTAAAAGAGTCCGCTACGACAGGTTAGTCATATTGTATCCCAGCCATCAGCTGTAATATATCTGTTCAATTTCCCTGCAGCGCCACCGTAGGACAAATAAACTATTTCATGGTGTCCATTGAATTCAGTATGCCATCTTGAGATATAAAACTTTCTTTGATTAATGTCCAAATGAATAAAATAAACCAATGTGCTTTAATTCTGAATTCCGCACTTTTACCATTTTCAAGGATGGGGAACCTCCACTTTCTCTCGTGTTCTGATACCAACTGCGAGATCCCCCCACTGTGTCTGTAATACTGTATCATGGATTATATCAATGTGTTACCATTTCCATTTCATGATACCATCCTCTTTATTGAAGTAGCCATAACAGAAAACACCCTTCCCCAAAACATTGTAATAAGCTCAATTGGATCCTTTGGTAGAACATGCAGTCCAACAGATTTATGTAATCATCTCGACAGATTTTGCCGAGATCTTGTTGGGACAAAAAGGCACAATATTGTGTGAAAGCGACAAAACATAAAAATGCTAAAAATGTGGTATCAAATACTGAATATACATGTGACAGTCACTGATGAGGTGATGGAGGGGAGATATGGAGCGCCCGCTAGGGCCGTGGGGTACTCAGGCTGGAGTTGGCGGTACTTAAAGGGGTGGTCACAGTAGCAGTGACCCAGTCCAAGTCCATAGGCTTCCACTTAAAGGGGATGAATGGAAGTGGAGGATAAAGTCTATAAAGGATAATTCGTGATGCCACCTGTGGTATTCGGCCAGGATGGCCAACGCTGCTTAAAGGAGTCCCCTGGGGCTGATGAAGTTGCAGCAGAGTTGGTATAGCTCCCCACAGGTAGAGCTTAGTCCCCAGGACTGACGATGATTGACGGTGGGGTGCAGGACTGAGGGTGCAGGAAATAATTGAAGGGCACAGGGATAGCAGTTTCTATTACCTTTTACTGATGAAATGCAGGTACAGTCCAGGGTACAGGTAGCAGGTGGAGATGGGGTCCGAGCAGCCTGGAAACAACTTGGGTTCCAGCTAACTAGGTGGGTTTGGAGGCCTTCCTTCTGCGCTTTGTACTCTGACCCTTGCTGCCTGAAGCTCTGCACAAGTCCTCTCAGTGTCTGTACTTCCAATCCGTATCGCTGACAGCCTGAGCCTGCCTTAGACACTGCCTTCTTTCTGGCAGCCCCAGGCTCATGACCTGCTGTGAGCCTCCAGATGTCAGGTGGGGCCAGGAGACTTGGAATCTCCTGCCCTCCGGATTCGGTGTCTGAGTACGAAATCCTCTCACCACCATGGACTCCGATGTCCAGTCTCTTTGCGCTTTATCTTGTGGTGAGTCCAATTGCAGCTCCACGCCCCAGGCTCCTCTCTTGCTTCCTTTCCCTTCAGTGTCTCACACTCAACTCACTAACCCCACCTCCAGACAAGAACTTATAGGGAAGCTACCATGAAACCGGGCTTAAAGCCCCCCCTTCTGGTCTGGAGTTAGTAAGGTGTTGTATGCTTGTATTACCTGATTAGGGAACCCCTCCTTGCATCCAGGCATGACATCACCCCTCCCCCGTGAGGAAGGCAATGCCATTGTGGCAACTGGACTCCAGAGGTGACACAGATACGTGTCACTGGGCATGATGGCATCAGTGATGTAAAACCAGAATAGTTTCCTCCTGCACACTACGTGTTTATAGAAAGTTATATTATGAGCTGGTTTTAGTGGACGATCATAGAGCGGGAGGAAGAATGTCCACGTATCTCCACCTACAGTGTCCTGAAAGGACCTGTGTGATATTGAGATCATGCGATCAATCACATGATGGAAGAGTCACATGGTATGGGTTTAAATGGCTGCCTGACAAAAGCTTTCAGTGGTCAGTGTGTGCCTGGAGACAGAGCACTACAGGAAAGTGTGTGCTAAATTTGAACTGAGGACATTGCTGCCTGTGAGCGGGACTGATCCCTGCTAGGAAAAGAACTGTGTTTCTCTTTGTTTCTTTGTTTTACTGTTTTGCCCAGAGGGACATGTTTACTTTTCCAAGCTTGGCTTGTGTTGTCTCAAAAAACCAAGCATTTTATTAAAGACGCAGTGTTCCGGTTACACCTCTGTGTCCCACTGAGTGAGTCGCTGTCACAACACAGCTGTCATATGACCCGGGAACAGGGGCTCCTTTCCTTTCTCTAACACTAAGGGGCATCATAGCTTGCCCTACTCCTTGGGATACTTCAGAATGTGAAGATGTCGGGGCCTCTGCCCTTCCATTATCTTCTAAGTTAGCCCTTTGTCTGTTCTCTTCTCCCCCCCCCCATGGAAGAGGGGGCGCTACTGTGCACCACAGTACACCAACTCTACAAACAGGGCAACTTTGATAGGGGTTAGCAGAAAACTCCAGACATACAAAATATTCACTCACATATGACAGAGGAATCCACTGTGGTCTGCAGGAATGGTGAAAACAACAAAATAGAGGATAAGGAATTACTACATGTAAAAACCAAGCAACAGTCACTACTAACTCCTCCTTCTTATGCCAACTCCTTTCCCTCCGTTAGGCATGCAGCAATAAAGCTAGCATGGGGCAGCATGGTGGCACAGTGGATGGGGCAGCACGGTGGCTTAGTGGATAGCACAGCAGCCTTCCAGCGCTGGAGTCCTGGGTTCAAACCCCACCAAGGACAACATCTGCAAAGAGTTTGTATGTTCTCTCCGTGTTTGCATGGGTTTCCTCCCACATTCCAAAGACATATTGATAGGGAATTTTATATTGTGAGCCCCAACGGGGACAGCGATGATAATGTGTGCAAACTGTAAAGCGCTGCGGAATATGTTAGCGCTATATAAAAATAAATATTATTATTATTATTAGCTCTGATGAGGATTAGTAATAGAGCCCAGAATATAAAAGTGGAAAAAGAGAGGCCAGCTGAGCACAGGGATTTCCAACATGACCAATTAACCCTTGTTCTGCCAGAAGAAATGCACATTTAATATGACGGAGAAGTGATTGTTCTCAGCGCCAGAGTAGGAGCAATCAGATGCTGTGGCGGTCTTCTGGCTCCGCACTGTCTCGGTAACCCCTTGACAGCCGCTCTACCACAACATACATATATAAACATACATATACATAAAAAAGATAGAAATCTGCTAAAGCTGTAATCGCACCGGCCCAAAGAACAAAGTCGTCTAATGGCACAAGATGAGCAGCATGAAAAATAAATAAAATCAGTTCTTGACCTGCTTTTGATTTGTTCATTCTACTTCAGAAAAATTGGAGATGAAGGGGTTAAATAAAGGGTACAAAACAGAACATTCTGTACTATACTGTACATTCTCATAGGTAAAGAAAGAAAAATAAAATAATAAACATGCATTAACCTCTTCCCCACATATCATGCCATCATGCCATTTACATCAAATACTAGCTCACTGACTTTGATAATGAGACACTGATGGGTTGTCATGATGGTGGGGTGGGGAGGGGGGTGCTGAAATGCCCTGTGCCTGTCATCTTGTGAATGCCAACATGTAGTTGGTTTTCTTAGGAGATATAGTTTTTGTTATACATAGCAATACCATAGTGCAAACAATTGGATGATCACAAGTTAAAATCCTCTAAGGGGACTAAAAAGTACAGCGGAAAGTGAAAAAAAATTGTTTTAAAAAATATGAAAAAAATAAAAATGCAAATCAACTTCTTTTTTCTCCATTGAAAATAACCCTCCTAAGGAATTTATATTGGCATGTAAGGTTATAGAACTTGAAAAAATCCTTCCAAAACATTTAAAAAATTCACTGATTCATCCATACACTGTAACGCGGTTCTTGTTATATTACTATGGTATATAAACCTTGAAAAAATCCTTCTAAAACTTTTTATGGATGCAATGATTCATCCATACACTGTAATGCGATTCTTGGTATATTATAGTATTTTTCAGGATTCAATTAGTCATCCGTAGAGTATTATATGCTCTCGGCTAAATTTTGGTGGTATATATCATTCCCAAAAATGTAGAAAAAAATTTCTGAATCCAATTAGTCATCTGTGATTTGATAGGCCCAATAGTGGTTAGTGGTGAACCAGCCAGCCAAATACAGTCAAAAGGCATAAATTCCAAACACATAGCAAGGCATCAGAATATTTTAACTTATCTGCAGCCTCTGTCATGCAAATCACTTCCACGTCCGTCATATAGTTCCTCAGGAGGCTCATGGAACAGACAGTGTCCAGAAGACATCCGTAATAGGTTGTGGCCTTGTTGCAGATCTGTGTTCTGAGTGTTACTAGTTGTCTAAGTATCCCACCCAGAGAAGATTGGCGGTATGATGATAGGAGCAAATAACCATGTCTCTTGAAATATGGGGACCTCTGTGAGGTCACTCCTAACACAGTGAGGAAAAGCCTCACGGTGCTGCGGTGAGTTCAAATTTCAAATTTCTCTTATTCTCCTGGTGAACTCTCTGAGCTCAGCACTGTACCATGAGACTATTTCTCACAGTGCTAGCAGTGATCTCACTGAGGTCCCTGCAGTTCAGGGGCCTTGCCGGGAATGTAGCTTCAGTGACTGGCGGTAACCTCAATGACATCAATGTTACTAATGAGGCTGACCTCGCAGCAGCTCATTCAGTCTGGATGGTCTTATCTTGGCACCGTCCAGGTTGAAAACTGTTTATCCCCAGGCATGGGTTACGTTACAGCGTGGGACATAATGACGGACAGGCAAGGGATATGGTTGCTTTATTGCAGGAGATGAGGACTTTAATGGAAAGAGAATTAGGTTAATATAACTGTTTGTTAGTTTGAAATAAAACTGGAATAGTGTGCTTTTATTTCAGATATAGGACTTTAAACTTGTGTGTTTTTTGGGTGACTGCGGGCTGCTATTTTTAGGCTGGGGGGCCAATATCCATGGCCCATTACCAGCCTGAGAAAACCATCCCCCATATGTCTGCTTTACCTTGGCTGGTTGTAAAAAATGGGGGGGCATGCCTTTTTCAAAAATAATTTATTTAAATCCTTTTTTAAAAAAAATGGGGTGGGGACTCTATTCTTGGTAATCAACCTTGCCAAAGCTAACAGCTGAGGGTTAAAGCTCGCTGACAGCTCGCCCCCAACAGTAATGAGATTAGAGCCGCCAGTAAGATAACAGCCTTAAGGTACCTTCACACATAACGATTTCGTTAACGATATCGTTGCAACGTCACGCTTTTTGTGAAGTATCAACGATATCGTTAACGAAATCGTTATGTGTGACAACGACCAACGATCAGGCCCCTGCTGGGAGATCGTTGGTCGTTGGGGAATGATCAGGACCTTTTTTTGGTCGTTGATCACCCACTGTCATCGCTGGATCGGCGTGTGTGACGCCGATCCAGCGATGTGTTCACTTGTAACCAGGGTAAACATCGGGTTACTAAGTGCAGGGCCGCGCTTAGTAACCCGATATTTACCCTGGTTACCATAGTAAAAGTAAAAAAACACTACATACTCACATTCCGATGTCTGTCACGTCCCCCACCGTCAGCTTCCCTGTGTGTTTTTTTTTTTACTTTTACAATGGTAACCAGGGTAAATATCGGGTTACTAAGCGTGGCCCTGCACTTAGTAACCCGATGTTTACCCTGGTTACACGGTGACTTTGGCATCGTTGAAGAAAGTTTCAATGATGCCGAAGTTGTTCCCCTGATCGTTGGTCGCTGGAGATCTGTCTGTGTGACAGCTCCCCAGCGACCACACAACGACTTACCAACGATCACGGCCAGGTTGTATCGCTGGTCGTGATCGTTGGTAAATCATTAAGTGTAACGGTACCTTTAGTGGAAACTTGATCATTTATCAAATTCAGGAATCTGAACACAAATCCAAATGTGAAATGTCAATGTTTTTGAGACTGGCAAACGTTTTCAGAACAAGTTTGCTCCTTTCCACTGATGACTCCATTATCAGCACAACTATCTCACTTCTGTTCCTACTTAAGCATTCACTGCTGACAGTTAAACATGAATCTTTAGGGTACCGTCACACTGAAACGACGCTGCAGCGATACGACAACGATGCCGATCGCTGCAGCGTCGCTGTTTGGTCGCTGGAGAGCTGTCACACAGACCGCTCTCTAGCGACCAACGATCCCGAAGGCCCCTGGTAACCAGGGTAAACATCGGGTTACTAAGCGCAGGGCCGCACTTAGTAACCCGATGTTTACCCTGGTTACCAGCGTAAATGTAAAAAAAACAAACATTACATACTTACATTCCGTGTCTGTACTCTGGCGCTGTGCTTTCCTCTGCACTGTCAGCGCCGGTCAGCCGTAAAGCAGAGCGGTGACGTCACCGCTGTGCTTTCTGGCTGGCCGGCGCTGACACAGGATGCAGGAGGAGTGCAGAGAAGCAGAGCGCCGGGGACAGACAGCTGAAGGTAAGTATGTAATGTTTGTTTTTTTTATGTTTACGCAGGTAACAGGGTAAACATCGGGTTACTAAGCGCGGCCCTGCGATGTCAGCGGGAGATCCATCGACGAAATAAAGTTTCAGACGATCTGCTACGACGTACGATTCTCAGCGGGGTCCCTGATCGCAGTAGTGTGTCAGACACAGCGAGATCGTAACGATATCGCTGGAACGTCACGGATCGTGCCGTCCTAGCGATCAAAGTGCCACTGTGTGACGGTACCCTTACATGCAGACCAGGTTGACATGGCAGAAGACATGAGTCAGAGAAATGCTACCCACATCAGCCTTATCTCATCTGCTCAGCCCAGATTGGGTACCAATGATGAGCTGGAGGCTGAAAAAGCTGAGGATCAAAAGGACCTGGTATGTACACACACAAGCTTCGTCCCGTCTCTCCTACATAGATAGGCTGAAGAGGGGAAAGAGTAGGAAGAGATACAGGAGGAGGAGATGGAGATCAGTCGTCATTGTGGAGACAGGAAAGTGTAGGCTGCAGGGAGTTTGGCACATGTAGCAGACTTTATGTACTGCTGCCTTTCCCGTGACCCTCTCGTTACATTAATGTTGGCCAAAAAATAATACTGTTTTTTCCCTGCTACAAGGTGACCTTTGTATCTCTTCTTCCTGTAGCGAATAGGTCTACTTAAATGGTGCTATACTAGAAGGCCACTGTGGAAAATATGCTGAAAAAATTCCCATAAGACAACTCTAGCCCAATCAAGGAGGAGAGGTGAGGGAGACACACACCAGGTACAGCAGAGACAGGTGTACACTGTCAAAGGCCTGAATCAATTTCATGACACCCTCTCAGCATCCATGCCCTGATGACATGGTATAGTTTAAAATGAGGGGAAAAGTTTTTGAAAGATTGACAAGCAATACCTGGCTGATAAAACCAGCATACTCAATAGTTGCTCTGTGACCTACAGCTGTTGGGTATCAAAGCTGGAAACCTGGCATGACCTGTCCCTCTATTCCTTGGAGGTGTTGTGCTGCTCTGCTGGTAGCATTTTATCTTATCGGGCTTTTATCGCAGCCGGTTTTAGATGAACGACTCCAGAGACACCGTCTCTTTTGTTTTAACTTTATTTTGTCCAGACGCCATAATGATGCCTCTCCCATAGCTCATCTCCACAGTCTTCCATCTTCTCTGATCTTGTACAGCACATCCCCACACGACGAGCTTAAAGATTCCAGTGTCATTAAAATGCTCCCGAATAAAAATATCTGCCATATGCTGAGCCTCTGAATAAATAATTGCCCCTCACTATATTCTCTGTACAAAATATGACCCCGACACTGTCCCTCTTATGATACGTGCCCGCCACACTGCCCTCTCCTTTCTATATTGGGGTTCCTATTCACTCTCTGTCTCCTCCTATAGGGCTCAGTCTCTATACTGTGTCCCCACACCACACTCCCCCTCCATGGCTGTGAACTTGCGCTTTTCCCCATGCTACCTCACCACACTCCTCAGCCTTTATTCTGTGCCCACTCACACTCCCCATACTGTCTCCTCACATTATTCCCCTCAATAGTCTCCTCATACATTACCCCTTGCCTTCTCATTCTGTCTTCTCTCACATCCCCCCTGTTAACCATACACCTCACAAATCCCTCTGACTCCCCATACTGTGTCTCCAACCATGACCCCATTCTGTGTCTGCACCAATCCCCCACTACTGTGTCTGCTCCTATCTCTCCCAATCACCATACTGTGAATGCACCTATCCCCCACTTGCTCCTCATACTGTGGTTTCAAATCTTTCCCGTTTTCCATATTGTGTCTGCACCTTTCCCTTGCTCCCCAAACTTGTGTCCTCAAATCACTCCCCCTGTTAAACAAAATCTTCCTCCCACAGAATAAATCTTCCTCCCACAGAATAAATCCTTCTTTACAGAATAAATCCCCCCCATAAAATATATCCTACTCACAGAATAAATCCCCCCACAGAATATATCCTCCTCACAGAATAAATCCCCCCACAGAATAAATCCACCTCAGAGAATGAATCCCCCACAGAATATATCCTGCTAACAGAATAAATCCCCCACAAAAAAATCATCCTCGCAGAAGAAATCCCCCACCCCCAAAGAATAAATCCCCCAACAGAATAAATCCCCCACTCCCAAAAAATATATCCTCCTCACAGAATAAACCCCCCTCACAGAATGAATCCTCCACAAAATAAATCCCTAAAGAGTAAATCTTCCCCCACAGAATCCTCCTCACACAAAAAATCCTCTGCACAGAATAAATCCCCCCACAGAATATATCCTCCTTACAGAATAAATCCCTCTAACAGAATAAATCCCCCACCATCACCCATCCACCCCCTGACCTTGCTCCTCAACCACAGGCCTCAATTTACTCCCCCTGCTCCCTATCCATGTGTCTGCAGCCATCCCCCAATCCTACTGTTTTCTCACACATTTCCTTGCACTGACTCCATATAGTGTCCCCGACCCCAACCATCCCTTTCTAGGCTCCAGAGCATGTCATTAAATTTCCACCATTAATCTTAGGTGTCTTCAGCTCCATTACCCTGTCTGAAGCACTTACCACCAATCATAACGCTGTGCCCTGTGCCTTCGCCTCTGTCTGAAGAGCCGGCGAGTGACGCCAGCACCGTGATCATATGACCTGATCATGCTGCTGGCGTTTAACTGCCGGCGGCCGTCAGGGCTTAGTTCAAGTGTACTCGCGTTTGAAGACGCTAGTACAAATCTCTGGGAACTGACATGCAGCACTTTCTCTGAGCCGGCTCAGAGAACTGCAGAATCTCAGTGTGGGGGCGGCAGAATGCAGCCGACGGGGAGCTTCTTCCTTGGACTGCCTCATCAGGCCGCCTGATGGTGTTCCCCTGTTGGCTGTGCCCGGGGCACAAGCCCCGGCTGACCCCCTGGATATGCCTCTGGAGGAAGATCCTGATTTGAGAGCCAACATTTACAAATCAAGTACTAATTGGATAATGAAATTGCTAAACTGGGTAGACTACATTTACAAAAGTTTATCAGTGCATTTCAAATCGAAACTGAAGAAACTATGCCAACTCTCTTGATTAAAACTCACTTAGCAATTCATGTCTGCAGCTTCAATTCCGATCTGTGTCTCCATAGGAGCAGACTACAAGCAATCCTATACCCAAAAAAGGTAAGTGCACAACCCAAGGTAAAATAAAACTATTTTATTGGTATGTTGATTAAAAACAGAAATATTAAAAGGAGATAATAATACAAGTAGGTGCTTGAAAAAATTGGCATAGAACAAGACAGAGTGACCTCCAAACAGCCAAAATCGTAGAAGACCAAGTAAAACAAGAAGTACACAAAAATAGAGATATAGTAAAAGTAGCCACAAATAGTATATTTAATAACAGCATAAATCAAATGGGTATATTAAATTTGAAGCAGCTGTGGCAACAAAGTAAGACATGAGTAAAAAAGTACACCAGCAGTCACTAAAATGGCGGATGAATGTATTCAAGGATCAAGAGAATAATAACTAGCATGTTGCAAATAAAGAATCAAAATGGAGTAATCCACACAGGATGAGAACGCAGTGTGATAAAGTGCAAGCGCATAACAAATGAGGATACCCAAGTACACAATGACCATTGCAACAATGGGATCTAGGAACACAAATGAAAAGATAAAGTAAACGGTGAAAGTGCTGCCAGTACCTGCATGGTTAAGGTTGCGCAGGAGGGAAAACAAGGTTCCTGGATCCTACTGTTGAAGGAAAGATGAATGCAGCACGCTATCAGCAAATATTGGAGGCAAATTTGCAAACATCAGTCTGGAAGCTGCGCATGGGACGTACTTGAATGTTCCAACATGACAATGATCCAAAACGCAAGGCCAAGTCGACCTGTCATTGGCTTCTATAGAACAAAGTGAAGGTTCTGGAGTGGCCATCTCAGTCTCCTGACCTCAATATCATTGAGCTACTATCAGAGATCTCAAACTTGCAGCTCATGCTAGACAGCCCAGGAATTTACAGGATCTGGAGGCTTTTTGCCAAGAAGAGTGGGCAGCTTTACCAGCTGAGAAAATAAAAACCCTCATCCACAATTACTACAAAAGACTTAAAGGTGTCATTGATGTTAGAGGGGGCAATACACGGTATTAAGAAATGAGGTATGTGAACTTTGATTAGGGTAATTTGGATGTTTTGGGTTGTCATAATTTAAAAATAGAAATCACAGTAGTTTGACAATAAATGGCTTCACCCAACCACTAACCATGAGTGGAGAAAACGTTTTGGTGTTATCATTCATATTCTCTGAAAAAAAGGCCAAGAAAGCAAAAATTCATCCATTTTTAATGGTAAATGCATTAAACAGCAAAACAAAAATATTATAGTTCAGGATATTTTTTTAATCTTGTTTTACCCAAGCTGTTTTCCACAAAATATTACAAAAAGCCATTAAGTGACAATAAAAATTACTCTAACTTGGTTTATGAATTCATAGTAGTACTAATAGGAGCGAACATTAATTACAGTAAACAATATCCTTTGTCTAAGTGTATTAAGTGCCTGGATATAAAACTTTGGAGCCTTTTAAAATGTCAGCTAATTTACTAGGATTTTGTCTTGCTGCCAGTTTATGTTCCAGTCTGTTGGCTGAATTGAAGTATTTACTACTAATAACTTTTTATTGCCTTACCATGGGGATGATTTCACATGTCCTGTTCTTGCACTTTGTGAAGGGATAGAATGCCATGGCTCATTAAGTTCTAATCAGCCCACTATTCATCCAAGCTATGATGAGGTGCTGATGCTGCTGATAAGCACAATGGTGCCATCCACCAGAGTCAGTCCCACCTGATAGGATTTGTTGGGTTTTACAATTTGGCATGGCTCAAATGCAATAAGAACGCCAACGTGTAGCCTTTAAAGGAGTCGTTTTGGGCAGGCTGCTTATTATATGAGATACAAAAAGTATTGTTCCATCATATATTTAACCCATGTAGATCATCTATCTATCTATCTATCTATCTATCTATCTATCTATCTATCTATCTATCTATCTATCTATCTATTTATTATCTGTTATCTATTTCTATTATATAATTACTATCTATCTATCTATCTATCTTATACCTATCTATCTATCTATCTATCTATCTATCTATCTATCTATCTATCCATTATTTATCTATCTATCTATCTATCTATCTATGTCTGTCTATTGTTCTATCTATCCAAGGTGAAGGCAGTCAATTTCTGATTAATTGACAGCAAACTAATTGAACCACAATGTAAATTAGAAAATGTATAAAACATTACATTTATATAGAGCGTACGAAATGAAAACTGTAAAACTCCCTTTACCTACACCAACCATGAAAAATGTTTCCACTAGTCCAAGCCGAAGCCATTTAACCCCGCTTCTGACTAAGCACATATTAGGTTGGTTTTGTTTCATGCATGGCTCTGTCCTAGGGCCCCTACTTTTTTATCTTCTATACCCATGGCCTAAGATAACTCATAAAGTCCCATGGCTTCCAGTACCACCTGTATGCGGACGACACTCAGATCTACCCCTCTGGCCCAGATGTCACCGCTCTGCTGTCCAGAATCCCGGAGTGTCTGTCAGCCATATCCTCCTTCTTCACCTCTCGCTTCCTAAAACTCAATGTAGACAAAACCAAACTCATCATCTTTCCCACATCTCGCGTATCCCCCATACCTGACCTATCTATTATGGTAAACGGCATCACGGCAATAAGTGGGGACATCACACACCAGTTGGTTAGCCGGAAGCTGCAAACACTGCTGACGCACGGCAACAGCGGAGGAAGTGGTAGCTGACTTTCTAAAATGGGTACACAGGTGGCATACTTTGACAAGCATATCGAGCAGCTCTAGGTAGGTTTTCAGAAACCTCTTAACCACGAGGTTTAGCACATAGGTCAGGCATGGTGCATGTGTGAGCTCGCCTCGCCTCAGAGCCACCACCATGTTCCAGCCATTGTCACGCACGACCATGTCTGGCTGTAAATTCAGCGGTGTCAGCCACAGATCTGCCTGCTCTTTCAGAGCTCTCCACAACTTTAAAGCATTGTGCGGTGTGTCACCTAAGCATATTAGATTCAGCACAGCCTGTTTCCGCTTGACTGAGGAAGTGCTGCAGTGTTTCCAGTTTTCTGACAGTCATTATACAGAATGATCTATTTGAAGTGTTTATTTCTGTTAATGTTGATGATTATAGCTTACAGCCAATGAAAATCCAAGAGCCATTATTTTAGTAAATTTGAATAATTAACAAAAAAAAAACCCTGCAATTCTTCCTAAGAGTTTAAAAAAGGTCCCTTAGTCTGTTTCAGTAAGCTCCACAATCATGTGGAAGATTGCTGACTTGACAGATGTCCTGAAGGTAGTCATTGACACACTCCACAAGGAGGGTAAGACACAAAAGGTCATTGCTAAAGAAGCTGGCTGTTCACAGAGTACTGTATCCAAGAAAATTAATGGAGAGTTGAGCGGAAGGAAGAAGTGTGGTAGAAAAAGGTGCACAAGGAACCGGGAAAACCACAGCATTGAAAGGATTGTTAAGAAAAGGCCATTTCAAATTTTAGGGAAGACTCTCAAGGAGTGGTCTACTGCTGGAGTCATTGCTTCAAGAGCCACTACACACAGCCATATCCAGTACATAGGCTATAAGTGTTGCATCCCTTGTGTCAAGCCACTCATGACCAATAGACAATGCCAGAATGCCTGGGCCAAGGATAAAAAGAAATAGACTGTTGTTCAGTGGTACAAGATGTTGTTTTCAGATGAAAGTATATTTTGAATTTCATTTGGAAATCAAGGTCCCAGAGTCTGGAGGAAGATTGGAGAGGCACACAATCCAAGCTGCTTGAGGTCTAGTGTGAAGTTTCCACAATCAGTGATGGTTTGAAGAGCCATGTCTGTTATGAACAGGTAATTCAGAACCACAATGGACATTGAAGTTCAGAGCACACAAAGTGACCTGACAATTACCAAAAACAAAGGACGAGCTCTGAGACGTGGGAACTCTGCTGACCGCAATTCCTAATCCTAACACACCACACTAGAGGTAGCCGTGGATTGCGCCTAACGCTCCCTATGCAACTCGGCACAGCCTGAGAAACTAACTAGCCCTGAAGACAGAAAAGTAAGCCTACCTTGCCTCAGAGAAATTCCCCAAAGGAAAAGGCAGCCCCCCACATATAATGACTGTGAGTAAGATGAAAATACAAACACAGAGATGAAATAGATTTAGCAAAGTGAGGCCCGACTTACTGAATAGACCGAGGATAGGAAAGATAGCTTTGCGGTCAACACAAAAACCTACAAACAACCACGCAGAGGGGCAAAAAGACCCTCCGCACCGACTAACGGTACGGAGGTGCTCCCTCTGTGTCTCAGAGCTTCCAGAAAGCAAGAAAAACCAATAAAGCAAGCTGGACAGAAAAAATAGCAAGCAAAAAATAGCACCAGCAAAACTTAGCTTATGCAGGATAGACAGGCCACAGGAACGATCCAGGAGGAAGCAAGACCAATACTAGAACATTGACTGGATGCCAGGATCAAAGCACCAGGTGGAGTTAAATAGAGCAGCACCTAACGACTTAACCTCATCACCTGAGGAAGGAAACTCAGAAGCTGCAGTACCACTCTCATCCACCAAAGGAAGCTCATAGACAGAACCAGCCGAAGTACCACTCTCGACCACAGGAGGGAGCTTGGCCACAGAATTCACAACAGTACCCCCCCCTTAAGGTGGGGTCACTGAACCCTCACCAGAGCCCCCAGGCCGACCAGGATGAGCCACATGAAAGGCACGAACCAGATCGGCAGCATGGACATCAGAGGCAAAGACCCAGGAATTATCTTCCTGACCATAACCTTTCCACTTAACCAGATACTGGAGTTTCCGTCTCGAAACACGAGAATCCAAAATCTTCTCCACTATATACTCCAATTCCCCTTCAACCAAAACCAGAGCAGGAGGATCAATAGATGGAACCACAGGTGCCACGTATCTCCGCAACAATGACCTACATCATAATTTCGCTCAGCAGGCGAAAATTTCCTGGAAAAGAAGGCGCATGGTTTCATCACCGAGCAATCAGAACTTCTCTGCGACAAAACAACCCCTGCTCCAATTTCGGAAGCATCAACCTCGACCTGGAACGGAAGCGAAACATCTGGTTGGCACAACACAGGGGCAGAAGTAAAACGACGCTTCAACTCCTGAAAAGCTTCCACAGCAGCAGAAGACCAATTGATCACATCAGCACCCTTCTTGGTTAAATCAGTCAACGGTTTGGCAATGCTAGAAAAATTAGCGATGAAGCGACGATAAAAATTAGCAAAGCCCAGGAACTTCTGCAGACTCTTCAGAGATGTTGGCTGAGTCCAATCATAAATGGCCTGAACTTTAACAGGGTCCATCTCGATAGTAGAAGGAGAAAAAATGAACCCCAAAAATGAAATCTTCTGAACACCAAAGAGACACTTTGACCCCTTCACAAACAAAGAATTAGCACGCAGGACCTGGAACACCATTCTGACCTGCTTCACATGAGACTCCCAATCATCCGAGAAGACCAAAATATCATCCAAGTATACAATCAGGAATTTATCCAGGTACTCTCGGAAGATGTCATGCATAAAGGACTGAAACACTGATGGAGCATTAGAAAGTCCGAATGGCATAACCAGGTACTCAAAATGGCCTTCGGGCGTATTAAATGCTGTTTTCCATTCATCGCCCCGTTTAATACGCACAAGATTATACGCACCACGAAGATCTATCTTGGTGAACCAACTAGCCCCCTTAACCCTGCTGTTCTGTTCGGTCTGGGGAGACCTATTTTGAACTTTGGTATTTTTTGGGGTGTTCAAGATGCGGTTCTGAAACTTGTGGTTGATTGACTTAAATGAGGATGGGTCGGTCGGACACGGGTTTCAGAGCCGCATCTTGAATATTTTAAAGAATATTGAAGTTCAAAGTCGGTCATTTTTGACCAACAGAACAGCAGGGTTAATCCGAGCAAACAAATCAGACAGCAGCGGCAAGGGGTACTGAAATTTGACCGTAATTTTATTTAGAAGGCGGTAATCAATACAAGGTCTCAGGGAACCATCCTTCTTGGCCACAAAAAAGAACCCTGCTCCCAATGGCGACGATGACGGGCGAATATGACCCTTCTCCAAAGACTCCTTCACGTAACTCCGCATAGCGGCGTGCTCAGGTACAGATAAATTAAACAGTCGACCCTTAGAAAACTTACTACCAGGAATCAAATCGATAGCACAATCATAATCCCTATGCGGAGGTAGGGCATTGGACTTGGTCTCATCGAATACCTCCAGGTAATCAGACAAGAACTCTGGGACCTCAGAAGGGGTGGATGATGAGATAGACAGAGATGGAATATCACCATGTACCCCATGACAACCCCAGCTGGACACAGACATTGATTTCCAATCTAATACTGGGTTATGGACTTGTAGCCATGGCAACCCCAACACGACCACATCATGCAGATTATGCAACACCAGAAAGCGAATATCCTCCTGGTGCGCAGGAGCCATGCACATGGTCAGCTGGGTCCAATACTGAGGCTTATTCTTGGCCAAAGGCATAGCATCAATTCCTCTCAATGGAATAGGACACTGCAAGGGCTCCAAGACAAACCCACAGCGCCTAGCAAACTCCAAGTCCATCAAATTCAGGGCAGCGCCTGAATCCACAAATGCCATGACAGAATAGGAAGACAAAGAGCAGATCAAAGTAACGGACAAAAGAAAATTCGACTATACCGTACCAATGGTGGCAGACCTAGCAAACTGCTTAGTGCGCTTAGGACAATCGGAGATAGCATGAGTGGAATCACCACAGTAGAAACACAGCCCATTCTGACGTCTGTGTTCTTGCCTTTCAGCTCTGGTCAAAGTCCTATCGCACTGCATAGGCTCAGGTTCATGCTCAGATAATACCGCCAAATGGTGCACAGATTTACGCTCGCGCAAGCGTCGACCGATCTGAATGGCCAAAGACATAGACTCATTCAGACCAGCAGGCATAGGAAATCCCACCATGACATCCTTAAGGGTAGGGTTGAGCGAAACGGGTCGTTCATTTTCAAAAGTCGCCGACTTTTAGCAAAGTCGGGTTTCATGAAACCCGATCCGACCCCTGTGCGGGGTCGGCCATGCGGTACGCGACTTTCGCGCCAAAGTCGCGTTTCAATGACGCGAAAAGCGCCATTTCTCAGCCAATGAAGGTAAACGCAGAGTGTGGGCAGCGTGATGACATAGGTCCTGGTCCCCACCATCTTAGAGAAGGGCATTGCAGTGATTGGCTTGCTGTCCGCGGCGTCACAGGGGCTATAAAGGGGCGTTCCCGCCGACCGCCATGTTACTGCTGCTGATCTGAGCTTAGGGAGAGGTTGCTGCCGCTTCGTCAGAAGCAGGGATAGCGTTAGGCAGGGTCCATTAACCACCAAACCGCTTGTGCTGTAGCGATTTCCACTGCCCAACACCACCTTCGGTGTGCAGGGACAGTGGAAGCTACATTTTTTTTTTTCCTCAGCGCTGTAGCTCATTGGGCTGCCCTAGAAGGCTCCCTGATAGCTGCATTGCTGTGTGTACGCCGCTGTGCAAACCAACTGCTTTTTTCAAAGCACAAATCCTCTTGTTCCTTCCTTTCTGCACAGCTATCTTGTTTGTTTGTCAACACTTTTTATTTAATTTGTGCATCAGTCCACTCCTTATTGCTGCCTGCCATACCTGGCTGAGATTACTGCAGGGAGATAGTAATTGAAGGACAGTTCCTTTTTTTTTTTTTGTGGGAGATTAAGATTGGCATTTCTGCTAGAGAGCCATCCCTGTCTGTGTCATCTCTCACTCAGTGGGCCATAGAAAGCCTATTTATTTTTTTGCTTGATTTGGGTTCTAAAATCTACCTGAAAAAATCACTACATCAATCAGTGGGAGAAAAATATTGGCACAAGGGCTTGTGTGCCACTCCTTACTCCTGTGTGTGCCATCTCTCACTCAGTGGGCCATAGAAAGCCTATTTATTTTTTTGCTTGATTTGGGTTCCAAAATCTACCTGAAAAAATCACAACATCAAGAAGTGGGAGAAAAATATTGGCCTCAGGGCTTGTGTGCTACTCCTGACTCCTGTGTGTGCCATCTCTCACTCAGTGGGCCATAGAAAGCCTATTAATATTTTTGCTTGATTTGGGTTCTAAATTCTACCTGAAAAAATCAATAAATCAATTAGTGGGAGATTAATATTGGCCTTTGGGCTTGTGTGCCAGTCCTAAGCGTGCCATCTCTCTCTCTCAGATAGTGGGCCATAGAAAGCCTATTTATTATTTTTTTTATTGGGTTTATAAATTTTCCCTGGAAAAAAAAAAAAAGTGGGAGATTAATATTGGCCTCTGGGCTTGTGTGCCAGTCCTGAGCGTGCCATCTCTCTCACAAATAGTGGGCTATAGAAAGCCTATTTATTTTTTTGGTTGATTTGGGTTTTAAATTCTACCTGAAAAAATCAATAAATCAATCAGTGGGAGATTAATATTGGCCTTTGGGCTTGTGTGCCAGTCCTAAGCGTGCCATCTCTCTCTCTCAGATAGTGGGCCATAGAAAGCCTATTTATTATTTTTTTTATTGGGTTTATAAGTTTTCCCTGGAAAAAAAAAAAAAAAGTGGGAGATTAATATTGGCCTCTGGGCTTGTGTGCCAGTCCTGAGCGTGCCATCTCTCTCACAAATAGTGGGCCATAGAAAGCCTATTTATTTTTTTGGTTGATTTGGGTTCTAAATTCTACCTGAAAAAATCAATAAATCAATCAGTGGGAGATAAATATTGGCCTCTGGGCTTGTGTGCCACTCCTGACTCCTGTGTGCGTCCTCTCTCACTCAGTGGGCCCTACAAAGCCTATTTTTTTTTTTATTTGTTTTCTAAATTCTCCCTGAAACAATCATTTTATTTTATTTGGTTTCTAAATTATTCCTGAAAAAATCATTTTTTTTGTATTTTTTTTTCTAAAGTCTCCCTGAAAAAAAAAAAAAATCAAATCAGTGGGAGATTAATATTGCCCTTTCTGCTTGTGTGCCAGTCTTGACTCCTGGGTGTGCCATCTCTCTCTCTCCAATTGTGGGCCATAGAAAGCCTATTAATTTTTTTGCTTGATTTGGGTTCCAAAATCTACCTGAAAAAATCACTAAATCAATCAGTGGGAGATAAATATTGTCCTCTGGGCTTGTGTGCCACTCCTGACTCCTGTGTGCGTCCTCTCTCACTCAGTGGGCCATAGAAAGCCTATTTTTTTTATTTGTTTTCTAAATTCTCCCTGAAACAATCATTTCATTTTATTTGGTTTCTAAATTCTTCCTGAAAAATTCATTTTTTTGTATTTTTTTTTCTAAAGTCTCCCTGAAAAAAAAAAAAAATCAAATCAGTGGGAGATTAATATTGCCCTTTCTGCTTGTGTGCCAGTCTTGACTCCTGGGTGTGCCATCTCTCTCTCTCTCTCCAATTGTGGGCCATAGAAAGCCTATTTATTTTTTTTGCTTGATTTGGGTTCCAAAATCTACCTGAAAAAATCACTAAATCAATCAGTGGGAGATAAATATTGGCCTCTGGGCTTGTGTGCCACTCCTGACTCCTGTGTGCGTCATCTCTCACTCAGTGGGCCCTACAAAGCCTATTTTTTTTTTAATTTGTTTTCTAAATTCTCCCTGAAACAATCATTTTATTTTATTTGGTTTCTAAATTATTCCTGAAAAAATCATTTTTTTTGTATTTTTTTTTTCTAAAGTCTCCCTGAAAAAAAAAAAAAAATCAAATCAGAGGGAGATTAATATTGCCCTTTCTGCTTGTGTGCCAGTCTTGACTCCTGGGTGTGCCATCTCTCTCTCTAATTGTGGGCCATAGAAAGCCTATTAATTTTTTTGCTTGATTTGGGTTCCAAAATCTACCTGAAAAAATCACTAAATCAATCAGTGGGAGATAAATATTGGCCTCTGGGCTTGTGTGCCACTCCTGACTCCTGTGTTCGTCATCTCTCACTCAGTGGGCCCTACAAAGCCTATTTTTTTTTTAATTTGTTTTCTAAATTCTCCCTGAAACAATCATTTTATTTTATTTGGTTTCTAAATTATTCCTGAAAAAATCATTTTTTTTGTATTTTTTTTTTCTAAAGTCTCCCTGAAAAAAAAAAAAAAATCAAATCAGAGGGAGATTAATATTGCCCTTTCTGCTTGTGTGCCAGTCTTGACTCCTGGGTGTGCCATCTCTCTCTCTAATTGTGGGCCATAGAAAGCCTATTAATTTTTTTGCTTGATTTGGGTTCCAAAATCTACCTGAAAAAATCACTAAATCAATCAGTGGGAGATAAATATTGGCCTCTGGGCTTGTGTGCCACTCCTGACTCCTGTGTGCGTCCTCTCTCACTCAGTGGGCCATAGAAAGCCTATTTTTTTTTTATTTGTTTTCTAAATTTTCCCTGAAACAATCATTTCATTTTATTTGGTTTCTAAATTCTTCCTGAAAAATTCATTTTTTTGTATTTTTTTTTCTAAAGTCTCCCTGAAAAGAAAAAAAATCAAATCAGTGGGAGATTAATATTGCCCTTTCTGCTTGTGTGCCAGTCTTGACTCCTGGGTGTGCCATCTCTCTCTCTCTCTCTCCAATTGTGGGCCATAGAAAGCCTATTTATTTTTTTGCTTGATTTGGGTTCCAAAATCTACCTGAAAAAATCACTAAATCAATCAGTGGGAGATAAATATTGGCCTCTGGGCTTGTGTGCCACTCCTGACTCCTGTGTGCGTCATCTCTCACTCAGTGGGCCCTACAATGCCTATTTTTTTTTTTATTTGTTTTCTAAATTCTCCCTGAAACAATCATTTTATTTTATTTGGTTTCTAAATTATTCCTGAAAAAATCTTTTTTTTTGTATTTTTTTTTCTAAAGTCTCCCTAAAAAAAAAAAAAAAATCAAATCAGTGGGAGATTAATATTGCCCTTTCTGCTTGTGTGCCAGTCTTGACTCCTGGGTGTGCCATCTCTCTCTCTCCAATTGTGGGCCATAGAAAGCCTATTAATTTTTTTGCTTGATTTGGGTTCCAAAATCTACCTGAAAAAATCACTAAATCAATCAGTGGGAGATAAATATTGGCCTCTGGGCTTGTGTGCCACTCCTGACTCCTGTGTGCGTCCTCTCTCACTCAGTGGGCCATAGAAAGCCTATTTTTTTTTATTTGTTTTCTAAATTCTCCCTGAAACAATCATTTCATTTTATTTGGTTTCTAAATTCTTCCTGAAAAATTCATTTTTTTGTATTTTTTTTTCTAAAGTCTCCCTGAAAAAAAAAAAATCAAATCAGTGGGAGATTAATATTGCCCTTTCTGCTTGTGTGCCAGTCTTGACTCCTGGGTGTGCCATCTCTCTCTCTCTCTCCAATTGTGGGCCATAGAAAGCCTATTTATTTTTTTGCTTGATTTGGGTTCCAAAATCTACCTGAAAAAATCACTAAATCAATCAGTGGGAGATAAATATTGGCCTCTGGGCTTGTGTGCCACTCCTGACTCCTGTGTGCGTCATCTCTCACTCAGTGGGCCCTAGAAAGCCTATTTTTTGTTTTATTTGTTTTCTAAATTCTCCCTGAAAAAATCATTTTATTTTATTTGGTTTCTAAATTATTCCTGAAAAAATCATTTTTTTTGTATTTTTTTTTCTAAAGTCTCCCTGAAAAAAAAAAAAAATCAAATCAGTGGGAGATTAATATTGCCCTTTCTGCTTGTGTGCCAGTCTTGACTCTTGGGTGTGCCATCTCTCTCTCTCTCTCCAATTGTGGGCCATAGAAAGCCTATTAATTTTTTTGCTTGATTTGGGTTCCAAAATCTACCTGAAAAAATCACTAAATCAATCAGTGGGAGATAAATATTGGCCTCTGGGCTTGTGTGCCACTCCTGACTCCTGTGTGCGTCCTCTCTCACTCAGTGGGCCCTACAAAGCCTATTTTTTTTTATTTGTTTTCTAAATTCTCCCTGAAACAATCATTTTATTTTATTTTGTTTCTAAATTCTTCCTGAAAAATTCATTTTTTTGTATTTTTTATTCTAAAGTCTCCCTGAAAAAAAAAAAAAAATCAAATCAGAAGGAGATTAATATTGCCCTTTCTGCTTGTGTGCCAGTCTTGACTCCTGGGTGTGCCATCTCTCTCTCTAATTGTGGGCCATAGAAAGCCTATTAATTTTTTTGCTTGATTTGGGTTCCAAAATCTACCTGAAAAAATCACTAAATCAATCAGTGGGAGATAAATATTGGCCTCTGGGCTTGTGTGCCACTCCTGACTCCTGTGTTCGTCATCTCTCACTCAGTGGGCCCTACAAAGCCTATTTTTTTTTTAATTTGTTTTCTAAATTCTCCCTGAAACAATCATTTTATTTTATTTGGTTTCTAAATTATTCCTGAAAAAATCATTTTTTTTGTATTTTTTTTTTCTAAAGTCTCCCTGAAAAAAAAAAAAAAATCAAATCAGAGGGAGATTAATATTGCCCTTTCTGCTTGTGTGCCAGTCTTGACTCCTGGGTGTGCCATCTCTCTCTCTAATTGTGGGCCATAGAAAGCCTATTAATTTTTTTGCTTGATTTGGGTTCCAAAATCTACCTGAAAAAATCACTAAATCAATCAGTGGGAGATTAATATTGGCCTCTGGGCTTGTGTGCCACTCCTGACTCCTGTGTGCGTCCTCTCTCACTCAGTGGGCCATAGAAAGCCTATTTTTTTTTTATTTGTTTTCTAGATTTTCCCTGAAACAATCATTTCATTTTATTTGGTTTCTAAATTCTTCCTGAAAAATTCATTTTTTTGTATTTTTTTTTCTAAAGTCTCCCTGAAAAGAAAAAAAATCAAATCAGTGGGAGATTAATATTGCCCTTTCTGCTTGTGTGCCAGTCTTGACTCCTGGGTGTGCCATCTCTCTCTCTCTCTCTCCAATTGTGGGCCATAGAAAGCCTATTTATTTTTTTGCTTGATTTGGGTTCCAAAATCTACCTGAAAAAATCACTAAATCAATCAGTGGGAGATAAATATTGGCCTCTGGGCTTGTGTGCCACTCCTGACTCCTGTGTGCGTCATCTCTCACTCAGTGGGCCCTACAATGCCTATATTTTTTTTTACTTGTTTTCTAAATTCTCCCTGAAACAATCATTTTATTTTATTTGGTTTCTAAATTATTCCTGAAAAAATCTTTTTTTTTGTATTTTTTTTTCTAAAGTCTCCCTAAAAAAAAAAAAAAAATCAAATCAGTGGGAGATTAATATTGCCCTTTCTGCTTGTGTGCCAGTCTTGACTCCTGGGTGTGCCATCTCTCTCTCTCCAATTGTGGGCCATAGAAAGCCTATTAATTTTTTTGCTTGATTTGGGTTCCAAAATCTACCTGAAAAAATCACTAAATCAATCAGTGGGAGATAAATATTGGCCTCTGGGCTTGTGTGCCACTCCTGACTCCTGTGTGCGTCCTCTCTCACTCAGTGGGCCATAGAAAGCCTATTTTTTTTTATTTGTTTTCTAAATTCTCCCTGAAACAATCATTTCATTTTATTTGGTTTCTAAATTCTTCCTGAAAAATTCATTTTTTTGTATTTTTTTTTCTAAAGTCTCCCTGAAAAAAAAAAAATCAAATCAGTGGGAGATTAATATTGCCCTTTCTGCTTGTGTGCCAGTCTTGACTCCTGGGTGTGCCATCTCTCTCTCTCTCTCCAATTGTGGGCCATAGAAAGCCTATTTATTTTTTTGCTTGATTTGGGTTCCAAAATCTACCTGAAAAAATCACTAAATCAATCAGTGGGAGATAAATATTGGCCTCTGGGCTTGTGTGCCACTCCTGACTCCTGTGTGCGTCATCTCTCACTCAGTGGGCCCTAGAAAGCCTATTTTTTGTTTTATTTGTTTTCTAAATTCTCCCTGAAAAAATCATTTTATTTTATTTGGTTTCTAAATTATTCCTGAAAAAATCATTTTTTTTGTATTTTTTTTTCTAAAGTCTCCCTGAAAAAAAAAAAAAATCAAATCAGTGGGAGATTAATATTGCCCTTTCTGCTTGTGTGCCAGTCTTGACTCTTGGGTGTGCCATCTCTCTCTCTCTCTCCAATTGTGGGCCATAGAAAGCCTATTAATTTTTTTGCTTGATTTGGGTTCCAAAATCTACCTGAAAAAATCACTAAATCAATCAGTGGGAGATAAATATTGGCCTCTGGGCTTGTGTGCCACTCCTGACTCCTGTGTGCGTCCTCTCTCACTCAGTGGGCCCTACAAAGCCTATTTTTTTTTATTTGTTTTCTAAATTCTCCCTGAAACAATCATTTTATTTTATTTTGTTTCTAAATTCTTCCTGAAAAATTCATTTTTTTGTATTTTTTATTCTAAAGTCTCCCTGAAAAAAAAAAAAAATCAAATCAGAAGGAGATTAATATTGCCCTTTCTGCTTGTGTGCCAGTCTTGACTCCTGGGTGTGCCATCTCTCTCTCTCTCTCCAATTGTGGGCCATAGAAAGCCTATTAATTTTTTTGCTTGATTTGGGTTCCAAAATCTACCTGAAAAAATCACTAAATCAATCAGTGGGAGATAAATATTGGCATCTGGGCTTGTGTGCCACTCCTGACTCCTGTGTGCGTCCTCTCTCACTCAGTGGGCCATAGAAAGCCTATTTTTTTTTTATTTGTTTTCTAAATTCTCCCTGAAACAATCATTTCATTTTATTTGGTTTCTAAATTCTTCCTGAAAAATTCATTTTTTTGTATTTTTTTTTCTAAAGTCTCCCTGAAAAGAAAAAAATCAAATCAGTGGGAGATTAATATTGCCCTTTCTGCTTGTGTGCCAGTCTTGACTCCTGGGTGTGCCATCTCTCTCTCTCTCTCCAATTGTGGGCCATAGAAAGCCTATTTATTTTTTTGCTTGATTTGGGTTCCAAAATCTACCTGAAAAAATCACTAAATCAATCAGTGGGAGATAAATATTGGCCTCTGGGCTTGTGTGCCACTCCTGACTCCTGTGTGCGTCATCTCTCACTCAGTGGGCCCTACAAAGCCTATTTTTTTTTTATTTGTTTTCTAAATTCTCCCTGAAACAATCATTTTATTTTATTTGGTTTCTAAATTATTCCTGAAAAAATCTTTTTTTTTGTATTTTTTTTTTCTAAAGTCTCCCTGAAAAAAAAAAAAAAATCAAATCAGTGGGAGATTAATATTGCCCTTTCTGCTTGTGTGCCAGTCTTGACTCCTGGGTGTGCCATCTCTCTCTCTCCAATTGTGGGCCATAGAAAGCCTATTAATTTTTTTGCTTGATTTGGGTTCCAAAATCTACCTGAAAAAATCACTAAATCAATCAGTGGGAGATAAATATTGGCCTCTGGGCTTGTGTGCCACTCATGACTCCTGTGTGCGTCCTCTCTCACTCAGTGGGCCATAGAAAGCCTATTTTTTTTATTTGTTTTCTAAATTCTCCCTGAAACAATCATTTCATTTTATTTGGTTTCTAAATTCTTCCTGAAAAATTCATTTTTTTGTATTTTTTTTTCTAAAGTCTCCCTGAAAAAAAAAAATCAAATCAGTGGGAGATTAATATTGCCCTTTCTGCTTGTGTGCCAGTCTTGACTCCTGGGTGTGCCATCTCTCTCTCTCTCTCCAATTGTGGGCCATAGAAAGCCTATTTATTTTTTTGCTTGATTTGGGTTCCAAAATCTACCTGAAAAAATCACTAAATCAATCAGTGGGAGATAAATATTGGCCTCTGGGCTTGTGTGCCACTCCTGACTCCTGTGTGCGTCATCTCTCACTCAGTGGGCCCTAGAAAGCCTATTTTTTGTTTTATTTGTTTTCTAAATTCTCCCTGAAAAAATCATTTTATTTTATTTGGTTTCTAAATTATTCCTGAAAAAATCATTTTTTTTGTATTTTTTTTTCTAAAGTCTCCCTGAAAAACAAAAAAAAAAATCAAATCAGTGCGAGATTAATATTGCCCTTTTTGCTTGTGTGCCAGTCTTGACTCCTGGGTGTGCCATCTGTCTCTCTCCAATTGTGGGCCATAGAAAGCCTATTAATTTTTTTGCTTGATTTGGGTTCCAAAATCTACCTGAAAAAATCACTAAATCAATCAGTGGGAGATAAATATTGGCCTCTGGGCTTGTGTGCCACTCCTGAATCCTGTGTGCGTCCTCTCTCACTCAGTGGGCCATAGAAAGCCTATTTTTTTTATTTGTTTTCTAAATTCTCCCTGAAACAATCATTTCATTTTATTTGGTTTCTAAATTCTTCCTGAAAAATTCATTTTTTTGTATTTTTTTTTTTTAAGTCTCCCTGAAAAAAAAAAAAAAATCAAATCATTGGGAGATTAATATTGCCCTTTCTGCTTGTGTGCCAGTCTTGACTCCTGGGTGTGCCATCTCTCTCTCTCTCTCTCCAATTGTGGGCCATAGAAAGCCTATTTATTTTTTTTGCTTGATTTGGGTTCCAAAATCAACCTGAAAAAATCACTAAATCAATCAGTGGGAGATAAATATTGGCCTCTGGGCTTGTGTGCCACTCCTGACTCCTGTGTGCGTCATCTCTCACTCAGTGGGCCCTACAAAGCCTATTTTTTTTTTTTTATTTGTTTTCTAAATTCTCCCTGAAACAATCATTTTATTTTATTTGGTTTCTAAATTATTCATGAAAAAATCTTTTGTTTTGTATTTTTTTTTTCTAAAGTCTCCCTGAAAAAAAAAAAAAAATCAAATCAGAAGGAGATTAATATTGCCCTTTCTGCTTGTGTGCCAGTCTTGACTCCTGGGTGTGCCATCTCTCTCTCTAATTGTGGGCCATAGAAAGCCTATCAATTATTTTGCTTGATTTGGGTTCCAAAATCTACCTGAAAAAATCACTAAATCAATCAGTGGGAGATAAATATTGGCCTCTGGGCTTGTGTGCCACTCCTGACTCCTGTGTGTGTCCTCTCTCACTCAGTGGGCCATAGAAAGCCTATTTTTTTTTTTATTTGTTTTCTAAATTCTCCCTGAAACAATCATTTCATTTTATTTGGTTTCTAAATTCTTCCTGAAAAATTCATTTTTTTGTATTTTTTTTTCTAAAGTCTCCCTGAAAAAAAAAAAAATCAAATCAGTGGGAGATTAATATTGCCCTTTCTGCTTGTGTGCCAGTCTTGACTCCTGGGTGTGCCATCTCTCTCTCTCTCTCCAATTGTGGGCCATAGAAAGCCTATTTATTTTTTTGCTTGATTTGGGTTCCAAAATCTACCTGAAAAAATCACTAAATCAATCAGTGGGAGATAAATATTGGCCTCTGGGCTTGTGTGCCACTCCTGACTCCTGTGTGCGTCATCTCTCACTCAGTGGGCCCTACAAAGCCTATTTTTTTTTATTTGTTTTCTAAATTCTCCCTGAAACAATCATTTTATTTTATTTGGTTTCTAAATTATTCCTGAAAAAATCTTTTTTTTTGTATTTTTTTTTTCTAAAGTCTCCCTGAAAAAAAAAAAAATCAAATCAGTGGGAGATTAATATTGCCCTTTCTGCTTGTGTGCCAGTCTTGACTCCTGGGTGTGCCATCTCTCTCTCTCTCTCCAATTGTGGGCCATAGAAAGCCTATTTATTTTTTTGCTTGATTTGGGTTCCAAAATCTACCTGAAAAAATCACTAAATCAATCAGTGGGAGATAAATATTGGCCTCTGGGCTTGTGTGCCACTCCTGACTCCTGTGTGCGTCCTCTCTCACTCAGTGGGCCATAGAAAGCCTATTTTTTTTTATTTGTTTTCTAAATTCTCCCTGAAACAATCATTTCATTTTATTTGGTTTCTAAATTCTTCCTGAAAAATTCATTTTTTTGTATTTTTTTTTCTAAAGTCTCCCTGAAAAAAAAAAAAATCAAATCAGTGGGAGATTAATATTGCCCTTTCTGCTTGTGTGCCAGTCTTGACTCCTGGGTGTGCCATCTCTCTCTCTCTCTCCAATTGTGGGCCATAGAAAGCCTATTTATTTTTTTGCTTGATTTGGGTTCCAAAATCTACCTGAAAAAATCACTAAATCAATCAGTGGGAGATAAATATTGGCCTCTGGGCTTGTGTGCCACTCCTGACTCCTGTGTGCGTCATCTCTCACTCAGTGGGCCCTAGAAAGCCTATTTTTTGTTTTATTTGTTTTCTAAATTCTCCCTGAAAAAATCATTTTATTTTATTTGGTTTCTAAATTATTCCTGAAAAAATCATTTTTTTTGTATTTTTTTTTCTAAAGTCTCCCTGAAAAAAAAAAAAAATCAAATCAGTGGGAGATTAATATTGCCCTTTCTGCTTGTGTGCCAGTCTTGACTCTTGGGTGTGCCATCTCTCTCTCTCTCTCCAATTGTGGGCCATAGAAAGCCTATTAATTTTTTTGCTTGATTTGGGTTCCAAAATCTACCTGAAAAAATCACTAAATCAATCAGTGGGAGATAAATATTGGCCTCTGGGCTTGTGTGCCACTCCTGACTCCTGTGTGCGTCCTCTCTCACTCAGTGGGCCCTACAAAGCCTATTTTTTTTTATTTGTTTTCTAAATTCTCCCTGAAACAATCATTTTATTTTATTTTGTTTCTAAATTCTTCCTGAAAAATTCATTTTTTTGTATTTTTTATTCTAAAGTCTCCCTGAAAAAAAAAAAAAAATCAAATCAGAAGGAGATTAATATTGCCCTTTCTGCTTGTGTGCCAGTCTTGACTCCTGGGTGTGCCATCTCTCTCTCTCTCTCCAATTGTGGGCCATAGAAAGCCTATTAATTTTTTTGCTTGATTTGGGTTCCAAAATCTACCTGAAAAAATCACTAAATCAATCAGTGGGAGATAAATATTGGCATCTGGGCTTGTGTGCCACTCCTGACTCCTGTGTGCGTCCTCTCTCACTCAGTGGGCCATAGAAAGCCTATTTTTTTTTAATTTGTTTTCTAAATTCTCCCTGAAACAATCATTTCATTTTATTTGGTTTCTAAATTCTTCCTGAAAAATTCATTTTTTTGTATTTTTTTTTCTAAAGTCTCCCTGAAAAAAAAAAAATCAAATCAGTGGGAGATTAATATTGCCCTTTCTGCTTGTGTGCCAGTCTTGACTCCTGGGTGTGCCATCTCTCTCTCTCTCTCCAATTGTGGGCCATAGAAAGCCTATTTATTTTTTTGCTTGATTTGGGTTCCAAAATCTACCTGAAAAAATCACTAAATCAATCAGTGGGAGATAAATATTGGCCTCTGGGCTTGTGTGCCACTCCTGACTCCTGTGTGCGTCATCTCTCACTCAGTGGGCCCTACAAAGCCTATTTTTTTTTTATTTGTTTTCTAAATTCTCCCTGAAACAATCATTTTATTTTATTTGGTTTCTAAATTATTCCTGAAAAAATCTTTTTTTTTGTATTTTTTTTTTCTAAAGTCTCCCTGAAAAAAAAAAAAAAATCAAATCAGAAGGAGATTAATATTGCCCTTTCTGCTTGTGTGCCAGTCTTGACTCCTGGGTGTGCCATCTCTCTCTCTAATTGTGGGCCATAGAAAGCCTATCAATTATTTTGCTTGATTTGGGTTCCAAAATCTACCTGAAAAAATCACTAAATCAATCAGTGGGAGATAAATATTGGCCTCTGGGCTTGTGTGCCACTCCTGACTCCTGTGTGTGTCCTCTCTCACTCAGTGGGCCATAGAAAGCCTATTTTTTTTTTTATTTGTTTTCTAAATTCTCCCTGAAACAATCATTTCATTTTATTTGGTTTCTAAATTCTTCCTGAAAAATTCATTTTTTTGTATTTTTTTTTCTAAAGTCTCCCTGAAAAAAAAAAAAATCAAATCAGTGGGAGATTAATATTGCCCTTTCTGCTTGTGTGCCAGTCTTGACTCCTGGGTGTGCCATCTCTCTCTCTCTCTCCAATTGTGGGCCATAGAAAGCCTATTTATTTTTTTGCTTGATTTGGGTTCCAAAATCTACCTGAAAAAATCACTAAATCAATCAGTGGGAGATAAATATTGGCCTCTGGGCTTGTGTGCCACTCCTGACTCCTGTGTGCGTCATCTCTCACTCAGTGGGCCCTACAAAGCCTATTTTTTTTTATTTGTTTTCTAAATTCTCCCTGAAACAATCATTTTATTTTATTTGGTTTCTAAATTATTCCTGAAAAAATCTTTTTTTTTGTATTTTTTTTTTCTAAAGTCTCCCTGAAAAAAAAAAAAATCAAATCAGTGGGAGATTAATATTGCCCTTTCTGCTTGTGTGCCAGTCTTGACTCCTGGGTGTGCCATCTCTCTCTCTCTCTCCAATTGTGGGCCATAGAAAGCCTATTTATTTTTTTGCTTGATTTGGGTTCCAAAATCTACCTGAAAAAATCACTAAATCAATCAGTGGGAGATAAATATTGGCCTCTGGGCTTGTGTGCCACTCCTGACTCCTGTGTGCGTCCTCTCTCACTCAGTGGGCCATAGAAAGCCTATTTTTTTTTATTTGTTTTCTAAATTCTCCCTGAAACAATCATTTCATTTTATTTGGTTTCTAAATTCTTCCTGAAAAATTCATTTTTTTGTATTTTTTTTTCTAAAGTCTCCCTGAAAAAAAAAAAAATCAAATCAGTGGGAGATTAATATTGCCCTTTCTGCTTGTGTGCCAGTCTTGACTCCTGGGTGTGCCATCTCTCTCTCTCTCTCCAATTGTGGGCCATAGAAAGCCTATTTATTTTTTTGCTTGATTTGGGTTCCAAAATCTACCTGAAAAAATCACTAAATCAATCAGTGGGAGATAAATATTGGCCTCTGGGCTTGTGTGCCACTCCTGACTCCTGTGTGCGTCATCTCTCACTCAGTGGGCCCTAGAAAGCCTATTTTTTGTTTTATTTGTTTTCTAAATTCTCCCTGAAAAAATCATTTTATTTTATTTGGTTTCTAAATTATTCCTGAAAAAATCATTTTTTTTGTATTTTTTTTTCTAAAGTCTCCCTGAAAAAAAAAAAAAATCAAATCAGTGGGAGATTAATATTGCCCTTTCTGCTTGTGTGCCAGTCTTGACTCTTGGGTGTGCCATCTCTCTCTCTCTCTCCAATTGTGGGCCATAGAAAGCCTATTAATTTTTTTGCTTGATTTGGGTTCCAAAATCTACCTGAAAAAATCACTAAATCAATCAGTGGGAGATAAATATTGGCCTCTGGGCTTGTGTGCCACTCCTGACTCCTGTGTGCGTCCTCTCTCACTCAGTGGGCCCTACAAAGCCTATTTTTTTTTATTTGTTTTCTAAATTCTCCCTGAAACAATCATTTTATTTTATTTTGTTTCTAAATTCTTCCTGAAAAATTCATTTTTTTGTATTTTTTATTCTAAAGTCTCCCTGAAAAAAAAAAAAAAATCAAATCAGAAGGAGATTAATATTGCCCTTTCTGCTTGTGTGCCAGTCTTGACTCCTGGGTGTGCCATCTCTCTCTCTCTCTCCAATTGTGGGCCATAGAAAGCCTATTAATTTTTTTGCTTGATTTGGGTTCCAAAATCTACCTGAAAAAATCACTAAATCAATCAGTGGGAGATAAATATTGGCATCTGGGCTTGTGTGCCACTCCTGACTCCTGTGTGCGTCCTCTCTCACTCAGTGGGCCATAGAAAGCCTATTTTTTTTTAATTTGTTTTCTAAATTCTCCCTGAAACAATCATTTCATTTTATTTGGTTTCTAAATTCTTCCTGAAAAATTCATTTTTTTGTATTTTTTTTTCTAAAGTCTCCCTGAAAAAAAAAAAATCAAATCAGTGGGAGATTAATATTGCCCTTTCTGCTTGTGTGCCAGTCTTGACTCCTGGGTGTGCCATCTCTCTCTCTCTCTCCAATTGTGGGCCATAGAAAGCCTATTTATTTTTTTGCTTGATTTGGGTTCCAAAATCTACCTGAAAAAATCACTAAATCAATCAGTGGGAGATAAATATTGGCCTCTGGGCTTGTGTGCCACTCCTGACTCCTGTGTGCGTCATCTCTCACTCAGTGGGCCCTACAAAGCCTATTTTTTTTTTATTTGTTTTCTAAATTCTCCCTGAAACAATCATTTTATTTTATTTGGTTTCTAAATTATTCCTGAAAAAATCTTTTTTTTTGTATTTTTTTTTTCTAAAGTCTCCCTGAAAAAAAAAAAAAATCAAATCAGTGGGAGATTAATATTGCCCTTTCTGCTTGTGTGCCAGTCTTGACTGCTGGGTGTGCCATCTCTCTCTCTCCAATTGTGGGCCATAGAAAGCCTATTAATTTTTTTGCTTGATTTGGGTTCCAAAATCTACCTGAAAAAATCACTAAATCAATCAGTGGGAGATAAATATTGGCCTCTGGGCTTGTGTGCCACTCATGACTCCTGTGTGCGTCCTCTCTCACTCAGTGGGCCATAGAAAGCCTATTTTTTTTTATTTGTTTTCTAAATTCTCCCTGAAACAATCATTTCATTTTATTTGGTTTCTAAATTCTTCCTGAAAAATTCATTTTTTTGTATTTTTTTTTCTAAAGTCTCCCTGAAAAAAAAAAAATCAAATCAGTGGGAGATTAATATTGCCCTTTCTGCTTGTGTGCCAGTCTTGACTCCTGGGTGTGCCATCTCTCTCTCTCTCTCCAATTGTGGGCCATAGAAAGCCTATTTATTTTTTTGCTTGATTTGGGTTCCAAAATCTACCTGAAAAAATCACTAAATCAATCAGTGGGAGATAAATATTGGCCTCTGGGCTTGTGTGCCACTCCTGACTCCTGTGTGCGTCATCTCTCACTCAGTGGGCCCTAGAAAGCCTATTTTTTGTTTTATTTGTTTTCTAAATTCTCCCTGAAAAAATCATTTTATTTTATTTGGTTTCTAAATTATTCCTGAAAAAATCATTTTTTTTGTATTTTTTTTTCTAAAGTCTCCCTGAAAAACAAAAAAAAAAATCAAATCAGTGGGAGATTAATATTGCCCTTTTTGCTTGTGTGCCAGTCTTGACTCCTGGGTGTGCCATCTGTCTCTCTCCAATTGTGGGCCATAGAAAGCCTATTAATTTTTTTGCTTGATTTGGGTTCCAAAATCTACCTGAAAAAATCACTAAATCAATCAGTGGGAGATAAATATTGGCCTCTGGGCTTGTGTGCCACTCCTGAATCCTGTGTGCGTCCTCTCTCACTCAGTGGGCCATAGAAAGCCTATTTTTTTTATTTGTTTTCTAAATTCTCCCTGAAACAATCATTTCATTTTATTTGGTTTCTAAATTCTTCCTGAAAAATTCATTTTTTTGTATTTTTTTTTTTAAGTCTCCCTGAAAAAAAAAAAAAATCAAATCATTGGGAGATTAATATTGCCCTTTCTGCTTGTGTGCCAGTCTTGACTCCTGGGTGTGCCATCTCTCTCTCTCTCTCTCCAATTGTGGGCCATAGAAAGCCTATTTATTTTTTTTGCTTGATTTGGGTTCCAAAATCAACCTGAAAAAATCACTAAATCAATCAGTGGGAGATAAATATTGGCCTCTGGGCTTGTGTGCCACTCCTGACTCCTGTGTGCGTCATCTCTCACTCAGTGGGCCCTACAAAGCCTATTTTTTTTTTTTATTTGTTTTCTAAATTCTCCCTGAAACAATCATTTTATTTTATTTGGTTTCTAAATTATTCCTGAAAAAATCTTTTTTTTTGTATTTTTTTTTTCTAAAGTCTCCCTGAAAAAAAAAAAAAAATCAAATCAGAAGGAGATTAATATTGCCCTTTCTGCTTGTGTGCCAGTCTTGACTCCTGGGTGTGCCATCTCTCTCTCTAATTGTGGGCCATAGAAAGCCTATTAATTTTTTTGCTTGATTTGGGTTCCAAAATCTACCTGAAAAAATCACTAAATCAATCAGTGGGAGATAAATATTGGCCTCTGGGCTTGTGTGCCACTCCTGACTCCTGTGTGTGTCCTCTCTCACTCAGTGGGCCATAGAAAGCCTATTTTTTTTTTTATTTGTTTTCTAAATTCTCCCTGAAACAATCATTTCATTTTATTTGGTTTCTAAATTCTTCCTGAAAAATTCATTTTTTTGTATTTTTTTTTCTAAAGTCTCCCTGAAAAAAAAAAAATCAAATCAGTGGGAGATTAATATTGCCCTTTCTGCTTGTGTGCCAGTCTTGACTCCTGGGTGTGCCATCTCTCTCTCTCTCTCCAATTGTGGGCCATAGAAAGCCTATTTATTTTTTTGCTTGATTTGGGTTCCAAAATCTACCTGAAAAAATCACTAAATCAATCAGTGGGAGATAAATATTGGCCTCTGGGCTTGTGTGCCACTCCTGACTCCTGTGTGCGTCATCTCTCACTCAGTGGGCCCTACAAAGCCTATTTTTTTTTTATTTGTTTTCCAAATTCTCCCTGAAACAATCATTTTATTTTATTTGGTTTCTAAATTATTCCTGAAAAAATCTTTTTTTTTGTATTTTTTTTTTCTAAAGTCTCCCTGAAAAAAAAAAAAAAATCAAATCAGTGGGAGATTAATATTGCCCTTTCTGCTTGTGTGCCAGTCTTGACTCCTGGGTGTGCCATCTCTCTCTCTCTCTCCAATTGTGGGCCATAGAAAGCCTATTTATTTTTTTGCTTGATTTGGGTTCCAAAATCTACCTGAAAAAATCACTAAATCAATCAGTGGGAGATAAATATTGGCCTCTGGGCTTGTGTGCCACTCCTGACTCCTGTGTGCGTCCTCTCTCACTCAGTGGGCCATAGAAAGCCTATTTTTTTTTTTATTTGTTTTCTAAATTCTCCCTGAAACAATCATTTCATTTTATTTGGTTTATAAATTCTTCCTTAAAAAATCATTTTTTTTTTATTATTTTTTTTTTCTAAAGTCTCCCTTTTAAAAAAAAAAAAACAAATCAGTGGGAGATTAATATTTACATTTGCGCTTCAGTGACAGTCCTGCGTGTGTGGCATCTCTCTCATTTGTTGCCACCAACAACAGAGTGTGTAACATTGTGCCTGATTTTCGTTGTGGTCTCACCCACCTGTAAAGGGGTAGCTAAATCATACTGAAGTTATAGCTCACCGTGTAAGTTGTGTGACAGCAACAAATACCGTTAGTTTGGTAACGTTTTTAAAACAATGAGGAAGTCTGGTGGAAGAGGTCGTGGCCGGGGGCGTTCATTGTCAGCTGGTAATGAGGGTAGTGGTAGTGGTGGAGCATCAGGTGGTCGTGGGAAAAAAAATATTGCACCTAAGTCTGGAGCTGTGGAGCCAGGTTCGTCGTCTGGCTACACAAGGCCTCGAACGCTCCCTCTTCTGGGAGTAGGAAAACCGCTTTTAAAGCCGGAGCAGCAAGAGCAAGTTTTGGCTTATCTTGCTGACTCAGCCTCTAGCTCTTTTGCCTCCTCTCGTGAAACTGGTAAAAGTAAAAGCAGTGCGTCGTTAGTGGATGTTCACGGTCAGGGACAAGTCGCTTCCTTGTCCTCTTCAGCAAAAACAACAAAAGAGAAGAATGCAGCAGGCGACACAACGGGTTACTCCATGGAGCTCTTTACACATACCGTCCCTGGCTTAGAAAGTGAAGCAGTTAAAAGTCCATGCCCATTACAAGTTGAATCTGACATGGAGTGCACTGATGCACAGCCACAGCCAGACTACTATGCTGGTCCTTTGACTCAGACCACAACATTGCCCTCGCAGGGTGCTGATCAAGAATCAGAGACTATGTTGCCCCATCACGAACGCTATACCACCGACCGACACGGTGACACAGACGAAGTTGCACACGAGCTACAAGAAGAGGTAATAGATGACCCAGTTCTTGACCCCGATTGGCAGCCATTGGGGGAACAGGGTGCAGGCGGCAGCAGTTCTGAAGCGGAGGAGGAGGGGCCGCAGCAGGCATCAACATCGCAACAGGTTCCATCTGCCGGGCCCGTATCTTGCCCAAAACGCGTGACAAAGTCAAAACCTGTTGGAGGACAGCGTGGCCATCCGGTTAAAGCTCAGTCTGCAATGCCTGAAAAGGTATCCGATGCTAGAAAGAGTGCAGTCTGGCATTTTTTTAAACAACATCCAATTGATCAGCGCAAAGTCATCTGTCAAAAATGTTCAACTACCTTAAGCAGAGGGCAGAATCTGAAAAGTCTCAATACAAGTTGCATGGATAGACATTTAACCACCATGCATTTGCAAGCTTGGACTAACTACCAAACGTCCCTTAAGGTTGTAGCACCCTCGGCCAATGAAGCTAGTCATCAACGCAACATCCCTTCCGGCAGTGTAGGGCCACCATTTTCTGCACCACCTGCAGTATCTGTGCAGGTTTCTTTGCCATGCCAAAGCAGTCAGGGTCAGGGAATCACCAGTTTCGTAGTAGGAAACACTGCATCTAGGGCACCGGCGGCAACAATACCATCTCCCACCGTCTCTCAGTCTGCCATGTCCACCGGCACCCCCGCTAGTTCCACGATCTCCAGCTCTCCAGTCCAGGTCACCCTACATGAGACTATGGTTAGAAAAAGGAAGTACTTAGCCTCGCATCCGCGTACACAGGGTTTGAACGCCCACATAGCTAGACTAATCTCGTTAGAGATGATGCCCTACCGGTTAGTTGAAAGCGAAGCTTTCAAAGCCCTGATGGACTACGCTGTACCACGCTACGAGCTACCCAGTCGACACTTTTTTTCCAGAAAAGCCATCCCAGCCCTCCACCAGCATGTTAAAGAGCGCATCGTCCATGCACTCAGGCAATCTGTGAGCACAAAGGTGCACCTGACAACAGATGCATGGACCAGTAGGCATGGCCAGGGACGTTACGTGTCCATCACGGCACACTGGGTAAATGTGGTGGATGCAGGGTCCACAGGGGACAGCAAGTTTGGGACAGTTCTGCCTAGCCCACGGTCTAGGAAACAGTTGGCTGTAGCCGTTCGCACCCCCTCCTCCTCCTCGTCCTCCTGCAGAAGCGAGACCTCGTCCACAGACCGCAGTCGGCCAACCACTCCATCCGCAGCTGCCACTGTTGCACACCAGGTCTCCCATTATGGGGCAGCTACTGGCAAACGTCAGCAGGCTGTATTGGCTATGAAGTGTTTGGGCGACAACAGACACATCGCTGAAGTTCTGTCCGAGTTCTTGCAGAAAGAAACGCAGTCGTGGCTGGGCACTGTAGATCTTGAGGCAGGCAAGGTAGTGAGTGATAACGGAAGGAATTTCATGGCTGCCATCTCCCTTTCCCAACTGAAACACATTCCTTGCCTGGCTCACACCTTAAACCTGGTGGTGCAGTGCTTCCTGAAAAGTTATCCGGGGTTATCCGACCTGCTCCTCAAAGTGCGTGGACTTTGCTCACATATCCGCCGTTCGCCCGTACACTCCAGCCGTATGCAGACCTATCAGCGTTCTTTGAACCTTCCCCAGCATCGCCTAATCATAGACGTTGCAACAAGGTGGAACTCAACACTGCACATGCTTCAGAGACTGTGTGAACAGAGGCGGGCTGTTATGTTTTTGTGGGAGGATACACATACACGGGCAGGCAGTAGGATGGCAGACATGGAGTTGTCAGGTGTGCAGTGGTCGAAGATTCAAGACATGTGTCAAGTCCTTCAGTGTTTTGAGGAATGCACACGGCTGGTTAGTGCAGACAACGCCATAATAAGCATGAGCATCCCCCTAATGCGTCTGCTGATGCAAAGTTTGACGCACATAAAGGATCAGGCGTCTGCAGCTGAGGAAGAGGAAAGCCTTGATGACAGTCAGCCATTGTCTGGCCAGGGCAGTGTACAGGACGAGGTAGCGGGCGAACAGGAGGAGGAGGACGAGGAGGATGATGGGGATGATTATATTTTTAATGAGGAAGCTTTTCCGGGGCCAGTGGAAATTGTTGGCGCGGCAAGGCCGGGTTCTGGTTTTTGGAGGGACACAAGTGACGTGGATTTGCCTGAAACTGCCCCTCAACCAAGCACAACCACAGATTTGAGAACTGGAACTTGGGGCCACATGGCGGATTATGCCTTACGTATCCTCAAAAGGGACACACGCATAACAAAAATGATGAACGATGACGATTACTGGTTGGCCTGCCTCCTTGATCCTCGCTATAAAGGCAAATTGCAAAATATAATGCCACATGAGAACTTGGAACTAATATTAGCAACCAAACAATCAACTCTTGTTGACCGTTTGCTTCTGGCATTCCCTGCACACAGCGCCCGTGATCGTTCTAACACGAGCTGCAGGGGCCAGCAGACCAGAGGTGTTAGAGGGGCAGAAATCAGAAGTGGCGTTGGCCAGAGGGGTTTTCTGACCAGGTTGTGGAGTGATTTTGCTATGACCGCAGACAGGACAGGTACTGCAGCATCAATTCAAAGTGACAGGAGACAACATTTGTCCAGTATGGTTACTAACTATTTTTCATCCCTTATCGACGTTCTCCCTCAACCGTCATTCCCATTTGATTACTGGGCATCAAAATTAGACACCTGGCCAGAATTGGCAGAATATGCATTGCAGGAGCTTGCTTGCCCGGCAGCTAGTGTCCTATCAGAAAGAGTATTCAGTGCTGCAGGTTCAATACTAACAGAAAAAAGGACTCGTCTGGCTACCCAAAATGTAGATGATCTAACCTTCATTAAAATGAACCACAACTGGATTTCGAAATCTTTTGCCCCACCTTGCCCGGCTGACACCTAGCTTTCCTATGTAAAGGTATTGCCTGTGGACTATTCTGAACGACTTTTCCAATCTCGTAATTTGCAGCACCTGATTGTCCAGCATCCGACATGTTAACACCTCCCTAAATGGCCAAAGTCCCCACACGGGGCCGTGGTATCGCCACTTGGCGCCAGCACCCGTGAGAGTACTGTTTGTCTGAGGAGGTGGGTGTGCCCGCTTTTGGTCGACGGCACTGCCACTAGGTCCCTCATAGTACAATAAAGTGTCTGGCGGTGGTGGTGCGCACCCAACGTCAGACACACCGTTGTAATATGAGGGGCCCTGGGCCTGTACCGCCGGCCACAAGACAGTCCCCCCCCCAGCTCAAACAGTGCTCTACCACTTGCAAAATTTTCTCTCACAGCTCCACCAATGTTTAGTCTATGCGCTGACATCCTTCAATGCCTGGCACTGTCAATACCATTGTATTGACATTTTTCTTATGTTAGGCCTTCGAAGCCTGTCTGCGGTCACTCCTTCCACTAGGCCTCCACTGACCTGTCTACTGCTGCCCGTGTTCCCCTGGAACCAATTTTAAATTGCCTACAGCCCAATTTTTGTTATGTTAGGCCTTCGAAGCCTGTCTGCGGCCCGTTCTTTCCACTACTACTACACTGACCAGGCCACTGCTGCCCGTGTTCCCCTGGAACCAATTTTAAATTGCCTACAGCCAGCCCAATTTATTATGTTAGGCCTTCGAAGCCTGTCTGCGGTCCCTCCTTCCACTAGGCCTCCACTGACCTGTCTACTGCTGCCCGTGTTCCCCTGGAACCAATTTTAAATTGCCTACAGCCAGCCCAATTTATTATGTTAGGGCTTCGAAGCCTGTCTGCGGTCCCTCCTTCCACTAGGCCTCCACTGACCTGTCTACTGCTGCCCGTGTTCCCCTGGAACCAATTTTAAATTGCCTACAGCCCAATTTTTGTTATGTTAGGCCTTCGAAGCCTGTCTGCGGCCCGTTCTTTCCACTACTACTACACTGACCTGGCTACTGCCGCCCGTGTTCCCCTGGAACCAATTTAAAATTGCCGACAGCAAGCCCAATTTATTATGTTAGGGCTTCGAAGCCTGTCTGCGGTCCCTCCTTCCACTAGGCCTCCACTGACCTGTCTACTGCTGCCCGTGTTCCCCTGGAACCAATTTTAAATTGCCTACAGCCCAATTTTTGTTATGTTAGGCCTTCGAAGCCTGTCTGTGGCCCGTTCTTTCCACTACTACAACACTGACCAGGCCACTGCTGCCCGTGTTCCCCTGGAACCAATTTAAAATTGCCGACAGCAAGCCCAATTTATTATGTTAGGGCTTCGAAGCCTGTCTGCGGTCCCTCCTTCCACTAGGCCTCCACTGACCTGTCTACTGCTGCCCGTGTTCCCCTGGAACCAATTTTAAATTGCCTACAGCCCAATTTTTGTTATGTTAGGCCTTCGAAGCCTGTCTGCGGCCCGTTCTTTCCACTACTACTACACTGACCTGGCTACTGCAGCCCGTGTTCCCCTGGAACCAATTTTAAATTGCCGACAGCAAGCCCAATTTATTATGTTAGGCCTTCGAAGCCTGTCTGCGGTCCCTCCTTCCACTAGGCCTCCACTGACCTGTCTACTGCTGTCCGTGTTCTCCTGGAACCAATTGTAAATTGCCTACATCCCAATTTTTGTTATGTTAGGCCTTCGAAGCCTGTCTGCGGCCCATTCTTTCCACTACTACTACACAGACCAGGCCACTGCTGCCCGTGTTCCCCTGGAACCAATTTTAAATTGCCTACAGCCAGCCCAATTTATTATGTTAGGCCTTCGAAGCCTGTCTGCGGTCCCTCCTTCCACTAGGCCTCCACTGACCTGTCTACTGCTGCCCGTGTACCCCTTGAACCAACATCAGAAAATATAAAAATAAGTATTTTGCTTATAAAAAAGAAAATACTGGAGAGATATCAAATGCAGACATTTTAACATTAAAAACAAACACATACAACAAAAATCTGGTACAGTACTAAAAATGGCCACCAGCTACAATAACTTTCTCCTGCAAGTAGTTAACTGAAAGTTTTTTTCAATTTAAAACACAGATATGGCATCCACCGAGTGTTGTCCTGTCGCGTCTTCTTTATATTATTGCCAAGAAGATGCAAAACAATGAAAATAATAAAATCATTATTTACCAAAAAATAGAGTAAGTCAAAACCACATTGCAAATAAACATTCATTACAAATAAAGAAGCAGGGCGCGTCCGAGGGTGAGTATATACCTAATAAGAATATAATCACCCTCGGACGCGCCCTGCTTCTTTCCGACAGCCTTCCTTCCTAAGAATCAGCCCTTCCGTGGTGTAGAGAGAGGGTGTGTTACACTCCAAGGTGTTCCCCAGGTTGCCTTTCCTGAGCTTCGATCTTCATGCTCTCGTTTAGTAGTTGTCGGAAAGTAGGCTGCATTAGGCCTACAAATTGGGTATGGGGTGGAGAGAGATGGTGTGTTACACTCCAAGGTGTTCCCCAGGTTTCCTTGCCATTGCTTCGGTCTTCCGACTCTCGTTTAGTAGTTGTAGAAAACTACACTGCATTAGGCCTACAAAATGGGTATCGGGTGGAGAGAGATGGTGTGTTACACTCCAAGGTGTTCCCCAGGTTTCCTTGCCATTGCTTCGGTCTTCAGACTCTCGTTTAGTAGTTGTAGAAAACTACACTGCATTAGGCCTACAAAATGGGTATCGGGTGGAGAGAGATGGTGTGTTACACTCCAAGGTGTTCCCCAGGTTTCCTTGCCATTGCTTCGGTCTTCCGACTCTCGTTTAGTAGTTGTAGAAAACTACACTGCATTAGGCCTACAAAATGGGTATCGGGTGGAGAGAGATGGTGTGTTACACTCCAAGGTGTTCCCCAGGTTTCCTTGCCATTGCTTCGGTCTTCAGACTCTCGTTTAGTAGTTGTAGAAAACTACACTGCATTAGGCCTACAAAATGGGTATCGGGTGGAGAGAGATGGTGTGTTACACTCCAAGGTGTTCCCCAGGTTTCCTTGCCATTGCTTCGGTCTTCCGACTCTCGTTTAGTAGTTGTAGAAAACTACATTGCATTAGGCCTACAAAATGGGTATCGGGTGGAGAGAGATGGTGTGTTACACTCCAAGGTGTTCCCCAGGTTTCCTTGCCATTGCTTCGGTCTTCAGACTCTCGTTTAGTAGTTGTAGAAAACTACACTGCATTAGGCCTACAAAATGGGTATCGGGTGGAGAGAGATGGTGTGTTACACTCCAAGGTGTTCCCCAGGTTTCCTTGCCATTGCTTCGGTCTTCCGACTCTCGTTTAGTAGTTGTAGAAAACTACACTGCATTAGGCCTACAAAATGGGTATCGGGTGTAGAGAGATGGTGTGTTACACTCCAAGGTGTTCCCCAGGTTTCCTTGCCATTGCTTCGGTCTTCAGACTCTCGTTTAGTAGTTGTAGAAAACTACACTGCATTAGGCCTACAAAATGGGTATCGGGTGGAGAGAGATGGTGTGTTACACTCCAAGGTGTTCCCCAGGTTTCCTTGCCATTGCTTCGGTCTTCCAACTCTCGTTCAGTAGTTGTAGAAAACTACACTGCATTAGGCCTACAAAATGGGTATCGGGTGGAGAGAGATGGTGTGTTACACTCCAAGGTGTTCTCCAGGTTGCCTTTCCAGAGCTTCGATCTTAATGCTCTCGTTTAGTAGTTGTTGGAAACTACACTTCATTAGGCCTCCAAATTGGCTATGGGGTGGAGAGAGATGGTGTGTTACACTCCAAGGTGTTCTCCAGTAGAGTTGAGCGACCTTGACCTTTTTAGAGTCGAGCCGGGTTTTGCGAAACCCGACTATGTCCAAAGTCGGGTCGAGTGAAATCGGCCGATTATGACGTAAAGTCGGGATCGACCGAAACACGAAACCCAATGCAAGTCAATGGGGCAGCATAGTCGGCAGTGAGTGGGGGCCAGGAAAACACCTAGAGTGCCCATTTTAATGTCAAAACCATCCATTCTTCTTAATGAAGCTTGTCAAGCGTAATTTACCTTAAAATAATTGGAAGGCATTTGAAATTGGGGGTCATTTGGCTAAAGTTGTGGGGGGTAGGGCTGGTTCAAGTAATTAGTGGGCCCAGTAAATCTGGACCACGTCACGGCAGTGGAGCAGGGAGAGGTAAGTATTTCAACTTTGCAAGTGCTGTGATCCTGAGCAAGCAGGGGGGGCCCACTCGTTGGCATTGGCACTGGCACAGGGCCCCTCAAAGTACAGCGGTGTGTTTGCACGGCGGGGGCGCCTCCCACCGGCAGCAACACTTTTGCGTACTATGAGAGGCCCTGTGCCAGTGACGTCGCCAACTAGTATTCCTCCCCCCACCTGATGAAGGAACCTGCACTTTCATCTGCACCTTCCTCTTTGTCCCCGTGTAAGGTGGTATGGTATGCGGGAAGAGCAACCTGACTTTCAGCAGGGTCACAATGTTGTTGTGTAGCGTGCACGGGGAATGTTGCGTTATGGGTCAATGTACCAGCAGACTCATCTATCACTGGCTGGGCAATGGGCACGATGAAGTGGAAACACAGATATAGGCCCAAAGAAGAAAGTGGGCTAAATGCAGTTCAAAATTGGTAACACAGGAATAACCAGGGGGCATTGCAGTGGAGGACAACTGGAATGAGAGGCTGACACAGAGAGTAGGGCCAAATCAGTAAGTAGTCGAAATGCAGTTCAAAATTGGCAACCGTAGTAAACAGGCGGCACAGCTTTGTTCAGTGGAGGAGAACAGCAAGGAGTGGCAGACACCGATAGTAGGCCCCAACCCAACTAGTAGGCCAAATGCAGTCTAACATTAACAACTACTTAACAAGAGGCTGAAAATGGAATTTCAGGACAGGAAACCAGGAGAACAGCAAGGAGTGGCAGACACCGATAGTAGGCCCCAAACCAACTAGTACGCCAAATGCAGTTGTTCCATTTAACCACAATTTAATGAGAGCCTGAAGATAGAAGCTCAGGAAAGGCAACCTGGGGAACACCTTGGAGTGTAACACACCATCTCTCTCCACCCCATACCCATTTTGTAGGCCTAATGCTGTGTACTTTTCTACAACTACTAAACGAGAGTCGGAAGACCGAAGCAATGGCAAGGAAACCTGGGGAACACCTTGGAGTGTAACACACCATCTCTCTCCACCCCATACCCAATTTGTAGGCCTAATGCAGCCTACTTTCCGACACCTACTAAACGAGAGCATGAAGATCGAAGCTCAGGAAAGGCAACCTGGGGAACACCTTGGAGTGTAACACAACCTCTCTCTACACCACGGAAGGGCTGATTCTTAGGAAGGAAGGCTGTTGTAAATAAGCATTGCGCGTCCGAGGGTGATTATATTCTTATTCGGTATCTACTCACCCTCGGACGCGCCATGCTTCTTGATTTGTAATTAATGTTTATTTGCAATGTGCTTTTGACTTACTCAATTATTTTTTTAATTATTGATTTTATTAAATTAATAGTTTAACATCTTATTGGAAATAATTTAAAGGAGGCGCGACAGGACAACACTCGGTGGATGCCATATCTGTGTTAACAACTCCAAAAAACTTTCAGTTAACTTCTTGCAGGAGAAAGAAATTGTAGCTGTTGGACCTTTGTAGTACAGTTCCAGATATTTGTTGTGTGTTTGTTTTGATTGTTAAAATGTCTGCATTTGAGATCTCAACACGATCTTATTTTTTATAATCAAATTAATTTTTTAAATATTTTATTAGGTTGGTTCAAGGGGTACACGGGCCGCAGTAGACAGGTCAGTGGAGGCCTAGTGGAAGGAGGGACCGCAGATGCGCCACTGTTTCACCCATACACAATTAGTAGGCCTAATGCAGCGTAGTTTCCAACAGCTACTAAACGAGAGCCGGAAGATCGAAGCTCAGGAAAGGCAACCTGGGGAACACCTTGGAGTGTAACAACAACCTCTCTCTACACCACGGAAGGGCTGATTCTTAGGAAGGAAGGCTGTTGTAAATAAGCATTGCGCGTCCGAGGGTGATTATATTCTTATTCGGTATCTACTCACCCTCGGACGCGCCATGCTTCTTGATTTGTAATTAATGTTTATTTGCAATGTGCTTTTGACTTACTCAATTATTTTTTTAATTATTGATTTTATTAAATTAATAGTTTAACATCTTATTGGAAATAATTTAAAGGAGACGCGACAGGACAACACTCGGTGGATGCCATATCTGTGTTAACAACTCCAAAAAACTTTCAGTTAACTTCTTGCAGGAGAAAGAAATTGTAGCTGTTGGACCTTTGTAGTACAGTTCCAGATATTTGTTGTGTGTTTGTTTTGATTGTTAAAATGTCTGCATTTGAGATCTCAACACGATCTTATTTTTTATAATCAAATTAATTTTTTAAATATTTTATTAGGTTGGTTCAAGGGGTACACGGGCCGCAGTAGACAGGTCAGTGGAGGCCTAGTGGAAGGAGGGACCACAGACAGGCATCGAAGGCCTAAAATAATAACACATGGCTGTAGGCAATTTTAAATTGGTTCCAGGGGTACACGGGCAGCAGTGCCCTGGTCAGTGTAGTAGTAGTTGAAAGAATGGACCGCAGACAGGCATCGAAGGCCTAAAATAAAAAAATTGGGCTGGCTGTAGGCAATTTTAAATTGGTTCCAGGGGTACACGGGCAGCAGTGGTGTGGTCAGTGGAGGCCTAGTGGAAGGAGTGACCGCAGACAGGCATCGAAGGCCTAAAATAATCACACATGGCTGTAGGCAATTTTAAATTGGTTCCAGGGGTACACGGGCAGCAGTGGTGTGGTCAGTGGAGGCCTAGTGGAAGGAGTGACCACAGACAGGCATCGAAGGCCTAAAATATTAACACATGGCTGTAGTCAATTTTAAATTGGTTCCAGGGGTACTTGGGCAGCAGTGCCCTGGTCAGTGTAGTAGTAGTTGAAAGAATGGACCGCAGACAGGCATCGAAGGCCTAAAATAAAAAAATTGGGCTGGCTGTATGCAATTTTAAATTGGTTCCAGGGGTACACGGGCAGCAGTGGTGTGGTCAGTGGAGGCCTAGTGGAAGGAGTGACCGCAGACAGGCATCGAAGGCCTAAAATAATCACACATGGCTGTAGGCAATTTTAAATTGGTTCCAGGGGTACACGGGCAGCAGTGGTGTGGTCAGTGGAGGCCTAGTGGAAGGAGTGACCGCAGACAGGCATCGAAGGCCTAAAATAATAACACATGGCTGTAGGCAATTTTAAATTGGTTCCAGGGGTACACGGGCAGCAGTGCCCTGGTCAGTGTAGTAGTAGTTGAAAGAATGGACCGCAGACAGGCATCGAAGGCCTAAAATAAAAAAATTGGGCTGGCTGTAGGCAATTTTAAATTGGTTCCAGGGGTACACGGGCAGCAGTGGTGTGGTCAGTGGAGGCCTAGTGGAAGGAGTGACCGCAGACAGGCATCGAAGGCCTAAAATAATCACACATGGCTGTAGGCAATTTTAAATTGGTTCCAGGGGTACACGGGCAGCAGTGGTGTGGTCAGTGGAGGCCTAGTGGAAGGAGTGACCACAGACAGGCATCGAAGGCCTAAAATATTAACACATGGCTGTAGTCAATTTTAAATTGGTTCCAGGGGTACTTGGGCAGCAGTGCCCTGGTCAGTGTAGTAGTAGTTGAAAGAATGGACCGCAGACAGGCATCGAAGGCCTAAAATAAAAAAATTGGGCTGGCTGTAGGCAATTTTAAATTGGTTCCAGGGGTACATGGGCAGCAGTGTATGGTCAGTGGAAGTCTAGTGGAAGGAGTGACGGCAGACAGTCTTCGAAGGCCTAACATAACAAAATTGGGCTGACTGTAGGCACTTTTAAATTGGTTCCAGGGGTACACGGGCAGCAGTGGTGTGGTCAGTGGAGGCCTAGTGGAAGGAGTGACCGCAGACAGGCATCGAAGGCCTAAAATAATAACACATGGCTGTAGGCAATTTTAAATTGGTTCCAGGGGTACACGGGCAGCAGTGCCCTGGTCAGTGTAGTAGTAGTTGAAAGAATGGACCGCAGACAGGCATCGAAGGCCTAAAATAAAAAAATTGGGCTGGCTGTAGGCAATTTTAAATTGGTTCCAGGGGTACACGGGCAGCAGTGGTGTGGTCAGTGGAGGCCTAGTGGAAGGAGTGACCGCAGACAGGCATCGAAGGCCTAAAATAATCACACATGGCTGTAGGCAATTTTAAATTGGTTCCAGGGGTACACGGGCAGCAGTGGTGTGGTCAGTGGAGGCCTAGTGGAAGGAGTGACCACAGACAGGCATCGAAGGCCTAAAATATTAACACATGGCTGTAGTCAATTTTAAATTGGTTCCAGGGGTACTTGGGCAGCAGTGCCCTGGTCAGTGTAGTAGTAGTTGAAAGAATGGACCGCAGACAGGCATCGAAGGCCTAAAATAAAAAAATTGGGCTGGCTGTATGCAATTTTAAATTGGTTCCAGGGGTACACGGGCAGCAGTGGTGTGGTCAGTGGAGGCCTAGTGGAAGGAGTGACCGCAGACAGGCATCGAAGGCCTAAAATAATCACACATGGCTGTAGGCAATTTTAAATTGGTTCCAGGGGTACACGGGCAGCAGTGGTGTGGTCAGTGGAGGCCTAGTGGAAGGAGTGACCGCAGACAGGCATCGAAGGCCTAAAATAATAACACATGGCTGTAGGCAATTTTAAATTGGTTCCAGGGGTACACGGGCAGCAGTGCCCTGGTCAGTGTAGTAGTAGTTGAAAGAATGGACCGCAGACAGGCATCGAAGGCCTAAAATAAAAAAATTGGGCTGGCTGTAGGCAATTTTAAATTGGTTCCAGGGGTACACGGGCAGCAGTGGTGTGGTCAGTGGAGGCCTAGTGGAAGGAGTGACCGCAGACAGGCATCGAAGGCCTAAAATAATCACACATGGCTGTAGGCAATTTTAAATTGGTTCCAGGGGTACACGGGCAGCAGTGGTGTGGTCAGTGGAGGCCTAGTGGAAGGAGTGACCACAGACAGGCATCGAAGGCCTAAAATATTAACACATGGCTGTAGTCAATTTTAAATTGGTTCCAGGGGTACTTGGGCAGCAGTGCCCTGGTCAGTGTAGTAGTAGTTGAAAGAATGGACCGCAGACAGGCATCGAAGGCCTAAAATAAAAAAATTGGGCTGGCTGTAGGCAATTTTAAATTGGTTCCAGGGGTACATGGGCAGCAGTGTATGGTCAGTGGAAGTCTAGTGGAAGGAGTGACGGCAGACAGTCTTCGAAGGCCTAACATAACAAAATTGGGCTGACTGTAGGCACTTTTAAATTGGTTCCAGGGTAACACGGCCAGCAGTGGCCTGGTCAGTGTAGTAGTTGTAGAAAGAAGGGACCGCAGACAGGCTTCGAAGGCCTAACATAACAAAAATGTCAAAACAATGGTATTGTCAGTGCCAGGCATTGAAGGATGTCAGCGCCTAGACTACACATTGGTGAAGCTGTGAGAGATAATTTTGCTAGTGGTAGAGCACTGTTTGAGCTGGGGGGGGGGAACTGGCTTGTGGCCGGCGGTACAGGCACAGGGCCCCTCATATTACAACGGTGTGTCTGACGTTGGGTGCGCACCACCACCGCCAGAGACACTTTATTGTACTATGAGGGACCCAGTGGCAGTGCCGTCGACCAAAAGCGGCCACACCCACCTCTTCAGACAAACAGCACTCTCAAGGGTCCAAGCGCAAAGTGGCGATAGCACGGCCCCGTGTGGGGAGTTTGGCCATTTCGTGAGGTGGAAACATGTCGTATGCTGGACAATCAGGTGAAGAAAATTACGAGATTGGAAAAGTCATTCAGAATAGTCCACAGGCAAGACCTTTTCATAGGAAAGCTAGGTGTCAGCCGGGCAGGGTGGGGCAAAAGATTTTGAAATCCAGTTGTGGTTCATTTTAATGAAGGTTAGATCATCTACATTTTGGGTAGCCAGACGAGTCCTTTTTTCTGTTAGTATTGAACCTGCAGCACTGAATACTCTTTCTGATAGGACATTAGCTGCCGGGCAAGCAAGCTCCTGCAATGCATATTCTGCCAATTCTGGCCAGGTGTCTAATTTGGATGCCCAGTAATCAAATGGGAATGACGGTTGAGGGAGAACGTCGATAAGGGATGAAAAATAGTTTGTAACCATACTGGACAAATGTTGTCTCCTGTCACTTTGAATTGATGCTGCAGTACCTGTCCTGTCTGCGGTCATAGAAAAATCACTCCACAACCTGGTCAGAAAACCCCTCTGGCCAACGCCACTTCTGATTTCTGCCCCTCTAACACCTCTGGTCTGCTGGCCCCTGGAGCTCGTGTGAGAACGATCACGGGCGCTGTGTGCAGGGAATGCCAGAAGCAAACGGTCAACAAGAGTTGATTGTTTTGTTGCTAATATTAGTTCCAAGTTCTCATGTGGCATAATATTTTGCAATTTGCCTTTATAGCGAGGATCAAGGAGGCAGGCCAACCAGTAATCGTCATCGTTCATCATTTTTGTAATGCGTGTGTCCCTTTTGAGGATACGCAAGGCATAATCCGCCATGTGGGCCAAAGTTCCCGTTGTCAAATCTGCGGTTGTGCTTGGTTGAGGGGCAGTTGCAGGCAAATCTACGTCACTTGTGTCCCTCAAAAAACCAGAACCCGGCCTTGCCACGCCACCAATTTCCCGTGCCCCCGGGAAAGCTTCCTCATTAAAAATATACTCATCCCCATCATCCTCCTCATCCTCCACCTCCTCTTCGCCCGGTACCTCGTCATGTACACTGCCCTGACCAGACAATCGCTGACTGTCATCAAGGCTTTCCTCTTTCTCTGGTGCAGACGCCTGATCCTTTATGTGCGTCAAACTTTGCATCAGCAGACGCATTAGGGGGATGCTCATGCTTATTATGGCGTTGTCTGCACTAACCAGCCGTGTGCATTCCTCAAAACACTGAAGGACTTGACACATGTCTTGAATCTTCGACCACTGCACACCTGACAACTCCATGTCTGCCATCCTACTGCCTGCCCGTGTATGTGTATCCTCCCACAAAAACATAACAGCCCGCCTCTGTTCGCACAGTCTCTGAAGCATGTGCAGTGTTGAGTTCCACCTTGTTGCAACGTCTATGATTAGGCGATGCTGGGGAAGGTTCAAAGAACGCTGATAGGTCTGCATACGGCTGGAGTGTACAGGCGAACGGCGGATATGTGCGCAAAGTCCACGCACTTTGAGGAGCAGGTCGGATAACCCCGGATAACTTTTCAGGAAGCACTGCACCACCAGGTTTAAGGTGTGAGCCAGGCAAGGAATGTGTTTCAGTTGGGAAAGGGAGATGGCAGCCATGAAATTCCTTCCGTTATCACTCACTACCTTGCCTGCCTCAAGATCTACAGTGCCCAGCCACGACTGCGTTTCTTGCTGCAAGAACTCGGACAGAACTTCCGCGGTGTGTCTATTGTCGCCCAAACACTTCATAGCCAATACAGCCTGCTGACGTATGCCAGTAGCTGCCCCATAATGGGAGACCTGGTGTGCAACAGTGGCAGCTGCGGATGGAGTGTTTGTGCGACTGCGGTCTGTGGACGAGCTCTTGCTTCTGCAGGAGGACGAGGAGGAGGAGGAGGAGGGGGTGCGAACGGCTACAGACAACTGTTTACTAGACCGTGGGCTAGGCAGAACTGTCCCAAACTTGCTGTCCCCTGTGGACCCTGAATCCACCACATTTACCCAGTGTGCCGTGATGGACACGTAACGTCCCTGGCCATGCCTACTGGTCCATGCATCTGTTGTCAGGTGCACCTTTGTGCTCACAGATTGCCTGAGTGCATGGACGATGCGCTCTTTAACATGCTGGTGGAGGGCTGGGATGGCTTTTCTGGAAAAAAAGTGTCGACTGGGTAGCTCGTAGCGTGGTACAGCGTAGTCCATCAGGTCTTTGAAAGCTTCGCTTTCAACTAACCGGTAGGGCATCATCTCTAACGAGATTAGTCTAGCTATGTGGGCGTTCAAACCCTGTGTACGCGGATGCGAGGCTAAGTACTTCCTTTTTCTAACCATAGTCTCATGTAGGGTGAGCTGGACTGGAGAGATGGAGATCGTGGAACTAGCGGGGGTGCCGGTGGACATGGCAGACTGAGAGACGGTGGGAGATGGTATTGTTGCCGCCGGTGCCCTAGATGCAGTGTTTCCTACTACGAAACTGGTGATTCCCTGACCCTGACTGCTTTGGCCTGGCAAAGATACCTGCACAGATACAGCAGGTGGTGCGCTAAATGGTGGTCCTACACTGCCGGAAGGGATGTTGCGTTGATGACTAGCTTCATTGGCCGAGGGTGCAACAACCTTAAGGGACGTTTGGTAGTTAGTCCAAGCTTTCAAATGCATGGTGGTTAAATGTCTATGCATGCAACTAGTATTGAGACTTTTCAGATTCTGACCTCTGCTTAAGGAAGTAGAACATTTTTGACAGATGACTTTGCGCTGATCAATTGGATGTTGTTTAAAAAAATGCCAGACTGCACTCTTTCTAGCATCGGATACCTTTTCAGGCATTGCAGACTGAGCTTTAACCGGATGGCCACGCTGTCCTCCACCAGGTTTTGGCTTTGCCACGCGTTTTGGGCAAGATACGGGCCCGGCAGATGGAACCTGTGGCGATGTTGATGCCTGCTGCGGCCCCTCCTCCTCCTCTGCTTCAGAACTGCTGCCGCCTGCACCCTGTTCCCCCAATGGCTGCCAATCGGGGTCAAGAACTGGGTCATCTAATAACTCTTCTTGTACCTCCTGCGCAACTTCGTCTGTGTCACCGTGTCGTTCGGTGGTATAGCGTTCGTGATGGGGCAACATAGTCTCATCAGGGTCTGATTCTTGATCAGCACCCTGCGAGGGCAATGTTGTGGTCTGAGTCAAAGGACCAGCATAGTAGTCTGGCTGTGGCTGTGCGTCAGTGCACTCCATGTCAGATTCAATTTGTAATGGGCATGGACTGTTAACTGCTTCACTTTCTAAGCCAGGGACGGTATGTGTAAAGAGCTCCATGGAGTAACCCGTTGTGTCGCCTGCTGCATTCTTCTCTGTTGTTGTTTTTGCTGAAGAGGACAAGGAAGTGACTTGTCCCTGACCGTGAACATCCACTAACGACGCGCTGCTTTTACTTTTACCAGTTTCACGAGAGGAGGCAAAAGAGCTAGAGGCTGAGTCAGCAAGATAAGCCAAAACTTGCTCTTGCTGCTCCGGCTTTAAAAGCGGTTTTCCTAATCCCAGAAAAGGGAGCGTTCGAGGCCTTGTGTAGCCGGACGACGAACCTGGCTCCACAGCTCCAGAATTAGGTGCAATATTTTTTTCCCCACGACCACCTGATGCTCCACCACTACCACTACCCTCATTACCAGCTGACAATGAACGCCCCCGGCCACGACCTCTTCCACTAGACTTCCTCATTGTTTTAAAAACGTAACCAAACTAACGTTATTTGTTGCAGTCACACAACTTACACGGTGAGCTATAACTTCAGTATGATTTAGCTACCCCTTTACAGGTTGGTGAGACCACAGCGAAAATCAGGCCCAATGTTACACACTCTTTTTTTGGTGGCTGCAAATTAGAGAGATGCCCCACACGCAGGACTGTCACTGAAGCACAAATGTTAATATTAATGTCACACTATTATTTTTTTTTTATTTTTATTTTTTTCAGGAACACTTTAGAAACCCCCCCAAAAAAAAAAAATTGATTTTTGCAGGGAGAATTTAGAAAACAAATGTAACAAACTATATGCTTTCTATGGGCCACTGAGTGAGAGATGACGCACACAGGAATCAGGAGTGGCACACAAGCCCAGAGGCCAATATTTTTCTACCAATGATTGATGGAGTTATTTTCTCTGGTAGATTTTGGAACCCAAATCAAGGAAAAAAAATATAGGCTTTCTATGGACCACAATTGGAGAGAGAGAGAGAGAGAGAGAGAGAGAGAGAGATGGCACACCCAGGAGTCAAGACTGGCACACAAGCAGAAAGGCCAATATTAATCTCCCACTGTTTTTTTTGGTTGTTTTTTTTTTTTTTTTTCAGGGAGACTTTAGAAAAAAAAATAATAAAAAAAATATGATTTTATCAGGAAGAATTTAGAAACCAAATAAAATAAAATGATTTTTTCAGGGAGAATTTATAAAACAAATAAAACCAAAAATAGGCGTTCTATGGCCCACTGACTGAGAGATGACGCACACAGGAATCAGGAGTGGCACACAAGCCCAGAGGCCAATATTTTTCTACCAATGATTGATGGAGTTATTTTCTCTGGTAGATTTTGGAACCCAAATCAAGGAAAAAAAATATAGGCTTTCTATGGACCACAATTGGAGAGAGAGAGAGAGAGAGAGAGAGAGAGAGAGATGGCACACCCAGGAGTCAAGACTGGCACACAAGCAGAAAGGCCAATATTAATCTCCCACTGTTTTTTTTGGTTGTTTTTTTTTTTTTTTTTCAGGGAGACTTTAGAAAAAAAAATAATAAAAAAAATATGATTTTATCAGGAAGAATTTAGAAACCAAATAAAATAAAATGATTTTTTCAGGGAGAATTTAGAAAACAAATAAAACCAAAAATAGGCGTTCTATGGCCCACTGACTAAGAGAGAGAGAGAGAGATGGAACGCTTAGTACTGGCACACAAGCCCAAAGGGCAATATTAATCTCCCTTTTTTTTTCCAGGGAGAATTTCTAAAACCCCCCCAAAAAAAAAAATAGGCTTTCTATGGCCCACTATTTGTGAGAGAGATGGCACGCTCAGGACTGGCACAGATGGCACGCTCACAACTGGCACACAAGCCCAGAGGCCAATATTAATCTCCCTTTTTTCAGGGAAAATTTATAAAACCAAAAAAAAAATTAAATAGGCTTTCTATGGCCCACTATTTGTGAGAGAGATGGGACGCTCAGGACTGGCACAGATGGCACGCTCAGGACTGGCACAGAAGCCCAGAGGCCAATATTAATCTCCCTTTTTTTCTGGGAGAATTTATAAAACCAAAAAAATATTTAAATAGGCTTTCTATGGCCCACTATTTGTGAGAGAGATGGCACGCTCAGGACTGGCACAGATGGCACGCTCACAACTGGCACACAAGCCCAGAGGCCAATATTAATCTCCCTTTTTTCAGGGAAAATTTATAAAACCAAAAAAAAAATTAAATAGGCTTTCTATGGCCCACTATTTGTGAGAGAGATGGGACGCTCAGGACTGGCACAGATGGCACGCTCAGGACTGGCACAGAAGCCCAGAGGCCAATATTAATCTCCCTTTTTTTCTGGGAGAATTTATAAAACCAAAAAAATATTTAAATAGGCTTTCTATGGCCCACTATTTGTGAGAGAGATGGCACGCTCAGGACTGGCACAGATGGCACGCTCACAACTGGCACACAAGCCCAGAGGCCAATATTAATCTCCCTTTTTTCAGGGAAAATTTATAAAACCAAAAAAAAAATTAAATAGGCTTTCTATGGCCCACTATTTGTGAGAGAGATGGGACGCTCAGGACTGGCACAGATGGCACGCTCAGGACTGGCACAGAAGCCCAGAGGCCAATATTAATCTCCCTTTTTTTCTGGGAGAATTTATAAAACCAAAAAAATATTTAAATAGGCTTTCTATGGCCCACTATTTGTGAGAGAGATGGCACGCTCAGGACTGGCACAGATGGCACGCTCACAACTGGCACACAAGCCCAGAGGCCAATATTAATCTCCCTTTTTTCAGGGAAAATTTATAAAACCAAAAAAAAAATTAAATAGGCTTTCTATGGCCCACTATTTGTGAGAGAGATGGCACGCTCAGGACTGGCACAGATGGCACGCTCACAACTGGCACACAAGCCCAGAGGCCAATATTAATCTCCCTTTTTTCAGGGAAAATTTATAAAACCAAAAAAAAAATTAAATAGGCTTTCTATGGCCCACTATTTGTGAGAGAGATGGGACGCTCAGGACTGGCACAGATGGCACGCTCAGGACTGGCACAGAAGCCCAGAGGCCAATATTAATCTCCCTTTTTTTCTGGGAGAATTTATAAAACCAAAAAAATATTTAAATAGGCTTTCTATGGCCCACTATTTGTGAGAGAGATGGCACGCTCAGGACTGGCACAGATGGCACGCTCACAACTGGCACACAAGCCCAGAGGCCAATATTAATCTCCCTTTTTTCAGGGAAAATTTATAAAACCAAAAAAAAAATTAAATAGGCTTTCTATGGCCCACTATTTGTGAGAGAGATGGCACGCTCAGGACTGGCACAGATGGCACGCTCACAACTGGCACACAAGCCCAGAGGCCAATATTAATCTCCCTTTTTTTCAGGGAGAATTTATAAAACCAAAAAAAAAATTAAATAGGCTTTCTATGGCCCACTATTTGTGAGAGAGATGGCACGCTCAGGGCTGGCACAGATGGCACGCTCAGGACTGGCACACAAGCCCAGAGGCCAATATTAATCTCCCTTTTTTTCAGGGAGAATTTATAAAACCCAAAAAAAAGTAAAATAGGCTTTCTATGGCCCACTATTTGTGAGAGAGATGGCACACTCAGGACTGGCACACAAGCCCAAAGGCCAATATTAATCTCCCACTGTATTTTTATCAGGGAGAATTTATACACCCCACAAAAAAAAATACAGAAAAATGAAAAGGCTTTCTATGGCCCACTATGTGAGAGAGATGGCACACACAGGGATGGCACTCTAGCAGAAATGCCAAATTGCCAATCTTAATCTCCCACCAAAAAAAAAAAAAAAAAAAAAAACAGGGAATGTCCTACAATTACTATCTCCCTGCCTGCAGTAATCTCAGCCAGGTATGGCAGGCAGCTACTATCTCCCTGCCTGCAGTAATCTCAGCCAGGTATGGCAGGCAGCAATAAGGAGTGGACTGATGCACAAATGAAATAAAAAGTGTGGACAAACAAAAAAGATAGCTGTGCAGAAAGGAAGGAACAAGAGGATTTGTGCTTTGAAAAAAGCAGTTGGTTTGCACAGCGGCGTACACACAGCAATGCAGCTATCAGGGAGCCTTCTAGGGCAGCCCAATGAGCTACAGCGCTGAGGGGAAAAAAAAAAAAAAAAAAACTTCCACTGTCCCTGCACACCGAGGGTGGTGTTGGACAGTGCAAATCGCTGCAGCACAAGCGGTTTTGTGGTTAATGGACCCTGCCTAACGCTATCCCTGCTTCTGACAAAGCGGCAGCAACCTCTCCCTAAGCTCAGATCAGCAGCAGTAAGATGGCGGTCGGCGGGAACGCCTCTTTATAGCCCCTGTGACGTTGCAGACAGCAATCACTGCAATGCCCTTCTCTAAGATGGTGGGGACCAGGACCTATGTCATCACGCTGCCCACACTCTGCGTTTACCTTCATTGGCTGAGAAATGGCGCTTTTCGCGTCATTGAAACGCGACTTTGGCGCGAAAGTCGCGTACCGCATGGCCGACCCCGCACAGGGGTCGGATCGGGTTTCATGAAACCCCGACTTAGCCAAAAGTCGGCGACTTTTGAAAATGTTCGACCCGTTTCGCTCAACCCTATTCTCCAGGTTTCCTCGCCATTGCTTCGATCTTCCGACTCTCGTTTAGTAGTTGTAGAAAACTACACTGCATTAGGCCTACAAAATGGGTATCGGGTGGAGAGAGATGGTGTGTTACACTCCAAGGTGTTCCCAAGGTTTCCTTGCCATTGCTTCGGTCTTCCGACTCTCGTTTAGTAGTTGTAGAAAACTACACTGCATTAGGCCTACAAAATGGGTATGGGGTGGAGAGAGATGGTGTGTTCCACTCCAAGGTGTTCTCCAGGTTGCCTTTCCTGAGCTTCTATCTTCATGCTCTCGTTAAATTGTGGTTAAATGGAACAACTGCATTTGGCGTTCTAGTTGGTTTGGGGCCTACTAACAGTGTCTGCCGCTCCTTGCTGTTCTCCTGGTTTCCTGTCCTGAAATTCCATTTTCAGGCGCTCGTTAAGTAGTTGTTAATGTTAGACTGCATTTGGCCTACTAGTTGGGTTGGGGCCTACTATCGGTGTCTGCCACTCCTTGCTGTTCTCCTCCACTGAACAAAGCTGTGCCGCCTGTTTACTACGGTTGCCAATTTTGAACTGCATTTCGACTACTTACTGATTTGGGCCTACTCTCTGTGTCAGCCTCTCATTCCAGTTGTCCTCCACTGCAATGCCCCCTGGTTATTCCTGTGTTACCAATTTTGAACTGCATTTAGCCAACTTTATTCTTTGGGCCTATATCTGTGTTTCCTCCTCATCCTGCCCATTGCCCAGCCAGTGATAGATGAGTCTGCTGGTACATTGACCCATAACGCAACATTCCCCGTGCACGCTACACAACAACATTGTGACCCTGCTGAAAGTCAGGTTGCTCTTCCCGCATACCATACCACCTTACACGGGGACAAAGAGGAAGGTGCAGATGAAAGTGCAGGTTCCTTCATCAGGTGGGGGGAGGAATACTAGTTGGCGACGTCACTGGCACAGGGCCTCTCATAGTACGCAAAAGTGTTGCTGCCGGTGGGAGGCGCCCCCGCCGTGCAAACACACCGCTGTACTTTGAGGGGCCCTGTGCCAGTGCCAATGCCAACGAGTGGGCCCCCCCTGCTTGCTCAGGTTCACAGCACTTGCAAAGTTGAAATACTTACCTCTCCCTGCTCCACTGCCGTGACGTGGTCCAGATTTCCTGGGCCCACTAATTACTTGAACCAGCCCTACCCACCACAACTTTAGCCAAATGACCCCCAATTTCAAATGCCTTCCAATTATTATAAGGTAAATTACGCTTGACAAGCTTCATTAAGAAGAATGGATGGTTTTGACATTAAAATGGGCACTCTAGGTGTTTTCCTGGCCCCCACTCACTGCCTACTATGCTGCCCCATTGACTTGCATTGGGTTTCGTGTTTCGGTCGATCCCGACTTTACGTCATAATCGGCCGATTTCACTCGACCCGACTTTTGAGATAGTCGGGTTTTGCGAAACCCGGCTCGACTCTAAAAAGGTCAAGGTCGCTCAACTCTACTTAAGGGCTTCAGAGAGACCCTTTCTGAAAATAGCTGCCAGCGCACATTCATTCCATTGAGTGAGCACGGACCACTTTCTAAACTTCTGACAATAAATCTCTATCTCATCCTGACCCTGACACAGAGCCAGCAAATTTTTCTCTGCCTGATCCACTGAATTAGGTTCGTCGTACAGCAATCCGAGCGCCAGAAAAAACGCATCAATATTACATAATGCAGGATCTCCTGGCGCAAGGGAAAATGCCCAGTCTTGAGGGTCGCCACGTAATAAAGAAATAATGATCTTAACTTGTTGTACTGGGTCACCAGAGGAGCGGGGTTTCAAAGCCAGAAATAGTTTACAATTATTTTTAAAATTCAAAAACTTTGCTCTATCTCCAGAAAATAACTCAGGAATAGGAATCTTAGGTTCTAACATAGGATTCTGAACCACTAAATCTTGAATATTCTGTACATTTATAGCGAGATTATCCATCAAAGAGAACAGACCTTGAATGTCCATGTCCACACCTGTGTTCTGAATCACCCTGATGTAAAGGGGAAAAGAAAGACAGAACACAGTGCAAAGAAAAAAAATGGTCTCAGAACTTCTCTTTTCCCTCTATTGAGAAGCATTAGTACTTTGGGCCTCCAGTACTGTTATGAACAGGTAATTCAGAACCACAATGGACATTGAAGTTCAGAGCACACAAAGTGACCTGACAATTACCAAAAACAAAGGACGAGCTCTGAGACGTGGGAACTCTGCTGACCGCAATTCCTAATCCTAACACACCACACTAGAGGTAGCCGTGGATTGCGCCTAACGCTCCCTATGCAACTCGGCACAGCCTGAGAAACTAACTAGCCCTGAAGATAGAAAAATAAGCCTACCTTGCCTCAGAGAAATTCCCCAAAGGAAAAGGCAGCCCCCCACATATAATGACTGTGAGTAAGATGAAAATACAAACACAGAGATGAAATAGATTTAGCAAAGTGAGGCCCGACTTACTGAATAGACCGAGGATAGGAAAGATAGCTTTGCGGTCAACACAAAAACCTACAAACAACCACACAGAGGGGGTAAAAAGACCCTCCGCACCGACTAACGGTACGGAGGTGCTCCCTCTGCGTCTCAGAGCTTCCAGCAAGCAAGAAAAACCAATAAAGCAAGCTGGACAGAAAAAATAGCAAGCAAAAAATAACACAAGCAAAACTTAGCTTATGCAGGATAGACAGGCCACAGGAACGATCCAGGAGGAAGCAAGACCAATACTAGAACATTGACTGGAGGCCAGGATCAAAGCACCAGGTGGAGTTAAATAGAGCAGCACCTAACGACTTAACCTCATCACCTGAGGAAGGAAACTCAGAAGCCGCAGTACCACTCTCATCCACCAAAGGAAGCTCATAGATAGAACCAGCCGAAGTACCACTCTTGACCACATGAGTGAGCTTGACCACAGAATTCACAACACATGTCATCTGCTGGTGTAGGTCCACTGTGTTTTATCAGGACCAAAGTCAGCGCAGCCATCTACCAAAATTTTTAGAGCACTTCATGCTCCTCTCTGCCGACAAGCTTTTTGGATTGATGGAAATTTCATTCTCCAGCTGGACTTGGCACCTGTCCACACTGCCAAAAGTACCAATACCTGGTTTAAAAACAACAGTATCACTGTGCTTGATTAGCCGCAAACTCGCCTGATCTTAACCCCATAGAGAATCTATGGGATATTGACAAGAGGAAAATGAGAGACAACAGACCCAACACTGCAGAACAGCTAAAGGCTGCTATCAAAGCAACCTGGGCTTCCATAACCCCTCAGCAGAGCCACAGGCTGACCACCTACATGCTACGCCGCATTGATGCAGTATTTGATGCAAAAGGAGCCCCGACCAAGTATTGGGTGCTTTTACTAAACATGCATTTCAGTAGGCCAACATTTCGGATTCTAAAATCATTTATCAAGCTGATGTCAAAAAGTATTCTAATATACTGAAATAATGACTTTGGGGTTTTCATTGACTGTAAGCCATAATCATCAACATTAACAGAAATAAACACTTGAAATAGATCACTCTGTTTGCAATGGTTACATAATATATAAGATTCACTTTTTGCATTGAAGAACTGAAATAAATAAGTTTTTTGATGATACTCTAATTTTGTGAGAAGCTCCTGTGTGTGTGTATATATATATATATATATATATATATATATATATATATATATACAGGTCCTTCTCAAAAAATTAGCATATAGTGTTAAATTTCATTATTTACCATAATGTAATGATTACAATTAAACTTTCATATATTATAGATTCATTATCCACCAACTGAAATTTGTCAGGTCTTTTATTGTTTTAATACTGATGATTTTGGCATACAACTCCTGATAACCCAAAAAACCTGTCTCAATAAATTAGCATATTTCACCCATCCAATCAAATAAAAGTGTTTTTTAATAACAAACAAAAAAACCAACAAATAATAATGTTCAGTTATGCACTCAATACTTGGTCGGGAATCCTTTGGCAGAAATGACTGCTTCAATGCGGCGTGGCATGGAGGCAATCAGCCTGTGACACTGCTGAGATGTTATGGAGGCCCAGGATGCTTCAATAGCGGCCTTAAGCTCATCCAGAGTGTTGGGTCTTGCGTCTCTCAACTTTCTCTTCACAATATCCCACAGATTCTCTATGGGGTTCAGGTCAGGAGAGTTGGCAGGCCAATTGAGCACAGTAATACCATGGTCAGTAAACCATTTACCAGTGGTTTTGGCACTGTGAGCAGGTGCCAGGTCGTGCTGAAAAATGAAATCTTCATCTCCATAAAGCATTTCAGCCGATGGAAGCATGAAGTGCTCCAAAATCTCCTGATAGCTAGCTGCATTGACCCTGCCCTTGATGAAACACAGTGGACCAACACCAGCAGCTGACATGGCACCCCACACCATCACTGACTGTGGGTACTTGACACTGGACTTCAGGCATTTTGGCATTTCCTTCTCCCCAGTCTTCCTCCAGACTCTGGCACCTTGATTTCCGAATGACATGCAAAATTTGCTTTCATCAGAAAAAAGTACTTGGGACCACTTAGCAACAGTCCAGTGCTGCTTCTCTGTAGCCCAGGTCAGGCGCCTCTGCCGCTGTTTATGGTTCAAAAGTGGCTTTACCTGGGGAATGCGGCACCTGTAGCCCATTTCCTGCACACGCCTGTGCACGGTGGCTCTGGATGTTTCCACACCAGACTCAGTCCACTGCTTCCTCAGGTTCCCCAAGGTCTGGAATCGGTCCTTCTCCACAATCTTCCTCAGGGTCCGGTCTCCTCTTCTCGTTGTACAGCGTTTTCTGCCACATTGTTTCCTTCCAACAGACTTACCATTGAGGTGCCTTGATACAGCACTCTGGGAACAGCCTATTTGTTGAGAAATTTCTTTCTGGGTCTTACCCTCTTGCTTGAGGGTGTCAATGATGGCCTTCTTGACATCTGTCAGGTCGCTAGTCTTACCCATGATGGGGGTTTTGAGTAATGAACCAGGCAGGGAGTTTATAAAAGCCTCAGGTATCTTTTGCATGTGTTTAGAGTTAATTAGTTGATTCAGAAGATTAGGGTAATAGGTCGTTTAGAGAACCTTTTCTTGATATGCTAATTTATTGAGACAGGTTTTTTGGGTTATCAGGAGTTGTATGCCAAAATCATCAGTATTAAAACAATAAAAGACCTGACAAATTTCAGTTGGTGGATAATGAATCTATAATATATGAAAGTTTAATTGTAATCATTACATTATGGTAAATAATGAAATTTAACACTATATGCTAATTTTTTGAGAAGGACCTGTATATATATCTACTATATAATTGTCTAAGGGTCACTTCCGTCTGTCTGTCTGTCTGTCCTTCTTTCACGGATATGCATTGGTTGCGGCCTCTGTCTGTCATGGAAATCCAAGTGGCTGATTGGTCGCGGCAAAACAGCCTCGACCAATCAGCGACGGGCACAGTCTGGAAGAAAATGCCCGCTCCTTCCTCCCCGCAGTCAGTGCCCGGCGCCGGCATACTCCCCTCCGGTCAGTGCTCACCCAGGGTTAATGGCAGCGTTGACCGCGTTGTAACGCACTAGGTTAACGCTGCTATTAACCCTTTGTGACCAACTTTTTACTATTCATGCTGCCTATGCAGCATGAATAGTAAAAAGATCTAACGTTAAAAATAATTAAAAACATAAAAAATAGTTATATACTCACCCTCCGTTCGCCCCCCGGATCGAAGCGGTTACCGACGCTCCTCGCGATGCCCCGGTGACCACTCCATGCATTGTGGTCTCAAGAGATGATGACGTGCGGTCTCATGAGACCGCTACATCATCATCTCGCGAGACCGCAATGCACTCTTCAGACCGGAGCACACGAGGAGCGTTGGTAACCGCTTCGATCCGGGTGGCCAATGGAGGGTGAGTATATAGCTATTTTTTATTTTAATTCTCTCTTTAACAGGGATATGGTGCCCACATTGCTATAGACTGCGTGGGCTGTGCAATATACTACATGGACTGTGCAATATACTACGTGGGCTGTGCTATTTACAACGTGGGCTGTGCAATATACAATGTGGGCTGCGCTATATACTAGGTAGGCTGTGCAATACACAACGTGGGCTGCGCAATATACAATGTGGGCTGCGCAATATACAATGTGAGCTGCGCAATATTCTACGTGGGCTGTGCAATATACAACGAGGGCTGCGCAATATACAATGTGGGCTGCGCAATATACTACGTGGGCTGCGCAATATACTACGTGGGCTGTGCAATATACAACGTGGGCTGCGCAATATACCATGTGGGCTGCGCAATATACAACGTGGGCTGCGCAATGAACTACGTGGGCTGTGCAATATACAATGTGGGCTGTGCAATATACAATGTGGGCTGCGCAATATACAACGTGGACTGTGCAATTTACCACATGGTCTGCGCAATATACTACGTGGGCTGCGCAATATACTACGTGGACCGTGCAATATACTTCGTGAGCTGCTCAATATACAACGTGGGCTGCACAATGTACTATGTGGGCCAGGCAATATACTACGTTGGCTGCGCAATATACTATGTGGGCTGCGCAATATACAACGTGGGCTGCACAATATACTACGTGGGCTGCGCAATGTACACTGTGGGCTGCGCAATGTACTACATGGGCTGGGCAATATACTACGTGGGCTGCGCAATATACTACGCAGGCTGCACAATATACAACATGGGCAGCGCAATATACAACGTGGGCTGCGCAATACACTACGTGGGCTGTGCAATACACTACTTGGGCTGCTCAATATACTATGTGGGCTGGGCAATATACTACGTGGGCTGGGCAATATACTACGTGGGCTGCGCAATATACAACGTGGGCTGAGCAATATACTACGTGGGCTGCGCAATATACAACATGGGCTGCGCAATGTACTACTTGGGCTGGGCAATAAACTACATGGGCTGCGCAATATACTACGTGGGCTGCGCCATATACAATGTGTACTGCATGAGCTGTGCAATGTACTGCGTGGGCTGCACAATGTACTGCGTGGACTGTGCAATGTACTGCATGGGCTGCGCAATGCACTGTGTGGGCCGTGCAATGTACTGCATGGGCTGTGCTATACACTACGCATACATATACTAGAACACCCGATGCGCTAGAATCAAGCGACCATCTAATATATATATATATATACAGTGTATATATATATATATATATATATATATACAGTATATATATACACATATTGTGGTGGGACATTTATCCATTGAACTGGTCTGATTATAATATATGGCGTCAGGATGAAATTTTTCCTCTACTGCAAAATATTAACAACTGTCCCATGAGACTTTTGCCTTCCTCTAGATCAAAATGTTATACTAAAGGTTTCCTTTAAGTAGAGGGCTTTTCGGTCTCTTTCGTCCCGCTACATTTAGCCCAACTTGGGTCTCTCCCTAAGGTGGCTAGCATATATGTAGACTAAAGGTTGAAATTCATGGACTTAAGTCTACCTTATACCTTAAAACCTATGAACATTTTGCCAATTTTATGCAGTTTAATAAATAATCGGTGGCAGCTGGCAGAGCAAATTGCAAAAAGTCCATATTATGAACAATGCAAAGTTTTCAAGAATTCAAAGAGAATTCAGTAAATTCACTCATCTCTACTCTATAGGCAATAATGAATTACACAACTTTGAGCATCTAAGTCAAGGGCTCAAATGAAAAGTGTTATATACTGTATAATAAATAATGTATTTGTCTTTTATGTTATATTTATTTTTATAAAATATCCCAGGTTTGCTGTATTTTTTTATATGTTACAGCAGGAGTCTGACAGACACAGGATCATAGTTTTATATTTATTTCATTTTTTCGAAGGAAACCGAGAGGACAAGTTTTCTCTTGTTAACTTGTGTTGACTGCAATGGATGTTAACGTGTAAAAACTGACATTTCTCTCTTACTCACCATGGAAGATAAGAGTCTAAATCTTTGGTTAGGAGGAAACCTGAGCAATCTGTCTAACATTTTCACATAAGAATAGCGCAGAATAAGAACCACATAACAAGTATTTATTAGCCGTGCTCCAGAGCTGAGATTCCAGCCAGATAATCATAGTTTGCTACGAAAGGACGTGGTAGCAATAATATATGAAGTAGCCTTCATGGAGAAATATGCATAAGGAATTGGAAAGATAATCTCCCCAACAGCAGCATCTAATAAAACATGTTTTATTATCCGAGTTCCAAGAGAACAATTTCTGGAGGATGATAAAATAATATTTTAACTGTAGGGAAAAACAATAGGAAAAATATAGGAACTATCTATTGAGCTGAAGTGTAGATAAATAATTGATGTTTTTCTTTACTGTGTTCGAGTAATATAGAACCAAACTCGGCAATGTATTTATTAATGACCCTTAAAGGACGCAATAAGTAATACATTAAATAGTAATGTTGTGTTATAAGATGTAATATACTTGCCTGTTTTGCTAGAATCAGTTTATGACTAAGCCTCTCATTCTTAGGTTATAATACCGACCCTTCTTAAGAAAGGGATGACTAAGGAGTTGGCGATAACAACTTGAATGGATAGTGAGCAAATGGCCCTAATAATATTTAAAGGGAAGTTTGTCAAATAGATTATTCCCACCAAACAATAGCTCTGGAAGGAGTGCTTTAAGATATTTTCAACACTACCTATGTGGCCCCAATGTAAATGAGGTGGCATGTCCTCGGAGGATGTTACATTTGCTAAAAAGTTCTCCTGCTTTCAACACTAAAGGCCCCTTCACATAAAGCGACGCTGCAGCGATACCGACAATGATCCGGATCGCTGCAGTGTCGCTGTTTGGTCGCTGGAGAGCTGTCACACAGTCCGCTCTCCAGCGACCAACGATGCCGGTAACCAGGGTAAACATCCCCGGCGCTCTGCTTCTCTGCACTCCTCCTGTACTGACTGTGAGCACAGCGGCCGGAAAGCAGAGCGGTGACGTCACCGCTCTGCTTTCCGGCTGACCGACGCTCACAGCCAGTACAGGAGGAGTGCAGAGCACAGCGCTGGAGGACAGACAGCGTTAGGTAAGTATGTACTGATTGTTTTTTTTACTTTTAGGATGGTAACCAGGGTAAACATCGGGTTACTAAGCGCGGCCCTGCGCTTAGTTACCCGATGTTTACCCTGGTTACCAGTGAAGACATCGCTGGATCGGTGTCACACACGCCGATCCAGCGATGTCTGCGGGAGATCCAGCGACGAAATAAAGTTCTGGACTTTCTTCAGCGACCAACGATCTCCCAGCAGGGGCCTGATCGTTGGTCGCTGTCACACATAACGATTTTATTAACAATATCGTTGCTACGTCACAAAAAGCAACGATATCGTTAACAATATCGTTATGTGTGAAGGTACCTTAACTCCCACGTATTATACTCTTCTTATTGTGGAAAGTGTTTTTTTTTTTTGCCTTCCTCTGGATCAACATGTTAGGGCATGTTACGTTAGGCTATGGGTTGAACTAGATGGACTTAAAGTCTTCCTTCAACCTTAATAACTATGTTACTATGTTACCATGTTACAACGCCATGCTAAGTAAATTAAATTTATAGAGTAGATGTAGAAGATGACATGAGGTCAGGGCCAGTGTTGGACATATAAGGACTGATGATAGTCATCTCAGGAAACTTTACACATCTGAAGAACATTGATGGGCATACGTGGACCAGTAATGGACTTCGGAGGACCACTGATAGACATTTGATTGCCACTGATGGACAGCCTATGACTAGTGATGGACATTTGAGGATCACTGTTGGATATCTTTGGACCATTGACAATATTTGAAATATTTATTGAGGCATCATTGTTATATTCATGCAATATGATGCCACTTACACCTAAAGAACATCTCTAGAATCCGCCCTTTTCTAACCATGGAAACAACAAAAGCCCTCACTGTCGCCCTGATCCACTCCCGCCTGGACTACTGTAACACTCTATTAATTGGCCTCCCCCTCACTCGACTTTCCCCTCTCCAGTCTATCCTTAATGCAGCAGCCAGGGTCGTCCATCTGGTTAATCATTACTCGGACTCGTCCGCTCTTCGCCAGTCGTTACACTGGCTGCCCATTCATTACAGGATACAATTCACCCACAAAGCTCTCCACAGTGCGGCACCCTCATACATCTCCTCCCTCATTTCTGTCTATCGGCCTAACCGACCTCTGCGCTCTGCAAATGACTTTCGACTAACCTCTGCACTAATCCGTACCTTCCACTCCCGACTCCAAGACTTCTCCCGTGCTGCACCAATCCTCTGGAATGCTCTACCCCAAGATATTAGGACCATCCACAATTTGCATAGTTTTAGGCGCTCCCTCAAAACACATTTGTTCAGAGCGGCCTACCACGTTCACTAATCAAAGTCATTTTATGTTTGTGTGTGTGTGTGTAGCCCATTCACTATCTCCATCTATCCCCCACCCCCTGAAGATGGCTGGAACATCATTGTAAATACTTCATTGTAAATACACACCTGTACTTTGTATCTCCCCCACCTCATTGTAGATTGTAAGCTCTCACGAGCAGGGTCATTTTATTTCGCTTTAATTATTGTATTGTTAACATTGTACTGTTTGTGTTTGAAACTGTAAAATTGTAAAGCGCTGCGGAATATGTTGGCGGTATATAAATAAAGAGTATTATTATTATTATTATTATTATTATTATTATATGATGACACAGTTAGTATAGTGATTTAGAAATTCATCATACACTGCCAAGAAAACCAAACTATGAAAATAAGGAAAAATTGTGTTGTAACATACAACACTTGAAAAAACAAGTGCAATCGTATTTGGACTGTGTCATTTCTCAGACACATATCCTGAGCTGTCATCCTATGGGTTTCTGACTCAACAGATTCGACCAATTACAAGAAGTGTCCCATTTTTCCATGGACATGTCCAGCCTCCAGTGTAATGTCAGATGGAGTATTCAGCACAGAAGGTTGGCTTTTCACACCCAAGTAAATCAGGTTGTCCTCCTCATGTATGGCAAATGATATCATTGTCTAAAGTAATCAAGCAGGGATCAATGATAATTTTTAGTCACCTAGAGCTGATGATAACTATTGGATGAAGCATAGCATCTGCCTGCCTCTCCATTATATAAATAAAAATAAATCCCTGGATAAGGTACCACATCTATATGTCTAGATAAGATCTCATACTTATAACACAAGTGCATATTTATAAGACCTATATAACAAAGCATTTGGCTCTATAATGGAGACAGGAACCTATAAAGATAGAGCTCACACATCTTAATCTTTATTTCATAATTTAAATGCAAGGTATTAAAAAGGTGGGCAGGTAATATGGGGAAATGAGCTGATGGAACGCTTGATTCCACAAATTGGAAGGCTATAAATAGTATTATAATATAGATAAATACAACCACTCACATAATGTGAGTGTAGATAGAGTGTAAATGCAACCGAATATTGGCTGTATAATAAATACTAAAGTACTCAGTGCAATATAATCATCATTGACGCCATAAAAAAGGTGACACTTAGAGTAAATATCCATCAACACAAAGTTGTGCTGTACAAGTCAATCAGAATGTAAAACTTGAACTGAGCGATGGTGCCACTTCCCCAACGTGCATTTTGGTGGAGTGACATCTTCTGGGGGTAGTGGCATCATGGCAACCATCTTCCCATTAAAAATGTGACATGTCCAATAACATAACAGATACCAGAAGTTCGACATAATTAAAATAGTGCTGTTGATTGGCGCATGAAGTACCAACATCCAGCCACTTCCAGCGTCACCAAGGGCAGTCTTAAAGTAGTTTTTACATTATGCAAGCTGTGTTTTCATTAACAGGCTTCAAACATGTTGGACATAGTCCAAGGATATCACAGTGTTATATATGCCTTTTGAGGGCAATTAGGGGCTTGGCACTATTTTTAATTTGACTAGCATCAAAGATTTTGAAAACATTTGGTGAGGCTGGCAAATTCGAACTTCAGTATATTTGCTCAGCTCTAATAGCTAGTGTTGTAAAGTAATGATGTTTATCAGTGTTACAGTAATAGTCAACCTATTATGCAGATACCCATGGCTTAGTTACGTTCCAGACTCTCAAATAACTATTTTTGTATTGTGGGACCAATGTACCTGTTAGTGGAAACCCCCTTCTTTTGGTGAACACTGGAGATGACATGGTCACTATTCACTGTGATACCAATGTAGTAAAACGGGAAAAAATGTGGCTATTTGAGTTATCTCTGATGTCTATAAATCCACCTCTCTTCTCGCTTCTCCTCCACTTCTTCCTTCTACAAATTCCTTCATTGGCTTCCAATTCCCCAAAGAATCCTGTTGAAATTGCTTACACTGACCTATAAGGCTGTTGTTCATACTCTGTTGTTGGGTGTCCTGGAACCAGGGGATCCTAACCTATCCCAAACACTAGGGGCACCCTAGCTTGCCCTGTTCCCCAGATTACTTCTGATGGTGAAGATGCCAAGGCCACGTACCTTGCCTTAGCTCCTAAATCTGCCCTCAGTCTGTACCCTTACCTCACCCAGGGAAGAGGGGAGGAATAGTGTACTGTAACACACCAAACAGACTAACAAGGTAATACGAACAGAGATAATGAAAAATACCAAGCATACAAATATACATACATTATTTTTCAACAGGACAATGACCCCAAACACACCTCCAGTCTGTGTAAGGGCTATTTGACCAAGAAGGAGAGTGATGGGGTGCTACACCAGATGACCTGACCTCCACAGTAACCAGACCTGAACCCAATCGAGATGGTTTGGGGTGAGCTGGACCTCAGAGTGAAGGCAAAAGGACCAACAAGTGCTAAACATCTCTGTTGGAATACCATTTCCGATGACTACCTCTTGAAGCTCATCAAGAGAATGCCAAGAGTGTGCAAAGCAGTCATGAAAGCAAAAGGTGGCTACTTTGAAGAACCTAGAATATAAGACATAACTTCAGTTGTTTCACACTTTTTTGTTTAGTATATAATTCCACATGTGTTAATTCATAGTTTTGATGCCTTCAGTGTGAATGTGCAATTTTCATAGTCATGAAAATACAGAAAAATCTTTAAATGAGAAGGTGTGTCCAAACTTTTGGTCTAGACTGTACATACAACAGGGAAATGCACTATGAAGTTAAGGATGGGGATAAACCAAAGTAGTAGAATAAAGGGAATTATAACACACTCAAAACCTAAGAGCAGTCACATAATAAATCCATCAAATGCCTTCTCCAAAAACCTCCAACAACCTCCAGCCCTGCAGCAAAAGCTACTCTGACATTCAGTGCTAGTCAGGGCCCAGATTATATAGGGGATGGGCATGGCTAACAGTGCACAGCTGAGAGCCTAATGCTCCAAGAGCTTTCAACTAACCAGATTAACCCCTGCTAAAATAAATTTACACCATTTAATAAGAAGGTGAAGTGCTTTTAATCAGTGTAGGAGTAGGAAAAATCAGATGCTACATAGTAACATAGTAACATAGTTAGTAAGGCCGAAAAAAGACATTTGTCCATCCAGTTCAGCCTATGGTTGCTGTGGTCTTCTAGCTGCTCTCTGTCCCAGTAAACCTGTGACTGCTGTCTATAATCTGTCACCTCCATATATCTCCTAATTAATATCCTGATATCTTCCCACGTGTACTCTCCCATACTCCCAATACCTCCTTCTCCAGCCCACACTTCAATGTTGCTCACCTAATTATCTACAAAACTTCTCCTGAGAATCCCTCATCCTATGGAACTCTTTGCGCCAACACATTCAATTATAATTATCCACCACAATTGAAACCTTCAGATGGAACTTGAAAAATTACGGTACCTCATCTAGAAAGATTACCGTCTACAATGACCCCACTTGCTATTTTACGACCACCGAAGGTGCCGCAACCCCCCAACCTACTGTCTCCTTCCGCATTATCCTGCAGACTGAAAGCCCATGAGGGCAGGATCCTATCTGCTCTGTACCAGTCTCTCATTGTTAGTTTGATAATTGTAATTTTAAATCTATGTCTTGTTTCTAACCCTTTTTAACATGTACAGCACCATGGAGGTGGTCTAAAAATATATATTTTTTAGAAACATTGCCATCAGGTACCACACATCTAGAGACATGTCAAGCCAAGAGGAAAGGTTGATAAACACTAGTCTGTATTTGAGCTTTATAATTGTTTTCCTTATTAATGATCAATATAACATTTACAACTTAGAGTGATAATGGTTCAACAAGTAAACCAAAAATACTGTAAATCTATGAAATAAATATATATAAATAAGTATAAATCTATAAACACTCCTGTTCAACACTATCTCAGGCTTATTTTTTAGAACGAGGAGTCTCATATTATTGAGTTTTGCACTTGGAAAGACTTCTGCCCATTTATTTCAAGCAAATGCAAGTTCAAGTATATATTTATCAAGAAAAAATTCTTGATGGGCAACACAATTTGTTGAAATAGTGCAGGGTAGCAGAATCAACCTACTAAACGATGCTGGCTAGATTCTGTAAGCATATACCAGGAACAATCTGACAAAACTTCAGACATGCTTTGACTTTTGAATGAGCTAAAGTTTATTTAAAGTGTAACTTTATTCTGAACACTATCACAATATGGCACATTCTTTTTTTTACTAAGCAGAGAATGTTATTTCTTTGTAAAAATGTTAAAAGAAATCCATTACTTAATTAACACAGATTTATATATATATATATATACATATATATATAGAAAAAAATGGAACAGCACAATGCTCACCAATGGTGGGTGCCTAGCCCCCTGGATAAAATGGTCCAAACATTAATCCAACATGTATACCAAATAGTAAAAAGAAGGCAGCACTCCAAAAATTTCAGGTGAAAAAGGATGAAGTTTTAATCGACCCACATCACTGCGCGACGTTTCGGCTCACTGAGCAGGACCGCTACCTCAGCCTTTGTGCAAGGAGGAACAGAAGAAGCACTGCCAGAGCCGTGCAAAATGACCTCCAGCAGGCCACAAATGTGCATGTGTTTGCACAAACGGTTAGAAACCGACTCCATGAGGATGGTCTAAGTGCCCAACATCCACAGATGGGGGTTGTGCTCACAGCCCAACACCGTGCAGGACGCTTGCCATTTGCTACTAGACAGCAGGATTGGCAAATTCACCACTAGCGCCCTGTGCTCTTCAGAGATGAAAGCAGGTTCACACTGAGCACATGTATCATACGTGACAGAGTCTGGAGACGCCGTGGAGAGCGATTTACTGCCTACAATATCCATCAGCATGACCCGTTTGGCAGTGGGTTAGTAATGGTGTGGGGTGGCATTTCTTTGGAGGGCCGCACAGCCCTCCATGTGCTTGCCAGAGGTGGCCTGACTGCCACTAAGTACCAAGATGAGATCCTCAGACCCCTTTGTGAGACCATATGCTGATGCGGTTGGCCTTGGGTTCCTCATAATGGAGGACAATGCCAGACCTCATGTGGCTGGAGTGTGTCAGCAGTTCCTGCAAGATGAAGGCATTGAAGCTATGGACTGGCCCGCCCATTCTCCAGACCTGAATCCGATTGAACACATCTGGGACATCATCTCGCGCACCATCCACCAATGTCACATTGCACCACAGACTGTCCAGGAGTTGTTGTATGCTTTAGTCCAGGTCTGGGAGGAGATCCCTCAGGAGACCATCCGCCGCCTCATCAGGAGCATGCCCAGGCATTGTAGGGAGGTCATACAGACACATGGAGGCCACACAAACTACTGAGCATCATTTCCTTGTCTTGAGGCATTTCCTCTGAAGTTGTATCAGCCTGTAACTTCATTTTCCACTTTGATTTTGCGCATCATTCCAACTACAGACCTCTGTGGGATATTAGTTGCGATTTATATTGATCATTTTTAGGTTTTATTGTTTTCAGCACATTCCACTATGTAATGAATAAAGATGGAATATTTAGTTCAATGATATCTAGGATGTGGGATTTTAGTGTTCCCTTTATTTTCTTGAGAAGTGTATATTGTCATCTTTTACATTATAAAAATTACAGCCCATAAAAGAAAATAGGCTGATGCAACAGTTTGGGCAACCTTGCAGATACAGTATATGTTCTTAGATAACTTTGACCAAGGTTTCAGACCCTAATTAGCCTGGTAGGGTTATGGCTTTCTCATTACCATTGTTAAGAAAGGCCAGATGATGCAAATCCCTAAGCTTTATAAGAACCCAGCCTCCTCTAACCTTGTGCCAAAAAACAGCAGCCATGGGTTCTTTTAAGCAACTGCATAGCACTCTGAAAATGAATCTGATGGAGGCCCACAAAGCAGGAGAAAGCTATAAAAAGACTGCAAAGCATTTTCAAGTTGCCCTTTCTTCAGTTCAAAATGTAACTAAGAAACGGAAGTTAGCAAGAACAGTGGAAATCAAGATAAGGTTGGGAAGACCAAGCAAAATATCAGTGAGAAATGTTCATAGGATTGTTACAGAGGCAAATCAGAATCCCCATTTGACCGCAAAAAACCTTCAGAAAGATTTAGCAGACTCTGGAGCTGTGGTACTTAGTTCTATTGTTCAGAGACACCTGCACAAATATGGCCTTCATGGAAGAGTCATCAGATGAAAACCTCTACTCTGACTTCATGTATATAGGGAAGAATGAATTCAATGAAATTTCAACAAATTCTTGATGCAAACATAGCACCATCTGTGAAAAGCTGAAGTTGAAAAAAGAATGGCTTCTACAAATCGATAATGATCCTAAACACTCGTCAAAGTCAACCATAAAGTACCTCACAATTCGCAAGCTAAAAGTTATACAATGGCCCTCACAGTCACCTGATATTAACATCATTGAAAATCTGTGGCTAGACCTCAAAATAGCAGTGCCTGCAAGATGACCCAGGAATTTCATGGAACTGCAATAATTTTCCAAGGAAGAATGGATGAAAATCTTTCAAACAAGAATTGAAAGACTCTTGTCTGGCTACAAAAAGTGTTTAGAAGCCGTGATAATTTCAAAAGGGGTTGCTACTAGGTGCTAACCATGCAGGATGCCCATACTTTTGCATCGGCTCATTTTACTTTTTGTAATATTTAAAAAGTAAAAGTTTTTTTTGTCTAAAATACAAAGGAAATGTGTTATCTTTCATGTTAGACCTTTGACAGTTTGTTTCATCTTCAACTTGCTTAACTGTTCACAATAACAGTCATTTTGACTGGGAGTGCCCATACTTTTATATGCCACTGTACTTAATTATATGCACTGCATTTCATATTATTTTATTTTTCCTCAGCATAATACTAATTCATACAGTTAGGGCCAGAAATATTTGGACAGTGACACAAGTTTTGTTATTTTAGCTGTTTACAAAAACATGTTCAGAAATACAATTATATATATAATATGGGCTGAAAGTGCACACTCCCAGCTGCAATATGATAGTTTCCACATCCAAATCGGAGAAAGGGTTTAGGAATCATAGCTCTGTAATGCATAGCGTCCTCTTTTTCAAGGGACCAAAAGTAAGTGGACAATGGACTCTAAGGGCTGCAATTAACTCTGAAGGCGTCTCCCTCGTTAACCTGTAATCAATGAAGTAGTTAAAAGGTCAGGGGTGGATTCCAGGTGTGTGGTTTTGCATTTGGAAGCTGTTGCTGTAAGCAGACAACATGCGGTCAAAGGAACTCTCAATTGAGGTGAAGCAGAACATCCTGAGGCTGAAAAAAAATAAAAAATCCATCAGAGAGATAGCAGACATGCTTGGAGTAGCAAAATCAACAGTTGGGTACATTCTGAGAAAAAAGGAATTGACTGGTGAGCTTGGGAACTCAAAAAGGCCTGGGCATCCACGGATGACAACAGTGGTGGATGATCGCCGCATACTTAATTTGGTGAAGAAGAACCCGTTCACAACATCAACTGAAGTCCAGAACACTCTCAGTGAAGTAGGTGTATCTGTCTCTAAGTCAACAGTAAAGAGAAGACTCCATGACAGTAAATACAAAGGGTTCACATCTAGATGCAAACCATTCATCAATACCAAAAATAGACAGGCCAGAGTTAAATTTGCAGAAAAACACCTCAAGAAGCCAGCTCAGTTCTGGAAAAGTATTCTATGGACAGATGAGACAAAGATCAACCTGTACCAGAATGATGGGAAGAAAAAAGTTTGGAGAAGAAAGGGAACGGCACATGATCCAAGGCACACCACATCCTCTGTAAAACATGGTGGAGGCAACGTGATGGCATGGGCATGCATGGCTTTCAATGGCACTGGGTCACTTGTGTTTATTGATGACATAAGAGCAGACAAGAGTAGCCGGATGAATTCTGAAGTGTACCGGGATATACTTTCAGCCCAGATTCAGCCAAATGCTGCAAAGTTGATTGGACGGCGCTTCATAGTACAGATGGACAATGACCCCAAGCATACAGCCAAAGCTACCCAGGAGTTCATGAGTGCCAAAAAGTGGAACATTCTGCAATGGCCAAGTCAATCTCCAGATCTAAACCCAATTGAGCATGCATTTCACTTGCTCAAATCCAGACTTAAGACGGAAAGACCCACAAACAAGCAAGACCTGAAGGCTGCGGCTGTAAAGGCCTGGCAAAGCATTAAGAAGGAGGAAACCCAGCGTTTGGTGATGTCCATGGGTTCCAGACTTACGGCAGTGATTGCCTCCAAAGGATTTGCAACAAAATATTGAAAATAAAAATATTTTGTTTGGGTTATGTTTATTTGTCCAATTACTTTTGACCTCCTAAAATGTGGAGTGTTTGTAAAGAAATGTGTACAATTCCTACATTTTCTATCAGATATTTTGGGATGGGTAATCCTATGCTCACTTCTCCTGCCCAGAAAATTTCTGATTCCTCCTAATAAAATAAATATATGTAACACACTTTAGGCTAGGTTCACATTGCGTTAGGCAATCCATTAAGCGCTAACGCAATGTTTATTTTGGGGCCGAGTTCGCCATCCCTGCTAGCGCAGATCCCTGATCTGCACTAGCGAGGGACGGACCTCGGATGCTACTCGAACGCTGCAAGCAGCATCCAAGGTCCATCACAAAAGAAGGCACATCGCTAGTGCGTACCGAAAATGGCATGCGCTAGCAATGCGCTACAGGCAGAAATCACATTGCTGTCAATGGGTGCACTAACGGACCCGTTGCACGGCGTTAATTGCGACATTTTCGCCGTGCAACGCAGTCCGTTAGCGTTAACCCATTAACGCAATGTGAACCTAGCCAATAGGCAATCTCTACATAAAGTCAAAATCAAATAAATGAAGACCAACCATCCTGTCTATATTGAATCCTCTACTGATTTACTCTGATGTTGCAATAGTCCCAGAGACAATAGTGGACTTTTACGATATACATATTCTCCTTTATTTTTCAATTTAAAAACAACAATTACTGCTCTCATTTATAATTCAGCGGGCATCGAGGATCCACTTCTGATCAGCAGTAAGAGAAATAGAAATGCAGCGCAAATAAAACCTTATTGGTCTAAAAAAAATCTAACAGCTTTACTGGGGGATAGAGAAACGTCTGTGCTGATGATTTAAGTATTTTAGGGTATGTTAATCTTCACAGGAGGCATTAAGAATGACACCCGTGAGTATGCCAGAGCATATGGAAACCAAATGCATCTTCTAACAACCACTAAGCAGAATGGAGATTTTATTTTTCAATAAATTAAAAAAAAACAGCAGTAGAATGAGAATTCTTTTTGTATCCTGCTTTTATTTTCCACGGCTCTCAATTCTGGGCACCCTGTGTACAATAATGGAAAAATAAATACTGTACACAAAGAAAGTAGTCAGCAAACAGACTCCGATAAAAAGAAATGGAAGCACTTTAAGGACTCCTTAACTCAAAATATGAAGCTTTCTAGGAAAAAAGTAACTAAATTATATCAGTAAATGGGATTATTTTCTATCGAAAATGTTGTCTTTTCTGCTTGCTGTGCAAAATTTGTGTGGTTTTCTTTTTTGTACCCCCATGTACACAGACAGGAGAGGGCCCCTGTGCAAGAACAATATGTGGGTCCTTTGGAGTCCAATTGATCATCATAATGTACAATTCCACCTACTTTAGAGGTACAAGAACCATATAGCATATGTTTCTCTGAATGTCTATATTGGAAAACTTTGATTTTTTCTAAACATATTAAACATATACTAGTGACTGCTTTATTCCTCATAGAAGACTGACATTCACCAAATCAAAATAAGACTCATAGAATCCCCATACAGTGTCCGCGAATGCTAACCACAAGGCTCATAATATACCGCATACATACAAAAATGATATAAAATTATATTCATAAATAAAAAGTTAAATAGTATCTCTAAGTGTTGACAATTAGCGCATGAGCACCGCCGTCGGCGCCTGCTGTGTCTCCACTTACGGCCATCATCATGCCGTGATGATATGTAAAGTAAATCATGACCCAGTGACATCATCAACATGCGTGCGCCACTATGCTAAGCTCCTGAACGGAGCAACATGGCATCAGATCGTATTGCGCATGCTCACATTGACAGCCATTTTTAAGAAGTCCAATGGAAGCAGCCATATTAAGAATATCATTAAGGCTAGGTTCTCATTGCGTTAGGGCAATCCGTTTAGCGCTAAGCGCTAGCAGATTGCGCTAATGCAATGTCTTTTTCGGGGTCGTGTTAAACGTCTCCCACTAGCGCAGATCCCCGATCTGCAAGCAGCGTCCGAGGCGCGCCACAAAAGAACGGCACATCGCTAGCGCGTGCCGAAAATGGCACGCGCTAGCGATGCGCTTTAACATTGCTGGCAACGGGAGTGCTAATGGACACGTTGCACAGCGTTAATTTCGCCGTGCAACGCTGTCCGTTAGCGCTCACCATAAAACGCAATGAGAACCTAGCCTAAGCCGAACCATAGATCTGGAAATTAACTTGTGAGCTAAATATAGATAGATATAAGATCTGAACACAAATGCATGTTATTCTGCATGTCTCCTTAGAAGGGGAAATCACTACTCACTTTACATTTATAGAACTCAAGCATTGTGTGCCAGCAGTATGTACATCACATAGGAGACACCAAGACTGCTCTATATACATCACATAGGAGACACAGGGGTTGCAGCATATGCATTACAAAAGAGACACTGAGGCTAGTGTATACGCATGACATAAGAGACACATAGATTCCTGTATATACATCAAATAGGAGACACCGAGACTGCTGTGTATACATCACATAGGAGACACTGAGGCTGGTATAAATACGTCACATAGGATACACTGGGGCATGTATACCACAGGAAGCAATAAAACTGGGGCGTGTTCATCACAAAAGATGCTGGGGCATGTGCATCACAGTAGACGATGGGGGCACATGCATAACAGGAGATGCTGAGTCATATACAGTGAGCAAAATCAGTATTTGATGCAGTCCGATTTTTCAACTATGCCCACCTGTCTATAACTGTTATCATAGGTACACTTCAACCATGAGAGACATTAATTAATTTGCATTTTATTGTATGAAATAAGTATTTGATACAATAGGAACAGAAAACTTAATATTTGGTACAGAAACCTTTGTTTGCAATTACAGAGGTCAGAAATTTTCTGTAGTTCTTGACAAAGTTTGAATGCACTGCTGCAGGGATTTTGGCCCCCTCCTCTATACAGATGTTCTCCAGATGTTTCAGATTTCGAGGTTGATGCTGAGCAACTTTGGGTTTTAGCTCCCTCCAAAGATTTTTTATTGGTTTAGGTCTGGAGACTGGCTAGGTCACAATAGAATCTTGAAATGCTTCTTATGGAGCCATTCATTAGTTGCCATGGCTTTGTGTTTCTGGTCATTGACAGGCTGGAAGACTTAGCCATGGAATATTTCCAATGCTCTTACTGAAAGAAGGAGGTTGTTGGTCAAAGTCTTTCAATACATGACCCCATCCATCTTTCCTCCAATACGCTGCAGTCATCCTATCCCATATGCAAAAAAGCACCCCCAAAGTGTGAGGTTTCCCCCACCATGCTTCATGATTGGGTCGCTATACTTGGGATTGTACTCATCCTTCTTCCCCCAAACCTGGTGAGTGGAGTTGATACCAAAAAGTTCTATTTTGGTCTCATCTGATTAATCAGATCAGAGGCCAGTTTTCTCAGATTGCAGATTATTTATTGCATATTCTGAGAAATCTGCTCCAGAGGCAGTGAGGGCACCAGACCTCTGATCTTATTTGAATATTTTAACTATAAAACCTTCACACCACTATACTAATTCAATTAAGGATTTATTCTCTGAACTCAATTTGTTTATTTATATTTATTATGCCATACCACTATTGTTGATTTTTTGTGTGCATATAATGGTGTTTCTTCAAAAATTTTGTAATACCATGCCTGAGGAAGTGACCTTGAGAAGTCAAGAAAGCTCTATTTGTAACATAATGTTTTTATTTTTGCTAACTTTCGAAAGGTATCATAACTACAAGATTATCTTGTTTTTCCCACTGAGAGCAATCTTTTTTTTTCATTTTCAAATAATTGTGGCAACAGTTGTTGCCTACTCACCAAGCTGCTTGTCCCTTGTTCTGTAGCGCATTTCCGCCATGTCATCCTGCATTTTCTGAGTGACATTTGAATAAGATGACGGTCATCCCGGTCAGTGGAGAGACTTTTTGCCCTCTGCCGATCTGTAGCTTTGTTGTAATGTTTGCTGCTTGACCTTGTTGTAATAGACTGCTGTATTAGAAAATTTAAGGATGGAGGCAACATGATGCTCCCTGTGTCCATCTGCTAGTTGAGCCAGAATTGAGCCTTTCTTTTCCTCACTCAAGACTTTTCTTTTTGCTCCTTAGTCATGGCTAAAAGTTGCTTATTCATTCCTTTTCATTTTGAGATATTACTAGCACTTGTTTTGCCATCCAGCTTGTCCTATTGCAAGTGGATTGTGAACACCATAGCAGTGTTTTTTATACTTTCCTTCGTTAAATAAGATTTGGTTCAGGTGATCACCAGCCCAAGCATTGCAATACGTGCAAAGAGCACTGCAGTCCTCCGGAATCTGCACAGGGCCAGAGGCTCGTCATCCTTGGTCTAAGGTCTACATTTGTTTCAGGGATTTCATACTGGATCTGTATTTTGGCATCAGGTTTAGGGTCAATATTAATGTAGTCTGGTGTTCATTTTGGAGTGTGATGAAGAGTAAGGATCCAAACGACCTAAATAGGGTGTGTTCAATACTAAATAGGTGTTACAAAAGAATTTTCCAAGGTTGTCAAATACTGTCTGTGAGGGGCTAGTTGACACAAATGTATTATCTGTTTAAACAACTTGAGCAAAAGAGGAGGGGCTACACCTCAATATTAATAGGAATTTTTAATTTTTTAACATGAAACATACATTCTTTTGTTTTTTAACTTTTTTGCAGAACCTTAGATGTTGTAAAATAAAGTTTTTGTGTCAACTATTTTTTTTTCTAATGTGCTTTTCATCATTGACTTGACAGTCTGGAAGCTGTGCAATTTATGAAATATTGCTTGTGAGAAATAAAGTATTAAGCAGCTCTGTCTGTCTGCTGACATGCTGAAATTAATGAAAACAAAGAGAACAAGGTGTGAATGGCATCTCCTCTACATAAAACCAATTGTCAGTGGGGAACAAGACATTTTAAACAAAATCTGCCATCAGGTGAATCACAACACATACATTTATGCTTCATTCCTATTCTTTTCTATTTTGCAAGGAAAATCAAGAACAGCATCACTTTTATGTTCCTTAATGACATTTTTTTTCTGTAAAATAATTTCATGCAGCAAGACAAGTCCCCTACTTCTTCTCTACCTCCGCCCTACAAAATCGCAATATAAAAACAATTGTGATTCATAGTTACAAATAAATCCAGACACTAATGAGAATCTGATCTTCTCCGAGTAATTCCACCACGCACCATGTAGACCACGTACATTGGTATGTACGAGGGGCGATCCAAAAGTAATGATAATCGGTTATTTCTATTGCACACAGAAATTAAAATAAAATGTTTTCTTCTCTCTTAGGTACCCACTAGTCCAGGAAAAAAAATTTACTTAAATAGACCACGATTCCCGGGAGCTACATTCATTTGAATATGAACTGCCGAGGAGTGAACATCAAAATGGAAAAAAACAAGCTCAGAGCTGTCATCAAATACCTCTGCTTGAAAAAAAATGACTACCAAAGACATACTCTGCGACTTGGTGGAAACATTGGGGGACTCTTCTCCTCCATATTCCACAGTTGCACGCTGGGCCAAGGAATTTAAGCTGGGAAGAACATCGACGGAAAATAACCATCGTGAAGGACGCCCATCCACGTCCCTCAATGAAGAAAACATGGAAAAAGTTGAAGAAGTTGTATTGGCAGATCGAAGAGAGGGTCAAGATCAAGAATTTTTTTCGAAGGGAATTCTAAGTTTAGAAAAGTGATGGACTAAATGTATAGACTTGTTATGAGACTATGTAGAAAAATAAATTTATTTTTTGACTATATTCATTGTGTTTAGTATTGATTATCATTACTTTTGGATGGCCCCTCGTATTGAACACCAGAAAGCTGGAGAATATCTACTCTTATGTCAGGAAACTCACATGACCAAATTTGCCAAAATTTAAATTTGGAAACATTTTTCAAATTAGGTAGAGATTTTTGATTTTCACATTTTTTTTTTTTATTTCTTCTTTTGTCTGGAGCAGTGTCTTCCTCTGTCTTCTAAAATATTCACAGATGTGGATACCCTGCCCTGCGCTGGTGTGTCCACAAATAATGGTGGTGAGCATAAATTCCCTTTAAAACTAAATTTTATTTACAAAATATCTAAAAAAAAACACCTTCCCAGTGGTTTTTAGGCAAAAAAAAAAATGCATTTTTTCTGCCTAAAAACCACTGTGAAGATGTTTTTTTAGATATTTGTGAATAAATAAATGTTTTAAAAGGAATTCATGTTCACCACTAGTTATACAAATCTCCTTCACCATTTTAAGAATTAAGTTTGTGTCCACAAATAATATCAATATACAGTGGGGCAAAAAAGTATTTAGTCAGTCAGCAATAGTGCAAGTTCTACCACTTAAAAAGATGAGAGGCGTCTGTAATTTACATCATAGGTAGACCTCAACTATGGGAGACAAACTGAGAAAAAAAATCCAGAAAATCACATTGTCTGTTTTTTTAACATTTTATTTGCATATTATGGTGGAAAATAAGTATTTGGTCAGAAACAAACAATCAAGATTTCTGGCTCTCACAGACCTGTAACTTCTTCTTTAAGAGTCTCCTCTTTCCTCCACTCATTACCTGTAGTAATGGCACCTGTTTAAACTTGTTATCAGTATAAAAAGACACCTGTGCACACCCTCAAACAGTCTGACTCCAAACTCCACTATGGTGAAGACCAAAGAGCTGTCAAAGGACACCAGAAACAAAATTGTAGCCCTGCACCAGGCTGGGAAGACTGAATCTGCAATAGCCACCCAGCTTGGAGTGAAGAAATCAACAGTGGGAGCAATAATTAGAAAATGGAAGATATACAAGACCACTGATAATCTCCCTCGATCTGGGGCTCCAAGCAAAATCCCACCCCGTGGGGTCAGAATGATCACAAGAACGGTGAGCAAAAATCCCAGAACCACGCGGGGGGACCTAGTGAATGAACTGCAGAGAGCTGGGACCAATGTAACAAGGCCTACCATAAGTAACACACTACGCCACCATGGACTCAGATCCTGCAGTGCCAGACGTGTCTTACTGCTTAAGCCAGTACATGTCCGGGCCCGTCTGAAGTTTGCTAGAGAGCATTTGGATGATCCAGAGGAGTTTTGGGAGAAAGTCCTATGGTCTGATGAAACCAAACTGGAACTGTTTGGTAGAAACACAACTTGTCGTGTTTGGAGGAAAAAGAATACTGAGTTGCATCCATCAAACACCATACCTACTGTAAAGCATGGTGGTGGAAACATCATGCTTTGGGGCTGTTTCTCTGCAAAGGGGCCAGGACGACTGATCCGGGTACATGAAAGAATGAATGGGGCCATGTATCGTGAGATTTTGAGTGCAAACCTCCTTCCATCAGCAAGGGCATTGAAGATGAAACGTGGCTGGGTCTTTAAAAAATGACAATGATTCAAAGCACACCGCCAGGGCAACGAAGGAGTGGCTTCGTAAGAAGCATTTCAAGGTCCTGGAGTGGCCTAGCCAGTCTCCAGATCTCAACCCTATAGAAAACCTTTGGAGGGAGTTGAAAGTCCGTGTTGCCAAGCGAAAAGCCAAAAACATCACTGCTCTAGAGGAGATCTGCATGGAGGAATGGGCCAACATACCAACAACAGTGTGTGGCAACTTTGTGAAGACTTACAGAAAACGTTTGACCTCTGTCATTGCCAACAAAGGATATATTACAAAGTATTGAGATGAAATTTTGTTTCTGACCAAATATTTATTTTCCACCATAATATGCAAATAAAATGTTAAAAAAACAGACAATGTGATTTTCTGGATTTTTTTTCTCAGTTTGTCTCCCATAGTTGAGGTCTACCTATGATGTAAATTACAGACGCCTCTCATCTTTTTAAGTGGTGGAACTTGCACTATTGCTGACTGACTAAATACTTTTTTGCCCCACTGTATGTTGCAGAAGGTAACAGTGTGGTTTTTGAAGTTCTCAGACTTCTTCTTCAGGATAACATAACGATTGTACAAAGTTGTTGTTACGCCCACAGGGCAAGGGGAAATATAGTGGACTCACTAGACCACTTTCTAAGAAGGACCGGGGCATTAATGTTCTCCTCAGGCTCCCAGGACTTCTCCTCAGGACCATATCCCTTCCAATCAACCAGAAAGAGCGACCTGACCCCTCTTTTCTTCATGGCCAATATGTCCTTCACCTCATAGACATCCTCGGAACAGACAGGAGGAGGAAAATTACCTGGATCCTGGGTAAAGCGACTGAGAACAACTGGCTTCAGCAGGGAGACATGAAAGGAGTTATGGATCCGTAAGGAGGCAGGAAACTTCAAACGATAGCACACATCATTGATCCGGTGGAGCACTTCAAAGGGACCGATGAAACGAAGAGCCAGCTTATAAGAAGGGACCTTAAGACAGATGTGCCTAGAAGACAGCCATACCTTATCTCCTGGTTGAAAAGGTGGTGGATCCAGACGTCTCTTATCCGCATGCTTCTTGGTTTGAACCAATGCCTTCACCAGAGAGGTCCTGGTCTCAGTCCAAACCTTTGTGAAGTCCTTGGCCAGGGAGTCAGCCGCAGGATTGCCGGAGGCAAGAAGCAATGGAGTCGGGATCCTAGGATGCTGTCCATAAACAATGAAAAACGGGGAGTTAGAGGAAGACTCACCAACATGATTGTTGTAAGAAAACTCCGCCCATGGCAGCAGGTCAGCCCAGTTGCTGTGGTGACCATTCACGAAGTGTCGCAAATAGTGGGTGAGGACTTGATTCACTCTCTCCACTTGGCCATTAGATTGTGGGTGATAGGCCGAGGAGAAGTCCAGGGTGACCTCCAACAGCTTACAGAGGGACCGCCAGAATCGGGAGACGAATTGAACTCCTCTGTCGGAGACAATGTGCAGTGGAAGTCCGTGAAGCCGAGCACATGCAGAATGAAGAGCTCCGCAAGTTTAGGAGCAGAAGGGAGACCAGATAGTGGAGTGAAGTGTCCCATCTTGGAGAACCTGTCCACAACAACCCAGATTACTGTACAACCAGATGATGCTTGCAGATCTGTGATGAAGTCCATGGCAATGTGTTGCCAGGGAGCAGATGGAATCGGTAGCGGGAGGAGGCGACCGGCTGGAAGTTTCTTGGGTGTTTTATTACGAGCACAGGAGCGACAGGCTGCAACGAAATCCAAAACATCTTGGCGCAAGGTGGGCCACCAGTAGTGTCGAGATATTAATTGTAAAGTCTTCTTTTGACCGGCGTGTCCGGCAAGCTTAGAAGAATGACCCCAGTGTAGAACTCTCCTCTTGTCTCTTTCAGTTACAAGGGTCTTACCGTGAGGGGGCTGCAATAGCCTGACTGGAGCCACCGTGATCATCTTGGACGGTTCAATGATATGCTGAGGCTCCTCTTCAAGGTCGGCAGATAGGAAGGACCTGGAAAGCGCATCAGCTTTAATATTCATTTCTGCTGGACGGAAATGGAGAGAGAAATTGAACCGAGCAAAAAATAAAGACCAACGAGCCAGGCGAGGGTTGAGTCTTTGAGCAGACTGAAGATAGGACAGATTTTTATGATCAGTGTAGATGATGACTGGATGAACTGCGCCTTCAAATAGATATCGCCATTCCTCTAAGGCGAGCTTAATTGCCAGTAACTCTCTATCCCCAATCGAGTAGTTACGTTCACAGGGCGAGAATGCCTTAGAGAAGAAACCACAGGTCACCATCTTACCGGTAGGCAGTTTTTGTGTGAGGACCGCTCCGGCTCCAGATGACGAAGCGTCCACTTCAAGGAAAAACTGTTTGTTGATCATTGGTCTGTGCAGGGCCGGTGTGGTTGAGAAAGCTTGTTTGAGGGAGGTGAAAGCTGACTCAGCCTCAGGAGTCCAATCCTTAGGTTTGGCACCTTTACAGGTCAAGGCAGAGAGTGGACTTACCAAAGAGGAGAAGTGAGGGATGAATTGCCGATAATAGTTGGCGAATCCCAGGAACCGCTGAATGGCCTTGATTCCCTCAGGTCGGGGCCACTTAAGCACGGCAGAGACCTTCTCTGGATCCATCTCGAGACCTGTATCGGAAATGATGTAGCCAAGAAAGGGTAAAGACCTCTGTTCAAACAGACATTTCTCAAACTTTGCATAGAGACGATTCTCCCTCAATCGTTGAAGAACAAGACGAACATTCCTCCTGTGACTTGGTAAGTCGGGAGAACACACCAGGATGTCGTCCAGATACACCACCACACAAACATAGAGCAGGTCACGGAATACGTCATTGACAAACTCTTGGAAGACGGCGGGTGCATTGCTTAACCCGAAGGGCATCACCAGATATTCATAGTGACCATCTCTCGTGTTGAAGGCAGTTTTCCACTCATCCCTAGATCGTATCCTGATGAGGTTGTAAGCCCCACGGAGATCCAACTTGGTGAAAATTCGGGAACCTCGAAGATGATCAAAAAGCTCTGGAATTAAGGGAAGAGGATATCTATTCTTTACAGTTATTAAGTTGAGACCACGATAGTCGATGCACGGGCGAAGAGATCCATCTTTCTTCTTGACGAAGAAGAATCCAGCTCCAGCCGGAGAGGAGGACTTCTGGATAAACCCCCGAGCCAAATTCTCCTTAATGTACTCGGTCATGGCTTGAGTCTCAGTGGGAGAAAGAGGGTAGATCCTACCTCGAGGCGAAGAAGATCCAGGAACAAGATCAATGGGACAATCGTAAGGCCTGTGAGGAGGAAGAGTCTCGGCTTCCTTCTTGTCGAACACATCTGCGAAGGACCAGTAGGCACGAGGTAACCCGGGAAAAAGCTGCAGGAGGCCGCGGGATAGAACCAGGCCGAACCGGTTTGAGGCAGTGATCGAAACAGGACTGACCCCAACGAAGGCTATCCCCAGACAGCCAATCCAGGACAGGTTCATGGAGACGCAGCCACAGAAGACCTAGTAGAAATGGTGGAGAAAGATTCGGTAACACATAGAAAGAAATCTTCTCCCTGTGGAGTGCTCCAATTTGAAGTTCCACCTCCTCGGTGATGCCAAGAATGGAATCCTTCAGGGGTCTTCCATCTACAGAGATAATGCACTGGGTCCGCTGTAGAGGAATGATTGGGATCCCGAACCGCCTGGCCACAGTTTCCTGAATGAAATTTCCACCAGTCCCAGAGTCCAGATAGGCCGTCTCGGAGAACCGCACCTTTCCGTAGATCACCTGTATGGATATAGTTAGTGGAGGAGAGGAATCATTCTCCCCTAGGGAGACGTCCCTTACCTGTCCTAGGCGGAAGAGTTCTTCTGGCCTCTCAGCTCCACTGCATTGCTCGGGAGCGAAGCATCCGCTATAACAATACGGATTTCTAGCAGGCATCTCCTCCTGCAGATTCCTCTTCACCTTTACGCGATCAAGCTCCATGGGTCCATCCCCAGAGACAAGAGCATGAGAAGGCGGAAACCGAGGTTTCGGTGAAGAAGATGCTGGATGTGGAAATTGCTTCTCGAAGATCCCCTCTCTGGAGCGCTCCTGAAGACGCAGGTCAATCCGAATGGCGAGGGATATGAGATCATCCAAAGTCTCGGGTAGGTCCCTGACTGACAACTCATCCTTAATTCTTCCAGATAGCCCTCGCCGGAAGGCTCCGACCAGAGGTTCATTGGTCCACTGGAGCTCCGAAGCTAGGGTGCGGAAACGGATGGCATACTGAATGACCGAGAGCTAGCCCTGTTGCAGATTGAAGAGAGACTCCATGGCAGATGCAGCACGACCAGGCTCGTCAAATATCTTGCAGAACGTGTCCAAGAATACCTGCAGATCAGACACGATGGGATCATTTCGCTCCATTAGGGGGTTGAACCAAGCTAAAGCCTCTCCCTTCAGATGAAAGGCAAGGAAAGCCACCTTGGCCATGTCTGTCTGAAAATGCTGAGGCAAAAAATGAAAATGCAGCAAGCATAGGTTGAGAAATCCTCTGCACAACTTGGGGTCACCATAGTAACGAGGAGGCTTGCAGAGACGAGGACAGGGTCTCATGGTGGGCTCAACCGTCAGATGCTGTACCTTAGTTAACCGGTCATCCACAGAGGTCATGTAGTCCAACAAGCGGGTCTGCGTCTCAAGTTGGCGATTGAATTCCAGACGGAGCTCTGCTAGCTGAGTCATGTTGGTGGACTCGGCAACCTGTAGAGTAGATAAACGGGTATCCAGAGTTTGCATGAAGAAAACTAGCTGATCCTGGCCCTGACAAAGCGTAGCCAGCTCTCTCTGAACTGAGTATCGAGTAGCAGCGGAGTCCATGGCCTGGACAAACTGTTACGCCCACAGGGCAAGGGGAAATATAGTGGACTCACTAGACCACTGATGGAGCAGTGGTAGCTGTATACCCGGTACACAAGAGACAGGAGAATGGCTTCAAAATGCAAAGGTATTTAATTAAATGAAGTTTTAAACAAACAGAAAGAGGTGCCTGAGAGAAGAACCCTCTGGACCACAACACTGAACCACGTAGTGGAGCACCGGGCAAGGTGCACCCCTATACAGGGATTCCCCCGTCACAACACCAGATGGCCTAAATGCCGCAGTACCCTGACCAGAGGGACGACCCGTACAGACCATATAAACAAGACGGTGGAATTCAGGCTCTATCAGTGAAGAGGATCCTGGAAGCTCTGTGTAGTTTCGGAAAGGCTGATCCAGCCGGCAGCAATATCTGGATAGTTCTGCGAGGAGCAGCTCAGTCAGCCTGGAGTGGAAACCCGGGAGTCCAGAAGGATCCAGAATAGGGAACTGCCAGCGGAGGACACTGAGGAGACAGAGGGATTAGAAAACCAAAAGTAAACTACACTTTGCAGAGCACAGCAGAGCACAGCAGAGTGTGGACTGAGCAGAGGGCCATAAACAATAGAATGAACACATTGTCCAGGCACCTCCCAGAATGGGAGGATGCCTTTTATGCACAGAGCATCATAGCACAGAGAGCCTTAATAGAGAACAGGTGCTCTGCTATTTTAAGTATGTGCAGGAAGCGGGGCGCGCCTCCTAAGAGCATTTCCAGGAGACCTGCGAAGAGGATGCAGGTTCTTAGCAGAGAAAGGAGCCGCTGATCGTATGGAGCCACGGACAGGGTGAGTAGTACCAGTGGAGCTGTGTGAAAGGTGCCAGTCTCCCTTCACAGCAGAGACCAAACCTGCAGCTGAGGGCATGATAGTTGTAAGGGTCAGACATAAAGGGAATCTGTCATCAGGTTTTTGCTACTTCCACTGAGAGCAGCATGATATAGGAAAAGAAACCCTGATTCAAACGATGCATCCCTTAGTTTATTGGATGCCGAAGTTGTGATACAATTAGAGTTTCTAGATGTGGCATGTACTACAGCTCAGGAAGCTAACTCCACCCACACTACAGCCTATTGACAGTGAGCTGCTTATCAGTGGAGGTGGCATGGTTAGACCAGTGCTCACAGTAGCACCAGTCCTGACAGTAATAATATATTGGCAATAAAACATTCCTTTCAAGTTAACAACAGCACACTGGATTCAGTGTCTAAGCTGCTATCTCACGAGGTCCTCAGATTGTATAGCAATAACCTGCTGACATACTCCTTTAAATAATACAGAAATTCAAAAACGAGTGCAAAACAAAAAAGCGCAAACATGGGGTGTGTATAATAAAGGAGCGTGTTTTCTTGTTAAAAAATATTTATATTTTTGGGGTTTCCAAATAAATTTTATTCTCAAAAGTCTCAGGAATTTGAAACGTGTTCAGAATATTCCACACTATCCTCTTCCACACCGCTTATTGGAATTAATTGTGAACACACCACCACCAGCCATATCTCCGGAGACTTTAATACCAAGTTGGATCTGCCAATTTTTGGAGCTGCAGAAGGTGGAAAACCTCTATTTTGAAACCCTACTAGTGTTGCATCCCACCCAGCCACACTAGGTGACTAGTACCACTCTATTTATGCATTGTTACTTGGATAACACCCTATTGTCCTTGTTAGGGTTGAGCGACTTTTACTTTTTTAGGGTCGAGTCGGGTTTCGCGAAACCCGACTATCTCAAAAGTCGAGTGAAATCGGCCGATTATCGCGAAAAGTCGTGGATCGACCGAAACACAAAACCCAATGCAAAGTCAATGGGAAATATCTCTCTCTCTCTCTCTCTCTCTCCCCTCCATCCCTGAACAGAAAAGCTGGTGTTACACATTGCAAATCGCTACAGCGCACAAGCGAGAAGATGGCAATAGGCGTGCACGCCCTTAAGACCTATGTCATCACTCTGCCCACGCTCCTTCATTGGCTGAAAAAAAGGCACCAAACGAAACGTGACTTTGGCGCTAAGATCGTCGACCGCATGGTTGATCCCACACTAGGATCGGGTCGGGTTTCATGAAACCCGACTTTGCCAAAAGTCGGCAACTTTTGAATTTGTTTGATCCGTTTCGCTCAAGCCTAGTCCTTGTTACTTTGTCTCCTGGCATCTCTGTGATGAATAGTTCCCTCACGTCATGATGTGGAAACACTCTTCATGATATTGCAATGCACGTCATGACATCACGTGAGAGCTCAACACCAAAGATGGAAGAAGCCAAAAGAAGACACTGCAACGAAGGCCACTTGTACCTTTGAATACCAGTGGACCAGATGGTACTGCGCAGCAAGAGAAATAAAAAAAGTGGTGCAGGAAAAAGCAGGTACGACCACTTACGGTATGTAATTTAAAAATATTTCTTAATTTGTTATCCATTAAGAAGTTTCTGCATAAACACATCTTGGACGTGTTTCTTGAGTTAGAACATGCCCTCAGTCATAGATATACTGTGTATATATATTTTTTTTACTGCACAGCAGATTAGGTCATTGGGCATGGTGAGAATTTTTTTTTTCAATTTTCAACTCCTTCCTGGCTTTTTAGGATTTCTATAAAACTAGCCACCCAAAAATTTGGATTCTGCTAAATAATTATTTTTTTATTTATTTTCTAAACTTAAGCAAATTTTTTTATTGGCTTGAACCTATGCACTCATCTCTATAAGAAGCTGTAAGATGACAGTAGGAAAATAGTTAGTAACAGCAAGCTGCTAAAACATTGAATATTTTTTCCCTTTTGATTCTGTGCACACGATTCGGTTATTTGCATAAGTCCGTACAGCAAACAAATAAATATCCCACAAAATAAAGGAGCTGCAAAAACTGAAAGTCTGAAAAAATGGGTTAAACAAATAAAGTGTATTTTCACACAAAAGTAACTTTCTTTCTAAGTGTGAATCACAAAAATGTATTTCTCAATGTAAGTAGGACAAATGCTCTCCAAGAAGAAAATTAGACATAAGTTCTTGCAAAGTAACTAACCTTTTAAGATGAATACATTTTATTCTGCCGTTTTATAAAGAAAATAACAGTACAGAGTATTAAACTTTAGAAGAGCTCATTAACTGATACACCTAAGTGTCCGTGGAGACTAAACAAAAAGGAATCGTTTCTTCCAAAGGTTTTATGTGTGAGCACTGGAGGGTAAACCTTTGCATTTTTAAGACTCATTATGGCTACCAGAAATGTCAAATGCAGTATGCAGATTTTTTTCTTATTTTTCTTCCAATCCAGAAGTTAAGGATAAAAATATTTTTTTCCTTTCGACAAAAATCAGCAATTATCACTATGAAAAGTGCTAGAATATTTTACCTCCAAATATCAAGCCGCAAAGCAATGGTACAAGGCCATCACACACAGATAAAAATAATTACTGAGTTATGGAGTCAAAAACACATGGAACTGAATTATCCACAAAAAGATCTCATTGACCCTCGAATTCTCTTTTCAAGTCCTTGACGTTGGATCCTATCAATGCTTGAATCCCAAAAAACTGAGGAACTCAACGTTGACCCATGTTCTTCTGAAGATCTTGTCTTGACCCTAACGTTGTGCATTTCTTAATGTCTAGTGGTTGAGGTAAACAGATGAAATTATTACCAGGTCTCAGATCTCATAAAAAGAAGATGGTGGTCAGGGTCCACAATTGGAATATGGTTTTGGGTTGTCATTATGATTTAAAAAGAAAAAACACAGTAGTTTGATAGTAAATGACTTCACCCAACCACTAACCATGAGTGGAGAAAAAGTCTTGGTGTTATCGTTCATATTCTCTGAAAAAAGACCAAGAAAGCAAAAATTCTGCAGGGGTTTGTAAACTTTTTAGCGCAACTGTATATGGTCTCCACAGAGTCGTAATGTCAATCAAGTTTTGTCTGTCTGGTATTACATGAAGGGGTAGAAGAATTTGCACAAGTGACATCCACAGAAGATCTGTGGTTAGTTCTTCATGATGTTTGGAACAACCTCCTTTCGTACTTCCTTCAAAACTTTTGTGTAAGTGTACCTAGAAACATTGATGCAATTTTGAAAGCTGGTTACAAGAGATAACTATTTTTTTTAGAAATTCAAGTTTGCCAAATTTCACAATATTTTTTTAATTGATTTGCTGCAAATTTCATTTCTGCAAATCTCCAGTTACCCTGAAAATAAGTGTTGTCACAGTCTGCATTGTCTTAGAACTTTACCCAACCCCTTTCAAGCTCTTTAGCACAAACAGAGTCTTAGATATATCTATATATCTAATATATATATAGATAATTACTCACAACAGCAGGTTGTATGTAGCTTTCTTGGAGGCAATAGGTTCCCCTTAAGCGTCTATTTTTGTTAAACATTTTTAGCTCTATCTTTTTCTTTTGCAAAATTTAACCCCATTCCCAAAAATTACACCAGCAAAAAAAAAAAAGGTCTTTGTGACCCAAACTTTTTGAGGTAAAAAGTCACAATTTAATATTTGTATTTTGGGGAATTTTCTTTTGTATTTAAAAAAAAAAACTAACAATTTGAATTGCAAATTGTTTGATTTTACCTGGACCTGCAAATTTCATAAAATTTGACTAAAATTTGCATGGAGTTGATATTCTCTAGTGGTCATACCAAAAATTGATTTGATCTAGACTTCTCTTTTTTTATTCACTTTGCATTATTTTTCATTGATAAAAATAAGCTATTAGCACTTCTATATCTTACTATTCAGAATGTTTTTCCACACCTGCCTAAAACTTTTGCATATTACTTTATATTTAGAATTTCATCTTGAAGGTTGATATGATATTCAAGCCCCAATACATCTAAAATCTGACATGTCAATGTTGTTGTTCTAGAATGACCCTGATCAAAAGTTCACATACCTTGGTGATTTTGGCCCAATAACTACAGATGGGAAACCCGAACAGTAAAGTTTGGCATCCGTGCCGAACACCTACTGTTCGGGCAAGGACACCTAACTCAGACTTCACCAAGAAGTCCATGTTACTGTTCAAGTTTGGCTGCTCGAACACCGGGTTTTTGACTTGCTGTCATGTGCATGACAGCGTGGCAAACAAAGCTTCTGATCAGCTGTGAAACCATCCCCGCCGGTCCGGGAGCTGCAGTTCCCACGCTGTCAAAAGACAGTGTGAGCGCTCAGCTGTGATCAGAGTGTGAACAGTTTACCTCCAGGGACTGGTGGCAGCTGATGGGACTACTCCTCCCATCATCTGACACTTGCTGCCGCTAATAACAACAAGAGCAGGAGCGGCTGATGAAAGTATTCGATAGCCGGCTCCTGCATTGTAAATACAGTAAATAATTTAAATAAATCCCTGCGTGGGTTCCTCTTTATTTTTGTTAGCCAGCCAGGTAAAGCTCACAGTTGGGGGCTGCAACCCTCAGCTGTCAGCTTCAGCAAGTTATCGAGAATAGAGGGGTCCCCACACCATATTTTTAGATGAGCGCCTTTAGGACCTGCGAATGACGTCGCGGCTTCTGATTGGTCGCGTGCCGCCCATGTGACCACGACGCGACCGATCAGAAGCCGCGACGTCATTCTCATTCACTAAACTCCTAATTCTAGGAATTTAGGACCTGGGAATGACGTCGTGGCTTCTGATTGGTCGCGTCACAGTCACATGGGCGGAACGCGACCAATTAGAAGCCGCGACGTCATTCGCAGGTCCTAAAGGCGCTCATTTTAAACAAAGAAGCCGGCCGGTTACCAGCGTGATGTCCAGGAGCCGCCGGAGAGGTGAGCATATCAATATTTTTTATTTTCATTCTTTATTTTACACCTCACTATGAATCCCAGGGCCTGAAGGAGAGTTTCCTCTCCTTCAGACCCTGGGAACCATCAGGATACATTCCGATACTTGATGTCCCATTGACTTGTATTGGTATCGGATATCGGTATCGGCGATATCCGATATTTTTCGGGTATCGGCCGATACTATCCGATACCGATACTTTCAAGTATCGGACAGTATCGCTCAACACTAGTAGTGACGTCATTGAGGTTACCTCCGGTCACAGAAGCTCCGTTCCGACTGTGAGAGACGCTTCTGGATTGTGATTCATGGGGAAAGAAAATAAATTGTCAATGGATCTATGGGAAAAGGTAGTTAAACTGTATAGAAAAGGAAAGGGATACAAAAAGATATCCAAGGAATTGCTAATGTCAGTCAGCAACAAATGGAAAATCAGGGGCTCTGCGAAAATAAAACCACAGTCAGGTAGACAAACAAATGTTGTCCACAACAGCCAGGAAAACTGTTCAGAATGTAAAGAAAAACTCACAAATAACATCAGCTGAAATACAGGAATCTCTGAAAACTAGCGGTGTGTCTGTTTCAAGATGCACAATAAGGAGGCACTTGAAGAAAAATGGGCTGCATGGTCGAGTCACCAGAAGAAAGGCATTACTGCGCAAATGCTACAAAGTATCTTGTCTACAATACGCAAAACAGCACAGAGACAAGTCTCAAAGGTTCTGGAACAAGGTAATTTGTAGTGATGATACCAAAATTGAACTTTTTGGCCACAACCATAAATGTTACATTTAGAGGAGGTCAACAAAGCCTATGATGAAAAAAACACCATTCCTACTATAAAGCAGGTGGATCGCAGATGTTTTGGGGATGTGTGAGCTACAAAGGCACAGGAAACGTGGTCAAAGTTGAAGGAAAGATAAATGCAGCACGTTTTCAGAAAACTATGGAGGCAAATTTGCACTCATCAGTCCGGAAGCTGCGCATGGGATGTTCTTGGACTTTCCAACATGACAACGATCCAAAACACAAGGCCAAGTTGACCTGACATTGACAATAGCAGAACAAAGTGAAGGTTTTTGAGTGGCCATCTCAGTCTCCTGACCTCGATATCATTGAGCCACTTTGGGGAAATCTCAAGTGTGCAGTTCATGTTAGACAGCCCAGGAATTTACAGGAACTGGAGGCTTTTTGCCAAGAAGAGTGGGCAGCTTTACATCTGAGAAAATAAAGAACCTCATCCACAACTACCACAAAAGACTTCAAGCTGTCATTGAAGTTAGAGGGGGCAATACACGGTATTACGAAATAGGGTATGAGAACTTTTGATCAGGGTCATTTGGATGTTTTGGGTTGTCAGTATGATTTAAGGTACCGTCACACTGAACGATATCGCTAGCGATCCGTGATGTTGCAGCGTCTTGGCTAGCGATATCGTTCAGTTTGACAGTCAGCAGCGATCAGGATCCTGCTGTGATGTCGTTGGTCGCTGCAGAAAGTCCAGCACTTTATTTCGTCGCTGGATCTCCTGCAGACATCGCTGAATCGGCGTTTGTGACGCCGATTCAGCGATGTCTTCACTGGTAACCAGGATAAACATCGGGTTACTAAGCGCAGGACTGCGCTTAGTAACTCGATGTTTACCATGGTTACCATCGTAAAAGTAAAAAAAACAAACACTACATACTTACCTTCCGCTGTCTGTCCTCGGCGAAAGCTTCTCTGCACTGGCTGTGAGCGCCGGCCAGTCGGAAAGCACAGCGGTGACGTCACCGCTGTGCTTTCCGGCCGCTGTGCTCACAGTCAGTGCAGGAAAGCACAGCGCCGAGGACAGACAGCGGAAGGTAAGTATGTAGTGTTTGTTTTTTTTACTTTTACGATGGTAACCAGGGTAAACATCCGGTTACTAAGCGCGGCCCTGTGCTTAGTAACCCGATGTTTACCCTGGTTACCGGCATCGTTGGTCGCTGGAGAGCTGTCTATGTGACAGCTCTCCAGCGACCAAACAGCGACGCTGCAGCGATCGACATCGTTGTCGGTATCGCTGCTGTGTCGTTGAGTGTGAAGGTACCTTTAAACAGAGAAAACACAGTTTGACAATAAATGGCTTCACCCAACCACTAACCATGAGTGGAGAAAAAGTTTTGGTGTTATTATTCATATTCTCTGATGAAAGGCCATGAAAGCAAAAATTCTGCCGAGGTAGGTAAACTTTTGAGCACAATTATAATTACTTTCAGGACTACTTGTTCTTTTCTTTGAAAAGGGTTCTTAATGACATTGGTTATATCTTTGAGTTCATTGCCCAAAAGCAGAATAAATTTGAAGCTAATCAGATGCCTTTCTAAAACTATTCCTTGTAATTCCCATTATTAGGGACATCATTATTCCTCACCAAATATTCAGATTCATTTGCTGTAATCCAGCCCCAAACTTTCAAGAAAACTCCACTGTGCATCACTATTGACTGCAGACCCTCATCATTGTACTGCACTCTGGCCAGAGTTATCTGAAGAGTAGATGTATGTAGTTGTTGCTGCCAATTATGAGCTGATTGCACTGCCTGAGTTTTTCATCTGCTGCAGGTCACTGTGTCTGCAGTCCTTAATTACCCCCATTCTTTACTGCTTGTTTAAAAAGCTTGAACAGCATATTGTCATGGCCACTCCCCCGCTCATACTTACCCGCTGCGGCGCACTCCTCCTGCAGGCACGCGTCCTATCCTTCATTCTTCTCCGCTCCCTGGTCCTCGTTGGGTGCGCGTGCGCACCGCCCACTCCAGCACTTCCTCTTTCTGATTTACAGGCGCTTTGTATCTCCTCTCTGTGATCCTGGAGGACCGTGACCCGGAAGTCCTCCAGCACTCCATGTATATAAGGCGATTCCTTCCTCTGTTCCTTGCCTGTCTGTCATTTGTGCTTCTGTGACTCAGGTCCACCTTTGTCTTTGCACTGCCTGTTTTGAGTCTCCACTCTGTCCTGTCAGTTCAGCTTCTCTGTCTCTCCCAGGTTTCCTTGTCTCCTCGTCCAGTCCAGCCCTCCCAGTGTCCTCTCCATACTCTGGTGTCTCTGTCCTGTCCTGCTTCCTTTGTGTCTTCCCCTTCGCAGTGCTCCTTTGATCTCGCCTGTACCCAGCTCTTACCTAACTGTACTTCATCTTACTCCGCTCTGTACGTCCTACGCCCAGCTTCTCTATTTTGTCCCGCCTACTACCTGTCTTCGGGTTCCAGCTTCTGCGCCAATAGTCGCCCTTGGGTCTGCCCTAATGCTCCCTGTATACAGGGTGGTCTACCTGGTCAGCTCACCCTTGGGAGGTTCATTGTCGTGGATCTGCGGGTTCCCCCCTAGGTATTCTAAAAGATCTCACAATAGGACTGCACTCGGATGACATCTGAGTGCAGTCTGATTGTCACACATATTTTGAAACTATAGTCTGCTTTATGAGTCTTTGCCTGGAAGAAACCTTGATGATAGATTATAACTACCTTCTGTCTTGTTGATGTGCTAAGTCTTGCCATGGTATATGGCCTGTGACATGAAACTGTCTTCCACAACCTCACCTTGCTAGCAGAATTTTCCTTTTTCTCACCTAGTTTTAAGCCTTCTACACAGCTGTTTTTGCTTCCATTAATGCCTGTTTCAGCCTACATATGAAAATGATGATCATTATCATCTGTTTGATATACCATATATACTCCAGTATAAGCCGTGATTTTCAGCCCATTTTTTTAAGCTGAAAGTGCCCCTGTCGGCTTATACTCGAGTCACTGTCCCAGGGGGGTCGTCGGGGGAGGGGGAGCTGCGGCTGTGACATACTCATCTGCTCCTGGTGAGGTCCCTGCATCGACAGTCACTGACAGCTTCTTCCAGCGTTGAGCAGTCACGTGGTACCGCTCATTACAGTAATGAATATGGACCTGACTGCTCTCGCATAGGGGTGGAGCTGCATATTCATTACTGTGATGAGCGGTAACGGTGACCGCTCAAGGCTGGAAGAAGCTGTCAGCGCCCGGAGACCGGAGATGCAGGGACCACGCCAGGAGCAGGTGAGTATAATGGGGAGGGGGAGCACTGTGCGATATTCACCTCTCCTCATTCTGGCACCACTCCATCGTCCGGGTCCTCTGCAGTGACACTCAGGTCAGAGGGCACGATGACGTGGTTAGTGCGTCCCACCCTCTGCCTGAACATTAGTGCGGAGGACGTGGAAGACACAGCGGCGCCAGAACCAGGACTGGTGAGTATTGCAAGTGCCGGGGGCCTGAGCGACGAGAGGTGAGTATGTGATTTTTTTTATTTTAATTGCAGCAGCAGCATATTAACCTTTATACAGTACTGTATGGGGCAAATGTGTCTATGGAGCATCTTATGGGGCCATTATTAACCTTTGTGCAGCATTATTATTATTATTATTATTATTATTATTATTTATATAGCACCATTAGTTCCATGGTGCTGTACATGAGAAAGGGGGTTACATACAGAGTTACAGATATAGTTTACAGTAAACACGTTTACAGTGACAGACTGGTACAGAGGGGAGAGGACCCTGTATATTTTAATATGGAGCATCTTATGGGGCCATCATGAATTGTATGTAGCATTATATGGGGCTCCTGATTCAATATGGATATTCAAAAACTCTTAACCTACTGATGTCTCAATTACTTTTACTTTTATTGGTATCTATTTTTATTTTTGAAATTTACCGGTAGCTGCTGCATTTTCCACCCTAGGCTTATACTCCAGTCATTAAGTTTTCACAGCTTTTTTTTGTGGCAAAATTAGGGGGGTTGGCTTATACTCGGGTCGGCTTATAATCGAGTATATAAGGTAATTGGTTTCTCGTACCCTTGACTATAATCCTACAAAATCCCTGACTTTGTGCACGTGGACTAAGAATTATGGATGCTGATTTGAAGGCAAAGTTCGATCACAGCAAATATTGATTTTGAATTTCTAGATTATTATTTATTAAAAATAAACTTTTAACATTTTCGTTTCATCACCAGCATAAATGCATTATATTTATATACCGTAAAAGATATTGGTGATTTTCAAGAAGAAGCTGCCTGAAGAATGGTCAGCTCACTTCTTTTAGCGGTTTCATGTCTTTTGATACCTCAAGCAGTTAAAAAAAAGTTGCAAAAAAAAAGCAACGTGTACAGCAAGTCGTTTTGGGCATTGCAGTGCATAATATATCTATTATTTTAATGTTTATTGAGCTCTTTTTCGGGCAGGTCTCTTAGTTTGCATAATTTTTCCACACCTGCATAAAACTTTTGCATGGTTATACAGTATATTTGTTGTAATATCAAGAGATTTCATAGAAAGATGCAAGATGACCAGCTCTGAAAAAAAGAAAAACATGATCCTGAGTCGGGAAATGTTTATCCTACATGTTTCTGCATGTTGGCATTGAATTGCAGCAGGTCGAGGATTTTGTATAGAGATAATGTAATGAATTTGGATTGTGAGAAAATGGAAAGGTTAAGGTGAAAGCATCTTTAGTAAATTAACATTAATGGTTGGAAAGAAGTTAGCAAGGGCTCTGTGATACACAGACAGCTGCATCAAACAAGAGACGCATGGCATGTTTCCCATCGTGATTCGTGACTGATGGTATCAATATCAGTAAAAATGAGCAAATCGATTCGCAAGACCTAAGCTCCAACGGCCAGGGCAGTATTCATTGGCTTTTGGACTGAAGCCCTGCCAAGTGCCTCCTTCTTTTCCGCCTCTGCGGTTCCACTTTTGATTAAGTCATCATTGTTGCCCAAACATGACGTTGCGCTAGACAATCTAACCAACAGCGACGCCATACATGCCAAATGGCAGGAGACAGCTCTCAGGTCTCCTTCCCTGCAGTCATGAAATATTAACCTGGATGCTGGACCAGGATCTTGGAAATGTATTTGCTCATCTCTCTTCATCACTAATCAGTGACATGTCATGGTTAGTGATTAGCGAATATACTCATTACTCGAGATTTCTCGAGCATGCTCGGGGGTCCTCCAAGTATTTTTTAGTGCTCGGAGATTTAGTTTTTCTTGCCGCAGCTGAATGATTTACATCTGTTAGCTAGCTGCGGCAAGAAAAACTAAATCTCCGAGCACTAAAAAATACTCAGAGGTCACCTGAGCGTGCTTGGGAAATCTCGAGTAACGAGTATATTCGCTCATCACTAGTCGTGGTGTTTGGTTGGAAGATTCAGATATCATTTTTGGATTTGACCTTGGGCATCCTACCTAAAATTGTGTTTGTGGCACATTGTGTCTCCACCTCTGAATGTTTCTTTATGGATTGAACTGTCTGGTTTACCTAGCAAATAAGTATATGATGTCTTACAAAGTCCCAAAAGCCAGCAGCTTATAGATTTTAGTGTTTCCTCTGGAGCTGTGCTCTATAAGAGAACTGATTGCTTAATTAAGCCATTTAGAATCAGCGCGAAAGCTGCAGCACCGCAGAGCTGTCTCTCATCTTAACTCATTGGCAGGCTAACCTTTATCAAGAAAAATTCAAAGATCAGCATTAACATGAACATTCATAATTAGGCTTCCATTTTCACCTTTTGCTCGGAGGTGACATCTTTTCCTCTTTCTGTTTACATCACACACAATATAGAATAATCTGTAAAAGTAATTCTCCATATGAAATGCCGCACACTGTAAAACCCATTAGATAAATGCTAATTTTATGTTTTCTTTTTTTCACTGGCAAAGTAAAATCCAGGAGTTTAAAAGGCTGAAAAGGAAAAGTAAAGATATGATAAAATGATATTGAATCTATCCTTTTCAAAGCCATGTGTACCTTGATTCAATGGAGTGTAGTCTCTGCAGTGTAATGTATTAAGGCACAGTAGAGGCTGACATGGATAGGTAGGGGACCAGTTATAGTCAGGAAATATTGCAGTACTAAGTATATTACTGAAAACAGAGAAACTGAGGCAGCTAGATACAAAAGAGATCGAGAAGTGGAGAAAAGAGATTATATACAGTATACATAGTACTGTGCAAACTTTTAAAACTTTCCACACCTGCGTAAAAGTTTTGCACAGTTCTGTATATTCAGTGCTTTGAAAAAGTATTCCAAACTCAGTGAACTTTTCCACATTTTTTCACGTTACACCCACAAGCTTAAATTGATTTTATTGGAATTCTATGAGATATAGCAATATAAAGTTACAAATATTTGTGGTCTAAAGGAAATGATACATTGTTTTCTAATTTTTAAAAAAAACATTAATCTGAAAATTGTGACGTGGATTTGTATTCAGCTCTTCGTAATCGGATTCCACTAAATAAAATTGTTAGTGACCAATGGCCAAGCTGACATCGCATAATTAATAAATTGAGTCCACATGTGTGTAATTTATTCTCAGTAAAGCTACTATAACTATAGTATAACATCTGAAGGCCGCTGAGGTTTGTCTGAGAACATTACGGATCAAACAGCACCATGAAAACCAATGAACACACCAGACAAGTCAGGGATAAAGTTGTGGAGAAGAGTAAAGCAAGGTTAGGTATACAAGAAAGTATCCCAAGTGCTGAACATTAGGGTTGAGCGACTTTTGTTTTTATAGGATCGGGTTGGGTTTCACGAAACCCGACGTTTTCAAAAGTCGGGTCGAGTGAAATCGGCCGATCCTATAGAAAAGTCGGGGTCGGGGTCGGCCGAAACACGAAACCCAATGCAGTGCATTGGGTTTCTAATGGTTCCCAGGGTCTGAAGGAGAGGAAACCCTGCGATCTGAGGGTGAGTATATTCCTAATAGGTATATACTCACCCTCGGACGCGCCCTGGTTCTAACCGGCAGCCTTCCTTCCTAAGAATCAGCGCTTGAAGGACCTTTCGATGACGTCGCGGCTTGTGATTGGTCGCGTGACGCCCATGTGACCGCTCACGCGACCAATCACAAGCCGCGACGTCATCGAAAGGTCCTTCAGGCGCTCATTCTTAGGAAGGAAGGCTCCCGGTTACAACCAGGGCGCGTCCGAGGGTGAGTATAGCAATATTTTTCATTTTTATTCTTTATTTTACACTTAAATCTGAATTCCGATACCGATTCCCGATATCTTAAACATATCGGGAATCGGTATCGGAATTCCGATACCAGATTCAGAAGATCACCGACCTCATGGCCGACCCCACACAGAGGTCGGGTCGGGTTTCATGAAACCCGACTTTGCCAAAAGTCGGTGACTTCTGAATCTGGCCGACCCGTTTCGCTCAACCCTGCTGAACATCTCACAGATCACTGTTCAATCCATATTCCAAAAATGAAAGAAGTATGACACAACTTCAAATCTACCAAGTTATGACCGTCTACCTAAACTGTATTTCCAAGAAAAGGAAAGTACTAATTGGAGAAGGTGCCAAGAGGGCCATGGTCTCTTTGGAGGAGCTTCATAACTCCACAGCTCAGGTGGTAGAAACTGTCCACAGGACAATGATTAGTTATATACCACACATATCTAGCTTTTATGGAAGAGCGGCAAGAAGTAAGCTATTTTTGAAAGTAAGCCATAAGAAGACCTGTTTGCAGTTCACAAAAAGCCATGTAGAGGACACAGCTTGCATGTGGAAGAAGGTGCTATGATCAGATAAGACCAAAGGAGAACCTCTAAATGCAAAATACTATGTGTTGGAAGAATAATTCTGCAAATCACTCTGAATACATCATCCTCACCCGCAAACATGATGGTGATAGCATCCTGCAGAGTTGATGGGAAATGGATGGAGCAAAATACAGGGCAATCCTGGGGGAAAATTGGTTAAGAACTGCAAATAATTTGAGACTGGGACACCTTCCAACAGAGCAACGACCTTAAACATACTGCCAGCGCTATAATGGAATGGTTTAGGTAAAAGCATATTCATGTGTGTGAATGGCCCAGTCATAGTCCAGACCTAAATCCCATTGAGAATTTGAGGAAAAATTTGAACATTGTTGTTCATAGATGTCTCCATCCAATCTCACTGTGCTCTGTGCTAGAGAGAGTGTGCAAAGAAGAAGGGGCAAAACTTTCAGCCTATTGATGTGCAAATCTTGTAGAGACCCCAAAAGAATCACAGCTGCCCTACAAAGTATTGACTCAGGGGGCTGAATACAAATGCACATCACAATTTTCAAATTTGTATAATTAAAATAAAGAGAAACCCATGTATCATTTCATTCACACTGCACAAGTATTTGCTACTTTGACTTGATATATCACATAAAATCCCAGTAAAAATACATTTAAGTTTTTGAGTGTAAGAAGAAAAAATGTGGAGAAGTTAATGGAGTATGAATACTTTTTAATGGCACTGTATACACTCAATGTTGAAATTGCAAGACCAAGAATGGAAGTTGTGGACTTATGGAAATGAAAGGATTGATAGACATGTTTATCATATACTAGATGGTGGCCTGATTCTAACGCATCGAGTATTCTAAAGTATACATGTATATATATATAGCAGCCACATAGCATATAGCAGAGGCCACGCAACACAGACAGCCACGTAGTATATAGCACAGCCATGTAATATATAGGAGCCACGTAGTCTATAACACAGCCACATAGTCTATAACACAGCCACGTAGTCTATAACACAGCCATGTAGTATATAACACAGCCCATGAAGTATATAACACAGCCCATGTAGTATATAACACTACCACATAGTATATAACACAGCCCACCTAGTATATAACACTGCCCATGTAGTCTATAACACTGCCCACGCAGTATATAACACTGCCCACGTAGTATATAACACTGCCACGTAGTATATAACACTGCCCATGAAGTATATAACACTGCCCACGTAGTATATAACACTGCCCACGTAGTATATAACACTACCACATAGTATATAACACAGCCCACCTAGTATATAACACTGCCCATGTAGTCTATAACAATGCCCACGCAGTATATAACAATGCCCACGTAGTATATAACACTCCCACGTAGTATATAACACAGCCCACGTAGTATAACACTGCCACATAGTATATAACACTGTCACATAGTATATTACACAGCCCAAGTAGTATAACACTGCCCACGTAGTATATAACACTGCACACGTAGTATATAACACGGCACGTGTAGTATATAACACTGTTACATAGTATATAACACAGCCCACGTAATTTCAATAGAAATTATTGTACCACTGGTTGAATGACCAAATCAATTTAATGCTAAGCTGTGGGTGTGCATGGAATGAAGATTAGAGGCATCCATCTACCAAACATTATCTCAAATCACACCATAATACCAAGTAGTACCAGTGAGATGTTCCCTCATGAAAGCCTCTTCATGGCATTGCCCAACAAGTGGTTCTTCAGACTAATCTCCACTATCATTGTGTCCAAGACAAATGTGGGACTCATGATTTAAAAGCATAACCCTCCATTTCAGTCTCCATTGTTGTCTTGAAAGCAGACAATAGAGGAATACTTGGCTCGGAGCTCAATGTTATGCAAATATCTACTGATGGGTTGCGTAGACACTGTCTGACATGGAAAAGGAAGTGTGTTGGCACATCCATCCAGGATATAAGTAAATTCTTTCTTTATTGAAAAATAGATTAAAACATGAAAAAAAGAAACCTCAGGAAACCTGACGTGTTTCTGGTGTATATAACACCCTTATTTAAAGGAGAACAGTTCTCCTATGAATAAGGGTGTTTATATACACCATAAATGTGCCAGATTTCCTGATGTTTCATTTTAACATGTTTTTTAATCTATTTCTCAATAAAAAAAGATTTTACTTATACCCTGGATGGATGGGCCAACACACTTCCTTTTCCTCCACTATTTGTATGTGATCACCAGCGGGCGCGACAACCTTAGGATGAACTCCAGCTAAACCATTGATCCAGGGATTCACAACAAGCTAAGCTTCCCAACCTCCCTCTCCCTCCTCCCCACTACCATTACACTGTTTGATACGTTTGGCTTGATATGTGTACAGAATGGATCACGAAACATCATTCTTCTAATCCAATGATTCATTCAGGCAGACGTTCACCTTTTCCGCACCTCTTGCTGTCATTCCATTTCATCATTGCGCTCCAAACTACTGGGTAAATCGACATTTATATACAGCTATTTACATAGCCCAAAAAAATTTAGATAACACTTAAAGGGAACGTGTCAGGTCTCCCATGCCCCCCAACCCAGCAGCATTCACTTTAGCATAAGCAAATTCCCCGCCTATCCAGCTCTGAATAACATTATTGAGTCAAAACAAGGTAAAAAAAGCATTTATAATGTCCCTGTTTGCTATGCTAATGCAGGCTTTGACTAGTCCATGAGGCATTAGTTGCCCAAGACTAGTCAGCTTACTTTCCATGTTAACATGCCTCTTTTGCCGCGATGCCTGCACTTATGGGTTGAACTGAGTTCCTTTGTTTTGAACTCCCAGGACCTTTCTGATGGCACCTCTGTGTGAGTACTTCCTCACTTGCTGTGACATCAGTCAGGTCATAGGAGTTCACCGCTGGATAGCAGGCTGTTTAGTCACATCATGCAACCATGCAGCCTGCCATCTAAATGTAGCAAAGCTAGACCCATTGTGAGACAAATGGATTATCATCTTCTTGGCAGAGAGGTAAGGATTGGGAATATTGTGGTTCATTATTTTAATTTTGTTGCAGAAGACCATGGCTTCTGTGGACTGTGCTATGATGTGAATATGGTTTAATTTAGATACATTAAAGGAGTCAATGTCATTCTTTCAATTAAGGGACTTTATTCTGGCTGTGTGTTTATTTAAAATATAACTATAGGATTAGTAATGGATAATTGTTTTATAGACGCCTCTCCATTACTAACCTGTTGGCTTGATATCACCAGAAATTACAAAGGTGACATCAACCCCACAAATATGAACTCCACTTGTCAACACCACAGAGCAAGTGGGAAGAGCTGAGCAAAAATCAAGAATTTTCGAATTAAATAGATTTTTTCTGGGGTGGCTGCGGGCTGCTATTTTTAGGCAGGAGGAGCAATATCCAGCCCCCATCTGACTGCTTTAACTTGAATGGTTATCAAAAATGGGTGGACTCCACACCATTTTCTTTCATTATTTACTTACATAAGTAAAAAATATGGCTTGGCAACTCCTCTATTCTTGATAACCAGCTTTGCTAAAGCTGACAGATGAGGGTTTCAGCCCGCAGCAGTCAGTTTTGTCTGGCTGGATATCAAAAATACATGGGAACTGCACATAATTATTTTTTTTAATTTATGTATAGCTCAAGCGCTATCTGATGAATCCTCCCATCAGCTGGAGCCTTCTATCACTGTTAACAGTTGAAAAAAACACTCAACATTGTTCCCTGCCAGTGCTGATGGCAGCGCTATCAGGGGACCATGATGTGAGCAGCCTTCAGTTCAGCACCCAGCGCTGTGGAACAACACAAACAGTACTGCTGATTCCCCGTCGCCGGTATGTATCACACTGTTGACAGAGGAATGTCATCCGTGTATCATCAGTGTGCATGTGTGCGGGATATTTTGCGTCCCATGCAGCTACCAGAAACACTGACATCTCAAAGAGCCCTTAGAGAACTCGGTCATTTACTGAACTTTGGCCGACTTTTGCAGATTTTTAGGAAATATGCTTGGAAATCCAAACACGAATTCGAATGCACTACACTTGTGCCAAATTTGAGATTGGCAAATGTTTTCTGAGTAAATTCGCTCATCTTCAGATGTTACTTTTGTATTGTCAGGTGAAATCAAGCACACGGATTAACGATGGAGAGGCATTTATAAGACGCCTATCCATTACTGATCCTATGGTCAAATTGTAAATAAACACACTGCAAGAAAAAAGTCTGTTATTTTAACCTTCGTCTGGCTGAGTAGGTACAATTGTAACTATTTTGTTTCAAAATTGCAATAACTTTTTATTTCGAAAAGCCGTAGAGGGCTGAAATGTCGTGACATCTCTGCAGTTTTGGTCCAGAATATATTGGCCAGATTTCAATAAAATATATATGAAGGTACAATTGTACCTCTGCAGCCTGTTAACGTTGTAAAATTAAGCAGCCTGACGAAGATTAAATAAAAAGATACACAGTTTTACTTTCTTTAAAAATAACATTCACAGTGATACTTAACTAACAACCATTCTTTTGAAGCCCTTGTCCCCTTTAAAAAAGATTAAATAATAAGCAACAAATATAATTCCTAATGCCCATTTCATTGAAGCCCTGGTCTCCTGTAAAAAAAACAAGCATAAAAGACAACTATATTCCTCACCTGTACAACATAGCGTCTCATGCCGAAATGCATATTTGTGATTATTATTAATATTATTTATTATTAAAGTGCCATTTATTCCATGGCGTTTACATGTGAGGAGGGGTATACATAATAAAAACAGGTACAATAATCTTGAACAAAACAAGTCACAATTGGTACAGGAGGAGAGAGGACCCTGCCCGTGAGGGATAAATGGTTTTCAACCTGGACAGTGCCAAGATGCGACTGTTCAGGTTGAAAACCACAAGAGAATGAACTGCTATGAGCACAGTGTCAGTGACTAGAGTTGACATCGAGCTTAATGCAGGTCACTGAGGCGAGGTTCCCAGTCGGGCCTATGAATTGCATGACTTCAGTGAGATCACTGCTAGCACACTGAGAATAAGTCTCATGGTGGAGCGATGAGCTAAGTGAGTAAACTGCAGTTCACCATGAAAAATATCAGTCTCACGGAGCAGCGTTTAGCTCAGTGAATTCAGAGCAGTTCATAGTGAGTTCACCAGTCCAAAAATTATCTTTATTAGTAAAGTTGGGTAAATGAAATTAAATTAGAATTCAAAAGATTTGTAGAATTTTCTCCAAAAATTTGATTTAATTTTCCTAACAAACTAAAAATTAGTTGCCTTGAATTGCGGATTTCAAAAGCCTCTTATTGACTAGAAATTATGTCTAAAACATTCAATTCTTCAGGGAGTACATTGAACTCATTTTGTGCTCTTTAATGCAAACACAGCCTAATTAATATCCTAGTGAACTCAACCTCACTGGCTAGGGGTATAATAACAAGGTGTTTTTCTGCACTGCTGGTCGGGTTCAACGGATCAATCAGTACACCCGGGAAGAAGAAATGTGTTTTTATTAACTAACTTTCAAAGATATCCATGCTCTTCCTCAGGATCCAACCACAGTATTTTTTTTTACTGTGGTTCTTTCTTGAAGAGATCCTTGGAACTTAACCCGCAATGCAGAAAGCCACCTTCCTTTATTACTATAGTGTTTTTTTGCCCATGGCTTGCAGCGGCTGGTGTTAATGTTCAGAAAGTGCTGGGGGTTCACAATATCAGCAGCTGAGAAAGTTCTCTGCATCCTTCATTATTTTACAATCAGATAAAATACTATTGCTCTCTGTTTGTTTCCCAGCTCTCTACTGATTATCTGGCAAGGAGAATATAAATGGTCACCAGCAATGTTATTTGGGTGGCGTGTATGGGCCTATTATTGGACTATTACAACAAAAAAGTGGGAACACTGAGATACACAATTTTGCTTTACTTTCTGGATTATGAAGACTTTACTTTTGGATCAATAAAAAACTATAAAAATGTAGTTTCCTCATTTCACAATGCAGGAAGCACACTTTCTGTGACACGCTAGTGTTGTGAATTCCGCTCTTGGGCTCCCTCTGGTGGTTGTAAGTGGCACTTTTGTGAGTTCTGCTCTTGGGCTCCCTCCGGTGGTTTTAAGTGGTATGGCTGCTCCTTGGATTTAGCAGTCTGCAGCTGCTTCCACTGATTGTCTTTCTGCTCGGCTATTTATGCCTGGCTCTCTCTTCAGCCAGTGCCACTTGTCAATGGTTCCTGGTTAAATTCACATCTCTTTGGATTTCCCTGTTATCCTGACCAGTTCAGCAAAGCTAAGTCCTTGCTTGCTCTTTTCTGTCCACAGGTTGTGGACTTATCCGTTCTGTGCTTTTTATGTTTGTCCAGCTTGTCAGTATGAATTAATTCTGTGTAGCTGAAGCTCTGGGAAGCAGATTTACCCTCCACACCTTTAGTCAGGAGTGGAGATTTTTGTAAACTCTGTGTGGATTTTTTGTAGTGTTTTATACTGACCGCACAGTATTCCATCCTGTCCTATCTATTTAGCTAGACTGGCCTCCTGTGCTCATCCTGGTTTCATTCTGTGTATGTCTTTTCCCTCTCCACTCACAGTCATTACTTGTGGGGGGCTATCTATCCTTTGGGGAATTTTCTCTGAGGCAAGATAGTTTTCCTGTTTCTATCTTTAGGGGTAGTTAGTTCTCAGGCTGTGACGAGGTGCCTAGGGAGTGTCAGGAGCATCCCACGGCTACTTCTAGTGTTGTGTTGAGCTTAGGGACTGCGGTCAGTACAGTTACCACCTCCTTCAGAGCTCGTCCCATGTTGCTCCTAAACCACCAGATCATAACACGCTAGCCTTGGTTTCAGGAGTTAGATTTCATGGCAAAATTAACATTGAGAGGTTTAATATTGCCTTACTTGATTGTAATGTGTGAACAATTTTAAAAAAAATATAAAGGTTCTGTTTATCACAGATCAATCAATTCTCAGTCACACTAAGTGCCCATACATGTGTAACACTTACCTACAATATATAACTTCATTCTATTAATTATTATGCCCAATGTTTTACTATGGGGCAGTGAAGTTCTGCCATTTTTTTCTCATGATAATCCAATAATTGGATCTTTCACTATGGGGGCGTGTAAAACATTGGACTGCACTCGTATGTCATCCAAACCCAATGTGATTACCGTTGACACAGAATGGAAAATATGGATTCAGTTCTCCATATTCTCTGCACCTGCATCATCTCTATTACATCCTCTAACTAACCTAAATTGCACTAAAATGGCTCCTGCATTCCCTGCCTTGGCTTTTATATAGGTTATAAAAGTCCATCTTCATTGGCTGAAGTGATATCTGGGGATACCTCGGCAGTTATGCCTTAGGTTATGAGAGCGTCATATGGCTGATGGAATCATCTGTATTCAGCACAATTGCATTGGGTATTTTCTTGATTTTTTTCCGTGGGTCAAACCACAAATCTTTCGAATTTTACAGCATCGGCAACCGTCATAAAATTCAACACAAATGTGATTTATATTGATTTAATTTGCTTATCTCTAATATTTAACCTTTCCAAATTGAACAATTGAGTATAGTAATTTAAACTGTTGAGAACTTTTTACTGTCAATTTCAGGTACGATGTGATGTATTGACTATGTTGAAATGTATGATTTTTCTCATTGCACAGGCCATATCTAGAAACCCTCTTATGTGTTCAGTAGGAGTTGTTTAACCATGTTGTCAATGGTGTCTCTATTCCTTTGTAGGCTTACTGTGTTTCTAGTTATCACGCCACCAGAGGAGGAAGTGGTAAGTTGAGGAATAGTCTCTTAACAACTTAGTCAGATAATTTAACTCACCAAAAGAAAAGATTTTGAGGGTCTAGCCTTCACATATTTAGAAAATATTAACTCTGTTGCTCTTCATGTGTAATGTGCTGGATGGGCTGCAGCATAAGGATTTCCCTCCAGTCACACAAGAACCCAACTTGACATAAAACTCATAAGGAAGGTTATAACTCAATAGCAATAGTCATTTCATAACAGTCAACTTCTCTCTGCAGTCTTGTTACTCACTTGTGCACATTCACTAGTCTTTTACTTGATTGATTTACCTGAATCTTTGGGTGATCATAAGTCTTATTACTCGCGTCTTCACATCCAGTAGGCTCTCATTTGATGGAGCCAAATCCGTGGAGTCAACAGTATGCACTGTCTCAGTAAGCCCAAACACTCTACATGGTCCCAGCCACACACATTACTACTTCTTACAACAGCACTTTTTAATAACTATAGTGCTTTACCAGTAGAAAAATTATAAACGGCGCTCTGGAGGGGATAGATGAGGTGTCTGATTAGGGTTCCAATCTGTACCCGTAGTAGTAATGAAACTCATCACTTTAAATAAAATCACCTTGTTTTGCAACTTATTCTTTTCAGTCCGTGGATCAACAACTAGTGGATAACGTTTTGATCTGTATGGACCTTCATCAGATAGATGCTGCGCTGTTGAAGTGGAAAATGAGTAATCAACACTCATAGGGGATAACACTTTAAACAGACGGACACTGGTGAGAGGTTTGTCTGTACTTTTAGCCACCATACCGTATTGACTACTCATCTTCAACTTCAACAGCACAGCATAATCTGATGAAGGTTCATGCGGACCGAAATGTTATCCGCTAGATATTGATGCATGGACTGTAAATAAGTTCAACTTGTTTTGCAACATATCCTATTGAGTGCAGTTTCATTACTACTATAGTGCTACACCACATTGGCCATTATATAAATTTCAAGAATGCTAATCTCAACTGAGCATTCAAGTTTTTAAAAAGGAGAAGGTGAATAGACACTGCTCAAAGTGTATGACAGTGCCTGATTGTAACATAACATAGTAACATAGTTAGTAAGGCCGAAAAAAGACATTTGTCCATTCAGTTCAGCCTATATTCCATTAGACTAAATCCCCAGATATATGTCCTTCTATGAACCTAATAATTGTATGATACAATATTGTTCTGCTCCAGAAAGACATCCAGGCCTCTCTTGAACCCCTTAACTGAGTTCGCCATCACCACCTCCTCAGGCAAGCAATTCCAGATTCTCACTAAAGAATCCTTTTCTATGTTGGTGGAGAAACCTTCTCTCTTCCAGAAGCAGAGAATGCCCCCTTGTGACCGTCACCTTCCTTGGTATAAACAGATCCTCAGCGAGATATTTGTATTGTCCCCTTATATACTTACACATGTTAACTTGTAACTATCTACATCATAAAGGAGAAGGGAAGGTTGGTAGATCAAGCTGACAAAGAGACATAGGGTGGTGCAGCACTGTGAAGAGCTTTGTGAGCAAGTGTCATGTTTGTATTCTTTAGCGGATAGACAACCAATGCATTGACTGGCACAGGGTGGAGTAATCTTGGTCGTGATCGACCAGCAAATTAAAATCATATGTTGAGTTGTTTTCTCAGTCTAGAAAATTGGACATTATCACTTTATTGGTTCTCTTTAATAGTATTGTTTGACTTAGTCTAGTGTACAGTTTAGTATGAATGCAAAGCTCGTTAAATACTAACGTAACGTCATCAGTATGCAATATTTGTAAAGCATTACACAATTCAATTAACGAAGCAATAAGCAAGCAGTTTGTCTGCCTTTGACAGTGCATTCGATTGGTCGCTTCTATTGATAGCTAATATAATATTACATATTGCCAAGGGCATACATTACAATTATTTATAATACAAGAAGCTAATGTCATTATTTGAAGCTGGATATATGTGCGTACTAAGTCATCAGTCACTATACTAACGACATTTCCCAATTTATCTTGAATAAGTCAGATCCTTAGCCCTGATAGTCATACACTTAACCATGCCAGGGAATCAATTACAAAATAAAGTATCACAAAAGCCTTCACTTCAAGTAAATTCATCTTAATTTCATTGCTTAAAACACTACATTTACATGGCCAGGCCAAGTTTTCCTGTCTGTTCGGTGCGAGTCAATACATATGGATTTTCAGGATTATTTCCATAATAAGATATTATGTTGTCAAATGTGTTTATTCTGCCAATGGATTTTACTGCTGGAAAAACACTTTGTCTACGCTTTTGAGATAAAGTTTCCACTAATGACTAGTGTTGAGCGATACCTTCCGATATCGGAAAGTATCGGTATCGGATAGGATCGGCCGATATTCAAAAAATATCGGATATCGCCGATACCGATACCCGATCCCAATGCAAGTCAATGGGACCAAAATATCGGAATTAAAATAAACCCTTTCTTTACTTGTAGGTTCATTCTACATGAAGGAAAACAACTAAGAATAATGCAGGATGTATTTGGGGAGGTGGCGGAGACATTATAGTCATAGAGGTTTAGCCCAATCAAATAGAATAGCATGTTTTTTTTGTTTTTTTTTAAAGACGTTCGGAGTGACAAAGATATTGACTATGTAAATATTTTTTTTATTTTGTCAGATATTGATGTTTCACTATTCCACGACCTTCCCCTTCTTTTTTTTTTACTTTTCCCACACTTTCATCTTCATCATCATCAGCATCTTTGACATCAACTTCTTCTTCACCTTATTCATCTTCTTCTTCATCCTTTACCTTTTTTTTTTTTTATTACATTCTTCATATTCATTTTATTCAGCTATTATTATTCTTTCTATTCTACATATTCATTTTATTCAACTGTATTATTCTTCCTATTCTACTTCTTCATCATATTCTCATTTGTGACAGGCATTCCCGTAGTTGTTATCTATAAAAGTTGGAAGATTACACCTTCCGTTCTGCCAGTCACAAAAGTTACATTTGTCCGCGTTCAGTTTGGCCTGCAGCATCAGGCTTTATCCAGGGGCACCACGAGGAGGAACGGACTCACCCCCATACACTGCTTAGTCTTCTTCTGCATATAATTGAGATAATATCTTTTGCTCTGATATTAAGTGTTATGCTTAATGTTCTTCTGCTCTTTGTTCTGCAGCCTCTTGTTCTTCTGCTTCTCGGTCTTCCATGTCGTCGTCTCCAGTGTCGTCATCTCCGCCGTCGTCGTCTCCGCCGTCGTCGTCTCCGCCATCGTCGTCTCCGCCGTCGTAGTCTCCGCCATCGTCGTTGTCGTAATCGGGGTGGTCTTCCGGGTTGTCGTCGTCATCGTCATCGGGGTGGTCTTCCGGGTCGTCGACTTTAGGGTCTTCAACTTGGTAATGTAGCAGAAGGTACAAGAAGGCTGAGAAAATGCCAAGAACCTGATGATGGAACTGGAACTCGGATGGCTACCTGAAGGTTCAAGAGCCTATGGAACTACCGAGGACCAGCTGACGTTACTGGAACCCGGTTACTAAGCAGGAGGTACCCGTGCTAAAAAGCACTACCAAGGACCGCCTGACGTTGGCGGAACTCGGATACCCAGAAGGAGGCACCTAAGCCAAAGGCTCTGCCCGGAACCAGCTGACGGTACTGGAACCAGGATGGGGAGCAGAAGGTACAAGAGCAAAAGACACTGCCGAGAACCAGCTGACGGTACTGGAACCCGGATGGGTAGCCGAAGGTCCAAGAGCCAATAGAACTACCGAGGACCAGCTGACGTTACTGGAACCCGGTTACTAAGCAGGAGGTACCCGTGCCTGAAAGCACTACCAAGGACCACCTGACGTTGGTGGAACTTGGATACCCAGAAGGAGGCACCTAAGCCAAAGGCTCTGCCCGGAACCAGCTGACGGTACTGGAACCAGGATGGGGAGCAGAAGGTACAAGAGCAAAAGACACTGCCGAGAACCAGCTGACGGTGCTGGAACCAGGTGGTGGACCCGAAGGCCCACAGGAGAGGAGAGAACAGCTAGGCCGCGAGGCAGCCGCAGTTACCGAACCCCAACAGTCCTACAGGGGGAGCTGGGCCTACTGGCACTACAGAACCAGCCTTGACTACCAGTTCACGCAGCCCACATAGGAAGCTCCTAAACTGGAGGCACCCTGGAGTTGGCTAACCCGACCGCACCACGACGGGGCAAGCATAGGCGTCTCAGTGAGCTTGACACGACCCGGAAACAGCTGACGGTGCTGAAACCAGGTTTGGCACGAGGGAGTACCTGTGACAAAAACACTGCCGAGAACCAGCTGGCGGTGCTGGAACCCAGATGCGTTGCCCCAGTGTGCAAGAGCCAATGGCACGACCGAGGACCAGCTGACGGTGCTGGAACCCGGTTACTAAGCTGTTGGTGCCCGCGCTTAAAAGCACTACCAAGGACCGCCTGACGTTGGCGGAACTCGGATACCCAGGAGGAGGCACCTAAGCCAAAGGCTCGGCCCGGAACCAGCTGACGGTGCTGGAACCAGGTGGTGGACCCCAAGGCCCACAGGAGAGGAGAGAACAGCTAGGCCGCGAGGCAGCCGCAGTTACCGAACCCCAACAGTCCTACAGGGGGAGCTGGGCCTACTGGCACTACAGAACCAGCCTTGACTACCAGTTCACGCAGCCCACATAGGAAGCTCCTAAACTGGAGGCACCCTGGAGTTGGCTAACCCGACCGCACCACGACGGGGCAAGCATAGGCGTCTCAGTGAGCTTGACACGACCCGGAAACAGCTGACGGTGCTGAAACCAGGTTTGGCACGAGGGAGTACCTGTGACAAAAACACTGCCGAGAACCAGCTGGCGGTGCTGGAACCCAGATGCGTTGCCCCAGTGTGCAAGAGCCAATGGCACGACCGAGGACCAGCTGACGGTGCTGGAACCCGGTTACTAAGCTGTTGGTGCCCGCGCTTAAAAGCACTACCAAGGACCGCCTGACGTTGGCGGAACTCGTATACCCAGGAGGAGGCACCTAAGCCAAAGGCTCGGCCCGGAACCAGCTGACGGTGCTGGAACTAGGTGGTGGACCCCAAGGCCCACAGGAGAGGAGAGAACAGCTAGGCCGCGAGGCAGCCGCAGTTACCGAACCCCAACAGTCCTACAGGGGGAGCTGGGCCTACTGGCACTACAGAACCAGCCTTGACTACCAGTTCACGCAGCCCACATAGGAAGCTCCTAAACTGGAGGCACCCTGGAGTTGGCTAACCCGACCGCACCACGACAGGGCAAGCATAGGCGTCTCAGTGAGCTTGACACTACCCGGAAACAGCTGACGGTGCTGAAACCAGGTTTGGCACGAGTGAGTACCTGTGACAAAAACACTGCCGAGAACCAGCTGGCAGTGCTGGAACCCAGATGCGTTGCCCCAGTGTGCAAGAGCCAATGGCACGACCGAGGACCAGCTGACGGTGCTGGAACCCGGTTACTAAGCTGTAGGTGCCCGTGCTTAAAAGCACTACCAAGGACCGCCTGACGTTGGCGGAACTCGGATACCCAGGAGGAGGCACCTAAGCCAAAGGCTCGGCCCGGAACCAGCTGACGGTGCTGGAACCAGGTGGTGGACCCCAAGGCCCACAGGAGAGGAGAGAACAGCTAGGCCGCGAGGCAGCCGCAGTTACCGAACCCCAACAGTCCTACAGGGGGAGCTGGGCCTACTGGCACTACAGAACCAGCCTTGACTACCAGTTCACGCAGCCCACATAGGAAGCTCCTAAACTTGAGGCACCCTGGAGTTGGCTAACCCGACCGCACCACGACGGGGCAAGCATAGGCATCTCAGTGAGCTTGACACGACCCGGAAACAGCTGACGGTGCTGAAACCAGGTTTGGCACGAGGGAGTACCTGTGACAAAAACACTGCCGAGAACCAGCTGGCGGTGCTGGAACCCGGATGCGTTGCCTATCAAAGATTGTCTTCCTACAACCCCAACTAGCGGTGTTGGAGCAAAGGGTAAACAGGGGGAGCAGAGTGTAGGCCGAAGCCTGCACTGGAGTCAGCTTTGTGTCTGCGTTGCATTTGCAGGACACTTTGCTGGCTACACAGCGGGGGAACAGCTGGCGGTGCTGAACCCCACTAACACATTGGCTGGTGTTTTTCTCTGTGCAGCTAGCACTTCCGGGCAAAAGCTAGCGGTGTTAGAGCCCAGGGTCAGCAAGAGGAGGAGAGGAGCAGAGTGTAGGCCGAAGCCTAGTTGAACCAATTTCAAAGGTAACCTTTAACCCCCCCTCAGGTGTTACAAAGTACTAGAGCCACACCTTGTGCAGCATTAATGCTGCACAAGTAAAAGGTTGCTCTATTAATTTTTCTACTTGCACACGCTGAATGCAACACGTACACAATTTAGCCCATTCTACAGTCAAACTGTAGTTGAGGCGTGACTTGTATTTTTAAGGAGACGCAGCATAGGTGTCCCAAATAACGCCTTTGTGCTTGGCGCAGCTTCCTGTGCGTTGTTTTTTGCTGTACAGGAGTCTGCGCTCTTGTGTTATCCCTTGGCAATGCCCTGTTAGCGCTGCCCGTCTTATGACCTCATTTCATGTTGGCCGCTGCGGTTAACGATGGCCATAAATCCCAGACCCACAGTGCCTTTTCATAAAGTCACACTGCGGTGCTGGGATTCGTGACCTTGAGTAGTAAATATTTTCGACGCTCACACACGTCCTTACACCTGCTTCAGACTGGGCGGCCTCTGCTGATCCCTTTTCGCATGCCGCGGCCATGAGGCCGCACAGTCTGAAGAAGGCGGAAGGAGATGAGTGACGACAGGTGAACATATGCACTGCTCGTGCCCATAAACCACACCCTCGCTGACAAAATAAATAAGACAACGAGGGGCGTTGTTTCACGCAGGGCGGATGCACAGGCGCAGCCAGCTAACCATGATGTCAAAAGACGGGAAGCGCTACCAAGGGGGGTGCTGCGTATCATTAGAAAGGAAAGTCACACCTCAGGGACAGTGGAATGGTCTCAATTGTACGTGTTGAGTTCCACGTGGGCAAGGAGAAAAAGTCAGCCACCTTGTACAAATGCAGCAGTACTGCTGAACAAGGTGGCTGTTATACATAGAAACACCTGGGGGTGGGGGGCAGGCTCCCTTCAATTTCAGTTCATGTGCCTGCATGGCGTTTGCAGGTCACGTTGCCGGCTACACAGCTGGGGAACAGCTGGCGGTGCTGAACCCCACTGACACATTGGCTGGTGTTTTTCTCTGTGCAGCTAGCACTTCCAGGCTAAAACTGGCGGTGTTATGAGCCCAGGGTCAGCAGGAGGAGGAGAGGAGCAGAGTGTAGGCCGAAGCCTGCACTGGTGGCAGCTTTTGTTCTGTTGTGCCTGCGTGGCGTTTTCAGGTCACGTTGCCGGCTACACAGCTGGGGAACAGCTGGCTGGTGTTTTTCTCTGTGCAGCTAGCACGTCCGGGCAAAAACTGGCGGTGTTAGAGCCCAGGGTCAGCAGGAGGAGGAGAGGAGCAGAGTGTAGGCCGAAGCCTAGTTGAACCAATTTCAAAGGTAACCTTTAACCCCCCTCAGGTGTTGTAAGGTACAAGAGCCACACCTCGTGCAGCATTAATGCTGCACAAGTAAAAGGTTGCTCTCTTAATTTTTCTCCTTGCACACGCTGAATAAAACACGTACACTATTTAGCCCATTCTACTGTAAAACAGTAGTGGAGGCGTGACTTGTCTTTTTAAAGAAAAGCAGCCCAGGTGTCGAAAATAACACCTCGGTGCATGGGCGCAGCTTCCTGAGCGTTGTTATTTGCTGTACAGGAGTCTGCGCTCTTGTTATCCCTTGGCCATGCGCTGTGAGCGCTTCCTGTCTTCTGACCTCATTTCATGTCGGCCGTTGCGGTTAGCGATGGACATGAATCCCAGACCCACAGTGTGTTTTCAAAAAATCACACTGCGTGGCTGGGATTCGTGGCCTTGTGCAGTAAATATGTTTGCCGCTCACACATGTCCTTACACCTGCTTCAGACTGGGCGGCCTCATCTGATCCCTTATCGCATGCCGCGGCCATGAGGCCGCACAGTCTGAAGAAGGCGGAAGGAGATGAGTTAAGACAGGCGAACATATGCACTGCACATGCCCATCAATAACACCCTCGCAGCCAAAATATATGAGACAACGAGGGGCGTTGTGTTGGGCAGGGCGGACGCACAGGCACAGGCAGCCAACCAATGATGTCAGAAGACGGGCAGCGCTACCAAGGGTGGTGCTGCGTATCATTAGAAAGGAAAGTCACACCTCAGGGACAGTTGAATGGTCTCAATGAGACACATTTTGTACGTGTTGAGTTCCACGTGGGCAAGGATAAAAAGTCAGCCACCTTGTACAAATGCAGCAGTACTGCTGTACAAGGTGGCTATGAAACATAGAAACACCTGGAGGTGGGGGGGCAAGCTCCCTTCAATTTCAGTTCATGTGCCTGCGTGGCGTTTGAAGGTCACGTTGCAAGCTACGCAGCAGGGGAACAGCTGGCGGTGCTGAACCCCACTAACACATTGGCTGGTGTTTTTCTCTGTGCAGCTAGCAATTCCGGGCAAAAACTAGCGGTGTTAGAACCCAGGGTCAGCAGGAGGAGGAGATGAGCAGAGTGTAGGCCGAAGCCTCCACTGGTGGCAGCTTTTGGTTGGTTGTGCCAGCGTTGCTTGTGCTGGACACGATGCCGGCTACATAGCAGGTGAACAGCTTGCGGTGCTGAACCCCACTAACACATTGGCGGGTGTTTTTCTCTGTGCACCTAGCACTTCCAGGCTACAACTGGCGGTGTTATAGCCCAGGGTCAGCAGGAGGAGGAGAGGAGCAGAGTGTAGGCCGAAGCCTAGTTGAACCAATTTCAAAGGTAACCTTTAACCCCCCCTCAGGTGTTGCAAGGTACAAGAGCCACACCTTGTGCAGCATTAATGCTGCACAAGTAAAAGGTTGCTCTCTTCATTTTGCTCCTTGCACACGCTGAATAAAACACGTACACTATTTAGCCCATTCTACTGTAAAACAGTAGTGGAGGCGTGACTTTTCTTTTTAAAGAAAAGCAGCACAGCTGTCGAAAATAACACCTTGGTGCATAGGCGCAGCTCCCTGAGCGTTGTTATTTGCTGTACAGGAGTCTGCGCTCTTGTTATCCCTTGGCCATGCGCTGTGAGCGCTTCCTGTCTTCTGACCTCATTTCATGTCGGCCGTTGCGGTTAGCGATGGACATGAATCCCAGACCCACAGTGTGTTTTCAAAAAATCACACTGCGTGGCTGGGACTCGTGGCCTTGTGCAGTAAATATGTTTGCCGCTCACACATGTCCTTACACCTGCTTCAGACTGGGCGGCCTCATCTGATCCCTTATCGCATGCCGCGGCCATGAGGCCACCCAGTCTGAAGAAGGCGGAAGGAGATGAGTGAACACAGGCAAACATATGCACTGCACATGCCCATCAATCACACCCACGCTGTACAAAAAAATAAGACACCGAGGGGCGTTGTTTCGAGCAGGGCAGACGCACAGGCGCAGCCAGCTAACCAATGATGTCAGAAGACGGGCAGCGCTACCAAGGGTGGTGCTGCGTATCATTAGAAAGGAAAGTCACACCTCAGGGACAGTGAAATGGTCTCAATGAGACACATTTAGTACGTGTTTAATTAAACGTGGGCAAGGAGAAAAAGTCAGCCACCTTGTACAAATGCAGCAGTACTGCTGTACAAGGTGGCTGTTATACATAGAAACACCTGGGGGTGGGGGGCAGGCTTCCTTCAATTTCAGTTCATGTGCCTGCGTGGCGTTTGCAGGACACGTTGCCAGCTACACAGCAGGGGAACAGCTGGCGTTGCTGAACCCCACTGACACATTGACTGGTGTTTTTCTCTGTGCAGCTCGCATGTCCGGGCAAAAACTGGCGTTGTTAGAGCACAGGGTCAGCAGGAGAAGGAGAGGAGCAAAGTGTAGGCCAAAGCCTGCACTGGTGGCAGCTTTTGGTTGGTTGTGCCAGCGTGGCTTGTGCTGGACACGATGCCGGCTACACAGCAGGGGAACAGCTGGCGGTGCTGAACCCCACTAACACATTGGCTGTTGTTTTTCTCTGTGAAGCTCGCATTTCCGGGCAAAAACTGGCGGTGTTAGAGCCCAGGATCAGCAGGAGAAGGAGAGGAGCAAAGTGTAGGCCGAAGCCTGCACTGGTGGCAGCTTTTGGTCGGTTGTGCCAGCGTGGCTTGTGCTGGACACGATGCCGGCTACACAGCAGGGGAACAGCTGGCGGTGCTGAACCCCACTAACACATTGGCTGTTGTTTTTCTCTGTGAAGCTCGCATTTCCGGGCAAAAACTGGCGGTGTTAGAGCCCAGGGTCAGCAGGAGAAGGAGAGGAGCAAAGTGTAGGCCGAAGCCTGCACTGGTGGCAGCTTTTGGTCGGTTGTGCCAGCGTGGCTTGTGCTGGACACGATGCCGGCTACACAGCAGGGGAACAGCTAGCGGTGCTGAACCCCACTGACACATTGGCTGTTGTTTTTCTCTGTGAAGCTCGCATTTCCGGGCAAAAACTAGCGGTGTTAGAGCCCAGGGTCAGCAGGAGGAGGAGAGGAGCAGAGTGTAGGCCGAAGCCTAGTTGAACCAATTTCAAAGGTAACCTTTAACCCCCCCTCATGTGTTGCAAGGTACAAGAGCCACACCTTGTGCAGCATTAATGCTGCACAAGTAAAAGGTTGCTCTATTTAGTTTGCTTCTTGCACACGCTGAATAAAACACATACACTATTTAGCCCATTATACTGTCTAACAGTAGTGGAGGCGTGACTTGTCTTTTTAAGGAGACGCAGCACAGGTGTCAAAATTTACACCTAGGTGCTGGGCGCAGATTCCTGAGCGTTGTTATTAGCTGTACAGGAGTCTGCGCTATTGTGATCCCTTGGCCATGCGCTGTGAGCGCTGCCTGTCTTCTCACCTCATTTCATGTTGGCCGTTGCGGTTAGCAATGGATATGAATCCCAGGCCCGCAGTGTGTTTTCAAAAAATCACACTGCGTGGCTGGGATTCGTGGCCTTGTGCAGTAAATATGTTTGCCGCTAACACATGTCCTTACACCTGCTTCAGACTGGGCGGCCTCAGCTGATCCCTTATCGCCTACCACGGCCAGGATGCCGCACAGTCTGAAGAAGGCGGAAGGAGATGAGTTAAGACAGGCGAACATATGCACTGCACATGCCCATCAATCACACCCTCGCAGCCAAAATATATGAAACGAGGGGGGTTGTGTCGGGCAGGGCGGACGCACAGGCACAGGCAGCCAACCAATGATGTCAGAAGACGGGCAGCGCTACCAAGGGGGGTGGTGCGTGTCATTAAAAAGGAAAGTCACACCTCAGGGACATTGTAATGGTCTGTAATGAGACACATATTTTACGTGTTTAATTCTACGTGGGCAAGGATAAAAAATCAGCCACCTTGTAAAAATGCAGCAGTACTGCAGTACTAGGTGGCTGTTATACATAGAAACACCTGGGGGGGTGGGGCCAGGTTCCCTTTAATTTCAGTTCATGTGCCTGCATGGCGTTTGCAGGTCACGTTGCCAGCTACACAGCAGGGGAACAGCTGGCGTTGCTGAACCCCACTAACACATTGGCTGGTGTTTTTCTCTGTGCAGCTAGCACTTCCGGGCAAAAACTAGCGGTGTTTAAGCCCAGGGTCAGCAGGAGGAGGAGAGGAGCAGAGTGTAGGCCGAAGCCTGCACTGGTGGCAGCTTTTGTTCTGTTGTGCCAGCGTGGCTTGTGCTGGACACGTTGCCGACTACACAGCAGGGGAACAGCTGGTGGTGCTGAACCCCACTGACACATCACCTAGTGTTTTTTCTGTGTAGACAACACTTCCAGGTGGCAACTGACAGTGTTGAAACCCAGGGAATCAAAGAGGAGCAGAGTGTAGGCCGAAGCCTGCAGTGGAGCAAGTTGAAATGGAACCTTTAACCCCCCCCCCCCAGGCATTTGTTGCTGAAAGAGCCATCTTGTACAGCAGTAATACTGCACATGGAAAAAGGTGGCTCCGAAAATTATGCTCCTTGCAAACGCTGAAGTACACACTCATATAATGTGTCCCCTCACACTGTCAAACCGTCCCTGAAGTGGGACTTTCCTTTGTAATGTGACACAGCAAAGCCGTCATTCCAACCCCCTTGGTGCCGTTCGCCACCTCCTCAACGTTGTTTGGTTCTGTCACGGAGCCCGCGCTGTAATGTTATCCCTTGGCCATGCACAGTTAGCAGTGCCCGTCTTCTGACATCATTTAGGTGTCAGGCTGGCAATGCCTGTGCGTCCAAGCTGCCCGAGATCCAACCTTGCAGTGTCATCTAATGTAGTCCCACTGCGGGCCAGGGATCCATGGGCATGCGCAGTGCATATCATCGCCTCTCACTCACCTCCTTCCTGCTTCTTCAGACTGTGCGGCGTCACGGCCGTGGCATGCTATTAGGGATCAGCTGACGCCGCCGAGTCTGAAGAAGCGTGAAGAAGGGGAGTGAGAGGCTAGTATATGCACTGCGCATGGCCATGGATACCAGGCCCACTGTGGGATCACATTAGACGACACTGCGAGGTGGGATTTCGGGCAGCGTGGACGCACAGGCGCAGCCAGGACGACAACAAATGATGTCAGAGGACGGGCAGTGCAATCTGTGCATGGCCAAGGGATAACATAACAGCGCAGGGTCCATGACGGAATCAAACAACGCTAAGGAGCCAGCGCACGGTGGCAAGGGGGTAGCAATGACGGCTGTGCTGCGTCACATTACAAAGGTAAGTCCCACCTCCGGGACGGTTGGACGGTGTGAGGGGACACATTACATGAGTGTGTAGTTCAGCGTTTGCAAGGAGCATAATTTCCAGAGCGACCCTTCCCTTGTGCAGTATTAGTGCTGCACATGGTGGCTCTTTCAGTAACAAACGCCTAGGGGTGGGGGGACAGGTCCCCGTACATTTTAGTTGTGCCAGCGTGGCGGTCGCATGACACGTTGCCGGATACACAGCTGGGGATCAGCTGACGTTACTGAACCCCAATAACAGAGGAGCGACTGTTGACTGTGCAGACAGCACTTCCAGGCACCAACTGGCGGTGTTAGAGCCCAGGGACAGCAGGAGGAGCAGATTGGAGGTATTGCTGCACACACAGCTGGGGATCAGCTGACGTTACTGAACCCCAATAACAGAGGAGCGACTGTTAACTGTGCACACAGCACTTCCAGGCACCAACTGGCGGTGTTAGAGCCCAGGGTCAGCAGGAGGAGAAGAGGAACAGAGTGTAGGCCGAAGCCTGATTGGAGCAAGTTGAAAGGGAACCTTTAACCCCCCCCAAGACGTTTGTAGTTGAAAGAGCCATCTTGTGCAGCACTAAGGATGCAAAAGGAAAAGGTTGCTCTTTTAATTATGCTCCTTGCAAACACTGAAGTAAACACTAAAAATGTGTCCCCTTATACCGTTCAACCGTCCCGGAGGTGCGAATTTCCTTCGTAATGGGACACAGCACAGCTGTCATTCCTATCCCCTTGGTGCCGTGCGCTGCCTCCTCAGCGTTGTATTAAGCTGTCACGGAGCCTGCGCTGTTCTGTTAGCCCTTGGCCATGCCCAATTAGCGCTGCCTGTCTTCTGACATAATTTGGTGTCAGGCTGTCAGTGCCTGTGCGTCCACGCTGCTCCAGATCCCACCTCGCAGTCTCGTCTAACGTAATCCCACTGCGGGCCTTGGATCCATGGGCATGCACAGTGCATATACTCGACTCTCACTCCCCTCCTTCCCTCTTCTTCAGACTGTGCGGTGTCACGGCCGTGGCATGCTATTAGGGATCAGCTGACGGCGCACAGTCTAAAGAAGGCGGAGGGAAATGAGCGAGAGCCCGAGGGGAAGATATGCACTGCGCATGCCCATGGATCCCAGGCCCGCAGTGTGACTCAATCAGAAGACACTGCGAGGCGGGATCTCGGGCAGCGCGGCCGCACAGGCGCAGCCAGCCTGACACCAAATTATGTCAGAAGACAGGCAGCGCAAATAGGGCATGCCCAAGGGATAACAGAACAGCGCAGGCTCCGTGACAGCTTAAAACAACGCTGAGGAGGCAGCGCATGGCACCAAGGGGGTAGGAATGACGACTGTGCTGCGTCACATTACGAAGGAAAGTCCCAGCTCCGGGACAGTATAACGGTATCAGTGAACACATTTTATAAGTGTTAAGTTCTGCGTGTGCAAGGAGCTAAACCAAAAGAGCTACCTTTTTCTTGTGCAGCATTACTGCTGCACAAGATGGCTCTTTCAGTAACAAACGACGGGGGGCGGGAGGGGACAGGTTCCCTTACATTTAGATTGTTGTGCCAGCGTGGCGGTCGCAGGACACATTGCCGGCTACACAGCTGGGGATCAGCTGACGTTACTGAAACCCAATAACACTGGGTCGTATGTTTTTACTGTGCAGCCTGCACTTCTGAGCCGCAACTGGCGGTGTTGGAGCCCAGGAATAGCAGTTCAGGTGGTAGAAAGATGAACACAGCAGGAGACCTGGATGACACCCAATTACTTAATCAGGCAAAGGAGTGGCAAATTCCTGCGAGATCGAGGCCTGGTTCATTTTCAGGAAAGTAAGCCGGTCAACGTTATCGGAGGACAGTCGCATGCGACGGTCTGTTAGTATACCACCTGCGGCACTAAAGACACGTTCCGATAAGACACTAGCCGCAGGGCAAGCCAGCACCTCCAATGCATACTGGCTTAGCTCTGGCCATGTATCCAGCTTAGAGACCCAAAACTTGAACGGGGAAGAGCCGTCTGGGAGTACAGTAAGAGGGCAAGCCATGTAGTGTGTCACCATCTGACGGAACCGTTGCCTCCTGCTGACTGGAGCCGCCGGTGATGGTGTAGACATTTGGGGCGGGCACACAAAAGTGTGCCAGAGTTGTGCCATACTGGGCTTGCCTTGGGCAGAGGCACTGCTTCTGCTCCCTCTTTGGGCAGAGCCTCCCCCACTGCCTCGACGCACTGAGCTGCTTTGTAAAGCACTAGCAGCACTCCTCTCAGTTGGACAGGAGAAGATGATGGAATTCACCAGTGTGTCGTGGTACTCCCGCAATTTACGCTCCCGGGTCAACGCTGGGATGAGGTTTTGGACGTTGTCCCGGTAGCGAGGATCAAGGAGGGTGAACACCCAATAATCAGGCATGTTGAGAATGTGGTCGATGCGGCGGTCGTTTCTCAGGCACTGCAGCATGAAATCCACCATGTGCTGCAGAGTGCCAACTGGCCCAGAAACGCTGTCCCCTGCTTGAGACATGATCTCTACACGCTCGTCATCACCCCACCCTCGCTGTACACACTGACCACTGGACAATTGTGTCGCTCCCTCCTCTGGACGGAGCTCTTCCTCCTCCATTGACTCCTCCTCATCCTCCTCACAAATTGGCCCCTGCGTACCCCTTTGTGAGGAACCACGTGGTGCTGACTCTCCAGAAGCTGATGGAAAAGGTGACTCCTCATCCTCCACCTCTTCCACAACATCATCCCTTAACCCTTGCAAGTTTGCTGAAGCAGGCAGATAAGGGGGACAGTCATGCTGACTAGTGCATCATCTGCACTTGCCATCCGCGTGGAATAATCAAAAGGACGCAAAACCTGGCAGACGTCCTTCATAGTGGCCCACTCTGTGGTTGTGAAGTCTGATCGGCGCTGACTGCAACTTCTTTGCGCCTCATGCAGCTGGTACTCCATAACTGCTTGCTGCTGCTCACACAACCGCTCCAACATATGTAACGTGGAATTCCACCGGGTAGGTAGGTCACATATGATGCGGTGTTCCGGAAGGCAGAATCGGCGCTGCAGAGCAGCAATGCGGGATCTGGCCAAGGTGGAACGCCGCAAGTGAGCACACTCTAGGCGGACCTTGTGCAGCAGGGCATCAAGATCCGGATAGTCCCTCAGAAAACTCTGCACAACCAAATTGAGCACATGTGCCAGACATGGGATGTGAGTGAGGTTGCCAAGGGCCAAAGCTGCCACCAGATTTCGGCCATTGTCACACACTACCATGCCTGGCTGGAGATTCGCTGGCAGTAACCACACATCGCTCTCCTGCTTGATGGCATTCCAGAGCTCCTGCGCTGTGTGGCTTCGATTCCCCAATGAAACAAGTTTCAAGACGGCCTGCTGACGTTTGGCCACGGCTGTGCTCATGTCGGTCATAGGTAAACGTTCACGGGTCCATGTGGAGGTGGACTGTGACGGCTCCTGCAGAGTTGATTCTGAGGAACTTGTGTAAGAGGAGGAGTCAATGCGTACAGACTGGATTCCTGCAATCCTTGGAGTGGGCAGGACACGTCCTGCACCACTCGCACGATCTGTACCTGGCTCAACAACATTAACCCAATGGGCAGTGAGGGAAATGTATCGCCCCTGTCCATGCTGACTGGTCCACGCATCGGTGGTGAGGTGGACCTTGCTACTGACGGCGTTCAGTAGCGCATGTTTTATGTTTCCCTCAACATGCCTGTGTAGGGCAGGGACAGCTTGCCTGCTGAAGTAAAAGCGGCTGGGCACCTTGTACTGTGGGACTGCCAATGCCATCAAGTCACGGAAGCTGTCAGTCTCCACCAGCCTGAACGAGAGCATTTCCAGGGACAACAGTTTGGCAATGCCTGCATTCAGAGCCTGTGCTCGGGGGTGGTTGGCCGAGAATGCCCGCCTTTTCTCCCATGCCTGTACTACCGATGGCTGTAGAGTAGACTGGGAGTGGGAGGATAACTGGGAAGGTGGTGCTGTGGGTGGAATTACACAAGGTCTCTGGACAACAGTGCCAGAGGTTCTTCCATGGCGATCCTGGGAGGAAGCCAAACCAGCTGTGCGTGAGCTGGAGGAAGAGGCAACACGAGCTGAAGAGGTGGTAGCTGCCGCTGTTGGTTGGCCTATATCTTCAGTCTGTTTCTGTAACTCCACCGCGTGCCTGGTCCGCACATGTTTCCACATATTTGTGGTATTGAGGTTGCTGACATTTTTCCCTCTTTTTACTTTCTGATGACACAGCTTGCATTTGACAAAACAAATGTCATCTGCAACTGTGTCAAAAAAGGACCAGGCACTGCAAGTCTTGGGAGCGCCCTTTTTGGCTTTGGAAAGAGACAGGCTCCTAACGGGTGCCAAAGTGGATGCTACAGGCTCCGCAGTCTTCCCCCTCCCTCTCCATCTTTGGCCCGTAAGGGGAATCTCTTCCTCAGAGCTGCTCCCACCACCTTCCTGTTCCTCACGCCACGATGGGTCAACGACCTCATCATCTCCACTACCCTCTGCCACCAACTGCTCCTCCTGGGTAGTCTCGGCAGCACAGTACGCACCAGAAAGCGTCACCTGAGTTTCATCATCAGAAGGGTACTGCGCTGTGGTCACCGGAGGCACTGGCCCACCCGCCTCTTCAGAATCAGAGAGACAAAGCTGTTGGACATCACTGCACACTGCCTCTTCTTCCATTTCTCCAATGCTGCTTGGCTGGCCCCCTGTTTCCAAGCCAAGAGATTCAGAGAACAGAAGTAGAGACGGCTCTTGTCCTGGGCTCTCTGACTGCCTGGCCAATTTGGCAGGTGGTGAAGAGACAGATGGCTGCTCTCCAGTGGTCTGTGCCTGAGAGGATGTGGCACTAACTGAAGTCGATGCCGAGGCGTTAGCTGCCATCCACCCGACAACGGCTTCAATTTGGTCTTCACGCAGCAGCGGTGCACGGCGCTCTCCGACAAAGCTGCGCATGAAGGACTGTTCCCTGCTGAAACTGAGTGACGACGAGTCACCGGCGCCCGCAGCAGGCACAGAATCACCACGTCCTCTCCCTGCTCCTCTCCCTGCTCCACGCCCACGCCCACGTGCCTTACTCCCTGCCCTCTTCATCTTGGTTGACAGATAAAGATAAGCAGAAAAGTACTAAGGCCTTAGTGTGCTTATTCCTGAAATGCTCCTCCTAACAGGTGTAAGAAACACTAATGTTGTAAAGTGTGGACTAAACTTTATTATTTTTCAAATGTGGCCTACACAAGTGTTAAGTTGTGTTTGGTGAACTTTATTTTTTTTTTTTTTGCAGATCGGGCTACAGAGCTAGTTTAAATCACACGGAGACCGTGCAGACAGCCGTAAACGGCGCTGCAAGGCCCAAAAAACCTCCTCTAGGTTATCCTATTTAGTGTTTTTCCACTATTTAGCTGGAGACGGGTGGAAAGACACTAATAGGGAATTTTTTTTTTAAATTTTAAACAGGCTGCACTATTTGAAAAAAAGGAAATTTTATTTCAAGGTATGAGGCAGTAACGCACCCTGAGCTGAATCCAACCGGCTATGGCTGCACACAGACTACAGGGCGAGCTGCGCTCACACAGAGACCGTGCAGACAGCCGTAAACGGCGCTGCAAGGCCCAAAAAAACCCCTCTAGGTTAGCCTATGTAGTGTTTTTCCACAATTTAGCTGGAGACGGGTGGAAAAACACTAATAGGAAATTTTTTTTTAAAGTTTAAACAGGCTGCACTATTTGAAAAAAAGGAAATTTTTTTTCAAGGTATGAGGCAGTAACGCACCCTGAGCTGAATCCAACCGGCTATGGCTGCACACAGACTACAGGGCGAGCTGCGCTCACACAGAGACCGTGCAGACAGCCGTAAACGGCGCTGCAAGGCCCAAAAAAAACCCTCTAGGTTAGCCTATGCAGTGTTTTTCCACAATTTAGCTGGAGACGGGTGGAAAAACACTAATAGGAAATTTTTTTTTAAAATTTTAAACTGGCTGCACTATTTGAAAAAAATGAAATTTTTTTCAAGGTATGAGGCAGTAACGCACCCTGAGCTGAATCCAACCGGCTATGGCTGCACACAGACTACAGGGCGAGCTGCGCTCACACAGAGACCGTGCAGACAGCCGTAAACGGCGCTGCAAGGCCCAAAAAAACCCCTCTAGGTTAGCCTATGTAGTGTTTTTCCACAATTTAGCTGGAGACGGGTGGAAAAACACTAATAGGAATTTTTTTTTTAAATTTTAAACAGGCTGCACTATTTGAAAAAAAGGAAATTTTTTTTCAAGGTATGAGGCAGTAACGCACCCTAAGCTGAATCCAACCGGCTATGGCTGCACACAGACTACAGGGCGAGCTGCGCTCACACAGAGACCGTGCAGACAGCCGTAAACGGCGCTGCAAGGCCCAAAAAAACCCCTCTAGGTTAGCCTATGTAGTGTTTTTCCACAATTTAGCTGGAGACGGGTGGAAAAACACTAATAGGAAATTTTTTTTTAAAGTTTAAACAGGCTGCACTATTTGAAAAAAAGGAAATTTTATTTCAAGGTATGAGGCAGTAACGCACCCTGAGCTGAATCCAACCGGCTATGGCTGCACACAGACTACAGGGCGAGCTGAGCTCACACGGAGACCGTGCAGACAGCCGTAAACGGCGCTGCAAGGCCCAAAAAAAACCCTCTAGGTTATCCTATGTAGTGTTTTTCCACAATTTAGCTGGAGACGGGTGGAAAAACACTAATAGGAATTTTTTTTTTTAAATTTTAAACAGGCTGCACTATTTGAAAAAAAGGAAAATTTTTCTCAAGGTATGAGGCAGTAACGAACCCTGAGCTGAATCCAACCGGCTATGGCTGCACACAGACTACAGGGCGAGCTGGGCTCACACAGAGACCGTGCAGACAGCCGTAAACGGCGCTGCAAGGCCCAAAAACCCCCCTCTAGGTTATCCTATGTAGTGTTTTTCCACAATTTAGCTGGAGACGGGTGGAAAAACACTAATAGGAAATTTGAGAAAAAATGTGCAGCAGGCTGCACTATGAGCAAAAAAGGACAACTGTGTGAGGCAGTGTGAACCCCCCCTGAGCTGAATACAACCGGGTATATGGCTGCACACAGACTACAGAGTGAGCTGCACACACACACACACACAGAGAGACCTTGCAGAACGCTGTTAAAACAGCGCTGCAAGGTAAGAGCAAGGTGAACAGTGAAGAACACACAGCGTTTTGCTAAATTAGCCTTTGGAAAGGAAAATAAAGCAATTAGCTATCTCAACTGGCCCTCAGTTAGAACACAGCGTCCTGTCCCTAACTGAAATCACAGCAGAGTGAGCGCAAAATGGCGGCAGCGTTTTTTATAGTGCAGAGTGACATCATTTCAGCAGCCAATCACAGCCTTGCCAGTACTTACATGCCCACCATGCTAAACAGGATGTGCCCACACTTCCAATCATTCCTCATTGGCTGCTGCGTTCAGTTTGAATTCTGGGAACTTCCGATTCCGGTATCCGATACGCGGGAAGTATCGGAATTCGGTATCGGAATTCCGATACCGCAAATATCGGCCGATACCCGATACTTGCGGTATCGGAATGCTCAACACTAGGGTTGAGCGACCTTGACCTTTTTAGAGTCGAGCCGTGTTTCGCGAAACCCGACTATCTTAGAAGTCGAGTCGAGTGGAATCGGCCGATTATCGCGAAAAGTCGGGTATCGCCCGAAACACGAAACCCAATGCAAGTCAATGGGGGAGCATAGTCGGCAGTGAGTGGAGGCCAGGAAAACACCTACACTGCCCATTTTAATGGCAAAAACATCCATTCTTGTTAAAGAAGCTTGTCAATCGTAATTTACCTTATAATAATTGGAAGGCATTTGAAATTGGGGGTCATTTGGCTAAAGTTGTGGGGGGTAGGGCTGGTTTAAGTAATTAGTGGGCCCAGTAAATCTGGACCACGTCACGGCAGTGGAGCAGGGAGAGGTAAGTATTTCAACTTTGCAAGTGCTGTGATCCTGAGCAAGCAGGGGGGGCCCACTCGTTGGCATTGGCACTGGCACAGGGCCCCTCAAAGTACAGCGGTGTGTTTGCATGGCGGGGGCTGTTGTGAATTCTGTGGCTGAATTCACTCCTGTGGTCACAAGTGGTACTGCAGCTTCTGAGCTTCCTCCCTCAGGTGTTCTGGTGAGCTCGTTAACTGCTTCATTACTTAACTCCGCCTGATGCTGCTATCCTTGCTCCTTGTCAATGTTTCAGTGTTGGATCTGAGCTTCTCCTGATTGTTCCTGTGACCTGCTGCTCTGTATAGCTAAGTGCTTTTTGTTTTTCTGTTGCTTTTTTTCTGTCCAGCTTGTCTTTTGTTTTGCTGGAAGCTCTGAGACGCAAAGGGTGTACCGCCGTGCCGTTAGTTCGGCATGGTGGGTTTTTTTTGCCCCCTTTGCGTGGTTTTGCTTTAGGGTTTTTTGTAGACTGCTAAGTTCGCTTTACTGTCCTCGCTCTGTCCTAGAATATCGGGCCCACTTTGCTGAATCTATTTCATCCCTACGTTTTGTCTTTTCATCTTACTCATAGTCATTATATGTGGGGGGCTGCCTTTTCCTTTGGGGAATTTCTCTGGGGCAAGTCAGGCCTATTTTTCTATCTTCAGGCTAGCTAGTTTCTTAGGCTGTGCCGAGTTGCCCAGGTAGTTGTTAGGCGCAATCCACAGCCGCTTTTAGTTGTGTTTAGGATAGGATCAGGTGTGCAGTCTACAGAGTTTCCACGTCTCAGAGCTCGTTCTTGTATTTTTGGGTATTTGTCAGATCACTGTGTGCGCTTTGATCGCTAAGCACACTGTGTTTCTGGATTGCCTTCATAACACCTGTCATTAGCAAACATAACAGTACAAGGAGCCTAACTAATGATTCTCAATAGAGGGAAAGAAAAAGTTCTGACATCATTTTTTTTTTTTTCCTGCTCTGTGTTCACTTTTTTTTTTTCCCCTAGACATTTGGGTGATTCTGGACACAGGTGTGGACATGGATATTCAGGGTCTGTGCTCTTCAATGGATAATCTCGTTATAAATGTACAAAAAATTCAAGATACTATTGATCAGAAATCTATGTTAGAACCAAGAATTCCTATTCCTGATTTGTTTTTTGGAGATAGAACTAAGTTTCTAAGTTTCAAAAATAATTGTAAGCTATTTCTGGCCTTGAAACCTCATTCTTCTGGTAATCCTATTCAACAGGTTTTGATTATTATTTCTTTTTTGCGCGGCGACCCTCAAGACTGGGCATTTTCTCTTGCGCCAGGAGACCCTGCATTGAGTAGTGTCGATGCGTTTTTCCTGGCGCTCGGATTGCTGTACGATGACCCTAATTCAGTGGATCAGGCTGAGAAAAATTTGCTGGCTTTGTGCCAGGGTCAGGATGATATAGAAGTATATTGTCAGAAATTTAGGAAATGGTCAGTACTCACTCAGTGGAATGAATCTGCGCTGGCAGCTTTGTTCAGAAAGGGTCTCTCTGAGGCTCTTAAGGATGTCATGGTGGGATTTCCTATGCCTGCTGGTTTGAATGAGTCTTTGTCTTTGGCCATTCAGATCGGTCGACGCTTGCGCGAGCGTAAATCTGTGCACCATTTGGCGGTACTGCCTGAGGTTAAACCTGAGCCTATGCAGTGCGATAGGACTATGACTAGAGTTGAACGGCAGGAATACAGACGTCTGAATGGTCTGTGTTTCTACTGTGGTGATTCCACTCATGCTATTTCTGATTGTCCTAAGCGCACTAAGCGGTCCGCTAGGTCTGCCGTCATTGGTACTGTACAGTCCAAATTCCTTCTGTCCATTACCTTGATATGCTCTGTGTCGTCGTTTTCTGTCATGGCGTTTGTGGATTCGGGCGCTGCCCTGAATCTGATGGATTTGGATTATGCTAAACGTTGTGGGTTTTTCTTGGAGCCTTTGCGGTGTCCTATTCCATTGAGAGGAATTGATGCTACACCTTTGGCCAAGAATAAACCTCAATACTGGGCCCAGCTGACCATGTGCATGGCTCCTGCACATCAGGAAGTTATTCGCTTTCTGGTGTTGCATAATCTGCATGATGTGGTCGTGTTGGGGTTGCCATGGCTACAAACCCATAATCCAGTATTGGATTGGAATTCCATGTCGGTATCCAGCTGGGGTTGTCAGGGGGTACATGGTGATGTTCCATTTTTGTCGATTTCGTCATCTCATCCACCCCTTCTGAGGTCCCAGAGTTCTTGTCTGATTATCAGGATGTATTTGAAGAGCCCAAGTCCGATGCTCTACCTCCGCATAGGGATTGTGATTGTGCTATCAATTTGATTCCTGGTGGTAAATTCCCTAAAGGTCGATTATTTAATTTATCCGTGCCCGAACACGCCGCTATGCGCAGTTATGTGAAGGAATCCCTGGAGAAGGGACATATTCGCCCATCGTCATCACCACTGGGAGCAGGGTTCTTCTTTGTAGCCAAGAAGGATGGTTCGCTGAGACCGTGTATTGATTACCGCCTTCTTAATAAGATCACTGTTAAATTTCAGTATCCCTTGCCATTGTTATCTGACTTGTTTGCTCGGATTAAGGGGGCTAGTTGGTTCACTAAGATAGATCTCCGTGGTGCGTATAATCTGGTGAGAATCAGGCAAGGAGATGAATGGAAAACTGCATTCAATACGCCCGAGGGTCATTTTGAGTATCTAGTGATGCCGTTCGGACTTGCCAATGCTCCATCTGTGTTTCAGTCTTTAATGCATGACATCTTCCGTGAGTATCTGGATAAATTCCTGATTGTTTACTTGGATGACATTTTGATCTTCTCAGATGATTGGGAGTCTCATGTGAAGCAGGTCAGAATGGTTTTTCAGGTCCTGTGTGCTAACTCTTTGTTTGTGAAGGGATCAAAGTGTCTCTTCGGTGTGCAGAAAGTTTCATTTTTGGGGTTCATCTTTACCCCTTCTACTATCAAGATGGATCCAGTTAAGGTCCAAGCCATCCAGGATTGGATTCAGCCGACATCTCTGAAAAGTCTGCAAAAGTTCCTGGGCTTTGCTAATTTTTATCGTCGCTTCATCTGTAATTTTTCTAGCATTGCCAAACCATTGACCGATTTGACCAAGAAGGGTGCTGATTTGGTTAATTGGTCTTCTGCTGCTGTGGAAGCTTTTCAGGAGTTGAAGCGTCGTTTTTGTTCTGCCCCTGTGTTGTGTCAGCCAGATGTTTCTCTTCCGTTCCAGGTCGAGGTTGATGCTTCTGAGATTGGAGCAGGGGCGGTTTTGTCACAGAGAGGTTCTGATTGCTCAGTGATGAAACCATGTGCTTTCTTTTCCAGGAAGTTTTCGCCCGCTGAGCGTAATTATGATGTGGGCAATCGAGAGTTGCTGGCCATGAAGTGGGCATTCGAGGAGTGGCGTCATTGGCTTGAAGGAGCTAAGCATCGCGTGGTGGTATTGACTGATCATAAGAACTTGACTTATCTCGAGTCTGCCAAGCGCTTGAATCCTAGACAGGCCCGTTGGTCGTTATTTTTTGCCCGCTTCGACTTTGTGATTTCGTACCTTCCGGGCTCTAAAAATGTGAAGGCGGATGCTCTGTCTAGGAGTTTTGTGCCCGACTCTCCGGGTTTATCTGAGCCAGCGGGTATCCTCAAGGAAGGAGTCATTGTGTCTGCCATTTCCCCTGATTTGCGGCGGGTGCTGCTAAAATTTCAGGCGAATAAACCTGATCGTTGTCCAGCAGAGAAACTGTTTGTCCCTGATAGGTGGACTAATAAACTTATCTCTGAACTTCATTGTTCGGTGTTGGCTGGTCATCCTGGAATCTTTGGTACCAGAGAGTTAGTGGCTAGATCCTTCTGGTGGCCATCTCTGTCACGGGATGTACGTACTTTTGTGCAGTCCTGTGGGATTTGTGCTAGGGCTAAGCCCTGCTGTTCTCGTGCCAGTGGGTTGCTTTTGCCCTTGCCGGTCCCAAAGAGGCCTTGGACACATATTTCGATGGATTTCATTTCTGACCTTCCCGTTTCTCAAAAGATGTCAGTCATTTGGGTGGTCTGTGATCGCTTTTCTAAAATGGTCCATCTGGTGCCCTTGGCTAAATTGCCTTCCTCCTCTGATTTGGTACCTTTGTTCTTTCAGCATGTGGTTCGGTTGCATGGCATTCCTGAGAATATTGTTTCTGACAGAGGTTCCCAGTTTGTTTCAAGGTTTTGGCGAGCCTTTTGTGGTAGGATGGGCATTGACCTATCCTTTTCCTCGGCTTTCCATCCTCAGACTAATGGCCAGACCGAACGAACCAATCAGACCTTGGAAACATATCTGAGATGTTTTGTTTCTGCAGACCAGGATGATTGGGTGTCCTTTTTGCCGTTGGCTGAGTTCGCCCTTAATAATCGGGCCAGCTCGGCTACCTTGGTTTCTCCATTTTTTTGCAATTCTGGGTTCCATCCTTGTTTCTCTTCAGGACAGGTTGAGTCTTCGGACTGTCCTGGTGTGGATTCTGTGGTGGATAGGTTGCAGCAGATCTGGACTCAGGTAGTGGACAATTTGATCTTGTCCCAGGAGAAAGCTCAACTTTTCGCTAATCGCAGACGCCGTGTGGGTCCCCGACTTCGTGTTGGGGATCTGGTTTGGTTATCTTCTCGTCATATTCCTATGAAGGTTTCCTCTCCTAAATTTAAACCTCATTTTATTGGTCCGTATAGGATTTCTGAGGTTCTCAATCCTGTGTCTTTTCGTTTGACCCTCCCAGACTCCTTTTCCATACATAATGTATTCCATAGGTCGTTGTTGCGGAGATACGTGGCACCTATGGTTCCATCTGTTGAGCCTCCTGCCCCGGTTTTGGTGGAGGGGGAATTGGAGTATATTGTGGAGAAGATTTTGGATTCTCGTGTTTCTAGACGGAAACTCCAGTATCTGGTTAAATGGAAGGGTTATGCTCAGGAAGATAATTCCTGGGTTTTTGCCTCTGATGTTCATGCTTCCGATCTTGTTCGTGCCTTTCATGCGGCTCATCCTGGTCGGCCTGGGGGCTCTGGTGAGGGTTCGGTGACCCCTCCTCAAGGGGGGGGTACTGTTGTGAATTCTGTGGCTGAATTCACTCCTGTGGTCACAAGTGGTACTGCAGCTTCTGAGCTTCCTCCCTCAGGTGTTCTGGTGAGCTCGTTAACTGCTTCATTACTTAACTCCGCCTGATGCTGCTATCCTTGCTCCTTGTCAATGTTTCAGTGTTGGATCTGAGCTTCTCCTGATTGTTCCTGTGACCTGCTGCTCTGTATAGCTAAGTGCTTTTTGTTTTTCTGTTGCTTTTTTTCTGTCCAGCTTGTCTTTTGTTTTGCTGGAAGCTCTGAGACGCAAAGGGTGTACCGCCGTGCCGTTAGTTCGGCACGGTGGGTTTTTTTTGCCCCCTTTGCGTGGTTTTGCTTTAGGGTTTTTTGTAGACTGCAAAGTTCGCTTTACTGTCCTCGCTCTGTCCTAGAATATCGGGCCCCACTTTGCTGAATCTATTTCATCCCTACGTTTTGTCTTTTCATCTTACTCATAGTCATTATATGTGGGGGGCTGCCTTTTCCTTTGGGGAATTTCTCTGGGGCAAGTCAGGCCTATTTTTCTATCTTCAGGCTAGCTAGTTTCTTAGGCTGTGCCGAGTTGCCTAGGTAGTTGTTAGGCGCAATCCACAGCCGCTTTTAGTTGTGTTTAGGATAGGATCAGGTGTGCAGTCTACAGAGTTTCCACGTCTCAGAGCTCGTTCTTGTATTTTTGGGTATTTGTCAGATCACTGTGTGCGCTCTGATCGCTAAGCACACTGTATTTCTGGATTGCCTTCATAACACCTGTCATTAGCAAACATAACAGGGGGCGCCTCCCACCGGCAGCAACACTTTTGCGTACTATGAGAGGTCCTGTGCCAGTGACGTCGCCAACTAGTATTCCTCCCGCCACCTGATGAAGGAACCTGCACTTTCATCTGCACCTTCCTCTATGTCCCCGTGTAAGGTGGTATGGTATGCGGGAAGAGGAACCTGACTTTCAGCAGGGTCACAATCTTGCTGTGTAGCGTGCACGGGGAATTTTGCGTTATGGGTCAATGTACCAGCAGACTCATCTATCACTGGCTGGGCAATGGGCAGGATGAGGAGGAAACACAGATATAGGCCCAAAGAATAAAGTTGGCTAAATGAAGTTCAAAATTGGTAACACAGGACTAACCAGGGGGCATTGCAGTGGAGGACAACTGGAATGAGAGGCTGACACAGAGAGTAGGCCCAAATCAGTAAGTAGTCGAAATGCAGTTCAAAATTGGCAACCGTAGTAAACATGCGGCACAGCTTTGTTCAGTGGAGGAGAACAGCAAGAAGTGGCAGACACCGATAGTAGGCCCCAACCCAACTAGTAGGCCAAATGCAGTCTAACATTAACAACTACTTAACGAGAGCCTGAAAATGGAATTTCAGGACAGGAAACCAGGAGAACAGCAAGGAGTGGCAGACACCGATAGTAGGCCCCAAACCAACTAGTACGCCAAATGCAGTTGTTCCGTTTAACCACAATTTAATGAGAGCCTGAAGATAGAAGTTCAGGAAAGGCAACCTGGAGAACACCTTGGAGTGTAACACACCATCTCTCTACACCCCATACCCAATTTGTAGGCCTAATGCAGCGTAGTTTCAGACAACTACTAAACGGGAGCCGGAAGATCGAAGCTCAGGAAAGGCAACCTGGAGAACACCTTGGAGTGGAACACACCATCTCTCTACACCCCATACCCAATTTGTAGGCCTAATGCAGTGTAGTTTCCAACAACTACTAAACGAGAGCATGAAGATCGAAGCATTGGCGAGGAAACCTGGGGAACACCTTGGAGTGGAACACACCATCTCTCTACACCCCATACCCAATTTGTAGGCCTAATTCAGCGTAGTTTCCAACAACTACTAAACGAGAGCCAGAAGATCGAAGCATTGGCGAGGAAACCTGGGGAACACCTTGGAGTGGAACACACCATCTCTCTACACCCCATACCCAATTTGTAGGCCTAATGCAGCGTAGTTTCCAAAAACTACTAAACGAGAGCCGGAAGATCGAAGCTCAGGAAAGGCAACCTGGAGAACACCTTGGAGTGGAAAACACCATCTCTCTACACCCCATACCCAATTTGTAGGCCTAATGCAGTGTAGTTTCCAAGAACTACTAAACGAGAGCCGGAAGATCGAAGCTCAGGAAAGGCAACCTGGAGAACACCTTGGAGTGGAACACACCATCTCTCTACACCCCATACCCAATTTGTAGGCCTAATGCAGTGTAGTTTCCAACAACTACTAAACGAGAGCCGGAAGATCGAAGCTCAGGAAAGGCAACCTGGAGAACACCTTGGAGTGGAACACACCATCTCTCTACACCCCATACCCAATTTGTAGGCCTAATGCAGTGTAGTTTCCAAGAACTACTAAACGAGAGCCGGAAGATCGAAGCTCAGGAAAGGCAACCTGGAGAACACCTTGGAGTGGAACACACCATCTCTCTACATCCCATACCCAATTTGTAGGCCTAATGCAGTGTAGTTTCCAACAACTACTAAACGAGAACATGAAGATCGAAGCATTGGCGAGGAAACCTGGGGAACACCTTGGAGTGGAACACACCATCTCTCTACACCACATACCCAATTTGTAGGCCTAATGCAGCGTAGTTTCCAACAACTACTAAACGAGAGCCGGAAGATCGAAGCTCAGGAAAGGCAACCTGGAGAACACCTTGGAGTGGAACACACCATCTCTCTACACCCCATACCCAATTTGTAGGCCTAATGCAGTGTAGTTTCCAAGAACTACTAAACGAGAGCCGAAAGATCGAAGCTCAGGAAAGGCAACATGGAGAACACCTTGGAGTGGAACACACCATCTCTCTACACCCCATACCCAATTTGTAGGCCTAATGCAGTGTAGTTTCCAAGAACTACTAAACGAGAGCCGGAAGATCGGAGCTCAGGAAAGGTAACCTGGAGAACACCTTGGAGTGGAACACACCATCTCTCTACACCCCATACCCAATTTGTAGGCCTAATGCAGTGTAGTTTCCAACAACTACTAAACGAGAGCATTAAGATCGAAGCAATGGCGAGGAAACCTGGGGCACACCTTGGGGAGGCAGACACCGTTAGTAGGCCCTACCAAAGTTGTACCCCCAATGCAGTTTTAAAATTCCTAGAGGCTGAAAACAAGACTATTGACGCTCAGCTTTTTTCAAAGGAACACAGCTGAATTGAGTGGTGCAGACAGACACAGGTAGTAGGACTTAACCCAAAAATGTGGCTCACTGCAGCTTAAAAAAGTTACAGGGGTACACAAGCAGCAGTGCTCTGGGCAGTGGAGGACAATTTCAATAGTGGACCGCAGACAGACTTTGTATGCCTACTATTAAAAAAAGGATGCTCTATGCAATTAAAAATAGGTTCCAGGGGTCCACGGGCAGCAGTGGTGTGGTCAGTGGACGAGTATTGGAAGGAGGGACCGCAGACAGGCGTAGTAGGCCTAACATAACAAAATTAGTCTGTAGACACTGTAAAATTGGTTCCAGGGGTACACGGGCAGCAGTGGTGTGGTCAGTGGAGGCCTAGAGGAAGGAGTGACCGCAGACAGGCATCGAAGGCCTAAAATAATAACACATGGCTGTAGGCAATTTTAAATTGGTTCCAGGGGTACACGGGCAGCAGTGGTGTGGTCAGTGGAGGCCTAGTGGAAGGAGTGACCGCAGACAGGCTTCGAAGGCCTAACATAACAAAAATGTCAATACAATGGTATTGTCAGTGGCAGGCATTGAAGGATGTCAGCGCATAGACTAAACATTGGTGGAGCTGTGAGATAATTTTGCAAGTGGTAGAGCACTGTTTGAGCTGGGGGGGGGGGAACTGTCTTGTGGCCGGCGGTACAGGCCCAGGGCCCCTCATATTACAACGGTGTGTCTGACGTTGGGTGCGCACCACCACCGCCAGAGACACTTTATTGTACTAGGAGGGACCCAGTGGCAGTGCCGTCGACCAAAAGCGGGCACACCCACCTCTTCAGACAAACAGCACTCTCACGGGTGCTGTCGCCAAGTGTCGATACCACGGCCCCGTGTGGGGAGTTTGGCCATTTAGTGAGGTGTAAACATGTCGTATGCTGGACAATCAGGTGCAGAAAATTACGAGATTGGAAAAGGCATTCAGAATAGTCCACAGGCAAGACCTTTTCATAGGAAAGCTAGGTGTCAGCCGGGCAAGGTGGGGCAAAAGATTTCGAAATCCAGTTGTGGTTCATTTTAATGAAGGTTAGATCATCTACATTTTGGGTAGCCAGACGAGTCCTTTTTTCTGTTAGTATTGAACCTGCAGCACTGAATACTCTTTCTGATAGGACACTAGCTGCCGGGCAAGCAAGCTCCTGCAATGCATATTCTGCCAATTCTGGCCAGGTGTCTAATTTTGATGCCCAGTAATCAAATGGGAATGACGGTTGAGGGAGAACATCGATAAGGGATGAAAAATAGTTTGTAACCATACTGGACAAATGTTGTCTCCTGTCACTTTGAATTGATGCTGCAGTACCTGTCCTGTCTGCGGTCATAGCAAAATCACTCCACAACCTGGTCAGAAAACCCCTCTGGCCAACGCCACTTCTGATTTCTGCCCCTCTAACTCCTCTGGTCTGCTGGCCCCTGCAGCTCGTGTGAGAACGATCACGGGCGCTGTGTGCAGGGAATGCCAGAAGCAAACGGTCAACAAGAGTTGATTGTTTGGTTGCTAATATTAGTTCCAAGTTCTCATGTGGCATTATATTTTGCAATTTGCCTTTATAGCGAGGATCAAGGAGGCAGGCCAACCAGTAATCGTCATCGTTCATCATTTTAGTTATGCGTGTGTCCCTTTTGAGGATACGTAAGGCATAATCCGCCATGTGGGCCAAAGTTCCAGTTCTCAAATCTGCGGTTGTGCTTGGTTGAGGGGCAGTTTCAGGCAAATCCACGTCACTTGTGTCCCTCCAAAAACCAGAACCCGGCCTTGCCGCGCCACCAATTTCCAGTGGCCCCGGAAAAGCTTCCTCATTAAAAATATAATCATCCCCATCATCCTCCTCGTCCTCCTCCTCCTCTTCGCCCGCTAACTCGTCCTGTACACTGCCCTGGCCAGACAATGGCTGACTGTCATCAAGGCTTTCCTCTTCCTCAGCTGCAGACGCCTGATCCTTTATGTGCGTCAAACTTTGCATCAGCAGACGCATTAGGGGGATGCTCATGCTTATTATGGCGTTGTCTGCACTAACCAGCCGTGTGCATTCCTCAAAACACTGAAGGACTTGACACATGTCTTGAATCTTCGACCACTGCACACCTGACAACTCCATGTCTGCCATCCTACTGCCTGCCCGTGTATGTGTATCCTCCCACAAAAACATAACAGCCCGCCTCTGTTCGCACAGTCTCTGAAGCATGTGCAGTGTTGAGTTCCACCTTGTTGCAACGTCTATGATTAGGCGATGCTGGGGAAGGTTCAAAGAACGCTGATAGGTCTGCATACGGCTGGAGTGTACGGGCGAACGGCGGATATGTGAGCAAAGTCCACGCACTTTGAGGAGCAGGTCGGATAACCCCGGATAACTTTTCAGGAAGCACTGCACCACCAGGTTTAAGGTGTGAGCCAGGCAAGGAATGTGTTTCAGTTGGGAAAGGGAGATGGCAGCCATGAAATTCCTTCCGTTATCACTCACTACCTTGCCTGCCTCAAGATCTACAGTGCCCAGCCACGACTGCGTTTCTTTCTGCAAGAACTCGGACAGAACTTCCGCGGTGTGTCTGTTGTCGCCCAAACACTTCATAGCCAATACAGCCTGCTGACGTTTGCCAGTAGCTGCCCCATAATGGGAGACCTGGTGTTCAACAGTGGCAGCTGTGGATGGAGTGGTTATGCGACTGCGGTCTGTGGACGAGCTCTCGCTTCTGCAGGAGGACGAAGAGGAGGAGGAGGGGGTGCGAACGGCTACAGCCAACTGTTTCCTAGACCGTGGGCTAGGCAGAACTGTCCCAAACTTGCTGTCCCCTGTGGACCCTGCATCCACAACATTCACCCAGTGTGCCGTGATGGATACGTAACGTCCCTGGCCATGCCTACTGGTCCATGCATCTGTTGTCAGGTGCACCTTTGTGCTCACAGATTGCCTGAGTGCATGGACGATGCGCTCTTTAACATGCTGGTGGAGGGCTGGGATGGCTTTTCTGGAAAAAAAGTGTTGACTGGGTAGCTCGTAGCGTGGTACAGCGTAGTCCATCAGGGCTTTGAAAGCTTCGCTTTCAACTAACCGGTAGGGCATCATCTCTAACGAGATTAGTCTAGCTATGTGGGCGTTCAAACCCTGTGTACGCGGATGCGAGGCTAAGTACTTCCTTTTTCTAACCATAGTCTCATGTAGGGTGAGCTGGACTGGAGAGCTGGAGATCGTGGAACTAGCGGGGGTGCCGGTGGACATGGCAGACTGAGAGACGGTGGGAGATGGTATTGTTGCCGCCGGTGCCCTAGATGCAGTGTTTCCTACTACGAAACTGGTGATTCCCTGACCCTGACTGCTTTGGCCTGGCAAAGAAACCTGCACAGATACTGCAGGTGGTGCGGAAAATGGTGGCCCTACACTGCCGGAAGGGATGTTGCGTTGCTGACTAGCTTCATTGGCCGAGGGTGCTACAACCTTAAGGGAAGTTTGGTAGTTAGTCCAAGCTTGCAAATGCATGGTGGTTAAATGTCTATGCATGCAACTTGTATTGAGACTTTTCAGATTCTGCCCTCTGCTTAAGGTAGTTGAACATTTTTGACAGATGACTTTGCGCTGATCAATTGGATGTTGTTTAAAAAAATGCCAGACTGCACTCTTTCTAGCATCGGATACCTTTTCAGGCATTGCAGACTGAGCTTTAACCGGATGGCCATGCTGTCCTCCAACAGGTTTTGACTTTGCCACGCGTTTTGGGCAAGATACGGGCCCGGCAGATGGAACCTGTTGCGATGTTGATGCCTGCTGCGGCCCCTCCTCCTCCGCTTCAGAACTGCTGCCGCCTGCACCCTGTTCCCCCAATGGCTGCCAATCGGGGTCAAGAACTGGGTCATCTATTACCTCTTCTTGTAGCTCGTGTGCAACTTCGTCTGTGTCACCGTGTCGGTCGGTGGTATAGCGTTCGTGATGGGGCAACATAGTCTAATCAGGGTCTGATTCTTGATCATTACCCTGCGAGGGCAATGTTGTGGTCTGAGTCAAAGGACCAGCATAGTAGTCTGGCTGTGGCTGTGCATCAGTGCACTCCATGTCAGATTCAACTTGTAATGGGCATGGACTGTTAACTGCTTCACTTTCTAAGCCAGGGACGGTATGTGTAAAGAGCTCCATGGAGTAACCCGTTGTGTCGCCTGCTGCATTCTTCTCTGTTGTTGTTTTTGCTGAAGAGGACAAGGAAGCGACTTGTCCCTGACCGTGAACATCCACTAAAGACGCGCTGCTTTGACATTTACCAGTTTCACGAGAGGAGGCAAAAGAGCTAGAGGCTGAGTCAGCAAGATAAGCCAAAACTTGCTTTTGCTGCTCCGGCTTTAAAAGCGGTTTTCCTACTCCCAGAAAAGGGAGCGTTCGAGGCTTGTGTAGCCAGATGACGAACCTGGCTCCACAGCTCCAGACTTAGGTGCAATATTTTTTTTCCCACGACCAGCTGATGCTCCACCACTACCACTACCCTCATTACCAGCTGACAATGAACGCCCCCGGCCACGACCTCTTCCACCAGACTTCCTCATTGTTTTAAAAGCGTAAACAAACTAACGGTATTTGTTGCTGTCACACAACTTACACGGTGAGCTATAACTTCAGTATGATTTAGCTACCCCTTTACAGGTGAGTGAGACCACAACGAAAATCAGGCACAATGTTACACACTCTGTTGTTGGTGGCAACAAATGAGAGAGATGCCACACACGCAGGACTGTCACTGAAGCACAAATGTAAATATTAATCTCCCACTGATTTGATTTTTTTTTTTTTTCAGGGAGACTTTAGGAAAAAAAAAATAGAATAAAATGATTTTTTCAGGAAGAATTTAGAAACCAAATAAAATAAAATGATTTTTTCAGGGAGAATTTAGAAAACAAATAAAACAAAAAAAGGCTTTCTATGGCCCACTGAGTGAGAGATGACGCACACAGGAGTCAGGAGTGGCACACAAGCCCAGAGGCCAATATTTATCTCCCACTGATTGATGTAGTGATTTTTTCAGGTAGATTTTGGAACCCAATTCAAGCTAAAAAAATAATAGGCTTTCTATGGCCCACAATTGGAGAGAGAGAGAGAGAGAGAGAGAGAGAGAGATGGCACACCCAGGAGTCAAGACTGGCACACAAGCAGAAAGGGCAATATTAATCTCCCACTGATTTGTTTTTTTTTTTTCAGGGAGACTTTAGGAAAAAAAAATAATAGAATAAAATGATTTTTTCAGGAAGAATTTAGAAACCAAATAAAATAAAATGATTTTTTCAGGGAGAATTTAGAAAACAAATAAAACAAAAAAAGGCTTTCTATGGCCCACTGAGTGAGAGATGACGCACACAGGAGTCAGCAGTGGCACACAAGCCCAGAGGTCAATATTTATCTCCCACTGATTGATGTAGTGATTTTTTCAGGTAGATTTTGGAACCCAAATCAAGCTAAAAAAATAATAGGCTTTCTATGGCCCACAATTGGAGAGAGAGAGAGAGATGGCACACCCAGGAGTCAAGACTGGCACACAAGCAGAAAGGGCAATATTAATCTCCCACTGATTTGTTTTTTTTTGTTTTTTCAGGGAGACTTTAGGAAAAAAAAATAATAGAATAAAATGATTTTTTCAGGAAGAATTTAGAAACCAAATAAAATAAAATGATTTTTTCAGGGAGAATTTAGAAAACAAATAAAACAAAAAAAGGCTTTCTATGGCCCACTGAGTGAGAGATGACGCACACAGGAGTCAGGAGTGGCACACAAGCCCAGAGGCCAATATTTATCTCCCACTGATTGATTTATTGATTTTTTCAGGTAGAATTTAGAACCCAAATCAACCAAAAACATAAATAGGCTTTCTATGGCCCACTATTTGTGAGAGAGATGGCACGCTCAGGACTGGCACACAAGCCCAGAGGCCAATATTAATCTCCCACTTTTTATTTTTTTTCAGGGAAAATTTATAAACCCAATAAATAAATAGGCTTTCTTTGGCCCACTATCTGAGAGAGAGATGGCACGCTTAGGACTGGCACACAAGCCCAAAGGCCAATATTAATCTCCCTTTTTTTTTTCAGGGAGAATTTATAAAACCAAAAAAAATAAAAATAAATAGGCTTTCTATGGCCCACTATTTGTGAGAGAGATGGCACGCTCAGGACTGGCACACAAGCCCAGAGGCCAATATTAATCTCCCACTTTTTTTTTTTGTTCCAGGGAAAATTTATAAACCCAATAAAAAAAAAATAAATAGGCTTTCTATGGCCCACTATCTGAGAGAGAGATGACACGCTTAGGACTGGCACACAAGCCCAAAGGCCAATATTAATCTCCCTTTTTTTTTCAGGGAGAATTTATAAAACCAAAAAAAATAAATAAATAGGCTTTCTATGGCCCACTATTTGTGAGAGAGATGGCACGCTCAGGACTGGCACACAAGCCCAGAGGCCAATATTTATCTCCCACTTTTTTTTTTTTTGTTCCAGGGAAAATTTATAAACCCTATAAAAAAAAAATAAATAGGCTTTCTATGGCCCACTATCTGAGAGAGAGAGATGGCACGCTTGGGACTGGCACACAAGCCCAAAGGCCAATATTAATCTCCCACTGATTGATTTATTGATTTTTTCAGGTAGAATTTAGAACCCAAATAAAGCAAAAAAAAAAAAAAAAGGGCTTTCTATGGCCCACTGAGTGAGTGATGATGCACACAGGAGTCAGGAGTGGCACACAAGCCCTGAGGCCAATATTTTTCTCCCACTGATTGATGTAGTGATTTTTTCAGGTAGATTTTAGAACCCAAATCAAGCAAAAAAATAAATAGGCTTTCTATGGCCCACTATTTGTGAGAGAGATGGCACGCTCAGGACTGGCACACAAGCCCAGAGGCCAATATTAATCTCCCACTTTTTATTTTTTTTCAGGGAAAATTTATAAACCCAATAAAAAAATAAATAAATAGGCTTTCTATGGCCCACTATCTGAGAGAGAGATGGCACGCTTAGGACTGGCACACAAGCCCAAAGGCCAATATTAATCTCCCTTTTTTTTTCAGGGAGAATTTATAAAACCAAAAAAAAAAATAGGCTTTCTATGGCCCACTATTTGTGAGAGAGATGGCACGCTCAGGACTGGCACACAAGCCCAGAGGCCAATATTAATCTCCCACTTTTTTTTTTTTTGTTCCAGGGAAAATTTATAAACCCTATAAAAAAAAAAATAAATAGGCTTTCTATGGCCCACTATCTGAGAGAGAGAGATGGCACGCTTAGGACTGGCACACAAGCCCAAAGGCCAATATTAATCTCCCACTGATTGATGTAGTGATTTTTTCAGGTAGATTTTAGAACCCAAATCAAGCAAAAAAATAAATAGGCTTTCTATGGCCCACTATTTGTGAGAGAGATGGCACGCTCAGGACTGGCACACAAGCCCAGAGACCAATATTAATCTCCCACTTTTTTTTTTTGTTCCAGGGAAAATTTATAAACCCAATAAAAAAAAAATAAATAGGCTTTCTATGGCCCACTATCTGAGAGAGAGATGACACGCTTAGGACTGGCACACAAGCCCAAAGGCCAATATTAATCTCCCTTTTTTTTTTCAGGGAGAATTTATAAAACCAAAAAAAATAAATAAATAGGCTTTCTATGGCCCACTATTTGTGAGAGAGATGGCACGCTCAGGACTGGCACACAAGCCCAGAGGCCAATATTAATCTCCCACTTTTTTTTTTTTTGTTCCAGGGAAAATTTATAAACCCTATAAAAAAAAAATAAATAGGCTTTCTATGGCCCACTATCTGAGAGAGAGAGATGGCACGCTTGGGACTGGCACACAAGCCCAAAGGCCAATATTAATCTCCCACTGATTGATTTATTGATTTTTTCAGGTAGAATTTAGAACCCAAATAAAGCAAAAAAAAAAAAAAAGGGCTTTCTATGGCCCACTGAGTGAGTGATGATGCACACAGGAGTCAGGAGTGGCACACAAGCCCTGAGGCCAATATTTTTCTCCCACTGATTGATGTAGTGATTTTTTCAGGTAGATTTTAGAACCCAAATCAAGCAATAAAATAAATAGGCTTTCTATGGCCCACTATTTGTGAGAGAGATGGCACGCTCAGGACTGGCACACAAGCCCAGAGGCCAATATTAATCTCCCACTTTTTATTTTTTTTCAGGGAAAATTTATAAACCCAATAAAAAAATAAATAAATAGGCTTTCTATGGCCCACTATCTGAGAGAGAGATGGCACGCTTAGGACTGGCACACAAGCCCAAAGGCCAATATTAATCTCCCTTTTTTTTTCAGGGAGAATTTATAAAACCAAAAAAAAAAATAGGCTTTCTATGGCCCACTATTTGTGAGAGAGATGGCACGCTCAGGACTGGCACACAAGCCCAGAGGCCAATATTAATCTCCCACTTTTTTTTTTTTTGTTCCAGGGAAAATTTATAAACCCTATAAAAAAAAAAATAAATAGGCTTTCTATGGCCCACTATCTGAGAGAGAGAGATGGCACGCTTAGGACTGGCACACAAGCCCAAAGGCCAATATTAATCTCCCACTGATTGATGTAGTGATTTTTTCAGGTAGATTTTAGAACCCAAATCAAGCAAAAAAATAAATAGGCTTTCTATGGCCCACTATTTGTGAGAGAGATGGCACGCTCAGGACTGGCACACAAGCCCAGAGACCAATATTAATCTCCCACTTTTTTTTTTTTGTTCCAGGGAAAATTTATAAACCCAATAAAAAAAATAATAAATAGGCTTTCTATGGCCCACTATCTGAGAGAGAGAGATGGCACGCTTAGGACTGGCACACAAGCCCAAAGGCCAATATTAATCTCCCACTGATTGATTTATTGATTTTTTCAGGTTGAATTTAGAACCCAAATAAAGCAAAAAAAAAAAAATGGGCTTTCTATGGCCCACTGAGTGAGTGATGATGCACACAGGAGTCAGGAGTGGCACACAAGCCCTGAGGCCAATATTTTTCTCCCACTGATTGATGTAGTGATTTTTTCCGGTAGATTTTAGAACCCAAATCAAGCAAAAAAATAAATAGGCTTTCTATGGCCCACTGACTGAGAGATGGCACACACAGGAGTCACGAGTGGCACACAAGCCCTGAGGCCAATATTTTTCTCCCACTGATTGATGTAGTGATTTTTTCAGGTAGATTTTATAACCCAAATCAAGCAAAAAAATAAATAGGCTTTCTATGGCCCACTGAGTGAGAGATGGCACACACAGGGATGGCACTCTAGCAGAAATGTCAATCTTAATCTCCCACAAAAAAACAAAAACAAAAAAAAAACAGGGAGTGTCCAACAATTACTATCTCTCTGCAGTAATCTCAGCTAGGTATGGCAGGCAGCAATAAGGAGTGGACTGATGCACAAATTAAATAAAAAGTGTGGACAAACAAAAAAGATAGCTGTGCAGAAAGGAAGGAACAAGAGGATTTGTGCTTTGAAAAAAGCAGTTGGTTTGCACAGCGGCGTACACACAGCAATGCAGCTATTAGGGAGCCTTCTAGGGCAGCCCAATGAGCTACAGCGCTGAGGGGAAAAAAAAAAATGTAGCTTCCACTGTCCCTGCACACCGAAGGTGGTGTTGGGCAGTGGAAATCGCTACAGCACAAGCGGTTTGGTGGTTAATGGACCCTGCCTAACGCTATCCCTGCTTCTGACGAAGCGGCAGCAACCTCTCCCTAAGCTCAGATCAGCAGCAGTAACATGGCGGTCGGCGGGAACGCCCCTTTATAGCCCCTGTGACGCCGCAGACAGCAAGCCAATCACTGCAATGCCCTTCTCTAAGATGGTGGGGACCAGGACCTATGTCATCACGCTGCCCACACTCTGCGTTTACCTTCATTGGCTGAGAAATGGCGCTTTTCGCGTCATTGAAACGCGACTTTGGCGCGAAAGTCGCGTACCGCATGGCCGACCCCGCACAGGGGTCGGATCGGGTTTCATGAAACCCGACTTTGCCAAAAGTCGGGGACTTTTGAAAATGAACGACCCGTTTCGCTCAACCCTACTCAACACTACTAATGACTGAAAAAGCCAAAGAAAAAGGATTTCTCCTGCTCATCTGAAATCATCATGACAAATACAAGAACTGTCCAAGACGTCATTATTTACATTGTTCATAACGGAACCCGTAATGAGATCGTGTAAAATGTAACAGCAGATTCTGAAAACTTTTGATGTCTTACAGCTATGTCAGATGTTTTGGTTAGTCAGGGTCCAGGTGCTCAGGCTTTCATAATTTTCTGAAAAAGAGAAACAGAAAGAATCAGTTGAGCTCTGCTCTCTTTTGAGGCCGAAGATGTGTTCATAAACTTTCAAGTGAGCCAATCTTCAACTTTAGAATGAGAACCAAAGTTGATGAACAATACACAGCGTGTTTATAGACTAACCACCTGTGCCTGTGCAGGGACTACTAGCAAGAAAAATCCCATGCAATTACATTGGATATATCCTATAGATAAGCATTGCACAAAACGAGGGGATCATAATCAAAAGATTAAACTTTATTAAATACAAAGAAAAATATTAAAATACATAAATATAATAGAGGGAAAACAATGGAGGTGACAACTACACCAGGGGCCGCAGATAGGAGGCTAACACATTGCTCAAAATAACAAATACAGAGCCCTCTAGCAATTACTGGTGTGCTAGTGATCCAAAACATAGGAACTAACACTACGCTGGTAAAAAGCATCCAGCACCCACATCCAAGCTAGCTTATAGGACAATAAATACAAGTAGTGCGGCATAGATACCTCAGGTCTGCGGCGCCACCACCCCTACGCGCGTTTCGGCGTACGTGCCTTCTTCCGGGGGAGTGGCGTCGTCAGGATTTGTAGCAGCATATATGCAACTGGCCACCCAATAGGAAACAGAACATCAAAAGACACTGAATGCCGGCCGTATATCGGCGCATGCCCAGTCGGAACAGGAAGCGCACACCTCGCAGAGTGCGTCATCGCAAGGAGGCGGAGCAAGAACCACCCACAAAAACGTGGGATGATACTGCCCGCACGCTGGAACGTTGCGATGGAGACGCCGTCAGCAAAGGCGCACAAGCTGACACAACGGGCATGCGCACTGGCCATAAAGAGGATCCAGGTACACCGTATAGAAACACAAGGAAGCTGCTATAAAGTGCATAATTAACGATGATTGTAATACATTATCATACAATGCAGACAATAAATATATGAATAAAAAAGTGACAAAAGTGAAAAAATGTAATTGTGAATAATATATGTGTCACAAAACATGAAAAGTAAATACAGAAATTAAATGATAGCAGCAGCTAGTAGATGCAATTATATCAATGTGCCAACAGTACATAGTGATACAAAAAGCATTATTAATCAAATAGTAACAAGACATTTGAGCATAATAAATATACAGAAGTGAAAAAATGACACACACAGATGAAAGCTGATGTATTAAAAGAGCGCACTCGCTCATAAAGTGCCATAATGTGCAAGAATTCATAGTTCCAAAAAGTCCACAGTTGCTACTAGGGTCCTCTTCATGGAATATTGAGAAACATCATAGAATAAGCCAGATAAACAATTGAATTTAATAGAAAAGAACTAAAAGAAAAAGAAAAAGAAAAAACATATAATTAATAACAGCTAAAAATTAATTTAAAAAAATTAATATAAAAAACCCCTGACGAGGCCATTAAAAAATCTGATGACGGGTTGATCAGAGAAAGGGGGCAAAACTAATCATTTCATTTAGGCCTTGCGGGTACATAGTACGTAATTCCCAGATCCAACGAGCCTCCTTTTGCGCTAACAGCCGTCCCACATTGCCACCCCGCAAATCCAGATGAACACAATCAATCCCCTTAACTTGCAAAACCGTAGGATCACAGGAATGAAATTGTTTGAAATGCCTCGGCACACTTTTCAAAATCTCCATATTGTCCTCATTTTTGGCTGCCAGAATGTCTCTTACATGTTCCCTAACTCTAATTTTTAGGGCTCTTGTTGTCAAACCAACATAGATCTTAGTACAAGGACAGGACGCATAATAAACTACAGCCGTAGTTACACATGTGATGGTATGTGTTATTTTGAATATGCGTCCATCTGTTGAGGTGAAATCCTTGGCTGATACAACGTTGGGGCATGCCACACATTTCCCACATGGCTTACAGCCCCACGGTGGCAGTGATTTCTGTTGGTCAGAGTGGAAGAAAGATGGAAAGGTTTTAGGTGTATAATAACTCCTAACCAATATATCACCCAAACTCGGAGATTTCCTAGCTGTCAATGATGGTTTGGGTGACAGATACAGCCTCAATACAGGATCAGCCAGAAGTATAGGCCAATGTTTATCCATAATTTGGTACAATTTATTCCAATGGGAATTATAAGTGGTGACCAACCTTACCTCATTACTTAATTCCTTCTTTTTAGGTGCATATAGTAGTTGATGGCGATCCGTATTTCTTGCCCTATTATATGCCCTCTTGATGGACCTTTTGCTGTAGCCTCTCTCCAAAAACCGGGCCTTCATTTCTTCAGCTCTGATCTCAAAATCCGAGGTGTCGGAACAAATTCTCTTTATACGTAAAAATTGTCCTGTGGGGACAGCGTTGACCACATGAGGGGGATGTGAGGAGCTAGCATGGAGGACCGAGTTCACAGCCGTGACCTTACGGAAGGCATCGGAGGACAACAAACCATCAGGGCCCCTTCTGACCACAACATCCAAAAATTCAACCTGATGATAGCTGGAATTAAACGATAAATGAATATTTAAATCATTATTATTAAGAACTTGAAAAAAAGAATTTAACTCAGAAGAAGTACCTCGCCAGATCAGGAAAATGTCATCGATGTAGCGGGTCCAAAAAATGACCCGCTCAATCGACACACCCCGATCTGACGAGAACAGGTCCCTCTCCCACAGCCCCAGGAACAAATTCGCATAAGAGGGCGCACATGCCGCCCCCATTGCTGTCCCCTGGAGCTGCAGGAAGAAGGACCCGTTAAAAAGAAAAAAATTTTTTGTAAGTAAAAATTCTAACAAAACCAATAAAAATTCAGTATCATCGGTCGATAAATCTGTCATGGTCAGAAAATAGGAGACCGCCCTCAAGCCATCCTGGTGGCGAATGTTCGTATACAAAGACTCCACATCACAGGTGGCGAGGATCATATCCTCATCAATGTGAATAGAGTCGATCTTTTTTAAAAAATCTGACGTATCCCTAGTATACGATGGGATCGTCTCCACCAGGGGCTTGAGGAACGAGTCAATATACCTCCCGATACCCTCCGTAAGACCACCGACCCCAGATATGATAGGCCTACCTGGGGGAGCCTGCAAACTCTTATGAACCTTAGGCAGAAGGTATAGTGTTGATATTCGTGGGTCCTTGACCATCAAGATATCACGTACTTCCATGGTAATTATATGCCTCTCCTCTGCATTCCAAAGGATTTTCCGTAGTTGTTCCTTATACGAAGATAGGGGATTGTATGTTAGTTTTCTATAGCACGACGTGTCCCTCAGCAACCGATGAGCCTCAGCCTCATATAACTTAGTGGGCCAGACAACGATGTTTCCACCTTTGTCGGCCGGTTTGATTACAATATTTTTCAAGTTTTTGAGGCGTTTTATACATTGGTGCTGAGAGACAGTCAGATTACTATGATGGATATGTGATGGTATACTTTCCAGATCACTAGTAGCAAGTTGTATAAAAATCTCCACATTTGGACAAGCAGATAGGGGAGGGAACCTCGTGGATTTTGGGCGGAGAGAGGGGGGAACCTTACCCAAAGATGGACCCTGATGCTCCACAGCTAGCTCCTCCAATGTCCTCAATGCTGCCTGTTCAGATGGTAAGGGAAATAGTTTTTGGATCTCCTCACTATGGTACCATTTTTTGAAAAGTAGCGATCGTCCAAAAACGTGCAGATCCTTAATAACCGTAAATTTATCACATCTTGTGCTAGGAGAGAAAGTTAGACCCTTAGATAAAACCTCAATTTCCTCATTACTAAATACATGGTCAGATAAATTGATCACCTTCAAGGAATCGCTCCGTGGGTTGGGACCAGGAATGCGTTTATTAGCATCCGTTCTTTGTTCCTTCTTTCTTTTATTATCATTCCCAAACCTGGTTTTCATAGGGTGTGACGTATCCGAAGTATCACCCGAAGATGAAACAGACGAAAATGAAACAGATCTTTGCCTCCTAGTACCATTATTTCTCCATCTGTAGACCGTACCTTGTTGGTAATCATTATTGTCTCGTGATATTTTTTTGGCATGAATAGTTTTAATTTGTTTTTCCCATTCATCTGAATTTTTATCCATACTCGTGTTAAACGTGGTCAAATTCTCAACAGAGGATACCTCCTTAAGACTACCAAATAATTCATCAATTTCAACTTCCACAGCCAAAACCGATTTTTTATTTAATTCAATTAATAGTTCCATAAACTGAAGAGATGATTTAGTGCAAACTTCTTCCCATTTCGTTATAAAATTTTCATCACTCACTGGAAAGGATGGAAACACCTGAATCCTCAAGCCACGTGGAATGATTTTTTTCTTTAAATAGTTCTCCAAGAGGGCTCTATTCCACCACATCCTAGTGCGTTTATGTAGTAGGCGTTTAATCTGCGTTTGTAAGCCACTCACATCACCCTGAACACCCGTCATCAGATTAGTAGCATCACCATCAAAAACCTGGGCAGCTTGAACCTGCCAGGTAGCATCCCTATTTCTGTAATCCATTGTTAATCAAAGATATTTCTGTGAAAATACACAGCAACAATTAGAACCAAAGTTGATGAACAATACACAGCGTGTTTATAGACTAACCACGTGTGCCTGTGCAGGGACTACTAGCAAGAAAAATCCCATGCAATTACATTGGATATATCCTATAGATAAGCATTGCACAAAACGAGGGGATCATAATCAAAAGATTAAACTTTATTAAATACAAAGAAAAATATTAAAATACATAAATATAATAGAGGGAAAACAATGGAGGTGACAACTACACCAGGGGCCGCAGATAGGAGGCTAACACATTGCTCAAAATAACAAATACAGAGCCCTCTAGCAATTACTGGTGTGCTAGTGATCCAAAACATAGGAACTAACACTACGCTGGTAAAAAGCATCCAGCACCCACATCCAAGCTAGCTTATAGGACAATAAATACAAGTAGTGCGGCATAGATACCTCAGGTCTGCGGCGCCACCACCCCTACGCGCGTTTCGGCGTACGTGCCTTCTTCCGGGGGAGTGGCGTCGTCAGGATTTGTAGCAGCATATATGCAACTGGCCACCCAATAGGAAACAGAACATCAAAAGACACTGAATGCCGGCCGTATATCGGCGCATGCCCAGTCGGAACAGGAAGCGCACACCTCGCAGAGGTGTCCCACAGGACAATTTTTACGTATAAAGAGAATTTGTTCCGACACCTCGGATTTTGAGATCAGAGCTGAAGAAATGAAGGCCCGGTTTTTGGAGAGAGGATACAGCAAAAGGTCCATCAAGAGGGCATATAATAGGGCAAGAAATACGGATCGCCATCAACTACTATATGCACCTAAAAAGAAGGAATTAAGTAATGAGGTAAGGTTGGTCACCACTTATAATTCCCATTGGAATAAATTGTACCAAATTATGGATAAACATTGGCCTATACTTCTGGCTGATCCTGTATTGAGGCTGTATCTGTCACCCAAACCATCATTGACAGCTAGGAAATCTCCGAGTTTGGGTGATATATTGGTTAGGAGTTATTATACACCTAAAACCTTTCCATCTTTCTTCCACTCTGACCAACAGAAATCACTGCCACCGTGGGGCTGTAAGCCATGTGGGAAATGTGTGGCATGCCCCAACGTTGTATCAGCCAAGGATTTCACCTCAACAGATGGACGCATATTCAAAATAACACATACCATCACATGTGTAACTACGGCTGTAGTTTATTATGCGTCCTGTCCTTGTACTAAGATCTATGTTGGTTTGACAACAAGAGCCCTAAAAATTAGAGTTAGGGAACATGTAAGAGACATTCTGGCAGCCAAAAATGAGGACAATATGGAGATTTTGAAAAGTGTGCCGAGGCATTTCAAACAATTTCATTCCTGTGATCCTACGGTTTTGCAAGTTAAGGGGATTGATTGTGTTCATCTGGATTTGCGGGGTGGCAATGTGGGACGGCTGTTAGCGCAAAAGGAGGCTCGTTGGATCTGGGAATTACGTACTATGTACCCGCAAGGCCTAAATGAAATGATTAGTTTTGCCCCCTTTCTCTGATCAACCCGTCATCAGATTTTTTAATGGCCTCGTCAGGGGTTTTTTATATTAATTTTTTTAAATTAATTTTTAGCTGTTATTAATTATATGTTTTTTCTTTTTCTTTTTCTTTTAGTTCTTTTCTATTAAATTCAATTGTTTATCTGGCTTATTCTATGATGTTTCTCAATATTCCATGAAGAGGACCCTAGTAGCAACTGTGGACTTTTTGGAACTATGAATTCTTGCACATTATGGCACTTTATGAGCGAGTGCGCTCTTTTAATACATCAGCTTTCATCTGTGTGTGTCATTTTTTCACTTCTGTATATTTATTATGCTCAAATGTCTTGTTACTATTTGATTAATAATGCTTTTTGTATCACTATGTACTGTTGGCACATTGATATAATTGCATCTACTAGCTGCTGCTATCATTTAATTTCTGTATTTACTTTTCATGTTTTGTGACACATATATTATTCACAATTACATTTTTTCACTTTTGTCACTTTTTTATTCATATATTTATTGTCTGCATTGTATGATAATGTATTACAATCATCGTTAATTATGCACTTTATAGCAGCTTCCTTGTGTTTCTATACGGTGTACCTGGATCCTCTTTATGGCCAGTGCGCATGCCCGTTGTGTCAGCTTGTGCGCCTTTGCTGACGGCGTCTCCATCGCAACGTTCCAGCGTGCGGGCAGTATCATCCCACGTTTTTGTGGGTGGTTCTTGCTCCGCCTCCTTGCGATGACGCACTCTGCGAGGTGTGCGCTTCCTGTTCCGACTGGGCATGCGCCGATATACGGCCGGCATTCAGTGTCTTTTGATGTTCTGTTTCCTATTGGGTGGCCAGTTGCATATATGCTGCTACAAATCCTGACGACGCCACTCCCCCGGAAGAAGGCACGTACGCCGAAACGCGCGTAGGGGTGGTGGCGCCGCAGACCTGAGGTATCTATGCCGCACTACTTGTATTTATTGTCCTATAAGCTAGCTTGGATGTGGGTGCTGGATGCTTTTTACCAGCGTAGTGTTAGTTCCTATGTTTTGGATCACTAGCACACCAGTAATTGCTAGAGGGCTCTGTATTTGTTATTTTGAGCAATGTGTTAGCCTCCTATCTGCGGCCCCTGGTGTAGTTGTCACCTCCATTGTTTTCCCTCTATTATATTTATGTATTTTAATATTTTTCTTTGTATTTAATAAAGTTTAATCTTTTGATTATGATCCCCTCGTTTTGTGCAATGCTTATCTATAGGATATATCCAATGTAATTGCATGGGATTTTTCTTGCTAGTAGTCCCTGCACAGGCACAGGTGGTTAGTCTATAAACACGCTGTGTATTGTTCATCAACTTTGGTTCTAATTGTTGCTGTGTATTTTCACAGAAATATCCTTGATTAACAATGGATTACAGAAATAGGGATGCTACCTGGCAGGTTCAAGCTGCCCAGGTTTTTGATGGTGATGCTACTAATCTGATGACGGGTGTTCAGGGTGATGTGAGTGGCTTACAAACGCAGATTAAACGCCTACTACATAAACGCACTAGGATGTGGTGGAATAGAGCCCTCTTGGAGAACTATTTAAAGAAAAAAATCATTCCACGTGGCTTGAGGATTCAGGTGTTTCCATCCTTTCCAGTGAGTGATGAAAATTTTATAACGAAATGGGAAGAAGTTTGCACTAAATCATCTCTTCAGTTTATGGAACTATTAATTGAATTAAATAAAAAATCGGTTTTGGCTGTGGAAGTTGAAATTGATGAATTATTTGGTAGTCTTAAGGAGGTATCCTCTGTTGAGAATTTGACCACGTTTAACACGAGTATGGATAAAAATTCAGATGAATGGGAAAAACAAATTAAAACTATTCATGCCAAAAAAATATCACGAGACAATAATGATTACCAACAAGGTACGGTCTACAGATGGAGAAATAATGGTACTAGGAGGCAAAGATCTGTTTCATTTTCGTCTGTTTCATCTTCGGGTGATACTTCGGATACGTCACACCCTATGAAAACCAGGTTTGGGAATGATAATAAAAGAAAGAAGGAACAAAGAACGGATGCTAATAAACGCATTCCTGGTCCCAACCCACGGAGCGATTCCTTGAAGGTGATCAATTTATCTGACCATGTATTTAGTAATGAGGAAATTGAGGTTTTATCTAAGGGTCTAACTTTCTCTCCTAGCACAAGATGTGATAAATTTACGGTTATTAAGGATCTGCACGTTTTTGGACGATCGCTACTTTTCAAAAAATGGTACCATAGTGAGGAGATCCAAAAACTATTTCCCTTACCATCTGAACAGGCAGCATTGAGGACATTGGAGGAGCTAGCTGTGGAGCATCAGGGTCCATCTTTGGGTAAGGTTCCCCCCTCTCTCCGCCCAAAATCCACGAGGTTCCCTCCCCTATCTGCTTGTCCAAATGTGGAGATTTTTATACAACTTGCTACTAGTGATCTGGAAAGTATACCATCACATATCCATCATAGTAATCTGACTGTCTCTCAGCACCAATGTATAAAACGCCTCAAAAACTTGAAAAATATTGTAATCAAACCGGCCGACAAAGGTGGAAACATCGTTGTCTGGCCCACTAAGTTATATGAGGCTGAGGCTCATCGGTTGCTGAGGGACACGTCGTGCTATAGAAAACTAACATACAATCCCCTATCTTCGTATAAGGAACAACTACGGAAAATCCTTTGGAATGCAGAGGAGAGGCATATAATTACCATGGAAGTACGTGATATCTTGATGGTCAAGGACCCACGAATATCAACACTATACCTTCTGCCTAAGGTTCATAAGAGTTTGCAGGCTCCCCCAGGTAGGCCTATCATATCTGGGGTCGGTGGTCTTACGGAGGGTATCGGGAGGTATATTGACTCGTTCCTCAAGCCCCTGGTGGAGACGATCCCATCGTATACTAGGGATACGTCAGATTTTTTAAAAAAGATCGACTCTATTCACATTGATGAGGATATGATCCTCGCCACCTGTGATGTGGAGTCTTTGTATACGAACATTCGCCACCAGGATGGCTTGAGGGCGGTCTCCTATTTTCTGACCATGACAGATTTATCGACCGATGATACTGAATTTTTATTGGTTTTGTTAGAATTTTTACTTACAAAAAATTTTTTTCTTTTTAACGGGTCCTTCTTCCTGCAGCTCCAGGGGACAGCAATGGGGGCGGCATGTGCGCCCTCTTATGCGAATTTGTTCCTGGGGCTGTGGGAGAGGGACCTGTTCTCGTCAGATCGGGGTGTGTCGATTGAGCGGGTCATTTTTTGGACCCGCTACATCGATGACATTTTCCTGATCTGGCGAGGTACTTCTTCTGAGTTAAATTCTTTTTTTCAAGTTCTTAATAATAATGATTTAAATATTCATTTATCGTTTAATTCCAGCTATCATCAGGTTGAATTTTTGGATGTTGTGGTCAGAAGGGGCCCTGATGGTTTGTTGTCCTCCGATGCCTTCCGTAAGGTCACGGCTGTGAACTCGGTCCTCCATGCTAGCTCCTCACATCCCCCTCATGTGGTCAACGCTGTCCCCACAGGACAATTTTTACGTATAAAGAGAATTTGTTCCGACACCTCGGATTTTGAGATCAGAGCTGAAGAAATGAAGGCCCGGTTTTTGGAGAGAGGCTACAGCAAAAGGTCCATCAAGAGGGCATATAATAGGGCAAGAAATACGGATCGCCATCAACTACTATATGCACCTAAAAAGAAGGAATTAAGTAATGAGGTAAGGTTGGTCACCACTTATAATTCCCATTGGAATAAATTGTACCAAATTATGGATAAACATTGGCCTATACTTCTGGCTGATCCTGTATTGAGGCTGTATCTGTCACCCAAACCATCATTGACAGCTAGGAAATCTCCGAGTTTGGGTGATATATTGGTTAGGAGTTATTATACACCTAAAACCTTTCCATCTTTCTTCCACTCTGACCAACAGAAATCACTGCCACCGTGGGGCTGTAAGCCATGTGGGAAATGTGTGGCATGCCCCAACGTTGTATCAGCCAAGGATTTCACCTCAACAGATGGACGCATATTCAAAATAACACATACCATCACATGTGTAACTACGGCTGTAGTTTATTATGCGTCCTGTCCTTGTACTAAGATCTATGTTGGTTTGACAACAAGAGCCCTAAAAATTAGAGTTAGGGAACATGTAAGAGACATTCTGGCAGCCAAAAATGAGGACAATATGGAGATTTTGAAAAGTGTGCCGAGGCATTTCAAACAATTTCATTCCTGTGATCCTACGGTTTTGCAAGTTAAGGGGATTGATTGTGTTCATCTGGATTTGCGGGGTGGCAATGTGGGACGGCTGTTAGCGCAAAAGGAGGCTCGTTGGATCTGGGAATTACGTACTATGTACCCGCAAGGCCTAAATGAAATGATTAGTTTTGCCCCCTTTCTCTGATCAACCCGTCATCAGATTTTTTAATGGCCTCGTCAGGGGTTTTTTATATTAATTTTTTTAAATTAATTTTTAGCTGTTATTAATTATATGTTTTTTCTTTTTCTTTTTCTTTTAGTTCTTTTCTATTAAATTCAATTGTTTATCTGGCTTATTCTATGATGTTTCTCAATATTCCATGAAGAGGACCCTAGTAGCAACTGTGGACTTTTTGGAACTATGAATTCTTGCACATTATGGCACTTTATGAGCGAGTGCGCTCTTTTAATACATCAGCTTTCATCTGTGTGTGTCATTTTTTCACTTCTGTATATTTATTATGCTCAAATGTCTTGTTACTATTTGATTAATAATGCTTTTTGTATCACTATGTACTGTTGGCACATTGATATAATTGCATCTACTAGCTGCTGCTATCATTTAATTTCTGTATTTACTTTTCATGTTTTGTGACACATATATTATTCACAATTACATTTTTTCACTTTTGTCACTTTTTTATTCATATATTTATTGTCTGCATTGTATGATAATGTATTACAATCATCGTTAATTATGCACTTTATAGCAGCTTCCTTGTGTTTCTATACGGTGTACCTGGATCCTCTTTATGGCCAGTGCGCATGCCCGTTGTGTCAGCTTGTGCGCCTTTGCTGACGGCGTCTCCATCGCAACGTTCCAGCGTGCGGGCAGTATCATCCCACGTTTTTGTGGGTGGTTCTTGCTCCGCCTCCTTGCGATGACGCACTCTGCGAGGTGTGCGCTTCCTGTTCCGACTGGGCATGCGCCGATATACGGCCGGCATTCAGTGTCTTTTGATGTTCTGTTTCCTATTGGGTGGCCAGTTGCATATATGCTGCTACAAATCCTGACGACGCCACTCCCCCGGAAGAAGGCACGTACGCCGAAACGCGCGTAGGGGTGGTGGCGCCGCAGACCTGAGGTATCTATGCCGCACTACTTGTATTTATTGTCCTATAAGCTAGCTTGGATGTGGGTGCTGGATGCTTTTTACCAGCGTAGTGTTAGTTCCTATGTTTTGGATCACTAGCACACCAGTAATTGCTAGAGGGCTCTGTATTTGTTATTTTGAGCAATGTGTTAGCCTCCTATCTGCGGCCCCTGGTGTAGTTGTCACCTCCATTGTTTTCCCTCTATTATATTTATGTATTTTAATATTTTTCTTTGTATTTAATAAAGTTTAATCTTTTGATTATGATCCCCTCGTTTTGTGCAATGCTTATCTATAGGATATATATAACTTTAGAATGAGTAGACACAGGGGTGCACCAATAATGAGGCCAGTTGAGCATTTGTCCTCAAGAGGCAGGGAAACAGAGGGCCGCCAAATGCAGTTGGCTCTGGCTTCTCCACCCCCTCCAGCCCTGTGTGCACTATACAGTGTATACCATTGATTTGTGTGTGACTACCATATGTGTGTGACCTGCAGTAGAATTCCATTGGCCATTTTATCTAAAAGTCCGCTCTGAATGGATCAGAGGAGAAAGGTGAGAAGTTTCCAGCGAACCATCTTTATAAACAGATATTGTAAATGCAGGTTCTGTGGGCCAGGCTGTGGAGTTATTCACATTTGTACTTTTATAGCAACTTTTCCAACTCATATTTACCAACTTTTTAGATCAAACAGCTAAGGCTGGTTTCACACTTGCATATTTTTTAATCTGTGGGAATACGGAAAACCTGAATATATATACACTGCTCAAAAAAATAAAGGGAACACTAAAATCCCACATCCTAGATATCACCGATTGAAATAGTTCAGTTGCAAATCTTTATTCAATACATAGTGGAATGTGTTGAGAACAATAAAACATAAAAATGATCAATGTAAATCAAAATGAATATCCCATGGAGGACTGGATTTGGAATAATACTCAAAATCAATTTGGAAAATCAAATTACAGGCTTATCCAACTTCAGTGGAAGTGCCACAAGACAAGGAAATGATGCTCAGTAGTGTGTGTGGCATACACGTGCCTGTATGACCCCCATACTGTACGCCTGGGCATGCTCCTGATGAGGCGGCGGATGGTCTCCTGAGGGATCTCTCCCCGGACCTGGACTAAAGCATCTGCCAACTCCTGGACAGTCTGTGGTGCAACGTGATGTTGGTGGATGGAGCGAGACATGATGTCCCAGATGTGTTCAATCAGATTCAGGTCTGTGAAATGGGCAGGCCAGTCCATAGCTTCAATGCATTCATCTTGTAGGATGACTGCTGACACACTCCAGCCACATGAGGTCTGGCATTGTCCTTCATTAGGAGGAACCCAGGGCCAACCGCACCAGAATATGGTCTCACAAGGGGTCTGAGGATCTCATCTCTGTACCTAATGGCAGTCAGGCTACCTCTGGTGAGCACATGGAGGGCTGTGCGGCCCTCCAAAGAAATGCCACCCCTCACCATTACTGACTCATTGCCAAAGTGGTCATGCAGAAGGATGTTGCAGGTAGCAGATCACTCTCCACAGTGTCTCCAGACACAGGCCAGTACAACAGGAGACATGTAGGGGGCCGTAGAAGGGCAACGACCCAGCAGCAGGACCGCTACCTCCGCCTTTGTGCAGGGAGGAACATGAGGAGCACTGCCAGAGCCCTGCAAAATGACCTCAAGCAGGCCATTAATGTGCTGTGTCTGCAAAAATGGTTAGAAACCGACTTCATGAGGATGGTCTGAGTGTCCGACGTCCACAGATGGGGGTTCTGCTCACAGCCCAACACAGTGCAGGTCACCTCTCTCAGTAAAGCCTACATATATGGGTTGGCCGGAACCAAGTGTGATTAGATGTAATTAAAAACCAGATGGTGAAGGGAGGAGTGCTCAGTCAGTAAGCTAACATAGAAATGACAGAAAAATGACTGGCACATCCAACCTAGTGTGAATAAGTGCATACATCTAATCACACTTGGTTCCGACCAACCCATATATGTAGGCTTTACTGAGAGAGGCGTCTATATTCACCCATGCATCTCAGTAAAGCTTACATATATGGGTTGGCCAGAACCAAGTGTGATTAGAAGTAATTAAAAACCACATGGTGAAGGGAAGAGTGCTCAGTCAGTAAGCTAACATAGAAATGACAGAAAAACGACTGGCACATACAAACTAATGTGAATACGTGCATACATCTAATCACACTTGGTTCCGGCCAACCCATATATGCAGGCTTTACTGAGAGAGGTGTCCACATTCACCCATGCATTCAGACATTAGCCTTCGGTAAGTGTTCACATTTGGACAGGGAGGTCAGGGACCCATCAGATTAATGAGACCACCTTGACGATGGTTGATGAGCTCACACTATTTGGCCAAATTCTGTGCAAAGCGTCTCAAATATTTTTGCTAATGTTCAAAAAGCCATTTTACTCTTCATATTGCATGTATTTCATATTTGACATGCTTTGGCATGATAGAGTGCAACATTTTTTTGTATATTGTATATGGAGGTAGCTGCTCCTGGTATGCACTTATTCACATTAGTTTGGATGCGCCAGTCGTTTTTCTGTCATGCAATTCCTAGTTCTGTCCTGATAACGGTCAGTGTAGGGTGGGAATTCCCGCTCTGACTCAGTACATCCTCAGGCGTGGGCTCAAAAGCCACCGAGGGTCAGAGCGAGTCCAATCACCCGTCTAGTGGGGTGATCCCACCAGCGTCTTTCAGCTGCACCCTGTAACTGCTAACAGGGTGCAATGTTTATTTGGTGACTCTGTGAAGCAACAGAGTTCGCTTCCATTCACACTGGGTGAGGTCTAACCCACGTGTGAGCAAGCATTCCTCCGCCATTACTCAGCAGCAGGTGCCATCTCTGCACGGTGGATCCCGGGCTGCGAACGCACCTAATACCATCCTTATAAATATTTGGTGCGTTCCGCCAGCCCTAACATTGTACTAGCGTCAGGGTCTGGCTAGTAATGGTGGATGAACAGCGACTGCAGAGGTACATCCAGCAGCGGGAGGGCAGGTTGGTGGCTCTCAAGCGCACAAGCTCAGCTGTGGATGTTACCGCAGTTGCTGTTCAGGGTGCTAGCGTGGCTGCAGCTAGGTTGTCCACTGCCACCCCTGCTCTAACATTATCCCATCTCCCATTGCCAGACAAGTTTGCTGGTGACAGTAAGCTGTGTAGGGGATTCGTGAGCCAGTGTGATATACATCTTGAGCTCCTGGCTGCACGTTTTCCCATGGAGCGGGCTTAGGTGAGATTTATTATATCCCTCCTGTCGGACAGGGTGTTGGAGTGGGCTCCGCCGCTGTAGGAGTGCAACAATCTTGTGGTGCAGAGTGTTCCACGGTTCTTGAGCACTCTGAAGCAGATCTTTTTGGGACCTCATGTCACCCATGATACGGCGCTCCAGCTGCTGGCATTAACACAGGGTTTGTCCATGATCAGCCATTTTGCTGTCCACTTACGGACTTTGGCATCTGAGCTGGAGAGGCTGGATAAAGTCCTCATCCCTGTATTCTGGAGGAGACTAGCTGACCATGTGAGTGACGCCTTGGCCACTAAAGAGATTCCTGCCACACTGAAGGAGCTAATAGCAATAGCTACAAGCAAGGACCTTCATTTTAATGAGCGAAGGTTGGAACGAGCCCAGTGTAGGCAGAGGTTTCGGCTGCATCCCATCTTCACCAAACCTCCAGAATCTCCGGTCCAGGCGTCTGAGCTACATGAGACCACGGAGGTGACACAAGCGGGGTCTAAGTCCCAGACCGCTCATGCACACAAAATCTGTCCTGTCTGCCAGAAGTCGGGACATTATGCCAGAAAATGTCCCCAGCAGTCGAGAAAACATCAGCATCTACTGTAGTGGTTGTAGGAAGAGGTACACTAGACTCAGCGACGTTTTCCTCCAAATTGTCCTTCAAGGGGACAATTAAAATAGGCCCATCCACTCATATGGTAGAGCTTTGCGTGGATTCTGGGGAGGAGGGCAACGTCATGTCTTCTGCCTTCGCCCAACGGCACGCAAAACCCCAGGTGATGCTCACCAAACCAGTGATGTACGAGTGGTGAATGGGTCGACACTGCCCTCACAGATAACACACCAGACCATCCTATTTACACTTTCTTTGTTGCCATCTCATCAGGAGATTATCTTCTTACTTGTCATTCCTGAGGGAATTGATGAGGTCCTGTTAGGGATACCTTGGCTACGGTACCACTCCCCTCATATTGAGTGGTCCACAGGGAGAATTTTGGGATGGAGTGAGTCTTTTGAGGGTAGATGTCAGAGGGAGTGCGTTCAGGTTGTTAGTATTGAGGTACCCACAGATCTTTCCTCTCTCCCCAAACACTATTGGCCCTATGCGGATGTGTTCTCCAGGAGGGCTGCGGAGACTCTTCAGCCTCACGGGCCCTATGACTTTCCTATTGACCTCTTGCCTGGTGCTGAGCCTCCCCGGGGTCGAGTCTACCCGTTATCTCTCCCGGAGACGGAGGCAATGTCTCAGTACATCCAGGAGAATCTGGCAAGAGGGTTCATCAGGAAATCTGTGTCACCCGCAGTGCTTGGTTCTTCTTTGTTCAGAAGAAGAACGGAGAATTATGTCACTGCATAGACTACAGGGGTCTTAATGCCATAACCGTTAAGTACCCTCTGCCACTTATATATGAGCTCTTCGATAGGCTGCAGGGGCGAGGGTATCTGCTAAGCTTGATCTGCGGGCTGCATACAACCTGATTTGCATCCATGAGGGGGACGAATGGAAGATGGCATTTAACACCAGGGATGGGCACTATGAATACCTGGTGCTGCCCTTCGGGCTCTGTAATGCCCCAGCCATTTTCCAAGATTTTGTGAACGATATCTTCCGGGATATGCTCACCACCTCTGTCGTAGTCTATCTGGATGATATTCTCATCTACTCTCCAGATATAGACTCCCACCGGAGAGATGTTTGCAGATTCTTCGACTTTAATGTTATTAACTTCTCAGCCAAACTGATGGTCTACATTACATATATAATTATCATCTGATACCATTTTGTGTATGCAGCCAGCTTTAGGTTTTAACAATATTTCCATATGTATGAAAAAGTATAAGAAGCAAACAAAAGAGAAAAAATACTGTATAGTTACAGCACAAATGTAATCCATAGCTAACCTAATGGGATTAAATGCCTCCTGTGATGTGGAATTAACAGCCTCCACATAACATGAAATGACTGTTCTTATTGAATTATTTAATGATTTATACATAAACTAATAGGCAATTTCTCATGTCAGCAGCGAATATATTCATACAAAATATTTAATTGTTTTCAATGTTTCACTTTCAGGCTGATATTCTGTCATTTTACAAATAAATTAGGTATCTACAGCCCAGCAGTTACCATTAAAATATAACAGGATTTCTAAGCGACCTAAAACTAAAATAAAGAGTGCACAAAGACTCAGGCGTAGACTAATATGTTAATAATAATAATAATAATAATAATAATAATAGTAAATTATTAGGTTAAGATCCACAAATCCTAGAAGGGCTGCCAAGTGTCCCAGTGACTGTGTTCTGCACAATGATCACCTTCACTGGTTATAGGAAATATGGAGGAGTTACCCAAGAATTTCACATTTTAGTTTTAGAGGCTCATTTGATTGTGGGGCTATAGCAGTATTGATTATTCTCCCTCAACAGAAACAAGCTACAATAGACTTCACAACCGCTAGGTGGTCACATATAGGATACATTATTCCCATCAAAGTATCAAGGAGCACCATTGTTATTCAAAGATGGTTTTCTTAATTCACCAATCCCAGGATTACTCCAGACAAAATTAAAATGAAGGATAGGTCCTTCTCTTTAAAAAATAAAATGGAGAATATTTAGCTTATATACATAACACCATCATATTCATGAGACACTATAATCATGGTCCCCATTGGGGCTCACAATCTAAATTCCCTATCAATATGTCTTTGAAGTGTGGTAAGAAATCTGAGTTCCTAGTGGAAACCCATGCCAACACAGGAAGAACCTACAAATTCCTTGCAGATGTTGTCCTTGGTGGAACTTGAACCTAGGTTCCTAACCCTGCAAGGAAACAGTCCTAACCACTGAGCCACCATGATGCCCATAGTAAACTAGTCTCCAGCTCAATGTCCCAATCGATCACCGTCTAGTCGTTAGACTATTTCGGAATTGGAGCGCTGCCGTGGCAGCAGGACAGGTGCTCTGAAAACCGTCTCATGTATGATGAGATACCAAGGTCCTCTTTCCATTATCCTGGCTGAATTACATCTTTGTGGTATGATGTAAATGTGAGCAGTTACAGTGTCATGCAATAATTTGGGCACCCCTGGTCAAAATGACTTATTGTGAACAGTTAAGCAAGTTAAAAATGAAATGACCTCTAAAAGGCCTAAAGAGGACACATTGTCTTCATATTTTAGAAAAAAAAAATGTATTTTCATCTTTTACATTTTAAAAATTGCAAAAAGGAAAATAGTCAGATGCAAAAGTTTTGGCAGGACATGACAAAATCTGGAGGATCCCTAGTATGCCCTAAAAGGGACCAAATAAGGACGAAAAAACTCAGTGCTGGAGAACCAGCACAGAATATCCCTGCAATTAGGGTAAATGTAAGAACCCCCCCAAAAAAACGGGGTTTATACTATGAGAGCTGTGAGTAACAGATCAGTCAAATATGATTGATAATGATATCCAATGACTGATAAACCACTGAAGAAGTAATGGTCAAAAATGGCCAACTGTACCAGAAAAAAGATGAGCCAGGAAGGAACGTCCAAACAGCAGGGGATATGAGTGGGGGACCCCGGAATAACCCCACGCGTATCGCCATAACCCATACGGCTTTGTCAGGGGAAGAACCACACTTGTGGTCCAGGGTCCACTGGAAATAGACCTAACCTAAACCAAAAAAACCTGTGCCAGCATATGGTGAGGGAAAGGAAAAGAACTATGGATGGTATCCAAAAGAGGAAACATGCTGGGAAGAGTTCAAAATGGGCAAGAATGAGAATATTGCACATCCGGCCTTTACATAGTTCCATGCAACAGCCCAGGTTCCTCGATGAAATAGCAAAACCTATTGAAAAATGTTGAAATTGTCTCTGGGAGTGAAAATGAATCATGACAAAAGAACAAAGAAGGGGAAGAAAACAGGAGGAACTGCGGCAATGGTTGTGTCCAAAAACAAATCCACTGCTCAAGATTGAAGGCGAAACGTTTCACAAATGTAGAGAAGTACATGAAACACATGTACAGTTAGGGCCAGAAATATTTGGACAGTGACACAAGTTTTGTTATTTTAGCTGTTTACAAAAACATGTTCAGAAATACAATTATATATATAATATGGGCTGAAAGTGCACACTCCCAGCTGCAATATGATAGTTTCCACATCCAAATCGGAGAAAGGGTTTAGGAATCATAGCTCTGTAATGCATAGCGTCCTCTTTTTCAAGGGACCAAAAGTAATTGGACAATGGACTCTAAGGGCTGCAATTAACTCTGAAGGCGTCTCCCTTGTTAACCTGTAATCAATGAAGTAGTTAAAAGGTCAGGGGTGGATTCCAGGTGTGTGGTTTTGCATTTGGAAGCTGTTGCTGTGAGCAGACAACATGCGGTCAAAGGAACTCTCAATTGAGGTGAAGCAGAACATCCTGAGGCTGAAAAAAAAGAAAAAATCCATCAGAGAGATATCAGACATGCTTGGAGTAGCAAAATCAACAGTTGGGTACATTCTGAGAAAAAAGGAATTGACTGGTGAGCTTGGGAACTCAAAAAGGCCTGGGCGTCCACGGATGACAACAGTGGTGGATGATCGCCGCATACTTAATTTGGTGAAGAAGAACCCGTTCACAACATCAACTGAAGTCCAGAACACTCTCAGTGAAGTAGGTGTATCTGTCTCTAAGTCAACAGTAAAGAGAAGACTCCATGACAGTAAATACAAAGGGTTCACATCTAGATGCAAACCATTCATCAATACCAAAAATAGACAGGCCAGAGTTAAATTTGCAGAAAAACACCTCAAGAAGCCAGCTCAGTTCTGGAAAAGTATTCTATGGACAGATGAGACAAAGATCAACCTGTACCAGAATGATGGGAAGAAAAAAGTTTGGAGAAGAAAGGGAACGGCACATGATCCAAGGCACACCACATCCTCTGTAAAACATGGTGGAGGCAACGTGATGGCATGGGCATGCATGGCTTTCAATGGCACTGGGTCACTTGTGTTTATTGATGACATAAGAGCAGACAAGAGTAGCCGGATGAATTCTGAAGTGTACCGGGATATACTTTCAGCCCAGATTCAGCCAAATGCTGCAAAGTTGATTGGACGGCGCTTCATAGTACAGATGGACAATGACCCCAAGCATACAGCCAAAGCTACGCAGGAGTTCATGAGTGCCAAAAAGTGGAACATTCTGCAATGGCCAAGTCAATCTCCAGATCTAAACCCAATTGAGCATGCATTTCACTTGCTCAAATCCAGACTTAAGACGGAAAGACCCACAAACAAGCAAGACCTGAAGGCTGCGGCTGTAAAGGCCTGGCAAAGCATTAAGAAGGAGGAAACCCAGCGTTTGGTGATGTCCATGGGTTCCAGACTTAAGGCAGTGATTGCCTCCAAAGGATTTGCAACAAAATATTGAAAATAAAAATATTTTGTTTGAGTTATGTTTATTTGTCCAATTACTTTTGACCTCCTAAAATGTGGAGTGTTTGTAAAGAAATGTGTACAATTCCTACATTTTCTATCAGATATTTTTGTTCAACCCTTCAAATTAAACGTTACAATCTGCACTTGAATTCTGTTGTAGAGGTTTCATTTCAAATCCAATGTGGTGGCATGCAGAGCTCAACTCGCGAAAATTGTGTCACTGTCCAAATATTTCTGGCCCTAACTGTATATTTCGGGAGTCCTGGTCCAGTCCAAGAGGGCCTTAATGCAACAACACTTCATGGGGACACTTCAAGGAGGAACCATAGTACGGGTCGTGCCCAGGAATGAGTCCGTTGCTCAGAATTGAAACGGAGATGTTTCCCCAGTGTAAAGGAGTAGATGAGGATCATATACATCTTAGAAATCGAGGTCCAATCCACGTAAGTCTTAATGCAGCAACATTTCATTTAAACCTGTGTAGATGATAAAAAGGATTTGAATTCCCACAGGCCTAAAATTGTAGGGATTCAGCACAAGACCGTTCCCTATTAAAAGTCAATAGATAACTGGCCAATGTGTGGGCACTTGTAAGGAGATAATGGGAGAGGGAATGTGCTAACAATAGGTAAAAGGCCTACCCTTAAATTGTTAAAATTGATGAAACCAAAGTCATATTCAGACAACAGGATACTGTTATACCAATGGGGGGAAAAATGTACACAGTGTAACACAGGGGCAATGCAAGGGCGTGTTAACCCAGGAAGCCCGTGAACAGCAACTTCTCATTAAGACCCTGTTAGGTGTCAAGATCCCGCCGCTGCACAGGGGGAATCTTGAACCATCTCCGCTGCGGTCTCTCATTCTCCTCCAGCCACAGTGGAGCCTGCTCAGCAGAGACGTCGGTCCCAGCACCTGGCTCAGGCAGATACTGTGCATTTGGTTACTGCTGCCCTTCCAAATCCAGCCATTATAACCAGCACTGATCAGCAGCAAGCAGATGCTCCTGCGCCCAAGGGAAGACCTCATTGGAGGTTGGGGGTCACATGCTCCGGTCCTGTGGCAGCTCCTATTGGACCCCTAGGAAGGTCCCGTAGAGCTACAGCTATAAAAGGTTCACATGGCCACACCTGCACCTGTTATTGTGTGTGTGGATGTATGCCTGTTCTGGTGATTGTGCCTTAATCATTGCCATTCCTAGTGTTGTTGCATGCTTGCGAATGTTGGAACTACCTAGCGCCTTACAGTGCTATCCAAGCACAAGAGCACAATTCTTACTGCGTCACATCAGCAGCGACCACCAGTGCAGCGCCATGTGCAATTAGTGCGCTTTCCTGGCCCTACCCAGGGTGGTTAGTGGCATCCGTCAGAGTGGCGCTGTACGCACTCTCGTGCGGTAAATGTTTATTTAGTTTCCCCTGGCACCGCAGAAGCGGCATCGAGCACTAGTGGTCTAGAGGGACTTTTCCACCACTCCTTGGGGCAGAGTTCTGTGATCTCGTCCTAGTACTCACTTTGCAGTTTGGCAACCCTGTGAAGCAACAAGGTTCATCTCCTTTTTCATACTGGGTGAAGCTAACCCATGTTTGATCACGTTATACCACCATACAGTGTCCGCCATTACCGAGCAGCAGGAGTTTCTCTGCATGGTGGACCCTGGGCTGCGAGCGCACCTAATACCTTTCACATTATTCTTAGGTGCATTCCAATAGCCCTAACAGACCCATGGGCGTAATGGAACCAAGATTGAAAATCCAATGAGACTCTGATTGTAAAAGTTGTCTCCTAGGACAGCCCCCCTGTTGGACCCTGGAATTTTCTCCAATCCTACCACCCATGTATTAGTAGTCAAACCCGAATGTTGGGGCAGGAAATGTGCTGCTACTGAGGTTAAGGGCTTGCCCTTCAGTTGGTCAGAAGAAGCCAAATTAATAGTGGAAAAATGTTTCTGAATTCTTCATCATAACACTTGAGACGTCTGGCCTTCATATACCTGTTGCCAGGGGCAGATTAGAGCATAAATGACACAACTGGTTTTGCAGTTAATATACGTTTTAAGAGTGTGTCTTGTACCGTCCCTCGGGTTAACAAAAACATCTATAGTGAACTGCATGTGGGGACAGATGTTACAGTCCCCACACGCAAAAGATCCCTTCAAAACCATACCTCAATGAAACCTGTTAGTCTGTCTGGTACAATGACTTCTGGTCAGAAGATCTCTGAGATTTGGGGCTCTTCTGGCCGTGAGCAGAGGCTGATCACTTATGATATTAGAGGTCTGAAGGTCTGTGGTCAGAATGCCCCAATGTTTCTGTAGAATGTTTCTCACCTGTGACCAATGAGTGTTAAATCTTGTAATAAAATGTGGTTTAAGGTCACGTGGTTTAATTTGAGTTGATAAGAAAGATTCCTGCGCATGACCTTTTGCCCATTGAGAGGCCGCAGAGATGCATTTTCTTGGGTAATTCCTTTTCTTGAATCATTTGGTCAATTCAAGTGCCTCATGTCAGAAATCCTCATCTCCAGTACAATTCCTTCTGGTTCTTAAGAACTGTCCAATGGTCACACCTCTCTTGCTATGTAGAGGATGGAAACTGAGATATCCAAGGAGTCAATGTGGCTTTGGGCTTTCGGAACAAGTTAGTACAAGGTACCCCAACCTTCCCCGAGACCTGAAGATCCAGGAAAGTCACTGAGGAGGGAGACATGGAGAAAGTCAAAATAATGTTGTGTGAGTTGTGATTAAGACCATCAATGAACTTATGGCAGTCCTCCTGATTCCCTGCCCAAACAAAAAATAAACCGTCAGTGTAGCGTTGCCTGTAGCGCACGTTGTTCTTGAAGCAGCTCAGAGGGTAAACGAAGGTGGCCTCCCACCAACCCAAAAATAGGTTGGTGAGGGCCGGGGCACAATGCGCCCCCTTGGGAACTCCTGAGGTCTGCAGAAAGAAAGATCTGTCAAATAAAAAATAGTTGTGCTTCAAAAGGAAATCTAACAAATCGATCACCAAAGAATCATGCATTCTGTCTGAATCAGAAATCAGATCAAAAAAGTATAGGACAGCTGTAATTCCATCCTCATGATTAATATTCAAATACAAAGATTCTACGTCGCACGTCACTAGCAACACATCAGGTGGCAAAGTCATGTCCCAACAAATCCTGATGAAATGAGAGGCGTCCTGCACGTAAGAATGCAAATTTTTGACCATAGGTTGTAAAAAATAGTCCACATATATACAGGCCTTCTGGCCCAGGCTACCAATACTTGCCACAATAGGATAGCCAGGGGGTTTGGTGAGATTTTTGTGGACCCTAGGCAACATATAGAAGGTTGATATGATTGGGTGTTCCACCCACATAAACCTCATTTCATGGTCACTAATGATGCCGAGGTCCTTGGCCCTTTCCAATAATTTTCTGAATTTGACAGAAAATGGCCCTGTTAGATCAGAGGGCAGCTTTCAGTAAAATCTAGTATCCCTCAATTAGCGATGTGCCTCCTCCAGATATAATTCATGTGCCCTTTTTTCTCCACACATACCTTTGATCATTGTGGCCAAAGACTCCTATCCAATCTAATCGCTCCACAGTACTTGCTTCCAAAATGCATCAGGCTTGTGTAGATGTTTTTTTGCATACATCTGATAGTGAATTTTACGGTGAGGACGCAGGAGATGTTTTCTTTTGATGACTCTTCCATGAAGGACATATTTGTGTAGGTGTCCTGCGTCTGCTAAATGTTTCTGAAGGTCTTTTGAAGTCAATTAGGGGCTCAGATTTGCCTCTCTAGCAATCATACGACCAGCTCTCACTGAAATTTTGCTTGGTCTTCACAACATTATCTTGACCTCCACCATTCCTGGTAACTTCCATTTCTTAATTACATTTTAACTAAGGAAAGGGCAATTTGAAAAGATTTTGCTATCTTCTTATAGCCTTCTCCTGCTTTGTGGGCCTCCACCATTTTCAGAGTGCTAGGCATCTACTTAGAAGAACCCATGGCTGCTCTTTTTTGGCACAAGCTAAGTGGTGGCTGGGTTTTTAGAAAGCTGGGAAATTTGCATCCCCCGGCCTCTCCTAATGATGATTGTGAACAAGCCGTATCCCTAACAGGCTAATTAAGGTCTGAAACTTTGGTCACAGTTATCTGAGCACACAAATCTCCAAAGGTGCACAAACCCATTTTCCTTTTTGCAATTTTTAAAATAAAAAAAAAAAAATACAATATATATATTGCCTAAAACACCAAAGAAATATGTCATCTTTTACTTTAGACCTTTTAGAGATCATTTCATTTTCAACCTGCTTAACTTTTCACAATAACAGTCATTTTGACCAGGGGTTCCAAAACTTTTACATGCCACTGTACGTTAATTATTACACACTATCTTTCATTTCATAAGAACCTAATGCACTTTAATTGTCCCCTCTACTTCTGAAATTTTATCATTCAGTTCTTTGGGAAGTTGTAGGTCTCCAAGGATTTTAAAGCTTCTACAAAAAAAATCCTCTGCATTATTTTGTTTCTCCTTAATTAGAACTTGTAGCATAACATTGACAAGATGCATCCTGCCCTCCGTGTTACACATTCAACGATAATGGATGCATGGTATACTAAATATCCAGCCATGTGAAAAACGCCAATACCGGAGCATAATTGGATCGGAAAATTGGCCATAAAAATATGCAATATGTTTGCACAGGATGGATAGGCCATTTTTCCAGGAGCCATATATAACTATAACACCTGCTTAGTGGAGGCGATGTACCATTTATTAGTGAGTTGTGTGGCAGGTTTCTAATTCCTGTGAAATCAACAATCGTAAGAAGTCAATGAAGTTACAGCAAGGGTCAAGGAACGACTCTGTGACCTCTAATTGTAAATGCTGTCAAACCAGAGATCCATCATTCTTTACTGTAATCAAAAGCAGCATCTCCAAACATTAAAAGAAAACGCTCTTTCTCCTCCACATGATATATTGATTTCTATGATCATAATGTCACAGTGAAATATAACAGGGCACAGACATGTTTTTTGTGTAGCATACCAAATAGTGAGAGCAAGATGGTTTTCCTCCATTTATCTTCTGAAAGCAGATGTTGTCTTGCTGAGCGTTGACACTCTGCACGTGCTGAAGTAATGATGACAGATTCCAGAGATGTTAAGGACAACAAATTTATACTCTTAAGGTACCTTCACACATAACGATTTCGTTAACGATATTGTTGCTTTTTTGTGACGTAGCAACGATATCGTTAACTAAATCGTTATGCGTGACAGCGACCAACGATCAGGCCCCTGCTGGGAGATCGTTGGTCGCTGCGAATGATCAGGACCTTTTTTTGGTCGCTGATCACCCGCTGTCATCGCTGAATCAGCACGTGTGACGGCAATCCAGCGATGTATTCACTGGTAACCAGGGTAAATATCGGGTTAGTAACCCGATATTTACCCTGGTTACCATTGTAAAAGTTAAAAAAAAAACACTACATACTCACATTCCGATGTCTGTCACATCCCCCGGCGTCAGCTTCCCGCACTGACTGTGTCAGCGCCGGCTGGCCGTAAAGCAGAGCACAGCGGTGACGTCACCGCTCTGCTTTACGGCCGGAGCTTACACAGTGCGGGAAGCTGACGCCGGGGGACGTGACAGACATCGGAATGTGAGTATGTGTTTTTTTTTTTACTTTTACAATGGTAACCAGGGTAAATATTGGGTTACTAAGCGCGGCCATGCACTTAGTAACCCGATGTTTACCCTGGTTACCCGGGGACTTCAGCATCGTTGAAGACAGTTTCAACAATGCCGAAGTTTTTCCCCTGATCGTTGGTCGCTGGAGAGAGCTGTCTGTGTGACAGCTCCCCGGCGACCACACAACGACTTACCAACGATCACGGCCAGGTCGCAAAGCTGGTCGTGATCGTTGGTAAATCGTTTAGTGTAACGGTACCTTTACACCCATAATGACAATATAAAGCATGACCCATTGTATAACATAGTATAAACGTACATAAGACACAAAAAATTTGCAGTGCGACATCCCAAATGTTTGTGTGTCACATCCATTTTTTGGGGAGTGACACTATTCATTTACCATAAATGAGGAAACATAAATGAGGAAACAAAAATCCAAGTGTGATGGAATTGCCAAAAAAAAAAAACAACTCCAAAGCCTTTTTTGCTTTGTTTTTACAGCTTAAAAATACGAGTATGGTAAAATTACCTAGCAGTATAATTTCCTCGGTGAATACGATTAAGGCAATACCAAGCGTCTCTTTATTTTAGTGGTAAAAAAAAAATCCGAAAATTTCATCTTCTGAAATATGTACCTTTTTTCGTACTTTTCCACCTATGAAGATGGGTTAAAACTTGTTTATTTCAGTTTGAGCTGATATGTTTATTGAAATAACTTTGGGATACTTAAGACAAATTCATAGTTTTTTTATTGCACTTGAGCGGGCATTGAACTATAGAAAATAAGAATGTCCAATTTGTTGGGGAGCCTTAAACATGCAGTTTAACCCCTTACCAGCATATGATGTGTAGCTATGTCATATGCCAGCTCACTTACTTTGATGCCAGCTCAGGAACTGAGCCAGCATCTTTCCCAGCAGAAGATGACTGTTATATTCAGGCATCATCTGCCTCTAACAGAGGACCAAATTTTTTCCCCGCTTCAATAATAAAAACTATGTATGTGTGGTATCTGCAGAATCATACTGACCTGGGGAATTATATTGCCAGGTCATTTTACTGTATAATGAACATGGTAAATAAAACAATTGTGAAAAAACTGTACTTTTGATTAACATCATTCATTTCTTCTCACAAAATTAGAATATTATCAAAAAGTTTATTTATTTCAGTTCTTCAATACAAAATGTGAAACTCGTATGCTGGCCAATCAAGCACAGTGATACTGTTGTTTGTAAAACAGGTATTGGTACTTTTGGTAGTGTGGACAGGGGCCAAGTCCTGCTGGAGAATGATATATCCATCTCCAAAAAGCTTGTTGGCAGAGGGAAGCATGAAGTGCTCTAAAATTTCCTGGTAGACGGCTGCGTTGACTTTGGTATTGAAAAAACACAGTGGCCTTACACCAGCAGATGACATGGCTCCCCAAACTATCACTGATTGTGGAAACTTCACACTAGACCTCCAGCAGCTTGGATTGTGGCCTCTCCACTCTTCCTCCATGCTTTGGGATCTTAATTTCCAAATGAAATGCAAAATTTACTTTCATCTGAAAACAACACCTTGGACCCCTGAGTAACAGTCCAGTTCTTTTTCTCCTTGGCCCAGGTAAGACACTTCTGGTGTTGTCTATTGGTCATGAGTGGCCTGACACAAGTGATGCAACACGTATAGCCCATGTCCTGGATACGTCTGTGTGTGGTGGCTCTTGAAGCAATGACTCCAGAGCAGTCCACTCCTTGAGAGTCTCCCCAAAAAATTTTAATGGCCTTTTCTTAACAATCCTTTCAAGGCTGCGGTTATCTCGGTTGTTGGGCACCTTATTCAACCACACTTTTTCTTTCCACTCCACTTTCCAATAATATGCTTGGATACAGCAGTCTGTGAACTTTGCCAACTTCTTTAGCAATGACCTTTTTTGGCTTACCCTCCTTGTGGAGTGTGTCAGTGACTGCCTTCTGGACGTCTGTCAGGTCAGCAGTCTTCCCCATGATTGTGGAGCTACTGAGACAGACAAAGGGACCTTTGAAAACACTTAAGAAGCCTTTGCAGGTGTTTTCTGTTAATTATTATAACTTACAGAGATGATGACTTTTGGGTTTTCATTGGCTGTAAGCCATAATCATCAACATTAACAGAAATAAACACTTGAAATAGATCACTCTGTTTGTAATGACTCTATATACTGTATGTGCTTCACTTCTTTGTATTGAAGAACTAAAATAAATTAACTTTTCGATGATATTCTAAGCTTGTGACAAGGTGACAAGCATCTGTATATATATATATATATATGTATATATATATATATATAGCCTGAATACAAACAAGTCCTCGCACAGATCCATCGTACTTATCTGAAGAATAAGGTTTCCAGATCAATTTTACCACTCAATGAATGCAGTAAAAGTAAAACCCACAAAACAATGTTGGAATTGCATATTTTTCACCATTTCCACTGCCGTTAAAGTGTTGCTCATGTTATTCAGTACACATTATGGTAAAATAAATAGTGTTAGTCAAAATTACAACTCATCCCATAAGAAAACAAGACCACAAACAGATATGTGAATAGGGCTTTTAGAAGAAGAGGAGAAAAATGCAAAAGTGCAAAAAACTAAAATTGCCTGATATTGAGGCAGTTAAATAGACTAAATTAGAATATTTTCCAAACTATTGAATATAAAACATGTTAAATTATAGACATGAGAGTAACTGTCTTTAATAATTTCATGCATCCAGTTTTAGAAAGAAAATATGGATACATGTATCAAGTTCTTGAAATTGAACTTTTTGCCAGGAAACATTTTAGTAAAACACAAAATGAACATTAAGAACAGTGTTAGCCTTTAAACCTCAAAGAAAAATACTCCAAAATCATTACGCTCATAAAGAACTTTTAAAATTAAAATATTTGCTTTGATGGAAAAGGTAATGTTCGCCTCTGTGTAGTCTGAATAATAGAGACCAGGTGTATCACTAATGCATTAGAGAACATCAGGTTATAAATATTAATATACAAATGTGAACAGAGAAACAGAATAAAACATGGGGTTTCTTATACTGTGCCTGGTGTACAGTTACGTACCAGTAGACAAGTGTTCCTGTGTTCAGTGTTTGCTATGTAATCACACCCCAATATTTTAGACTAAAAGGAACTGCTGTTTGTGATACTCTGGCATATGACTATACAGGCATGTTGTATTTGTTTTATCTTTACACTATACCTCAATAACATGGGCACTTCAAAATCCTCTAAACGCCTTCCTAAAGGTTTTGTTTCTTTCAGTCATTGAGATCCTCCAATTACACCTTGAAGAAATGCTGGATGGGTAATGTTCTCCCTTATTGTAATGATTTCACCCCTCAGTGCTGAGCTGTCTGTGCAGTGATTGACAGCTTATTTGTCCAGTTGGTGCAGGGGCGTACTGAGCTCTCTTTGTTATTGACAACTCGGCCTTCCAATCTGAGTCTGGGAGGTGCTGAGCTCCATCAGGTTCTCCCAGTTCCTTTCATTGCTCAGCTATCTAACTGAGCTGGCAGTCCAGATAGCTGTCAGCCATAGCAGCTAAGTGTAGTTGGTTAACTCTGTGACTTGTATTTTGCTTTTCATGTATCGCTGCCTGACCTTAAACCTTGTTCTAACCATCCGTCTGTTTAAACCCTTTGCTCTGATCTGCTATCCTTTTGGTATTATGACATGGGTGCAACTTTGCACTTTCCTTCTGTTTATGATGTACTCTCCTGGTAATTGACCTCAGACTTCTAGACTATTCCAACTCGTGGCTTGTCCGTGAAAAGTTTCTCAACGTCACACTTATGCTTAAGATCCACTGCTCAAAGATCAGCTACAAGCACAGCAGCAACAATGGCTACAACATCAGCAGCAATTACAGCTGCAACAGATGGCACAACAAGAGACCAATAAGTTGCTTATACAACAAATGCAGCAGCAGCAACACCAGCAGCACATTGACTTACTGGCAGAGGCGGTTCATGGAAAGCCGATAGCTCCTCCCCAAAGTCCATGTGACGACACGTGCATCCGGAAGATGGTAAGAGGAGCAATGCAAAAAATGACCCCAAGTGTTGTGGAGGTCTTTTTGACAGTGCTTGAGCAGGTGGTGGAGCATGAGAAGCTACCACTAGAGCATTGGGTGGAGGTGCTGGCCCCCTATTTGACTAGTGAGCATCAGAAGGCCTATTATGATTCGGCACTGCAGGATGTGCAAGAGTACACCAAACTGAAAACTGAAAATTTGGTATGCTCAGTAGTGACTATGTCAGTCAGAGCACAATGGTTTCACTACTGAGCCTACTGTGGGGACAAACTGCCTCAATCTCAAAAGTTTAACCTGCTACATCTGGTGCAAAAATGGCTGCAGCTGGAGGCACCTCCACTGCCGTCTCTCATTCTCCTCCGGCCGCAGTGGAGCCTGCTCAGCAGAGACGTCAGTCTCAGCGCCTGTCTCGGGCAGATACTGCGCGTTTGGTTACGGCCATACGCTAGTATAAACCTGTTATCGTGTGTGTGGTTGTGTGCCTGTTCTGGTGATTGCGCCTTAATCATTCCCATTCCTAGTGATGTTGAATGCTCGCTAATGTTGGAGCTAACTAGCGCTGGACAGGGCTAATCTACACATAAGAGCACGATCTATACTGCGTCTAACCAGCAGTGACCGCCAGTGCGGCGCTGCACGCACTCTGTGCGGCGCTGTACGCACTCTGTGCGGCTATCTCCAGTTACTCCTGACATTCGGTCAGTGTATGGTGGGAACTCCCGCTTGATCCCAGCATCTGACTCAGGGAGTCCTCAGGCGCAGGCTCAAAAGCCACCGAGGGTCAGAGCGGGATCAATCACCAGCATAGTGGGGTGAATTGCAGGGGTCCCAGTAGTATTCATTTGCTGCACCCTGTGACTGCTAACAGGGCACAGTGTTTTCTTGGTTCCCTGCGACTCTGTGAAGCAACAGAGTTCGCTCCTATACAGAGCGGGTGACGGAACCCATGTCTATTCTGGCGTAGTACCACCATATAGTACCGCCATATAGTACCGCCATTAACTAGCAGCAGGCTCCACTCCTGCACGGTGGACCCCGGGCTGCGAATGCACCTTCACTATCATTATATTTACTCGGTGCACTCCGCCAGCCCTAGCATAAATAAAAATATAGGAGCCATGTAGTATATAGCATACAAATAGTACGTGGCCTGTGCTATATAGTATGTGGCTGCTATATGCATACATACATATTGTAGAATACCCGATGCATTGTATATAACACAGCCCACACAGCATCTAACACAGGCCACGTAGTATACAGCAGCCACGTAGTATACAGCAGCCATGTAGTATATAACACTGCCCACGTAGTATATAGCAGCCATGTGGTATATAGTACTGCCCACGTAGTATATAGCAGCCATGTAGTAAATAGTACTGCCCACGTAGTATATAGCAGCCATGTAGTATATAGTACTGTCCACGTAATATATAGCAGCCATGTAGTATATAGTACTGTCCACGTAGTATACAGCAGCCATGTAGTATATAGTACTGCCCACGTAGTATATAGCAGCCATGTAGTATATAGTACTGCCCACGTAGTATATAGCAGTCATGTAGTATATAACACTGCCCACATAGTATATAGCAGCCATGTAGTATATAGTACTGCCCACATAGTAAATAGCAGCCATGTAGTATATAGTACTGTCCACGTAGTATATAGCAGCCATGTAGTATATAGTACTGCCCACATAGTATATAGCAGCCATGTAGTATATAGTACTGTCCATGTAGTATATAGCAGCCATGTAGTATATAGTACTGCCCACGTAGTATATAGCAGCCATGTAGTATATAGTACTGTCCACGTAATATATAGCAGCCATGTAGTATATAGTACTGTCCACGTAGTATACAGCAGCCATGTAGTATATAGTACTGCCCACGTAGTATATAGCAGCCATGTAGTATATAGTACTGCCCACGTAGTATATAGCCGCCATGTAGTATATAACACTGCCCACGTAGTATATAGCAGCCATGTAGTATATAGTACTGCCCACTAAGTATATAGCAGCCATGTAGTATATAGTACTGCCCACATAATATATAGCAGCCATGTAGTATATAGTACTGCCCACATAGTATATAGCAGCCATGTAGTATATAGTACTGTCCATGTAGTATATAGCAGCCATGTAGTATATAGTACAGCCCACATAGTATATAGCAGCCATGTAGTGTATAGTACTGCCCACGTAGTATATAACAGTCATGTAGTATATAGTACTGTCCACGTAGTATATAGCAGCCATGTAGTATATAGTACTGCCCACTAAGTATATAGCAGCCATGTAGTATATAGTACTGCCCACATAGTATATAGCAGCCATGTAGTATATAGTACTGCCCACATAGTATATAGCAGCCATGTAGTATATAGTACTGTCCATGTAGTATATAGCAGCCATGTAGTGTATAGTACTGCCCACGTAGTATATAACAGTCATGTAGTATATAGTACTGTCCACGTAGTATATAGCAGCCATGTAGTATATAGTACTGCCCACGTAGTATATAGCAGCCATGTAGCCCACGCAGTATTTAGCAGTGTGGGTACATATCCCAGTTAAAAAAAGAAGAATTAAAATAAAAAATAGTTACATACTCACCCCCTGGGATCCAACGGCGCTGTGGCGATGGGCACGCAGCTATCGCCATCTTTTGTTCCCAGGATGCATTGCAAAATTACCCAGAAGACTTAGCGGTCTCGCGAGACCACTAAGTCTTCTGGGTAATTTCGCAATGCATCGCTGGGAACGTAAGATGGCGGCAGGCGCGAGCGGCTTGGCGGACTACAGAGGGTGAGTATACCAGGTTTTTTTGTTTTTTTATTATTTTTGACATTACTTTTTTTACTATTGATGCCGCACAGGCAGCATCAATAGTAAAAAGTTGGGGACACCCAGGGTTAATAGCGGCGGTAATGGAGTGCGTTACCCGTGGCATAACGCGGTCCATTACCGCCGGCATTAACCAGGTGTGAGCGGTGACCGGAGGGGAGTATGCGGGCGCCGGGCACTGACTGCGGGGAGTAAGGAGTGGCCATTTTCTTCCGGACTGTGCCCGTCACTGATTGGTTGTGGCTGTTTTGCGACCAATCAGCGACTTGGATTTCCATGACAGACAGAGGCCGCAACCAATGAATATCCGTGACAGACAGAAAGACAGACAGACAGAAGAACAGAAAGACGGAAGTGACCCTTAGACAATTATATAGTGTATATATATATATATATATATATATATATATATGTATATATATATATATATATATATATATACATATATATATATAGTTAGTTGGACCACCCCATAGCAATTTTAACATTGGAAGAATTTCAGCTCTTTGGTAGCCTGGAGAATACGCACAGGCATCGGGTTGTAATAAAAACAAAGTAGAGTTAATTGTCCTTAATAAACTTCTCAGCTCAAAAGGAAAACAGCTTTCTTCAGTTCAAAATTAATAACAAAAACATCCCTTTCTTTTGGGTGAGCCTTGCTGTCTCAGGCACTTCTCAGAGACCAGCACAAACTATCCACCATGTGCTTTCTTTGGCAAGCTTTGGCACAAGACCATCTGCTCCACTAACACAGCTGCCTTTTATTAGGCATTTAAGATCCAGATTGGAGTATGGGAGCAACCTTTCCCACCCAGGCTCATTTGGCTGCTCCTAAATCCCAGATCCAAAAACAATCCATCAAAATAAAAGCATCTCAGAAATCTGGTGATACTGGTACACTTTCTCCCAGGGCTTGCAGCACAAAGGCCAGCCACCTCAGTGACACAAACCTGCCATCTAGGACCTTACCTCCTGCTTTCTTACAGCATATTCAAACACATATTGCATCTAGTACCTCTTGTAGAGGAAATTCCAGACTAGTCAAACTAAACTCCAAATATATAGCTTGCATTTTTACACTTTTTTAAAATCAAGTTTCAACAACAACATAACCATTGAACATATATTTCCAAAAAGTAGAAGAGTAGAAAAAAAGTTCACAGTATATAATAATAAAAAATGAAGTCTTAGTAATTTATTATTACAGTAGAGTAAAAAGATTATTCTGTACTGTACTTTTAGCTATAGTAGACCTTTGTGGCAAGGTATATGCAAATTTAAAAAAAAAAGAAATTTGCATACTGTCTTGGTGAATTTCTTTTTTTTACTTTAAGCTCAATCAAATACAATCAATTGATTAATCAGTTCATTCACTCCTGTTCTCTAAAATTAGGAGCATGTAAATGAATATTTATGAGAGTATTTAATTGCAGACACTTGCTTGCATATATTATTCAAAGTTGTTTCTACTGTGGGTTTCACTTATCTGTAAGCTTGCACCTGTCTGAAGGTAACTGAAGTCCAAAGGTCTAAAGGAAATTATACAAATTATAAAAACCACTGTTCCCCTAAAAGTAAAAGTTACAGAACCACAAAATAGAGATCCAGATACATATATAAAGCCAGTATTACAGTAAAGTAACAGCAACAATTTCCCACAATGAACACTAAAGTGACCCCATAGTAGAGTCAATATCAAGGTAAAATGGAAAAAGATACACCTACCTTACCTTGATTCTCACATTGCCCTCTTCCATTGGAAGGAAGATGAGCAGCCAAGTAGCCTTTTCATTTTGGTTTTTTTTTGTTATGGACTTTGATTGGCAAAAGTAGTCTACAGCTGATAGCCACAGATTCCCAGCAGTACAGGAAATATAGATACTCTGCTGGGAGTTTGAAGACTCTGGTTATTTCATTCTCCTTTGGATGCTCCTCCCTCCTTCCTCATAGTGGGCAAGAGATCTTAAAAAGTTCTGTTGAACTTGGTCAGTGAATATTCCCTAGTAAGAAGTGTTGAGCATTCCGATACTGCAAGTATCGAGTATCGGCCGATACTTGCTGTATCGGAATTCCGATACCAAATTCCGATATTTTAGTGATATCGGATATTGGTATCGGAGTGTGCGGTGCGTATGGTTCCAAGGGTCTGGAAGAGAGGAAACTCTCCTTCAGGCCCTGGGATCCATATTAATGTAAAAAATAAAGAATAAAAATAAAAAATATGGCTATACTCACCCCTCCGAAGAACCCTGGCTGTCACCGCTGCAAGCATCCGCATCCTTTCCTGAGAATGTAGTGAGTGAAGGACTTTCGATGACGACGCGGTCAGGTGAGCCGTCACGTGAGCGGTCAGACCGCGACATCATCGAAGGTCCTTCACTCTCTGCAATTCTCAGGAACGGAGGCGGACGCTTGCAGCGGTGACAGCCAGGGTCCTTCGGAGGGGTGAGTATAGCCATATTATTTATTTTTATTCTTTATTTTTTACATTAATATGGATCCCAGGGCCTGAAGGAGAGTTTCCTCTCCTTCAGACCCTGGGAACCATCGAGGATACACTCAGATATTTGTGTCCCATTGACTTGTATTGGTATCGGGTATCGGTATCGGCGAGATCCGATATTTTGCCGGTATCGGCCGATCCCATCCGATACCGATACTTTCAAATATCGGAAGGTATCGCTCAACACTACTAGTAAGTCAATCATTTGAATAAGTGTCATGTAATACTAAATCTATGATAGAAGTTTATGGCTAGAAGCCAGTTTCATGATTCTGAAAAGGGACAAATAGTATTAGCTACTCACTGAGCCGACACTCAGAATTAAAAAAATAGTTATTAAAAATGTTCTGCTTACGAAAACTCCATTAGAAGCTGGTATCTTAAAGCGTAGCATTTTTTCTCCATTTTGACATCACTGTGGAAAAAACATAATTTTGCCGTAACCACTTTTGACATCTCCAGAGCATGGACTTCTAGTTTCGGCTTTCTTTCTTAATCGGATTGCATATGAGCTTCAGATATGATTTACACATTGTTAGAGATGCCTAAGGTCGTAACATAGTAACATAGCAACATAGTTAGTAAGGCCGAAAAAAGTCATTTGTCCATCCAGTTCAGCCTATATTCCATCATAATAAATCCCCAGATCTACGTCCTTCTACAGAACCTAATTGTATGATACAATATTGTTCTGCTCCAGGAAGACATCCAGGCCTCTCTTGAACCCCTCGACTGAGTTCGCCATCACCACCTCCTCAGGCAAGCAATTCCAGATTCTCACTGCCCTAACAGTAAAGAATCCTCTTCTATGTTGGTGGAAAAACCTTCTCTCCTCCAGACGCAAAGAATGCCCCCTTGTGCCCGTCACCTTCCTTGGTATAACCAGATCCTCAGCGAGATATTTGTATTGTCCCCTTATATACTTATACATGGTTATTAGATCGTCCCTCAGTCGTCTTTTTTCTAGACTAAATAATCCTAATTTCGCTAATCTATCTGGGTATTGTAGTTCTCCCATCCCCTTTTTTAATTTTGTTGCCCTCCTTTGTACTCTCTCTAGTTCCATTATATCCTTCCTGAGCACCGGTGCCCAAAACTGGACACAGTACTCCATGTGCGGTCTAACTAGGGATTTGTACAGAGGCAGTATAATGCTCTCATCATGTGTATCCAGACCTCTTTTAATGCACCCCATGATCCTGTTTGCCTTGGCAGCTGCTGCCTGGCACTGGCTGCTCCAGGTAAGTTTATCATTAACTAGGATCCCCAAGTCCTTCTCCCTGTCAGATTTACCCAGTGGTTTCCCGTTCAGTGTGTAATGGTGACATTGATTCCTTCTTCCCATGTGTATAACCTTACATTTATCATTGTTAAACCTCATCTGCCACCTTTCAGCCCAAGTTTCCAACTTATCCAGATCCATCTGTAGCAGAATACTATCTTCTCTTGTATTAACTGCTTTACATAGTTTTGTATCATCTGCAAATATCAATATTTTACTGTGTAAACCTTCTACCAGATCATTAATGAATATGTTGAAGAGAACAGGTCCCAATACTGACCCCTGCGGTACCCCACTGGTCACAGCGACCCAGTTAGAGACTATACCATTTATAACCACCCTCTGCTTTCTATCACTAAGCCAGTTACTAACCCATTTACACACATTTTCCCCCAGACCAAGCATTCTCATTTTGTGTACCAACCTCTTGTGCGGCACGGTATCAAACGCTTTGGAAAAATCGAGATATACCACATCCAATGACTCACCGTGGTCCAGCCTATAGCTTAACTCTTCATAAAAACTGATTAGATTGGTTTGACAGGAGCGATTTCTCATAAACCCATGCTGATATGGAGTTAAACAGTTATTCTCATTGAGATAATCCAGAATAACATCCCTCAGAAACCCTTCAAATATTTTACCAACAATAGAGGTTAGACTTACTGGCCTATAATTTCCAGGTTCACTTTTGGAGCCCTTTTTGAATATTGGCACCACATTTGCTATGCGCCAATCCTGCGGAACAGACCCTGTCGCTATAGAGTCCCTAAAAATAAGAAATAATGGTTTATCTATTACATTACTTAGTTCTCTTAGTACTCGTGGGTGTATGCCATCCGGACCCGGAGGTTTATCTATTTTAATCTTATTTAGCCGGTTTCGCACCTCTTCTTGGGTTAGATTGGTGACCCTTAATATAGGGTTTTCATTGTTTCTTGGGATTTCACCTAGCATTTCATTTTCCACCGTGAATACCGTGGAGAAGAAGGTGTTTAATATGTTAGCTTTTTCCTCGTCATCTACAACCATTCTTTCCTCACTATTTTTTAAGGGGCCTACATTTTCAGTTTTTATTCTTTTACTATTGATATAGTTGAAGAACAGTTTGGGATTAGTTTTACTCTCCTTAGCAATGTGCTTCTCTGTTTCCTTTTTGGCAGCTTTAATCAGTTTTTTAGATAAAGTATTTTTCTCCCTATAGTTTTTTAGAGCTTCAATGGTGCCATCCTGCTTTAGTAGTGCAAATGCTTTCTTTTTACTGTTAATTGCCTGTCTTACTTCTTTGTTTAGCCACATTGGGTTTTTCCTATTTCTAGCCCTTTTATTCCCACAAGGTATAAACCGCTTACACTGCCTATTTAGGATGTTCTTAAACATTTCCCATTTATTATCTGTATTCTTATTTCTGAGGATATTGTCCCAGTCTACCAGATTAAGGGCATCTCTAAGCTGGTCAAACTTTGCCTTCCTAAAGTTCAGTGTTTTTGTGACTCCCTGACAAGTCCCCCTAGTGAAAGACAGGTGAAACTGTACAATATTGTGGTCGCTATTTCCTAGATGCCCGACCACCTGCAGATTTGTTATTCTGTCAGGTCTATTAGATAGTATTAGGTCTAAAAGTGCTGCTCCTCTGGTTGGATTCTGCACCAATTGTGAAAGATAATTTTTCTTGGTTATTAGCAGAAACCTGTTGCCTTTATGGGTTTCACAGGTTTCTGTTTCCCAGTTAATATCCGGGTAGTTAAAGTCCCCCATAACCAGGACCTCATTATGGGTTGCAGCTTCATCTATCTGCTTTAGAAGTAGACTTTCCATGGTTTCTGTTATATTTGGGGGTTTGTAACAGACCCCAATGAGAATTTTGTTACCATTTTTCCCTCCATGAATTTCGACCCATATGGACTCGACATCCTCATTTCCTTCGCTAATATCCTCCCTTAAAGTGGACTTTAGACAAGACTTTACATAGAGACAAACCCCTCCTCCTCTCCGATTTTTACGATCCTTTCTAAACAGACTGTAACCCTGTAAGTTAACTGCCCAGTCATAGCTTTCATCTAACCATGTCTCGGTTATTCCCACTATGTCAAAGTTACCTGTAGATATTTCTGCTTCTAGTTCTTCCATCTTGTTTGTCAGGCTTCTGGCGTTTGCGAGCATGCAGTTTAGAGGATTTTGTTTTGTTCCAATCTCCTCGCTGTGGATTGTTTTAGAAATGTTCTTACCTCCCTTCTGAGTATGTTTTCCTGGATCTTCTTTGTTCAAGTCTAATGTTTTTCTTCCCGTCCCCTCTTCTTCTAGTTTAACGCCCTCCTGATGAGTGTAGCGAGTCTTCTGGCGAATGTGTGTTTCCCAGGTTTGTTGAGGTGTAGTCCGTCTCTGGCGAGGAGTCCATCGTACAAGTAATTCACACCGTGGTCCAGGAATCCGAATCCTTGTTGTCTGCACCATCGTCTTAGCCAGTTGTTTGCATCAAGGATCCTGTTCCATCTCCTGGTGCCATGCCCGTCTACTGGAAGGATAGAAGAAAAAACTACCTGTGCATCCAGTTCCTTTACTTTCTTCCCCAACTCTTCAAAGTCTTTGCAGATTGTCAGTAGGTCCTTCCTTGCCGTGTCATTGGTGCCAACATGTATCAGAAGAAATGGGTGGACGTCCTTGGAGTTGAAGAGCTTTGGTATCCTATCGGTCACATCCTTGATCATCGCACCTGGAAGGCAGCATACTTCTCTTGCAGTTATGTCCGGTCTGCAGATGGCTGCTTCTGTGCCTCTCAGTAGTGAGTCTCCCACCACCACCACTCTTTGTTGCTTCTTGGCTGTACTTTTTGCTGTCACTTGTTGCTGTGTGCCCTTTTCTTTTTTGCTTGCTGGTATTGCTTCATCCTTAGGTGTGCCATCTTCATCCTCTACAAAGATTTGATACCGGTTCTTCAGTTGGGTGGTTGGTGATTTCTCCATGGTCTTCTTGCTTCTTTTGGTCACATGCTTCCACTCATCTGCTTTTGGAGGTTCTCTGACACTTTTTTCACCTTCTGTGACCAGTAGAGATGCTTCTGTTCTGTCTAGAAAGTCTTCATTCTCTTTGATGAGTTTCAAAGTTGCTATTCTTTCTTCCAGACCCCGCACCTTTTCTTCTAAAAGGGCCACTAGTCTACACTTCTGACAGGTGAAATTTAATTCTTCTTCTGGTCGATCTGTGAACATGTAGCACATGCTGCAGCTCACCATGTAGGTTGTCATATCTGCCATGTTGCTCCTAGATCCTGCTGACATGCTGTGTGTTTTCCTTCTTGTGTAATCTACTCAGCCAAGCTCTCTTGCAATAATGTCCTACAGGCAAAAATTCCGGCGCGCGGTTTGGTGATTCTTTCCAAGCAGCTGGTCCCGGCTGTACCCAACGATCTTCTAGCTTAGGGAGACTCTTCGCTTTTCCCAGAAGGCACCTGGAATATGCAAATTAGCCTCCTCAAGCTTGAATCCCTGGTTTGGTGATTCTTTCCAAGCAGCTGGTCCCGGCTGTACCCAACGATCTTCTAGCTTAGGGAGACTCTTCGCTTTTCCCAGAAGGCACCTGGAATATGCAAATTAGCCTCCTCAAGCTTGAATCCCTGGTTTGGTGATTCTTTCCAAGCAGCTGGTCCCGGCTGTACCCAACGATCTTCTAGCTTAGGGAGACTCTTCGCTTTTCCCAGAAGGCACCTGGAATATGCAAATTAGCCTCATCAAGCTTGAATCCCTGGTTTGGTGATTCTTTCCAAGCAGCTGGTCCCGGCTGTACCCAACGATCTTCTAGCTTAGGGAGACTCTTCGCTTTTCCCAGAAGGCATCTGGAATATGCAAATTAGCCTCCTCAAGCTTGAATCCCTGGTTTGGTGATTCTTTCCAAGCAGCTGGTCCCGGCTGTACCCAACGATCTTCTAGCTTAGGGAGACTCTTCGCTTTTCCCAGAAGGCACCTGGAATATGCAAATTAGCCTCCTCAAGCTTGAATCCCTGGTTTGGTGATTCTTTCCAAGCAGCTGGTCCCGGCTGTACCCAACGATCTTCTAGCTTAGGGAGACTCTTCGCTTTTCCCAGAAGGCACCTGGAATATGCAAATTAGCCTCCTCAAGCTTGAATCCCTGGTTTGGTGATTCTTTCCAAGCAGCTGGTCCCGGCTGTACCCAACGATCTTCTAGCTTAGGGAGACTCTTCGCTTTTCCCAGAAGGCACCTGGAATATGCAAATTAGCCTCCTCAAGCTTGAATCCCTGGTTTGGTGATTCTTTCCAAGCAGCTGGTCCCGGCTGTACCCAACGATCTTCTAGCTTAGGGAGACTCTTCGCTTTTCCCAGAAGGCACCTGGAATATGCAAATTAGCCTCCTCAAGCTTGAATCCCTGGTTTGGTGATTCTTTCCAAGCAGCTGGTCCCGGCTGTACCCAACGATCTTCTAGCTTAGGGAGACTCTTCGCTTTTCCCAGAAGGCACCTGGAATATGCAAATTAGCCTCCTCAAGCTTGAATCCCTGGTTTGGTGATTCTTTCCAAGCAGCTGGTCCCGGCTGTACCCAACGATCTTCTAGCTTAGGGAGACTCTTCGCTTTTCCCAGAAGGCACCTGGAATATGCAAATTAGCCTCCTCAAGCTTGAATCCCTGGTTTGGTGATTCTTTCCAAGCAGCTGGTCCCGGCTGTACCCAACGATCTTCTAGCTTAGGGAGACTCTTCGCTTTTCCCAGAAGGCACCTGGAATATGCAAATTAGCCTCCTCAAGCTTGAATCCCTGGTTTGGTGATTCTTTCCAAGCAGCTGGTCCCGGCTGTACCCAACGATATTCTAGCTTAGGGAGACTCTTCGCTTTTCCCAGAAGGCACCTGGAATATGCAAATTAGCCTTCTCAAGCTTGAATCCCTGGTTTGGTGATTCTTTCCAAGCAGCTGGTCCCGGCTGTACCCAACGATCTTCGAGCTTAGGGAGACTCTTCACTTTTCCCAGAAGGCACCTGGAATATGCAAATTAGCCTCCTCAAGCTTGAATACCTGGTTTGGTGATTCTTTCCAAGCAGCTGGTCCCGGCTGTACCCAACGATCTTCTAGCTTAGGGATACTCTTCGCTTTTCCCAGAAGGCACCTGGAATATGCAAATTAGCCTCCTCAAGCTTGAATCCCTGGTTTGGTGATTCTTTCCAAGCAGCTGGTCCCGGCTGTACCCAACGATCTTCTAGCTTAGGGAGACTCTTCGCTTTTCCCAGAAGGCACCTGGAATATGCAAATTAGCCTCCTCAAGCTTGAATACCTGGTTTGGTGATTCTTTCCAAGCAGCTGGTCCCGGCTGTACCCAACGATCTTCTAGCTTAGGGAGACTCTTCGCTTTTCCCAGAAGGCACCTGGAATATGCAAATTAGCCTCCTCAAGCTTGAATCCCTGGTTTGGTGATTCTTTCCAAGCAGCTGGTCCCGGCTGTACCCAACGATCTTCTAGCTTAGGGAGACTCTTCGCTTTTCCCAGAAGGCACCTGGAATATGCAAATTAGCCTCCTCAAGCTTGAATCCCTGGTTTGGTGATTCTTTCCAAGCAGCTGGTCCCGGCTGTACCCAACGATCTTCTAGCTTAGGGAGACTCTTCGCTTTTCTCAGAAGGCACCTGGAATATGCAAATTAGCCTCCTCAAGCTTGAATCCCTGGTTTGGTGATTCTTTCCAAGCAGCTGGTCCTGGCTGTACCCAACGATCTTCTAGCTTAGGGAGACTCTTCGCTTTTCCCAGAAGGCACCTGGAATATGCAAATTAGCCTCCTCAAGCTTGAATCCCTGGTTTCGTGATTCTTTCCAAGCAGCTGGTCCCGGCTGTACCCAACGATCTTCTAGCTTAGGGAGACTCTTCGCTTTTCCCAGAAGGCACCTGGAATATGCAAATTAGCCTCCTCAAGCTTGTATCCCTGGTTTGGTGATTCTTTCCAAGCAGCTGGTCCCGGCTGTACCCAACGATCTTCTAACTTAGGGAGATTCTTCGCTTTTCCCAGAAGGCACCTGGAATATGCAAATTAGCCTCCTCAAGCTTGAATCCCTGGTTTGGTGATTCTTTCCAAGCAGCTGGTCCCGGCTGTACCCAACGATCTTCTAGCTTAGGGAGACTCTTCGCTTTTCCCAGAAGGCACCTGGAATATGCAAATTAGCCTCCTCAAGCTTGAATCCCTGGTTTGGTGATTCTTTCCAAGCAGCTGGTCTCGGCTGTACCCAACGATCTTCTAGCTTAGGGAGACTCTTCGCTTTTCCCAGAAGGCACCTGGAATATGCAAATTAGCCTCCTCAAGCTTGAATCCCTGGTTTGGTGATTCTTTCCAAGCAGCTGGTCCCGGCTGTACCCAACGATCTTCTAGCTTAGGGAGACTCTTCGCTTTTCCCAGAAGGCACCTGGAATATGCAAATTAGCCTCCTCAAGCTTGAATCCCTGGTTTGGTGATTCTTTCCAAGCAGCTCATCCCGGCTGTACCCAACGATCTTCTAGCATAGGGAGACTCTTCGCTTTTCCCAGAAGGCACCTGGAATATGCAAATTAGCCTCCTCAAGCTTGAATCCCTGGTTTAGTCTGCAGGGCAGTCGTGAAGTCTGCCCTGCAAACTTACAACACAGAGGAACTCCCAAGACCTGGAAAAGTGGTGGAAAGTCCTGGCCTATAGAGTAAAACAAACAGATGAGGCACTTGGTGGCTGAAAGATAAGGCCGAGAGGAAGAGGTTGGTGGGCAGCAGTCAGCAGGGCACCCGGAGAGGTGATTGGTGAGCTGAGTATTAGTTTTTTTTTTTATTTTATGTTTATTATACTCTGTAATCCAGAGAGACACAATATCATGAATAGGACCATTAAATTTATGACAAATAACTTCTGTTCAAATCAGATTTCCCAGTAAAATCCACGATGACAGGCAAATTGAAAGTTTCAATTGATCCGCTGATCAATAGACATTCTTCTTTTGGATTTTTTGGTAGAGAACAACATTTTTGTTAGGCCCTGAATTAGTAAAACATGTCTAGAGTATCATACAACCACCATGTCTGATTTTGGTAAGATATTAGAGTTTTGGACTGCATGCCAGATTTATTGGGACCAATGTTTTCTGAAAAATTAACTTTTCATAGCCAACTTCTTTTTTTTTTGCCAATGGAAAATGAGAACAAACGCCATATTAGTAATTCTTGTTAAAAAAAATTCCTATCCATAAGTGAAAGTTTATAGGGAGAAGAATACTGGCAATCACTTCATATAAATGAGCCCTAAATCAGTCTACCGTTTGCCCCATATTTTCTAGATAATATAGCATTTCTTTGCCAACATTGATGTAAGTTCTTAATTAAAAAAATGATTTCATGAACTTTCATATCATTTAATTAGATACAAAACTGAACAGACATCTTGCTAGGAGATTATATATTTGATTAAATGAGTATATTACTTTGTTCAGACATTAATATGTAATGGGATAAAATGACTGAATTAGATTAATTAGTGCGTTACATAAAAAGAGAAAAATAATTAAAATGCAATGAACAAGATTTTTTACACTTGAAATAAAATTTAGAAATTGAATTAAATCTAAGAGCTCCAGTGTAGTCAAATCCCGGTCACGTAGGTCGGAAGCAACTCTTTCTACTTTCCAAGTGCTCAGAAGAATGTTTGTTAAGAATTATGTATTGCAATGACCTTGTGCTGATCTCGTAAGATGATGAATATGTCACACGTCTGACGATCATAGGATTCCTTTCTCTGTCACTTCAGTCACTCGGAGGAGATCAAATAAAGTCAAACATGCCCCTAGGTGTTGAACAGAACATTTAATGATTTTATGGGAAGTAAAAGTAGCAGATGACACCGGTTCCATCATAAACTTCACGCTATGTCACCTTAATCAAATGTAAGAGGGAGGAATGGCCCCCGACTGCCAGTATAAGTGACCCAAAAGGATGCGGGATGAGCATAAAACAGCATAAAACTCTATGATTTATTTAACCAGAAATGACAAATTATGTTTGAAGAATTGAATACAAAGGAAATGTTGAAGTTGAAACATTAGGTCTGTCGGAGTCAGCCTGCAATCTTATAATAAATGGACAGTTTTTTCAACACAAATTTTTTTTATAGATGAAGTAAAAAATGTTCAAATGTTTAAAATGTATTAAAGTATATATCTGAGAAAAGTAGGGGTAATCTTATGTTCATAAATGGGAAAAATTGTGAAGTAATTGTTAATACAAACAACTTTGCAATTTACACTCTCCATTTTCTCCATTCTGAAGAATAAGGGATTTTTAATTCTATAGTTTACTCTTCGTTGCAAAGGTTGACGGCCAGTTTAACAGGCAGGGAACATGCACTTACAAACTCTTTCCTATACCCTTGTTCTGAAACTGGCCATACTGCTAGTTCCGACTAGCTTCTGAGTCTCTGTTCTTCTTCAATGTTACATAGGCAAAGCTGCCTCTCTTTGGAGCATGAGAGAGTACAAACTTCGAACCGGTAGAACAGCCTTGCCGCCAGCCCAAACAGTTATTGATAAAGCGATTAACCTTAAAAAATATGTGTGCTTACAGCTTCTGCCATGAATAGGAACCGCACACAAATGCCGGTTTGAGACCTGAAGGTTTCTTGCTACGATCTCCAGGATGTCTTGCTTCTAAATGAAACATTTTATTTTGGATGTTTCAAAAAAAGTTACCCTGCTTACTGTGACCCTGCTCCACTACCACCACCCCCCTCAGTAAGCTCATTTTGGATTATAAGATGCACCCCCATTTTCCTCCCAAATTTGGAGGAAAAAAGTGCATCTTATGATCCGAAAAATACTGCATATTTATTGGTATAATAAATTTTTAGTTTTTTTAAACTTTCCAGTCAATGATAACTTATGCTATCTAAAAAGTAATGCAATTATTATTAATACAAAAGTTTTCATAGCTGATATCTACATTAAAAATAGTAAATTCTACAAATGAATCCAGAAATTACTCATTTATAAAATAGCATACCTGACAGCATATCCTTTAACCTAGTGGTATTTGGATTTTCACTTGATAGGTCAGCTCAGCTACGACTATGTTGCCAAGATGCGACTGTCCAGGCTGAAGACCAGTGGAGCATGAGCTCCTGGGAAAACAGCATTAGTGACTAGTGGTGACATCATTGAGGTTACTGTAGGTCACTAAGGCTGCATTCCCACACTTCAGTGTGAGCCAGGACACATCATGGCACAGTACAAAATAAACCACATATCGCAAACTTGCATTATGGCATGGGATATCTTCACTTCAGGCAGGTGTGGGATATGGCTGTTTATTATTTTTCTTTTTTTTTCAGGGAACATGGGTTTCAATGGAATGGTTGTAAGCTGAGTATTATTTTTTGATTTTTTACAGGTGACAAGGGCTTCAATGGAATCAGTGTAAGGTGAGTATAACTTATATTATTTTTAAATAAATTTGGAAAAAAGGATGTGGATTTTTCATCTTGGCTAAAAAAGAGTACTAGTTGTCCACCCTGGCAGAGCCAGGCTACAAGGAAAACTTTGCATCTCTTCTTCCTCAGGCAAACAGGTCTTCTAAAATGGTGCTACAAAACATGACCATTGTGGAAAATATGCTGAAAAAAAATCCATCAGACAATGCTAGTGGCACACAGGGGTACACATTCAAAGGCCCGGTAAAATTGCATGACACTATCCAAGTGTCCATGCCCTGATCACTGGGTATTTTTGACAAGGAGGGAAAAGTTTCAAGAGATGGTCAAGCAATACCTGGCCAACCAAACAAGCATACTCGCTAATTCATCTACGACCTTCAGCTATTTTGTCTCAAAGCTGGACACATGGCATGACCTGTCCCTCTATGCCTTGTAGTGTTGCCTTGCCGCTAGAGTCTTGTTTGAGCAGATTTTTAATGACACATGGGTCATAACATACAGACACTTTTGCTTGTCAACAGAAAGTGCTGGCATGCTCACTCTGATAACAATGAACAAAGCCTGGCTTAGACAAAACATTAACATACCATCAGATGATAGCAACACATAAAGTGTTTTTACCCCCAAGGGTGGTTTGCATGTTAATGACCACGCCAATTTTTACAATTCTGATCACTGTCTCTTCATAAGGTAATAACTCTGGAATGCTTCCATGGATCACAGTGATTCTTACACTGTTTTCCCACGACATATTTTACGTCATGATAGTGGTAAAATTTCATTGATATGTCTTGCTTTTATGTGTTAAAAAATGGCAATTTGGCCAAAATTTAAAAAATTTCTCAATTTTCCAAATTTGAATTTTCAAGCCCTTAAATCACAGATGTGTCAAACAAAATACTTAATTAGTAATTAATTTTCTATATGCCTACTTTACATCAGCACAATTTTGCAACCAAATTTTTTTTGTTAGGAAGTTATAAGGGTTAAATGTTGACCAGCGATTTCTCATTTTTACAACACCATTTTTTTTAGGGACCAAATCACATTTGAAGTCACTTTGAGCGGTCAGTATGGTTGAAAATACCCAAATGTGACATCATTCTAAAAACTGCACCACACAAGGTGCCCAAAACCACATTCAAGAAGTTTAATAACCCTTCAAGTGCTTCACTGGAATTTTAGGAATGTTTTTAAAAAAATGAACATTTAACTTTTTTTCACAAAAAATTTACTTCAGATCCAATTTGTTTTATTTTACCAAGGGTAAAAGGAGAAATTGGATGCAAATGTTGTTATACAATTTGTCCTAAGTAGGCCGATACCCCATGTGGGGGGTAAACCACTGTTTGGGGGCATGGCAGAGCTCGGAAGGGAAGGAGCGCCGTTTCATTTTTCAAAGCAAAATTAGCTGGAATTGAGATCAGACTCCATGCCGCGTTTGGAGAGCCCCTGAGGTGACTAAACAGTGGAAACCCCCCACAAGTGACACCATTTTGGAAACTACACCACCCAAGGAACTTATCTAAATGTGTGGTAAGCACGTTGAACCTCCAAGTGCTTCACAGAAGTTTATAATGTAGAGCTGTAAAAATAAAAAAAAACATATTGTTTTCACAAAAATGATTTTTCGCCCCCAATTTTTTATTTTCCCAAGGGTATCAGGAGAAATTGCACTGCAATAGTTATTGTGCAATTTGTCCTGAGTATGCTGATACCCCATAAATGGCTGTAAATTACTGATTGGGCGCATGGCAGAGCTCGGAAGGGAAGGAGCACCTTTTGACTTTTTCAACACAGGATTGGCTGGAATTGAGATCAGACGCAATGTCGCATTTGGAGAGCACCTGATGTTTTTAAACAGTGAAAAAACCCCACAAGTGACACCATTTTGGAAACTAGACCACTAAAGGAACTTATCTAGATGTGTGCTGAGCACTTTGAACCCCCAATTGTTTCACTAAAGTTTATAAGGTAGAGCTGTGAAAATAAAAAAATCTTTTTTTTCCACAAAAAATTATCTTTTAGCCCACAATTTTTTATTTTCCCAATGGTATCCGGAGAAATTGGACAGCAAAAGTTGTTGTGCAATTTGTCCTTATACCCCATATGTGGGAGGGAACCACCATTTGGGCGCATGGCAGAGCTCGGAAGGGAGGGAGCACAGTTTTACTTTTTCAACGTAGAATTGGTTGGAATTGAGATCGGATGCCATGTCATGTTTGGAGAGCCCCTGATGTGCCTAAAGACTCCAACCCTAACCCCAACACACCCCTTACCCTAATCCCAGCCTTAACCATAACCCTAACCACACCGCTAAACCAAAAACACTCCTAACCCTAATCACACACATAAACACAACCCTAAGCCCAACACAACCCTAACCCTAGCACACCCCTATCCCCAATCTCAACCCTAACCATAACCCTAACCACAACCCACCCCTGACCCCAATACACCCCTAACCCTAATCCCAAACCTAACCATAAACCTAACCACACCGCTAACCCTGAAACACCCATAACCCTAATCCCAATCCTAATCCCAACTCTAACCCTAATCCCAACCATAAACGTAATCAAAACCCTAACGCCAACTTTATCCCCAACCCTAAGCCTACATTTAGCCCCAAACCTAACTTTAACCCTAACCCTAATGGGAAAATGGAAATAAATACATTTTTTATTTTATTATTTTTTCATATCTAAGGGGGTGATAAAGGCGGGTTTGATTCACTATTTATAGCGGGTTTTTATAGCAGGTTTTTTGGGCAACTGGCATGTTTGGCAACTGTCACACACTAAAAGATGCTTTTTATTGCAAAAAATAGTTTTTGCATCAAATTTTGAGAGATATAATTTATCCATATTGTGGCCCACAGAGTCAAGTGAGGTCTTGTTTTTTGCGAGACGAGTTGACATTTTTATTGATACCATTTTCGGGCACATGACTTTTTTATCGCTTTTTGTTCCAATTTATGTGAGGCAGAATTAACAAAAACCAGCAATTCATGAATTGGGGGGGGGGGGGCGTTTATACCATTCTGTGTGTGGTAGAATTGATAAAGCAGTTTTATTCTTTAGGTCAGTACGATTACATTTATATATTTTTTTATGTTTTATACAATAAAAACTATTTTATATAAAAAATAATTATTTTGCGTCGCTTTTTTCTGACAGCTATAACTTTCTTATTTTTCTGATGATGGAGCTATATGTCAGCTTGTTTTTTGCAGAACAAGATGATGTTTTCAGCAGTACCACATTTATTTATATCCATGTTATTCCACTTTATGTTTGGCGGTATAATGATAAAGCATTGTTTTTTGCCTTGTTTTTTTTTAATGGTGTTCACTTAAGGGTTTACTAGTGGGACAGTTTTATAAGTCGGGTCGTTACAGACTCAGCGATACTAAATATCTGTACTTTTATTGTTTAGATTTTTTTAAATTCAAATATGTATTTACTGATGGAATAAATAATTGATTTTTTTATTATTAGTTTTTATTATTTTTTAAAATATTTTTACAATTATTAAAAAGACTTTGTCCAACTATGAGACATGTTGTGAATTCTGTGGCAGAGCTCCCTCCTGTGGTCACAAGTGGTACTTCGGCTGATTCTGTCTGTGAGCTTCCGTTGGTGGAGGAGAGTGGTACTGCGGCTTCTGAGTTTCCTTCCTCAGGTGATGTGGTGAAGTCGTTAGGTGCTGCTCTATTTAACTCCACCTGGTGCTCTGATCCTGGCCTCCAGTCAATGTTCTAGTATAGGACTTGCTTCCTCCTGGATCGTTCCTGTGGCCTGCTGCTCTGCATAGCTAAGTTCCACTTTTGTTATTTTGTTTGCTGTTTTTTTCTGTCCAGCTTGCTTATTTGTTTTTCTTGCTTGCTGGAAGCTCTGGGACGCAGAGGGTGTACCTCCGTGCCGTTAGTCGGTACGGAGGGTCTTTTTGCCCCCTTTGCGTGGTTGTTTGTAGGGTTTTGTGTTGACCGCAAAGTTACCTTTCCTATCCTCGCTCTGTTCAGAAAGTCGGGCCTCACTTTGCTAAATCTATTTCATCTCTACGTTTGTCTTTTCATCTTAACTCACAGTCATTATATGTGGGGGGCTGCCTTTTCCTTTGGGGTATTTCTCTGAGGCAAGATAGGCTTATTTTCTATCTTCAGGCTAGCTAGTTTCTCAGGCTGTGCCGAGTTGCATAGGGAGCGTTAGGCGCAATCCACGGCTGCCTCTAGTGTGGTTGGAGAGGATTAGGGATTGCGGTCAGCAGAGTTCCCACGTCTCAGAGCTCGTTCTATGTTTTTGGGTTATTGTCAGATCACTGTATGTGCTCTGACTTCTATGTCCATTGTGGTACTGAATTACCTTATCATAACAGAGACAATCATTTTGTGCAGGCTTATCGCTTCTATAGCATGCAGATCTGCATGCTATAGAAGCTGTCAGCACTGCAGCTTCTAATACACTGACCTGAGAGACTTCCTGGTCATCACTGCGCATGACAGGAAGTCTCTCAGATCTGGAGACCCGGATGTCGTCATGATGATATCAGGTCTCCTTGGCAGTGATTGGGACCCCGCGGCATGCCGTGGAGTCTCCGATCCAAAGGCAGAGGGGCTGATAGCCCCTCTGCTGGCTCCAGAATTCTGTGATCATGTTTGATCACAGTGTTCCAAGGGTTAAAGTGCCGGGAGTGGTCCGTGACCGCTCCTGGCACTTAGTGCCAGGTGTCAGCTGTGAGAATAAGCTCCCCCTGTGAGCGTGGCTGATCACCTAGGTTGTACTATTCCGTCCATGGGAATTAAGCCCCAGGTCACATGGATGGAATAGTATGCTCGATGCCAGAAAGGAGTTAATGTTCTATGTTTGAATGAGGCTTGTCAGTTGTTGCCTTATAGAGTCGATGGATGACCCTTCTTATATTTTTTTTCCTCTATGAGTGTAGGAGTAACACAACTGCACTTTGTTCATAATGAATGAATGATCCTGCTTGTAATTTTTGGCATGATTTGGGCTTAATGTATAGCTTTTATGAGTCTAGGAGTAAAAGTACATGGCGATTTGAACAGAATGTGTATGAAGCCCTCATTTACAGTATGTCTAATGAAGGGTGTATCTGAGTCCGGAGTTCCTAATTTTTGGCAGTTTTTGCTTCCATCATAAATTACACTGAAATTTTAGTTCACTTAAATTACATTTTTTTAAATGCTTTTCAAATGTTGCCTTACGAACAAATCATTATGCAGAAAAAAAGGTTTCTTAACATTTTTTTTCCCGTAAAATGCAATTTCTCATCGATTTGGAGTCTTTTATTGTTAGTGGAGTAAAAGTGTCATGCCATTATTCTGAGCAGCGAGCTGGGAGTCAGAGATGCTTCCAGGGGTCTTCCTTATGCTGTTCTCCTTCTATTCGGCACTTTTCCATCCATTGTAACATTTTGACAGCCCCCCCAAACCTCTTTGTAGGGTCTGCTGCAAAAATACTAGGACTTCCCATTGACTCCCATTAGACTCGTTACTTGAAACGAGAATTAGGAATTGCTCGGTTCTAGTGACGAGCATCTTAGCATTTTAGTGCTCGCTCATCTGTATCCACTACTCATTGTTGTATATTTTGGCTGATCCTCACAAACTGAATGACTGAGTATTCATATTCGTGGTAACTTGAAAATTTTTGCAAATTAGACTTAATGCCAATCCTGCGTTGATTGATCTGACAATCTCTAGTTATTAGAAATTAACATTTTGAAAGCCTATCCTTCAGTTATGCCATAAATTTCAGATCGATGGCATAACTTACGGCTTTATAATTTGTCTCAATCTTTAATGTAGAAGGCATATCTTATGCATCTCTTTAAGGACTCTTGACTGATCAACGTCAGATAGCACTACATGTCCAAATGAAAGGGGTCTGTTCTATTTGCAGACACATTTAAGGCTACTTTTACCTGCATATGCAGAATGATATCATAGATTAAAATGTTGTGAAAATCAGTTAGAATTTTATCTACGTGATTTAGCATATGAAATACTGTTGTGTATATAAGGGATGAATAACGAAAGATTGCATATTAGAAGGAATTAGTAAGATATGAGAAGACAGAAAATTAATTAAGAGAAATTAATTCAGAAGAGCAGAAGAGGAATAAGCTCAGGTAATCAGTGAATTTAAGATTTCTACTTAACGGGGAGGAAAATCACTTCTAAAAAGAGCTATGAATGATGAAATGATAGGTCCGTATTGGGCGCTAATTGCCTGGTGGGACAGAGTTGTTCAGAGAGTGCTTATGATTATTAATAATATTACAAATAAGGATCATTGTCTTTGAAATTCACATTCACGCATTTTCATGCACTAGCAAGCCTAAAAAATGTATTACACTCTGCCTGAACAAAACCAGTTTTTAATAAATATCCAATGGTTTAACAATTCATGTTAAGTTTTTCAGAGTAAGAAAAAAAATCAAAGTTTTTAGAGATGTCTAGCAAGTAGTTGTTAGTAGTAATCTAGATCAGTACTAGGCCATATCACCCACTCGCGACCAGGACACTTCATGGTTTTTTTTTCTCCATCTTTTAGTCAAATTATTTTTGAGAGATTTTTTTCTCAAAATGATAAAAAAAGGAATAATTTGTATGCTATCTTTGTATTTTGGGGCAAGGATGAGGAAAAACGTACAAAGGAAATTCATGCCTGTTTTCCACTTTTTTTCTATTTTTTTTAAGAGAACAAAAAAGAAATAAAATACTTTCTAAATTGCGTTCTTTGCATTGCAGACATTTTATATAAGGGAAATTTTGCATTTTTTTACTATCGCGGGCAGAACTAGTGATATATTCGGGTCTACTTTGGTATTAGTATTCCACTTTATTTTATTTGTTTTGTTGTTTGCTTGTTTTAGTTATTTATGAGAATGGAGTCTCAGCTATAAGAGGCAAGGTGATAGCAATGAGGCATAATTTATCATGCCTTAATTATTATTATTATTATTATACATTTTTATAGCACCATTTATTCCATGGCGCTTTATATGTGAATACGGGGCAAATATAGACAATTACATTAAACATGAGCAGATAACAAGGCACATGAGTACATAAAGAGGGAGGACCCTGCCCGCGAGGGCTCACAGTCTGCAGGGGGTGGGTGAGGATACACTAGGAGAGGGAAGAGCTGGCTGTGTGGCTGTTCAGTAGGTTGAGGATCACTGCAGGCTGTAGGCTTGTCGGAAGAGATGAGTCTTCAGGTTCTTTTTGAAGGTTTCTATGGTAGGCGCAAGTCTGATGTGTTGGGGTAGAGAGTTCCAGAGTATGGGGGAAGCACGGGAGAAGTCTTGGATGCGGTTATGGGAAGAAGAGATGAGAGGGGAGTAGAGAAGGAGGTCTTGGGAGGATCGGAGGTCGCGTGTAGGTAGGTACCGGGAGACCATGTCACAGATGTATGGAGGAGACAGGTTGTGGATGGCTTTGTATGTCAGTGTGAGGGTTTTGAACTGGAGTCTCTGGGCGATAGGAAGCCAGTGAAGGGCTTGACACAGGGGAGAGGCTGGGGAATAGCGGGGGGACAGGTGGATTAGTCGGGCAGCAGAGTGTAGGATGGATTGGAGTGGTGCCAGAGTGCTAGAGGGGAGTCCAGAGAGTAGGAGGTTGCAGTAGTCGAGGCGGGAGATGATAAGGGCATGCACTAGCGTTTTTGCAGTGTTGCGGTCAAGGAAAGCACGGATCCGGGAAATATTTTTGAGTTTGAGACGACAGGAGGAGGCAAGGGCTTGGATATGTGGCTTGAAAGAGAGGGCAGAGTCGAGGATCACCCCGAGGCACCGGGCGTGTGGGACTGGGGATAGTGAGCAGCCATTAACATTGATGGATAGATGTGGTGGAGGGGTAGAGTGAGATGGGGGAAAGATGATGAATTCTGTTTTGTCCATGTTCAGTTGTAGAAAGCGAGCAGAAAAGAAGGCTGAAATGGCAGACAGACAGTGCGGGATTTTGGTAAGCAAGAAGGAGAGGTCAGGTCCGGAGAGGTAGATCTGCGTGTCGTCGGCGTAGAGATGGTACTGCATACCGTGGGATTCTATGAGCTGTCCCAGGCCGAAAGTGTAGATGGAGAAGAGTAGGGGTCCTAGAACAGAGCCTTGAGGAACACCGACTGACAAGGGGCGAAGTGAGGAGGTGGTGTGGGGGAGGGAGACACTGAATGTTCGGTCTGTCAGATATGACGAGATCCAGGAAAGGGCCAAGTCTGTGATGCCAAGGGATGAGAGGATTTGTAGCAAAAGGGAGTGGTCAACAGTGTCAAAGGCAGAAGACAAGTCCAGGAGAAGGAGGACAGAGTAGTGTCGCTTGCTCCTGGCAGTTAGTAGGTCATTGGTGACTTTAGTTAGGGCAGTTTCAGTTGAGTAATGGGAACGGAAGCCTGATTGTAACCGATCAATGAGGGAGCAGGAGGAGAAGTGGGAGGACAGTTCAAGATGGACGTGTTGCTCCAGCAATTTGGAGGCATAAGGGAGAAGAGATATTGGGCGATAGCTAGACACAGAGGATGGGTCGAGGGAGGGCTTTTTGAGGATGGGTGTGATCTTGGCATGCTTGAAGGATGAGGGAAAGACACCTGTTGTGAGTGAGAGGTTGAAGAGGTGCGTTAGGGTTGGGATGAAGACCGTGGAAAGGTTAGGGATGAGGTGGGATGGGAGCGGGTCAAGCGTGCAGGTGGTGAGGTGTGATCTTGACAGGAGGGTGGAGAGCTGATCTTCTGTCATGGTGGAGAAGCTGGTTTTGGAGGAGCAGGGTTGAGCAGCTAAGAGGGGCAGTAGGCGCTGTGGGCCAAAGCTTTCTCTGATCGTATCGATCTTCTGTTTAAAGAAAGAGGCGAAGTCATCAGCAGAAATGAGGGGGGAGGGAGGAGGTGCAGGGGGACGGAGTAGAGAATTGAAAGTGTTGAAAAGCTGTTTAGGGTTGTGAGTCAGGGAGGATATGAGAGACGAGAAGTAAGTTTGTTTTGCGGCAGTGAGCGCAGACTTGAAGCTGGCGAGGGACTGCTTGTATGCAGTGAAGTGGTCGGCAGAGTGGGATCGCTTCCATCTCCGCTCAGCAATCCTGGAAGCCCGTCTCAATTCTTTGGTCAGGCTGGTCAGCCAGGGCTGCCTGTTAATTGTACGAGTTTTACTATGCATGAGTGGGGCGGCCGAATCGAGTGTTGTTGTTATTGTGGTGTTATAAAAAGTGGCAGCAGCATCTGTGTCATGAAGGGAAGCTATGTCTGTGAGAGGGAGAAGGGACTCAGAGAGTGATTGTAAGTTGAGATGTTTGAGATTTCTGCGAGGGTGAGTGAGTTTGTGGAGTGGGGGTTGCACACTAGGAGAGGAGAGGGACGAGAATGTCAGTAGGTTGTGGTCAGACAGGGGGAGGGGTGTGTTAGTGAGATTAGTAAGGGAGCAGAGGCGGGTGAAGATGAGGTCCAGCATGTGGCCATCTTTGTGAGTGGCCTCAGAGGACCATTGAGTGAGGCCAAAGGAGGCAGTCAGTGATAAAAGTTTAGAGGTAGCTGAGGTGAAAGTGTCAATGGGGACATTGAAATCACCCATGATGATAGTGGGGATGTCAACAGAGAGGAAATGAAGTAGCCAGGTGGTGAAGTGGTCGAGAAAGGTGGAGATGGCTAGTTCTGGGGGGCGGTAGATGACAGCCAGCTGGAGGTTGGAGGGGGAATAGATGCGGACAGAGTGCACCTCAAACGAGGGAAGAGTAGCGGAGGGTGGTAGCGGGATTGGAGTGAAGGAGCAGGTGTCGGACAGGAGCAAGCCAACTCCTCCACCGCGTTTGTTGCTGGGGCGAGGGGTGTGAGAGAGGTGGAATCCGCCATAGGAGAGCGCAGCTGGAGAGGCCGAGTCAGAGGGGGTGAGCCAGGTTTCAGTGAGGCCGAGGAAGGAGAGTTTGTTGATGATGAAGAGGTCATGGAAAAATGTCAGTTTGTTGCAGATGGAGCGTGTGTTCCATAGTGCTCCAAGTAGGGGGGGCTGGGGAGTGGGGGCTGGATGAATGGGTATGAGGTTGTCGTGGTTGGGAAAACATGCGGAGGATCGTGGCAGGGGGTTAGAAACGAGTGTGGGGATGAATTGAGGAGGGCCTAAGGGCAGTTCTGCCATGTAAAAAAGCCTGTCACTATAAACTATGTAAGGGCCCAGCAAAAATATAAATCTTTTTACTGTGTTAGCCAGTAGGGGCTAATGAGTTTCAAGTAATGGCTCTACTATTATCATGATTTCTCTTTTGAATTAAATTATAAATTCAGTCCTGCTACATCTTTATTTACTGCATATAACATACTTAAAGTGTATCTGTCACTACAGGTGACCTTTCTAAATTTGCTGTAATGTGTAGATTTCATGCAATTATATGACTTTTATCATGCATTTTCACAAGGGTTCCATTGTGAAGGATCTATCTGTAATTTTCAAATGTCTCTGAACCAGTTGGTGGACCTAGCATCTTCTATAGGTTCTGTACATAGTGCACACACTCATGAGGGATTTTTGCTCTCCTGTCTCCAGCTCTTCTGTCACCAGCTCTCCTGTCTCCTGTCTCCTGCTCTTCTGCCTTCTGCTCTCCTGTCTCCAGCTCTCCTGTCTTCTGCTCTCCCATCTCCTGCTCTCCTGTCTCCTTCTCTCCTGTCTCCCTCTCTCCTGTCTCCTGCTCTCCTGTCTCCTGCTCTCCTGTCACCTGCTCCCCTGTCTCTGTGTAGTATATGGAATCACAAATGTTAAAAGGGTTGACAACATTGCCGTAAAGGTTTAATGTTAGTAGGAAAGGTGAGTGGTTCTGTTAACCATAAAAGGTAACCTCAGCATAGAAAATATGAAGTATTGATGATTTTGCAAAGAGAAGTATCGTATGTACTCAAGAATAAACCAAGTTTTTCAGCACATTTTAAAGTGCTGAAAATGCTTCCTTGAGCTTATACTCGAGTCATTGTCCCAGAAGATGGAGGGGGAGTGGCAGCCTTTGAGCAGCGGGTCACAGGAGGCAGGAGCCAGCTGCTGCAGCTAAAGTCTTTACCCACTGCTAAAAAGAAACGAATATTCACTGCCCTGGCAGTGAATATTCATTTCTCATTAATAGCACGCTCAGTGCCAGCCGCAGCCGCTGACTTCCTGCTGCGGCCGGGCAATCACGGGTGTCTGCTTTTTAAGAGAAATGAATATTCACCTCTCTCCACTCCCATAGGCGTGGAATGCAGGGAATATTCATTCACATAGTGGTGGGGCACGTCACCGCCTGGCCACTGCAGGTGTTGTGCCCTTTCCAGTATAATAAGACCAGCTGTCTGCTTTCCCTTAGCTGGTTATTAAAAATAGGGGAAACTCACTTAAATTTTTTAAAATTACTTACTGCTTTAACACTCTCATTTATTCGTGCAGCGTCCCGTTCTTACTCTAGTGAGAGTGCAATGACTGGAGTTTGTTAGGTAATTCATTTAGCAGAGAAGTTACGCTCCGCAAATAGAATGTCTCTTATTATGCTTTTAGCTCTCTACAGACCCCAGAGCATAATACTTGTAGATAAAAACATAATTTCTCCTTACAACTTACCTCTCCTGCCCCTTCACTCCTCATCGTCTCCCATCTTGCACTCTTTGCATCTTGTTATCATCACAATGAGCACTAAATTGCTGGATATCTTCACGGTAAGCCAGGACTTCTGGCTCTGATGAGGTTTGGAAAGTCATAATGTTATAATGTTACAACATGCATTGTTGCCTTTCACATACATACGTAAAACCATCCCGAGCCTCATTAGAGCTGGAAGTCCCAATGAAGCATGAAGAAGCCCAGGGATTTCAGGGCTTTAGGCAGTGATAAGAATGACTTGAGTGATAATGACTTGAAGGGTGATGGTAAAGAGCAGAAGGGCAGTAAGGTGAGTATGTCTTTTTTTTCTTCATTTTTTAACCTTTAGATGACCCATTACGGTTCGGCGAAATATTGTCTAATGGCCGTCATTTTGCTGAATCCAGGTGGACGTGAATTTTAAAGATCTGTAATTTGTAAAATGCGTTTTTTGTATTTACAAGTAGAATTCAATTCAACTCGAATATGTTTGCTCTTTTCCAATTAACACGCACGTTTGCATATAAGTTTCTCTTATTTTCTTGTATCTATTGTGACTATCTAAAAAAGAAAGAGAAAATCAGAAGAATGCAGTCTGCTTGCTTTGAGAATCTTAAAAATCTTGAAATGGGCAACACAATAGAAACAATAACTTTATATAAGAGCTGGACTTCTTAAAATCAGTTTGTTCTTTCGAAACCATTGAGCTATAAGTTCCTGCCGCAATAAATACGCAGCTTTAAAAAAGTGCTGTCTCTTATGCTGTAGACTTCACTCAGAAGTAAAACATCCCACAAAGTTTCTTGCGAAATGCAGTACTTTCATTTTATGGATACACAAATTATTTATACACTGCAGATATCATCGTAACAAATAATATCGTAAATTAATGTCCTTTTCCATCAAAAACAACAAGCTCCGCAAGCTTATGTGCCTGAAAATTATTTCCAGACTGCTGTGCTTTTAGAAATCTATTTGTTTCGCCCCTGCCTGTAATGACACAGGCAGCAGAAGACAACATTGAATTCATGGAACATTTATCAAGCAAGAACAAAAGACGAAGAGCAGCTTGCAATGTATATCATGGGAGCAAAGGAGGACTGCATTACAATATATGAATTTAAATCAGTAACCTTTCTAGGACATGAATTTTTAAGATGAAAGTACGAGATCATAATTTCTTGGGAAGTTTCCAAGGATCTTAAAATAACTCACTAAGTCAGCAAAACTTCACAGGAATCCTCAGAAGATAGTTTACTAATATTTCACATAAAAAGTTCTTTAAGAAGCTGTCTAAGCACTACATGAAATTTCAATTACAGCTTGGAACGTCGTTCTAATTTCTGATGGTATTTTGAGTCTGGAATCATATGATTAAGTGGTCATGTAAGATCTTGAACATGCCTGTCCTATAGCATTTATTATGAGCTTCTAGCTTCGCTTGGGCAATTCAATGGAGGTGAAATATATCAAAATATCAAAGAGTAATAGACTAGGTATGGCGCAACTATAGTTTTATTTGCAAAGGTTTTTTTGTTTTTTAAAGAGTGTAGGGATTCAAGCTTTCTGGAAGCGGTTTTGGTACAGTACGCCACTAGGCACTGGTATAAAACAGTCTTAAGTTTAATTATCTATTAAATAAATAAATAAACCATTAACGGAATTCGCACGCAAGCAAAATAGTCTTTCCTCGCTTAAGCAATTGAAAATACGGGAAGAAAACTGTCTCTTCTCTGAGTAGGCAAAAGATACGCAACAATATCACCTGTGCAGCAATCCAGGCACTGCTTCTTTCTCAGTTTGGTAAGTAGTAATTATCACACGGCAGCTCCCACACATTAGATATACAGTGGGTACGGAAAGTATTCAGACCAATTTAAATGTTTCTCTCTTTGTTTCATTGCAGCATTTTGGTAAATTCAAAATAGTTCATTTTTTTCACATTAATGTACACTCTGCACCCCATCTTGACTGAAAAAAACTGAAATGTAGTAATTTTTGCAAATGTAATAAAAAAGAAAAATTGAAATATCACATGGTCATGAGTATTCAGACCCTTTGCTCAGACACTCATATTTAAGTCACATGCTGTCCATTTCCTTGTGATCCTCCCTGAGATGGTTCTACACCTTCACTGGAGTCCAGCTGTGCTTAATTAAACTGATAGGACTTGATTTGGAAAGGTACACACCTGTCTATATAAGACCTCACAGCTCACAGTGCATGCCAAAGGAACTGGCCAAGGGGCTCCGAGACAGAATTGTGGCAAGGCACAAATCTTTCCAATGTTACAAAATAATTTCTGCAGTATTCAAGGTTCCTAAGAGCACAGTTGTCTCCATAATCCTTAAATAGAAGACGTTTGGGACCACCAGAAGTCTTCCTACACCTGGCTGTCCAGCAAACTGAGCAATCGTGGGAGAAGAGCCTTGATGAGAGAGGTAAAGAAGAACCCCAACCTCACTGTGGCTGAGCTCCAGAGATGGAGAAAGTTCCACAATGTCAATTATCACTGCACCTCTCCACCAGTTGAGCCTTTATGGCACAGTGCAAGACATATGAAAGGTCGCATTGAGTTTGCTAAAAAAAAACACATGAACGACTCCCAGACTATGAGAATTAAGATTCTGTGGTCTGATGAGATGAAGATAGACCTTGTTGGTGCTATTTCTAAGCGGTATGTGTGGAGAAAACCAGGCACTGCTCATCACCTGCCGAATACAATCCCAACAGTGAAACATGGTGGTGGCTGCATCATGCTATGGGGTGTTTTTCAGCTGCAGGGACAGAATGACTGGTTGTCATTGAAATAAACATGAATGCGGCCAAGTACAGAGTGCTCTGGATCTCAGACTTGGCCATAGGTTCACCTTCCAACAAGACAATGACCCTAAGCACACAGCTAAAATAACAAAGGTTTGGCTTCAGAACAATTGTGGCCATTCATGACTGGCCCAGCCAGAGCTCTGATCTAAACTCAATCACTGGATTAGACCGAATGGTCTAAAATTCCAGCAGAGCTGGTAAGAAACTCATTGATGGTTACCGGAAGCGGTTGGTCGCAGTTATTTTGGCTAAAGGATGTGCAATCCAGTATTAGGCTGAGGGTGCCAATACTTTGTCTGGCCCATTTTTGGAGTTTTGTGTGAAATGATCAATGTTTTGCTTTTTGCTTCATTCTCTTTTGTGTTTTTTTCATTTAAGACAAATTAAATGAAGATAATAATACCAAATAATTTGTGTTTGCAATCAATTTCAGGAAGAAAATGAGTATTATCTGACAGAATTGCAGGGGTGTGAATACTTTTGGCCATGACTGTAGATTTACCATAGTTTGTAGTCTTTGCATAGTTTCCCCAATATAGATACTTCCAGGGCACCTTGTACATTGTATCATGTACACCACATTGGAGGATGTACAAGAAAGGGAACCCATGACCTTATAGTCCTGATTTGTGTTTGGTACACGGACTATATTTGTTGGTAATATGTGAGTACACGCTTTGCATTTTTTATTGTTACAGGGAAATGTGGCAGTCACTGATGGTGATGAGAGGACACTTCTGACATGGAGATTCCTTAACCCCTTTCTGACATTGGACGTACTATTTCGTCCATTTGGGCCCTAATTCCCAAGGACGGAATAGTACATTATGGCGATCGGCCGCGCTCACGGGGGGAGCACGGCCGATCGTGGCTGGGTGTCAGCTGCCTATCGCAGCTGACATCTGGCACTATGTGCCAGGAGCAGTCACGGACCGCCCCGGCACATTAACCCCCGGCACACTGCGATCAAACATGAACACAGTGTGCCGGCGGTATAGGGAAGCATCGTGCAGGGAGGGGGCTCCCTGCGGGCTTCCCTGAGACCCCCGCAGCAACGCGATGTGATCACATTGCTGCGAGAGTCTCTTACCTCCTCCTCCTCTTTGCAGGCCTGGATCCAAGATGGCCGCGGCTTCTGGGTCCTGCAGGGAGGTGGCTTCACTGCGCCTGCTCAGAGCAGGCCCCCGGGAAGCATAAGAAAAGTGCACGTCAGATAGCTGATCTGATTCAGGACACAGCAAAGTGTCAGATCAGCGATCTTACACTATAACATGATGCCCCCCCCCCATCGGGCAATGTTATAGTGTAAAAAAAAAATATTCCAATGTGTAAAAAAAAAAAAAAAAATTCCCCCCCCCAAAAAATATTGTTCCTATAAAAACATTTCTTTATCTAAATAAAAAAAACAATAAAAGTACACAAATTTAGTATCGCCGCATCCGTAACGACCCCACCTATAAAACTATATCACTAGTTAACCCCTTCAGTGAACACCGTAAAAAAAAAAAAAAAAACGAGGCAAAAAACAACGCTTTATTCTCATACTGCCAAACAAAAAGTGGAATAACACACGATCAAAAAGACGGATATAAATAACCATGGTACCGCTGAAAACGTCATCTCGTCCCGCAAAAAACAGCCACCATACAGCATCATCAGCGAAAAAATGAAAAAGTTATAGTCCTCAGAATAAAGCGATGCAAAAATAATTATTTTTTCTATAAAATAGTTTTTATCGTATAAAAGCACCAAAACATAAAAAAAATATAAATGAGATATCGCTGTAATCGTACTGACCCGAAGAATAAAACTGATTTATCAATTTTACCAAACACAGAATGGTATAAACGCCTCCCCCAAAAGAAATTCATGAATAGCTGGTTTTTGGTCATTCTGCCTCACAAAAATCAGAATAAAAAGCGATCAAAAAATGTCACGTGCCCGAAAATTTAACTAGTAAAAAAGTCAACTCGTCCCGCAAAAAACAAGACCTCACATGACTCTGTGGACTCAAATATGGAAAAATTATATCTCTCAAAATGTGGTAATGCAAAAAATATTTTTTGCAATAAAAAGCGTCTTTCAGTGTGTTACGGCTGCCAATCATAAAAATCCGCTAAAAAACCCGCTATAAAAGTAAATCAACCCCCCCTTCATTACCCCCTTAGTTAGGGAAAATTTAAAAAATTAAAAAAATGTATTTATTTCCATTTTCCCATTAGGGTTAGGGCTAGAGCTAGGGTTAGGGTTAGGGCTAGGGTTAGGGCTAGGGTTAGGGTTAGGGTTAGGGATAGGGCTAGGGATAGGGTTAGGGCTAGGGTTAGGGTTAGGGCTAGGGTTAGGGCTAGGGTTAGGGCTGGGGATAGGGCTAGGGTCAGGGCTAGGGTTAGGGTTTGGTCTAGGGTTAAGGCTGCAGTTAGGGTTGGGGCTAAAGTTAGGGTTAGGATTGGGGCTAAAGTTAGGGTTAGGGTTTGGATTACATTTACGGTTGGGAATAGGGTTGGGATTAGGGTTACGGGTGTGTCTGGGTTAGAGGTGTAGTTAGGGTTATCATTGGGATTAGGGTTAGGGGTGTGTTTGGATTAGGGTTTCAGTTATAATTGGGGGGTTTCCACTGTTTAGGCACATCAGGGGCTCTCCAAACGCGAGATGGCATCCGATCTCAATTCTAGCCATTTCTGCGTTCAAAAAGTAAAACAGTGCTCCTTCCCTTCCGAGCTCTCCCGTGTGCCCAAACAGGGGTTTACCCCAACATATGGGGTATCAGCATACTCAAAACAAATTGGACAACAACTTTTGGGGTCCAATTTCTCCTGTTACCCTTGGGAAAATACAAAACTGGGGGCTAAAAAATAATTTTTGTGGGAAAAATTTTTTTTTTTATTTTCACGACTCTGCGTTATAAACTGTAGTGAAACACTTGGGGGTTCAAAGCTCTCACAACACATCGATATAAGTTCCTTGGGGGGTTTAATTTCCAATATTGGGTCACTTGTGGGGGGTTTCTACTGTTTAGGTACATTAGGGGCTCGGCAAACGCAATGTGACGCATGCAGACCATTCCATCTAAGTCTGCATTCCAAATGGCGCTCCTTCCCTTCCGAGCCCTCCCATGCGCCCAAACAGTGATTCCCCCCACATATGGGGTATTAGCGTACTCAGGACAAATTGGACAACAACTTCTTGGGTCCAATTTCTCCTGTTACCCTTGGGAAAATACAAAACTGCGGGCTACAAAATAATTTGGGGGGAATTTTTTTTTTCTTTTCACGGCTTTTATAGGTCGAGTTCCCACTTCTGCACAGGGGGAATCTCGGGCCGTTTCTGCTGCGGTATCCCATTCTTCTCCTGCTGCAGTGGCACCTGCTCAGCGGAGACGTCGGTCCTTGCGTCTGGCTCCGTCTCACTCTGTGGTTAGGCTTGCTGTTGCTTTTCCAGCTTTTGTCATTAAAGCCTGTGCTGGGCAGCAGCAAGCGGACACTTTTGGGACAAAGTCCTGCTTTTTCCCTTCTGAGCATGCCCAGGGTCAGATCTCCTGCTGGAGATCTAGGGTCACATGCTCAGATGCTGCAGCGGTTCCTATTGGTCCTCCTGGAAGGTCCTGAAGGTGCTAACTTCTGTGGCAGCTTCCCATTGGTCCTTTATTGGAAGGTCCTGAATGTGCTGCAGCTATATAAGCTTTGCATGACCACACGGCCATGCGCTAGTGTACAATCGTATACATGTGTTTGTTGTGAGTGTAAGTTGTTGATTAAATACCCCTTCCCTGTTGTATGACTGTTCGCGTAAGGTGTATGGCTGCTACCTAGCGCCCGACTAACAACTCAACGTGTTACACACGAATCAGTGTCTATTGCTGTGACCGCCAATTCGGCACCACGCGCCAGTAGTGCGCTTCCTAACCCACGTCTGGGTGCTTAGTGGTGTCTGCCAGCACGGCACAGTTCGCACTTCGGTGCTCTAACTATACCTAACACACCCTGTTGCGGTGTTGTGCGCAAGTAGTCTGTATGGACTTCAACCCTGAGACTTGGGATTGAGTTCGCTGACTCCTTGCTTGCACTCATTAGTGCGGTATTGCGGACCTGTGGCTTTACAGGGTTCGCTTCCACTGCCAAATAGCGCTGCCATTTTCTAGCAGCAGGTTTTCACCTGCATGGTGGAGCCTGGACTGCGAACGCACCAATATTATTTCACTTTTTACTTGGTGCGTTCCGCCAGTCCTAACAACGGCTCTGCGTTATAAACTGTAGTGAAACACTTGAGGGTTCAAAGTTCTCACAACACATCTAGATAAGTTCCTTGGGGGGTCTAGTTTCCAATATGGGGTCACTTGTGGGGGGTTTCTACTGTTTAGGCACATTAGGGGCTCTGCAAATGCAATGTGATGCCTGCAGACCAATCCATCTAAGTCTGCATTCCAAACGATGCTCCTTCCCTTCCGAGCTCTGCCATGCATTGAAACGGTGGTTCCCCCCCCACATATCGGGTATCAGCGTACTCAGGACAAATTGGACAACAATATTTAGGGTCCAATTTCTCCTGTTACCCTTGGAAAAATACAAAACTGGGGGCTAAAAAATAATTTTTGTGGAAAAAAAATATTTTTTATTTGCACGGCTCTGCGTTATAAACTGTAGTGAAACACTTGGGGTTCAAAGCTCTCACAACACATCTAGATGAGTTCCTTAGGGGGTCTACTTTCCAAAATAGTGTCACTTGTGGGAGGTTTCTACTGTTTAGGTACATTAGGGGCTATGCAAACGCAATGTGATGCCTGCAGACCATTCCATCTAAGTCTGCATTCCAAATGGCGCGCCTTCCCTTCCAAGCCCTCCCATGCGCCCAAACGGTGGTTCCCCCCACATATGGGGTATCAGTGTACTCAGGACAAATTGGACAACAACTTTTGGGGTCCAATTTCTCCTGTTACCCTCGGGAAAATACAAAACTGGGTGTTAAAAATAATTTTTGTGGGAAAAATTTTTGTTTTATTTTTACGGCTCTGCACTATAAACTTCTGTGCAGCCCTTGGTGGGTCAAAGTGCTCACCACACATGGTGATAAGTTCCTTATGGGGTCTACTTTCCAAAATGGTGTCACTTGTGGTGGGTTTCAATGTTTAGGCACATCAGTGGCTCTCCAAATGCAGCATGGCGTCCCATCCCAATTCCCGTCAATTTTGCATTGAAAAGTCAAATGGCGCTCCTTGCCTTCTGAGCTCTCCCATGCGCCCAACCAGTAGTTTACCCCCACATATGGGGTATCAGCATACTCAGAACAAATTGTGCAACAACTATTGGGGTCCAATTTCTTCTCTTACCCTTGGAAAAATAAAAAATTGGGGGAGAAAAAAAATTTTTGGTGAAAAAATATGATTTTTTATTTTTACGGTTCTGCATTATAAACTTCTGTGAAACACTTGGTGGGTCAGAGTGCTCACCACACCTCTAGATAAGTTCCTTAGGGGGTCTACTTTCCAAAATGGTGTCACTTTTGGGGGTTTAAATGTTTAGGCACATCAGTGGCTCTCCAAACGCAACATGGTGTCCCATCTCAATTCCAGTTAATTTTGCATTGAAAAGTCAAATGGCGCTCCTTCCCTTCCAAACTCTGTCATGCGCCCAAACAGTGCTTTATCCCCACATATGGGGAATGAGGGTGCTCAGGACAAATTGTCCAACAACTTTTGGGGTCCATTTTCTCCTGTTACCCTTGGTAAAATAAAACAAATTGGAGCTGAATAAATTTTTTGTGAAAAAAAGTTAAATGTTCATTTTTATTTAATTATTCCAAATATTCCTGTGAAACACCTGAAGGGTTAATAAACTATTTGAATGTGATTTTGAGCACCTTGAGGGGTGCAGTTTTTAGAATGGTGTCACACTTGGGTATTTTCTATCATATAGACCCCTCAAAATGACTTCAAATGATATGTGGTCCCAAAAAAATGGTGTTGTAAAAATGAGAAATTGCTGGTCAACTTTTAACCCTTATAACTCCCTAACTAAAAAAATTTTGGTTCCAAAATTGTGCTTATGTAAAGTAGACATGTGGGAAATGTTACTTATTAAGTATTTTGTGTGACATATCTCTGTGATTTAATTGCATAAAAATTCAATGTTGAAAAATTGCGAAATTTTCAAAATTTTCGCCAAATTTCCGTTTTTTTCACAAATAAACGCAGGTAATATCAAAGAAATTTTACCACTGTCATGATGTACAATATGTCACAAGAAAACAGTGTCAGAATCACTGGGATCCGTTGAAGCGTTCCAGAGTTATAACCTCATAAAAGGACAGTGGTCAGAATTGTAAAAATTGGCCCGGTCATTAACGTGCAAACCACCCTTGGGGGTAAAGGGGTTAAGTTAGGGGGCTGTTTGTAGGAGAGAAGTGGTAGTTCTGGGAATATGTCTTTCAATTTGTGATCTCTATAGAATATGGGTTGGAGATCAGCACCAATTTTCCTTAGGATGTTCTTGTGGGGGTTGTATGTGACCACAAGATGTACCCTGTTGTTATCCTCTCTCAGTTTGTAATCCAGGAAGCTGTTTCTTGGGATCCTTGTAGCCCTGTGGATCTGCTCATCTATTACCAGTGGATGGTATCCTTGTTGTAGGAATGTATTCCTCAGTGATCGCAGCTGTAGCTCCCTGTCTTTGCTGTCTGAACAGATCCGAATATATCTCATAGCTTGACTGTAGATGATGTTTTTTTTTTGTGTGTCTTGGATGAAAGCTGTTCCATCTAAGATAAGCCGGACGTCCGGTGGGCTTGTGGTAAATGGATATCCATATGGCATTGTCCTTGATGTATACGGTCATGTCCAGAAAATGTATTTGTGTCTTTGAAACGGTGAGGGAGAGCTTGATGGTTGGATGGTATTTGTTGAAGTTATTGTGGAAGGTGAGTAGATCATATTTTCAGCCTGTCCATATTATTAGCAGATCATCAATGTAGCGGAAGTATGCAAAAGGTTTAACAGAACAAGATGACAAAAATTCTTCCTCTAGTTTCGCCATAAATAAGTTAGCATATTGTTGGGAAATTTTGCTTCCCATGGCGCTGCCCATACACTGTTGGTATAAATTGTTCCCAAAAGAAAAATAGTTGTGATGGAGCACAAACCTGATAAATTGCAGTGTTGGTTCTGTGGCTAGATTGTTCTTTTGAAGGAAATATTTACATGCTACAATTCCATCCTCATGAGGAATGTTGGAATAGAGAGACTCTACATCCATGGTGGCTAAAGGCAGAGAAAACAAGACAGGCAAAACCATGTGTACCTTCTACTCATAATGGCATAAGAACAATATAAGTAAGAGGTAGCTAACGCCTGTCTATGGAATAATGCAGGACACACCAAGTACTGCAAATGCAAAAGCACAAATAAAAAATGATGCAGCAAAGTCCAGAGAAAATGCCAAAATCTTTATTTAATATATATAAATATACAAAACACAAGGAATCAAGGAATAGTGGTCGGTAAAAATCTGCTCACAAAATACATAGAATGCATGGAGATGAAACAAGTTCCCCAAGCCTGCAGCTAGGTAAAATACACTGGAAGCAAAAGGTAATGGTAACCCCTGCGCACTTCATGGTAGTAGTGCTCAATAGTAAAAAAAAATAGTAACCAGAGCCCGCAGAAGTAGGAAGCCAGATGGCACATATCTACAGTGATAACCAAGAGAGATACCTGATCAGCTGATGATGCGGGGAGAAAGTCCGCTCCAGACCCACCCTGACGCGCGTTTCGGAGATGTCCTTCCTCAGGGGGCTAGCCATGGTGGCTAGTAAAGTGTCCTCTGGAAGTGGGCCCAGCACTGAAAATTTGCAAAGAATATCCGTGGTGTCCTGGATATAGCTGGGTCAGCGCTGGGCCCACTTCCAGAGGACACTCTACTAGCCACCATGGATGGAGATCCCTCTACACTGTGACAGCCCTTGAGATATTTGTAGACAGTAGTGTTGGTTGAACCTATGAATATTTTTTTTTAAATATGACGTGGGGGTCTCTTCTATTTTTTATAACCACCCAGTGTGTTGCAACCCTCAGCTATCAGCTTTATCATGGCTGGTTGTAAAGAATAGAGGGGTCTCAGGCTCTTTTTAAAAACATTTTAACTAAATAATTTTTAAAAACTGTGTGGGGTCCCCTTATTTTTAACAACCAGCCAAGCTAAATAAAAACTGCTGGGGACTGGTATTCTCAGACTGGTAAGTGATGAAGGATAGTGGTCTCCAGTCTATAAATTGCAGCTCGCAGTCACAACAAAAATGGTGCATGTATTACATGCACCAATTATGGCACTTTGACCAGCTTCTCCCTCTTGCCCTGGTGTGGTGGCAAGTGGAGTAATGGTTGTGGGGTTGATGTCAGCTTTTTTATGGCCGTTGACATCAAGTAAACAGGTTAATAGTAGAAAGCCATCTACTACTGACCCAATTGTTAGATTGTAAAAAAGACCCATGCAGAATAAAATCCTTAAATTGAAATAGTGATACAAAGTCCTTTACTTGAAATAAAAAAGAAGTTATACTCACCTTTACATCTAAATCATTGAAGCCATGTAACCTGTAAAAGACAGAAAATTACAAACAACCATAATTCTAGTAACATAACATAGTTAGTAAGGCCGAAAAAAGACATTTGTCCATCCAGTTCAGCCTATATTCCATCATAATAAATACCCAGATCTACGTCCTTCTACAGAACCTAATAATTGTATGATACAATATTGTTCTGCTCCAGGAAGACATCCAGGCCTCTCTTGAACCCCTCGACTGAGTTCGCCATCACCACCTCCTCAGGCAAGCAATTCCAGATTCTCACTGCCCTAACAGTAAAGAATCCTCTTCTATGTTGGTGGAAAAACCTTCTCTCCTCCAGACGCAAAGAATGCCCCCTTGTGCCCGTCACCTTCCTTGGTATAAACAGATCCTCAGCGAGATATTTGTATTGTCCCCTTATATACTTATACATGGTTATTAGATCGCCCCTCAGTCGTCTTTTTTCTAGACTAAATAATCCTAATTTCGCTAATCTATCTGGGTATTGTAGTTCTCCCATCCCCTTTATTAATTTTGTTGCCCTCCTTTGTACTCTCTCTAGTTCCATTATATCCTTCCTGAGCACCGGTGCCCAAAACTGGACACAGTACTCCATGTGCGGTCTAACTAGGGATTTGTACAGAGGCAGTATAATGCTCTCATCATGTGTATCCAGACCTCTTTTAATGCACCCCATGATCCTGTTTGCCTTGGCAGCTGCTGCCTGGCACTGGCTGCTCCAGGTAAGTTTATCATTAACTAGGATCCCCAAGTCCTTCTCCCTGTCAGATTTACCCAGTGGTTTCCCGTTCAGTGTGTAATGGTGATATTCTCTCTTTTACGCCTAATCCACTGATGCCCATGTCCCTTGGAAAAGAAGAAAAATAATAAATAACCATATTCCTTACCTGTCCGATGTGAAGATAATCCATTCTGTCCCACGACAATCTGGATGATTTGGATAGCAGTCACATCAGTGACCACTCTCCCCGCCAGCCATCTCAAACTGAGACAGGAGCATAATCATGCTATTGCAGAGTGTAATGCTGAGCTGCAGTGAGAAAGGTCACCGGAGTTCACTGCTGATGAATCTCGGTAACTTCACTTAAGGCTCCGCTCGTTGCGTAAATGTTGTCATGGAAGCTCAGTCATACACCTTAAGGGTGTACTCACTTTGTGGCCAGCGGTTGAGACAATAATCATTGCATGCTGAGATATTTAGAATGCACACAAAATTCACATTGATATACAAGCTGTATACTGACTACTTTACATTGTATCAAAGTGTCAAATCTTCAGTGTTGTCCCATGAAAGGTATAATAAAATAATTACAAAAATGTGAAGGGTGTACTCACTGTTGTGATATACTGTAGATGTGGTGGCAATAAAAGTTGAAGTCAGTAATAGAAAAACAATCAACTATCAATCAATCAACTATTTTTTTTTAATTTAATAAAAGTAGTGATGAGCGAATGCACTCGTTGCTCGGGCTTTCCCGAGCATGTTCCGGTGACCGCCGAGTATTTATGACTGCTCGGAGATTTAGTTCTCATCGCGGCAGCTGAATAATTTACAGCTAGTGTTGAGCATTCCGATACCGCAAGTATCAGGTATCGGCCGATATTTGCGGTATCGGAATTCCGATACCGAATTCCGATACTTCCCGCGTGTCGGATACCGGAATCGGAAGTTCCCAGAATTCAAACTGAACGCAGCAGCCAATGAGGAATGATTGGAAGTGTGGGCACATCCTGTTTAGCATGGTGGGCATGTAAGTACTGGCAAGGCTGTGATTGGCTGCTGAAATGATGTCACTCTGCACTATAAAAAACGCTGCCGCCATTTTGCGCTCACTCTGCTGTGATTTCAGTTAGGGACAGGACGCTGTGTTCTAACTGAGGGCCAGTTGAGATAGCTAATTGCTTTATTTTCCTTTCCAAAGGCTAATTTAGCAAAACACTGTGTGTTCTTCACTGTTCACCTTGCTCTTGCCTTGCAGCGCTGTTTTAACAGCGTTCTGCAAGGTCTCTGTGTGTGTGTGTGCAGCTCACTCTGTAGTCTGTGTGCAGCCATATACCCGGTTGTATTCAGCTCAGGGGGGGTTCACACTGCCTCACACAGTTGTCCTTTTTTGCTCATAGTGCAGCCTGCTGCACATTTTTTCTCAAATTTCCTATTAGTGTTTTTCCACCCGTCTCCAGCTAAATTGTGGAAAAACACTACATATGATAACCTAGAGGGGTTTTTTTGGGCCTTGCAGCGCCGTTTACGGCTGTCTGCACAGTCTCTGTGTGAGCGCAGCTTGCCCTGTAGTCTGTGTGCAGCCATAGCCGGTTGGATTCAGCTCAGGGTGCGTTACTGCCTCATACCTTGAGAAAAATTTTCCTTTTTTTCAAATAGTGCAGCCTGTTTAAAAAATTTTTTAAAAAATTCCTATTAGTGTTTTTCCACCCGTCTCCAGCTAAATTGTGGAAAAACACTACATAGGATAACCTAGAGGGTTTTTTTTGGGCCTTGCAGCGCCGTTTACGGCTGTCTGCACGGTCTCTGTGTGAGCGCAGCTTGCCCTGTAGTCTGTGTGCAGCCATAGCCGGTTGGATTCAGCTCAGGGTGCGTTACTGCCTCATACCTTGAAAATAAATTTCCTTTTTTTCAAATAGTGCAGCCTGTTTAAACTTTAAAAAAAAAATTTCCTATTAGTGTTTTTCCACCCGTCTCCAGCTAAATTGTGGAAATACACTACATAGGCTAACCTAGAGGGGTTTTTTTGGGCCTTGCAGCGCCGTTTACGGCTGTCTGCACGGTCTCTGTGTGAGCGCAGCTCGCCCTGTAGTCTGTGTGCAGCCATAGCCGGTTGGATTCAGCTCAGGGTGCGTTACTGCCTCATACCTTGAAAAAAAATTTCATTTTTTTCAAATAGTGCAGCCAGTTTAAAATTAAAAAAAAAAATTTCCTATTAGTGTTTTTCCACCCGTCTCCAGCTAAATTGTGGAAAAACACTACATAGGATAACCTAGAGGGGGTTTATTGGGCCTTGCAGCGCCGTTTACGGCTGTCTGCACGGTCTCTGTGTGAGCGCAGCTCGCCCTGTAGTCTGTGTGCAGCCATAGCCGGTTGGATTCAGCTCAGGGTGCGTTACTGCCTCATACCTTGAAAAAAAATTTCCTTTTTTTCAAATAGTGCAGCCTGTTTAAAATTTAAAAAAAAAATTCCCTATTAGTGTCTTTCCACCCGTCTCCAGCTAAATAGTGGAAAAACACTAAATAGGATAACCTAGAGGAGGTTTTTTGGGCCTTGCAGCGCCGTTTACGGCTGTCTGCACGGTCTCCGTGTGATTTAAACTAGCTCTGTAGCCCGATCTGCAAAAAAAAAAAAAGTAAAGTTCACCAAACACAACTTAACACTTGTGTAGGCCACATTTGAAAAATAATAAAGTTTAGTCCACACTTTACAACATTAGTGTTTCTTACACCTGTTAGGAGGAGCATTTCAGGAATAAGCACACAATGGCCTTAGTACTTTTCTGCTTATCTTTATCTGTCAACCAAGATGAAGAGGGCAGGGAGTAAGGCACGTGGGCGTGGGCGCGGCGCAGGGAGAGGAGCAGGGAGAGGACGTGGTGATTCTGTGCCTGCTGCGGGCGCCGGTGACTCGTCGTCACTCAGTTTCAGCAGGGAACAGTCCTTCATGCGCAGCTTTGTCGGAGAGCGCCGTGCACCGCTGCTGCGTGAAGACCAAATTGAAGCCGTTGTCGGGTGGATGGCAGCTAACGCCTCGGCATCGACTTCAGTTAGTGCCACATCCTCTCAGGCACAGACCACTGGAGAGCAGCCATCTGTCTCTTCACCACCTGCCAAATTGGCCAGGCAGTCAGAGAGCCCAGGACAGGAGCCGTCTCTACTTCTGTTCTCTGAATCTCTTGGCTTGGAAACAGGGGGCCAGCCAAGCAGCATTGGAGAAATGGAAGAAGAGGCAGTGTGCAGTGATGCCCAACAGCTTTGTCTCTCTGACTCTGAAGAGGCGGGTGGGCCAGTGCCTCCGGTGACCACAGCGCAGTACGCATCTGATGATGAAACTCAGGTGACGCTTTCTGGTGCGTACTGTGCTGCCGAAACTACCCAGGAGGAGCAGTTGGTGGCAGAGGGTAGTGGAGATGATGAGGTCGTTGACCCATCGTGGCGTGAGGAACAGGAAGGTGGTGGGAGCAGCTTTGAGGAAGAGATTCCCCTTACGGGCCAAAGAGGGAGAGGAAGGGGGAAGACTGCGGAGCCTGTAGCGTCCACTTTGGCACCCGTTAGGAGCCTGTCTCTTTCCAAAGCCAAAAAGGGCGCTCCCAAGACTTGCAGTGCCTGGTCCTATTTTGACACAGTTGCAGATGACATTTGTTTTGTCAAATGCAAGCTGTGTCATCAGAAAGTAAAAAGAGGGAAAAATGTCAGCAACCTCAATACCACAAATATGTGGAAACATGTGCGGAACAGGCACGCGGTGGAGTTACAGAAACACACTGAAGATGTAGGCCAACCAACAGCGGCAGCTACCACCTCTTCAGCTCGTGTTGCCTCTTCCTCCAGCTCACGCACAGCTGGTTTGGCTTCCTCCCAGGATCGCCATGGAAGAACCTCTGGCACTCTTGTCCAGAGACCTTGTGTAATTCCACCCACAGCACCACCTTCCCAGTCATCCTCACACTCCCAGTCTACTCTACAGCCATCGGTAGTACAGGCATGGGAGAAAAGGCGGGCATTCTCGGCCAACCACCCCCGAGCACAGGCTCTGAATGCAGGCATTGCCAAACTGTTGTCCCTGGAAATGCTCTCGTTCAGGCTGGTGGAGACTGACAGCTTCCGTGACTTGATGGCATTGGCAGTCCCACAGTACAAGGTGCCCAGCCGCTTTTACTTCAGCAGGCAAGCTGTCCCTGCCCTGCACAAGCATGTTGAGGGAAACATAAAACATGCGCTACTGAACGCCGTCAGTAGCAAGGTCCACCTCACCACCGATGCGTGGACCAGTCAGCATGGACAGGGGCGATACGTTTCCCTCACTGCCCATTGGGTTAATGTTGTTGAGCCAGGTACAGATCGTGCGAGTGGCGCAGGACGTGTCCTGCCCACTCCAAGGATTGCAGGAATCCAGTCTGTACGCATTGACTCCTCCTCTTACACAAGTTCCTCAGAATCAACTCTGCAGGAGCCGTCACAGTCCACCTCCACATGGACCCGTGAACGTTTACCTATGACCGACATGAGCACAGCCGTGGCCAAACGTCAGCAGGCCGTCTTGAAACTTGTTTCATTGGGGAATCGAAGCCACACAGCGCAGGAGCTCTGGAATGCCATCAAGCAGGAGAGCGATGTGTGGTTACTGCCAGCGAATCTCCAGCCAGGCATGGTAGTGTGTGACAATGGCCGAAATCTGGTGGCAGCTTTGGCCCTTGGCAACCTCACTCACATCCCATGTCTGGCACATGTGCTCAATTTGGTTGTGCAGAGTTTTCTGAGGGACTATCCGGATCTTGATGCCCTGCTGCACAAGGTCCGCCTAGAGTGTGCTCACTTGCGGCGTTCCAGCTTGGCCAGATCCCGCATTGCTGCTCTGCAGCGCCGATTCCGCCTTCCGGAACACCGCATCATATGTGACCTACCTACCCGGTGCAATTCCACGTTACATATGTTGGAGCGGTTGTGTGAGCAGCAGCAAGCAGTTATGGAGTACCAGCTGCATCAGGCGCAAAGAAGTCGCAGTCAGCGCCGATCAGACTTCACAACCACAGAGTGGGCCACTATGAAGGACGTCTGCCAGGTTTTGCGTCCTTTTGATTATTCCACGCGGATGGCAAGTGCAGATGATGCACTAGTCAGCATGACTGTCCCCCTTATCTGCCTGCTTCAGCAAACTTTGCAAGGGTTAAGGGATGATGTTGTGGAAGAGGTGGAGGATGAGGAGTCACCTTTTCCATCAGCTTCTGGAGAGTCAGCGCCACGTGGTTCCTCACAAAGGGGTACGCAGGGGCCAATTTGTGAGGAGGATGAGGAGGAGTCAATGGAGGAGGAAGAGCTCCGTCCAGAGGAGGGAGCGACACAATTGTCCAGTGGTCAGTGTGTACAGCGAGGGTGGGGTGATGACGAGCGGGCAGAGATCATGTCTCAAGCAGGGGACAGCGTTTCTGGGCCAGTTGGCACTCTGCAGCACATGGTGGATTTCATGCTGCAGTGCCTGAGAAACGACCGCCGCATCGACCACATTCTCAACATGCCTGATTATTGGGTGTTCACCCTCCTCGATCCTCGCTACAGGGACAACGTCCAAAACCTCATCCCAGCGTTGACCCGGGAGCGTAAATTGCGGGAGTACCACGACACACTGGTGAATTCCATCATCTTCTCCAGTCCAACTGAGAGGAGTGCTGCTAGTGCTTTACAAAGCAGCTCAGTGCGTCGAGGCAGTGGGGGAGGCTCTGCCCAAAGAGGGAGCAGAAGCAGTGGCTCTGCCCAAGGCAAGCCCAGTATGGCACAACTCTGGCACACTTTTGTGTGCCCGACACAAAATTACTACACCATCACCGGCGGCTCCAGTCAGCAGGAGGCAACGGTTCCGTCAGATGGTGACAGACTACATGGCTTGCCCTCTTACTGTACTCCCAGACGGCTCTTCCCCGTTCAAGTTTTGGGTCTCTAAGCTGGATACATGGCCAGAGCTAAGCCAGTATGCATTGGAGGTGCTGGCTTGCCCTGCGGCTAGTGTCTTATCGGAACATGTCTTTAGTGCCGCAGGTGGTGTACTAACAGACCGTCGCATGCGACTGCCCTCCGATAACGTTGACCGGCTTACTTTCCTGAAAATGAACCAGGCCTGGATCTCGCAGGAATTTGCCACTCCTCTGCCTGATTAAGTAATTGGGTGCCATCCAGGTCTCCTGCTGTGTTCATCTTTCTACCACCTGAACTGCTATTCCTGGGCTCCAACACCGCCAGTTGCGGCTCAGAAGTGCAGGCTGCACAGTAAAAACATACGACCCAGTGTTATTGGGTTTCAGTAACGTCAGCTGATCCCCAGCTGTGTAGCCGGCAATGTGTCCTGCGACCGCCACGCTGGCACAACAACCTAAATGTAAGGGAACCTGTCCCCCCCCCCCCGTCGTTTGTTACTGAAAGAGCCATCTTGTGCAGCAGTAATGCTGCACAAGGAAAAGGTAGCTCTTTTGGTTTAGCTCCTTGCACACGCAGAACTTAACACTTATAAAATGTGTTCACTGATACCGTTATACTGTCCCGGAGCTGGGACTTTCCTTCGTAATGTGACGCAGCACAGCCGTCATTCCCACCCCTTTGGTGCCATGCGCTGCCTCCTCAGCGTTGTTTTAAGCTGTCACGGAGCCTGCGCTGTTCTGTTATCCCTTGGGCATGCCCTATTTGCGCTGCCTGTCTTCTGACATAATTTGGTGTCAGGCTGGCTGCGCCTGTGCGGCCGCGCTGCCCGAGATCCCGCCTCGCAGTGTCTTCTGATTGAGTCACACTGCGGGCCTGGGATCCATGGGCATGCGCAGTGCATATCTTCCCCTCGGGCTCTCGCTCATTTCCCTCCGCCTTCTTTAGACTGTGCGCCGTCAGCTGATCCCTAATAGCATGCCACGGCCGTGACACCGCACAGTCTGAAGAAGAGGGAAGGAGGGGAGTGAGAGTCGAGTATATGCACTGTGCATGCCCATGGATCCAAGGCCCGCAGTGGGATTACGTTAGACAAGACTGCGAGGTGGGATCTGGAGCAGCGTGGACGCACAGGCACTGACAGCCTGACACCAAATTATGTCAGAAGACAGGCAGCGCAAATAGGGCATGCCCAAGGGATAACAGAACAGCGCAGGCTCCGTGACAGCTTAAAACAACGCTGAGGAGGCAGCGCATGGCACCAAGGGGATAGGAATGACAGCTGTGCTGTGTCCCATTACGAAGGAAATTCGCACCTCCGGGACGGTTGAACGGTATAAGGGGACACATTTTTAGTGTTTACTTCAGTGTTTGCAAGGAGCATAATTAAAAGAGCAACCTTTTCCTTTTGCATCCTTAGTGCTGCACAAGATGGCTCTTTCAGCTACAAACGTCTTGGGGGGGGGGTTAAAGGTTCCCTTTCAACTTGCTCCAATCAGGCTTCGGCCTACACTCTGTTCCTCTGCTCCTCCTGCTGACCCTGGGCTCTAACACCGCCAGTTGGTGCCTGGAAGTGCTGTGTGCACAGTTAACAGTCGCTCCTCTGTTATTGGGGTTCAGTACCGTCAGCTGATCCCCAGCTGTGTGTGCGGCAATACCTCCAATCTGCTCCTCCTGCTGTCCCTGGGCTCTAACACCGCCAGTTGGTGCCTGGAAGTGCTGTGTGCACAGTTAACAGTCGCTCCTCTGTTATTGGGGTTCAGTAACGTCAGCTGATCCCCAGCTGTGTGTGCGGCAATACCTCCAATCTGCTCCTCCTGCTGTCCCTGGGCTCTAACACCGCCAGTTGGTGCCTGGAAGTGCTGTGTGCACAGTTAACAGTCGCTCCTCTGTTATTGGGGTTCAGTAACGTCAGCTGATCCCCAGCTGTGTGTGCGGCAATACCTCCAATCTGCTCCTCCTGCTGTCCCTGGGCTCTAACACCGCCAGTTGGTGCCTGGAAGTGCTGTGTGCACAGTTAACAGTCGCTCCTCTGTTATTGGGGTTCAGTAACGTCAGCTGATCCCCAGCTGTGTGTGCGGCAATACCTCCAATCTGCTCCTCCTGCTGTCCCTGGGCTCTAACACCGCCAGTTGGTGCCTGGAAGTGCTGTCTGCACAGTCAACAGTCGCTCCTCTGTTATTGGGGTTCAGTAACGTCAGCTGATCCCCAGCTGTGTATCCGGCAACGTGTCATGCGACCGCCACGCTGGCACAACTAAAATGTAAGGGGACCTGTCCCCCCCCCCCCTAGGCGTTTGTTACTGAAAGAACCACCATGTGCAGCACTAATACTGCAGAAGGGAAGGGTCGCTCTGGAAATTATGCTCCTTGCAAACGTTGAACTACACACTCATGTAATGTGTCCTCTCACACCGTCCAACCGTCCCGGAGGTGGGACTTACCTTTGTAATGTGACGCAGCACAGCCGTCATTGCTACCCCCTTGCCACCGTGCGCTGGCTCCTTAGCGTTGTTTGATTCCGTCATGGACCCTGCGCTGTTATGTTATCCCTTGGCCATGCACAGTTTGCGCTGCCCGTCCTCTGACATCATTTGTTGTCGTCCTGGCTGCGCCTGTGCGTCCACGCTGCCCGAAATCCCACCTCGCAGTGTCGTCTAATGTGATCCCACAGTGGGCCTGGTATCCATGGCCATGCGCAGTGCATATACTAGCCTCTCACTCCCCTTCTTCACGCTTCTTCAGACTCGGCGGCGTCAGCTGATCCCTAATAGCATGCCACGGCCGTGACGCCGCACAGTCTGAAGAAGCAGGAAGGAGGTGAGTGAGAGGCGATGATATGCACTGCGCATGCCCATGGATCCCAGGCCCGCAGTGGGACTACATTAGATGACACTGCAAGGTTGGATCTCGGGCAGCTTGGACGCACAGGCACTGCCAGCCTGACACCTACAAGATGTCAGAAGACGGGCACCGCTAACTGTGCATGGCCAAGGGATAACATTACAGCGTGGGCTCCGTGACAGAACCAAACAACGTTGAGGAGGTGGCGCACGGCACCAAGGGGGTTGGAATGACGGCTTTGCTGTGTCACATTACAAAGGAAAGTCCCACTTCAGGGACGGTTTGACAGTGTGAGGGGACACATTATATGAGTGTGTACTTCAGCGTTTGCAAGGAGCATAATTTTCGGAGCCACCATTTTCCATGTGCAGTATTACTGCTGTACAAGATGGCTCTTTCAGCAACAAATGCCTGGGGGGGGGTTAAAGGTTCCCTTTCAACTTGCTCCACTGCAGGCTTCGGCCTACACTCTGCTCCTCTTTGATTCCCTGGGTTTCAACACTGTCAGTTGCCACCTGGAAGTGTTGTCTACACAGAAAAAACACTGGATGATGTGTCAGTGGGGTTCAGCACCGCCAGCTGTTCCCCTGCTGTGTAGTCGGCAACGTGTCCAGCACAAGCCACGCTGGCACAACAGAACAAAAGCTGCCACCAGTGCAGGCTTCGGCCTACACTCTGCTCCTCTCCTCCTCCTGCTGACCCTGGTCTTAAACACTGCTAGTTTTTGCCCGGAAGTGCTAGCTGCACAGAGAAAAACACCAGCCAATGTGTTAGTGGGGTTCAGCAACGCCAGCTGTTCCCCTGCTGTGTAGCCGGCAACGTGACCTGCAAACGCCACGCAGGCACATGAACTGAAATTAAAGGGAACCTGGCCCCACCCCCCCAGGTGTTTCTATGTATAACAGCCACCTAGTACTGCAGTACTGCTGCATTTGTACAAGGTGGCTGATTTTTTATCCTTGCCCACGTAGAATTAAACACGTAAAATATGTGTCTCATTACAGACCATTACAATGTCCCTGAGGTGTGACTTTCCTTTTTAATGACACGCACCACCCCCCTTGGTAGCGCTGCCCGTCTTCTGACATCATTGGTTGGCTGCCTGTGCGTCCGCCCTGCCCGACACAACCCCCCTCGTTTCATATATTTTGGCTGCGAGGGTGTGATTGATGGGCATGTGCAGTGCATATGTTCGCCTGTCTTAACTCATCCCCTTCCGCCTTCTTCAGACTCTGCGGCCTCCTGGCCGTGGTAGGCGATAAGGGATCAGCTGAGGCCGCCCAGTCTGAAGCAGGTGTAAGGACATGTGAGCGGCAAAAATATTTACTGCACAAGGCCACGAATCCCAGCCACGCAGTGTGATTTTTTGAAAACACACTGCGGGCCTGGGATTCATATCCATCGCTAACCGCAACGGCCAACATGAAATGAGGTGAGAAGACAGGCAGCGCTCACAGCGCATGGCCAAGGGATCACAATAGCGCAGACTCCTGTACAGCTAATAACAACGCTCAGGAATCTGCGCCCAGCACCTAGGTGTAAATTTTGACACCTGTGCTGCGTTTCCTTGAAAAGACAAGTCACGCCTCCACTACTGTTAGACAGTATAATGGGCTAAATAGTGTGCGTGTTTTATTCAGCGTGTGCAAGGAGCAAACTAAATAGAGCAACCTTTTACTTGTGCAGCATTAATGCTGCACAAGGTGTGGCTCTTGTACCTTGCAACACCTGAGGGGGGGTTAAAGGTTACCTTTGAAATTGGTTCAACTAGGCTTCGGCCTACACTCTGCTCCTCTGCTCCTCCTGCTGACCCTGGGATATAACACCGCCAGTTGTAGCCTGGAAGTGCTAGGTGCACAGAGAAAAACACCCGCCAATGTGTTAGTGGGGTTCAGCACCGCCAGCTGTTCCCCTGCTGTGTAGCCAGCATCGTGTCCAGCACAAGCCACGCTGGCACAACCAACCAAAAGCTGCCACCAGTGGAGGCTTCGGCCTACACTCTGCTCCTCTCCTACTCCTGCTGACCCTGGGCTCTAACACCGCTAGTTTTTGCCCGGAATTGCTAGCTGCACAGAGAAAAACACCAGCCAATGTGTTAGTGGGGTTCAGCACCGCCAGCTGTTCCCCTGCTGTGTAGCTTGCAACGTGACCTGCAAACGCCACGCAGGCACATGAACTGAAATTGAAGGGAGCTTGCCCCCCACCCCCAGGTGTTTCTATGTTTAATAGCCACCTTGTACAGTAGTACTGCTGCATTTGTACAAGGTGGCTGACTTTTTCTCCTTGCCCACATGGAACTCAACACGTACAAAATGTGTCTCATTGAGACCATTCCACTGTCCCTGAGGTGTGACTTTCCTTTCTAATGATACGCAGCACCACCCTTGGTAGCGCTGCCCATCTTCTGACATCATTGGTTGGCTGCCTGTGCCTGTGCGTCCGCCCTGCCCAACACAACGCCCCTCGTTGGCTCATATATATTGGCTGCGAGGGTGTTATTGATGGGCATGTGCAGTGCATATGTTCGCCTGTCTTAACTCATCTCCTTCCGCCTTCTTCAGACTGTGCGGCCTCATGGCCGCGGCATTCGATAAGGGATCAGATGAGGCCGCCCAGTCTGAAGCAGGTGTAAGGACATGTGTGAGCGGCAAACATATTTACTGCACAAGGCCACGAATCCCAGCCACGCAGTGTGATTTTTTGAAAACACACTGTGGGTCTGGGATTCATGTCCATCGCTAACCGCAACGGCCGACATGAAATGAGGTCAGAAGACAGGAAGCGCTCACAGCGCATGGCCAAGGGATAACAAGAGCGCAGACTCCTGTACAGCAAATAACAACGCTCAGGAAGCTGCGCCCATGCACCAAGGTGTTATTTTCGACACCTGTGCTGCTTTTCTTTAAAAAGAAAAGTCACGCCTCCACTACTGTTTTACAGTAGAATGGGCTAAATAGTGTACGTGTTTTATTCAGCGTGTGCAAGGAGAAAAATTAAGGGAGCAACCTTTTACTTGTGCAGCATTAATGCTGCACAAGGTGTGGCTCTTGTACCTTGCAACACCTGAGGGGGGGTTAAAGGTTACCTTTGAAATTGGTTCAACTAGGCTTCGGCCTACACTCTGCTCCTCTCCTCCTCCTGCTGACCCTGGGCTCTAACACCGCCAGTTTTTGCCCGGACGTGCTAGCTGCACAGAGCAAAACACCAGCCAATGTGTTAGTGGGGTTCAGCACCGCCAGCTGTTCCCCAGCTGTGTAGCCGGCAACGTGACCTGCAAACGCCACGCAGGCACAACAGAACAAAAGCTGCCACCAGTGCAGGCTTCGGCCTACACTCTGCTCCTCTCCTCCTCCTGCTGACCTTGGGCTCATAACACCGCCAGTTTTAGCCTGGAAGTGCTAGCTGCACAGAGAAAAACACCAGCCAATGTGTCATTGGGGTTCAGCACCGCCAGCTGTTCCCCAGCTGTGTAGCCGGCAACGTGACCTGCAAACGCCATGCAGGCACATGAACTGAAATTGAAGGGAGCCTGCCCCCCACCCCCAGGTGTTTCTATGTATAACAGCCACCTTGTTCAGCAGTACTGCTGCATTTGTACAAGGTGGCTGACTTTTTCTCCTTGCCCACGTGGAACTCAACACGTACAAAATGTGTCTCATTGAGACCATTCCACTGTCCCTGAGGTGTGACTTTCCTTTCTAATGATACGCAGCACCCCCCTTGGTAGCGCTTCCCGTCTTTTGACATCATGGTTAGCTGGCTGCGCCTGTGCATCCGCCCTGCGTGAAACAACGCCCCTCGTAGTCTTATTTATTTTGTCAGCGAGGGTGTGGTTTATGGGCACGAGCAGTGCATATGTTCGCCTGTCGTCACTCATCTCCTTCCGCCTTCTTCAGACTGTGCGGCCTCATGGCCGCGGCATGCGAAAAGGGATCAGCAGAGGCCGCCCAGTGTGAAGCAGGTGTAAGGACGTGTGTGAGCGTCGAAAATATTTACTGCTCAAGGCCACGAATCCCAGCACCGCAGTGTGACTTTATGAAAAGGCACTGTGGGTCTGGGATTTATGGCCATCGTTAACCGCAGCGGCCAACATGAAATGAGGTCATAAGACGGGCAGCGCTAACAGGGCATTGCCAAGGGATAACACAAGAGCGCAGACTCCTGTACAGCAAAAAACAACGCTCAGTAAGCTGCGCCAAGCACAAAGGTGTTATTTGGGACACCTATGCTGCGTCTCCTTACAAATACAAGTCACGCCTCAACTACAGTTTGACTGTAGAATGGGCTAAATTGTGTACGTGTTGCATTCAGCGTGTGCAAGTAGAAAAATTAATAGAGCAACCTTTTACTTGTGCAGCATTAATGCTGCACAAGGTGTGGCTCTTGTACTTTGTAACACCTGAGGGGGGGTTAAAGGTTACCTTTGAAATTGGTTGAACTAGGCTTCGGCCTACACTCTGCTCCTCTCCTCCTGCTGCCCCTGGGCTATAACACCGCTAGTTTTTGCCCGGAAGTGCTAGCTGCACAGAGAAAAACACCAGCCAATGTGTTAGTGGGGTTCAGCACCGCCAGCTGTTCCCCCGCTGTGTAGCCGGCAAAGTGTCCTGCAAACGCAACGCGGACACAAAGCTGACTCCAGTGCAGGCTTCGGCCTACACTCTGCTCCCCCTGCTTACCCTTTGCTCCAACACCGCTAGTTGGGGCTGTAGGAAGACAATCTTTGATAGGCAACGCATCTGGGTTCCAGCACCGCCAGCTGGTTCTCGGCAGTGTTTTTGTCACAGGTACTCCCTCGTGCCAAACCTGGTTTCAGCACCGTCAGCTGTTTCCGGGTAGTGTCAATCTCACTGGGACGCCTATGCTTGCCCCGTCGTGGTGCGGTCGGGTTAGCCAACTCCAGGGTGCCTCCAGTTTAGGAGCTTCCTATGTGGGCTGCGTGAACTGGTAGTCAAGGCTGGTTTTGTAGTGCCAGTAGGCCCAGCTCCCCCTGTAGGACTGTTGGGGTTCGGTAACTGCGGCTGCCTCGCGGCCTAGCTGTTCTCTCCTCTCCTGTGGACCTTGGGGTCCACCACCTGGTTCCAGCACCGTCAGCTGGTTCCGGGCCGAGCCTTTGGCTTAGGTGCCTCCTCCTGGGTATCCGAGTTCCGCCAACGTCAGGCGGTCCTTGGTAGTGCTTTTAAGCGCGGGCACCAACAGCTTAGTAACCGGGTTCCAGCACCGTCAGCTGGTCCTCGGTCGTGCCATTGGCTCTTGCACACTGGGGCAACGCATCTGGGTTCCAGCACCGCCAGCTGGTTCTCGGCAGTGTTTTTGTCACAGGTACTCCCTCGTGCCAAACCTGGTTTCAGCACCGTCAGCTGTTTCCGGGTTGTTTCAAGCTCACTGAGACGCCTATGCTTGCCCCGTCGTGGTGCGGTCGGGTTAGCCAACTCCAGGGTGCCTCCAGTTTAGGAGCTTCCCATGTGGGCTGCGTGAACTGGTAGTCAAGGCTGGTTCTGTAGTGCCAGTAGGCCCAGCTCCCCCTGTAGGACTGTTGGGGTTCGGTAACTGCGGCTGCCTCGCGGCCTAGCTGTTCTCTCCTCTCCTGTGGGCCTTGGGGTCCACCACCTGGTTCCAGCACCGTCAGCTGGTTCCGGGCCGAGCCTTTGGCTTAGGTGCCTCCTCCTGGGTATCCGAGTTCCGCCAACGTCAGGCGGTCCTTGGTAGTGCTTTTAAGCGCGGGCACCAACAGCTTAGTAACCGGGTTCCAGCACCGTCAGCTGGTCCTCGGTCGTGCCATTGGCTCTTGCACACTGGGGCAACGCATCTGGGTTCCAGCACCGCCAGCTGGTTCTCGGCAGTGTTTTTGTCACAGGTACTCCCTCGTGCCAAACCTGGTTTCAGCACCGTCAGCTGTTTCCGGGTTGTGTCAAGCTCACTGAGAAGCCTATGCTTGCCCCGTCGTGGTGCGGTCGGGTTAGCCAACTCCAGGGTGCCTCCAGTTTAGGAGCTTCCTATGTGGGCTGCGTGAACTGGTAGTCAAGGCTGGTTCTGTAGTGCCAGTAGGCCCAGCTCCCCCTGTAGGACTGTTGGGGTTTGGTAACTGCGGCTGCCTCGCGGACTAGCTGTTCTCTCCTCTCCTGTGGGCCTTCGGGTCCACCACCTGGTTCCAGCACCGTCAGCTGGTTCCGGGCCGAGCCTTTGGCTTAGGTGCCTCCTCCTGGGTATCCGAGTTCCGCCAACGTCAGGCGGTCCTTGGTAGTGCTTTTAAGCGCGGGCACCTACAGCTTAGTAACCGGGTTCAAGCACCGTCAGCTGGTCCTCGGTCGTGCCATTGGCTCTTGCACACTGGGGCAACGCATCTGGGTTCCAGCACCGCCAGCTGGTTCTCGGCAGTGTTTTTGTCACAGATACTCCCTCGTGCCAAACCTGGTTTCAGCACCGTCAGCTGTTTCCGGGTTGTGTCAAGCTCACTGAGACGCCTATGCTTGCCCCGTCGTGGTGCGGTCGGGTTAGCCAACTCCAGGGTGCCTCCAGTTTAGGAGCTTCCTATGTGGGCTGCGTGAACTGGTAGTCAAGGCTGGTTCTGTAGTGCCAGTAGGCCCAGCTCCCCCTGTAGGACTGTTGGGGTTCGGTAACTGCGGCTGCCTCGCGGCCTAGCTGTTCTCTCCTCTCCTGTGGGCCTTGGGGTCCACCACCTGGTTCCAGCACCGTCAGCTGGTTCCGGGCCGAGCCTTTGGCTTAGGTGCCTCCTCCTGGGTATCCGAGTTCCGCCAACGTCAGGCGGTCCTTGGTAGTGCTTTTAAGCGCGGGCACCTACAGCTTAGTAACCGGGTTCCAGCACCGTCAGCTGGTCCTCGGTCTTGCCATTGGCTCTTGCACACTGGGGCAACGCATCTGGGTTCCAGCACCGCCAGCTGGTTCTCGGCAGTGTTTTTGTCACAGGTACTCCCTCGTGCCAAACCTGGTTTCAGCACCGTCAGCTGTTTCCGGGCTGTGTCAAGCTCACTGAGACGCCTATGCTTGCCCCGTCGTGGTGCGGTCGGGTTAGCCAACTCCAGGGTGACTCCAGTTTAGGAGCTTCCTATGTGGGCTGCGTGAACTGGTAGTCAAGGCTGGTTCTGTAGTGCCAGTAGGCCCAGCTCCCCCTGTAGGACTGTTGGGGTTCGGTAACTGCGGCCGCCTCGCGGCCTAGCTGTTCTCTCCTCTCCTGTGGGCCTTCGGGTCCACCACCTGGTTCCAGCACCGTCAGCTGGTTCCGGGCCGAGCCTTTGGCTTAGGTGCCTCCTCCTGGGTATCCGAGTTCCGCCAACGTCAGGCGGTCCTTGGTAGTGCTTTTAAGCGCGGGCACCTACAGCTTAGTAACCGGGTTCCAGCACCGTCAGCTGGTCCTCGGTCTTGCCATTGGCTCTTGCACACTGGGGCCACGCATCTGGGTTCCAGCACCGCCAGCTGGTTCTCAGGAGTGTTTTTGTCACAGGTACTCCCTCGTGCCAAACCTGGTTTCAGCACCGTCAGCTGTTTCCGGGTTGTGTCAAGCTCACTGAGACGCCTATGCTTGCCCCGTCGTGGTGCGGTCGGGTTAGCCAACTGCAGGGTGCCTCCAGTTTAGGAGCTTCCTATGTGGGCTGCGTGAACTGGTAGTCAAGGCTGGTTCTGTAGTGCCAGTAGGCCCAGCTCCCCCTGTAGGACTGTTGGGGTTCGGTAACTGCGGCCGCTTCGCGGCCTAGCTGTTCTCTCCTCTCCTGTGGGCCTTGGGGTCCACCACCTGGTTCCAGCACCGTCAGCTGGTTCCGGGCCGAGCCTTTGGCTTAGGTGCCTCCTCCTGGGTATCCGAGTTCCGCCAACGTCAGGCGGTCCTTGGTAGTGCTTTTAAGTGCGGCCACCTACAGTTTAGTAAGCGGGTTCCAGCACCGTCAGCTGGTCCTCGGTCGTGCCATTGGCTCTTGCACACTGGGGCAACGCATCTGGGTTCCAGCACCGCCAGCTGGTTCTCGGCAGTGTTTTTGTCACAGGTACTCCCTCGTGCCAAACCTGGTTTCAGCACCGTCAGCTGTTTCCGGGTTGTGTCAAGCTCACTGAGACGCCTATGCTTGCCCCGTCGTGGTGCGGTCGGGTTAGCCAACTCCAGGGTGCCTCCAGTTTAGGAGCTTCCTATGTGGACTGCGTGAACTGGTAGTCAAGGCTGGTTCTGTAGTGCCAGTAGGCCCAGCTCCCCCTGTAGGACTGTTGGGGTTCGGTAACTGCGGCTGCCTCGCGGCCTAGCTGTTCTCTCCTCTCCTGTGGGCCTTGGGGTCCACCACCTGGTTCCAGCACCGTCAGCTGGTTCCGGGCCGAGCCTTTGACTTAGGTGCCTCCTCCTGGGTATCTGAGTTCCGCCAACGTCAGGCGGTCCTTGGTAGTGCTTTTAAGCGCGGGCACCTACAGCTTAGTAACCGGGTTCCAGCACCGTCAGCTGGTCCTCGGTCGTGCCATTGGCTCTTGCACACTGGGGCAACGCATCTGGGTTCCAGCACCGCCAGCTGGTTCTCGGCAGTGTTTTTGTCACAGGTACTCCCTCGTGCCAAACCTGGTTTCAGCACCGTCAGCTGTTTCCGGGTTGTGTCAAGCTCACTGAGACGCCTATGCTTGCCCCGTCGTGGTGCGGTCGGGTTAGCCAACTCCAGGGTGCCTCCAGTTAAGGAGCTTCCTATGTGGGCTGCGTGAACTGGTAGTCAAGGCTGGTTCTGTAGTGCCAGTAGGCCCAGCTCCCCCTGTAGGACTGTTGGGGTTCGGTAACTGCGGCTGCCTCGCGGCCTAGCTGTTCTCTCCTCTCCTGTGGGCCTTGGGGTCCACCACCTGGTTCCAGCACCGTCAGCTGGTTCCGGGCCGAGCCTTTGGCTTAGGTGCCTCCTCCTGGGTATCCGAGTTCCGCCAACGTCAGGCGGTCCTTGGTAGTGCTTTTAAGTGCGGCCACCTACAGTTTAGTAAGCGGGTTCCAGCACCGTCAGCTGGTCCTCGGTCGTGCCATTGGCTCTTGCACACTGGGGCAACGCATCTGGGTTCCAGCACCGCCAGCTGGTTCTCGGCAGTGTTTTTGTCACAGGTACTCCCTCGTGCCAAACCTGGTTTCAGCACCGTCAGCTGTTTCCGGGTTGTGTCAAGCTCACTGAGATGCCTATGCTTGCCCCGTCGTGGTGCGGTCGGGTTAGCCAACTCCAGGGTGCCTCCAGTTTAGGAGCTTCCTATGTGGACTGCGTGAACTGGTAGTCAAGGCTGGTTCTGTAGTGCCAGTAGGCCCAGCTCCCCCTGTAGGACTGTTGGGGTTCGGTAACTGCGGCTGCCTCGCGGCCTAGCTGTTCTCTCCTCTCCTGTGGGCCTTGGGGTCCACCACCTGGTTCCAGCACCGTCAGCTGGTTCCGGGCCGAGCCTTTGGCTTAGGTGCCTCCTCCTGGGTATCTGAGTTCCGCCAACGTCAGGCGGTCCTTGGTAGTGCTTTTAAGCGCGGGCACCTACAGCTTAGTAACCGGGTTCCAGCACCGTCAGCTGGTCCTCGGTCGTGCCATTGGCTCTTGCACACTGGGGCAACGCATCTGGGTTCCAGCACCGCCAGCTGGTTCTCGGCAGTGTTTTTGTCACAGGTACTCCCTCGTGCCAAACCTGGTTTCAGCACCGTCAGCTGTTTCCGGGTTGTGTCAAGCTCACTGAGACGCCTATGCTTGCCCCGTCGTGGTGCGGTCGGGTTAGCCAACTCCAGGGTGCCTCCAGTTTAGGAGCTTCCCATGTGGGCTGCGTGAACTGGTAGTCAAGGCTGGTTCTGTAGTGCCAGTAGGCCCAGCTCCCCCTGTAGGACTCTTGGGGTTCGGTAACTGCGGCTGCCTCGCGGCCTAGCTGTTCTCTCCTCTCCTGTGGGCCTTGGGGTCCACCACCTGGTTCCAGCACCGTCAGCTGGTTCCGGGCCGAGTCTTTGGCTTAGGTGCCTCCTCCTGGGTATCCGAGTTCCGCCAACGTCAGGCGGTCCTTGGTAGTGCTTTTAAGCGCGGGCACCAACAGCTTAGTAACCGGGTTCCAGCACCGCCAGCTGGTCCTCGGTCGTGCCATTGGCTCTTGCACACTGGGGCAACGCATCTGGGTTCCAGCACCGCCACCTGGTTCTCGGCAGTGTTTTTGTCACAGGTACTCCCTCGTGCCAAACCTGGTTTCAGCACCGTCAGCTGTTTCCGGGTTGTGTCAAGCTCACTGAGAAGCCTATGCTTGCCCCGTCGTGGTGCGGTCGGGTTAGCCAACTCCAGGGTGCCTCCAGTTTAGGAGCTTCCTATGTGGGCTGCGTGATATGGTAGTCAAGGCTGGTTCTGTAGTGCCAGTAGGCCCAGCTCCCCCTGTAGGACTGTTGGGGTTCGGTAACTGCGGCTGCCTCGCGGCCTAGCTGTTCTCTCCTCTACTGTGGGCCTTGGGGTCCACCACCTGGTTCCAGCACCGTCAGCTGGTTCCGGGCCGAGCCTTTGGCTTAGGTGCCTCCTCCTGGGTATCCGAGTTCCGCCAACGTCAGGCGGTCCTTGGTAGTGCTTTTAAGCGCGGGCACCTACAGCTTAGTAACCGGGTTCCAGCACCGTCAGCTGGTCCTCGGTCTTGCCATTGGCTCTTGCACACTGGGGCAACGCATCTGGGTTCCAGCACCGCCAGCTGGTTCTCGGCAGTGTTTTTGTCACAGGTACTCCCTCGTGCCAAACCTGGTTTCAGCACCGTCAGCTGTTTCCGGGTTGTGTCAAGCTCACTGAGACGCCTATGCTTGCCCCGTCGTGGTGCGGTCGGGTTAGCCAACTCCAGGGTGCCTCCAGTTTAGGAGCTTCCTATGTGGGCTGCGTGAACTGGTAGTCAAGGCTGGTTCTGTAGTGCCAGTAGGCCCAGCTCCCCCTGTAGGACTGTTGGGGTTCGGTAACTGCGGCTGCCTCGCGGCCTAGCTGTTCTCTCCTCTCCTGTGGGCCTTGGGGTCCACCACCTGGTTCCAGCACCGTCAGCTGGTTCCGGGCCGAGCCTTTGGCTTAGGTGCCTCCTCCTGGGTATCCGAGTTCCGCCAACGTCAGGCGGTCCTTGGTAGTGCTTTTAAGTGCGGGCACCTACAGTTTAGTAAGCGGGTTCCAGCACCGTCAGCTGGTCCTCGGTCGTGCCATTGGCTCTTGCACACTGGGGCAACGCATCTGGGTTCCAGCACCGCCAGCTGGTTCTCGGCAGTGTTTTTGTCACAGGTACTCCCTCGTGCCAAACCTGGTTTCAGCACCGTCAGCTGTTTCCGGGTTGTGTCAAGCTCACTGAGATGCCTATGCTTGCCCCGTCGTGGTGCGGTCGGGTTAGCCAACTCCAGGGTGCCTCCAGTTTAGGAGCTTCCTATGTGGACTGCGTGAACTGGTAGTCAAGGCTGGTTCTGTAGTGCCAGTAGGCCCAGCTCCCCCTGTAGGACTGTTGGGGTTCGGTAACTGCGGCTGCCTCGCGGCCTAGCTGTTCTCTCCTCTCCTGTGGGCCTTGGGGTCCACCACCTGGTTCCAGCACCGTCAGCTGGTTCCGGGCCGAGCCTTTGGCTTAGGTGCCTCCTCCTGGGTATCTGAGTTCCGCCAACGTCAGGCGGTCCTTGGTAGTGCTTTTAAGCGCGGGCACCTACAGCTTAGTAACCGGGTTCCAGCACCGTCAGCTGGTCCTCGGTCGTGCCATTGGCTCTTGCACACTGGGGCAACGCATCTGGGTTCCAGCACCGCCAGCTGGTTCTCGGCAGTGTTTTTGTCACAGGTACTCCCTCGTGCCAAACCTGGTTTCAGCACCGTCAGCTGTTTCCGGGTTGTGTCAAGCTCACTGAGACGCCTATGCTTGCCCCGTCGTGGTGCGGTCGGGTTAGCCAACTCCAGGGTGCCTCCAGTTAAGGAGCTTCCTATGTGGGCTGCATGAACTGGTAGTCAAGGCTGGTTCTGTAGTGCCAGTAGGCCCAGCTCCCCCTGTAGGACTGTTGGGGTTCGGTAACTGCGGCTGCCTCGCGGCCTAGCTGTTCTCTCCTCTCCTGTGGACCTTGGGGTCCACCACCTGGTTCCAGCACCGTCAGCTGGTTCCGGGCCGAGCCTTTGGCTTAGGTGCCTCCTCCTGGGTATCCGAGTTCCGCCAACGTCAGGCGGTCCTTGGTAGTGATTTTAAGCGCGGGCACCAACAGCTTAGTAACCGGGTTCCAGCACCGTCAGCTGGTCCTCGGTCGTGCCATTGGCTCTTGCACACTGGGGCAACGCATCTGGGTTCCAGCACCGCCAGCTGGTTCTCGGCAGTGTTTTTGTCACAGGTACTCCCTCGTGCCAAACCTGGTTTCAGCACCGTCAGCTGTTTCCGGGTTGTGTCAAGCTCACTGAGACGCCTATGCTTGCCCCGTCGTGGTGCGGTCGGGTTAGCCAACTCCAGGGTGCCTCCAGTTTAGGAGCTTCCCATGTGGGCTGCGTGAACTGGTGGTCAAGGCTGGTTCTGTAGTGCCAGTAGGCCCAGCTCCCCCTGTAGGACTCTTGGGGTTCGGTAACTGCGGCTGCCTCGCGGCCTAGCTGTTCTCTCCTCTCCTGTGGGCCTTGGGGTCCACCACCTGGTTCCAGCACCGTCAGCTGGTTCCGGGCCGAGTCTTTGGCTTAGGTGCCTCCTCCTGGGTATCCGAGTTCCGCCAACGTCAGGCGGTCCTTGGTAGTGCTTTTAAGCGCGGGCACCAACAGCTTAGTAACCGGGTTCCAGCACCGCCAGCTGGTCCTCGGTCGTGCCATTGGCTCTTGCACACTGGGGCAACGCATCTGGGTTCCAGCACCGCCACCTGGTTCTCGGCAGTGTTTTTGTCACAGGTACTCCCTCGTGCCAAACCTGGTTTCAGCACCGTCAGCTGTTTCCGGGTTGTGTCAAGCTCACTGAGAAGCCTATGCTTGCCCCGTCGTGGTGCGGTCGGGTTAGCCAACTCCAGGGTGCCTCCAGTTTAGGAGCTTCCTATGTGGGCTGCGTGAAATGGTAGTCAAGGCTGGTTCTGTAGTGCCAGTAGGCCCAGCTCCCCCTGTAGGACTGTTGGGGTTCGGTAACTGCGGCTGCCTCGCGGCCTAGCTATTCTCTCCTCTACTGTGGGCCTTGGGGTCCACCACCTGGTTCCAGCACCGTCAGCTGGTTCCGGGCCGAGCCTTTGGCTTAGGTGCCTCCTCCTGGGTATCCGAGTTCCGCCAACGTCAGGCGGTCCTTGGTAGTGCTTTTAAGCGCGGGCACCTACAGCTTAGTAACCGGGTTCCAGCACCGTCAGCTGGTCCTCGGTCTTGCCATTGGCTCTTGCACACTGGGGCAACGCATCTGGGTTCCAGCACCGCCAGCTGGTTCTCGGCAGTGTTTTTGTCACAGGTACTCCCTCGTGCCAAACCTGGTTTCAGCACCGTCAGCTGTTTCCGGGTTGTGTCAAGCTCACTGAGACGCCTATGCTTGCCCCGTCGTGGTGCGGTCGGGTTAGCCAACTCCAGGGTGCCTCCAGTTTAGGAGCTTCCTATGTGGGCTGCGTGAACTGGTAGTCAAGGCTGGTTCTGTAGTGCCAGTAGGCCCAGCTCCCCCTGTAGGACTGTTGGGGTTCGGTAACTGCGGCCGCCTCGCGGACTAGCTGTTCTCTCCTCTCCTGTGGGCCTTCGGGTCCACCACCTGGTTCCAGCACCGTCAGCTGGTTCCGGGCCGAGCCTTTGGCTTAGGTGCCTCCTCCTGGGTATCCGAGTTCCGCCAACGTCAGGCGGTCCTTGGTAGTGCTTTTAAGCGCGGGCACCTACAGCTTAGTAACCGGGTTCCAGCACCGTCAGCTGGTGCTCGGTCTTGCCATTGGCTCTTGCACACTGGGGCCACGCATCTGGGTTCCAGCACCGCCAGCTGGTTCTCAGGAGTGTTTTTGTCACAGGTACTCCCTCGTGCCAAACCTGGTTTCAGCACCGTCAGCTGTTTCCGGGTTGTGTCAAGCTCACTGAGACTCCTATGCTTGCCCCGTCGTGGTGCGGTCGGGTTAGCCAACTCCAGGGTGCCTCCAGTTTAGGAGCTTCCTATGTGGGCTGCGTGAACTGGTAGTCAAGGCTGGTTCTGTAGTGCCAGTAGGCCCAGCTCCCCCTGTAGGACTGTTGGGGTTCGGTAACTGCGGCCGCCTCGCGGCCTAGCTGTTCTCTCCTCTCCTGTGGGCCTTGGGGTCCACCACCTGGTTCCAGCACCGTCAGCTGGTTCCGGGCCGAGCCTTTGGCTTAGGTGCCTCCTCCTGGGTATCTGAGTTCCGCCAGCGTCAGGCGGTCCTTGGTAGTGCTTTTAAGCGCGGGCACCTACAGCTTAGTAACCGGGTTCCAGCACCGTCAGCTGGTCCTCGGTCGTGCCATTGGCTCTTGCACACTGGGGCAACGCATCTGGGTTCCAGCACCGCCAGCTGGTTCTCGGCAGTGTTTTTGTCACAGGTACTCCCTCGTGCCAAACCTGGTTTCAGCACCGTCAGCTGTTTCCGGGTTGTGTCAAGCTCACTGAGACGCCTATGCTTGCCCCGTCGTGGTGCGGTCGGGTTAGCCAACTCCAGGGTGCCTCCAGTTAAGGAGCTTCCTATGTGGGCTGCATGAACTGGTAGTCAAGGCTGGTTCTGTAGTGCCAGTAGGCCCAGCTCCCCCTGTAGGACTGTTGGGGTTCGGTAACTGCGGCTGCCTCGCGGAATAGCTGTTCTCTCCTCTCCTGTGGGCCTTGGGGTCCACCACCTGGTTCCAGCACCGTCAGCTGGTTCTCGGCAGTGTCTTTTGCTCTTGTACCTTCTGCTCCCCATCCTGGTTCCAGTACCGTCAGCTGGTTCCGGGCAGAGCCTTTGGCTTAGGTGCCTCCTTCTGGGTATCCAAGTTCCACCAACGTCAGGTGGTCCTTGGTAGTGCTTTCAGGCACGGGTGTCATGATTCCAATGGCAGGGAATCACAAAAGGACAAGCACCAATGAGCTCTAGGGTGATGGAACCTGAGCTGACCGCGACCCTAAACCTGAACACAGAAATAACAATAGCCGGGGAACGTGCCTACGTTGATCCTAGACGTCTCGCACCAGCCGAAGATCTAACTTCCCCTATTAGAAGAAACACAGACCTCTCTTGCCTCCAGAGAAATACCCCACAGAAATAGCAGCCCCCCACATATAATGACGGTGAAATGAGAGGAAGGCACATACACAGTATGAAAACAGATTCAGCAAAATGAGGCCCGCTAAAACTAGATAGCAGAGGATACAAAAGTAAACTGCGCGGTCAGCAAAAAACCCTTCAAAAAACCATCCTGTAATTACTTGAACTCATGTTCCAACTCATGGAACATGAGGAGCAATTACAGCCCACTAGAGCAACCAGCAGCAAAGAAACAATTAAATGCAAGCTGGACAAGACAAAAATAAAGCAAAACGTGGAACAAGAAAATCAAAAACTTAGCTTGTCCTGAAGATTACAGAAGCCAGAAGCTGAGGTAACAAAACACTCTGATAACCTTGATAGCCGGCAGGGGAATGACAAGAAAGCCCGGTTAAATAGTAAACTCCCAAATCCTAATAGAACAGGTGGACACCAGAGACAGCAGAACACAAATCACCCAGTACCATCAGTAACCACCAGAGGGAGCCCAAAAACAGAACTCACAACAGTACCCCCCCTTGAGGAGGGGTCACCGAACCCTCACGAGAACCACCAGGGCGACCAGGATGAGCCCTATGAAAAGCGCGGACCAAATCATCAGCATGAACATCAGAGGCAACCACCCAAGAATTATCCTCCTGACCATAACCCTTCCACTTGACCAAATATTGGAGTTTCCGTCTGGAAACACGAGAATCCAAGATCTTCTCCACAACATACTCCAATTCTCCCTCCACCAGCACCGGAGCAGGAGGCTCAAGCGAAGGAACAACAGGTACCTCATACCTCCGCAACAACGACCGATGGAACACATTATGAATAGCAAACGATGCCGGGAGATCCAAACGAAACGACACAGGGTTAAGAATTTCCAAGATCCTATAAGGACCGATGAACCGAGGCTTGAACTTAGGAGAAGAGACCTTCATAGGAACAAAACGAGAAGACAACCACACCAAGTCCCCAACACGAAGTCGAGGACCCACGCGGCGACGGCGATTAGCAAACTGCTGAGCCTTCTCCTGGGACAACTTCAAATTGTCCACCACATGACTCCAAATCCGATGCAACCCATCCACCACCATGTCCACTCCAGGATAATCAGAAGGCTCCACCTGACCAGAGGAAAAACGAGGATGAAACCCCGAATTACAAAAGAAAGGAGAAACCAAGGTAGCAGAACTAGCCCGATTATTAAGGACAAACTCGGCCAGCGGCAAAAAGGTAACCCAGTCATCCTGATCAGCAGAAACAAAACACCTCAAATAAGTTTCCAAGGTCTGATTAGCTCGCTCCGTCTGGCCATTCGTCTGAGGATGGAATGCAGACGAAAAGGACAAATCAATGCCCATCTTAGCACAGAACGTCTGCCAAAATCTAGACACAAACTGGGATCCCCTGTCAGAAACGATGTTCTCCGGAATCCCATGCAAACGAACCATGTTCTGGAAAAACAGAGGGACCAACTCAGAGGAGGAAGGCAACTTAGGCAAGGGTACAAGATGAACCATTTTAGAAAAGCGGTCACACACAACCCAGATGACAGACATTTTTTGAGAGACAGGGAGATCCGAAATAAAGTCCATGGAAATGTGCGTCCAAGGCCTCTTCGGGATAGGCAAAGGTGACAACAATCCACTGGCTCGAGAACAGCAAGGCTTAGCCCGAGCACAAACCTCACAAGACTGCACAAAAGAACGCACATCCCTCGACAAGGAAGGCCACCAAAAAGACCTGGCCACCAAGTCTCTAGTACCAAATATTCCAGGATGACCTGCCAACGCAGAAGAATGGACCTCGGAGATGACTCTACTGGTCCAACTATCCGGAACATACAGTCTCTCAGGCGGATAACGATCAGGTTTACCCGCCTGAAACTCCTGCAAAGCACGTCGCAAGTCTGGGAAGACGGCCGACAAAATCACCCCATCCCTAAGGATACCAGTGGGCTCAGAATTTCCAGGGGAGTCAGGCACAAAACTCCTAGAAAGAGCATCCGCCTTCACATTCTTTGAACCTGGCAGGTATGAAACCACAAAATTGAAACGAGAGAAAAACAGTGACCAACGAGCCTGTCTAGGATTCAGACGCCTGGCAGACTCAAGGTAAATCAGATTTTTGTGATCAGTCAAGACCACCACACGATGTCTAGCACCCTCCAGCCAATGACACCACTCCTCAAATGCCCACTTCATGGCCAAAAGTTCCCGATTACCCACATCATAATTCCGCTCAGCGGGCGAAAATTTTCTAGAAAAGAACGCACATGGCTTCATCACCGAGCAATCGGAGCTTCTCTGTTACAAAACCGCCCCCGCTCCAATCTCGGAAGCATCAACCTCAACTTGGAAAGGAAGCGAAACATCAGGCTGACGCAACACAGGAGCAGAAGAAAACCGGCGTTTAAGTTCCCGAAAGGCCTCCACAGCCGCAGGAGACCAATCAGCAACATCAGCACCCTTCTTAGTCAAATCCGTCAAAGGCTTAACAACACTAGAAAAATTAGTTATAAAACGACGATAGAAATTAGCAAAGCCTAAGAACTTCTGCAGACTCTTAAGAGATGCAGGCTGCGTCCAGTCACAAATAGCCCGAACCTTGACGGGATCCATCTCAATAGTAGAAGGGGAAAAAATATACCCCAAGAAAGAAATCTTCTGGACTCCAAAGAGACACTTTGAGCCCTTTACAAACAAGGAATTAGCCCGCAGGACCTGAAACACCTTCCTGACCTGCTGAACATGAGACTCCCAGTCATCAGAAAAAAACAAAATATCATCCAAATACACAATCATAAATTTATCCAGATATTCACGGAAAATATCGTGCATAAAGGACTGGAAGACTGAAGGAGCATTAGAAAGTCCGAAAGGCATTACCAAATACTCAAAATGGCCCTCAGGCGTATTAAATGCAGTTTTCCACTCATCACCTTGCTTTATTCGTATAAGATTATACGCACCCCGAAGATCAATCTTAGTGAACCATTTAGCCCCCTTAATGCGAGCAAACAAATCAGTCAACAAAGGCAAAGGATACTGATATTTTACGGTAATCTTATTCAAAAGACGATAATCTATACAAGGCCTCAAGGACCCATCTTTTTTGGCCACGAAAAAAAAACCTGCTCCCAAAGGGGACGAAGATGGACGGATATGTCCCTTTTCCAAGGACTCCTTAACATAATCCCGCATAGCAGTATGCTCTGGCACTGACAGATTGAACAAACGACCTTTAGGAAATTTACTACCAGGAATTAAATCTATAGCACAATCGCAATCCCTGTGAGGAGGAAGCGAACTGAGCTTAGGCTCCTCAAAAACATCCCGATAATCAGACAAAAATACAGGAACCTCAGAAGGAGTAGATGAAGCGATAGAAATCGGAGGTGCATCATCATGAACCCCCTGACATCCCCAGCTTAACACAGACATTGTTTTCCAGTCAAGGACTGGATTATGAGTTTGTAACCATGGCAGACCAAGTACTAGAACATCATGTAAATTATACAATACCAGGAAGCGAATCACCTCCTGATGAACGGGAGTCATACGCATGGTCACTTGTGTCCAGTACTGAGGTTTATTCATAGCTAAAGGTGTAGAGTCAATTCCCTTCAAAGGAATAGGGACTTCCAGAGGCTCAAGACTAAACCCACATCGCTTGGCAAATGACCAATCCATAAGACTCAGGGCAGCGCCTGAATCTACATAGGCATCGACGGAAATGGATGATAATGAGCAAATCAGAGTCACAGACAGAATGAACTTAGACTGTAACGTACTAATGGCAACAGACTTATCAACCTTTTTTGTGCGTTTAGAGCATGCTGATATAACATGAGCTGAATCACCACAATAAAAGCACAACCCATTTTTCCGCCTATAGTTTTGCCGTTCACTTCTAGACTGAACTCTATCACATTGCATTGTCTCAAGTGCCTGTTCAGAAGACACCGCCAAATGGTGCACAGGTTTGCGCTCCCGTAAACGCCGATCAATCTGAATAGCCATAGTCATAGACTCATTCAGACCCGTAGGCGCAGGGAACCCCACCATAACATCTTTAATGGCCTCAGAAAGGCCATCTCTGAACTTTGCAGCCAGGGCGCACTCATTCCACTGAGTAAGCACTGACCATTTCCGAAATTTTTGACAATATATTTCTGCTTCATCTTGCCCCTGAGAGAGAGCTAATAAAGCTTTTTCAGCCTGAATCTCCTGGTTAGGTTCCTCATAGAGCAAACCCAATGCCAGAAAAAACGCATCCACATTAAGCAACGCAGGATCCCCTGGTGCCAATGCAAATGCCCAATTTTGAGGGTCACCCCGCAGGAAAGATATAATAATCTTAACCTGCTGAGCAGGGTCTCCAGAAGAGCGAGATTTCAAAGAAAGGAACAGCTTGCAATTGTTCCTAAAATTCAGAAAACTAGATCTATCTCCAGCAAAGAACTCTGGAATAGGAATTCTAGGTTCAGACATAGGAGCATGTACAACAAAATCTTGTATATTTTGAACCTTAGCAGCAAGATTATTCAAGCTGGAAGCTAAACTCTGGACGTCCATGATAAACAGCTAAGGTCAGAGCCATTCAAGGATTAAGAGGAGGAAAAAAAAAAAATCAGCCTGGCTGCAATTAAGGCTAGGCAGCAACCTCAGAGGAGAAAAAAAAAAAAAAACTTCCTCAGACTACTTTTCCTCCTACTTCAGCCCAAACATTTTGGCCGGCTATACTGTCATGATTCCAATGGCAGGGAATCACAAAAGGAAAAGCACCAACGAGCTCTAGGGTGATGGAACCTGAGCTGACCGCGACCCTAAACCTGAACACACAAATAACAGTAGCCGGGGAACGTGCCTACATTGATCCTAGACGTCTCGCACCAGCCGAAGATCTAACTTCCCCTACTAGAAGAAACACAGACCTCTCTTGCCTCCAGAGAAATACCCCACAGAAATAGCAGCCCCCCACATGTAATGACGGTGAAATGAGAGGAAGGCACATACACAGTATGAAAACAGATTCAGCAAAATGAGGCCCGCTAAAACTAGATAGCAGAGGATACAAAAGTAAACTGCGCGGTCAGCAAAAAACCCTTCAAAAAACCATCCTGTAATTACTTGAACTCATGTTCCAACTCATGGAACATGAGGAGCAATTACAGCCCACTAAAGCAACCAGCAGCAAAGAGACAATTATATGCAAGCTGGACAAGACAAAAATAAAGCAAAACGTGGAACAAGAAAATCAAAACTTAGCTTGTCCTGAAGATTACTGAAGCCAGAAGCTGAGGTAACAAAACACTCTGATAACCTTGATAGCCGGCGGGGAAATGACAAGAAAGCCCGGTTAAATAGGAAACTCCCAAATACTAATAGAACAGGTGGACACCAGAGACAGAAGAACACAAATCACCCAGTACCATCAGTAACCACCAGAGGGAGCCCAAAAACAGAACTCACAACACACAGGTACCTCCTGCTTAGTAACCGGGTTCCAGTAACGTCAGCTGGTCCTCGGTAGTTCCATTGGCTCTTGGACCTTCGGCTACCCATCCGGGTTCCAGTACCGTCAGCTGGTTCTCGGCAGTGTCTTTTGCTCTTGTACCTTCTGCTCCCCATCCTGGTTCCAGTACCGTCAGCTGGTTCCGGGCAGAGCCTTTGGCTTAGGTGCCTCCTTCTGGGTATCCGAGTTACGCCAACGTCAGGCGGTCCTTGGTAGTGCTTTTTAGCACGGGTACCTCCTGTTTAGTAACCGGGTTCCAGTAACGTCAGCTGGTCCTCGGTAGTTCCATAGGCTCTTGAACCTTCGGGTAGCCATCCGAGTTGCAGTTCCATCAGCTGGTTCTTGGCATTTTCTCAGCCTTCTTGTACCTTCTGCTACATTTCCAAGTTGAAGACCCTAACGTCGACGACCAGAAAGACCACCCCGATGACGACGACGACGGTGGAGACGACGACGGCGGAGACGACGACGGCGGAGACGACGACGGCGTAGACGACGACCCTGGAGACGACGACCCTGGAGACGACGACATGGAAGACCGAGAAGCAGAAGAACAAGAGGCTGCAGAACAAAGAGCAGAAGAACATTTAGCATAACACTTAATATCAGAGCAAAAGATATTATCTAAATTATATGCAGAAGAAGACTAAGCAGTGTATGGGGGTGAGTCCGTTCCTCCTCGTGGTGCCCCTGGATAAAGCCTGATGCTGCAGGCCAAACTGAACGCGGACAAATGTAACTTTTGTGACTGGCAGAACGGAAGGTGTAATCTTCCAACTTTTATAGATAACAACTACGGGAATGCCTGTCACAAATGAGAATATGATGAAGAAGTAGAATAGGAAGAATAATAACAGTTGAATAAAATGAATATGTAGAATAGGAAGAATAATAATAGTTGAATAAAATGAATATGAAGAATGTAATAAAAAAAAAAAAAAGGTAAAGGATGAAGAAGAAGATGAATAAGGTGAAGAAGAATTTGATGTCAAAGATGCTGATGATGATGAAGATGAAAGTGTGGGAAAAGTAAAAAAAAAAGAAGGGGAAGGGCGTGGAATAGTGAAACATCAATATCTGACAAAATTAAAAAAAATTTACATAGTCAATATCTTTGTCACTCCGAACGTCTTTAAAAAAAAAAAAAAACATGCTATTCTATTTGATTGGGCTAAACCTCTATGACTTTAATGTCTCCGCCACCTCCCCAAATACATCCTGCATTATTCTTAGTTGTTTTCCTTCATGTAGAATGAACCTACAAGGAAAGAAAGGGTTTATTTTAATTCCGATATTTTGGTCCCATTGACTTGCATTGGGATCGGGTATCGGTATCGGCGATATCCGATATTTTTGAATATCGGCCGATCCAATCCGATACCGATACTTTCCGATATCGGAAGGTATCGCTCAACACTATTTACAGCTACTAGCCTGCTTGATTACATGTGGGGGTTGCCTGGTTGCTAGGGAATCCCCACATGTAATCAAGCAGGCTAGTAGCTGTAAATCATTCAGCTGCCGTGATGAAAACAAAATCTCCGAACACTAACAAATATTCAGAGACCACCCGAGCGTGCTCGAGAAAACCCCAGCAACGAGTATACTCGCTCATCACTGAATAAAAGCCTTGGCAGCCCTTATATATTGATTTTTCTAAATATCACCTATAATAGCAGAGCTTAGAAAAGATCCAAATTTGCCCCTAAAGGGACCAACTTTTCTACAAAAATCAGGTCCAACCTGGTTTGTGAGATTCCAACATGGAGAGTGTGATGCCACAAGCCACTGCATTCCCTTTTTACAAGGCAAGAGCAAGATTCTTTGTCTGCTAGAAGGGCTTCTAAGGGTTGGGGGATCCCGCTCTGCATGCTAATAACATCAAAATTCAGGCCTGACTTTTTCTAGAAAGTCAAGATTTTTCGGGGGACATTAGGGACCTTTCTCGGCGCTTTTGTTAACAGGTGATATTTAAATAAATCACCAAATTCGGCTACCCACTCTTATTAAACATAAAGGGTAGCCTCACATTATTGATAGGAATTCTGTAAGCAGTGCTTTATAAATATCATTTATTATCTATCCACAGAATAGGTGTTAAATAAATGAATGGAGTCTGCCAGCTGGGTCCCCCATTGATCACAAAGATGGAGGTTGCAAGATTCGTGTGAACAAAGCTGCAGTGAGCGTGTGCAACCACCGCTCCATTTACTGTCTACAGGAGTGGTAGCCGCACATACTCACTACAGCTCTGCTTACATTAGCATCTTGGGGCCCCATTCTCGGAAACATTGAGGGTCTCAGTAAAGTGCCTCCTAGTAATGCTTAACATGTCACTCTCTGCAAGGAGAAACGATAATTCTTGGATCCCGGTCAGACACCTCTCACTCAGCCAAACCAGATCACCACTTTGCACTGACGAGGGGCAGTACCCCAAAACACAGTGTCTGCAAATTGAGATTCTGGTTTGGCCTTTATCCTAAGTCATGTGACAAGGCACAAGGGGGCATTCTTTGCGTCTGGAGGAGAGAAGGTTTTTCCACCAACATAGAAGAGGATTCTTTACTGTTAGGGCAGTGAGAATCTGGAATTGCTTGCCTGAGGAGGTGGTGATGGCGAACTCAGTCGAGGGGTTCAAGAGAGGCCTGGATGTCTTCCTGGAGCAGAACAATATTGTATCATACAATTAGGTTCTGTAGAAGGACGTAGATCTGGGGATTTATTATGATGGAATATAGGCTGAACTGGATGGACAAATGTCTTTTTTCGGCCTTACTAACTATGTTACTATGTTACTATGTTAAAGGGTCAACATTGACTGTTAGGATTGCTACTTCCAATAGGTGGTACTAGAGTTCTAGTCCTCTTCCTCTTTGAAGAGACAATTTCCCTAGTAATCATACATTTTTCATCTATCCTGTGAACAGGTGATCCGTGGTGTCCAGCAAAACTATTTGAATGAACAGTGGTGAAAATGCAAAATCGGTGCACAGTGAACAGAATACTGCAGACCCCTTACTACCTGCCGGCACAATGGAAGCCTTTTCTTATTAGCCGGCCGGCCCTGCAACAACATGACATGTTGTTGCCCTTCTAATTTGAAGAAGTGACCAGGAAAGCTGCAGTTAGTTGGAAGTTTCCAATGCTCTATTCGGTTGCCACATACAGTATTACCAGTGTGGCAACTTGACCACGGTCTTTTGATTCCTTTTGCTCAACTCTAGTGTCTAAATGTTTATGGGACAACCTCTTTAAGACCACAAGCAAAATTGTGCTCAATATCCTTGGCTTAAACTAAGATATTAGTAAAAATTAAAAAATATATATATATATGTTGGACACAATATATTGCATTAAACAAGAGGGTCATTTTCTGCTGACACATTAAAGGGAACCTGTCAACTGAATTTGGCGGGACTGGTTTTTGGTCATATGGGTGGAGTTTTCGGGTGTTTGATTCACCCTTTCCTTACCCGCTGGCTGCATGCTGGCCGCAATATTGGATTGAAGTTCATTCTATGTCCTCCGTAGTACACGCCTGCGCAAGACAATCTTGCCTTGCCAGCGGGTAAGGAAAGGGTGAATCAAACACCCGAAAACTCCGCCCAAATGATCAAAAACCGGCCCCGCCAAATTCAGGTGACAGGTTCCCTTTAACAATATTGAAATATAGTGTAAAAAGTTCCTTATCACGCATGTGACTGTTGGGTATTAGCTAAGCAGCAGTAGTTAATCCTTAGTGTTACTTTTTTTAAAGGTTTTACTAGTGTTACTCCTGTCCATTTCACACAACCATAGGGTGAACAATGTGTCTGATTCCTTAACTGTCAATGCCATACTTATCCTAGGCTTTCTGTTCTTTGGGGTGCCATGATTTTTTTGTTCCTAGTTTGCCCATAACAACCCTAAAGTGTTCAATGCTACAGGCAGGAATCTTGATTGAGCATCAGATATGATGGCCAAAAATGAAGCATTTTCTATTTCTGTAAAATCCCTTGTTTTGCCACATTATCCTTCACAGCCAGTTGTAAGCTGTCGAAAAAATAAAATTATTATTTTTGTGACTCCTCTTTCTCAGGAACCATGAACTGTATATGTCACATGGCTAATCACAGACTACAGCAAATTTTATAATTTTATGTCTAGTTTTAAAAATAAGTAACAAAAGTAAAGTCTTTCAGAGAATTTTAATTAATATCCTTCCGTGGAGGGGGACACATAGCATTCATTGCCTTCAATTGCATAAAAAATAGTGGGAGATAGGTGTAGACAGTTGTCTTACAGCCAGCTCAAGATTACGGAAAAGAGAAGAAAAGAACTTTATTTGTTGCCTTTTATTATATCAAAACTACAGCATCGTTGATAATAAATTCTATTGACATCAGTGCTGCGCAAGAACCGGAAAGTTATAATTTTACATGATATCTGTTCAATTTAATATAACTTTTCTCCATTTATAATACAGATCTCCAGCGTAGTAACTTACATTAAACACTAAAGTGGATACGGCCTGATTAAAACTCTTTGGCTCTTTCTATTTTTTGTTTTAATTAAATTTTCTAAGGTTGTGTGTTCTCATTTGATGCAAATTATACAGTTTTTATTGTATTTGAGTAACTTTTGATACCAGTTTGAGATTTTTCTTCCCATATTCACCCAATAAAATTCCTCCTGGGCTTCTACTTGCCATCAAAGGAAAAGAAAAATCCATATTTTCATTATGCCTCCCATAATTACAGCAACTTTAGCTTTTTTTTTTAAAAAAAGAAAAAGAACAAAGTGAACTAGCGGTAAGTATTTGTAATACAGTGCACGATGCATGAGAAGCCAACATTTTTGATCTTCAATGCATAGAAGGGAAGAATTCATTGACATGCTTTTGTACAGATGTGTTTAATCAGCATTAGAATTTAATTCTTATACTTTGGATGGCACGGGGTGAGCACAGAGCACACCGAGTCAATGTATTCAGGGGAGGAAGTTAATTCTCAATAATAAGATAAGATGAGGATAAAGTAGTGGGATCACATCAATTGACCTACAAGTGAAGAAGTAAATGGCTTATGTTCTCGTGGGGTCAGGAGCATATTGGAAGCAATGTATTGTTAGAAAGAACATACAGAAAACTACCCTGCAAGCAAATCTATTGAAAATGAGAACTAAATCGTAATCTGGTTTTTATCATAAACACTGTATGTTTTTTTAATTCTCCCTTTTTTATTTCAATTTTTCACATTTATAGTACCCAAATTTGACTCACTGATCACTTCTTGAACTGACATCCTACTTTGCTATCGAGTTTCTTCTTGAAGATGTTTATGATGTTATTTTTTTGTCTTACCTTATTTTCTCCTTTTGGGATATGATTTAAACATTATTCTCATTTTTCTATAATATTTCATTTTATTTTTTTCATCCATTATCATATATCTTTTACGTTTTTTTATTTCCTAAATGTTTTTGTTTATTTTTCACTTTTTTACTCATATTTCCGATTTCCACAGTTCACACTCTATTCTTATCACATACTGTATACTATCATATCTCACCCTTCTGCCTCTTTTTTTATTTTATTATTTCTATTTAATCACAATTTTTTTATTTTATTTTTTAACCTTTCCCCTTTATTTTGCATTTCACATGGGCGAAGCTTAAGTTTATGTGACTGCTTCATCGTTCATGATACTCCTGACGATGCGATGGGCGGGGATATGCGGGAAATCACATGCGCCAATGAACACTGGCAGTACGGCAATGTATGTCATGCTCTGTAACTAGACCATTTTGTATTGGCTAGTGGTATATATTTAAGGAATGCTGGGCACACATTAAGATCGATCACTCCCCCCGGAAGAAGGTCAATATGCCGAAACGTGCGTAGAGGTGCCTGGCTCCGTAATATCCTATAGGTACATCTATTGTATTTATGTCTACCTGATAGATCATTTGATTTGTATGTATTATTGATTTATGCGAGTTCCTACAGGGGCCATATACCATTACTGACTACTGGAACAACACGTCCATCTTGAACTGTCCTCCCATCTATCTTCCTACTCCCTTTTCGACCGCTTACAATCAGGCTTCCAGTCACACCACTCCACTGAAACTGCCCTAACTAAGGTCACCAATGACCTATTAACCGCCAAGAGCAAGTGACACTACTCTATCCTCCTCCTCCTGGACCTGTCCTCTGCCTTTGACACAGTGGAACATTCCCTATTACTACAGACCCTCTCATCCCTTGGCATAACAGACTTGGCTCTATCCTAGATCTCGTCATACGTAACTGACCGAACATTCAGCGTTTCCCCTTCACACACCACCTCCTCACCTCGCCCCCTATCTGTCGGAGTCCCACAAGGTTCAGTTCTAGGGCCCCAGCTCTTCTCCATTTACACTTTTGGCCTGGGACAGCTCATAGAATTTCACAGTTTTCAGTATCACCTCTATGCTGATGACACACAGATCTACATCTCTGGACCAGATATCACCGCCCTACTAACCAGAATCCCTCAATGTCTATCCACTATTTCATCCTTTTTCTCCGCTAGATTTCTAAAACTTAACATGGACAAAACAGAATTCATTGTCTTTTCCCCATCTCACGTGACCCCCCCCAACGAACCTATCCATTACAGTAAACAGCTGCCCACTCTCCCCAGTCCCACAAGCTCGCTGTCTCGGGGTAATCCTTGACACTGATCTCTCCTTCAAATCGCATATCCAAGCCCTTTCCACTTCCTGCCACCTTCAACTCAAAAATATTTCACGGATCCGTACATTCCTAAACCAAGAATCTGCAAAAACCCTAGTCCATGCCCTCATCATCTCCCGCCTCAACTACTGTAACCTCCTGCTATGTGGCCTCCCCTCGAATACTCTCGCACCCCTCCAATCTATTCTAAACAAAGCTGCCCGACTAATCCACCTGTCCCCCCGCTATTCCCCGGCTTCTCCCCTCTGTCAATCCCTTCACTGGCTCCCCATTACCCAGATACTCCAGTACAAAAGCCTAACCATGACATACAAAGCCATCCACAACCTGTCTCCTCCATACATCTGTGACCTCGTCTCTCGGTACTTTCCTGCACGCAACCTCCGATCCTCACAAGGTCTCCTTCTCTACTCCCCTCTTATCTCCTCTTCCCACAATCGCACACAAGATTTCTCTCACGCATCACCCCTACTTTGGAACTCTCTACCACAACATATCAGACTCTCACCTACCATCGAAAGCTTCAAAAAGAACCTGAAGACGTACCTCTTCCGGCAAGCCTACAATCTGCATTTATCACCGATCGACCAAACCACTGCACGACCAGCTCTACCCTCACCTACTGTATGATCACCCATCCCGTGTAGATTGTGAGCCCTTGCGGGCAGGGTCCTCTCTCCTCCTGTACCAGTTGTGACTTGTATTGTTCAAGATTATTGTACCTGTTTTTATTTATACCCCTCCTCACATGTAAAACGCCATGGAATGAATGGTGCTATAATAATAAATAATAATAATAAGAATAGACTATTATGATATACATAGTGGATGCTTTCCTGAAACGGAAAGTACTTGCAAGCAGCATAATACAAAGAATAGCAGGTTTACCCAGAATCCTTTGCAGTAGGCGGAGCTATGCAAATCATCTCTTTCCACCCCAGTCTAATCCACAGCGCTTGGAACCGCTAAGCGTGCAATGCTGCGGATTAGTTTCTAAATTTACACAGCCAACCAATTCCTACCTGTGGACACGTGTTGTTTTTATTTCACCATACACGTTTATCTACATCTTTTCTTATTTGAGGTCTGGTAAATAGGTGTTATCCAATTATTGGTCCTATATATTTCTCATCATACCATATTGCTTACTATTTTCACATATGTATTATCTATGACAACGTATTGATACTCATATTGTGTTGTCAATCCCTTTGCTGTTCATTTTCTCTATGAGGCGATTCCCACTCACTTCAAATGTCACAAAGCACAGACATGTAATGTTATGACTATTCAGAAAGGAGGCCGGTTCCTCCAATATAGCCACTTATAGGAATGTTTTATAACTAAACTTTAAATGACTATTCAAAAATAAAACCAAACTCATTATTTATGCTGAAAAAGAGAATGGACAACACCTTCAAAAATCATACATTGATCTAATGCTGCTAGGCAAAAATATATACAACCCCTTGCAAAAATCATGGAATCACCGGCCTTGGAGGATGTTCATCCAGTTGTTTAATTTAGCAGAAAAAAGGCAGATTACAGACATGGCACAAAACTAAAGTCATTTCAAATGGCAACTTTCTGGCTTTAAGAAACACTAAAAGAAATCAAGAACAAAAAATGTGGTAGTCAGAAATGGTTACTTTTTTTAACCACGCATAGGGGAAAAATTATGGAATCACTCAATTCTGAGGAAAAAAATATGGAATCACCCTGTAAATTTTCATACCCAAAAATTACACCAGCATTAAATTAGATCTGCTCGTTAGTCTGCATCTAAAAAGCAGTGATCTCACCTTGGAGAGCTGTTACACCAAGTGGACTGACATGAATCATGGCTCCAACATGAAAGATGTCAATTGAAGCAAAGGAGAGGATTATCAAACTCTAAAAGAGGGTAAATCATCACGCAATGTTGCAAAAGTTGTTGGTTGTTCACAGTCAGCTGTGTCTAAAATCTGGACCAAATACAAACAACATGGGAAGGTTGTTAAAGGCAAACATACTGGTAGATCAAGGAAGACATCAAAGCGTCAAGATCAGAAACTTAAAGCTATATGTCTCCAAAACAGGAAATGCACAATAAAACAAATGAGGAACGAATGGGTGGAAACTGGAGTCAACGTCTGTGACCAAACTGTAAGAAACCGCCTAAAGGAAATGGGATTTACCTACAGAAAAGCTAAAGGAAAGCCATCATTAACACCTAAACAGAAAAAAACAAGGTTACAATGGGCTAAGGAAAAGCAATCGTGGACTGTGGGTGACTGGATGAAAGTTGTATTCAGTGATGTATCACGAATCTGCATTGGGCAAGGTGATGATGCTGGAACTTTTGTTTGGTGCCGTTCCAATGAGATTTATAAAGATGACTGCCTGAAGAGAACATGCAAATTTCCACAGTCATTGATGATATGGGGCTGCATGTCAGGTAAAGGCACTGGGGAGATGGCTGTCATTACATCTTCAATAAATGCACAAGTTTATGTTGATATTTTGGACACTTTTCTTATCCAATCAATTGAAAGGATGTTTGGGGATGATGAAATAATTTTTCAAGATGATATTGCATCCTGCCATAGAGCAAAGCTGTGAAGACATTCCTTGAAAAAAGACACATAAGGTCAATGTCATGGGCTGCAAATAGTCCGGATCTCAATCCAATTGAAAATCTTTGGTGGAAGTTGAAGAAAATGGTCCATGACAAGAATCCAACCTGCAAAACTGATCTGGCAACAGCAATCAGAGAAAGTTGGAGGCAGATTAATGAAGAGTCCTGTGTGACACTCATTAAGTCCAGGCCTCAGAGACTGCAAGCTGTAATAAAAGCCAGAGGTGGTGCAACAAAATACTAGTGATGTGTTGGAGTGTTTTTTTGTTTGTTTTTCATGATTCCATAATTTTTCCCTCAGAATTGAGTGAGTCCATAATTTTTCCCTATGCTTGGTTAAAAAAAGTAACCATTACTGACTACAACATTTTTTGTTCTTGATTTCTTTTAGTGTTTCTTAAACCCAGAAAGCTGCCATTTTAAATAACTTTAGTTTTGTGCAATGTCTGTGATTTGCTTTTTTCTACAATATTAAGCAACTGAATGAGCATCCTCCAAGGCCGGTGATTCCATAATTTTTACTGAACATGAGGTTCTTAGTTTAACATTCTGATCAGACTGTGTGAAGCCCACTGCCACATCTTAGTGGGTCCCTATCGTGACAATGAGGCGGAGCTGTGCACCGACCACCGCCGCTGCGACATTGCACCAGCAGGGCGGATGGCCTGGTGCTTCACAGCGCCCATGCTGCAAGACTGAGTCCCCATCACTCCAGACTGCGCCGCCCCACCAGCACAAAACTACAGCAACAATGGCTGCCAGATAGCACCACCAAATGAAAGGAGCATTGAAACTCACCTTCTTCTAGCTCTCCAGTGAGAGACAGAATGGGCTAGACCCTCTTTTTTGCAGTATCCTGCCAATTAAAATCACTTGTGCCAAATGGGAGGAGTGTTTGTCCAAAGAAAAAAAAGAAAGGACAGATCATGCAATATGCTGAAAAAGAGAATGGACTGCACCTCCAAAAATCAGACATTGATCATGAGGTCCTTAGTTTAGCATTCTGATCAGACTGCATGAAGCACATATATATAAACTCATTATGTATTACCTACACACTTATACCTAATTAATGAACTAACATGTAATACATGTCATATTACCTGGAATGATAATGGTGTTTGTGGGGTATCTACCCATATGCGGACTTTAAAAGGACAAAAAAATCACTCCTCAGATTGACTTTTATTACATACTCAGCAAAAATATTCACCACACAAATGTTTGAGGTCTTAACGGAATTTTTCCATGAATAACTTTTATTACTTGCATTTATTGCATGTATGATCACTGTTGAGACCCCAATGTTTCTGAGAACGGTTCCTAATAAGAGCAATGTAGACAGTGAATCGATCATTGGTTTTACGTGCTTTTATACAAGGAACTCTATTCTCATGATTGTTATTGATGGGAGTCCACCTTGTTGGACCCACAACTGTCATATATTTAGTAGCATTTTTCCAGTGGACAGGTGATAAATTTGATAGCCACACTTTTATATCCTACCTTTCCTCTAATATTTTCTGGTGATTACTAGAAGGTTGCTGGTGCTGTCAAACATGTTGCCATAGTTGGTTTCGTGTGTATACACTAGGGTTCAAATTGGGAGAACATAATGGTCATGCCAAGCATTGATTTGCTCTATTTTCAGCATTCATCCACTAAGGCATTGTGTTCCCAACTTCTGCACTTCTAGCCTTAACTCCAGTATAAAGGTGTAATTTCCCTCTATATTTCGTTGATTGCTTCCTAAAAGTCTAGGGTCACACAATCGTTTTTCTCGCATGAGAAAGTCTGTCCGATTATGAAAGTTTGATCAGAGTGTGATCCTATTTTCGCAAAGGTTTCACCACCTTCTCTAAATTGTCAGATTTTTTACAAGGGCCTATAGAGTTGAGTGGGTGAGTGCCATCTGATTTTAAGAGGCAAATCGTGCATGCTGCAATATATGCCTCAGACAGAATCGGTCCGGGTAAAAAATTGGACATCTGCACAGCCACATAGAATAACACGGCAACAAGTGCTATTTGTGAAAACCACAGATAGCATTTGTCTGATTTTTACGGTCATGTGCATAAGATCAAACATGGATTGCAATTCCAAGACCATGGAAGTCTGTCAATCTTGGACCCTGATAATCTTAATAGTATGGATCCACAGACCTGAATAAATTTGCAGTTCCCTGGTCTAGTGACCAGATAAGCTTTCATGGCTGCTGGATCGGATGCCTGCAAACCACTTCCCACCTGATAGCATCTTTGGTACAGTTTTTACACATTGATATTGGCCGGCAAATAAAAAAAAAGAAGCCTTGGATGGACACATTTTGGAGAACAGCAGTAGAATATGGAGCTTGAAGCTCTACCTGGATAATGCAAATCGATTGGCTCATCTCTAGACACAAGTACTTTGCACTTACATCTCAGAGACAACAGAGCACACAACCTAAATTAATGCTGAAGGATTATGGAAGGAATAGATTGATCTATTAAGGTTCTTTTTCTGAATATAATTTGGCAACTAAAGTCTTACATTGATAATGGAGGATGATCGTTGTAGGTCATTGATGAATATGAGAGCAAGGATAGGGTAGTGAACATAACAGAACATGACAGAAAAGATGTTGAATAAATAAGTTTGGGAACATCTGAAATTAATATGTGTGTAGATATAGAGACAACAAGTTCAAGGTGAGTACTCAATGTCAGGCAGCTGCTGTCAAAGCAATTAATTAATTCTTGTTGCACTTACAGTCTAAAATACATTAAATCCAAAATATTTTGGCTACAAAGCAACAACGTTTAACTAGAAAACGGAATATAGATAAAGGCAACAGGTTAGAAGAGTTAATACCTCAATTTTTTTTTATCTTTACTGCATGCACTAAGAACCAATAATACATATTTTTTGTCCATATTCATTACAAATACTTGGTTCCTCAAAAAAGCATTTGGAGAATAATACACCTGAGACCCCTAGCTCCACATTAATAATGGAGGTCAATAGCTGTCGGAAGAATGGAAAATCTAGATAAAAAGAGACAAGTCAAAAAGTATGTTTGTGAAATTTGGAAACAAAAACACTTTTGTGTATACTAACATGGGGCGAGTTGAAGGTGAACACTCAATATCAGAAAGGTTCTGCTAAAGAAGACAATGACTAGTTTTTGCTTATAAAATTGTAAATATTTCAAAACATCCTGAGGCTTTCTTGAAACTACAATATACCGCGATTGATATGCAAAAATAGCTCAACATTTTGGTTCTTTGCATCTTTAAAGTGACAGGTAATTGTACATTTTTCCTACACAGAAAAACACTTCCCATATTTGATTCTTGAAAAAGAAACTTTTAGACTATCACTTAAAGGGGCACTGTCACCTGAATTTGGAGGGAACAATCTTCAGCCATGGAGGCGGGGTTTTGGGGTTTTTGATTCACCCTTTCCTTACCCGCTGGCTGCATGCTGGTTGCAATATTGGATTGAAGTTCATTCTCTGTCTTCCGTAGTACACGCCTGCGCAAGGCAAGATTACCTTGTGCAGGCATGTACTACGGAGGACAGAGAATGAACTTCAATCCAATATTGCAGCCAGCATGCAGCCAGCGGGTAAGGAAAGGGTGAATCAAAAACCCCAAAACCCCACCTCCATGGCTAAAGATTGTTCCCTCCAAATTCAGGTGACAGTGTCCCTTTAAGATCCAAAGTCTTATATTGATAATAAAGATTGAAAGCTGTAGATTATTATTAAGTCCATGATCATGTATAGTGTCATTTATAGCATGTAATTACAGAGATGTAAAATAAATAGATTTGGGTAGATTTAAAATGAAAACACCTTTTTTTAAATAGTAATTTGCAGAAATCGAAAATGAACGCTCAATGCCAGACAGCTGCTGCAAGCAAAAATAAATTACATCAAAGCTTAGATGATTCTGAAAAATGTTAAAATTTGAGAGTTCTCAGTGGTTGATACCTTTTAATGGCTACCTCAAAAGATGATAATAAATAGAAAGCTTTCAAGACTACTCAGGTCTTTTCATCAGGCTCAGTATAACACAAAATCTTAAGGGTCACATATTTATTATTATTATTATTATTTATTGTTATAGCACCATTTATTCCATGGTGCTTTACATGTAAGGAGGGGCATACATAATAAAAACAAGTACAATAATCTTAAACAATACAAGTCATAACTGGTACAGGAGGAGAGAGGATCCTGCCCGCGAGGGATCACAATCTACAAGGGATAGGTGAGGATACAGTAGGTGAGGGTAGAGCTGGTCATGCAGCGGTTTGGTCGATCGGTGGTTACTGCAGGTTGTAGGCTTGTCGGAAGAGGTGGGTCTTCAGGCACTTTTTGAAGGTTTCGATGGTAGGCGAGAGTCTGATATGTTGTGGTAGAGAGTTCCAGAGTAGGGGTGATGCGCGAAAGAAATCTTGTATGTGATTGTGGGAAGAGGAGATAAGGGTGGAATAAAGAAGGAGATCTTGTGAGGATCGGAGGTTGCGTGCAGGAAAGTACCGGGAGACGAGGTCACAGATGTATGGAGGAGACAGGTTGTGGATGGCTTTGTACGTCATGGTTAGGGTTTTGTACTGGAGTCTCTGGGTAATGGGGAGCCAGTGAAGGGATTGACAGAGGGGAGAAGCTGGGTAATAGCGGGGGACAGGTGGATTAGTCTGGCAGCAGAGTTTAGAATAGATTGGAGGGGTGCGAGAGTGTTCGAGGGGAGGCCACAGAGCAGGAGGTTGCAGTAGTCAAGGCGGGAGATGATGAGGGCATGGACTAGGGTTTTTGCAGATTCTTGGTTGAGAAATGAACGGATTTGAGAAATATTTTTTGAGTTGAAGGCGGCAGGAAGTGGAATGGGCTTGGATATGTGGTTATACACAGCAAGGCACATGGATAGTGCAGTAAATAAGACATGTGACATGAAGCAGAACTATCAGGGTGAGAAAAAGTTGTGGCAGTAAATATTGTGGAAGCTCATAGATAAGGAGTTTGAAACTTTATTGTCCTCTAATTGAGGGCTAGTCCATGGTATTAATACCCCCTAGGAGGTCTGTGGAGCACATTCCATAATTGATGTAAAAATACAAAAATCGATGAGGCAAGTTCATTCTTGCTCTGAATGTGTCAAAGGTCCTAATATGTTTTTATGTTTTAGACAGCTATGTCTCTTTGGGATATGACGTTACCTTTCAATACTTGAAATGCCATGTTCATGATGCTGCAATCAGGGCTACGAAAATGTTTCAACATAGTCTTGTCTCCCCCAAATACAGACCCCAGTTGGACATTTTGTGCATATATTTAAGTACACTACATTAGTTATGGTGCAATTGACAGTACCTGGGATGTTTTAGCTCTGATATAAGCTGGAGTTCTTTATTAGAGGACAATACAACTTTCACACTCCTTATGTATGAACTTCCCCAATATTTACGTGTAAAACTGTTTGTCCTCTTCCCTCATTTATAGCTTTGCTTCACATTGTAAGGTGCATAGGGCTTTGCGGTTTGGTGTGTAACACTCATGTTTTCATCATAATGAAACACATTCTGATATCCACTGTTCACTCGACCTGATCTATCCCTTTCCTCATTGTCATCTGTGGACCCTGGGACACACCATCTGGCACTGCAGCTTCCATGAGTCCCTTCCCAACTCCCTGATGCAATTCTCTGTCCAACTTCCTGTCCTAGGAAGATATTGAGACACTTTCTCAATGCATCAGTTGGACCATATTAATATCAAAGACTTACCGTCACTTCCAATCAGATGTGAACAGGTGCTTACTAAGGGTAGCCATCTCCATATATAATCAACAAATAAAGTAGTACTCTGTAGAACTATAGCTATCAAACATGAAAGATATGAAATTTGAATTGCATTACTGCGCTATAAAATAGGAAAAATTGAGAATACTTAACGCATAAATTGGCCAATTCATGTTCACCCGGCAGCAACGATATGGCGACTGCCCAATGTGAATCATCTTTTATATTGAAGTCTACATTTATATGGGTAGGTAAGATCCTGCTATACTTAAAAACATTGGACTATAGGCCTTCCACATTCCAAGAATGTACGCGCCGAGTTTATGACTGATGTCTTCTTGCTGCTGAACAGCCCCGTGATTCTTGTGCCCTCAGACCTCCAACTATTACTCTAGAAAAAAAACCTAGAATAATAGGCAAAATGAAATATCTGGGGGGTTTAGTTTCTGTTTTCAAAACTTAAAGGAAATTCTTCAATATTATTGGTCATAGCTACTTCTTCAATCAGCATCTTCCTTTAAAACACTAGGATATTTGCCATCTGCATTGCAGGATAACAAAATTTTTAAGGTCTGCTATTGAATGACATTTATTAAGAAAATCCAAGCAGGGCGACTTAGTAATTGATTTTTTTTCCCCTTTTAAATGAGCCTTATCTTCATGAAGAAGTTTACTGTAAGTATTGTTAGAGTGTTGGGATGAATAAAAGCGATAGATATTAAATGACTTCTTTTTTACATTAAATTTGTTTATTGTAGCTAATAAAATTGCTATAAAATGCTAATGAGCTGTTTGTGCATATATTTCTGTGAGCACAGTTATAGTGATGTTTGCGGAGATGTTTTTAATTAAAAATGCGTTTATAACTTTTATGTTAAAATCTATTTAGGATACATTTTTAATGATTATAATTCTGAATCAAAAGCAAGCATCGTTAATAGGTGCACTAATTCACTTTTTATTTATTCAATGACTCTGGGTGGTGTGATTTATGTTTGGGCGTTTAATTGAAAAAAAAAATTAAAGCAGAGAAATTCTAATAAAATGGCAAAATATGATCTATATTGCAAAAGGGCAAAATAAATTACAATGCAGAAGAAAATGATTCTTCAATTCATTGTCATATTTTATTGGACCAGAATCTAATTACAGCTGATAAAAAAATAAGCTTAAACAAATAAATAAAATCCTACTATTCCATCTATCAGCTATCTATCATCTCTGCCTTGCATCGTCGGCTCAAAATCTTTGGTGTGACATGAAGCATATCATGGCACCTTGATGTCTGGGATGACAGACCAAGGATGCTGGGTGCAGAAGTGAAGACTTTCCTGGCTCAGTTGCCAATGAAGAAAAAAACTGGGTGTCAGAGCTGGGCATTGCAAATCTTTTATCTCACCTTTATTAGATAGATTTATAATAAATACTGCAGATATCACAGACCCTAATAGACCCCATCACAGTGATCAAAATAAACAAAATAGTAAATCAAACCCCCCTTTATCACTCCCTTAAAAAACAATAAAATAAAAAAATGTATTTTTTTTCCATTTTTCCATTAGGGTTAGAGTTGGGGCTAGGGTTAGGGTTGAAGTTAGAGCTAGGGTTAGGGCTAGGATTAGAGTTGGGGCTAAGATTAGAGTTGGGGTTAGAGCTATGGTTAGGGTGGAGCCAGGGTTAGGGTTGAGGCTAGGGTGAGAGCTAGGCTTAAGGTTGGGCTAGGGTTGGAGCTAGGGTTAGGGTTGGGGTTAGAGCAAGGGTTTGGGTTGGTCTAAAATTAAAGTTGGGGCTAGGGTTAGGTTTGAGGCTAGGGTTGTGTTGGGGTTAGGGTTGTGTCGAGGTTAGGGTTGTGGTGTTTGGGTTTTGGTTCTGGTAAGGATTATGGTTAGGGTTGGGATTAGGGTTAGGGGTGTGTTGGGGTTAGGGTTGGGGTTAAGGCTGTGCTAGAGTTGGAGTTAGAATTGGGGGGTTTCCACTGTTTAAGTACATCAGGGGGTCTCAAAATGCAACATGGAGCCCCCATTGATTCCAGCCAATTTTGAGTTCAAAATCTCAAATGGTGCTCCCTCCCTTCTGAGCCCTGCCATGCGCCCAAACATTGGTTTTCCCCCACATACTGGGTATCAGTGTATGCAGGAAAAATTGTACAACAAATTTTGTGGTCCATTTTCTCTTGATAACCTTGTGAAAATAGAAAACATTGGGTTTAAAGTAATCATTTTGTGAAAAAGGAAAAATGTTCGTTTTTTTTTCTTCCACATTGCTTTAGTTCTGATGAAGCACCTGGAGGGTTAATAAACTTCTTCAATGTGGTTTTGCACTTTTTAAAATGGTGTCCCTTTTGGATGTTTTCTGTTATATTGAACCCCCAAACTCAATTCAAATGTGAGGTGGTACCTAAAAGAAATGGTTTAGTAAATTTTTGGGGAAAAATGAGAAATTGCTGATCAACTTTTAACCTTTATAATGTCCTAACAAAAAAATATGCTTCCAAAATTGTGCTGATGTAAAGTAGACATGTCAGAAATGCTATTTATTAACTATTTTGTGCGATACGACTCTCTGATTTAAGGGCACAAAAATTAAAAGTTTGAAAATTGCAAAAAAAAGTTTACATTTTTGCCAAATTTCTGTTTTTTTTTCATAAATAAATGCAAGTCATATCGAAGAAATTTTACCACTAACATGAAGTACAATTTGTCATGAAAAAACATTCCCAAATTCAGTGCGATTCGTTGAAGCGTTCGAGAGCTATACCCTCATAAAGTGACAGTGATCAGAGTTGCAAAAATTTGTTTTTTCATTAAAGGGACACTGTCACCTGAATTTGGAGGGAACAATCTTCAGCCATGGAGGCGGGGTTTTTGGGTGTTTGATTCACCCTTTCCTTACCCGCTGGCTGCATGCTGGCTGCAATATTGGATTGAAGTTCATTCTCTGTCCTCCGTAGTACATGCCTGCACAAGGTAATCTTGCCTTGCGCAGGCGTGTACTATGGAGGACAGAGAATGAACTTCAATCCAATATTGCAGCCAGCATGCAGCCAGCGGGTAAGGAAAGGGTGAATCAAACACCCAAAAACCCCGCCTCCATGGCTGAAGATTGTTCCCTCCAAATTTAGGTGACAGTGTCCCTTTAAGTACCAAATTGGCTCTATCACTAAGGGGTTAAAAAACATATACAGTATTAGGTATTGTCACGTTCAGAAAAGTCTGATCAATCGATCAGTAAACATTAGGGTTGAGCGACCTTGACTTTTTTAGAGTCGAGTCGGGTTTCACGAAACCCGACTATCTCAAAAGTCGAGTCGAGTGGAATCGGCCGATTATCGCGAAAAGTCGGGGATCGACCGAAACACGAAACCCAATGCAAGTCAATGGGGGAGCATAGTCGGCAGTGAGTGAAGGCCAGGAAAACACCTACAGTGCCCATTTTAATGGCAAAAAACATACATTCTTGTTACTGAAGCTTGTCAATCTAAATTTACCTTATAATAATAGTAAGGCATTGGAAATTGGGGGACATTTGGCTAAAGTTGTGGGGGGTAGGGCTGGTTCAAGTAATTAGTGGGCCCAGGAAATCTGGACCACGTCACGGCAGTGGAGCAGGGAGAGGTAAGTATTTCAACTTTGCAAGTGCTGTGATCCTGAGCAAGCAGGGGGGGCCCACTCGTTGGCATTGGCACTGGCACAGGGCCCCTCAAAGTACAGCGGTGTGTTTGCATGGCGGGGGCGCCTCCCACCGACAGCAACACTTTTGCGTACTATGAGGGGCCCTGTGCCAGTGACGTCGCCAACAAGTATTCCTCCCCCCACCAGATGAAGGAACCTGCACTTTCATCTGCACCTTCCTCTTTGTCCCCGTGTAAGGTGGTATGGTATGCGGGAAGGGAAACCTGACTTTCAGCAGGGTCACAATCTTGCACTGCAGCGTGCACGGGGAATGTTGCGTTATGGGTCAATGTACCAGCAGACTCATCTATCACTGGCTGGGCAATGGGCAGGATGAGGGGGAAACAGATATGGGCCCAAAGAATAAAGTGGGCTAAATGCAGTTCAAAATTGGTAACAGGACTAACCAGGGGGCATTGCTTTGTTCAGTGGAGGACAACTGGAATGAGAGGCTGACACAGAGAGTAGGCCCAAATCAGTAAGTAGTCTAAATGCAGTTCAAAATTGGCAACAGTAGTAAACAGGCGGCACAGCTTTGTTCACTGGAGGAGAACAGCAAGGAGCTGATACAAGGCCCCAACCCAACTAGTAGGCCCACTGCATTTTTAAAATTCTGATAGGCTGAAAACCAGATAATTGTAGGTCATTTTTTGTAAAGAGGACAGCTGTATTGAGTGGCACAGGCAGACACTACAAGTAGGCCTTAAACCACAAAGTTGGCTCGACGCAGGTTTAAAAAAGGTAACATGGGTACACGGTCTGCATTGGTGTGCTCAGTGGAGGACAATTGGAAGGAGGGACCGCAGAAAGACTTTGTAGGCGTAAAATTACAAAATAGGCTCTATGCAGCTTCGATTATGTGGCAACCTGGAGAACACCTTGGAGCGGCAGACACTGTCTCTACGACCCAGACCCAACTTGTAGGCCTAATGTAGTGTTGTTTCAACAACTACTAAACGAGAGCTAGAAGCTCGAAGCTATTGAGAGGAAACCTGGGGAACACCTTGGAGTGGAAGACATCGTCTTTACAAACCAGACCCAACTTGTAGGCCTAATGCAGTGTTGTTTTCAACAACTACTGAACAAGAGCTTTAAGATTGAAGCTATGGAGAGGAAACCTGGAGAACACCTTGGAGCGGAAGACACCGTCTCTACAACCCAGACCCAACTTGTAGGCTTAATGCAGTGTTGTTTTCAACAACTACTAAAAGAGAGCTTTAAGATTGAAGCAATGGAGAGGAAACCTGGGGAACACCTTGGGGCGAAAGACACCGTATCTACAACCCAGACCCAATTTGTAGGCCTAATGCAGTGTTGTTTTCAACAACTACTAATCGAGAGCTTTAAGATTGAAGCAATGGAGAGGAAACCTGGGGAACATCTTGGGGCGGAAGACACCGTCTCTACAACCCAGACCCAACTTGTAGGCCTAATGCAGTGTTGTTTTCAACAACTACTAAACGAGAGCTAGAAGCTCGAAGCTATGGAGAGGAAACCTGGGGAACACATTGGAGTGGAAGACACCGTATCTACAACCCAGACCCAACTTGTAGGCCTAATGCAGTGTTGTTTTTAACAACTACTAAAAAGAGCTTTAAGATTGAAGCTATGGAGAGGAAACCTGGGGAACACCTTGGAGCGGAAGACACCGTCTCTACAACCCAGACCCAACTTGTAGGTCTAATGCAGTGTTGTTTTCAACAACTACTAAACAAGAGCGTTAAGATTGAAGCTATGGAGAGGAAACCTGGGGAACACCTTGGAGTGGAAGACATCGTCTTTACAAACCAGACCCAACTTGTAGGCCTAATGCAGTGTTGTTTTCAACAACTACTGAACAAGAGCTTTAAGATTGAAGCTATGGAGAGGAAACCTGGAGAACACCTTGGAGCGGAAGACACCGTCTCTACAACCCAGACCCAACTTGTAGGCTTAATGCAGTGTTGTTTTCAACAACTACTAAAAGAGAGCTTTAAGATTGAAGCAATGGAGAGGAAACCTGGGGAACACCTTGGGGCGAAAGACACCGTATCTACAACCCAGACCCAATTTGTAGGCCTAATGCAGTGTTGTTTTCAACAACTACTAATCGAGAGCTTTAAGATTGAAGCAATGGAGAGGAAACCTGGGGAACATCTTGGGGCGGAAGACACCGTCTCTACAACCCAGACCCAACTTGTAGGCCTAATGCAGTGTTGTTTTCAACAACTACTAAACGAGAGCTAGAAGCTCGAAGCTATGGAGAGGAAACCTGGGGAACACATTGGAGTGGAAGACACCGTATCTACAACCCAGACCCAACTTGTAGGCCTAATGCAGTGTTGTTTTTAACAACTACTAAAAAGAGCTTTAAGATTGAAGCTATGGAGAGGAAACCTGGGGAACACCTTGGAGCGGAAGACACCGTCTCTACAACCCAGACCCAACTTGTAGGTCTAATGCAGTGTTGTTTTCAACAACTACTAAACAAGAGCGTTAAGATTGAAGCTATGGAGAGGAAACCTGGGGAACACCTTGGAGCGGAAGACACCGTCTCTACAACCCAGACCCAACTTGTAGGCTTAATGCAGTGTTGTTTTCAACAACTACTAAAAGAGAGCTTTAAGATTGAAGCAATGGAGAGGAAACCTGGAGAACACCTTGGAGCGGAAGACACCGTCTCTACAACCCAGACCCAACTTGTAGGCCTAATGCAGTGTTGTTTTCAACAACTACTAAACGAGAGCTTTAAGATTGAAGCAATGGAGAGGAAACCTGGAGAACACCTTGGAGCGGAAGACACCGAATCTACAACCCAGACCCAACTTGTAGGCCTAATGCAGTGTTGTTTTCAACAACTACTAAACGAGAGCTTTAAGATTGAAGCAATGAAGAGGAAACCTGGAGAACACCTTGGAGCGGAAGACACCGTCTCTACAAGCCAGACCCAACATGTAGGCCTAATGCATTGTTGTTTTCAACAACTACTAAACAAGAGCTTTAAGATTGAAGCTATGGAGAAGAAACCTGGGGAACACCTTGGAGTGGAAGACACCATCGCTACAACCCAGACCCAACTTGTAGGCCTAATGCAGTGTTGTTTTCAACTACTACTAAACGAGAGCTAGAAGATCGAAGCTATGGAGAGGAAACCTGAGGGAACACCTTGGAGTGGAAGACACCGTCTCTACAACCCAGACCCAACTTGTAGGCCTAATGCAGTGTTGTTTTCAACAACTACTAAACGAGAGCTAGAAGTTCGAAGCTGTGGAGAGGAAACCTGGGGAACACCTTGGAGTGGAAGACACCGTCTCTACAACCCAGACCCAACTTGTAGGCCTAATGCAGTGTTGTTTTTAACAACTACTAAACAAGAGCTTTAAGATTGAAGCTATGGAGAGGAAACCTGGGGAACACCTTGGAGCGGAAGACACCATCTCTACAACCCAGACCCAACTTGTAGGCCTAATGCAGTGTTGTTTTCAACAACTACTAAACAAGAGCTTTAAGATTGAAGCTATGGAGAGGAAACCTGGGGAACACCTTGGGGCGAAAGACACCGTATCTACAACCCAGACCCAATTTGTAGGCCTAATGCAGTGTTGTTTTCAACAACTACTAATCGAGAGCTTTAAGATTGAAGCAATGGAGAGGAAACCTGGGGAACATCTTGGGGCGGAAGACACCGTCTCTACAACCCAGACCCAACTTGTAGGCCTAATGCAGTGTTGTTTTCAACAACTACTAAACGAGAGCTAGAAGCTCGAAGCTATGAAGAGGAAACCTGGGGAACACATTGGAGTGGAAGACACCGTATCTACAACCCAGACCCAACTTGTAGGCCTAATGCAGTGTTGTTTTTAACAACTACTAAAAAAGAGCTTTAAGATTGAAGCTATGGAGAGGAAACCTGGGGAACACCTTGGAGCGGAAGACACCGTCTCTACAACCCAGACCCAACTTGTAGGTCTAATGCAGTGTTGTTTTCAACAACTACTAAACAAGAGCGTTAAGATTGAAGCTATGGAGAGGAAACCTGGGGAACACCTTGGAGCGGAAGACACGGTATCTACAACCCAGACCCAACTTGTAGGCCTAATGCAGTGTTGTTTTCAACAACTACTAAACGAGAGCTTTAAGATTGAAGCAATGGAGAGGAAACCTGGAGAACACCTTGGAGCGGAAGACACCGTCTCTACAACCCAGACCCAACTTGTAGGCCTAATGCAGTGTTGTTTTCAACAACTACTAAACGAGAGCTTTAAGATTGAAGCAATGGAGAGGAAACCTGGAGAACACCTTGGAGCGGAAGACACCGTCTCTACAACCCAGAGCCAACTTGTAGGCCTAATGCAGTGTTGTTTTCAACAACTACTAAACAAGAGCTTTAAGATTGAAGCTATGGAGAGGAAACCTGGGGAACACCTTGGAGCGGAAGACACCGTCTCTACAACCCAGAGCCAACTTGTAGGTCTAATGCAGTGTTGTTTTCTACAACTACTAAACAAGAGCTAGAAGATCGAAGCTATGGAGAGGACACCTGAGGGAACACCTTAGAGTGGAAGACACCGTCTCTACAACCCAGACCCAACTTGTAGGCCAAAATGCAGTGTTGTTTTCAACAACTACTAAACGAGAGCTAGAAGCTCGAAGCTATGGAGAGGAAACCTGGGGAACACCTTGGAGTGGAAGACACTGTCTCTACAACCCAGACACAACTTGTAGGCCTAATGCAGTGTTGTTTTCAACAACTACTAAACAAGAGCTTTAAGATTGAAGCTATGGAGAGGAAACCTGGGGAACACCTTGGAGCGGAAGACACCGTATCTACAACCCAGACCCAACTTTTAGGCCTAAAGCAGTGTTGTTTTCAACAACTACTAAATGAGAGCTTTAAGATTGAAGCAATGGAGAGGAAACCTGGAGAACACCTTGGAGCGGAAGACACCGTCTCTACAACCCAGACCCAACTTGTAGGCCTAATGCAGTGTTGTTTTCAACAACTACTAAACAAGAGATTTAAGATTGAAGCTATGGAGAGGAAACCTGGGGAACACCTTGGAGCGGAAGTCACCGTCTCTACAACCCAGACCCAACTTGTAGGCCTAATGCAGTGTTGTTTTCAACAACTACTAAACAAGAGCTTTAAGATTGAAGCTATGGAGAGGAAACCTGGGGAACACCTTGGAGTGGAAGACACCGTCTCTACAACCCAGACCCAACTTGTAGGCCTAATGCAGAGTTGCTTTCAACAACTACTAAACGAGAGCTAGAAGATCGAAGCTATGGAGAGGAAACCTGAAGGAACACCTTGGAGTGGAAGACACCGTCTCTACAACCCAGACCCAACTTGTAGGCCTAATGCAGTGTTGTTTTCAACAACTACTAAACGAGAGCTAGAATCTCGAAGCTATGGAGAGGAAACCTGGGGAACACCTTGGAGTGGAAGACACCGTCTCTACAACCCAGACCCAACTTGTAGGCCTAATGCAGTGTTGTTTTTAACAACTACTAAACAAGAGCTTTAAGATTGAAGCTATGGAGAGGAAACCTGGGGAACACCTTGGAGCAGAAGACACCGTCTCTACAAACCAGACCCAACTTGTAGGCCTAATGCAGTGTTGTTTTCAACAACTACTTAACAAGAGCTTTAAGATTAAAGCTATGGAGAGGAAACCTGGGGAACACCTTGGAGCGGAAGACACCGTCTCTACAACCCAGACCCAACTTGTAGGCCTAATGCAGTGTTGTTTTCAACAACTACTAAACAAGAGCTTTAAGATTGAAGCTATGGAGAGGAAACCTGGGGAACACCTTGGAGCGGAAGATACCGTCTCTACAACCCAGACCCAACTTGTAGGCCTAATGCAGTTTTGCTTTCAACAACTACTAAACGAGAGCTAGAAGATCGAAGCTATGGAGAGGAAACCTGAAGGAACACCTTGGAGTGGAAGACACCGTCTCTACAACCCAGACCCAACTTGTAGGCCTAATGCAGTGTTGTTTTTAACAACTACTAAACAAGAGCTTTAAGACTGAAGCTATGGAGAAGAAACCTGGGGAACACCTTGGAGCGGAAGACACCGTCTCTACAACCCAGACCCAACTTGTAGGCCTAATGCAGTGTTGTTTTCAACAACTACTAAACAAGAGCTTTAAGATTAAAGCTATGGAGAGGAAACCTGGGGAACACCTTGGAGCGGAAGACACCGTCTCTACAACCCAGACCCAACTTGTAGGCCTAATGCCGTGTTGTTTTCAACAACTACTAAACAAGAGCTTTAAGATTGAAGCTATGGAGAGGAAACCTGGGGAACACCATGGAGCGGAAGACACCGTCTCTACAACCCAGACCCAACTTGTAGGCCTAATGCAGTGTTGTTTTCAACAACTACTAAACAAGAGCTTTAAGATTGAAGCTATGTAGAGGAAACCTGGGGAACACCTTGGAGCGGAAGACACCGTTTCTACAACCCAAACCCAACTTGTAGGCCTAATGCAGTGTTGTTTTCAACAACTACTAAACAAGAGCTTTAAGATTGAAGCTATGGAGAGGAAACCTGGGGAACACCATGGAGCGGAAGACACCGTCTCTACAACCCAGACCCAACTTGTAGGCCTAATGCAGTGTTGTTTTCAACAACTACTAAATGAGAGCTTTAAGATTGAAGCAATGGAGAGGAAACCTGGAGAACACCTTGGAGCGGAAGACACCGTCTCTACAACCCAGACCCAACTTGTAGGCCTAATGCAGTGTTGTTTTCAACAACTACTAAACGAGAGCATTAAGATTGAAGCAATGGAGAGGAAACCTGGAGAACACCTTGGAGCGGAAGACACTGTCTCTTCAACCCAGACCCAACTTGTAGGCCTAATGCAGTGTTGTTTTCAACAACTACTAAACGAGAGCTAGAAGCTTGAAGCTATGGAGAGGAAACCTGGGGAACACCTTGGAGCAGCAGACACCGTTAGTAGGCCCTACCGAAGTAGTAGCCGCAATGCAGTTTTCAAATTCCTATAGGCTGAAAACCAGACTATTGACGCTCAGCTTTTTTAAAAGGAGGACAGCTGTATTGAGTGGCGCAGACAGACACAGGTAGTAGGCCTTAAACACAAAATTTGGCTCAATGCATTTTAAAAAAGGTTACAGGGGTACACAGGCAGCATTGGTCTCTTCAGTGGAGGACAAATTCAATTATGGACCGCAGACAGAGTTTGTACGCCTACTATTAAAAAAAGGATGCTCTATGCAATTTAAAATAGGTTCCAGGGGTACACGGGCAGCAGTGGTCTGGTCAGTGGAGGACTAGTGGAAGGAGGGACCGCATACAGGCATAGTAGGCCTAACATAACAAAATTAGGCTGTAGGCACTTTCAAATAGGTTCCAGGGGTACACGGGCAGCAATGGTCTGGTCAGTGGAGGACTAGTGGAAGGAGGGACCGCAGACAGGCTTAGTAGGCCTAACATAACAAAATTAGGCTGTAGGCACTTTCAAATAGGTTCCAGGGGTACACGGACAGCAGTGGTCTGGTCAGTGGAGGACTAGTGGAAGGAGGGACCGCAGACAGGCTTAGTAGGCCTAACATAACAAAATTTGGCTGTAGGCACTTTCAAATAGGTTCCAGGGGTACACGGGCAGCAGTGGTCTGGTCAGTGGAGGACTAGTGGAAGGAGGGACCGCAGACAGGCTTAGTAGGCCTAACATAACAAAATTAGGCTGTAGGCACTTTCAAATAGGTTCCAGGGGTACACGGGCAGCAGTGGTCTTGTCAGTGGAGGACTAGTGGAAGGAGGGACCGCAGACAGGCATAGTAGGCCTAACATATCAAAATTAGGCTGTAGGCACTTTAAAATAGGTTCCTGGGGTACACGGGCAGCAGTGGTCTGGTCAGTGGAGGACTAGTGGAAGGAGGGACCGCAGACAGGCATAGTAGGCCTAACATATTAAAATTAGGCTGTAGGCACTTTCAAATAGGTTCCAGGGGTACACGGGCAGCAGTGGTCTGGTCAGTGGAGGATTAGTGGAAGGAGGGACTGCCGACAGGCTTAGTAGGCCTAACATAACAAAATTAGGCTGTAGGCACTTTAACATTGGTTCCAGGGGTACACGGGCAGCATAGTAGGCCTAACATATCAAAATTAGGCTGTAGGCACTTTAAAATAGGTTCCTGGGGTACACGGGCAGCAGTGGTCTGGTCAGTGGAGGACTAGTGGAAGGAGGGACCGCAGACAGGCATAGTAGGCCTAACATATTAAAATTAGGCTGTAGGCACTTTCAAATAGGTTCCAGGGGTACACGGGCAGCAGTGGTCTGGTCAGTGGAGGACTAGTGGAAGGAGGGACCGCAGACAGGCATAGTAGGCCTAACATAACAAAATTAGGCTGTAGGCACTTTCAAATAGGTTCCAGGGGTACACGGGCAGCAGTGGTCTGGTCAGTGGTGGACTAGTGGAAGGAGGGACCGCAGACAGGCTTAGTAGGCCTAACATAACAAAAGTGGGCTGTAGACACTTGGAATTCTCTTGCAGGGGTACACAGGCAGCATTGGTGTTGTCAGCGGAGGCCGATTGTAATGAGTGTCTGACAGTTAGTACTCACAAAAAATAAATAGATGTTAATGTATCGCAATACAACAAAACCAAAACACAAAAGGGTGGAATAATAAGGTACAAGGGTGAGTTTCAGACCTAGTAATTTGGTGCTAAGTATTTACTGGTGTAAATATAGGACACTGCCCCTGACTATTTTAAATAGCATCATACATGTCAACACATTGGTATTGTCAGTGCCAGGCATTGAAGAATGTCAGCGCATAGACTAAACATTGGTGGAACTGTGAGAGATAATTTTGCAAGTGGTCGAGCACTGTTTGAACTGGGGGGGGAACTCTCTTGTGGCCGGCGGTACAGGCCCAGGGCCCCTCATGTTACAACGGTGTGTCTGACGTTGGGTGCGCACCACCACCGCCAGAGACACTTTATTGTACTATGAGGGACCCAGTGGCAGTGCCGTCAACCAAAAGCGTGCACACCCACCTCTTCAGACAAACGGCACACTCACGGGTGCTTCCGCCAAGTGGCAAGACCACGGCCCCGTGGGGGGAGTTTGCCCATTTAGGGAGGTGTAAACATGTCGTATGCTGGACAAACAGCTGCTGCAAATTACGAGATTGGAAAAGTCAGTCAGAGCAGTCCACAAGCAAGACCTTTTCATAGGAAAGCTAGGTGTCAGCCGGGCAAGGTGGGGCAAAAGAATTCGAAATCCAGTTGTGGTTCATTTTAATGAAGGTTAGATCATCAACATTTTGGGTAGCCAGACGAGTCCTTTTTTTGGTTAATATTGAGCCTGCAGCACTGAATACTCTTTCTGATAGGACACTAGCTGCTGGGCAAGCAAGCTCCTGCAATGCATATTCTGCCAATTCTGGCCAGGTGTCTAATTTGGATGCCCAGTAATCAAATGGGAATGGTGGTTGAGGGAGAACGTCGATAAGGGATGAAAAATAGTTAGTAACCATACTGGACAAATGTTGTCTCCTGTCACTTTGAATTGATGCTGCAGTACCTATCCTGTCTGCGGTCATAGCAAAATCACTCCACAACCTGGTCAGAAAACCCCTCTGTCCAACGACACTTCTGATTTGTGCACCTCTAACACCTCTGGCCTGCTGCCCCCTGCAGCTCGTGTGATAACGATCACCGGTGCTGTGTGCTGGGAATGCCTGAATCAAAGGGTCAACAAGAGTTGATTGTTTGGTTGCTAATATTTGTTCCAGGTTTTCATGTGGCATAATATTTTGCAATTTGCCTTTATAGCGAGGATCAAGGAGGCAGGCCAACCAGTAATCGTCATCGGCCATCATTTTACAAATATGTGTGTCCCTTTTGAGGATACGTAAGGCATAATCTGCCATGTGGGCCAAAGTTCCAGTTGTCAAATCTGCGGTTGTGCTGGGTTGAGGGGCAGTTTCAGGCACATCTAAGTCACTTGTCTCCCTAAAAAAACCTGACCCCGGCCTTGCAACGCCACCAGTTGCTATTGGCCCCGGAGAAGCTTCCTCATTACAAAAATAATCATCCCCATCATCCTCCTCGTCCTCCTCCTCCTCCTGTTCACCCGCTACCTCATCCTGTACACTGCCCTGACCAGACAATGGCTGACTGTCATCAAGGCTTTCCTCTTCCTCTGCTGCAGACGCCTGCTCCTTTATGTGCGTCAAACTTTGCATCAGCAGACGCATTAGGGGGATGCTCATGCTTATTATGGCGTTGTCTGCACTAACCAGCCGTGTGCATTCCTCAAAACACTGAAGGACTTGACACATGTCTTGTATCTTCGACCACTGCACACCTGACAACTCCATGTCTGCCATCCTACTGCCTGCCCGTGTATGTGTATCCTCCCACAAATACTTAACAGCACGCCTCTGTTCGCACAGTCTCTGAAGCATGTGCAGTGTTGAGTTCCACCTTGTTGCAACGTCGATGATTAGGCGATGCTGGGGAAGGTTCAAAGACCGCTGATAGGTCTGCATACGGCTGGAGTGTACGGGCGAACGGCGGATATGCGAGCAAAGTCCGCACACTTTGAGGAGCAGGTCGGATAACCCCGGATAACTTTTCAGGAAGCACTGCATCACCAGGTTTAAGGTGTGAGCCAGGCAAGGAATGTGTTTCAGTTGGGAAAGGGAGATGGCAGACATGAAATTCCTTCGTTTCTTTCTGCAAGAACTCGGACAGAACTTCCGCGGTGTGTCTGTTGTCGCCCAAACACTTCATAGCCAATACAGCCTGCTGACGCTTGCCAGTAGCTGCCCCATAATGGGACACCTGGTGTGCAACAGTGGCAGCTGCGGATGGAGTGGTTGTGCGACTGCAGTATGTGGACGAGCTCTCGCTTCTGCAGGAGGACGAGGAGGAGGAGAAGGGGGTGCGAACGGCTACAGCCAACTGTTTCTCCAACTGTCCCAAAATTGCTGTCCCCTGTGGACCCTGCATCCACCACATTCACCCAGTGTGCCGTGATGGACACGTAACGTCCCTGGTCCATGCATCTGTTGTCAGGTGCACCTTTGTGCTCACAGACTGCCTGAGTGCATGGACGATGCGCTCTTTAACATGCTGGTGGAGGGCTGGGATGACTTTTCTGGAAAAGAAGTGTCGACTGGGTAGCTCATAGCTTGGTACAGCGTAGTCCATCAGGGCTTTGAAAGCTTCGATTTCAACTAACCGGTAGGGCATCATCTCTAACGAGATTAGTCTAGCTATGTGGGCGTTCAAATCCTGTGTACGCGGACGCGAGGCTAAGTACTTCCTTTTTCTAACGAGAGTCTCATGTAGGGTGAGCTGGACTGGAGAGCTGGAGATCGTGGAACTAGCGGGGGTGCCGGTGGACATGGCAGACTGAGAGACGGTTGGAGACGGTATTCTTGCCACCGGTGCCCTAGATGCAGTGTTTCCTACTACTAAACTGGTGATTCCCTGACCCTGACTGCTTTTGGCTGGCAAAGAAACCTGCACAGGTACTGCCGGTGGTGCGGAAAATGGTGGCCTTACAGTGACGGAAGGGATGTTGCGTTGCTGACTAGCTTCATTGGCCGAGGGTGCTACAACCTTAAGGGACGTTTGGTAGTTAGTCCAGGCTTGCAAATGCATGGTGGTTAAATGTCTATGCATGCAACTTGTATTTAGACTTTTCAGATTCTGACCTCTGCTTAAGGTAGTTGAACATTTTTGACAGATGACTTTGCGCTGATCAATTGGATGTTGTTTAAAAAATGCAAGACTGCACTTTTTCTAGCATCGGATACCTTTTCAGGCATTGCAGACTGAGCTTTAACCGGATGGCCACGCTGCCACACGTTTTAGGCCAGATACGGGCCCGGCAGAGGGAACCTGTTGCGATGTTGATGCCTGCTGCGGCCCCTCCTCCTTCGCTTCAGAACTACTGCCGCCTGCACCCTGTTTCCCCAATGGGTGCCAATCAGGGTCAACAACTGGGTCATCTATGACCTCCTCTTCTATCTCGTGTGCAACTTCGTCTGTGTCACCGTGTAAGTCGGTGGTATAGCGTTCGTGACGGGGCACCATAGTCTCATCAGGGTCTGATTCTGGATCAGTACACTGCGAGGGCAATGTTGTGGTCTGAGTCAAAGGAACAGCATAGTAATCTGGCTGTGGCTGTGCATCAGTGCACTCCATGTCCGATTCAACTTGTAATGGGCATGGCCTGTTAACTGTTTCACTTTTTAACCCAGGGACGGTATGTGTAAAGAGTAGTGTTGAGCATTCCGATACCGCAAGTATCGGGTATCGGCCGATACTTGCGGTATCGGAATTCCGATACCGAAATCCGATACTTTTGTGGTATCGGGTATCGGTATCGGATCCATAGGGATGTGTAAAATAAAGAATTAAAATAAAAAATATTGATATATTCACCTCTACGGCAGCCCCTGGACATCACGCTGGTAACCGGCAGGCTTCTTTGTTTAAAATGAGCGCCTTTAGGACCTGCGAATGACGTCGCGGGTTCTGATTGGTCGCATGCCGCTCATGTGACCGCCACGCGACCAATCAGAAGCCGCGACGTCATTCTCATTCACTAAACTCCTAATTCTAGGAATTAAGGACCTGCGAATGACGTCGCGGCTTCTGATTGGTCGCGTGGCGGTCACATGGGCGGCACGCGACCAATCAGAACCCGCGACGTCATTCGCAGGTCCTAAAGGCGCTCATTTTAAACAAAGAAGCCTGCCGGTTACCTGCGTGAAGTCCAGGGGCCGCCGGAGAGGTGAATATATCAATATTTTTTATTTTAATTCTTTATTTTACACCTTAATATGGATCCCAGGGCCTGAAGGAGAGTTTCCTCTCCTTCAGACCCTGGGAACCATCAGAATACCTTCCGATACTTGGTGTCCCATTGACTTGTATTGGTATCGGATATCGGTATCGGCGATATCCGATATTTTTCGGGTATCGGCCGATACTATCCGATACCGATACTTTCAAGTATCGGACGGTATCGCTCAACACTAGTAAAGAGCTCCATGGAGCAACCCGTTGTGTCGCCTGACGCATCCTTCTCTGTTGTTGTTTTTGCTGAAGAGGACAAGGAAGCGACTTGTCCCTGTCCCTGACCGTGAACATCCACTAACGACGCACTGCTTTTACATTTACCAGTTTCAGAAGAGGAGGCAAAAGAGCTAGAGGCTGAGTCAGGAAGGTAAGCCAAAACTTGCTCTTGCTGCTCCGGCTTTAAAAGCGGTTTTCCTACTCCCAGAAAAGGGAGCGTTCGAGGCCTTGTGTAGCTAGACGACGAACCTGGCTCCACAGCTCGAGACTTAGGTGCTATATTGTTTTTCCCACGACCACCTGATGCTCCACCACCACTACCATCATTACCAGCTGGCAATAAACGCCCACGACCTCTTCCACCAGACTTCCTCATTGTTTTAAAAACGTAACCAAACTAACGGTATTTGTTACTGTAAAACAACTTACAAGGTGAACTCAAACTTCTGTAGGATTTAGATATCCCTTTATAGGTGGGTGAGACTGCAAGGAAAATCAGGTACAATGTTACACACTCGGTTTTCTGTGGCACCAAATGAGAGAGATGCCACACACGCAGGACTGTCACTCAAGCACAAATGCCAATATTAATCTCCCACTGTTTATTTTTATTTTCCAGGGAGAATTTAAAAACCAAAACAGACACTAGGCTTTCTGTGGCCCACTATTTGAGAGAGATGGCACACAGGACTGGCACACAAGCACAAAGGCCAATATTAATCTCCCACAGTTTATTTTTTTTTTCAGGGAGAATTTTAAAAACCAAAACAGACACTACGCTTTCTGTGGCCCACTATTTGAGAGAGATGGCACACAGGACTGGCACACAAGCACAAAGGCCAATATTAATCTCCCACTGTTTATTTTATTTTTTTCAGGGAGAATTTTAAAACCCAAAACAGACACTAGGCTTTCTATGGCCCACTATTTGAGGGAGATGGCACACAGGACTGGCACACAAGCACAAAGGCCAATATTAATCTCCCACTGTTTATTTATTTTTTCAGGGAGAATTTTAAAATCCAAAAGAGACACTAGGCTTTCTATGGCCCACTATTTGAGAGAGATGGCACACAGAACTGGCACAAAAGCACAAAGGCCAATATTAATCTCCCACTGTTTATTTTTTTTTTTCAGGGAGAATTTTAAAACTCAAAACAGACACTAGGCTTTCTGTGGCCCACTATTTGAGAGAGATGGCACACAGGACTGGCACACAAGCACAAAGGCCAATTTTAATCTCCCACTGTTTTTTTTTTTTTTTCAGGGAGAATTTAAAAGCACAAACAAAAAACAAAAAACAAAAAAAAAACTAGGCTTTCTGTGGCCCACTATTTGAGAGAGATGGCACACAGGACTGGCACACAAGCACAAAGGCCAATATTAATCTCCCACTGTTTATTTATTTTTTTTTCAGGGAGAATTTAAAAGCCAAAAACAGACACTAGGCTTTCTGTGGCCCACTATTTGAGAGAGATGGCACACAGGACTGGCACTCTAGCAGAAATGCCAATCTTAATCTCCCACTACTTTTTTTTTTTAGGGAGGATTAAAAAAAAAAGAAATAATAATCTCCCACTGTGTTAAGGACCGGCGGAACGCACCAAGTATAGATAATATGAAACTAGGTGCGTTCGCAGTCCGAGGTCCACCGTGCAGGTAAAAGACCCTGCTGCTAGTAAGACGGACTATATGGCGGTACTAAGTATACACACATGGGTTAACTTCACCCTGCGTGAAGGAAGCGATCCTGTTGCATCTCAGAACCGCAGTACCGCACATAAAGCGCGAGCAAAAAGTCAGCGAACTCAACCCCAGCACAGGATTGAAGTCCTATTAGACACTTGCTGGCACAACACCGCAACTGGGTGTGTCAGAGGAACATAAATAATAATATAAAGGCACAAGAGTGCGTGCGGTGCCGCACTGACGGACGCCACTAACCACCCAGGCTTGGGTCAGGAAAGCGCAGAGCAAGCGCCCGGCACCGTACTGGCGGACACAGCAACTGGTAGCTGTAATGTGTGTTACGTGCTGTTGGATAAGTCGGGCGCTAGATAGCAAACATACACCTTCCGCGGACAGACATTCAATAGGGAGGGTTATTTAAAGAGCGACTTTCACTCACAACACACACACACATATTTACAAGACAATACTAGCGCATGGCCGTGCGGTCATGCACAGGAAGCAGCTCCAGAAGTTTTGCCCTTTCAGGACCTGCCAAGAGGACAAATGGGATGTGCTGCAATACCTGAGCATGTGACCCTCGATCTCCAACGGGAGATCCTGCCCTGGGCATGCTCAGACAGAGAAAAGCAGGACTTAGATCCAGAAACGTCCACTCGCCGCTGCCCAGCACTGGCTTGAATGGCAGAAGCAGGAAAAGTAGCAGTAACTCTTCGCACAGAGTCAGTCTGAGCGAGACGCTGGGATCGACGTCCCTGCTGAGCAGACTCCACTGCGGCTGGAGAAGAATGGGAGACCGCAGCGGAGACGGATCGAGATTCCCCCTGTGCAGCAGGGGAAACTCGACTCCTAACATTACCCCCCCTCCTAGGGCCCCCCTCCTTGGGCCTCGCCACGTTCGAAGGCAGCAATGAGCTGCGGGGCCCGAATGTGCTCAACAGGCTCCCAGGACCTGTCCTCGGGGCCATAACCCTTCCAGTCCACCAAATAAAATTTTTTGCCACGTACCACCTTGCACCCCAAAATAGCGTTCACCTCATAATCGTCCGTAGACGAACCCGATGTCCCAGCAGATGACTCGGAAAACCGGGACATATACACAGGTTTCAAGAGGGACACATGAAAGGTGTCGGTGATACCTAGGCGTGGCGGAAGGGCCAAACGATAGACCACATGTTTAACCTGCTCGAGGACCTTGAACGGACCCAAGTAGCGAGGAGCAAATTTAGTGGACTCAACTCGCAGCCTGATGTTACGGGCGGAGAGCCACACCAAGTCGCCAGGAGCAAAGGTCGGAGCGGGGCGCCGATGAGCATCGGCGGAGGACCTCATTCTCTCCTTAGAGGCCCAAATGGCATCCTGAGTGCGGTCCCAAATATCCCGTGCCTCCACAGCCCAGTCTGCCACCCTGGAGTCTGCGGAAGACACGGGCATAGGCACAGGTACCCGCGGATGCTGACCATAGTTGAGGAGGAATGGGGTTTGTCCAGTGGAGTCGGCAACGGCGTTGTTCAGCGCAAACTCCGCCCATGATAGCAAGGATGCCCAGTCATCCTGCCTGGCTGATTCAAAATGTCGCAGGTATGTGACCAAGGTCTGGTTGGCCCTCTCTACCAACCCATTCGTCTCGGGATGATAAGCGGAAGAGAGATTCAACTCAATACTGAGAAGACGACACAGTTCTCTCCAGAACCGAGACGCAAACTGGGGACCCCGGTCACTGACAATTTTGTCAGGCATACCATGTAGGCGGAAGATGTGCTTAATGAACAACGCTGCCAAGGCCCGCGCAGAAGGTAACCGTGGTAGCGGCACCAAATGCACCATTTTTGAAAAATGATCGGTGATGACCCAAATGATGGTACAGCCGCGAGATTTGGGTAAACCCACGACAAAGTCCATCCCGACCATCTCCCAGGGCCTATCTGCCACCGGCAAGGGATAGAGCAACCCAGCTGGCCTTTGACGCAGAGATTTATTTTTGGCGCAGGAGACACACGCCAGAATATAATCCCTGACCATATGCGGCCACCAGTACGTCCTCGCCAGTAGCTCAGATGTCCTCTTTGTCCCAAAGTGTCCACCCACCCTGGACAAATGAACCCAAGAGAGAACCTCCGGTCGCAAATTAATGGGCTCAAAAGTCTTGCCCGGAGGCACAGACTCTAGTGAAACCGGCGCTACGGTTCTCAGGCTCTCCGAAGGGACAATAAGCCGAGGCTCCTCTTCCTCCTCCTCAGTTGACATAAGGGAGTGAGAGAGAGCGTCAGCAAGGATATTCTTCTCCCCGGCGAGATAATGAAGGGAAAAGTGGAACCGGGAGAAGAACAGGGACCATCTGGCCTGGCGAGAATTTAGCCGCTGGGCTGTTTGCAAATAGACCAAATTTTTGTGGTCCGTGTAAACTTGGAAGGGAAACCGCGCACCCTCCAGAAGGTGTCTCCACTCGGAAAAGGCCAACTTCATTGCTAGCAACTCCCTGTCCCCGATGGAGTAGTTTCTCTCCGCTGGCGTGAAGGTCTTAGAGAAGAAGAAGCATGGATGCTTCCGACCTTGAGCATCCTTTTGATAGAGGACTGCTCCAGCACCAACGGACGAGGCATCCACCTCCATTAGGAATGGCTTATCCACGTCGGGACGATGTAAGATGGGAGTGCTAGCAAAGTGGGACTTAATAGAAGTGAAGGCCTTGGAGACCTCTTCCGACCACAATTTGGGATTCGCTCCCTTCTTGGTGAGGGCCACCAAGGGAGCTACCAGAGTTGAGAAGTGGGGAATGAACTGGCGGTAATAGTTTATGAACCTCATAAAGCGCTGCACCGCTTTAAGAGAATGGGGCTCTTGCCAGTCCATCACAGCCTGTAGTTTGGCAGGATCCATAGCCAATCCCTGGGCGGAGATGATATAGCCCAGGAAAGATAAGGACTCCTGCTCAGACACACACTTCTCCAACTTCGCATAAAGAGAGTTTGCCCGTAGGAGGTCGAAGACTCTGCCAACATCTCTCCGGTGGGAGTCAATATCTGGAGAAAAGATGAGAATATCATCCAGATAGACTACAACTGAGGTGGAAAGCATATCCCGGAAGATGTCGTTGACAAAGTCTTGGAAAACGGCAGGTGCATTTCAGAGCCCGAAGGGCATCACCAGATACTCATAGTGCCCATCTCTGGTGTTAAATGCCGTTTTCCATTCGTCCCCCTCACGGATGCGAATCAGGTTATAAGCACCCCGCAGATCTAGTTTAGTAAACACTCTAGCTCCCCGAAGCCTATCGAAAAGCTCAGATATCAAAGGCAAAGGGTACTTGTTCTTAACTGTGATAGCATTAAGACCCCTGTAGTCTATGCATGGACGTAGTTCTCTACTCTTCTTCTGCACGAAAAAGAACCCTGCCCCAGCAGGTGACACTGACTTCCTGATGAACCCTCTTGCCAGATTCCCTTGAATGTACTGAGACATTGCCTCCGTTTCCGGGAGAGATAATGGATAGACTCGACCCCGGGGAGGCTCAGCACCAGGCAAGAGATCAATAGGACAGTCATAGGGGCGATGGCGCGGAAGGGTCTCCGCTGCCTTTTTGGAGAACGCGTCTGAATAAGACCAATATTGCTTGGGGAGAGAGGAAAGGTCTGCGGGTACCTCTGTAGTAGCAACCTGAATGCACTCTCGATGACACCTGTTCCCACAAGATTCACCCCATCCCAGAATTCTGCCTGAGGACCACTCGATGTGAGGAGAGTGGTACCGTAACCAAGGATCCCCAAGAGAACCTCATCAATCCCCTCAGGAATGATGAGCAGAGATATAATCTCCTGATGGGATGGGGACATGGACAGAGTAAAAGAAATAGTTTGATGTGTAATCTGTGCGGGCAGTGTTGACCCATTCACCACTCGTACCGTTACTGGTTGAGATAGCATGACCAGAGGAATTGCGTGACGTTGGGCGAAGGCTGAAGACATAAAATTGCCCTCCGCCCCAGAATCCACGCAGAGTTCTACTGAGTGAGAGGATGAGCCCAATGTTATTGTCCCCTTAAAGGACAATTTGGAGGCAAACGTCGCCGTGTCTAGTGCACCTCCACCAACTACCACTAGATGCTGACGTTTCCTCGACCGCTGGAGACATCTGGAGGCAAGATGTCCTGACTGTTGGCAAAGATGACAAATCTGGAGTGCACGAGCGGTCCGGGACTTAGATCCCGCTCGTGACTCTACCACAGGCTCATGGCGCTCAGGAGCCTGGTCTGGAGATTCCAAAGGTTTGGCGAAGGTGGGAGCCAGCCGAAACCTCTGCCTACACTGGGCTCGTTCTAACCTCCGCTCGTGAAAACGGAGATCAATACGAGTGGATAGAGTTATTAATTCCTCCAGTGTGGCGGGAATCTCCCTAGTGGCCAGGGCGTCCTTAACGTGGTCAGCCAGCCCACTCCAAAATATTGTAATGAGAGCTTTATCCGACCACTCCAGCTCAGATGCTAAGGTGCGGAAGTGGACGGCAAAATGACTGACCAAGGACGAGCCCTGAGTCAATGCCAACAATTGGAGCGCCGTATCATGGATGACACGAGGTCCTAAAAAGACCTGTTTCAGAGTGCTCAGAAACAACGGAGCACTCTGTACCAAATGATCGTTACGCTCCCATAGCGGCGTAGCCCACTGCAACGCCCTGTCCGATAGAAGAGACACTATAAATCCCACCTTAGCCCGCTCTGTAGGGAAACGAGAGGCCAGAAGCTCGAGATGGATAGAGCACTGACTCACGAAACCCCTACAAGACTTACTGTCACCAGAGAATTTCTCTGGAAGCGGGAGGCGAGTTAGAGTCAGGACAGGAGCGGCAGTGGACAAGGTGGCTGCAGCAACACTAGCAGCCTGAACAGCGACAGCAGTGACATCCACAGCTGAGGTTGAACGCTCAAGAGCCGCCAACCTTCCCTCCAGCTGCTGGATGTACCGCTGTGAACGCTGATCGTCCATCATTTACTAGCCAGACCTTGGCGCTAGTATTATGTTAAGGACCGGCGGAAGGCACCAAGTATAGATAATATGAAACTAGGTGCGTTCGCAGTCCGAGGTCCACCGTGCAGGTAAAAGACCCTGCTGCTAGTAAGACGGACTATATGGCGGTACTAAGTATACACACATGGGTTAACTTCACCCTGCGTGAAGGAAGCGATCCTGTTGCGTCACAGAACCGCAGTACCGCACATAAAGCGCGAGCAAAAAGTCAGCGAACTCAACCCCAACACAGGATTGAAGTCCGATTAGACACTTGCTGGCACAACACCGCACCTGGGTGTGTCAGAGGAACATAAATAATAATATAAAGGCACAAGAGTGCGTGCGGTGCCGCACTGACGGACGCCACTAACCACCCAGGCTTGGGTCAGGAAAGCGCAGAGCAAGCGCACGGCGCCGTACTGGCGGACACAGCAACTGGTAGCTGTAATGTGTGTTACCTGCTGTTGGATAAGTCGGGCGCTAGATAGCAAACATACACCTTCCGCGAACAGACATTCAATAGGGAGGGTTATTTAAAGAGCGACTTTCACTCACAACACACACACATATTTACAAGACAATACTAGCGCATGGCCGTGCGGTCATGCGCAGTTTATATAGTAGCAGCACAGGAAGCAGCTCCAGAAGTTTTTCCCTTTCAGGACCTGCCAAGAGGACCAATGGGATGTGCTGCAATACCTGAGCATGTGACCCTCGATCTCCAACGGGAGGTCCTGCCCTGGGCATGCTCAGACAGAGAAAAGCAGGACTTAGATCCAGAAACGTCCACTCGCCGCTGCCCAGCACTGGCTTCAATGGCAGAAGCAGGAAAAGCAGCAGTAACTCTTCGCACAGAGTCAGACTGAGCGAGACGCTGGGATCGACGTCCCTGCTGAGCAGACTCCACTGCGGCTGGAGAAGAATGGGAGACCGCAGCGGAGACGGATCGAGATTCCCCCTGTGCAGCAGGGGAAACTCGACTCCTAACATTACCCCCCCTCCTTGGGCCTCGCCACGTTCGAAGGCAGCAATGAGCTGCGGGGCCCGAATGTGCTCAACAGGCTCCCAGGACCTGTCCTCGAGGCCATAACCCTTCCAGTCCACCAAATAAAATTTTTTGCCACGTACCACCTTGCACCCCAAAATAGCGTTCACCTCATAATCGTCCGTAGACGAACCCGATGTCCCAGCAGATGACTCGGAAAATCGGGACATATACACAGGTTTCAAGAGGGACACATGAAAGGTGTCGGTGATACCTAGGCGTGGCGGAAGGGCCAAACGATAGACCACATGATTAACCTGCTCGAGGACCTTAAACGGACCCAAGTAGCGAGGAGCAAATTTAGTGGACTCAACTCGCAGCCTGATGTTACGGGCGGAGAGCCACACCAAGTCGCCAAGAGCAAAGGTCGGAGCGGGGCGCCGATGAGCATCGGCGGAGGACCTCATTCTCTCCTTAGAGGCCCAAATGGCATCCTGAGTGCAGTCCCAAATATCCCGTGCCTCCACAGCCCAGTCTGCCACCCTGGAGTCTGCGGAAGACACGGGCATAGGCACAGGTACCCGCGGATGCTGACCATAGTTGAGGAGGAATGGGGTTTGTCCTGTGGAGTCGGCAACGGCGTTGTTCAGCGCAAACTCCGCCCATGATAGCAAGGATGCCCAGTCATCCTGCCTGGCTGAATCAAAATGTCGCAGGTATGTGACCAAGGTCTGGTTGGCCCTCTCTACCAACCCATTCGTCTCGGGATGATAAGCGGAAGAGAGATTCAACTCAATACTGAGAAGACGACACAGCTCTCTCCAGAACCGAGACGCAAACTGGGGACCCCGATCACTGACAATTTTGTCAGGCATACCATGTAGGCGGAAGATGTGCTTAATGAACAACGCTGCCAAGGCCCGTGCAGAAGGTAACCGTGGTAGCGGCACCAAATGCACCATTTTTGAAAAATGATCGGTGATGACCCAAATGATGGTACAGCCGCGAGATTTGGGTAAACCCACGACAAAGTCCATCCCGACCATCTCCCAGGGCCTATCTGCCACCGGCAAGGGATAGAGCAACCCAGCTGGCCTTTGACGCGGAGATTTATTTTTGGCGCAGGAGACACACGCCAGAATATAATCCCTGACATCCCGGACCATATGCGGCCACCAGTACGTCCTCGCCAGTAGCTCAGATGTCCTCTTTGTCCCAAAGTGTCCACCCACCCTGGACAAATGAGCCCAAGAGAGAACCTCCGGTCGCAAATTAATGGGCTCAAAAGTCTTGCCCGGAGGCACAGACTCTAGTGAAACCGGCGCTACGGTTCTCAGGCTCTCCGAAGGGACAATAAGCCGAGGCTCCTCTTCCTCCTCCTCAGTTGACATAAGGGAGCGAGAGAGAGCGTCAGCACGGATATTCTTCTCCCCGGCGAGATAATGAAGGGAAAAGTGGAACCAGGAGAAGAACAGGGACCATCTGGCCTGGCGAGAATTTAGCTGCTGGGCTGTTTGCAAATAGACCAAATTTTTGTGGTCCGTGTAAACTTGGAAGGGAAACCGCGCACCCTCCAGAAGGTGTCTCCACTCGGAAAAGGCCAACTTCATTGCTAGCAACTCCCTGTCCCCGATGGAGTAGTTTCTCTCCGCTGGCGTGAAGGTCTTAGAGAAGAAGAAGCATGGATGCTTCCGACCTTGAGCATCCTTTTGATAGAGGACTGCTCCAGCACCAACGGACGAGGCATCCACCTCCATTAGGAATGGCTTATCCACGTCGGGATGATGTAAGATGGGAGCGCTAGCAAAGTGGGACTTAATAGAAGTGAAGGCCTTGGAGACCTCTTCCGACCACAATTTGGGATTCGCTCCCTTCTTGGTGAGGGCCACCAAGGGAGCTACCAGAGTTGAGAAGTGGGGAATGAACTGGCGGTAATAGTTTATGAACCCCATAAAGCGCTGCACCGCTTTAAGAGAATGGGGCTCTTGCCAGTCCATCACAGCCTGTAGTTTGGCAGGATCCATAGCCAATCCCTGGGCGGAGATGATATAGCCCAGGAAAGGTAAGGACTCCTGCTCAAACACACACTTCTCCAACTTCGCATAAAGAGAGTTTGCCCGTAGGAGGTCGAAGACTCTGCCAACATCTCTCCGGTGGGAGTCAATATCTGGAGAAAAGATGAGAATATCATCCAGATAGACTACAACTGAGGTGGAAAGCATATCCCGGAAGATGTCGTTGACAAAGTCTTGGAAAACGGCAGGTGCATTACAGAGCCCGAAGGGCATCACCAGATACTCATAGTGCCCATCTCTGGTGTTAAATGCCGTTTTCCATTCGTCCCCCTCACGGATGCGAATCAGGTTATAAGCACCCCGCAGATCTAGTTTAGTAAACACTCTAGCTCCCTGAAGCCTATCGAAAAGCTCAGATATCAAAGGCAAAGGGTACTTGTTCTTAACTGTGATAGCATTAAGACCCCTGTAGTCTATGCATGGACGTAGTTCTCTACTCATCTTCTGCACGAAAAAGAACCCTGCCCCAGCAGGTGACACTGACTTCCTGATGAACCCTCTTGCCAGATTCCCTTGAATGTACTGAGACATTGCCTCCGTTTCCGGGAGAGATAATGGATAGACTCGACCCCGGGGAGGCTCAGCACCAGGCAAGAGATCAATAGGACAGTCATAGGGGCGATGGGGCGGAAGGGTCTCCGCTGCCTTTTTGGAGAACGCGTCTGCATAAGACCAATATTGCTTGGGGAGAGAGGAAAGATCTGCGGGTACCTCTGTAGTAGCAACCTGAATGCACTCTCAATGACACCTGTTCCCACAAGATTCACCCCATCCCAGAATTCTGCCTGAGGACCACTCGATGTGAGGAGAGTGGTACCGTAACCAAAGTATCCCCAAGAGAACCTCATCAATCCCCTCAGGAATGATGAGCAGAGATATAATCTCCTGATGGGATGGGGACATGGACAGAGTAAAAGGGATAGTTTGATGTGTAATCTGTGCGGGCAGTGTTGACCCATTCACCACTCGTACCGTTACTGGTTGAGATAGCATGACCAGAGGAATTGCGTGACGTTGGGCGAAGGCTGAAGACATAAAATTGCCCTCCGCCCCAGAATCCACGCAGAGTTCTACCGAGTGAGAGGATGAGCCCAATGTTATTGTCCCCTTAAAGGACAATTTGGAGGCAAACGTCGCCGTGTCTAGTGCACCTCCACCAACTACCACTAGACGCTGACGTTTCCTCGACCGCTGGAGACATCTGGAGGCAAGATGTCCTGACTGTTGGCAAAGATGACAAATCTGGAGTGCACGAGCGGTCCAGGACTTAGATCCCGCTCGTGACTCTACCACAGGCTCATGGCGCTCAGGAGCCTGGTCTGGAGATTCCAAAGGTTTGGTGAAGGTGGGAGCCAGCCGAAACCTCTGCCTACACTGGGCTCGTTCTAACCTCCGCTCGTGAAAACGGAGATCAATACGAGTGGATAGAGTTATTAATTCCTCCAGTGTGGCGGGAATCTCCCTAGTGGCCAGGGCGTCCTTAACGTGGTCAGCCAGCCCCCTCCAAAATATTGGAATGAGAGCTTTATCCGACCACTCCAGCTCAGATGCTAAGGTGCGGAAGTGGACGGCAAAATGACTGACCAAGGACGAGCCCTGAGTCAATGCCAACAATTGGAGCGCCGTATCATGGGTGACACGAGGTCCTAAAAAGACCTGTTTCAGAGTGCTCAGAAACAACGGAGCACTCTGTACCACATGATCGTTACGCTCCCATAGCGGCGTAGCCCACTGCAACGCCCTGTCCGATAGAAGAGACACTATAAATCCCACCTTAGCCCGCTCTGTAGGGAAACGAGAGGCCAGAAGCTCGAGATGGATAGAGCACTGACTCACGAAACCCCTACAAGACTTACTGTCACCAGAGAATTTCTCTGGAAGCGGGAGGCGAGTTAGAGTCAGGACAGGAGCGGCAGTGGACAAGGTGGCTGCAGCAACACTAGCAGCCTGAACAGCGACAGCAGTGACATCCACAGCTGAGGTTGAACGCTCAAGAGCCGCCAACCTTCCCTCCAGCTGCTGGATGTACCGCTGTGAACGCTGATCGTCCATCATTTACTAGCCAGACCTTGGCGCTAGTATTATGTTAAGGACCGGCGGAACGCACCAAGTATAGATAATATGAAACTAGGTGCGTTCGCAGTCCGAGGTCCACCGTGCAGGTAAAAGACCCTGCTGCTAGTAAGACGGACTATATGGCGGTACTAAGTATACACACACGGGTTAACTTCACCCTGCGTGAAGGAAGCGATCCTGTTGCGTCACAGAACCACAGTACCGCACATAAAGCGCGAGCAAAAAGTCAGCGAACTCAACTCCAACACAGGATTGAAGTCCGATTAGACACTTGCTGGCACAACACCGCACCTGGGTGTGTCAGAGGAACATAAATAATAATATAAAGGCACAAGAGTGCGTGCGGTGCCGCACTGACGGACGCCACTAACCACCCAGGCTTGGGTCAGGAAAGCGCAGAGCAAGCGCACGGCGCCGTACTGGCGGACACAGCAACTGGTAGCTGTAATGTGTGTTACCTGCTGTTGGATAAGTCGGGCGCTAGATAGCAAACATACACCTTCCGCAAACAGACATTCAATAGGGAGGGTTATTTAAAGACTGACTTTCACTCACAACACACACACATATTTACAAGACAATACTAGCGCATGGCCGTGCGGTCATGCGCAGTTTATATAGTAGCAGCACAGGAAGCAGCTCCAGAAGTTTTTCCCTTTCAGGACCTGCCAAGAGGACCAATGGGATGTGCTGCAATACCTGAGCATGTGACCCTCGATCTCCAACGGGAGATCCTGCCCTGGGCATGCTCAGACAGAGAAAAGCAGGACTTAGATCCAGAAACGTCCACTCGCCGCTGCCCAGCACTGGCTTCAATGGCAGAAGCAGGAAAAGCAGCAGTAACTCTTCGCACAGAGTCAGACTGAGCGAGACGCTGGGATCGACGTCCCTGCTGAGCAGACTCCGCTGCGGCTGGAGAAGAATGGGAGACCGCAGCGGAGACGGATCGAGATTCCCGCCGGGCAGCAGGGGAAACTCGACTACTAACACCACTGTTTTTTTTTTTTTTCAGGGAGAATTTTAAAACCCAAAACAGACACTAGGCTTTCTATGGCCCACTATTTGAGAGAGATAGCACACAGGATTGGCACACAAGCACAAAGGCCAATATTAATCTCCCACTGTTTTTTTTTTCAGGGAGAATTTAAAAACCAAAACAAAAAAAAACCAACAAACAGACACTAGGCTTTCTGTGGCCCACTATTTGAGAGAGATGGCACACAGGACTGGCACACAAGCACAAAGGCCAATATTAATCTCCCACTGTTTATTTTTTTTTCAGGGAGAAATTAAAAAACAAAACAAAACAAAAAAAAAACAGACACTAGGCTTTCTGTGGCCCACTATTTGAGAGAGATGGCACACAGGACTGGCACTCTAGCAGAAATGCCAATATTAATCTCCCACTGTTTATTTTTTTTTTTCAGTGAGAATTTAAAAACAAAAACAAAAAAAAAAAAAAAAAAACAGCCACTAGGCTTTCTGTGGCCCACTATTTGAGAGAGATGGCACACAGGACTGGCACACAAGCACAAAGGCCAATATTAATCTCCCACTGTTTATTTTTTTTTTCAGGGAGAATTTTAAAACCAAAAACAGACACTAGGCTTTCTGTGGCCCACTATTTGAGAGAGATGGCACACAGGACTGGCACTCTAGCAGAAATGCCAATCTTAATCTCCCACTACTTTTTTTTTAGGGAGAATTAAAAAAAAAAAAAAAAAAACAGGGACTGTCCTACAATTACTATCTCCCTGCAGTAATCTCTGCCAGGTATGGCAGGCAGCAATAACAAGGAGTGGACTGCTGCACAAATTAAATCAAAAGTGTGGACAAACAAAAAATATAGCTGTGCAGAAAGGAAGGAACAACAGGATTTGTGCTTTGAAAAAGGCAGTTGGTTTGCACAGCGGCGTACACACAGCAATGCAGCTATCAGGGAGCCTTCTAGGGCAGCCCAATGAGCTACAGCGCTGAGGAAAAAAAATGTAGCTTCCACTGTCCCTGCAAACAAAAGGTGGTGTTGGACAGTGGAAATCGCTACAGCACAAGCGGTTTGGGGGTTAATGTACCCTGCCTAACGCTATCCCTGCTTCTGACGAAGCGGCAGCAACCTCTCCCTATGCTCAGATCAGCAGCAGTAAGATGGCTGTCGGCGGGAACGCCCCTTTATAGCACCTGTGACGCCGCAGACAGCAAGCCAATCACTGCAATGCCCTTCTGTAAGATGGTGGGGACCAGGACCTATGTCATCACGCTGCCCACACTCTGCGTCCACCTTCATTGGCTGAGAAATGGCGCTTTTCGCGTCATTGAAACGCAACTTTGGCGCGAAAGTCGCGTACCGCATGGCCGACCCCACACAGGGATCGGGTCGGGTTTCATGAAACCCGACTGTGCCAAAAGTCGGCGACTTTTGAAAATGACCGATCCGTTTCGCTCAACCCTAGTAAACATCATAGACAAAAAAAATTCAAGAACGCCAAGATTACATTTTTTTGGTCCCCTCAATTCACCAAAAAATGCTTTAACAAGTGATAAAAAGTCATATCTATCGAATATTTAAAAAATCACCTAGAAAAAAATAAGCCGTCACACAGCTCCATTGAACAAAAGTTGAAATAGTTACTGGTCTCAGAAAATGGCAACAAAACCCTCAAAAACATTTTTGGCAAACTTCTAATTTTTTCTCACTACCAAATTAATAATAAATTGGACATGTTTGGCATCACTGTAACTGTATTGATGAGGATAATCATATTTTAAGGTCAGAATTACTAAAAAATCTACGCCATAAAAATAATTAATGTCAGAATAACATTTGTTTCATAATTTCACAGCACTGGGAATTGTTTTCATAGTGTTATAGAATGTTAGTTAGAAGGGACCTCCAGAATCATCGTGCCCAAACCCCTGCTCAATGCAGAATTCACTAAACCATCTCAGACAGATGTCTGTCCAGCATCTGTTTGATGACTTCCTTAGAAGGGGAACTCACCACCTCTCGTGGCAGCCTGTTCCACTCATTGATCACACTCACTGTCAAAAGTTTTTTCTAATATCTAATCTTTACCTTCTCCCTTTCAGTTCCATTCCATTGCTTCTTGTGTTTCCATGTGCAAATGAGAATAATGATGATCCCTCTATGCTGTGATATCCCTTCAGATATTTGTAGACAGCTATTGAGTCTTCTCTTAGACTTCTTCTTTGCAAGATAAATATTCCAAGATTCTTTAACTGTTCCTCATAGGACATACTTGGCAGTCCGCTCACCATCCTGGTAGCTCTTCTCTGAACTTGCTCCTGTTTTTCAATGTCTTTTTAAAATGTGGTACCTGGAATCGGACACAGAATTCCAATTGAGGCCTGATTAAGGAAGAGTAGAGGGGGGAAATTACTTCTCATGATCTAGACTCTATGCTTCTCTTAATACATTCTAGAACTGTGTTTGCCTTTTTTGCTGCTGTATAACACTGTTGACTCATGTGCAGTCTGTGATCTACTAGCATGACCCAGTCTTTTCACATGTGCTGTTGCTTAGTTCTATTCCTCCCATTCTATAGATGTAATTTTTGCTTTTCTTGCCGAAAAGTAGAATATTGCATTTCTCAATGTTAAATACTATTCTACAGGGTTGGCTATTTATATGGATACACCTAAATAAAATGGGAATGGTTGGTGATATCAACTTCCTGTTTGTGGCACATTAGTATATGGGAAGGAGAAAACTTTTCAAGATGGGTTGTGACTAGTGTTGAGCATTCTGATACCGCAAGTATCGGGTATCGGCCGATACTTACGGTATCGGAATTCCGATACCGAATTCCGATACTTCCCGCGTATCGGATACCGGAATCGGAAGTTCCCGAAATTCAAACAGCACGCAGCAGCCAATGAGGAATGAATTGAAGTGTGGGCATATCCTGTTTAGCATGGTGGGCATGTAACTACTGGCAAGGCTGTGATTGGATGCTGAAATGATGTCACTCAGCACTATAAAAAAACGCTGCCGCCATTTTGCGCTCACTCTGCTGTGATTTCAGTTAGGGACAGGACGCTGTGTTCTAACTGAGGGCCAGTTGAGATAGCTGATTGCTTTATTTTCCTTTCCAAAGGCTAATTTAGCAAAACGCTGTGTGTTCTTCACTGTTGACCTTGCTCTTGCCTTGCAGCGCTGTTTTAACAGCGTTCTGCAAGGTCTCTCTGTGTGTGTGTGTGTGTGTGCAGCTCACTCTGTAGTCTGTGTGCAGCCATATACCCGGTTGTATTCAGCTCAGGGGGGTTCACACTGCCTCACACAGTTGTCCTTTTTTGCTCATAGTGCAGCCTGCTGCACATTTTTTCTCAAATTTCCTATTAGTGTTTTTCCACCCGTCTCCAGCTAAATTGTGGAAAAACACTACATAGGATAACCTAGAGGGGGGTTTTTGGGCCTTGCAGCGCCGTTTACGGCTGTCTTGACGGTCTCCGTGTGAGCGCAGCTCGCCCTGTAGTCTGTGTGCAGCCATAGCCGGTTTGATTCAGCTCAGGGTTCGTTACTGCCTCATACCTTGAGAAAAATTTTCCTTTTTTTCAACTAGTGCAGCCTGTTGAAATTTTTTTAAAAATATTCCTATTAGTGTTTTTCCACCCGTCTCCAGCTAAATTGTGGAAAAACACTACATAGGATAACCTAGAGGGTGGTTTTTGGGCCTTGCAGCGCCATTTACGGCTGTCTGCATGGTCTCTGTGTGAGCGCAGCTCGCCCTGTAGTCTGTGTGCAGCCATAGCCGGTTGGATTCAGCTCAGGGTTCGTTACTGCCTCATACCTTGAAAAAAATTTTCCTTTTTTTCAAATAGAGCAGCCTGTTTAAAATTAAAAAAAAAATTTCCTATTAGTGTTTTTCCACCCGTCTCCAGCTAAATAGTGGAAAAACACTACATAGGATAACCTAGAGGAGGGTTTTTGGGCCTTGCAGCGCCGTTTACGGCTGTCTGCACGGTCCCCGTGAGAGTTAAACTTGCTCTGTAGTCCGATTTGCAGAAAAAAAAAAAGTAAAGTTCACCAAACACCACTTAACACTTGTGTAGGCCACATTTGAAAAATAATAAAGTTTAGTCCACACTTTACAACATTAGTGTTTCTTACACCTGTTAGGAGGAGCATTTCAGGAATAAGCACACTAAGGCCTTAGTACTTTTCTGCTTATCTTTATCTGTCAACCAAGATGAAGAGGGCAGGGAGTAAGGCACGTGGGCGTGGGCGTGGGCGCGGAGCAGGGAGAGGACGTGGTGATTCTGTGCCTGCTGCGGCCACCGGTGACTCGTCGTCACTCAGTTTCAGCAGGGAACAGTCCTTCATGCGCAGCTTTGTCAAAGAGCGCCGTGCACCGCTGCTGCGTGAAGATCAAATTGAAGCCATTGTCGGGTGGATGGCAGCTAACGCCTCGGCATCGACTTCAGTTAGTGCCACATCCTCTCAGGCACAGAGCACTGGAGAGCAGCCATCTGTCTCTTCACCACCTGCCAAATTGGCCAGGCAGTCAGAGAGCCCAGGACAGGAGCCGTCTCTACTTCTGTTCTCTGAATCTCTTGGCTTGGAAACAGGGGGCCAGCCAAGCAGCATTGGAGAAATGGAAGAAGAGGCAGTGTGCAGTGATGCCCAACAGCTTTGTCTCTCTGACTCTGAAGAGGCTGGTGGGCCAGTGCCTGCGGTGACCACAGCGCAGTACGCATGTGATGATGAAACTCAGGTGCCGCTTTCTGGTGCGTACTGTGCTGCCGAGACTACCCAGGAGGAGCAGTTGGTGGCAGAGGGTAGTGGAGATGATGAGGTCCTTGACCCATCGTGGCATGAGGAACAGGAAGGTGGTGGGAGCAGCTCAGAGGAAGAGATTCCCCTTACGGGCCAAAGAGGGAGAGGAAGGGGGAAGACTGCGGAGCCTGTAGCCTCCATTTTTGCACCCGTTAGGAGCCTGTCTCTTTCCAAAGCCAAAAAGGGCGCTCCCAAGACTTGCAGTGCCTGGTCCTTTTTTGACACAGTTGCAGATGACATTTATTTTGTCAAATGCAAGCTGTGTCATCAGAAAGTCAAAAGAGGTAAAAGTGTCAGCAACCTCAATACCACAAATATGTGGAAACATGTGCGGACCAGGCACGCGGTGGAGTTACAGAAACACAGTGAAGACGTAGGCCAACCAACAGCGGCAGCTACCACCTCTTCATCTCGTGTTGCCTCTTCCTCCACTGTTGTCCAGAGACCTAGTGTAATTCCACCCACAGCACCACCTTCCCAGTCATCCTCACACTCCCAGTCTACTCTACAGCCATCGGTAGTACAGGCATGGGAGAAAAGGCGGGCATTCTCGGCCAACCACCCTCGAGCACAGGCTCTGAATGCAGGCATTGCCAAACTGTTGTCCCTGGAAATGCTCTCATTCAGGCTGGTGGAGACTGACAGCTTCCGTGACTTGATGGCATTGGCAGTCCCACAGTACAAGGTGCCCAGCCGCTTTTACTTCAGCAGGCAAGCTGTCCCTGCCCTGCACAGGCATGTTGAGGGAAACATAAAACATGCACTACTGAATGCCGTCAGTAGAAAGGTCCACCTCACCACCGATGCGTGGACCAGTCAGCATGGACAGGGGCGATACGTTTCCCTCACTGCCCATTGGGTTAATGTTGTTGAGCCAGGTACAGATCGTGCGAGTGGCGCAGGACGTGTCCTGCCCACTCCAAGGATTGCAGGAATCCAGTCTGTACGCATTGACTCCTCCTCATACACAAGTTCCTCAGAATAATCTCTGCAGGAGCCGTCACAGTCCACCTCTCGTGAACGTTTACCTATGACCGACATGAGCACAGCCGTGGCCAAACGTCAGCAGGCCGTCTTGAAACTAGTTTCATTGGGGAATCGAAGCCACACAGCGCAGGAGCTCTGGAATGCCATCAAGCAGGAGAGCGATGTGTGGTTACTGCCAGCGAATCTCCAGCCAGGCATGGTAGTGTGTGACAATGGCCGAAATCTGGTGGCAGCTTTGGCCCTTGGCAACCTCACTCACATCCCATGTCTGGCACATGTGCTCAATTTGGTTGTGCAGAGTTTTCTGAGGGACTATCCGGATCTTGATGCACTGCTGCACAAGGTCCGCCTAGAGTGTGCTCACTTGCGGTGTTCCAGCTTGGCAAGATCCCGCATTGCTGCTCTGCAGCGCCGATTCCGCCTTCCAGAACACCGCATCATATGTGACCTACCTACCAGGTGGAATTCCACGTTACATATGTTGGAGCGGTTGTGTGAGCAGCAGCAAGCAGTTATGGAGTACCAGCTGCATCAGGCGCAAAGAAGTCGCAGTCAGCGCCGATCAGACTTCACAACCACAGAGTGGGCCACTATGAAGGACGTCTGCCTGGTTTTGCGTCCTTTTGATTATTCCACGCGGATGGCAAGTGCAGATGATGCACTAGTCAGCATGACTGTCCCCCTTATCTGCCTGCTTCAGCTAACTTTGCAAGGGTTAAGGGATGATGTTGTGGAAGAGGTGGAGGATGAGGAGTCACCTTTTCCATCAGCTTCTGGAGAGTCAGCGCCACGTGGTTCCTCACAAAGGGGTATGCAGGGGCCACTTTGTGAGGAGGATGAGGAGGAGTCAATGGAGGAGGAAGAGCTCCATCCAGAGGAGGGAGCGACACAATTGTCCAGTGGTCAGTGTGTACAGCGAGGGTGGGGTGATGACGAGCGGGCAGAGATCATGTCTCAAGCAGGTGACAGCGTTTCTGGGCCAGTTGGCAGTCTGCAGCACATGGTGGATTTCATGCTGCAGTGCCTGAGAAACGACCGCCGCATCGACCACATTCTCAACATGCCTGATTATTGGGTGTTCACCCTCCTCGATCCTCACTACCGGGACAACGTCCAAAACCTCATCCCAGCGTTGACCCGGGAGCGTAAAATGCGGGAGTACCACGACACACTGGTGAATTCCATCATCTTCTCCAGTCCAACTGAGAGGAGTGCTGCTAGTGCTTTACAAAGCAGCTCAGTGCGTCGAGGCAGTGGGGGAGGCTCTGCCCAAAGAGGGAGCAGAAGCAGTGCCTCTGCCCAAGGCAAGCCCAGTATGGCACAACTGTGGCAAACTTTTGTGTGCCCGCCCCAAATGTCTACACCATCACCGGCGGCTCCAGTCAGCAGGAGGCAACGGTTCCGTCAGATGGTGACAGACTACATGGCTTGCCCTCTTACTGTACTCCCAGACGGCTCTTCCCCGTTCAAGTTTTGGGTCTCTAAGCTGGATACATGGCCAGAGCTAAGCCAGTATGCATTGGAGGTGCTGGCTTGCCCTGCGGCTAGTGTCTTATCGGAACGTGTCTTTAGTGCCGCAGGTGGTGTACTAACAGACCGTCGCATGCGACTATCCTCCGATAACGTTGACCGGCTTACTTTCCTGAAAATGAACCAGGCCTGGATCTCGCAGGAATTTGCCACTCCTCTGCCTGATTAAGTAATTGGGTGTCATCCAGGTCTCCTGCTGTGTTCATCTTTCTACCACCTGAACTGCTATTCCTGGGCTCCAACACCGCCAGTTGCGGCTCAGAAGTGCAGGCTGCACAGTAAAAACATACGACCCAGTGTTATTGGGTTTCAGTAACGTCAGCTGATCCCCAGCTGTGTAGCCGGCAATGTGTCCTGCGACCGCCACGCTGGCACAACATCCTAAATGGAAGGGAACCTGTTCCCCCCCCCCCCCCGTCGTTTGTTACTGAAAGAGCCACCTTGTGCAGCAGTAATGCTGCACAAGGAAAAGGTAGCTCTTTTAGTTTAGCTCCTTGCACACGCAGAACTTAACACTTATAAAATGTGTTCACTGATACCGTTATACTGTCCCGGAGGTGCGAATTTCCTTCGTAATGGGGCGCAGCACAGCTGTCATTCCTACCCCCTTGCTGCCATGCGCTGCCTCCTCAGCGTTGTTTTAAGCTGTCACGGAGCCTGCGCTGTTCTGTTATCCCTTGGCCATGCCCTATTTGCGCTGCCTGTCTTCTGACATAATTTGGTGTCAGGCTGGCTGCGCCTGTGCGGCCGCGCTGCCCGAGATCCCACCTCGCAGTGTCTTCTGATTGAATCACACTGCGGGCCTGGGATCCATGGGCATGCGCAGTGCATATCTTCCCCTCGGGCTCTCGCTCATCTCCCTCCGCCTTCTTTAGACTGTGCGCCATCAGATGATCCCTAATAGCATGCCACGGCCGTGACACCGCACAGTCTGAAGAAGAGGGAAAGAGGGGAGTGAGAGTTGAGGATATGCACTGTGCATGCCCATGGATCCAAGGCCCGCAGTGGGATTACGTTAGATGACACTGCGAGGTGGGATCTGGAGCAGCGTGGACGCACAGGCACTGACAGCCTGACACCAAATTATGTCAGAAGACAGGCAGCGCTAATTGGGCATGGCCAAGGGATAACAGAACAGCGCAGGCTCCGTGACAGCTTAAAACAACGCTGAGGAGGCAGCGCACGGCACCAAGGGGATAGGAATGACAGCTGTGCTGCGCCCCATTACGAAGGAAATTCGCACCTCCGGGACGGTTTTACGGTATAAGGGGGCACATTTTTAGTGTTTACTTCTGTGTTTGCAAGGAGCATAATTAAAAGAGCAACCTTTTCCTTTTGCATCTTGCTGCACAAGATGGCTCTTTCAGCTACAAACGTCTTGGGGGGGGGGTTAAAGGTTCCCTTTCAACTTGCTCCAATCAGGCTTCGGCCTACACTCTGTTCCTCTGCTCCTCCTGCTGTCCCTGGGCTCTAACACCGCCAGTTGGTGCCTGGAAGTGCTGTCTGCACAGTCAACAGTCGCTCCTCTGTTATTGGGGTTCAGTAACGTCAGCTGATCCCCAGCTGTGTGTGCGGCAATACCTCCAATCTGCTCCTCCTGCTGTCCCTGGGCTCTAACACCGCCAGTTGATGGCTGGAAGTGCTGTCTGCACAGTCAACAGTCCCTCCTCTGTTATTGGGGTTCAGTAACGTCAGCTGATCCCCAGCTGTGCGTGCGGCAATACCTCCAATCTGCTCCTCCTGCTGTCCCTGGGCTCTAACACCGCCAGTTGGTGCCTGGAAGTGCTGTCTGCACAGTCAACAGTCCCTCCTCTGTTATTGGGGTTCAGTAACGTCAGCTGATCCCCAGCTGTGTGTGCGGCAATTCCTCCAATCTGCTCCTCCTGCTCTCCCTGGGCTCTAACACCGCCAGTTGGTGCCTGGAAGTGCTGTCTGCACAGTCAACAGTCCTTCCTCTCTTATTGGGGTTCAGTAACGTCAGCTGATCCCCAGCTGTGTGTGCGGCAATTCCTCCAATCTGCTCCTCCTGCTCTCCCTGGGCTCTAACACCGCCAGTTGGTGCCTGGAAGTGCTGTCTGCACAGTCAACAGTCCCTCCTCTGTTATTGGGGTTCAGTAACGTCAGCTGATCCCCAGCTGTGTATCCGGCAACGTGTCATGCGACCGCCACGCTGGCACAACTAAAATGTAAGGGGACCTGTCCCCCCCCTAGGCGTTTGTTACTGAACGAGCCACCTTGTGTAGCACTAATACTGCACAAGGAAAAGGTCGCTCTTGAAAGTATGCTCCTTGCAAACGCTGAAGTACACACTCATGTAATGTGTCCCCTCACACCGTCCAACCGTTCTGGAGGTGGGACTTTCCTTTGTAATGTGACGCAGCACAGCCGTCATTGCTACCCCCTTGGCACCGTGCACTGGCTCCTTAGCGTTGTTTGATTCCGTCATGGACCCTGCGCTGTTATGTTATCCCTTGGCCATGCACAGTTTGCGCTGCCCGTCCTCTGACATCATTTGTTGTCGTCCTGGCTGCGCCTGTGCGTCCACGCTGCCCGAAATCCCACCTCGCAGTGTTGTCTAATGTGATCCCACAGTGGGCCTGGTATCCATGGCCATGCGCAGTGCATATACTAGCCTCTCACTCCCCTTCTTCACGCTTCTTCAGACTAGGCGGCGTCAGCTGATCCCTTATAGCATGCCACGGCCGTGACGCCGCACAGTCTGAAGAAGCAGGAAGGAGGTGAGTGAGAGGCGATGATATGCACTGCGCATGCCCATGGATCCCTGGCCCGCAGTGGGATTACATTAGATGACACTGCAAGGTTGGATCTCGGGCAGCTTGGACGCACAGGCACTGCCAGCCTGACACCTAAATGATGTCAGAAGACGGGCACCGCTAACTGTGCATGGCCAAGGGATAACATTACAGCGCGGGCTCCGTGACAGAACCAAACAACGTTGAGGAGGTGGCGCACGGCACCAACGGGGTTGGAATGACGGCTGTGCTGTGTCACATTACAAAAGAAAGTCCCACTTCCGGGACGGTTTGACGGTATGAGGGGACACATTATATGAGTGTGTACTTCAGCGTTTGCAAGGAGCATAATTTTAGGAGCCACCATTTTCCATGTGCAGTATTACTGCTGTACAAGATGGCTCTTTCAGCAACAAATGCCTGGGGGGGGGGGGTTAAAGGTTCCCTTTCAACTTGCTCCACTGCAGGCTTCGGCCTACACTCTGCTCCTCTTTGATTCCCTGGGTTTCAACACTGTCAGATGCCACCTGGAAGTGTTGTCTACACAGAAAAAAACACTAGCTGATGTGTCAGTGGGGTTCAGCACCGCCAGCTGTTCCCCTGCTGTGTAGTCGGCAACGTGTCCAACACAAGCCACGCTGGCACAACAGACCAAAAGCTGCCACCAGTGCAGGCTTCGGCCTACACTCTGCTCCTCTCCTCCTCCTGCTGACCCTGGGCTATAACACCGCCAGTTGTAGCCTGGAAGTGCTAGCTGCACAGAGAAAAACACCCGCCAATGTGTCAGTGGGGTTCAGCACCGCCAGCTGTTCCCCTGCTGTGTAGCCGGCAACGTGACCTGCAAACGCCACGCAAGCACATGAACTGAAATTGAAGGAAGCCTGCCCCCCACCCCCAGGTGTTTCTATGTATAACAGCCACCTTGTACAGCAGTAATGCTGCATTTGTACAAGGTGGCTGACTTTTTCTCCTTGCCCACGTGGAACTCAACACGTACAAAATGTGTCTCATTAGAGTCCATTACAATGCCCCTGAGGTGTGACTTTCCTTACTAATGATACGCAGCACCCCCCTTGGTAGGGCTGCCCGTCTTCTGACATCATTGGTTGGCTGGCTGTGCCTGTGCGTCCGCCCTGCCCAACACAACGCCCCTCGTTGTCTCATTTATTTTGACAGCGAGGGTGTGCTTGATGGGCACAAGCAGTGCATATATTCGCCTGTCTTCACTCCCCTCCTTCCGCCTTCTTCAGACTTGCGGCCTCATGGCCGCGGCATGCGATAAGGGATCAGCTGAGGCCGCACAGTCTGAAGCAGGTGTAAGGACATGAGTGAGCGGCGAACATATTTACTGCACAAGGCCATGAATTCCAGACCCGCAGTGTGAATTTTAGAAATCACACTGTGGGTGTGGGATTCATGGCCATCGCTAACCGCACCGGCCAACATGAAATGAGGTCAGAAGACGGGCAGCGCTCACAGGGCATTGCCAAGGGATAACACAAGAGCGCAGACTCCTGTACAGCAAATAACAACGCTCAGGAAGCAGCGCCCAGCACAAAGGCGTTATTTTTCGACACCTGTGCTGCGTGTCATTAAAAGGACAAATCACGCCTCCAATACAGTTCTACTGTACAATGGGCAAAATTGTGTACGTCTTTCATTCTGCGTGTGCAATGAGCAAAATGTAAAGAGCAACCTTTCACTTGTGTAGCATTACTGTTGCACAAGATGTGGCTCTTCTAAATTTAAACACCTGAGGGTGGGTTAAAGGTGACCTTTGAAATTGGTTCAATTAGGCTGCGGCGTACACTCTGCTCCTCTCCTCCTCCTGCTGACCCTGGGCTCTAACACCGCCAGTTGGGGCCCGGACGTGCTAGCTGCACAGAGAAAAACACCAGCCAATGTGTTAGTGGGGTTCAGCACCGCCAGCTGTTCCCCTGCTGTACAGCCGGCATTGTGTCCAGCACAACCCACGCTGGCACAACCGACCAAAAGCTGCCACCAGTGCAGGCTTCGGCCTACACTCTGCTCCTCTCCTCCTCCTGCTGACCCTGGGCTCAAACACCGCTAGTTTTTGCCCGGAAGTGCTAGCTGCACAGAGAAAGACACCAGCCAATGTGTCAGTGGGGTTCAGCACCGCCAGCTGTTCCCCTGCTGTGTAGCCGGCAACGTGACCTGCAAACGCCACGCAGGCACATGAACTGAAATTGAAGGAAGCCTGCCCCCCACCCCCAGGTGTTTCTATGTATAACAGCCACCTTGTACAGCAGTAATGCTGCATTTGTACAAGGTGGCTGACTTTTTGTCCTTGCCCACGTGGAACTCAACACGTACAAAATGTGTCTCAGTAGAGACCATTACATTGTCCCTGAGGTGTGACTTTCATTTTCAATGACACGCAGCACCCCCCTTGGTAGCGCTGCCCGTCTTCTGACATCATTGGTTGGCTGGCTGTGCCTGTGCGTCCGCCCTGCCCAACACAATGCCCCTCGTTGTCTCATTTATTTTGACAGCGAGGGTGTGCTTGATGGGCACAAGCAGTGCATATATTCGCCTGTCTTCACTCCCCTCCTTCCGCCTTCTTCAGACTTGCGGCCTCATGGCCGCGGCATGCGATAAGGTATCAGCTGAGGCCGCACAGTCTGAAGCAGGTGTAAGGATATGAGTGAGCGGCGAACATATTTACTGCACAAGGCCATGAATTCCATACCCGCAGTGTGAATTTTAGAAATCACACTGTGGGTGTGGGATTCATGGCCATTGCTAACCGCACCGGCCAACATGAAATGAGGTCAGAAGACGGGCAGCGCTCACAGGGCATTGCCAAGGGATAACACAAGAGCGCAGACTCCTGTACAGCAAATAACAACGCTCAGGAAGCAGCGCCCAGCACAAAGGCGTTATTTTTCGACACCTGTGCTGCGTGTCATTAAAAAGACAAGTCACGCCTCCACTACAGTTCTACTGTATACTGGGCTAAATTGTGTACGTGTTTTATTCAGCGTGTGCAATGAGAAAAATTCATAGAGCAACCATTGACTTGTGCAGCATTAATGCTGTACAAGGTGTGGCTCTTGTACTTTGTAACACCTGAGGTGGGGGTAAAGGTGACCTTTGAAATTGGTTCTACTAGGCTTCGGCCTTCACTCTGCTCCTCCTGCTGACCCTGGGCTCTAACACCGCCAGTTTGAGCCCGGACATGCTAGCTGCACAGAGAAAAACACCAGCCAATGTGTTAGTGGGGTTCAGCAGCGTCAGCTGTTCCCCTGCTGTGTAGCCGGCATCGTGTCCAGCACAAGTCACGCTGGCACAACAGACCAAAAGCTGCCCCCATGCAGGCTTCGGCCTACACTCTGCTCCTCTCCTCCTCCTGCTGACCCTGGGCTCTAACACCACAAGTTTTTGCCCGGACATGCTAGCTGCACAGAGAAAAACACCAGCCAATGTGTTAGTGGGGTTCAGCAACGCCAGCTGTTCCCCTGCTGTGTAGCCGGCAACGTGACCTGCAAACGCCACGCAGGCACCTGTACTGAAATTAAAGGGACCCTGGCCCCCACCCACAGGTGTTTTTATGTATAACAGCCACCTTGTACAGCAGTAATGCTGCATTTGTACAAGGTGGCTGACTTTTTCTCCTTGCCCACGTGGAACTCAACACGTACAAAATGTGTCTCAGTAGAGTCCATTACATTGTCCCTGAGGTGTGACTTTCCTTTTTAATGACACGCAGCACCCCCCTTGGTAGCGCTGCCCGTCTTCTCACATCATTGGTTGGCTGGCTGTGCCTGTGCGTCCGCCCTGCCCAACACAACGCCCCTCGTTGTCTCATTTATTTTGACAGCGAGGGTGTGATTGATGGGCATGTGCACTGCATATGTTCGCCTGTCTTAACTCATCTCCTTCCGCCTTCTTCAGACTGTGCGGCCTCATGGCCGCGGCATGCGATAAGGGATCAGCTGAGGCCGTACAGTCTGAGGCAGGTGTAAGGACATGAGTGAGCAGCGAACATATTTACTGCACAAGGCCAGGAATTCAAGACCCGAAATGTGCATTTTAGAAAACACACTGTGGCTCTGGGATTCATGGCCATCGCTAACCGCACCGGCCAACTTGAAATGAGGTCAGAAGATTGGCAGCGCTCACAGTCACAGGGCGTTGCCAAGGGATAACACAAGAGCGCAGACTCCTGTACAGCAAATAACAACGCTCAGGAAGCAGCGCCCAGCACCAAGGCGTTATTTTTTGGACACCTGTGCTGCGTCTCATTAAAAAGACAAGTCACGCCTCCAATACAGTTCTACTGTACAATGGGCAAAATTTTGTACGTCTTTCATTCTGCGTGTGCAATGAGCAAAACTTAAAGAGCAACCTTTCACTTGTGGAGCACAAGGTGTGGCTCTTCTACATTGTAACACCTGAGGGTGGGTTAAAGGTGACCTTTGAAATTGGTTCTACTAGGCTTCGGCCTTCACTCTGCTCCTCCTGCTGACCCTGGGCTCTAACACCGCCAGTTGGGGCCCGGACGTGCTAGCTGCACAGAGAAAAACACCAGCCAATGTGTTAGTGGGGTTCAGCACCGCCAGCTGTTCCCCTGCTGTGTAGCCGGCATCGTGTCCAGCACAAGCCACGCTGGCACAACAGACCAAAAGCTGCCACCAGTGCAGGCTTCGGCCTACACTCTGCTCCTCTCCTCCTCCTCCTGCTGACCCTGGGTTCTAACACCGCCAGTTGGGGCCCGGATGTGCTAGCTGCACAGAGAAAAACACCAGCCAATGTGTTAGTGGGGTTCAGCAGCGTCAGCTGTTCCCCTGTTGTGTAGCCGGCATCGTGTCCAGCACAAGCCACGCTGGCACAACAGACCAAAAGCTGCCACCAGTGCAGGCTTCGGCCTACACTCTGCTCCTCTCCTCCTCCTCCTGCTGACCCTGGGTTCTAACACCGCCAGTTGGGGCCCGGATGTGCTAGCTGCACAGAGAAAAACACCCGCCAATGTGTTAGTGGGGTTCAGCACCGCCAGCTGTTCCCCTGCTGTGTAGCTGGCAATGTGACCTGCAAATGCCATGCAGGCACCTGAACTGAAATTAAAGGGACCCTGGCCCCCCCCCAAGGTGTTTCTATGTATAACAGCCACCTTGTACAGCAGTAATGCTGCATTTGTACAAGGTGGCTGACTTTTACTCCTTGCCCACGTGGAACTCAACACGTACAAAATGTGTCTCAGTTGAGACCATTACATTGTCCCTGAGGTGTGACTTTCCTTTTCAATGACACGCAGCACCCCCCTTGGTAGCGCTGCCCGTCTTCTGACATCATTGGTTGGCTGGCTGTGCCTGTGCGTCCGCCCTGCCCAACACAACGCCCCTCGTTGTCTCATTTATTTTGACAGCGAGGGTGTGCTTGATGGGCACAAGCAGTGCATATATTCGCCTGTCTTCACTCCCCTCCTTCCGCCTTCTTCAGACTATGCGGCCTCATGGCCACGGCATGCGATAAGGGATCAGCTGAGGCCGCACAGTCTGAGGCAGGTGTAAGGACATGAGTGAGCGGCGAACATATTTACTGCACAAGGCCATGAATTCCAGACCCGCAGTGTGAATTTTAGAAATCACACTGTGGGTGTGGGATTCATGGCCATCGCTAACCGCACCGGCCAACATGAAATGAGGTCAGAAGACGGGCAGCGCTCACAGGGCATTGCCAAGGGATAACACAAGAGCGCAGACTCCTGTACAGCAAATAACAACGCTCAGGAAGCAGCGCCCAGCACAAAGGCGTTATTTTTCGACACCTGTGCTGCGTGTCATTAAAAAGACAAGTCACGCCTACAATACAGTTCTACTGTACAATGGGCAAAATAGTGTACGTCTTTCATTCTGCGTGTGCAATGAGCAAAATGTAAAGAGCAACCTTTCACTTGTGTTGCATTACTGTTGCACAAGATGTGGCTCTTCTAAATTTAAACACCTGAGGGTGGGTTAAGGTGACCTTTGAAATTGGTTCAATTAGGCTGCGGCCTACACTCTGCTCCTCTCCTCCTCGTGCTGACCCTGGGCTCTAACACCGCCAGTTGGGGCCCGGACGTGCTAGCTGCACAGAGAAAAACACCAGCCAATGTGTCAGTGGGGTTCAGCTACGCCAGCTGTTCCCCCGCTGTGTAGCCAGCAACGTGTCCTGCAAACGCAACGCAGACACAAAGCTGCCTCCAGTGCAGGCTTCGGCCTACACTCTGCTCCCCCTGCTTACCCTTTGCTCCAACACCGCTAGTTGTGGCTTTAGGAAGACAATCTTGAATAGGCAACGCATCCGGGTTCCAGCACCATCAGCTGGTTCTCGCCAGTGTCTTTGTCACGGGTACTCCCTCCTGCCCAGCCTGGTTCCAGCACCGTCAGCTGGTTCCGGGTAGTGTCAAGGTCACTCACACGCCTATACGTTGTCCCGTCGTGTTGCGGTCGGGTTAGCCAACTCCAGGGTGCCTCCAGTTTAGGAGCTTCCTATGTGGGCTGCGTGAATTGGCTGTCAAGGCTGGTTCTGTAGTGCCAGTAGGCCAAGCTCCCCCTGTAGGACTGTTGGGGTTCAGTAACTGCGGCTTCCTCGCGGCCTAGCTGTTCTCTCCTCTCCTGTGGACCTTCGGGTCCACCACCTGGTTCCAGCACCGTCAGCTGGTTCCGGGCAGAGCCTTTGGCTTAGGTGCCTCCTCCTGGGTATCCGAGTTCCGCCATCGCCAGGCGGTCCTTGGTAGTGCTTTTAAGCGCGGGCACCTACAGCTTAGTAACCGGGTTCCAGCACCGTCAGCTGGTCTTCGGTGCCATTGGCTCTTGCACACTGGGGCAACGCATCCGGGTTCCAGCACCGCCAGCTGGTTCCCGGCAGTGTTTTTGTCACGGGTAGTCCCTCGTGCCCAGCCTGGTTCCAGCACCGTCAGCTGTTTCCGGGTACTGTCAAACTCACTGGGACACCTATGCGTTGCCCCGTCGTGTTGCGGTCGGGTTAGCCAACTCCAGGGTGCCTCCAGTTTAGGAGCTTCCTATGTGGGCTGCGTGAATTGGCAGTCAAGGCTGGTTCTGTAGTGCCAGTAGGCCAAGCTCCCCCTGTAGGACTGTTGGGGTTCGGTAACTGCGGCTGCCTCGCGGCCTAGCTGTTCTCTCCTCTCCTGTGGACCTTCGGGTCCACCACCTGGTTCCAGCACCGTCAGCTGGTTCCGGGCAGAGCCTTTGGCTTAGGTGCCTCCTCCTGGGTATCCGAGTTCCGCCATCGCCAGGCGGTCCTTGGTAGTGCTTTTAAGCGCGGGCACCTACAGCTTAGTAACCGGGTTCCAGCACCGTCAGCTGGTCTTCGGTGCCATTGGCTCTTGCACATTGGGGCAACGCATCCGGGTTCCAGCACCGCCAGCTGGTTCCCGGCAGTGTTTTTGTCACGGGTAGTCCCTCGTGCCCAGCCTGGTTCCAGCACCGTCAGCTGTTTCCGGGTACTGTCAAACTCACTGGGACACCTATGCGTTGCCCCGTCGTGTTGCGGTCGGGTTAGCCAACTCCAGGGTGCCTCCAGTTTAGGAGCTTCCTATGTGGGCTGCGTGAATTGGCAGTCAAGGCTGGTTCTGTAGTGCCAGTAGGCCAAGCTCCCCCTGTAGGACTGTTGGGGTTCGGTAACTGCGGCTGCCTCGCGGCCTAGCTGTTCTCTCCTCTCCTGTGGGCCTTCGGGTCCACCACCTGGTTCCAGCACCGTCAGCTGGTTCCGGGCAGAGCCTTTGGCTTAGGTGCCTCCTCCTGGGTATCCGAGTTCCGCCATCGCCAGGCGGTCCTTGGTAGTGCTTTTAAGCGCGGGCACCTACAGCTTAGTAACCGGGTTCCAGCACCGTCAGGTGGTCTTCTGTGCAATTGGCTCTTGCACACTGGAGCAACGCATCCGGGTTCCAGCACCGCCAGCTGGTTCCCGGCAGTGTTTTTGTCACGGGTACTCCCTCGTGCCCAGCCTGGTTCCAGCACCGTCAGCTGTTTCCGGGTACTGTCAAACTCACTGAGACACCTATGCGTTGCCCCGTCGTGTTGCGGTCGGGTTAGCCAACTCCAGGGTGCCTTCAGTTTAGGAGCTTCCTATGTGGGCTGCGTGAATTGGCAGTCAAGGCTGGTTCTGTAGTGCCAGTAGGCCAAGCTCCCCCTGTAGGACTGTTGGGGTTCGGTAACTGCGGCTGCCTCGCGGCCTAGCTGTTCTCTCCTGTGGACCTTCGGGTCCACCACCTGGTTCCAGCACCGTCAGCTGGTTCTTGGCAGTGTCTTTTGCTCTTGTACCTTCTGCTCCCCATCCTGGTTCCAGTACCGTCAGCTGGTTCCGGGCAGAGCCTTTGGCTTAGGTGCCTCCTTCTGGGTATCCGAGTTCCACCAACGTCAGGTGGTCCTTGGTAGTGCTTTCAGGCACGGGTACCTCCTGCTTAGTAACCGGGTTCCAGTATCGTCAGCTGGACCTCGGTAGTTCCATTGGCTCTTGGACCTTCGGCTACCCATCCGGGTTCCAGTACCGTCAGCTGGTTCTCGGCAGTGTCTTTTGCTCTTGTACCTTCTGCTCCCCATCCTGGTTCCAGTAACGTCAGCTGGTTCCGGGCAGAGCCTTTGGCTTAGGTGCCTCCTTCTGGGTATCCGAGTTCCGCCAACGTCAGGCGGTCCTTGGTAGTGCTTTTTAGCACGGGTACCTCCTGCTTAGTAACTGGGTTCCAGTAATGTCAGCTGGTCCTCAGTAGTTCCATTGGCTCTTGGACCTTCGGGTAGCCAGCCGAGTTCCAGTTCCATCAGCTGGTTCTCGGCATTTTCTCAGCCTTCTTGTACCTTCTGCTACGTTTTCAAGTTGAAGACCCTAAAGACGACATCACGGAAGACCACCCCTAAGATGACGACGACGACCCTGGAGATGACGACCCTGAAGACCACCCCGATGACGACGACGGCGGAGACGACGACGGCGGAGATGACGACGGCGGAGACGACGACGGCGGAGACGACGACCCTGGAGACGACGACATGGAAGACCGAGAAGCAGAAGAACAAGAGGCTGCAGAACAAAGAGCAGAAGAACATTAAGCATAACACTTAATATCAGAGCAAAAGATATGTAAATTATATGCAGAAGAAGACTAAGCAGTGTATGGGGGTGAGTCCGTTCCTCCTTGTGGTGCCCCTGGATAAAGCCTGATACTGCAGGCCAAACTGAACGCGGACAAATGTAACTTTTGTGACTGGCAGAACGGAAGGTGTAATCTTCAAAGTTTTATAGATAACAACTACGAGAATGCCTGTCACAAATGTGAATATGATGTAAAAGTAGAATAGGAAGAATAATAATAGTTGGATAAAATGAATATGAAGAATGTAATTAAAAAAAAAAAAGATTTAGAAGAAGATGAATAAGGTGAAGAAGTTGATGTCAAAGATGCTGATGATGATGAAGATAAAAGTGTGGGAAAATTAAAAAAAAAAAAAAAAAGGGGAAGGGCGTGGAATAGTGAAACATCAATATTTAAAAAAAAAAATACATAGTCAATATCTTTGTCAATCCTAACGTCTTTAAAAAAATAAAAAATCATGTTATTCTATTTGATTGGGCTACGCCTCTATGACTTTAATGTCTCCGCCACCTCCCCAAATACATCCTGCATTATTCTTAGTTGTTCTCCTTCATGTAGAATAAACTTACAAGGAAAGAAAGGCTTTATTTTAATTCCGATATTTTGGTCCCATTGACTTGCATTGGGATCGGATATCGGTATCGGCGATATCCGATATTTTTTGTATATCGGCCGATCCAATCCGATACCGATACTTTCCGATATCGGAAGGTATCGCTCAACACTAGTTGTGACCAAAGAAGATGTGAAGCATGTGAAGATATGAGATGTGTAGCATCTGAAATAATGGATACTGGAAGCCTGTGCTAGCATTTTTTCTGTGGTTCTGTGGTGTTGCTCTCAATGTGTCAAGAGTGGGAGAAGAGGGTTGCATTGACAATCCAACACAATGGGCAGCACTTTGAACACATTTTGTAAGTGATCATAAACTTGTAAATAACTAATGAAAGAATAAAGTTATGTTAAAACCAAGCACACCATTGCTTTTCTTGTGAAATTCTCAATGAGATTGAAGTGTCAGATGACCCTCTTCCCATTGAAAAAAATTAGTTAGATCCAAAATGGCTGACTTCAAAATAGCCGCCATGGTCACCACCCATCTTGAAAAGTTTTCTTCCTCCCATATACTAATGTGCCACAAACAGGAAGTTGATATCACCAACCATTCCATTCCCATTTTATTTAGGTGTATCCATATAAATGGCCCACCCTGTATAAGTCGCTGCTCATTGTTCAAGCTAATCTAGATCATTCTGAATCCTTTCATTTTTTTCTCTAGTTTTAGCTATCCCTACTATCTTTGCATTTTCTGCAAATTTGATTAGTTTACCTTCATTTCCTTTATCTAGATCATTTATAAAAATGTTGAACAATACTGGGGCCAGGACAGAGCCTTGTGGTACTTCACTTGAAACACTTTTCCAATTGGATGTGTAACCATTTATTACCACTCTTTGAATATGATCAATGAGTCAATTATGAATCCAACTAACTGTAGCTTTGTCAATCCCATGCTTAATCATTTTTTTCTATAAGAATTGTATGAGATACTTTATCAAATGCTCTGCTGAACTCGAGATACACTATATCTACCGCATTTCCCTGATCCACCCAGTCAGTGATACCATCATAGAAGGAAATTAGATTAGTCAGGCATAACTTGTTTGCTGCAAACCCACACAGGATCTGGTTATTTACTGTATTCTTATCCAAGTTTTCCCATTTTACAGCACAATATGGGGTAAAATGAATGGTATCATTCAAAATTAGAAGTCAGGCCACAAAAACAAGCCCTCATATGTCCATGTCGACAGAAAAATAAAAGTTATGTCTCTTATAAGAAAGGGATGAAAAAATGGCAACACCAAAATGGAAGTTGGCCATAGCGTGAAGGGGTTGATGCCATAACTTCCCAAATAACAACATAATAAATAATTTGCATTGGTCAGTGACCATTTCTGCCACCCACCCCAGTCTGATAAGCCTCATTTTGTTCTACAAGCCTCATTAATGAGTAATAATACAAAACACTTCATGGTTACTATTCTAAATGAGCAGTAGATATTTATCTACTTTCACATACTGTATGTTCATTAAATTTTTCTATGTAAAAAGCTAAAAATATACAGCTTTGTAATACTAGAAAATTCATGTACAATTACATTTTCTGGAAGTCTACCTTTAGCCCCTAAATGCCACCAATATCCAATTTTCATTTTTTGCACTTTTTCTTCTTCTTTTTCAAAGAGCCAGTCCATTTTTATTTTTCCATTAACATTGTCATATGGAGCCAATTTTTGGTGGGAAGTTGCATAATAAAATTGTGGTGTTTGCTCCTATTTTTATTGTGAAAATGACAAATTTGGGACTGAATCTATATAAGAGGAAATTATTTAAATTATTTATTTTTACTCTACTTTTCATGAATTTCTCAAAAAGGAATCTTTACAAATTTCTTTAAATCAGTTAAAAAAAAAAACTTTACAAAAAGGATGTAACTTTTAAAATAATATTACTTTTAAGGGTTTTCCAGTACTTGGGCCCCTCAAAGTCAATTAAAATCTAAATAGGTCCATTAAAAATAAGATTTATAAATTTCCACTGTAAAAAATAAATTTCTGGTAATTTTTAACTATTCATACTTCCTATCAAAATAAAAGGATGTTAGAAAAATGACACTGACATTAAGTAATATCAGGATTGGAGTAAGTGGGTTATTTCTCTGCTGCCGCTATTGAAGATGGAAAAAAGAACGATATCGAGGAATGCAGTTTATTAGCTTATTAGACTCTGCTGCTGTGTTAAACCAGGGCTATTAAACCTTGATATCATTCTTCTTTTCCATCTTTAATTAATACTGGAAGCACAGAAATAGCCTATTTATTCCAATTGTTGATAGCTTTGCCTTCGATCTTCCAATTTCTACTCGGATAAGACTCTATTGTGCTAATTGTTTTTCCAGCTTTCTACCTCATTGACATTAGGTAGACAAATGTGAAATTATGTTTATTAACTAGTTTGTGTGTTATGACTATTCGGATTATGGTTGTAAACTTTCACATGTTGAAAATTGTTAATTTTTCAATTTTTCTTTTTACATTTAGGATATTTTCATAAAAAACAAAAATCGTATCAACCTAAATGTACCGCTAACATAAAGTATAATACGTCATAAGTAAAACAATTTTAGGTATCTAGGATATGTAGAAATATTCCAGCATTCAAAACACAAAAGGAGACATGCCAGATTGGAAAAATGGGTCTCGGTCAGTAAGGTCAAAACTTGCTCCATCACCAAAGGGTTAAACTATACCGCTCAGTTTAATATTAATACAGATAATCAATTTTTACATCTCACAATTCGAAAATATTTAACAGTTCCATAGTCAGTTGATTTTGCAACTTCCTTTTTTTTAATGCTGAATTGGGATCATTTAAACCGTTTCTTCCTCTTGTGCAGCTTCAACAACAATTACCTCCATATAGGTCCCCAATAAATGAAAACCATTAAGGGGTCTGATTTTTACTAGGTAAAGAAAGACTACAGTATTTCAGAATTTAGTACTAGAACAAGACACAGTGATGTTAGGAAGTATGTTTGCTGAGGGATGGAAAAATAAAAAAATACATATTGGCAGTTTATTTTTATTTGTTTAACTATTGTCCATGTTATTTCAAGTTATTATAAAATATATATTTTAATCATGTATTTAATGTATTATTTACCTCAAAGATAAATGTGCTGCTGTATTGCTCTATTTTGGATCTCTACTCTTATTTGATGAACCTCAATGCAAATTCGGACCTGGGCCCCCACCTATGCTGGTCAGATGTATGGGCCATTGTAGCATTCTAGACCCTCTAAAGACATGTAATAATGTTCCTCATCCTGGCTTCTTCCGGTAATAATTCCCCCTGTCCTGGGCCCTTCTATTAAGAACTACCCCCATGCTATGTGTTAGAATCTGTTTAGCTTGTGACTATTTGCAATTTTCTTGCGGTGTTCTGGCTGCTGGTCTTTTTGCTCTGTACTGGGTTGGTCTTGGGTCAGGTGTTTTTTTTATCACTCTTTATTAACCAGCACCTGCCTCCCAGTCCTTGATGGACAACAGTGTTAATTTGCTTGAGTTCTTGCTTGGTGCTTTGCTTTGTCTTTCGTGTGTCTAATTTGTGCAGTTCTGGGAACCCTGGTTCTGCTAGTCTAGTTTTTGTTTTCAGTTGGTTTCTGCAACCTTCTCTGTGCCTTCTATTAGGAGGTGACCCGTTTTTGTACCCAGTCCTTATATCTTTCAGGGATCCCCTTCCCCCTATTTATAGGTCTTCACTTGAGATAAGCCTAGGATCATCGGTGGTTCCATTCACTAGGAATGGGTCGCCCAATCCATCGTAGGGTATCAGCCTAGTAATAGTGCAGGGTCAGTTTTCCCCCTTCTACCCTAGTCCTGTGCTGCAGTTCAGTAACACTATGCCCCATGCTATAACAATGATAAGGGGAAGAAGGAAAAACAAGACTAATAATGGTAAGCACATCCATTAATGAAAATAGGTAACCTTTATTTAAACATTTAATATAAAAGCATTTAAAATACAACACACAACCCAATAAACTTCGCCCCCATATATACAAATAGGACTCACTGGAGCTATCAAGAGGTCCAAATATATACAATGCCTACAAGTAGTATTCAACCCCCTGCAGATTTAGCAGGTTTAAAAAGATGCAAATAAGTTAGAGCCTGCAAACTTCAAACAAGAGCAGGATTTATTAACAGATGCATAAATCTTACAAACCAAAAAGTTTTGTTGCTCAGTTAAATTTTTATAAATTTTAAACATAAAAGTGTTGGTCAATTATTATTCAACCCCTAGGTTTAATATTTTGTGGAATAACCTTTGTTTGCAATTACAGCTAATAATCGTCTTTTATAAGACCTGATCAGGCCGGCAAAGGTCTCTGGAGTTATCTTGGCCCACTCCTCCATGCAGATCTTCTCCAAGTTATCTAGGTTCTTTGGGTGTCTCATGTGGACTTTAATCTTGAACTCCTTCCACAAGTTTGCAATTGGGTTAAGGTCAGGAGACTGACTAGGCCACTGCAACACCTTGATTTTTTGCCTCTTGAACCAGGCCTTGGTTTTCTTGGCTGTGTGCTTTGGGTCGTTGTCTTGTTGGAAGATGAAATGACGACCCATCTTAAGATCCTTGATGTTAGGTCTCGAGTTCCCGCTTCTGCACGGGGGGAATCTCGAGCCATCTCCGCTGCGGTCTCCCATTCTTATCCAGCCACAGTGGAGTCTGCTTAGCAGGGACGTCGGTCCCAGCGTCTTGCTCAGTCTCACTCTGTACAGAGAGTTACTGCTGCTTCTTCAGCTTCTGCCATTAAAGCCAGTGCTGGTCAGCAGCGAGCGGACTTCTCTGGGACTAAGTCTTTGTCTGCACACACTGAGCATGCCCAGGGCAAGATCTCCCGTTGGAGATCGAGGGTCATGTGCTCAGGCTCTGCAGCACATTCCATTGGTCCTCTTGGCAGGTCTTGGAAGGGCAAAAATTCTGTGGCCACTTCCTGTGCTGCAACTATATAAACTGAGCATGACCGCACGGCCATGCGCTAGTGTACAATTGTTAATGTGTGTATGTTGTGAGTGCAAGTCGTCCTTGGATACCCCTACCCTATTGAATGTCTGTTCGCGGAAGGTGTATGGTTGCTATCTAGCGCCCGACTTATCCTACAGCACGAATCACACATTACAGCGTCCAGTTGCTGTGACCGCCAGTACGGCGCCGTGCACTTCCTCTGTGCTTTCCTTACCCAAGCCTGGGTGGTTAGTGGCGTTCGTCAGTGCGGCACCGCATGCACTCTTGTGCCTTAATATTGTTATTTGGTTTCCTTACACACCCAGTTGTGGTGTTGTGCCAGCAAGGGTCTAATCGGACTTCAATCCTAGTTGGGGTTGAGTTCGCTGACTACTTGCTCGCGCTCTATGTGCGGTACCGCGGTCCTGTGACGCAACAGGATCGCTTCCTTCACGCTGGGTGAAGTTTAACCCACGTGTGTATACTTATGAGTACCGCCATATAGTCCATCATTACTTGGCAGCAGGTTCCATCTCTGCACGGTGGACCCCGGGCTGCGAACGCACCATACTCTATCTGTCTTATTATTTGGTGCGTTCCGCTAGCCCTAACATTACACTAGCGCCAGGGTCTGGCTAGTAATGACGGACAAACAGCAATCCTTGCGGTATATCCAGCAGCTGGAGGGTAGGTTGGCGGCTCTTGAGAGTGCAACCTCAGCTGTGGATGTTACCGCAGTTGCTGTACAGGCTGCTAGCGTGGCTGCAGCAACCCTGTCCATTGCCACCCCTGCTCCGACATTTTCTCGCCTCCCGCTGCCAGAAAAATTTTCTGGTGATAGCAAATTTTGTAGGGGATTTGTGAGTCAGTGCTCTATTCACCTCGAGCTCCTGGCTGCACGTTTTCCCACAGAGCGGGCTAAGGTGGGATTTATAGTGTCTCTCTTGTCGGACAGGGCGTTGGAATGGGCTACGCCGCTGTGGGAGCATGGCGATCATGTGGTGCAGAGTGCTCCGCTGTTTCTGAGCACTCTGAAACAGGTCTTTTTAGGAGCTCAAGTCACCCATGATACGGCGCTCCAACTGCTGGCATTAACTCAGGGTGAGTCCTTGGTCAGTCATTTTGCCGTCCAATTGCGCACTTTAGCTTCTGAGCTGGATTGGTCGGATAAAGCTCTTCTCCCCATATTTTGGAGGGGCCTGGCTGACCACGTTAAGGACGCTCTGGCCACTAGGGAGATTCCTGCCACACTGGAGGAGTTAATAACTGTCTCCACTCGAATTGACCTCCGTTTTAACGAGCGGAGGTTAGAGCGAGCCCAGTGTAGGCAGAGGTTTCGGCTGGCTCCTACCTTCGCCAAACCTCTGGAATCTCCGGTCCTGGTTCCTGAGTCACATGAGGCCAGGGAAGTGTCACAAGCGGGATCTAAGTCCCGGACCGCTTGTGCACTCAAGGTCTGTCATGTTTGCCAGCAGTCAGGACATCTAGCCACCAGATGTTCTCAGCGGTCGAGGAAACGTCAGCGTCTAGTGGTAGTAGGTGGAGGTACACTAGACACGGCGACGTTTGCCTCTAAATTGTCCTTTAAGGGGACAATTACTATAGGCTCATTCTCCCACTCGGTAGAGCTCTGCGTGGATTCTGGGGCGGAGGGCAATTTTATGTCTTCTGCCTTCGTCCAACGTCACGCAATACCCCTGGTTATGCTAGCTCAACCAGTAACGGTACGAGTGGTGAATGGGTCGACACTGCCCTCACAGATAACACACCAGACCATCCCTTTTACTCTGTCCATGTCGCCATCTCATCAGGAGATTATATCTCTGCTCGTCATTCCTGAGGGAATTGATGAGGTCCTGTTGGGAATACCTTGGCTACGGTACCACTCTCCTCATATCGAGTGGTCCTCTGGCAGAATCCTGGGATGAGGCGAATCTTGTGGGGGTAGGTGTCAGAGGGAGTGCGTTCAGGTTGCTACTACAGAGGTACCCGCAGATCTTTCCTCTCTCCCCAAGCAGTATTGGTCTTATGCAGACGTGTTCTCCAAAAAGGCGGCGGAGATCCTTCCGCCCTATCGCCCCTATGACTGTCCTATTGATCTCTTGCCTGGTGCTGAGCCTCCCCGGGGTCGAGTCTATCCGCTATCTCTCCCGGAGACCGAGGCAATGTCACAGTACATCCAGGAGAATCTGGCAAGAGGATTCATTAGGAAGACAGTGTCACCTGCTGGGGCAGGGTTCTTCTTCGTGCAGAAGAAGAATGGGGAATTGCGTCCATGCATAGACTACAGGGGTCTTAATGCCATCACCGTTAAAAATAAGTATCCTTTGCCCTTGATATCTGAGCTCTTCGATAGGCTTCGGGGAGCAAGGGTATTTACTAAACTAGATCTGCGGGGTGCTTACAACCTGATTCGCATCCGTGAGGGGGACGAATGGAAGACGGCTTTTAACACCAGGGATGGGCACTATGAATATCTGGTGATGCCCTTCGGGCTCTGTAATGCCCCAGCCGTTTTCCAAGACTTTGTGAACGATATCTTCCGGGATATGCTTTCCACATCGGTCGTAGTCTATCTGGATGATATTCTCATCTACTCTCCAGATATTGACTCCCACCGGAGAGATGTTTGCAAAGTCTTCGACCTCCTACGGGCAAACTCCCTCTATGCCAAGTTGGAGAAGTGTATGTTTGAGCAGGAGTCCTTACCTTTCCTAGGCTACATCATCTCTGCCCAGGGATTGGCTATGGATCCTGCCAAACTACAGGCTGTGATGGACTGGCAGGAACCCCATTCTCTTAAAGCGGTGCAGCGCTTTATGGGGTTCATTAATTATTATCGCCAGTTCATTCCGCACTTCTCAACTTTGGTAGCTCCCTTGGTTGCCCTCACCAAGAAGGGGGCGAATCCCAAATTGTGGTCTGAGGAGGTCTCCAAGGCCTTTAACTCTATAAAGTCACACTTCGCTAGCGCTCCCATCCTACATCGCCCCGATGTTGATAAGCCATTTATCATGGAGGTGGATGCCTCTTCTGTTGGTGCTGGAGCAGTCCTCTTCCAAAAGGATGCTCAAGGTCGGAAGCATCCTTGCTTCTTTTTCTCCAAGACCTTCTCACCAGCAGAGAGGAATTATTCCATCGGGGACAGGGAGTTGCTAGCCATGAAGTTGGCTTTCTCGGAGTGGAGACATCTCTTGGAGGGAGCACGTTTTCCCTTCCAAGTCTTCACAGACCATAAAAATTTGGTGTACCTGCAGACAGCCCAGCGGTTGAATTCTCGCCAGGCCAGATGGTCCTTATTCTTCTCCCGGTTTCATTTCACCCTCCGTTTTCTTTCTGGGGAGAAGAACATTCGGGCCGACGCTCTCTCTCGCTCCGTTGTGTCATCTGCGGAGGAGGAGGAGGAGCCTCGGCTTATTGTCCCCACCGAGAGCTTGAGAACTGTGGCCCCGGTTTCGCTAGAGTCTGTGCCCCCGGGCAAGACTTTTGTTCCATCCAGTTTGCGACCAGAGATTCTCTCTTGGGCACACTTGTCCAGGGTGGGTGGACATTTTGGTACCAAAAGGACATCTGAGTTACTGGCGAGGACATACTGGTGGCCGCATATGGCTCGTAATGTCGCAGAGTATGTTCGGGCGTGTGTCTCTTGCGCCAAGAACAAGACTCCTCGGCAACGGCCAGCTGGTTTGCTTTATCCTCTGCCGGTGGCGGACAGGCCCTGGGAGATGGTCGGGATGGACTTTGTGGTGGGCTTGCCCAAGTCTCGTAACTGCACCATTATCTGGGTGATCACCGACCATTTTTCCAAAATGGTGCACTTGGTGCCTCTTCCACGGCTACCTTCTGCACAGGCGTTGGCTGTTTTGTTCGTCAAGCATATCTTTCGCCTACACGGTATGCCAGACAAGATTGTTAGTGACCGGGGTCCCCAGTTTGCGTCTCGATTCTGGAGAGAGCTTTGTCATCTACTCAGTATTGAGTTGAATCTATCTTCGGCATATCATCCCGAGATGAATGGGTTGGTAGAGAGGGCCAACCAGACCTTGGTCACATATTTACGACATTTTGTTTCTGCCAGGCAGGAAGACTGGGCATCCTTGCTACCGTGGGCAGAGTTTGCACTTAACAATGCCGTAGCCGACTCCACCGGTCAGACTCCATTTCTCCTAAATTACGGCCAGCATCCGCGTGTCCCTGTGTCCATGCCTGTGTCTTCTGCTGACTCCAGGGTGGCAGACTGGGCTGTGGAGGCACGGGACATTTGGGACCGCACGCAGGATGCCATTCGGGCCTCCAAGGAGAGAATGAGGTCCTCCGCCGATGTTCATCGGCGCCCCGCTCCGACCTTTGCTCCTGGCGACTTGGTGTGGCTCTCCGCCCGTAACATCAGGCTGCGAGTTGAGTCCACTAAGTTTGCTCCTCGCTACTTGGGTCCCTTCAAGGTTCTCGAACGAGTTAATCCTGTGGTCTACCGTTTGGCTCTTCCTCCACGCTTGGGTATCACAGACACCTTTCATGTGTCCCTCTTGAAACCCGTATACATGTTCCGGTTTTCCGAGTCATCTGCTGGGACATCGGGTTCGTCTACGGACGATTACGAGGTGAACGCTATTTTGGGGTGCAAGGTGGTACGCGGCAAAAAGTTCTATCTGGTGGATTGGAAGGGTTATGGCCCAGAGGACATGTCATGGGAGCCTGCTGAAAACATTCGGGCCCCACAGCTCATTGCTGCCTTCGAGCGTAGCGAGGCCCAAGGAGGGGGGGGGGCCCTATGAGGGGGGGTAATGTTAGGTCTCAAGTTCCCGCTTCTGCACGGGGGGAATCTCGAGCCATCTCCGCTGTGGTCTCCCATTCTTATTCAGCCGCAGTGGAGTCTGCTCAGCATGGACGTCGGTCCCAGCGTCTTGCTCAGTCTCACTCTGTACAGAGAGTTACTGCTGCTTCTTCAGCTTCTGCCATTAAAGCCAGTGCTGGTCAGCAGCGAGCGGACATCTCTGGGACTAAGTCTTTGTCTGCACACACTGAGCATGCCCAGGGCAAGATCTCCCGTTGGAGATCGAGGGTCATGTGCTCAGGCTCTGCAGCACATTCCATTGGTCCTCTTGGCAGGTCTTGGAAGGGCAAAGTTTCTGTGGCCACTTCCTGTGCTGCAACTATATAAACTGCGCATGACCGCACGGCCATGCGCTAGTGTACAATTGTTAATGTGTGTATGTTGTAAGTGCAAGTCGTCCTTGGATACCCCTACCCTATTGAATGTCTGTTCGCGGAAGGTGTATGGTTGCTATCTAGCGCCCGACTTATCCTACAGCACGAATCACACATTACAGCGTCCAGTTGCTGTGACCGCCAGTACGGCGCCGTGCACTTCCTCTGTGCTTTCCTTACCCAAGCCTGGGTGGTTAGTGGCGTTCGTCAGTGCGGCACCGCATGCACTCTTGTGCCTTAATATTGTTATTTGGTTTCCTTACACACCCAGTTGTGGTGTTGTGCCAGCAAGGGTCTAATCGGACTTCAATCCTAGTTGGGGTTGAGTTCGCTGACTACTTGCTCGCGCTCTATGTGCGGTACCGCGGTCCTGTGACGCAACAGGATCGCTTCCTTCACGCTGGGTGAAGTTTAACCCACGTGTGTATACTTATGAGTACCGCCATATAGTCCGTCATTACTTGGCAGCAGGTTCCATCTCTGCACGGTGGACCCCGGGCTGCGAACGCACCATACTCTATCTGTCTTATTATTTGGTGCGTTCCGCTAGCCCTAACACTTGATGGAGGAGCGGAGGTTCTTGGCCAAAATCTCCAGGTAGGCCGTGCTATCCATCTTCCCATGGATGCGGACCAGATGGCCAGGCCCCTTGGCTGAGAAACAGCCCCACAGCATGATGCTGCCACCACCATGCTTGACTGTAGGGATGGTATTCTTGGGGTCGTATGCAGTGCCATCCAGTCTCCAAACGTCACGTGTGTGGTTGGCACCAAAGATCTCGATCTTGGTCTCATCAGACCAGAGAACCTTGAACCAGTCAGTCTCAGAGTCCTCCAAGTGATCATGAGCAAACTGTAGATGAGCCTTGACATGACGCTTTGAAAGTAAAGGTACCTTACGGGCTCGTCTGGAACGGAGACCATTGCGGTGGAGTACGTTACTTATGGTATTGACTGAAACCAATGTCCCCACTGTCATGAGATCTTCCCGGAGCTCCTTTCTTGTTGTCCTTGGGTTAGCCTTGACTCTTCGGACAAGCCTGGCCTCGGCACAGGAGGAAACTTTCAAAGGCTGTCCAGGTCGTGGAAGGCTAACAGTAGTTCCATAAGCCTTTCACTTCCGGATGATGCTCCCAACAGTGGAGACAGGTAGGCCCAACTCCTTGGAAAGGGTTTTGTACCCCTTGCCAGCCTTGTGACCCTCCACGATCTTGTCTCTGATGGCCTTGGAATGCTCCTTTGTCTTTCCCATGTTGACCATGTATGAGTGCTGTTCACAAGTTTGGGGAGGGTCTTAAATAGTCAGAAAAGGCTGGAAAAAGAGATAATTAATCCAAACATGTGAAGCTCATTGTTCTTTGTGCCTGAACTACTTCTTAATACTTTAGGGGAACCAAACAGAATTCTGGTGGGTTGAGGGGTTGAATAATAAATGACCCTCTGAAAAGACTTTTCACAATTTAAAAAAAAAATAAACAAAGAAATAACATTCTTTTTTGCTGCAGTGCATTTCACACTTCCAGGCTGATCTACAGTCCAAATGTCACAATGCCAAGTTAATTCCAAATGTGTAAACCTGCTAAATCTGCAGGGGGTTGAATACTACTTGTAGGCACTGTATAAGAAACCACAAAATTTGGAGAAGCAAACCCACAGCATATACAACAATAATGGATAATATATAATCAAACTTTAAATAAGCTAAATAATGTATGCATAAATGTCCCACAACAGAGCTGGAATTGGAAAGACATATAAGCTGTATCATTGCCAGTACATATCTCAGAAAGGGATCTATAGAGAGACTGTATATATAACAATAGACCTAAGATCTCAAAGGGGCACGCCAGTGCGTTAGTATCATTTTATGTATGGCTCTGTGAGAGAGTCACTACCACTTTGTCTGCAAGTGTCGTGAGTCTATCTAAGCTTTGGGAGTGTGCACATAGGCAGGCAGCTAGCGTCAGTGGGGCAATTAGCCATTGGCTTAGCATCTGGTTCCTACATGTGTGCAGTTAGCACAGCAGAGTTCCAGAGCAAGCACAACCCTAGTCAGAGTTTAAAGCTCAGAGCATCTGTTGCATTTCTGTGTGCGAGTGACACAGCTCAGTTGCAGAGCTTCTCTTTCGTTTCTGTGTGTGAGTGACACAGCTCAGTTGCAGTGCATCTGTTCTGTTGCTATGTGCGAGTGACACAGCTCAGTTGCAGAGCTTCTCTTTTGATTATGTGTACGAGTGACACAGTTCTGTTGCAGAGCTTTTCTTTTGTTTCTGTGTGCGAGTAACATAGCTCAGTGCGGAGCAGCTCTTTCTTTTCTGTGTGCGAGTGACACAGCTCAGTTGCAGAGCAGCTCTCACCGTGTGTTCCATCAATGTTTACTAGCAGCAGTTTTCCATCACTTCACGGTGGACCCCAGGTTGTGATTGCGCTTTATTATTTATTCTATTTAGCATAATCCACCAACCCTAACCCTTGGTTTGTGTGAAATTTCATTGGTTTGAAATAAAAAACAAAAATTGTTCAGCTACAGATGTACAAATCTGGTCGCTCAGTACTCAGAAAACCTGAGCATGAGCTGTCCCTCTATGCTTTGGAGGTATACTGCTGCCTTGTCACTAGTGTCTTGTATAAATGGGTTTTCAGTGCCACTGGGGGTGGTGGGGGGTCATAACAGATAGGTGCTTTTGCCTGTCAACAGAAAGTGCTGACAGATTTACTCTGATATCAATGAACAAAGACTTGATTAGGCCCAACTTTCACACACCACAAGATGACAGCAGCATGTAAAGTGCTTTAATGTTCAATATTTGAATGAGGCCCTCCAGCTGTTGCCTTCTAGGGTCTAGGGATAACTGGATGACCCTACTTACCGTATATACTCGAGTCTGGAGGGAGGGAGGGGAAACAGTGGCTGTCACATCATACTCACCTGCTCCTGGTGCGGTCTCTGTTTCTCAGAATATCTCTGACACCGGCAGCTAGTTCCTCTGTTCAGCGGTCACGTGGTACCGCTCAATAAAGTAATGAATATGGACGCGACTCCACTCCCATAAGGGTGGAGCGCATATTCATTACTTTAATGAGCGGCATCATGTGACCACTGAACACAAGAACAAGCTGCCGGCACCAGAGACCATCGCATCGGAGAAGCAGGGACCTCTCAAGGAGGGTGAGTATGACAGGGAGGGTGAGTCATGCGATATTCACCTGTCCCTGTTCCACCGCCGGGCTCCGTCTTCCGCATCCTCTGGCTGTGATGTTCCTGTCAGAGGGCGCAATGCCGTGGTTAGTGTGCATCCTCTGCCTGAACAGTCACTGCACAGACCCAGAAGACACAGCAGCGCGCGGTAGCGGAATGGGGACATGTGAATATCGCAAGGGTCTGAGCAATGAGAGGTGAGTATGTCATTTTTTTTAATCGCAGCAACAGCATATGGTGCATAATCTATGGAGCATCTTATGGGGCCATCAACCTTTGTGCAGCATTATATGGGGCATAATCTATGGAGCATCTTATGTGGCCATCAACTTTTGTGCAGCATTATATGGAGCATAATATTCTATGGAGCATCTTATGGGGCCATCAACCTTTGTGCAGCATTATATGGAGCATACTATTCTATGGAGCATCTTATGGGGCCATCATTAACCTTTTATGCAGCATTATATGGGGCGTATTTTGTATGGAGCATCTTATAGGGCCCATCATGAACTGTATGGAGCATTATATGGGGCTCCTGATTCAATATGGATATTTAAAAACACTTAACATACTGATGTCTCAATCAAGTTTACTTTTATTGATATCTATTAGGGTTGATCGAAACGGATCGGACAAATTCAAAAATCGACGACTTTCGGCAAAGTCGGGTTTTATGACACCCGACCCGATCCTAGTGTGGGATCGGCCACAAGCTTGGCGATCTTCTCGCCAAAGTCACGATTCGTATGACGCGTTCAGCGCCATTTTTCAGCCAATGAAGGAGGACGCAGAGTGTGAGCAGCGTGATGACATTGGTCTCAGTCCCCACCATCTTAGAGAAGGGCATGCCAGTGATTGGCTAGCTTTCTGCGGTGTCACAGGGGCTATAAAGGGGGGTGGACGCCGACCGCCATCTTACTTCTGCGGATCGTAGTATAGGGAGAGGTTGCTGCAGCTTCATCAGAAGAAGGGATATAGTTAGGGAGGGAAGATTAACTCCCAAACCGTTTGTGCTGTAGCGATTTCCACTGTCCAAAACCACCATTTCTTTGCAGGGACAGTGGAGGCTATATTTTTGTGCATCAGCTCTGTAGCTTATTAGGCTGCCTTTTAAGACTCCCTGATAGCTGCATTGCTGTTTGTATGCCGCTGTGCAAACCAACTGCTTTTTTAAAAGCAAAAATCCCGTTGCTTGTTTCTGCAGTTATCTTGTTTATTTGTCCACACTTTTGTGTGCAGCACTCCTTTTTATTGCTGCCATACTTGTCCTGAGATCATTGTAGGGAGATTGAAATTGTACTACAGTCCTTGTATTTTTTCATATATCTTCCAGCCACTTTCTGCCACTTACATTGTGTAGTGTTATACACTGGGCCTGAGTTTTGGTGCATTCTTCCCCCAAAAAAGGGAGATTCAAATTGTCACAAACTGGATCTATGTCAGTTATGTTAGTTTGTCGTACATCAGCCAGCCACATTCTGCCACTTACATTGTGTAGTGTTATACACTGGGCCTGAGTTTCGGTGCAGTCTCCCACCCAAAAAAGCGAGATTTAAATTCTCAACAAGTTTATATACACCTTCTACCTTGTTTAAAAGTACCATATAACGGTTCTTATTTTGGTTAGATTTTCCCAAAAAATGAGGAAGCCTGGTGGATGTGGCCGTGGGCAGTCGTTGCCAGCTGGTACTGATGGTGGTGGTGGTGGTGGAGCATCTGGTGGTAGTGGGAAAAACAAAATAGCACCTAAGGCTCGAGGTGTTGAGCCAGCGTCATCGTCTGGCTACACAATGCCTCAAAGGCTCCCTTATCTGGGAATAGGGAAACCGCTTTTAAAGCTGGAGCTGCAGGAAAAAGTTTTGGATTTCCTTGCTGACTCAGCCTCTAGCTCTTTCGCCTCCTCTTCAGAAAGTTCCAAATATAAAAGCAGCGAGTAGTCAGTAGATGCTCCCGGTCAGGAACAAGTCGCTTCCTTGTGACCTTCACCCAAACCAAAAGTGAAGGATGCGGCAGGCGACACTACAGTTTACTCCATGGAGCTCTTTACACATACCGTGCCTGGGTTAGAAAGGGAAATTGTTAACAGCCCATTACAAGATGAATCGGACATGGAGTGCACTAATGCCCAGCCACAGCTAGATTATTATGCTGTTCCATTGACTCAGATCACTACATTGCCCTCGCAGTGTACTGAGCTAGAATCTGACCCTGATGAGACTATGGTGCCCCGTCCCAAACACTATAGCACCTTACACGGTGACACAGAGGAAGGTGCACATGACATTGAAGAGGGGGTGATAGATGACCCCATTGTTGACCCAGATTGGCAGCCATTGGGGGAAAAGGGTGCTGCTGCCAATAGCTCAGAAGCGGAGGAGGATGATCCGCAGCAGCCATCTACATTGCAACAGCTTTCATCTGGCTGGCCCGTATCTGGCCAAAAACGTTTGTCAAAAACAAAAACAGGTTTAGGACAGCATGGCCATCCTGTGAAAGTAGCACAGCGTGCAATTCCTGAAAAGTTGTTCCATAGTAGGAAGAGTGTGGTGTGGCAATTTTTTAACCAAGATCCGAATGATCATTTCAAAGTTATCTGTAAGAAATGCTCAAAGACCTTTAGCAGAGGGCAGAATCTCCAAAATTTAAATACAACGTGCATGCTTAGACATTTAACCAGCATGCACTTGCAAGCCTGGACTAACTACCAAACGTCCCGTACCATTGTCGCACCTGCTCAGAATGAAGGTAGTCAGCAACGCTACATTGCTTCCCTCACTGTAAGCCCACCGGTTAGGACACCACCAGCAGCAAATGTAGAGGTATCGTCGCAAGCCCAAAGCTGTCAGGGAATCACAAGGTTCTTGGTAGGAAACACTGTATGTAGGCCAACATGAAGAATACCATCACCAACCCTCTCTCAATCTGCCATGTCCACCACCACCCCCGCTAGTTCCACCATATGCAGCTCTCCAGTCCAGCTCACCCTACAAGAGACTCTTGTTAGGAAAAGAAAGTACTTATCCTCTCATCCATGTACACAGGGTTTGAACGCCCACATTGCTAGACTAATCTTGTTAGAGATGATGCCCTACCGGTTGGTTAAAAGCGAAGCTTTCAAAGACCTGATGGCCTACGCAGTACCACGCTATGACCTACCCAGTCGACACTTCTTTGCGAGAAAAACCATCCCAGCTCTCCACCAGCCTGTCAAAGACTGCATTGTCCATGCACTGAGGAAATCAGTCAGTGGAAAGGTGCACCTCACAACAGATGCATGGACCAGTAGGCATGGCCAGGGACGTTACATATCCATCATGGCACACTGGGTTAATGTGGTGGATGCAGGGTCGACAGCGGACAGCCATAGTGGGACAGTTCTGCCTAGCCCACGGTCAAGGAAACAGTTGGCTGTAGGCGCTCACCACACCTCCTCCTCCTCCAGAAGCGAAACCACGTCCATAGAGCGCAGTCACACGACCACTCCATCCGCAGCTGCCAGTGTTGCACACGAGGTGTCCCATTATGGAACAGCTAGTGGTAAGCGTCAGCAGGCTGTGTTAGAAATGAAGTGTTTGGGCAACAACAGACACACCGCGGAAGTACTGGCCGAGTACTTGCAGCAAGAAACTCAGTCATGGCTGGGCAGTGTACATCTTGAGGCAGGCAAGGTAGTCCGTGATAACGGAAGGAATTTTATGGCTGCCATAGCCCTTTCAGAACTGAAACACATACCTTGCCTGGCTCACACCTTGAACCTGGTGGTGCACTGCTTCCTGAAAAATTATCCAGGGTTACCAGCCCTGCTCCTGAAGGTGCGAAGACTTTGCTCGCACATCCGCTGGTCGCCCGTACACTCCAGCCATATGCTGAACTATCAGCGATCACTGAATCTTCCCCAGCACCGCCTAATAATGGACATTGCAACAAGGTGGAACTCCACACTGCACATGCTTCAGAGGCTGTGCGAACAGAGGCGTGCTGTAATTTATTTGTGGGAGGATACACATACAGTACATGGGCAGGCACTTGGATGGCAGACATGGAGTTGTCAGGTGTGCAGTGGTCGAAGCTACAAGACCTCTGTCAAGTCCTTCAGTGTTTTGAGGATGCACACGGCTGGTAAGTGCAGATGACGCCATCATAAGCATGAGCATCCCACTAATGCGTCTGCTGATGCAAAGTTTGATGCACATTAAGGCGCACGCATCTGCAGCCGAGGAGGAGGGAAGCCTTGATGACAGTCAGCCATTGTCTGCTCAGGGAACTCTCCTGGAAGAGGAGGCGGATGAAGAGTAGGAGGAGGAGGATGATGGGGATGAATATTTATGGGAGGAGGATGCTTCTCAGGGGGCAATGGAAACTGGTGGTGTTGCAAGGTCAGGTACAGGGTTTTTGCGGGACACAAGTGATGTTGATATGCAAGAAAGTGCTCCTCAACCCAGCACAAGCAGTGAATTGACACCTGGAACATTGGCTCACATGACTGAGTATGCCTTGCGTATCCTAAAAAGGGACCTCCGCATTATCAAAATGATGACTGGTGACGATTACTGGTTGGACTGCCTCCTGGATCCACAATATAAAGGAAAATTACAAAATATCATGCCACATGAGAAACTTGAGCATATATTGGCTACCAAACAAGCAACTCTTGTAGACCGTTCGGTTCAGGCATTCCCAGCACACAGCGTCGGTGATGGTTCTCACACGAGCTGTAGGGGGCAACATGGCAGAGGTGCACATATCCGAAGTGGCGTTGGACAGAGGGGTTTTATGACCAGGTTGTGGAGTGATTTCGCAATGACGCAGACACGACAGGTACTGCTGCATCGATTCAAAGTGACAGGAGACAGCTTTTGTCCAGTATGGTTACGAACTATTTTTCCTCCCTTATCGATGTTCTCCCTCACAGGTCATTCCCCTTTGATTACTGGGCATCTAAAATAGACACCCGGCCTGAATTGGCAGAATATGCATTACAGGAGCTCGCTTGCCCTGCTGCTAGTGTGCTATCAGAAAGAGTCTTCAGTGCTGCTGGTTCAATACTGACCGAAAAAAGGACACGTCTGGCTCCCCGAAATGTTGATGATCTAACCTTCATTAAAATTAACCAATCATGGATTTCAAATTATTTTGCCCCACCTTCCCCTGCTGACATGTAGCTTGCCTGAAAAATGTCTTGCTTTTGGCCTCCTCTTACTGACTGCTCCAATTCCTTCATTTGCAGCTGCTGAATGTCCACCATAGGCCATTTTTATACCTCCCTAAAAGGGCTGACTCCCCACACAGGGCCGTGGTCACCATCTGGCGCAAGCACCCGTGCGAGTGCCGTTTGCCTGGACAGGTGGATGTGCCCACTCTTGGGCGAGGGTCTCTCATAGTACGATGAAGTATCTCTGATGGTGGTGGTGCACAACCAATGACAGACACACCGTCGTAATATGAGGGGCCCTGTGCCAGTACCGCCACCCACGAGAGAGTGTTCCCCCCAGCTCAAACAGTGCTCTACCACTTGCAATACTTACCTCTCCCTGCTCCACCACTGTGTAGTCTGTGCTGTTAAATCCTTCAGTGGCACTGCCAATACAAATATGTTGAAATGATAGATGATAGTTAAAATATACAGGGGCACTGGCCTCCATTTAGACCAGTTAATACTTTGCGCCTACTACCACTGTCTGCTACTCAGCAGAGGAGCCCACCCCTGTACCTAGCTATGCCACCTGTTTGTTTATCAACAATTTTTGGGCAGACATTTAGCCCACTTTATTATTTGGGCCTACTAACTGTGTCAGCCACTCATTACAGTTGTCCTCCGCTGAACAAAGCAATGCCGCCAGTTTAGTCCTGTTACCAATTTTGAACTGCATTTAGCCTACTTACTTTTTTGGGCCTACTAACTGTGCAGCCTCTCATTACAGTTGTCCTCCGCTGAACAAAGCAATGCTGCCTTTTTAGTCCTGTTACCAATTTTGAACTGCATTTAGCCTACTTACTTATTTGGGCCTGGTAACTGTATCTGCCATTCATTACAGTTTTCCTCCACTGAACAAAGCAATGCCGCCTGTTTTGTCCTGTTAGCTATTTTGAACTGCATTTAGCCTACTTAGTTTTTTGGGCCTACTAACTGTGTCAGCCTCTCATTACAGTTGTCCTCCGCTGAACAAAGCAATGCCGCCAGTTTAGTCCTGTTAGCAATTTTGAACTGCATTTAGCCTACTTACTTTTTTGGGCCTACCAACTGTGTCAGCTTCTCATTACAGTTGTGCTCCGCTGAACAAAGCAATGCCGCCTTTTTAGTCCTGTTACCAATTTTGAACTGCATTTAGCCTTCTTACTTATTTGGGCCTAGTAACTGTATCAGCCACTCCTTACAGTTGTCCTCCGCTGAACAAAGCAATGCCGCCAGTTTAGTCCTGTTTCCAATTTTGAACTGCATTTAGCCTACTTACTTATTTGGGCCTACTAACTGTGTTGGCCCCTCATTACAGTTGTCCTCCACTGAACAAAGCAATGCCGCCTGTTTAGTCCTGTTTCCAATTTTGAACTGGATTTAGCCTACTTTCTTATTTGGGCCTATATCTGTGTTTCCTCCTCATCCTGCTCATTGGCCAGCCACTGCTAGATGAGTCTGCTGGTACATTGATCCAGACCACTACATTCCCCTTGCAATCTACACAGCCAGAATCTGACCCTGCTGAAAGTCAGGTTCCCCTTCCCGCATACTATACCACCTTATACGGGGACAAAGAGGAAGGTGCAGATGAAAGTGCAGGTTCCTTCGTCAGGTGGGGGGGCATACTTGTTGGCACTGGCACAGGGCCCCTCATAGTACGCAAAAGTGTCTCTGCTGGTGGGAGGCGCCACCTACCGTCAAACACACCGCTGTACTATGAGGGGCCCTGTGCCAGTGCCAATGCCAACGAGTATGCCCCCACTGCTTGCTCAGGATCACAGCACTTGCAGTTGAAATACTTACCTCTCCCTGCTCCATCGCCGTGATGTATTCTGCGTTTCCTGGGCCCACGAAAATCTTGAACCAGCCCTACCCCCCACAACTTTAGCCAAATGACCCCCAGTTTTCAATGCCTAACTATTATTATAAAGTAAATTAAGATTGACAAGCTTCAGGAATACGAATTTATGTTTTTGGCATTAAAATGGGCACTGTAGGTGTTTTCCTGTCCTCCACTCACTGCCGACTTTGATTCCTTATTGACTTGCATTGGGTTTCGTGTATCGGTCAGGCCCCGACTTTTCGCAATAATCGGCCGATTTCACCCGACCCGACTTTTGACAAAGTTGGGTTTCGCGAAACCTGACTCGATCCGAAAAAAGTAAAAGTCGCTCAACTCTAGTATCTATTTATTTTTTAAATTTAACAGTAGCTGCTGCATTTCCCACCCTAGGCATATACTCGAGTCAATAAGTTTTCCCAGATTTATGTGGCAAAATTAGGGGTCTCGACTTATAGTCGGATTGGCTTATACTCGAGTATATACGGTATATTTGTTTCTAGTCTTTGCACTTTTTGCAAAGCCTTTATGAGTGTAGAAGTACCAAAATTACACTTTCTTAATTTTTTTATGAGGCACTCTAGTTGGTGCCTTCAAGCGTGTGTGGATGATCCTGCTTGTAATTTTTGGCAGGATTTGCACTTATTACATAGCCCTTATAAGTCTAAGAGTACCACTACATGATAATTTGAACATAATGTGTATGACGACCTCCGTTATGTCTAATACATGATGTGTCTGGGTCCCTTGGAGTCCCTAATTTTTGGCACTTCTTGGTTTCTTTATAAATAACACTGAAATTTGCATTTTTTTTAAATAAAACAAATTTATATTGGTTTGCTTAAATTATTGTTTTATAATCCTTTTTAAATTTTGCCGTATATACAAGTCATTGTACAGGAAAAAAAAATGTTTCCTTACAGCCCTTGTCCCCTGTAAAAGACAGAAAATAATAAACAACCATGATACTCACCTTATGCCTAATCCACCAATGCCCATGTCCTCTGGAAAAAAATAAATAAATGAACAACCATATCCCTCACCTGTAGGAAGTGAATATAATCCATACTGTCCCGCGATAATCCGGATGATTTGGATAGCAGTCACATCAGTGATGAAACAGCTATCCCTGCCAGCTGGAAAACACTGACAGGAGTGTTTTCTCTTCTTACAGGGGACATGGGCATTGGTGGATTAGGCATAAGGTGAGTATCATGGTTGTTTATTATTTTTTCTTTTTTACAGGTGACACAAGCTTCAATGGAGTAGGTGTATGGTGAGTATAACTGTGCTTTTCAATTTTTATTTCAAATAAAAAAGTCTGTGTCTTTCTGTGGGGATAGCAATGGGGACATTTTATAGACATCTCTCCATCACTAACCTGGGGGCTTGATGTCAGCGGCCAAAAAACAGCTGAAATCAACCCCATAGCTATTAACCCACTTGTATCTGCAACAGGGAAAGTGGGAAGAGCCTGGAATTGGTGCATCTATTAGTTGCGCCTTTTCTGTGGTGGCTGCAGGCTGATATTTTTAGGCTGTTAGGGAGGGGGCAATTTCCATGGCCCCTTACCAGCCTGAAAGTACCATCTCCAAGCTGACTGCTTTAGCTTGGCTGGTCATAAAAAATGAAGGGGGACCCCACACCATTTTTTAATATCTATTTAAGTAATTATAAAAATAGATTAGGATCGATCTTCTTGATAGACAGTTTCAGTTTCAGCTCATAGTTGTCAATTTTGCCTGTGCTTGTTATCAAAAATAGAAGAGACCTCACATAATTTTTTTAATTTACTTATTTTTAGCACAGGTGCCAGCTGATGAATACTCTCATCAGCAGTGCCTACTCTCGTTGTTATTGGAGAAAGCAGCCATAGGGTGATGGGAGTAGTACTCTCTGGACATCTGACGCCTGTGGTCGGAGGTAATTTTTTTACCGCTGGTCACAGATGCTGGCTCACACTGTCATCTTACATAGTAGGAACCACAGCTCTGACAGGTGGTAATGATCTTACCGCTGATCAGAGCCCATGTTTGCTGAGCTATCATGCAGATGACAGCCTGACAAACAATGGATGTTCTGGCCTCCCGTCAATATGGTATCCAACCAAACTTTTTTTTAGATGATCGTCCGAATCTGCCAGACCCAAACATCCATGAGTTCCCACATCACTATTAAGAATTGCTCAGTTCGAGTAATGAACATCAAAGGATTTTAGTGCTCCCTCATATTTAACGTATACCCAATTCTCAGATGAACTTGATAGCAATTCCTTTTTTCAATTACACTGACTATAACAGTAATTATGTTAGGTTGTGCAAAAAAATAATTCTGAAATTTTTTTTTAAACATTTTTAGAAGTATTATATTTAACGCAAAAGGCAATCAAAATGGTCATTATGTGTTGATACATTTCCTTTAAATGGTTATCTCCTATACTGTCTTGTCCTCCTGTCCTGTTGACTTCTGTCCACATTGCAACCATTTTTGGATCATAATGTAGACTTTGGTACAAAGCTTTCAAACAGTTTGCATTTGTGGTAGTTATATGTAGAAATGCAACCATGCATGTATCGAAAGGTCATCAAGCATTCCAACCAGGTTTCCCATTTTTTTACACGGCCTTTCTGAAGATGAAGGTATAGTCTCCGGTGTACTGAATTGTCTTGAGCAGTTGTATTGAGCTCTTTGAAGCGTGAGAGATGGAAAGACTTAACTATCTTGACTGGTGTATCTCTCTGTACAAGAGATTGAACTTTGTGTTCAGTGAAAACCCACTGTGCTTTGCTTTTCCAACTAAATTATCACATGCTGCTTGTTTTGTCAATGCCTAAAGGTATTTTCTTCTTCATAATGCTACTGTGTTGTGATGTCTTCAAGTTGGTTGTGCTTTTTTTTTATTATCCTTTTTATTGAAGATAATCTGTGCCAAGGTGATGTGCACGATGAAATTCCATTACAAATTATTTTACCTATTTTTATTTTGTTCCTATCAGATACACTTGGGATATGTTCATTTATTCTTCTGGAAGGAGCTAATTATCTGACTTTTCTGCAATTATCAAGAGCGGAATGAGAAATCCCACAGTGCAGTCTGAATAAATGTATGCAAAATTGAGCTCATTTATTTCTTTAGAAAATCAAAATAGAAATACAAAAAAAATAGTAACTGTATAATGGGAATTACAGCTATTATCATCAGGGAAATATAATATAGATTTAATGCAAAAATTAGAAGTAGATTACTGCGTGTATGTTATTTATAGACTGAGTTCAATAATAGTACAGTATGCTGTAACCTCCTAAATTCCTGTAGGTAATAGTAGGAGGCAGAATTTTATACTTTAAGACATTCATGCCTATCATAACCAAGGGTTAAGTCTTACTCCTTCATGGGTATGTTCATCATAGAGCGTAAAAATCAGTGGCAGAAAATGTGTAGCTTACACACATTCCCAAAGCTAAACACCTTAGATGCTACAGTCAATAGTAACCTTGTAGTCTACGGGGTTAGACAGGATGACGAAGGAACTTCTTCCTCTTATCAGTTGCTACATGCTTTATTATAGCCAGGGATAAACAATTGCCCTAGTGTCTCCCATCTTACCTCTTCTATTAGACACTGACAGTGTTTTATTTGAGTAATAAATCTCATCCATGTTTTTAGTGTGATATTTAAAGTGAACGAGCAACTTTAAATGCTGTTAACCTGCAGATATAGGATCAATCTGACAGTTAATAGTTTTACAATGATGTCTGGCCACCTTACCATGTCTACTGGGAGAATATAAACCCCCTGGATCTGACGGCTTTCAGTTTTACACTGCCATTATTGCACAGCTTTGTGAGTGGCGGTTCACTTTGCACAGATTCTCTGCAGAGTGAACTGTCTCTCAAAGTGCCAGGGCATGCTTAAAGCCACTGCTCACTGTGTACTGAGTGCTGACTGTACCTTTATTACCTTCCTATGTATAAAACTAAGAAAATAAAAAAATTAACATTTTTACTACCACATCCATAACTACCTATTAAAATCTAACATTATTTAACCTACTATTGCATTGGAAAAGTATAATTCTGGAATTGAATTATTGTACACTGTAGGTAGACATTTTATTAAATATCAAATTTTCCATCGTCCAAAATACTTTGTTGTAAAAAAAAAGAGTATTAAAAAAAAAATAAAAAAATAAAAAAAAATAGTGGAAATCATGGTGCTTTTTACAAGCCAGGAGAAAACACTGGAAGAAGGCTCAGTAGATATTATATTCTCCAATAGAGCAAAGACAAAATGTTAAGCGTTACTGCTTCATTTATCTATTGTGCATGCAGTCAGACTGGCAGTAGAAAAAGAAAACAAAGCTATTAAGCTGCTATCTCCCCCAACTGCAGCTAAATGATGGGTGTGATAGAAGACGGTCTGCAAAATTCCATTGTAGTCATCGGTAAAACCAGCATATCCTTCTGCTGAATATTATACTACATTCTCGTGGTTTATAGAAATAAACCAAAAGTAATGAATTATACATTTGAAGGTTCAAAGACTTCCTAATACACTTTGAATTACATTTGTTAAAGGTTTTGATTCAATTTTTTTTTAAATCACAAAAGTCATACATTACATCGCACATTGTTTTGTATAATATGCAACATCATTTTTTGTTATTTGCTACTGCTTTTGCCACTAGCCACTTTAAGGCTGCAATCAAACGATTTGTCCCTCAAATTGTTTTGCCAAAAATATAAAATAAAGTATAGCATTGCTTTGTTTTTCTAAAAATTGCAACAAAAGCAAAATGCGGTTTTACTGCTGTCGTGAAACAAAAGACGCAATGAAAAAGTGAGTGGTGACGTGGATTTAGTAAGCAAAGTCATATTTAGCAATTGGAACAGTCAAGAATAACAGCCAGGTGGGTCACATAGATCCCACCACTGCTCTACCAGTTGTTATTGATAAAAGCTGGGGGGGTTTCACTATCAATTTTTGGATTCATGGCAGTTCTGGTTTCACTCTATTTTAAATTTAGCTTTTTTTCCTTTCAGCACTAGTGGGGGTTAATGTCAGTTTGTCCCTCGCTGGCAATTTGCTGCAACTGAAGTTGCTGGGTCAGCTGATGTGGGTGGTACCCACCATCCTTTAAATGGTCACTTGATGCATCAGCTGAATGTTGGTGATTGAGTTTCTCTATGGAGACCAAAAAAAGGGAAGAAAAAGCACTGCTGCAATACTATGCTATTTACCGGATTCCTGGGATAACCTCTTTGGATTGCTTTAAGGATGGTGTTCAAACATGTGGGTCCAACACTACTCGCTTTTTGCCTGAGGAGATCTTGGATTGATGGGCCGGGTTCCTGTGAAACAAGTTCATCAATATTCTTATATATGCACATTTTAGGTGGCCATATAATGTTTTCAGTTGTCAATAGGGAGTGTGGGTACCTGTATCTGTGGCAGGTACTTGGTAGCCCACATTTTGCTTATATGAGTATTGTTTCTCAGGCTCCCCTTTTATATGGCTATTTTTTAAGTTAGGTTTATGGTTTTTGGCTCATGGGGCAGGGTTCCTTGGTCCATTTGACGGTGGGGTGTTCCTTTTGGCTGCGGCCATGTTTTTATGGACCTTTCATTTCTTTCAATCTTGGACAGTCAGACAGGTATTTGCGCACATGTGTCCCCCTGTAGGAAGTCATATACAGTATCAGTCTTAATAATCTTACCAGGTTGATTACCTGGTTTTATCAGATTTCATGAATTCTAGTTTTATATATATATTTAATAAAGTTATTATCATCATATTGTCTTTTTGGGGTTTACCCCCGTTTGTTTTGGCTTCCTGCACTTATGGATGTATATGTGGGTATGGTTTTGGTTATTGATTGCCCCCGGGGGTTGTTTGTTGTGTGCTGGTGTGTGGTGATTGATGATTTTGCTCCATATCTCCACTCTGGGCTGGAATGTACCACTTGATTGGAGTTATTTTTCTCCGCTCTCAAGATATTGGTCCTACTATATATAGAGAGATAAGGGGGTTTCTGCTTGGACACCAGCTTATTATTAGAACTTGCGGGTGGCTTTGCGGTTCAGGCGCCTATATTTACGCAGGTGCATTAGTATTACTTGCGTTCCATTATACGTAGTATTGTTCTTTTGCTCCTGAGCCGCGCTGGCGCTCACTGCACTTTGTGTTCCAACTCATGCAGGTGCTGTTTGACTACAGGGCATTCATGCGCATTCCAGTACTTGGGTCATTTCCGGTTATATGCTCCAGTTCACGCCGACCGGCTATCAGGTAATTATCGCCACGACTATTTAGTCACAGCGAACATGTTTCTCATCACTTCCCTGACGAAGCTCCACTTGTGGGAGCAATACGCGTAGGTTACTTCTCCCACCCTCCTTGGACTTGGATCCCTATCCTTTGCCCTCTTCATATGCTACACTTTGGGTAACATAGCCCTTGGTTGTTCTTAGCCCTATGTGGTTTATTTTTTCCCCACATAGACACGCTTGGGTTTTTTTTTGTGTGTATTCTGGTTTTAATTATGTTTTAATTGTTGTGATGTGTTCATGTTCATAATAAATATTTTTGTACGTTGCCTTGTTCATACTTGTGTGGTGTGCATATATTGCAGCAGTGCTTTTTCTTCCCTTTTTTTGCATATTGTTATTACTGCTGACATTGCACCCCTATTTGCTTCATAAATACATATTGTTGAGCGCTAAGTTTTTTCCTATATATTCTCTATGGAGACCAGCTGTGCAGTTGCATCTCTCTGGTGTCATCTACTTCTGGTGTTTGGAGTCCTGTTTCTGTGTCATCTGCGGTGTGCAGCTTGGCAGCGGTGTCTGTAAGGTAAGTGTTGTGTTTATTCCTTGTCCCTTTCGTGTTTGTCACTGTCCCCTGTGTGGTACTATCTGCAGTGGTAAGGATAGCGCCCCTTGCCGGCCAATGCACTAGCCAGGGCAGTGCTAGGTGACAGTGTGGGATGAGGTTCCTGATGGTGGGGGGAAGGACCCATTTAGGGCATTAGGAGACTTCAGGGACAGGCTAAGGTTTGAGCTCAGGTGGTTACCATCGCCCATTTCCCTATCAGTAGCGCCTTACTCTCCCCATTTCCATCCCATTGTGTGTGTGTTGCGTCGTCTGCTGACCATCCCCATTGGGTCGTGTCACATTGTGACATTATCACCAACACATATTTTTTCTGGTGAACCTATGGCTTAAGCCCAGGCTTTTGCCCAGCTGATCCAGACCCTCATTGATGAGGTTAAGGAGCTGTGGTGTCAGGTTGTGCAGCAGCTTCAGCAGGTGTCGGGTTTCTGGGTCTCAGGTCATGTTCAGGCTCAATCGGAACCCAAGATATCGCTCCCTGACAGGCTCTCTGAAGGGAGACATACATTTTTGCTTTTTCAGGAGGCTTGTAAGGTAAATTTCAGGCTGCACTCTCGGTCTTCAGGGGGTGAAAAACAGCGTGTGGGGATTATAGTCTCCCTTGTCAAGGCTGATCCCCAATCCTGGGCCTTCTCCCTGCTGACCGATTCACCATCTCTGCGGTCAGTGGATGAGGTTTTTTGTGGCATTGGTGCTGGTGTATGGGGACCCTGATGGCAGAACCCTGACTAGACTCCGTAAGATCAAGCAAGAGGGCCAGCTGGCTGAGGAGTACTGCTCAGAGTTTAGGAGGTGGGCCACTGACATTTAGTGGAACGATGCTATTCTTAGGAGTCATTTTTGTCAAGGTCTGTCACCTACACTACAGGATACTCTGGTGAAGTACGTAAGATCAAGCAAGAGGGCCAGCTGGCTGAGGAGTACTGCTCAGAGTTTAGGAGGTGGGCCACTGACATTTAGTGGAACGATGCTATTCTTAGGTGTCATTTTTGTCAAGGTCTGTCACCTACACTACAGGATACTCTGGTGCAGTACGCTACTCCTGTGTCGTTGGAGACAGTCCAATGTTCTCAACATTTGAATCAGTGTCCTGTTGAAGCGTTCCCGGGCTCCATTTCCCTGAGGATGGTAAGGCGTCATTCTTGACTTCTCAATCTGGTTCAGCTGATGTAACTCTTTTATCACTCGGCCTTGGAGACAAGCACCTTGATTGGAATGAATTCTCTTTGGGCAATCATACACCCGGATGAAGTCTCGACAGATAGCTTGCGCAGCAGACTCGGCAGTCTGATCCCAGATCGGAGTCACCACAGTGAATTTGGTAATGTGGTCGGTCATCACCAGACAATGTTCACATCCGAGATGAGCTGAATCCACTGTCAAGTAGTCGATCATCAACAACTCTAAGGGGGAAGACGTCACAGTGGTCCGTGTGGGTGCTCTCTGTTCTAGAGATTTAGCCAGTTTGCAGCTGCAACATCACTGACGGGCCTCCTCTACTGCAGTCTTCAATCGAGTGTGATAGAATAGCTTCTGTAACCACTGTTACGTCTTTTCCAGCCCAAACTGAGCTCCTCTCTCATGGGCCTCCATGGCCACTATGCCATTCAACTTTTCTAGGAGCACCCCTTGCCAGGTGATCCCCAACTCTCATATCAACTGTACTTTAAGATACAGCAAGCCAACTTTCAGTTGGAGCTCCTCCCACTGCCTGAGAATCTGCAGAGTCCCCGGAGGCAGAGAGCCTCTTTCACTTTGACTGGGAAGTCACTTCAAAGTCACCCACTGTCTCAACTGGGCAAGATTCCTGCTGTAATTGCACCCAGTCATCCCGAGGTTGTCCCAGCACTTGTTCTCCCAACACCTTCCCGATCTGTCCCTGCATTGCCGCCAATGTTGAGGAGAGGTGCTAGAAGCCAGGAATCTCTTCTGCTTCCAACTCTTCATCTTGGTTGCATCCCAGTCACTCATGGATCACTCGGGACACAGTCAACATACACATTCTTGGCTCCTTCTTTGCTCCAGGGCCCCCAGTTTTGCATTTTCTAGGTGGGCCAGGGGATTGTTATCGGTGCGCACCAAGACTTCGGACCCCAAGAAGTATTCAGAAAACTTTTTGGTCATTGCCCACACTAATGCCAGCAATTCCAACTTGAAGGAACTGTAATTGACCGGCTCGCGTAGGCAATCACTCATTCTTTTCCTTCCTGCATTTCCGATAGCACAGCCCCCAAACCATGGAGACTTCCATTGGTGTATTGAATGAAGGGCTGAGAAAAGTCTGCGTAGGTGAGTATTGGAGCCTCTGTCAAGGCCTTCTTTAAGGCTCAGAAGGCTTTCTCTTGACTATCTCCCCACTGAATGATCTGATTCTTTGCCCCAGATGACACCCCTTTCAATATTTCCAGCAGCGGATTAGCGATGCAAGTGAAATTCTTCATGAACATTTGGTAGTACCCTGTAAGCCTGAGGAAGGTCCGAACGTTCTTTACTGTCTTCAGGGTGGGCCAGTCCTGGACTGCCGCTATCTTCTCATGTGCAGGTCTCACCCCCTCAGCGGAGACGACATGTCACAGGAACTCGATTTGCTTATGGAAGAGGTGATATTTTTGAGGCTTCACTTTCAGGCCGTGCTTCTGCAGTTGACTAAACACTTGCTCCAGCTGCCGGAGGTGCTCTTCAAAGGTCGCTGCATAGACAATGATATCGTCCAGGTAGAAAAGTGTTGCTTCGAAGTTCAGATCCCCCAAACACCTTTCCATCAATAGTTGAAATGTGCCAGGAGCGTTACTCAGGCCGAAGGGCATCCGATTGAATTCAAACAATCTCATGGGCAGTATGAACGCTGTCTTCGGCCGGTCTTGTTCAGCCATGTTCCGCTGGACAAACCCAGGGACAAGAAATACTTAGCCATTCCCAAGACAGATAACGACTCCTCAATTCTGAGTAAGGGGTAAGAGCCCCGCACAGTACAGGCATTCAGTCGCCTATAGTTGACACAAAAATGCAGGGTCCCATCTTTTTTCTGAACTAAGACAATGGGAGCTGCCCATGGGCTCTGGCTCTCCTGTATGACTCCACTCTGCAGCATATGTGCCAACATTTCTTTCACCTCCTTGTACATCTGAGGCTGTACCTGCTGGTATCTCTCCCGGATTGGTGCAGCACTTCCTGTGGGTATTTCAAGGAGTATAGCTGTAGTGCACCCGAAGTCATCTCCATGAGGGGTGAAGACATACTGGTAACGCTCCAGTACAGCTTCCACCTGTTGCACCTTTTGCAGTGTAAGTCCCATCAATTCAGCCCACATCTTCTCCAAGATTCGGCGCCCCGCCTTCATACTTCCAGTCGAATGCTCTGGAGTCATTGTAATGGCTACAGTCCATAGATCTCTTTGCTTTTTGGCCAGCTGAATGGCCTCCAGCTGCACCAATTCTTCCGGCATGCCCAGCACCTATGCCACTTCACTCTTGGGTAAGAGAGTAAGATTGTCTTCCACCAGATTGACACACCGCACCACCACATTACCGTCATGGACGATGGCTAATGTCCAAGCAATGAGGAGTCCCGAGGGTGTTTGGTCCATTAAGGTCTACTGGACTTCCACCCCTTCGAGTGGTGTACAAGCTGATATGGGCAGTGTGAGCACAGTCTGTCCAGGTGATAAAATGAGTTTAACTGCGGGAGGGACTATCACTTTTCCAAAGACTTTTCCTGCACTCAATGTTTATTGGGCCTTGGCAACCCATATTAATTGTTGAAACTATTTCCTCTGGAGAGTTTGGGGGCTCCATCAGTCCAGGAAAGCATCTGGTGACTCGCTGATCAAGAGAGTCCCTAGTTCTTTCAGCACATTCATCCCCAAAGTCACTGCAGGGCCGTTGCCAGGGTCTCCGGCAGTCAACACAACTCCTTTCCGGCCCACATCTTTGCTGTACACTGTAATTTGCACCCATACCACCCCTGCGACCAGGATGGATAACTGTTGTTAAATTGATCACTGGTCCCCATTTGGGCTGTGTTGCCTCAGGAAAATGAGGTGTAAAATATGTTTCTGGCATGGTGGTTACTTGGGAATCGGTATCAACTAGACAGTGGATGACTCAACCATCCATTTCAGCCGATACGAGGGGGCTCAGGGAAATTAAACTTTTGGGACTGCTGCCTTCTCTCCTCCTTGGCTTCTCAGGCTCAGGGTGGCATCCCCCAGCCAAGATGCCACTAGTTTTAGCGGATGCCGAGGTAGGGATTGCCCCTGTCTCGCACACCCTCAGGCACGGGGTTGTCCAATTCCCTGGCAATGTTCAATGGACAAGCGGGACTCAGATTCAGTCCTGTCTCTAGGCATATTTGAAGCTGCAGTGGGGGCTCTTCTGCAGCTTGACCACTCTTCGTCCATTTCCCTTATTTCCTTCCAGATTTCTCAGGCCCACTCTGGTTCAGCCATGGACGGGGTGGGTACCTCACTACTCCGAATCATCCCTGTCAAGGCTGCTGTCCCCTTCTCCTGCTCTCTCACGCGTGCTTCTACCCCAAATTCTAGGAGGGTCATATTCGGTTTGGCATTGTTCAAAGTGTCCCGTTCAGGATGGCGAAACATTACAGTACATCTAGCCTCACCATCCAGGGCCACCAGGGCAATCTCTGCCTGTATAGCAGGGGTCACAGGATGCATCTCCAACATGCCTTTAACCCGCTCATCCAGTCTCACAGCATTAAATTACTCCCTGTGAATTTAGAGAGATTGCTGAGCATGGCCCCCAGCAGCAAGCTACACTTCGGGGCACCCATGACAGATTGGTCTGCTGCCTCTGCATTCATAGACTGCAGTCTGCTGACTACGCCAAATGTAAGCAATATACGACATATCCAATTACATACAATAAAAGCAAAAGAGAATTACTAAAACTGAGGTTGCTCTTATCTTTATGGAGGGAAGAACTCTAATTTGGAAAATGGAACACTCTCACTGCAAACGTATGTGTTCCACAATGAACAAAGACAGAGAACCAAATTATCATTTTTTTTAGCTCCAGGCTACACCCGTATACCCCCTAATGAGATCACATTGGGGATGATTGTGGGAGGTGCTAGTTCCTACAGAATTACATGAGTTCCCCAACTTACAGGATATCTTCATCCCTGGAGGTCCCAGGCAATAGGTATTGTTGTCATGTTCATCTATAGAAATGAAAGATGGCCTGGATTGCACCATCCACAGGACCTTTCTTAAGTTGGAAGGGTTTCAACGGCCTAATGGTGGAGTGAGTGAATATGTTATTTTCGACTCTTTGATGCCAAAAAAATATCCATAAATATTGGATTGATGCAAACCCCAATATTCATCACTGAGTACTGGCTCCAAAACTCCTAAGAAAATTCTTTGATCAGAGGAAGCTTATGCATGAGAAACTGCCTCTCATTAAACAAATCTCTCTCATGCTGCCTTTTTCTCAAAGCATTTATCTGCTATAATTACCTGGACAATGGAGTTTAAAGTGTTAGCTCTTTTCCTCACTTCCCTAGTATAAATTAGTTTCTCCCCCCCCCCCAGCTATAATTAATCACATAAGGAGATGTCAGTACAGATTTATATTTTCCTCTACCACAGCAACTTTAAAATAAATTTGTGAAAAACTTGCAATTTTCACTACAAGTAGTGTTCTTGTGAAAAAAGTAGAAAATCAGTTCCAGACAGAAAAAAGCAAAAATGTATTGAATTTATCCCACATAGTGAGTATGCTAAGAAATTTGGCGGAAATAAAGGCAATGCAGCCAATAGTAAAATGGATTACAAACATTCCTTTTATGACAAATTCATCGTATTCAAGAGAATAGGGGCTTACATGCATTGAGCTGGGCAATTCAGCTCCATTCAATCTTTAAATCTGGCATCTCCAGAGTTAATAAAAAGTTGATTGATGGGAGCGCCAGATGTCGGATCCCCAGCAATCTAATAATGATTACTCATCCTTAGGACTTGTGAAGATGACAGTATTTTCAGTCTGATTGCAATCCGGCCAAACTTGGAATTGCACTCAGACTGGCTAAGCCAGAACCTTCTCCACCTGACATGACAGAGGGGTCAGCCAGGCCCATCACACACAAATGTTGATGTGCCAAAAGTGGATGGGCCAGAAGTGAAGCTTCTAAACTCGGAACTGGAAGCTGAAGTTTAGTATAGCTTTGAAAAAACATTATATTTTTATTAATATATTAGTATTAGATTATATTTAAAAAGATTATATTAGTAAATTAATTATCTTACAAATACATTTTTAGTAAGTAGATAAGTCCTTTCCTTTAACTAAGACTTCTAAATACAAGAAAATTGATTTGCAGGACCATGGTCCATCAGCCTGTCAGTATTTTGTGGTCACTGGTTGGGAGCACTGCAACAAACAGCTCCATACTTGCTTACATATATCGAGAGCTCCTCTTTTGATTAGCTGGTCTGGCACGACTTGTCAAAAGAGGAGTCATGGATGCCGGCAAATAGGAGGCAGTTTGCAGGGCTCTTAACCAGCGCTCATGAAATACAGACCTTGCCAATTTTTGTTGCAAAGCCAGAGCTATATTTCGAAGCTCCTGTCCCTTCTGCAAAATGTTTAATAACGCCCCTACAGCATATTGAGGTACAGTGGAATTGTACAAAACCACTGAAAGATAAATCATTCACATCCCCCGTACATGTTAAGTCTAAAGCAACACAATCATGACTGACAGCAAAGTAAAGTGACTCATGTTTGGGTCTCGGGTTGCACCGCTTAAGGAATTCAGCTTAATTAACATATTTTCCTTTTTCAACATAAATTAGCAGGTTTTATCTCGAATGCAATTATCTAATTTATTCAAATCGACTGAGTCCTTCCCGCATTAAGGCACTGCTATACATGGGGGCCAGGTTATGCATCGGATTATGGAATCTGTACAGTAAATGCATGAGGTTCCGTTCATTAGCCAAACATCATGCTGAGAACTATGGATTCCTGGAAACGACTGCCAGTGTAAATATATCACGAGTAATTAAAACACCAGTCACCCAATTTACCTTCTAAATGCGTCCAACGTATCTGGGCGCAGTGTGAGAAACACGCTGACAAATTCCTTAGCCAGCATCCAGCTGCGTCGCTGTAATTATTACCTATATTCCAGGCGAGAAGCAATTGCAGGGGCGATTTACTAACTGTAATATTTCTAAATAAGTCACGCTGGATTTGAAACATTAACGATGAAAAAATTAGGAAAAACAACACAAAGAAATAATGCTGCAAAGCTAAGCAAATCCAGCACGCTCAACATCTCACAGGGCCTGGTTTGTCAGAGGTTGCGGACTGTAAGATGTTTCAATTGAGTACTAATTTAGCCCCAAAATTCTATATATACAGTCATCTGACTCCTCACCGATCTCACAGACTCAGCTCCTTGCAGTCTTTTTTCTCATCATTCCTCACCCTCAGGATACAGTTAGACAGCCATACAACACGGACAACGATCACATCGCAATGCCTCCTGACCCGAGCATGAGAGCTGCATATAAATACATGCTGCTGCCTATCACACTCGGGTCAGGATAGCCACCAGCCACTCCGGGTATTGGGATACGATCGTCGTCTATGTTATACGGCCATGTGACTGCAAATTTATTGCCTCCAGTGATGAAGATGCCTCACGTATCTCAGAGCTAGAGAGATAGACCAAGCGGAGGACTGGGCAGGGAGAATTGGAGGGACAGGTGAGGGGTGAGGTGAGTTTGATAGTTTCCTGTTTATTCTAATATCTTTTGCAGGTAAAAAAGGACATATTCCATTTACAGCAAATACATTTGATTCACATTGAATTTCCTGGCCGAATTTGAGCGAATGTGATAAATTTGAATTTTGGTAAAAATGTTCAACTCTAGCAGTAACATTATTTATACTGCTTAATGACCATACCAACTTTCATCAAGAACAATATAGTGACGTGCTAAGGGCTCATACTCACCTGCGAGAAACTTGGATGAGTCTCGCATGTTAATACCCTGCAGCCGCACGCTCCGCTCCTGAGTGCCGGATGCAGTGGCGGGTATTGACGTGCGAGACTCATCCGAGTTTCTCGCAGGTGAGTATGAGCCCTTAATTTTGGCATATACTGTTATTAAAGCAATGTTTCATTTACATACATTTTTCTCCTAGCTAAAAAGCATACACAAAGTTATTTTTATCATATTTCTTTATACCAAAATAGTACTTTTAATTGTCACCTGATTAAAACAGCACCCAAATATTTATTGACATGCAATGCCCAATACAGCCAAACAGTGCTAATAGAATCCTGATATTACTGCCAAATGATTCTAATTTATTAACTTAATCATGTAGTCTTTAAATAATACTTCCCCAGATGGTCTGATAAAGTAATATAGCGCCCTAATATTTAATTGGCATAAATACCTATGTGCAGATTGGTTCTAATAAAAATGGATTCTTCTAAATCAAATAAATTATTAGATCAAACAGAGTATTATGTGATCTGTGGTACATTTGTGTTGGTATATAAAGCATAAAAAGTGTTACAACATTTTTCTGAATTCAGTGACTCACCCTTAGAGAATTACATGATTTGTGGTGCATAATGGTGATAGTAAATTTAAAAAAATGCTTTGACTGCTGCAGGTGACCATTTATTTATTTTTATTAAAAATAAACTTGGTTTGTAGAGATATAGCAATTCAAAAATACTTAAGGAGTGTGGTAAGAGATGGGGAAGTGGAAGTATTGATGATGGTGCATGCAGATGCGTAGGATGTGGGCTGGTGCGACTACAACTGTTGTTGGAGAAGAAGAAATATACCCATCCATGAAACATAGTTTCCTGTCCCACTTTGCAGGGAGGCACTGTACACCACTGCTAAAGCCAAACCAGTATGAACAGTTGGCTGATTGGATAGCAGACAATGCTTCCAGCATGTTTGGCAGCACCACCCAGTCTTCCACATGGTCCAGTCTCACAGCCAACAATCTGGAGCACTTAATTCTCACTCTGTTCCTCCTTCTTTCCACCATGTTGAGTCCCAGGAGACTAGTAATCCCACACTAGGACTTTCTGAGGAGCTCTTTACAACATCACATCTTGGTTGGGGCCTCTCACCCTGCAAGTTCCAAGAGGGACAGGAGGAGATGCAGTTTAGTGATGTAGAAAATTTATAGCAGCTACAGCCACAAAAAAATTGAGGGAATGGCAAATATTGATAAGAAAGGAAGATGCCAATAAGTGCCAATAAGTCAGGTTGTTGTTAAGTCACCAAGTCAAGAGGACCGGGGTGCCGCTGCAGAAGACAAGGTAGTAGATGACAAAGTCACACAACCTGGGAATCTGGCATGCAGATCGAGACCAGCAGTGCTAGGGGGGAGGGGTTGGCAATAGAGATGAGCGAACCTTTCAAGATTCAGTATGATTCGCCCAACGATTAGACATTCACTTAACATGTTCAATGAACATACCCAAACCCCATTAGATTCAATGGGAGGTGAAACTAAATGCATGCATAACACGTTAAGTGGTGACAAAAAGCTTCCCAAACAGCTAAAATTAGGGGTATACACCATGAAAGCTGGCATGAATTGACTCACAGTAGAAATTTGTAAATGGTACAGCAGCAGTCAGCCATGGGCCTTACATCGGGGTTTGGCTCAAAATTTACAGCTTGGAATTGAAGTTTCAATGAGGACCTGCTGGTTAAGGGAGTGCTGTAAACCCTCTTAGCTGGGAGCTAAGCTCATGTTATACTGTTGTGAATTCTGTTATCAAACTCCCTCCGGTGGTCATGAATGGTACTTCGGCGAGTTCTGTCCATGGACTCCCTCTGGTGGCTGTGAGTGGAGCTGCTGCTTCTGATGTTCCTTCCACAGGTGATTTAGTTTATTCTTTGGCTGGCTGCTCTATTTAACTCCACTCAGATCGTTACTCTATGCCAGCTGTCAATGTTCTTGTACTGGTTCAGTTCGGTCTTGGATCTTTCTGGTGACCTGTCTACTCCAGCAGAAGCTAAGTCCCTGCTAGTTTATTATTTGCTCATTGTTTTCTTGTCCAGCTTGCTATCATGACTTTGCCTTGCTAGCTGGAAGTTCTGGGATGCAGAGTGGCACCTCCGCACCGTGAGTCGGTGCGGAGGTCTTTTTGCACACTCTGCGTAGTCTTTTTGTAGTTTTTTGTGCTGACCGCAAAGATACCTTTCCTATCTTCAGTCTGTTTAGTAAGTCTGGCCTCCCTTTGCTGAAACCTGTTTCATTTCTGTGTTTGTGACTTTCATCTTAACTCACAGTCAATATATGTGGGGGGCTTCCTTTACCTTTGGGGAATTTCTCTGAGGCAAGGTAGGCTTTATTTTCTATCTCTAGGGCTAGTTAGCTCTTAGGCTGTGAAGAGGCGTCTAGGGAGAGTCAGGAACGCTCCACGGCTATTTCTAGTGTGTGTGATAGGATTAGGGGTTGTGGTCAGCAGAGCTCCCACATCCCAGAGCTTGTCCTCTGTTAGTTTAACCATCAGGTCTTTTCGGGTGCTCCTAACCACCAGGTCCATAACAGTACAGCTGGCCCAAAGTATTAATGCATCTCAATAGAGGGATAAGAGAAGTTCTGAGACCATTTTTTTTTCTCTGCAGCGTGTTTTGTCTTTCTTTTCCCTTTAACCTCTGGGTGGTTCAGGACACAGGTGTAGATATGGACATTCAAGGTCTGTCCTCTTGTGTGGATCATCTCACTGCAAGGGTACAAAACATTCAAGATTTTGTGGTTCAGAATCCGATGTTAGAGCCTAGAATTCCTATTCCTGATTTGTTTTCTGGGGATAGATCTAGGTTCCTGAATTTCAAAAATAATTGTAAACTGTTTCTTGCTTTGAAACCCCGCTCCTCTGGTGACCCCATTCAACAAGTAAAAATCATTATTTCTTTGTTGCGTGGTGACCCTCAAGACTGGGCATTTTCCCTTGCGCCAGGAGATCCTGCATTGCGTGATGTAGATGCGTTTTTTCTGGCGCTTGGATTGCTTTATGATGAACCAAATTCAGTGGATCAGGCAGAGAAAATCTTGCTGGCTTTGCGTCAGGGTCAGGATGAGGCGGAGGTATATTGTCAGAAGTTTAGAAAGTGGTCTGTGCTTATTCAGTGGAATGAGTGTGCCCTGGCGGCAATTTTCAGAAAGGGTCTTTCTGAAACCCTTAAGGATGTCATGGTGGGATTTCCCACGCCTGCTGGTCTGAATGATTCTATGTCCTTGGCCATTCAGATCGATCGGCGCTTGCGGGAGCGCTATGCTGTGCACCATTTGGCGGTATTCTCTGAGCATAGGCCTGAGCCTATGCAATGTGATAAGACTTTGACCAGAGCTGAACGGCAAGAACACAGACGTCGGAATGGGCTGTGTTTTTACTGTGGTGATTCCACTCATGCTATCTCCGATTGTCCTAAGCGCACTAAGCGGTTCGCTAGGTCAGCCACCATTGGTACGGTACAGTCTAAATTTCTTTTGTCTGTTACTCTGATTTGCTCTTTGTCGTCCTATTCTGTTATGGCATTTGTGGATTCAGGCGCTGCCCTGAATTTGATGGACTTTGAGTTTGCCAGGCGCTGGGGTTTTTTCTTGGAGCCCTTGCAGTATCCTATTCCATTGAGAGGAATTGATGCTACGCCTTTGGCCAAGAATAAGCCTCAGTACTAGACTCAATTGACCATGTGGATGGCTCCTGCACATCAGGAGGATATTCGCTTTTTGGTGTTGCATAATCTGCATGATGTGGTCGTTTTGGGGTTGCCATGGCTACAGGTCCATAATCCAGTTTTGGATTGGAAATCTATGTCTGTGTCCAGCTGGGGTTGTCAAGGTGTACATGGTGATGTTCCATTGTTGTCAATTTCGCCTTCCACTCCTTCTGAAGTCCCTGAATTTTTATCGGATTACCGGGATGTATTTGATGAGCCCAAATCCAGTGCTCTACCTCCCCATAAAGATTGCGATTGTGCTATTAATTTGATTCCTGGTAGTAAGTTTCCTAAGGGCCGACTGTTCAATTTATCTGTGCCAGAGCACGCCGCTATGCGGAGTTATATAAAGGAATCCTTGGAGAAAGGTCATATTCGGCCGTCGTCATCACCGTTGGGAGCAGGGTTCTTTTTTGTGGCCAAGAAGGATGGTTACCACAGGTCAGCCGGCTCTGGCTGATGAGAGACTACTCATCCCATCAGGATACTGCAGCGTCATCATGCCTACAGTGCATAGCGCTGAGCAGTTATTAGGGAGATCACCAGAGCTGATCAGCTGATGAATTCAAGTGAACTTTCTCATGCAGCGGTGGTGCTGAAAGTGAGATCACCAGAGCTCATCAGCTGATGAACTCCTGTGAACTTTCTCTTCACAGCTCAGTGCTAGACACTGCAGGAGCGATTACCTCCTGTGTCAGTGTATAACCTGCTGTCTTGGAAAGCAGTCACATCAGTAACTGCTCTCAAAGTCATCAAGATCATAATGAAACACTATGCATTATTATCTTCTCATCAGACAGGTGAGGAATATCGTGATTTATTTCATTTTTGTTACAGGTGACGTTGGCTTCAGTTGAGTAGGCGTTCGGTGAGTATGGATTAGTTTAGATTCAATGAAGGAGTTGGTGTCATTATTTCAATTAAAGGACTTTATTCTGTGTGTGTTTTTTCAATATTACTATGGGATTAGTAATAATAATAATAATAATCTTTATTTTTATATAGCGCTAACATATTCCGCAGCGCTTTACAGTTTGCACACATTATCATCACTGTCCCCGATTGGGCTCACAATCTAGAATTCCTATCAGTATGTCCTTGGCATCTTATAGATGCCTCTTCATTACTATCCTTTGGACTTGATGTCACCTGACAATACAAAGGTGACAATAACCCTTCCAAACCATTACCCCATGTGCCACCGCTACAAGGCAAGTGAGAAGAGCAAGGCTAAGTGTCAGATTTGGAGCATCTTATAGATGCACGTTTTCTGAAGAGGCTGAGAGCTGATGTATGTAGTCTGGGAGGAGACAATATCCATTTCTAGACTATTAATATCAGCCCACAGCTGTCTGCCTTGTCTTTACTAGTTAGATTTTATAGGTGACCCCACGTCATTTTTTTATTTCTGGCTCCCCTGTAAATTAGCAAGTAAAAGGCTAAGCAAACAGCTGTGAGCTGATATTAGTAACTTGGGAACTTTTATGGCAATTGGCTCCTTCCCAGTATACTAACATCAGCCTAACATCAGCCCTCAGCAGTCGACTTTCAGGGTTGAGCCCACATCTTTTCCAGTATATGTCAGCTGTTTTGAATAGCTGACATGTGCCTCTAATAGTCTCGTGTGGAATCACGATCCAACTGCGGCTGTTAAATAAGTAAATGCCGCTGTTAATCCCTGACATCGGCATTTAACTCGTGCTTCCTGCAAGCACACCAGACATCCCGCCCATTGGAGATCCCGTTACGTAATCGTGGGTCACCAATGGGTTGGCATGACAACCAGGGGTCTTCAGCAGACCTCCATGGTTGACACTGCCAGATTGCTATAAACGCCACCTGGTGGTTTGCGCTCATAGCAAGTGAGCAATTCTGCTACATATAGGCGATCTAATCAGCACCTGTATGTATCTGAGCCGATCAGACAAGTGCAGCTTCTATTCTCCCATGGAGACTATTGAAGAATGCAAAAAGTTAAAAAGGTTTTTAAAAATATAAAAAAACAAAAATATAAAAGTTCAAATCACCCCTCTTTTGCCTCATTCAAAATAAAACAATATCACAAATCATTTTCCATAACGAAAAAATTGAAAAACAGCGGCACTCACCAGTTTGCTGAAATAAACATCTTTAATGTGCCTTCAGTCCATAATACGGATTATTTTAGACACAAGCCAGGTTATAGCGAGGGAGTGGGGAGTGCAGGAGGACGACGGCCGTTTCATGCAATCAGCACTTCTACGGGTCCATGGACTGATGGTGGAAGTTAGTTTCCTGGTGCCATTCCATCTTTCTATGTTGACTAAATATCACAAATCAAAGATACACATATTTGATGTGACGACACCACTGGTGTTGCCTAGGGGGTGCTATCAGGGGGTCACGTGAACGAGCAAATCAAATGCAGGGACAAGGCACGCTGTGCACAAGGACCTGAGACTAAGCAGTGAGCAGCGCACAGGACCTGGTACTGAACAGTCACGTGACCAAGGGGCAGAGACACTGAGCCCACATCTCTCTGGGGACATGTTAGCTGTTTTGAACAGCTGACATGTGCCCGCAATAACAGCGGGTGGAATTGGAATCCACCTGTGGCTATTAATTAGTTAATTGCCGCTGTCAAACTATGACAGCTGCATTTAAATCGCGCTTCCGGTAATCGCACCAGAAATACGCACACCGGTGACCCGCGTCACGTGATCACGGGTCACCAATGTGTTGGCCTGACAACCTGAGGTCTCCTGGAGACCTCTATGGTTGCCAGTGTCGGCTTGCTGTGAGCGCCACCCAATGGTTGGCACCCATAGCAAGTGAGCAAATCTCATCGCCTTTATTGTATCTAGCAAAGCCGATCGGGCTATGGCAGCTTCTAGTCTCCTATAGAGACTATTAAAGCATGCCAAAAGTAAAAAAAATTAAAATATAAAAAGATAAAAATAAATCTAAAAGTTCAAATCACCCCCTTTCGCCCCATTCAAAATGAAACAATAAAAATAAAATCAAACATACACATACTGTATTTGATGTCACCCAGTTCAGAATTGTCCAATCTATCAATAAAAATAAGGATTAACCTGATCACTAAACGTCATAGCGAGAAAAAAGTCAAAACCTGCAGTAACCACCGATCGACCAAACCGCTGCATGACCAGCTCTATCCTCACCTACTGTATTCTCACCCATCCCTTGTAGATTGTGAGCCTTCGCGGGCAGGGTCCTCTCTCCTCCTGTACCAGTTATGACTTGTATTGTTTAAGACTATTGTACCTGTTTTTATTATGTATACCCCTCCTCACATGTAAAGCGCCATGGAATAAATGGCGCTATAACAATAAATAATAATAATTATAATAATTACGTTTTTTTTTGTCGCCGCGATATGGGCGTTCAAAACATTGTGTCTGCACCAAAATGGTATAATTAAAACATCAGCTCAGCACGTAAAAAATAACCCCTCACCAATCTGAGATCACGAAAAATGGAAACACCAAGGGTATCGGAAAATTGCGCATTTTTTATTAGCTAAATTTTTTTCACCACTTAGATAAAATAGAACCTAGGCATGTTTGGTGTCAATGAACTTGTAATGACTTGGAGAGTCATATTGGCAGGTCAGTTTTAGCATTTAGAAAACCTACTTAAAAAAGCCAAACAAAAGACAAGTGTGGGATTGCAGTTTTTATGCAATTTCACCGCACTTGGAATGTTTTTCGGTTTTTCCCGTTTTCTAGTATTTGACATGGTAAAACCAATGAGGTCTTTCAAAAGTACAACTTGTCTAGCAAAAAACAAGCCCTTATATGGCCATATTGATGGAAAATTAAAAAAGTTATCGCTCTGGGAAGAAGGGGAGCAAAAAATGAAAACGTAAAATCGAAAAAAGCTCAGGGGGTTAAGGAGTTAAAATGCAATAACGGGCGATCAAAAGATTGTATCTGCACCAAAATGGTATCATTAACCCCTTCACGACATGCGCCGTACATCGACTGCGCATGCCGTGAATCCCCCTTTGATGTGGGCTCCGGCGGTGAGCCCACATCAAAGTTGCGACATGTCAGCTGTTTTGTACAGCTGACATGTGCACGCAATAGCGGCGGGTGAAATTGCTATTCACCCGCCGCTATTAACCTGTTAAATGCCGCTGTCAAACACAGACAGCGGCATTTAACTACCGCATCCGGCCGGGCGGCCGGATATGACGTCATCGCCGACCCCCGTCACATGATCAGGGGTCGGCGATGCATCAGGAAGGTAACCATAGAGGTCCTTGAGACCTCTATGGTTACTGATGCAGGCCTGCTGTGAGCGCCCCCCTGTGGTCGGCGCTCACAGCACACCTGTATTTCTGCTACATAGCAGCGATCTGATGATCGCTGCTATGTAGCAGAGCCGATCAGGCTATGCCAGCTTCTAGCCTCCCATGGAGGCTATTGAAGCATGGCACAAGTAAAAAAAAAATGTTTTTAAAAATATGAAAAAATTATAAAAAATATAAAAGTTTAAATCACCCCCCTTTCGCCCCATCCTAAATAAAACAATAAAAAAAAACCCAAACCTACACGTATTTGGTATCGCCGTGTTCAGAATCGCCCGATCTATCAAGTAAAAAAAAGCATTAACCTGATCGCTAAACGGCGTAGCGAGAAAAAAATCCGAAACGCCAGAATTACGTTTTTTGGGTCGCCGCGACATTGCATTAAAATGCAATAACGGGCGATCAAAAGAACGTATCTGTGCAAAAATGGTATCATTAAAAACATCAGCTCGGCACGCAAAAAATAAGCCCTCACCCGACCCCAGATCACGAAAAATGGAGACGCTACGGGTATCGGAAAATGGCCCTTTTTTTTTTTTTTTTAGCAAAGTTTGGAATTTTTTTTCACCACTTAGATAAAAAATAACCTAGTCATGTTAGGTGTCTATGAACTCGTAATGACCTAGAGAATCATAATGGCAGGTCAGTTTTAGCATATAGTGAACCTAGCAAAAAAGCCAAACAAAAAACAAGTGTGGGATTGCATTTTTTTGCAATTTCACCGCACTTGGAATTTTTTTCCCGTTTTCTAGTAAAAGACATGGTAAAACCAATGGTGTCGTTCAAGAGTACAACTTGTCCCGCAAAAAATAAGCCCTCACATGACCATATTGACGGAAAAATAAAAAAGTTATGGCTCTGGGAACGAGGGAAGCGAAAAACGAACACGCAAAAATGAAAACGGGCCGCGACTTGAAGGGGTTAAAAATGGCAGCTTGGCATGCAAAAAATAAGCCTTCAACCAAATCAAACCTGAGATCACGAAAAATGGAGACGCTATGGGTATTGTAAAATGGCGCAATTTTTTTTAACAAACTTTGGATTTTTTTTTCACCACTTAAATAAAAAGAACCTAGACATGTTTGGTGTCTATGAACTCGAAATGACCTGGAGAATATAATGGCATGACAGTTTTAGCATTTAGTGAACATGGTAAAAAAAAAACTTTTGGATTTCACTTTTTTTGCAATTTCACAGCACTTGGAATTTTTTTCCTCTTTTCCAGTGCAAAATATGTTAAAACCAATGGTGTTGTTCAAAAGTACAACTCATCCCATAAAAAATAAACCCTCATATAGCCATTTTGACCAAACAATAAAAAAACTAAGGCTCTGGGAAAAATGGGAGCAAAAAATGAAAATGCAAAACCAAAAATACCTCTGGTTGTTAAAGGGTTAAATACATGTACAGTAAGCTGCACACACACTGTTCTAATTATGTGGCGCCTCACTAGGGCCTTAGGGTACTCGGATCTGGGCAGGTTCTTAAAGGGATGTGGTGTCACGGTGACAGTGACCCAGTCCGTGGCCCTGGGTGTCTATTAAAAGAGGGAATCCCCTAGCCATGTGAGGTTGGAAGCCTTCACTGTGTTCTAGTCCCTTACTGCCTTAGGCCTCACACAAGGTCCTCACTTTCTCTCTGTCCCTTTTAGTAGGACACTACCTGCATGGCAGGCAGCGCAAGCCTTTTTACAAGTGTCTCTCAGTATGACTCTGGGCTCTATGTGCTGCTGTGCCTTCAGGTGTTAAAGATATGCAGGTGACCTGCAATCTCCTGTCCACCGGTTTCTGCTGTGGGGTATAGAGTTACCTCAACAACCTCGGTCTTCTGGCTACCGGTATTCTGCGCTTCAGAGTGGAGGAAGCACAGTCACAGCTTCCCTCCAGCTCTTTACTTATCATGTGCTTCTCTTCCCCTTTCAGTCTCCTACAGACTGCTCTATTCTCTCTCCTTCCAGGAACTGCAGAACCACTCGTCTGCATGGTCCCAGCTTTCCTCTCTCAGACTCTCTCTGTCTGCTTCCTTTCTCCTCTGTCCTTCTGACAGACTCCTCTCACAGACTGAACTAACTCCTCATCCAAACAAAATACAGGTCCTTCTCAAAAAATTAGCATATAGTGTTAAATTTCATTATTTACCATAATGTAATGATTACAATTAAACTTTCATATATTATAGATTCATTATCCACCAACTGAAATTTGTCAGGTCTTTTATTGTTTTAATACTGATGATTTTGGCATACAACTCCTGATAACCCAAAAAACCTGTCTCAATAAATTAGCATATCAAGAAAAGGTTCTCTAAACGACCTGTTACCCTAATCTTCTGAATCAACTAATTAACTCTAAACACATGCAAAAGATACCTGAGGCTTTTATAAACTCCCTGCCTGGTTCATTACTCAAAACCCCCATCATGGGTAAGACTAGCGACCTGACAGATGTCAAGAAGGCCATCATTGACACCCTCAAGCAAGAGGGTAAGACCCAGAAAGAAATTTCTCAACAAATAGGCTGTTCCCAGAGTGCTGTATCAAGGCACCTCAATGGTAAGTCTGTTGGAAGGAAACAATGTGGCAGAAAACGCTGTACAACGAGAAGAGGAGACCGGACCCTGAGGAAGATTGTGGAGAAGGACCGATTCCAGACCTTGGGGAACCTGAGGAAGCAGTGGACTGAGTCTGGTGTGGAAACATCCAGAGCCACCGTGCACAGGCGTGTGCAGGAAATGGGCTACAGGTGCCGCATTCCCCAGGTAAAGCCACTTTTGAACCATAAACAGCGGCAGAGGCGCCTGACCTGGGCTACAGAGAAGCAGCACTGGACTGTTGCTAAGTGGTCCCAAGTACTTTTTTCTGATGAAAGCAAATTTTGCATGTCATTCGGAAATCAAGGTGCCAGAGTCTGGAGGAAGACTGGGGAGAAGGAAATGCCAAAATGCCTGAAGTCCAGTGTCAAGTACCCACAGTCAGTGATGGTGTGGGGTGCCATGTCAGCTGCTGGTGTTGGTCCACTGTGTTTCATCAAGGGCAGGGTCAATGCAGCTAGCTATCAGGAGATTTTGGAGCACTTCATGCTTCCATCGGCTGAAATGCTTTATGGAGATGAAGATTTCATTTTTCAGCACGACCTGGCACCTGCTCACAGTGCCAAAACCACTGGTAAATGGTTTACTGACCATGGTATTACTGTGCTCAATTGGCCTGCCAACTCTCCTGACCTGAACCCCATAGAGAATCTGTGGGATATTGTGAAGAGAAAGTTGAGAGACGCAAGACCCAACACTCTGGATGAGCTTAAGGCCGCTATTGAAGCATCCTGGGCCTCCATAACATCTCAGCAGTGTCACAGGCTGATTGCCTCCATGCCACGCCGCATTGAAGCAGTCATTTCTGCCAAAGGATTCCCGACCAAGTATTGAGTGCATAACTGAACATTATTATTTGATGGTTTTTTTTGTTTGTTATTAAAAAACACTTTTATTTGATTGGATGGGTGAAATATGCTAATTTATTGAGACAGGTTTTTTGGGTTATCAGGAGTTGTATGCCAAAATCATCAGTATTAAAACAATAAAAGACCTGACAAATTTCAGTTGGTGGATAATGAATCTATAATATATGAAAGTTTAATTGTAATCATTACATTATGGTAAATAATGAAATTTAACACTATATGCTAATTTTTTGAGAAGGACCTGTATATAAGGAAGTTCCCCTGAATCCGGGTCTCGAGCTCCACCTTCTGGTTTGGAGTCAAAACAGTGTTGCATGCACTTGTTACCTGTTAAAGGAATCCTTCCTCGCTTCCAAGCATTGCATCACCCTCCCCGTGAGGAAGGCAATACCACTGTAACAACCGGTTACCTGGATTCTTAAACTTACATATGTCACTGATGTCTGCATAGCTATCTTTTCTGTGTGTATGTAATGTATGTAACACATATTTTCTATCCTGATGGGTTCTGCTGTGATTTTACTCGACATTACTGCCGAATTGCCAGCTTTTTATCTAATGTATCGCTTATCTATCTGTTATCTACTTTAAAATACTTTAGTGGCAACACAACTATTTTCGATTTTAAGAAAAATGATTGTGATTCTGATCACGAATCCGAATGTACCATACTCAAGATGAATTTATGTTTGGCATTTTTTTCCAAACATCTCTATTTGTAACATCAACAGTAGTGATGAGCGAGCACTAAAATGCTCGGGTGCTTGTTGCTTGAGTCGAGCAGATTGGAATACTCGGGTACTCAGCCAGAACAACGAGCCCAATGTAAGTCTATGGGAGACCCGAGTATTTTTACCGTGATCCCCCCCGGGGGTCCTTTTAAGGTCTAAAAACGTCTGAAAATGATGGAAACACTGCTCAAAAGACACAGGGACATCATGTGGGAAGCATTCCTGGCTACTAATTCACAGCTGTAAACATTTTTTTCCGAGATTCATGCCATTTTACCTGGTGCAACAAAAAACACATTAAAACGAAACCAAAATGGATTTTGCTTGGAAATATGTTAAGGTACATCCTTTGCAGGTTAATGACTTGCCTGTAAGGCCAAATATTTAACCCCAGACCGAAAATTTCCTCCCCCACTTAGGTTTAGTTCAGACGCAGCGTTTTTGAAGCATTTTTCAACTTTAACATTGCTTTCAACCACTACAAATGCATTTAGTGAGAAATGTCATTGTAACATTTAACACCCCTAGCTGGCCATGTGGTGTGTGACACATAAGCAGACCCATTCTGTTTCATTTATGAAGGAGGGACTCTTAAAGTCACAGAACCTATTTTTACTGGTGCATTAGGTGGCATTAATCTTCTTAAAGGGCCATTATTAACCCCTTAAGCCCCAAGGGTGGTTTGCATGTTAATGACCGGGCCAATTTTTGCAATTCTGACCACTGTCCCTTTAAGAGGTTATAACTCTGGAATACTTCAACAGATCCTGATGATTCTGACAATGTTTTCTCATGACATATTGTACTTCATGATAGTTATAAAATTTCTTTGATAAGACTTGCGTTTATTTGTAAAAAAATGAAAATTTGGCGAAAATTTTGAACATTTCACAAATTGACAGGAATTGAAATTGGACGCCATGTTGCGTTTGGAGAGCCACTGATGTGCCTAAACATTGAAACTTCCCACAAGTGACCCAATATTGGAAACTAGACCCCCCAAGGAACTTATCTAGATGTGTTGTGAGAACTTTGAACCCCCAAGTGTTTCACTACAGTTTATAACGCAGAGCCGTGAAAATAAAAAAAAAATTTTTTTCCACAAAAATTTTTTAGCCCCCAGTTTTATATTTTCCCAAGGGTAACAGGAGAAATTGGTCCCCAAAAAGTTATTGTCCAATTTGTCCTGAGTATGATGATACCCCACATGTGGGGGGAACCACCATTTGGGTGCATGGCAGAGCTCGGAATGGAAGGAGCGCCATTTGGAATGCAGACTTAGATGGATTGGTCTGCAGGCGTCACGTTGCATTTGCAGAGCCCCTGATGTAACTAGACCCCCCAAGGAACTTATCTAGATGTGTTATGAGAACTTTGAACCCTTTGAACTACAGTTTATAATGCAGAGCCGTGAAAATAAAAAATCTTTTTTTTCACACAAAAATGTTTTTTTAGCCCCCCAAAATTTTTATTTTCCCAAGGGTAACAAGAGAAATTGGACTCCAAAAGTTGTTGTCTAATTTGTCCTGAGTACGCTGATACGCCTTATGTTGGGGTAAACCCTGCTTCGGCACACGGGAGAGCTCCGAAGGGAAGGAGCACTGTTTTACTTTTTCAATCCAGAATTGGCTGGAATTGAGATCGGACGCCATGTCATGTTTGGAGAGCCCATGATGTGCCTAAATAGTTGAAACCCCCAATTGTAACTGAAACCCTAACCCCAGCCCCAGCCCTAACCCTAGCCCCAACCTTAGCCGTAACCCTAGCCCTAACCCTAGCCCTAACTCTAGCCCTTACCATAGCCCTAAACCTAGCCTTAACCCTACCCCTAACCCTAGCCCTAACCCTAGCCCTAACCCTTGCCCTAACCCTAGCCCTCATCCTAGCTCTAACCCTAACCTAGCCCTATCCCTAACCCTATCCCTAGCAGTAATCCTAGCCCTAGCCCTAACCCGAACCCTAGCCCTAACCCTAGCCCTAACCCAAGCCCTAACCCTAATCCTAATGGGAAAGTGGAAATAAATATATTTTTTTAATTTTTATTATTTTTCCCTAACTAAGGGCGTGATGAAGAGGGGTTTGATTTACTAATTATAGCTTTTTTTAGCGGATTTTCATGATTGGCAGCTGTCACACACTAAAAGATGCTTTTTATTGCAAAAAATAGTTTTTGCATCTCCACATTTTGAGAGCTATAATTTTTCCATATTTTGGTCCACAGAGTCATATGAGGTCTTTTTTTTTTGTGGGACGAGTTGATGTTTTTATTGGTAACATTTTCGGGCACGTGACATTTTTTGATTGCTTTTTATTCCGATTTTTGTGAGGCAGGGTGACCAAAAACCAGCTCTTCATGAATTTCTTTTTTTTTTTTTTGGGGGGGGGGCGCGTTTATACCATTTCAAGTTTGGTAAACTTGATTAAGGAGTGTTATTCTTTGGGTCAGTACGATTACAGCGATACCTCATTTATATCATTTTTTTACGTTTTGGCGGTTTTATGCGATAAAAACTATTTTATAGAAAAAATTATTATTTTTGCATCGCTTTATTCTTAGGACTATAACTTTTTTATTTGTTCGCTGATGATGCTGTATGGTGGCTCGTTTTTTGCGGGGCCAGATAACATTTTCAGCGGTACCATAGTTATATATGTACGTCATTTTGATCGCGTGTTATTCCACTTTTTGTTCAGCGGTATGATAATAAAGCGTTGTTTTTTGCCTCGTTTTTTTTTACTGCGTTCACTGAAGGGGTTAACAAGTGAGACAGTTTTATAGGTGGGGTTGTTACGGAAGCGGCGATACTAAATATGTGTACTTTTATTGTTTTATTATTTATATACAGAAATGTATTTATGGGAACAATATTTTTTTTTCTTTATTTAGGAATTTTTTTTTTTTTTAACTCACGTGAATATTTTTTTTTCATGTTATAGGGTCAGATCGCTGATCTGACACTTTGCAGAGCACTGTGTCAGATTAGCGATCTGACACGCAGGGCTGCAGGCTTGCCAGTGCTTGCTCTGAGCAGGCGCTGGTAAGCCACCTCCCTGCAGGACCGGATGTAGCGCCGCAGCCATTTTGGATCTGGGGCCTGCAGGGAGGAGACGCTCGGTACAAGGTGAGCACATCGCCTTTACTGAGGGTCTCAGGAACGCATGCAGGGAGCCCCCTCCCTGTGCGATACTTCCCTGTACCGCCGGAACGCTGCGATCATGTTTGATCGCAGTGTTCCGGTGGTTAATATGCCAGGAGCGGTCCATGACCACTCCTGGCACACAGTGATGGATATCAGCTACGATAGTCAGCTGACACCCAGCCGCGATCGGCCGCAGTCCCCCCGTGAGCACGGGTGATCGCGCTGGACGTACTATCCCACCACTGGGAATTAAGTCCCAGGTCACCTCGACGGGATAGTGCGTCCAATGGGATTAAGGTGTTAAACAGTGGGTCTCCTAAGCTGTTATAGCCTATGCTGTGAGTGGATGGGCTGCCAAGAATTACGACGCACCACAATATCCCTTTCATAAGATGTCCAGGGAGGACTCCTAAAAAAGTGTTGCATTGAATTCAATGCCAGTCCTGCTACCAATTCATATGCACCCCAATAAGCCTTTGAACCCACAATCTGGATGGGTCCCTGAAAATCCACTTCACCATATGCATTTTGTACTCCATATTCCTTTGTTTTACACATTGGCAGCCAAGCCAGCCCTGCTGCACTAAAACTACTACTGAGAAGTAGGCCCAAATTAATGTAATGCCCAATTCCCCAATGTGGGGTCCTGTTTTTACTAACTAAAATAGTGTCATCACAGCCCCCTTCCCCAAAATTCACCGTACAGAGCACATTCACCCTGGTGATCTAGTGGCAGGTAAAGAACAGACATTGCAGGAGACAGAGTTAAGAAGTAGGCTCAATGTAATGTAATGCTCAATTCCCCAATCTGAGGTCCTGTTTTTACTAACTAAAATAGTGCCATCACAGCCCCCTTGCCAAAAATTCACTGTACACTTTTTTTTAGACTTTTTATTTTTTTATGCTGAATAGTGCTGTATATAATTAGAGTATCAAACAGCATAAAAAGTAGTCCACCGGCGTACAATGACCAAACATGCAGATATATGACGGCTGTCACAGAAATACCACACTCGCAAATATGTGTCCTTTTTATAATTTTTTATGTAAATAGTGCTGTATTTAATTACAGTAACAGACAGCAAAAAAAGTGGTCCACCGGCCTACAATGCCACAGATATATGAGTGTTGTCACGGAAATACCACACTAGCAAATATTAGAGTAACAGAGAGCAAAAACAGTGGCAAAACGGCTTAAAAATGCCAAAACTTGAAGGACGCAGATATATGAGGCCTTATTTGGTGAATTTAAAACGTGGCACAAGGCTAGCACACACAACTATGCTACATATGCCTGACAAACTATGATTTTTAAACAGGCCTCAGTCTGACAGAACACACTGTATATTTTTTTTTGGGGGGGTGAATTTTTGGGGAAAAAATGCAATCAGGTATATAGTAAAGAAGCAGCAGCATCAGACAGTTATGGAGCTTTGGGAGGGATGCAGTGGGAGCAATGGATGCACATACAGTGCCTGCAGGTCTTGCACTGATGTGGATATGTTGTGCCCTGCCTACCTGGCTAGCGCTGCAATTTCGGGACCCACGAATTAGCCCTTAAAAAATACTGTTGGTTTCTCAGGAGTTGTGGGATTAACAGTTGCAAACCTACACTAACTATTAAAACCACAATTCTGACCCTATCTCGGCAGCAGCTCTTCCAACTCTCACTGAATCCGGAGCTGAATGCGACGAGCATGGTAGCGCCAGGTCTCTTATACTCGGGATGATGCTGTGTGGCCAAGCCAATCACTGCACGACCACAACAAAGATGGCTGCGGCATTTCATGGCCTGGCAGACAATCCCTGCAGTGTGATTGGGTCTCTAAAGTCCACCAAAAATGCTGGGTGGAACATGAATTACCGCTGACTTTTGATGAAAGTTAGGAGGGCTACACTTTCAGGGGACCGCCGGATGTGCTTATCCATCAGTACACCACCAGCTCTGAAGACACTTTGTGAGAGAATACTGGCTGCCGGGCAAGACAAAACCTCCAAGGCATGACAGGTAAGCTCATGCTGTCCCTACCCTTGACCTTATAACGAAAGAGAAATTTTACAGCCACTCAACCACAGGCCCAAACACTAAACAGGTACATTTCCAGGCTGCTTGCCATGGCAATGTAGCCATTTTTACAAAAAAAAGTTGCTCTCCATCGTGCTAAAGCATGTCAATGTAAAATATGTGAAATATTAATAATAATACGGCTTTTCAATACTTTGAAAAAATTAGATGCTTTGCACATCATTTGGCCCAATCATGCCTGCCCATCAACCAACGTCAAGGTGGTCTCAAAAAAATGATGTTGCTGTTTGATGTGCAGTTCAGTTTATGGGAACATGCACTTTATACAGTTGATTACAATAGATGCAGCTATATGCTGGGGTTAATATTCTAATCCTTGATATAGTTATATGAGACTGCCAACTATCATTGATGGTATTAATTAATAATCTCAAGCCCCATATGGGACATTATTGGAGTTGCCATCTATAATATAATGCTGGGAGCTTCACTCTGTCCGAAGCCTTTATAGACTGCGCTGGCGCAAGCTCCGGCGCAGTCTGGCCCCCACAGAGTAACGCTCCCAGGAGATCGCGGTATGCGTAAGCACTGAACGCATACAGCGATCTCCACCGGAGAGTCAGGGACCGCCAGGAGGGTAAGTATATTCACCTTTCCCCGTTCCAGCGCTGCGTGCGGCTCCGTCTCCCGACTCCTCTGCTGTGACAGTTCAGAGGGCGCGATGACGCGCTTAATGCGCGCCGGCGCCGCCCTCTGACCAGTCACAGGCAGAGGAGCCGGAGTGTGTCTTCAAGAAAATGGCGCCGGAAAGCACGGACTGCGCAGGCGCCGAATCCGGCAGCAGGAATCGGCGCCTGCGCAGTCCGCGCTTTCCGGCGCCATTTTCTTGAAGACACACTCCGGCTCCACTGCAGGTGTGTCTTCAAGAAAATGGTGCCGGAAAGCGCGGACTGCGCAGGCGCCGATTCCGGCAGCAGGAGGACGAAGAAAATGGGTGGAAAGGAATGGCGTAAGTAACAAATTGCTGTGGCATGAAGCTGTGACACTTCATGCCACAGCAATTTGTTATTTACGCCACCTGATTCCTTTCCACCGCCATTTTCTTGGTCCTGCTGCCGGAATCGGCGCCTGCGCAGTCCACGCTTTCCGGTGCCATTTTCTTGAAGACACACTGCCGGCGCCATTTTCTTGAAGACAAACTGCAGGTGTGTCTTCAAGAAAATGGCGCCGGAAAGCGCGGACTGCGCAGGCGCCGATTCCGGCAGCAGGAGGACGAAGAAAATGGGCAGAAAGGAATGGCGTAAGTAACAAATTGCTGTGGCATGAAGCTGTGGCACTTCATGCCACAGCAATTTGTTATTTACGCCACCTGATTCCTTTCCGCCGCCATTTTCTTGGTCCTGCTGCCGGAATCGGCGCCTGCGCAGTCCGCGCTTTCCGGCGCCATTTTCTTGAAGACACACTGACGGCGCCATTTTCTTGAAGACACACTGCAGGTGTGTCTTCAAGAAAATGGCGGCGGAAAGCGCGGACTGCGCAGGCGCCGATTCCGCCAGCAGGAGGACCAAGAAAATGGCTGCGGAAAGGAATCAGGTGGCGCAAGTAACAAATTGCTGTGGCATGAGGCTGTGGCACTTCATGCCACAGCTATTTGTTACTTACGCCACCTGATATGGGGCATATACTATGGAGCATTTTATGGAGCAGCGTATGGGGCATATGGATGGGAGCAGCAAATTAAAGAACGGTGCCGCAGGATGGGAACAGCACATGACAGAACGGAGGCGCAGGATGGCAGCAGCACATGACAGAACGGGGGCGCAGGATGGGAGCAGCACATGACAGGATGGGAGCAGTAAATGACAGAACGGGGGCGCAGGATGGGAGCAGCACATGACAGAACGGGGGCGCAGGTTGGGAGCAGCACATGACAGAACGGGGGCGCAGGATGGGAGCAGCACATGACAGAACGGGGGCGCAGGATGGGAGCAGCACATGACAGAACGGGGGCGCAGGATGGGAGCAGCACATGACAGGATGGGAGCAGCAAATGACAGAATGGAGGCGCAGGATGGGAGCAGCACATGACAGAATGGGGGCGCAGGATGGGAGCAGCACATGACAGAACGGGGGCGCAGGATGGGAGCAGCACATGACAGAACGGGGGCGCAGGATGGGAGCAGCACATGACAGAACGAGGGCGCAGGATGGGAGCAGCACATGACAGGATGGGAGCAGCAAAGGACAGAATGGAGGCGCAGGATGGGAGCAGCACATGACAGAACGGGGGCGCAGGATGGGAGCAGCACATGACAGAACGGGGGCGCATGATGGGAGCAGCACATGACAGGATGGGGAAGCAGGATGGAGCAGCACATGACAGAATGGGGGCGCAGGTTGGAGCAGCACATGACAGGATGGGGATGCAGGATGGAGCAGCACATGACAGGATGGGCATGCAGGATGGAGCAGCACATGACAGAACGGGGGCGCAGGATGGGAGCAGCACATGACAGAACGGGGGCGCAGGATGGGAGCAGCACATGACAGAACGGGGGCGCAGGATGGGAGCAGCACATGACAGGATGGGAGCAGCAAAGGACAGAATGGAGGCGCAGGATGGGAGCAGCACATGACAGAACGGGGGCGCAAGATGGGAGCAGCACATGAGAGAACGGGGGCGCAGGATGGGAGCAGCACATGACAGGATGGGGATGCAGGATGGAGCAGCACATGACAGAATGGGGGCGCAGGTTGGAGCAGCACATGACAGGATGGGGATGCAGGATGGAGCAGCACATGACAGGATGGGGACGCAGGATGGAGCAGCACATACCAGGATGGAGACCATATACCAATATAAATGCTCGCCACCCGGGCGTAGAACGGGTTCAATAGCTAGTAATATATATTGATGTGTGGCTCTTTATCTCTCCATCTTTTTGCAATCAATTCAGATTTTCTATGGGTGGGTAATACCATCCAGTTTGTACTCTTGTTTTCACATGTGTTGTATTAATGTATTTGTAATGTGTTATTCTAACCTTTGATATTATAATAAAATGATATTGAACCCGGCTTGCCTGAGCACTCTCTCCCTTGCATGGAGCTTGGCTCCTTCTCCAGCCACTCCCCCTGTGATCATGTGTCTTAGGTCCTGTTAGTGCAGCTCGCTCTCTGCAGCAGCAATACACTTCTATTAGTTACTACTAGGGTTGAGCGACACGGGTCGAACATTTTCAAAAGTCGCCGACTTTTGACAAAGTCGGGTTTCATGAAACCCGATCCGACCCCTGTGCGGGGTCGGCCATGCGGTACGCGACTTTCGCGCCAAAGTCGCGTTTCAATGACGCGAAAAGCGCCATTTCTCAGCCAATGAAGGTAAACGCAGAGTGTGGGCAGCGTGATGACATAGGTCCTGGTCCCCACCATCTTAGAGAAGGGCATTGCAGTGATTGGCTTGCTGTCCGCGGCATCACAGGGGCTATAAAGGGGCGTTCCCGCCGACCGCCATGTTACTGCTGCTGATCTGAGCTTAGGGAGAGGTTGCTGCCGCTTCGTCAGAAGCAGGGATAGCGTTAGGCAGGGTCCATTAACCACCAAACCGCTTGTGCTGTAGCGATTTGCACTGTCCAACACCACCTTCGGTGTGCAGGGATAGTGGAAGCTACATTTTTTTTTTTTCTCAGCGCTGTAGCTCATTGGGCTGCCCTAGAAGGCTCCCTGATAGCTGCATTGCTGTGTGTACGCCGCTGTGCAAACCAACTGCTTTTTTCAAAGCACAAATCCTCTTGTTCCTTCCTTTCTGCACAGCTATCTTGTTCTTGTCCACACTTTTTATTTAATTTGTGCATCAGTCCACTCCTTATTGCTGCCTGCCATACCTGGCTGAGATTACTGCACGGAGATAGTAATTGAAGGACAGTTCCTTTTTTTTTTTTTTTTGTGGGAGATTAAGATTGGCATTTCTGCTAGAGTGCCATCCCTGTCTGTGTCATCTCTCACTCAGTGGGCCATAGAAAGCCTATTTATTTTTTTGCTTGATTTGGGTTCCAAAATCTACCTGAAAAAATCACAACATCAATCAGTGGGAGAAAAATATTGGCCTCAGGGCTTGTGTGCCACTCCTGACTCCTGTGTGTGCCATCTCTCACTCAGTGGGCCATAGAAAGCCTATTAATTTTTTTGCTTGATTTGGGTTCTAAATTCTACCTGAAAAAATCAATAAATCAATCAGTGGGAGATTAATATTGGCCTTTGGGCTTGTGTGCCAGTCCTAAGCGTGCCATCTCTCTCTCTCAGATAGTGGGCCATAGAAAGCCTATTTATAATTTTTTTTATTGGGTTTATAAATTTTCCCTGGAAAAAAAAAAAAAAAGTGGGAGATTAATATTGGCCTCTGGGCTTGTGTGCCAGTCCTGAGCGTGCCATCTCTCTCACAAATAGTGGGCCATAGAAAGCCTATTTATTTTTTTGGTTGATTTGGGTTCTAAATTCTACCTGAAAAAATCAATAAATCAATCAGTGGGAGACAAATATTGGCCTCTGGGCTTGTGTGCCACTCCTGACTCCTGTGTGCGTCCTCTCTCACTCAGTGGGCCCTAGAAAGCCTATTTTTTGTTTTATTTGGTTTCTAAATTATTCCTGAAAAAATCATTTTTTTTTTATTTTTTATTTTCTAAAGTCTCCCTGAAAAAAAAAAAAATCAAATCAGTGGGAGATTAATATTGCCCTTTCTGCTTGTGTGCCAGTCTTGACTCCTGGGTGTGCCATCTCTCTCTCTCCAATTGTGGGCCATAAAAAGCCTATTAATTTTTTTGCTTGATTTGGGTTCCAAAATCTACCTGAAAAAATCACTAAATCAATCAGTGGGAGATAAATATTGGCCTCTGGGCTTGTGTGCCACTCCTGACTCCTGTGTGCGTCCTCTCTCACTCAGTGGGCCATAGCCTATTTTTTTTTAATTTGTTTTCTAAATTCTCCCTGAAACAATCATTTCATTTTATTTGGTTTATAAATTCTTCCTTAAAAAATCATTTTTTTTTATTATTTTTTTTTTTCTAAAGTCTCCCTTTAAAAAAAAAAAAAAAAAATCAGTGGGAGATTAATATTTACATTTGCGCTTCAGTGACAGTCCTGCGTGTGTGGCATCTCTCTCATTTGTTGCCACCAACAACAGAGTGTGTAACATTGTGCCTGATTTTCGTTGTGGTCTCACCCACCTGTAAAGGGGTAGCTAAATCATGCTGAAGTTATAGCTCACCGTGTAAGTTGTGTGACAGCAACAAATACCGTTAGTTTGGTTACGTTTTTAAAACAATGAGGAAGTCTGGTGGAAGAGGTCGTGGCCGGGGGCGTTCATTGTCAGCTGGTAATGAGGGTAGTGGTAGTGGTGGAGCATCAGGTGGTCGTGGGAAAAAAAATATTGCACCTAAGTCTGGAGCTGTGGAGCCAGGTTCGTCGTCTGGCTACACAAGGCCTCGAACGCTCCCTTTTCTGGGAGTAGGAAAACCGCTTTAAAAGCCGGAGCAGCAAGAGCAAGTTTTGGCTTATCTTGCTGACTCAGCCTCTAGCTCTTTTGCCTCCTCTCGTGAAACTGGTAAAAGTAAAAGCAGCGCGTCGTTAGTGGATGTTCACGGTCAGGGACAAGTCGCTTCCTTGTCCTCTTCAGCAAAAACAACAACAGAGAAGAATGCAGCAGGCGACACAACGGGTTACTCCATGGAGCTCTTTACACATACCGTCCCTGGCTTAGAAAGTGAAGCAGTTAACAGTCCATGCCCATTACAAGTTGAATCTGACATGGAGTGCACTGATGCACAGCCACAGCCAGACTACTATGCTGGTCCTTTGACTCAGACCACAACATTGCCCTCGCAGGGTGCTGATCAAGAATCAGACCCTGATGAGACTATGTTGCCCCATCACGAACGCTATACCACCGACCGACACGGTGACACAGACGAAGTTGCACACGAGCTACAAGAAGAGGTAATAGATGACCCAGTTCTTGACCCCGATTGGCAGCCATTGGGGGAACAGGGTGCAGGCGGCAGCAGTTCTGAAGCGGAGGAGGAGGGGCCGCAGCAGGCATCAACATCGAAACAGGTTCCATCTGCCGGGCCCGTATCTTGCCCAAAACGCGTGGCAAAGTCAAAACCTGTTGGAGGACAGCGTGGCCATCCGGTTAAAGCTCAGTCTGCAATGCCTGAAAAGGTATCCGATGCTAGAAAGAGTGCAGTCTGGCATTTTTTTAAACAACATCCAATTGATCAGCGCAAAGTCATCTGTCAAAAATGTTCAACTACCTTAAGCAGAGGGCAGAATCTGAAAAGTCTCAATACAAGTTGCATGCATAGACATTTAACCACCATGCATTTGCAAGCTTGGACTAACTACCAAACGTCCCTTAAGGTTGTAGCACCCTCGGCCAATGAAGCTAGTCATCAACGCAACATCCCTTCCGGCAGTGTAGGGCCACCATTTTCTGCACCACCTGCAGTATCTGTGCAGGTTTCTTTGCCAGGCCAAAGCAGTCAGGGTCAGGGAATCACCAGTTTCGTAGTAGGAAACACTGCATCTAGGGCACCGGCGGCAACAATACCATCTCCCACCGTCTCTCAGTCTGCCATGTCCACCGGCACCCCCGCTAGTTCCACGATCTCCAGCTCTCCAGTCCAGCTCACCCTACATGAGACTATGGTTAGAAAAAGGAAGTACTTAGCCTCGCATCCGCGTACACAGGGTTTGAACGCCCACATAGCTAGACTAATCTCGTTAGAGATGATGCCCTACCGGTTAGTTGAAAGCGAAGCTTTCAAAGCCCTGATGGAATACGCTGTACCACGCTACGAGCTACCCAGTCGACACTTTTTTTCCAGAAAAGCCATCCCAGCCCTCCACCAGCATGTTAAAGAGCGCATCGTCCATGCACTCAGGCAATCTGTGAGCACAAAGGTGCACCTGACAACAGATGCATGGACCAGTAGGCATGGCCAGGGACGTTACGTGTCCATCACGGCACACTGGGTAAATGTGGTGGATGCAGGGTCCACAGGGGACAGCAAGTTTGGGACAGTTCTGCCTAGCCCACGGTCTAGGAAACAGTTGGCTGTAGCCGTTCGCACCCCCTCCTCCTCCTCCTTGTCCTCCTGCAGAAGCGAGACCTCGTCCACAGACCGCAGTCGCACAACCACTCCATCCGCAGCTGCCACTGTTGCACACCAGGTCTCCCATTATGGGGCAGCTACTGGCAAACGTCAGCAGGCTGTATTGGCTATGAAGTGTTTGGGCGACAACAGACACACCGCTGAAGTTCTGTCCGAGTTCTTGCAGAAAGAAACGCAGTCGTGGCTGGGCACTGTAGATCTTGAGGCAGGCAAGGTAGTGAGTGATAACGGAAGGAATTTCATGGCTGCCATCTCCCTTTCCCAACTGAAACACATTCCTTGCCTGGCTCACACCTTAAACCTGGTGGTGCAGTGCTTCCTGAAAAGTTATCCGGGGTTATCCGACCTGCTCCTCAAAGTGCGTGGACTTTGCTCACATATCCGCCGTTCGCCCGTACACTCCAGCCGTATGCAGACCTATCAGCGGTCTTTGAACCTTCCCCAGCATCGCCTAATCATAGACGTTGCAACAAGGTGGAACTCAACACTGCACATGCTTCAGAGACTGTGTGAACAGAGGCGGGCTGTTATGTTTTTGTGGGAGGATACACATACACGGGCAGGCAGTAGGATGGCAGACATGGAGTTGTCAGGTGTGCAGTGGTCGAAGATTCAAGACATGTGTCAAGTCCTTCAGTGTTTTGAGGAATGCACACGGCTGGTTAGTGCAGACAACGCCATAATAAGCATGAGCATCCCCCTAATGCGTCTGCTGATGCAAAGTTTGACGCACATAAAGGATCAGGCGTCTGCAGCTGAGGAAGTGGAAAGCCTTGATGACAGTCAGCCATTGTCTGGCCAGGGCAGTGTACAGGACGAGGTAGCGGGCGAACAGGAGGAGGAGGACGAGGAGGATGATGGGGATGATTATATTTTTAATGAGGAAGCTTTTCCGGGGCCAGTGGAAATTGTTGGCGCCGCAAGGCCGGGTTCTGGTTTTTGGAGGGACACAAGTGACGTGGATTTGCCTGAAACTGCCCCTCAACCAAGCACAACCACAGATTTGAGAACTGGAACTTTGGGCCACATGGCGGATTATGCCTTACGTATCCTCAAAAGGGACACACGCATAACAAAAATGATGAACGATGACGATTACTGGTTGGCCTGCCTCCTTGATCCTCGCTATAAAGGCAAATTGCAAAATATAATGCCACATGAGAACTTGGAACTAATATTAGCAACCAAACAATCAACTCTTATTGACCGTTTGCTTCTGGCATTCCCTGCACACAGCGCCCGTGATTGTTCTCACACGAGCTGCAGGGGCCAGCAGACCAGAGGTGTTAGAGGGGCAGAAATCAGAAGTGGTGTTGGCCAGAGGGGTTTTCTGACCAGGTTGTGGAGTGATATTGCTATGACCGCAGACAGGACAGGTACTGCAGCATCAATTCAAAGTGACAGGAGACAACATTTGTCCAGTATGGTTACTAACTATTTTTCATCCCTGATCGACGTTCTCCCTCAACCGTCATTCCCATTTGATTACTGGGCATCAAAATTAGACAACTGGCCAGAATTGGCAGAATATGCATTGCAGGAGCTTGCTTGCCCGGCAGCTAGTGTCCTATCAGAAAGAGTATTCAGTGCTGCAGGTTCAATACTAACAGAAAAAAGGACTCGTCTGGCTACCCAAAACGTAGATGATCTAACCTTCATTAAAATGAACCACAACTGGATTTCGAAATCATTTGCCCCACCTTGCCCGGCTGACACCTAGCTTTCCTATGTAAAGGTCTTGCCTGTGGACTATTCTGAACGACTTTTCCAATCTCGTAATTTGCAGCACCTGATTGTCCAGCATCCGACATGTTAACACCTCCCTAAATGGCCAAAGTCCCCACACGGGGCCGTGGTATCGCCACTTGGCGCCAGCACCCGTGAGAGTACTGTTTGTCTGAAGAGGTGGGTGTGCCCGCTTTTGGTCGACGGCACTGCCACTAGGTCCCTCATAGTACAATAAAGTGTCTGGCGGTGGTGGTGCGCACCCAACGTCAGACACACCGTTGTAATATGAGGGGCCCTGGGCCTGTACCGCCGGCCACAAGACAGTACCCCCCCAGGTCAAACAGTGCTCTACCACTTGCAAAATTTTCTCTCACAGCTCCACCAATGTTTAGTCTATGCGCTGACATCCTTCAATGCCTGGCACTGTCAATACCATTGTATTGACATTTTTCTTATGTTAGGCCTTCGAAGCCTGTCTGCGGTCACTCCTTCCACTAGGCCTCCACTGACCTGTCTACTGCTGCCTGTGTTCCCCTGGAACCAATTTTAAATTGCCTACAGCCAGCCCAATTTATTATGTTAGGGCTTCGAAGCCTGTCTGCGGTCCCTCCTTCCACTAGGCCTCCACTGACCTGTCTACTGCTGCCCGTGTTCCCCTGGAACCAATTTTAAATTGCCTACAGCCAGCCCAATTTATTATGTTAGGGCTTCAAAGCCTGTCTGCGGTCCCTCCTTCCACTAGGCCTCCACTGACCTGTCTACTGCTGCCCGTGTTCCCCTGGAACCAATTTTAAATTGCCTGCAGCCAGCCCAATTTATTATGTTAGGGCTTCGAAGCCTGTCTGCGGTCCCTCCTTCCACTAGGCCTCCACTGACCTGTCTACTGCTGCCCGTGTTCCCCTGGAACCAATTTTAAATTGCCTACAGCCAGCCCAATTTATTATGTTAGGGCTTCGAAGCCTGTCTGCGGTCCCTCCTTCCACTAGGCCTCCACTGACCTGTCTACTGCTGCCCGTGTTCCCCTGGAACCAATTTTAAATTGCCTACAGCCAGCCCAATTTATTATGTTAGGGCTTCGAAGCCTGTCTGCGGTCCCTCCTTCCACTAGGCCTCCACTGACCTGTCTACTGCCGCCCGTGTTCCCCTGGTACCAATTTTAAATTGCCTACAGCCAGCCCAATTTATTATGTTAGAGCTTCGAAGCCTGTCTGCGGTCCCTCCTTCCACTAGGCCTCCACTGACCTGTCTACTGCTGCCCGTGTTCCCCTGGAACCAATTTTAAATTGCCTACAGCCAGCCCAATTTATTATGTTAGGGCTTCGAAGCCTGTCTGCGGTCCCTCCTTCCACTAGGCCTCCACTGACCTGTCTACTGCTGCCCGTGTTCCCCTGGAACCAATTTTAAATTGCCTACAGCCAGCCCAATTTATTATGTTAGGGCTTCGAAGCCTGTCTGCGGTCCCTCCTTCCACTAGGCCTCCACTGACCTGTCTACTGCTGCCCGTGTTCCCCTGAAACCAATTTTAAATTGCCTACAGCCAGCCCAATTTATTATGTTAGGGCTTCGAAGCCTGTCTGCGGTCGCTCCTTCCACTAGGCCTCCACTGACCTGTCTACTGCTGCTCGTGTTCCCCTGGAAACAATTTTAAATTGCCTACAGCCAGCCCAATTTATTATGTTAGGGCTTCGAAGCCTGTCTGCGGTCCCTCCTTCCACTAGGCCTCCACTGACCTGTCTACTGCCGCCCGTGTTCCCCTGGAACCAATTTTAAATTGCCTACAGCCAGCCCAATTTATTGTGTTAGGGCTTCGAAGCCTGTCTGCGGTCCCTCCTTCCACTAGGCCTCCACTGACCTGTCTACTGCTGCCCGTGTTCCCCTGGAACCAATTTTAAATTGCCTACAGCCAGCCCAATTTATTATGTTAGGGCTTCGAAGCCTGTCTGCGATCCCTCCTTCCACTAGGCCTCCACTGACCTGTCTACTGCTGCCCGTGTTCCCCTGGAACCAATTTTAAATTGCCTACAGCCAGCCCAATTTATTATGTTAGGGCTTCGAAGCCTGTCTGCGGTCCCTCCTTCCACTATGCCTCCACTGACCTGTCTACTGCTGCCCGTGTTCCCCTGGAACCAATTTTAAATTGCCTACAGCCAGCCCAATTTATTATGTTAGGGCTTCGAAGCCTGTCTGCGGTCCCTCCTTCCACTAGGCCTCCACTGACCTGTCTACTGCTGCCCATGTTCCCCTGGAACCAATTTTAAATTGCCTACAGCCAGCCCAATTTATTATGTTAGGGCTTCGAAGCCTGTCTGCGGTCCCTCCTTCCACTAGGCCTCCACTGACCTGTCTACTGCTGCCCGTGTTCCCCTGGAACCAACATCAGAAAATATAAAAATAAGTATTTTGCTTATAAAAAAGAAAATACTGGAGAGATATCAAATGCAGACATTTTAACATTAAAAACAAACACATACAACAAAAATCTGGTACAGTACTAAAAATGGCCACCAGCTACAATAACTTTCTCCTGCAAGTAGTTAACTGAAAGTTTTTTTCAATTTAAAACACAGATATGGCATCCACCGAGTGTTGTCCTGTCGCGTCTTCTTTATATTATTGCCAAGAAGATGCAAAACAATGAAAATAATAAAATCATTATTTACCAAAAAAATAGAGTAAGTCAAAACCACATTGCAAATAAACATTCATTACAAATAAAGAAGCAGGGCGCGTCCGAGGGTGAGTATATACCTAATAAGAATATAATCACCCTCGGACGCGCCCTGCTTCTTTCCGACAGCCTTCCTTCCTAAGAATCAGCCCTTCCGTGGTGTAGAGAGAGGGTGTGTTACACTCCAAGGTGTTCCCCAGGTTGCCTTTCCTGAGCTTCGATCTTCATGCTCTCGTTTAGTAGTTGTCGGAAAGTAGGCTGCATTAGGCCTACAAATTGGGTATGGGGTGGAGAGAGATGGTGTGTTACACTCCAAGGTGTTCCCCAGGTTTCCTTGCCATTGCTTCGGTCTTCCGACTCTCGTTTAGTAGTTGTAGAAAACTACACTGCATTAGGCCTACAACATGGGTATAGGGTGGAGAGAGATGGTGTGTTCCACTCCAAGGTGTTCTCCAGGTTGCCTTTCCAGAGCTTCGATCTTAATGCTGTCGTTTAGTAGTTGTTGGAAACTACACTGCATTAGGCCTCCAAATTGGCTATGGGGTGGAGAGAGATGGTGTGTTACACTCCAAGGTGTTCTCCAGGTTTCCTCGCCATTGCTTCGATCTTCAGACTCTCGTTTAGTAGTTGTAGAAAACTACACTGCATTAGGCCTACAAAATGGGTATCTGGTGGAGAGAGATGGTGTGTTACACTCCAAGGTGTTCCCCAGGTTTCCTTGCCATTGCTTCGGTCTTCCGACTCTCGTTTAGTAGTTGTAGAAAACTACACTGCATTAGGCCTACAAAATGGGTATAGGGTGGAGAGAGATGGTGTGTTCCACTCCAAGGTGTTCTCCAGGTTGCCTTTCCAGAGCTTCGATCTTAATGCTCTCGTTTAGTAGTTGTTGGAAACTACACTGCATTAGGCCTCCAAATTGGCTATGGGGTGGAGAGAGATGGTGTGTTACACTCCAAGGTGTTCTCCAGGTTTCCTCGCCATTGCTTCGATCTTCAGACTCTCGTTTAGTAGTTGTAGAAAACTACACTGCATTAGGCCTACAAAATGGGTATCGGGTGGAGAGAGATGGTGTGTTACACTCCAAGGTGTTCTCCAGGTTTCCTCGCCATTGCTTCGATCTTCAGACTCTCGTTTAGTAGTTGTAGAAAGCTACACTGCATTAGGCCTACAAAATGGGTATCGGGTGGAGAGAGATGGTGTGTTACACTCCAAGGTGTTCCCCAGGTTTCCTTGCCATTGCTTCGGTCTTCCGACTCTCGTTTAGTAGTTGTAGAAAACTACACTGCATTAGGCCTACAAAATGGGTATGGGGTGGAGAGAGATGGTGTGTTCCACTCCAAGGTGTTCTCCAGGTTGCCTTTCCTGAGCTTCTATCTTCAGGCTCTCGTTAAATTGTGGTTAAATGGAACAACTGCATTTGGCGTACTAGTTGGTTTGGGGCCTACTAACAGTGTCTGCCGCTCCTTGCTGTTCTCCTGGTTTCCTGTCCTGAAATTCCGTTTTCAGGCGCTCGTTAAGTAGTTGTTAATGTTAGACTGCATTTGGCCTACTAGTTGGGTTGGGGCCTACTATCGGTGTCTGCCACTCCTTGCTGTTCTCCTCCACTGAACAAAGCTGTGCCGCCTGTTTACTACGGTTGCCAATTTTGAACTGCATTTCGACTACTTACTGATTTGGGCCTACTCTCTGTGTCAGCCTCTCATTCCAGTTGTCCTCCACTGCAATGCCCCCTGGTTATTCCTGTGTTACCAATTTTGAACTGCATTTAGCCAACTTTATTCTTTGGGCCTATATCTGTGTTTCCTCCTCATCCTGCCCATTGCCCAGCCAGTGATAGATGAGTCTGCTGGTACATTGACCCATAACGCAACATTCCCCGTGCACGCTACACAACAACATTGTGACCCTGCTGAAAGTCAGGTTGCTCTTCCCGCATACCATACCACCTTACACGGGGACAAAGAGGAAGGTGCAGATGAAAGTGCAGGTTCCTTCATCAGGTGGGGGGAGGAATACTAGTTGGCGACGTCACTGGCACAGGGCCTCTCATAGTACGCAAAAGTGTTGCTGCCGGTGGGAGGCGCCCCCGCCGTGCAAACACACCGCTGTACTTTGAGGGGCCCTGTGCCAGTGCCAATGCCAACGAGTGGGCCCCCCCTGCTTGCTCAGGTTCACAGCACTTGCAAAGTTGAAATACTTACCTCTCCCTGCTCCACTGCCGTGACGTGGTCCAGATTTCCTGGGCCCACTAATTACTTGAACCAGCCCTACCCACCACAACTTTAGCCAAATGACCCCCAATTTCAAATGCCTTCCAATTATTATAAGGTAAATTACGCTTGACAAGCTTCATTAAGAAGAATGGATGGTTTTGACATTAAAATGGGCACTCTAGGTGTTTTCCTGGCCCCCACTCACTGCCGACTATGCTGCCCCATTGACTTGCATTGGGTTTCGTGTTTCGGTCGATCCCGACTTTACGTCATAATCGGCCGATTTCACTCGACCCGACTTTTGAGATAGTCGGGTTTCGCGAAACCCGGCTCGACTCTAAAAAGGTCAAGGTCGCTCAACTCTAGTTACTACTGTCTCCCCATTCACTCCCCCTAGTGTTCATTCCTGGGACACAATCTGTGTGTCCTTCACAATTTCACTGACGGCACTAGGTGAACAATGTGGAGAATGGAGCCAAGCCCAATCCTGGCACAGCACGATTGCTGGCTTTACTTCTATCAGGGTTTCTTCCACCTCTTGCATCAGTTCCTGTACCACTCCTGCTCCTCCCTTCTTTTTTACGTTGATGGGCTGAGAAGGGGAATGAGGAGAAAGTGGAGGAGAAGGAGATAGATAGTCATAATCATGGTGAAGATAGGGAAGTGTTGGCTATATGGAGCTTGGCACATATCGCAGACTTTATGTACTGCTGCCTTTCCCATGACCCTCGTGTTATATTTATCTTGGCCAAAAAACAGTACTGGTTGTTCACTCTGTTAGACCTATGCTACAAGGAGAACTTTCCTTCCTGAGGCAGAGAGGTCTAATAAAATGGTGATTTACCAGAAGGCCATTGTTGAAAATTTGTTGAAAAAATTTCCATGGGACAATGCTAATGGCAGGGGAAAGCTTCCTACTTACCCAACCAAGGAGAGACTAGGTAAACATACAGCAGAGGCAGAAGTACACTGTCAAAGTCCTGGGCCAATTTAATGACCCCAACCCAGCGTCCAGGGCCTGATTACTGGGAATTTTTGAAAAGGAAGGAAATGATTGTAAAGATCGTCAACTAATACCTGGCCGACCAAACCAGCATAGTCCTTAATTCCTCTGTGATTTTCAGCTATTGGGTCTCAAAGCTGCACAAATGGCATGAGCTGTCCCTTAATGCCTTGTAGGTGTTGTGCTGCCCTGCTGCTAGCATCTTTTCTGAGTGAGTTTTAGTGCCACTGGGGGGTAGGACAGACAGATTTATTCACTAGTGCAGTCAACAGGCCCTGCATGGGTAGAACAACTTGGTTATGGTAGCATGCCACCTATGCCTGGAGTCTACACATACTCCCGCTGTAGTCCTAAAGCAGCCTAGCTAAATTAACATGTTAGAAGAGGGTGACTGGTACCTTGCCCTACTGTAGAGTTTAGCTGAATTGGCTTGCTATACGTGCCTATACATTTAAAATTGAAGATCCCTGTCGCTGGGTCACACTGTCTAAACTACGCTACTTGACAGGGGGCTTGTATTAGACCACCAGAAACTAAAATTTGACACTGTAGATAAACATTAATCACAAATCCCTTCTATGCCATAACAGAGCTTACCTTAAATGCAACCATGATGGATCTGGATAAGTTGGAAACTTGGGCTGAAAGGTGGCAGATGAGGTTTAACAATGATAAATGTAAGGTTATACACATGGGAAGAAGGAATCAATATCACCATTACACACTGAACGGGAAACCACTGGGTAAATCTGACAGGGAGAAGGACTTGGGGATCCTAGTTAATGATAAACTTACCTGGAGCAGCCAGTGCCAGGCTGCAGCTGCCAAGGCAAACAGGATCATGGGGTGTATTAAAAGAGGTCTGGATACACATGATGAGAGCATTATACTGCCTCTGTACAAATCCCTAGTTAGACCGCACATGGAGTACTGTGTCCAGTTTTGGGCACCGGTGCTCAGGAAGGATATAATGGAACTAGAGAGAGTACAAAGGAGGGCAACAAAATTAATAAAGGGGATGGGAGAACTACAATACCTAGATAGATTAGCGAAATTAGGATTATTTAGTCTAGAAAAAAGACGACTGAGGGGCGATCTAATAACCATGTATAAGTATATAAGGGGACAATACAAATATCTCACTGAGGATCTGTTTATACCAAGGAAGGTGACGGGCACAAGGGGGCATTCTTTGCGTCTGAAGGAGAGAAGGTTTTTCCACCAACATAGAAGAGGATTCTTTACTGTTAGGGCAGTGAGAATCTGGAATTGCTTGCCTGAGGAGGTGGTGATGGTGAACTCAGTCGAGGGGTTCAAGAGAGGCCTGGATGTCTTCCTGGAGCAGAACAATATTGTATCATACAATTATTAGGTTCAGTAGAAGGACGTAAATCTGGGGATTTATCATGATGGAATATAGGCTGAACTGGATGGACAAATGTCTTTTTTCAGCCTTACTAACTATGTTACTATGTTACTATGTAAGATATAATTCCCTACTATTTTACACTAGATGGATTTTGTAGGGTCTTCAGAAAAGTCAAGAAGATGGATTTTACTCAAACAAGCTTAATTCATTCCCCATAGAACATAATGTCTTCTGAAAAACACAAACAGTAAAATTTGCTTGCAGTCAATGAATAGGATTTTTCATCATCCTGTTTATGCAATGGTGTACATCTATTTGACTGTTACAACAAATCTATCTGATCTGTGTCTGACAACATGACTACTACAGACTTATATCTAGAAAGCTCCCATTCATTGAATGCAAGCAGAGATCTAACCAGAATACCCCTTTGAAGGATTTGTGTTAAGTTAACCCCTTCATGACCCAGCCTATTTTGACCTTAATGACCTGGCTGTTTTTTGCAATTCTGACCAGTGTCCCTTTATGAGGTAATAACTCAGGAATGCTTCAATGGATCCTAGCGGTTCTGAGATTCTTTTTTCGTGACATATTGGGCTTCATGATAGTGGTAAATAGTGTTGAGCATTCCGATACCGCAAGTATCGGGTATCGGCCGATACTTGCGGTATCGGAATTACTTTTGTGGTATCGGGAATCGGTATCGGATCCATATTAATGTGTAAAATAAAGAATTAAAATAAAAATATTGATATACTCACCTCTCCGGAGGCCCCTGGACATCACCGCTGGTAACCGGCAGCCTTCTTTGTTTAAAATGAGCGCGTTTAGGGACTTCCATAACGTCACAGCTTCTGATTGGTCGCGTGCCGCTCATGTGACTGCCACGCGACCAATCAGAAGCCGCGACGTCATTCTCAGGTCCTAAACGCGCTCATTTTAAGCAAAGAAGGCTGCCGGTTACCAGCGGTGATGTCCAGGGGCCTCCGGAGAGGTAATTATATCAATATTTTTTATTTTAATTCTTTATTTTACACATTAATATGGATCCCAGAGCCTGAAGGAGAGTTTCCTCTCCTTCAGACCCTGGGAACCATCAGGATACCTTCCGATACTTGGTGTCCCATTGACTTGTATTGGTATCGGGTATCGGTATCGGCGATATCCGATACTTTTCGGGTATCGGCCGATACTATCCGATACTGATACTTTCAAGTATCGGACAGTATCGCTCAACACTAGTGGTAAATTTAGGTGAATAAATTCTGTGTTTATTTGTGATAAAAACGGAAATTTGGCGAAAATTTTGAAAATTTCGCAATTTTCACATTTTGAATTTTTATTCTGTTAAACCAGAGAGTTATGTGACACAAAATAGTTAATAAATAACATTTCCCACATGTCTACTTTAAATCAGCACAATTTTGGAAACAACATTTTTTTTTGCTAGGAAGTTATAAGGGTTAGAATTTGACCAGCGATTTCTCATTTTTACAACGAAATTTACAAAACCATTTTTTTTAGGGACCACCTCACATTTGAAGTCAGTTTGAGGGGTCTATATGGCTGAAAATACCCAAAAGTGACAACATTCTAAAAACTGCACCCCTCAAGGTGCACAAAACCACATTCAAGAAGTTTATTAACCCTTCAGGTGCTTCACAGCAGCCGAAGCAACATGGAAGGAAAAAATGAACATTTAACTTTTTAGTCACAATTTTTAGCAACAATTTTTTTATTTTCCCAATGGTAAAAGGAGAAACTGAACCACGAAAGTTGTTGTCCAATTTGTCCTGAGTATGCTGATACCTCATATGTGGGGGTAAACTACGGCAGGGCTTGGAAGGGAAGGAGCGCCATTTGACTTTTTGAATGAAAAATTGGCTGCTCTCTTTAGCGGACACCATGTCACGTTTGGAGAGCCCCCGTGTGCCTAAAAATTGGAGCTCCCCCACAAGTGACCCCATTTTTGAAACTAGATGCCCCAAGGAACTTATCTAGATGCATAGGGAGCACTTTGAACCCCCAGGTGCTTCACAAATTGATCCGTAAAAATGAAAAAGTACTTTTTTTTCACAAAAAAATTATTTTAGCCTCAATTTTTTCATTTTCACATGGGCAACAGGATAAAAAGGATCATAAAATTTGTTGGGCAATTTCCCCTGAGTACACCAATACCTCACATGTGGGGGTAAACTACTGTTTGGGCACATGGTAAGGCTCGGGAGGGAAGGAGCGCCATTTGACTTTTTGAATGAAAAATTATCTCCATCGTTAGCGGACACCATGTTGCGTTTGGAGATATCCTGTGTGCCTAAACATTGGAGCTCCCCCACAAGTGACCCCATTTTGGAAACTGAACCCCCCAAGGAACTTATCTAGATGCCTAGTGAGCACTTTAAACCCTCAGGTGCTTCACAAATTGATCCGTAAAAATGAAAAAGTACTTTTTTTTCACAAAAAATTTCTTTTTGCCTCAATTTTTTCATTTTCACATGGGCAATAAGATAAAATGGATCCTAAAATTTGTTGGGCAATTTCTCCCGAGTACGCCGATACCTCATACGCCTTTTGACTTTTTGAATGGAAAATTAGCTTCAATTGTTAGCGGACACCATGTCGCGTTTGGAGAGCCCCTGTGTGCCTAAGCATTGGAGCTCCCCCACAAGTGACCCCATTTTGGAAACTAGACCCCCCAAGGATCTTATCTAGATGCATACTGAGCACTTTAAACCCCCAGGTGCTTCACAGAAGTTTATAACGCAGAGCCATGAAAATAAAAAATAATTTTTCTTTCCTCAAAAATGATTTTTTAGCCTGGAATTTCCTATTTTGCCAAGGGTAATAGGAGAAATTGGACCACAAATTTTGTTGTGCAGTTTGTCCTGAGTACGCAGATACCCCATATGTGGGGGTAAACCACTGTTTGGGCGCACGGCAGGGCTCGAAAGGGAAGGCACGCCATTTGGCTTTTTAAATGGAAAATTAGCTCCAATCATTAGCGGACACCATGTCGCGTTTGGAGAGCCCCTGTGTGCATAAACATTGGAGATCCCCCACAAATGACCCCATTTTGGAAACTAGACCCCCAAAGGAACTAATCTAGATGTGTGGTGAGCACTTTGAACCCTCAAGTGCTTCACAGAAGTTTATAACGCAGAGCCACGAAAATAAAAAAAAAAATTTCTTTTTTCAAATATGATTTTTTAGCCCGCAATTTTTTATTTTCCCAAGGGTAACAGGAGAAATTTGACCCCAAAAGTTGTTGTCCAGTTTCTCCTAAGTACGCTGATACTCCATATGTGGGGGTAAACCACTGTTTGGGCACATGTCGGGGCTCGGAAGTGAAGTAGTGATGTTTTGAAATGCAGACTTTGATGGAGTGCTCTGCGGGCATCACGTTGCGTTTGCAGAGCCCCTGATGTGGCAAAACAGTAGAAACCCCCCACAAGTGACCCCATTTTGGAAACTGGACCCCGAAAGGAACTTATCTAGATGTGAGGTGAGCACTTTGAACCCCCAAGTGCTTCACAGAAGTTTATAACGCAGAGCCGTGAAAATAATAAATAAGTTTTCTTTCCTCAAAAATAATATTTTAGTCCAGAATTTTTTATTTTCCCAAGGGTTATAGGAGAAATTGGACCCCAAAAGTTGTTGTCCACTTTCTCCTGAGTACGCTGATACCCCATGTGTGGAGGTAAACCACTGTTTGGGCACATGTCGGGGCTCAGAAGGGAAGTAGTGACTTTTGAAATGCAGACTTTGATGGAATGGTCTGCGGACGTCACGTTGCGTTTGCAGAGCCCCTGGTGTGCCTAAACAGTAGAAACCCCCCACAAGTGACCCCATTTTGTAAACTAGATCCGCCAAGGAACTTATCTAGATATGTGGTGAGCACTTTGAACTCCCAAGTGCTTCACAGACGTTTACAACGCAGAGCCGTGAAAATAAAAAATCATTATTCTTTCCTGAGTATGCTGGTACCCCATATGTGGGGGTAAACCACTGTTTGGGCACACGTCGGGGCTTGGAAGTGAGGGAGCACCATTTGACTTTTTGAATACAAGATTGGCTGGAATCAATGGTGGCGCCATGTTGCGCTTGGAGACCTGCTGATGTGCCTAAACAGTGGAAACCCCTCAATTCTAACTCCAACACACCCCTAACCCTTATCCCAACTGTAGCCATAACCCTAATCACAACCTTAACCCCAACACACCCTTAACCACAACCCTAACCCCAACACACCCCTAACCACAACCCTAATTCCAACCCAAACCTAACCCTAAGGCTATGTGCCCACGTTGCGGATTCGTGTGAGATTTTTCAGCACCATTTTTTAAAAATCCGCGGGTAAAAGGCACTGCGTTTTACCTGCGGATTTACCGCGGATTGCCAGTGTTTTTTGTGCGGATTTCACCTGCGGATTCCTATTGAGGAACAGGTGTAAAACGCAGCGGAATCCGCACAAAGAATTGACATGCTGCGGAAAATACAACGCAGCGTTTCTGCGTAGTATTTTCCGCACCATGGGCACAGCGGATTTGGTTTTCCATATGTTTACATGGCACTGTAAACCTGATGGAACACTGCTGCAGATCTGCAGCCAAATCCGCACTGTGTGCACATGGCCTAATTCTAAAAGTATGTGCACACGCTGCGGAAAACGCTGCGGATCCGCAGCAGTTTCCTATGAGTTTACAGTTCAATGTAAACCTATAGGAAACAAAAATCGCTGTACACATGCTGCGGAAAAACTGCACGGAAACGCAGCGGTTTACATTCCGCAGCATGTCACTTCTTTCTGCGGATTCCGCAGCGGTTTTACAACTGCTCCAATAGAAAATCGCAGTTGTAAAACCGCAGTGAAATGCGCAGAAAAACCGCGGTAAATCCGTGATAAATCCACAGCGGTTTAGCACTGCGGATTTATCAAATCCGCTGTGGAAAAATCCGCAGAGGAGCAGAATACGTGTGCACATACCGAACCCTTACCCTAACCCTAACCCTAGTTCTAACTCCAACCTTAGTGGAAAAAAAAAAATCTTTATTTTATTATTGTCCCTACCTATGAGGGTGACAAAGGGGGGGGGTTATTTACTGTTTTTTTTTATTTTGATCAATGTGAGGTTTTATCACAGTGATCAAAATTCAGATTGGAACGAATCTGCTGGCCGGCAGATTCGGCGGGCGCACTGCGCATGCACCCGCCATTTTGGAAGATGGCGGCGCCCAGGAAAGAAGACGGATGGACCCCGGGAGGCTCGGTAAGTATGATGGTGTGGGGGGGGCAGCACGGGGGGGTGAATCGGAGCATGGGGGGGTGGATTGGAACACGGGGGGGTGGATCGGTCTACGAGGGGTGGATTGGAGGACGGGTGGTGGATCGGTGTGCGGGGGAGTGGATCGGAGTGCGGGGGGGTTGGATTGGAGCACCGGGGGTGGGATTGGAGCACGGGGGGAGCGGACAGGAGGACGGGGGAGCGGAGCACAGGACGGAGGGGAGCAGACCACAGATCGGAGGGCTGGGGGGGCGATCGGTGGGGTGGGGTGGGTGCACATCAGTGTTTCCAGCCATGGCCGATGATATTGCAGCATCGGCCATGGCTGGATTGTAATAGTTCACCAGTTTTTTAGGTGAAATATTACAAATCGCTCTGATTGACAGTTTCACTTTCAACAGACAATCAGAGCGATCGTAGCCACGGGGGGGGGGTGAAGCCACCCCCCCCCCTGGGCTAAAGTACAACTCCTCCTGTCCCTGCAGGCCGGGTGAAATTACAGTTAACCCTTTCGCCCGGCCTGCAGGAGCCCAATCTGGCCATGACGCATATGCTGCGTCACAGGTCGGAATGGCACAGGTTTTCATGACGCATACGGTGCGTCAAAGGTCGGGAAGGGGTTAAGGAGGGCACCACTTCCAGGCATCCAGCTTGCCGTTGGGTAAGGGGGGAGTGTCGACGATTGACAGATTGGGCCATTAGTATACCCATACATCCCAACATTGAATGATGAGAAAGACACACACATGCACCACATCAATTTTTATCTTACATTAAATTAACACCCTAACTGTTCACAATTCCACAAATTTGTGTTTTGTTAACATCATCAGCAGCAGAGGCAGCCACAGCATGCACAGAAGTTATAGTAAAGATATCATAGAGTGCAGTTACGTGGCATTAATGCAGCACACTAAAAAATGCAATATCACCTAGTCTGTACAAACTGTGAATGGGGTGCAGAAGTCCTTGGAGATTCATGACTTGTTCATCTTGATGAAAGTTAGGCAGTCTGCACTTATCCGTCAGTTTACCACCAGCAGCGCGGAAGACATGTTCTGAGAGAACGTTGGCTGCCAGGCATGATAAAACCTGAAAGTCATGTGAGGTGAGCTCAGGCCACTCATCCATTTTGGAATACCAAAATATGAAAAAGTCCAAACTCTCCCTAATGGTATTGAAATTCAGTTCTAAATATTCCTGCATCACCCTCTCCATTCGTCCACCACGTGTAAAACTTGGACTCTGTTGTGCTGGTGCACAAGCTGGTCTAAAAGAGTGTCAAAGGACTCACATAAATTGCTTCTTCCACTTACACTACTGCTGCTGCTAATGTTTTGCTGTTGACGAATTGACGTGCCGGAGGTTGGAAGATTAGAGCTGCAATGCATACTGTGTGCTTCACTGCTGTCTTGGGGAAAACTCTCTTAAGGTTGTGGTAAATACATGTTTTGATACTCCAGCAAGCGCAGGTCCCTTTCCAGGGGGGGAAGCATCTGTCAAAATTTGGTTTTATAACGTGGATCTTACAGAGTGGCATTCCAGTAGTCTGCAGTATTCCTAATCATAAGTATACGGGGATCATCTTGCAGAAGGTGCAGCAAGAAGGCACTCATATGTTGGGCTCTACCATGAGGTCCAATCACATGCTGTGCTGGTGACTGGAAAACAATGATACTTGTTTCCTCAATCCCCTCATGCCAACAATGAACAATGGAGAGGGGAGGATTATCCTCTTCATCTGAAAGTTGCTCGCCCATCACCCCTTCCTCCTCCATTTGTTCCTCGGACCTTGCACCTTTATAACAGTTTGTCTATTATCACCAGCTGCTCCCCCCCCCCCCCCCGAGATCGCAGTAATCCACCTTCCCTTGGCACCCACCTGTGTGACGACAATCTGGAACTTAGAGACAATGTCATCCCTTCTGCATACTTTTCTGCTTCTTCCTCTTCTTCTGGGACCACAATCTCCTGGAGGTTATTCAAAGTTGGCTCCAGCATATAGATGACCAGAATAGAAGCCATTTTAAAACTGTGCAGAAGGGTGCAGAGGTTCTTAATCTGTGCCCACCCTGTAAACGTGATATGTGCCAAGTCTGTACTGTGTTAGCCCAGGCTATACAACATGACATACTGTATAAGGGATCATTGCTGCCGCCACAGTCGCTGAAACATGTGCAGAGAGGAATTCCACCGTGTTGGCACATCGCATATCAACCTGCTAACTGCCATAGACAAAGACCTCTGTATCGATGCAAGTAGATGACCTGAGGGGTGTGAATGATGGAAATGAGCACACAGCTTATGTGCTTTCTGGTGCTGCCCATACAGGCCAGGATAGTGGAGGAGAAAACGCTGAACAACCAGGTTGAGACCATGAGTCATGCAAGGCACGTATGTGAGCTTGCTTTGCCATAGCGCTGCCATCAGGTTCACACTGTTATCGGACATAGCCTTCCCTGGATACAGGTTCAGCCAAGACAGCCATTGATCAAACTCAGCCTGGAGAGCTGTCCATAACTCTTCAGCTGTATGACTGTGATATCCGAAGCATATCAATTTTAATACTGACTGATTGCGGTGTGCCTTGGCTGCACAGTACGGAGATGGTGGGGATTCGTTGGAACGCATATCTCATTAAGGCAGAGATTGAGGGCACAGGTGGAGGCCCTAGAGGAGATAGAGGAGGAGGCAGAAGCAGTGAAGGAAGTGTTAAATGTAAAGATTTGTCCTGCAAGCCTTAGGGATTCCAAGACTTGTGAAGCAGCACCTGTCCCCACAGCCACCAGAGTCACCCAGTGCACAGTCAGCAAGATGTAACGCCCTTGGCCATGCTTACTCGTCCAAGTGTCTGTGGTGAAATGCACCCTGACAGACAGAGATTTAGTTAAGGAATGGGTGATGTTGTCTGCGACATGCTGGTGTAGAGCAGGCACAGCTTTCGAAAATTATCTGTATCTACCAGGCGTAAAGGCAGCATTTCTGTGGCCAATAGATTGGAGATGGTGGAGTTCAACCTCTTAGCTTTGTCATGCATAGGAGGAAAGAATCTTTAATATGACCATAACTGTGGAACCTTGGGCTGGCTGCAGTGCTGAGAGAGGGTGGAATACGGTGAACCAGACAAACTGCCGTACCATGAGAGAGGTGCAGGCGGAGATGTTAATGTGGATTGAGAAATTTGTTGTGTGCTGGTACTCAAAGATGGGTCTAAAACAGCAGTCATGTCCACATCTGTTACAGCTGACAGTAGGCTCTCAGTCAGCATGACTGGAGCAGGTAAAAAACCCGAGGTTCTGCGGTCGAAGACCCGCGACTCAATAGTTGGCAAGGTAACAGAGAAGGAGGAAGAAGCAGCAGATGCAATTGATGAGGCTGCTGATGGTTGTTGAGGTCCGCTGGTCCGCATTTTTGTTTTGTGGGGTTCCCAGAGTAACGCATGTTTATTGCACATGTGAAGGTTCATACATGTAGTAGACAAATTGTTGGACTTTTTATCTTTACTCAGTTTTTTTTTGGTAAGTTGGCAAATTACGTGAGCTGGTTCATCCTTTGCAGCATTAAAAAAAGCCCAGGCTAGGCAACCTTTGCCACCCCTGCGAGCTGCAGACCCGTGGATGCTGCTAGTCACAGCCACAGTTGTGGCTGAGGATGCATTGCTCATCGTGGCTGCACTACTACATGTCTGCGACATACGGTGCAAAGTAACTTCCTTGTCTTCCATGTCAAATTGGATCTAACACCTCATCATCATCCTCTGTGTAATCACATTCCTCGCCCTTGGAGTCACACTCCTACTGTTCTTGCCCCGACGGCACAGTACAGCCCGCGTGAGCCTCAGATATCTGAGTCTCATCAGTATCACCTCCCCCTCAGGTTAACGTCTGATGACGAGAGTCAGGATGCTGCTCGGACCCTACTTCGTCCTGCCCCGGATCCAAAATGAAAAAATTTGGACATTGGTGAAGGTTTCCTCCTCTTGACTCTGTGAAGCTTTTGAGTACACTTCTGATGACCATGGCATAGAATGTGTGAACAGCTCTTGAGACTCACCCATCTGTGGTTCTGTACAGTCAGTTGTATGGTTGGAGAGTTGGGACACGGGGGGAAGCAAGGGGAACTTGGGTGCCATCTCTGTGGACTGTACTGGTTGTAATGTTGAGATGGAGGAAGAGGAGGAGAGGCCACTTGAAGCTATGCTTGCCATCCCCTCGAGCACATGCTCTTTCTGGGCCTCATGAACAAGGCGTACAGCTGTGCATCTGCCAAAGAAAGTGGAGTAGTCCGTTGTTAGGGCTAGCGGAACGCACCAAATAATAAGACTGATAGTGTACGGTGCGTTCGTAGCCCGGGGTCCACCGTGCAGAGATGGAACCTGCTGCTGAGTAATGACGGACTATATGGCGGTACTCATAAGTATACTCGCGTGGGTTAAACTTCACCCAACGTGAAGGAAGCGATCCTGTTGCATCACAGGATCGCGGTACCGCACATAGAAGGCGAGCAAGCAGTCAGCGAACTTAACCCCAACTAGGATTGAAGTCCGATTAGACCACTTGCTGACACAACACCGCAACAGGGTGTGTTAGGCAACTCTTATAATTAGAGCACCGAAGTGCGAACTGTGCCGTGCTGGCAGGCACCACTAAGCACCCAGACATGGGTCAGGAAGCGCACTATTGGCGCGTGGCGCCGCACTGGCGGTCACAGCAATAGACGCTGATACGTGTGTGACACGTTGAGTGATTTGTCGGGCGCTAGATAGCAGCCATACTCCATACGCGAACAGTCATACAATAGGGTAGGGGTATTTAATGAACGATTTGCACTCACAACAAACACACGTATTCAATTGTACACTAGCGCATGGCCGTGCGGTCATGCGCAGTTTATATAAGTGCAGGACAGGAAGTGGCCACAGAAACTTTGCCCTTCCAGGGCCTGCCAAGAGGACCAATGGAATGCGCTGCAGAGCCAGAGCACATGACCCTCGATCTCCAACGGGAGATCTTGCTCTGGGCGTGCTCAGTGTGCGCAAACAAGGACTTAGTCCCAGGGAAGTCCGCTCGCCGCTGACCAGCACTGACTTTAATGGCAGGAGCTGAGGAAGCAGCAGTAACTCTCTGTACAGAGTGAGAGCGAGCAAGACACTGGGAGCGACGTCCCTGCTGAGCAGACTCCACTGCAGCTGGAGGAGAATGGGAGACCGCAGCGGAGACGGATCGAGATTCCCCCTGTGCAGCAGAGGAAACTCGACTCCTAACATGCCCCCCCCTCCTTGGGCCTCGCTACGCTCGAAGGCAGCAATGAGCTGTGGGGCCCGAATGTTTTCAGCAGGCTCCCAAGACCTGTCCTCTGGACCATAACCCTTCCAATCCACCAAATAAAACTTTTTGCCGCGTACCACCTTGCACCCCAAAATAGCGTTCACCTCGTAATCGTCCGTAGACGAACCCGATGTCCCGGCAGATGACTCGGAAAACCGGGACATGTATACGGGTTTCAAGAGGGACACATGAAAGGTGTCGGTGATACCCAAGCATGGAGGAAGAGCCAGGCGGTAGACCACAGGATTAACCTGTTCGAGAACCTTGAAGGGACCCAAGTAGCGAGGAGCAAACTTAGTGGACTCAACTCGCAGCCTGATGTTACGGGCGGAGAGCCACACCAAGTCGCCAGGGGCAAAAGTCGGAGCGGGGCGCCGATGAACATCGGCGGAGGACCTCATTCTCTCCTTGGAGGCCCGAATGGCATCCTGCGTGCGATCCCAAATGTCCCGTGCCTCCACAGCCCAGTCTGCCACCCTGGGATCAGCGGAAGACACAGGCATGGGCACAGGAACACGCGGATGCTGGCCGTAATTTAAGAGGAATGGAGTCTGACCGGTAGAGTCGGCTACGGCATTGTTAAGTGCAAACTCTGCCCACGGTAGCAAGGATGCCCAGTCATCCTGTCTGGCAGAAACAAAATGTCGCAGATATGTGACCAAGGTCTGGTTGGCCCCTTCTACTAACCCATTCGTCTCGGGATGATATGCCGAAGAGAGATTTAACTCAATACTGAGTAGACGACATAGCTCCCTCCAGAATCGAGACGCAAACTGGGGACCCCGGTTACTAACAATTTTGTCTGACATACCGTGTAAGCGAAAGATATGCTTGATAAACAAGACAGCCAAAGCCCGTGCAGATGGTAGCCGTGGAAGAGGCACCAAATGCACCATTTTGGAAAAATGATCGGTGATCACCCAGATAATGGTGCAATTACGAGACTTGGGTAAGCCCACCACAAAGTCCATCCCGACCATCTCCCAGGGCCTGTCAGCCACGGGCAGAGGATAAAGCAACCCAGCTGGCCGTTGCCGAGGAGTCTTGTTCCTGGCGCAAGAGACACACGCCCGAACGTACTCCGCGACATCACGAGCCATATGCGGCCACCAGTATGTCCTCGCCAGTAACTCTGATGTCCTTTTAGTACCAAAATGTCCACCCACCCTGGACGAGTGCGCCCAAGAGAGAACCTCCGTGTCATGATCCCAATGGCAGGGGATCACAAAAGGACAAGCAGAAAAACAAAAACAAGCTCTAGGGTGATGGAACCTGAGCTGACCGCGATCCTGAACCTACACACACAACTAGCAGTAGCCGGGGAACGTGCCTACGATGATTCCTAGACGTCTCGCACCAGCCGAAGGACTAGCTTCCCCTATAAGAAGAAACACAGACCTCACTTGCCTCCAGAGAAACACCCCACAGAAATAGCAGCCCCCCACATGTAATAACGTTGAAATGAGAGGAAATCACAAACGTAGAAATGAAAACAGAATCAGCAAAATGAAGCCCGCTAAAGCTAGATAGCAGAGGATACAAAAGTGAACTGCGCGGTCAGCGAAAAACCCTTCAAAAAACCATCCTGAAATTACTTGAACTCATGTGCCAACTCATGGAACATGAGGAGTAATTTCAGCCCACTAGAGCAACCAGCAGCAAGGAGTCACATAACAGCAAGCTGGACTAAGACAAAAAGTAAGCAAAACATAGAACAGGAAAATCAAAACTTAGCTTGTCCAGAAGATAACAGACGCAGGGAGCAAAGGCAAACAGACACACTGATTACATTGATAGCCGTCGAGGAAATGACAAAACAGCCAGGTTAAATAGGAAACACCCATAACCTGATGCAACAGGTGGACACCAGAGACCGCAGAGAACACAAGTCACCCAGTACCATCAGTAACCACCAGAGGGAGCCCAAAAACAGAACTCACAACACCTCCGGTCGCAAACTAGATGGAACAAAAGTCTTGCCCGGGGGCACAGACTCCAGCGAAACCGGGGCCACGGTTCTCAAACTCTCGGTGGGGACAATAAGCCGAGGCTCCTCCTCCTCCTCCGCAGATGACACAACGGAGCGAGAGAGAGCGTCGGCCAGAATGTTCTTCTCCCCAGAAAGGAAATGGAGGGTGAAATGAAACCGGGAGAAGAACAAGGACCATCTGGCCTGGCGAGAATTCAACCGCTGAGCTGTCTGCAGATACACCAAATTTTTGTGATCTGTGAAGACTTGGAAGGGAAAACGTGCTCCCTCCAAGAGATGTCTCCACTCTGAGAAAGCCAACTTCATGGCTAGCAACTCCCTGTCCCCGACGGAATATTTCCTCTCTGCTGGTGCGAAGGTCTTGGAGAAAAAGAAGCAAGGATGCTTCCGACCTTGAGCATCCTTTTGGAAGAGGACTGCTCCAGCACCAACAGAAGAGGCATCCACCTCCATGATAAATGGCTTATCAACATCGGGGCGATGAAGAATGGGAGCGCTAGCGAAGTGTGACTTTATAGAGATAAAAGCCTTGGAGACCTCCTCAGACCACAATTTGGGATTCGCCCCCTTCTTGGTGAGGGCAACCAAGGGAGCTACCAAAGTTGAGAAATGCGGGATGAACTGGCGATAATAATTGATGAACCCCATAAAGCGCTGCACCGCTTTAAGAGAATGGGGTTCCTGCCAGTCCATCACAGCCTGTAGTTTGGCAGGATCCATAGCCAATCCCTGGGGTGAGATGATGTAGCCTAGGAAAGGTAAGGACTCCTGCTCAAACATACACTTCTCCAACTTGGCATAGAGGGAGTTTGCCCGTAGGAGGTCGAAGACTTTGCAAACATCTCTCCGGTGGGAGTCAATATCTGGAGAGTAGATGAGAATATCATCCAAATAGACTGCGACCGAGGTGGAAAGCATATCCCGGAAGATATCGTTCACAAAGTCTTGGAAAATGGCTGGGGCATTACAGAGCCCAAAGGGCATCACCAGATATTCATAGTGCCCATCCCTGGTGTTAAAAGCCGTCTTCCATTCGTCCCCCTCACGGATGCGAATCAGGTTGTAAGCACCCCGCAGATCTAATTTAGTAAATACCCTTGCTCCCCGAAGCCTATCGAACAGTTCAGATATCAAAGGCAAAGGGTATTTATTCTTAACGGTGATGGCGTTAAGACCCCTGTAGTCTATGCATGGACGCAATTCCCCACTCTTCTTCTGCACGAAGAAGAACCCTGCCCCAGCAGGTGACACTGACTTCCTGATGAACCCTCTTGCCAGATTTTCCTGGATGTACTGTGACATTGCCTCCGTCTCCGGGAGAGATAGCGGATAGACTCGACCCCGGGGAGGCTCAGCACCAGGCAAGAGGTCAATAGGACAGTCATAGGGGCGATGGGGCTGAAGGGTCTCCGCCGCCTTTTTGGAGAATACGTCTGCATACGACCAATACTGCTTAGGGAGAGAGTAAAGATCTGCGGGTACCTCAGTTGTAGCTACCTGAACGCACTCCCTCTGACACCTACCCCCACAAGATTCACCCCATCCCAGAATTCTGCCTGAGGACCACTCGATATGAGGAGAGTGGTACCGTAGCCAAGGTATTCCCAACAGGACTTCATCAATTCCCTCTGGAATGACGAGCAGAGAAATAATCTCCTGATGAGATGGCGACATGGACAGAGTAAAAGGGATGGTCTGGTGAGTTATCTGTGAGGGCAGAGTCGACCCATTCACCACTCGTACCGTTACAGGTTGAGCTAGCATAACCAGAGGTATTGCGTGGCGTTGGGCGAAGGCAGAAGACATAAAATTGCCCTCCGCCCCAGAATCCACGCAGAGCTCTACCGAGTGGGAGAATGAGCCTATAGTAATTGTCCCCTTAAAGGACAATTTAGAGGCAAACGTCTCCGTGTCTAGTGTACCTCCACCTACGACCACTAGACGCTGACGTTTCCTCGACCGCTGAGGACATCTGGTGGCTAAATGTCCAGACTGCTGGCAAACATGACAGACCCTGAGTGCACAAGCGGTCCGGGACTTAGGTCCCGCTTGTGACACCTCCCTGGCCTCATGTGACTCAGGAACCAGGACCGGAGATTCCAGAGGTTTGGCGAAAGTAGGAGCCAGCCGAAACCTCTGCCTACACTGGGCTCGCTCTAACCTCCGCTCGTTAAAACGGAGGTCAATTCGAGTGGAGACTGTTATTAACTCCTCCAGTGTGGCAGGAATCTCCCTAGTGGCCAGAGCGTCCTTTACATGGTCAGCCAAGCCCCTCCAAAATATGGGGATAAGAGCTTTATCCGACCATTCCAGCTCAGATGCTAAAGTGTGGAATTGGACGGCAAAATGACTGACCAAGGACTCACCCTGAGTTAATGCCAGCAGTTGGAGCGCAGTGTCATGGGTGACTTGAGGTCCTAAAAAGACCTGTTTTAAAGTGCTCAAAAACAGAGGAGCACTCTGCACCACATGATCGCCACGCTCCCACAGCGGCGTAGCCCATTCCAACGCCCTGTCCAACAATAGAGACACAATAAATCCCACCTTAGCCCGCTCTGTGGGGAAACGTGCAGCCAGAAGCTCGAGATGAATAGAGCACTGACTCACGAATCCCCTACAAAATTTGCTATTACCAGAAAATTTTTCTGGCAGCGGGAGGCGAGAAAATGTCGGAACAGGGGTGGCAATGGACAAAGTTGCTGCAGCCACGCTGGCAGCCTGTACAGCAACTGCGGTAACATCCACAGCTGAGGTTGCGCTCTCGAGAGCCGCCAACCTACCCTCCAGCTGCTGTATATACCGCAGGGATTGCTGTTTGTCCGTCATCACTAGCCAGACCCTGGCGCTAGTGTAATGTTAGGGCTAGCGGAACGCACCAAATAATAAGACTGATAGTGTACGGTGCGTTCGTAGCCCGGGGTCCACCGTGCAGAGATGGAACCTGCTGCTGAGTAATGACGGACTATATGGCGGTACTCATAAGTATACTCGCGTGGGTTAAACTTCACCCAACGTGAAGGAAGCGATCCTGTTGCGTCACAGGATCGCGGTACCGCACATAGAAGGCGAGCAAGCAGTCAGCGAACTTAACCCCAACTAGGATTGAAGTCCGATTAGACCACTTGCTGACACAACACCGCAACAGGGTGTGTTAGGCAACTCTTATAATTAGAGCACCGAAGTGCGAACTGTGCCGTGCTGGCAGGCACCACTAAGCACCCAGACATGGGTCAGGAAGCGCACAACTGGCGCGTGGCGCCGCACTGGCGGTCACAGCAATAGACGCTGATACGTGTGTGACACGTTGAGTGATTTGTCGGGCGCTAGATAGCAGCCATACTCCATACGCGAACAGTCATACAATAGGGTAGGGGTATTTAATGAATGACTTGCACTCACAACAATCACACGTATTCAATTGTACACTAGCGCATGGCCGTGCGGTCATGCGCAGTTTATATAATTGCAGGACAGGAAGTGGCCACAGAAACTTTGCCCTTCCAGGGCCTGCCAAGAGGACCAATGGAATGCGCTGCAGAGCCAGAGCACATGACCCTCGATCTCCAACGGGAGATCTTGCTCTGGGCATGCTCAGTGTGCGCAAACAAGGACTTAGTCCCAGGGAAGTCCGCTCGCCGCTGACCAGCACTGACTTTAATGGCAGGAGCTGAAGAAGCAGCAGTAACTCTCTGTACAGAGTGAGAGCGAGCAAGACACTGGGAGCGACGTCCCTGCTGAGCAGACTCCACTGCGGCTGGAGGAGAATGGGAGACCGCAGCGGAGACGGATCGAGATTCCCCCTGTGCAGCAGAGGAAACTCGACTCCTAACATCCGTCTAGTAACAGAAGTTGTCAGATGTCTTTGCATAGGTCGTGACGTTGTTGGTTCACTACTGCTTTCACTAACCTTACCACCTACCCCACGTATACCTTGATCACCAAGCCAAGTTCCCATTTACACCACAGCCTTCCTTTCTCCCCAGGCATGTTTCTCAGTAAAATCCAAGGTGAAATATGGTGTGCTGTATCATGTTAGTCACCGAATTAAGAACTGTTTGAGTATGGATGAGGCCTGTATGAGAAAGAAGATATGCTACAAACTATTTGAAACTAAGGTCCCCTACTGTATGACACTAGGGACACAAGAATTTTTTATGACCTCTGGATCAGGCCTCTATAAGACACAAGATGCTAAAAATGATGTTAATGTGAGATTTTCCCTACTGTATGACACTAGGAACATAATAATTTTTTATGACCTCTGGATCAGGCCTCTATAACACACTAAATGCTACAAACTATTTAAAAGCCAGGTCCCTTACTGTATGACATTTAGCAACAGAAAGAAATATATGGTTATGTGATTGAGGTCTGCAGACAGTTTGATATCACCACAGCACTAAATGACAAGGTGGGATACAGCAGGCTGATTCATGTTTAACTAGTGAAAAAATATTATTTAGAATGCTATACTTGTGCATGGAGAACAACAGAAGCAGTGCACAACACAATTGTAGGACATGTGCCCTGCTGGCTTTCTCTGTGACCAAAAAAAAAAGCTGGAAGGTAAAATTAACAGCCACACTGAACTCTAGCCATCTAAACCATCTGACTGATATACAACCGCCTAGCTAACTCATGAGCAGCCTCTCTGACATGTTACAGTGTCATAATGATGCAAAAACAAGATGTCCGCTCTTTATATGGAGAGGGGAACATGTGATTATAGCAGCCAATGACACAAGTGATTTTGCCTGGACATTGTGAGTGTTTTCTGCGCCCTGATTGGAATTGGCTAGCCGCAATGTGCACACAAAGTTAGGCCGGCGTCACACACAGCGTAAAACAATACGGTCCGTATATTACGGCCGTAATACGCTGAAAAGTCCCGAAAAAAGTGGTCCGTAGCTCCTCCGTAGGCAGGGTGTGTCAGCGTTTTTTGCGCATGGCATCCTCCGTATGTAATCCGTATGGCATCCGTACTGCGTGGTTTTCTCGCAGGCTAGCAAAACCAACATACCGCTATAGAAGTGATCCATGTGTCCCAAAAAGAAAAGAAAATATATATATACTGTCTATATATATATATATATATATATATATATATATATATATATATATATATATATGTCAGTAGACACATATATTAGAGAGAAAAGCCGGTAATTCAGTGCGGTGTACAGTAAAATCACACTGACAGCTTACAGAAGAATAGGTAGAATAAATGTGTACACATAGGATAGGTATATATATATATATATATATGTCAGTGAGACACATATATGTATATATATTAATATTTATTCCTGCGCTAGACAGCTTGAAAGCCGGTAATTCAATTACCGGCTTTTTCCTTCTCCTTCCTAAAACCCGACATGATTTGAGACATGGTTTACATACAGTAAACCATGTCTTCTCTCCATTTTTTTTGCAGATTCCACACTACTAATGTCAGTAGTGTGTATCTGCAAAATTTGGCCGTTCTAGCTCTTAAAATAAAGGGTTAAATGGCGGAAAAAATTGGCGTGGGCTCCCGCGCAATTTTCTCCGCCAGAGTAGTAAAGCCAGTGACTGAGGGCAGATATTAATAGCCTGGAGAGGGTCCACGGTTATTGGCCCCCCCCTGGCTAAAAATATCTGCCCCCAGCCACCCCAGAAAAGGCACATCTGGAAGATGCGCCTATTCTGGCACTTGGCCACTCTCTTCCCATTCCCGTGTAGCGGTGGGATATGGGGTAATGAAGGGTTAATGCCACCTTGCTATTGTAAGGTGACATTAAGCCTAATTAATAATGGAGAGGCGTCAATTATGACACCTATCCATTATTAATCCAATACTAGTAAAGGGTTAAATAAAACACAAACACATTTTTTAAAATTATTTTAATGAAATAAAAACAATGGTTGTTGCAGTATTTTATTCAACGCCCAATCCAGTCACTGAAGACCCTCGTTCTGTGAGTAAAAAAACATAATAAACCAACAATATACTTACCCTCCGCAGATCTGTAACGTCCAACGATGTAAATCCTTCTGAAGGGGTTAAAACATTTTGCAGCAAGGAGCTGTGCTAATGCAGGCTGCTCCTCAAAACCCCAGGGAATGAGGCTAAAAATAGATCAATGATCTATATTTAGCTTCATTTGCGGTGAGGCGCCCTCTGCTGGCTGTTCATAGATCGTGGGAAATTACCTAGAAAGCCAGGGAGCTATTAATTAGGCTTAATGTCACCTTACAATAGCAAGGTGGCATTAACCCTTCATTACCCCATATCCCACCGCTACACGGGAATGGGAAGAGAGTGGCCAAGTGCCAGAATAGGCGCATCTTCCAGATGTGCCTTTTCTGGGGTGGCTGGGGGCAGATATTTTTAGCCAGGGGGGGGCCAATAACCGTGGACCCTCTCCAGGCTATTAATATCTGCCCTCAGTCACTGGCTTTACTACTCTGGCGGAGAAAATTGCGCGGGAGCCCACGCCAATTTTTTCCGCCATTTAACCCTTTATTTTAAGAGCTAGAACGGCCAAATTTTGCAGATACACACTACTGACATTAGTAGTGTGGAATCTGCAAAAAAAATGGAGAGAAGACATGGTTTACTGTATGTAAACCATGTCTCAAATCATGTCGGGTTTTAGGAAGGAGAAGGAAAAAGCCGGTAATTGAATTACCGGCTTTCAAGCTGTCTAGCGCTGGAATAAATATTAATATATATACATATATGTGTCTCACTGACATATATATATATATATACCTATTCTATGTGTCCACATTTATTCTACCTATTCTACTGTAAGCTGTCAGTGTGATTTTACTGTACACCGCACTGAATTACCGGCTTTTCTCTCTAACAGCGCTGCGTATTTCTCGCAAGTCACACTGCTTGTCCGTGTGTAATCCGTATTTTTCACGCTTCCATAGACTTTCATTGGCGTATTTCTTGCGCAGTACGGTGACAAACGCAGCATGCTGCGATTTTGTACGGCCGTAGAAAGCCGTATAATACTGATCAGTAAAATACGGCAAATAGGAGCAGGGGCATAGAGAATAATTGTGCCGTATTTTTTGCGAGTTTTACGGACGTAGATTCTGCGCTCTTACGTCCGTAAAACTCGCATGTGTGACGGCGGCCTTAGGGAAAAAAATTACTGTTTACAAGAACGCCGTGCCTCTGAGCTCTGCAAACCCCCTCCCGTCATGATACACCACCATTACAGTTGCTAAAGTGCTGAAAATAGTTTTGTGGCAACGCGAATATTTTCCCGCACTTTTTACCGAATGTTACCGATTTTTACTGATTTTATAAAATTTTGCTTGTATTTCCAATCACGAATCCGAATGTGCCACATACGTGCCAAATTTATGTTTGGCGATCGTTTCTCAAACAAATTCGCTCATCACTAATCACTAATATGTGATGTGTCAAGTTTAAGAATAGTTTGCGTTAAATTTGAGAAAATAGTAAGACAAAATGAATGTTCTTTGTGTTGTATGGACTGTCAAATTTGCAAACTGATGAGTCAAACAAAGCAGCAAAACAAGAAAAACAATTAGGTTACTCCTACTGACAAATAAATACAGGTCATACATTTAAGGCCGTGAGGTATGCTGCAGGTCCCCAAAGATTGTTACAAGCCTTTATGGAGGGTTTGCGATTTATCAATCTTCAGCACCATCTGGTGCCGAACTCCAAACATTACAATGGATTTCAAACTTCTGGGATTCCTTCCGTAATTGAAGAGAAGATTGCAATATTTTTTTAGATTTTCTTTTTTCCTTTTCCTCCCCCCAAAGGGAAGAACAAACCTTTTTCAGCCAACTTACTGTTTGTTCTTTAGTACCTTATTAAAGAGATTAAACATCAGAGAAAAGTACTTGTAAAAGGATTACGGCATTATCGAAAAAGAATAATTGGCACTGAATGTTTCTTCTCTTTGCATATCTTAGCATATTAAAATTGCTTTAAAGAGCAACGAGATTAATTATTAGTGGGTGAGATGACTATTCCTTCAACTTAACCTTTTCTTAAAATCATTGGTATTACTGAACTGTGAATGTCGAATGATCGGAGAATGATTGAAGTGTTTGATTAAGCTCGAATCAAAACTAAAAACATCACGTTCCATAGGTTTAGCATGGATTCTTGAGATGATATCTGCAAATAAACATGCATCATATGTTCCGGCGTGGACAACGCCATTTCTCCCATACATCCAGCTGTTTTTAATCTAGAAGTAGATTCTGACTTTTAACCTTGAGGGTTATTACTTTGATTTGTTCAGTGACTGTTTCGGAGATTGTGATTTTTCTATCATTGCCAAACGACAGGACATAATGTCATAGGTTTATTGCTTGCTGTAATTGTCAGCAGACCTGGCCTCTGTTGACTCTTCAGAATAATACTGGCTATTGCTTGACAATTCCTTGCATGGAAAGAATTAGTAGCCACATGGAGAAGAGAAGGAAAATGTGAAATAGTATCTAATGGGATTGACAAAAATTGACAACACGCTAAAAGCATAAAAAAATAAAGCCTCAAAACTTCATTTACGCTTCAAGTCATTTTTTTCATCGTTTATCCTTCTGCACTGATGGATTTAGCATCAAGCACTTCAATGGTAGCAAAGTATTTAATGAATTGTTGGAAATTCAGATATTGTTATTTCTTGGCTCTGTAAAAGTCCTGCACCATTTTAAAGAGTTGCATAATCTTTCCTTAAGCATGAAAATGTCGCACATTGTTTAAAAAAAAATGTTGGATGCAAATGATTATTGCATATGTGTCTGCATTTTTTTTCAACTTTTTTGTGAGTTTGCGCCGCCTTCATCTTTCCATTTGCACCTTTTTATGCCTATATTTTTATTTTCACTATGGTAAGTGGAGTTTAGGGTTTCCAGATTTTCTACAACTGATTCTTTTTTTTTTTTTTGAACATTTTGAAAAGTTGCAAATGATATTTTAGGCTAAATCTAGATAGCTAAAACTGTGAGCAAACAAGCAAAAAACAAATAAAACAGACAAAAGAAAGTAAAGCTGCCTGAAAACAAAAACATGCAAATGAAATAATGAATGTGAAAAGTCACAACAATTTTTGAAAATAAGTACCGGTAGCTAAAGAAATGACAGATTGGCCCCTGTATCTTTTATTGCACTTTTCTCAGCCTTTTTCAAAGGGATTATTCACGTCAGTATTTGGTCAGTATGTTGAATTTTTCCTCTGATTGATGCACTCCTGATTTTCACTTACAAATACTGATGTAAAATACTGGTCGTGTGAATGTGGCCTTATTGAAAGATTGAGACCTGCTCTCTCTTTTTTAGGCCGGCTTCACACTCTGCGTATGAAAATACGGTCCGTATATTACGGCTGTAATACGCTGAAAAGTCCCAAAAATAGTGGTCCGTAGCTCCTCCGTAGGCAGGGTGTTTCAGCGTTTTTTGCGCATGGCATCCTCCGTATGTAATCCGTATGTCATCCGTACTGCGTGTTTTTATCGCAGGCTTGCAAAACCGACATACGGCTATACAAGGGATCCATGTGTTAAAAAAAAAAAAAAAACATATATACTGTCTATATATAAAGATATATATATATATATATATATATATATATATGTCAGTAGACACATATATGTATATATATTAATATTTCATCCAGCGCGATATAGCAGAAAGCCGGTAATTCAATTACCGGCTTTTGCTTTCTCCTTCCTAAACCCGACATGATATGAGACCTGGTTTACATACAGTAAACCATCTCATATCACCTTTTTTTTTTACATATTCCACACTACTAATGTCAGTAGTGTGTCTATGCAATATTTGGCCGTTCTAGCTAATAAATTAAAGGGTTAAATGGCGGAAAAAATTGGCGTGGGCTCCCGCACAATTTTTTCCGCCAGAGCAGTAAAGCCAGTGACTGAGGGCAGATATTAATAGCCTGGAGAGGGTCCATGGTTATTGCCCCCCCCCCCCCCCCCGGCTAAAAACATCTGCCCCCAGCCACCCCAGAAATGGCACATCTGTAAGATGCGCCTATTCTGGCACTTGGCCACTCTCTTCCCATTCCCGTGTAGCGGTGGGATATGGGGTAATGAAGGGTTAATGTCACCTTGCTATTGTAAGGTGACATTAAGCCTAATTAATAATGGAGAGGCGTCAATTATGACACCTATCCATTATTAATCCAATACTAGTAAAGGGTTAAAAAAAACACACACATTATTAAAAATTAATTTAATGAAAAAATCACAAAGGTTGTTGTATTAATTTATTCTACTCTCAATCCACTCACTGAAGACCCTCGATCTGTAAATAAAAAAAAAATAAATAAACCAACAATATACAGTTAGGTCCATATATATTTGGACAGAGACAACATTTTTCTAATTTTTGTTATAGACATTACCACAATGAATTTTAAGCAAAACAATTCAGATGCAGTTGAAGTTCAGACTTTCAGCTTTCATTTGAGGGTATCCACATTAAAATTGGATGAAGGGTTTAGGAGTTTCAGCTTCTTAACATGTGCCACCCTGTTTTTAAAGGGACCAAAAGTAATTGGACAGATTCAATAATTTTAAATAAAATGTTCATTTCTAGTACTTGGTTGAAAACCCTTTGTTGGCAATGACTTCCTGAAGTCTTGAACTCATGGACATCACCAGACACAGTGTTTCCTCCTTTTTGATGCTCTGCCAGGCATCCACTGCGGTGGTTTTCAGTTGCTGTTTATTTGTGGGCCTTTCTGTCTGAAGTTTAGTCTTTAACAAGTGAAATGCTGCTCAATTGGGTTGAGATCAGATGACTCACTTGGCCATTCAAGAATATTCCACTTCTTTGCTTTAATAAACTCCTGGGTTGCTTTGGCTTTATGTTTTGGGTCATTGTCCATCTGTAGTATGAAACGACGACCAATCAGTTTGGCTGCATTTGGCTGGATCTGAGCACACAGTATGGCTCTGAATACCTCAGAATTCATTTGGCTGCTCCTGTCCTGTGTCACATCATCAATAAACACTAGTGACCCAGTGCCACTGGCAGCCATGCATGCCCAAGCCATCACACTGCCAACGCTGTGTTTTACAGATGATGTGGTATGCTTTGGATCATGAGCTGTACCACGCCTTCGCCATACTTTTCTCTTTCCATCATTCTGGTAGAGGTTGTTCTTGGTTTCATCTGTCCAAAGAATGTTCTTCCAGAACTGTGCTGGCTTTTTTAGATGGTTTTTAGCAAAGTCCAGTCTAGCCTTTTTATTCTTGATGCTTATGAGTGGCTTGCACCGTGCAGTGAACCCTCTGTATTTACTTTCATGCAGTCTTCTCTTTATGGTAGGTTTGGATATTGATACGCCGACCTCCTGGAGAGTGTTGTTCACTTGGTTGGCTGTTGTGAAGGGGTTTCTCTTCACCATGGAGATTATTCTGCGATCATCCACCTCTGTTGTATTCCGTGGGCGCCCAGGTCTTTTTGCATTGATGAGTTCACCAGTGCTTTCTTTCTTTCTCAGGATGTTCCAAACTGTAGATTTTGCCACTCCTAATATTGTAGCAATTTCTCGGATGGGTTTTTTCTGTTTTCCCAGCTTAAGGATGGCTTGTTTCACCTGCATGGAGAGCTCCTTTAACCGCATGTTTACTTCACAGCAAAACCTTCCAAATGCAAGCACCACACCTCAAATCAACTCCAGGCCTTTTATCTGCTTAATTGAGAATGACATAACGAAGGGATTGCCCACACCTGTCCATGAAATAGCCCTGGAGTCAATTGTCCAATTACTTTTGGTCCCTTTAAAAACAGGGTGGCACATTTTAAGGAGCTGAAACTCCTAAACCCTTCATCCAATTTTAATGTGGATACCCTCAAATGAAAGCTGAAAGTCTGAACTTCAACTGCATCTGAATTGTTTTGTTTAAAATTCATTGTGGTAATGTCTGTAACCAAAATTAGAAAAATGTTGTCTCTGTCCAAATATATATGGACCTAACTGTACATACCTTCCGAGGATCTGTCACGTCCAACGATGTAAATCCATCTGAAGGGGTTAAAATATTTTGCAGCCACGAGCTTTGCTAATGCAATGTTGCTCATGTCTGCAAAACCCCGGAGAATGTAGGTAAAGTAGGTCATTGACCTATATTTACCTGCATTTGCGGTGAGGCGCCCTCTGCTGGCTGTTCCTAGATCGTGGGAACTTTCCTAGAACGCTCCCTGGCTCAAGTTCATATGAGGACAACCAGCAGAGGGCGCCCTCTTATGATCTCGAGCCAGGGAGCTTTCTAGGAAAGTTCCCACGATCTAGGAACAGCCAGCAGAGGGCGCCTCACCGCAAATGCAGGTAAATATAGGTCAATGACCTACTTTACCTACATTCTCCGGGGTTTTGCAGACATGAGCAACGTTGCATTAGCAAAGCTCGTGGCTGCTAAATATTTTAACCCCTTCAGATGGATTTACATCGTTGGACGTGACAGATCCTCGGAAGGTATGTATATTGTTGGTTTATTTATTTTTTTTATTTAAAGATCGAGGGTCTTCAGTGAGTGGATTGAGAGTAGAATAAATTAATACAACAACCTTTGTGATTTTTTCATTAAATTAATTTTTAATAATGTGTGTGTGTGTTTTTTAACCCTTTACTAGTATTGGATTAATAATGGATAGGTGTCATAATTGACGCCTCTCCATTATTAATTTGGCTTAATGTCACCTTACAATAGCAAGGTGACATTAACCCTTCATTACCCCATATCCCACCGCTACACGGGAATGGGAAGAGAGTGGCCAAGTGCCAGAATAGGCGCATCTTCCAGATGTGCCTTTTCTGGGGTGGCTGGGGGCAGATGTTTTTAGCCAGGGGGGCCAATAACCATGGACCCTCTCCAGGCTATTAATATCTGCCCTCAGTCACTGGCTTTACTGCTCTGGCGGAGAAAATTGTGCGGGAGCCCACGCCAATTTTTTCCACCATTTAACCCTTTAATTTACTAGCTAGAACGGCCAAATTTTGCATAGACACACTACTGACATTAGTAGTGTGGAATATGCAAAAAAAAAATGGTGATATGAGATGGTTTACTGTATGTAATCATGTCTCATATCATGTCGGGTTTAGGAAGGAGAAAGCAAAAGCCGGTAATTGAATTACCGGCTTTCTGCTATATCGCGCTGGATGAAGTAATAATATATATACATATATGTGTCTACTGACATATATATATATATACCTATTCTATGTGTACACATTTATTCTACCTATTCTACTGTAAGCTGTCAGTGTGATTTTACTGTACACCGCACTGAATTGCCGGCTTTTCTCTCTAACGCTGCGTATTCCTCGCAAGTCACACTGCTGGTCCGTGTGTAATCCGTATTTTTGGGGCTTCCATAGACTTTCATTGACGTTTTATTTGCGCAATACGCTGACAAACGCAGCATGCTGCGATTTTCTACGGCCGTAGAAAGCCGTATAATACTGATCAGGAAAATACGGCAGATAGGAGCAGGGGCATAGAGAATAATTGTGCCGTATTTTATGCGAGTTTTACGGACGTAGTTTCTGCGCTCTTACATCCGTAAAACTCGCTAGTGTGAGGCCGGCCTTAGATGATCCTGGTTTTGGCATACAAATTCTGATAGAAAATTGATCAAAACTATTGAAGTGTGAGTAAAACCTTACGCTATGTTCCCACATTGAGGTTTTGGTGAGTTTTTAAAGTTGCCGATTTTCTGCCCCATTTCAGCACCTAGAACAAAAATTGCAGCATACTGTGAGTGGCCGTTTATATCGGATGAGACTTGCCAATGCAAGTCAATGGGTGCGAGAGAAAAAACGGACAACTCACTGACCTTTCGTACCTTGTCCGATAGATAATAGATAGATAGATTTATAGATAGATGACAAATGATAGATAGATAGATAGATAGATAGATAGATAGATAGATAGATAGATAGATACATAAAAGATAGTGACGTTATCGCTCCTCCTAAAAGGCACCGGGTCTCGCAAAGCACAGCATAAGCCAGTAGTGGCTGCTGCTTAAAGTCTATGGCATGGGACCTTTTTTAATAATAAATTGGTAAATGAGAGACAGTGTCTTGTTTTTTGTTTCTCTTGTTTTTGTTTCTTTCAGTGTCGGAGAGTTTTTTTTAAATATAGTATTTTTGTGTTTTTATTTTTTACTTTTTTTTACTGGGTTAGTAATTAGGAGTGACTGATAGACACCTCTCAATTACTAACCCCAGGACTTGATATCAGCTGTGTTTATGGACAATTCACAGTTGACATCAACCCCAAGCCCCATTACCCCTATTGCCATCGCAAGAGAGCATTTGGAAAGGTTTGTCCATCTGTAGTATGAAACGACGACCAATCAGTTTGGCTGCATTTGGCTGGATCTGAGCACACAGTATGGCTCTGAATACCTCAGAATTCATTTGGCTGCTCCTGTCCTGTGTCACATCATCAATAAACACTAGTGACCCAGTGCCACTGGCAGCCATGCATGCACAAGCCATCACACTGCCTCCGCCGTGTTTTACAGATGATGTGGTATGCTTTGGATCATGAGCTGTACCACGCCTTCGCCATACTTTTCTCTTTCCATCATTCTGGTAGAGGTTGTTCTTGGTTTCATCTGTCCAAAGAATGTTCTTCCAGAACTGTGCTGGCTTTTTTAGATGGTTTTTAGCAAAGTCCAGTCTAGCCTTTTTATTCTTGATGCTTATGAGTGGCTTGCACCGTGCAGTGAACCCTCTGTATTTACTTTCATGCAGTCTTCTCTTTATGGTAGATTTGGATATTGATACGCCGACCTCCTGGAGAGTGTTGGTCACTTGGTTGGCTGTTGTGAAGGGGTTTCTCTTCACCATGGAGATTATTCTGCGATCATCCACCTCTGTTGTATTCCATGGGCACCCAGGTCTTTTTGCATTGATGAGTTCACCAGTGCTTTCTTTCTTTCTCAGGATGTACCAAACTGTAGATTTTGCCACTCCTAATATTGTAGCAATTTCTCGGATGGGTTTTTTCTGTTTTCCCAGCTTAAGGATGGCTTGTTTCACCTGCATGGAGAGCTCCTTTAACCGCATGTTTACTTCACAGCAAAACCTTCCAAATGAAAGCACCACACCTCAAATCAACCCCAGGCCTTTTATCTGCTTAATTGAGAATGAAAGAACGAAGGGATTGCCCACACCTGTCCATGAAATAGCCCTGGAGTCAATTGTCCAATTACTTTTGGTCCCTTTAAAAACAGGGTGGCACATTTTAAGGAGCTGAAACTCCTAAACCCTTCATCCAATTTTAATGTGGATACCCTCAAATGAAAGCTGAAAGTCTGAACTTCAACTGCATCTGAATTGTTTTGTTTAAAATTCATTGTGGTAATGTCTGTAACCAAAATTAGAAAAATGTTGTCTCTGTCCAAATATATATGGACCTAACTGTACATACCTTCCGAGGATCTGTCACGTCCAACGATGTAAATCCATCTGAAGGGGTTAAAATATTTTGCAGCCACGAGCTTTGCTAATGCAATGTTGCTCATGTCTGCAAAACCCCAGAGAATGTAGGTAAAGTAGGTTATTGACCTATATTTACCTGCATTTGCGGTGAGGCGCCCCACTTAAAAAGATGTGAGAGGCCTGTAATTGACATTATAAGACCACAACTATGAGAGTCAAAATGAGAAAACAAATCGAGAAAATCACCTTGTCTGATTTGGCAAGATTTATTTTGCAAATTATGATGGAAAATAAGTATTTGGTCACCTAAAAACATGCAAGATTTCTGGATCACTCAGACCTGTAACTTCTTCTTTGAGAGGCTCCTCTGTCCTCCACTCATTACCTGTAGTAATGGTGCCTGTTTGAACTTGTTATTAGTATAAAAGACACCTGTCCACAACCTCAAACAGTCACACTCCAAACTCCACTATGGTGAAAACCAAAGAGCTGTCGATGGACACCAGAAAAAAAAATTGTAGCCCTGCACCAGGCTGGGAAGACTGAATCTGAAAAAGACAAGCAGCTTAGTGCGATGAAATGAACTGTGGGCAATAATAAGAAAATGAAAGACATACAAGACCACTGATAATCTCCCTCGATCTGGGGCTCCACATAAGATCTCATAATGATCACAAGAACCGTGAGCAAAATCCCAGAACAACACAGGGGACCTAGTGAATGGCCTTCATAGAGCTGAGACCATTGTAACAAAGGCTACCATAAGTAACACACTATGCTGCCAGGGACTCAGATCCTGCAGTGCCAGACCTGTCCCCCTGCTTAAACCAGTACATGTCCAGGCCCATCTGTAGTTTGCTAGAGAGCATTTGGATTATTGGGAGAATGTCATATGGTCTGATAAAACCAAAGTAGAACTGTGTGGTAGAAACAAAACATTTTGTGTTTGGAGGAGACAGAATGCTGATTTGCAGCCAAAAAACACCATACCACTGTGGAGCATGGGGCTGGCAACATCATGCTTTGGGGTTGTTTCTCTGCAAAGGGACTAGGATGACTGATCCGTGTACATGAAAGAATGAATGGGGCCATGTATTGCGAGATTTTGAGTGCAAACCTCCTTTCATCAGCAAGGGCATTGAAGATGAAACGTAGATGGGTCTTTCAGCATGATAATGCTCACAAGCACACCGCCAGGGCAACATAGGAGTGGCTTTGTAAGAAGCATATGAAGGTCCTGGAGTGGCCTAACAAGTCTCCAGATCTCAATCTCATAGAAAATCTTTGGAGGAAGTTGAAAGTCCGTGTTGTCCAGCGACAGGCTCGAAATATCACTGCTCTAGATGAGATCTGCATGGTGGAACAGTCCAACATACCACCAACAGTGTGTGCCAACCTTGTGAAGACTTACAGAAAACATTTGACCTCTGTCATTGCCAACAAAGGATGCATAATTAAATATTGAGATGAACTTTTGTTAATGAACAAATACTTATTTTCCACCATAATTTGCAAAATAAATCTTGCAAAATCAGACAAGGTGATTTTCTGGATTTGTTTTCTCATTTTGACGCTCATAGCTGTGGTCTACCTATGATGTCAATTACAGGCCACTCTCATATTTTTAAGTGGGAAAACTTGCAAAATTGGTGGCTGACTAAACACTTTTTTCCCCACTGTATGTAGGTAGTTTGTGAAATTATACAGGGTGGGCCATTTATATGGTTACACCCCAATAAAATGAGAATGGTTGGTGATATCAACTTCTTGTTAGTGTAACAGTATATGGGAGGGGGAAAACTTTTCAAGATGGGTGATGACCATGGCGGCCGTTTTGAAGTCGGCCATTTTGGATCCAATTTTATTTTTTCCAATGGGAAGAGGGTCATATGACACATCAAACTTATTGAGAATTTCACAAGGAAAACAATGGTGTACTTGGTTTTAATATATGAAATATAAGGGGTGCTCGCTGTTAGTGGATCTTGGTGCTCTGAAGAAAATTCCAAAAAGTAAAGAAGCAAAAAAACTTTGGCACTCAAATGATAAATTTATTACTAAATATTCATATGAAAAAAATGAGGCAAACCACCACCATATAAAAAAAGAAAAAAAGATCCAGGTGTAAACAGATGTATTTCTGCTGCAACGTTTCGGCAACAAGATGCCTTTTTCAAGGCAAATCTGTGTGGAAAAGTGTCTCTGGTCATGGAATCTAATTCACAGGCATGCCTGCGTGGTGCGATGGCGAGCTGCAGGTGCCTGTTCCTCATTTTTTATATGGTGGTGGTTTGCCTCTTTTTTCATATGAACATTTAATAATAAATTTATCATTTGAGTGCTGAAGTTTTTTGCGCCTGTGCTTGGTTTTAATGTAACTTTATTCTTTCATGAGTTATTTACAAGTTTATCTTTGTTTACAGCCATTGACATGTCACAGAGATTAACACGTGAGTGGATAGAAATTGTGTTGATGTCTGGTGAACACAGTACCTGGGTCATTACAGCAGATTTCAACGCAAGACACCTTACAAGAACATCCATCTCTCATGCTGCAGTTAGCAAACTGTTGCCAAATTTCATGAAACAGGTTTAGTGTTGGATTTGCCAAAATGTGGACGCAAGAAAACTGTCACTGATGAAGAAACATTAGTGGTTGAGGAAGGACTGAAGATGGCATGTTAAAGCTGTCATCGATGCATAGTGCATTTTATCTATGACATTATATGCAACTGACAAAGCAGTATCTAGAAATAAGCATAAAATAACACTCGCAATAAAACCACAACACTCCTTAATCTGTCATTTCTGGATTGTGAGTCATGAGGAAAGCAAAAGAACTGTCAACGGATCTATGAGAAAAAGGTAGTTCAACTGTATAAAACAGGAAAGGGATACAGAAAGATATCCAATGAATTGATAATGCCAGTCAGCAGCATTCACACTGTGATTAACAAATGGAAAATCGGCGCTCTGTAAAAACAAAACCATGGTCAGGTAGATCAACAAATTTTGTCCACAACTGTCAGGAAAATTGTTCAGGATGCATAGAAAAACCTACAAATAACATCAGCTGGAATACTGGACTCTCTGAAAACTAAGGAAAAAGCAGAAGTCCAGCGCGGGTGATGTCCATAAAAAATACCTTTTATTCCATATTCGTTAAAAGCACATAAATCCAAAGTCCATCTTCATATCCATAGACACAAAAACGGGTGATTCCTACCAGTGACAGTCACAGGCTTAAAGTGCATTAAAATCATACGCGTTTCAACGGTCGTGCCGCCTTACTCATTGTGATAAAAATAAAATGAAAGAGGGCTGCCATATAGGACTAGGCCCATTAGGTTACACCCCCTGATCTTGCAGACAACAGAAACAGGGCAACACCTACAGGTAATGAGTTTAGCCTGAAATTTGCATGTACAAATACTATGCTTAAGGCAGGAGAAAGAAAGAGGGGAAAAAAAAAAAAAAGTCTATGGACTTTTATATGGATGTTATATATACAAGAATTATAACTTATCATTCATAATAATTCATAAGATCCTGCCAGATATTCATGCCTAGGGGGGCTCTGGACTTAAGTTGATACATCCACCATATCTCTCTGTTGGTAATTTTTCTTTTTATATCTCCCCCTCAAAATGGAGCTTTAACCCTTTCAATCCCGCGGACCTCCAATGAGCTGACATCCCCATTGTGTTTATGGGTGAAATGTCTTATGAGTGATTTTATTCACTGCATCAGACAGGTGCCTCCTTATTCTCACCTTCAGGGGACCCCCTGTGCACCCCACATATTGCTGCTCACAGGTGGTGCAATTAATCACATACACCACATTGGAGGTGTTGCAGTTAATGAAGTGGTTAATTTTGTAGGTCTTTTTGGTGACAGATGAGTGGAATTCCTTACTGTTCACCATATATTTACAGCAGGTGCAGATATTATATATATATACTAGCTGAAGAGCCCGGCGTTGCCTGGGCATAGTAAATATCTGTGGTTAGTTATAGCACCTCACTTCTCTTATTTTCCCATCACGCCTCTCATTTTCCCAATCACATCTTTCATTTTCCCCCTCACATCTCTCATTTTCTCCCTCACTCCTCTCATTCCCCCCTAACACTTGTCATTTCAACCTCACATCTGTCATTTTCTGATCACGCCACTATTTTTCCTCACTTCTCTCATTTTGCACTCACACCTTTTCATTTTCACCTCACACCTCTCATTTTCACCTCATCACCTCAGTATATACATGTTTGTCATCTCCCTTATATATAGTATACATCTGTATGTCATCTCCTGTATATAGTATATACCTGTATGTCATCTCCCCTGTATATAGTATATACCTGCTGTGTGTCATCTCCCCTATATATAGTATATTCCTGAATGTCATCTCCTTCTATATATAGTATATACCTGTATGTCATCTCCTCCTGTATATAGTATATACCTGTGTGTCATCTCCCCTGTATATAGTATATATCTAAGTGTCATCTCCTCCTGCATATAGTATATACCTGCATGTCATCTTCTATATATAGCATATACCTGTATGTCATCTCCCCTGTATACAGTATATATCTGAGTGTCATCTCCTCCTGCATATAGTATATACCTGCATGTCATCTTCTATATATAGCATATACCTCTATGTCATCTCCTCCTGTATATAGTATATACCTGTATGTCATCTCCTCCTGTATATATATGTACCTATATGTCATCTCCTCCTCTATATAGTATATACCTGTGTGTCATCTCTCCTGTATATAGTATATATCTGTGTGTCATCTCCCCTGTATATAGTATATATCTGTGTGTCATCTCCTCCTGTATTAGACCTCGTTCACACGTTATTTGCTCAGTATTTTTACCTCAGTATTTGTAAGCTAAATTGGCAGCCTGATATATCCCCAGCCAACAGGAAGCCCTCCCCCTGGCAGTATATATTAGCTCACACATACACATAATAGACAGGTCATGTGACTGACAGCTGCCGTATTTCCTATATGGTGCAATTGTTGTAGTTTGTCTGCTTATTAATCAGATTTTTATTTTTGAAGGATAATACCAGACTTGTGTGTGTTTTAGGGCGAGTTTCGTTTGTCAAGTTGTGTGTGTTGAGTTGCGTGTGGCGACATGCATGTAGCGACTTTTGTGAGATGAGTTTTGTGTAGCAACATGCGTGTAGCAACTTTTTGTGTGTCGAGTTACATGTGACAGGTTAGTGTAGCAAGTTGTGTGCAGCAAGTTTTGCGCATGGCGAGTTATGCGCGTTGCGAGTATTATGTGTGGTGCCTTTTGAGTATGTGCAAGTTTTGTGTGAGGCAACTTTTGCATGTGTTGCAACTTTTGTGCATGTGGCAATTTTTCCACGTGTGCAAGTTTTGCGTGTGGCGAGTTTTTCATGAGGAGAATTTTTGCACTTGTGGCGAGTTTTGCAAGAGCCTAGTTTTTGCATGTGGCGAGTTCTGCGCGTGGCGAGTTTTGAGTGGCGACTTTTGTGTTTTGACTTTTATGTGGCGAGGTTGGTGTATTTGTGGTGAAATGTGTGCTGAGGGTAATACGTGTTCAAGCACGTGGTAGTGTGTGGCGCATTTTGTGTGTGTTCATATCCCCGTGTGTGGTGAGTATCCCATGTTGAGGCCCCACCTTAGCAATTGTACGGTATATACTCTTTGGTGCCATCGCTCTCATTCTTTAAGTCCCCCTTGTTCACATCTGGCAGCTGTCAATTTGCCTCCTACACTTTTCCTTTCATTTTTTCCCATTATGTAGATAGGGGCAAAATTGTTTGGTGAATTGGAAAGCGCGGGGTTAAAATTTCACCTCACAACATAGCCTATGATGCTCTCGCGGTCCAGACGTGTGACTGTGCAAAATTTTGTGGCTGTAGCTGCGACGCTTCCAACACTTTTCCTTTCACTTTTTCCCCATTATGTAGATAGGGGCAAAATTGTTTGGTGAATTGGAACGCGCAGGGTTAAAATTTCACCTCACAATGAAGCCTATGACGCTCTCAGGGTCCCGACGTGTGACTGTGCAAAATTTTGTTTCTGTAGCTGCGACGCCTCCAACACTTTTCCTTTCACTTTTTTCCCCATTATGTAGATAGGGGCAAAATTGTTTGGTGAATTGGAAAGCGCGGGGTTAATATTTCACCTCACAACATAGCCTATGACGCTCTCGGGGTCCAGACGTGTGACTGTGCAAAATTTTGTGGCTGTAGCTGCGACGGTGCAGATGCCAATCCCGGACATACACACATACACACACACACACACACACACACACACATTCAGCTTTATATAGTACATATATATATATATATATATATATATATTGTGCCCACACTTGTATGTGCCTTTAGTACTGAGCCAGTTTTCTTTCTCTTTTAACCTTTTGTCCTCACTAACAAAAAGGCTGGGGGATAAGATGTTGTTCAGACTAGGGGCCTTTTTTAGCGATATAGCGCACTGGTTTGCACAGGATTTGGTTCAGCTTTTTATCCTGGCTCAGCATAGGGATTCTTTTTCTGATGATATCCACAGAGGCGAAAGAAGACGAGAAAAATGTGGTAATTAAATTGTCCAGCTATGTAATTAGTGAGACCCAAATGGACATTCTATCTAAAGGTCTCACCTTCTCCCCTACAAATGAATTTGATATGTACAGAACATTACTAGATGTAAATAAATTTGTTCGAAATTTGACTTTAAAATGCCACTTTTTCAAGGAAAAATCTGACCAGGATACTATACAGAACCTGACCACACAGAGTGACCAGACCACACTGGGTGAAATAGGGACTTTCCAGGAACTTTGCTCCATTAGTGACCTGAGGACCCTTGAGAGTGAATCTATAGAATCCACCAAAAACCTAAACTCTGGTTATAAATCAAAAAAACCCTATTTTTACCCTGTCAATTCAAGACCTAACATCTTGGATTCATTCCAGGAATGCATAGAGGAGGACCTGATAGAACTTAAGAAAAAATCCTCATGTAACCACAACAGACCCAATCTGAGTAAAACAGAAAGGAAAGCTCTGGAGGAGATCAGAGGCAACCAGGATCTTATGGTCAGAAGAGCTGACAAGGGAGGAGCTGTGGTCCTACTGAATGCAGGTCTATATGTCCAGCAGAACATGGTGATGCTGAATAACAGAGACTACAGCATGATCCCACTGAACTATTCCAGAAAAAACTAAAACATCTGCTTTCTGAAGGTTTTGCTATAGGGGCACTGGATAAAAAACTGTCTGAGGATTTATTTGTGGAACACCCTATAATCCCCTTCTTCCATTCCCTGCCTAAGATCCACAAGGAAGTCTTCCCCCTACATTCAGACCCATAGTAGCAGGGATTGGAAGCATGGGTGAAAACCTCAGTACCTGGGTGGATATGTATCTAGACTACCAGGCTATATAAAAGATACAAAGCATTTGATTTCCTCCCTGGATAAGACTGCATGGTCTGGAGACTGTATCTTCATCTCCTGTGACGTGGAGGCCTTGTATCCCTCCCTATCTCCATCCTGAGGAGACATCTCCAGGACTACAGTGACTACACTCCGGCTATACAGGAATTTTTGATTTCCTCTGTGGACTTTCTCCTCAAACACAACTTTTTTTCCTTTAATAAAGAGTTTTTTTTGCAGGTTTGAGGAGCCCCGATGGGCGCAGGGTTCTCGCCATCTATCGCTAACCTGTATATGGCAGCCTGGGAGAGCTTGTTCATGTTTTCACATGTTAACCCCTTCTCCCCCTATATTAGGTGGCTGGGGCGCTATCTGGACGACCTGCTCCTCATATGGGAGGGACCTGCGGACTTGATATCTGAACTTATCAAATATATATGAATGATAATGAAATGAATTTGAAATTCACCTATACAATTGGGGGTAGAAACATTAATTTTTTAGATGTTACTTTAGATCTAAATTCAGATTCAATCATCACAATCTCCCCTTTCAGGAAAAATACCGCGACTAATTCCATATTACATGCCAAATCATGTCATCCGAGACATGTAATAAAAAACATACCTGTGGGGGAACTCTACAGGTTTAAGAGGAACAGTACCACCAAGGAAGTGTATGCCAGGAGTAAGAGGGAGGTGAGGGGCAGGCTGGCTCATAGGGGCTATCCCAGCTGGATGCTGCATTGTGGAGGATATACAGTTAGGGCCAGAAATATTTGGACAGTGACACAAGTTTTGTTATTTTAGCTGTTTACAAAAACATGTTCAGAAATACAATTATATATATAATATGGGCTGAAAGTGCACACTCCCAGCTGCAATATGATAGTTTCCACATCCAAATCGGAGAAAGGGTTTAGGAATCATAGCTCTGTAATGCATAGCGTCCTCTTTTTCAAGGGACCAAAAGTAATTGGACAATGGACTCTAAGGGCTGCAATTAACTCTGAAGGCGTCTCCCTCGTTAACCTGTAATCAATGAAGTAGTTAAAAGGTCAGGGGTGGATTCCAGGTGTGTGGTTTTGCATTTGGAAGCTGTTGCTGTGAGCAGACAACATGCGGTCAAAGGAACTCTCAATTGAGGTGAAGCAGAACATCCTGAGGCTGAAAAAAAAGAAAAAATCCATCAGAGAGATAGCAGACATGCTTGGAGTAGCAAAATCAACAGTTGGGTACATTCTGAGAAAAAAGGAATTGACTGGTGAGCTTGGGAACTCAAAAAGGCCTGGGCGTCCACGGATGACAACAGTGGTGGATGATCGCCGCATACTTAATTTGGTGAAGAAGAACCCGTTCACAACATCAACTGAAGTCCAGAACACTCTCAGTGAAGTAGGTGTATCTGTCTCTAAGTCAACAGTAAAGAGAAGACTCCATGACAGTAAATACAAAGGGTTCACATCTAGATGCAAACCATTCATCAATACCAAAAATAGACAGAAAAACACCTCAAGAAGCCAGCTCAGTTCTGGAAAAGTATTCTATGGACAGATGAGACAAAGATCAACCTGTACCAGAATGATGGGAAGAAAAAAGTTTGGAGAAGAAAGGGAACGGCACATGATCCAAGGCACACCACATCCTCTGTAAAACATGGTGGAGGCAACGTGATGGCATGGGCATGCATGGCTTTCAATGGCACTGGGTCACTTGTGTTTATTGATGACATAAGAGCAGACAAGAGTAGCCGGATGAATTCTGAAGTGTACCGGGATATACTTTCAGCCCAGATTCAGCCAAATGCTGCAATGTTGATTGGACGGCGCTTCATAGTACAGATGGACTATGACCCCAAGCATACAGCCAAAGCTACCCAGGAGTTCATGAGTGCCAAAAAGTGGAACATTCTGCAATGGCCAAGTCAATCTCCAGATCTAAACCCAATTGAGCATGCATTTCACTTGCTCAAATCCAGACTTAAGACGGAAAGACCCACAAACAAGCAAGACCTGAAGGCTGCGGCTGTAAAGGCCTGGCAAAGCATTAAGAAGGAGGAAACCCAGCGTTTGGTGATGTCCATGGGTTCCAGACTTAAGGCAGTGATTGCCTCCAAAGGATTTGCAACAAAATATTGAAAATAAAAATATTTTGTTTGGGTTATGTTTATTTGTCCAATTACTTTTGACCTCCTAAAATGTGGAGTGTTTGTAAAGAAATGTGTACAATTCCTACATTTTCTATCAGATATTTTTGTTCAACCCTTCAAATTAAACGTTACAATCTGCACTTGAATTCTGTTGTAGAGGTTTCATTTCAAATCCAATGTGGTGGCATGCAGAGCCCAACTCGCGAAAATTGTGTCACTGTCCAAATATTTCTGGCCCTAACTGTAGATCGGGAGACTATGCTGAATAAAGCGAGCAGTAACCGTGTGTCCAGTGAGGAGCACATCACCTTCACCACTACATACAGCCCTCAGTGATATCATCAGAAAAAGAATCCCTATGCTGAGCCAGGATAAAAAGCTGAACCAAATCCTGTCCAAACCAGTGCGCTATATCGCTAAAAAAGCCCCTAGTCTGAACAACATCTTATCCCCCAGCCTCTTTGTTAGTGAAGACAAAAGGTTAAAAGAGAAAGAAAACTGGCTCAGTACTAAAGGCACATACAAGTGTGGGCACTATATATATATATATATAATATCTGCACCTGCTGTAAATACATGGTGAACAGTAAGGAATTCCACTCATCTGTCACCAAAAAGACCTACAAAATTAACCACTTCATTAACTGCAACACCTCCAATGTGGTGTATGTGATTAATTGCACCAGCTGTGAGCAGCAATATGTGGGGTGCACAGGGGGTCCCCTGAAGGTGAGAATAAGGAGGCACCTGTCTGATGCAGTGAATAAAATCACTCATAAGACATTTCATCCATAAACACAATGGGGATGTCAGCTCATTGGAGGTCCGCGGGATTGAAAGGGTTAAAGCTCCATTTCGAGGGGCAGATATAAAAAGAAAAATAACCAACAGAGAGATATGGTTGGATGTATCAACTTAAGTCCAGAGCCCCCCTAGGCATGAATATCCATCAGGATCTTATGAATTATTATGAATGATAAGTTATAATTCTTGTATATATAACATCCATATAAAAGTTCATAGACTTTTTTTTTTTTTTTTTACCCCTCTTTCTTTCTCCTGCCTTAAGCATAGTATTTGTACATGCAAATTTCAGGCTAAACTCATTACCTGCAGGTATTGCCCTGTTTCTGTTGTCTGCAAGATCAGGGGGTGTAACCTAATGGGCCTAGTCCTATATGGCAGCCCTCTTTCATTTTATTTTTATCACAATGAGTAAGGCGGCACGACCGTTGAAACGCGTATGATTTTAATGCACTTTAAGCCTGTGACTGTCACTGGTAGGAATCACCCGTTTTTGTGTCTATGGATATGAAGATGGACTTTGGATTTATGTGCTTTTAACGAATATGGAAAAAAAGGTATTTTTTATGGACATCACCCGCGCTGGACTTCTGCTTTTTCCTTCAAACCACTTGCAGCACTGCATGATCTGTGCGCTGGGCCTGAGAGGAGGTGAGCTGATCTTCGTTGCTTTTTCTTCTCTGAAAACTAGTGTTGTGGCTGTTTCAAGATGCACGTTAAGGAGGCACTTTAAGAAAAATGGGCTGCATGGTTGAGTTGCCAGAAGAAAACCATTACTGCCCAAATGCTGCAAAGTATCTTGCCTACAATATGAAAAACAGTGCAGAGACAAGCCTCAAAACTTCTCGATCAAGGTAATTTGGAGTGACGAGACCAAAATTGAACTTTTTGGCCACAACAATAAACGCTACACTAGGAGAGAGGTCAACAAGGCCAATGATCAAAGGAACATCATTCCTACTGTAAAGCACGGTGGTGGTTCGCTGATGTTTTGGGGATGTGTGAACTGCAAAGGCACAGGAAACTTGGTCAAAGTTGAATGCAGCAAAATCAGCAAATACTGGAGGCAAATTTGAACTCATCAGCCCTAAAGTTGCATATGGGAAGTACTTGGACATTCCAATATGACAACGATCCAAAACACAAGACCAAGTCAACCTATCATTGGTTACAGCAGAACAAAGTGAAGGGTCTGGAGTGGCAATCTTAGTCTCCCGACCTCAATATCATTGAGCCACTCTGTGGTGATCTCAAGAGCGCAGTTCATGCTAGACAGCCCAGGAATTCACAGGAACTGGAGGCTTTTTGCCAAGAAGAGTGGGCAGCTTTACCATCTGAGAAAACAAAGAACCTCATCCACATCTACCACAAAATACTTCAAGCTGTCATTGATTTTAGAGGGTGCAATACACGATATTAAGAAATGGGGTATGTGAACTTTTGATCAGGGTCATTTGGATGTTTGGGTTTGTCATTATGACTTTAAAAGAGAAAACACAGTAGTTTGACAATAAATGGCTTCACCCAACAACTAACCATGAGTGGAGAAAAAGTTTTGGTGTTATCATCCATATTCTCTGAAAAAAGGCCAAGAAAGCAAAAATTCGGCCTTGGTATGCAAACTTTTGAGCACAACTGTACATGGTGTTGGGGAAGATTATTCAGTAGGTCTGCATACAGAACAATGGATTCTTTTGTTCTCGAGGAGATAGGCAGCAGCCAGGGATGTCTTCCACTATGTAAGAAAGAGTGAGCAGAGAGAGCTATCAAGTCAAGCAATCTACCAAACCGTCATTCTGCCAACAGTAATCTTGAACCTTAGCTGATTAGAAAATGATGGCTTATTAGAAGCATCACAGAACATCATTGACTAGACTACCCCTTGAAATGCTATTAAAGTAGCACTCCCATCAATGTTTTTTATCCTTTTAATTTATTGCAGTTATCATATTTTATAGCACCTTGTACTTACAATTGCTCATTTTGCCTTTCTATCTAGTTAATTATTCTCTTTTCTTTACTTTATGTAGAAACAGGAAGTCTCTTTTCCCTGCATGAGTCATCCCCCTTTTCAACTCCTGACCCAGCTGCTCCCTCCTCTCCCCTGCCAGTGACTTTTGCAGTGACACATGACACATGGGAAACTAGACTTCCTGTTTCAAAACAGAACTTAGAGTGATTCAGCTTGTCAGTTATTAATCACGTTATGTCATAGACCTAATGAAAAAGAGAAGAATGAACTGGGTAGAAAGGCAAAATGAGCAATTGTAAGTACCCAGGGCTATATAATATGATGATTGCAATATATTAAGAGGATACAAACTTTGAAGGAAGCGCATATTTATCTTCTGCTATCATCTTGATCTGGTACAAGAACCATAGGACCCGGAACAAGCCTGGCACATGTTTAGCACTCTCTGGCCCCCACTGTTGTTCTACCTCTGCTCCCCTATAAATTGGAAACTCAATTATGATAATCCAAGAATTCAATCCAGTGGAGGAAAATGATAAATCATAAAATTCAGTTAATAAATAAAGTATTATTCAGTTTCGTTTGCAAAATATTCAAGCCACAATACAGCGACCTCCTGCAATTTTGTCATCATTGTTATTACAGGAGTTATGTTTCAGCAGCACGACAGGTTCCATTACCTGCGGTAATTAAACCATTTCATTCTTGCAACCACATTTCCAAGTAATTTCATATATTCCACTGACATCGAGATATCAAAAAAAAGCACAATAAGTAGAGAAATCATATCCCTCCCTATCAATGTTTTGGCAGAAACGAAAGCACGGAATTGGTATTGCTTAATTTTAATGTATGTTTCATATTATTTGCTTATCAACGGCTGCAGGAGGAGAGATTTACCTTATTAGTTTGCTGCACAAAGCTGAGGTGTTCCATCATATAGCCAAGAAAATGCATCTATCTAAAATGACTTTGGAAAATTGCGCACGGTTCACATGCAAGCCTTGAATTAATTGTACATTAGGAAAAAGCCTCTTGAAGACGAGTTCCAGGCGTCTATCAGTGATAACTAGTATCTAACGATATAATTCTACACTTTATATGCAAATCTTCAGATTTACAGTTTTTTCATTTTAAATGACATATTTCGTAGTGGGACTTACTTTAAGAAATATCATGTTATCTTCATCTTCCATGAGCAAATAGCTATGAACTATAAAGTTGCAGGCAGAGGCATAACTGTAAAGGGTGGGCCATTTATATGGATACACCTAAATAAAATGGGAATGGTTGGTGATATCAACTTCCTGTTTGTGGCACATTAGTATATGGGAAGGGAAAACTTTTCAAGATGGGTGTTGATCATGGCGGCCATTTTGAAGTCAGCCATTTTGGATCCAACTTTATTTTTTCCAGTAACATGGTGTTCTTGGTTTTAACATAACTTTATTCTTTCATGAGTTATTTACAAGTTTATGACCACTGATAAAATTTGTTCAAAGTGCATTGTGTTGGATTGTCAATGCAACCCTCTTCTCCCACTCTTGACACACTGATAGCGACACCGCCGAAGAAATACTAGCACAGGCTTCCAGTATCCGTTGTTTCAGATGCTGCACATTTCGTATCTTCACAGCATAGAAAATTTCCTTCAGATGACCCCAAAGATAAAAGTCTAAGGGGGTCAGATCGGGAGACCTTGGTAGCCATTCAACTGGCCCATGAACCAGTGGATGATCAGATTCGCTGGGTTCAGACGGTCATTTTTAAAAGTCCTGTTTGGGAACCAAGCTGGACTCTTGACTCCAAACCCCATTTAAGTCAATGGGGACCCAAACTTCAGTGCTGTAAATTGGCTGTAAAACGGTTGGAGTAAGGGCTACGGGGCTACAAATGAAGCTAAATGTGGGTAAGAGCAGGCAATTGCACTTCAAACAAATATGAATAGGAAAATGACTTAAAGGGTTTCTGTCACCATAGCAATCATGGTAAAATAGGAAGTAAATTAATAACAAACATTTTAACAGTGCCCTCACAGAGACTGAGGCTTGCTGCTGCCAGTCCAGTTAAAAATGTCAGCTACAGAGCGTGGGGCACAGTACCCCTACATTAACAGCCTACAAATTTCACTCACAGAGCAAGGGGCACAGTACTCCTACAGAATCTGATAAAAATTTCAGCCACAGAGCAGGGAACAGAGTTCCTCCACAGAAGCAGGTTACAAATTTTACCCACATAGCATTCATTTTGCAGAGTACTCCTTCATTAGCAGCATACAAACTTCACCCACAGAGCATGGGGTCAGTAACTCTACAGAATCTTTATAAAAAATGTTATCCAAAAAGCATGGAACAGAGTACCCCTACAGAAGAAGCTTACAAATTGTGCCCTCAGAGTCAAACTTTTATCTTCAGTTGCATACAACAGAGCAGCTACAGATATATAGCTCATAGTTTGATTCTGGCTAGAACTCGCGGTCCAGCCCAAAACATGCTGCTGCCAGTCCCAGCCTCTTTGCCTAGGGATACCTCCACAATGCTGTTGCCTTAGGGTCCCCAGAGCCCGAAGTGTTTCCCTTGAAAAAATTAGTGTTCAAAACAAACAATCATGCCTGAATACTTCAGCTAGGAATAATGGAATTTCTACTTCTATTGTTTTATTTGTTCGAACTTGGGGCCATGATTAAGAGAAAACCAGGTGGAACACAAAATGAAGGCACTCTCAAACATCCAATCTCAATCAACCTACATACTGGGTTGCAGAGTACACACAATTAATGGACTCTGATTCGGGTTCTATTCCAGAGAAGTACCCTGTTAAACATATATCACATCCAAGGAAGGCAGCAGTCAAGCAAATTAACCATTTCTCAAATGAACCAGCAGCTGATATTGGAACACAGAATAACCATTCTTGACAATTTAGAGGTTCTGTAATTGGATTTAGTAGTTAAATCCTTTAATGTTATGGACTGACCTGGTTTGGAGGAGTGGTATTGCAACCACTAGGGGCAGCAACGGAAGGTAGCGTAGTCAAGGACAGCCAGAAAGCGGTACACATGAAAAGCAATGTTGTTGAAAGGAATAAGCAGGAATCATTGTCAGGGATAGCCAGAAGTCGGTACATAGGAACAGCAATGTAGTATCTTGAGGATATGCAGCAGGAAGCAAGCTTGAGTAAAGACTGGTAGCTCAATAATCTCACAAGGAAGGGAGTGTTATGCCAGGTTTAAATAGAGTGTTCAATCAAGATAGAGCCAATCAGAAACACAGGGCAGTGACAAACATGATCTCAGGGTGGAGACCATCAGAACAACATAGGTACAAGTATTTGGGTTAGCACGGAACTGTCCAGCGAGCTGAAAAGCTAAGAGGGAAGAGCTGCCGTCTGGTGCACAGAAGCTTCTGAGATCGAATCACGAGAGTGCTCTCGTTCTTTCTGGAAAGTCTCTGGACACCTCAGGTGCTGGCTTCTCTGGATGTCTCAGATGAAAAGCTCTTGTAAGCCTGGGTGCATGGACATTGTCCTCCGGCTCCCATGAATTATCTTCTGGTCCGTAATCCCTCCATTGCACCAAATATTGTAGTCTCCCTCTAAATTTTCTAGAATCCAGAATTTCATCCACAATGTACTCTTCACCATAGACTTTTTCTGGTGGAGGAGGTGGCTTAGCTTTTCCTGGAAATGAGTTCTCACTGAATGTCTTGAGCAAGGGCACATGGAACACGGTGAATTTAAAAGCTGTTAGGAAGTTTTAAATGGAAAGCATCTGGGTTAATTTCTGCAGAAATTTGAAAAGGACCTATTAATTTTTGACCCACTTTAGAAGGCAGCACATTTGTTTTCAGACTTTTGTAGAAAGCCAAACCTTGTCACCAACCTGAAGGGTAGGAGGGGCTTTGCAATGTTTATCTGCTGTTCCTTTATAATCTTCTTGGGCCTTTTTCCTAACATCTCTGTTAGTTCTTTTTGAGCTTTCTGCAACTCTGTCAGTCTTCTTGTAATAGCAGGAACCAAAGTACTAAATGGAAGATTAGGAATAAATACTGGAGGTATTGTTCAAGGGTTTGGTTAGTTCTTTCAGTCTGGCCATTGGGCTGAGGGTGGAAGGCAGTAGATAAATTGACAATAACTCCTAAAGCTGTACAGAAGCTTTCCCAAAATCTTGATGTAAACTGAACACCTCTATTAGAAATGACATTGTCAGGTATTCCATGCAGCCTAAATATCTCTTTGACCACTAATTCTGCGGTTAGTTCAACTGTAGGAATCCCTTTAGTTGGAATAAAAATGGGCCAGCCATCTTGATGAACAGATCCACCATAACAAGGATAAGGATTTCTTTAGATGTAGGTATTCCATGGTAAAATTGAGATTGATCCCCAAGGCCTGGATGGAACAGGAAAAAGTTGCAGGAGTTCAAGAGGAGAAGATCATGGTGTCTTGTACCGTGCACATGTTAAACAGGAAGAAACATATTTTCCCACATCCTTCCTATAATTAGGTCACCAAAAAGAACAAAGCAGTAGTTTGTGCATTTTCATTACTCCAGGATGTCCTACAAGTTTAGAATCATGGATACGTTTGAGGACTTCAAGTTGAGCAGATTCGGAGACATATATTTGGTGGTTCTGCATCCAAAATCACTCCCTAAAATAAAGATCAATGTCTTTAGAAGGATTTTTAAGAAAAAAATCAGTTTGGTATCCTTCTTTAATTTTCATCTAAAATTCTTTGGAGTCCAGTATTCCCCCCAAATTTTTTGGACATAGAATGGGACAGTCAGTGTTAGACCTCTCCTGGGGTCCAGGTTCAGCAAATATCCTGAACAGAGCATCAGCCTTGCCGTTTCTTGAACCAGGCCGATAAGATATTATAAAATTATCCTGGAGAAAAATAAGGCACAGCATGCTTGTCTTGCAGACAGTTTCTTAGCTGTACGGATAAATTCTAAATTTTTGTGGTCAGTAAGGACAGTCACCGAATGATTGGCCTCTTTCAAAAGATATATCCATTCAGAGAAGGCGAGTTTAATAGCTAAAAGTTGCTTATTTTCAAAGTCATAGTTCTTTTCTGCAGATGACATGGTATGAGAAAGAAATGCACATGGTTGAAGCTACATTTTGTCTCGAACTCGCTGTGATGAAACGGCTCCCACCGCAGAGTATGAGTTGTCTACTTCGACAATAAACTACATTTCAGGATCTTAATGGACTAGTAATGGTGCAGAAGGAATAGTGTCTTTAGTTTGTCAAACGCCACTTGTGCCTCTGAAGACCAGAAAAAGATTTTGGTAATCATTGCGAGTGAAGTAATTGGTAAAATTATTTTTGAAAAGTTTTTAATGAATCTTCTGTAGAAATTTGCAAATCCTATAAAGCGCTGAATGCCTTTTAAATTTCTTGGGGTAGGCAAGTCAACTGCCGCTTTGATTTTACTGGGATCCATGCTCAGACCTTCCGAGGAGATGATATATCCCAGAATTTGAGTTCTGGTTTGTTCAAATTCACATTTTTCACGTTTCACATAGAGATAGTTTTCCTGTAGACGTTCCAGGACTAACTGGACATGTCTGCGATGCTCCTCCAAGGAATTTGAAAATATAAGAATGTCGTTAAGATAAACAACAATAAAACGATCCAAGAATTTTGAAAAACATTGTTAATGAAGTGCTGAAAGGTGGCAGGGGCGTTGCAAGGCCAAAAGGCATAACCAGATATTCAAAATGCCCATTTCCAGTTCCGAAGGAAGTTTTCCACTCATCTCCCTGGTGGATTTCGTATCAGATTATAAGCCCCTCTTAGATCAAGTTTGGTAAAAATTCTGTCAGAACTCAGTCTCTCCAGCAATTCAGGGATTAAGGGGAGTTGGTAGCGATTTTTAATGGTAATTGTATTTATTTCTCTGTAATCAATACATGGCCGCAGGGTTGAGTTCTTTTTTTTCTTAAAAAATCAATGGTGCTCCAGCTGGTGAAGAAGAAGGTTGAATTAAACCTTTTCCTAAATTTTAGTCTAGGTATTCCTTTAGAACTTTTAATTCAGGCTCAAAAAAATTGATTCGCCCAAATGGAATGGATTCTCCAGGAAGTAATTCAATGGGACAGTCGTAAGAACAAGAAGGCAGTTGATCATCTTTCTTCTTACTGCAGACTTCACTGAACTGCTGGTACTGAGGTGGTAGGTTATCAAAATTCTAATAAGAAATCTCGGAAACTTGAATTGGTTTGTAAGCAGATAAATTAGCATGGAAATCGTTCTTACAGTACTCAGAGGGAAAGGTAATGGTCCTTGATACCCCATTAATAGATGGGTTATGAAAACCAGGGAATTTCTAGAATAACTAGAAATGTTGGAGATGAAATAAGATGGAAACTAACAGCTTTATGATGATTGGGTTCAATTCAGATTTCCAGTTCAATTTACTTGTGATGAACAATTCCAGACGATAAAGGTGATCCATCCATGGTTTCCATATAGATTGGCATGGATTTAGTCCTACTTGCAATATTATTATCAAGTGTGAATTGTAAGTCCATGAAATTCCTTTCTGCTCAAGAATCTAACATGGCAGAGCATGGTATTTTTTGGCTTGGCTCCCAATTATGACCTGTATGGCAACGACAAAATGAGATGATGGTGATTGCTCTTTGCCTTTATCTGCATTACAAATAAGACGGTCTGCATAACCAGATCTGGCCATTCAAAGTCTAAATCACTTTCAGTCTTGGCATTTATGAAAGCTATGGTCCTTTGTTAAGGACAGTTGATGGCAAAATGTCCAGAACCCCCACAATAGAGACATAGATTCTCTGTACATCGCCTCTCCTTCTCTACTGCAGAGAAAGGTTTAGGGATTACATCAATTTGCATAAGATCAGGAACTCTTGGTTTTTTTTAATGCGGATTGAGTAAAGGCGTAGTTAGGGGTGTTTCCAAATTCTCGCAGTCTTTCCTTTCATCGTTCCATGAGTCTCTGATCAATTTAGATGCATAGTTGAATAAAGTCCTCTAAATTATCAGGGGTCTCAACTCTTGCAAGTTCATCCCCAATTAACTCTGATAATCGTCAATGAAATTGACTCCTCTGTGCAGCTAATTTCCATGTGGTGTCTGCCACCCAGCAGCAGAATTCAGAGGTATATTCAGCTACAGAGTTCTACCCTTGACGTAGGTTATGCAATTTGATTTCAGCTATAGCATGACGATTTTGGTCATCAAACACTTGATCCCTAGAAGTGATGAATGAAACTAAGTCATTTAGGAGGTCAGAGTTCTTTTCCTCTTAAGGTGAGGCCCATGCAAGAGTCTCATCAGTCAGGAGATTAATGATGAAAAGAACCTTTTTTCTGTGGCCGGTAAAAGGAGAAGGTTGTATCTGGAAATAGATACGACATTGATTTAGGAATCCACGGAAATTTTTTCTTGGTATGTGGCACCAAAATTCTAAAGTTCAGCATCTTGTTGCCTCAGTTGGGCTGCAACAGACTCCATTTTGTGTGCAATATTATTCTGTTATAGACTGTCCTGGTATGGAGCAGTGGTATTGCAACCACTAGGGCAGAAGCAGCAGGTAGCAGGTAGCGTAGTCAAGGATAGCCAGAAGTTAGTATACAGGAAAAGCAATGTCTTTTGAAGGAAGAGGCATCAGGGTCTGGCCCAGCATTTAGAGCTTTGAATTGAAGTTTCATTTAAGACCTGGTGTGTAAGGGTGCAGTGTAAGCCTTCTTTGCAAAGAGCCCTGATACCTCATGCAACAGCTCAAACTGTTTTTTTCCCAGCCACACTCAGGTGGCACAAACATAAGCTAGTAAGACACCAATGTTAGAAAAATGCAAATGATAATAACATCCAGGAGAGGGAACTTTTTTCCAATTGTAAGTCTGCTTTCCTTTACTAGTTCTTAATGAACATAATGGGCTATCTTTGCAGGACAGATGCTAATGAGGTGCTCAGTATGTGCTTCAATTACTATACCAGTAATAATGAGTGTGTGGTAATTTTCTCCTTATGATTGACTTGACCACACGGTCTGTTTTACCAGCACCTCCTTGTCCCTGACCTGAGTGCACACCATTATCCCTATTTACATTCTAGTATTATGCACTAGCATTTTGCTTGATTAAGATACCAATATACAGTATACTACAAGTATTTCTGCACTAGCACTTTATATTTACTCATACTTTCTCATTTAACATTTTTACATATACAGTCATGGCCAAAAGTATTGACACCCCTGAAATTCTGTCAGATAATACTCATTTTCTTCCTGAAAATGATTGCAAACACAAATTATTTGGTATTATTATCTCATTTAATTTGTCTTAAATGAAAAAACACAAAAGAGAATGAAGTAAAAAGCAAAACATTGATCATTTCACACAAAACTCCAAAAATGGGCTAGACAAAAGTATTGGCACCCTCAGCCTAATACTTGGTTGCACAACCTTTAGCCAAAATAACTGCGACCAACCGCTTCCGGTAACCATCAATGAGTTTCTTACAATGCTCTGCTGGAATTTTAGACCATTCTTCTTTGGCAAACTGCTCCAGGTCCCTGATATTTGAAGGGTGCCTTCTCCAAACTGCCATTTTTAGATCTCTCCACAGGTGATCTATGGGATTCAGGTCTGGACTCATTGCTAGCCACCTTAGAAGTCTCCAGTGCTTTCTCTCAAACCATTTTCTAGTGCTTTTTGAAGTGTGTTTTGGGTCATTGTCCTGCTGGAAGACCCATGACCTCTGAGGGAGACCCAGCTTTTTCACACTGGGACCTACATTATGCTGCAAAATTTGTTGGCAGTCTTCAGACTTCATAATGCCATGCACACGGTCAAGCAGTCCAGTGCCAGAGGCAGCAAAGCAACCCCAAAACATCAGGGAACCTCTGCCAAGTTTTGCTGTAGGGACCGTGTTCTTTTCTTTGAATGCCTCTTTTTTTCTCCTGTAAACTCTATGTTGATGCCTTTGCCCAAAAAGCTCTACTTTTGTCTCATCTGACCAGAGAACATTCTTCCAAAACATTTTAGGCTTTTTCAGGCAAGTTTTGGTAAACTCCAGCCAGGCTTTTTTATGTCTTGGGGTAAGAAGTGGGTCTTTCTGGGTCTCCTACCATACAGCCCCTTTTGATTCAGATGCCGACGGATAGTATGGGTTGACACTGTTGTACCCTCGGACTGCAGGGCAGCTTCAACTTGTTTAGATGTTAGTCGAGGTTCTTTATCCAACATCCGCACAATCTTGTGTTGAAATCTCTTGTTAATTTTTATTTTCCGTCCACATCTAGGGAGGTTAGCCACAGTGCCATGGGCTTTAAACTTCTTGATGACACTGCGCACGGTAGACACAGGAACATTCAGGTCTTTGGAGATGGACTTGTAGCCTTGAGATTGCTCATGCTTCCTCACAATTTGATTTCTCAAGTCCTCAGACAGTTCTTTGGTCTTCTTTCTTTTCTCCATGCTCAATGTGGTACACACAAGGACACAGGACAGAGGTTGAGTCAACTTTAATCCATTTCAACTGGCTGCAAGTGTGATTTAGTTATTGCCAACACCTGTTAGGTGCCACAGGTAAGTTACAGGTGCTGTTATTTACACAAATTAGAGAAGCATCACATGATTTTTCGAATGGTGCCAATACTTTTGTCCACCCCCTTTTTATGTTTGTTGTGGAATTATATCCAATTTGGCTTTAGGACAATTCTTTTTGTGTTTTTTCATTTAAGACAAATTAAATGAAGATAATAATACCAAAAAATGTGTGTTTGCAATCATTTTCAGGAAGAAAATGAGTATTATCTGACAGAATTGCAGGGGTGTCAATACTTTTGGCCATGACTGTATATAATATACATTTGAGACACATTGAGCGATACTATCAGTGATGTTGTTGTACATACATTGATTTACCTTTTACTACCATTCATATACTTCTATTTGCTCCCTCTTCATCACAGTCATTCTATCTCTGGGTGTGTGGACCTGTATATAATCATTCAAGAGCGGCGCGGCCCGAGATCCTGCGGGTGCACGCAGGCGCAGTAAACAAGACATCAAGTGATGTCAATTGTCGGGCAGCGTGAACAGCACATGGCCAAGGCAGAATATGACCGCGCAGGCGCCTGGACAACTAAATAACGCAGAGGAGGCGGTGCTCTACTCGCAGAGTGATGGCTAGAAGGCGATTGGATGAGGGGGGAAAGACCTGCCTCCCTGGCGATTTCACAGGTATGAGGGACCAAATTCAAAAGTGATTATTTCTGCAGTGCAATGAACAATAACTAAAAGAGCCACCTTGTCAGAATGCAGTATTAGTGCTGCACAAGATGGCTCTTTTAGTTACAAATGCCTGGTTGGGGTGACAGGTTCTCTTTAAGTTTCATTGAATCCATGTATATGGAACTTTATGGTTAGTTTTCTTCCCCCTTTCCTGTGCTTGATTGTTTTTTTCGACTGTCCATGTTTTATATTGATGTCCAAGTTCTTTGTTGCAGGCATATTATTTCTACTAGTAGTTTTAAAATGATACAAGATTACCTTGCATTGGAAACATTTCCCTTGTTCTTTCTTTTAACTGTTTCTAACCCTAAGAATATGGGCATCATGATGAAGATGCAGCAAGAAGGTGCTCATGTGTTTGGTGCTTTCAAGAGGTCCAAGTCCATGGTTTGTTGATAGCTTTCAAGGTTGCTTCCTCCATTCCCTCCCACCAACCAAAGACAACAGAGATGGGATTATTATCCTCTTCACCTCCTGACTTTTGTGATTCCATCAACTCGTCCTCTTACATTTGTTCCTTGGCTCCTGCATCTTCACTAACAGTTTGTCTGGTACCATGAGCCCCCATTGATCACTGTAAGCCAGCCTCCCATGGCACCCGCCTGTGCGACGACAGTCCAGAAATTTGAGATATTGTTATCCTTTCTGCATCCTCCACTGCTCCTACCTCTTCTTCTGGGACCACCACCTCCTCACGCAGAATATTCAAAGTTTGCTCCAACATGTAGATGACCGGAATAGTGAGGCTGATGAATGAAGCAGCATCCTGTTCCAATACCAGCAGCTGCTTTATGCTTATAATTAGGGCATAGCAGTGATGCCATGTGCTGCTTACAAGCCGAGGAAAGCTACCTGAATACTCACTGCTTTTCTCACCATTCTCGCCAGGACTATGTTTGTGGAGAGCAGTGAATAGTCATTGCTCTTTAATAGCGGACACACTGTTAGCTGCAGACGCCGGCTTCCTGCAGCTGCCGGGCTTTCTCGTGTCCCCGATATTAAGGGGAATGAATATTCACTACAATGCAGGCCTAAGGGAGTGGCAAACAGTGAATATTCATTCACTTAAGTAGAGGGGACACATGAAAGCCCAGCAGCTGCAAGAAGCGAGCTGCTGCAGCTAACAACGTGTCCACTATTAAAGAGAAATTAATATTCACTGCTTTCCACTACAATGGGCATGGAATGCAGTGAATATTAATTTATTTTTAGCAGCGGGCACAGAAGTTAGCCGCAGCCACCGGCTTCTGCATCCTGTGATCCACTGCCACTCACCCACTTCCAAATCCACAGCCAGCCAGAGTTGTGAGCAAGAGTACATCCAGACTATAAGACGCACCCCCCATTTTCCTCCATGGTTTTGGAGGAAAACACTGCATCTTATAACCCCAAAAATATTGTGTTTTCCACACTACTAAAAAAGTACAAACCAGCCCAGAAAAAATAATTTTTGGGGCCTAGGAACGGTAACGAGATGGTTGTTGTGATATACTTATTTGCTAAATTACTAGAACACACACAGCAGTCCTTAAAAATTATTTATTTGACCTAGAAATGGCAACTAGATGGCTTATGCCAATTATTCATTTTTCAAGACTGCTAAAAAACACATACCAGCCCAGAAAGCATTTTTTTTGTGCCTAGAAAATGGCAACGAGATGGTTAATGTGATATATTTATTTATTAAACTACTAGAAAACTACTAGTAAACAGAATGGTCATGATAAATTGTTTATTTGGCCTAGAAATGGCAACTAGATGGCTCATGTCAATTATTTATTTCCCAGACTACAAAAAAATAAACAGCTGTCCTAAAAAAAAATATTTACCGTATATACTTGAGTATAAGCCAACCCGAGTATAAGCCGTCCCCCCTAATTTTGCCACAAAAAACTGGGAAAGCTGAATGACTCGAGTATAAGCCTAGGGTGGGAAATGCAGCAGCTACCGGTAAGTGTCAAAAGTAAAAACAGATACCAATAAAAGTAAAATAAATTGAGACTTCAGTAGGTTAAGTGTTTTTGAATATCCATATTGAATCAGGAGCCCCATATAATGCTCCATACAGTTCATGATGGCCCACAAGATGCTCCATACAAAATATGCCCCATATAATCCTGCATAAAGGTTAATAATGGCCCCTTAAGATGCTCCATAGACACATTTGCCCAATATAATGCTGCACAAATGCTGATTATGGCCCCATAAGATGCGCCATAGATATTTGCCCCATATAGTGCTGCACAAACCTTGATTATGGCCCCATAAGATGCTCCATACAGACACTTGCCCCATATACCGTAATGCTCCACAAACGTTAATTATGACCCCATATAGACACTTGCCCCATATAGTGCTGCACAAACATTATGGCCCCATACAGACACTTGTCCCATAGAGTGCTGCACAAACGTTAATGCTCCATAGATGCTCTATACAGACACTTGCCCCATTTGCTGTTGCTGCAATAAAAAAAACCACATACTCACCTCTCCGTTGCTAAGGCCCCCGGCACTTTCATTATTCACCTGACTTTGTTCCGGCGCCGCTCCGTCTTCAGCATCTTCTTCGCTAACGTTTAGGCAGAGGTCACGCACTAACCACGTCATCGCGCCCTCTGACCTGAGCGTCACTGCAGAAGACACTGAAGATGGAGGTGGAGCCGCATATTCATTACTGTAATGAGCGGTACAATGTGACTGCTCAGTACAGGAAGAAGCCGGGGAGCCAGAGACCTGCAGGGGCCGGGCTAGGAGCAGGTGAGTATAATTAGACAGCCCCCGCTCCCCCTCCCCTGCCGACCCCTGGGTATGACTCGAGTATAAGCTGAGAGGGGGACTTTCAGCCCAAAAAAATGGGCTGAAAATCTCGGCTTATACTCGAGTATATACGGTATTTGGCCTACTAATGGCAATGAGATGGCTGATGCCAATTATTTATTTCTCAGACTACTAGAAAACACATAGCTGCTTAAAGGAACAGAACTCCCATAGGTTGGGGGAGAAGAGTACACGCAGCAACTTAAATGAACAGTACTCTCATACAGTTAGGTCCATATATATTTGGACAGAGACAACATTTTTCTAATTTTGGTTATAGTCCTTACCACAATAAATTTTAAGCAAAACAATTCAGATGCAGTTGAAGTTCAGACTTTCAGCTTTCATTTGAGGGTATTCACATTAAAATTGGATGAAGGGTTTAGAAGTTTCAGCTCCTTAACCCCTTCCCGACCTTTGACGCATACGCTGCGTCATGAAAGTCGGTGCCATTCCGACCCATGACGCAGCATATGCGTCATGGAAAGATCGCGTCCCTGCAGGCCGGGTGAAAGGGTTAACTCCCATTTCACCCGATCTGCAGGGACAGGGGGAGTGGTAGTTTAGCCCAGGGGGGGTGGCTTCACCCCCTCGTGGCTACGATCGCTCTGATTGGCTGTTGAAAGTCAAACTGCCAATCAGAGCGATTTGTAATATTTCACCTAAAAAACTGGTGAAATATTACAATCCAGCCATGGCCGATGCTGCAATATCATCGGCCATGGCTGGAAACACTTATGTGCACCCACCCCACCCCTCCGATCGCCCCCCCACCCCCCCGATCTGTGGTCCGCTCCCCTCCGTCCTGTGCTCCGCTCCCCCGTCCTCCTGTCCGCTTCCCCGTGCACCAATCACACCCCCTGTGCTGCAATCAAACCCCCCCGCACTCCGATCCCCCCCCCGCACACAGCGACCCCCCCCCCGTGCTCCGATCCACCCCCCCCGCACAGCGATCCCTCACCCCGTGCTCCAATCCTTCCCCGTGCTCCAATCCTCCCTCCCGTGTTCCGATCCACCCCCCCCCATGATCCGATCCACCCCCCCGTGCTCCGACGCCCCCCCCGTGCCCTGATCTCCCCCCCTTATACTTACCTGGCCGCCCGAGGTCCGTCCGTCTTCTTTCCTGGGCGCCGCCATCTTCCAAAATGGCGGGCGCATGTGCAGTGCGCCCGCCGAATCTGCCGGCCGGCAGATTCGTTCCAGAGTGAATTTTGATCACTGAGATATATCCTATCTCAGTGATCAAAATAAAAAAAATAGTAAATGACCCCCCCCTTTGTCACCCCCATAGATAGGGACAATAAAAAAAATAAAGAATTTTTTTTTTTTTCACTAAGGTTGGGGTAAGAACTAGGGTTAGGGTTAGGGGTAGGGTTAGGGGTAGGGTTAGGGGTAGGGTTAGGGGTAGGGTTAGGGGTAGGGGTAGGGTTAGGGCTAGGGTTAGGGGTAGGGGTAGGGTTAGGGCTAGGGTTAGGGTTAGGGTTAGGGTAGGGTTAGGGCTAGGGTTAGGGTTTCGGTATGTGCACACGTATTCTGGTCCTATGCGGATTTTTCCGCAGCGGATTTGAAAAATCCACAGTGCTAAACCGCTGCCGATTTATCGTGGATTTACCGCGGTTTTTCTGCGCATTTCACTGCGGTTTTACAACTGCGATTTTCTATTGGAGCAGTTCTAAAACCGCTGCGGAATCCGCAGAAAGAAGTGACATGCTGCGGAATGTAAACCGCTGCGTTTCCGTGCAGTTTTTCCGCAGCATGTGTACAGCGATTTTTGGTTCCCATAGGTTCACATTGAACTGTACACTCATGGGAAACTGCTGCGGATCCGCAGCGTTTTCCGCAGCGTGTGCACATACCTTTAGAATTAGGCCATGTGCACACGGTGCGGATTGGCCGCTGCGGATTCGCAGCAGTGTTCCATCAGGTTTACAGTACCATGTAAACATATGGAAAACCAAATCCGCTGTGCCCATGGTGCAGAAAATACCGCGCGGGAACGCTGCGTTGTATTTTCCGCAGCATGCCAATTCTTTGTGCGGATTCCGCAGCGTTTTACACCTGTTCCTCAATAGGAATCCACAGGTGAAATCCGCACAAAAAACACTGGAAATCCACGGTAAATCCACAGGTAAAACGCAGTGCCTTTTACCCGCGGATTTTTCAAAAATGATGCTGAAAAATCTCATACGAATCCGCAACGTTGGCACATAGCCTTAGAGTTGGGTTGGAATTAGGGTTGTGGTTAGGGTTAGGGGTGTGTTGGGGTTAGGGTTGTGGTTAGGGGTGTGTTGGGGTTAGGGTTGTGATTAGGGTTACGGCTACAGTTGGGATAAGGGTTAGGGGTGTGTTGGAGGTAGAATTGAGGGGTTTCCACTGTTTAGGCACTTCAGGGGGTCTCCAAACGCAACATGGCGCCACCATTGATTCCAGCCAATCTTGTATTCAAAAATTCAAATGGTGCTCCCTCACTTCCGAACCCCGACGTGTGCCCAAACAGTGGTTTACCCCCACATATGGGGTACCAGCATACTCAGGACAAACTGCGCAACAATTACTGGGGTCCAACTTCTCCTGTTACCCTTGAGAAAATAAAAAATTGCTTGCTAAAACATCATTTTTGAGGAAAGAAAAATGATTTTTTATTTTCACGGCTCTGCGTTGTAAACGTCTGTGAAGCACTTGGGGGTTCAAAGTGCTCACCACATATCTAGATAAGTTCCTTGGGGGGTCTAGTTTCCAAAATGGGGTCACTTGTGGGGGGTTTCTACTGTTTAGGCACACCAGGGGCTCTGCAAACGCAACATGACGCCCGCAGACCATTCCATCAAAGTCTGCATTTCAAAAGTCACTACTTCCCTTCTGAGCCCCCACGTGTGCCCAAACAGTGGTTTACCCCCACACATGGGGTATCAGCGTACTCAGGAGAAACTGGACAACAACTTTTGTGGTCCAATTTCTCCTGTAACCCTTGGGAAAATAAAAAATTCTGGGCTAAAAAATTATTTTTGAGGAAAGAAAACGTATTTATTATTTTCACTGCTCTGTGTTATGAACTTCTGTGAAGCACTTGGGGGTTCAAAGTGCTCACCTCACATCTAGATAAGTTCCTTTCGGGGTCTAGTTTCCAAAATGGGGTCACTTGTGGGGGGTTTCTACTGTTTAGCCACATCAGGGGCTCTGCAAACGCAACGTGACGCCCGCAGAGCATTCCATCAAAGTCTGCATTTCAAAACGTCACTACTTCACTTCCGAGCCCCAGCATGTGCCTAAACAGTGGTTTACCCCCACATATGGGGTATCAGCGTACTCAGGAGAAACTGGACAACAACTTTTGGGGTCAAATTTCTCCTGTTACCCTTGGGAAAATAAAAAATTGCGGGCTAAAATTCATTTTTGAGAAAATAATTTTTTTTTTTTATTTTCATGGCTCTGCGTTATAAACTTCTGTGAAGCACTTGAGGGTTCAAAGTGCTCACTACACATCTAGATTAGTTCCTTTGGGGGTCTAGTTTCCAAAATGGGGTAATTTGTGGGGGATCTCCAATGTTTAGGCACACAGGGGCTCTCCAAACGCGACATGGTGTCCGCTAATGATTGGAGCTAATTTTCCATTTAAAAAGCCAAATGGCGTGCCTTCCCTTCTGAGCCCTGCCGTGCGCCCAAACAGTGGTTTACCCCCACATATGGGGTATCTGCATACTCAGGACAAACTGGACAACAACATTTGTGGTCCAATTTCTCCTATTACCATTGGCAAAATAGGAAATTCCAGGCTAAAAAATCATTTTTGAGAAAAGAAAAATTATTTTTTATTTTCATGGCTCTGCATTATAAACTTCTGTGAAGCACCTGGGGGTTTAAAGTGCTCAGTATGCATCTAGATAAGTTCCTTGGGGGGTCTAGTTTCCAAAATGGGGTCACTTGTGGGGGAGCTCCATTGCATAGGCACACAGGGGCTCTCCAAATGCGACATGGTGTCCGCTAACAATTGGAGCTAATTTTCCATTCAAAAAGTTAAAAGGCGCGCCTTCCCTTCCGAGCCCTGCCGTGTGCCCAAACAGTGGTTTACCCCCACATATGAGGTATCGGCGTACTCGGGAGAAATTGCTCAACAAATTTTAGGATCCATTTTATCCTATTGCCCATGTGAAAATGAAAAAATTGAGGCGAAAATAAATTTTTTGTGAAAAAAAAGTACTTTTTCATTTTTACGGATCAATTTGTGAAGCACCTGAGGGTTTAAAGTGCTCACTAGGCATCTAGATAAGTTCCTTGGGGGGTCCAGTTTCCAAAATGGGGTCACTTGTGGGGGAGCTCCAATGTTTAAGCACACAGGGTCTCTCCAAACGCGACATGGTGTCCGCTATCGATGGAGATAATTTTTCATTCAAAAAGTCAAATGGCGCTCCTTCCCTTCCGAGCCTTACCATGTGCCCAAACAGTGGTTTACCCCCACATGTGAAGTATCGGTGTACTCAGGAGAAATTGCCAAACAAATTTTAGGATCCATTTTATCCTGTTGTCCATGTGAAAATGAAAAAATTGAGGCTAAAAGAATTTTTTTGTGAAAAAAAAGTACTTTTTCATTTTTACGGATCAATTTGTGAAGCACCTGGGGGTTTAAAGGGCTCACTATGCATCTAGATAAGTTCCTTGGGGCGTCTAGTTTCCAAAATGGGGTCACTTGTGGGGGAGCTCCAATTTTTAGGCACACGGGGGCTCTCCAAATGTGACATGGTGTCCGCTAAAGAGTGCAGCCAATTTTTCATTCAAAAAGTCAAATGGCGCTCCTTCCCTTCCAAGCCCTGCCGTGCGCCCGAACAGTGGTTTACCCCCACATATGAGGTATCGGCGTACTCAGGACAAATTGGACAACAACGTACGTGGTTCAGTTTCTCCTTTTACCATTGGGAAAATAAAAAAATTGTTGCTGAAAAATCATTTTTGTGACTAAAAAGTTAAATGTTCATTTTTTCCTTCCATGTTGCTTCTGCTGCTGTGAAGCACCTGAAGGGTTAATAAACTTCTTGAATGTGGTTTTGTGCACCTTGAGGGGTGCAGTTTTTAGAATGGTGTCACTTTTGGGTATTTTCAGCCATATAGACCCCTCAAACTGACTTCAAATGTGAGGTGGTCCCTAAAAAAAATGGTTTTGTAAATTTCGTTGTAAAAATGAGAAATCGCTGGTCAAATTTTAACCCTTATAACTTCCTAGCAAAAAAAAATTTTGTTTCCAAAATTGTGCTGATGTAAAGTAGACGTGTGGGAAATGTTATTTATTAACTATTTTGTGTCACATAACTCTCTGGTTTAACAGAATAAAAATTCAAAATGTGAAAATTGCGAAATTTTCAAAATTTTCGCCAAATTTCCGTTTTTATCACAAATAAACACAGAATTTATTGACCTAAATTTACCACTAACATGAAGCCCAATATGTCACGAAAAAACAATCTCAGAACCGCTAGGATCCATTGAAGCGTTCCTGAGTTATTACCTCATGAAGGGACACTGGTCAGAATTGCAAAAAACGGCAAGGTCTTTAAGGTCAAAATAGGCTGGGTCATGAAGGGGTTAACATGTGCCACCCTGTTTTTAAAGGGGCCAAAAGTAATTGGACAGATTCAATAATTTTAAATAAAATGTTCATTTTTAGTACTTGGTTGAAAACCCTTTGTTGGCAATGACTGCCTGAAGTCTTGAACTCATGGACATCACCAGACTCTGTGTTTCCTCCTTTTTGATGCTCTGCCAGGCCTTCACTGCGGTGGTTTTCAGTTGCTGTTTGTTTGTGGGCCTTTCAGTCTGAAGTTTAGTCTTTAACAACTGAAATGAATGCTCAATTGGGTTGAGATCAGGTGACTGACTTGGCCATTCAAGAATATTCCACTTCTTTGCTTTAATAAACTCCTGGGTTGCTTTGGCTTTCTGTTTTGGGTCATTTGTCGTCGTTTCATACTACAAATGGACAATCAGTTTGGCTGCATTTGGCTGGATCTGAGCACACAGTATGGCTCTGAATACCTCAGAATTCATTCGGCTGCTTCTGTCCTGTGTCACATCATCAATAAACACTAGTGACCCAGTGCCACTGGCAGCCATGCATGCCCGCGCCATCACACTGCCTCCACCGTGTTTTACAGATGATGTGGTATGCTTTAGATCATGAGCTGTACCACGCCTTCGCCATACTTTTCTCTTTCCATCATTCTGGTAGAGGTTGTTCTTGGTTTCATCTGTCCAAAGAATGTTCTTCCAGAACTGTGCTGGCTTTTTTAGATGTTTTTTAGCAAAGTCCAGTCTAGCCTTTTTATTCTTGATGCTTATGAGTAGCTGCACCGTGCAGTGAACCCTCTGTATTTACTTTCATGCAGTCTTCTCTTTATGGTGGATTTGGATATTGATACGCCGACCTCCTGGAGAGTGTTGGTCACTTGGTTGGCTGTTGTGAAGGGGTTTCTCTTCACCATGGAGATTATTCTGCGATCATCCACCACTGTTGCCTTCCGTGGGCGCCCAGGTCTTTTTGCATTGATGAGTTCACCAGCGCTTTCTTTCTTTCTCAGGATGTACCAAACTGTAGATTTTGCCACTCCTAATATTTTAGCAATTTCTCAGATGGGTTTTTTCTGTTTTCGCAGCTTAAGGATGGCTTGTTTCAACTGCATGGAGAGCTCCTCTGACTGCATGTTTACTTCACAGCAAAACCTTCCAAATGCAGCACCGCACCTCAAATCAACTACAGGCCTTTTATCTGCTTAACTGAGAATGACATAACGAAGGGATTGCCCACACCTGTCCATGAAATAGCCTTGGAGTCAATTGTCCAATTACTTTTGGTCCCTTTAAAAACAGGGTGGCATGTGTTAAGGAGCTGAAACTCCTAAACCCTTCATCCAATTTTAATGTGGATACCCTCAAATGAAAGCTGAAAGTCTGAATTTCAACTGCATCTCAATTGTTTTGTTTAAAATTCATTGTGGTAATGTCTAGAACCAAAATTAGAAAAATGTTTTCTTTGTCCGAATATATATGGACCTAACTGTAGGTGGGGTGCAGAGTACACAGCGGCTTATAGCACAGTTCTCTCACAGGCAGGTTTGCAGATTACACACAGCAGATTTTAGAACAGTACTAGCACAGTACTATCACAGATATGGGTTGCAGAGTTCACACAGCATTTTGTTTGCAGAGTGTGCATTCAGAATCTGTGGTGGCACTTGTGATCTGGCCTTTTGATAGGTCGGGTCACATGGTGCACCTGCCAATCACAGCCATGTCAATACTTGGAAACCGGACGTAAACTAAAATGTCCATGTTCAGGGTTCGGCACTGGACACTAGGTGTGCGTTCGGTTTTGCTCATACCTACTTCATATTGTAAGGAGGAGAGCCAGCCTCGGCGTGAATTGTCCGGGACGAGTCTGGGACCATCGATGCTGTCACCCAAGCTGCAGGGGGGAGAGTTTCGTGCCCCGGACAGACCTTTGAAATTGAGATCCAGGGTATAAGAGGGGAACAGTGTGAGGGAGAGGGACTCGGTTGGCGGGAAGCTGCAGTGTGCGGAGTCAGAGTGAGAGCCCTCCCACGCTGTACAGTCAGAACAAAGTAGGCTCAAGTCAGAGAGGCCTACGGAGACTGTAGGAAGAGATGTCTCCTGAGATACCTGACATCCACTCCTTCAGTGTCACTGAGCCTGAGTGAGCCCAACCCACATCCAGACCACAGGGGGCACAGTTCAAGACTCGACATCCCGGCCGTACACTGAGTGCGGCCGTTGAACGTATACTCTCCTGCGTTTATTATCATTGTGCCAACACTTAACAAGAAAGGACTGTCCTCTCTCCAGTGTGACCCATCGTGGAACCAGGACCCACAAAAAGACATTCCACGACCCCCGACGACAACAGAACCCAGGACCCATCTCAGACCAGGACGATGCCGGATTCTTCAAACATTCATGCCAGAATGCCACCGCTATCTTCACAGAGACTGATCCTCAACACCACCGGACTGATAAGTTTGATATCTTTGCATTTTCCTTAACACTTCATTGCCCCTGCTATACCTACGTCCACCAGACACAGTTTTATTATCCTTATCCCCCCATTTACCCTCTCCCTGCATGCCCATTGTTACACACCTGTCCTGGATATCCCAGTCTCCACTTCCTTCCACTGGATCTGCTGCACTCTGAGCTCCACATCTTGTTTTTCAAGTTGCCTGGCATAGATCAGTTACATCATCTCCTTAGATCTATCTAAAGCCCACTGACACACACACCTGTGTCTTGGAATGGAGACTTTTTTTGGTTTGGTGTGCTCCACCTTCTCTGCATACTATTCTTCATCTGTCTTACTTCTCCTGAGATTTCTGAGTGTGCAACTTCCCACATGCCTTCCTGCTTTCTGCATCAATGCCCGGGGTCTGCATGCCCACTCAGACTTGAGGCTTTTAGGATCCACCTCACTTAATGAGCCTTAGACCCACATAATAAGATGTCCCAAGGTGCTTCCTCTACAGGATGGCACTACTCAACTCCACACAACTTACAATAGTGTATTGGTAGAAAATAAATCTATCCCCATTCGCTTGATAAGTAAAGGCTAGTGATGAGCGAGTATACTTGTTGCTTGGGTTTTCCCGAGCAACGTGGCTGATTTTCTGGTTCAGTTTCCGGAATGCAGACATATTGTGCTGGATCCGGGTCTATGGGACTTATGTGATTGTGCTACTGACCTACAAATTTCCTACATATCCTAGGATTTGTTTGTACGCATTGGTATGTACCACCGTACTCAATATCAAAGAAGTCTGATAGAACGCCTAGCTTTGCCTCTGTTTATTAAAACATTAAAGCAACAGTACTACGACTTTAGGCTTCTAAGCTGTTTTTCCTCCAGAGATTTTTATGACATATCCTCAGTAGATGTGCTGTAAATGTCTTATAGACAATGTTCTGCCGTACTTCTGAGATCCGAGATGTTTGGGAGAGTGAGGGCTTCTGCAATCTGAGTCATAAAGAGGTGGAAATAATTTAAACAGCACATTATACAGCACTTGCTGAACCATCGCGCCACCATACTTACCAAAAAGGGACCTGTTAATCTCAGTTTTCCAGAGGTTCGAGAACATTTATGACATTATGCAAATAAGAAAATAATTATTGAATAAATAAATGTTTGATGTATTAGAGAATACACTCTAGTGGCAAATAATTAAAAGGAAGGATTAATTACAAAAGTGTATGGTGGAGATTTAATTATTTGCTGCTTGTCCAGGTTGTTTCTTGGGATAACCTCTATTTTAATAAAACGGTGAGTGGATGATGCGACTCTTACAGGATAATATTGATCACTTTTTATTGAATTTCAAAGCATTACAAATGTGCACATTTAACATAATTACTATGTTAAACAACGTACTATTTAACTTAACTCATTTTCCTGTCCATCATTCTCATTTCTCTTCACTTCTTCTCCCATTTGGTGACTGTTGCATTATTTCTTTTCATTCAATTAAATACTTGAATAATTGTTTCTAATTATTGGACAGAATTAAATAATTACCTAGAGATAAACATGTCCTTTGTGGACGAAGTAGTGATTAATACTGAATCTAATTTGCTCTGCTGTTTTTTTTCTCTTTAAAAGCATTAATAAGTCTGCGTAGCTAAACATTTAATGAAACCCAGTTACTACAAAAAAAACCTTACCTGAGCATTTTATGTTCATTTACTTGTACATTGTTGTTTTTTTGACAATTACTGGTAGTGAAAGATTAATAAAAGAGTTGCAGAGAATCTGTAAATTATTTTCTCAGGCTTGCAAAAACTCAGTATGGGTAAAACCAAATTCATCATCCTTGCTTCATATCAACCATTTCACTAGAACTAGAAAGGGGTGTACATATTTTAAAAAATGCTAAGCAAATGTACTCAACAAACTTAACCCCTTAACGAAATCAAATATGCATTAAAACGACGTCCGCTAAGTTTTAAAACGGCGATCGGGAAATAATCTATAGCGCCCCCTAGAGTCCAACAATCTCTGAGGTCTCAGCTACCAGTGGTAGGTTTATGCTTAGATGTTAGGCCTAGGGTTGGGGGTTAGGGTTAGGGTTGTTTCAAAACTTTTAATAAAAAATGATGTAGCTAGTATTGCGGGTGTTCAAGTGACACGCTCAATTCGCCACCCCGCATGTTTTGAGGCTCTTAGACATCAAAAACTACATGCAAGGATTGTCTGCCATACATAGGCAATTCCTGCATGTTTTTTGGGTGTCTAACAGCATGTCACTCGAGCATTTGCGATACTCAGTACGTACCCGAGCACCCGATGCAAACTCGAGTAGTTAGCACTTGTTAGCACTAATGACGACATATTCAATATGACGACCTAATGTTAACAAATTTCACGTAGCACCGTTGGGTTTATAATGCTTACTTCACAGCTAGATAAAATCCTTGAAGACTGTAAGTTCCAAAATGTGGTAATTTGTGGGGGGTTTAGGCAACTTGCAGGCTCTGCAAATGTAATATTTCACCCATAATCTATTCCAGCCAATTTATGTTCCAAAATTCAAATATTGCTTCTTGTGTTCTGAGTCCTACCGTTTGTCTAAAAAAGAAAAAATTGGGGGCTAAAGCAACATTTTAGAGGTAAAATTTGAATGTATTTTTTTTTTTGCCTGATAGAGCTGTGGATGAGAAAGAGGATGTTGTTCATCGTGGGAGCAGTGACAGTTAAGGGGAATCATTTTTCTTATAGATGAAGAACAGGACAAGGGACATTATTGAAGTATTGCGGCCAGAATGGAGGGCATTATTACTACACCAGGCAAGCTGGTGGACATTATTTCTGTTAGGCACATGCAGTAACACTGGGCATCAAAGATCATTACCTTTCCCTCTGGGTACTGCACGAACAATTGCCATGCTAATTTATCTGTTTACAAACCAATTCAAGTTTCTGAGATTTCTCATCATAATTTTGATAAACTACCACCTTAGTACCAGCAGTTTACTGAAGTCTGCAGTAAGAAGAAATAAGATCTCCTGCCTCCTCATCGTTCTTACGAATGTCCCATGGAATTACTGTATATACTTAAGTATAAGCCAACCCGAGTATAAGCCGAGGCACCTAATTTTACCTCGGAAAACTGGGTAAGCTTATTGACTCAAGTATAAGCTGGGTCTGCATTCTCCCCTCATCCCTGTCCTGGTATACGTGGCTTCCTCCGTAGCTGTCCTGGTATGCGTAGCTCCCCCCATCCTGTCCTGGTATGCGTGGCTTCCCCCATCCTGTCCTGGTATGCGTGGCTTCCCCCGTAGCTGTCCTGGTATGTGTGGCTCGCCCGTAGCTGTCCTGGTATGCGTGGCTCACCCCATAGCTGTCCTGGTATGCATGGCTCCCCCATAGCTGTCCTGGTATGCATGTTTCCTATTACAAAAAAAAACAAAGCATCCTACTCACGCACCTCGTTCTGGCACCAGCAGCTCTTCCTGTGCTGAGCGATCACATGGCACCACTCACTAAGGTAATGAATATACCCTCTACGCCTATGAGAGTGAAGACGCGTGCATATTCATTACCTTAATGAGTGGTGCCACGTGATCACTCAGCACAGGAATAATTGCTGGAAGTCAGATGCAACGAGATGCTGCGAGGGCCTCTGGGACAACGAGATGCTCCAAGGGCACGCTGGAGGGTGAGTAGGAAGTCTTCTGGAAGCTGGCAGCTGCGGCTGCGGGTGTCACTGTGCATGCTATAAGATAAATGAATATTAATTTCTCTTTAGCAGAGGGACAGGCTTTAACCACAGCTGTCGGGTCCTGCCTCTGTGACCTGCTGCTCGCTGCACCCCGCCAGAAGTAGAAATAAATAAAAAAAACGGCAAACTCTGAATGAAAATAGAGGAGCTAGAGAAACCAACTACAAACTAAAATGTGTCTATACACATGCACAGAGCATGGGAAGCTAACAAGAAGAATTGGAACAGCTTAGGCTAGTTTCACATTTGCATTAGAATCCACAGCGTTTAATCCGCAACCTGAAACACATGATAAACCGCATGCAAGCGCGTGAAAACACAGCATTTTTTTAGACGCATAAGGTAACGCATGCGTTAAAAAAAGGCAACATTGACACACTTTTTCATGCGTTTTGCATGCGTTTGCATTTTTTGTGCGCATGCTGGGAAATTTAACAGGAGAAAAATCTAGATAAACAGACAACGCCAATGAGGTTACAGTGGACATGTTTAATGGGATATCTTTATATAGACCCTTGGACTGCTGAAATCTTCGCAGTTTGCTACTGTATTCTGTGTCATGATTGATCTTCGCATTGCAGTGCTTTTAATTCAACCTGGATTTAAGTATCAAGCTGTTTCTTGCATGTGCGTTTGCTTGGAAGCAACAAAGAAATCGAGAAAGACAGCGAAGGACACGGCATCGGCGTTTTTGGAGACACCCCATTATTGAACTCCGGGAGAGCCGTGGAGCCTACCACACGCTATATGGCGAGCTTAATGCCAACCCGGACAAATTGACGGAATATACCAGGATGTCTCAAGAGACTTTTCGGGATTTGCTTGGTGATGTCCATGGAGCCATCCGGAGACAGGACACCCAGCTCCGTAGAGTGATTCCTGGTCACACTAAGGTGCGTAATAATTCTAAACAAATGCCTGTCATAATTATTTTTGGTCTGCCATTATTCTTTGTATTTTCCTTTATGTCTTTAGCTAAACACCACCATAAATAGAATTTTTCTTATTTTTTTTCTTTGTTTCTTTCAGATTCCTGGCTACCGGAGAGAGCTTATCATCGCTCCATTTTCAGTACTTGGAATTTCCACCTTGTCTGGAATAGTTGCGGACACCTGCTGGGCTTTGTGGAATGTTCTCCAGCATGAATATGTACCCCTACCCACCGCAGACATGTGGATGGAAATTGCCGAAAAATTCTGGCGTGTGTGTAATTTCCCCAACTATTTGGGACAGTGGATGGAAAGCACATACACATTATCAAACCCGCCAGAACTGGATCTGAGTACTTCAACTACAAAAAATATCTTTCTGTAGTGCTCATGGCAATAGCAGATGCGGACTGTCGCTTTATTGCCATGGATATTGGAGCTTTTGGCCGTGGCAATGACTCCCAGATTTTCAAGAACTCTGATATGGGCCAACGTTTGTAGGGCAAAAATTTCAATTTTCCCCAGCCACAACCTCTCCCCAACACTCAAGACCCACCGATGCCATTTGTTATAGTTGGGGATGAGGCCTTTAAGATGTGTGAAAACCTACTGAAGCCATATTCCAGTTGGGACTTGAACCAGACTAAAAAGATTTATAACTACAGACTGACCAGGGCCCGAAGAACAGTTGAGTGTACCTCTGGCATCTCAAAATGGCGCATTCTTGGGACAGCCATTAATCTAAAAATGGAGACAGTCATTGTGGTTCTCTACAATTACATAATGGCTAAGGAGCGACCCAACATTGAACTGGATGAATCAGTTGCAAACCCATTGCCAGAATAACAGCATCACCTGCTGCAGTCAACTGTTGAAGTTAGCCACATGCGGGACCAATTTGCTGCCTATTTTGCTTCTGATATTGGACGAATGGCATGGCAAGATAATATTGTGTAAAATGTGCTGTTGGATTTGGGTCTGTACCAGTTATGTTTTAAATGTTACTAATATTTTTTGTTAATAAACAACGTGTTTTGATATCTGTACCGAGTCTCCTATGTATTTCCTCTAAAAACCACTTAGGTTGCTAGTGGTAAGGTAGTTGACATCATTACATCCTGATTCTGTTCTGCAGTATCTATTGTACGCAGACTGAAGAGACGATGGAGGTATAGTACAAAGCAGATCTATACTCACCAAGTCATGTGTGAGAAATAATGACTTCATAAGCACAAAACCCTGTCTCATAAATTCACTATTTCTGACACTTGTCCACGTGAGTGTAGATATGCCTTGTATGACCTCCATCATCTCTTCAGTTTGTGTGAAATAGATTACGTAGACTGAAGAGAAAATTAAGGTTATACAAGGCAGTTCTCTACTCCCCAGGTCAGGTGTCATAAATAATGAGTTTTTTGACACATGACCTGTTGAGTATAGTTCTGCTTTGTATTACCACCATTGTCTCTTCAGTCTGCAACACAGATTAAGCAGATTAAGCAGACTGAAGAGATTATGGAGAAAATACAAGTAATATTATTTTTTGACAACTCATAGCTCCATACCAAACACACAAAGCTGCAGTGTTGTACTTAATAACTACTGGAGCTATGAGGTGGCAAAAAACAAAGTGTACGGCACAGTGTGTTTATTCGGCGCACGGTGTGTGTTGCCGGTGGCGAAATACACAAATAACCAAACAGTATTTGGGGGCAAAAAACATTAACATTTATTTATAAACAAAAAAAATTAACCTCGTCTGCTTGGGATAGAGTGACGGAACTGGGGGGTGTGTAGCTGTGAGGCCTGGCTAACTGTAGATGACGCAGGGGTTGCAGGAGAAGGGGCAATTAAAGTAGTGGGATCTGGGAGTTCAGGGATGGTGCTAGATGCATGAGAAGGCAGAGACATACTGGAAGGGTGAGACAAACCTGACATCACAGACACATTGGTAGGTGAGTGGAAAGGAATAGTGATTGTCCGCTGCTTTTTGTTTTTCCATTTTTGGGATCAGCGCTGTGGAGTGTTGAGCCTCGGTGGGTTCATTTCTTATGGCCTGGTCATGGTGGCCGACCTGTCAGGTTCTGTGTGTCGCTGCTGCATGGTTGTGGTTGGGGGAAAGGCCATGCCAGGGTCCAGCTGCTGCTGCTGCTCCTGCATGGTGATGGTGGGGAAGGCCATTCCAGGGTCCTGGTGCTGCTGCTGTATGGTGGTGCGGAAAGCCATTGCAGGGTCCGGGTGCTGTTGCTGTTGCTGCTGCTTGGTGGTACTGAAAAGTATGCCAGGTTCCGGGTGCTGCTGCTGCATCTGGGACCTGGTAATGGTGGCCGACCTGTCCTGATCCAGGTGCTTATGCATGGTGGTGGCAGTGGAGGATGTCCAAGCAGGAGCAGCAGTTAGCATGGTGGTGGCGATGGGCTGTCCAACAGCACTCGGCATGGTAGTGACACTGTAGTGGTGTCCGGCAGTGCTTGGAATGGTGGTGGCCGTGCAGTGGTATGCAGCAGAGCTCGGCAGGCATTGAGGTCAAGCGTGACAGTGTTGGCACATGTGGAAATGCCACCACTGGCTGCTGAAAATTCTGACTCTGCTGCAAAGCCTGCACGTAAGCAGCATTGCAGGCCTGTATGACACTAAGCTGGAGATCAGGAGTAAGGTGTTCCGATATGCCGTTCTCTATTTGATTAAAAAAAATGATGTGCTGGCCTCTGGAGGTCAGCTTTCACTTGGCCAAGGCTTCTGGTGACATCCTGGATAAGTGTATTTATATGGTTTATGGCACTATCCAGTCTGTCTCCCATCGCCTTGAGTCCATCATGAAAGACCGAGCTCAAGTGCAAAAACTCGGGAATGAGTGACCTGTTTGAGGCCCTCTGATGCTGCCATGAAGAGCGCCCCAAAAAAGAGGCAGAGGCAGAGGACTGGGACAGGGGAACACCTGATGGACCAGCTTCATGGTCTCCAGTCTGTGTTGCAGGCCCACTTGCTGCAGCGCTGCTGTATGGCAGGTACGGGTCCGTGGCTGTTTGATGGAGGACCGCTGCAGAACCAGGGTCAAGAGTGCTGCTCCATGTGCTGTGAAAAAAAAAAAAACATTAGTACCAAACATTTACAATAGTAAAAGCTCCACCTCCTGTGGAACAGAAAAATACAGATTAGGCAATACAACACAACCCAATACACCACAAAAAATCCTTACGTTCTCTGGGCAAGGACCGGTCTCAAAAATGCCAGGATGCGGTGATACTTATATTTTTGGATCATTGCTCCAGAACCACTAGGAACTCAGCTCTCTTGACGAAGATCCTTATTATTATTATTATTATTTATTAATATAGCACCATTGATTCCATGGTGCTGTACATGAGAAGGGGTTACATACAAGTTACAAATATCACATACAGTAAACAAACTAACAATGACGGACTGATACAGAGGGGCGAGGACCCTGCCCTTGCGGGCTTACATTCTACAGGATTATGGGGAAGGAGACAGTAGGTTGAGGGTTGCAGGAGCTCCGGTGTTGGTGAGGCGGTAGCTCCAGTGTTGGTGAGGCGGTAGCTTCGTTGGTGATGAGGCAACAGCGGTGTCAGTGCAGGCTGTAGGCTTTCCTGAAGAGATGAGTTTTCAGGTTCCGTCTGAAGGATCCGACTGTGGTTGATAGTCGGACGTGTTGGGGCAGAGAGTTCCAGAGGATGGGGGATATTCGGGAGAAGTCTTGGAGGCGATTGGATGAGGAGCGAATAAGTGTGGAGGAGAGAAGGAGGTCTTGGGAGGACCGGAGGTCACGTGAGGGAAGATATCAAGAGATTAGTTCAGAGATATATGGAGGAGACAGGTTGTGGATGGCTTTGTAGGTCAGTATTAGCAATTTGAACTGGATGCGCTGAGGGAATAGGAGCCAGTGAAGAGATTTGCAGAGGGGGGAAACGGAGGAGTAGCGAGGAGAGAGATGGATTAGTCGGGCAGCAGAGTTAAGGATGGACTGGAGAGGTGCAAGGGTGTTAGCAGGGAGGCCACAGAAAAGGATGTTGCAGTAGTCAAGGCGGGAAATGATGAGGGCGTGCACAAGCATTTTAGTAGATTGGGGGTTGAGGAAAGGACGGATCCTGGAGATATTTTTGAGCTGGAGGCGACAGGAGGTGTAAAGAGCTTGGATGTGTGGTTTGAAGGACAGGGCAGAGTCGAAGGTTACTCTGTTATGGCTGGCAATCAGGCAACACAGCGTGCAGTAATCAGCGCACACACAGAGATCTGGCAATAACCAAAAACAATAGGACAAGCTCTGAGACGTGGAATCTCTGTAGACTGCAGTACCTAATCTATCCTCACACAACTATAAGCAGCAGTGGATTGCGCCTAACAACTACCTATGCAACTCGGCACTGCCTGAGGAGCTGACTAGCCTGAAGATAGAAATACAAGCCTGACTTACCTCAGAGAAATACCCCAAAGGAATAGGCAGCCCCCCACATATAATGACTGTTAGCAAGATGAAAAGACAAACGTAGGAATGAAATAGATTCAGCAAAGTGAGGCCCGATATTCTAGACAGAGCGAGGATAGCAAAGAGAACTATGCAGTCTACAAAAAACCCTAAAACGAAAACCACGCAAAGGGGCAAAAAGACCCACCGTGCCGAACTAACAGCACGGCGGTGCACCCCTTTGCTTCTCAGAGCTTCCAGCAAAAGTTAATAGCAAGCTGGACAGAAAAAACAGAAAACAAACTAGAAGCACTTATCTAGCAGAGCAGCAGGCCCAAGGAAAGATGCAGTAGCTCAGATCCAACACTGGAACATTGACAAGGAGCAAGGAAGACAGACTCAGGTGGAGCTAAATAGCAAGGCAGCCAACGAGCTCACCAAAACACCTGAGGGAGGAAGCCCAGAGACTGCAATACCACTTGTGACCACAGAAGTAAACTCATCCACAGAATTCACAACAGTACCCCCCCCTTGAGGAGGGGTCACCGAACCCTCACCAGAACCCCCAGGCCGACCAGGATGAGCCACATGAAAGGCACGAACAAGATCTGGGGCATGGACATCAGAGGCAAAAACCCAGGAATTATCTTCCTGAGCATAACCCTTCCATTTGACCAGATACTGGAGTTTCCGTCTAGAGACACGAGAATCCAAAATCTTCTCCACAATATACTCCAATTCCCCCTCCACCAAAACAGGGGCAGGAGGCTCCACAGATGGAACCATAGGTGCCACGTATCTCCTCAACAACGACCTATGGAATACATTATGTATGGAAAAGGAGTCTGGGAGGGTCAGACGAAAAGACACCGGATTGAGAATCTCAGAAATCCTATACGGACCAATAAAACGAGGTTTAAATTTAGGAGAGGAAACCTTCATAGGAATATGACGAGAAGATAACCAAACCAGATCCCCAACACGAAGTCGGGGTCCCACACGGCGTCTGCGATTAGCGAAAAGCTGAGCCTTCTCCTGGGACAAGGTCAAATTGTCCACCACCTGAGTCCAGATCTGCTGCAACCTGTCCACCACAGAATCCACACCAGGACAGTCCGAAGACTCAACCTGTCCTGAAGAGAAACGAGGATGGAACCCAGAATTGCAGAAAAATGGAGAGACCAAGGTAGCCGAGCTGGCCCGATTATTAAGGGCGAACTCAGCCAACGGCAAAAATGACACCCAATCATCCTGGTCAGCGGAAACAAAACATCTCAGATATGTTTCCAAGGTCTGATTGGTTCGTTCGGTCTGGCCATTAGTCTGAGGATGGAAGGCCGAGGAGAAAGATAGGTCAATGCCCATCCTACCACAAAAGGCTCGCCAGAACCTCGAGACAAACTGGGAACCTCTGTCAGAAACAATATTCTCAGGAATGCCATGTAAACGAACCACATGCTGGAAGAACAAAGGCACCAAATCAGAGGAGGAAGGCAATTTAACCAAGGGCACCAGATGGACCATTTTAGAAAAGCGATCACAGACCACCCAAATGACCGACATTTTTTGAGAAACGGGAAGGTCAGAAATGAAATCCATCGAAATATGTGTCCAAGGCCTCTTCGGGACCGGCAAGGGCAAAAGCAACCCACTGGCACGTGAACAGCAGGGCTTAGCCCTAGCACAAATTCCACAGGACTGCACAAAAGCACGCACATCCCGTGACAGAGATGGCCACCAGAAGGATCTAGCAACCAACTCCCTGGTACCAAAGATTCCTGGATGACCGGCCAGCACCGAACAATGAAGTTCAGAGATAACTTTACTAGTCCACCTATCAGGGACGAACAGTTTCTCGGCCGGACAACGATCAGGTTTATTAGCCTGAAATTTCTGCAACACTCTCCGCAAATCAGGGGAGATGGCAGACACAATGACTCCTTCCTTGAGGATACTCGCCGGCTCAGATAACCCCGGAGAGTCGGGCACAAAACTCCTAGACAGAGCATCCGCCTTCACATTTTTAGAGCCCGGAAGGTATGAAACCACAAAATCAAAACGAGCAAAAAATAACGACCAACGGGCCTGTCTAGGATTCAAGCGCTTGGCAGACTCAAGATAAGTAAGGTTCTTATGATCAGTCAAAACCACCACGCGATGCTTAGCACCCTCAAGCCAATGACGCCACTCCTCGAATGCCCACTTCATGGCCAGCAACTCTCGGTTGCCCACATCATAATTACGCTCAGCAGCAGAAAATTTCCTGGAAAAGAAAGCACATGGTTTGAACACTGAGCAACCAGAACCTCTCTGTGACAAAACCGCCCCTGCACCAATCTCAGAAGCATCAACCTCGACCTGGAACGGAAGAGAAACATCAGGTTGACACAACACAGGGGCACAGCAGAAACGACGCTTCAACTCCTGAAAAGCTTCCACGGCAGCAGAAGACCAATTAACCAAATCAGCACCCTTCTTGGTCAAATCGGTCAATGGTCTGGCAATGCTAGAAAAATTACAGATGAAGCGACGATAAAAATTAGCAAAGCCCAGGAATTTCTGCAGACTTTTTAGAGATGTCGGCTGAGTCCAATCCTGGATGGCCTGAACCTTAACCGGATCCATCTCGATAGTAGAAGGGGAAAAGATGAAGCCCAAAAATGAAACTTTCTGCACACCGAAGAGACACTTTGATCCCTTCACGAACAAGGAATTAGCACGCAGTACCTGGAAAACCATTCTGACTTGCTTCACATGAGACTCCCAATCATCAGAGAAGATCAAAATGTCATCCAAGTAAACAATCAATAATTTATCCAGATACTCACGGAAAATGTCATGCATAAAAGACTGAAAAACAGATGGAGCATTGGCAAGTCCAAACGGCATCACCAGATACTCAAAATGACCCTCGGGCGTATTAAATGCCGTTTTCCATTCATCTCCTTGCCTGATTCTCACCAGATTATGCGCACCACGAAGATCTATCTTGGTGAACCAACTAGCCCCCTTAATCCGAGCAAACAAGTCAGAAATCAATGGCAAGGGATACTGAAACTTAACAGTGATCTTATTAAGAAGGCGGTAATCAATACACGGTCTTAGCGAACCATCCTTCTTGGCTACAAAAAAGAACCTTGCTCCCAATGGTGACGACGATGGGCGAATATGTCCCTTCTCCAGGGACTCCTTCACATAACTGCGCATAGCGGTGTGTTCAGGTACGGACAAATTAAATAAACGACCCTTAGGGAATTTACTACCAGGAATCAAATCGATAGCACAATCACAATTCCTATGCGGAGGTAGGGCATCAGACTTGGACTCTTCAAATACATCCTGAAAGTCCGACAAGAACTCTGGGATGTCAGAAGGAATGGATGACGAAATAGACAAAAATGGAACATCACCATGTACTCCCTGACAACCCCAGCTGGTTACCGACATAGAGTTCCAATCCAATACTGGATTATGGATTTGTAGCCATGGCAACCCCAACACGACCACATCATGCAAATTATGCAGTACCAGAAAGCGAATAACTTCCTGATGTGCAGGAGCCATGCACATGGTCAGCTGGGCCCAGTACTGAGGCTTATTCTTGGCCAAAGGTGTAGCATCAATTCCTCTCAACGGAATAGGACACCGCAAAGGCTCCAAGAAAAATCCACAACGTTTAGCATAATCCAAATCCATCAGATTCAGGGCAGCGCCTGAATCCACAAACGCCATGACAGAATACGATGACAAAGAGCACATTAAGGTAATGGACAAAAGGAATTTGGACTGTACAGTACCAATAACGGCAGAGCTATCGAACCGCCTAGTGCGTTTAGGACAATTAGAAATAGCATGAGTAGAATCACCACAATAGAAACACAGTCTGTTCAGACGTCTGTGTTCTTGCCGTTCTACTTTAGTCATAGTCCTGTCGCACTGCATAGGCTCAGGTTTACTCTCAGACAATACCGCCAGATGGTGCACAGATTTACGCTCGCGCAAGCGACGACCGATCTGAATGGCCAAGGACATGGACTCATTCAAACCAGCAGGCATAGGAAATCCCACCATTACATCCTTAAGAGCTTCAGAGAGACCCTTTCTGAACAAAGCCGCTAGTGCAGATTCATTCCACAGAGTGAGTACTGACCACTTTCTAAATTTCTGACAATATACTTCTATATCATCCTGACCCTGGCATAAAGCCAGCAGATTTTTCTCAGCCTGATCCACTGAATTAGGCTCATCGTAAAGCAATCCGAGCGCCAGGAAAAACGCATCGACACTACTCAATGCAGGGTCTCCTGGCGCAAGAGAAAACGCCCAGTCCTGTGGGTCGCCGCGCAAAAAAGAAATAATAATCAAAACCTGTTGAATAGGATTACCAGAAGAATGAGGTTTCAAGGCCAAAAATAGCTTACAATTATTTCTGAAGCTCAGGAACTTAGTTCTGTCACCAAAAAACAAATCAGGAATCGGAATTCTTGGTTCTAGCATCGATTTCTGATCAATAGTATCTTGAATCTTTTGTACATTTACAACGAGATTATCCATTGAGGAGCACAGAGCCCGAATATCCATGTCCACAGCTGTGTCCTGAAGCACTCTAATGTCTAGGGGAAAAAAAAGACTGAAGACAGAGCTAAGAAAAAAAAATGATGTCAGGATTTCTTTTTTCCCTCTATTGGGAATCATTGGTGTGGCTCCTTGTACTGTTATGGCTGGCAATCAGGCAACACAGCGTGCAGTAATCAGCGCACACACAGAGATCTGGCAATAACCAAAAACAATAGGACAAGCTCTGAGACGTGGAATCTCTGTAGACTGCAGTACCTAATCTATCCTCACACAACTATAAGCAGCAGTGGATTGCGCCTAACAACTACCTATGCAACTCGGCACTGCCTGAGGAGCTGACTAGCCTGAAGATAGAAATACAAGCCTGACTTACCTCAGAGAAATACCCCAAAGGAATAGGCAGCCCCCACATATAATGACTGTTAGCAAGATGAAAAGACAAACGTAGGAATGAAATAGATTCAGCAAAGTGAGGCCCGATATTCTAGACAGAGCGAGGATAGCAAAGAGAACTATGCAGTCTACAAAAAACCCTAAAACGAAAACCACGCAAAGGGGCAAAAAGACCCACCGTGCCGAACTAACAGCACGGCGGTGCACCCCTTTGCTTCTCAGAGCTTCCAGCAAAAGTTAATAGCAAGCTGGACAGAAAAAACAAAAAACAAACTAGAAGCACTTATCTAGCAGAGCAGCAGGCCCAAGGAAAGATGCAGTAGCTCAGATCCAACACTGGAACATTGACAAGGAGCAAGGAAGACAGACTCAGGTGGAGCTAAATAGCAAGGCAGCCAACGAGCTCACCAAAACACCTGAGGGAGGAAGCCCAGAGACTGCAATACCACTTGTGACCACAGAAGTAAACTCATCCACAGAATTCACAACATTACTCCGAGGCAGCGGACTTCGGGTACAGGGGAAAGCATGATGTCATTGACTGCGATAGATAGGTCAAGTAAGGAAGATTTGTGGGATGGAGGAAAGATGATGAGTTCAGATTTGTCCACATTGAGTTTGAGGAAGCGAGAGGAGAAGAAGGAGGATATGGCTGATAGGCACTCTGGGATTCTGGACAGCAGAGCGGTGACGTCTGGGCCAGAGAGGTAGATCTGAGTGTCGTCAGCATAGAGGTGGTACTGGAATCCATGGGACTTTATGAGTTGTCCCAAGCCAAGTGTATAGATTGAGAAGAGTAGGGGTCCTAGAACAGAGCCTTGGGGGACTCCAACAGAGAGAGGGTGGGATGAGGAGGTAGTATGGGAGTGGGAAACGCTGAATGTGCGGTTGGAAAGGTACGAGGCGATCCAGGATAGGGCGAGGTCTTTGATGCCAAAGGAGGAGAGGATCTGTAGTAGGAGGCAGTGGTCAACTGTGTCGAAAGCAGAGGACAGGTCTAGAAGGAGGAGTACAGAGTATTGTCCAGTAGCTTTGGCGGTAAGTAGGAAGTGATCCTTCATCGAACGCCATTGTGCTTTGACTTTGAGCACTGTTGAAAAATAAAAATTATGGTTAGACAATGAACTTTTGAACGTGATCACACAACTGTGTGTAATGAGAGAAACTCTCAGGAGTTTCTCTCATCACACACAGTTCTGTGATCCAGGCCAATGTCACTGCTGCATCACACCGCATTGCAATACTTATGAAATGCATTGCGGACCCAAGTCGGGGCGTTGTCCCAGCCATCCCACATCGCTTTGGCCATCTCATTCCTTAGCCGCCAGATCGTCACGTGGTCCGAGTGCTGCGGAACCCGGGTGTCCCACAACGGGACTCGCTCATGGACCAGGGAGATGAGGTTATTGTTGTCATTGAGGTCCTCATCCTGTTCTGGAACCTAAAAAATAAATAAAGACATTAATGTTGGAGACATTAACATAAGGCAAAGAAAGAAAACAACAGAGACAGAAAACTGGCAAGAATATTCAAAGTCAAGAAAAAAATAGGAGTCAAGAAGAAAAAGGGAAAGAAAGAGGAAAGTAAAGAAATGAACAGTCAACAATAGGAAAGTCAGGATACAATAAACAGAGTACAGTCAGCCAGGTATACTTACACGCCGCCTTGCCACACGACCGTGTGCATGCTGATCCTGCTTGGCCTCTGCCGCAGTGGAAGAACTGTTCTGAAAGAAAAAAAAATTGTCACATGTGTAGATGTGACAGTGAATACTTACCAATTTGAAACTTCACTGACATTTCCACCTTGTGCAGGCCCAAGACGTTGCTCCTCAGGAGAAGAAAATGACATTCTGATGCATGCAGCAAGAAAAAAAAGCCAGAAATTATTGGGACATATAGAGACAAAAAAAAATAATATAAAGACATTGGCTTTAATAGTCACATTGTTCAGAGTGTAGATTCCTCCCAGGTTCTTTCCAGCGTTTGTCTGATCTTCTTCCCAGTCTGCTGATCTGAATAGTGACCTGCAAATGCTCACTCCCTCCTTTTATCAGTTTGTATGTGGGAGGTGACTAATCAGTGTCTGGACAGGTTTTCCAGTGGTAAAACGCATGCGTTTACAAATGCAAACAAACGCATTTGCTTGCGAACGCAAGTGTTCACATAGACTGTGATGCGTTTTTTCGACACATTCCTTCTGCTAACAACCGAATACGTTTCAAGGCGGCAAATTGACGCCTCTGAAATTACAACATGTAGAGTTTACGGCCCCAAGCCGCAGACAACAAAACGATGCATGCATCGTCAAACGCAGCAAAACACAACCTATCGCAGGCACCTGTGTCCCTAATGTTAAAGACAGGAATACACGACACATGTGGAAAATTGCGGCACAAACACTGTGGACACAACCGCAAATGTGAAACCAGCCTTACACAGGAAGAGAGATCTGATATCATAGGCATCACTGAAACTTGCTGGAATTATACACATGATTGGAGTGCAAATTTTGAAGGTTACAACTTATTTATTAGGAACAGGATTAACAAGAGGTGAGGAAGTGTTGCATTGTATGGTAGGAAAATGTATAGCTCCACAGAGATGCAAGCTTCAGAGAATGGTAGCTCTGTAGAAACTGGGTAAAAATATAGGGAGAGAAGAATAGAAAAGACACGATTGTAGGTGTTTACTACAAGCCACCTGGACAGACTGAAGATATGGATGACCGCTATTTACATCAGATGTCTCTGTTCTCAAAAAAGTATAACATATTGAGCATGGGAGATTTTAACTATCCAGAAATTTGTTGAGAATCTCTCTTAGGCACAAATCTAGAACATTCTTATCTTCTCTTGCTGACAACTTTATCTTTCAAAAGGTAGAAGGGAGAAAAAGGGAATCTGAAATCTTGGACACAATTCTTTCCAACAGGGAAGAAATGGTTGTGGAAATAAAGGTGGCTGGGAATTTAGTGTGCAGCAATCATGCTATCCTCGCATTTTGGATTACAAGAGGAGGAAAGCCATTGAGGACTGAGACTTTAAAGTTAAATTTCAGAAAGGCAAATTTTAAATAGACTCAGAAAGAGGGTAGGAAAGGTCCATTGGCTAGATGTTCTAAAGGACAGATACTGTATGTCCAAGGATGTGAGATTTTGAAATTCTCACTGAACAATGAGTAACAATGCTAAACAGAAGTAAGAATTGGAAGCATTTAAAGAGACCAGAATGGATGAACACTGACCTTTATCACTTGATACAAAGGATAAAATGAAATGTATATTAAGTAAAAAGGAGAATATATTGCGGAATGCAGGGAAGCATTAGAAGAGCTAAAGTGTTGTGAATTCTGTTGTCGGGCTCCCTCCTGTGGTCATGAATGGTACTTCGGCTGGTTCTGTCCATGGACTTTCTCTGGTGGCTGTGGGTGTTTCTGAGTTTCCTTCCACAGGTGACGAGGTTAATTTGTTAGCTGGCTGCTCTATTTAACTCCACTTAGATCTTTGCTCCATGCCACCTGTCAATGTTCCAGTATTGGTCTAGTTCTCTCCTGGATCGTTTTTGTGACCTGTCTTCCCAGCAGAAGCTAAGTGACTGCTTGTTTTTCTTTAGTTTGCTATTTTTCTGTCCAGCTTGCTATTTTGATTGTTGTCTGGCTTGCTGGAAGCTCTGGGACGCAGAGGGAGCGCTTCCGCACCGTGAGTCGGTGCGGAGGGTCTTTTTGCGCCCTCTGCGTGGTCTTTTTGTAGGTTTTTGTGCTGACCGCAAAGCTACCTTTCCTATCCTCAGTCTGTTCAGTAAGTCGGGCCTCACTTTGCTTAATCTATTTCATCTCTGTGTTTGTATTTTCATCTTTACTCACAGTCATTATATGTGGGGGGCTGCCTTTTCCTTTGGGGAATTTCTCTGAGGCAAGGTAGGCTTTATTTTTCTATCTTCAGGGCTAGCTAGTTCCATAGGCTGTGCCGAGTTGCATAGGGAGCGTTAGGAGCAATCCACGGCTATTTCTAGTGTGGTTGATAGGATTAGGGATTGCGGACAGCAGAGTTCCCACGTCCCAGAGCTCATCCTATATTATCAATAACTATCAGGTCATTCCGTGTGCTATTAACCACCAGGTCCATTATTGTCCTGACCACCGGATCATAACAGTACAGGTGGCCCAAAGTACTAATGCATCTCAATAGAGGGATAAGAGAAGTTCTGAGACCATTTTTTTTTCTTTGCAGTGTGTTTTGTCTTTCTTTTCCCCTTTACATTTGGGTGGTTCAGAACACAGGTGCAGACATGGACATTCAAGGTCTGTCCTCTTTGATGGATAATCTCACTATAAGTGTACAAAACATTCAAGATTTTGTGGTTCAGAATCCGATGTCAGAGCCTAGGATTCCAATTCCTGATTTGTTTTTTGGTGATAGATCTAAGTTCTTGAATTTCAAAAATAATTGTAAATTGTTTCTTGCCTTGAAACCTCGCTCCTCAAGTGACCCTGTTCAACAAGTAAAGATCATTATTTCTTTGTTACCTGGTGACCCTCAAGACTGGGCATTTTCCCTTGCGCCAGGAGATCCGGCATTGCGTGATGTTGATGCGTTTTTCCTGGCGCTTGGATTGCTTTATGACGAACCTAATTCAGTGGATCAGGCAGAGAAAATCTTGCTGGCTCTGTGTCAGGGTCAGGATGAAGCGGAGATATATTGTCAGAAGTTTAGAAAGTGGTCTGTGCTCACTCAGTGGAATGAATGTGCCCTGGCAGCAATCTTCAGAAAAGGTCTCTCTGAAGCCCTTAAGAATGTCATGGTGGGATTTCCCATGCCTGCTGGTCTGAATGAGTCTATGTCTTTGGCCATTCAGATCGATCGACGCTTGCGTGAGCGTAAAGCTGTGCACCATTTGGCGGTACTATCTGAGCATGGGCCTGAGCCTATGCAATGTGATAGGACTTTGACCAGAGCTGAACGGCAAGAACACAGACGTCGGAATGGGCTATGTTTTTACTGTGGTGATTCCACTCATGCTATCTCCGATTGTCCTAAGCGCACTAAGCGGTTCGCTAGGTCTGACACCATTGGTACGGCACAGTCTAAATTTCTATTGTCCTTTACACTGATTTGCTCTTTGTCATCCTATTCTGTTATGGCATTTGTGGATTCAGGCGCTGCCCTGAATTTGATGGACTTTTAGTATGCTAGGCGCTGTGGTTTTTTCTTGGAGCCCTTGCAGTATCCTATTCCATTGAGAGGAATTGATGCTACGCCTTTGGCCAAGAATAAGCCTCAGTACTGGACCCAATTGACCATGTGCATGGCTCCTGCACATCAGGAGGATATCCGCTTTCTGGTGTTGCATAATCTGCATGATGTGGTCGTTTTGGGGTTGCCATGGCTACAGGTTCATAATCCAGTATTGGACTGGAAATCTATGTCTGTGTCCAGCTGGGGTTGCCAGGGGGTACATGGTGATGTTCCATTTTTGTCTATTTTGTCTTCCACTCCTTCTGAAGTTCCAGAGTTTTTGTCGGATTATCGGGATGTATTTGATGAGCCCAAAGCCAGTGCCCTACCTCCTCATAGGGATTGCGATTGTGCAATTAATTTGATTCCTGGTAGTAAGTTTCCTAAGGGCCGATTGTTCAATTTATCTGTGCCAGAACACGCCACTATGCGGAGTTATATAAAGGAATCCTTTGAGAAAGGCCATATTCGCCCGTCGTCATCACCGTTAGGAGCAGGGTTCTTTTTTGTGGCCAAGAAGGATGGTTCTTTGAGACCTTGTATTTATTACCGCCTTCTCAATAAAATTACAGTCAAATTTCAGTATCCTTTGCCGTTGCTGTCTGATTTGTTTGCTCGTATTAAAGGGGCTAGTTGGTTCACCAAGATAGATCTTCGAGGGGCATATAATCTTGTGCATATTAAACAAGGTGATGAATGGAAAACAGCATTTAATACGCCCGAGGGCCATTTTGAGTACCTGGTTATGCCATTCGGGCTTTCCAATGCTCCATCAGTATTTCAGTCCTTTATGCATGACATCTTCTGAGAGTACCTGGATAAATTCCTGATTGTGTATTTGGATGATATTTTGGTCTTTTCGGATGATTGGGAGTCTCATGTGAAGCAGGTCAGAATGGTGTTCCAGGTCCTTCGTGCGAATTCCTTGTTTGTGAAGGGGTCAAAGTGTCTCTTTGGAGTTCAGAAGGTTTCATTTTTAGGGTTCATTTTTTCCCCTTCTACTATCGAGATGGACCCTGTTAAAGTCCAAGCCATTTACGATTGGACCCAGCCGACATCTGTGAAGAGCCTGCAAAAGTTCCTGGGCTTTGCTAACTTTTATAGGCGCTTCATCGCTAATTTTTCTAGTGTTGCTAAACCGTTGACTGATTTGACGAAGAAGGGTGCTGATGTGGTCAATTGGTCTTCTGCAGCTGTAGAAGCTTTTCAGGAGTTGAAGCGTCATTTTTCTTCTGCCCCTGTGTTGTGCCAGCCAGATGTTTCGCTCCCATTTCAGGTTGAGGTTGATGCTTCTGAGATTGGAGCTGGGGCTGTTTTGTCGCAAAGAAGTTCTGATGGCTCGGTGATAAAGCCATGTGCTTTCTTTTCTAGAAAGTTTTCGCCTGCTGAGCGCAATTATGATGTTGGTAATTGAGAGTTGTTGGCCATGAAGTGGGCATTCGAGGAGTGGCGTCATTGGCTTGAAGGAGCCAAGCATCGCGTGGTGGTCTTGACAGATCACAAGAATTTGACTTATCTTGAGTCTGCCAAACGGTTGAATCCGAGACAGGCTCGATGGTCGTTATTTTTCTCCCGTTTTGATTTTGTGGTTTCGTACCTTCCGGGCTCTAAGAATGTGAAGGCTGCAGCCCTGTCAAGGAGTTTTGTGCCTGACTCTCCGGGTGTTCCTGAGTCAGCGGGTATTCTCAAAGAGGGGGTAATTTTGTCTGCCATCTCCCCTGATTTGCGGCGGGTGCTGCAAAAATTTCAGGCTGATAGACCTGACCGTTGCCCAGCGGAGAAACTGTTTGTCCCTGATAGATGGACTAGTAGAGTTATCTCTGAGATTCATTGTTCAGTGTTGGCTGGGCATCCTGGAATCTTTGGTACCAGAGATTTGGTGGCTAGATCCTTTTGGTGGCCGTCTTTGTCACGGGATGTGCGTTCTTTTGTGCAGTCCTGTGGGACTTGTGCTCGGGCTAAGCCCTGCTGTTCTCGTGCCAGTGGGTTGCTTTTGCCCTTGCCGGTCCCGGAGAGGCCCTGGACGCATATTTCTATGGATTTTATTTCAGATCTCCCCGTCTCTCAAAAGATGTCGGTCCATTTGGTACCTTTGTCTAAATTGCCTTCCTCCTCTGATTTGGTGCCATTATTTTTCCAGCATGTGGTTCGTTTACATGGTATCCCGGAGAACATCGTTTCTGACAGAGGTTCCCAGTTTGTTTCGAGGTTTTGGCGATCTTTTTGTGCTAGGATGGGCATTAATTTTGTCTTTTTCCTCGGCTTTCCATCCTCAGACAAATGGCCAAACCGAACGAACTAATCAGACTTTGGAAACATATCTGAGATGCTTTGTTTCTGCTGATCAGGATGATTGGGTGTCCTTTTTGCCGTTGGCTGAGTTCGCCCTTAATAATCGGGCCAGCTCGGCTACTTTGGTTTCGCCGTTTTTCTGCAATTCTGGTTTCCATCCGTGTTTCTCTTCAGGGCAGGTTGAGTCTTCGGACTGTCCTGGTGTAGATACTGTGGTGGATAGGTTGCAGCAGATTTGGACTCATGGGGTGGACAATTTGACATTGTCCCAGGAGAAGGCTCAACGTTTCGCTAACCGCCGGCATTGTGTGGGTACCCGACTTCGTGTTGGGGATTTGGTTTGGTTGTCGTCTCGTCATGTTCCTATGAAGGTTTCCTCTCCTAAGTTTAAGCCTCGTTTCATTGGTCCGTATAAGATTTCTGAGGTTATTAATCCTGTGTCATTTCGTTTGGCCCTTCCTGCTTCTTTTGCCATCCATAATGTGTTCCATAGGTCGTTATTGCGGAGATACGTGGCGCCTGTGGTTCCATTCGTTGATCCTCCTGCCCCAGTGTTGGTTGAGGGGGAGTTGGAGTACGTGGTGGAGAAGATTTTGGATTCTCATATTTCGAGACGGAAACTCCAGTACCTGGTCAAGTGGAAGGGTTATGGTCAGGAAGATAATTCCTGGGTTTTTGCCTCTGATGTTCATGCTGCTGATCTGGTTCGTGCCTTTCATTTGGCTCATCCTGGTCGGCCTGGGGGCTCTGGTGAGGGTTCGGTGGCCCCTCCTCAAGGGGGGGTACTGTTGTGAATTCTGTTGTCGGGCTCCCTCCTGTGGTCATGAATGGTACTTCGGCTGGTTCTGTCCATGGACTTTCTCTGGTGGCTGTGGGTGTTTCTGAGTTTCCTTCCACAGGTGACGAGGTTAATTCGTTAGCTGGCTGCTCTATTTAACTCCACTTAGATCTTTGCTCCATGCCACCTGTCAATGTTCCAGTATTGGTCTAGTTCTCTCCTGGATCGTTCTTGTGACCTGTCTTCCCAGCAGAAGTTAAGTGACTGCTTGTTTTTCTCTGGTTTGCTATTTTTCTGTCCAGCTTGCTATTTTGATTGTTGTCTTGCTTGCTGGAAGCTCTGGGATGCAGAGGGAGCGCCTCCGCACCGTGAGTTGGTGCGGAGGGTCTTTTTGCGCCCTCTGCGTGGTCTTTTTGTAGGTTTTTGTGCTGACCGCAAAGCTACCTTTCCTATCCTCAGTCTGTTCAGTAAGTCGGGCCTCACTTTGCTTAATCTATTTCATCTCTGTGTTTGTATTTTCATCTTTACTCACAGTCATTATATGTGGGGGGCTGCCTTTTCCTTTGGGGAATTTCTCTGAGACAAGGTAGGCTTTATTTTTCTATCTTCAGGGCTCGCTAGTTCCTTAGGCTGTGCCGAGTTGCATAGGGAGCGTTAGGAGCAATCCTCGGCTATTTCTAGTGTGGTTGATAGGATTAGGGATTGCGGTCAGCAGAGTTCCCACGTCCCAGAGCTCGTCCTATATTATCAGTAACTATCAGGTCATTCCGTGTGCTCTTAACCACCAGGTCCATTATTGTCCTGACCACCAGGTAATAACACTAAAGCCAGTAATGAAGTGAGGCTTGCAAGGGATACCAAAAGCTGTAAAAAATATTTTATGGGTATGTCAAAACTCAAAAGCAAAAGAAATGTCAAATATGCTATAGGATTTTTACAGTATGGAAAGAGTGAAATGGTCAAAAATGATGTTGAGAAGGCAGAATTCCTTTAATCAAAGGAATAAAAGAATTCACCCTGTCAATAAACAGAGAGATGGTGAAGAAGCACTTAGAAAATTTAAATTAATTTAATTTTTTTGGTCCAAATGAATTACATCCTAGGGTACTGAAAGAGTAAGCAGAGGAAATTTAAGAATCAGTAGACAGAATCTTTGAAAAATTCTGGAGAACACAAGAAATCCCAGATGATTGGAGTAGGGCAAATGTTGAGCTTATCTTCAAAAAGGGAAAGAAGATGGAGCCATAAAATTACAGGCCAGTGAACCTTACTTCTATACCAGGAAAGATCTTTGAACAAATTATTAATTATCATGTATGTAAGTATTTGGATAAGGATACAGTAATTAACCAGAGCCAGCATGTGGATACGTACATGTGTTGTTTCCTGAAACAAAAGGAAGCATGAGTCTAACAAATCCCCAGTGGCCAGTGTTAAAATGGCAAGATACCTCATTTTTATTTTTAGTACAGATTGTGTGTTAAAAAAAGGCAAAAAATGTTTAAAATACATTTAATAAAAAAAAACTCGATTCAAGCAATTGGTCATTTACCGATCTCTTCCCTTTGAGTCGTACCTTTACTCTATGGTACATATGATTTCCTACTTTTAGTAATCAGACAGAAATATCAAATCTGACTCATTAGAAGTGGGACAGAAAATCTAGAAATAACAAAACTTGAGAAATGTCTTCTCTTTTGTCTCAGTATAGAAGAAAACTGTTCTACATAGCAAAGTGTATTAGTCATTGCCTATGAAGAATCTTCATTTTCTCTTTCCTTAGAAGTTTATTCATACACCCCTAATGGAACCAAATGAATATATTCCTGTCTTCTTTTGTTAATTTAATAGACGCATGAGGTTATTTCATTACCTTCCAGATACTTCAGAAAAAGACTTTTACCTCTCATTGAATTAGTTCCGGATACACGGTAACCATATGGTCTATCATCCAGCTGACACCTGTGTGATCAATATAAAGTGCTTGCAAGAGAATTGAATTCCTTTCATCTGAATGCAATCTTTTATAGACTGGCTCATACATACACAATGTTGTCGATTAGGAAGCAACGCAATGTCATTTCTGAAATTTCATAAGCATAAAAAGAAACCAGACAAACTGCATTCCATTGATAAAATATATGTTTATTTTTTTATTATTGCATTTTTCTTCTAGTGAAAAGCTATCGATCTATTAAAATATATACGACTTTTTGAATGTTCGTCAAAAATAAAAAATAGATGTAATTTTTTAAACCACTGGATAATTTGTCTTATCTAATGAATAGGGAGAGACAGAGTTTAATTCGTGTATGAAGAAGACTTGAATGGCACATGTCCGACTAGAGACTCGTAAGGACGCTTTACGACTCTGCACAGTGAGCACAAAAGTAGGTTTTTAGGCAGTGCTGGGGGAAAAAAAGACATAAAGTACGAAAGAAATGAAAAACACAGCAAGAAAGTTTTTGCCGAGTTTTGAAGACTCTAGAAGTCTGGCTGATGAAATGTAAAGGGGTTTAGATTCACCTGTTATTATTTATGGTGTCTCTGCTAGAGTAAAATATTTTTGCATTAATTCCTCCTGGATATGCAGGGTTTTTTGTGTTTGATGTCTCGAAATGCATAATACAAAAAAGGACCATAGGAAAAAAAAATTATATATTGAGCATCATAAATATGACTGCTATCCCTTGAGAGCAAGTCAGTGCCTATAAATTTGGGTTATGATGAAACAACAATCAGTTGGTGGTTCTCTCTCAGGAGAAATAGGATCCTTAAATGAAAGCAGCAAAAAGTAACAGTCGAGGAGGAGGCCGATGCATGCCGAGCAATGGCAAAATAGGAGGCAAAGTTAGAACAAATGGAACAAAATAAGCAATATGTCATGCTATCAAAGCGGATCTTACTTGGTATAAATTCCGAGGGGTGAATAAATAGACGTGTAACCGGGAAGAGGATGTCGGTAATAGATGATATGATATGAAACTTGGGAATAATAAAAGTGAAAGATCACAACTTCTGCTAAACTATGGGCACTCTTTTTGAATTTTAAGGAGAATATGTGATAGAAGGCTTAAAGGGATGTCTAATATAGGTAACTCTTCTTTATATGTCCTGTTAAAGCACATGGAAGTCATAGACATGATTCCCCCATTTGGTGCCCTCTCTATGAGTCCAAATGGAGAGATAAAAAATAAGTCTAAGGCCGCCGTCACACATGCGAGTTTTACGGACGTAAGAGCGCAGAATCTACGTCCGTAAAACTCGCAAAAAATACAGCACAATTATTCTCTATGCCCCTGCTCCTATTTGCCATATTTTACTGATCAGTATTATACGGTCTTCTACGGCTGTACAAAATCGCAGCATGCTGCGTTTGTCACCGTACTGCGCAAGAAATACGCCAATGAAAGTCTATGGAAGCGTGAAAAATACGGATCACACACGGACAAGCAGTGTGACTTGCGAGAAATACGCAGCGCTGTTAGAGAGAAAAGCCGGTAATTCAGTGCGGTGTACAGTAAAATCACACTGACAGCTTACAGTAGAATAGGTAGAATAAATGTGTACACATAGAATAGGTATATATATATATATATATATGTCAGTGAGACACATATATGTATATATATTAATATTTATTCCAGCGCTATACAGCTTGAAAGCCGGTAATTCAATTACCGGCTTTTTCTTTCTCCTTCCTAACATACAGTAAACCATGTCTTCTCTCCATTTTTTTTGCAGATTCCACACTACTAATGTCAGTAGAGTGTATCTGCAAAATTTGGCCGTTCTAGCTCTTAAAATAAAGGGTTAAATGGCGGAAAAAATTGGCGTGGGCTCCCGCGCAATTTTCTCCGCCAGAGTAGTAAAGCCAGTGACTGAGGGCAGATATTAATAGCCTGGAGAGGGTCCACGGTTATTGGCCCCCCCCTGGCTAAAAATATCTGCCCCCAGCCACCCCAGAAAAGGCATATCTGGAAGATGCGCCTATTCTGGCACTTGGCCACTCTCTTCCCATTCCCGTGTAGCGGTGGGATATGGGGTAATGAAGGGTTAATGCCACCTTGCTATTGTAAGGTGACATTAAGCCTAATTAATAATGGAGAGGCGTCAATTATGACACCTATCCATTATTAATCCAATTGTAGTGAAGGGTTAAATAAAACACAAACACATTATTTAAAATTATTTTAATGAAATAAAAACAATGGTTGTTACAGTATTTTATTCAACGCCCAATCCAGTCACTGAAGACCCTCGTTCTGTGAGTAAAAAAACATAATAAACCAACAATATACTTACCCTCCGCAGATCTGTAACGTCCAACGATGTAAATCCTTCTGAAGGGGTTAAAACATTTTGCAGCAAGGAGCTGTGCTAATGCAGGCTGCTCCTCGCTGCAAAACCCCAGGGAATGAGGCTAAAAATAGATCAATGATCTATATTTAGCTTCATTTGCGGTGAGGCGCCCTCTGCTGGCTGTTCATAGATCGTGGGAAATTACCTAGAAAGCCAGGGAGCCAGGGAGCTTTCTAGGTAATTTCCCACGATCTATGAACATCCAGCAGAGGGCGCCTCACCGCAAATGAAGCTAAATATAGATCATTGATCTATTTTTAGCCTCATTCCCTGGGGTTTTGCAGCGAGGAGCAGCCTGCATTAGCAAAGCTCCTTGCTGCAAAATGTTTTAACCCCTTCAGAAGGATTTACATCGTTGGACGTTACAGATCTGCGGAGGGTAAGTATATTGTTGGTTTATTATGTTTTTTTACTCACAGAACGAGGGTCTTCAGTGACTGGATTGGGCGTTGAATAAAATACTGTAACAACCATTGTTTTTATTTCATTAAAATAATTTTAAATAATGTGTTTGTGTTTTATTTAACCCTTCACTACAATTGGATTAATAATGGATAGGTGTCATAATTGACGCCTCTCCATTATTAATTAGGCTTAATGTCACCTTACAATAGCAAGGTGGCATTAACCCTTCATTACCCCATATCCCACCGCTACACGGGAATGGGAAGAGAGTGGCCAAGTGCCAGAATAGGCGCATCTTCCAGATATGCCTTTTCTGGGGTGGCTGGGGGCAGATATTTTTAGCCAGGGGGGGGCCAATAATCATGGACCCTCTCCAGGCTATTAATATCTGCCCTCAGTCACTGGCTTTACTACTCTGGCGAAGAAAATTGCGCGGGAGCCCACGCCAATTTTTTCCGCCATTTAACCCTTTATTTTAAGAGCTAGAACGGCCAAATTTTGCAGATACACACTACTGACATTAGTAGTGTGGAATCTGCAAAAAAAATGGAGAGAAGACATGGTTTACTGTATGTAAACCATGTCTCAAATCATGTCGGGTTTTAGGAAGGAGAAAGAAAAAGCCGGTAATTGAATTACCGGCTTTCAAGCTGTATAGCGCTGGAATAAATATTAATATATATACATATATGTGTCTCACTGACATATATATATATATATACCTATTCTATGTGTACACATTTATTCTACCTATTCTACTGTAAGCTGTCAGTGTGATTTTACTGTACACCGCACTGAATTACCGGCTTTTCTCTCTAATATATGTGTCTACTGACATATATATATATATATATATATATATATAGACAGTATATATATGTTTTCTTTTCTTTTTGGGAGACATGGATCACTTCTATAGCGGTATGTTGGTTTTGCTAGCCTGCGAGAAAACCACGCAGTACGGATGCCATACGGATTACATACGGAGGATGCCATGCGCAAAAAACGCTGACACACCCTGCCTACGGAGGAGCTACGGACCACTTTTTTCGGGACTTTTCAGCGTATTACGGCCGTAATATACGGACCGTATTGTTTTACGCTGTGTGTGACGCCGGCCTAACTCTTCTGGATATGAACCATCAATATAATTCTATATTGTTCGAAGTCCTCTACATAATAATATTTCATTAAAAAGGTATATTTTTTATTTAATAATTCTATCAACATTACAGCAAAATAGTACCAACAATATCTTTGGAAAATGCCAACAAATGCTGGCCGTGCAGTAAATGCTATAAGCACTCCGCACACACAGAAAAGGGACTAGAGAGGAAACATGATGATAGCCAAAACACGAGGAGGAATAAACAGTAAATCATACATCATATTAATCTTCATACCATCCCTAACGCCAGCAGTGAGCGCCGCTAATCGGTAGATACAGTGTCCCACCAATCTCTACTTAATACGAGTAGCGCCACAGCGTGGTGCCTATAGTATCTCAGATAATGTATCCGGCTTACCCATAGTGGTTTCTGGCAAGGGTGTCTCCTCCAAGTGTGGCTCCCCTGGACGCGCGTTTCGCGTATATCGCTTTCTCAGCAGGGTTTCCATAACGCCAGTCTCATGTGGTTTAAATATCTTTAAAAGCGGAAATGGAGCCGGGTCGGCAGCGCATGCGCGGTGGCGCCCGAGGCACGTCATCGCCTAGGCCGTCATAGCAGGGCGGGCATGGGGCGGAAGTCCGCCCATTGACGTCATGTGACGCACGCCCTGCTGAAGAAAGACGGCTGCAGCTAAGGACGAACACCCCAGGCAGGCAGCGGGCATGCGCACACCCGGCAGCCATTTTTAAGAAGACCGCAGCCACAGACATCATGATGAAAATCATGGAACTGCATCATCAGACCCCAACAAATTACAAAGGTGCCAGTGAATTAATAGCACTAATATAGTGCAGTACTTAAAGTGCACAGGGAAAATAGCACGCTACAGCGCTAAAAATGCCATGATAAAACTTGCCCAATTAAAGCTAAGGTATAGCGCTGTATACCTATATATAGAGTATACCTACGGTGTTATAATACAACCAAGTGATAAATTGTGCATATAAATATACAACCAAGAAAATATACATAAACAAATACACATAAACAAGTGCTCCAATCTTCTTATATTCTTATTTTCTTCTTTTTCTTCGTTTACGCCAAAAACCAGTGTAGATATGCATGCATAGGGGAAAGGATGCAGTATAACCCAAGACACATCTAGGGCCGCGGTCCCATATATAGAATAGACTAAAAATAAAAACAACACAAGACAATTTAATACTCAAATATAAAATAGAGTGGTGCATTGACTCAAAGAGAGACTGTATAGGGTGAATTCACCCATATATATACTATCGTATCCATAGCCACACAGGAACAACAAGATGACAGGCGTCCCATCGTGAAGTACCACGTGGGTCCATACACTCACGGCATTCAGAGAAATGGGGCGAAGCTAAGTTTCTCATTCAATCCTTTCGGAGCTAGGGTATCAAGGGTGACAATCCACCTGCACTCGCGTTGTGCGAGTATTTTGGCCATATTGCCACCCCTGTTCCCACCCCGTATCCTCTCAATGCCTCTTATCTTCAGGCCTCTGGGGTCAGATCCATGATACATCCGAAAATGTCTAGGTAAGGTCTTTAAACCTGACACATCTACCACCTCCCCTGCGGCCAGAATATCACGTACATGTTCGCGCGTCCGAATTTTAAGTTCCCTAGATGTGAGACCGACATAGATCAGGGAGCAGGGACAGGTCGCATAGTAGATGACAAATGATGTATTACATGAGATAAAATCTCTTATTTTAAACTCCCTGCTCCAATCTGAGGTCCTGAAGGTCCCACATCTAAGGATATTCGGACACGCGACACATGAGCCGCAGGGGTAACATCCCACTCTTGGACTACCCGCATCCAGGAAACTACTCGTCTTATTTTTGGCTACATAATGGCTCCTCACCAGATTATCTTTTAAATTCTTACCCCTACGTTGGGTCATTAGGGGGAATTTTGTCAAGTGTGAGGCCAATATAGCATCCGTCTGTAATACAGACCAATGCCTATTTAATATCTCCCGGATGCGGTTCCACTGACAATTTGAAGTCGAGATAAACCTGACCCCAGATCCATCATCCATCTTGGACTTTGTCCCCTGCCGCAACAAATCCCCCCTCCGTGTAGACTTCCTCCTCGTGTTTTGGCTATCATCATGTTTCCTCTCTAGTCCCTTTTCTGTGTGTGCGGAGTGCTTATAGCATTTACTGCACGGCCAGCATTTGTTGGCATTTTCCAAAGATATTGTTGGTACTATTTTGATGTAATGTTGATAGAATTATTAAATAAAAAATATACCTTTTTAATGAAATTGTTATTATGGATGTTTCTGCTCCGTTTTTGTGCATCCACTAGATGGCAGTATAGTGGAAGCAGGACTGCACGTATACAGAGCTGACCTGCAGTGCAGCAGTGAGGCTACCACATGTGGCAGCAGAATACTGGCTGGGTCAAATCCTAGACTGTAGCGCAATACCAAAGGAATAAGCAAACTCACGGTCAGAGACAAGCCAGGGAGTCAGAAACGGTCAGGATCAAATAAGCCAAAAGACAGAAGCAGGTCAAGATAGAAGCCAAGTCAAAACCATGGAGTCAGCACACTAACCGAACCGAGTCAAGATGGGAATAGGGAAAAACAGAGACACAGGTTCAGACAGCAATGCAGCAGGACAGATTAGAGCAATCAGGGTCAGCTACAGAAGCACTATGCAAAAACTATAACTGACATCGCCTGCAGGAAGCAACGGCGATAAATAGCCAACCTGATCCCAGACAGTGGTTGAGAAAGGTTAACCCTTGACATGACCAGACCAGGAAAAAGTGAAAACAGGACTCAAAACCCGGTCTGGATCATGACAGTCTTGCTGCCCAGAGAAGCTGGACTTGCATCGATCATCAGATCACTGCACAGATTCTATTTAGTCATTGCCTTTAATAAGCTAAATTTATTAAAATATATATCACGCTAGTCATAAAATATATATATCAAGCTAGAGATTGGTATTCCAAACCAACACCATCTTTTCTAGCACTGTTCTGTTCTCACTAGATGAGGCAGGCTCATACGTAGCTATACAGTCAGCTAAACCGCTATACCCGGGGTCCAATAAGGAGACTGTGGTTGAGTCTGTGCTTTATTAAACGTAGTGGTATATTGATGCGGTGAAACTGTGAACAATGATATACATAGAATCAGTGCATGGTATAGAACAGATACATACTACACATGATGTACATTATGCATAACATTTAGAAAGCTAGTAACTGAACTAGGTTAAACTGGTTAAACTAGGCTAATATAGAGCAGGAATATCTACAGAAAGCATAAAGACATACCGGCAATGCAATCGCAAGGTGGATGAAGTGCAAGCATCTTTCCTTGGAAGCAAACTGGAGGAAGTGAAAGGGAAATGGAGGGAAATGGAGGCTGAGCTAACATAATGCATTGCAAAGGGGGTGGAGAATGAGAAATGGAAAAAAACAAAAACAGAAAATGGAACTGCCAACATAACTGACCGCTAGAGGGAGCCAAAACACTACAAACAAATAAAGGTAAGAATATATCAATGCTGAGAAACCTGCAATTATGCAAACAGATAATCGGGGTAACAAATTAGATGGCGGAGACAGAACAAACACTTTGTTTAGTGAGCCCACACATTTGTTATTTTTGGCAATACATTTGTCTAAATTAATTTACATGAAAAAGAAAATGGAACTGATGCCAAAGGCCAAGTGCAACACCAATAATAAATGTTGCCACCTTGTATAAGGTATATGTTGAAGGAAAAGATGCATCTTGATTAGTCACTGTTGTTTAACCCTTTCCCGACCTGTGACACAGCGTATGCGTCATGAAAGTCGGTGCCAATCCGACCTGTGACGCATATGCTGTGTCACAGAAAGATCGCGTCCCTGCAGGCCAGGTGAAAGGGTTAACTCCAATTTCACCCGGCCTGCAGGGACAGGGGGAGTGGTAGTTTAGCCCAGGGGGGGTGGCTTCACCCCCCGTGGCTACGATCGCTCTGATTGGCTGTTGAAAGTGAAACTGCCAATCAGAGCGATTTGTAATATTTCACCTAAAAAACTGGTGAAATATTACAATCCAGCCATGGCCGATGCTGCAATATCATCGGCCATGGCTGGAGACACTTATGTGCATGCACCCCACCCCACCGATCGCCCCCCCAGCCCCCCGATCTGTGGTCCGCTCCCCTCCGTCCTGTGCTCCGCTCCCCCGTCCTCCTGTCCGCTCCCCCGTGCTCCAATCACACCCCCCGTGCTCCAATCAAACCCCCCGCACTCCGATCACCCCCCCGCACAGCGATCCCCCCCCCGTGCTCCGATCCCCCCCGTGCTCCGATCCACCCCCTGCACAGCGATCCCCCACCCCGTGCTCCAATCCACCCCCCCGTGTTCCGATCCACCCCCCATGCTCCGATCCACCCCCCCGTGCTCCGACGCTCCCCCCGTGCCCTGATCTCCCCCCCCCTTATACTTACCTCCTGGGATCCGTCCGTCTTTTTTCCTGGGCGCCGCCATCTTCCAAAATGGCGGGCGCATGTGCAGTGCGCCCGCCGAATCTGCCGGCCGGCAGATTCGTTCCAAAGTGAGTTTTGATCACTGAGATATAACCTATCTCAGTGATCACAATAAAAAAAAAATAGTAAATGACCCCCCCCCCCCCTTTGTCACCCCCATAGGTAGAGACAATAAAAAAAAAAGAATTTTTTTTTTTTTACACTAAGGTTAGAATAGGGTTAGGGGTAGGGTTAGGGGTAGGGTTAGGGTTAGGGGTAGGGTTAGGGTTAGGGGTAGGGTTAGGGTTAGGGGTAGGGTTAGGGGTAGGGTTAGGGGTAGGGTTAGGGGTAGGGTTAGGGGTAGGGGTAGGGCTAGGGTTAGGGGTAGGGTTAGGGCTAGGGTTAGGGTTAGGGTTTCGGTATGTGCACACGTATTCTGTTCCTCTGCGGATTTTTCCGCTGCGGATTTGATAAATCCGCAATGCTAAACCGCTGTGGATTTATCGCGGATTTACCGCGGTTTTTCTGCGCATTTCACTGCGGTTTTACAACTGCAATTTTCTATTGGAGCAGTTGTAAAACCGCTGCGGAATCCGCAGAAAGAAGTGACATGCTGCGGAATGTAAACCGCTGCGTTTCCGTGCAGTTTTTCCGCAGCATGTGCACAGCGATTTTTGTTTCCCATAGGTTTACATTGAACTGTAAACTCATGGGAAACTGCTGCGGATCCGCAGCGTTTTCCGCAGCGTGTGCACATACCTTTAGAATTAGGCTATGTGCACACGGTGCGGATTGGCCGCTGCGGATTCGCAGCAGTGTTCCATCAGGTTTGCAGTACCATGTACACCTATGGAAAACCAAATCTGCTGTGCCCATGGTGCGGAAAATACCACGCGGAAATGCTGCGTTGTATTTTCCGCAGCATGTCAATTCTTTGTGCGGATTCCGCAGCGTTTTACACCTGTTCCTCAATAGGAATCCACAGGTGAAATCCGCACAAAAAACACTGGAAATCCACGGTAAATCCGCAGGTAAAACGCAGTGCCCTTTACCCGCGGATTTTTCAAAAATGATGCTGAAAAATCTCACACGAATCCGCAACATGGGCACATAGCCTTAGGGTTAGGGTTGGAATTAGGGTTGTGGTTAGGGGTGTGATTAGGGTTATGGCTACAGTTGGGATTAGGGTTAGGGGTGTGTTGGGGTTAGTGTTGGAGGTAGAATTGAGGGGTTTCCACTGTTTAGGCACATCAGGGGTCTCCAAACGCAACATGGCGCCACCATTGATTCCAGCCAATCTTGTATTCATAAAGTCAAATGGTGCTCCCTCACTTCCGAGCCCCGACGTGCGCCCAAACAGTGGTTTACCCCCACATATGGGGTACCAGCATACTCAGGACAAACTGCGGGGTCCAATTTATCCTGTTACCCTTGTGAAAATAAAAAAATGCTTGCTAAAACATCATTTTTGAGGAAAGAAAAATTATTTTTAATTTTCACGGCTCTGCGTTGTAAACGTCTGTGAAACACTTGGGAGTTCAAAGTGCTCACCACATATCTAGATAAGTTCCTTGCGGGGTCTAGTTTCTATAATGGGGTCACTTGTGGGGGGTTTCTACTGTTTAGGCACACCAGGGGCTCTGCAAACGCAACGTGACGTCCGCAGACCATTCCATCAAAGTCTGCATTTCAAAAGTCACTACTTCCCTTCTGAGCCCCGACGTGTGCCCAAACAGTGGTTTACCCCCACACATGGGGTATCAGCGTACTCAGGAGAAACTGGACAACAACTTTTGTGGTCCAATTTCTCCTGTAACCCTTGGGAAAAAAAATTCTGGGCTAAATAATTATTTTTGAGGAAAGAAAACGTATTTATTATTTTCACGGCTCTGTGTTATAAACTTCTGTAAAGCACTTGGGGGTTGAAAGTACTCACCACATATCTAGATAAGTTCCTTTGGGGGTCTAGTTTCCAAAATGGGGTCACTTGTGGGGGGTTTCTACTGTTTAGGCACACCAGAGGCTCTGCAAACGCAACGTGACGCCCGCAGACCCTTCCATCAAAGTCTGCATTTCAAAAGTCACTACTTCCCTTCTGAGCCCCAGCATGTGCCTAAACAGTGGTTTACCCCCACACATGGGGTATCAGCGTACTCAGGAGAAACTGGACAACAACTTTTGGGGTCAAATTTCTCCTGTTACCCTTGGGAAAATAAAAAATAGCGGGCTAAAAAATCATTTTTGAGAAAAGAATTTTTTTTTTAATTTTCAAGGCTCTGCGTTATAAACTTCTGTGAAGCACTTGAGGGTTCAAAGTGCTCACCACACATCTAGATTAGTTCCTTTGGGGGTCTAGTTTCCAAAATGGGGTCATTTGTGGGGGATCTCCAATGTTTAGGCACACAGGGGCTCTCCAAACGCGACATGGTGTCCGCTAATGATTGGAGCTAATTTTCCATTTAAAAAGCCAAATGGCGTGCCTTCCCTTCTGAGCCCTGCCGTGCGCCCAAACAGTGGTTTACCCCCACATATGGGGTATCTGCGTACTCAGGAAAAACTGGACAACAACATTTGTGGTCCAATTTCTCCTATTACCATTGGCAAAATAGGAAATTCCAGGCTAAAAAATCATTTTTGAGAAAAGAAAAATTATTTTTTATTTTTATGGCTCTGCATTATAAACTTCTGTGAAGCACCTGGGCGTTTAAAGTGCTCAGTATGCATCTAGATAAGTTCCTTGGGGGGTCTAGTTTCCAAAATGGGGTCACTTGTGGGGGAGCTCCAATGCATAGGCACACAGGGGCTCTCCAAACGCGACATGGTGTCCGCTAACAATTGGAGCTAATTTTCCATTCAAAAAGTCAAAAGGCGCGCCTTCCCTTCCGAGCCCTGCCGTGTGCCCAAACAGTGGTTTACCCCCACATATGAGGTATCGGCGTACTCGGGAGAAATTGCTCAACAAATTTTAGGATCCATTTTATCCTATTGCCCATGTGAAAATGAAAAAATTGAGGCGAAAATAAATTTTTTGTGAAAAAAAAGTACTTTTTCATTTTTACGGATCAATTTGTGAAGCACCTGAGGGTTTAAAGTGCTCACTAGGCATCTAGATAAGTTCCTTGGGGGGTCCAGTTTCCAAAATGGGGTCACTTGTGGGGGAGCTCCAATGTTTAGGCACACAGGGTCTCTCCAAATGCGACATGGTGTCCGCTAACGATGGAGATAATTTTTCATTCAATAAGTCAAATGGCGCTCCTTCCCTTCCGAGCCTTACCATGTGCCCAAACAGTGGTTTACCTCCACATGTGAGGTATCAATGTACTCAGGAGAAATTGCCCAACAAGTTTTAAGATCCGTTTTATCCTGTTGTCCATGTGAAAATGAAAAAATTGAGACTAAAATAATTTTTTTGTGAAAAAAAAGTACTTTTTCATTTTTACGGATCAATTTGTGAAGCACCCGGGGGTTTAAAGGGCTCACTATGCATGTAGATAAGTTCCTTGGGGCGTCTAGTTTCCAAAATGGGGTCACTTGTGGGGGAGCTCCAATTTTTAGGCACACGGGGGCTCTCCAAACGTGACATGGTGTCCGCTAAAGAGTGCAGCCAATTTTTCATTCAAAAAGTCAAGTGGCGCTCCTTCCCTTCCAAGCCCTGCCGTGCGCCCAAACAGTGGTTTACCCCCACATATGAGTTATCAGCGTACTCAGGACAAATTGGACAACAACTTTCGTGGTTCAGTTTCTCCTTTTACCATTGGGAAAATAAAAAAATTGTTGCTGAAAAATCATTTTTGTGACTAAAAAGTTAAATGTTCATTTTTTCCTTCCATGTTGCTTCTGCTGCTGTGAAGCACCTGAAGGGTTAATAAACTTCTTGAATGTGGTTTTGTGAACCTTGAGGGGTGCAGTTTTTAGAATGGTGTCACTTTTGGGTATTTTCAGCCATATAGACCCCTCAAACTGACTTCAAATGTGAGGTGGTCCCTAAAAAAAATGGTTTTGTAAATTTCGTTGTAAAAATGAGAAATCGCTGGTCAAATTTTAACCCTTATAACTTCCTAGCAAAAAAAAATTTTGTTTCCAAAATTGTGCTGATGTAAAGTAGACATGTGGGAAATGTTATTTATTAACTATTTTGTGTCACATAACTCTCTGGTTTAACAGAATAAAAATTCAAAATGTGAAAATTGCGAAATTTTCAAAATTTTCGCCAAATTTCCGTTTTTATCACAAATAAACACAGAATTTATTGACATAAATTTACCACTAACATGAAGCCCAATATGTCACGAAAAACAGTCTCAGAACCGCTAGGATCCATTGAAGCGTTCCTGAGTTATTACCTCATAAAGGGACACTGGTCAGAATTGCAAAAAACGGCAAGGTCTTTAAGGTCAAAATAGGCTGGGTCATGAAGGGGTTAAACTAAATTTGCATAAATCAACAGTACAAAAGTATTTAAGAAATATTGTCATAATGTAGAAATATGCTTCTTTCTCCATTTATAAGCTACTTTCCCATCCCTTCCTGCCTCCTGAACTCATTATCCCCTCAGTGAAACATCCACACTACTATCAGCTCAATGAAGTATCAGGTTACTTCATTATTATGCTTTATGGAGAGAGCAAAGAGGAGAAGTGAGGAGCACAGTGAGACATACGCAGATCATGCTGCAGCTTCACAAAACATGTGTTTTTACAGTGCTGGATTCACAGTCACACAGTGCCGGATTCACAGTTACACAGCTCACTATTTCTGCATAAGATCCTACATGCTGTCCTATATCATCCTCTGATGCTGCATCTGAACATGAGCAACACAGAAAATAAAAGCAAGAATTTGTTTATTTATACTGTCTACAGCAGATGGCATAGCAGCTAGTCTACACTAGTGTTGAGCCACCCCCCTAGAGTTCGAGTTCGGTCCGTCGAATTGGGGTGTGTTCGACGAACACCGTCGAACCCCATTGAAACCAATGGCAGGCAAACACAAACACATACAAACACATGGAAAACACCTTAAAAGGTGTCGAAAAGCTGACAAACTGCCCAGAAGATAAAACAAACACATGGAAAAGTCACAAGTACATATAGTCATGCGAAAATAATAGAGGTGGAGGAGTAAAAGGAGGAGGAGACACAGATATAGGCATGTCATGGCCTTCTAAAATCAAGAAAGGCTGGAGTAAAAATCTAAAATCACACTACCAACACCCAGACGTCGTGACAAAAAAATTAAAAAATAAATATCTTTAGGTAGAAAGGCGGCGGGTCCATTCAGAACACTTTCCTTAGAAGACGTAGTGGTATCCCCATTGGGAGTTGTGCCAAAAAGGAACCCAATACATTCAGACTAATCCACCATTTGTCATATCCAAGGGGCATGTCAGTAAATGACAACATCATCGTGGAACCAAGTACAGTACTATGTGCTGTACCTCCTTTGACGAGGCAATCCGGTCAAGAAGTTGGGAAGGGGCACCCTAATGGCCAAAACTGACATTGAGGGGACATTCCGGTTACTACCTGTGCCTCCAAATAGTGTCCTCCCATTAGGCTGCTTCTGTGAAGGAGCATACTACATAGATCACTGTTTGCCCATGGGGTGCTCCATATCCTGCTCACTATTTGAGGCGTTTAGTTGCTTCATCGAATGTGTCGTCATGGACGTTTCTAAGGTGGCACATATTATCCATTACCTCGACGACGTCTTATGCATGGGCCCAAAAGATTCACCACAGTGTCAATACACGCAGTAATCCACCTATGAGAAGGAGAGAGCTGGAGGGAGAGTGGACACCCCAGAGCCGAGGGGTTTGATTGAGAAAGGAAGAAGGCGGTGTAGCTTGCTTCATGGGTGGGGTACTCTGCTGATAGCATAAATTGCTACTAGGCCTAAAAAGATTTCCTGGGACAGATGCCATTAAAAAGTAGTACTTAGGTAAACAGGCGGTGTAGCTTGCTTCATGGGTGGGGTACTCTGCTGAGTAGCAGACACTGCTACTAGGTCCAAAGTATTGCCTGGGCTAGATGCAGTTAAAAATTAGTACTTAGATAAACAGGCAGTGTAGCTTGCTTCATGGGTGGGGTACTCTGCTGAGTAGCAAAAACTGCTACTAGGCCCAAAGTATTGCCTGGGCTAGATGCAGTTAAAAATTTGTAATTAGATAAACAGGCGGTGTAGCTTGCTTCATGGGTGGGGTACTCTGCTGAGTAGCAGAAACTGCTACTAGGCCCAAAGTATTGCCTGGGCTAGATGCAGTTAAAAATTAGTAATAAGATAAACAGGCGGTGTAGCTTGCTTCATGGGTGGGGTACTCTGCTGACTAGCAGACACTGAAGCTTTGGAGCAGACCTCTGAATCAGTATGAGCAAGCAGCTCTGCAGACTCAACCATCTGTGATATCCCAAGCCATAGTGTATATAGTTTCTAAAGGTTAAAAGGGGGGGAGCGACCCCACCCACCTGGAATTGACGATTCCAACGTCATGTAAAACACAGCAAGGGGACTCCAAAAAGTGTCTACATTTTTTCCAAAAATTGGGCCACAGACACCACTTTCATGGCATCAATTTCCCCAGAGTTTCTTAAAATGGTTAGTGAGGTGATTTTCAAAAATCATCAAGCTTTTAGTCTCCCCAGGATGACACAGGGGTAGAAAAGTCCTTGCAGATCCCGGATTTGTTAATCTTGATGAACGTTGGTCTGTCTACATTCTCACTGGACAGCCGCGTGCTCTTATCTGTCAGCACACCACCAGCAGCGCTGAACACACGTTCAGACAGACTGCTGGCTGCGGGGCACGACAAGATCTCCAAGGCGTGAGTGGTGAGCTCAGGCCATTTTTCCAGATTGGAAGCCAAAAATGAGCAAGGGTCCATTTCCACAGTCATGGCATCGATGTTAACTTGGAGATACTCCTGTACCATGCTCTCTAGGAGTTGGCTATGCGTCAGACTTCTTGTCTCCTGTGGCCTTGCAAAGGATAGTCTAAAAAATTATTAAAACGATTGGAAAAAAATTGCTGTAACCACCAGATATGATGTTACTGTTATGGTTTGAGTGATGACTCGACAGTCCCACGGTTGGCAAGTTAGAACTCAAAGATTCACTACGTGCACCACTAGTGTTTTGTGGAACAGCAGATGTTAGATTCTGTTACAGTCTCTGCTGATATTCCTGCATGCGTGAATCCCTTTCTATGGCAGGAATTATTTCGCTAAATTTACTTTTGTACTGGGGATCTAAGAGTGTGGCAACCCAGTAGTCGGCATTACTTCAGATTCTGACAATCCGAGGGTCATGTTGCAGGTAGTGCAGCAAGAAGGCACTCATGTGTCTTGCGCATCAGGGAGCACCAAGTCCTTGTTGTCTTGGTGGCGGCAAGGTGAGAATCATGCTTCCTTCCTCTGCCCTCTCCCCCCAACCTCGCACAACAGACATTTGATCAGGGTCTCCCTCATCTGATGAGTCTTCCATGCCCAGCGCCAGTTCGTCCTCCACTTCTTCCTCGGCTCCTGCACCTTCCTAAACAGTTTGGCTACTTCCATGCGCCCTCGGTAATCCCTCTCCCCCACCCTCCAATGCCAGCCACCTTGGTGCTGCCGACCGTCTGGACCTTGGAGATATTATCCCTTCCGCATACGACTCCTCCTGTTCCTCTTCCTCCTCTTGTCCCACCACCTGACTCCGAATACTGTTAAAGATGTGCTCCAGCATTTAAATGACCAGAATAGTCATGCTGATAATGGCATCATCAACACTAAACATCTTCATTGCTATTTCAAAACTGTGCAGAAGGGTGCATAGGTCCCTGATCTGAGACAACTCCTGCAGCGTGATTTGCCCCACCTCTGGATCTTGTTGGCCCAGGCTATACATCATAACGTATTGCACCAGGGCTATGCGGTGCTGCCACAGTCACTGCAACATGTGCAGAGTTGAATTACACCGTGTGGGCACATCACATTTCAGCCGGTGAACATGCAGGCCCAACAACTTCTGAAGAGATGTAAGTCGTTGAGCTGCGGGATGCGAACGGCAGAAGTGAGCACACAGCGACCGTGCCCTCTGCAGAAGCCCATCTAGTCCGGGATGGTGGCATAAAAATTGCTGGACAACCAGGTTCAAAATGTGAGCCATACAAGGCACGGGTGTGACATTGCCCCAGCGAAGAGCCGCACCCAGGTTTGCAGCATTGTCGCACATGGCCTTCCCTGGATGCAGGTTCAGCAGAGACAACCATTGATGGAACTCAGTCTCCAGAGCTGACCACAACTCCTCAGCTGTGTGACTAACATTTCTCAGACATTTCAAGGTAAACACCGCTTGATGCTGTTGAGCCCTGGTGACAGCATAGTGAGGAGGTGTGCAGGATTCCTTCTGCGCAGTTACAACGCGGGTGGCATTACCAGACAGGCTATGGGTGCAGGTGGAGGACTGAGAGGAGGTTGAGGAGGCAGAAGCAGTGGAGGAACTTATAGATAAAGAGGATCAACGTGCAAATCGTGGGGACGGCAAGACTTGGACAGCAGCCCCTTCTCCTGCCGTCACCATAGTTACCCAGTGCCCAGTCACCGACATGTAACGCCCCTGTCCATGTCTACTCATCCAAGTGTCTGTGGTGAAATGCACCCTGTCACACACAGAGTTTCTCAAGTAAGCAGTGATGTTGTGTGCGACATGCTCGTGTAGCGTAGGAACAGCTTTCTTTGAGAAGTAGTGGCGACTGGGCATCTGGTACTGGGGCACTGCGACGGACATAAGGTCTTGAAAATCCTCTGTGTCCACCAGGTGAAAAGGCAGCATTTCTGTAACCAACAGCTTGCAGATAGTGAAATTCAACCTCTTAGCTTTGTCATGGCTAGGAGGAAATGGTCTTTTACTTGTCCACATCTGAGGGACCGAGGGCTAGCTGCCGTGCTTAGACGGGGTTGAGTAGGGTGTCCCCGGCAAACTGTTGGTCTGTGAGGAAGGTGCTGGTGAAGATATTATGTTGCCTTGATCAAAATGTGGTGGTCTTGATGTCGGAGAGCGCTCAACACCAGCAGGTGTTTCCACTTGCAAATGTACTGATGACCTGCCTATCACATTGGTTGTTGTGGGTAAAGAGGTGGAAGGTCTGCATCCAAAAATATGTGCAACTGTTGTCCCCACAGTCACAGAGGATGAAGAGGCTGCAAATGCACTTGATGGGACAGACGGTGGTTGGCCTGGCCCACTAGGCTGCATTGTAGCACAGTGAAATTCCCACTGCAACTTATGCCTCATATCCATGTGATGGTTCATTCATGAAGTACTCAAACTATTCATTTTTTGGCCTCTACTGAAATTTTGGTGACAAATCTTACAGACAACATGAGTTGAGTCACCCTTTGCGATCTGAAAAAATGCCCAGGCTATGCAAGGCTTAGAGCCCATGCGACCTGAAGAGCCACCATGACTTGTGCTCAGAGGCACAGTTGTGGTTGAGGATGCCATTGTTGACATGCTTCCAGTACTCCGTCTCTGTTCAGGAAGGCGCAACCTGACCTCACCAACACTAGCATCCTCCTCCACCTCCTCTGCTGACCTCATGGACTGGTGAACTGTGGGTTGACAGTAAATGGGGTTTCCAACCTCGTCATCATCACCCTGTGTGCTCTCAGACCCGTCGTCCTCAGAGCCAACCTCTTCCTGCCCTGAACAAAAAGTCAAGTTTTCGTTCCAATCAGGTATCTCAGTTTCATCATCATCTTCCTCATTGTCTCCACCAACAGGAGTTACAGTTTGGGAATGAGGGTCTACATTATGCTCAGAACCTTCTTCATCTGGGCCTGGATCCGACTCACAAAGATTCTGGGCATCAGTGCAGATCATTTCCTCCTCTGGATTCACAGAAGCTCTGGAGCAGACCTCTGATTCCCAGGCTATAGTATGAGTAAACAGCTCTGCAGACTCAACCATCTGTGTTACCCCATACTCATATGGGCGGCTAGGGACTTGGGAGCTGTGAGGAAGCAAGTGCGATTGGGGTGACACCTCTGAGGACTGGAGTATTTGTGATGTTGAAGTTGACATGGAGGAGAGCCCACTTGAACGAGCACTTGATATCCGTTCAAGCACCAACTCTTTTTGTGTCTCATCTGGAATTTGTAGCGATGCTCGTAGCGATGGTCGTAAGAAAGGGATCATATCAGATTGTCCACGAAAAGAAGTAGACATCTTACTTTGGCTTGAAGGTGGTCTTTCTTCTGCAGATGTTACTGTTGCTTTACCACCTTCCCCATGGACACAACCTTTATTTCCCTTTCCAACACGCCTATTCCCTTTTCCACCAGCAGCAGGCCTTTTGCCACTTACTTTGGTGCTTAACTGATTGGCAACTCTGTAGTTGGTGGCACAAAAAATGATGGATGGAAACCGAGCAGAGCTGAGTGGCCAAACTGTGGTACAAGCCCAAAACGATTTACTGGGTTAGATGCAGTAAAAAATTATTAGATACTTAGGCGGTGTAGCAAGCTTCACAGGCGGGCTACGCCGCTGACCTGCAGACACTGCTACTAGGCCCAAAAAGATTTACTGGGTTAAATGCAGTAATAAACTATTAGATACCAACCTACTGAACAGCCGCACAGCCAGCTCTTCCCTCTCCTAGTGTATCCTCACCCACCCCCTGCAGACTGTGAGCCCTCACGGGCAGGGTCCTCCCTCCTTATGTACCCGTGTGCCTTGTTATCTGCTCATGTTTAATGTATTTGTCTATATTTGCCCCGTATTCACATGTAAAGCGCCATGGAATAAATGGCGCTATAAAAATGGATAATAATAATAATAATAAGATACACAGGCGATGTAGCTAGCTTCACAGGTGGGCTACTCCGCTGACGAGCAGACACTGCTACTAAGCCCAAAACAATTTGCTGGGTTAGATGCAGTAAAAAATTATTAGATACACAGGCGATGTAGCTTCACAGGTGGGCTACTCCGCTGATCTGCAGACACTGCTACTAGGCCCAAAACGATTTACTGGGTTAGATGCAGTAAAAAATGATTAGATACACAGGCAGTGTAGCTAGTTTCACAGGCCGGCTACTCAAATGACTAGCAGACAATGCTACTAGCCCAAAAGGACTGGCTGAGCTAGATTACACCAAATGCTGTGACAAACACTTGCAGAGCACTGGCACAGACCTGCCTGGCAAACAGTGCTATGAACTGCTGTGACCTACCCTGAAAAGGGCTGATATTACAACTAGTCCTGACACCCTAAACCTATTTCTCTCTATCTAACTGCAAATTCCCTCGCAATTCACACTATTATACTGTATAGCGCCCCCAGCAGGAGCGGTGCCATCTAACACTAAGCTGCAGCAGTGAGGAAATGGTGGCGACGGGGAAAATAGCGGGTTTTTATAGGGCAAGGACATGTGACATACACAGCCAATGACACATGCCCTTGCTTCTGTGCATCACATGCACATTGCAGTGTGTGTGTGCACTGCTGATAGGCTAAGAGACTGCACCGCCCCACTGTAAATGCGGGAAAAAAAAAAGGAGATCGGCGTTACTTCAGCACAGATCTATCCTCCGCCCCCGCGCCCACTATACAATGAAACAGTCTATTAACAATGATAAACAGTTTTAATGTGAAAATCAAGCTAGGCTTTTGGTGAACGAACAGTAATTGAACAGAAACTCGAACAACCGAATTTTAACCAAATTTTTCGGGTTCGTCGAACACCGCCCAAAACAGCTCGAATTTGAGATTGGCGAACAGTTCGACTCGAACACCGCTCATCTCTAGTCATCACCACTAGCTCAGAGATAACTAAAAATCTAAGAAACAGCTGGAGATAGGAAAAGCGGTGGAAGCATTCAGTAGACAAGGCATAATAGCCAGAAATAGTGTCAATCCTTATGTATGCAAGAGAACTTATTTTTAAAATGTACCACGTACACGTTAACCGAAATAATAGGTGGAATATAATGCAGAAACAAATTATTTTCTTTTGCTTATCATTTTCTATGTTTTTATATGTATTACCAATTTCATAGGAATTTGGTTGTGAGATTAATGGGAATTTGTCAATAGGTTCTTGCTATGTAATCTGCGCGTAGCTTGATGTAGGGACTGAGACCCTGATGTGCCACTTATTAGGCTGGGTTTTGCTGTTTCAATAAAATCAGAGCTTTATCAGCAGGAGATTATCATTACAGGACTAGGTGTCTCGTGCCTCCTCGTCCAGCTACGACCCCACCACTGATTAACAGCTTTATCAATATACAGTGTACCCATAAAGCTGGTAATCAGTGGTGTGGGCGGGATAATACAGGTCTCAGCATTCAGAGCACTGCTAGACATGCAGCAGAGAAAACAGTGATTCTATCATAACTGCTGCATCCAGGAAACTAAGTGACACATCGTTGGATTCGGGGTATCTGTCACTAAGTCATGTTATTAACACATATATAGCTAAAACCTGCAGATAAATTCCTTTTAAGAAAATCAGTGAACATGTATAAAATTTTCATATGGTCTGCAGTTATCCACATTAAAAGCCTTGCACAGGGATATGACACACTGCTTATGGAAAATATGCACATTCATAGCAATGATGGCCACAACCTCGTATAGCAAAAAAACAATCAACCTACAATCAAAGGCATGTACAAAATGATCCGAAATGCTATGGTTAGTAACTACTAATTTGCAAAGTTTCACAGCGGATTATAATACAGTAAATGAGTTTTTATAAATCTGTTTTCATAAATCTCTTCCATATGCTGCAGGCTTTTTCCATGCAGAAATTGAGAAGATTTTGGATTCTCGTTTTTCGAGGCGGAACCTTCAGTACCTTGTCAAATGGAAGGGTTATGGCCAGGAGGATAATTCTTGGGTTTCGGCCTCTGATGTCCATGCCGCTGATTTGGTTCGTGCCTTTCATCTTGCTCGTCCTGACCGGCCTGGGGGCTCTGGTGAGGGTTTGGTGACCCCTCCTCAAGGGGGGGTACTGTTGTGAATTCTGCTCTTGGGCTCCCTCCGGTGGTTGTTGGTGGTAATGCTGTTAGTCCTGAGCAGCAGTCTTGGACAGGTGTTTCTGCTAATTGCAATTCGGACTGGGGTATTTAGCTGTGCAGGACACATTAGTCCTTGCCAGTAGTCAATGTTCCTTTGGAAGTGTTGGTCCTCTGCCTGGCCCCTCCTGCTTGCTGCCAATTCAGCTAAGATAAGTGTTTTCTTCATTTTTTTAGACACACTGCTGTGTGTTTATTTTCTGTGCTTTCTTGTTTCTATTTTGTTCCTGCTAGACTGTGCCTGATGTTTTTCTCAGTCTAGTTGGACTCGCTGGAGTCGCAGATATACTCTCCACATCTTTAGTTAGGTGGTGGAGTTTTTGTATTTTTCTGCTGTGGATATTTTGTAGTGTTTTATGCTGACCGCATAGTATCCTGTACTATCCTTTCCTATCTAGGTAGAAGTGGCCTCCTTTGCTTATCCCTGTTTTCTGTCAGCGTGTGTCTTTTCCTCTCCTACTCACAGTCATTATTTGTGGGGGGCTACCTATCCTTTGGGGGTCTACTTTGAGGCAACAGAGTTTTCCTATTTCCATTTTTAGGGATATTTAGTCCTTAGGCTGTGTCGAGGTGTCTAGGTTTGGTTAGGCACACCCCACGGCTACTTCTAGTTGCGGTGATAGGATCAGGGATTGCGGTCAGTAAAGTTACCACTGCTCCAGCGAAGGTCATTTCATGCTGCTCCAAGGCCACCTGATCATAACAGTGGCTTAGTAATGGAGAGGCGTCTATAAGGCACCTATCCATTACTAATCCTATGGTTGTAAATAAAGAAACAGCAAGAATAAAGTATTTTATTTCAAATTGAATTGCGATGACCCCAGTGAGATCCCTGCTAGAACAGAGAGAAAGTCTCATGGTACAGAAGCAAAGTCACGGCAGTTCATCAGGAGAATTTCACTGTGGTGAATTTGGACTATGAACCGTGAGATTGATAAGATGTGTAGTTTAGCCATAGTCTGTTATGACCTGGTGGTAAGGACAACAATGGACCTGGTGGTTAAGAGCACACGGAATGACCTGATAGTTACAAATAATATAGGACGAGCTCTGAGACGTGGGAACTCTGCTGACCGCAATCCCTAATCCTATCACACACACTAGAAATAGCCGTGGATTGCTCCTAACGCTCCCTATGCAACTCGACACAGCCTAAGGAACTAGCTAGCCCTGAAGATAGAAAAAATCCTACCTTGCCTCAGAGAAATTCCCCAAAGGAAAAGGCAGCCCCCCACATATAATGACTGTGAGTAAAGATGAAAATACAAACACAGAGATGAAATAGATTTAGCAAAGTGAGGCCCGACTTACTGAACAGACTGAGGATAGGAAAGGTAACTTTGCGGTCAGCACAAAAAACTACAAAAAGACCACGCAGAGGGCGCAAAAGACCCTCCGCACCGACTCACGGTGCGGAGGCGCTCCCTCTGCGTCCCAGAGCTTCCAGCAAGCAAGACAAAAATCAAAATAGCAAGCTGGACAGAAAAATAGCAAACTAAAGAAAAACAAGCAGGAACTTAGCTTCTGCTGGGGAGACAGGTCACAAGAACGATCCAGGAGTGAACTAGACCAATACTGGAACATTGACAGGTGGCATGGAGCAATGATCTAAGTGGAGTTAAATAGAGCAGCCAGCTAACGAATTAACCTCGTCACCTGTGGAAGGAAACTCAGAAGCCGCAGCCCCACTCTCAACCAACAGAGGAAGCCCACGGACAGAACCAGCCGAAGTACCATTCATGACCACAGGAGGGAGCTTGACAACAGAATTCACAACAGTACACCCCCTTGAGGAGGGGTCACCGAACCCTCACCAGAGCCCCCAGGCCGACCAGGACGAGCCAAATGAAAGGCACGAACCAGATCGGCAGCATGAACATCGGAGGCAAAGACCCAGGAATTATCTTCCTGACCATAACCCTTCCACTTGATCAGGTACTGGAGTTTCCGTCTCGAAATACGAGAATCCAAAATCTTCTCCACCACATACTCCAACTCCCCCTCAACCAACACCGGGGCAGGAGGATCAACGGATGGAACCACAGGCGCCACGTATCTCCGCAACAACGACCTATGGAATACATTATGGATGGCAAAAGAAGCTGGAAGGGTCAAACGAAACGACACAGGATTGAGAACCTCAGAAATCTTATACGGACCAATGAAACGAGGCTTAAACTTAGGAGAGGAAACCTTCATAGGAACATAACGAGATGACAACCAAACCAAATGCCCAACACGAAGTCGGGTGCCCACACAGTGCCGGCGGTTAGCGAAACGTTGAGCCTTCTCCTGGGACAATGTTAAATTGTCCACCACATGAGTCCAAATCTGCTGCAACCTATCCACCACAGTATCTACACCAGGAAAGTCCGAAGACTCAACCTGCCCTGAAGAGAAACGAGGATGGAAACCAGAATTGCAGAAAAACGGCGAAACCAAAGTAGCCGAGCTGGCCCGATTATTAAGGGCGATCTCAGCCAAAGGCAAAAAGGACACCCAATCATCCTGATCAGCAGAAACAAAGCATCTCAGATATGTTTCCAAAGTCTGATTAGTTCGTTCTGTTTGGCCATTTGTCTGAGGATGGAAAGCCGAGGAAAAAGACAAATCAATGCCCATCCTAGCACAAAAGGCTCGCCAAAACCTCGAAACAAACTGGGAACCTCTGTCCGAAACGATGTTCTCCGGAATGCCATGTAAACGAAACACATGCTGGAAAAACAATGGCACCAAATCAGAGGAGGAAGGCAATTTAGACAAGGGTACCAAATGGACCATCTTAGAGAAGCGATCACAAACCACCCAAATGACCGACATCTTTTGAGAGACAGGGAGATCCGAAATAAAATCCATAGAGATATGCGTCCAGGGCCTCTTCGGGACCAGCAAGGGCAAAAGCAACCCACTTGCACGAGAACAGCAGGGCTTAGCCCGAGCACAAGTCCCACAGGACTGCACAAAAGAACGCACATCCCGCGACAAAGACGGCCACCAAAAGGATCTAGCCACCAAATCTCTGGTACCAAAGATTCCAGGATAACCAGCCAACACTGAACAATGAACCTCAGAGATAACTCTACTAGTCCATTTATCAGGGACAAACAGTTTCTCCGCTGAGCAACGGTCAGGTCTATCAGCCTGAAATTTTTGCAGCACCCGCCGCAAATCAGGGGAGATGGCAGACAAAATTACCCCCTCTTTGAGAATACCCGCCGGCTCAGGAACACCCGGAGAGTCGGGCACAAAACTCCTTGAAAGGGCATCAGCCTTCACATTCTTAGAGCCTGGAAGGTACGAAACCACAAAATCAAAGCGGGAGAAAAATAGCGACCGACGAGCCTGTCTAGGATTCAACCGTTTGGCAGACTCGAGATAAGTCAAATTCTTGTGATCCGTCAAGACCACCACGCAATGCTTTGCTCCTTCAAGCCAATGACGCCACTCCTCGAATGCCCACTTCATGGCCAACAACTCTCGATTGCCAACATCATAATTGCGCTCAGCAGGCGAAAACTTTCTAGAAAAGAAGGCACATGGTTTCATCACCGAGCCATCAGAACTTCTTTGTGACAAAACAGCCCCTGCTCCAATCTCAGAAGCATCAACCTCATCCTGAAACGGGAGCGAAACATCTGGCTGGCACAACACAGGGGCAGAAGAAAAATGACGCTTTAACTCCTGAAAAGCTTCCACAGCCGCAGAAGACCAATTGACCACATCAGCACCCTTCTGGGTCAAATCAGTCAATGGTTTAGCAACACTAGAAAAATTACTGATGAAGTGACGATAAAAATTAGCAAAGCCCAGGAACTTTTGCAGACTCTTCACAGATGTCGGCTGAGTCCAATCATAAATGACCTAGACTTTAACAGGGTCCATCTCGATAGTAGAAGGGGAAAAAATGAAACCCAAAAATGAAACCTTCTGAACTCCAAAGAGACACTTTGACCCCTTCACAAACAAAGAATTCGCACGAAGGACCTGGAACACCATTCTGACCTGCATCACGTGAGACTCCCAATCATCCGAAAAGACCAAAATATCATCCAAATATACAATCAGGAATTTATCCAGGTACTCTCGGAAGATGTCATGCATAACGGACTGAAATACTGATGGAGCATTGGAAAGCCCGAATGGCATAGCCAGGTACTCAAAATGGCCCTCGGGCGTATTAAATGCTGTGTTCCATTCATCGCCCTGTTTAATACGCACAAGATTATACGCACCACGAAGATCTATCTTGGTGAACCAACAAGCCCCCTTAATCCGAGCAAACAAATCAGACAGCAGCGGCAAAGGATACTGAAATTTGACCATGATCTTATTAAGAAGGCGGTAATCAATACAAGGTCTCAAAGAACCATCCTTCTTGGCCACAAAAAAGAACCCTGCTCCCAATGGTGACGACGACGGGCGAATATGACCCTTCTCCAAGGATTCCTTTACATAACTCCGCATAGCGGCGTGCTCTGGCACAGATAAATTGAACAGTCGGCCCTTAGGAAACTTACTACCAGGAATCAAATTGATAGCAAAATCGCAATCCCTATGAGAAGGTAGGGCACTGGATTTGGGCTCATCAAATACATCCCGGTAATCTGACAAAAACTCCGGGACTTCAGAAGGGGTGGATGACGAAATAGACAAAAATGGAACATCACCATGTACCCCCTGACAACCCCAGCTGGACACAGACATTGATTTCCAATCCAATACTGGATTATGGACCTGTAGCCATGGCAACCCCAAAACGACCACATCATGCAGATTATGCAACACCAAAAAGCGAATATCCTCCTGATGTGCAGGAGCCATGCACATGGTAAATTGGGTCCAGTACTGAGGCTTATTCTTGGCCAAAGGCGTAACATCAATTCCTCTCAATGGAATAGGATACTGCAAGGGCTCCAAGAAAAAACCACAGCACCTAGCAAACTCCAAGTCCATCAAATTCAGGGCAGCGCCTGAATCCACAAATGCCATAACAGAATAGGATGACAAAGAGCAAATCAGAGTAACGGACAAAAGAAATTTTGACTGTTCCGTACCAATGGTGGCAGACCTAGCAAAACGCTTAGTGCGCTTAGGACAATCGGAGATAGCATGAGTGGAATCACCACAGTAAAAACACAGCCCATTCCGACGACTGTGTTCTTGCCGTTCAGCTCTGGTCAAAGTCCTATCACATTGCATAGGCTCAGGTCTATGCTCAGATAATACTGCCAATTGGTGCATAGCTTTACGCTCACGCAAGCGTCGATCGATCTGAATGGCCAAAGACATAGACTCATTCAGACCAGCAGGCATGGGAAATCCCACCATGACATCCTTAAGGGCTTCAGAGAGACCCTTTCTGAAAATTGCTGCCAGGGCACATTCATTCCACTGAGTGAGTACAGACCACTTCCTAAATTTCTGACAATATATCTCTACCTCATCCTGACCCTGACACAGAGCCAGCAAGATTTTCTCTGCCTGATCCACTGCATTTGGTTCATCATAAAGCAATCCAAGCACCAGAAAAAACGCATCAACATCACGCAATGCCGGATCTCCTGGCGCAAGGGAAAATGCCCAGTCTTGAGGGTCGCCACGTAACAAAGAAATAATGATTTTCACTTGTTGAACAGGGTCACCTGAGGAGCGAGGTTTCAAAGCAAGAAACAATTTACAATTATTCTTGAAATTCAGAAACTTAGATCTATCCCCAAAAAAACAAATCAGGAACAGGAATCCTAGGCTCTAACATCGGATTCTGAACCACAAAATCTTGAATGCTTTGTACCCTTGCAGTGAGATTATTCATACAAGAGGACAGACCTTGAATGTCCATATCCACACCTGTATCCTGAACCACCCAGAGGTAAAGGGGAAAAGAGAGACAAACCACACTGCAAAGAAAAAAAAAATGGTCTCAGAACTTCTCTTATCCCTCTATTGAGATGCATTAATACTTTGGGCCACCTGTACTGTTATGACCTGGTGGTAAGGACAACAATGGACCTGGTGGTTAAGAGCACACGGAATGACCTGATAGTTACAAATAATATAGGACGAGCTCTGAGACGTGGGAACTCTGCTGACCGCAATCCCTAATCCTATCACACACACTAGAAATAGCCGTGGATTGCTCCTAACGCTCCCTATGCAACTCGACACAGCCTAAGGAACTAGCTAGCCCTGAAGATAGAAAAATAAGCCTACCTTGCCTCAGAGAAATTCCCCAAAGGAAAAGGCAGCCCCCCACATATAATGACTGTGAGTAAAGATGAAAATACAAACACAGAGATGAAATAGATTTAGCAAAGTGAGGCCCGACTTACTGAACAGACTGAGGATAGGAAAGGTAACTTTGCGGTCAGCACAAAAAACTACAAAAAGACCACGCAGAGGGCGCAAAAGACCCTCCGCACCGACTCAGGGTGCGGAGGCGCTCCCTCTGCGTCCCAGAGCTTCCAGCAAGCAAGACAAAAATCAAAATAGCAAGCTGGACAGAAAAATAGCAAACTAAAGAAAAACAAGCAGGAACTTAGCTTCTGCTGGGAAGACAGGTCACAAGAACGATCCAGGAGTGAACTAGACCAATACTTTAACATTGACAGGTGGCATGGAGCAATGATCTAAGTGGAGTTAAATAGAGCAGCCAGCTAACGAATTAACCTCGTCACCTGTGGAAGGAAACTCAGAAGCCGCAGCCCCACTCTCAACCAACAGAGGAAGCCCACGGACAGAACCAGCCGAAGTACCATTCATGACCACAGGAGGGAGCTTGACAACAGAATTCACAACAATAGTCATAGTTAGAGTTAATGATTGGTATTAGCTCATAGTGAGCAGATAGGATCTGTGAGTGCATGGTTAGTGGACCTAAAGGTCCACAGTGAACATTGCCACATTCTGGGGTGTCCCTAAGTGAGGGGAGACCAAAATAAAAAAGCACAGCGAGATCTGGAGCATAAGTGACAAAGAGACAGAGTGATCTTTCGGAAACAGGTAATAGGATAGGAAACCTAGCCACAAGAGCCTGAGCTTATAACATTGCAATGTTACAGGTCTAAACAGGACTGAGTATGCGGGACAACTAAAGTTTGCTGGGCAGGAGTTCCAGAGCGTTAGCTATACCGGCCGTACTGTCAAACTGAAAAGAGGTTGCAGAACCACAGAACAATTAAATTACACTTGTTATTCAAGACTGTTGTGTTAAAGCTCGGTTATGGTGAAGTAGTGAGAAACAGTGGACAAAAGAGCCCCGGAGTAAACTAAGGATGGAAACTGTTCGGAAAATGCTTTGAGTTGTCTAGGAAATGTTCATAAGTGTACCTGCTATCCCTTGCATAACCCAGGTCAGTAAACAGTTAATTTTTGAATGGTGATCTCCCTTATTGAACTGTGAAACATTTGGTCCTGGCAATCCCACAACAATGGTTACATGCGGCTGTGTGATCTCCCTCATTGAACTGTGAAACATTTGGTCCTGGCAAACCCACAACAATGGTTACATGCGGCTGTGTGATCTCCCTCATTGAACTGTGAAACATTTGGTCTTGGCAAACCCACAACAACGGTTACATGCGGCTGGAACACGGGCATAATGCCCCCACAGCACAAGTCCACACACCCAGCCAGGACCTTCACTTTCATTTAACGTGCCAAGGCGTAAGAGATGAGTACCTTGCCAATGGCTACCGTCCCGAGTCACGGTACATTGCAGTAACATAAATACTCCTACATTGGTAGTATATACTTTTTCTATTATAGTTGAATAGTAAAAAATTGTGCAGAATCAGAGACAACCGTTTAGTGAAAACTTTAAAGAAATATGAATGGCTTTTGACAAAGATCAGTAATACTTCCGACAGCTCCTCTAAATGTAAGCTATAATAAAACAACGGAAGAACGATATAAATGCAACATCAAATAATAGAGAATATAGTAAGGAAAATGGATGCCTCGCCCACAAGAGGCCGTTCATCAAATAAACATAATTAAGACTTCATCTTTTTTTTTTTGCGAATTGTATTTAAATTGCAGAAACAATTGAAGCTCGACTTTTTAAAAGATTTCTCCTCCGCCATAAGAATAGATTCATGATCCCGATACTGTGGAGCGAATGTTCCTTCGTTCCTTCATAATGGGCTTTCAGTTTTGTTTAAATGGATAGTTCACTTAATGTTAGATGCACAAGCTTTGAATACCATTCACTTAAATTGTAATTTAAGTGTAAAAAGGCAGAAGAAAATTGCATTTATTATACACAGAAAAGCTCATATTATGGGGAAAAACAAACAATGGAAAACTCGATGGAAGTATGAACCTTCTTCCTTTTCACAATATCTTTCCCGTATCTGAATTTGCTTCTTTTTTTTTTCTAAAGAGATGAAAAGAAAAATTTGTTTCGGATATTGCAAAGATATTTCTATATGATGTGGGTGGGCTTTTATATAAACTTGTGAAGCAGATGAGATTGGTCAAATAATGTCAATGCAATTTTCTATTTCCATCACCATTGACTTTTACTGATCCAATAATTATCCTGATGTACACAGCTACCTTTACCTGGGTTATCTACTGTTTTTGTTTTTTTAAAAATGTGATAGACTTTCTATCATGCCTTTTTCAGAAAATGCTCTAATTTTCAGTGACATTTTGTGAAAAATTATCATATCTTGTTTTAAACCCATATACTATGAGTTTAAAACATTGTGGCACTGCCTAACTTTGACTACACGGTCATAAATGCACCTAATTTATCAGAAGAATTCATGCTTTTTGATACATTTCAAGCATTTTGCAATTGCTTATTAAATGGCCATCTATGCATTCATAATTTGCTTCAAATTTTCATGCAATTTTGGTTCTGATGTACAAATATTCAAAATGAAACAATGCTAGGTACTCACTCAAAAATACTAAAAACTACAATGGAAAAACAGAGCTTAAGTACGAAATGTATAAAATTCACATAAATCTTTATTCATCATATTTTAAAAGAATTTTCAGAACAAGAAACAAGTACAAAAATGCCAAATTAGAGGCTGCAAAAAATCTAAGACAGTCTAGGGAACCCTTTACTTCGTCTTACACTCATATGTAGAACATACAAAAACAAAACCAAAATGGATTATGCTGGGAAATATGTTACGGTACATCCTTTCCAGGGTAATGACTTGTATATAAGGCAAAATAATTAACTCCAGACAAAAATGTTCCTCCAACACTTGGGCTATGTTCACACGCAGCGTTTTTGATGCGTTTTTCAACTTTAACATTGCTTTCAACCAATACAAATGCATTCACTGTGAAATGTCATTGTAACATTTAACAACCCTAGCTGGCCATGTGGTGTGTGACACATAAGGCGACACATCTTGTTTCATTTATGAAGGCATCAGGGGGCATTCATATTCTTAAAGGGCCATTATTAAACAGTGGGTCTCCTATACTGTTATTGACTATGCAGTGAGTGGCTGGGCAGCCAAGAATTACGAAGCACCCCAATACCCCTTTCACAAGATGTACAGGAGGGCTTCCTGAAAAAATGTTGCATTGAATGCAAGGCCTGCCCTGATATCAAGTCATATGCACCCCAATAAGCCTTTGAACCCCGGTACTGGCTGGCCACAGGAAAACTCACTTCACATTATTCATTTTGCACTCCCATACTGTTTTCTTATGTATTGACAGCAAGGCCTGCCCTGCTATCAAGTCATATGCACCCCAATAAGCCTTTGAACCCAGGTACTGGATGGCCACAGGAAAACCCACTTCACATTCTTCAGTTTGTCCTGCCTTACTGTTTTCTTATGCATTGAATGCAAGGGCCGCCTTGACCCAAATTTGCACGCACCCCAATCCCCCCTTGGAAGATACATGGAGGGGGGCCTCATAAAAAACTGTACCATTACAAAGGAGAGGGTCTCTTAGACTCATAATGCCCATACACTAAGTGCATGGGCTGACAAACATTTCCCCACGGGGGGTACATTTTTAAAAAATATACTATGGGCATCATAGACACCCTTGCCAAAAAATGGACTGCCTGTAGTGGCACAGAAGATGCTAAGCCTGGTGATCTAGTGGTGGAGAATGAGGAAACATTTCTGAAGGCCTCATTAAAAACTAGGCCCAAAGTAAAGGAGTGTGACTCCTAGACTTGTAATGTCCATACACGCAGTGCATGGGCTGACAAACATTTCCAAAAGGGTGATACATTTGTTAAAAACATACTATGGGCATCATAGACACCCTTGCCAAAAATTGGACTGCCTGTAGCGGCAGAGAACACGTTATGCCTGGTGAACTACTGGTGGAGAATGACGAGACATTAAAAACTAGGCCCAATGTAAAGAATTGTGTCTCCTAGACTTGTAATGCCCATACATGCAGTGCATGGGCTGACAAACATTTCCCCATGGGGGATACATTTGTTAAAAACATACTATGGGCATCGTGGACACCCTTGCCAAAAATGCTTGTTGTGGCACAGAAGACGCTAAGCCTGGTGATCTAGTGATGGAGAATGACGAGACATTGCTGAAGGCTTCATTAAAAACTAGGCCCAATATAAAGGAGTGTGTCTCCTAGACTTGTAATTCCCATATACGCAATGCATGGGCTGACAAATATTTCCCCAAGGGAGATACATTTGTTAAAAACATACTATGGGCATCATAGACACCCTTGCCAAAACTTGGACTGTCTGTAGCGGCACAGAAGATGTTAAGCCTGGTGATCTAGTGGTGGAGAATGAGGAAACATAAAGAAAAATCATAATGAAATCAAACAAATAAATAGAAAATGTGAATCCACTGATGAAAGTAAATTACAAAATTGAGGGGCGAACTCAGGTTCATAGATTTGAAGCCTGTGTGTCCAGCGAGATATGTTTGTCCCTAGCAACAGATAAGAGACAGGGCTATAAACAAAAAGATAATATAATAGTCCTTGAATAATTTTCTATTGTAGAGGTATACACTACCTCATTAGAAGACTGTCCAGAGAAAGGGAAAGTGGAAAATATAAAAATAAATGGGAATAATAGACGTACATCCCTTTTTTATGACATTTCCCCCCATGGGAGTAACATTTGTTTTGGTTTCCAATTAATAACGGGAATCATAAAAACACCCTTGCACAAAAAAAGTGTGACTTTGGCATCACGAAATCTGTTCACCCTGGTGTTCTACTGGTTGAGGATGATGAGGATGAGGATAAGGAAGAGGATAACAACAAACAGACCAAATCTGGAATTGTATACCCTTGTGTGGTTGTGAAGAAGTGCATGAGAATACACCTCCCCAAAAAAAGAGAATGTATTAGAGGTTATGTTTAGCTGTTTTCACTTATTGGTGTACAGAAGTCTTTCCCAATCCAGCCCTTGTTCATTTTTATAAGAGTCAGCCTGTCAGCATTTTCAGTTGACAGGCGGATGCGCTTATCTGTTACAATTCCATCAGTGGCACTAAAAACCCGCTCTGACAGAATGCTAGCAGCAGGGTAGGCCAGGACCTCCAAAGTGTAGAGAGCCAGTTCATGCCATGTGTCCAGCTTGGATACCCAATAATTAAAAGGCACAGAGGAATCCCAGAGGACGTTTGTACGATCTGCAAGGTACTCCCTCAGCATCTTCCCAAACATTGCACTTCTTGTGACAGCACCCCTTGCTTCTGTGTCAGCACGATGGGAGGGTCTGAAAAAACTGTCCCAGAACTTTGCCATTGTTCCCCTGCCTGAGCTCGATTGTACTTCTGTCTCTCTCGCTTGGACTCCTTGGTTGTACAACAAACTCTGACGTCTGCTGCCAGCGTTCTCACATGGGAATTTTCTAAGTAATTCCGCTACAAGGGCCCTTTGGTACGGCAACATTTTTGTACACCTCTCTGCCTCTGGCAGAAGAGATTGAAAGTTCTCTGCTCACCATCTTGGTGCAGTCCTAAAAGTTTTGGAGGATGGTACATATGTCTGACATCCATGTCCACTCCTGAGGTCTTATATGTGGAGTCTGAACTGAATATCTCTGGCCTTGTTCATGTTGGTAGTCAAAAACTGCCCTTTTCTGCTCACAAATCCTTTCCAACATATGCAGCGTAGAGTTCCAGAGCATTGGGACATCACACACCAGTCAGTGAGCCGGAAGCTGCAAACACTGCTGAAGCACGGCAAGGGAGGCTGAAGCAGTAGCTGACTTTCTAAAATGGGCAGACAGACGGCGTACATTCACTATCAGATCAGGCAGCTCCGGGTAGCTTTTCAGAAAACATTGAACCACGAGGTTAAGTACATGGGCCAAGCAAGGTACGTGTGTGAGCTCACCTTGCCTCAGAGCTGCCACCAGGTTCCGGCCATTGTCACACACGACCATGCCTGGCTGTAGGTTCAGTGGTGTCATCCAAATATCTGACTGCTCTTTCAGCGCTGTCCACAACTCTTCTGTATTGTGCGGTTTGTCACCTATGCAGATTAGCTTCAGCAGAGCCTGTTGCTGCTTGGCTGAGGCAGTGCTGAAATCTCGGGACCCCAGAATTGGCCCTAAAAGGACTGTTGATTTCTTAGGAGTTGTGGACTGAACAGTTGCAGACCTACACTAACTATTACAAGGACGAATCTGACCCTATCTCGGCAGCAGTTCTCCCTACACTCGCTAAGTCCGGAGCAGAGTGCGGCAAGCAGGGCGGCGCCAGGTCTCTTATAGACCTGATGATGCTGTGCAATCAGCTAATCACTGTAATACTAAAACAAAGATGGCTGCTGCATTACAGTGCATGCTGACAATCCCTGCACCGTGATTGGGTCTCTAAAGAGCACCAGAATTTCAGGTCGGAGACCCAAGCTCCCGCCGAATAATCCTGGAAACATTCGGTGCTCGCCGACTACACCGAGCATAGTGATACTCGGGCGAGTACCAAGTAGTGGCGAGCAGGTTTGCTCATCACTACTCCTTACGTATCCTGTGGATAGGTGATGAAGTTATTTTAGAAGAAAGTCTCTTTTAATTAATTTTTGGTGATGAAAGAGTCATGTGTACTGCAATTATATGGTTTCAAGAGCATTAACCCAATGCTGTTTGGAGTTATGGCATACAACTGGAAGAAGAATATGTACATGTCTGTAAATATTTTGGGCAGTCATTTGTACAGAAAGGAATTGAAGAAATTGAAAATCCTGGTAAATAACTGATGTCTATTGATTTCTAGTTTAATTTGCTAGCGCTCAATTTTGGGCAACAAAACATCTCTGTACACAGTGCTGGGCAGGAAAAGCCCCTATGAATTGTTATGGCCTGCAAAAACCCCTACGCACAGTATTAGAGGAGCAAAAGTGCCTGTGCATAGCGTTAGTCAGCAAAATCCCCCTGTGCACAGTGATGGCTAGCAAAAATTCTGTGTGCACAGTGCTAGACATCAAAAGTACCTGTGCACCATGCTGTGTACCAAAAACCACTAAGCACAGTACTGGATGGCAAAAGCCCCTGTGTACAGTTCTGGGCATCAAAATCCCCTGTGCATAGTGTTGGCTACCAAAAGCCTGTGTTTACAATGCTGGCTAGCAAAAAGCCCCTGTGCACTGCGTTAGGCACCAAAAGTATGTATGCACATTGCTGGGCAGCAAAAGCCCCTGTGCGCAATGCTGGTCATCAAAAGCTCCTATGTACAGTTCTGGGCAGCAAAATTCCTTGTATATAATGTTAAGCAGCAAAATTCCCCTGTACATAATTCTAGGCACCAAAAGTCCCAATGTACACAATTCTGGGCAGAAAAAGCTCTTGTACACAGAGGAAAACAATAGTCTAGGTCATGGATGACACCAGAGAGATGACCCAGATCCCACCGCTGCTATCAAATGTCAATGAGAACAGTCATGGGGGGTCATGCATATCCCACCGCTTCCACCAATATAATACAGATGATACCAGAGAGATAATAATAATCTTTATTTTTATATAGCACTAACATATTCCGCAGCGCTTTACAGTTTGCACATATTATAATCGCGGTCCACGATGGAGCTCACAATCTAAATTCAATATCAGTATGTGTGTCTTTGGAGTGTGGGAGGAAACTGGAGGAAACCCATGCAAATACGGGGAGAACATACAAACTCCTTGCAGATGTTGTCCTTGGTGGGATTTAAACCCAGGACTCTGGCGCTGCAAGGCTGCAATGCTAACCACTGAGCCACCGTGCCACACAGATCCACTGCTAACACCAATCGTGAAGGAGAACAGCCGGAGGGGACGTGGGGGTCACACATATATCACACCACTTCCACCAATATGTCAAAGATAACAGCCAGGGTAGTCATGCTACACCCACTGCTGTCACCAATATGTCATGGATAGTGTTGAGCATTCCGATACCGCAAGTATCGGGTATCGGCCGATACTTGCGGTATCGGAATTCCGATACCGAGATCCGATATTTTTGTGATATCGGGTATCGGTATCGGAAGTGTAAAATAAAGAATTAAAATAAAAAATATTGTTATATTCACCTCTCCGGCGGCCCCTGGACATCTGCGCGAGGAACCGGCGTCCGGCACGGCTTCTTTCTTCAAAATGCGCGCCTTCAGGACCTGTGGTATGACGTCCCGGCTTCTGATTGGTCGCGTGCCGCCCATGTGACCGCCACGCGACCAATCAGAAGCCGCGACGTCATTCCTCAGCTAAAGTCCTAGAATGAGCGCCTTTTAGGACCTGAGGAATGACGTAGCGGCTTCTGATTGGTCGCGTGGCGGTCACATGGGCGGCACGCGACCAATCAGAAGCCGGGACGTCATTCCACAGGTCCTGAAGGCGCGCATTTTGAAGAAAGAAGCCGTGCCGGACGCCGGATCCTCCCGCTGATGTCCAGGGGCCGCCGGAGAGGTGAATATAACAATATTTTTTATTTTAATTCTTTATTTTACACTTTAATATGGATCCCAGGGCCTGAAGGAGAGTTTCCTCTCCTTCAGACCCTGGGATCCATGAGGATACATTCCGATACTTGATGTCCCATTGACTTGTATTGGTATCGGATATCGGTATCGGCGATATCCGATATTTTTCGGGTATCGGCCGATACTATCCGATACCGATACTTTCAAGTATCGGACGGTATCGCTCAACACTAGTCATGGATGACACCGATAAGTTCACACAGATCCCGTCGGTGCCACCAATTTGTTACAATTATTGGATAACGCACAGTGATCATATGGTATATGTACCTCTGATTCCAACACATGGAATGTATATATATATATATATATATATATATATATATATATATATATATATATATATATATATATACCCCGATACGGTCATTGCCAGCTCTTCAATGAATGGTAGGCATAGCTTCTAAAAATATACAAAGATGATACAAAATGGGAATTAAAAAATATGATATATACAATTATATAAAATATACAAGTACAGACCAAAAGTTTGGACACACCATCTCATTTAAAGATTTTTCTGTATTTTTATTACTATGAAAATTGTACATTCACACTGAAGGCATAAAAACTATGAATTAACATATGTGGAATTATATACTTAACAAAAAAGTGTGAAACAACTGAAATTACTGTATGTCTTATATTTTAGGTTCTTCAAAGTAGCCACCTTTTGCTTTGATGACTGCTTTGCACACTCTTGGCATTCTCTTGATGAGCTTCAAGAGGTAGTCACTGGGAATGGTCTTCCAGCAATCTTGAAGGAGTTGCCAGAGATGCTTAGAAGTTGTTGGCCCTTTTGCCTTCACTCTGTTGTCCAGCTCACCCCAATCCATCTCGTTTGGGTTCAGGTCTGGTGACGGTGGAGGCCAGGTCATCTGGTGTAGTACCCCATCATTCTCCTTGTTCAAATAGCCTTTACACAGCCTGGAGGTGTGTTTTGGGTCATTGTCCTGTTGAAAAATAAATGATGGTCCAACTAAACGCAAACCGGATGGAATAGCATGCCGCTGCAAGATGCTGTGGTAGCCATGCTGGTTCGGTATGCCTTCAATTTTGAATAAATCCCCAACAGTGTCACCAGCAAAGCCCCCCCCACACCATCACACCTCCTCCTCCATGCTTCACGATGGGAACCAGGCATGTAGAGTCCATCCGTTCACCTTTTCTGCGTCACACAAAGACACGGTGGTTGGAACCAAAGATCTCAAATTTGGACTCATCAGACCAAAGCAGAGATTTCCACTGGTCTAATGTCCATTCCTTGTGTTCTTTAGCCCAAACAAGTCTCTTCTGCTTGTTGCCTGTCCTTAGCAGTGGTTTCCTAGCAGCTATTTAACCAAGAAGGCCTGCTGCACAAAGTCTTCTCTTAACAGTTGTTGTAGAGATGTGTCTGCTGCTAGAACTCTGTGTGGCATTGACCTGGTCTCTAATCTGAGCTGCTGTTAACCTGCGATTTCTGAGGCTGGTGACTCGGATAAACTTATCCTCAGAAGCAGAGGTGACTCTTGGTCTTCCTTTCCTGGGGCGGTCCTCATGTGAGCCAGTTTCTTTGTAGCGCTTGATGGTTTTTGCAACTGCACTTGGGGACACTTTCAAAGTTTTCCCAATTTTTCGGACTGACTAACCTTCATTTCTTAAATTAATGATGGCCACTCGTTTTTCTTTACTTAGCTACTTTTTTCTTGCCATAATATAAATTCTAACAGTCTATTCAGTAGGACTATCAGCTGTGTATCCACCAGACTTCTGCACAACACAACTGATGGTCCCAACCCCATTTACAAGGCAAGAAATCCCACTTATTAAACCTGACAGGGCACATCTGTGAAGTGAAAACCATTCCCGGTGACTACCTCTTGAAGCTCATCAAGAGAATGCCAAGAGTGTGCAAAGCAGTCATCAAAGCAAAAAGTGGTTACTTTGAAGAACCTCGAATATAAGACAAAATTTCAGTTGTTTCACACTTTTTTGTTTAGTATATAATTCCACATGTGTCAATTCATAGTTTTGATGCCTTCAGTTTGAATTTACAATTTTCACAGTCATGAAAATACAGCAAAATCTTAAAATGAGAAGGTGTGTCCAAACTTTTGGTCTGTACTGTAAATGAATGGCTCTTACCTTTACTCTGATTGGAAAAATGGAACACTCTGACAGTGAACTATGTCTTCCACAATGACAAAAATAGACACCCAAATTCTGCTCTTTAGTAGATCAAGGTTATACCCACACACCTCCCTTTGATGAGCTCATATGGGAACAGGTTGTTGGGTGTGCTAGGTCCTTCAGAATTTTATTAGATCAACAACCTACAGGATATCTTGGAGGTCCCAGGCAGTATATATGTTACCGATCGAGATTTTACCTGTTGATAGAAATGACATAGGACATGTATAGCAACATCTATTGGCACGTTATTACGTTGGAGGGGTTAGAACGACCATAAAGTGATGTGAGTGAATTCATTAAGTTCATCCATTTGTTGCAACAGTAAAAATATATCTCACATAATTATCGGATCAATGCAAACCCCAATATTCATATCTAGACACCGGACACAAAAGTCTTAGAAAGATTCTTTGATCAGAGGAAGCTCTTTGGTTTGGAAGCATACTTCCCTATCTCTGAATAAAAGAATCTCAGCCTTAGTATCTTCTTCTAGTAAATCTCCCGCTGTAATTACCTGGTCACTGCTGAGGGCACCTGCTTCAATGGAGATGGAAGTGTTATTTTTCTGTCTAATTCCCCTATTTTAATTAGTCCCACATGTTCAATGTGGAGATCAACCTCAATGGAGATTGAACTGTTAGTAATTACCCCCATATGTTCAATGAGGGGTGATATGTCCCCTCTCTTGACATGTTTTTTGGTTTTAATTTTTACTCTATGACAGTCTATTTTTTTTTCTTTTATAGGAACAGCGCTATCCTTGTCCATGGGCTATGTCTGCTATTACAGCTCAGTTTTATTTGCATTAATGGGGCTAAGTTATAATACTAGACAAAGCCCTTAGACTGCAGTATGCAGAGTCTTTTTGTCCTCATGAATTGCCTCATTGAATACACAAGATGTATACAGCAATGCCTAAGATTTTAAATTAATAACTTATTTCTATAAGCAAAAATATTCAGTATGATAAATCCAGTACCTACTGAATAAATAAAGCACTATATGCCCACGTATTGCAAAAACACGAATCATTCCTCTAGCCACGGTGCTGGCGCCCCCTACTGTGCATAGGTGTCAGGCGTATTCATTTAATTCCCATACTTAGGTCCATTACCTACAGTTTATTGCAGTGGTTGCAGTTTTGGTTGGAAGTGTATCTAGCACATCTGCTCTGTTACACTCAACTGAAAACACATTTTAATTTTATGAATCAGCACTGAACTCACAATTGTCAAATTCCGGTTGTTTATGATATTTGGTTTCAATGCTCCATTTCCTTTCTCCCTTCTTTAAAACAATATTATCCGTCTTTGTTTTGCCTCCTACAACTACTGATGCGCTAATCCTTCTCCATCTGAGTCTCCTGCTGTTCGAAACAGATTGCTTGTATTTCTTGCCACATAATCTCCATCTGTTTTAGAGATTGCATGAAAACATTTCAGTAGTTTAGGGTTTTAGTAGCCATGTTGGTCTGATAGAAATATTGAATTATTAGATTGGTTTGAGGTCCCCTGCCCGTCACCCATTGAATAGTTAATTCATGAATTTATCATGTCCTGGTGTTTTACGAATCATAGGTATATTCAATCAGGATGGATCGTAAGCAACCTGGCAATGACTCAATTACAATGATCAGTGGGAGCAAATGTACAAAGCAGCAATATCAGGATTGGTGAGATTAATTCCCATTAATGCATTTATTGCAGTCAGATAATGGGAGACTGGACAATAATATGCTGATAACTGAGTACAAGTACTTGTAAGGGTGGGGCAGGGAGGTAGTCGTGGCTGAGGTAAAAGTTTCTTGCACACCCTGACCTCCCCTCACATACACTCCACGACTCTCAGTCAGCATACCTGCATCTCCTTTTCCCTTGGGGCTTCCTATAAAGAGCTGCACGTTTTCCTCAGCCGAAGCACAATAAACAGTCACAATCCCGTTGAACGCTTGAACAATGAACTTTACTTGAAACAGGCACATAACAGTTCTTTTCAGCATTTACAGCAGGTTTTACAATACATAGTTTCTTCCCTGTCCCTGTCTCCTCTCTTTCCTTGTCAGCATTTATATGAGGCTTTGCATTACACAGCTTCTCCTCTTTCTCTGTCTTTCCTTTATCGTTCCTAAGCCCGATTCCAGAATGAACCATGTTCACCGGTCCTCCAGCGTCCTCTTTGCCCAGTCTTACTTTAGTAGGGATTCCTCTAAACCATTTTGCCCTGGTCCCGAGTACATCCATCCACTTACAAGCCGCCACATTCTGAGTGACCTGTCCGTACTGCTTAGTTTTTTTCTAGCACCTACAGCTGCAGTCCCACTTATACTGCACTGTCAGTGACCCTTTCAATGCCTTCCTTTTTTTCTCTTGTAGCCTTCCTGGCCCTGATGCCGCCTGACTGGATCTTGGGCTACTGCAGAGCTTACTGCCCTGACAGGGCGCTGCCGCCCAACTGATTCAAATTTCCAGATGATTCCCAGATTAACTGTCGTTAGCTCCTCCCACTTAACTATTTACAAGCTGAATAACTCTGCACCTCCCCATCTAGTGGCTAAACTAGGGTACTACGCTTTCCCTACAACTATAACAGTAATTACACGTAGCAGGGAAATGCACAGCATGGACACTTACTAAGACATTACAAGTAATATTTACGGACAGCTCCTTGTGTTACTTACATTCTCAATCCACGGGCTTCTGCACAAGACCAATTTTCTCAGATGAAAGTTATCCATGGTTTTCAAGGTCTACATTTGAGCGGACCGCAGAAAAAATCAGAGACTTCCCATTTTGATGCAAGTGCTGGATCAAAATCAGCAATGCAAGTTTATGGGTCCGATAAAAAAAAAACAGGCCATACTCGGATGACCCGGATACATTTTTTCTTTCCACTTCCAAGAAAAACTGATCAAACTCTAGTCAGAATAATCTGCCTTTTTTTCTCAGATGTGGAGAAAACGATTGTGTGATCCAACCTTGCCCCAAACTTCGATTTGTCTAATCCAAGCCTATTTAGGGATCCATTGTGTTTACCTGGGGTAATTTACTTATTTTAGAAAAGATGTAGGAAATATTGGCAGCAGCATAAGGTGCGTCAATGCTGGGTCTTAGTAGTAAGGAAAATTTGAAAAAAGGAAGAGCCAACAATAGGGTTTTAGATGTTAAAACAACACAGAAACCAACATGGATCTGCTCACCTGGTGGTGTTGCAACAAAGCAACATGTATCAAACGCATTGAACAACTGCTGCAAGACACGAGTCCAAAGGACTTAGAGAATGAACGTATCCAGGTGAAGTGTCACTGGATGCGCTGCTGATAATTATATCCATCGAATATTTTCCTTGAAAACTTTATTTTATCAAGTTTACAAAATCAACACGTTTCAAGGTTCAAGGTCAGCACAGGATCTATTCATCAGGACAAAAACCTTTGAAGAGGTCCTGCGCTGACCTCGGAATGCATTGACTTTGTAAACCTGATAAAATAAAGTTTTCAAGGAAAATTTTCGTTGGATATAATTATCAGCAGCGCATCCAGTGACACATCACCTGGAAATGGGGCGTGTTGCATGGATAAAAAAAAATCTGTAAATAAATGGTCACTATAATTTCACCTACCTTGTTAATCCATTGGACCTCCAGGATTACGTCACAGGAGCCAGTGTACACCGGTGAGCACTCACACTGACGATCGTCCTATTTAAATTTGACAGTCAGTGATTGACAGCACCCTTGAAATAATTAAATAGCAGCAAAAGTGGCTTATTGGGGGCAGATGTCGACTATGCAATTTAGCCAGCATCTACTCCATATTAAGCAGGTACAGCTGCTGAGCCGACACCATAAACATGCACCCTGGCTGTGCCATCTATATATTGATGCACAAAAGATATAACATCATTTAGAATTTAAAGGGAGCCTGTCGTGTTAAAGAACACTATTACCCTGCAGATATAGGATGAATATGCCTTAAAGAGTGACAGTGCACCTCAATTTGCTTATTGTTCTTTAATGTTAAACGGGGGGAAGTTATTGACATGCAAATATGGGGTTAATCTGTAGGTTAATAGCCTTCCAAAGTTGGTTGGTGCCTGCACCGAGAGCCCCACTGCCAGAAGGAAATAAACTGTATTTGTCCAGACGGCCTTGCGCTTTAAGTCACAGGGGAAGGCCCATCACAGCTTCAGTCACTGCTCAGTGCATAGTGAGTAGTGAACGGCAACTGTGACCATGTCCTCAGCACTCTAATGCTGAGCAGGCTGTCAGTCAGTGCCTGGTCATGGTTACAGCCTCCGCTCACTATGTATGAGAAATGAAGTCAGGCTGGGAGCACTCCTATGACTGAAATCTCGAGGCTGCCTGGAGGAACAAAATTAATTTCCTCCTGGCAGCAGAGCTCTCAGTGCAGGTGCCAGGCATGTTTGGAAAGCTATTTACTTGCAGATTAACCCCATATTGACAGCTTAATAACTGGAAGTCGGGCTGGGAGCACTCCTATGACTGAAAGCTCGAGGCTGCCTGGAGGAACAAAATTCATTTCCTCCTGGCAGCAGGGCTCTCAGTGCAGGTGCCAGGCATGTTTGGAAAGCTATTTACTTGCAGATTAACCCCATATTGACAGCTTAATAACTGGAAGTCGGGCTTGGAGCACTCCTATGACTGAAAGCTCGAGGCTGCCTGGAGGAACAAAATTCATTTCCTCCTGGCAGCAGGGCTCTCAGTGCAGGTGCCAGGCATGTTTGGAAGGCTATTTACTTGCAGATTAACCCCATATTGACAGCTTAATAACTGGAAGTCGGGCTGGGAGCACTCCTATGACTGAAAGCTCGAGGCTGCCTGGAGGAACAAAATTCATTTCCTCCTGGCAGCAGGGCTCTCAGTGCAGGTGCCAGGCATGTTTGGAAGGCTATTTACTTGCAGATTAACCCCATATTAGCAGTTTAATAACTGGAAGTCGGGCTGGGAGCACTCCTATGACTGAAAGCTGGAGGCTGCCAGGAGGAACAAAATTCATTTCCTCCTGGCAGCAGGGATCTCAGTGCAGGCACTAGGCATATTTGGAAGGCTATTTACTTGCAGATTAACCCCAAATTAGCAGTTTAATAACTGGAAGTCGGGCTGGGAGCACTCCTATGACTGAAAGCTCGAGGCTGCCAAGAGGAACAAAATTTATTTCCTCCTGGCAGCAGGGCTCTCAGTGCAGGTGCCAGGCATGTTTGGAAGGCTATTTACTTGCAGATTAACCCCATATTAGCAGTTTAATAACTGGAAGTCAGGCTGGGAGCACTCCTATGACTGAAAGTTCAAATCTGCCTGGAGGAACAAAGTTCATTTTCTCTTGGCAGCAGGGCTCTCAGTGCAGGCGCCGGGCATATTTGGAAGGCTATTAACCTGCAGATTAACCACATATTTGTAACTTATTTTTTTTCCCCTTTAACAGAAAAGAACAATCGGTGAATCAAGGAGCGCTTCCACTCTTAAAGGCATGCTCACTTTTTTTTGCAAATTGCCTCTTCAGACAGCAAGAAAACTTTTTGCATACTTTTGCCATGGAAAAAAAGACAGTGTTTCACAGTACCAGCAAAATGAATGAGATTCCTGAAATCTGATGCACATGCTGTTTATTTTTCCTTGTGACATGAAGCTTCCAATAAATTTTTTCACATCAATTTCTTTCAAAATTTTTGCAGCGTTTTTCATCCATTCAAATAAAGGGGGAAATGCGAATAAAAAGGCATAAAAAGCTATAAAAAAAAAAGCACACAAAAAAAAATCACAAAGCATATATTTTAGGCATTGTTTTCCTGTTAGCATTCTGGTCTTTTGTTGCTGAAAAATCTGCTGCAAATACTCAACATGTGCACGTAGCCTTATAATATCGTTTTTCAGTTCTTTTCAAATTCTATTGGACTGATGGAAAAAGCCGATTTCAGGATCCTTCTTCGAGTCAAGAAATTCCCTTTAACTGCATTTCTTACAGCTGGAGGCACAACGAAGGATTCATGTAACAACACAAGGCCGAGAATGGAACAGTCTGCGGTGACAACAAGATAAATCTCATCCTTGACGCTATTAGATTAAAATACGTCTTCGAATTCATTAAATATATGTTACGGATTGTTTCTATGTTATCTTTCTGTATATTTCACTGAAGGTAATCTATCACAGACATCAGCTATCACGTTGTATTTACAGCTCTGGTTCACAGTAAGGCCGACAGAAATACAGTGGAAGCTACAAATAAAATGCTTTTTCTACTTTATGTGCAAAGTTTAATTTTATCACTTTTCCAAAAGCCTACAGATGGAAACGGCTGCCTTATCAAACGCTGTAATCCCATTGTAAGTTTATAAATAAAATAGATCTACTTTCCTGCTGGGCAATCGGAGACTGGATATTAAGAAAGGTGCTGAAGTAGATACATTATTTTCCATGACAATTTACTTAATCTCCAGAAATTGAATGTAGTTTCTGTTGCAATGACTGCCGTTACGCCTTTTATGTCCAGTATGATATATAGGTAATGGGTTTTATATGAGTAACGTTGTCATTTACACCACTTAGAAAATACAAGACCCCGAGGGCTCTGATACGAGAAGAGCTAATCTGGGTCTACTTTACATCGTCCCCTAAGCTTTTATATGAGCTGACATTTACCTGCTGTATTTCCTTACACGGAAGCGAAGGAGGAAAAGAAAGGAGTGGACATATCATATCTGCATTGGATGTTGTTGTACAAGGCCCATACAAAAGGCGTCTGTCACAAGATTTCACAATCCAAATTATTAAAATTATCTTAGACCTGAGGATAGTTGGTGTACTTACTTAGAAAATCCATATCAGAATGACTATGTAATCCTTTGAGAATATTTCTGCCTAATATTAAATAAACATTTTATTAGTCCAGCGTCAACTGATCATCTTAAAAAGGCTTCCACTACATTTTTTAATGGTTATTCCCATCATTATAGATGGATACCGTAATGGTTTCATCTTTACTGTTGCCTACGGACATTGTGAGTGACAGCGTAGCCGCCTTGTGGGATCTGGAGTGTGCTGGACTGGCAGTGTTGTGAGTGACAGTCCAGTTATCCAATCTAATGCAGCCCTCCTGCTCAATCTAACCTAGCAGGTGGGCATTTCCCCAGATGCCTACTGTCTTTGGTGATTTGCTGGCTACTTAGCTGGCTAGCTATCAGTATTCCAGTGTCAGCTGCAGCATAGATTAGTTTGGTGTATGCTTAGCTGTGTGTCTGATTGCATCTGATTCTATGATGACTATTCGTGTGGAGTATCCCTTCTTCTTTTTCTGCTCTCTGACTTCATATACCTGACTCTCGACCAACATAGTACCTTCCCGACATTTGATGTCCAGCTCTGTCAAATGTCATGTAGACTCCAGTGAAGTAGCCTCAGAAAACCAATTTTTTTGCCGGTAGATGATGTCTGTATTATTCCGCCATCATCTGCCTCTAATGGTCGAGCTTTGCACATCAGATATTTATAGCACGCTGCCCGAAGACATGATATTCTCAGCAACAATCAGCTCCAACAAAGGAAATGCAATGAATGAAATGGTGGGTTGCTTTAATAGCTGTGGCTAGAGTTCTTAGGAGACCGTGATTTTTGCTGCATGTAGCAGCACTATAGAATTGTGGTATACAGTACAAGTGATCAGATCAAAATATAATAACTATGAACCTCATTGATAACAGCCAAGGCATAAAAGGGTCAGGATTTTAGTGCATGGTGTTCATACATGTTACTGAATAAATGCAGTTTCATTTTCTTACCCTTCGCATATCATTAACATGTCTATCCTGTTATGATCCGGTGACCTTGGAGCCGCATTAAACTTTCTCTGGAGTAGGTGGTAACTGTACTGACCGCAAATCCTGAACTAACACTGCAACAAGAAGTAGCCGTGGGGTGTGCCTAACAAACCCTAGACACCTCGACACAGCCGGAGGACTAAATACCCCTATAGATGGAAATAGGAATTCTACCTTGCCTCAGAGCAGAACCCCAAAGGATAGGCAGCTCCCCACGAATATTGACTGTGAGTAGGAGAGGAAAGACACACGCAGGCAGAAAACACGATTTAGCAAAAGAGGGCACTCTAGCTAATTAGGAAAGGATAGGACAGAATACTAAGCGGTCAGTATTAAAACCCTTCCAAAAATATCCACAGCAGATAGTACAAAAAAATTCCACCATCTAACTAAAGACATGGAACGTATATCTGCAACTCCTGAGAATCCAACTAGACTGAGTAAATCCTGACACAATCTAAGCTGGACAAGAAAAAACAAATGAATAGCACTGAATTATCAAGCACACAGCATGTGTGCCACAGAAACAAAACCAGACACTTATCTTTGCTGATTTGGCAGCAAGGCAGGAGGAACCAGACAGAGGTCCAACACCTCCCAAAAACCATGGACAACTGGCAAGGACTAATGAATCCTACACACCTAAATACCCCAGTCAGAACTGTAATCAGCAGATACACCTGACCAGGACTGAAACCCAGGGAAAACTGCATTACCACCTACAACCACCGGAGGGAGCCCAAAGGCAGAATTCACAACAGTACCCTCCCTTGAGTAGGGGTCACCGAACCCTCACCAGAGCCCCCAGGCCGATCAGGACGAGCCAGATGAAAGGCACGAACCAAATCAGCAGCATGGACATCAGAGGCAAAAACCCAAGAATATTCCTCCTGGCCATAACCCTTCCATTTGACAAAGTACTGAAGCCTCCGCCTCGAAAAACGAGAATCCAAAATCTTCTCAACCACATACTCCAACTCCCCATCAACCAACACAGGGGCCGGAGGATCAACAAAGGGAACAACGGGCACCACATATTTCCGCAATAAAGATCTATGGAAGACATTATGGATAGCAAAAGAGGCCGGAAGCGCCAATCGAAAAGACACCGGATTAATAATCCCAGAAATCCTATAAGGACCAATAAACCGAGGCTTAAATTTAGGAGAAGAAACCTTCATAGGAACATGACGGGAAGACAACCAGACCAGATCCCCAACCCGAAGCCGGGAACCAACACACCGACGACGGTTAGCAAAACGTTGAGCCTCCTCCTGAGACAACACCAAATTGTCCACCACATGAGCCCAAATCTGTTGCAACCTGTCAACCACAGAATCCACACCAGGACAGTCAGAAGGCTCAACCTGCCCAGAAGAAAAACGAGGATGAAAACCAAAATTACAAAAGAAAGGCGAAACCAAAGTAGCTGAACTAGCCCGATTATTAAGAGCAAACTCGGGCTATGGCAAGAAGGCCACCCAATCATCCTGATCAGCAGACACAAAGCATCTCAAATAAGTCTCCAAAGTCTGATTAGTTCGCTCGGTCTGACCATTTGTCTGAGGATGAAATGCAGAAGAAAAAGACAAATCAATGCCCAGTCTAGCACAAAAGGCCCGCCAAAACCTAGAAACAAACTGGGAACCTCTGTCGGAGACAATATTCTCCGGAATACCATGCAAACGAACCACATGCTGAAAAAACAACGGAACCAAATCTGAAGAGGAAGGCAATTTAGGCAAAGGCTCCAAATGAACCATCTTAGAGAACGGGTCACAAACAACCCAGATAACCGACATCCTCTTGGAGACCGGAAGATCAGAAATAAAATCCATAGATATATGCGTCCAGGGCCTCTCAGGGACCGGTAATGGCAAAAGCAACCCACTAGCACGGGAACAACAAGGCTTGGCCCGCGCACAAGTCCCACAGAACTGCACAGAAGAACGCACATCACTGTTGTGAATTCTGTTGTCGAACTCCCTCCTGTGGTCGTGAATGGTACTTCGGCGAGTTCTGTCTATGGGCTCCCTCTGGTGGCTGTGAGTGAAGCTGCTGCTTCTGAGGTTCCTTACACAGGTCACGTGGTTTATCCTTTCGTTGGCTGTTCTATTTAACTCCTCTCAGATCGTTACTCCATGCCAGCTGTCAATGTTTTTGCATTGGTTCAGTTCGCTCCTGGATCTCTCTGGTGACCTGCCTTCTCCTGCAGAAGCTAAGTTCCTGATAGTCATTATTTGTTCACTGTTTTCTTGTCCAGCTGATTTTCATGATTTTGTCTTGCTAGCTGGAAGCTCTGGGATGCAGAGTGGCCCCTCCGCACCGTGAGTCAGTGCGGAGGTCTTTTTTGCACACTCTGCGTGGTCTTTTGTAGGTTTTTGTGCTGATCGCAAAGTTACCTTTCCTATCCTCTGTCTATTTAGTAAGTCTGGCCTCCCTTTGCTGAAACCTGTTTCATTTCTGCGTTTGTGACTTTCATCTTTACTCACAGTCAATATATGTGGGGGGCTTCCTTTACCTTTGGGGAATTTCTCTGAGGCAAGGTAGGCTTTATTTTCTATCTCTAGGGCTAGATAATTCTTAGGCTGTGACGAGGCGCCTAGGTCTGGTCAGGAGCGCTCCATTGCTATTTCTAGGGTGTGTGATAGGATTAGGGCTTGCGGTCAGCAGAGCTCCCACATCCCAGAGCTCGTCCTGTATGAGGTTTAACTATCAGGTCATTCCGGGTGCTCCTAACCACCAGGTCACAACAGTACAGCTGGCCCAAAGTATTAATGCATCTCAATAGAGGGATAAGAGAACTTCTGAGACCATTTATTTTTCTTTGCACTGTGTTTTGTCTTTCTTTTCCCCTAGACCTTTGGGTGGTTCAGGACACAGGTGTAGATATGGACATTCAAGGTCTGTCCTCTTGTATGGATCATCTCTCTGCAAGGGTACAAAACATTCAAGATTTTGTGGTTCAGACTCCTATGTTAGAGCCTAAAATTCCTATTCCTGACTTATTTTCTGGGGATAAATATAGGTTCTTGAATTTCAAAAATAATTATAAACTGTTTCTAGCTTTGAAACCCCGCTCCTCTGGTGACCCCGTTCAACAGGTAAAAATCATTATTTCTTTGTTGCATGGTGACCCTCAAGACTGGGCATTTTCCCTTGCGCCAGGAGATCCGGCATTGCGTGATGTTGATGCGTTTTTTCTGGCGCTTGGATTGCTTTATGATGAACCAAATTCAGTGGATCAGGCAGAGAAAATCTTGCTGGCTTTGTGTCAGGGTCAGGATGAAGCGGAGGTGTACTGTCAGAAGTTTAGAAAGTGGTCTGTGCTTACTCAGTGGAATGAATGTGCCCTGGTGGCAATTTTCAGAAAGGGTCTTTCTGAAGCCCTTAAGGATGTCATGGTGGGATTTCCCACGCCTGCTGGTCTGAATGAGTCTATGTCTTTGGCCATTCAGATCGATCGGCGCATGCGTGAGCGCAAAGCTGTGCACCATCTGGCGGTATTCTCTGAGCATAGGCCTGAGCCTATGCAGAGTGAGAGGACTTTGACCAGAGCTGAACGGCAAGAACACAGACGTCGGAATGGGCTGTGTTTTTACTGTCGTGAATCCACTCATGCTATCTCTGATTGTCCTAAGCGCACTAAGCGGTTCGCTAGGTCTGCCACCATTGGTACGGTACAGTCTAAATTTCTTTTGTCCGTTACTCTGATTTGTTCTCTGTCGTCCTATTCTGTAATGGCATTTGTGGATTCAGGCGCTGCCCTGAATTTGATGGACTTGGAGTTTGCCAGGCGCTGTGGTTTTTTTCTTGGAGCCCTTGCAGTATCCTATTCCATTGAGAGGAATTGATGCTACGCCTTTGGCCAAGAATAAGCCTCAGTACTGGACTCAATTGACCATGTGCATGGCTCCTGCACATCAGGAGGATATTCGCTTTTTGGTGTTGCATAATCTGCATGATGTGGTCGTTTTGGGGTTGCCATGGCTACAGGTCCATAATCCAGTGTTGGATTGGAAATCTATGTCTGTGTCCAGCTGGGGTTGTCAGGGGGTACATGGTGATGTTCCATTGCTCTCAATTTCACCTTCCACTCCTTCTGAAGTCCCTGAGTTTTTATCAGATTACCGGGATGTATTTGAAGAGCCCAAATCTGGTGCCCTACCTCCTCATAGGGATTGCGACTGTGCTATTAATTTGATTCCTGGTAGTAAGTTTCCTAAGGGCCGTCTGTTTAATTTATCTGTGCCAGAGCACGCCGCTATGCGGAGTTATATAAAGGAATCCTTGGAGAAGGGTCATATTCGTCCGTCGTCGTCACCATTGGGAGCAGGGTTCTTTTTTGTGGCCAAGAAGGATGGTTCTTTGAGACCTTGTATTGATTACCGCCTTCTTAATAAGATCACAGTCAAATTTCAGTATCCTTTGCCGCTGCTGTCTGATTTATTTGCTCGGATTAAGGGGGCTAGTTGGTTCACCAAGATAGATCTTCGTGGTGCGTATAATCTAGTGCGAATTAAACAGGGTGATGAATGGAAGACGGCATTTAATACGCCCGAGGGCCATTTTGAGTACCTGGTTATGCCATTCGGGCTTTCTAATGCTCCTTCTGTGTTTCAGTCCTTTATGCATGACATCTTCCGATAGTACCTGGATAGATTCATGATTGTATATTTGGATGACATTTTGGTCTTTTCGGATGATTGGGAATCTCATGTGAAGCAGGTCAGAATGGTGTTCCAGGTCCTTCGTGCAAATTTCTTGTTTGTGAAGGGGTCTAAGTGTCTCTTTGCAGTTCAGAAGGTTTCATTTTTGGGTTTCATTTTTTCCCCTTCTACTATCGAGATGGACCCTGTTAAAGTTCAGGCCATTTACGACTGGACTCAGAAGACATCTGTGAAGAGCTTGCAGAAGTTCCTGGGCTTTGCTAATTTTTATCGTCGCTTCATCGCTAACTTTTCCAGTGTTTCTAAGCCGTTGACTGATTTGACCAAGAAAGGTGCTGATGTGGTCAATTGGTCCTCTGCGGCTGTAGAGGCTTTTCAGGAGTTGAAGCGTCGTTTTGCTTCTGCCCCTGTGTTGTGCCAGCCAGATGTTTCGCTCCCTTTTCAGGTGGAGGTTGATGCTTCTGAAATTGGAGCAGGGGCTGTTTTGTCGCAAAGAAGTTCTGATGGCTCGGTGATGAAACCCTGTGTCTTCTTTTCTAGAAAATTCTCACCTGCTGAGCGCAATTATGATGTGGGCAATCGGGAGTTGTTGGCCAAGAAGTGGGCATTCGAGGAGTGGCGACATTGGCTGAAAAGGAGCTAAACATCGTGTTGCGGTCTTGACGGATCACAAGAATTTGACTTATCTCGAGTCTGCCAAACGGTTGAATCCTAGACAGGCTCGATGGTCGCTCTTTTTCTCCCGTTTTGATTTTGTGGTTTCATACCTTCCGGGATCTAAGAATGTGAAGGCTGACGCCCTGTCAAGGAGTTTTGTGCCTGACTCTCCGGGTGTTCCGGAGCCGGCGGGTATTCTTAAAGAAGGGGTAATTTTGTCTGCCATTTCCCCTGATTTGCGGCGTGTGCTGCAAAAGTTTCAGGCTGATAGACCTGACCGTTGTCCAGCGGAGAGACTGTTTGTCCCTGATAGATGGACTAGTAGAGTTATCTCTGAGGTTCATTGTTCGGTGTTGGCTGGTCATCCTGGAATCTTTGGTACCAGAGATTTGGTGGCTAGATCCTTCTGGTGGCCGTCTTTGTCGCGGGATGTGAGTTCTTTTGTGCAGTCCTGTGGGACTTGTGCTCGGGCTAAGCCCTGCTGTTCTCGTGCCAGTGGGTTGCTTTTGCCCTTGCCGGTCCCGAAGAGGCCCTGGACGCATATTTCCATGGATTTTATTTCTGATCTTCCTGTTTCTCAAAAGATGTCGGTCATTTGGGTGGTTTGTGATCGCTTCTCTAAGATGGTCCATTTGGTACCCTTATCTAATCTGCCTTCCTCCTCTGATTTGGTGCCATTGTTTTTCCAGCATGTGGTTCATTTGCATGGCATTCCAGAGAACATCGTCTCGGACAGAGGTTCCCAGTTTGTTTCGAGGTTTTGGCGGTCCTTTTGCGCTAAGATGGGCATTGATTTGTCGTTTTCTTTGGCTTTCCATCCTCAGACTAATGGCCAAACCGAACAAACTAATCAGACTTTGGAGACATATCTGAGATGCTTTGTTTCTGCTGATCAGGATAATTGGGTGTCCTTCTTGCCTTTGGCTGAGTTCGCCCTTAATAACCGGGCCAGCTCGGCTACTTTAGTTTCTCCTTTTTTCTGTAATTCTGGTTTCCATCCTCGTTTCTCTTCAGGGCAGGTTGAGCCTTCGGACTGTCCTGGTGTGGATGCGGTGGTGGACAGGTTGCAGCAGATTTGGACTCATGTGGTGGACAATCTGATACTGTCTCAGGAGAAGGCTCAACGTTTCGCTAACCGCCGGCGTTGTGTTGGTCCCCGACTTCGTGTTGGGGATTTGGTTTGGTTGTCATCTCGTCACGTTCCTATGAAGGTTTCCTCTCCTAAGTTTAAGCCTCGTTTCATTGGACCATATAAGATTTCTGAAGTTCTTAATCCTGTGTCATTTCGTTTGGACCTTCCAGCTTCTTTTGCCATCCATAATGTGTTCCATAGGTCATTGTTGCGGAGATACGTGGCGCCTATGGTTCCCTCCATTGATCCTCCTGCCCCGGTGTTGGTCGAGGGGGAGTTGGAGTATGTGGTGGAGAAGATTTGGGATTCTCGTGTTTCGAGACGGAAACTCCAGTATCTGGTCAAGTGGAAGGGTTATGGTCAGGAAGATAATTCCGGGGTTTTTGCCTCTGATGTTCATGCTGCCGATCTTGTTCGTGCCTTTCATTTGGCTCATCCTGATCGGCCTGGGGGCTCTGGTGAGGGTTCGGTGACCCCTCCTCAAGGGGGGGTACTGTTGTGAATTCTGTTGTCGAAATCCCTCCTGTGGTCGTGAATGGTACTTCGGCGAGTTCTGTCTATGGGCTCCCTCTGGTGGCTGTGAGTGAAGCTGCTGCTTCTGAGGTTCCTTACACAGGTGACGTGGTTTATCCTTTGGTTGGCTGTTCTATTTAACTCCTCTCAGATCGTTACTCCATGCCAGCTGTCAATGTTTTTGCATTGGTTCAGTTCGCTCCTGGATCTCTCTGGTGACCTGCCTTCTCCTGCAGAAGCTAAGTTACTGATAGTCATTATTTGTTCACTGTTTTCTTGTCCAGCTGGTTTTCATGATTTTGTCTTGCTAGCTGGAAGCTCTGGGATGCAGAGTGGCCCCTCCGCACCGTGAGTCGGTGCGGAGGTCTTTTTTGCACACTCTGCGTGGTCTTTTGTAGGTTTTGTGCTGATTGCAAAGTTACCTTTCCTATCCTCTGTCTATTTAGTAAGTCTGGCCTCCCTTTGCTGAAACCTGTTTCATTTCTGCGTTTGTGACTTTCATCTTTACTCACAGTCAATATATGTGGGGGGCTTCCTTTACCTTTGGGGAATTTCTCTGAGGCAAGGTAGGCTTTATTTTCTATCTCTAGGGCTAGATAGTTCTTAGGCTGTGATGAGGCGCCAAGGTCTGGTCAGGAGCGCTCCACGGCTATTTCTAGGGTGTGTGATAGGATTAGGGCTTGCAGTCAGCAGAGCTCCCACATCCCAGAGCTCGTCCTGTATGAGGTTTAACTATCAGGTCATTCCGGGTGCTCCTAACCACCAGGTCACAACACATCACGTGACAAAGAAGGCCACCAAAAGGACCTACCAACCAAGTCTCTGGTACCAAAAATACCAGGATGACCAGCCAACACAGAACAGTGAACCTCAGAAATCACTCTACTAGTCCATTTGTCAGGAACAAACAGTTTACCCACTGGACAGCGGTCAGGTCTATCAGCCTGAAATTCCTGAAGAACCCGTCGTAAATCAGGGGAAATGGCAGAAAGGACCACCCCTTCTTTCAGAATGCCGACCGGTTCAAGGACCTCAGGAGAATCAGGCAAAAAACTCCTAGAGAGGGCATCAGCCTTATTATTCTTAGAACCCGGAAGATACGAGACCACGAAATCAAAATGGGAAAAAAACAAGGACCATCGAGCCTGTCTAGCATTCAGCCTTTTGGCAGACTCGAGGTAAATCAGATTCTTATGATCGGTCAAGACCACAATACGGTGCTTAGCTCCCTCAAGCCAATGTCGCCACTCCTCAAACGCCCACTTCATAGCCAACAACTCCCAATTGCCGACATCATAATTGCGTTCAGCAGGCGAAAACTTATGGGAAAAGAAGGCACACGGTTTCATCAAGGAACCAACAGGATCCCTCTGAGACAAAACGGCCCCTGCCCCAATCTCAGAAGCGTCAATCTCAACCTGAAACGGAAGAGAAACATCCGGTTGGTGCAACACCGGAGCAGAACTAAATCGGCGTTTAAGCTCCTGAAAGGCAGAGACAGCCGCAGAGGACCAGTTCGCCACATCAGCGCCTTTCTTTGTCAAATCGGTCAAGGGTTTAACCACATTGGAAAAATTAGCAATGAAACGGCGATAAAAATTTGCAAAACCCAAAAATTTCTTAAGGCTCTTCACGGATGTGGGCTGAATCCAATCATGAATGGCCTGAACCTTAACCGGATCCATCTCCATAGATGAGGGAGAAAAAATGAAGCCCAAAAAAGAAACCTTCTGCACCCCAAAGAGACACTTAGACCCCTTCACAAACAAAGCATTGTCACGAAGGATCTGAAATACCTTCCTGACCTGTTCCACATGAGACTCCCAATCATCGGAAAAAATCAAAATATCGTCCAAATGTACAATCAAGAATTTATCAATATAATTCCGGAAGATATCATGCATGAAGGACTGAAAAACAGATGGAGCATTAGTGAGCCCGAATGGCATCACAAGGTATTCAAAATGGTCTTCGGGCATATTAAATGCAGTTTTCCATTCATCCTGGCTTTCCCTTATCTCGGGGTTACCTATGATGGTTAGGAGGCCCGAGCCGCCAGCGTATCCCTGTCTCCTGTGCAGGCCCTATCAGTGACCCCCTCTCCCCCCAAGGGAGTGGGACTGCACCAGTGTATAAATATCACAATTAACAGGTAAACAGACAAGGTAAAGGAAAACCACACTTAGCTTAATGCTGCAAGGCACAGCACAGCAGGAAGAAACACCAGATACAACGGACACAGCTGTAGAACAACAGTTCCCAGCTAGCTCCTACTCCTGGCTTGGTCGCTGAAGAATGAACTAACACCGACAGTCAGCTTATGAACCAGGTGACCTCTTAAAGGATGGAGGGAGTGGTCAACACAAACATATGCTGACCCAGCAGCAATGCAGTAACATCAGCGGCCACCGGGGGAGGGGGGGACTGCATTAACCCCCAATGACCAGAAAGGAAAAAAGGTCTAAAACTGAGGCAAACCAGATCTGCCACAAATCCAAAATTGGATCATGACAGGTGAATGATTTATCAATTACACCAAAACCTAATAATGATCATTACAGTATTTTCATATGTAGATTAACTACATTAACTAAAAAACAAAACAGAAACTGTGGTTTAAGAAGCTTAAAAAGAAACAGATTGAGGAACAGCCAAACTTGACTGCAAAGATCAGGATGTGAAAGACAGTTTCATGTTGCAGGTCATACATTAAGACCACAGCAACAAGACACAAGGTAGTTATACTGCATCAACAAGTTAGCTCCAAGGCAGGGATTTCAAACAAAATGGGGTTTCAAAATGTACTGTTCAAGCTCTTTTGCAAAAGCACCAAACAATGGGCAATGGGAGGACCATAATAGCAAAGGTTAACCAAGGAAACTTAATGTAGCAGATTAAATGCACATCATGCTTATTTCCCTTCAAAATTAGATGTCCAGCAGGGCCACCAGCTCAGAACTGGCAACAAAAATTGGGACCTAGTTATAGTCATCTACTGTTCAGAGAAGTCTAGACAGAAGTGGTCTTTTTATCAGAATTGGAACCAAAAAGTCATACTTTCAACATTGAAACCAGATCCTCTATCTCAACTATGCATAAAAATCTAGGAACTGGGTGCAGAAAAAATGGCAGCTGGTGCTCTGGACTGATCATTCAAAATGTGAACTGTCTGGCTGTAACTAAAGGCAGTTTGTTTGCTGAAGGGCTGGAGAGCAGTTTAATAATTAGTGTGTCAAGACAATAATGAAGCATGGTGCAGCGACATTGCAAATTTGAGGTGCATTTCAGCAAATGGAGTTGGTGATTTGGTCAGGATTAATGAAGTCTTCAATTCTGAGAAACACAGGCAGATACTTATTCATCATCGAGGGAGGCATCTGATTGCCTCCAAATTTATTCATCAGCAGGACAATGACCCCAAACATCCAGCCAGTGTCATTAAGAATTATCTTCAGCATAAAGAAGAACAAAGATTCCGGGAAGTGATGATCCGGCCCAACAGAGCCGTGATCTCATCATCAAATCTGTCTGGTATTACATGAAGAGACAAAAGCAACATCCACAGATGATCAGTGGCGAGTTAATTAAGATGTTTGAAACAACCTGACTGCCTGGTCCCTTCAAAAACTACGTGCACTTCTTTTTTTGAAAGCATATATACTGTATAAAAGATTTGTACACATCTCTATTGATATGCATCAATTTGAATTGTGTAACATTACAATTTATGACTATCAACTAGAAAATGCTTTAGCGCATGTACGTATGTGGCGCAGCATATTGTACCATTGTTATAGGATTGTATTAGCGCATGGATTTTAAATGAATACTATATTACTCCCTTAAGGGGAATCCGTCAAGTCATTTTTGTGAATCATACTAATAGTATCCTGATATAGGACTTGGGCAGCCACTTCAGGATATGTTACGTTTATTTCTGTACGTCGCTCGGTTGAGCTGCTGTAAGCCCAGGAAAATGTAAAGCCGAGCGCCGACTAGTCAATCGCATGTAAAAGCAAATTAAATATTAATCCCTTCCTCTGCCCATGATCCCAACCCAACCCTCTGTACCATCATTAGTGGTTTTGTCAGACTGCCATTTTAATTCACCCGAGGATCGAATCCCAATCCTCGGACTGGCCGTCTGCTCTCCTAACCCAAGCATGACAGCTGCATAGAAATATATGCTGTCACGCTCAGCTCAGGTCTCCTATGAAGCTCAGCCTGTAGCTCAACTTCACAGAAGGACTAACATGGCAGTTCTAGGAGCCATCAGCAGGACCCTGGCTGCCATTTTAGCCCATCGATTCCCTGCAATTTCTTCATGGGGGGCTGATTGGAATCAGTACATGCATACACCAGCAAATGAGTAATTGTAATTGCACTGGCATTTAAATGCTTGAGTTTTTGTGATGACGTGACCTGTATGCTGCTTTTATAATCAGATGCCAGCTGTGCAACACAACAGGCATCTATCTGAAATGAAGTATGCTCAGCACCTGAGCCAGGTTCATACTATCCTAAGAGAACAATGATTAAAATGTACATCACAGGTCATTAAAAGAATAAACATGTACAAGATAAGAAAAACATGGTTGCTATCTTACAAAAATAACAACAGTTCTGTCTATAGATTTGTTTGCACATGCTATGCCAAGTTCTGTTTGCAGTGTGCAGTTTCTCCAACGGTATTGTTCCTGTATCATGTTCAGGACTCCAGTCCCAGAAACAGAATAGCAACCCTATAGGATTAAGGCTCAACTGCCACTCACTACAGTAGGTACAAGGCTCTTTTTATCTTGATTGGGCCATTAGAGTAGTAACCATGTGCCACTCCAGTCTAGTCCCTGGATCTGCAGCAGCTGACTAACGGCTCAAAACAACACATACAAGGCACAGAGGGTGAAGACAGAGACGTGATCACAAAGTCCAAGGATGGGGAAGGCAGCACAGGTTCAAAATACAAAACCAGGGTAAAGAGCAGAGAAATCAGACTAAATGAGTAAACAAGCCAATATAAAAAAATGCACCTAGCGGGGAACAAGTGATGAAATACAGCTTGGACCTAAGCTCAGGCAAGATGTGGAGGGAAAGATGCCAATTTATCCACTGCTGGCAGGGGATAGGCCAGGGAAGGAAAATTCTGCAGAACTCAGTGGTTTTAAATTCCTTTAGAGTCTGGCAGCGCCTCTCAATAACCATGTGGAGACCATCCAGCAGCAAGAGGATGTAACAGTGCTGGAAGTGTCTGCACAAGGTAGCTTAGGGAGATGGTCTGACATTGGGAGGAGCAGAGCCGTGAATGCATAGAGCAGGATGGCACATAAAACCGTGTGAGTCACCAACATGACATAAACAGATGACAAAAAGAGTAACAATGTCTTGGACTTTTGACTTTCAGTCTCAATATCTCACCATCCACTATTTCTTCAAAAGTGAGACTGATATTATTGTATAAACAATGATCTTGTCTATCTCATACATATAGCATATGATTAATTATGCAGATTCTTGTAATGCCACTGCATTGTTATTGTGTTGCTCCTAAAAATCTAAATTTTTAATCTAAATTATTTTGTTAGTATTTTGTAATTCCACCTTTGACTTTCAACACTCCCTGAATCCTTCAGGGCATCCTCGTGTTCAGATTCAAACATGTCTTGACCGAAATCTGATCCCAGGTCTCTTCTACATGTTCCCAATGTTGGTGCATACTGGTCGACTCACTTGGGTATGTCCAGAGTTTTTTCTTCATCTCTATCCACAAGTGTTCAGTTGGTTTGAGTTCCGGGGACTGAGGAAGTCAATCAGCACCTCTACTTCATTGTCATTTAACCATTTCTTCCACAATCTCGACATATGCTTCAGGTCATTGTACTACTATGTTATCCTTTTTATACTCATAACCCAATATCATCCAGCTCCCTCCACCAAACTTGATAGTTCCTTCAATTTCTCAATCTGTTAGCCCCTTTTTCCCTTGTTTCTTCTAGACCCATTTGCACCCATCAGAGCCTAGTCTATCGACTTTCGTCTCATCGCTCCAAATTACCCATTTCCAACTTTCTACTGTCAACTTTTTGCAAACTTAAGAAGGCACTTCTTATGAGGATATTGAAGTCAAAGTTTCTTCACCTTTCTTTTAGCCACCATTCCAGACTTGTGTAATGTGCGTTGCACTGTGTTTGCAAGGATGTCTATGATCTCGCTATTATGAAGCATATGAGCCACTACCACTGCCGTGTTTGTCGCTCCAGAACTGATAGACCTTCTGATGAGCCAATTTGTTGTCTCCAATATTTTGCCTGGAAATCCACCTCTTTACTTTTCAATGGATGGACTTCATTTTGTATTATTCAAACTGTCATGGCGCTCACATGGTTCAGTTTGGCATTTTTCTTGAACGAGAGACTGCTATTAATGAGCTGGATGATGCTGTTTCTCTTTTCTTAGGAAATCTTTTTCATGGCTGCTCCTCGATGAGTACTAATCATCTTTTGCTTGGGAATCATTCTAATAACACACTGAGCTATTAGGGAATGTGAGAATAGGTTGTAATTTGTAGTATACAGTTAGAAAAAGATTTTTTCACCACCAGGAAAAAAACTAACAATGCAGTGATATGGCAAGAATTTGAATAACTAATCATATGCTAAATAGTTGCAAGTCAAATTTATGTATGAGCAATCCACGATGATTATCTATATAATGATAGTAGTCTCATGTGCGAAGCAGTAGTGGATAATGAGATATGGAACCTGAAAGTCAAAAGTTCTAAACATTATTACCCTTTTTCTTGTCAGTGTACAATATTGTACTATGATTGCGTTATTGTGTAATGGGGGCCAGGATGGTAGTCATGGCGAGGGGCTTCTGTATTTCCATCACACCCTGGCACTCCACTGTATTAACAAAATGTCCTTTCATTGATGTGCTGTGTGTGTTGTGCATTTCACCCACCTGTGGGTCAGAGTTCTTCTCGCAGCCTTCTTCAGCAACACACAGAAAGTTTCAAAGTCCAGATCCATTTTCAACAACACTTTACTAAGCTCATCCAGTTTAGAAGCAGACACAGCACAGCAATATTCACATGTTATGGACACTCTTTTCTCTGAGCTGCCCCTGGTCCTCACTGACAACATGTGTTCCCATACCATATTTTCCGGTACCACAGCTTCTTGAGTAACCGAACTAGCTTGTTCCTGGTGCTCCCCGTCCATTTTCCCTATCCTGGGCGAAAGTAAATTATGTTGTTGCCAATCCTTGTTAGACAGTAGGTCTTAGACATTACAGAAATTTCCCATAAGCCTAGTCGCTGTCTCCCTTATGCTGCCCAGATCTGCCAGTGCTCCAATGTCCGTCCACCCGTAGGGCATAGATTGACGAGAATCGGTATTAACACAACTCCAGCCTAAGACCTCACTGTTCTTCTTCCTATACTCCACTAAGTAACTTCCTTCTAGGAAAATTCTCCTCACACTACTCTAGCTCTTCCTACTATCTAGCATCCTATTGGCTCAACTATTTAACTGTTACTGAACCATTTCCTATCCCATATTAATCTAATATCTAACTCTATAGTGCCCCCACTGTACTAACACTGAACCTATACCAAATACTATATTACCCTAATTCTGTCCCTAACACATAAGGACTAGGGTTGAGCGAAACGGGTCGAACATTTTCAAAAGTCGCCGACTTTTGGCTAAGTCGGGGTTTCATGAAACCCGATCCGACCCCTGTGCGTGGTCGGCCATGCGGTACGCGACTTTCGCGCCAAAGTCGCGTTTCAATGACGCGAAAAGCGCCATTTCTCAGCCAATGAAGGTAAACGCAGAGTGTGGGCAGCGTGATGACATAGGTCCTGGTCCCCACCATCTTAGAGAAGGGCATTGCAGTGATTGGCTTGCTGTCTGCGACGTCACAGGGGCTATAAAGAGGCGTTCCCGCCGACCGCCATCTTACTGCTGCTGATCTGAGCTTAGGGAGAGGTTGCTGCCGCTTTGTCAGAAGCAGGGATAGCGTTAGGCAGGGTCCATTAACCACAAAACCGCTTGTGCTGCAGCGATTTGCACTGTCCAACACCACCCTCGGTGTGCAGGGACAGTGGAAGTTTTTTTTTTTCCCCTCAGCGCTGTAGCTCATTGGGCTGCCCTAGAAGGCTCCCTGATAGCTGCATTGCTGTGTGTACGCCGCTGTGCAAACCAACTGCTTTTTTCAAAGCACAAATCCTCTTGTTCCTTCCTTTCTGCACAGCTATCTTTTTTGTTTGTCCACACTTTTTATTTCATTTGTGCATCAGTCCACTCCTTATTGCTGCCTGCCATACCTGGCTGAGATTACTGCAGGCAGGGAGATAGTAGCTGCCTGCCATACCTGGCTGAGATTACTGCAGGCAGGGAGATAGTAATTGTAGGACATTCCCTGTTTTTTTTTTTTTTTTTTTTTTGGTGGGAGATTAAGATTGGCAATTTGGCATTTCTGCTAGAGTGCCATCCCTGTGTGTGCCATCTCTCTCACATAGTGGGCCATAGAAAGCCTTTTCATTTTTCTGTATTTTTTTTTGTGGGGTGTATAAATTCTCCCTGATAAAAATACAGTGGGAGATTAATATTGGCCTTTGGGCTTGTGTGCCAGTCCTGAGTGTGCCATCTCTCTCACAAATAGTGGGCCATAGAAAGCCTATTTAATTTTTTTTTTGGTTTTATAAATTTTCCCTGAAAAAAGGGAGATTAATATTGGCCTCTGGGCTTGTGTGCCAGTTGTGAGCGTGCCATCTGTGCCAGTCCTGAGCGTGCCATCTCTCTCACAAATAGTGGGCCATAGAAAGCCTATTTAAATATTTTTTTGGTTTTATAAATTCTCCCAGAAAAAAAGGGAGATTAATATTGGCCTCTGGGCTTCTGTGCCAGTCCTGAGCGTGCCATCTGTGCCAGTCCTGAGCGTCCCATCTCTCTCACAAATAGTGGGCCATAGAAAGCCTATTTAATTTTTTTTTTGGTTTTATAAATTCTCCCAGAAAAAAAGGGAGATTAATATTGGCCTCTGGGCTTGTGTGCCAGTTGTGAGCGTGCCATCTGTGCCAGTCCTGAGCGTGCCATCTCTCTCACAAATAGTGGGCCATAGAAAGCCTATTTAAATATTTTTTTGGTTTTATAAATTCTCCCAGAAAAAAAGGGAGATTAATATTGGCCTCTGGGCTTCTGTGCCAGTCCTGAGCGTGCCATCTGTGCCAGTCCTGAGCGTCCCATCTCTCTCACAAATAGTGGGCCATAGAAAGCCTATTTAATTTTTTTTTTGGTTTTATAAATTCTCCCAGAAAAAAAGGGAGATTAATATTGGCCTCTGGGCTTCTGTGCCAGTCCTGAGCGTGCCATCTGTGCCAGTCCTGAGCGTCCCATCTCTCTCACAAATAGTGGGCCATAGAAAGCCTATTTAATTTTTTTTTTGGTTTTATAAATTCTCCCAGAAAAAAAGGGAGATTAATATTGGCCTCTGGGCTTGTGTGCCAGTTGTGAGCGTGCCATCTGTGCCAGTCCTGAGCGTGCCATCTCTCTCACAAATAGTGGGCCATAGAAAGCCTATTTAAATATTTTTTTGGTTTTATAAATTCTCCCAGAAAAAAAGGGAGATTAATATTGGCCTCTGGGCTTCTGTGCCAGTCCTGAGCGTGCCATCTGTGCCAGTCCTGAGCGTCCCATCTCTCTCACAAATAGTGGGCCATAGAAAGCCTATTTAATTTTTTTTTTGGTTTTATAAATTCTCCCAGAAAAAAAGGGAGATTAATATTGGCCTCTGGGCTTCTGTGCCAGTCCTGAGCGTGCCATCTGTGCCAGTCCTGAGCGTCCCATCTCTCTCACAAATAGTGGGCCATAGAAAGCCTATTTAATTTTTTTTTTGGTTTTATAAATTTTCCCTGAAAAAAGGGAGATTAATATTGGCCTCTGGGCTTGTGTGCCAGTTGTGAGCGTGCCATCTGTGCCAGTCCTGAGCGTGCCATCTCTCTCACAAATAGTGGGCCATAGAAAGCCTATTTAAATATTTTTTTGGTTTTATAAATTCTCCCAGAAAAAAAGGGAGATTAATATTGGCCTCTGGGCTTCTGTGCCAGTCCTGAGCGTGCCATCTGTGCCAGTCCTGAGCGTCCCATCTCTCTCACAAATAGTGGGCCATAGAAAGCCTATTTTTTTTTTGGGGGGGGTTTTAGAAATTCTCCCTGGAAAAAAAAAGGGAGATTAATATTGCCCTTTGGGCTTGTGTGCCAGTACTAAGCGTTCCATCTCTCTCTCTCTCTCTTAGTCAGTGGGCCATAGAACGCCTATTTTTGGTTTTATTTGTTTTCTAAATTCTCCCTGAAAAAATCATTTTATTTTATTTGGTTTCTAAATTCTTCCTGATAAAATCATATTTTTTTTATTATTTTTTTTTCTAAAGTCTCCCTGAAAAAAAAAAAAAAAAAAAAAAAAACAGTGGGAGATTAATATTGGCCTTTCTGCTTGTGTGCCAGTCTTGACTCCTGGGTGCGTCATCTCTCAGTCAGTGGGCCATAGAACGCCTATTTTTGGTTTTATTTGTTTTCTAAATTCTCCCTGAAAAAATCATTTTATTTTATTTGGTTTCTAAATTCTTCCTGATAAAATCATATTTTTTTTATTATTTTTTTTTCTAAAGTCTCCCTGAAAAAAAAAAAAAAAAACAACCAAAAAAAACAGTGGGAGATTAATATTGGCCTTTCTGCTTGTGTGCCAGTCTTGACTCCTGGGTGTGCCATCTCTCTCTCTCTCTCTCTCTCTCTCTCTCTCTCTCTCCAATTGTGGTCCATAGAAAGCCTATATTTTTTTTCCTTGATTTGGGTTCCAAAATCTACCAGAGAAAATAACTACATCAATCATTGGTAGAAAAATATTGGCCTCTGGGCTTGTGTGCCACTTCTGATTCCTGTGTGCGTCATCTCTCAGTCAGTGGGCCATAGAACGCCTATTTTTGTTTTTATTTGTTTTATAAATTCTCCCTGAAAAAATCATTTTATTTTATTTGGTTTCTAAATTCTTCCTGATAAAATCATATTTTTTTTATTATTTTTTTTTCTAAAGTCTCCCTGAAAAAAAAAAAAAAAAAACAGTGGGAGATTAATATTGGCCTTTCTGCTTGTGTGCCAGTCTTGACTCCTGGGTGCGTCATCTCTCAGTCAGTGGGCCATAGAACGCCTATTTTTGGTTTTATTTGTTTTCTAAATTCTCCCTGAAAAAATCATTTTATTTTATTTGGTTTCTAAATTCTTCCTGATAAAATCATATTTTTTTTATTATTTTTTTTTCTAAAGTCTCCCTGAAAAAAAAAAAAAAAACAACCAAAAAAAACAGTGGGAGATTAATATTGGCCTTTCTGCTTGTGTGCCAGTCTTGACTCCTGGGTGTGCCATCTCTCTCTCTCTCTCTCTCTCTCTCTCTCTCTCTCTCTCTCCAATTGTGGTCCATAGAAAGCCTATATTTTTTTTCCTTGATTTGGGTTCCAAAATCTACCAGAGAAAATAACTACATCAATCATTGGTAGAAAAATATTGGCCTCTGGGCTTGTGTGCCACTCCTGATTCCTGTGTGCGTCATCTCTCAGTCAGTGGGCCATAGAACGCCTATTTTTGTTTTTATTTGTTTTCTAAATTCTCCCTGAAAAAATCATTTTATTTTATTTGGTTTCTAAATTCTTCCTGATAAAATCATATTTTTTTTATTATTTTTTTTTCTAAAGTCTCCCTGAAAAAAAAAAAAAAAACAACCAAAAAAAACAGTGGGAGATTAATATTGGCCTTTCTGCTTGTGTGCCAGTCTTGACTCCTGGGTGTGCCATCTCTCTCTCTCTCTCTCTCTCTCTCTCTCTCTCTCTCTCTCCAATTGTGGTCCATAGAAAGCCTATATTTTTTTTCCTTGATTTGGGTTCCAAAATCTACCAGAGAAAATAACTACATCAATCATTGGTAGAAAAATATTGGCCTCTGGGCTTGTGTGCCACTTCTGATTCCTGTGTGCGTCATCTCTCAGTCAGTGGGCCATAGAACGCCTATTTTTGTTTTTATTTGTTTTATAAATTCTCCCTGAAAAAATCATTTTATTTTATTTGGTTTCTAAATTCTTCCTGATAAAATCATATTTTTTTTATTATTTTTTTTTCTAAAGTCTCCCTGAAAAAAAAAAAAAAAAAACAGTGGGAGATTAATATTGGCCTTTCTGCTTGTGTGCCAGTCTTGACTCCTGGGTGCGTCATCTCTCAGTCAGTGGGCCATAGAACGCCTATTTTTGGTTTTATTTGTTTTCTAAATTCTCCCTGAAAAAATCATTTTATTTTATTTGGTTTCTAAATTCTTCCTGATAAAATCATATTTTTTTTATTATTTTTTTTTCTAAAGTCTCCCTGAAAAAAAAAAAAAAAACAACCAAAAAAAACAGTGGGAGATTAATATTGGCCTTTCTGCTTGTGTGCCAGTCTTGACTCCTGGGTGTGCCATCTCTCTCTCTCTCTCTCTCTCTCTCTCTCTCTCTCTCTCTCCAATTGTGGTCCATAGAAAGCCTATATTTTTTTTCCTTGATTTGGGTTCCAAAATCTACCAGAGAAAATAACTACATCAATCATTGGTAGAAAAATATTGGCCTCTGGGCTTGTGTGCCACTCCTGATTCCTGTGTGCGTCATCTCTCAGTCAGTGGGCCATAGAACGCCTATTTTTGTTTTTATTTGTTTTATAAATTCTCCCTGAAAAAATCATTTTATTTTATTTGGTTTCTAAATTCTTCCTGATAAAATCATATTTTTTTTATTATTTTTTTTTCTAAAGTCTCCCTGAAAAAAAAAAAAAAAAAAAAAAAAACAGTGGGAGATTAATATTGGCCTTTCTGCTTGTGTGCCAGTCTTGACTCCTGGGTGTGCCATCTCTCTCTCTCTCTCTCTCTCTCTCTCTCTCTCTCTCTCTCTCCAATTGTGGTCCATAGAAAGCCTATATTTTTTTTCCTTGATTTGGGTTCCAAAATCTACCAGAGAAAATAACTCCATCAATCATTGGTAGAAAAATATTGGCCTCTGGGCTTGTGTGCCACTCCTGATTCCTGTGTGCGTCATCTCTCACTCAGTGGCCCATAGAAAGCATATAGTTTGTTACATTTGTTTTCTAAATTCTCCCTGCAAAAATCAAATTTTTTTTTTTTTGGGGGGGTTTCTAAAGTGTTCCTGAAAAAAATAAAAATAAAAAACAAATAATAGTGTGACATTAATATTAACATTTGTGCTTCAGTGACAGTCCTGCGTGTGGGGCATCTCTCTAATTTGCAGCCACCAAAAAAAGAGTGTGTAACATTGTGCCTGATTTTCGCGGTGGTCTCACCAACCTGTAAAGGGGTAGCTAAATCATACTGAAGTTATAGCTCACCGTGTAAGTTGTGTGACTGCAACAAATAACGTTAGTTTGGTTACGTTTTTAAAACAATGAGGAAGTCTAGTGGAAGAGGTCGTGGCCGGGGGCGTTCATTGTCAGCTGGTAATGAGGGTAGTGGTAGTGGTGGAGCATCAGGTGGTCGTGGGGAAAAAAATATTGCACCTAAGTCTGGAGCTGTGGAGCCAGGTTCGTCGTCCGGCTACACAAGGCCTCGAACGCTCCCTTTTCTGGGATTAGGAAAACCGCTTTTAAAGCCGGAGCAGCAAGAGCAAGTTTTGGCTTATCTTGCTGACTCAGCCTCTAGCTCTTTTGCCTCCTCTCGTGAAACTGGTAAAAGTAAAAGCAGCGCGTCGTTAGTGGATGTTCACGGTCAGGGACAAGTCACTTCCTTGTCCTCTTCAGCAAAAACAACAACAGAGAAGAATGCAGCAGGCGACACAACGGGTTACTCCATGGAGCTCTTTACACATACCGTCCCTGGCTTAGAAAGTGAAGCAGTTAACAGTCCATGCCCATTACAAATTGAATCTGACATGGAGTGCAGTGACGCACAGCCACAGCCAGACTACTATGCTGGTCCTTTGACTCAGACCACAACATTGCCCTCGCAGGGTGCTGATCAAGAATCAGACCCTGATGAGACTATGTTGCCCCATCACGAACGCTATACCACCGAACGACACGGTGACACAGACGAAGTTGCGCAGGAGGTACAAGAAGAGTTATTAGATGACCCAGTTCTTGACCCCGATTGGCAGCCATTGGGGGAACAGGGTGCAGGCGGCAGCAGTTCTGAAGCAGAGGAGGAGGAGGGGCCGCAGCAGGCATCAACATCGCCACAGGTTCCATCTGCCGGGCCCGTATCTTGCCCAAAACGCGTGGCAAAGCCAAAACCTGGTGGAGGACAGCGTGGCCATCCGGTTAAAGCTCAGTCTGCAATGCCTGAAAAGGTATCCGATGCTAGAAAGAGTGCAGTCTGGCATTTTTTTAAACAACATCCAATTGATCAGCGCAAAGTCATCTGTCAAAAATGTTCTACTTCCTTAAGCAGAGGTCAGAATCTGAAAAGTCTCAATACTAGTTGCATGCATAGACATTTAACCACCATGCATTTGAAAGCTTGGACTAACTACCAAACGTCCCTTAAGGTTGTTGCACCCTCGGCCAATGAAGCTAGTCATCAACGCAACATCCCTTCCGGCAGTGTAGGACCACCATTTAGCGCACCACCTGCTGTATCTGTGCAGGTATCTTTGCCAGGCCAAAGCAGTCAGGGTCAGGGAATCACCAGTTTCGTAGTAGGAAACACTGCATCTAGGGCACCGGCGGCAACAATACCATCTCCCACCGTCTCTCAGTCTGCCATGTCCACCGGCACCCCCGCTAGTTCCACGATCTCCATCTCTCCAGTCCAGCTCACCCTACATGAGACTATGGTTAGAAAAAGGAAGTACTTAGCCTCGCATCCGCGTACACAGGGTTTGAACGCCCACATAGCTAGACTAATCTCGTTAGAGATGATGCCCTACCGGTTAGTTGAAAGCGAAGCTTTCAAAGACCTGATGGACTACGCTGTACCACGCTACGAGCTACCCAGTCGACACTTTTTTTCCAGAAAAGCCATCCCAGCCCTCCACCAGCATGTTAAAGAGCGCATCGTCCATGCACTCAGGCAATCTGTGAGCACAAAGGTGCACCTGACAACAGATGCATGGACCAGTAGGCATGGCCAGGGACGTTACGTGTCCATCACGGCACACTGGGTAAATGTGGTGGATTCAGGGTCCACAGGGGACAGCAAGTTTGGGACAGTTCTGCCTAGCCCACGGTCTAGTAAACAGTTGTCTGTAGCCGTTCGCACCCCCTCCTCCTCCTCCTCCTCCTCGTCCTCCTGCAGAAGCAAGAGCTCGTCCACAGACCGCAGTCGCACAAACACTCCATCCGCACCTGCCACTGTTGCACACCAGGTCTCCCATTATGGGGCAGCTACTGGCATACGTCAGCAGGCTGTATTGGCTATGAAGTGTTTGGGCGACAATAGACACACCGCGGAAGTTCTGTCCGAGTTCTTGCAGCAAGAAACGCAGTCGTGGCTGGGCACTGTAGATCTTGAGGCAGGCAAGGTAGTGAGTGATAACGGAAGGAATTTCATGGCTGCCATCTCCCTTTCCCAACTGAAACACATTCCTTGCCTGGCTCACACCTTAAACCTGGTGGTGCAGTGCTTCCTGAAAAGTTATCCGGGGTTATCCGACCTGCTCCTCAAAGTGCGTGGACTTTGCGCACATATCCGCCGTTCGCCTGTACACTCCAGCCGTATGCAGACCTATCAGCGTTCTTTGAACCTTCCCCAGCATCGCCTAATCATAGACGTTGCAACAAGGTGGAACTCAACACTGCACATGCTTCAGAGACTGTGCGAACAGAGGCGGGCTGTTATGTTTTTGTGGGAGGATACACATACACGGGCAGGCAGTAGGATGGCAGACATGGAGTTGTCAGGTGTGCAGTGGTCGAAGATTCAAGACATGTGTCAAGTCCTTCAGTGTTTTGAGGAATGCACACGGCTGGTTAGTGCAGACAACGCCATAATAAGCATGAGCATCCCCCTAATGCGTCTGCTGATGCAAAGTTTGACGCACATAAAGGATCAGGCGTCTGCACCAGAGGAAGAGGAAAGCCTTGATGACAGTCAGCGATTGTCTGGTCAGGGCAGTGTACATGACGAGGTACCGGGCGAAGAGGAGGTGGAGGATGAGGAGGATGATGGGGATGAGTATATTTTTAATGAGGAAGCTTTCCCGGGGGCACGGGAAATTGGTGGCGTGGCAAGGCCGGGTTCTGGTTTTTTGAGGGACACAAGTGACGTAGATTTGCCTGCAACTGCCCCTCAACCAAGCACAACCGCAGATTTGACAACGGGAACTTTGGCCCACATGGCGGATTATGCCTTGCGTATCCTCAAAAGGGACACACGCATTACAAAAATGATGAACGATGACGATTACTGGTTGGCCTGCCTCCTTGATCCTCGCTATAAAGGCAAATTGCAAAATATTATGCCACATGAGAACTTGGAACTAATATTAGCAACAAAACAATCAACTCTTGTTGACCGTTTGCTTCTGGCATTCCCTGCACACAGCGCCCGTGATCGTTCTCACACGAGCTCCAGGGGCCAGCAGACCAGAGGTGTTAGAGGGGCAGAAATCAGAAGTGGCGTTGGCCAGAGGGGTTTTCTGACCAGGTTGTGGAGTGATTTTTCTAGGACCGCAGACAGGACAGGTACTGCAGCATCAATTCAAAGTGACAGGAGACAACATTTGTCCAGTATGGTTACAAACTATTTTTCATCCCTTATCGACGTTCTCCCTCAACCGTCATTCCCATTTGATTACTGGGCATCCAAATTAGACACCTGGCCAGAATTGGCAGAATATGCATTGCAGGAGCTTGCTTGCCCGGCAGCTAGTGTCCTATCAGAAAGAGTATTCAGTGCTGCAGGTTCAATACTAACAGAAAAAAGGACTCGTCTGTCTACCCAAAATGTAGATGATCTAACCTTCATTAAAATGAACCACAACTGGATTTCAAAATCTTTTGCCCCACCCTGCCCGGCTGACACCTAGCTTTCCTATGAAAAGGTCTTGCCTGTGGACTATTCTGAATGACTTTTCCAATCTCGTAATTTTCTTCACCTGATTGTCCAGCATACGACATGTTTCCACCTCACGAAATGGCCAAACTCCCCACACGGGGTCGTGCTATCGCCACTTTGCGCTTGGACCCTTGAGAGTGCTGTTTGTCTGAAGAGGTGGGTGAGCCCGCTTTTGGTCGACGGCACTGCCACTGGGTCCCTCATAGTACAATAAAGTGTCTCTGGCGGTGGTGGTGCGCACCCAACGTCAGACTCACCGTTGTAATATGAGGGGCCCTGTGCCTGTACCGCCGGCCACAAGCCAGTTCCCCCCCCCCCCAGCTCAAACAGTGCTCTACCACTAGCAAAATTATCTCTCACAGCTTCACCAATGTGTAGTCTAGGCGCTGACATCCTTCAATGACTGGCACTGACAATACCATTGTTTTGACATTTTTGTTATGTTAGGCCTTCGAAGCCTGTCTGCGGTCACTCCTTCCACTAGACTTCCACTGACCAGACCACTGCTGCCCGTGTACCCCTGGAACCAATTTAAAATTGCCTACAGCCATGTGTGATTATTTTAGGCCGTCGATGCCTGTCTGCGGTCACTCCTTCCACTAGGCCTCCACTGACCACACCACTGCTGCCCGTGTAACCCTGGAACCAATTTAAAATTGCCTACAGCCATGTGTTATTATTTTAGGCCTTCGATGCCTGTCTGCGGTCACTCCTTCCACTAGGCCTCCACTGACCACACCACTGCTGCCCGTGTAACCCTGGAACCAATTTAAAATTGCCTACAGCCATGTGTTATTATTTTAGGCCTTCGATGCCTGTCTGCGGTCACTCCTTCCACTAGGCCTCCACTGACCACACCACTGCTGCCCGTGTAACCCTGGAACCAATTTAAAATTGCCTACAGCCAGCCCAATTTTTTTATTTTAGGCCTTCGATGCCTGTCTGCGGTACATTCTTTCAACTACTACTACACTGACCAGGGCACTGCTGCCAAGTACCCCTGGAACCAATTTAAAATTGCCTACAGCCATGTGTTAATATTTTAGGCCTTCGATGCCTGTCTGCGGTCACTCCTTCCACTAGGCCTCCACTGACCACACCACTGCTGCCCGTGTAACCCTGGAACCAATTTAAAATTGCCTACAGCCATGTGTTATTATTTTAGGCCTTCGATGCCTGTCTGCGGTCACTCCTTCCACTAGGCCTCCACTGACCACACCACTGCTGCCCGTGTAACCCTGGAACCAATTTAAAATTGCCTACAGCCATGTGTTATTATTTTAGGCCTTCGATGCCTGTCTGCGGTCACTCCTTCCACTAGGCCTCCACTGACCACACCACTGCTGCCCGTGTAACCCTGGAACCAATTTAAAATTGCCTACAGCCAGCCCAATTTTTTTATTTTAGGCCTTCGATGCCTGTCTGCGGTACATTCTTTCAACTACTACTACACTGACCAGGGCACTGCTGCCCAAGTACCCCTGGAACCAATTTAAAATTGCCTACAGCCATGTGTTAATATTTTAGGCCTTCGATGCCTGTCTGCGGTCACTCCTTCCACTAGGCCTCCACTGACCACACCACTGCTGCCCGTGTAACCCTGGAACCAATTTAAAATTGCCTACAGCCATGTGTTATTATTTTAGGCCTTCGATGCCTGTCTGCGGTCACTCCTTCCACTAGGCCTCCACTGACCACACCACTGCTGCCCGTGTAACCCTGGAACCAATTTAAAATTGCCTACAGCCAGCCCAATTTTTTTATTTTAGGCCTTCGATGCCTGTCTGCGGTACATTCTTTCAACTACTACTACACTGACCAGGGCACTGCTGCCCAAGTACCCCTGGAACCAATTTAAAATTGCCTACAGCCATGTGTTAATATTTTAGGCCTTCGATGCCTGTCTGCGGTCACTCCTTCCACTAGGCCTCCACTGACCACACCACTGCTGCCCGTGTAACCCTGGAACCAATTTAAAATTGCCTACAGCCATGTGTTATTATTTTAGGCCTTCGATGCCTGTCTGCGGTCACTCCTTCCACTAGGCCTCCACTGACCACACCACTGCTGCCCGTGTAACCCTGGAACCAATTTAAAATTGCCTACAGCCATGTGTTATTATTTTAGGCCTTCGATGCCTGTCTGCGGTCACTCCTTCCACTAGGCCTCCACTGACCACACCACTGCTGCCCGTGTAACCCTGGAACCAATTTAAAATTGCCTACAGCCATGTGTTATTATTTTAGGCCTTCGATGCCTGTCTGCGGTCACTCCTTCCACTAGGCCTCCACTGACCACACCACTGCTGCCCGTGTAACCCTGGAACCAATTTAAAATTGCCTACAGCCAGCCCAATTTTTTTATTTTAGGCCTTCGATGCCTGTCTGCGGTACATTCTTTCAACTACTACTACACTGACCAGGGCACTGCTGCCCAAGTACCCCTGGAACCAATTTAAAATTGCCTACAGCCATGTGTTAATATTTTAGGCCTTCGATGCCTGTCTGCGGTCACTCCTTCCACTAGGCCTCCACTGACCACACCACTGCTGCCCGTGTAACCCTGGAACCAATTTAAAATTGCCTACAGCCATGTGTTATTATTTTAGGCCTTCGATGCCTGTCTGCGGTCACTCCTTCCACTAGGCCTCCACTGACCTGTCTACTGCGGCCCGTGTACCCCTTGAACCAACCTAATAAAATATTTAAAAAATTAATTTGATTATAAAAAATAAGATCGTGTTGAGATCTCAAATGCAGACATTTTAACATTAAAAACAAACACACAACAAAAATCTGGAACTGTACTAAAAAGGTCCACCAGCTACAATTACTTTCTCCTGCAAGAAGTTAACTGAAAGGTTTTTTTGGAGTTGTTAACACAGATATGGCATCCACCGAGTGTTGTCCTGTCGCGTCTCCTTTAAATTATTTCCAATAAGATGTTAAACTATTAATTTAATAAAATCAATAATTAAAAAAATAATTGAGTAAGTCAAAAGCACATTGCAAATAAACATTAATTACAAATCAAGAAGCATGGCGCGTCCGAGGGTGAGTAGATACCGAATAAGAATATAATCACCCTCGGGCGCGCAATGCTTATTTACAACAGCCTTCCTTCCTAAGAATCAGCCCTTCCGTGGTGTAGAGAGAGGTTGTTGTTACACTCCAAGGTGTTCCCCAGGTTGCCTTTCCTGAGCTTCGATCTTCATGCTCTCGTTTAGTAGGTGTCGGAAAGTAGGCTGCATTAGGCCTAAAAAATGGGGAATGGGGTGGAGAGAGATGGTGTGTTACACTCCAAGGTGTTCTCCAGGTTTCCTCGCCATTGCTTCGATCTTCCGACTCTCGTTTAGTAGTTGTAGAAAACTACACTGCATTAGGCCTACAAAATGGGTATCGGGTGGAGAGAGATGGTGTGTTACACTCCAAGGTGTTCCCCAGGTTTCCTTGCCATTGCTTCGGTCTTCCGACTCTCGTTTAGTAGTTGTAGAAAAGTACACAGCATTAGGCCTACAAAATGGGTATGGGGTGGAGAGAGATGGTGTGTTACACTCCAAGGTGTTCCCCAGGTTGCCTTTCCTGAGCTTCTATCTTCAGGCTCTCATTAAATTGTGGTTAAATGGAACAACTGCATTTGGCGTACTAGTTGGTTTGGGGCCTACTATCGGTGTCTGCCACTCCTTGCTGTTCTCCTGGTTTCCTGTCCTGAAATTCCATTTTCAGCCTCTCGTTAAGTAGTTGTTAATGTTAGACTGCATTTGGCCTACTAGTTGGGTTGGGGCCTACTATCGGTGTCTGCCACTCCTTGCTGTTCTCCTCCACTGAACAAAGCTGTGCCGCCTGTTTACTACGGTTGCCAATTTTGAACTGCATTTCGACTACTTACTGATTTGGCCCTACTCTCTGTGTCAGCCTCTCATTCCAGTTGTCCTCCACTGCAATGCCCCCTGGTTATTCCTGTGTTACCAATTTTGAACTGCATTTAGCCCACTTTCTTCTTTGGGCCTATATCTGTGTTTCCACTTCATCGTGCCCATTGCCCAGCCAGTGATAGATGAGTCTGCTGGTACATTGACCCATAACGCAACATTCCCCGTGCACGCTACACAACAACATTGTGACCCTGCTGAAAGTCAGGTTGCTCTTCCCGCATACCATACCACCTTACACGGGGACAAAGAGGAAGGTGCAGATGAAAGTGCAGGTTCCTTCATCAGGTGGGGGGAGGAATACTAGTTGGCGACGTCACTGGCACAGGGCCTCTCATAGTACGCAAAAGTGTTGCTGCCGGTGGGAGGCGCCCCCGCCGTGCAAACACACCGCTGTACTTTGAGGGGCCCTGTGCCAGTGCCAATGCCAACGAGTGGGCCCCCCCTGCTTGCTCAGGATCACAGCACTTGCAAAGTTGAAATACTTACCTCTCCCTGCTCCACTGCCGTGACGTGGTCCAGATTTACTGGGCCCACTAATTACTTGAACCAGCCCTACCCCCCACAACTTTAGCCAAATGACCCCCAATTTCAAATGCCTTCCAATTATTTTAAGGTAAATTACGCTTGACAAGCTTCATTAAGAAGAATGGATGGTTTTGACATTAAAATGGGCACTCTAGGTGTTTTCCTGGCCCCCACTCACTGCCGACTATGCTGCCCCATTGACTTGCATTGGGTTTCGTGTTTCGGTCGATCCCGACTTTACGTCATAATCGGCCGATTTCACTCGACCCGACTTTGGACATAGTCGGGTTTCGCAAAACCCGGCTCGACTCTAAAAAGGTCAAGGTCGCTCAACTCTAATAAGGACATATGTTCTACACACAATCTTAATATATACTTAATATCTGCTTACCTTGTAATGTCTTCACATCCTGTTCCGTCAAAAAGTGTCTAAATCCCAGAACTCCAAGCAGAGGAAGTTCACCAACCGGCATATTGGGACACCCAAGTGATGGGTGTCTCAATATGGAAACTGCTGGTGGTACCAGCCTCTTGCGTGGTACCACCAGCGGAAAACCATCGCACCTCACCCACACAGACACTGTATATGCCGTACGCAGCCTCTTGCACGGTGCCACCAGCGGGACACCGTCACGAATAGGGTTGAGCGACTTTTCTTTTTATAGGATCGGGTCGGGTTTCACAAAACTCGACTTTTTCAAAAGTCGGGTCGAGTGAAATTGGCCGATCCTATAGTCGGGGTCGGGGTCGGCCGAAACACGAAACCCAATGCAGTGCATTGGGTTTCTAATGGTTCCCAGGGTCTTAAGGAGAGGAAACTCTCCTTCAGGCCCTGGGATCCATATTTAAGTGTAAAATAAAGAATCAAAATAAAAAATATTGATATACTTACCCTTGGACGCGCCCTGGTTCTCACCGGCAGCCTTCCTTCCTAAGAATCAGCGCCTGAAGGACCTTCGATGACGTCGCGGCTTGTGATTGGTCGCGTGAGCGGTCACATGGGCGTCACGCGACCAATCACAAGCCGCAACGTCATCTAAGGTCCTTCAGGTGCTGATTCTTAGGAAGGAAGGATGCGGGTTAGAACCAGGGCACGTCCGAGGGTGAGTATATACCTATTAGGAATATACTCACCCTCGGACGCGCCCTCGGATGCTTCCTTCCTTAGAATTAGCGCCTGAAGGACCTTAGATGACGTCGTGGCTTGTAATTGGTCGCGTGACGCCCATGTGACCGCTCATGTGACCAATCACAAGCCGCGATGTCATCGAAGGCCCTTCAGGCGCTCATTCTTAGGAAGGAAGGCTGCCGGTGAAAACCAGGGCGCGTCCGAGGGTGAGTATATCAATATTTTATTTTTTTATTCTTTATTTTACACTTAAATATGAATTCCGATACCGATTCCGGATATCTTAAACATATCGGAACTCGATATCGGAATTCCGATTCCAGATCAGAAGATCGCCGACCTCATGGCCGACCCCACACAGGGGTCGGGTCGGGTTTCATGATACCCGACTTTGCCAAAAGTCGGCGACTTCTGAATCTGGCCGACCCGTTTTGCTCAACCCTAGTCACGAACATAGTTCTTTCAAGTTGGAGTTCCTCGCCATAGGATGTGACAAAGTGATTCAAACACTACCTGGCTTCAGCAAAGTTTACCATCTTCACGGACATTAATCAGCTGACTCACTTGGAAACCATAAGGCTAGGTGCATTGGAACAGCGATGAATGGCCTGGCTGTCCAACTACGAGTTTACCATCAAGTACCAAACAGGGCATAAGAATGCTAATGCTCATGTGCTGTCCATGATGCCAAATCTACCAGACGAGAAAAAAGACCCGGAAGAGCTAGAAGAAATCGAGTTACCAGTCTTCCACCGCCCCGAGGCAGCCCAGTGCTCCCATTGCTTGAGTAACAAGCGCTATGTCATACAAGAGGCCACATTTAACCTGGTGCCCCACCATGGATGGGCAGAGACGCAGGATAGCAACCGGGCAGTCCGCCTAGTGAAGGAGTTGCTGAAAAACACTGACACACACCCTGGCTCAGATGCTCCACAGGAAACGCAACAGTTGTGGAAAGAGAAAGGCAAGCTGTTCATTTATGAGGCTAAGCTGTGTCAGAGGAACATCAACTCGCGCACACACAAACTGGTGTGGCAAGTGGTAGTCCTGAAGCAGGATGCGCCAATGATCTTAGAGGAGTACTACGATGGAGCAGGATACTTTGAGTGGAAGAAGCTGGAGGTCCTACTTCATGAGAGATTCCACTGGATTGGCATGAGGAAAGCCATTGAGAGGTGGTATCGAGAGTGTGGCCCATGCAACCTGTACAGGAAAGACTTTAAAAGCCAGCGAGCCCCATTACCGATCATCACAAAGCAGCCGCTTGAACCGATAGCTTTGGATTACGGGAAGTTGACTCTGAATAGGACTGGCTACACCTACGCTCTGACCATAGTGGACCATTACTAAAAGTTCCTGGTAGTCATGCCTGTCAAAGACCAATCCGCAAAGATGCCAGCCAAAGCGTTTCAAAAACACTTTGTCGACTACATGGTTACCCTGAACAAGTGCTCACCGACCAAGGCCCAGCATTCGAGGATGAAGTGTTCCAGGTGTGTGTTCCAGGAGTTTTGTAACTTGTACGGCTGCAAGAAAATCAGGACGACACCGTACCATCCACAGACAAATGGCATGTGCGAGAAAATGAACCAGGTGGTAATTGACTGTTGAAGAACTTGCCCCTGGAAGAGAGAAACCTGTGGCCAGAGAAGTTGCCAGATTTGGTAGATCTATACAACCATACCCCGGTGAATTCTACCGACTGTACACCCGCCTACCTGATGAGAGTGAGACCTGGCAAGTTACCCATTGATTTGGACAAGGGAGTTCTAACACCTGAAACATCACCGGATGCAGACTAGGATACATAGCGGCAGCAGCAATACCGCAAAGTGTAAGAATGCGTAGAGAAGAGTTTGTTCCAAGCAAGAGAGAGGCAGGAAATAAATCATAATCAGCACACCCCTGCAGTTCCCTTGTCGCCTGGAGAACAGGTACTCAAAAAGAAGAGGCGAGTTAACAAACTAGATGATCAGTGGGAGGCTGAACCATACACCATTTTACCTTCAGACTTTGATAACACCAAGGTGTACATCATCAGTAATAATTGAGGAGAAACTTCAGCAGCAGTGTCGAGGGATCATCTTAAAGTATGCCCTGACCAATTGAGAAACAAAGAGGAAGATCAGGATGCCTCTCAACCCATAGAAGAGGTTGAAGAGAAGATCCATACCATTCTTGGAGACTTTCCCCAGTCTTGGAGGCAGGTGAATCAAGCCATCGCAGTACCTGTCCTGATCTTTCCCCATCAACAACAAACACACTAGAACGAGTGAGATCATCAGAGATACCAGTACTGCGTAGATCGACCCGTAGTACGAGAGGTCAGGTCCCAGCCTGGTATAGGGACTAAAATGTAAACAAGTTAATAATGTGTGTAATTGCAACCGTTAAACGTGAGAGCCTACTGAGACTTACCGTATGAACTTTTACATATTCGTAATAACCTGTTGAAGGAAAACTGGGCCACAGGACTATGTGTGGCCAGGACCTTACTTGTAAATAGTTACCCCGACTTGGCCTTGAAAATAAGCTGCTGGCATGGTTGAAAACCAGGCTCACCGACAGAGTGCCCTGTAGCCTCGCACAGGGTTGACACACAAAGTGGGTTAAGGCGGTTCCCACCAACCAAACCCAAGGTACACGGATACAGACAATTCCTGGACGGCTGCGTAAGGACTAGGCGCTGCAGTAACTGTGTTATTGTTTTTCTTTTTGGGTATTTGTAATTTTTGCAATTTTTAAGACTTTGTACATTTTCATTTATTGTTGTTATTAACTGTTTGTGTTATATTTCCTCAGTCCGTGAGTACTGGATTTCGCACCCCAGGAGTCCGGTTGCCACAGTGTCATTGCCTCCCTCACAGGGGGTGATGTCATGCCTGGAAGTAAGGAGGAGTCCCCTTACCAGGTAACACCAGCATCCAAAACTTTTCCTTACTCCAGACCAGAAGGGGAAGCACTAACACCCGGTTTCAGGGGAGTTTCCCTATAAGTTCTGGCCTGGAGGCGGAGTTAGTTACTCTGTCTGAGAGAGTGAGAGGAAAGAAGTTGAGGAGAACCTGGGGAGTAGAGCTGTAACCAAGCTTACCCCAGCTAGAGCGCTAAAAACTGGACACCAGAATCCGTGGTTGCTCCGGCACTGTAGTTCCGGCAGCTAAATCTAAAGCAGCAGCATACCAGAGCCTGGACCAACCACGAAGGAGTGACACTTGTACTAGGCTCAAGCAGCCTGCCATGTGGGTAATGTTTTATTCTACACTGTCAGACAGTGAGGGGAACTTGAGCAGAGCTTAAAGCAGCAAGGACTTAATAGGACAGTGCAGTAGGAAGACCTCCAAACTCACCTGGCTAGGTGGATCCCAAATTGCTTCCAGGCTGCCCAGATCTCCATTACCGTCTGTTACCTATGCCGCAGACTGCACCTTCAGCTGCCAAGTAAAGGTAAAGAAAACTACCGCCCTTGTGTCCTCCAGTCATTTCTCGCACCCTCAGTCCTGCTCCCCAGCGTCCACGATCCCTTACAAACGTACCGGTAGCCCTAGGGCCCAATCCACCTGTGGGGAGCAGAACCATTCCAGCTGCGTCACCTTTGGCCCCAGCGGTCCCCTTAAGCAGCGTTGGCCATCCATTGCTGAACACCACAGATGGCGTCCCCAATTAGTTTTATTGGATGACCAGGGCCACGGACTGGGTCACTGCTGCCATGACAAACCCATGAAGAACAGTCGGACCCGACCGAGTACCCCACGGCCCTAGTGGGCGCTCCATAGGTGCACTGTTAGTATAGAATGTACCCAGTTTTATCAGGCAGGTGTGCACAGGAGCGCCAGTGCAAAGCTGCCACCTGCACACCTCCTACAGTTGCTGTTACACGATCTGTAGAGGATGCTCTACCACCTGGATGAGCCCATGCCAGAAAGACTAGAAGCTGTTTTATGGGCATGTGAAATTAAGAAGTAGTTGGATTCAAGTTGCATGTGCATTTTGCCTATCGAGAGAAAAAAAATAACAGGAAAAGGTCATTCATTAAGAGCTCCATTTCATGTTCTTGAGGACCTGACACAACCACGCAGCACGCAGATTTCAAAGGTCACCATGAGTTGCTTCACTTTTGGGCAATGCCTGATTATTTTGCAGATTGAGTTGATTGCTACTGGCAACTAGGTATCAGATTATGATTGAGGAAATGTATCAACTTAAATAAATTGTACCACTCATTTCTTATCTACGAACCCTGCTGTGGTGGGGTAAGAAAATCAGAAAAGATTCAAGGTCACTCAAGGTTACTAATGGACATAATATTAATATGACAAAAATGCCCTCAGAGATAACCATGGTTCTACCAAATTTGGAGGGTGCTGTATGTATATTGTATTTTGGAGTTATCTTCATGGATTAAGTTGTTTTTCAGAAATGGTAAAATCTTTGTTAGATATGGCCGCCATGGCCTGTTTATGAGTTCCCTTATTTGTATGCTTGTCAGGTTTAAGGATTCCATCAACTGTAATGTAAATGTTGGAGAATATCTGTCATTTTCTTCTTGGCAATTTCATTACAGTAATAAGATATTCTTGGTACATTTCTAAAGATTATTGCATCTGTTGGCCCTAGCTTGAAGGTATGCAATAATCGGATATTAATGCACAGCCTGCTTTGTCTTATTGCTTAATTAAAGAAGTATACTGTATTTCCTGACAGTGTACCTTGAAGCTGTTTAAACTATTACGGTGCATTCTGCAGACATATAAAGCGCTATATCATAGTAATAAAACTTGAAAGAAGTTAGCTGGGAAGAATTTATAAATTTTAGATGGAACTTATTCCCTGAATAGTTTTTTTGGGGGGCTGAGAAATGTTTTTTTATTAAGTCTGACATTATAAAGAAACTAATCAGCATTAATCCAAGCGCAAAGCAATTATAAATGATGTATACGGAGAAGGGAAAACAAGTATAAAATGTTGGTATGGCCAATGGATGTACGCGAATGTAAGCATTAAAGCTTTGTTTAGTGTTTAGGCCCTTGAAGATTTTTTGTGTCCTCCATATCTACATAAGAAAATGATTTGGTTAAGAAATAAAGGGAGTGTAGCCGTGCTTACCCTGAGAGGTGGATTTGCTGAGCCCTAGGCCTGGAAGAACAGTGCGGACAAGAGGACTTAGTGCAATATGGTACAGTTGGGTAAGAATGACACGTGGAACGATATGTAGGTCGGCAACAAATCAAAGTAGACGGTCAAAGCTGTATATGCTTAAAGCCTCGTAGATCAGCAGATCTAGCGATGCAGGTCAGCACCTGGAAGGATGTGGAACTGTAGAGCTGGTTATGCTGCATGACTCATTATACATTTTTGAACAGTGAAGCTCTACATGTAGACAGGCTGAGCCGAGTGTGCGGACAAACACCTGGAAACAGCAGAACCGAGTAGACAGAAAGTCACTTTGGCGTATTAAAACCAAGAGTGGAAACAGGCCCATTGGGACAGTAGAGCCATGTATGTATAGCAGACACTTTAATATAGCATTGCAGAGGTTGCAGCCAGGCACCTTAAATCAGCTACCGAGTGTATGCAATCAGGCACCTTGCAACAGCAGAGTCGAAAGTGTGGACAGTAGCGCAGTTAACATTAGAGCCGTGTATGTTAACAGGTACATTAGGACAGCAGCAGGGCCAAGAGTGTGGGATATCAAAGAAGAATTTGACAGAAATCACATTTTGGTGGATGCGTAGAAGATCCCATTTATTAAGCAGAGCTGGGGTTGTCAAGTGGCACAAGAGTCCTAGAAATTATGAGCGAGAGAGTACGATAAACTCCAGCCTGAATACTCAGGCTGTAAGCTGCCACTTGAGTCAGCCTAAAAAAATACTAGGAGAGTGACATGAAAGGTTCCTGGTTACAATGGGAAAGTGACGTTTTCAGCAGCAGATGAAGGAGGAGGTCAGTAAAACCACTATACGTCAGACTCCTACTTCCCCAGCTTCTCCACTATGATGTATCGGAAACAGAAGGACTAGTCAGTCTGTCACGGGAGCTGCATTAATAATGGTCCAACTCTTTAAGCCGAAATATATATATATTTTCCTATGTGCTGCTTAGAACAATGATTTCTGTTAAGGCACAAACAATACAATCACTCGATGAATAGGCAGCATTTTATTTGTTTTTTGTATAATATACCCCATAGTCCTCCATATAGTATAATGTATCCCATAATCTTCCATATAGTATAATGTGCCCCATATCCCTAGATATTATTTAACATACTCTCCATAGTCCTCCATATAGTATAATGCATTCCCCATAGTCCTTTATACAGTATAATGCAGGTCCCATATAGTACATATAGTATAATGCACTCCCCATGGTCCTTGATAGAGTATAATGCAGCCCCCATATAGTATAATGCAACCCATAGTCTTCATGATAGTATAATGCAACCCCCTCAGAGCAAAATGCGATTCCTCCATAGAGTACAATGCACTCCCCATAGAGTAGAATGCAGCCTCCCTCAGAGTGTAATGCGGCCCCTCATAAAGTATAATACAGCACCCCTCAGAATATAATGCAGCCCCCCACACACACATAATATAATGCAGCCCCCCACACATACTGTAATGCAGCCTCACACACACTATAATACAGCCTCCCCACACAGACACTATAATGCAGCCCCAACCAAACACACACCATACTGCAACCCCGCCACAATATAATGCAGCCTCCAACCCCCACACACAGTATAATACAGTGAGTGCTCTCATCCACTGGCCTCGCTGTCTTTCGAAAAACCACATGAACCAGGGCTCATCCAATTGAACGCCTACACTCCTTTCCCATCAGCAGATTACTACTCAGACAACTCACGTTGAAGGTTAAGGTACCGTCACACTCAGCAACTTTGCAACGAGAACGACAACGATCCGTGACGTTGCAGCGTCCTGGATAGCGATCTCATTGTGTTTGACACGCAGCAGCGATCTGGATCCTGCTGTGCCATCGCTGGTCAGAGCTAGAAGTCCAGAACTTTATTTCGTCGTCAGGTCGGCGTGTATCGTCATGTTTGACATCAAAAGCAACGACGCCAGCAACGTTTTACATGGAGCTAACAACCAGCAAGAACGATAAGTGAGTCGCCGTTACGTCACTGGATCGCTCCTGCATCGTTCTGGAGTTGCTGTGTTTGACGTCTCTACAGCGACCTAAACAGTGATGCTCCAGCGATCGCCTCATTGTCTATATCGCTGCAGCGTCGCTGAGTGTGACGGTACCTTAACAGTGTGGCAATTCTTTATTGAACTGCCAATAGACAATACCATGTATTACAGACCCAGCAAATACATAAGATGGTGCAAATGACAGAGTCTTACCCTTCTTCTTGTTCGCATGCAATTAGAACATCTGTGACTTCAGGGCTTCCAAGGCCAACTACCCCGCCAGTGGCACCTCGCTTTTGTTGGGCAACCACAGAAAAGAGGTAGCGGCAAGATTAGGAAGCTGAAAGAGTCCGTTGAGGTATGTGACCAGGTGTACTGAATGTCCCAACCTGGATTCTCTAAAAGTCTCTGAGGTCTCTGGAGCAGATCTGTATTCCTCCAGCTGAGCCGTCGTCCCTTAAGCTGAGGTCCTGTAGAGTGTCAAATCTTTATTCCCCCAGATCCCCCTTTTACAATTCACAGCTCTTAAGGTACCTTCACACTGAACAACTTTCCAACGATCATGACCAGGGATAGGACCTGGCCGTGATCGTTGGTAAGTCGTTGTGTGGTCGCTGGGGAGCTGTCACACAGACAGCTCTCTCCAGCAACTAACGATCAGGGGAACGACTTCGGCATCGTTGAAACTGTCTCTTGCTGGGGCTGTACTATATGTTGTTGACTGTTGGTGAATGATCCAATAAATTATTACTATTATTATTACCATACTGTGTTACCCTCACCCTGTCTCTGAGTAGCATTCTGGCCATGGGGAAGGAATGCGGGCATGCAGTGGGATGAGCAATAGTCCATGTGGTCTTTCTAAAGATCGTCAGGCCAGGAGATGAAAGCACCCACTGACCCTCCTGTCTCCACACAATAGTTGTATTTTTTATTTTTTTGTTTGCTTAATGGTTATTTTTTATATGAGGACCTTGAAAAGCTCTAGTTGGTACTATACTCTTCTGACGCCAACTAGGCTGCGAGTGTGGGAGCTCTTGACCAGTACTTACACAAAGTAATTTAATCAGAGATCGCTTAACTTGACTGCAGGAGACATGCATCAAGATTCCAGAAAAAGATTTATTTTCAAGTTGAATTCTTGCAGTTATGCACAATTACCGTAAGTAAAAAAAGACAATTCTGAACCAAAACTGTGTAACGACGATGCAATCAAGACAGATGATAAGATGATATAGGTTGACTGGAGAAGACGAAGGAAGAAGGGAGGGATTGCCTACACCGGAGCTTACATCAAAGCTTACATCAGAGCTAAAGTAGAAGAGGGAGGACAAACTTCTAAAAGGAAAACAGATTACATAGCAGTGTAACAGAAGCAATATAATGACCATAGAGTACTGTATGATTCCCAATTCTTGGGACATGACATGCACCTTGTGTTTTTGTATAGAAGAATCTATGCTCTCATCTCAAGGAAGACTGTATTTTACAGTAAACCAACAAGGAGGTATGGAACTGGTCCAAGGGTCAATTTCAAGTTTTTCGAGGGACAACAAATACTGAACCCTCATGTCCTTGATGACAAGGTCTAGCAATATCATGGTGGATGATTAAGATTTGATGTCTGGCCATCTCTCTTCTGCGTAAGACAATCACTATAATTACTTTAATTATGAATTTTATTTAAAGAGAACCTGTCATTCGATTCATACTGCCCAAACTACAGGTGGCATGAATAAGAGTCTGGCTGTTTGATTAGAGCCCGCTATGTCAACTCTGAAATTTGGAAAGAGGAAAAATAAGCCAGCTCACCCGTGATGCATAAACCAATCTTCGGGAGCACGGACCCGTTGTGTCCAGGCGTGTAAAGTCAAAAAAAGAAGGAATGTCCAGCTTCACCGAATCCGTAAAAAAGAATTTTCTTTATTCACAAACTTTAAACATGGAGGATTGTTATGACCTGGTGGTTAGGACAATAATGGACCTGGTGGTTAAGAGCACACGGAATGACCTGATAGTTACAAATAATATAGGACGAGCTCTGAGACGTGGGAACTCTGCTGTCCGCAATCCCTAATCCTATCACACACACTAGAAATAGCCGTGGATTGCTCCTAACGCTCCCTATGCAACTCGTCACAGCCTAAGGAACTAGCTAGCCCTGAAGATAGAAAAAATAAAGCCTACCTTGCCTCAGAGAAATTCCCCAAAGGAAAAGGCAGCCCCCCACATATAATGACTGTGAGTAAAGATGAAAATTACAAACACAGAGATGAAATAGATTTAGCAAAGTGAGGCCCGACTTACTGAACAGACCGAGGATAGGAAAGGTTACTTTGCAGTCAGCACAAAAAACTACAAAAAGACCACGCAGAGGGTGCAAAAAGACCCTCCGCACCGACTCACGGTGCGGAGGCGCTCCCTCTGCGTCCCAGAGCTTCCAGCAAGCAAGACAGAAATCAAAATAGCAAGCTGGACAGAAAAATAGCAAACAAGAGAAAAACAAGCAGGAACTTAGCTTCTGCTGGGAAGACAGGTCACAAGAACGATCCAGGAGAGAACTAGACCAATACTGGAACATTGACAGGTGGCATGGAGCAAAGATCTAAGTGGAGTTAAATAGAGCAGCCAGCTAACGAATTAACCTCGTCACCTGTGGAAGGAAACTCAGAAGCCGCAGCCCCACTCATAACCACCAGAGAAAGCCCATGGACAGAACCAGCCGAAGTACCATTCATGACCACAGGAGGGAGCTTGCCAACAGAATTCACAAAAGAGGATACAGACTTCAGCACGAAACATATAGGTAGGAATCTCAACGCATTTCTGGAGACTAAGCTCCCTTAATCATGACCATTAATCATGGTCATGATTAAGGGAGCTTAGTCTCCAGAAACGCGTTGAGATTCCTATCTATATGGTTCATGCTGAAGTCTGTATCCTCCATGTTTAAAGTTTGTGAATAAAGAAAACTCTGAAATTTGACTTGGTCCATGGTCAGATCCTCCTTGCTGCACTTTACGCCATGTTGGCATAAAAGTAACAATATTTTTGGCAATGCTTTAGATTTTTTTGGGTTAACATCTTAGTTAATTGCCCCATAGTACCCAGACAGCTTTTGAAACCAGATTTCCTGTGAATCACCATTTCAAAGTAAAACATACATGGATGCAATTGTGTAACCAGACTCTGAGTCATGTTACAGGTTCTCTTTAAGTAAAAATCATATTAACAGTCCAAAATCCTACAAATATTGAGTATATATTTTTTATATAAAATTGAATCATAAAACCAAATATATATTTGTATTCCACAATCATAATAGATTGATTCTTCGTGATATAACGTTATCATAATAGAATTTTTGTAAAATGTTTCTTTAGAAGACTGAAACCACTTTAAGAAAGAGGATGGAAGACATAAGCCGTATAGTTAAGACTGATGTATTAAAGTGTAATCAAAGGAGACCTATCAAAATTGAATAAGACTCTGCAACAAAAATGATTATCAGATTAAAAGAGTCAGGAATTGAGACTGACAAGGTGATTTATAATTCCAGAAACAAGGGATTTCAATCTGTAGTCAAGCGAATATTCAGCCTGCAAGACAGCAGAATATTAAACTACTAAAATAGGGTTAAGTGATATGGAAACTGATTCGATTCCATGGTATAGAGAATATGATCTCATAAAGTCATTGACTTTACAATGTTCGGTGCATGGCACATTAGTAGAAAAGTTATGATTGCAACTTGTAAGATAAGTATGGGAAAGTTTGTAAAGAAAAGTACAAAGTAAAAAACCTATCAGGGACATATACAGAAATCCTAGCAACACCGCTGAGACAAGAGATAGAAAATTTGGGATATTCCCAACCTTAAGGAGCCAATAAATAGCTATCCCTCCATTTTCTGCAATTTGAAATGGATCCAGTGAGCAAAAAAATGGATCCTTTTCAAACGAAAGAAAATCTGATGGCTGTTTAACAGATCTGTTTCCATAGATGTTAGAAAAATGCATCCAGCTTTATAAAAACAGACAAAAAAATTGTTCCCGGAAGTATGCAAATCACCAGAGAGTCCTCACTGTGCGCAATGCGGGAATTCACAAGTCTATAATCACAAAGAGTGACTGCAAACTTGTACCCCAATGCCGGACAACCCTTTTTAACATGTTTATCCATTCTGTGATTTCCATAACTTAAAACTTACAAAAAGAAATATGGGCCAGTTCAAAAGTTTGGGCACCAGTGGAGATTTATGTGAACAGATAACTTTGACCAAGGTTTCAGACCTTAATTAGCCTGTTAGGGTTATGGTTTGTTTACTATCATCCTTAGGAAAGACCAGGTGATACAAGTTTCCAAGCCTCCACTAACCCTGTGCCAAAAAAGAGCAGACATAGGTTCCTCTATCAGCTGTCTGGCACTCTGAAAATTAAAATGACGGAGGCCCACAAAGCAGGAGACGGCTATAAGAAGATAGCCACGTATTTTCAAGTTTTCCTTTCCTCAATTCAAAATGTAATTAAGAAATGGCAGTTATCAGGAACAGAAAAGGACAAGATAAGGTCTGCAAGACCAAGCAAAATTTCAGTGAGAGCTGCTTATGGGATTGCTAGAGAGTAGTGTTGAGCATTCCGATACCGCAAGTATCGGGTATCGGCCGATATTTGCGGTATCGGAATTCCGATACCGAATTCCGATACTTCCCGCGTATCGGATACCGGAATCGGAAGTTCCCAGAATTCAAACTGCACGCAGCAGCCAATGAGGAATGATTGGAAGTGTGGGCACATCCTGTTTAGCATGGTGGGCATGTAAGTACAGGCAAGGCTGTGATTGGCTGCTGAAATGATGTCACTCTGCACTATAAAAAACGCTGCCGCCATTTTGCGCTCACTCTGCTGTGATTTCAGTTAGGGACAGGACGCTGTGTTCTAACTGAGGGCCAGTTGAGCTAGCTAATTGCTTTATTTTCCTTTCCAAAGGCTAATTTAGCAAAACGCTGTGTGTTCTTCACTGTTCACCTTGCTCTTGTCTTGCAGCGCTGTTTTAACAGCGTTCTGCAAGGTCTCTGTGTGTGTGTGTGTGTGCAGCTCACTCTGTAGTCTGTGTGCAGCCATATACCCGGTTGTATTCAGCTCAGGGGGGGTTCACACTGCCTCACACAGTTGTCCTTTTTTGCTCATAGTGCAGCCTGCTGCACATTTTTTCTCAAATTTCCTATTAGTGTTTTTCCACCCGTCTCCAGCTAAATTGTGGAAAAACACTACATAGGATAACCTAGAGGGGGGTTTTTGGGCCTTGCAGCGCCGTTTACGGCTGTCTGCACGGTCTCCGTGTGAGCCCAGCTCGCCCTGTAGTCTGTGTGCAGCCATAGCCGGTTGGATTCAGCTCAGGGTTCGTTACTGGCTCATACCTTGAGAAAAATTTTCCTTTTTTTCAAATAGTGCAGCCTGTTTAAAAATTTTTAAAAAAATTCCCTATTAGTGTTTTTCCACCCGTCTCCAGCTAAATAGTGGAAAAACACTACATAGGATAACCTAGAGGGGGTTTATTGGGCCTTGCAGCGCCGTTTACGGCTGTCTGCACGGTCTCTGTGTGAGCGCAGCTCGCCCTGTAGTCTGTGTGCAGCTCTAGCCGGTTGGATTCAGCTCAGGGTGCGTTACTGCCTCATACCTTGAAAAACAATTTCCTTTTTTTTAAATAGTGCAGCCTGTTTAAAATGTAAAAAAAAAAAATCCTATTAGTGTCTTTCCACCCGTCTCCAGCTAAATAGTGGAAAAATACTACATAGGATAACCTAGAGGAGGGTTTTTTGGCCTTGCAGCGCCGTTTACGGCTGTCTGCACGGTCTCTGTGTGAGCGCAGCTCGCCCTGTAGTCTGTGTGCAGCTATAGCCGGTTGGATTCAGCTCAGGGTGCGTTACTGCCTCATACCTTGAAAAACAATTTCCTTTTTTTCAAATAGTGCAGCCTGTTTAAAATTTAAAAAAAAAAATTCCTATTAGTGTCTTTCCACCCGTCTCCAGCTAAATAGTGGAAAAACACTACATAGGATAACCTAGAGGAGGGTTTTTTGGCCTTGCAGCGCCGTTTACGGCTGTCTGCACGGTCTCCGTGTGATTTAAACTAGCTCTGTAGCCCGATCTGCACAAAAAAAAAAGTAAAGTTCACCAAACACAACTTAACACTTGTGTAGGCCACATTTGAAAAATAATAAAGTTTAGTCCACACTTTACAACATTAGTGTTTCTTACACCTGTTAGGAGGAGCATTTCAGGAATAAGCACGCTAAGGCCTTAGTACTTTTCTGCTTATCTTTATCTGTCAAACAAGATGAAGAGGGCAGGGAGTAAGGCACGTGGGCGTGGGCGCGGAGCAGGGAGAGGAGCAGGGAGAGGACGTGGTGATTCTGTGCCTGCTGCGGGCGCCGGTGACTCGTCGTCACTCAGTTTCAGCAGGGAACAGTCCTTCATGCGCAGCTTTGTCGGAGAGCGCCGTGCACCGCTGCTGCGTGAAGACCAAATTGAAGCCGTTGTCGGGTGAATGGCAGCTAACGCCTCGGCATCGACTTCAGTTAGTGCCACATCCTCTCAGGCACAGAGCACTGGAGAGCAGCCATCTGTCTCTTCACCACCTGCCAAATTGGCCAGGCAGTCAGAGAGCCCAGGACAGGAGCCGTCTCTACTTCTGTTCTCTGAATCTCTTGGCTTGGAAACAGGGGGCCAGCCAAGCAGCATTGGAGAAATGGAAGAAGAGGCAGTGTGCAGTGATGCCCAACAGCTTTTTCTCTCTGACTCTGAAGAGGCAGGTGGGCCAGTGCCTCCGGTGACCACAGCGCAGTACGCATCTGATGATGAAACTCAGGTGCCGCTTTCTGATGCGTACTGTGCTGCCGAGACTACCCAGGAGGAGCAGTTGGTGGCAGAGGGTAGTGGAGATGATGAGGTCCTTGACCCATCGTGGCGTGAGGAACAGGAAGGTGGTGGGAGCAGCTCTGAGGAAGAGCTTCCCCTTACGGGCCAAAGAGGGAGAGGGAGGGGGAAGACTGCGGAGCCTGTAGCCTCCACTTTGGCACCCGTTAGGAGCCTGTCTCTTTCCAAAGCCAAAAAGGGCGCTCCCAAGACTTGCAGTGCCTGGTCCTTTTTTGACACAGTTGCAGATGACATTTGTTTTGTCAAATGCAAGCTGTGTCATCAGAAAGTAAAAAGAGGTAAAAGTGTCAGCAACCTCAATACCACAAATATGTGGAAACATGTGCGGACCAGGCACGCGGTGGAGTTACAGAAACACAGTGAAGACGTAGGCCAACCAACAGCGGCAGCTACCACCTCTTCATCTCGTGTTGCCTCTTCCTCCACTGTTGTCCAGAGACCTAGTGTAATTCCACCCACAGCACCACCTTCCCAGTCATCCTCACACTCCCAGTCTACTCTACAGCCATCGGTAGTACAGGCATGGGAGAAAAGGCGGGCATTCTCGGCCAACCACCCCCGAGCACAGGCTCTGAATGCAGGCATTGCCAAACTGTTGTCCCTGGAAATGCTCTCGTTCAGGCTGGTGGAGACTGACAGCTTCCGTGACTTGATGGCATTGGCAGTCCCACAGTACAAGGTGCCCAGCCGCTTTTACTTCAGCAGGCAGGCTGTCCCTGCCCTGCACAGGCATGTTGAGGCAAACATAAAACATGCGCTACTGAACGCCGTCAGTAGCAAGGTCCACCTCACCACCGATGCGTGGACCAGTCAGCATGGACAGGGGCGATATGTTTCCCTCACTGCCCATTGGGTTAATGTTGTAGAGCCAGGTACAGATCGTGCGAGTGGCGCAGGACGTGTCCTGCCCACTCCAAGGATTGCAGGAATCCAGTCTGTACGCATCGACTCCTCCTCTTACACCAGTTCCTCAGATTCCTCTCTGCAGGATCCGTCACAGTCCACCTCCACATGGACCCGTGAACGTTTACCTATGACCGACATGAGCACAGCCGTGGCCAAACGTCAGCAGGCCGTCTTGAAACTGGTTTCATTGGGGCATCGAAGCCACACAGCGCAGGAGCTCTGGAATGCCATCAAGCAGGAGAGCGATGTGTGGTTACTGCCAGCGAATCTCCAGCCAGGCATGGTAGTGTGTGACAATGGCCGAAATCTGGTGGCAGCTTTGGCCCTTGGCAACCTCACTCACATCCCATGTCTGGCACATGTGCTCAATTTGGTTGTGCAGAGTTTTCTGAGGGACTATCCGGATCTTGATGCCCTGCTGCACAAGGTCCGCCTAGAGTGTGCTCACTTGCGGCGTTCCAGCTTGGCCAGATCCCGCATTGCTGCTCTGCAGCGCCGATTACGCCTTCCGGAACACCGCATCATATGTGACCTACCTACCCGGTGGAATTCCACATTACATATGTTGGAGCGGTTGTGTGAGCAGCAGCAAGCAGTTATGGAGTACCAGCTGCATCAGGCGCAAAGAAGTCGCAGTCAGCGCCGATCAGACTTCACAACCACAGAGTGGGCCACTATGAAGGACGTCTGCCAGGTTTTGCGTCCTTTTGATTATTCCACGCGGATGGCAAGTGCAGATGATGCACTAGTCAGCATGACTGTCCCCCTTATCTGCCTGCTTCAGCAAACTTTGCAAGGGTTAAGGGATGATGTGGTGGAAGATGTGGAGGATGAGGAGTCACCTTTTCCATCAGCTTCTGGAGAGTCAGCGCCACGTGGTTCCTCACAAAGGGGTACGCAGGGGCCAATTTGTGAGGAGGATGAGGAGGAGTCAATGGAGGAGGAAGAGCTCCGTCCGGAGGAGGGAGCGACACAATTGTCCAGTGGTCAGTGTGTACAGCGAGGGTGGGGTGATGACGAGCGGGAAGAGATCATGTCTCAAGCAGGGGACAGCGTTTCTGGGCCAGTTGGCACTCTGCAGCACATGGTGGATATCATGCTGCAGTGCCTGAGAAACGACCGCCGCATCGACCACATTCTCAACATGCCTGATTATTGGGTGTTCACCCTCCTCGATCCTCGCTACCGGGACAACGTCCAAAACCTCATCCCTGCGTTGACCCGGGAGCGTAAATTGCGGGAGTACCACGACACACTGGTGAATTCCATCATCTTCTCCTGTCCAACTGAGAGGAGTGCTGCTAGTGCTTTACAAAGCAGCTCAGTGCGTCGAGGCAGTGGGGCAGGCTCTGCCCAAAGAGGGAGCAGAAGCAGTGCCTCTGCCCAAGGCAAGCCCAGTATGGCACAACTCTGGCACACTTTTGTGTGCCCGCCCCAAATGTCTACACCATCACCGGCGGCTCCAGTCAGCAGGAGGCAACGGTTCCGTCAGATGGTGACAGACTACATGGCTTGCCCTCTTACTGTACTCCCAGACGGCTCTTCCCCGTTCAAGTTTTGGGTCTCTAAGCTGGATACATGGCCAGAGCTAAGCCAGTATGCATTGGAGGTGCTGGCTTGCCCTGCGGCTAGTGTCTTATCGGAACGTGTCTTTAGTGCCGCAGGTGGTGTACTAACAGACCATCGCATGCGACTATCCTCCGATAACGTTGACCGGCTTACTTTCCTGAAAATGAACCAGGCCTGGATCTCGCAGGAATTTGCCACTCCTCTGCCTGATTAAGTAATTGGGTGTCATCCAGGTCTCCTGCTGTGTTCATCTTTCTACCACCTGAACTGCTATTCCTGGGCTCCAACACCGCCAGTTGCGGCTCAGAAGTGCAGGCTGCACAGTAAACACATACGACCCAGTGTTATTGGGTTTCAGTAACGTCAGCTGATCCCCAGCTGTGTAGCCGGCAATGTGTCGTGCGACCGCCACGCTGGCACAACAACCTAAATGTAAGGGAACCTGTCCCCCCCCCCCGTCGTTTGTTACTGAAAGAGCCATATTGTACAGCAGTAATGCTGCACAAGGAAAAGGTAGCTCTTTTAGTTTAGCTCCTTGCACACGCAGAACTTAACACTTATAAAATGTGTTCACTGATACCGTTATACTGTCCCGGAGCTGGGACTTTCCTTCGCAATGTGACGCAGCACAGCCATCATTCCTACCCCCTTGGTGCCATGCGCTGCCTCCTCAGCGTTGTTTTAAGCTGTCACGGAGCCTGCGCTGTTCTGTTATCCCTTGGGCATGCCCTATTTGCGCTGCCTGTCTTCTGACATAATTTGGTGTCAGGCTGGCTGCGCCTGTGCGGCCGCGCTGCCCGAGATCCCGCCTCGCTGTGTCTTCTGATTGAGTCACACTGCGGGCCTGGGATCCATGGGCATGCGCAGTGCATATCTTCCCCTCGGGCTCTCGCTCATTTCCCTCCGCCTTCTTTAGACTGTGCGCCGTCAGCTGATCCCTAATAGCATGCCACGGCCGTGACACCGCACAGTCTGAAGAAGAGGGAAGGAGGGGAGTGAGAGTCGAGGATATGCACTGTGCATGTCCATGGTTCCAAGGCCCGCAGTGGGATTACGTTGGACGAGACTGCGAAGTGGGATCTGGAGCAGCGTGGACGCACAGGCAGTAACAGCCTGACACCAAATTATGTCAGAAGACAGGCAGCGCTAATTGGGCATGGCCAAGGGCTAACAGAACAGCGCAGGCTCCGTGACAGCTTAAAACAACGCTGAGGAGGCAGCGCACGGCACCAAGGGGATAGGAATGTCAGCTGTGCTGTGTCCCATTACGAAGGAAATTCGCACCTCCGGGACGGTTTAACGGTATAAGGGGACACATTTTTAGTGTTTACTTCGGTGTTTACAAGGAGCATAATTAAAAGAACCACCTTTTCCTTTTGCATCCTTAGTGCTGCACAAGATGGCTCTTTCAGCTACAAACGTCTTGGGGGGGGGGTTAAAGGTTCCCTTTCAACTTGCTCCAATCAGGCTTCGGCCTACACTCTGTTCCTCTGCTCCTCCTGCTGTCCCTGGGCTCTAACACCGCCAGTTGGTGCCTGGAAGTGCTGTGTGCACAGTCAACAGTCGCTCCTCTGTTATTGGTGTTCAGTAACGTCAGCTGATCCCCAGCTGTGTGTGCGGCAATACCTCCAATCTGCTCCTCCTGCTGTCCCTGGGCTCTAACACCGCCAGTTGGTGCCTGGAAGTGCTGTGTGCACAGTCAACAGTCGCTCCTCTGTTATTGGGGTTCAGTAACGTCAGCTGATCCCCAGCTGTGTGTGCGGCAATACCTCCAATCTGCTCCTCCTGCTGTCCCTGGGCTCTAACACCGCCAGTTGGTGCCTGGAAGTGCTGTGTGCACAGTCAACAGTCGCTCCTCTGTTATTGGGGTTCAGTAACGTCAGCTGATCCCCAGCTGTGTATCCGGCAACGTGTCATGCGACCGCCACGCTGGCACAACTAAAATGTAAGGTGACCTGTCCCCCCCCCCCCTAGGCGTTTGTTACTGAAAGAGCCACCATGTGCAGCACTAATACTGCACAAGGGAAAGGTCGCTCTTGAAATTATGCTCCTTGCAAACGCTGAACTACACACTCATGTAATGTGTCCCCTCACACCGTCCAACCGTCCCGGAGGTGGGACTTTCCTTTGTAATGTGACGCAGCACAGCCGTCATTGCTACCCCCTTGGCACCGTGCGCTGCCTCCTTAGCGTTGTTTGATTCCGTCATGGACCCTGCGCTGTTATGTTATCCCTTGGCCATGCACAGTTTGCGCTGCCCGTCCTCTGACATCATTTGTTGTCGTCCTGGCTGCGCCTGTGCGTCCACGCTGCCCGAAATCACACCTCGCAGTGTCGTCTAATGTGATCCCACAGTGGGCATGGTATCCATGGCCATGCGCAGTGCATCTACTAGCCTCTCACTCCCCTTCTTCACGCTTCTTCAGACTAGGCGGCGTCAGCTGATCCCTAATAGCATGCCACGGCCGTGACGCCGCACAGTCTGAAGAAGCAGGAAGGAGGTGAGTGAGAGGCGATGATATGCACTGCGCATGCCCATGGATCCCTGGCCCGCAGTGGGACTACATTAGATGACACTGCAAGGTTGGATCTCGGGCAGCTTGGACGCACAGGCACTGCCAGCCTGACACCTACATGATGTCAGAAGACGGGCACCGCTAACTGTGCATGGCCAAGGGATAACATTACAGCGCGGGCTCCGTGACAGAACCAAACAACGTTGAGGAGGTGGCGCCCGGCACCAAGGGGGTTGGAATGACGGCTGTGCTGTGTCACATTAGAAAGGAAAGTCCCACTTCCGGGATGGTTTGACGGTGTGAGGGGACACATTATATGAGTGTGTACTTCAGCGCTTGCAAGGAGCATAATTTTCGGAGCCACCATTTTCCATGTGCAGTATTACTGCTGTACAAGATGGCTCTTTCAGCAACAAATGCCTGGGGGGGGGTTTAAAGGTTCCCTTTCAACTTGCTCCACTGCAGGCTTCGGCCTACACTCTGCTCCTCTTTGATTCCCTGGGTTTCAACACTGTCAGTTGCCACCTGCAAGTGTTGTCTACACAGAAAAAACACTAGGTGATGTGTCAGTGGGGTTCAGCACCGCCAGCTGTTCCCCTGCTGTGTAGTCGGCAACGTGTCCAGCACAAGCCACGCTGGCACAACAGAACAAAAGCTGCCACCAGTGCAGGCTTCGGCCTACACTCTGCTCCTCTCCTCCTCCTGCTGACCCTGGGCTCAAACACCGTTAGTTTTTGCCCGGAAGTGCTAGCTGCACAGAGAAAAACACCAGCCAATGTGTTAGTGGGGTTCAGCAACGCCAGCTGTTCCCCTGCTGTGTAGCCGGCAACGTGACCTGCAAACGCCACGCAGGCACATGAACTGAAATTAAAGGGAACCTGGCCCCACCCCCCAGGTGTTTCTATGTATAACAGCCACCTAGTACAGCAGTACTGCTGCATTTGTACAAGGTGGCTGACTTTTTCTCCTTGCCCACGTTGAACTCAACACGTACAAAATGTGTCTCATTGAGACCATTCCACTGTCCCTGAGGTGTGACTTTCCTTTCTAATGATACGCAGCACCCCCCTTGGTAGCGTTTCCCGTCTTTTGTCATCATGGTTAGCTGGCTGCGCCTGTGCATCCACCCTGCTAGAAACAACTCCCCTCGTTGTCATATTTATTTTGTCAGCGAGGGTGTGGTTTATGGGCACGAGCAGTGCATATGTTCGCCTGTCTTAACTCATCTCCTTCCGCCTTCTTCAGACTGTGCGGCCTCCTGGCCGTGGTAGGCGATAAGGGATCAGCTGAGGCCGCCCAGTCTGAAGCAGGTGTAAGGACATGTGTGAGCGGCAAACCTATTTACTGCACAAGGCCACGAATCCCAGCCACGCAGTGTGATTTTTTGAAAACACACGGTGGGTCTGGGATTCATGTCCATCGCTAACCGCAACGGCCGACATGAAATGAGGTCAGAAGACAGGAAGCGCTCACAGCGCATGGCCAAGGGATCACAATAGCGCAGACTCCTGTACAGCAAATAACAACGCTCAGGAATCTGCGCCCAGCAGCTAGGTGTAAATTTTGACACCTGTGCTGCATCTCCTTAAAAAGACAAGTCACGCCTCCACTACTGTTTGACAGTATAGTGGGCTAAATAGTGTACGTGTTTTATTCAGCGTGTGCAAGGAGCAAATTAAATAGAGCAACCTTTTACTTGTGCAGCATTAATGCTGCACAAGGTGTGGCTCTTGTACCTTGCAACACCTGAGGGGGGGTTAAAGGTAACCTTTGAAATTGGTTCAATTAGGCTTCGGCCTACACTCTCCTCCTCCTGCTGACCCTGGGCTCAAACACCGCCAGTTGTAGCCTGGAAGTGCTAGCTGCACAGAGAAAAACACCAGCCAATGTGTTAGTGGGGTTCAGCACCGCCAGCTGTTCCCCTGCTGTGTAGTCGGCATCGTGTCCAGCACAAGCCACGCTGGCACAACCGACCAAAAGCTGCCACCAGTGCAGGCTTCGGCCTACACTCTGCTCCTCTCCTCCTCCTGCTGACCCTGGGCTCAAACACCGCTAGTTTTTGCCCGGAACTGCTAGCTGCACAGAGAAAAACACCAGTCAATGTGTTAGTGGGGTTCAGCACCGCCAGCTGTTCCCCTGCTGTGTAGTCGGCATCGTGTCCAGAACAAGCCACGCTGGCACAACTGACCAAAAGCTGCCACCAGTGCAGGCTTCGGCCTACACTCTGCTCCTCTCCTCCTCCTGCTGACCCTGGGCTCAAACACCGCCAGTTTTTGCCCGGACATGCGAGCTGCACAGAGAAAAACACCAGTCAATGTGTCAGTGGGGTTCAGCAACGCCAGCTGTTCCCCTGCTGTGTAGCTTGCAACGTGACCTGCAAACGCCACGCAGGCACATGAACTGAAATTGAAGGGAGCCTGCCCCCCACCCCCAGGTGTTTCTATGTATAACAGCCACCTTGTACAGCAGTACTGCTGCATTTGTACAAGGTGGCTGACTTTTTCTCCTTGCCCACGTGGAACTCAACACGTACAAAATGTGTCTCATTAGAGACCATTCCACTGTCCCTGAGGTGTGACTTTCCTTTCTAATGACACGCAGCACCCCCATTGTTAGCGCTGCCCGTCTTCTGACATCATTGGTTGGCTGGCTGTGCCTGTGCGTCCGCCCTGCCCGACACAACGCCCCCCGTTGTCTCATATATTTTGACTGCGAGGGTGTGATTGATGGGCACGAGCAGTGCATATGTTCCCCTGTCTTCACTCCCCTCCTTCCGCCTTCTTCTGACTGTGCGGCCTCATGGCCGCGGCATGCGATAAGGGATCAGCTGAGGCCGCCCAGTCTGAAGCAGGTGTAAGGACATGTGTGAGCGGCGAACATATTTACTGCACAAGGCCACGAATCCCAGCACCGCAGTGTGACTTTAGGAAAAGGCACTGTGGGTCTGGGATTTATGGCCATCGTTAACCGCACCGGCCAACATGAAATGAGGTCATGAGACGGCCTGCACTAACAGGGTATTGCCAAGGGATAACACAAGAGCGCAGTTTCCTGTACTGCAAATAACAACGGTAAGGAATCTGCGCCCAGCACCTAGGTGTAAATTTGTACACCTGTGCTGCGTCTCCTTAAAAAGACAAGTCACGCCTCCACTACTGTTTGACAGTATAATGGGCTAAATAGTGTACGTGTTTTATTCAGCGTGTGCAAGGAGCAAAATTAAGAGAGCAACCTTTGACTTGTGCATCATTAATGCAGTTCAAGGTGTGGCTCTTGTACCTTGCAACACCTGAGGGGGGGTTAAAGGTTACCTTTGAAATTGGTTCAACTAGGCTTCGGCCTACACTCTGCTCCTCTCCTCCTCCTGCTGACCCTGGGCTCAAACACCGCCAGTTGTAGCCTGGAAGTGCTAGCTGCACAGAGAAAAACACCAGCCAATGTGTTAGTGGGGTTCAGCACCGCCAGCTGTTCCCCTGCTGTGTAGCCGGCATCGTGTCCAGCACAAGCCACGCTGGCACAACCGACCAAAAGCTGCCACCAGTGCAGGCTTCGGCCTACACTCTGCTCCTCTCCTCCTCCTGCTGACCCTGGGCTCAAACACCGCCAGTTTTTGCCCGGACATGCGAGCTGCACAGAGAAAAACACCAGTCAATGTGTCAGTGGGGTTCAGCAACGCCAGCTGTTCCCCTGCTGTGTAGCCGGCAACGTGTCCTGCAAACGCCACGCAGGCACATGAACTGAAATTGAAGGGAGCCTGCCCCCCACCCCCAGGTGTTTCTATGTATAACAGCCACCTTGTACAGCAGTACTGCTGCATTTGTACAAGGTGGCTGACTTTTTTCTCCTTGCCCACGTGGAACTCAACACGTACAAAATGTGTCTCATTCCACTGTCCCTGAGGTGTGACTTTCCTTTCTAATGACACGCAGCACCCCCATTATTAGCGCTGCCCGTCTTCTGACATCATTGGTTGGCTGGCTTTGCCTGTGCGTCCGCCCTGCCCGACACAACGCCCCTCGTTGTCTCATATATTTTGACTGCGAGGGTGTGATTGATGGGCACGAGCAGTGCATATGTTCCCCTGTCTTCACTCCCCTCCTTCCGCCTTCTTCTGACTGTGCGGCCTCATGGCCGCGGCATGCGATAAGGGATCAGCTGAGGCCGCCCAGTCTGAAGCAGGTGTAAGGACATGTGTGAGCGGTGAACATATTTACTGCACAAGGCCACGAATCCCAGCACCGCAGTGTGACTTTAGGAAAAGACACTGTGGGTCTGGGATTTATGGCCATCGTTAACCGCACCGGCCAACATGAAATGAGGTCATAAGACGGGCAGCTCTAACAGGGCATTGCCAAGGGATAACACAAGAGTGCTGACTCCTGTACAGCAAATAACAACGCTCAGGAAGCTGCGCCAAGCACCAAGGCGTTATTTGGGACACCTGTGCTGCGTCTCCTTAAAAAGCCAAGTCACGCATCCACTACAGTTTGACTGTAGAATGGGCAAAATTGTGTACGTCTTTCATTCAGCGTGTGCAAGTAGACAAATTAATAGAGCAACCTTTCACTTGTGCAGCATTAATACTGCACAAGGTGTGTCTCTTGTACTTTGTAACACCTGAGGGGGGGTTAAAGGTTTCCTTTGAAATTGGTTCAACTAGGCTTCGGCCTACACTCTGCTCCTCTCCTCCTCCTCCTCCTGCTTCACCACGGGCTCTAACATCGCTAGTTTTTGCCCGCAAGTGCTAGCTGCACAGAGAAAAACACCCGCCATTGTGTTAGTGGGGTTCAGCAACGCCAGCTGTTCCCACACTGTGTAGCCGGCAAAGTGTCCTGCAAGTGTCCTGCAAACGCAACGCTGACACAAAGCTGCCTCCAGTGCAGGCTTCGGCCTACACTCTGCTCCCCCTGCTTACCCTTTGCTCCAGCACCGCTAGTTGGGGCTCTAGGAAGACGATCTTTAATAGGCAACGCATCTGGGTTCCAGCACCGCCAGCTGGTTCTCGGCAGGCTTGCCCCGTCGTGTTGCGGTCGGGTTAGCCAACTCCAGGGTGCCTCCAGTTTAGGAGCTTCCTATGTGGGCTGCGTGAACTGGTAGTCAAGGCTGGTTCTGTAGTGCCAGTAGGCCCAGCTCCCCCTGTAGGACTGTTGGGGTTCGGTAACTGCGGCTGCCTCGCGGCCTAGCTGTTCTCTCCTCTCCTGTGGGCCTTCGGGTCCACAACCTGGTTCCAGCACCGTCAGCTGGTTCCAGGCCGAGCCTTTGGCTTAGGTGCCTCCTCCTGGGTATCCGAGTTCCGCCAACGTCAGGCGGTCCTTGGTAGTGCTTTTAAGCGCGGGCACCTACAGCTTAGTAACCGGGTTCCAGCACCGCCAGCTGGTCCTCGGTCATGCCATTGGCTCTTGCACACTGGGGCAACGCATCTGGGTTCCAGCACCGCCAGCTGGTTCTCGGCAGTGTTCTTGTCACAGGTACTCCCTCGTGCCAAGCCTGGTTTCAGCACCGTCAGCTGTTTCCGGGTTGTGTCAAGTTCACTGAGACGCCTATGCTTGCCCCGTCGTGGTGCGGTCGGGTTAGCCAACTCCAGGGTGCCTCCAGTTTAGGAGCTTCCTATGTGGGCTGCGTGAACTGGTAGTCAAGGCTGGTTCTGTAGTGCCAGTAGGCCCAGCTCCCTCTGTAGGACTGTTGGGGTTCGGTAACTGCGGCTGCCTCGCGGCCTAGCTGTTCTCTCCTCTCCTGTGGGCCTTCGGGTCCACCACCTGGTTCCAGCACCGTCAGCTGGTTCCAGGCCGAGCCTTTGGCTTAGGTGCCTCCTCCTGGGTATCCGAGTTCCGCCAACACCAGGCGGTCCTTGGTAGTGCTTTTAAGCGCGGGCACCTACAGCTTAGTAACCAGGTTCCAGCACCGCCAGCTGGTCCTTGTTGCCATTGGCTCTTGCACACTGGGGCAACGCATCTGGGTTCCAGCACCGCCAGCTGGTTCTCGGCAGTGTTCTTGTCACAGGTACTCCCTCGTGCCAAGCCTGGTTTCAGCACCGTCAGCTGTTTCCGGGTTGTGTCAAGCTCACTGAGACGCCTATGCTTGCCCTGTCGTGGTGCGGTCGGGTTAGCCAACTCCAGGGTGCCTCCAGTTTAGGAGCTTCCTATGTGGGCTGCGTGAACTGGTAGTCAAGGCTGGTTCTGTAGTGCCAGTAGGCCCAGCTCCCCCTGTAGGACTGTTGGGGTTCGGTAACTGCGGCTGCCTCGCGGCCTAGCTTTTCTCTCCTCTCCTGTGGGCCTTCGGGTCCACCTCCTGGTTCCAGCACCGTCAGCTGGTTCCAGGCCGAGCCTTTGGCTTAGGTGCCTCCTCCTGGGTATCCGAGTTCCGCCAACGCCAGGCGGTCCTTGGTAGTGCTTTTAAGCGCGGGCACCTACAGCTTAGTAACCGGGTTCCAGCACCGCCAGCTGGTCCTCGGTGCCATTGGCTCTTGCACACTGGGGCAATGCATCTGGGTTCCAGCACCGCCAGCTGGTTCTCGGCAGTGTTCTTGTCACAGGTACTCCCTCATGCCAAGCCTGGTTTCAGCACCGTCAGCTGTTTCCGGGTTGTGTCAAGTTCACTGAGACGCCTATGCTTGCCCTGTCGTGGTGCGGTCGGGTTAGCCAACTCCAGGGTGCCTCCAGTTTAGGAGCTTCCTATGTGGGCTGCGTGAACTGGTAGTCAAGGCTGGTTCTGTAGTGCCAGTAGGCCCAGCTCCCCCTGTAGGACTGTTGGGGTTCGGTAACTGCGGCTGCCTCGCGGCCTAGCTGTTCTCTCCTCTCCTGTGGGCCTTCAGGTCCACCACCTGGTTCCAGCACCGTCAGCTGGTTCTCGGCAGTGTCTTTTGCTCTTGTACCTTCTGCTCCCCATCCTGGTTCCAGTACCGTCAGCTGGTTCCGGGCAGAGCCTTTGGCTTAGGTGCCTCCTTCTGGGTATCCAAGTTCCACCAACGTCAGGTGGTCCTTGGTAGTGCTTTCAGGCACGGGTACCTCCTGCTTAGTAACCGGGTTCCAGTAACGTCAGCTGGTCCTCGGTAGTTCCATTGGCTCTTGGACCTTCGGCTACCCATCCGGGTTCCAGTACCGTCAGCTGGTTCTCGGCAGTGTCTTTTGCTCTTGTACCTTCTGCTCCCCATCCTGGTTCCAGTGCCGTCAGCTGGTTCCGGGCAGAGCCTTTGGCTTAGGTGCCTCCTTCTGGGTACCCGAGTTCCGCCAACGTCAGGCGGTCCTTGGTAGTGCTTTTTAGCACGGGTACCTCCTGCTTAGTAACCGGGTTCCAGTAACGTCAGCTGGTCCTCGGTAGTTCCATAGGCTCTTGAACCTTCGGGTAGCCATCCGAGTTCCAGTTCCATCAGCTGGTTCTTGGCATTTTCTCAGCCTTCTTGTACCTTCTGCTACATTTCCAAGTTGAAGACCCTAAAGTCGACGACCCGGAAGACCACCCCGATGACGACGACGACGACCCGGAAGACCACCCCGATGACGACGACGGCGGAGACGACGACGGCGGAGACGACGACGGCGGAGATGACGACACTGGAGACGACGACCCTGGAGACGACGACATGGAAGACCGAGAAGCAGAAGAACAAGAGGCTGCAGAACAAAGAGCAGAAGAACATTAAGCATAAGACTTAATATCAGAGCAAAAGATATTATCTAAATTATATGCAGAAGAAGACTAAGCAGTGTATGGGGGTGAGTCCGTTCCTCCTCGTGGTGCCCCTGGATAAAGCCTGATGCTGCAGGCCAAACTGAACGCGGACAAATGTAACTTTTGTGACTGGCAGAACGGAAGGTGTAATCTTCAAACTTTTATAGATAACAACTACGGGAATGCCTGTCACAAATGAGAATATGATGAAGAAGTAGAATAGGAAGAATAATAACAGTGGAATAAAAAGAATATGTAGAATAGGAAGAATAATAATAGCTGAATAAAATGAATATGAAGAATGTAATAAAAAAAAAAAAGGTAAAGGATAAAGAAGAAGATGAATAAGGTGAAGAAGAAGTTGATGTCAAAGATGCTGATGATGATGATGAAGATGAAAGTGTGGGAAAAGTAAAAAAAAAAAAAGAAAAAAAAGAAGGGGAAGGGCGTGGAATAGTGAAACATCAATATCTGACAAAATAAAAAAAAAATTTACATAGTCAATATCTTTGTCACTCCGAACGTCTTAAAAAAAAACAAAAAACATGCTATTCTATTTGATTGGGATAAACCTCTATGACTTTAATGTCTCCGCCACCTCCCCAAATACATCCGGCATTATTCTTAGTTGTTTTCGTTCATGTAGAATGAACCTACAAGGCAAGAAAGGGTTTATTTTAATTCCGATATTTTGGTCCCATTGACTTGCATTGGGATCGGGTATCGGTATCGGCGATATCCGATATTTTTTGAATATCGGCCGATCCAATCCGATACCGATACTTTCCGATATCGGAAGGTATCGCTCAACACTACTAGAGAGGCAAGTCCGAACCCCCGCTTGACTGCAAAAGACCAAAGATTTAGCAGACTCTGGAGTTGTGGTACATTGTTCTGTTGTTCAGAGACACCTGCACAAATATGGCCTTAATGGAAGAATCATCATAAGAAAATCTCTCCTGTGTCCTCACTATAAAATTCAGTGTAAGAAGTATGCAAAACAACATCTAAACAAGCCTGATCCATATTGGAAACTAGTGCTGTGGCTAAAATAGAACTCTTTTGCCACAATGATCTAAGAAATGTGTGGAGAATAAAGATCACAGAATTTCAGGAAAAGAACATCTCACCAACTATTAAGCATAGGGGAGGATCAATCTTGCTTTTGGGTTGTGTTTCAGTCACTAGCACGGTGAACATTTCACAAGTGGAGGAAATAATGGATTCAATTAAATTTACACAAATTCTTGGTGCAAACAATACACCATCTGTAAATAGCTGATTGAAAATAGGATGGCTTCTACAAATGGATAATGATCTTAAACACACGTTAAATTCCACAATAGACTATCTCAAAAAGCACAAGCTGAAGGCTTTACAATGGCCCTCACAGTCCTCTGATCTGAACATCATTGACAATCTGTGGTTAGACATCAAAATTGCAGTATATGCAAGATGACCCAGGAATATCATAGAACTGGAAGAATTTTCCAAGGAAGAATTGCTGAAAATCCATCAAACAAGAATTGAATGACCCTTGTCTAGTTTCAAACAGTGCTTACAAGCTGTGATACTTTCAAAAGGGGGTGCTACTAGGTACTAGCCATGCAGAGTGCTCGATCATTTGTAGTGTACCATTTTTCCTTTTTGTAATTTTTAAAATGTAAAAGATGAAAAATTATATATATATATATATATATATATATATATATATATACATACATATATATATATATATATATATATATATATATATCTTGTTGTGAATTCTGCTCTTGGGCTCCCTCCGGTGGTTATAAGTGGTAGCGCTGCTGTCTTTGGATCGCAGCATTCATCAGGTGTGTCCACTTATTGCAAATCGGACTGAGCTATTTAGTCTTTCTTGACCCTTTAGTCAGTGCCAGTTGTCCATTGTTCCTGGAGGATTCACATTCCTTCCTGGTCTCTCCTGCTTTGCTGTGCATTTCAACAAAGATAAGTTCTGGCCTTGATTTTTGCAGTCCACATGCTGTGGGCCTTATTGTTCAGTTCTTTTCCATGTTTTGTCTTGTCCAGCTTGGTCTGTATAAGGATTTGTTCAGCCAAGCTGGTATCTCTGGAGATGCAGATATACCCTCCATGCCTTTAGTTTGTTGTGGAGATTTTGTATTTTCTGCGGTGGATATTTTCTAGTGTTTTTGTACTGACCGCATAGTACTCTGTTCTTTTCTTTCTTTTTAGCTAGAATGGCCTCCTTTGCTAAATCCTGATTTCAGTCTCCGTATGTTATTTCCCTCTCTTCTCACAGTCAATATTTGTGGGGGGCTATCTATCCTTTGGGGATTTTCTCTGAGGCAAGATAGTTTTCCCTTTTCTACCTCTAGGGTAATTTAGTCCTCCGGCTGTGTCGAGGGGTCTAGGGAGCGTTAGGTACATTCCACGGCTACTTCTAGTCGCTACTTCTAGTCGCGGTGTTAAGTTCAGGGTCTGCGGTCAGTACAGGTACCACCTTCTCCAGGGTACGTCTCATGCTGCTCCTAGGCCACCAGATCATAACAATATTTATACAGCTCTGGCAAAAATTAAGAAACCAATGCAAAATGTTCAGTTTGTCTGATTTTTCTCTTTATAGGTATATTTTTGAGAAAAATGTAAATCGTTAATTTATTCTATAAACATCTGAAATAAACGTCTCCGAATTTCCAAGCAATAAATTTTGTATTTTTTTCTGACAAAGAAAAATGGTCAAAATAAAAAAAAAAACAGTGCTTCCAGACCTCAAATAATGCAAAGAAAACAAGTTCATAATCATTTAGAAACAACAATACTAATGTTTTAACTCAGGATGAGTTCAGAAATCAATATTTTGTGGAATAACCATGATTCTTAATCATCGCTTTCATGCGTCTTTCCACCAGTCTTTCACATTGCTGCTGGTGCAATAATGTAAGCAGTTCTTCTTTGTTTGATGGCTTGTGACTATCCATCATCCTCTTGATTACATTCCAGAGGTTTTCAATGGGGTTCAGGTCTGGAGATTGGGCTGCCCATGACAGGGTTTTGATGTGGTGGTCTCTTCATTTTTGCCAGAGCTGTATATGACTGTATGTACAGTAGTTTATGGAGATACTTTAGACATCTCTTCATTACTAATCTGTGGGCTTGATGTCACCGGACAATACAAAAGTGACAACAATCCCACAAATATGAACTCCATTTGCCACTGCCACAAGGCAAGTGGGAAGAGCTGAGCAAAGTACCAGAATTGCCACATCTAAAAGATGTGCATTTTCTGGGCGGCTGTGGGTTGCTATTTTGAGCAATATCCATGGCCCCTTACTAGCCTGAGAATAGCAGCCCCCAGCGGTCTGCTTTAGCAAGGCTGGTGGTTGTCAAACATGGGGGGGATCCCACACCGTTTTTTTAAACTATTTATTTAAATAATTTAAAATGCAGTGTGGGGACCCCTCTAATCTTGGTAACCAACCTTGCTAAAGCTGACAACTGAGGGTAGCAGCCTGCAGCTGTCAGTTTTGCCTGGCTGGTTATAAAAATTACAGTGGAACCCACACGGTTTTATTTTTAATTATTTAGAGTACAAGCACCGGCTGCTGAATACTCCCATCAGCCACTCCAGCCACCACTGTTATTAGTGGCAGCAATAGTCCCATCAGCCGACCACAGTGACCAGAGGTAAATTTTTTACCTCCTATCAAAGCTGCTGGCTCTTGCTGTCATTTGACAGCATGGGATCCGTGGCTGTGTGACAGATGGTAATGATTTTACCTCCGATCAGAAGCAGTGTTTGCCATGCTGTCATGTACTGTACATGACAGCGTGGCAAATACTGGATGTTTGCGCCTTCCCCATTGCGTCCAGTTTCAAGTTTGAGTCCTAATAATGTTTTGGTACCCAAACCCAAACTTTTTTTTAACCGTTTGGCCAAACCCGCTAGATCTGAACATCCAGGGGTCCATCCATCTCTATTGATAACCAAAATTGTTGAAAAATATCTTACTGCGCAACATAATCAAGAACTGTGAAAAGCATTGGCAGTGCTATTACTGGCGCCACTGCATGGGGTCCCCTCCCCCCCCCACACAAGCACTGTGGTTTACTCACCTATCTGGCTCTCGGAGCGGTCCACGGTGTGCCCCTGCTACCTCTTACTTCCTGGTCTGTGTGCACTCCGCAGTTTCCAGCGGCGCTTCTAGTGTGCACATGCTCCCCTGGTCTTAAAGGGGAAGCGCACATATAGTAAATGCCTTCAACTCATAGCTGAGAGATATGTATTATAATGTAGTGCATCTGCAAGATTTCTCCCATCCAATAGCATGGAAACCATCGTGTATAAAAGACTACCCTCTCCCCTAGGGCGTCACCAAGCAACATCTAGAAACATTACAGAGTAAGATGTACTAGTGAATTGTGAGGTCCTCTGTCCTGGAGCAGCCAGTGTCCTATACTTGTATCCCTGGTCCCAATGTGACCACTCCTGTATTCGAAGTCCACTGGTCCCGGTGTGGCCAGTGCTGTAACCATAGTTATCCTGGTCCCAGTGCGGCCAATTCTGTATCCGTAGTCCCCTGGTATCGCAGCGGCCAGTGCCTGAACTTCGTTGCCTGGTCTGGGAGCAGACAGGACTCAAACCTCGTTCCTGGGTCCTTGAGCAGCCAGAGCCTGAACCTCACCCACTAGTCCGTGAGCGGCCAGTTCCTGAACATTGTACCCCGGTCCGTGTGCGGCCAAACCCTGATCCAATATCCTAAACCAGTGTGTCTGAACTGAGCCCGAATCAGTGTCAGTAATCATTTTGTAGAAGTGCCAGAACTTACTAGTCTGAACGGAGACCTAGCCCTTAACAATGTCAGTATACATGATCCCTAAGGTCACAATATAGTGTTCAGTGTCAGATAGCTGGGTTTGCGCATTAGGTCATGGGTAGAGTTGAGCGACCTTGACCTTTTTAGAGTCGAGCCGGGTTTTGCGAAACCCGACTATGTCCAAAGTCGGGTCGAGTGAAATTGGCCGATTATGACGTAAAGTCGGGATCGACCGAAACACGAAACCCAATGCAAGTCAATGGGGCAGCATAGTCGGCAGTGAGTGGGGGCCAGGAAAACACCTAGAGTGCCCATTTTAATGTCAAAACCATCCATTCTTCTTAATGAAGCTTGTCAAGCGTAATTTACCTTATAATAATTGGAAGGCATTTGAAATTGGGGGTCATTTGGCTAAAGTTGTGGGGGGTAGGGCTGGTTCAAGTAATTAGTGGGCCCAGGAAATCTGGACCACGTCACGGCAGTGGAGCAGGGAGAGGTAAGTATTTCAACTTTGCAAGTGCTGTGAACCTGAGCAAGCAGGGGGGGCCCACTCGTTGGCATTGGCACTGGCACAGGGCCCCTCAAAGTACAGCGGTGTGTTTGCACGGCGGGGGCGCCTCCCACCGGCAGCAACACTTTTGCGTACTATGAGAGGCCCTGTGCCAGTGACGTCGCCAACTAGTATTCCTCCCCCCACCTGATGAAGGAACCTGCACTTTCATCTGCACCTTCCTCTTTGTCCCCGTGTAAGGTGGTATGGTATGCGGGAAGAGCAACCTGACTTTCAGCAGGGTCACAATGTTGTTGTGTAGCGTGCACGGGGAATGTTGCGTTATGGGTCAATGTACCAGCAGACTCATCTATCACTGGCTGGGCAATGGGCACGATGAAGTGGAAACACAGATATAGGCCCAAAGAAGAAAGTGGGCTAAATGCAGTTCAAAATTGGTAACACAGGAATAACCAGGGGGCATTGCAGTGGAGGACAACTGGAATGAGAGGCTGACACAGAGAGTAGGGCCAAATCAGTAAGTAGTCGAAATGCAGTTCAAAATTGGCAACCGTAGTAAACAGGCGGCACAGCTTTGTTCAGTGGAGGAGAACAGCAAGGAGTGGCAGACACCGATAGTAGGCCCCAAACCAACTAGTACGCCAAATGCAGTTGTTCCATTTAACCACAATTTAATGAGAGCCTGAAGATAGAAGCTCAGGAAAGGCAACCTGGGGAACACCTTGGAGTGTAACACACCATCTCTCTCCACCCCATACCCATTTTGTAGGCCTAATGCTGTGTACTTTTCTACAACTACTAAACGAGAGTCGGAAGACCGAAGCAATGGCAAGGAAACCTGGGGAACACCTTGGAGTGTAACACACCATCTCTCTCCACCCCATACCCAATTTGTAGGCCTAATGCAGCCTACTTTCCGACACCTACTAAACGAGAGCATGAAGATCGAAGCTCAGGAAAGGCAACCTGGGGAACACCTTGGAGTGTAACACACCATCTCTCTCCACCCCATACCCATTTTTTAGGCCTAATGCAGTGTACTTTTCTACAACTACTAAACGAGAGTCGGAAGACCGAAGCAATGGCAAGGAAACCTGGGGAACACCTTGGAGTGTAACACACCATCTCTCTCCACCCCATTCTCCATTTTTTAGGCCTAATGCAGCCTACTTTCCGACACCTACTAAACGAGAGCATGAAGATCGAAGCTCAGGAAAGGCAACCTGGGGAACACCTTGGAGTGTAACACACCATCTCTCTCCACCCCATACCCATTTTGTAGGCCTAATGCTGTGTACTTTTCTACAACTACTAAACGAGAGTCGGAAGACCGAAGCAATGGCAAGGAAACCTGGGGAACACCTTGGAGTGTAACACACCATCTCTCTCCACCCCATACCCAATTTGTAGGCCTAATGCAGCCTACTTTCCGACACCTACTAAACGAGAGCATGAAGATCGAAGCTCAGGAAAGGCAACCTGGGGAACACCTTGGAGTGTAACACACCATCTCTCTCCACCCCATACCCATTTTGTAGGCCTAATGCTGTGTACTTTTCCACCAACTACTAAACGAGAGCCGGAAGATCGAAGCTCATGAAAGGCAACCCGGGGAACACCTTGGAGTGTAACACAACCTCTCTCTACACCACGAAAGGGCTGATTCTTAGGAAGGAAGGCTGTTGTAAATAAGCATTGCGCGTCCGAGGGTGATTATATTCTTATTCGGTATCTACTCACCCTCGGACGCGCCATGCTTCTTGATTTGTAATTAATGTTTATTTGCAATGTGCTTTTGACTTACTCAATTATTTTTTTAATTATTGATTTTATTAAATTAATAGTTTAACATCTTATTGGAAATAATTTAAAGGAGACGCGACAGGACAACACTCGGTGGATGCCATATCTGTGTTAACAACTCCAAAAAACTTTCAGTTAACTTCTTGCAGGAGAAAGAAATTGTAGCTGTTGGACCTTTGTAGTACAGTTCCAGATATTTGTTGTGTGTTTGTTTTGATTGTTAAAATGTCTGCATTTGAGATCTCAACACGATCTTATTTTTTATAATCAAATTAATTTTTTTTATATTTAATGATGTTGGTTCAAGGGGTACACGGGCAGCAATAGACAGGTCAGTGGAGGCCTAGTGGAAGGAGTGACGGCAGACAGGCATCAAAGGCCTAACATTGGGCTGGCTGTAGGCAAGTTAAAATTGGTTCCAGGGGAACACGGCCATCAGTGGCCTGGTCAGTGTAGTTGTAGTTGAAAGAACGGGACGCAGACAGGCTTCGAAGGCCTAACATAACAAACTTGGGCTGGCTGTAGGCACTTTTAAATTTGTTCCAGGGGTACATGGGCAGCAGTGTATGGTCAGTGGAAGTCTAGTGGAAGGAGTGACCGCAGACAGGCTTCCAAGGCCTAACATAACAAACTTGGGCTGGCTGTAGGCACTTTTAAATTGGTTCCAGGGGTACACGGGCAGCAGTGGTCTGGTCAGTGGAAGTCTAGTGGAAGGAGTGACCGCAGACAGGCTTCCAAGGCCTAACATAACAAACTTGGGCTGGCTGTAGGCACTTTTAAATTGGTTCCAGGGGTACACGGGCAGCAGTGGTCTGGTCAGTGGAAGTCTAGTGGAAGGAGTGACCGCAGACAGGCTTCCAAGGCCTAACATAACAAACTTGGGCTGGCTGTAGGCACTTTTAAATTGGTTCCAGGGGTACACGGGCAGCAGTGGTCTGGTCTGTGGAAGTCTAGTGGAAGGAGTGACCGCAGACAGGCTTCGAAGGCCTAACATAACAAACTTGGGCTGGCTGTAGGCACTTTTAAATTGGTTCCAGGGGTACACGGGCAGCAGTGGTCTGGTCAGTGGAAGTCTAGTGGAAGGAGTGACCGCAGACAGGCTTCCAAGGCCTAACATAACAAACTTGGGCTGGCTGTAGGCACTTTTAAATTGGTTCCAGGGGTACACGGGCAGCAGTGGTCTGGTCTGTGGAAGTCTAGTGGAAGGAGTGACCGCAGACAGGCTTCGAAGGCCTAACATAACAAACTTGGGCTGGCTGTAGGCACTTTTAAATTGGTTCCAGGGGTACACGGGCAGCAGTGGTCTGGTCAGTGGAAGTCTAGTGGAAGGAGTGACCGCAGACAGGCTTCGAAGGCCTAACATAACAAAATTGGGCTGGCTGTAGGCACTTTAAATTGGTTCCAGGGGTACATGGGCAGCAGTGTATGGTCAGTGGAAGTCTAGTGGAAGGAGTGACGGCAGACAGTCTTCGAAGGCCTAACATAACAAAATTGGGCTGACTGTAGGCACTTTTAAATTGGTTCCAGGGTAACACGGCCAGCAGTGGCCTGGTCAGTGTAGTAGTTGTAGAAAGAAGGGACCGCAGACAGGCTTCGAAGGCCTAACATAACAAAAATGTCAAAACAATGGTATTGTCAGTGCCAGGCATTGAAGGATGTCAGCGCCTAGACTACACATTGGTGAAGCTGTGAGAGATAATTTTGCTAGTGGTAGAGCACTGTTTGAGCTGGGGGGGGGAACTGTCTTGTGGCCGGCGGTACAGGCACAGGGCCCCTCATATTACAACGGTGTGTCTGACGTTGGGTGCGCACCACCACCGCCAGAGACACTTTATTGTACTATGAGGGACCCAGTGGCAGTGCCGTCGACCAAAAGCGGCCACACCCACCTCTTCAGACAAACAGCACTCTCAAGGGTCCAAGCGCAAAGTGGCGATAGCACGGCCCCGTGTGGGGAGTTTGGCCATTTCGTGAGGTGGAAACATGTCGTATGCTGGACAATCAGGTGAAGAAAATTACGAGATTGGAAAAGTCATTCAGAATAGTCCACAGGCAAGACCTTTTCATAGGAAAGCTAGGTGTCAGCCGGGCAGGGTGGGGCAAAAGATTTTGAAATCCAGTTGTGGTTCATTTTAATGAAGGTTAGATCATCTACATTTTGGGTAGCCAGACGAGTCCTTTTTTCTGTTAGTATTGAACCTGCAGCACTGAATACTCTTTCTGATAGGACACTAGCTGCCGGGCAAGCAAGCTCCTGCAATGCATATTCTGCCAATTCTGGCCAGGTGTCTAATTTGGATGCCCAGTAATCAAATGGGAATGACGGTTGAGGGAGAACGTCGATAAGGGATGAAAAATAGTTTGTAACCATACTGGACAAATGTTGTCTCCTGTCACTTTGAATTGATGCTGCAGTACCTGTCCTGTCTGCGGTCATAGAAAAATCACTCCACAACCTGGTCAGAAAACCCCTCTGGCCAACGCCACTTCTGATTTCTGCCCCTCTAACACCTCTGGTCTGCTGGCCCCTGGAGCTCGTGTGAGAACGATCACGGGCGCTGTGTGCAGGGAATGCCAGAAGCAAACGGTCAACAAGAGTTGATTGTTTTGTTGCTAATATTAGTTCCAAGTTCTCATGTGGCATAATATTTTGCAATTTGCCTTTATAGCGAGGATCAAGGAGGCAGGCCAACCAGTAATCGTCATCGTTCATCATTTTTGTAATGCGTGTGTCCCTTTTGAGGATACGCAAGGCATAATCCGCCATGTGGGCCAAAGTTCCCGTTGTCAAATCTGCGGTTGTGCTTGGTTGAGGGGCAGTTGCAGGCAAATCTACGTCACTTGTGTCCCTCAAAAAACCAGAACCCGGCCTTGCCACGCCACCAATTTCCCGTGCCCCCGGGAAAGCTTCCTCATTAAAAATATACTCATCCCCATCATCCTCCTCATCCTCCACCTCCTCTTCGCCCGGTACCTCGTCATGTACACTGCCCTGACCAGACAATCGCTGACTGTCATCAAGGCTTTCCTCTTCCTCTGGTGCAGACGCCTGATCCTTTATGTGCGTCAAACTTTGCATCAGCAGACGCATTAGGGGGATGCTCATGCTTATTATGGCGTTGTCTGCACTAACCAGCCGTGTGCATTCCTCAAAACACTGAAGGACTTGACACATGTCTTGAATCTTCGACCACTGCACACCTGACAACTCCATGTCTGCCATCCTACTGCCTGCCCGTGTATGTGTATCCTCCCACAAAAACATAACAGCCCGCCTCTGTTCGCACAGTCTCTGAAGCATGTGCAGTGTTGAGTTCCACCTTGTTGCAACGTCTATGATTAGGCGATGCTGGGGAAGGTTCAAAGAACGCTGATAGGTCTGCATACGGCTGGAGTGTACAGGCGAACGGCGGATATGTGCGCAAAGTCCACGCACTTTGAGGAGCAGGTCGGATAACCCCGGATAACTTTTCAGGAAGCACTGCACCACCAGGTTTAAGGTGTGAGCCAGGCAAGGAATGTGTTTCAGTTGGGAAAGGGAGATGGCAGCCATGAAATTCCTTCCGTTATCACTCACTACCTTGCCTGCCTCAAGATCTACAGTGCCCAGCCACGACTGCGTTTCTTGCTGCAAGAACTCGGACAGAACTTCCGCGGTGTGTCTATTGTCGCCCAAACACTTCATAGCCAATACAGCCTGCTGACGTATGCCAGTAGCTGCCCCATAATGGGAGACCTGGTGTGCAACAGTGGCAGGTGCGGATGGAGTGTTTGTGCGACTGCGGTCTGTGGACGAGCTCTTGCTTCTGCAGGAGGACGAGGAGGAGGAGGAGGAGGGGGTGCGAACGGCTACAGACAACTGTTTACTAGACCGTGGGCTAGGCAGAACTGTCCCAAACTTGCTGTCCCCTGTGGACCCTGAATCCACCACATTTACCCAGTGTGCCGTGATGGACACGTAACGTCCCTGGCCATGCCTACTGGTCCATGCATCTGTTGTCAGGTGCACCTTTGTGCTCACAGATTGCCTGAGTGCATGGACGATGCGCTCTTTAACATGCTGGTGGAGGGCTGGGATGGCTTTTCTGGAAAAAAAGTGTCGACTGGGTAGCTCGTAGCGTGGTACAGCGTAGTCCATCAGGTCTTTGAAAGCTTCGCTTTCAACTAACCGGTAGGGCATCATCTCTAACGAGATTAGTCTAGCTATGTGGGCGTTCAAACCCTGTGTACGCGGATGCGAGGCTAAGTATTTCCTTTTTCTAACCATAGTCTCATGTAGGGTGAGCTGGACTGGAGAGCTGGAGATCGTGGAACTAGCGGGGGTGCCGGTGGACATGGCAGACTGAGAGACGGTGGGAGATGGTATTGTTGCCGCCGGTGCCCTAGATGCAGTGTTTCCTACTACGAAACTGGTGATTCCCTGACCCTGACTGCTTTGGCCTGGCAAAGATACCTGCACAGATACAGCAGGTGGTGCGCTAAATGGTGGTCCTACACTGCCGGAAGGGATGTTGCGTTGATGACTAGCTTCATTGGCCGAGGGTGCAACAACCTTAAGGGACGTTTGGTAGTTAGTCCAAGCTTTCAAATGCATGGTGGTTAAATGTCTATGCATGCAACTAGTATTGAGACTTTTCAGATTCTGACCTCTGCTTAAGGAAGTAGAACATTTTTGACAGATGACTTTGCGCTGATCAATTGGATGTTGTTTAAAAAAATGCCAGACTGCACTCTTTCTAGCATCGGATACCTTTTCAGGCATTGCAGACTGAGCTTTAACCGGATGGCCACGCTGTCCTCCACCAGGTTTTGGCTTTGCCACGCGTTTTGGGCAAGATACGGGCCCGGCAGATGGAACCTGTGGCGATGTTGATGCCTGCTGCGGCCCCTCCTCCTCCTCTGCTTCAGAACTGCTGCCGCCTGCACCCTGTTCCCCCAATGGCTGCCAATCGGGGTCAAGAACTGGGTCATCTAATAACTCTTCTTGTACCTCCTGCGCAACTTCGTCTGTGTCACCGTGTCGTTCGGTGGTATAGCGTTCGTGATGGGGCAACATAGTCTCATCAGGGTCTGATTCTTGATCAGCACCCTGCGAGGGCAATGTTGTGGTCTGAGTCAAAGGACCAGCATAGTAGTCTGGCTGTGGCTGTGCGTCAGTGCACTCCATGTCAGATTCAATTTGTAATGGGCATGGACTGTTAACTGCTTCACTTTCTAAGCCAGGGACGGTATGTGTAAAGAGCTCCATGGAGTAACCCGTTGTGTCGCCTGCTGCATTCTTCTCTGTTGTTGTTTTTGCTGAAGAGGACAAGGAAGTGACTTGTCCCTGACCGTGAACATCCACTAACGACGCGCTGCTTTTACTTTTACCAGTTTCACGAGATGAGGCAAAAGAGCTAGAGGCTGAGTCAGCAAGATAAGCCAAAACTTGCTCTTGCTGCTCCGGCTTTAAAAGCGGTTTTCCTAATCCCAGAAAAGGGAGCGTTCGAGGCCTTGTGTAGCCGGACGACGAACCTGGCTCCACAGCTCCAGACTTAGGTGCAATATTTTTTTCCCCACGACCACCTGATGCTCCACCACTACCACTACCCTCATTACCAGCTGACAATGAACGCCCCCGGCCACGACCTCTTCCACTAGACTTCCTCATTGTTTTAAAAACGTAACCAAACTAACGTTATTTGTTGCAGTCACACAACTTACACGGTGAGCTATAACTTCAGTATGATTTAGCTACCCCTTTACAGGTTGGTGAGACCACAGCGAAAATCAGGCCCAATGTTACACACTCTTTTTTTGGTGGCTGCAAATTAGAGAGATGCCCCACACGCAGGACTGTCACTGAAGCACAAATGTTAATATTAATGTCACACTATTATTTTTTTTTTATTTTTATTTTTTTCAGGAACACTTTAGAAACCCCCCCAAAAAAAAAAAATAGATTTTTGCAGGGAGAATTTAGAAAACAAATGTAACAAACTATATGCTTTCTATGGGCCACTGAGTGAGAGATGACGCACACAGGAATCAGGAGTGGCACACAAGCCCAGAGGCCAATATTTTTCTACCAATGATTGATGGAGTTATTTTCTCTGGTAGATTTTGGAACCCAAATCAAGGAAAAAAAATGTAGGCTTTCTATGGACCACAATTGGAGAGAGAGAGAGAGAGAGAGAGAGATGGCACACCCAGGAGTCAAGACTGGCACACAAGCAGAAAGGCCAATATTAATCTCCCATTTTTTGGGGGGTTTTGTTTTTTTTTTTTGTTTTTTTTTTTTTTCAGGGAGACTTTAGAAAAAAAAATAATAAAAAAAATATGATTTTATCAGGAAGAATTTAGAAACCAAATAAAATAAAATGATTTTTTCAGGGAGAAATTATAAAACAAATAAAAACAAAAATAGGCGTTCTATGGCCCACTGACTGAGAGATGACGCACACAGGAGTCAGGAGTGGCACACAAGCCCAGAGGCCAATATTTTTCTACCAATGATTGATGTAGTTATTTTCTCTGGTAGATTTTGGAACCCAAATCAAGGAAAAAAAATATAGGCTTTCTATGGACCACAATTGGAGAGAGAGAGAGAGAGAGAGAGAGATGGCACACCCAGGAGTCAAGACTGGCACACAAGCAGAAAGGCCAATATTAATCTCCCACTGTTTTTTTTGTTTGTTTTTTTTTTTTTTTTTCAGGGAGACTTTAGAAAAAAAAATAATAAAAAAAATATGATTTTATCAGGAAGAATTTAGAAACCAAATAAAATAAAATGATTTTTTCAGGGAGAATTTATAAAACAAATAAAAACAAAAATAGGCGTTCTATGGCCCACTGACTGAGAGATGACGCACACAGGAGTCAGGAGTGGCACACAAACCCAGAGGCCAATATTTTTCTACCAATGATTGATGTAGTTATTTTCTCTGGTAGATTTTAGAACCCAAATCAAGGAAAAAAAATATAGGCTTTCTATGGACCACAATTGGAGAGAGAGAGAGAGAGAGAGAGAGAGAGAGAGATGGCACACCCAGGAGTCAAGACTGGCACACAAGCAGAAAGGCCAATATTAATCTCCCACTGTTTTTTTTGGTTGTTTTTTTTTTTTTTTTTTCAGGGAGACTTTAGAAAAAAAAATAATAAAAAAAATATGATTTTATCAGGAAGAATTTAGAAACCAAATAAAATAAAATGATTTTTTCAGGGAGAATTTAGAAAACAAATAAAACCAAAAATAGGCGTTCTATGGCCCACTGACTGAGAGATGACGCACCCAGGAGTCAAGACTGGCACACAAGCAGAAAGGCCAATATTAATCTCCCACTGTTTTTTTTTTTTTTTTTCAGGGAGACTTTAGAAAAAAAAATAATAAAAAAAATATGATTTTATCAGGAAGAATTTAGAAACCAAATAAAATAAAATGATTTTTTCAGGGAGAATTTAGAAAACAAATAAAACCAAAAATAGGCGTTCTATGGCCCACTGACTGAGAGAGAGAGAGAGATGGAACGCTTAGTACTGGCACACAAGCCCAAAGGGCAATATTAATCTCCCTTTTTTTTTCCAGGGAGAATTTCTAAAACCCAAAAAAAAAAAAAAATAGGCTTTCTATGGCCCACTATTTGTGAGAGAGATGGGACGCTCAGGACTGGCACAGATGGCACGCTCAGGACTGGCACAGAAGCCCAGAGGCCAATATTAATCTCCCTTTTTTTCTGGGAGAATTTATAAAACCAAAAAAATATTTAAATAGGCTTTCTATGGCCCACTATTTGTGAGAGAGATGGCACGCTCAGGACTGGCACAGATGGCACGCTCACAACTGGCACACAAGCCCAGAGGCCAATATTAATCTCCCTTTTTTCAGGGAAAATTTATAAAACCAAAAAAAAAATTAAATAGGCTTTCTATGGCCCACTATTTGTGAGAGAGATGGCACGCTCAGGACTGGCACAGATGGCACGCTCACAACTGGCACACAAGCCCAGAGGCCAATATTAATCTCCCTTTTTTCAGGGAAAATTTATAAAACAAAAAAAAAAATTAAATAGGCTTTCTATGGCCCACTATTTGTGAGAGAGATGGCACGCTCAGGGCTGGCACAGATGGCACGCTCAGGACTGGCACACAAGCCCAGAGGCCAATATTAATCTCCCTTTTTTTCAGGGAGAATTTATAAAACCAAAAAAAAAAATAAATAGGCTTTCTATGGCCCACTATTTGTGAGAGAGATGGCACGCTCAGGGCTGGCACAGATGGCACGCTCAGGACTGGCACACAAGCCCAGAGGCCAATATTAATCTCCCTTTTTTTCAGGGAGAATTTATAAAACCCAAAAAAAAATAAAATAGGCTTTCTATGGCCCACTATTTGTGAGAGAGATGGCACACTCAGGACTGGCACACAAGCCCAAAGGCCAATATTAATCTCCCACTGTATTTTTATCAGGGAGAATTTATACACCCCACAAAAAAAAATACAGAAAAATGAAAAGGCTTTCTATGGCCCACTATGTGAGAGAGATGGCACACACAGGGATGGCACTCTAGCAGAAATGCCAAATTGCCAATCTTAATCTCCCACCAAAAAAAAAAAAAAAAAACAAAACAGGGAATGTCCTACAATTACTATCTCCCTGCCTGCAGTAATCTCAGCCAGGTATGGCAGGCAGCTACTATCTCCCTGCCTGCAGTAATCTCAGCCAGGTATGGCAGGCAGCAATAAGGAGTGGACTGATGCACAAATGAAATAAAAAGTGTGGACAAACAAAAAAGATAGCTGTGCAGAAAGGAAGGAACAAGAGGATTTGTGCTTTGAAAAAAGCAGTTGGTTTGCACAGCGGCGTACACACAGCAATGCAGCTATCAGGGAGCCTTCTAGGGCAGCCCAATGAGCTACAGCGCTGAGGGGAAAAAAAAAAAAAAAAAAACTTCCACTGTCCCTGCACACCGAGGGTGGTGTTGGACAGTGCAAATCGCTGCAGCACAAGCGGTTTTGTGGTTAATGGACCCTGCCTAACGCTATCCCTGCTTCTGACAAAGCGGCAGCAACCTCTCCCTAAGCTCAGATCAGCAGCAGTAAGATGGCGGTCGGCGGGAACGCCTCTTTATAGCCCCTGTGACGTCGCAGACAGCAAGCCAATCACTGCAATGCCCTTCTCTAAGATGGTGGGGACCAGGACCTATGTCATCACGCTGCCCACACTCTGCGTTTACCTTCATTGGCTGAGAAATGGCGCTTTTCGCGTCATTGAAACGCGACTTTGGCGCGAAAGTCGCGTACCGCATGGCCGACCCCGCACAGGGGTCGGATCGGGTTTCATGAAACCCCGACTTAGCCAAAAGTCGGCGACTTTTGAAAATGTTCGACCCGTTTCGCTCAACCCTAGTCATGGGTCATCCAGCAGAACAATGATCGCAAGCAATCTTCGAAAAGCACACCAAAAATGGATGGAATAAAAGTGCTGGAGAGTCATGAAGTGGCCAGCAATGAGTCCAGATCTAAATCCCACTGAACACTTGTGGAGAGATCTTAAAATTGCTATTTGGAGAAGGCGCCTTCAACTATGAGAGACCTGGAGCCGTTTGCAAAAGAAGAGTGGTCCAAAATTCCAGTTGAAAAGTGTAAGAAGCTTGTTGATAGTTATAGGAAGCTATTAATTGCTGTTATTTATTGCGAAGGGTGTGCAACCAAATATCAAGTTGAGGGTAAAAACAATTTTTACCCATTTTGGGGGGTTTGTGTGAAATTATGTCCAATTTGCTTTTTTTTTCACTGTGGTTTTTTTTTTGTGTTGTTCCAATCCACACAAAGGAAATAAACATGTGTAATTGTACCAATTTTCTGGGAGAAATACTTCATTTGTTGGAACAATTTCAAGGGTGCCAACTAGTGATGAGCGAGTGTACTCGTTGCTCGGGTTTTCCTGAGCACGCTCGGGTGATCTCCGAGTATTTGTTAGTGTTTGGAGATTTAGTTTTCGTAACCTCAGCTCAATGATTTACAGCTACTAGCCAGCCTGAGTACATGTGGGGGTTGCCTGGTTGCTAGGGAATCTACACGTTATCAAGCTGGCTAATAGCTGTAAATCATTCAGCTGCCGCGCTGAAAACCTAATCTCCGAACACTAACAAATTCTCGGAGGTCACCCGAGCAACAAGTACACTCGCTCATCACTAGTGCCACTGCCAACACTTTTACCCATGGCCCTATGTACTGTAGTTTATGGAGATACTTTCTGTCAGGTTATGTGCATAGAGGCAGTCTCTGGTTGACATAATTTATAAAAGTACTCTGTGAGGCATTTTGTATAGGGCCACTGTCCGGTCAGCGCTGTGTATAGGGGCAATGTGTAGCTGACAATTTATAGAGGTACTGTGCATAAGGAAAGTCTTTGGCGGGCATAGTTTATAGGGACTCTTCCTGTCAGGCACAGTGTATAGGGGCATTTCTTAGCCAGCATTTTGTATGGAGATAGACTTTGACTTGCACTGTTTGCAGGTGTTCTTGCTGTTAGGCACTGTGCATAGGGGCAGTTTTTGACAGATTACAGCGATACCTGCTGTCACATATAATGTATGTATAGGGGCAGTCTCTGGTTAGCACTCTGTATAGGGATAGTCTTGGCTGGCAAAGCTTACAGGGGCACCTGCTGTCAGACACGGTGTATAGGGGCAGTCACTGGTTAGCACTGTGCATAGGGATAGTCTTGGCTGGTAAAGCTTACAGGGGCACCTGCTGTCAGACACGGTGTATAGGGGCAGTCTCTGGTTAGCACTGTGTATAGGGTTAGTCTTGGCTGGCAAAGCTTACAGGGGCACCTGCTGTCAGACACGGTGTATAGGGGCAGTCTATGGTTAGCACTGTGTATAGGGATAGTCTTGGCTGGCAAAGCTTACAGCGGCACCTGCTGTCAGACACGGTGTATAGGGGCAGTCTCTGGTTAGCACTGTGTATAGGGATAGTCTTGGCTGGTAAAGCTTACAGGGGCACCTGCTGTCAGACACGGTGTATAGGGGCAGTCTCTGGTTAGCACTGTGTATAGGGATAGTCTTGGCTGGTAAAGCTTACAGGGGCACCTGCTGTCAGACACGGTGTATAGGGGCAGTCTCTGGTTAGCACTGTGTATAGGGATAGTCTTGGCTGGCAAAGCTTACAGGGGCACCTGCTGTCAGACACGGTGTATAGGGGCAGTCTCTGGTTAGCACTGTGTATAGGGTTAGTCTTGGCTGGCAAAGCTTACAGGGGCACCTGCTGTCAGACACGGTGTATAGGGGCAGTCACTGGTTAGCACTGTGCATAGGGATAGTCTTGGCTGGCAAAGCTTACAGGGGCACCTCGCTGTCAGACACTGTGTATAGGGGCAGTCTCTGGTTAGCACTGTGTATAGGGATAGTCTTGGCTGGCAAAGCTTACAGCGGCACCTGCTGTCAGACACGGTGTATAGGGGCAGTCTCTGGTTAGCACTGTGTATAGGGATAGTCTTGGCTGGTAAAGCTTACAGGGGCACCTGCTGTCAGACACGGTGTATAGGGGCAGTCTCTGGTTAGCACTGTGTATAGGGATAGTCTTGGCTGGTAAAGCTTACAGGGGCACCTGCTGTCAGACACGGTGTATAGGGGCAGTCTCTGGTTAGCACTGTGTATAGGGATAGTCTTGGCTGGCAAAGCTTACAGGGGCACCGGCTGTCAGACACGGTGTATAGGGGCAGTCACTGGTTAGCACTGTGTATAGGGATAGTCTTGGCTGGCAAAGCTTACAGCGGCACCTGCTGTCAGATACTGTGTATAGGGGCAGTCTCTGGCCAGCACTGTGTATAGGGATAGTCTTGGCTGGCAAAGCTTACAGGGGCACCGGCTGTCAGACACTGTGTATAGGGGCAGTCACTGGTTAGCACTGTGTATAGGGATAGTCTTGGCTGGCAAAGCTTACAGGGGCACCTGCTGTCAGACACGGTGTATAGGGGCAGTCACTGGTTAGCACTGTGCATAGGGATAGTCTTGGCTGGCAAAGCTTACAGGGGCACCTGCTGTCACACACTGTGTATAGGGGCAGTCTCTGGTTAGCACTGTGTATAGGGTTAGTCTTGGCTGGCAAAGCTTACAGGGGCACCTGCTGTCAGACACGGTGTATAGGGGCAGTCACTGGTTAGCACTGTGCATAGGGATAGTCTTGGCTGGCAAAGCTTACAGGGGCACCTGCTGTCAGACACTGTGTATAGGGGCAGTCACTGGTTAGCACTGTGTATAGAGTTAGTCTTGGCTGGTAAAGCTTACAGGGGCACCTGCTGTCAGACACGGTGTATAGGGGCAGTCACTGGTTAGCACTGTGCATAGGGATAGTCTTGGCTGGCAAAGCTTACAGGGGCACCTCGCTGTCAGACACTGTGTATAGGGGCAGTCTCTGGTTAGCACTGTGTATAGGGATAGTCTTGGCTGGTAAAGCTTACAGGGGCACCTGCTGTCAGACACTGTGTATAGGGGCAGTCTCTGGTTAGCACTGTGTATAGGGATAGCCTTGGCTGGCAAAGCTTACAGGGGCACCTGCTGTCAGACACTGTGTATAGGGGCAGTCTCTGGTTAGCACTGTGTATAGGGATAGTCTTGGCTGGTAAAGCTTACAGGGGCACCTGCTGTCAGACACTGTGTATAGGGGCAGTCTCTGGTTAGCACTGTGTATAGGGATAGCCTTGGCTGGCAAAGCTTACAGGGGCACCTGCTGTCAGACACGGTGTATAGGGGCAGTCACTGGTTAGCACTGTGCATAGGGATAGTCTTGGCTGGCAAAGCTTACAGGGGCACCTGCTGTCAGACACTGTGTATAGGGGCAGTCTCTGGTTAGCACTGTGTATAGGGATAGCCTTGGCTGGCAAAGCTTACAGGGGCACCTGCTGTCAGACACTGTGTATAGGGGCAGTCTCTGGTTAGCACTGTGTATAGGGATAGTCTTGGCTGGTAAAGCTTACAGGGGCACCTGCTGTCAGACACTGTGTATAGGGGCAGTCTCTGGTTAGCACTGTGTATAGGGATAGCCTTGGCTGGCAAAGCTTACAGCGGCACCTGCTGTCAGACACGGTGTATAGGGGCAGTCTCTGGTTAGCACTGTGTATAGGGATAGTCTTGGCTGGCAAAGCTTACAGGGGCACCTGCTGTCAGACACTGTGTATAGGGGCAGTCTCTGGTTAGCACTGTGTATAGGGATAGTCTTGGCTGGCAAAGCTTACAGGGGCACCTGCTGTCAGACACTGTGTATAGGGGCAGTCTCTGGTTAGCACTGTGTATAGGGATAGTCTTGGCTGGTAAAGCTTACAGGGGCACCTGCTGTCAGACACGGTGTATAGGGGCAGTCTCTGGTTAGCACTGTGTATAGGGATAGTCTTGGCTGGTAAAGCTTACAGGGGCACCTGCTGTCAGACACGGTGTATAGGGGCAGTCTCTGGCCAGCACTGTGTATAGGGATAGTCTTGGCTGGCAAAGCTTACAGGGGCACCTGCTGTCAGACACGGTGTATAGGGGCAGTCTCTGGTTAGCACTCTGTATAGGGTTAGTCTTGGCTGGTAAAGCTTACAGGGGCACCTGCTGTCAGACACTGTGTATAGGGGCAGTCTCTGGTTAGCACTGTGTATAGGGATAGTCTTGGCTGGTAAAGCTTACAGCGGCACCTGCTGTCAGACACTGTGTATAGGGGCAGTCTCTGGCCAGCACTGTGTATAGGGATAGTCTTGGCTGGCAAAGCTTACAGGGGCACCTGCTGTCAGACACGGTGTATAGGGGCAGTCTCTGGTTAGCACTGTGCATAGGGATAGTCTTGGCTGGCAAAGCTTACAGGGGCACCTGCTGTCAGACACTGTGTATAGGGGCAGTCTCTGGTTAGCACTGTGTATAGGGATAGTCTTGGCTGGCAAAGCTTACAGGGGCACCTGCTGTCAGACACGGTGTATAGGGGCAGTCTCTGGTTAGCACTCTGTATAGGGATAGTCTTGGCTGGCAAAGCTTACAGGGGCACCTCGCTGTCAGACACTGTGTATAGGGGCAGTCTCTGGTTAGCACGGTGTATAGGGATAGTCTTGGCTGGTAAAGCTTACAGGGGCACCTGCTGTCAGACACTGTGTATAGGGGCAGTCTCTGGTTAGCACTGTGTATAGGGATAGTCTTGGCTGGCAAAGCTTACAGGGGCACCTGCTGTCAGACACGGTGTATAGGGGCAGTCTCTGGTTAGCACTGTGTATAGGGATAGTCTTGGCTGGCAAAGCTTACAGGGGCACCTGCTGTCAGACACTCTGTATAGGGGCAGTCACTGGTTAGCACTGTGTATAGGGATAGTCTTGGCTGGTAAAGCTTACAGGGGCACCTGCTGTCAGACACGGTGTATAGGGGCAGTCTCTGGTTAGCACTGTGCATAGGGATAGTCTTGGCTGGCAAAGCTTACAGGGGCACCTGCTGTCAGACACTGTGTATAGGGGCAGTCTCTGGCCAGCACTGTGTATAGGGATAGTCTTGGCTGGTAAAGCTTACAGGGGCACCTGCTGTCAGACACTGTGTAGAGGGGCAGTCTCTGGTTAGCACTGTGTATAGGGATAGTCTTGGCTGGCAAAGCTTACAGGGGCACCTCGCTGTCAGACACTGTGTATAGGGGCAGTCACTGGTTAGCACTGTGTATAGGGATAGTCTTGGCTGGTAAAGCTTACAGGGGCACCTGCTGTCAGACACGGTGTATAGGGGCAGTCTCTGGTTAGCACTGTGCATAGGGATAGTCTTGGCTGGCAAAGCTTACAGGGGCACCTGCTGTCAGACACTGTGTATAGGGGCAGTCTCTGGCCAGCACTGTGTATAGGGATAGTCTTGGCTGGTAAAGCTTACAGGGGCACCTGCTGTCAGACACTGTGTAGAGGGGCAGTCTCTGGTTAGCACTGTGTATAGGGATAGTCTTGGCTGGTAAAGCTTACAGGGGCACCTGCTGTCAGACACGGTGTATAGGGGCAGTCTCTGGTTAGCACTGTGTATAGGGATAGCCTTGGCTGGTAAAGCTTACAGGGGCACCTGCTGTCAGACACTGTGTATAGGGGCAGTCTCTGGTTAGCACTGTGTATAGGGATAGTCTTGGCTGGCAAAGCTTACAGGGGCACCTGCTGTCAGACACTCTGTATAGGGGCAGTCACTGGTTAGCACTGTGTATAGGGATAGTCTTGGCTGGTAAAGCTTACAGGGGCACCTGCTGTCAGACACTGTGTATAGGGGCAGTCACTGGTTAGCACTGTGCATAGGGATAGTCTTGGCTGGCAAAGCTTACAGGGGCACCTGCTGTCAGACACTGTGTATAGGGGCAGTCTCTGGCCAGCACTGTGTATAGGGATAGTCTTGGCTGGTAAAGCTTACAGGGGCACCTGCTGTCAGACACTGTGTAGAGGGGCAGTCTCTGGTTAGCACTGTGTATAGGGATAGTCTTGGCTGGCAAAGCTTACAGGGGCACCTCGCTGTCAGACACTGTGTATAGGGGCAGTCACTGGTTAGCACTGTGTATAGGGATAGTCTTGGCTGGTAAAGCTTACAGGGGCACCTGCTGTCAGACACGGTGTATAGGGGCAGTCTCTGGTTAGCACTGTGCATAGGGATAGTCTTGGCTGGCAAAGCTTACAGGGGCACCTGCTGTCAGACACTGTGTATAGGGGCAGTCTCTGGCCAGCACTGTGTATAGGGATAGTCTTGGCTGGTAAAGCTTACAGGGGCACCTGCTGTCAGACACTGTGTAGAGGGGCAGTCTCTGGTTAGCACTGTGTATAGGGATAGTCTTGGCTGGTAAAGCTTACAGGGGCACCTGCTGTCAGACACGGTGTATAGGGGCAGTCTCTGGTTAGCACTGTGTATAGGGATAGCCTTGGCTGGTAAAGCTTACAGGGGCACCTGCTGTCAGACACTGTGTATAGGGGCAGTCTCTGGTTAGCACTGTGTATAGGGATAGTCTTGGCTGGCAAAGCTTACAGGGGCACCTGCTGTCAGACACTGTGTATAGGGGCAGTCTCTGGCCAGCACTGTGTATAGGGATAGTCTTGGCTGGCAAAGCTTACAGGGGCACCTGCTGTCAGACACGGTGTATAGGGGCAGTCTCTGGTTAGCACTGTGCATAGGGATAGTCTTGGCTGGCAAAGCTTACAGGGGCACCTCGCTGTCAGACACTGTGTATAGGGGCAGTCTCTGGTTAGCACTGAGTATAGGGATAGTCTTGGCTGGTAAAGCTTACAGGGGCACCTGCTGTCAGACACTGTGTATAGGGGCAGTCACTGGTTAGCACTGTGTATAGGGATAGTCTTGGCTGGCAAAGCTTACAGGGGCACCTGCTGTCAGACACTGTGTATAGGGGCAGTCTCTGGCCAGCACTGTGTATAGGGATAGTCTTGGCTGGTAAAGCTTACAGGGGCACCTCGCTGTCAGACACGGTGTATAGGGGCAGTCTCTGGTTAGCACTGTGTATAGGGATAGTCTTGGCTGGCAAAGCTTACAGGGGCACCGGCTGTCAGACACTGTGTATAGGGGCAGTCACTGGTTAGCACTGTGTATAGGGATAGTCTTGGCTGGCAAAGCTTACAGGGGCACCTGCTGTCAGACACTGTGTATAGGGGCAGTCTCTGGTTAGCACTGTGTATAGGGATAGTCTTGGCTGGTAAAGCTTACAGCGGCACCTGCTGTCAGATACGGTGTATAGGGGCAGTCTCTGGCCAGCACTGTGTATAGGGATAGTCTTGGCTGGCAAAGCTTACAGGGGCACCTGCTGTCAAACACTGTGTATAGGGGCAGTCTCTGGTTAGCACTGTGTATAGGGATAGTCTTGGCTGGTAAAGCTTACAGGGGCACCTCGCTGTCAGACACTGTGTATAGGGGCAGTCTCTGGTTAGCACTGTGTATAGGGATAGTCTTGGCTGGCAAAGCTTACAGGGGCACCGGCTGTCAGACACTGTGTATAGGGGCAGTCACTGGTTAGCACTGTGTATAGGGATAGTCTTGGCTGGCAAAGCTTACAGGGGCACCTGCTGTCAGACACTGTGTATAGGGGCAGTCTCTGGTTAGCACTGTGTATAGGGATAGTCTTGGCTGGTAAAGCTTACAGCGGCACCTGCTGTCAGACACTGTGTATAGGGGCAGTCTCTGGCCAGCACTGTGTATAGGGATAGTCTTGGCTGGCAAAGCTTACAGGGGCACCTCGCTGTCAGACACTGTGTATAGGGGCAGTCTCTGGTTAGCACTGTGAATAGGGATAGTTTTGGCTGGTAAAGCTTACAGCGGCACCTGCTGTCAGATACGGTGTATAGGGGCAGTCTCTGGCCAGCACTGTGTATAGGGATAGTCTTGGCTGGTAAAGCTTACAGCGGCACCTGCTGTCAGATACGGTGTATAGGGGCAGTCTCTGGCCAGCACTGTGTATAGGGATAGTCTTGGCTGGCAAAGCTTACAGGGGCACCTCGCTGTCAGACACTGTGTATAGGGGCAGTCTCTGGCCAGCACTGTGTATAGGGATAGTCTTGGCTGGTAAAGCTTACAGCGGCACCTGCTGTCAGATACGGTGTATAGGGGCAGCCTCTGGCCAGCACTGTGTATAGGGATAGTCTTGGCTGGCAAAGCTTACAGGGGCACCTCGCTGTCAGACACTGTGTATAGGGGCAGTCACTGGTTAGCACTGTGTATAGGGTTAGTCTTGGCTGGCAAAGCTTACAGGGGCACCTGCTGTCAGACACGGTGTATAGGGGCAGTCTCTGGTTAGCACTGTGTATAGGGATAGTCTTGGCTGGTAAAGCTTACAGGGGCACCTGCTGTCAGACACGGTGTATAGGGGCAGTCTCTGGTTAGCACTGTGTATAGGGATAGTCTTGGCTGGGAAAGCTTACAGGGGCACCGGCTGTCAGACACTGTGTATAGGGGCAGTCACTGGTTAGCACTGTGTATAGAGTTAGTCTTGGCTGGCAAAGCTTACAGGGGCACCTGCTGTCAGACACGGTGTATAGGGGCAGTCACTGGTTAGCACTGTGCATAGGGATAGTCTTGGCTGGCAAAGCTTACAGGGGCACCTGCTGTCAGACAATGTGTATAGGGGCAGTCTCTGGTTAGCACTGTGTATAGGGATAGTCTTGGCTGGCAAAGCTTACAGGGGCACCTGCTGTCAGACACGGTGTATAGGGGCAGTCTCTGGTTAGCACTGTGTATAGGGATAGTCTTGGCTGGCAAAGCTTACAGGGGCACCTGCTGTCAGACACTGTGTATAGGGGCAGTCTCTGGCCAGCACTGTGTATAGGGATAGCCTTGGCTGGCAAAGCTTACAGGGGCACCTGCTGTCAGACACTGTGTATAGGGGCAGTCTCTGGTTAGCACTGTGTATAGGGATAGTCTTGGCTGGCAAAGCTTACAGGGGCACCTCGCTGTCAGACACTGTGTATAGGGGCAGTATCTGGTTAGCACTGTGTATAGGGATAGCCTTGGCTGGCAAAGCTTACAGGGGCACCTGCTGTCAGACACGGTGTATAGGGGCAGTCTCTGGTTAGCACTGTGTATAGGGATAGTCTTGGCTGGCAAAGCTTACAGGGGCACCTGCTGTCAGACACTCTGTATAGGGGCAGTCTCTGGCCAGCACTGTGTATAGGGATAGTCTTGGCTGGTAAAGCTTACAGGGGCACCTGCTGTCAGACACGGTGTATAGGGGCAGTCTCTGGTTAGCACTGTGTATAGGGATAGTCTTGGCTGGTAAAGCTTACAGGGGCACCTCGTTGTCAGACACGGTGTATAGGGGCAGTCTCTGGTTAGCACTGTGTATAGGGATAGTCTTGGCTGGCAAAGCTTACAGGGGCACCTGCTGTCAGACACTGTGTATAGGGGCAGTCTCTGGTTAGCACTGTGTATAGGGATAGTCTTGGCTGGTAAAGCTTACAGGGGCACCTGCTGTCATGCACGGTGTATAGGGGCAGTCTCTGGTTAGCACTGTGCATAGGGATAGTCTTGGCTGGCAAAGCTTACAGGGGCACCGGCTGTCAGACACTGTGTATAGGGGCAGTCTCTGGTTAGCACTGTGTATAGGGATAGTCTTGGCTGGTAAAGCTTACAGGGGCACCTGCTGTCAGACACTGTGTATAGGGGCAGTCTCTGGTTAGCACTGTGTATAGGGTTAGTCTTGGCTGGTAAAGCTTACAGGGGCACCTGCTGTCAGACACGGTGTATAGGGGCAGTCTCTGGTTAGCACTGTGTATAGGGATAGTCTTGGCTGGTAAAGCTTACAGGGGCACCGGCTGTCAGACACTGTGTATAGGGGCAGTCACTGGTTAGCACTGTGTATAGGGATAGTCTTGGCTGGCAAAGCTTACAGGGGCACCGGCTGTCAGACACTGTGTATAGGGGCAGTCACTGGTTAGCACTGTGTATAGGGATAGTCTTGGCTGGCAAAGCTTACAGGGGCACCGGCTGTCAGACACTGTGTATAGGGGCAGTCACTGGTTAGCACTGTGTATAGGGATAGTCTTGGCTGGCAAAGCTTACAGGGGCACCGGCTGTCAGACACTGTGTATAGGGGCAGTCACTGGTTAGCACTGTGTATAGGGATAGTCTTGGCTGGCAAAGCTTACAGGGGCACCGGCTGTCAGACACTGTGTATAGGGGCAGTCACTGGTTAGCACTGTGTATAGGGATAGTCTTGGCTGGCAAAGCTTACAGGGGTGCCGGCTGTCAGACACGGTGTATAGGGGCAGTCACTGGTTAGCACTGTGTATAGGGATAGTCTTGGCTGGCAAAGCTTACAGGGGCACCGGCTGTCAGACACTGTGTATAGGGGCAGTCACTGGTTAGCACTGTGTATAGGGATAGTCTTGGCTGGCAAAGCTTACAGGGGCACCGGCTGTCAGACACTGTGTATAGGGGCAGTCACTGGTTAGCACTGTGTATAGGGATAGTCTTGGCTGGCAAAGCTTACAGGGGCACCGGCTGTCAGACACTGTGTATAGGGGCAGTCACTGGTTAGCACTGTGTATAGGGATAGTCTTGGCTGGCAAAGCTTACAGGGGTGCCGGCTGTCAGACACGGTGTATAGGGGCAGTCACTGGTTAGCACTGTGTATAGGGATAGTCTTGGCTGGCAAAGCTTACAGGGGCACCGGCTGTCAGACACTGTGTATAGGGGCAGTCACTGGTTAGCACTGTGTATAGGGATAGTCTTGGCTGGCAAAGCTTACAGGGGCACCTCGCTGTCAGACACGGTGTATAGGGGCAGTCACTGGTTAGCACTGTGTATAGGGATAGTCTTGGCTGGCAAAGCTTACAGGGGCGCCGGCTGTCAGACACGGTGTATAGGGGCAGTCACTGGTTAGCACTGTGTATAGGGATAGTCTTGGCTGGCAAAGCTTACAGGGGCACCGGCTGTCAGACACTGTGTATAGGGGCAGTCACTGGTTAGCACTGTGTATAGGGATAGTCTTGGCTGGCAAAGCTTACAGGGGCACCTCGCTGTCAGACACGGTGTATAGGGGCAGTCACTGGTTAGCACTGTGTATAGGGATAGTCTTGGCTGGTAAAGCTTACAGGGGCACCGGCTGTCAGCCACTGTGTATAGGGGCAGTCACTGGTTAGCACTGTGTATAGGGATAGTCTTGGCTGGCAAAGCTTACAGGGGCACCGGCTGTCAGACACTGTGTATAGGGGCAGTCACTGGTTAGCACTGTGTATAGGGATAGTCTTGGCTGGCAAAGCTTACAGGGGCGCCGGCTGTCAGACACTGTGTATAGGGGCAGTCACTGGTTAGCACTGTGTATAGAGTTAGTCTTGGCTGGCAAAGCTTACAGGGGCACCTCGCTGTCAGACACGGTGTATAGGGGCAGTCACTGGTTAGCACTGTGTATAGGGATAGTCTTGGCTGGCAAAGCTTACAGGGGCACCGGCTGTCAGACACGGTGTATAGGGGCAGTCTCTGGCCAGCACTGTGTATAGGGATAGTCTTGGCTGGCAAAGCTTACAGGGGCACCTGCTGTCACACACTGTGTATAGGGGCAGTCTCTGGTTAGCACTGTGTATAGGGATAGTCTTGGCTGGCAAAGCTTACAGGGGCACCTGCTGTCAGACACGGTGTATAGGGGCAGTCTCTGGTTAGCACTGTGTATAGGGATAGTCTTGGCTGGTAAAGCTTACAGGGGCACCTGCTGTCAGACACGGTGTATAGGGGCAGTCTCTGGTTAGCACTGTGTATAGGGATAGTCTTGGCTGGTAAAGCTTACAGGGGCACCTGCTGTCAGACACAGTGTATAGGGGCAGTCTCTGGTTAGCACTGTGTATAGGGATAGCCTTGGCTGGCAAAGCTTACAGGGGCACCTGCTGTCAGACACGGTGTATAGGGGCAGTCTCTGGTTAGCACTGTGTATAGGGATAGTCTTGGCTGGTAAAGCTTACAGGGGCACCTGCTGTCAGACACGGTGTATAGGGGCAGTCTCTGGTTAGCACTGTGTATAGGGATAGTCTTGGCTGGTAAAGCTTACAGGGGCACCTGCTGTCAGACACAGTGTATAGGGGCAGTCTCTGGTTAGCACTGTGTATAGGGATAGTCTTGGCTGGCAAAGCTTACAGGGGCACCTGCTGTCAGACACGGTGTATAGGGGCAGTCTCTGGCCAGCACTGTGTATAGGGATAGTCTTGGCTGGTAAAGCTTACAGGGGCACCTGCTGTCAGACACAGTGTATAGGGGCAGTCTCTGGTTAGCACTGTGTATAGGGATAGTCTTGGCTGGCAAAGCTTACAGGGGCACCTGCTGTCAGACACGGTGTATAGGGGCAGTCTCTGGCCAGCACTGTGTATAGGGATAGTCTTGGCTGGTAAAGCTTACAGGGGCACCTCGTTGTCAGACACTGTGTATAGGGGCAGTCTCTGGTTAGCACTGTGTATAGGGATAGCCTTGGCTGGCAAAGCTTACAGGGGCACTTGCTGTCAGACACGGTGTATAGGGGCAGTCTCTGGTTAGCACTGTGTATAGGGATAGCCTTGGCTGGCAAAGCTTACAGGAGCACCTGCTGTCAGACACTGTGTATAGGGGCAGTCACTGGTTAGCACTGTGTATAGGGATAGTCTTGGCTGGTAAAGCTTACAGGGGCACCTGCTGTCAGACACGGTGTATAAGGGCAGTCTCTGGTTAGCACTGTGTATAGGGTTAGTCTTGGCTGGTAAAGCTTACAGGGGCACCTCGTTGTCAGACACTGTGTATAGGGGCAGTCACTGGTTAGCACTGTGTATAGGGATAGTCTTGGCTGGTAAAGCTTACAGGGGCACCTGCTGTCAGACACGGTGTATAGGGGCAGTCTCTGGTTAGCACTGTGTATAGGGATAGTCTTGGCTGGCAAAGCTTACAGGGGCACCTGCTGTCAGACACGGTGTATAGGGGCAGTCTCTGGTTAGCACTGTGTATAGGGATAGTCTTGGCTGGTAAAGCTTACAGGGACACCTCGTTGTCAGACACTGTGTATAGGGGCAGTCTCTGGTTAGCACTGTGTATAGGGTTAGTCTTGGCTGGCAAAGCTTACAGAGGCACCTGCTGTCAGACACGGTGTATAGGGGCAGTCTCTGGTTAGCACTGTGTATAGGGATAGTCTTGGCTGGCAAAGCTTACAGGGGCACCTGCTGTCAGACACGGTGTATAGGGGCAGTCTCTGGCCAGCACTGTGTATAGGGATAGTCTTGGCTGGTAAAGCTTACAGGGGCACCTGCTGTCAGACACAGTGTATAGGGGCAGTCTCTGGTTAGCACTGTGTATAGGGATAGTCTTGGCTGGTAAAGCTTACAGGGGCACCTGCTGTCAGACACGGTGTATAGGGGCAGTCTCTGGCCAGCACTGTGTATAGGGATAGTCTTGGCTGGCAAAGCTTACAGGGGCACCTGCTGTCAGACACGGTGTATAGGGGCAGTCTCTGGCCAGCACTGTGTATAGGGATAGTCTTGGCTGGTAAAGCTTACAGGGGCACCTCGTTGTCAGACACTGTGTATAGGGGCAGTCTCTGGTTAGCACTGTGTATAGGGATAGCCTTGGCTGGCAAAGCTTACAGGGGCACTTGCTGTCAGACACGGTGTATAGGGGCAGTCTCTGGTTAGCACTGTGTATAGGGATAGCCTTGGCTGGCAAAGCTTACAGGGGCACCTGCTGTCAGACACTGTGTATAGGGGCAGTCACTGGTTAGCACTGTGTATAGGGATAGTCTTGGCTGGTAAAGCTTACAGGGGCACCTCGTTGTCAGACACTGTGTATAGGGGCAGTCACTGGTTAGCACTGTGTATAGGGATAGTCTTGGCTGGTAAAGCTTACAGGGGCACCTGCTGTCAGACACGGTGTATAGGGGCAGTCTCTGGTTAGCACTGTGTATAGGGATAGTCTTGGCTGGCAAAGCTTACAGGGGCACCTGCTGTCAGACACGGTGTATAGGGGCAGTCTCTGGTTAGCACTGTGTATAGGGATAGTCTTGGCTGGTAAAGCTTACAGGGGCACCTCGTTGTCAGACACTGTGTATAGGGGCAGTCTCTGGTTAGCACTGTGTATAGGGTTAGTCTTGGCTGGCAAGGCTTACAGAGGCACCTCGCTGTCAGACACGGTGTATAGGGGCAGTCTCTGGCCAGCACTGTGTATAGGGTTAGTCTTGGCTGGCAAAGCTTACAGAGGCACCGGCTGTCACACACTGTGTATAGGGGCAGTTTCTGGCCAGCACTGTGTATAGGGGCAGCCTTTGCCTGGCATTTTTATTGAGGCTCTCAATGACATTTACACTGTATTTTGACTAGTATTGTTAAATGATGTTCTCACTGGCAGGCACTGTATACGGGGGCGCTAGTTTTAGGAAAAATAGTATTTTAGGTGATTATTCAAAAATAAAATGACAAGGAGGCGGAACTTTGTAATTCTGCATAACAATGTGGGTGAATACTTTATTCACAATCTGTAGAAAGCTGAAATCCTGGGATCTGTAATTAAACAATGCACCTTATTTTCCTGCAGAGATCTGGGATATTCTAAAAATCTTTAACTATGGGAGATAGATTACCAGCAGCCTCACATCTTTATAGAGCAATTTTAGGAGAAATCCTAAAACATTTTGCAGTTTGTCATCAATTTTTATATTCCCTTAATTTCTTAATACTCCTTATCATTGATTTCCTGGCAGCTTTAAGAAAACTGTTAACTTTTATCTCTCTGGTATTGTCATCAATTCTTTTTACTGCTGGCAATTTTATTCTACCTACACAATCAAATGTGAGCACAGAACGTAAAACAATTAATGGACCATAGAGGTGAAAGGCTGAAATATTTGTGTGGCCGATATCATTATTTCTCCCAGAAACACCACCATCACTGCCGCTCACCCATTTGCCGATGTTCAGCAGTTTGAGTTCGGTTTTTTTGATCACCTAAAGCTCCACCGAGTGAGCAGCCCAGAAGGATCCAAATTCTTCTTGGACCCCTCAGCCTCTCATAGGACACAAAGTAACATTGTCCAGGCCAGAAGAAAATGCCTAAAGCAGTGTTCCCCAACTCCGGTCCTCAAGAGCCATCAACAGGTCATGTTTTCAGGATTTCCTTAGTATTGCCCAAGTGATGGAATTATTGCATCTCCAGGTGATGCAATTATCACCTGTGCAATACTAAGGAAATCCTGAAAACATGACCTGTTGGTGGCTCTTGAGGACCGGAGTTGGGGAACACTGGCCTAAAGGATAGGCATCTTTTGACTGAAGCAAAAGTAGATCAGAAGGCTACAAACCTAGAATTATTTTTCGACTGGTTAAAGCTTGGGTCTCAAACACACAGCTTACATGAGGTCTGTGAGGCTGTCATCTGTGGCTAGTGGGGGAACCGAAGCTCTTGGGACATCCTCCATCCTCTGGACAATAGAGAGCAGTTTGAAGGAGGAGTGCATTGGCTCCTCCTAATGAAATCAGCAGGTGGTGACTTCCCGCAAACCACTGTACACTTACAGATGGATGACAGGGGTGGCTGAAAAGCAGAGGCATCATTATCTGCTGGTGTCCCCTGTATATCATAGCTGACACCCTGCTGCAAAGGTCACAATCAGCATTAGCACCGATCATGGACATTCAACGATGGCGTGTTAGTTTCTGCATATTGCTTGGCCTAACAGCCATGTGTTTTCTCATAGAAGAAAAATGGACAGAGTGTCATCTGTGATTTTCATCAGAGTTTGGTCAGATTCATCAGCTTTTTTTTTTTAACTGAAGTGATGGACGAACCCGTGGATGTTCAAGCCCGGCAGGTTCCGCCAAACATCTAAAAAAAAGTTTGGTTGTACCTGAACCACATTCCAATGAATGGGAGACCCGAATATCTGTTGCTTGCCATGCTGTCATCTGAATGACAGTGTGGAAAATACAGGCTCTAATCAATAGTAAAATTATTACCGCGTGGTCAGAGAGCTGAGGTTCCCACGCTGTCAGATGACAGCGTGAGCCAGTAACTTACCTGTGGTAAAAAATTTACCTCCCGTCACAGGCATTGTCTGATGAGAGAGAACAACTCACATCAGACTTCGCCTGATCTTGCTGATAACAGCGAGAGTGTGCGCTGCTGATGGTAATGTTCATCAGTCCATGCCTGTATTATAAATAAATACATTTTTTTTTCATTTTGTGAGGTCTCTTCTATTTTTAATAACCATCACAGGCAAATTTGACAGCTGCAGGCTGCAACCCTCAAGTGTCAGCTTTATCATGGCTGGTTATCAAGAATAGAGGGATCCCCACACCTTTTTTTAATTATTTAAATAAATAATGTAAGAAACGGCATGGGGTCCCCCCATTGCTGACAACCAGCCAAGCTAAAGCAGACAACTGAAGACTGGTATTCGCAGGCTGGTAAGGGGCCATGGATATTGCTCTCACCAGCCTAAAAATAACTGCATCAGTAAAGGTGCATCTACTAAATGGGCCAACTCTGGCACTTTTCCCGACTCTTCTCACTTGCCCTAGCGCATATATTTTATATTTCTGTAGTTGATATAAACTGTTGTATGGCTGCTGACATCAAGCCTACAAAATATTAATGGATAGGCAGCTATAGGACGCTATCCATTACTAACCTCATAATTAGATTGTAAAAAAGACACAGCCTGAATAAAATCCTTTATTTCTAAGAAAGACACTGTTATACTCACTTTATGCCCATTCCTTTGAAGCCCTTGTCACTTGTAATAAAGAAAAATAATAAACAACCATATCCCTCACCTGTCCGAAGTGTAGATAAGCCATACTGTCCCACGCCGTAACCCATGTCTGCGATGTGTGATTTACAACCTGTATGGTGCCATGATACAGCTGTCCAGGCTAAAAAGCATGGGAGAATGAGGTGCTGCAAGTGCAGCTTCAGTGACTAGCTGTGATTAGAGTTGAGCGACCTTGACCTTTTTAGAGTCGAGCCGGGTTTTGCGAAACCCGACTATGTCCAAAGTCGGGTCGAGTGAAATCGGCCGATTATGACGTAAAGTCGGGATCGACCGAAACACGAAACCCAATGCAAGTCAATGGGGCAGCATAGTCGGCAGTGAGTGGGGGCCAGGAAAACACCTAGAGTGGCCATTTTAATGTCAAAACCATCCATTCTTCTTAATGAAGCTTGTCAAGCGTAATTTACCTTATAATAATTGGAAGGCATTTGAAATTGGGGGTCATTTGGCTAAAGTTGTGGGGGGTAGGGCTGGTTCAAGTAATTAGTGGGCCCAGGAAATCTGGACCACGTCACGGCAGTGGAGCAGGGAGAGGTAAGTATTTCAACTTTGCAAGTGCTGTGAACCTGAGCAAGCAGGGGGGGCCCACTCGTTGGCATTGGCACTGGCACAGGGCCCCTCAAAGTACAGCGGTGTGTTTGCACGGCGGGGGCGCCTCCCACCGGCAGCAACACTTTTGCGTACTATGAGAGGCCCTGTGCCAGTGACGTCGCCAACTAGTATTCCTCCCCCCACCTGATGAAGGAACCTGCACTTTCATCTGCACCTTCCTCTTTGTCCCCGTGTAAGGTGGTATGGTATGCGGGAAGAGCAACCTGACTTTCAGCAGGGTCACAATGTTGTTGTGTAGCGTGCACGGGGAATGTTGCGCTATGGGTCAATGTACCAGCAGACTCATCTATCACTGGCTGGGCAATGGGCACGATGAAGTGGAAACACAGATATAGGCCCAAAGAAGAAAGTGGGCTAAATGCAGTTCAAAATTGGTAACACAGGAATAACCAGGGGGCATTGCAGTGGAGGACAACTGGAATGAGAGGCTGACACAGAGAGTAGGGCCAAATCAGTAAGTAGTCGAAATGCAGTTCAAAATTGGCAACCGTAGTAAACAGGCGGCACAGCTTTGTTCAGTGGAGGAGAACAGCAAGGAGTGGCAGACACCGATAGTAGGCCCCAAACCAACTAGTACGCCAAATGCAGTTGTTCCATTTAACCACAATTTAATGAGAGCCTGAAGATAGAAGCTCAGGAAAGGCAACCTGGGGAACACCTTGGAGTGTAACACACCATCTCTCTCCACCCCATACCCATTTTGTATGGCCTAATGCAGTGTACTTTTCTACAACTACTAAACGAGAGTCGGAAGACCGAAGCAATGGCAAGGAAACCTGGGGAACACCTTAGAGTGTAACACACCCTCTCTCTACACCCCATACCCAATTTGAAGGCCTAATGCAGTGTAGTTTCCAAGAACTACTAAACGAGAGCCGGAAGATCGAAGCTCAGGAAAGGCAACCTGGGGAACACCTTGGAGTGTAACACACCCTCTCGCTACACCCCATACCCAATTTGAAGGCCTAATGCAGCGTAGTTTCCAACAACTACTAAACGAGAGCCGGAAGATCGAAGCTCAGGAAAGGCAACCTGGGGAACACCTTGGAGTGTAACAAACCCTCTCTCTACACCCCATACCCAATTTGTAGGCCTAATGCAGCGTAGTTTCCGACAACTACTAAACGAGAGCATGAAGATCGAAGCTCAGGAAAGGCAACCTGGGGAACACCTTGGAGTGTAACACACCCTCTCTCTACACCCCATACCCAATTTGTAGGCCTAATGCAGCGTAGTTTCCGACAACTACTAAACGAGAGCCGGAATATCGAAGCTCAGGAAAGGCAACCTGGGGAACACCTTGGAGTGTAACACACCCTCTCTCTACGCCCCATACCCAATTTGTAGGCCTAATGCAGCGTAGTTTCCGACAACTACTAAACGAGAGCCGGAATATCGAAGCTCAGGAAAGGCAACCTGGGGAACACCTTGGAGTGTAACACACCCTCTCTCTACACCCCATACCCAATTTGAAGGCCTAATGCAGTGTAGTTTCCAAGAACTACTAAACGAGAGCCGGAAGATCGAAGCTCAGGAAAGGCAACCTGGGGAACACCTTGGAGTGTAACACACCCTCTCGCTACACCCCATACCCAATTTGAAGGCCTAATGCAGCGTAGTTTCCAACAACTACTAAACGAGAGCCGGAAGATCGAAGCTCAGGAAAGGCAACCTGGGGAACACCTTGGAGTGGAACACACCATCTCTCTACACCCCATACCCAATTTGAAGGCCTAATGCAGAGTAGTTTCCAAGAACTACTAAACGAGAGCCGGAAGATCGAAGCTCAGGAAAGGCAACCTGGGGAACACCTTGGAGTGTAACACAACGTCTCTCTACACGACGGAAGGGCTGATTCTTAGGAAGGAAGGCTGTTGGAAATAAGCATTGCGCGTCCGAGGGTGATTATATTCTTATTAGGTATATACTCACCCTCGGACGCGCCCTGCTTCTTTATTTGGAATGAATGTTTATTTGCAATGTGGTGTTGACTTTCTCTATTATTTTGGTAATTAATGATTTTATTATTTTCATTATTTTGCATCTTCTCGGCAATAATATAAAGAAGACGCGACAGGACAACACTCGGTGGATGCCATATGTGTGTTTTCAATTTAAAAAAACTTTCAGTTAACTACTTGCAGGAGAAAGTAATTGTAGCTGGTGGCCATTTTTAGTACTGTACCAGATTAGAGTTGTGTGTTTGTTTTTAATGTTAAAATGTCTGCATTTGATATCTCACCAGTATTTTCTTTTTTATAAGCAAAATACTTATTTTTATATTTTCTGATGTTGGTTCCAGGGGTACACGGCCAGCAGTGCCCTGGTCAGTGTAGTAGTAGTTGAAAGAATGGACCGCAGACAGGCATCGAAGGCCTAAAATAATAACACATGGCTGTAGGCAATTTTAACCCCTTCATGACCCAGCCTATTTTGACCTTAATGACCTGGCCATTTTTTGCAATTCTGACCAGTGTCCCTTTATGAGGTAATAACTCAGGAACGCTTCAACGGATCCTAGCGGTTCTGAGATTGTTTTTTCGTGACATATTGGGCTTCATGTTAGTGGTAAATTTAGGTCAATAAATTCTGCGTTTATTTGTGATAAAAACGGAAATTTGGCGAAAATTTTGAAAATTTTGCAATTTTCACATTTTGAATTTTTATTCTGTTAAACCAGAGAGTTATGTGACACAAAATAGTTAATAAATAACATTTCCCACATGTATACTTTACACCAGCACAATTTTGGAAACAACATTTTTTTTTGCTAGGAAGTTATAAGAGTTAAAATTTGACCAGCGATTTCTCATTTTTACAACGAAATTTACAAAACCATTTTTTTTAGGGACCACCTCACATTTGAAGTCAGTTTGAGGGGTCTATATGGATGAAAATACCCAAAAGTGACACCATTCTAAAAAATGCACCCCTCAAGGTGCTCAAAACCACATTCAAGAAGTTTTTTAACCCTTCAGGTGCTTCACAGCAGCAGAAGCAACATGGAAGGAAAAAATGAACATTTAACTTTTTAGTCACAAAAATTATCTTTTAGCAACATTTTTTTTATTTTCCCAATGGTACAAGGAGAAACTGAACCACGAAAGTTGTTGTCCAATTTGTCCTGAGTACGCTGATACCTCATATGTGGGGGTAAACCACTGTTTGGGCGCACGGCAGGGCTTGGAAGGGAAGGAGCGCCATTTGACTTTTTGAATGAAAAATTGGCTCCACTCTTTAGCGGACACCATGTCACGTTTGGAGAGCCCCCGTGTGCCTAAAAATTGGAGCTCCCCCACACGTGACCCCATTTTGGAAACTAGACCCCCCAAGGAACTTATCTAGATAGGTGGTGAGCACTTTGAACCCCCAAGTGCTTCACAGACGTTTACAACGCAGAGCCGTGAAAATAAAAAATCATTTTTCTTTCCTCAAAAATGATGTTTTAGCAAGCAATTTTTTATTTTCTCAAGGGTAACAGGAGAAATTGGACCCCAGTAATTGTTGCCCAGTTTGTCCTGAGTACGCTGATACCCCATATGTGGGGGTAAACCACTGTTTGGGCACATGTCGGGGCTCGGAAGTCAAGTAGTGACGTTTTGAAATGCAGACTTTGATGGAATGGTCTGCGGGCGTCACGTTGCGTTTGCAGAGCCCCTGGTGTGCCTAAACAGTAGAAACCCCCCACAAGTGACCCCATTTTGGAAACTAGACCCCCCAAGGAACTTATCTAGATAGGTGGTGAGCACTTTGAACCCCCAAGTGCTTCACAGACGTTTACAACGCAGAGCCGTGAAAATAAAAAATCATTTTTCTTTCCTCAAAAATGATGTTTTAGCAAGCAATTTTTTATTTTCTCAAGGGTAACAGGAGAAATTGGACCCCAGTAATTGTTGCCCAGTTTGTCCTGAGTACGCTGATACCCCATATGTGGGGGTAAACCACTGTTTGGGCACATGTCGGGGCTCGGAAGTCAAGTAGTGACGTTTTGAAATGCAGACTTTGATGGAATGGTCTGCGGGCGTCACGTTGCGTTTGCAGAGCCCCTGGTGTGCCTAAACAGTAGAAACCCCCCACAAGTGACCCCATTTTGGAAACTAGACCCCCCAAGGAACTTATCTAGATATGTGGTGAGCACTTTGAACCCCCAAGTGCTTCACAGACGTTTACAACGCAGAGCCGTGAAAATAAAAAATCATTTTACTTTCCTCAAAAATGATGTTTTAGCAAGCAATTTTTTATTTTCTCAAGGGTAACAGGAGAAATTGGACCCCAGTAATTGTTGCCCAGTTTGTCCTGAGTACACTGATACCCCATATGTGGGGGTAAACCACTGTTTGGGCACACGTCGGGGCTCGGAAGGGAAGGAGCACCATTTGACTTTTTGAATACGAGATTGGCTGGAATCAATGGTGGTGCCATGTTGCGTTTGGAGACCCCCTGATGTGCCTAAACAGTGGAAACCCCTCAATTCTTACGCCAACACACCCCTAACCCTTATCCCAACTGTAGCCGTAACCCTAACCACAACCCTAACCGCAACACACCCCTAACCACAACCCTAACCCCAACACACCCCTAACCCTAACCACAACCCTAATTCCAACCCAACCCTAACCCTAAGGCTATGTACCCACGTTGCGGATTCGTGTGAGATTTTTCCGCACCATTTTTGAAAAATCCGCGGGTAAAAGGCACTGCGTTTTACCTGCGGATTTCACCTGCGGATTCCTATTGAGGAATAGGTGTAAAACGCTGCGGAATCCGCACAAAGAATTGACATGCTGCGGAAAATACAACGCAGCGTTTCCGTGCGGTATTTCCGCACCATGGGCACAGCGGATTTGGTTTTCCATAGGTTTACATGGTACTGTAAACCTGATGGAACAATCCGCTGCGGATCCGCAGCCAAATCCGCACCGTGTGCACATAGCCTAATTCTAAAGGTATGTGCACACGCTTTGGAAAACGCTGCGGATCCGCAGCAGTTTCCCATGAGTTTACATTTCAATGTAAACCTATGGGAAACAAAAATCGCTGTACACATGCTGCGGAAAAACTGCACGGAAACGCAGCGGTTTACATTCCGCAGCATGTCACTTTCTGCGGATTCCACAGCGGTTTTACAACTGCTCCAATAGAAAATCGCAGTTGTAAAACCGCAGTGAAATGCGCAGGAAAACCGCGGTAAATCTGCCATAAATCCGCAGCGGTTTAGCACTGCGGATTTATCAAATCCGCTGCAGAAAAATCCGCAGAGGACCAGAATACGTGTGCACATACCGAAACCCTAACCCTAACCCTAACCCTAACCCTACCCCTACCCCTACCCCTAACCCTACCCCTAACCCTACCCCTACCCCTAACCCTACCCCTACCCCTAACCCTACCCCTAACCCTAACCCTAACCCTAACCCTAACCCTAGTTCTAACTCCAACCTTAGTGAAAAAAAAAAAAATTCTTTATTTTATTATTGTCCCTATCTATGGGGGACAAATGGGGGGGGTCATTTACTGTTTTTTTATTTTGACCACTGTGATAGATTATATCACAGTGATCAAAATTCACATTGGAACGAATCTGCCGGCCGGCAGATTCGGCGGGCGCACTGCGCATGCGCCCGCCATTTTGGAACATGGCGGCGCTCGGGGAAGAAGACTGACGGACCCCGCCAGGATCGGTAAGTATAAGGGGGGGAGATCAGGGCACAGGGGGGGGAGATCAGGGCACGGGGGGGCGTCGGAGCACGGGGGGGGAGGGATCGGAGCATGGGGGAGAGTGATCGGTGTGCGGGCGGGTGGATCGGTGTGCAGGGGGGGGGGATCGGTGTGCAGGGGGGGTGGTTCGGAGCACGGGGGGGGATCGGAGTGCGGGGGGGTTTGATTGGAGCACGGGGGGGTGTGATTGGAGCACGGGGGAGCGGACAGGAGGACGGGGGAGCGGAGCACAGGACGGAGGGGAGCGGGCCACAGATCGGGGGGCTGGGGGGGCGATCGGAGGGGTGGGGTGGGGGCACATTAGTATTTCCAGCCATGGCCGATGATATTGCAGCATCGGCCATGGCTGGATTGTAATATTTCACCATTTTTTTAGGTGAAATATTACAAATCGCTCTGATTGGCAGTTTCACTTTCAACAGCCAATCAGAGCGATCGTAGCCACGAGGGGGTGAAGCCACCCCCCCTGGGCTAAACTACCACTCCCCCTGTCCCTGCAGATCGGGTGAAATGGGAGTTAACCCTTTCACCCGATCTGCAGGGACGCGATCTTTCTGTGACACAGCATATGCGTCACAGGTCGGATTGGCACCGACTTTCATGACGCATACGCTGTGTCACAGGTCGGGAAGGGGTTAAATTGGTTCCAGGGGTACACGGACAGCAGTGGTGTGGTCAGTGGAGGCCTAGTGGAAGGAGTGACCGCAGACAGGCATCGAAGGCCTAAAATAATAACACATGGCTGTAGGCAATTTTAAATTGGTTCCAGGGGTACACGGGCAGCAGTGACCTGGTCAGTGTAGTAGTAGTTGAAAGAATGGACCGCAGACAGGCATCGAAGGCCTAAAATAAAAAAATTGGGCTGGCTGTAGGCAATTTTAAATTGGTTCCAGGGGTACACGGGCAGCAGTGGTGTGGTCAGTGGAGGCCTAGTGGAAGGAGTGACCGCAGACAGGCATCGAAGGCCTAAAATAATAACACATGGCTGTAGGCAATTTTAAATTGGTTCCAGGGGTACACGGGCAGCAGTGACCTGGTCAGTGTAGTAGTAGTTGAAAAAATGGACCGCAGACAGGCATCGAATGCCTAAAATAATAACACATGGCTGTAGGCAATTTTAAATTGGTTACAGGGGTACACGGACAGCAGTGACCTGGTCAGTGTAGTAGTAGTTGAAAGAATGGACCGCAGACAGGCATCGAAGGCCTAAAATAAAAAAATTGGGCTGGCTGTAGGCAATTTTAAATTGGTTCCAGGGGTACACGGACAGCAGTGGTGTGGTCAGTGGAGGCCTAGTGGAAGGAGTGACCGCAGACAGGCATCGAAGGCCTAAAATAATAACACATGGCTGTAGGCAATTTTAAATTGGTTCCAGGGGTACACGGACAGCAGTGGTGTGGTCAGTGGAGGCCTAGTGGAAGGAGTGACCGCAGACAGGCATCGAAGGCCTAAAATAATAACACATGGCTGTAGGCAATTTTAAATTGGTTCCAGGGGTACATGGACAGCAGTGACCTGGTCAGTGTAGTAGTAGTTGAAAGAATGGACCGCAGACAGGCATCGAAGGCCTAAAATAAAAAAATTGGGCTGGCTGTAGGCAATTTTAAATTGGTTCCAGGGGTACACGGGCAGCAGTGGTGTGGTCAGTGGAGGCCTAGTGGAAGGAGTGACCGCAGACAGGCATCGAAGGCCTAAAATAATAACACATGGCTGTAGGCAATTTTAAATTGGTTCCAGGGGTACACGGACAGCAGTGGTGTGGTCAGTGGAGGCCTAGTGGAAGGAGTGACCGCAGACAGGCATCGAAGGCCTAAAATAATAACACATGGCTGTAGGCAATTTTAAATTGGTTCCAGGGGTACACGGACAGCAGTGACCTGGTCAGTGTAGTAGTAGTTGAAAGAATGGACCGCAGACAGGCATCGAAGGCCTAAAATAAAAAAATTGGGCTGGCTGTAGGCAATTTTAAATTGGTTCCAGGGGTACACGGACAGCAGTGGTGTGGTCAGTGGAGGCCTAGTGGAAGGAGTGACCGCAGACAGGCATCGAAGGCCTAAAATAATAACACATGGCTGTAGGCAATTTTAAATTGGTTCCAGGGGTACACGGACAGCAGTGGTGTGGTCAGTGGAGGCCTAGTGGAAGGAGTGACCGCAGACAGGCATCGAAGGCCTAAAATAATAACACATGGCTGTAGGCAATTTTAAATTGGTTCCAGGGGTACACGGACAGCAGTGACCTGGTCAGTGTAGTAGTAGTTGAAAGAATGGACCGCAGACAGGCATCGAAGGCCTAAAATAAAAAAATTGGGCTGGCTGTAGGCAATTTTAAATTGGTTCCAGGGGTACACGGGCAGCAGTGGTGTGGTCAGTGGAGGCCTAGTGGAAGGAGTGACCGCAGACAGGCATCGAAGGCCTAAAATAATAACACATGGCTGTAGGCAATTTTAAATTGGTTCCAGGGGTACACGGACAGCAGTGGTGTGGTCAGTGGAGGCCTAGTGGAAGGAGTGACCGCAGACAGGCATCGAAGGCCTAAAATAATAACACATGGCTGTAGGCAATTTTAAATTGGTTCCAGGGGTACACGGGCAGCAGTGACCTGGTCAGTGTAGTAGTAGTTGAAAAAATGGACCGCAGACAGGCATCGAATGCCTAAAATAATAACACATGGCTGTAGGCAATTTTAAATTGGTTCCAGGGGTACACGGGCAGCAGTGACCTGGTCAGTGTAGTAGTAGTTGAAAGAATGGACCGCAGACAGGCATCGAAGGCCTAAAATAAAAAAATTGGGCTGGCTGTAGGCAATTTTAAATTGGTTCCAGGGGTACACGGACAGCAGTGGTGTGGTCAGTGGAGGCCTAGTGGAAGGAGTGACCGCAGACAGGCATCGAAGGCCTAAAATAATAACACATGGCTGTAGGCAATTTTAAATTGGTTCCAGGGGTACACGGACAGCAGTGGTGTGGTCAGTGGAGGCCTAGTGGAAGGAGTGACCGCAGACAGGCATCGAAGGCCTAAAATAATAACACATGGCTGTAGGCAATTTTAAATTGGTTCCAGGGGTACACGGGCAGCAGTGACCTGGTCAGTGTAGTAGTAGTTGAAAGAATGGACCGCAGACAGGCATCGAAGGCCTAAAATAAAAAAATTGGGCTGGCTGTAGGCAATTTTAAATTGGTTCCAGGGGTACACGGGCAGCAGTGGTGTGGTCAGTGGAGGCCTAGTGGAAGGAGTGACCGCAGACAGGCATCGAAGGCCTAAAATAATAACACATGGCTGTAGGCAATTTTAAATTCGTTCCAGGGGTACACGGGCAGCAGTGACCTGGTCAGTGTAGTAGTAGTTGAAAAAATGGACCGCAGACAGGCATCGAATGCCTAAAATAATAACACATGGCTGTAGGCAATTTTAAATTGGTTACAGGGGTACACGGACAGCAGTGACCTGGTCAGTGTAGTAGTAGTTGAAAGAATGGACCGCAGACAGGCATCGAAGGCCTAAAATAAAAAAATTGGGCTGGCTGTAGGCAATTTTAAATTGGTTCCAGGGGTACACGGACAGCAGTGGTGTGGTCAGTGGAGGCCTAGTGGAAGGAGTGCCCGCAGACAGGCATCGAAGGCCTAAAATAATAACACATGGCTGTAGGCAATTTTAAATTGGTTCCAGGGGTACACGGACAGCAGTGACCTGGTCAGTGTAGTAGTAGTTGAAAGAATGGACCGCAGACAGGCATCGAAGGCCTAAAATAAAAAAATTGGGCTGGCTGTAGGCAATTTTAAATTGGTTCCAGGGGTACACGGGCAGCAGTGACCTGGTCAGTGTAGTAGTAGTTGAAAGAATGGACCGCAGACAGGCTTAGAAGGCCTAACATAACAAACTTGGGCTGGCTGTAGGCACTTTTAAATTGGTTCCAGGGGTACACGGGCAGCAGTGGTCTGGTCAGTGGAAGTCTAGTGGAAGGAGTGACCGCAGACAGGCTTCCAAGGCCTAACATAACAAACTTGGGCTGGCTGTAGGCACTTTTAAATTGGTTCCAGGGGTACACGGGCAGCAGTGGTCTGGTCAGTGGAAGTCTAGTGGAAGGAGTGACCGCAGACAGGCTTCCAAGGCCTAACATAACAAACTTGGGCTGGCTGTAGGCACTTTTAAATTGGTTCCAGGGGTACACGGGCAGCAGTGGTCTGGTCAGTGGAAGTCTAGTGGAAGGAGTGACCGCAGACAGGCTTCCAAGGCCTAAGATAACAAACTTGGGCTGGCTGTAGGCACTTTTAAATTGGTTCCAGGGGTACACGGGCAGCAGTGGTCTGGTCAGTGGAAGTCTAGTGGAAGGAGTGACCGCAGACAGGCTTCCAAGGCCTAACATAACAAACTTGGGCTGGCTGTAGGCACTTTTAAATTGGTTCCAGGGGTACACGGGCAGCAGTGGTCTGGTCAGTGGAAGTCTAGTGGAAGGAGTGACCGCAGACAGGCTTCGAAGGCCTAACATAACAAAATTGGGCTGGCTGTAGGCACTTTAAATTGGTTCCAGGGGTACATGGGCAGCAGTGTATGGTCAGTGGAAGTCTAGTGGAAGGAGTGACGGCAGACAGTCTTTGAAGGCCTAACATAACAAAATTGGGCTGACTGTAGGCACTTTTAAATTGGTTCCAGGGTAACACGGCCAGCAGTGGCCTGGTCAGTGTAGTAGTTGTAGAAAGAAGGGACCGCAGACAGGCTTCGAAGGCCTAACATAACAAAAATGTCAAAACAATGGTATTGTCAGTGCCAGGCATTGAAGGATGTCAGCGGCTAGACTACACATTGGTGAAGCTGTGAGAGATAATTTTGCTAGTGGTAGAGCACTGTTTGAGCTGGGGGGGGGAACTGTCTTGTGGCCGGCGGTACAGGCACAGGGCCCCTCATATTACAACGGTGTGTCTGACGTTGGGTGCGCACCACCACCGCCAGAGACACTTTATTGTACTATGAGGGACCCAGTGGCAGTGCCGTCGACCAAAAGCGGCCACACCCACCTCTTCAGACAAACAGCACTCTCAAGGGTCCAAGCGCAAAGTGGCGATAGCACGGCCCCGTGTGGGGAGTTTGGCCATTTCGTGAGGTGGAAACATGTCGTATGCTGGACAATCAGGTGAAGAAAATTACGAGATTGGAAAAGTCATTCAGAATAGTCCACAGGCAAGACCTTTTCATAGGAAAGCTAGGTGTCAGCCGGGCAGGGTGGGGCAAAAGATTTTGAAATCCAGTTGTGGTTCATTTTAATGAAGGTTAGATCATCTACATTTTGGGTAGCCAGACGAGTCCTTTTTTCTGTTAGTATTGAACCTGCAGCACTGAATACTCTTTCTGATAGGACACTAGCTGCCGGGCAAGCAAGCTCCTGCAATGCATATTCTGCCAATTCTGGCCAGGTGTCTAATTTGGATGCCCAGTAATCAAATGGGAATGACGGTTGAGGGAGAACGTCGATAAGGGATGAAAAATAGTTTGTAACCATACTGGACAAATGTTGTCTCCTGTCACTTTGAATTGATGCTGCAGTACCTGTCCTGTCTGCGGTCATAGAAAAATCACTCCACAACCTGGTCAGAAAACCCCTCTGTCCAACGCCACTTCTGATTTCTGCCCCTCTAACACCTCTGGTCTGCTGGCCCCTGGAGCTCGTGTGAGAACGATCACGGGCGCTGTGTGCAGGGAATGCCAGAAGCAAACGGTCAACAAGAGTTGATTGTTTTGTTGCTAATATTAGTTCCAAGTTCTCATGTGGCATAATATTTTGCAATTTGCCTTTATAGCGAGGATCAAGGAGGCAGGCCAACCAGTAATCGTCATCGTTCATCATTTTTGTAATGCGTGTGTCCCTTTTGAGGATACGCAAGGCATAATCCGCCATGTGGGCCAAAGTTCCCGTTGTCAAATCTGCGGTTGTGCTTGGTTGAGGGGCAGTTGCAGGCAAATCTACGTCACTTGTGTCCCTCAAAAAACCAGAACCCGGCCTTGCCACGCCACCAATTTCCCGTGCCCCCGGGAAAGCTTCCTCATTAAAAATATACTCATCCCCATCATCCTCCTCATCCTCCACCTCCTCTTCGCCCGGTACCTCGTCATGTACACTGCCCTGACCAGACAATCGCTGACTGTCATCAAGGCTTTCCTCTTCCTCTGGTGCAGACGCCTGATCCTTTATGTGCGTCAAACTTTGCATCAGCAGACGCATTAGGGGGATGCTCATGCTTATTATGGCGTTGTCTGCACTAACCAGCCGTGTGCATTCCTCAAAACACTGAAGGACTTGACACATGTCTTGAATCTTCGACCACTGCACACCTGACAACTCCATGTCTGCCATCCTACTGCCTGCCCGTGTATGTGTATCCTCCCACAAAAACATAACAGCCCGCCTCTGTTCGCACAGTCTCTGAAGCATGTGCAGTGTTGAGTTCCACCTTGTTGCAACGTCTATGATTAGGCGATGCTGGGGAAGGTTCAAAGAACGCTGATAGGTCTGCATACGGCTGGAGTGTACAGGCGAACGGCGGATATGTGCGCAAAGTCCACGCACTTTGAGGAGCAGGTCGGATAACCCCGGATAACTTTTCAGGAAGCACTGCACCACCAGGTTTAAGGTGTGAGCCAGGCAAGGAATGTGTTTCAGTTGGGAAAGGGAGATGGCAGCCATGAAATTCCTTCCGTTATCACTCACTACCTTGCCTGCCTCAAGATCTACAGTGCCCAGCCACGACTGCGTTTCTTGCTGCAAGAACTCGGACAGAACTTCCGCGGTGTGTCTATTGTCGCCCAAACACTTCATAGCCAATACAGCCTGCTGACGTATGCCAGTAGCTGCCCCATAATGGGAGACCTGGTGTGCAACAGTGGCAGGTGCGGATGGAGTGTTTGTGCGACTGCGGTCTGTGGACGAGCTCTTGCTTCTGCAGGAGGACGAGGAGGAGGAGGAGGAGGGGGTGCGAACGGCTACAGACAACTGTTTACTAGACCGTGGGCTAGGCAGAACTGTCCCAAACTTGCTGTCCCCTGTGGACCCTGAATCCACCACATTTACCCAGTGTGCCGTGATGGACACGTAACGTCCCTGGCCATGCCTACTGGTCCATGCATCTGTTGTCAGGTGCACCTTTGTGCTCACAGATTGCCTGAGTGCATGGACGATGCGCTCTTTAACATGCTGGTGGAGGGCTGGGATGGCTTTTCTGGAAAAAAAGTGTCGACTGGGTAGCTCGTAGCGTGGTACAGCGTAGTCCATCAGGTCTTTGAAAGCTTCGCTTTCAACTAACCGGTAGGGCATCATCTCTAACGAGATTAGTCTAGCTATGTGGGCGTTCAAACCCTGTGTACGCGGATGCGAGGCTAAGTATTTCCTTTTTCTAACCATAGTCTCATGTAGGGTGAGCTGGACTGGAGAGCTGGAGATCGTGGAACTAGCGGGGGTGCCGGTGGACATGGCAGACTGAGAGACGGTGGGAGATGGTATTGTTGCCGCCGGTGCCCTAGATGCAGTGTTTCCTACTACGAAACTGGTGATTCCCTGACCCTGACTGCTTTGGCCTGGCAAAGATACCTGCACAGATACAGCAGGTGGTGCGCTAAATGGTGGTCCTACACTGCCGGAAGGGATGTTGCGTTGATGACTAGCTTCATTGGCCGAGGGTGCAACAACCTTAAGGGACGTTTGGTAGTTAGTCCAAGCTTTCAAATGCATGGTGGTTAAATGTCTATGCATGCAACTAGTATTGAGACTTTTCAGATTCTGACCTCTGCTTAAGGAAGTAGAACATTTTTGACAGATGACTTTGCGCTGATCAATTGGATGTTGTTTAAAAAAATGCCAGACTGCACTCTTTCTAGCATCGGATACCTTTTCAGGCATTGCAGACTGAGCTTTAACCGGATGGCCACGCTGTCCTCCACCAGGTTTTGGCTTTGCCACGCGTTTTGGGCAAGATACGGGCCCGGCAGATGGAACCTGTGGCGATGTTGATGCCTGCTGCGGCCCCTCCTCCTCCTCTGCTTCAGAACTGCTGCCGCCTGCACCCTGTTCCCCCAATGGCTGCCAATCGGGGTCAAGAACTGGGTCATCTAATAACTCTTCTTGTACCTCCTGCGCAACTTCGTCTGTGTCACCGTGTCGTTCGGTGGTATAGCGTTCGTGATGGGGCAACATAGTCTCATCAGGGTCTGATTCTTGATCAGCACCCTGCGAGGGCAATGTTGTGGTCTGAGTCAAAGGACCAGCATAGTAGTCTGGCTGTGGCTGTGCGTCAGTGCACTCCATGTCAGATTCAATTTGTAATGGGCATGGACTGTTAACTGCTTCACTTTCTAAGCCAGGGACGGTATGTGTAAAGAGCTCCATGGAGTAACCCGTTGTGTCGCCTGCTGCATTCTTCTCTGTTGTTGTTTTTGCTGAAGAGGACAAGGAAGTGACTTGTCCCTGACCGTGAACATCCACTAACGACGCGCTGCTTTTACTTTTACCAGTTTCACGAGATGAGGCAAAAGAGCTAGAGGCTGAGTCAGCAAGATAAGCCAAAACTTGCTCTTGCTGCTCCGGCTTTAAAAGCGGTTTTCCTAATCCCAGAAAAGGGAGCGTTCGAGGCCTTGTGTAGCCGGACGACGAACCTGGCTCCACAGCTCCAGACTTAGGTGCAATATTTTTTCCCCCACGACCACCTGATGCTCCACCACTACCACTACCCTCATTACCAGCTGACAATGAACGCCCCCGGCCACGACCTCTTCCACTAGACTTCCTCATTGTTTTAAAAACGTAACCAAACTAACGTTATTTGTTGCAGTCACACAACTTACACGGTGAGCTATAACTTCAGTATGATTTAGCTACCCCTTTACAGGTTGGTGAGACCACAGCGAAAATCAGGCCCAATGTTACACACTCTTTTTTTGGTGGCTGCAAATTAGAGAGATGCCCCACACGCAGGACTGTCACTGAAGCACAAATGTTAATATTAATGTCACACTATTATTTTTTTTTTATTTTTATTTTTTTCAGGAACACTTTAGAAACCCCCCAAAAAAAAAAAAATAGATTTTTGCAGGGAGAATTTAGAAAACAAATGTAACAAACTATATGCTTTCTATGGGCCACTGAGTGAGAGATGACGCACACAGGAATCAGGAGTGGCACACAAGCCCAGAGGCCAATATTTTTCTACCAATGATTGATGGAGTTATTTTCTCTGGTAGATTTTGGAACCCAAATCAAGGAAAAAAAATGTAGGCTTTCTATGGACCACAATTGGAGAGAGAGAGAGAGAGAGATGGCACACCCAGGAGTCAAGACTGGCACACAAGCAGAAAGGCCAATATTAATCTCCCACTGTTTTTTTTTTTTTTTTTTTTTTTTTTTTTTTTTTCAGGGAGACTTTAGAAAAAAAAATAATAAAAAAAATATGATTTTATCAGGAAGAATTTAGAAACCAAATAAAATAAAATGATTTTTTCAGGGAGAATTTATAAAACAAATAAAAACAAAAATAGGCGTTCTATGGCCCACTGACTGAGAGATGACGCACACAGGAGTCAGGAGTGGCACACAAACCCAGAGGCCAATATTTTTCTACCAATGATTGATGTAGTTATTTTCTCTGGTAGATTTTAGAACCCAAATCAAGGAAAAAAAATATAGGCTTTCTATGGACCACAATTGGAGAGAGAGAGAGAGAGAGAGAGAGAGAGAGAGAGATGGCACACCCAGGAGTCAAGACTGGCACACAAGCAGAAAGGCCAATATTAATCTCCCACTGTTTTTTTTGGTTGTTTTTTTTTTTTTTTTTTTCAGGGAGACTTTAGAAAAAAAAATAATAAAAAAAATATGATTTTATCAGGAAGAATTTAGAAACCAAATAAAATAAAATGATTTTTTCAGGGAGAATTTATAAAACAAATAAAACCAAAAATAGGCGTTCTATGGCCCACTGACTGAGAGATGACGCACCCAGGAGTCAAGACTGGCACACAAGCAGAAAGGCCAATATTAATCTCCCACTGTTTTTTTTGGTTGTTTTTTTTTTTTTTTTTTCAGGGAGACTTTAGAAAAAAAAATAATAAAAAAAATATGATTTTATCAGGAAGAATTTAGAAACCAAATAAAATAAAATGATTTTTTCAGGGAGAATTTATAAAACAAATAAAACCAAAAATAGGCGTTCTATGGCCCACTGACTGAGAGATGACGCACCCAGGAGTCAAGACTGGCACACAAGCAGAAAGGCCAATATTAATCTCCCACTGTTTTTTTTTTTTTTTTTCAGGGAGACTTTAGAAAAAAAAATAATAAAAAAAATATGATTTTATCAGGAAGAATTTAGAAACCAAATAAAATAAAATGATTTTTTCAGGGAGAATTTAGAAAACAAATAAAACCAAAAATAGGCGTTCTATGGCCCACTGACTGAGAGATGACGCACACAGGAGTCAGGAGTGGCACACAAACCCAGAGGCCAATATTTTTCTACCAATGATTGATGTAGTTATTTTCTCTGGTAGATTTTAGAACCCAAATCAAGGAAAAAAAATATAGGCTTTCTATGGACCACAATTGGAGAGAGAGAGAGAGAGAGAGAGAGAGAGAGATGGCACACCCAGGAGTCAAGACTGGCACACAAGCAGAAAGGCCAATATTAATCTCCCACTGTTTTTTTGGTTGTTTTTTTTTTTTTTTTTTCAGGGAGACTTTAGAAATAAAAATAATAAAAAAAATATGATTTTATCAGGAAGAATTTAGAAACCAAATAAAATAAAATGATTTTTTCAGGGAGAATTTAGAAAACAAATAAAACCAAAAATATGCGTTCTATGGCCCACTGACTGAGAGAGAGAGAGAGATGGAACGCTTAGTACTGGCACACAAGCCCAAAGGGCAATATTAATCTCCCTTTTTTTTTCCAGGGAGAATTTCTGAAACACAAAAAAAAAATAAAATAGGCTTTCTATGGCCCACTATTTGTGAGAGAGATGGGACGCTCAGGACTGGCACAGATGGCACGCTCAGGACTGGCACAGAAGCCCAGAGGCCAATATTAATCTCCCTTTTTTTCTGGGAGAATTTATAAAACCAAAAAAATATTTAAATAGGCTTTCTATGGCCCACTATTTGTGAGAGAGATGGCACGCTCAGGACTGGCACAGATGGCACGCTCACAACTGGCACACAAGCCCAGAGGCCAATATTAATCTCCCTTTTTTCAGGGAGAATTTCTAAAACCCAAAAAAAAAATAAAATAGGCTTTCTATGGCCCACTATTTGTGAGAGAGATGGGACGCTCAGGACTGGCACAGATGGCACGCTCAGGACTGGCACAGAAGCCCAGAGGCCAATATTAATCTCCCTTTTTTTCTGGGAGAATTTATAAAACCAAAAAAATATTTAAATAGGCTTTCTATGGCCCACTATTTGTGAGAGAGATGGCACGCTCAGGACTGGCACAGATGGCACGCTCACAACTGGCACACAAGCCCAGAGGCCAATATTAATCTCCCTTTTTTCAGGGAAAATTGATAAAACAAAAAAAAAAATTAAATAGGCTTTCTATGGCCCACTATTTGTGAGAGAGATGGCACGCTCAGGGCTGGCTGGCACAGATGGCACGCTCAGGACTGGCACACAAGCCCAGAGGCCAATATTAATCTCCCTTTTTTTCTGGGAGAATTTATAAAACCAAAAAAATATTTAAATAGGCTTTCTATGGCCCACTATTTGTGAGAGAGATGGCACGCTCAGGACTGGCACAGATGGCACGCTCACAACTGGCACACAAGCCCAGAGGCCAATATTAATCTCCCTTTTTTCAGGGAAAATTGATAAAACAAAAAAAAAAATTAAATAGGCTTTCTATGGCCCACTATTTGTGAGAGAGATGGCACGCTCAGGGCTGGCTGGCACAGATGGCACGCTCAGGACTGGCACACAAGCCCAGAGGCCAATATTAATCTCCCTTTTTTTCTGGGAGAATTTATAAAACCAAAAAAATATTTAAATAGGCTTTCTATGGCCCACTATTTGTGAGAGAGATGGCACGCTCAGGACTGGCACAGATGGCACGCTCACAACTGGCACACAAGCCCAGAGGCCAATATTAATCTCCCTTTTTTCAGGGAAAATTTATAAAACAAAAAAAAAAATTAAATAGGCTTTCTATGGCCCACTATTTGTGAGAGAGATGGCACGCTCAGGGCTGGCACAGATGGCACGCTCAGGACTGGCACACAAGCCCAGAGGCCAATATTAATCTCCCTTTTTTTCAGGGAGAATTTATAAAACCAAAAAAAAAAATAAATAGGCTTTCTATGGCCCACTATTTGTGAGAGAGATGGCACACTCAGGACTGGCACACAAGCCCAAAGGCCAATATTAATCTCCCACTGTATTTTTATCAGGGAGAATTTATACACCCCACAAAAAAAAATACAGAAAAATGAAAAGGCTTTCTATGGCCCACTATGTGAGAGAGATGGCACACACAGGGATGGCACTCTAGCAGAAATGCCAAATTGCCAATCTTAATCTCCCACCAAAAAAAAAAAAAAAAAAAAAACAGGGAATGTCCTACAATTACTATCTCCCTGCCTGCAGTAATCTCAGCCAGGTATGGCAGGCAGCTACTATCTCCCTGCCTGCAGTAATCTCAGCCAGGTATGGCAGGCAGCAATAAGGAGTGGACTGATGCACAAATGAAATAAAAAGTGTGGACAAACAAAAAAGATAGCTGTGCAGAAAGGAAGGAACAAGAGGATTTGTGCTTTGAAAAAAGCAGTTGGTTTGCACAGCGGCGTACACACAGCAATGCAGCTATCAGGGAGCCTTCTAGGGCAGCCCAATGAGCTACAGCGCTGAGGGGAAAAAAAAAAAAAAAAAAACTTCCACTGTCCCTGCACACCGAGGGTGGTGTTGGACAGTGCAAATCGCTGCAGCACAAGCGGTTTTGTGGTTAATGGACCCTGCCTAACGCTATCCCTGCTTCTGACAAAGCGGCAGCAACCTCTCCCTAAGCTCAGATCAGCAGCAGTAAGATGGCGGTCGGCGGGAACGCCTCTTTATAGCCCCTGTGACGTCGCAGACAGCAAGCCAATCACTGCAATGCCCTTCTCTAAGATGGTGGGGACCAGGACCTATGTCATCACGCTGCCCACACTCTGCGTTTACCTTCATTGGCTGAGAAATGGCGCTTTTCGCGTCATTGAAACGCGACTTTGGCGCGAAAGTCGCGTACCGCATGGCCGACCCCGCACAGGGGTCGGATCGGGTTTCATGAAACCCCGACTTAGCCAAAAGTCGGCGACTTTTGAAAATGTTCGACCCGTTTCGCTCAACCCTAGCTGTGATGTCATCAAAGATGCCACAGGTCACTGGGGCTGCATTCCCACCAGCTTCTCGTGGTGCTTGCAGTGATCTCACTGATATCACCAGAGTTCATTGTCCTGGCTCACAGTAAAGTGACAGGTGAGAGATATGGTTGTTTATTATTTTTCTTTTCTACAGGGAACAAGGGCTTCCGTGTAATGGGTAAAAGGTGAGTATAACTGTGCTTTTTTATTTTTATTTCAAATAAAGGAGTAAGTGTCTTTCTTTCAAATAAAGGATTTTATTCTAGCTGTGTCTTTTTTTCAATCTAGATATGGTCTGGATGTCAGTGCCCATAAAAAAGCTGACATCAACCCCACAATTATTACCTCAATTGCCACATCATCACTTGCCATGAAATAACTTTTTTAAAAATGGCATGGGGACTCCTCTATTCTTGGTAACCAGCTATGATAAAGCTGACAACTGAGGGTTGCAGCCCACAGCTGTCAGTTTTGCCTGTGCTGGTTATCAAATATAGAAAAGACCCCATGTTATTTTTTTTATTTATTTATAACACAGGTGCTGGCTGATGAATACTTCAATCAGTGGCACCTTTTCTCCCTGTTATCAATGACATCAGGCATAGGCTAATGGGAGTAGTACTCACCCAACAGTCGACATGTGAGACCTCCGGTAACCTTTTTAATGCCGGTCACAACTTCTGGCTAACATCATCTGACAGCATGGGAAACGCAGCTCTCTGAATGGCAGTAATAATATTACTACTGATAAGATCCGCCAGTGTTTCCCACACATGAAGGTGACAGCGTGGGAAACACCAGACGTTTGTGTTGCTGAACCCGAACAGTAATACGGACTACATGGAGAAGTCAGTGTTCAGGGTCCGTGAACACTAGGTGCTTGATACAAACCTCGAACTTTACCATTTGTGTTTTCCCATCTCTACTGATAAGAAAAAAAATTTCTCCACCTTCTCTCCATCAGTCAGTAAAAAAATAAGCTGCACAAGGCTATCATCTTAGTTCTGCTCGATTTTTTTCACTGACCCATATTCTTGCATTGACGATTTTGATCCAACACTTGGATCAAGATCAGACATTTCACCGTGATTTTCCATGGACTTCTCAATTCGTTGAAAAATTACATGTGATTGGCCATATAGGCTATCTGTGAAAAGAACATGGATAGCACTCATACATGAAAAACGGACCTTAAAACTGACAGAGTTGATATCCTGTAGTGCAGCACTCATGTAGGATCTTAGCTCAGTGATCAGGCAACTAAAAGATCATGTTCCAAGGACTAGATAAAAAAAGATTACAATTTGAAAAAAGGAGCAAAAAATAATAAACATAATAAATATAGTACTACTAAAAACACTGTTCTACTGTATGTAAAAAAAAGTAATAAAAAAGTGCACGTGTGGTATAACTGTGTCTGGAACAACCCTATCTACAAGCTGTCCCATAACTTATATAATAAACACCATAAAAAAAATAGATAACATGCCTAAAATATAGTTTTAAATTATACTTGCGGACTAAAGTGGAATAAAAAAGGATCAAAAAGTCATACAGAAAAAGCAATACACATTGTCAGCTTTAAATCTTTTGTTAAGTGTGTCTCAATTTGAGACCTCTGGGTTGGGTTAAAGGCGGCTGGGTTTTTTTTAAGGACTGTGATGTAAAGCCTTAATTTCTCCAATTACTCACAAGAGAAATTACGGTAAATACATTCTTGCAACTTAATAGCAAAACCCCCTAAGGCTATGTGCACACATTCAGGAATGTCTGCAGAATTTTCCTGAACAAAACCGGACTTTATCTGCAGGAAATCCGCATGCGTTTTTTTCACGTTATCGCGTTTTTTTTGCTTTTTTTTCCCGGAGTCTGGAGTTTCCCAATGCAATAATATAGCTGTAAAAACTCGAAAAATCAGCAAAATTAATGAACATGCTGCGTTTTTTACCGTGATGCGTTTTTTTCGTGGAAAAAAATGCAGCATGTGCACAAAAATTGCGGAATACATTGAAATGATGGGATGTTTAATGTAATCTTTTTTTAGCATTTTTTTTTTTTTACGGGAAAACGGCCGAAAAAACGAGAAAAAAAGCGTGAAAAATCCTGAACGTGTTTACATAGCCTAAAGCTTGCACATGATACAAGTGGACACACATGTAACATATGATGCAACTGTACATCATATGTCGTGAAGGGGTTATAAGGAATGTTTCATCTGATAAAGTAGAATTCAACTTTGGGGAACCAAACAATCAAAACAATAATTTGGTATAGCTGGTGATCTAGTACTGGGTTCTCTTAACTTTTCCCTGCGCAGCATCACTCTTGGGCCATCAGATTGGTCAACTGCAGCTCCCTGACCACATTCACTTGATAGGAACTATCCTCCAGTTACTTGGACAGCTAAGAGACAGCGGGTACTACTTAGGGAAAGAGATGTACAACACACCGCCACTGCATCCCATGATCTATGGTTCCAAAGTCAGTACCGAACACAGACAAAAGAGGGCCCCTGTGTAAGACCAATAGATGGACCCTTAGCAGTCCAATTGCTCATCATAATGCACAATTTCACCTGTTTTGGAGAGAGGTAGAGGTGGAACCACCTTTACTCTTTGGGCCCCTGTGTGGCTGCACAGGAATGGTATGTCCGCCCCTGGAAAGGATGGATCATAAAGTGATGGCATATCCTAACCCTAAAGTTTCCATGGCCTCGGCTTGTATGTTGTTGTGGGCAATCACTCTAAAATACATAGTAAACCAACATGTTTTAATAATCCCTTCCTATATCCCAGACCGCCACAAGTTTACGCTTTCGGTTCTTGGATTAAAGCCGAGAGGAGGATTAGAAAATGAACACACATGGAAGGAGCTGAATCTAATTTATTGTCAAAGCAACCGAGACAAGGATATGATGCCATGGCTTTTATGTAATGTAGGAAGAAGGACGTATTTCATAAATAGCGCTCGTAAGTTGTCTGTAGAAATGCAAATGGAGACAAAATCTCACCTAACTCACAGATTAACTCTTCTACAATCCCAGGAAGCTATTTCACAGATGATTAAAAATTAATCACCGTCCGACGAAAAGAAATAGGATGGAGTAAATTTCCAACAAATAAAGAGTAACATTGTGAAACACAAGTCATAAAGCCAAAGAAGTAATGGAGACTCGAAAGATAATCCTTTAAATGGAGCGGCTGTAAATAATTTAGGTAGATGTCAAACACTTTCACGACAAGGACATTTGGACTGATTTGTGTACATAGGATTTAGCGCTTAGGTACAATCACCATTTCTCAAATTAGACATGTCATAAGATACTTTACATCTCGTCAAAGGATTTATTTTTTTACCTTGGGAGGTATCCACCATCTGTGATTAAAGGTTAATTTTGTCCCAAATTTGCCTGGTGCAGAGCCTATAGGTGACGCTTGACACATTGATATCTTTTTGATTTTCTTTAACCTCTAAGAGTTGCCCATCTTAAATAAATTATTTTTTGACAAATTATTTTTTGCAGTGTTGCAAAAACGATTATTAAAAACTGTTCTACTACTCTTATTTTCAAAGATCTTCCGATCGTCATCAGCTTCACTTCCAGCCTTATGTTCAGCACTGGAGAGAGACTTTTAAGAGGCACATCTGACAATTCTGCAATTGTGTTTTTTTTTTAATAAAATTCACCATTGAGTATTAATTGTACAGTTTTACACTTTATGTATGCTGCAGTTTTACCCCTTGGCAGGTAACACTTACATACAACACTTTCCTGACTCCAGGCCAGAAAGGGGAGCACTAAACCCGGTTTCAGGGTAGCTTCCCTATAAGTTCTGGCTTGAAGGAGGAGTTAGTCAGTCTGCATGAGACAGTGAAGGGAGAGGAAGCAAGAGGAGAGAGAAACTGAGAGTGGAGCTGCGATTGAGCTCACTCCCAGGATAGAGAACAAGAAACCGGACACTGGGGTCTGAGGTTGTGTGGGAACTGTATGCCCCACAGCAAAAACCAGAGGGCAGGAAATTGAAGGTCTTCTAGCTACAACAGACACCTGAAGGCACAGCAACAACAGATTAGACCCCGGAGTCACCATGAGAGAGGAACACCTGTTAAAAGCCTCGAGCTGCCTGCCATGCGGGTAGTGTTCCACCTGAGGGACAGATTGAGAGAGGGACTTGAATAGAGCATAAAGCATCAAGAACCCAGAATTCAGCGCAAAAGGAAGGCTTCCAACCCTACCTGGCTAGGGGGATTCTGATCCGTTTCCATGCTGCCCAGATTTCCAAGATTACCTGTAATCTGTGCCCTGGACTGCAATTTCACCAGTAAAAGGTAAAGAAACTGCAAATCCTGTGTCCTCCAATTATTTCCTGCACCCCAACATCTACAATCCCTCATAGACTGACCTGGTAGCCTTGGGGCCTCCGCTCCACCTGTGGGGAGCAAAACCATCTAAGCTGCATTACCATCAGCCCCAGAGAATCCCTTTAAGCAACATTGGCCATCCCTGGCCGAGTACCACAGGTGGCGTCACTTATCCCATAAACTCTATTCTCTTTTTCATATTTTATTGGACACCCAGGGCCATGGTTCAGGTCATTGCTGCTGTGACACTTCCCTTTAAGAACTGTACCAACCTGGTACCGAGTACCCCACGGTCCTGGCAGGTGCTCCACAGAGCTTTTATGAGTGTAGGAGTACCACAGCCCTCACATGACTCTTTCGGACGAAATCTGAAAAAAACTATAGTGCAAAATATGACAATGCAAAAACTAGTTTTCACAAAGAAAAGTGGTTTTTAGTGTGTAACAGCAGCCAAACAGAAAAGCCCAATATAAATCTGGTATAGCTGTAATTGCACCAATCTGAAGAATAATGTTGTCTAATCACTTATACCACACGAGGAACTGCATAAATAAAACAAATTCTTCACCTACAATTGATTGGCTCATTCTGCCTCCCAAACATCGCAGTAATGCTCCGCTTACATTTATCATGCACTCTGCGCTGAGCGCTTACACCGGGGTTTCCGTGTAAATCTCTGAAATACACGATTCAAATGGAACCCCCAGGTAGAAGATTCCCTATAATGAGGCAGATGGAGGCACTTTGGACGCCATAGGACCTGTGATATGGTGGTGTCCGTCTTTTTAGCAGTGCATACAAACACAGTCCACTGCAGTTTGGGGCATTTCTGAAAAAAGGACATCTCTGAACAGAGGCCAGACTGAGTCCAGTGTAACCCTGCTGCCTCATTATAATGAATAGATCCTTTGGCGATTTCACCTGAATCACTTCACTCAGAAATTTAGATGGAAATCCTATAGTAGGTGCACAGCGCTGGATAAAAGTGATCCCAACAATTATGTCAAATATTCCCAATAAAAGCTTCAACTCAATCCACAAAAAAATGCCCCCACTCAGGTTCATCATCTGTCAATGGAAATAAAATATAGGGTGCTTTCACGTTATTGGTAGCACATGGGATCTGGAAAAGCACTATGGCTCATCGCTCCCCCAAAAGAAATTCAGCAAATTCTGCGCTTCCAAATCCAAATGCCCCCCTCACTTCTGATCCCCACAGTGTGCCTAAACCACATTTAGAGTCCACATGTTCGGCATTTCTGTAGCAATAAGAGCCCGCCTAACTTATGGATGTGTGCCTCCAGAAGCATGAACTGGGCATAACGTACTGATGACTTCAACATACTGGTCACTACAACAGCAGTTTGCAATTTTCACTCAGCAACATCCACTGCTGCTCATTTCTGGAAAAGACCTATGGAGTCAAAATCGTCACTACACCTTTAGATAAAATATCTACAGGTGTTGATAATTTGCCTTGATGACTTGTGAGGCCTAGTGACCAAATCTTAAGTAACATCATAATGTCACGCGCGCCTGGTGCAGAAGTGTAAAACATGTTGAAGGAGCAAAACATCAATTAAGTGCAAAACATAACATTTTAAACAGCTCTATGTAGAAGGTTGTGAGATCCTGTATCAGGGTGTCCTCACCGACTGTAGTGAAGTGGGGGACCCGTCACAAACCCCCAATGTAGGCCTTTGGCGTGCTGCAAGGCATAACTATTCAGACTATTCTTCGGCTGCACCAAACGGTTTTGGTTCTTGGTCACTGTTAAATAATCAGAGTTCTACCCACGCTGCCAATGCTTGGTAAAACCAATAGGGAGCACTGTAAGTGCCAACTATTTACATTTAAAGTTTTCAGGTCATTCACTGTTCATGACCATGCTGTCATTTAAACTTTAGTAAACAATATTAAACATTCTTAACCAGGTAACAAACTGTTAATTCACAGTTATTCACTTATTTATTGCCTTTTCCAGGGCAGGGCAGATCCTCAGGTCTTCAACCTCCTTGTTGGGAATAGTTTTCTGCAGATGTCACAACAGGTGACTCAAATGGTTTTGGTCCTGTATTTGAGGTCTGAACTTTGGCCTGCATGTTACGCTGTTCCATGGCCTCCCACTGAGCTCTGCGCTCACGCCTTTCTGCCTCCAGTTTTAATATCTGCTGTCGGGAAAAATCTTCCTTACTAATCGCTTCCACATGGCTGGCTCCTGCTTGGGCCTCCTTCAGGAACCACAATAAATCAGTCTCTGGATTCCTCCAGTGAATTGCCTACCCTTTTCTGTATACTCCCAGGGACAAGGGCTCGGTTACCATCGTTCTTTCAGGGCACCCCCGAGGTCTGCCATTCGGTCCCAGGTTACATCTTTCACTACCTGGCCAGGCGCTAGGGTCAGCGGGGGTCTTAAAAGTCCCACCAGGGTCTCCTCCGCTACCGGGACAATGCTCGTACCTGCTCCTCCATTGCGGGTCTCCTCCTCCTGCTCTGCTGAGGTTGAGAATGCTGGCTCTAGGGGTTTCTTAGGCACCGCCATCCTCTTCAGCAGCACCTCCTTCCAACTTCCATGCGGTCACTTCTGCCAGCTGCAACCGCAGGAGTTGTTGTGACCGCTCCTCCATCTCAGCACGGAGGAGCTCCGGATCCACCGCTGTCAGCTGTTCCGGGGTTTCATCTCACTGACCAGGGAAGACAAATTCTCTTTCAGTATGCTCCAGTGGCTATTCCCTGCCGCCCGCCATTGCGTGCAGCGGGTAGTGTTCAGCCATGCTTGCTGCACGCTTTCCCGCATGCTTCTCTTCCTCTTTCTTCCGTAGGCCGTCCCATCTTCTCCGCTTCCCGCCATCCCAGACCAAGAGGCAGATCTCTTTAGTGGATGGACATATTTCCTTCACATAGTAGTAGCGGTGAGGGGTGGGCATGACTTTCACACTTTCTTCCAAGCTTTACCCATGACATCACGCCCTTCTCCTCCTGCACGCCACATAATGCTGTAATGGTGGCAATTTCTCAGTGTAACGATTTCTCAGTTAAACACAGTCTTTTAGGTGCACAAGACCCAGTTTAATGGGTCGGTCCATCCTGTTCGTGATACCAAGTTGGAGCGCCGCTGGGACCGTGGGGTACTCGGTACTTGTTCGGTACAGTTCTTGAAGGGATGTGTCATGGCATCAATGACCCAGACCATGGCCCTGGGTGTCCAATAAAATATGAAAAAGGGGAATAGAGTTTATAGGATTAGTGTTCAGGATGCCATATGTGGTACTCGGCCAGGGTTGGCCGACGCTGCTTAAATGCTGATGGTAATGCAGCTTAGATGGTTTTGCTCCCCACAGGTGGAGCGGAAGTCCAAGGGCTACCAGGAAAGTCTAGGAGGGGTTGTAGATGTTGGGGTGCAGGAAATAATTGGAGGACACAGGATTTGCTGTCTCTTTACCTTTTACTGGTTACATTGCAGTCCAGGGCACAGATTACAGGTAATCTTGGAAATCTGGGCAGCCTGGAAGCGGTTCGGAATCCCCCTAGCCAGGTGGGGTTGGAAGCCTTCCTTTCTGCGCTGAATTCTGGGTTCTTGATGCTTTATGCTCTATTCAAGTCCCTCTCTCAATCTGTCCCTCAAGTGGAACACTACCTGCATGACAGGCAGCTCGAGGCTTTTTACAGGTGTCCCTCTCTCATGTTGACTCCAGGCTCTAGAAGACCTGCAATCTCCTGCCCTCTGGTTTCTGCTGTGGGGCATACAGTTCCCACACAACCTCCCTTGGACCCCGATGTCCAGTTTCTTGTTCTCCATCCTGGGAGTGAGCTGAATTGCAGCTCCATTCCCAGTTTCTCTCTCCTCTTGCTTCCTCTCCCTTCACTGTCTCATGCAGACTGACTAACTCCTCCTCCAAGCCAGAACTTATAGAGAAGATACCCTGAAACCAGGTTTAGCGCTCCCCCTTCTGGCCTGGAGTCAGGAAAGTGTTGTATGTAAGTGTTACCTGCCAAGTGGACTCCTTTTCGCTTCCAGGCATGGCATCACCCTCCCCAGGAGACAGGCAATACCACTGTGGCATCCAGAATCCTGGGGTGCTGCATCTGCACACAGTGCAAAGCCATAAAAACATTACAAAAAAGCTTCAACACTTTTTTGGAGTGTTATATACCACCAAAATATTACACAAAGCACGTAATAATTTATGAATGACTAACTGAATCCAGAAAAAAATTTGAATGCATTATCGGAGTGTTATAAATCACTAAAATACAGTATAACAAAGCACATAATAATCAATGGATAAAAAAATTAATTCTAGATTATTTTTCGAATGCTTTTTTGGAGTCTTATTTATCACCGAAAAGTAACACAAAGCACATAATACTGTATGGATGAAAAATTCATTCAAGAAAAAAAAAGTTAACTTTTTTTGAGTGTTATATAACACAATAATGTTATACAAAGCATGTAATACTCTATGGATGACAATGTAGTAAATTTTTTCACCCCAAAAAAAAGAATGTGGTCAAATGCAGCAGCTATTTATTTAGTAACAGACTGCAAAGCCCTAAGCCCTGCCTAGAGGCTGTATGCTGCCATTCTCCCTGCTCCCGTCCCTAGGCTAAATGCAGAATGCAGTTGATACAAACAGCAAAGCAGACTTTTGGTATTTTCACGCTAGTACCACAAAAATGGGTAAAGTATGTGATGGACAGGGCGTGACAAACCCCAACCATCTATTTTATGAAATTGAATACAACCATAATGGCATATAATTTGCTAGAAATGTACTCCAGTCAGAAGTAACTCCAGACTAAAATTTGATAGTGTTGACCCAGGTGTCAAGTTCCCTTTAACAGTAGAGATAATTCAACTGCAGAGTTGAGCAAAAAGATTCCCAGGACTCTGTTTCAGCAGTCCCATTACTAGCTACCAAATCTGAGCCTTGCAATCTTCCTCCTTCTTTTCGTCATCCTGGTCATCTCTTCTAATTAGTACACCAGGCACTTCGTCATGAGTGAATTGCACCTACTTATCAGAAGAGGCGCTGGAGATGCTGGCACGTAGGAGGAGGATCTCAGAGCTCCTATGATCTAGCAGCCAGAGACTAATGACATTGTGGCTGCATCAGGGTCCTTGTAATCTTTTTGTTCAACTCTAATTTACAGTGTTACTCAATATTAGTGTTGAGCATTCTGATACTGCAAATATCAGGTATCGGTCGATATTCGCTGTATCGGAATTCCGATACCGAGATCCGACACTTTTGCGATATCGGATACCGGATTCGAAAGTTCCCATAGTGCAGTGATGCACTATAATGGAGTGTGGCCGGTGCGTGGGTGGAGACTGCGTGTCTGTGTGTGCGGGCGGGGTCTGTGCGTGACCGTGGGGGGTCTGTGCGTGCCTGCAGGGGTCTTAGCGGGCCTGCAGGGGCTCTGTGCGGGCTGCCGGGGGTCTGTGCGTGCCTGCCGGGGCTCTGTGCGGGCTGCCGGGTGTCTGTGCGTGCCTGCCGGGGCTCTGTGCGGGCTGCCGGGGAGCTGTGCAGGCTGCCAGGGGTCTGTGCATGCCTGCAGGGGCTCTGTGCGGGCTGCTGGGGGTCTGTGCGTGCCTGCCGGGGCTCTGTGCGGGCTGCCGGGGCTCTGTGCGTGCCTGCTGGGGAGCTGTGCGGGCTGCCAGGGGTCTGTGTATGCCTGCAGGGGCTCTGTGCGGGCTGCTGGGGGTCTGTGCGTGCCTGCCGGGGCTCTGTGTGGGCTGCCGGGGCTCTGTGCGTGCCTGCCGGGGGTCTTAGCAGGTCTGCCGGGGGTCTGTGCGTGCCTGCCGGGGCTCTGTGCGGGCCTGCCGGGGCTCTGTGCGGGCCTGCCGGGGCTCTGTGTGGGCCTGCCGGGGCTCTGTACGGGCCTGCCAGGGCTTTGTGCGGGCTGCCAGGGCTCTGTGTGGGCTGCCGGGGCTCTGTGCGTGTGTGCAGGCATCGTCCGAGTTGACTACAAGTCCCATCGGACGATGCCTGCTACAGTGACAGTGATTGACACATTAGCCAATGATGGGACAGTAGTAGTCCCATCATCCGGCTAATGTGTTGAATGAAAAAAAAAAACATACATACTACATACATACAACACACATACATACTACATACATACATACATACTATATACATACAACATGCATACATACTACATACAGTACATTCATACATTACATACAATACATACATATAGACATACAGCACATTAAACAGAGTACATACTCACCATTATTTGTCACTTTGTTCCCCGAAGCCAGTGCCATCTGTAAAAAAAAACCTTCACTTGAACGTTTTTTTGTGCCGACGGTCTGCCAAAACACGATGGATCCGTCGCACGATGGATACGACGTGTGGCCATCCGTCATGATCCGTCGCTAATACAAGTCTATGGGTAAAAAACGCATCCTTCAAGCACATTTGCCGAATCCGTTTTTTTCCGCCGGATCAGTTTTTTTTTTTGCCGGATCCGTTCTTTTCTGCCGGATACGTTCTTTTCCGCTGGATCTGTTTTTTCCGCCGGATCCATTCTTTTCTGCCAGATCCGTTCTTTCCACCGGATCTGTTTTTTTCAAAACTCGCTGGATTGTGCCTGACGGCAAAAAGCTGATGTGTGAAAGCAGCCAGATATATAGATAGATACATCTATGTAGCTATAGATATATCTATAAATATACCTATAGATAGATATATCCATAGATATATAATAGAAAGGCTGATGATTCTAAGGCTACTGTCACACTTGCATTTTTAGCAATCCGTCGCAATCCGTTATTTTGGGAAAAAAACAGATCCTGCAAATGTGCTTGCAGGATGCGTTTTTTACCCATAGACTTGTATGAGCGACGGATCGCGACGGATGGCCACACGTCGCGTCCGTCATGCAACGGATCCATCGTGTTTTCGTGGACCATCAACACGAAAAAATGTTCTAGTGAACGTTTTTTTGCCTGTCGCGTCCGTCATTTTCTACCGCGCATGCGCAGCCAAAACTCCGCCCCATCCTCCGAACTTCAGAATAGGCAGCGGATGCGTTGAAAAACTGCATCCGCTGCACACATCATGCACAAATTTTACAACGTGCGTCGGTACGTCGGCCCAACGCATAGCGACAGACCCGTACAGACACAAGTGTGAAAGAGGCCTTAATGAGCGTTTAATTTTTTTTAAAAAATGGAAAAAACCAGCGTGGGCTCCTGCACATTTCTCTGCGCCAGAGGGGGAAAGCCGACGGCCGGGCCAATATTTGTAGCCTGCTATGAATATCAGCCCGCAGCTGTCTGCGTAGCCTTTACTGGCTATTAAAATAGGGGGACCCCCCAAAAAATGATGTGAGGTCCCCCTATATTTTATAGCCAGAAAGGTTATGCAAACAGCTGCGGGCTGATATTCATAGCCTAGAGAGGGGCCATGGATATTGCCCCCCCGGCTACAAATACCTGTCCGCAGCCGCCGAAGAAATAGCGCTAATTCCGGCACTTAGCCCCTCTCTTCCCACTCCCATGTAGCGGTGGGATATGGGGTAATAAGGGGTTAATGTCACCTTGCTATTGTAAGGTGACATTAAGCTGGGTTAATAACGGAGAGACGTCAATAAGACGCCTATCCATTATCAATCCAATAGTAAGAAAGGGTTAATAAAACACACACACACTAGGTAAAAAGTATTTTAATATTCTTCATTTACTATACTTACCATAGTTCAGCGCCTGCAAAAAAAGGTAAAATAATAAACCACATACTACCTTTCCGCCGTAGTCCAATTAATAACGAGTGTCCCACGACGATCTACCCTATAGAACAGTGACATCGGGTAATGTCACTGCTCTATAGGACCCTCAGTGACACACTGACAGGAGACAATGGCTCCTGCAGTGCATCACTGAGGTTACTAAATTTCAAAGTCTCACTTTATGGCAATTGTTGCGTGGGACTATTTTTTACAGCGGTGGAGGAATAAAGTGTGGAAGGATACCTTCCTCCCATCATTGTGTTCCTGGAGCCCCTGGAGAGCGGTCGCATCAGCTGATGCTGCCGTTCTCTGTTGTGAATTCTGCTTTTGGGTTCCCTCCAGTGGTTGAAGGTGGGAATGCAGTTGTCTCTGAGTCACAGTCCTGGCCAGGTGTATCTGCTGATTGCAGTTCTGACTGGGATATTTAGGTGTGCAGGATTCATTAGTCCTTGCCAGTTGTCAATGTTTCTTGTGAAGTGTTGGATCACTTTCTGGCTTCTCCTGCTTGGCTGCCAATTCAGCAAAGATAAGTGTCTGTTTCTTTTTCTGTGGCACACATGCAGTGTGCTTATATTCTGTGCTATTCATTTGTTTTTCTCTTGTCCAGCTTAGACTGTGTCAGTGTTTTCTCAGTCTTGTTGGATTCTCTGGAGTTGCAGATATACGCTCCACATCTTTAGTTAGATTGTGGAGTTGTTGTATTTTCTGCTGTGGAAATTTTTAGAAGGATTTTTAATACTGACCGCTTAGTATCCTGTCCTATCCTTTCCTATTTAGCTAGTGTGTGCCTCATTTGCTAAATCCTGTTTCCTGCCTGCGTGTGTCTTTTCCTCTACTACTCACCATCAATATTTGTGGGGGGCTGCCTATCCTTTGGGTTTCTGCTCTGAGGCAAGATAGTATTCCTATTTCCATCTATAGGGGTATCTAGTCCTCCGGCTGTGACGAGGTGTCTAGGTTTTGTTAGGCACACCCCACGGCTACTTCTAGTTGTGGTGTTAAGTTCAGGGTTTGCGGTCAGTATAGTTACCACCTACTCCAGTGAAAGTTTTCATGCTGCTCCAAGGTCACCGGATCATAACTGTACAACTGGCCAACAATGAGTTAAATGCATCTCAGAAGAAGGGAAGAAAGGTCTTGAGCCATTTTTTTTCTTCAGTCTACTTTGTCTTCTCCTCCCTCTTAATCTCTGGGTGGCTGAAGAGCCTTGAGCTAGCATGAATGTTCAGGAATTAGCATCTCGTGTAGACCAGCTTGCTGCTAGTGTACAGGGTATTTCTGATTATATTGTTCAGACTCCTGTTTTAGAACCGAAGATTCCTACTCCTGATTTGTTTTTTGGTGACAGGTCCAAATTTTTGAGTTTTAAAAACAACTGTAAACTGTTTTTTGCTCTGAGACCTCGATCCTCCGGTGATTCCATTCAGCAGGTTAAAATTGTCATCTCCCTGCTACGTGGCGACCCGCAGGATTGGGCATTTTCCCTGGAATCTGGTGATCCGGGTTTGCTTGATGTAGACTCCTTTGTTCAGGCTTTGGGATTGTTATATGATGAATAGTGTTGAGCAATACCTTCCGATATCGGAAAGTATCGGTATCGGTTTGGATCGGCCGATATTCAAAAAATATCGGATATCGCCGATACCGATACCCGATCCCAATGCAAGTCAATGGGACCAAAATATCGGAATTAAAATAAACCCTTTCTTTCCTTGTAGGTTCATTCTACATCAAGGAAAACAACTAAGAATAATGCCGGATGTATTTGGGGAGGTGGCGGAGACATTAAAGTCATAGAGGTTTATCCCAATCAAATAGAATAGCATGTTTTTTGTTTTTTTTTAAGACGTTCGGAGTGACAAAGATATTGACTATGTAAATTTTTTTTTTATTTTGTCAGATATTGATGTTTCACTATTCCACGCCCTTCCCCTTCTTTTTTTTCTTTTTTTTTTTCTTTTCCCACACTTTCATCTTCATCATCATCAGCATCTTTGACATCAACTTCTTCACCTTATTCATCTTCTTCTTCATCTTCTACCTATTTTTTTTTTTTTATTACATTCTTCATATTCATTTTATTCAACTATTATTATTCTTCTTATTCTACATATTCTTTTTATTCCACTGTTATTATTCTTCCTATTCTACTTCTTCATCATATTCTCATTTGTGACAGGCATTCCCGTAGTTGTTATCTATAAAAGTTTGAAGATTACACCTTCCGTTCTGCCAGTCACAAAAGTTACATTTGTCCGCGTTCAGTTTGGCCTGCAGCATCAGGCTTTATCCAGGGGCACCACGAGGAGGAACGGACTCACCCCCATACACTGCTTAGTCTTCTTCTGCATATAATTTAGATAATATCTTTTGCTCTGATATTAAGTCTTATGCTTAATGTTCTTCTGCTCTTTGTTCTGCAGCCTCTTGTTCTTCTGCTTCTCGGTCTTCCATGTTGTCGTCTCCAGGGTCGTCGTCTCCAGTGTCGTCATCTCCGCCGTCGTCGTCTCCGCCGTCGTCGTCGTCGTCATCGGGGTGGTCTTCCGTGTCGTCGTCATCGTGGTGGTCTTCCGGGTCGTCGACGTTAGGGTCTTCAACTTGGAAATGTAGCAGAAGGTACAAGAAGGCTGAGAAAATGCCAAGAACCAGCTGATGGAACTGGAACTCGGATGGCTACCCGAAGGTTCAAGAGCCTATGGAACTACCGAGGACCAGCTGACGTTACTGGAACCCGGTTACTAAGCAGGAGGTACCCGTGCTAAAAAGCACTACCAAGGACCGCCTGACGTTGACGGAACTCGGATACCCAGAAGGAGGCACCTAAGCCAAAGGCTCTGCCCGGAACCAGCTGACGTTACTGGAACCAGGATGGGGAGCAGAAGGTACAAGAGCAAAAGACACTGCCGAGAACCAGCTGACGGTACTGGAACCCGGATGGGTAGCCGAAGGTCCAAGAGCCAATGGAACTACCGAGGACCAGCTGACGTTACTGGAACCCGGTTACTAAGCAGGAGGTACCCGTGCCTGAAAGCACTACCAAGGACCACCTGACGTTGGTGGAACTTGGATACCCAGAAGGAGGCACCTAAGCCAAAGGCTCTGCCCGGAACCAGCTGACGGTACTGGAACCAGGATGGGGAGCAGAAGGTACAAGAGCAAAAGACACTGCCGAGAACCAGCTGACGGTGCTGGAACCAGGTGGTGGACCCGAAGGCCCACAGGAGAGGAGAGAACAGCTAGGCCGCGAGGCAGCCGCAGTTACCGAACCCCAACAGTCCTACAGGGGGAGCTGGGCCTACTGGCACTACATAACCAGCCTTGACTACCAGTTCACGCAGCCCACATAGGAAGCTCCTAAACTGGAGGCACCCTGGAGTTGGCTAACTCGACCGCACCACGACGGGGCAAGCATAGGCGTCTCAGTGAAGTTGACACAACCCGGAAACAGCTGACGGTGCTGAAACCAGGCTTGGCACGAGGGAGTACCTGTGACAAGAACACTGCCGAGAACCAGCTGGCGGTGCTGGAACCCGGATGCGTTGCCCCAGTGTGCAAGAGCCAATGGCACGACCGAGGACCAGCTGACGGTGCTGGAACCCGGTTACTAAGCTGTAGGTGCCCGCGCTTAAAAGCACTACCAAGGACCGCCTGGCGTTGGCGGAACTCGGATACCCAGGAGGAGGCACCTAAGCCAAAGGCTCGGCCCGGAACCAGCTGACGGTGCTGGAACCAGGTGGTGGACCCCAAGGCCCACAGGAGAGGAGAGAACAGCTAGGCCGCGAGGCAGCCGCAGTTACCGAACCCCAACAGTCCTACAGGGGGAGCTGGGCCTACTGGCACTACAGAACCAGCCTTGACTACCAGTTCACGCAGCCCACATAGGAAGCTCCTAAACTGGAGGCACCCTGGAGTTGGCTAACCCGACCGCACCACGACGAGGCAAGCATAGGTGTCTCAGTGAGCTTGACACAACCCGGAAACAGCTGACGGTGCTGAAACCAGGCTTGGCACGAGGGAGTACCTGTGACAAAAACACTGCCGAGAACCAGCTGGCGGTGCTGGAACCCGGATGCGTTGCCCCAGTGTGCAAGAGCCAATGGCACGACCGAGGACCAGCTGACGGTGCTGGAACCCGGTTACTAAGCTGTAGGTGCCCGCGCTTAAAAGCACTACCAAGGACCGCCTGGCGTTGGCGGAACTCGGATACCCAGGAGGAGGCACCTAAGCCAAAGGCTCGGCCCGGAACCAGCTGACGGTGCTGGAACCAGGTGGTGGACCCCAAGGTCCACAGGAGAGGAGAGAACAGCTAGGCCGCGAGGCAGCCGCAGTTACCGAACCCCAACAGTCCTACAGGGGGAGCTGGGCCTACTGGCACTACAGAACCAGCCTTGACTACCAGTTCACGCAGCCCACATAGGAAGCTCCTAAACTGGAGGCACCCTGGAGTTGGCTAACCCGACCGCACCACGACGAGGCAAGCATAGGTGTCTCAGTGAGCTTGACACAACCCGGAAACAGCTGACGGTGCTGAAACCAGGCTTGGCACGAGGGAGTACCTGTGACAAAAACACTGCCGAGAACCAGCTGGCGGTGCTGGAACCCGGATGCGTTGCCCCAGTGTGCAAGAGCCAATGGCACGACCGAGGACCAGCTGACGGTGCTGGAACCCGGTTACTAAGCTGTAGGTGCCCGCGCTTAAAAGCACTACCAAGGACCGCCTGGCGTTGGCGGAACTCGGATACCCAGGAGGAGGCACCTAAGCCAAAGGCTCGGCCCGGAACCAGCTGACGGTGCTGGAACCAGGTGGTGGACCCGAAGGTCCACAGGAGAGGAGAGAACAGCTAGGCCGCGAGGCAGCCGCAGTTACCGAACCCCAACAGTCCTACAGGGGGAGCTGGGCCTACTGGCACTACAGAACCAGCCTTGACTACCAGTTCACGCAGCCCACATAGGAAGCTCCTAAACTGGAGGCACCCTGGAGTTGGCTAACCCGACCGCACCACGACGAGGCAAGCATAGGTGTCTCAGTGAGCTTGACACAACCCGGAAACAGCTGACGGTGCTGAAACCAGGCTTGGCACGAGGGAGTACCTGTGACAAAAACACTGCCGAGAACCAGCTGGCGGTGCTGGAACCCGGATGCGTTGCCCCAGTGTGCAAGAGCCAATGGCACGACCGAGGACCAGCTGACGGTGCTGGAACCCGGTTACTAAGCTGTAGGTGCCCGCGCTTAAAAGCACTACCAAGGACCGCCTGGCGTTGGCGGAACTCGGATACCCAGGAGGAGGCACCTAAGCCAAAGGCTCGGCCCGGAACCAGCTGACGGTGCTGGAACCAGGTGGTGGACCCGAAGGTCCACAGGAGAGGAGAGAACAGCTAGGCCGCGAGGCAGCCGCAGTTACCGAACCCCAACAGTCCTACAGGGGGAGCTGGGCCTACTGGCACTACAGAACCAGCCTTGACTACCAGTTCACGCAGCCCACATAGGAAGCTCCTAAACTGGAGGCACCCTGGAGTTGGCTAACCCGACCGCACCACGACGAGGCAAGCATAGGTGTCTCAGTGAGCTTGACACAACCCGGAAACAGCTGACGGTGCTGAAACCAGGCTTGGCACGAGGGAGTACCTGTGACAAAAACACTGCCGAGAACCAGCTGGCGGTGCTGGAACCCGGATGCGTTGCCCCAGTGTGCAAGAGCCAATGGCACGACCGAGGACCAGCTGACGGTGCTGGAACCCGGTTACTAAGCTGTAGGTGCCCGCGCTTAAAAGCACTACCAAGGACCGCCTGGCGTTGGCGGAACTCGGATACCCAGGAGGAGGCACCTAAGCCAAAGGCTCGGCCCGGAACCAGCTGACGGTGCTGGAACCAGGTGGTGGACCCCAAGGTCCACAGGAGAGGAGAGAACAGCTAGGCCGCGAGGCAGCCGCAGTTACCGAACCCCAACAGTCCTACAGGGGGAGCTGGGCCTACTGGCACTACAGAACCAGCCTTGACTACCAGTTCACGCAGCCCACATAGGAAGCTCCTAAACTGGAGGCACCCTGGAGTTGGCTAACCCGACCGCACCACGACGAGGCAAGCATAGGTGTCTCAGTGAGCTTGACACAACCCGGAAACAGCTGACGGTGCTGAAACCAGGCTTGGCACGAGGGAGTACCTGTGACAAAAACACTGCCGAGAACCAGCTGGCGGTGCTGGAACCCGGATGCGTTGCCCCAGTGTGCAAGAGCCAATGGCACGACCGAGGACCAGCTGACGGTGCTGGAACCCGGTTACTAAGCTGTAGGTGCCCGCGCTTAAAAGCACTACCAAGGACCGCCTGGCGTTGGCGGAACTCGGATACCCAGGAGGAGGCACCTAAGCCAAAGGCTCGGCCCGGAACCAGCTGACGGTGCTGGAACCAGGTGGTGGACCCCAAGGTCCACAGGAGAGGAGAGAACAGCTAGGCCGCGAGGCAGCCGCAGTTACCGAACCCCAACAGTCCTACAGGGGGAGCTGGGCCTACTGGCACTACAGAACCAGCCTTGACTACCAGTTCACGCAGCCCACATAGGAAGCTCCTAAACTGGAGGCACCCTGGAGTTGGCTAACCCGACCGCACCACGACGAGGCAAGCATAGGTGTCTCAGTGAGCTTGACACAACCCGGAAACAGCTGACGGTGCTGAAACCAGGCTTGGCACGAGGGAGTACCTGTGACAAAAACACTGCCGAGAACCAGCTGGCGGTGCTGGAACCCGGATGCGTTGCCCCAGTGTGCAAGAGCCAATGGCACGACCGAGGACCAGCTGACGGTGCTGGAACCCGGTTACTAAGCTGTAGGTGCCCGCGCTTAAAAGCACTACCAAGGACCGCCTGGCGTTGGCGGAACTCGGATACCCAGGAGGAGGCACCTAAGCCAAAGGCTCGGCCCGGAACCAGCTGACGGTGCTGGAACCAGGTGGTGGACCCCAAGGTCCACAGGAGAGGAGAGAACAGCTAGGCCGCGAGGCAGCCGCAGTTACCGAACCCCAACAGTCCTACAGGGGGAGCTGGGCCTACTGGCACTACAGAACCAGCCTTGACTACCAGTTCACGCAGCCCACATAGGAAGCTCCTAAACTGGAGGCACCCTGGAGTTGGCTAACCCGACCGCACCACGACGAGGCAAGCATAGGTGTCTCAGTGAGCTTGACACAACCCGGAAACAGCTGACGGTGCTGAAACCAGGCTTGGCACGAGGGAGTACCTGTGACAAAAACACTGCCGAGAACCAGCTGGCGGTGCTGGAACCCGGATGCGTTGCCCCAGTGTGCAAGAGCCAATGGCACGACCGAGGACCAGCTGACGGTGCTGGAACCCGGTTACTAAGCTGTAGGTGCCCGCGCTTAAAAGCACTACCAAGGACCGCCTGGCGTTGGCGGAACTCGGATACCCAGGAGGAGGCACCTAAGCCAAAGGCTCGGCCCGGAACCAGCTGACGGTGCTGGAACCAGGTGGTGGACCCCAAGGTCCACAGGAGAGGAGAGAACAGCTAGGCCGCGAGGCAGCCGCAGTTACCGAACCCCAACAGTCCTACAGGGGGAGCTGGGCCTACTGGCACTACAGAACCAGCCTTGACTACCAGTTCACGCAGCCCACATAGGAAGCTCCTAAACTGGAGGCACCCTGGAGTTGGCTAACCCGACCGCACCACGACGAGGCAAGCATAGGTGTCTCAGTGAGCTTGACACAACCCGGAAACAGCTGACGGTGCTGAAACCAGGCTTGGCACGAGGGAGTACCTGTGACAAAAACACTGCCGAGAACCAGCTGGCGGTGCTGGAACCCGGATGCGTTGCCCCAGTGTGCAAGAGCCAATGGCACGACCGAGGACCAGCTGACGGTGCTGGAACCCGGTTACTAAGCTGTAGGTGCCCGCGCTTAAAAGCACTACCAAGGACCGCCTGGCGTTGGCGGAACTCGGATACCCAGGAGGAGGCACCTAAGCCAAAGGCTCGGCCCGGAACCAGCTGACGGTGCTGGAACCAGGTGGTGGACCCCAAGGTCCACAGGAGAGGAGAGAACAGCTAGGCCGCGAGGCAGCCGCAGTTACCGAACCCCAACAGTCCTACAGGGGGAGCTGGGCCTACTGGCACTACAGAACCAGCCTTGACTACCAGTTCACGCAGCCCACATAGGAAGCTCCTAAACTGGAGGCACCCTGGAGTTGGCTAACTCGACCGCACCACGACGGGGCAAGCATAGGCGTCTCAGTGAAGTTGACACAACCCGGAAACAGCTGACGGTGCTGAAACCAGGCTTGGCACGAGGGAGTACCTGTGACAAGAACACTGCCGAGAACCAGCTGGCGGTGCTGGAACCCGGATGCGTTGCCTTGCCTATTAAAGATTGTCTTCCTAGAGCCCCAACTAGCGGTGTTGGAGCAAAGGGTAAGCAGGGGGAGATGAGTGTAGGCCGAAGCCTGCACTGGAGGCAGCTTTGTGTCTGCGTTGCGTTTGCAGGACACTTTGCCGGCTACACACTGGGGGAACAGCTGGCGTTGCTGAACCCCACTAACACAATGGCGTGTGTTTTTCTCTGTGCAGCTAGCACTTGCGGGCAAAAACTAGCGATGTTAGAGCCCGTGTTGAAGCAGGAGGAGGAGGAGAGGAGCAGAGTGTAGGCCGAAGCTTAGTTGAACCAATTTCAAAGGAAACCTTTAACCCCCCCCTCAGGTGTTACAAAGTACAAGAGACACACCTTGTGCAGTATTAATGCTGCACAAGTGAAAGGTTGCTCTATTAATTTGTCTACTTGCACACGCTGAATGAAAGACATACACAATTTACCCCATTCTACAGTCAAACTGTAGTGGATGCGTGACTTGGTTTTTTGATGAGACGCAGCACAGGTGTCCAAAATAACGCCTTGGTGCTTGGAGCAGCTTCCTGAGCGTTGTTATTTGCTGTACAGGAGTCTGCGCTCTTGTGTTATCCCTTGGCAATGCCCTGTTAGCGCTGCCCATCTTATGACATCATTTCATGTTGGCCGGTGCGGTTAACGATGGCCATAAATCCCAGACCCACAGTGTCTTTTCATAAAGCCACACTGCGGTGCTGGGATTCGTGGCCTTGAGCAGTAAATATTTTGGCCGCTCACACACGTCCTTACACCTGCTTCAGACTGGGCGGCCTCTGCTGATCCCTTCTCGCATGCCGCGGCCATGAGGCTGCACAGTCTGAAGAAGGCTGAAGGAGATGAGTTAAGACAGGCGAAGATATGCACTGCTCGTGCCCATCAATCACACCCTCGCAGTCAAAATAATTAAGACAACGAGGAGCATTTTATTCAGGCAGGGCGGACGAACAGGCGCAAGTAGCCAACCAATGATGTCAGAAGACGGGAAGCGCTACCAAGGGGGGTGCTGCGTATCATTAGAAAGGAAAGTCACACCTCAGGGACAGTGGAATGGTCTCAAAGAGACACATTTTGTACGTGTTGAGTTCCACGTGGGCAAGGAGAAAACATCAGCCACCTTGTACAAATGCAGCAGTACTGCTGTACAAGGTGGCTGTTATACATAGAAACACCTGGGGGTGGGGGCCAGGCTCCCTTCAATTTCAGTTCATGTGCCTGCGTGGCGTTTGCAGGTCACGTTGCAAGCTGCACAGCAGGGGAACAGCTGGCGGTGCTGAACCCCACTAACACATTGGCTGGTGTTTTTCTCTGTGCAGCTAGCATTTCCGGGCAAAAACTAGCGGTGTTTGAGCCCAGGGTCAGCAGGAGGAGGAGGAGAGGAGCAAAGTGTAGGCCGAAGCCTGCACTGGTGGCAGCTTTTGGTCGGTTGTGCCAGCGTGGCTTGTGCTGGACACGATGCCGGCTACACAGCGGGGGAACAGCTGGCGTTGCTGAACCCCACTAACACATTGGCTGGTGTTTTTCTCTGTGCAGCTAGCATTTCCGGGCAAAAACTAGCGTTGTTAGAGCCCAGGGTCAGCAGGAGGAGGAGAGGAGCAGAGTGTAGGCCGAAGCCTAGTTGAACCAATTTCAAAGGTTACCTTTAACCCCCCCTCAGGTGTTACAAAGAACAAGAGCCACTCCTTCTGCAGCATTAATGCTGCACAAGTAAAAGGTTGCTCTATTAATTTGTCTACTTGCACAAGCTGAATGCAACACGTAGACTATTTAGCCCATTATACTGTTTAACAGTAGTGGAGGCGTGACTTGTCTTTTTAAAGAAAAGCAGCACAGGTGTCGAAAACAACACCTTTTTGCATGGGCGCAGCTTCCTGAGCGTTGTTAGTTGCTGTACAGGAGTCTGCGCTCTTGTGATCCTTTGGCCATGCGCTGTGAGCGCTTCCTGTCTTATGACCTCATTTCATGTTGGCCGTTGCGGTTAGCGATGGACATGAATCCCAGACCCACAGTGTGTTTTTAAAAAATCACACTGCGGTGCTGGGATTCGTGCCCTGGTGCAGTAAATATGTTTGCCGCTCACACATGTCCTTACACCTGCTTCAGACTGGACGGCCTCATCTGATCCCTTATCGCCTGCCGAGGCCATGAGGACACCCAGTCTGAAGAAGGCGGAAGGAGATGAGTGAACACAGGCAAACATATGCACTGCACATGCCCATCAATCACACCCTCGCTGTCCAAAAAAATAAGACACCGAGGGCCGTTGTTTCGAGCAGGGGAGATGCACAGGCGCAGCCAGCTAACCAATGATGTCAAAAGACGGGCAGCGCTAACAAGGGTGGTGCTGCGTGTCATTACAAAGGAAAGTCACACCTCAGGGACATTGTAATGGTCTGTAATGAGACACATTTTGTACGTGTTGAGTTCCACGTGGGCAAGGAGAAAAAGTCAGCCACCTCGTACAAATGCAGCAGTACTGCTGTACAAGGTGGCTGTTATACATAGAAACACCTGTGGGTGGGGGGCAGGCTCCCTTCAATTTCAGTTCATGTGCCTGCGTGGCGTTTGCAGGTCACGTTGCAAGCTACACAGCAGGGGAACAGCTGGCGTTGCTGAACCCCACTGACACATTGACTGGTGTTTTTCTCTGTGCAGATTGCATGTCCGGGCAAAAACTAGCGGTGTTAGAGCCCAGGGTCAGCAGGAGGAGGAGGAGAGGAGCAAAGTGTAGGCCGAAGCCTGCACTGGTGGCAGCTTTTGGTCGGTTGTGCCAGCGTGGCTTGTGCTGGACACGATGCCGGCTACACAGCGGGGGAACAGCTGGCGGTGCTGAACCCCACTAACACATTGGCTGGTGTTTTTCTCTGTGCAGCTAGCATGTCCGGGCAGAAACTGGCGTTGTTTGAGCCCAGGGTCAGCAGGAGGAGTAGAGGAGCAGAGTGTAGGCCGAAGCCTAGTTGAACCAATTTCAAAGGTTACCTTTAACCCCCCCCCTCAGGTGTTGCAAGGTACAAGAGCCACACCTTGAACAGCATTAATGATGCACAAGTCAAAGGTTGCTCTATTTAATTTTGCTCCTTGCACACGCTGAATTAAACACGTACACTATTTAGCCCATTATACTGTCAAACAGTTGTGGAGGCGTGACTTGTCTTTTTAACGAGACGCAGCACAGGTGTCAAAATTTGCACCTAGGTACTGGGCGCAGATTCCTGAGCGTTGTTATTTGCTGTACAGGAGTCTGCGCTCTTGTGTTATCCCTTGGCAATACCCTGTTAGTGCAGGCCGTCTCATGACCTCATTTCATGTTGGCCGGTGCGGTTAACGATGGCCATAAATCCCAGACCCACAGTGGCTTTTCCTAAAGTCACACTGCGGTGCTGGGATTCGTGGCCTTGTGCAGTAAATATGATCGCCGCTCACACATGTCCTTACACCTGCTTCAGACTGGGCGGCCTCAGCTGATCCCTTATCGCATGCCGCGGCCATGAGGCCGCACAGTCAGAAGAAGGCGGAAGGAGGGGAGTGAAAACAGGGGAACATATGCACTGCTCGTGCCCATCAATCACACCCTCGCAGTCAAAATATATGAGACAACGGGGGGCGTTGTGTCGGACAGGGGGGACGCACAGGCACAGCCAGCCAACCAATGATGTCAGGAGACGGGCAGCGCTAACAATGGGGGTGCTGCGTGTCATTAAAAAGGAAAGTCACACCTCAGGGACATTGTAATGGTCTGTAATGAGACACATTTTGTACTTGTTGAGTTCCACGTGTGCAAGGAGAAAAAGTCAGCCACCTTGTACAAATGCAGCAGTACTGCTGTACAAGGTGGCTGTTATACATAGAAACACCTGTGGGTGGGGGGCAGGCTCCCTTCAATTTCAGTTCATGTGCCTGCGTGGCGTTTGCAGGTCACGTTGCAAGCTACACAGCAGGGGAACAGCTGGCGTTGCTGAACCCCACTGACACATTGACTGGTGTTTTTCTCTGTGCAGATTGCATGTCCGGGCAAAAACTAGCGGTGTTAGAGCCCAGGGTCAGCAGGAGGAGGAGGAGAGGAGCAAAGTGTAGGCCGCAGCCTGCACTGGTGGCAGCTTTTGTTCTGTTGTGCCAGCGTGGCTTGTGCTGGACACGTTGCCGACTACACAGCAGGGGAACAGCTGGCGGTGCTGAACCCCACTAACACATTGGCTGGTGTTTTTCTCTGTGCAGCTAGCATTTCCGGGCAGAAACTGGCGTTGTTTGAGCCCAGGGTCAGCAGGAGGAGTAGAGGAGCAGAGTGTAGGCCGAAGCCTAGTTGAACCAATTTCAAAGGTTACCTTTAACCCCCCCCTCAGGTGTTGCAAGGTACAAGAGCCACACCTTGAACAGCATTAATGATGCACAAGTCAAAGGTTGCTCTATTTAATTTTGCTCCTTGCACACGCTGAATTAAACACGTACACTATTTAGCCCATTATACTGTCAAACAGTTGTGGAGGCGTGACTTGTCTTTTTAACGAGACGCAGCACAGGTGTCAAAATTTGCACCTAGGTACTGGGCGCAGATTCCTGAGCGTTGTTATTTGCTGTACAGGAGTCTGCGCTCTTGTGTTATCCCTTGGCAATACCCTGTTAGTGCAGGCCGTCTCATGACCTCATTTCATGTTGGCCGGTGCGGTTAACGATGGCCATAAATCCCAGACCCACAGTGGCTTTTCCTAAAGTCACACTGCGGTGCTGGGATTCGTGGCCTTGTGCAGTAAATATGATCGCCGCTCACACATGTCCTTACACCTGCTTCAGACTGGGCGGCCTCAGCTGATCCCTTATCGCATGCCGCGGCCATGAGGCCGCACAGTCAGAAGAAGGCGGAAGGAGGGGAGTGAAAACAGGGGAACATATGCACTGCTCGTGCCCATCAATCACACCCTCGCAGTCAAAATATATGAGACAACGGGGGGCGTTGTGTCGGGCAGGGGGGACGCACAGGCACAGCCAGCCAACCAATGATGTCAGGAGACGGGCAGCGCTAACAATGGGGGTGCTGCGTGTCATTACAAAGGAAAGTCACACCTCAGGGACATTGTAATGGTCTCTAATGAGACACATTTTGTACGTGTTGAGTTCCACGTGGGCAAGGAGAAAAAGTCAGCCACCTCGTACAAATGCAGCAGTACTGCTGTACAAGGTGGCTGATATACATAGAAACACCTGTGGGTGGGGGGCAGGCTCCCTTCAATTTCAGTTCATGTGCCTGCGTGGCGTTTGCAGGTCACGTTGCAAGCTACACAGCAGGGGAACAGCTGGCGTTGCTGAACCCCACTAACACATTGGCTGGTGTTTTTCTCTGTGCAGCTAGCATGTCCGGGCAGAAACTGGCGTTGTTTGAGCCCAGGGTCAGCAGGAGGAGGAGAGGAGCAAAGTGTAGGCCGAAGCCTGCACTGGTGGCAGCTTTTGGTCGGTTGTGCCAGCGTGGCTTGTGCTGGACACGTTGCCGACTACACAGCAGGGGAACAGCTGGCGGTGCTGAACCCCACTAACACATTGGCTGGTGTTTTTCTCTGTGCAGCTAGCATTTCCGGGCAAAAACTAGCGGTGTTTGAGCCCAGGGTCAGCAGGAGGAGTAGAGGAGCAGAGTGTAGGCCGAAGCCTAGTTGAACCAATTTCAAAGGTTACCTTTAACCCCCCCCTCAGGTGTTGCAAGGTACAAGAGCCACACCTTGTGCAGCATTAATGCTGCACAAGTAAAAGGTTGCTCTATTTGTTTTGCTCCTTGCACACGCTGACTAAAACACGTACACTATTTAGCCCATTATACTGTCAAACAGTTGTGGAGGCGTGACTTGTCTTTTTAACGAGACGGAGCACAGGTGTCAAAATTTGCACCTAGGTACTGGGCGCAGATTCCTGAGCGTTCTTATTTGCTGTACAGGAGTCTGCGCTATTGTGATCCCTTGGCCATGCGCTGTGAGCGCTTCCTGTCTTCTGACCTCATTTCATGTCGGCCGTTGCGGTTAGCGATGGACATGAATCCCAGACCCACAGTGTGTTTTTAAAAAATCACACTGCGGTGCTGGGATTCGTGCCCTGGTGCACTAAATATGTTTGCCGCTCACACATGTCCTTACACCTGCTTCAGACTGGGCGGCCTCATCTGATCCCTTATCGCCTGCCGCGGCCATGAGGACACCCAGTCTGAAGAAGGCGGAAGGAGATGAGTGAACACAGGCAAACATATGCACTGCACATGCCCATCAATCACACCCTCGCTGTCCAAAAAAATAAGACACCGAGGGCCGTTGTTTCGAGCAGGGGAGATGCACAGGCGCAGCCAGCTAACCAATGATGTCAAAAGACGGGCAGCGCTAACAAGGGTGGTGCTGCGTGTCATTACAAAGGAAAGTCACACCTCAGGGACATTGTAATGGTCTCTAATGAGACACATTTTGTACGTGTTGAGTTCCACGTGGGCAAGGAGAAACAGTCAGCCACCTCGTACAAATGCAGCAGTACTGCTGTACAAGGTGGCTGATATACATAGAAACACCTGTGGGTGGGGGGCAGGCTCCCTTCAATTTCAGTTCATGTGCCTGCGTGGCGTTTGCAGGTCACGTTGCAAGCTACACAGCAGGGGAACAGCTGGCGTTGCTGAACCCCACTGACACATTGACTGGTGTTTTTCTCTGTGCAGATTGCATGTCCGGGCAAAAACTAGCGGTGTTAGAGCCCAGGGTCAGCAGGAGGAGGAGGAGAGGAGCAAAGTGTAGGCCGAAGCCTGCACTGGTGGCAGCTTTTGGTCGGTTGTGCCAGCGTGGCTTGTGCTGGACACGATGCCGGCTACACAGCGGGGGAACAGCAGGCGGTGCTGAACCCCACTAACACATTGGCTGGTGTTTTTCTCTGTGCAGCTAGCATGTCCGGGCAGAAACTGGCGTTGTTTGAGCCCAGGGTCAGCAGGAGGAGGAGAGGAGCAAAGTGTAGGCCGAAGCCTGCACTGGTGGCAGCTTTTGGTCGGTTGTGCCAGCGTGGCTTGTGCTGGACACGTTGCCGACTACACAGCAGGGGAACAGCTGGCGGTGCTGAACCCCACTAACACATTGGCTGGTGTTTTTCTCTGTGCAGCTAGCATTTCCGGGCAAAAACTAGCGGTGTTTGAGCCCAGGGTCAGCAGGAGGAGTAGAGAAGCAGAGTGTAGGCCGAAGCCTAGTTGAACCAATTTCAAAGGTTACCTTTAACCCCCCCCTCAGGTGTTGCAAGGTACAAGAGCCACACCTTGTGCAGCATTAATGCTGCACAAGTAAAAGGTTGCTCTATTTGTTTTGCTCCTTGCACACGCTGACTAAAACACGTACACTATTTAGCCCATTATACTGTCAAACAGTTGTGGAGGCGTGACTTGTCTTTTTAACGAGACGCAGCACAGGTGTAAAAATTTGCACCTAGGTACTGGGCGCAGATTCCTGAGCGTTGTTATTTGCTGTACAGGAGTCTGCGCTATTGTGATCCCTTGGCCATGCGCTGTGAGCGCTTCCTGTCTTCTGACCTCATTTCATGTCGGCCGTTGCGGTTAGCGATGGACATGAATCCCAGACCCACAGTGTGTTTTCAAAAAATCACACTGCGTGGCTGGGATTCGTGGCCTTGTGCAGTAAATAGGTGGCCGCTTACACATGTCCTTACACCTGCTCCAGACTGGGCGGCCTCAGCTGATCCCTTATCGCCTACCACGGCCAGGAGGCCGCACAGTCTGAAGAAGGCGAAGGAGATGAGTTAAGACAGGCGAACATATGCACTGCTCGTGCCCATAAACCACACCTCGCTGACAAAATAAATATGACAACGAGGGGCGTTGTTTCTAGCAGGGCGGATGCACAGGCGCAGCAGCTAACCATGATGACAAAAGACGGGAAACGCTACCAAGGGGGGTGCTGCGTATCATTACAAAGGAAAGTCACACCTCAGGGACAGTGGAAATGGTCTCAATGAGACACATTTTGTACGTGTTGAGTTCCACGTGGGCAAGGAGAAAAAGTCAGCCACCTTGTACAAATGCAGCAGTACTGCTGTACTAGGTGGCTGTTATACATAGAAACACCTGGGGGGTGGGGCCAGGTTCCCTTTTAATTTCAGTTCCTGTGCCTGCATGGCGTTTGCAGGTCACGTTGCCGGCTACACAGCAGGGGAACAGCTGGCGTTGCTGAACCCCACTAACACATTGGCTGGTGTTTTTCTCTGTGCAGCTAGCACTTCCGGGCAAAAAAC